>NW_024871113.1:7215000-10065000 GCF_019054845.1 Dipodomys spectabilis
TGATTAATTTAAAAACATAGCATCCTTTTCTACTCGAAATACAGACGAAGCTTGGTGGACAGGCACAGCTCACATGGAAGTACTCTCATTGTACAGACAACAAACCTGTTTCTGCAGCCACTATTGTCAGTCTCTTGATTCATAATGACTTAAGCACACTTGACATCAACTGCATCAAGATGTGACATGTTTTATAAGAAAAAAAGGAAAAAAAACATTTAAAATGGAAAAAAATATTTTTAGGTATTTTCACAAATGAACTGGCTTTTAAAATAAATTTGCTTCCATACTGGTTGGATAAGACTAAAAATAGTTAAATGAATGGGAAATGATAAAAAGAAAAAAAAGGCTCACGTATCAGTTCTGTATTTTTCAAAGCCAAATATGTACATGTGAGGGGAAGAAAACAAAGAGAGGATTCCAGTCTTGTAATTTAATATTGTTATTAAAACTTTATCCTATTCTTTAACATTTGGTGTTAATATAAAATTACTTGGCAATGCTTGACATTTGAAATAAACATCTTTTCTATTGTTTTATTTGCAAGTGGTCCAATTACTTTGGCTTAGCTACAGTTTGGTCATAAATAAAGTGAGTTTAAAGATACCCCTAAGTGGTTAGGTTCCCAGAGAAAAAAATCCATTTAAAAAAAAGCCACAGTGATTTTTTTCCAAGTATGAAATGTCATCAAATAATATATGAATGTTTTTGATATGTCTTAATCTATATAATGAAATATTTCTAAATACAAAAGCATTTAGACTGTAGAAAATGCTAATAGATTTTAATAGCTATATTAAAAAAAACTTGTCAGAATAGATGAAGTCCCATCTATTGAAAGTGTTTGAGCTTAGAAGAGCAGTATATGTTGTGAATAATGTCAGAAATGCCTTGGAAGTAGCTTTTAGGTAGTTGACCAAACCCCATAAACTAAATATATCTTTAGTTTTAAAATAGAAGCTGATTTATAAACCTTATAAATGGTGGATAATTTAAATACTTTGAATCATCTGCAGGATAATTTCTTTCCATTCTATCCATAATATCAAACATAATATATTATTTTTATATTCCTCAGGTAGAATGCTTATTTTTGTGTGCCCAACATGGATAAAGTGTAACACTTCCTGTAGTTTTTGAATAAAGAATTTCTATTTACCTAGTAAAGAGATTCAAGAGGTCTCTTTTCTCATCATAAAATGCCATGATTTCTATTAAAACCCTCTAAACTAAATTAATTTAGGTTTGTAAACAACTTACATCCAGTAGTTACTTTTAATTTTCCTGCAGCACTTGGTATTTTATCAAGTGCCACATTTAATATATATCTATTTGTTATATTTCACAGGAAGGGAAAGGAAAGGAAGGGAAAGCATGGCAGATCAGTGAGCACTTGCGTTCAGCAGGGAGGCATGTGGCGTCATGATTCATTTCAATAAATTTTTCTGTCCCTGATTGTACTTTCCAAGATGAGGCAAAATAACTTTGATCATAATTTCCAAAATGATCCAATATAGTTTTATTGTATTGCTCTTCATTAGGAAAGTTGAAGATTCATTTCAGATTTTAATTATTAAATGCTAGAATGACCAAATTGCAGACTAATTGTTTCCATATTGTACTTAAGAAAGGAGTTTTAAAACTGAAAAAAATAAAGATGACTATACAAAATCAATGTTATTTATTGTACCTCTGGGCCTACTCTTCCAAAAAAATGAGCTTATCAATTTTTTTCTCTGTCAAGCTTGAACTAATGTAAATAATTGAAATAATGTAAAGTTATATTTTCATGTTTTTATAGATACAACATGACAAGAATACATAATGTAAGAGTATTTCAACTATGGATAATATTGATGGGGTAATGCACATATGTTACAAGCAGTTACCATAGTTTAATATCCGTGTAACGGTGCATCAATATATTGCTATATAAACATGTCTGTGTGCATCTAAGTGAAAAGTGGCCAAACAAGAATGATGACAGCCGTCTAAAGGTTTTTTTATTCATTTTATATAAAAACTGTTATGGAAAGACCAAAATGTTTATGAACTATTCTTATGTGAATTTACAAATGTCCTTTACTGTACCTTTTTGTTTACAATATAACTCCTTCTTTTCTGCTGTGTTAAGTGGGTGTCAGTCTCCAAAGAGACATACCCTTTCTACAACTTCTATCGAAGATATTGGGATTTCCAATTTTTCATGTGTAGTATGTCAGAAAAAAAAATGCGTTCGGTTTTCTTTTTAAATCTAACATCAGATGGCTTTTTTGGAGTGTTGTAAAATCTTCAATCATACATAAAATGTGTTCTTACAAAAAGTCAAGATCTTTATTTTTCTTATTTATAAATACTCCAGACTAACAATAATGCAAAATTTAAGAAGTTTGGTTAACACACTTCCTTCCTGTGAAAGAAGACATCTTTGCTCAGCTTATATATCAGGGAAGTACAGATCGAATAGAAGAAAAAGACCATTTTGTGAGCTACAAAGACTACATTATAGAATACCACACCTATAACCACCAGGTGTTCTGAGCATTTCTAGCACTGCAGCTAACTATCATGATGCTCATTATATAAAAGCCATCCTCTGGTGTTAAAATGACACATTATAGCACAGCAGCCCCGATACTGTGTACTGCCAGCTCCTCAGCCATGACAGAAACATTTCTTGCTTTACAATTTATTTCTTGAAAACATTTGTCCATTTAATGTTTTTACTAAAAGACTATGAATGAAACTAAAACTGCCATTTTAGGATTCTTACAAAGCTTATTATTTTAATAGTTAATCCTATTTACATATATTTTTACAATTATGACATTTCAGTCGCTCAGAATCACACATTAATTTTTTTAAGTTTTATGGATTTAGATAAATTTAATGTTTAACATGTGAATACACCTATACATCTGCTTAAAATTCTTCCAAATCTGCAATTACAGTGAATAGTCTGCTGGTCATGTAGCTTATCCAGTAAATGAAGAACACTAAAATGATAATCCTAGAGAATAATTCTTTTCTGGCACTGGCATTTGAACGTAGGACCTCACATTTTCCCTTAATTTATTTTGCACAAGGCCAGTACTTTACCATTTGAACCACATCTGATGTCTGCTTTTTGTTGGCTAATGGGAGATAATGCCTCTGATTTGTTTGCCCAGGTTGGCTTTGAACTAAGATCCTCAGATCTCAGCCTCCTGAGCAGCTAAAATTGCAGGTGTGAGCCACATATACTTGGTGGTACACGATAATTTCTGGCACCACATCTTTATAATATGTGTCATTTTAAGAAAAATTTTTGGACATTAATTTGAATAAAATGCAATCTGATTTCTCCTTTTCATTCTTTACCGCATCATATCTTAGGGAACTTGTCAGGCAAGTGTAACCTAATAACTCAAGTACTGCTTCTGCTTTGGAATGTCTTTCTGTGTCTTTAAACTTGTTTTCTGCTGATAGAGTTGATTATGCATTACTCTTATGAGAACTCAAAAGTCTATCTTGGAACAGGAAGTATAATTCATCTAATTTCCTTTTGTTAAGTGAAATGAGTAGGTATATTGATTTGAAATCATTAAAAAATGTGGCCCATTTTGTCAATTGCGATTGGTAAGATAATTATTATTTATAAGAGTATAAATTTTGGGAGGGTTATAGTTTTTGTTTCATTAATTTTATATGAATGAAATCACAGGAACATGGTTAAAACAATAGCAAAGAAATGTAAATATAGAGCAAAGATGGAAGCAGTTCTGACACCTAACACTGGTTAAACTATGAGAGATGGGTAAGTATAAATGAATCACCACAATATTCTCCATGGAAACTGTGGCTGACTAAATGGGTTGTAAAAGTTAAAATCCAATTTTTTTAAAGTCGTTAAGAGTTTTAAAGTCCTAACGTGCTGTTTTGGCTAACGTGACAGTAGAAATTTATTAGGTACTAATCAGAAAATTAGATTTTGTTTTTGCTTTAAAACAACTCATAGTGAATGGTACTCTAAGCAGTTGAAGATTAAAATGTATTTACATAAACATGATAACTAATTAAGATTTCCTAAGATCCAAAGCAGATAGGAAAGTCACCTGGATCATAACAAATTTGGACATATGTCCTATATCTATTTCCATATAGTCTTTTCTTGCCTTTTCTTTTTCATCATTTTCTTGCCCTTAAGTATGTTTTCTGTATTCCCAGATTATACTTCCCATTGTATCTCATGTTTAATTACTTTCATCTTGCTCCCCCTTCACTCCTATGGGTTCTCATCTTCTTCTGGACTGTTTTTCATGAGAGATTTGGGATTGCAGTTCACTTTGTCAAAAACAGGACTGGAAACTTCAAAGGCTTCTCAAAAGCTATATTAAATGACAAGGAATTACTTAGTGAAATAAAAATTTCCTGCTAAGCTCTATTTCTACTTCATTCACATATTCTATATCATTTACAGTATTTGTCATCAGTGTGTTATACTTCACCTTGTACTTAAAGAACTTTTCCAATTTGTAGGGTTTCTGGAGAAAACGGAGACTGCTTGCTGAAGAAGAGAAAAGACTATTTATAATGCCTGCTCATGAAAATTCCTTTCTAAAGACACTATATTGAGCACAAGCCAATTCTCAATTCAGTTCCCAAAGCACTTCTATGTTGTTCCTTAATTGTCTTTTGTCCCACTAGGTATAAGGTAATTTTGCTATTTCAGAGCCAAATTCCTTTTTGGATACCCATAAACTCACCACTACTGGTTATGTCTAAAATTCACTTCCTCTTCCCTCCCTCCCTCCCTCCCTGCTTTCCTCCCTCTTTCTCTCTCACTTCATTCTTTCCTTCCCTTCTTTTTCTTTTTTCTTTCAGGTGAATATGTCAATTCCATTTATAATGTAAATTAGAATGTGGAGGAAGGAATTGAACTCTTGGGTGGGAGTCAAAACCAGGATTCTAGCTTTTATCTCTCTTTTTCTCTCACCCTTCTCTTTGTCTTCTCCACTAGACTATGTAAATTCTAAAATTATTTTACTGGAATGATGAAAGGAAATTTTATTGATTCTTTTTTAAATAAGTTGTGAAAATACTGTACAGAAGGATTACAGTTACATGAGAAAGATAATGAGTAAATTTCTTATCAAGCATTGTTGCCTCCTCCTTTGTTTTTCCCCTACCATCCCTTCTCTCCCAAATCCACAACTACACTCGCCCTCCACCCTCACCTAAATTATAAAGCTCATTTTTCAACTTAGTGTCTAGTACATCTCATTGTTACAATGGCTCAGCCTATTTAAACATTTTGTTTTTTCCCTTCCTCTCCCCAAATTAGACTGACATCAAATACAGTGAAAACAGGGGTTATACCATAGGGGAAGACCATACAAAGGAACAAAAATATCACATGGTACCTTATAAATATGTTAGAAACAATAACAAGAAAGAACAAACCACTTGTGTCCCTATCTTGGGGTTCATTTTGCTTCTTATCTGGTCATATTTACATAGCTTTTGACCTTTTGTACTTGTCCCAGACATATAGTAGTTATTGCAAATATGGGAAACCATGAGACCTATGTTTCTTTGGGCCTGGCTTACTTCACTTAATATAATTTTCCCAAGTCTTTCCATTTCTTAAAAAATGGGGCAATTTCATTCTTTCTGATGGAGGCATAGAATTCATATATATTTATATGTATATATATGAGTATATATATATATATATATATATATATATATATGAGTATATAGATATGCTATATTTTCTTGATCCATTCATCTACTGAGGGATATCAGGGTTGAAGACAGAATGCAACATTCCTTCTTCTAAGCATAATGGTTTGGGGCTGGGAATATAGCTTAGTTGTAGATTCCTTTCCTAGCATGCATGATGCCCTGGGTTCCATTCCTCAGTATCAAATAAACAGAAAACGCCATAGGTGGCACTGTGGCTCAAGTGGTAAAGTGTTACCCTTGAGCAAAAGAAGCTCAGGGACAGTGCTCAGGCCCTGAGTTCAAGCCCCAGGACTTGCAAAAAAATAATAATTGTTTGAAGCAATGGGGTTCGTGCATTGCAATGCCACTTGGTATTGAATAAGTTTCTGGTATTCACTACCAGATTTCTTTCAGCATCTCAAAACATGAGCACAATAGGCCTATCTTGTAACTTTCACTTGTTAATCCATGAACTCATTCCTTCCATCCAATCTATTGAATGTAATCTTGAGTCAATATAATTAAGGTAAGGACTAAATCAGAAGCTTTCATTTGAAGATGTTTATATTTTCTTTAAAGTAAGTACTTTTTAAAATCACTGTCATTTAAATCAAATGAGTTATTGATGGATAATAGATATAGATAATAAAGAATTATGCATTTCTAACTGCTAAGTTTATTTAGAATATATTTTTTATTGTAAAAATACTGTACAGAGGGGTTACATTATATAAAGTAATAAGTACATTTCCTATGAAGCTTTCTTACCTCCTTCTTTGTTTTCCCCCTACCATCTACCTCCCCAACTCTTCCCTCCCCACCAAGTTTTAAAATTCATTTTCAACAGTGTCTTGTACATCTCATTGTTACAATGGGTCAACTTGTATCTTTATTTCAGCATTTTGTTATTTCCTTTCCCCTCCCCAAATTAGAAAAATATATAAACAAAATACTGCCAAGCTTTAACTGAGGACATCCAAACTTTACTTTGACTGGAAGTCTGATAATATCAATTATTAATCTCAAATATGAACTCACAAATTGCTCTAAAAGTAGTTTAGATTATGTAATTTGTGTTCATCCATAGATTGTCATCTAATCTATTTCTGTTCTCCAAGTATTCAATTAAACAAACTAACAAGTACTATAATTTGATACTACATACCTTACATGTTTCTAAAATCTACTTTGGGGTAAGGGTAATTTAAATAATAGTCAAAGTATTTGGGCACAGCAGCAAAACAGCATGTTACATTCAAACAATGGAGAAAATTAAACAAGTTGGTAATTTATCAACCAAGAACTTACTAATTCAGGATTTATTAATAAACATGCTTAAATAATATCACTATCATTATTTGTTTGATTTCATTTGTAACAAATCACATTTAAACTCAAGAAGAAAGTTTATTTCAGCCGAGAATGGTTTCCCTGAATTTTCTAAGAGAAAGAAAGCATATTATTTTAAATTAGGAATAATGGATAAGGATGCCCATGTGGTGAGAATCAGAATCAAAGTCAATTGCAAATTAACTGATGCATGTTTTCCATTCCTTTTAATTTTTTGTTTGACTTAAATTTTAGAGATTTTTTCATGTGTTTATAATGTTTTTCTTTTCATACCATGTTATAGATAAGAATGTTGATATGTAAAAACTCTTTTGCTTATTGGAATTTTATTATTAAGATTTTAGATAGTTGTTTCCTATCTTTTAAGTAATTTTACAGATTTCAAAGGAAATAGCCTCATGAAAAGTTTCTTGGCTTAATTATCTAGAAACCAGAATTCTTTGGTACTGTGACCTATATCTTTTTATTGTGCTTCTGTATCCAATCCCTCCACCCCTCCAAATTAGATCCAGTTTGGATGGATATCTAAATCATTATAGAATAGCTTTAATGAAGTCTAAGTCATTGATTATAAAAGTATATTTTAAATGATTTCTAGCCTTCTTAAAAATATGTGCCTTACTTCCTGGTGAGGGTAAATTGGGGCGATAAGTATGCAGCTGTCACCTCTATTAGGGGATTTTTTTTAAAAACTCAAATGCATTTTGGATTTATAACATTATTTAATCTGTATCTTGAAAAGACCTTCAAGTTTGTTTTATGTGCATTATCTCATTGATTATTTGTGTTAAAGGGATAAATGTGTCTGTTCATTTTTATTTAGCCTTGTGTGTTTCTCTGTGTGTATATGTTCATGTGTGTATTAAAATTTTTCCACATCTTTTGTAGCATTTATTCTGATAATTATTTAAAACACTGCTAAAATGCCTTCAATTTTTGTGGGTATATGTGTGCCAGGTCTGAGATTTGAACTCAGGGCCTGGGCACTGTCCTTGAGCTTCTCTTTGCTCAAGGTTAGTGCTGTACCACTTGAGTCACAGCTCTACTTTGTGCTTTATTTTTTTTTGGGGGGGGAGGAATTTATTGGAGTCTTTGGGTCTTTCCTACCTGGGCTAGCTTCAAACTATTTTCCTCAGATCTCAGATCTCTCAAACATAAGCTATTGGCGCCCAGCAGCTAACACATTTTAAAACCTATTAAATGATTTGCAGTAAATTATTGTGAATATTTTAGAAAGATTTAAAAAACCTCAACTCTCTCTGTTTGGCATGTCAGAATCAAAGTAACCCAAATTATGACTTGCTATTTTCATTTGAATTTTTGTGTGATTATTCATATTTCTAATATTTGTGGTTTATTATAAGCCATCAAAACATTCTCACATGAAAGCTTTTGGAGTCTTGTTTGTGTTGTATCTCCTCTTTTTTATTTTCTTCAATAGAAACCAATGACTTAGGGGAATAAAATCATGCTTCAATTTCAGCAATGGTTTGGTTGATTGGGAGAAATATACACTCCAAGAATCTGAGTCGTGTTTTCTTAACCTCAAAAAAAATATGGTACCAATAAAAAGTTCAAAATGCCACAATAATTTTCAAGATGGCTATCCTTCTAATGCTCCGCTTGCTGAAGTGAAAACTCTGCAGAGCTCAAGCTGGACTTGTCAGGCTTGTACCTTAGAAATGATTCCCCACTGCAGCACCTCCCAAGATAGGAACACTATTCTCACATAAACAACTATATATTAGTGTAGTAGGAATGCTCCATCCACAGGGACATTTGAGAGTCTTAAATATTATTCTTTATTATGATTTACTTGTTTCCCTTGTTCTCAAAGTTTTTCTTATTCTGAGTAGGAAGTAATGAATTAAAATGGTGAGACAAACATTATGATAGTTGAAATACAATGTTATACACATTGTATATATACACATATATTAAAGTAGTAATATGTACTTTTTGGTTTCATGTATTTACAAGAAATCACAATTAATCTTTCAACCAAATAACTAGTAAACAAAGGTAGATGTTTCTTTTTGCTTAATAGCTATACTAAAATCACTTGAAAGTGGTAGGTTTATAAAAGAAAACACAAGTTTTATTCATATTAATTTACTTTTAAAATATAAAATACTTTCCAAAAATAAATGAGAAATGTAAATAAAGTATGTGTGAAGCCCAGTCAACTACAATTCAAGTCATAGGTTAAGTCAGTCTCAAATATGCATTTTCATGATTTATCTTTTGACAGGTTTATAAAGAGCAATTTTTAGCTCTCTTAGATTATGGTTTGTGAGCAATATAAAAATTTTAATATTATGCAGCAGTGAGTAAATTTCAAAACACAGTCATATTTGGTTCTTAGATCATTGTGCATACATTACCACACAATTCATATTTCCATATTTTCTAAAACAGTGGCAAAGCAAGAAACTTTCCATGAGTGTAAAATTTACCACTTTACATAGGAATAACACTCAGATTGAACTCTAGTTCACTCTTTTCTTATGTGCTTGATTCATCACACAAGTACTCATTTCTAGGCATCCACAGAGATTACTTGATTAATTCCTTCCCATTTCCTCATTATTAGTTCATGCAAACCCTTCCCTGTACACTGCTTTCTAAGAGCCTAGTGATCTGAGATAATATGTGATAAATTTTGTATATTGTTGTCATCTAATATAGATCTTCCATTCCTACTATACACCAAGCCAAGCTGTTGTTCAAATATCGCACCTGTGGAAATCTGTTCAATGTAGCATTGCTACTATCTTTAGTGATTTGCTTAATTATCAATCTTACTTCAAAGTAAGCATCATGACATAGGGAGTAAATATGTCTTACTAAGCCTTGAGTGTTTTTTCGCAAGGAGGGGTGACCATAGTTTATAGTTTCCAACAACATATTGTACCCCAGGCATCATGTTGTAAAGTAGATACTATTGCTATCATTAATTTTTATCTTATTAGTAAGAATTCTGAGGAATCTAAGTTAAAACACTCAAGAAAGAAGACACAAATTTATTCTATGTCATACTGTTAGCAGGAAGTAAACATAGATCATAACACAATGTTATGTGATGACATGTTCTAATATGCAAATGAGACAAAAGCATCCAGAACCACAGAGGTGGCCAGGGCATAGATTTATAATATGCATTTCAGCAGCACTGGAAAATGTCACTGATATATACTGAAAAGGAGACAGAATAGCAATGTCACCATATGATACTAGCATATAGACTAACACATCACTTAGATTATAGCTCCCTTGTAGACATGGTCCCTTGCAGACATAATGACAAAGAATTGCTGACTGCCATCTAAAGTTAGTATGTCACAGGAACTGCCAAGTTTAAGCTTTGCTGATTGTGGAGCCAGGGTGGGAATTGCTAAGGAAATAGAAAGGATCATTTCATCACAGATTATTTCCTGTCTCCACAGAAACTACTTTTGTTAACTAAGTGCTTTTGTCTTAGTCCTATAAATCCTAGCCACTCAGGAGACCAAAATCTGGAGGACTTTAGTTCAAAGCCATCCTGGACACAAAAGTCTACCAGATTCTATTTCCAGAATAATGAGTCTAAAGTCAGGCTAGAAGCATGGCTCAAGTGGTAGAACACCAGCTGTGAGGAAACAAGCTGAAGGAATACAAAGCCCTGAATTTAAGCCACAGGGCTGGAAAATAAAAATCTTCACACCTTGCACATTATTTTTAACAAAATTGCTTTTAAAAGAAAGAAACAATATTTTATGACTATATTCTTTAAAGAATCTTTTGACTAACGCAAGTTATTGCATTTAGCAATTTTCAACTGTTCCTTCTCTCAAAAGGGACTGTATTATTTCAATTTCTTCTTAAATATCATCACTAAATTAACTCTTTTCCTTCTATTTCAATTATATTCAAAATGTTCTCTCTTTTTTCTCACTCTACCTTGAAAACTATTTCCCTCTATGGCTAAATTATTTCTGTGTTAAATATCCTCAAATTTGTATGTACACCTCATATCAGCTTCCTGAGGCCTAGACCTATCCATTCAAGTGCCCAGTGGCAATATATTTAATGTTTAAAAAAGACATTGGAAATTTGGTAGATGCAGTCATTATTTTAAACATTTTACATATACCAATGATTTTGCCAATGAGAGCATAAACTCTAAAATGTAAATGATGCCATTATGCCTCAGTGAAATAGAGATAAAAAGCAGTATTCCATCAACCACAATCATAGCTGGAAATCTCTGTGAGCACTCCAATGTGACAAACATGAGTTTGTGGTCTTTCCAGTAAAACTTGATGCTCCACTTGGCAAATTTGGTTCATTAATGGCTCCTAGATGGTCACAGTAAATACAAATCTCACATGTGGGAAACAGAAAATATACTTTCATGAATGCTGGGGAAATGATATTTTCTTAATCAATTTATATTTATAAATACAATTATATCAACATATTTTGAACATTAATATATCCAATAGGAAACATGCCCAAATGATCCTTAATAATTTGCTCCTTAAGTTATAATTCATTTCATTTAACAATTTATTATTGTTCCTTGAATAAAATATCCCATCTAAGTTGGCTTTGTCAGAGTTTTACACAGTTCACATCAGAAGTTATTATCTATTTACTTGATCAGCATTTAAACTATATTATACTGTAGATTCTTTAGCATGCTAGAATACATCATAGTGGTATGGTTCATCTATTTGACGTAAAAACTTGAACATTTCAAAGTTTCTTAAGTATGTTTCAACTCTGCCATCTCCTTGTGACTTTTCTAATTCTTATTAGAGATTTACGTTATTTGTTTTAAAATTCTGGAAAACTTTTGGTATAATCAGTAAAATAATTTGCCACAAATTATTACACAAAAGGTTGGAGGAATTATAAAGAACAATGTGTCATGGGAAGAAGGCAGAGTGTTCCTGACAAGTGACATGTAGGCTTAGTCAATCTGCAGTTAAGGCAAACCAGAGAATGTGTTGGAGGAAGTCATCTACAGTAAGAGACACTGCCAACTGTGAGGAATTAGAAAGTACCAGATAAACCTGGATTTCAGGAACCAGGAAGACATGCCAGAGTGATCTCTCTCCTGTGCTGCTTCCTCTGGCTGTATTTCTTCCTTTTCATTTGCTTTGCTCAGGGATTTTCCAGCTGCAAAGGTCAAGAGTCCTTCTTCCCAGAGCATGATGTCTACTTGAATAAAGATGCAATTCAGTCTCTCCCAGAAACCATGATAGATAAGTGTTGTCATTACAAATATGGCTGAATAAAGGTCAGTTACGGAACAAGAAGCTAGGACATGTGAGAATTAGAACTGGCGCCAAGCTCCTTGGCCTCAAGCCCCTTGTCTTTGTGTCTCTCCACTGCATTGATATGTTTGGGATTATGTTTGCTTTCCCACTCACATCAGAAAATGTCATGTGTGTAGGTGTGTTTTTCAAATGTCATCCTTTGCTTGTTCTTGAAGAGATTTATTTTTCCACCAAGATAAAAATCTCTCTCCTCATTGACATTTTCATCTTTGTCCCTAAACTCCAAAAGTATCTTTATGCCTTCTCATTGGGTGGAAACATATCTCAAATTTTCTAGAAGAGATCTGCTTTTTCTTTCAAACTAGTTTAATCAGAAAGACTTTTACATGGAATGTATTCTGAGAATATGAACTCCTAGAGAATTACAAGCACATTAGGAGGCTTTTGACCATGATTTAAAACATTTTTCTGATCATTTAGCCTGTGCTTCCCAAAACTACCCTCAATGCTTTAGGGCTGCATTCAGCTTGCATTCTCTGAAATGTCTTGACCTTCATCATTAGAATGAAGGATTTAGGCCACAGGAAGCCATGCCAAAAACACACCTATGATCAAAGTTAGGAGAACTCTAACATGTTGAACTAAGGCTAGTAGGCTTGTGTCAGAAATGCTCAAAATATAAGTTAGTTCATTTCTAATAATTAGTTCTATTTTTAGGTGTCAAAGTACACTGATGGCTGTTAATGATCAAAATCTGCAGTTTGCAATCTGTACCCAAACAGTAAAGAGGAACATGTCAGAAATGATAACCAGGAATGGAAAGAAGTAGAATGTCTTAATTATGTTTTTGGTTTTCCACATAGAACATGTTTCCTCAGTATTATAGTTTACCTATTTATAGTCTCACCAGAAATGCTCTTCTGATTCTTCTATGGTAATTCATTCACCAATAAATTCTCACTCAGAAACATCTAGTAAGTATCAATGTGCACCAAAGCAATGGGAATTGATAGACATGTCTAGGAGTGGAGAAAGTGATATATTTTGTGTAGTCTTTATTCATGGACTATTTGTTGGAAACTTGTTAGTACTAGGTTTGTTTTCAGATGCTGGAGATTTAGAGGGGAATCAAGTGTAACAGAGTTATTACTTATTTTAAGATGAACTGTCCATAAGCAAATGGGAAAGTTGATGAAACAACATAAAACACATTTTAAAAAATAGAGAAGAGACAGGATGTTTAGGAAAAAATTTTCATCTTTGAAATATGGGTTTAAAATTGGCAGAAACATAAGTAAAAGGAAAATATATTTCAAAGACTGATGAAAAGTAGCAAGCAGACACGTTGAAGTAGACAATGAGGCTGGAATAAAATAGGACATTTAGGAAAGCAAATAGCCTAAACATGGTAGTTAGAAATAGAATCAGGAAGTGGGGCATAGGAATGAGTATGCTATCCCAAACCTCAGGAGCTCAGGTGGGAAGATCATATGAGTTTGGGGGTTCAAGAGAAGCCAGAGAAAAACAAAAGACATCCTGTCTCATAAAGCTCAGTACTGATGGCTGGGATCCTTAAGAGTTGTGGGTCATGTTAAGGACTTTGGATTTTAGTCATGTGTGATAGATGTTAATGGAAAATTTGGGGACAAAGAAATTACATAATGTAATTTACATAGGAAAACTGGATAGATTTCAAAAATATCAACAAGCATCAATGGCTATTTAGTACTTGCAAAGAGTATGCAAAGGATTATCTTCCTTAATTTGTATCACCCTTTGATGAACTCTATAAAGCACAGTGTATTATCTAATTTAACCAATAAGGAAAGTATAATGCAGAAATTGATTCTCACATGGTAACAGAGCTGGTGGTGGTGATGGCAAGCAGCAAAGTGACATCAGAGGCTGGCATCCATGTTGCCACTATGGCTTCCACAAGAAATAGTCCACAGAGGTGTGAGCAGAAACAGCAAGTCCAGCTGAAAGAGCTAGAGAGAAGCAGCATGAAAGGCATCACCAGCCATGGTCTGAATATAGGAGTTCACTGTTGAAAGTTAAGAAACCACTCAGTGGCCACAGAATCAGAGGTGTTCTGCAAACTTAATTTTAAGATATCAGGAGAGCATATTTCTGATTTCATTGAATTACAATGGATGTCTTATTATTAAAATTTCTACATGGAATGACATTAGATCTGAGAGTTTGCTCCTGTCATTGTGGTATGAGAACAATAAATAATAAAACTGAGATCCAATCCCCCTAAAAGATCTTTAAACTGAGTATTTGCAACAATATGACCAGAATAGGGGCAAGCTATGCTTAAGAATAGACAGTTCCTGGGAGTGCCTATAATCCTAGCTACTCAGGAGGCTGAGATCTGAGGACTACAGTTCACAGCCAGCCCAGACAAGAATGTCTGTGCAACTCTTATCTCCAATTACTCACCAAAACACTAAAAGTGGAGCTGTGTTACTCAAGTGGTAAAGTGCTAGCCTTGAGCAAAACAGCTCAGGAACATCACCACATGCCTCCGATTTAAGCCCCAGTACTAACCATGCAAACAAACAAATGAACAAAGCAGAAGATCTGGAGGCAGGAACTTCAGGTTCAAATCAAATGGGTGGCTTCATAAGCTTTTTATACCTAATAGCCCATTCTATGATAGTTGAGGTTTAGTTTACAGTCACCCCTCTTTCCATATCAGCAAAATGGAAAAGCCCTAATATCTATATTTATTTCTTAATACAGTATGAAATATGTGACATAATTCATTAGAGTAAATAGTGGAGTTCACTCTGCAGTCTAGTAGCTTGGCATGGTGAAACATGCCTGTAATCTTAATTACTTAGTAGACAGAAGTAGGATTATGGCAGCCTGAGCCAGCCTGTACATAATTAAGACACTGTTTCAGAAAAACTGAAGTATGAGGATGTGAGTCAGGCGATAGGGTGTTTGCCTGAGTTCAATCCCTCTTATGCAGAATCCAATCTATCTGCCTTTTACTGTACCATGGGAATTAATGATCAGAGTACTTTCTTATTAGTCTGTAAGAACATAATTTTAAGGGCCTATTAAAGAATGCATTTGTATGTTGTCTTATCACAAGCATGAAGGCAACTCCCAAATTTGTTATTAGTACTTACTCTGCATATAATATTACATTGTTGACATTTTTGATTGGTGTCTCTTGATAGGTTGTGACCCCTCACTTCTGTCCCATACATATTTGTACTTAAGAAAACAACTTATGATTTCTCAAGGATAGCTATAGGTTTCTTATATTCATTCATAAATTTTTAGTCAACACTTTCCAAGAACCACATATCATGATAGCATTCCTTCATGTTAGAGTTTCCTTAGTTTATGGAGAAGATGGCAAGAATAGTGGTCTGCAACTCATTAATTCCTTTAAATAATAGTCTGAGACATTCATAAAACTTTCATCCAACAGAGGAATTCATTATGTGAAAGGAAATCTCACCTGCAATGGTGAATCTTGTATTCCAAATCCCTTTCCTTTGAATACAACTTACTATTCAGAACACAGATAAAGGAAAGTATGAGCTTTCTATTTCATTTTGTAATTTTAGGCTATTCGTTCTCCAAAGAATATAATCTCTCTTTTGCTTGCCACACCAAAACTGATTGATTCTATAAATGACACTATCTCTACTGATCCTGTTTTTCCTGGTACTATTTTAGGAGTGAGTCAAGCTCTTTGAAATCCCTTACATTGACAATCATTAGTACTATTGGTTAAGACTCAATCTAATGGCAACTATCAGATGTGGTTTTGGTTGACTTACAGTCTTACTAAAAAGAAACACTATTTGGTCAAGTCTACATCTAGAACCTTTAAGATAAACACTGCCTCTATTAAAAAAAGCAGAAGAAATTCCACCAAACAAATATTTGTTATTAAAAAATCATAACTATATCTAGTTCTATCAGTGGCTCACCTGTAACACTATTTGCTGAGGAGGCAGAGAGGCAGAAATTGGAAGGATTTCAATTCAAAGTCAGTTCAGACATAAAAGTTCCCAAGACCCTTTCTCAGCTGGGTGCTGGGTATAGTGAACAGGCAGCTATCATCCTAACCACAACAGGAAGCCTAAAATAGGCAGACTGTGGTCCAGTCACGAGCCAGAGCAGGAAGCAAGTATCTATGCCAAACACAACCACCACAGACATCTGTATGAAATAAACTTAGCTGTAAATGTTGACAGTATTACTTAGCCTGTGTTGGGTATTATAATCTACATGTTATTCATAGTTCTATATAATCATAGCTTCAAATTAAAAACTGAGTGCTTATCAAGAATTAAAAGCTGGGCGCTAGTAGCTCACCACTGTAATCCTAGCTAATCAGGAAGCTGAGATCTGAGGATCACCATTCAAAGCCAGCCGGGCAGGAAAGTCGGTGAGACTCTTATCTCCAATAAACCACCAGGAAATGGGAAGTGGCGCTCTGGCTCAAGTGGTAGAGCGCTAGCTTTGAGCTAAAAAGCTCAGGGACAGCACCAACGCCCAGAGTTCAAGCCCCACGACTGGAAAAACAAAAATAAAAAAAAAAAAGAATGAGAAAGTACAGCAATGTTTATCTTGAACCAGTAAACATTTTTGACTGGTATGTTACTGAAGTGAATTCTGATGTGAATTATATATTTATTTGACCAAAAGTGAGAGTTGAATGGAATTATGGGAAAAACTTGGGAGTCTGGAGTAAGGGAACATCGTGATTGATGTTAGGTATGAAATTGGGTAAAAATGTGGTCCTGCATGTGCACATAGCTTTTACTTTTGTTTAACTATTAAATAAAATATAATCTTATTTACTAAAAGATGCAGCTATTTATTTTAAGAAAAAGATTTTCAATCCAAGATTCCCTCCTTATTTACCAGTCTGAAGCTACCAACTTTCTCATGTGGATGTTTCCATTTTGCTTATAATAAAAGAATGTAAGGTTCTCTAAGTGACTGTATCAGTAGTGTAAAACAAACAAACAAAACTAATAAAGAAGAGAGTTGATAGAAACCTGAGAATAGTCACTAAAATGCATCATTTAGCATATTTTAGGTATATATATATGTGCATGTGTATGTGTGTACATATCTGCGTTTATTATCACATACTTTTTTGCTGGTGTTAATCTATCATTATATTAGTGCAATAAATTACTTTGCTATGGTGTATTTTACTTTATTATTATGATTATTGTGATTATTATTACTTTGTGTGCCAGTTTGGGGGCTTGAACTGTGGGCCTGGGTGCTGTCCCTGAGCTTCTTTTGCTTAAGGCTAGTGCTCTACCACTTGAACCACGGTTCTACTTCCAACTTTTTCTGAGTAGAGATAAGTGTCTCAAGGAGTTTCCTGCCTGGGCAGGCTTTCAACCATGATCCTTAGATCTTATCCTTCTGAGTAGTTAGGTGTGAGCCACTAGCAGCCAGCTCTATATTTTATTTTTATGTGGAGTTGAGTTATTTTGCTTTATTTTGTTGAAATTTTTACATCTCCATTAGAGAATATTGACCTAATTTTTTTCATTTTTTAAAAGGGCTATGATTGCTTTTTTAATCAGACAAGGTTTGGCTTCAGAGAATAATTAGGTAATATTCTAATCTCTTCTGTTTTCTGGAGGAAATGGAATACAATTAACATTAATTCTTCCTGTAGTGTTTGGTAGAATTCATCTGTGGAGCTCATACTAGTTTCACAATGTGAGATTTCTAATTACAGATTCAAATTATTTAATAAACTGTTTACATTATCTATTACTTCTGGGGTATATTCTGGTAGCTTGTGTTTTTCCAGTAATGCATCTAGTTTATTGAAGATATTGTTTTTATTTGCATAAAAGTATTCATAATATTTCCTTATTAGATTTATAGTAACTATTCAAAAAGTTACAATACCTTTCTTATTCCATTGTTGGAAAGTTGATAGTTAATATCTCCTCTCTGTCTACATAGAAGCTGATCAAATCTATTAATTTCTAAATAAAAAAGTTTCTAATTTAATAAGTATTAAATTGTAATTTTGTTTTACTCATTAGTTACTGTTCTGAACTTCACTATTTCTTTCCTTTGGGTTTTACCTTTATTTGCTTTTTTTATGATTATAATTGGAGTATGAGTAATGAATTTTAGAGATTGTTTTCTGTTGTAATAATTATTTCTTGCCAAAATTGTCCTTCAAGTACTATTTTTATTCCATTACACAAATTTTCACATATTGTGCCCTTATTTTATTCATGCAGAAAGACTTTATATTTTCTCTATTGATTCTTTTATATTCATTGTTTATTTAGAAGTGTGTTATTTTCTCAATATTTGAGAGGTGTTCAGCTATCTTTTTGGTATTGTATATATTTAAATATATTGAGATTCATTTCATAGGCCAGAATTGAAAACAGTAATAAGGGTGTAGTTAAGAAGAATGATTGTCCTATAGTTAATGAGTAGAATAATCTGCAGGTTTCAATTGGTCCAAATTGGTCAATGATGTTATTTAAGTCAGCATTTTTACTATGGTCTATTCAATGATGTTATTTAAGTCAGCATTTTTACTATGGTCTATTTAATTATTCTATCAGTTATTGAGATGATGGCAAGGTAACATCTAAGTCTGGTGATATCTTTCTTTCTCTTTTTCTTCCTTTCTTCCTTCCTTGCAAATTTGTAAGCTCTCTTCTCATGTAGTTAGACTTTCTGCTACTGATCTCTCATGTGTTTAGAATTTCTGCTTTTGGTGCATGAATCTAATTGACATTTGTAGTAAATTTACCTCCATTCTCTGTATTTTTCCTGACATCTATTATGTCTGACTTTAACAAGTTTTTCTTTAGTCACTTTTGTTTCTTAATTTGTCATATTTAACACGAATTCACTGCAAAACTTCTAGTTGAATCTAGATTTTTTTTTGTTCAAGTCGATAATCTCAGGCTTTTAATTAGGTTAATTAGATAGATATTCAATATGTTTCTTTCTTGTGGTACTGAGGTTTGGGCTCATAGCACTGTGTTTGCTAGACAAATGCTGTTCCACTTTTAGCCTTTCTACATTGTTAAAGGATCATGTTTCCCTCATATTAACCTCAGAGCACAATCTTTCCATCTGTACTCTTACATAGTTGAGATTAAAGGTATATCACTTTGTCTGGTTTGTGTTTTGAGATAAGGGGTTCTTGCTAACTTTCTATCTGGACCCTGAGATCTCTAGGCACAATTTTTTCTGGTACTTTTGTGTGATTCACTATAGCCACAAGTAGTTTTTCCACACATGGGTGCTAATCAGCATTCAAATGACCACCTACAGATGCACACTGCATATCAGCCTAGCCCTGGACAGCTTGATGTCACAGCTTCTAAGTTCTCTATGGATAAGTGGAGTCCTCTCTCTGGGCAGTTCGGTTCCCTGTAGTACATGCCCATGAACTGTGGATGCCTGGTTTTCCAGTTCCATCTCCTTAATGGAAAGACAATGACCTCTGAGTGTCCTCACTGCCTGATTGACTGTTCTCCAGTTAGTAGCTGCCACTCAATCATGTGTTTCTTTTATTTGCTAATGTTAAAGGTTTGTAAGCTTGATGTTTGTATTTTACTCAATGTTTGACCTTTTCAGGATGAAAGTAAATACCATTTCTGTTTCCCCTTCTTGGTCAGATTATAAGGCTCATTTTCAATCAACGGGACAATACAATTGCTCATAAATATTCCAAAGATTCAAGATTACTCTGTAGCATGATTAATAGTCACATGAGATAGTCTTGACTATTTACAACTAGGAAAACTCGAAAGAAAAAAGGAATTTAATAGCTGAGAGAAGATATAGTGGGGAAGCAACATACTGAGTTGGGAGAAGAAAACCAGTTT
Organism: Dipodomys spectabilis; assembly: GCF_019054845.1. NCBI lineage: Eukaryota > Metazoa > Chordata > Mammalia > Rodentia > Heteromyidae > Dipodomys > Dipodomys spectabilis. Next base: position 7,235,195 of record NW_024871113.1, read on the forward strand.
GGGAAACACAGCTAAACTTAAGAAAACATAATAAGCAGAAGCACCAAGGTGTGAGTTGCAAACTCAGGAATGAGCAGAGATAATAACATCCCTCACATAGCCATGGCAGTTCCATCTGGTTAGTGGGTTCCCACTTGTAGATTGAGAACTCCCCCTTGTCCTTGGCATTATTCCTCCACTCTCAGATGTGCACTGAATGTCATACACCACTAGACAGCTGCAAACACAGCTGCAGTCATAGTTAACTGGTAACTGAAGCTGGAACTTGTGCACATAGTCCTTGGTTTTCTTTTTCCCTCTCTCTTTCTTGCTGACTTTAATTACTAAATATTCTTGGGGCATGTTCCCTGTGTTGGGTACACTCAACAGTAATTATGTTCAGAGAAAAAAATAATACATTCTTCTAAAGTCTGTCTTGTTCTACTTGTGTCAGTAAACCATTTTCTCACAATATATTGATTCCTATGTCAATAAGACTAAGTATTTCTCATAGTTTAACTGCTAGTGTTATAATCATCCATTTGTTTATTCCACAAATATTTATTAAGTATTTTATTTTAATTATCACAAACCTGTTAAAAATTCTACAATTTGGCCTGGGAAGGTGGCTCAGTGGTAGAGTGCTTACCTTGCACGCATGAGGCCCTGGGTTCGATTCCTCAGCACCACATAAGCAAAAAAGCCGAAGTGGGGCTGATGCTCAAGTGGTAGAGTGCTAGCCTTCAGCTGAAGAGCTGAGGGACAGAGCCCAGGCCCAGAGTTCAGGCCCCACAACCAACAAAATAAATAAATAAGAATAAAAGATTTCCACAATTTGATCATTTGAAGCCTAGTCAATACTGGGACACTTTGTCTTTCTAGGATGCTGTATAGTTTTAGAAAATATGTAATATAACTGTGTATTTCAAGAAAATATTTATATTCCCAAAAGAGAAATATAGCTGGTAATTGCATTTTGTGTCATGTTAAAGAAACAAGAAAGACATTTAAGCCTAAAATTGAACATATTGCCAGGATACCTGATCAGGAAACAAGGGAGATTTTTTTTTTTTGCTACCTCTGAAGTAAGATAAAGCTAATTATAAATTAAATATATTTAACTCATATAAAGTTAAAATGATTGTTGTGGCATGAATGTGCTTATCTTTGAGGAAGAATTTTGTACATTTAAAATGATCTTTCCCATGTTTAGTATTTTAATTGTCTATTTTTGTTTCTCCTAATCCATATATTCAATATCCCTGGTTTCTTTCTGCTTATCCAAGCTGTAGGTGTAAAGCCCAAGACATGATGTAACTGTCACATAGTAGGCAAAGTAGGTTGAGGATGTGATCAAATATTGAGCCCTATGTAGTCTTTCAGCTTTTATCTTCTACTTCTCATTGTCTATTGACAATTGTAACTTATAGATGCATATAGATGCATTAAAACTAATTTTTTTGCAGACTGAGATGGTATAATGAGTTTGGGATGTGGTGGTAATCTAGCTCTTTGTAAGAAAAAACTAGACTTATTTGTCTTATTTGCTAATTTTCAAGGTACTATTTAACTGACACATAGAAAAGTTTTGAATATTTGCTAACTGGTTCTTATTGCCAATTCTTGTTTGTTCCTGTATGCCATCTACCAGATATTAGTCATCTTGTCTTCTTGTAAAGTATTATTAAACATCTGTTGGCAATCCCTGATACAAAATAACTATCATTATCCCTTCATCACCTACTGGCTTTCCCTAAGGTGAGAACAATCATTGCTTTAACCTAGACCCTCCCCAGGGAACTGACTTTATGGGCACTTTGAGTTTACACCTATCTCCCTCTGTGATCTCTTTCCCTTTCTCTTAAATGATCATACTGTTTTTACAGTTTTACCCCTAAGATCCTAGGTTTAAAATCATCCATTCTGGATTTCTTTGCAAGTTAAATTAAATTTTTTTCAATGCTGGGGATGAAACCTGGAGCCTTTCATGTGCTAAGCAACATCTCTACTACTGAGCTAAAACCCTTTGGGTTTTGAAAGAATGTCTCACTATGCACCCTCATACTATTCTCAATCTTGATTGTGTAGCCCAAATTGACTTCTAAGTTGTGACTCCTGTTCCTCTGCTTCTTGATTTCTTTGATTATAAATATATGGTACCACACTCATTTTAAAGCTGGATTTCTGAGTGCTGTTAGATATAGCATTAAAAAAGTTTCAATTAAGACATTAAATCACAATTTTATTATTTAGGAATAAATTTAGGATGTGAAGATGTGTCTTTAATTAAACATTAGCATCTAAATTGGTGAAAAGAGAGAAAGTGGGGAAAAAGAAAGAGAAGAAAAGAAGAAGGAAGGAAGGAAGGAAGGAAAGAAGGGAGGGAAGGAGAGAGGGAGGAAGGAAGGAAGAAAGAAAAAAAAGGAGGAAGGGAGGGAGAAAGGAAGGGAAGGAGGAAGGGAGAAAGAAAGAGGGAGAAAGAAAGGAAAAAAGGGTGATTCCCTAAATTTTACATTAAAATAAATTCAATTATAAAGTTTTATTTTTCAAATGAAGTTATCTCTTAAAGTTATTCAGATATAATAAAAGTGTTAGATTGGATAATTTTATGTTTAATAAGTGTTGAGCAATGTTCTCAGCACTGTAAGTTATTGTTGCTGCTATATTCTCACTTGGCACAGACACAACACATTAAGGTTACAGCAATGATGTGGGCATTTATGGGAGACTGGATTAAATCCTTCTGAGATTAATGATCTGAACAGATAGCTGAGGCTTCACCTCACCCTTCTGGGAACCTATTTATCTTTCAGGGAATCAGGAGAGCACAGTGGAAAGAAGCCAGAATATATATTACAGTGAGAATACATGGGGTTCAAATTCTATCTCCACAATGATTTGACTTTTTTGTTTTGTTTTGTTATTTATATATTTTTATTGTAAAGATATTGTATAGAGGGGTTACAGTTACATGAGTGAGGTAATGAGTACTTTTCCTATCCAGCATTGTTACCTCCTCCTTTGTTTTTCCCCTACCATCCCTTCCCTTCCCACCTCCCCAGTTTGACTTTTTAATAAATTCGTTGTAAACCAACTTCTTCACTGGGACAGGAAAAATAAATGAGAATAAAGTACTTAAAAGAAAATAGAAATATTTAGGTTTCATTTACCTTTTTTATTCTATACATCTCTTTTTGAATTTGTTATTTATTAGCAAGAGACTAGCTAATGGATTTGATAATAGTGCTGGATCAGAACAGTTTAGGGAGATGTATTTGGTGACAGAAAGACAGATTTCTATAAAGGAGTCAGGCAGGAGGAACTATTAGGGTTGAAAATAACACATTTGGGGGCTGAGAATGTGGCTCAGTGGTAGAGTTCTTGCCTTGCATGTGTGAGGCCCTGGTTTCAATTCCTCAGCACCACATAAGCAGAAAAAGCCAGAAGTGGTGCTGTGGCTCAAGTGGTAGAATGCTAGCCTTGAGCTGAAGAGCTGAGGGACAGTTCCCAGGCCCAGAGTTCACCCATGACTGAGAAAAAGAAAGAAGAAGAAAAGAAGAAGGAGAAGAAGGAGAAGAAGGAGAAGAAGAGGAGGGGAGGGGGGAGGGGGAGGGGGAGGGGGAGGGGGAGGGGGAGGGGGAGGGGGAGGGGGAGGGGGAGGGGGAGGGGGAGGGGGAGGGGGGAGGGGGAGGGGGAGGGGGAGGGGGAGGGGGAGGGGGAGGGGGAGGGGGAGGGGGAGGGGGAGGGGGAGGGGGAGGGGGAGGGGGAGGGGGAGGGGGAGGGGGGAGGGGGAGGGGGAGGAGGAGGAGGAGGAGGAGGAGGAGGAGGAGGAGGAGGAGGAGGAGGAGGAGGAGGAGGAGGAGGAGGAGGAGGAGGAGGAGGAGGAGGAGGAGGAGGAGGAGGAGGAGGAGGAGGAGGAGGAGGAGGAGGAGGAGGAGGAGGAGGAGGAGGAGGAGGAGGAGGAGGAGGAGGAGGAGGAGGAGGAGGAGGAGGAGGAGGAGGAGGAGGAGGAGGAGGAGGAGGAGGAGGAGGAGGAGGAGGAGGAGGAGGAGGAGGAGGAGGAGGAGGAGGAGGAGGAGGAGGAGGAGGAGGAGGAGGAGGAGGAGGAGGAGGAGGAGGAGGAGGAGGAGGAGGAGGAGGAGGAGGAGGAGGAGGAGGAGGAGGAGGAGGAGGAGGAGGAGGAGGAGGAGGAGGAGGAGGAGGAGGAGGAGGAGGAGGAGGAGGAGGAGGAGGAGGAGGAGGAGGAGGAGGAGGAGGAGGAGGAGGAGGAGGAGGAGGAGGAGAAGAGGAGTAACACATTTGTAACCTGGGGACTGGCAACAGTCTTTCCTATTTCTCTGAAGTCTATGTGTATGCTAATTTTCCCTCTATACCAATCTGTGGTCTGCTTCTGTTTTGAAGATATCTTTAATTCTACAATGGAGGTCATAGAAAGTCCTAATGAAATTTAAACTAGAGTGCTTTAGTTTTTCTTTTCTCTATAGAATGTTTTTTTCAGGAACATCTTTATTCTGAAAGAGACCTTGAAGGCACCCACATGTACAGTAAAATCATATCTTCTTTCCTTAGCCTTTCACAATGAATTGTATTCCAGAGAAACTGTGTCATTTTGCATTCCAGAACACACTTTGAAGAGAGCAAGGACGAAGCATTTACCCAGTTGGAAAGCTTTCCTGGAGACATGATGAATTGGGGGAACAAAAGGATCTCCCCCTAACATGACAACAGCACACTTGGGAGGCTGAACATGTACCTCTGACTTAAATCTGAGTTATTATAAGAAAAACAGAGGAGGAAGGGAGATGATTTTAATTTCCCAGTGTTGAAGATAGTTTATTAGGATGAAAGACAGACACATAGACTATGCACAGACTTGTACTGGTTTGGGGTGATTCTATAAATCTTAAAATTTGGTGAAACTCTTTGCTATTTCAAAGAACAAGGATACACTGAAAAAATACAAAAACAAAGAAACAAGCCATTATCACACCCTGATGTCATTTACAATCTTTTCCAATGTGGGTTTTTCAAGCTAATAAATTAACATAAGTAGATCCAGAACTACTTAAGGAGTTTGGTTTTTTTTTGTTTTATGTTTTTTAAATAACACAAGTCAAAGAAAATACAATATAAAACCCAGTCTTTTTTTGTTGTTGTTGGTCATGGGACTTGAACTCTGGGCCTGGGCACTGTCCTTGAGCTTCTTTTCTCAAGGTTAGTGCTCTACCACTTGAGCCACAGTGCTACTTCTGGCTTTTTCTGCTTATGTGGTGCTGGGAATCGAACCCAGGGCCTCATGCATGCAAGGCAAGCACTCTACCACTGAGCCACCTTCCTAGCCCCAAAACCCAGTCTTTTCTTATTTCATTGCTTGGAAGCTGAGGCAGTATGATTATGTGTTTGAGGCCAGCCTGGGACACAAGTTAAAAACAAGTTCATCCTCAAAAAGATCGTGTCTCAAAAGAAAATTAACTCTAACAAAGGTGAAAAAACTAAAACCCCTGTCCCAAACAAGAGCTGAGGATTGTTCTTGTGTGACTGTTAAGAATGTACTTTGTACTTCTAAAGGTTGTTAAATAAATAAATAGTATATGAAACAAAGAATGTAAAACATAATGTCTAAGATACTTACTATGTGACTGTTTCTAGAAGAAGAAGAAAAAACACTGCTGACCCAAATTTAAAATATTCAACCTCAGTGGTTTTTTGACACCTCTGACTCTTCTTTTAATAAAGAAAAAGAACTTAACCAAAATTCAACACTTGCCTATTATATGAATGCTCAGGAAAATAGCAATTCAGGAAAACTTTTAACCTGATAAAGAACATCTTTTAAAACCTGTAATTAATGATGTACACTGATATTAAAAAAACTCAACATTGTGTTATTAAGACTGAAGACTGAACAAGGATGTGTACATTCTCAACTCTTTTGTAAGATAATTCTGGAGATTCTAACCAATAAGAAAAAAATGGTATCTTTTCACAGGTGATATCACTTACTATGTAAAAAGCTCAAGGAATGTACAAAACAGTATAAGAGCAATGACAACAAAAAATAGCAAGCTAATAACTAATAAGTGAGTTTGGCAAGAACATATAATAGAAGGTTGATATATAAAAATCAATTCATGAAGAGAAGGTAGGGGAAAAACAAAGGCGGAGGCAACAATGCTTGATAAGAAATGTACTCTTTACCTTGCTCATGTAACTGAAAACCCTGTGTACAGTATTTTCACAATACAAAACTTACAAAAATTAATTCATTTTACATTTCAGCACTGAACATGTAATAAATAAAATTAAAAGGCTAATATTACTTACAGTTACTCAAAAACTGCAATAGTCACAAATCTAGGAGAATATGGGTGAGATTAGTGTGAATAATATATCACAATTTTAAAATATATCAAGAAGATACAGGTAAATGGGATGACGTTCAATGTCCTGATACACAGGATTAATAGAGTACCTGTAAAATATAATGGTGAGATTTTCTGTAGTATAGGAAGGTTTGTATTAAAATTCATACAAAAACGCAATAAATGTAGCTAAAACAAATTTAACACAAGTATAAACCCAGAACAGTTAGTTGATTTCAAGATGTTATACAGTTACAGTGATCCTGATCTTATAGAACTGACACACAAATAAAATGATTGAAGCAGAAAAGTATGAGATAAATCCACACAAATAAGTTCTACTGATTTCATTATTAGGGAAAATACAATTTAATGAAGTTATGGTTTTAGTGATAAATATTTCTGGAATATTTGACTATTCATACACAAAGGATGGAAGATGGATAAAAGGAAGGAAGGAAAGAAGGAAGGGAAAGAAGAAAGAAAGAAAGAAAGAAAGAAAGAAAGAAAGAAAGAGAAAGAGAAAGAGAAAAACGAGGGAGGGAGGAAGAAGGAAGGAAGGAGGGAAGGAAGGAAGGAGAGAGGGAGGGAGGGGGGAAGGAAAGGAAGAAAGGGAATAAATTTTGATCTAAACTGTGAATCTTGTAGAAAAATTACTTTAAATGAATCCTAGAATTATACATAAAATGCAAATACTGGCAGGGATGTGGCCAAAAAAGAACACTACTGCACTGTAGGTGGGAATGTAAACTTGTTCAACCACCCTAGAAAGCAATAGTGACATTGTGGCTTAAGTGGTAAGGCCCTAGTCTTTTTTTTTTTTTTTTTGTCGGTCGTGGGGCTTGAACTCAGGGCTTGGGCACTATCCCTCAGCTCTTTAGCTCAAGGTGAGCGCTCTGCCACTACTACCAGTTGTCTAGTGCTTTACTGGAGATAAGAGTCTCACAGAGTTTCCTGCCCCGGCTGGCTTTGAACTGTGATCCTGAGTTCTCAGCCTTCTGAGTAGCTTGGTTACAGGCGTGAGCCACTGGCGCCCTGCAGGACCCTAGTCTTGAATTTAAGGACACTACCTAGGCCCTGAGTTCAAGCCCCAGGACTGGCAAAAAAAAAAAAAATCAAACATCAACAACAACAAAACCAAACACTTTGATGACTGAAAATATAGTGCATAGTGTATAATGAGTGTATACTATGTAGGTAGTTATATAATAGTAGAGTGAGATCTTATCTGTATGGACTTGTAGCAATAGATTAAAGGAAAAGGCCATATTGATTTTGTCTTGACAAAGAATGGACACAAGTGGACAGGATAATGGTGGACAAGAGGTTTCCAGGAAGGTAAGGGTATACCCACCACTGAGCAGCAGGTAATCCTAAAAAACAGTGATGTGAGAATCAAAACAGATTCTGTCTCCAGGACTGTTACAGACTACCAGCAATCTCCCCAAAACTAGATGCTGAAAACCTCATTTACATTCAAAATGCACCACTGATTCTTATTTGTAGTTAAATTCCAACAGTCAGAGACTGTGTCTTTCTGTGTCTTATGGGTATAATTGTTAACATCGCACAGTTAAATGATAGTGGTGGTCTATTTCAGATAGAGGGACCTCATTATGTAGATAGAATAGAACATCTGGCTGTCTCCTCCTTAGATAGCAAACAAGAAAGTGAAAAGCAACTGGAACTATTTGAACATACCATCTATGCTGTGTGACAATGTGGTTCTGAGATATATCTTCTGACCATAACCTATGAAAAGAAGATTTTTCCCATCTTTTTGGCCTAAGTCCTAGCTGGAGGTAACTTGAAAAACAGTATAACTATAAAATGAGAAACTATTTTAAAAATATGCTCAATTACACTATTTACGAGCAAATGTCTTTAAGTCAATTTTTAATACCTTATTTTTAAAAAGACTATTAAGATTAAGAACCTGCTAGGTGCGATACAGGTTAACCAAATTGCTAATGTCAGGATATCTTTTCTTCATTAAAACCCTAATTCTTGTACTATAATTAGATTTAAATGCATAATATGGATTTAGTAGTAATTAAATCTGTGAATGTTAGATCATTTATGTTTGGTATCAGATTCAGAAAAAGAATTTCAAGTTAATTGCTTTCTAAAAAGAATTAAATAAATTAAATCACTTAGATTATGGTATAAATCAAAAGTCAAAAAATCCCCAAATTTTAGGTAAGAAATTTTAAATTACATAATACAAAATAATATCTGATTCTAGGTCTCTGATTTTCTAAAAAGTAATTTTTAAAAATCCTTTATGTAAGTTCATGCAGTATGTTTTTGTATCTGGCCTTTCTTACGTAGAACAGTATTCTCTAAGTTCAATTCTGTCCTCACAAGTAGAAACATTTTATCACACACACACACACACACACACACACACACACACACAGAATGTATGCAGTGTGATACATATGTTAATTTGCTTGTTGCTAGCAATCATTTCACTATGTATATAAAAATACTTTCCTAAATAGCACAAAAAATATAAAACTTTATATACAAAGCATGGTGTTGGTTGTGCATGTCTTAGCTAAGTAGGAGGCTGAGATCTAAAGTATCTCAGATTGAAACCAACCCCGGCAAAAAAGTCTTTGAGACATCATCTCTGATTAACCAGCAAAAAAACAGACTTGAGGCATGGCTCAAGTAGTAGAGTACCAGTCAAGCAAGCAAGAAGCCTTGAGTTCAAACCAAGGTACCAGAAAATATATGAATGATCCAGAACCAAGAGAATGTATATTTTTCATATAAACCAGTCCATAAATGTTACTACACTTGTCCCACGATACTAGCAGACTGTTTTTCAAAATGTGCTTTTAAAAGTAACTCTATAACCTTTCTGGTGTCAACTTTTAATAGTATAATTTTTATTCTCTATTACAATGTGGAATATGCTACACATACTACTATTGTGCTAAACTTTTAACATTATTCTTTCAATATCTCTCACATGTGAGCAGTTTGAGGATCTTTTAATTAAGAATCATGCCAGATGTTAGAAGCTCTGATTTCCCTCCCTAACATCTAGTTTCTTCCATCAAACACTGGTGCATATCTCTTTAGTCTACAAATAAGTTATATTTCTAGATTTATAACTGTTGACCTCATCATGAAGTTACCCACATGTTTTCTTGGATGCACCACTTGACCACTTGAGATACCCTGCCCTTGTCTTGGGTAATTGTGATATAAATCATGTTAGCCAATTAGGGGATTACCAGCTGAAAACTTGCCATGTGCAATATTGACAGTGCTGTCTGATATTTTCAAAAGATGTTTTCCACATTGCTAAGGACTTCGTGTTCATGACTTTCTCATCATCACACAGAAGATATGGTAATGGAAAACAGCCATAGCTACTATTCACTCTTGTATTCTAATTCTATCATTTAGTGAATTCGGGCTAGACAAGTGGGATTGATTCAACTGGATTCTGGAAGTGTGCTCTCCCTCTCTCTCTCCCTCTCTCTCTCTCTCTCTCTCTCTCTCTCTTCCTCTCGTGAGCCACGGAGCCACTTCCTGTTTTCTAAGTGGTTTACTGGAGACCGAGATTCTCAGATCTCAGCTTCTTGATTAGTTAGGATTACAGGCCTGAGCCACCAACGCTTTGGTTATTCTCTTGATAAGTTCTTTCTCAGAAATCTTTCCCCCTATTCCAGTGATATACCATCACACTTGTAATACCAGTATTTCATGAAGTTCATTCATTTATCATTTGTTTCAGATTTGTAGCAATATAATTTATGTATGTAAGAGTAATTAAATTTAACTAGACAGTTTGATAAATTGTATAACCAGACAAAAAACAAATCAACATAGATCAAATCTATTCCCTCAAAAATTCATGTTGTCAATCATAGCAGGTAGTTACCATCAACCAACTCTATTGGGTGATCAGTTTCATTTTAGGGGTTTTTTGTTTGTTGTATTTTTAAATACAACAAATAGCTTTGCCTTCTACAGGAATTTATGTAATTAAATCACATTGTATGGCAGTTTGGAAATATGTACATAATTTCCTTGCCACTCTTCCCTTAAGAGGGAGGCTAATTTCTCCCTGTTCAATTGAGCTGGATTTACTAATGAGATCATAGTAAATGTCAGGGTGGTAGAGTTGATTCTCTGTGACAGTTGAAGCCACGTCATAGGTAATAAACAGATTGGTCGCCTTATCTGTTAGCCTCCTTCACCATTTCTTTTTGTGTCTATCCCTTTGAAGGAAACCTATCAACACTGTTAGCACAAACAAGCAGCCTGTGTTCAAGACCCCACAGGGAGGATCTTCATTCATTTGTGTTTCTTTAAGTGGACACCATAAGTAGCATAGTTATGAAAAAGAGAACTTTATATGTTTACTGTATGGAAGATGGAAAACATAAAACCAAGACAATAGCATAGTTGGTTTTCTGATGAATTAAGTGCTCTCCAAAAGGAATGAAACTTAGGTCCACACCTGACAGAAGATGGAAGGGCAGAACAAGGGTATCAACCCTGGTTGTCACACTCCTTTATAATGATACTAAATCTCATCCAAAAGAAAGGAGCCTTCTGGGCGTAATTAACTCTTAAGGCCCCATCAACATACCACTACAACATTGGCAACATTTAATTGTGGAAGAGACAAATCACATTCAAACCATTCATCACAGGGAGGAGAAAGATTCCCATAAAAACTAGCATCTAATCGCTAGATTTAGGACAATTGTAGATGGGATTGTGATGATAAGCTGAAATTTCTCCCTATCTTTTACTCTAATTTTACTCTTCTTATAAACTAGGAGTTAGCTTGCCTCATATTCATGGTTACTGACTGTTTGCCCAGAATCATCTTCCCTCATGGCTAAGCATGTTCTTTCCCTAGGCAACACTAGGCCCATTTTTTTTTTTTTTTTTTTTAAATTTTATTTTATTTTATTTGAGAACATACTGTACAGAGGGGTTACAATTACATGGGCAGGATAATGCATACATTTCTTACCAAGCATTGCATCCTCCTCCTTTGTTTACCCTTCACCTCCCTTCCCAGCCTCCCCCCTCCCTCCCATCCAATCATACCCCCCCTCCCCCCCCCCCCCCCGACATTGTAAAGCTGGTTTTGACATGACATTTTGTACTTCTCATTGTTGCAACAGGTCCACCTGAATCCTTAAACGACTTGTTTGTCCCCGTCTCCTCCACATGTTATACTGACATCAAATATAGTGAAAGCAGGGGTTACACTGTGGGGGAGGGACATACAAAGCAACAAAGAAATAATCTTATAAATGCATTAGAAATACATGCATGAAAGAAACAAAAACATTAAAATACATATTTGAGGTTTTGTTTTCCTAACATCACATTCTCTGACTTTTTCTGCTTGACTCATACCTGTACTAGATATTGCAAATAAGGGAAACCATGGGACCTATGTTTCTTTGGGCCTGGCTTACTTCACTTAATATAATTTTTTCCAAGCCTTTCCATTTCCTAACAAATGGGGAAATGTCATTCTTTCTGATGGAGGCATAGAATTCCATTGTGTATATATACCACATCTTCTTGATCCATTCATCTACTGAGGGGCATCTGGGTTGGTTCCATGTCTTAGCTATGGTAAATAATGCTGCAATAAACATAGTTGTGCTGGTAGCTTTAGTGTGGCCTTGTTTGTGATCATTTGGGTAAATGCCCAAAAGTGGGATTGCTGGGTCGTTGGGGAGCTCTATGTGGAGTCTTTTGAGGAACCTCCATATTGCTTTCCAAAGTGGTTGAACAAGTTTACATTCCCACCAACAATGAAGTAAGGTTCCTTTCTGTCCACATCCCCTCCAGCATCTGTTGTTGTTAGAGTTCTTGATTTTTGCTGTTCTAACTGGAGTGAGGTGATATCTCAATGTTGTTTTGATTTGCATTTCTTTTATGGCTAGGGATGTTGAACATTTCTTCATGTGTCTATTGGCCATCCTTCTTTCTTCTTCAGAGAAGCTTCTCTTTAAGTCTTTCGCCCACTTACTTATTGGGCAGTTGTTTCTTTGAGGATTTGTTGTTGAGTGGTTTAATTTTTTGAGTTCCAAGTATATTTTAGATATGAGACCCTTGTCCGTTGTATGGCTAGTAAAGATCTTCTCCCAGTCCGTGGGCTTTCTATTGATCTTGCTAGCTATGTCATTTGCCCTGCAGAAGCTCTGCAACCTTATACAATCCCATTTGTCCAGCCTTTCTTTGATTTGTTGTGTTTCCGGGTCTCTATTCAGAAAATTTCGGCCTGAGCCAAGGAGACCCAGGGTTTCTCCTATTCCATCCTGTAATGTTTTCAGAGTGTCTGCTTTGAGTTCAAGGTCTTTGATCCATTTGGAGTTGATTCTGGTGCAGGGTGATATATAAGGATCTAGCTTTAGTTTTCTACATGTAGTTAACCAGTTTTGCCAGCACCATTTACTGAAGAGGCTGTCTGTCTTCCATTCTATTGTTTTAGCTCCCTTATCGAAGATTAGATGGCTATAGGTCTGTAGGTTCATTTCTGGGTTTTCAATTCTATTCCATTGGTCCTGAGGTCTGTTCTTATGCCAATACCAAGCTGTTTTGATTACTATGGCTTTATAGTAGAGTTTGAAATTTGGTATTGATATTCCTCCAGCAGTATTCTTTCCGTTGAGGAGCGTTTTTGCTATTCGGGGTCTTTTATTGTTCCATATGAATTTTTGGATTGCCTCTTCTATTTCCTTGAAGAATGAGGGTGGAATTTTGATAGGTATTGCGTTGAATTTGTAGATAGCCTTGGGAAGTATTGACTAGGCCCATTTTGTAAAGGCAGTAAATGATTTTACTGAGATAGCCCTTTACTTGAGATAGCTCTCCTCTTAGATCTATAACCATATAATGCAGGAAGATCCCCTAAATCTCAAAGGTCTTATGGTCACCAGAGATGGAACTCCTTTGGGGCAGCTATAACCATAGAAGACAGCAAGACTCCCCAAATTTTGGGGGTTATAAAAGCCACCTGAGACAATAGCTGGCATTTCTCATTCTTCTCTTGTGAGAAGTGGTCTTGCTGGTCCCTATACTGGCAATAAACCTTCTCTTTTTGCTTTGTATCTGGATGTCTCATGGTTTTCTGGCAAAGTCTAATTTACTCTAACTCTGACAGAAGTAATTTTCATACTTTTAACTTCTTCAACTTTCTAAAAAGAGGAATCAGATTAAAGCAAAAACAAAAGCAATATGTTTGGAATATTATACTATGTATAACACATTTGAATAATATACCACAGAAAGTGTCAAAAGAATGAAAGTAAAGCTGGACACCTGTGGCTCATGCCTGTAATCCTAGCTATTCAGGAGGCTGAGATCTGAGGATCATGGTTCAAAGCCAGCCCAGGCAGGAAAGTCAGTGAGACTCTTATCTCCAATAAACCACTAGAAAACTGAAGTGCTCAAGTGGCAGAGTATTTGCCTTGAGCTGAAGAGCTGAGAGATAGTGCCCAGGCCCAGAGTTCAAGCCCCATGATGGAAAAAAAAGCTAAGAAAAGTCTTATCCTATTCACCTATTCATGAAATGTAGTAATCTTGGTTAAAACTAGTATGTGACCACCAAAAAGAACAAAAGGGAAAAAGAAAGAGAGAGAGAGAAAGCAAGAAATACAATAGTGAAGGGAAAAAAACAAATTTTTGAAAACCAAATTAGTTAATGTGAATGATATCAGAAACAAAAGAAAAAGAGACTAAAATGCCAGAATAAATAGAAAACTTGGGTTGGAGGGGGATCAAATGATAATTGTTACTCACAAAGACACAGTTGCCCTAGTTTTTATTTTTACAGTTTACATGGTGAAGCTGAGAATTTTCCAAATCTTTCTTATCTGGTTACTGTTTAATTAGGAATCTTGCTTTTAAATATTTTATTTCTTTTCACATTTTATAAAAACTGGTTTAGAGAAATTATTTAACACCTTAAATATTTTTATGTTCACAGATTTATCGCTTCAGATATTCTAGTTCATCATTGCTAAATTTGCCTTCCATAAGGACCTAGGACATAGTCAGAATTGTGTGGAGTTCTTTACCACTTTGTAACAAATATGACCTTTCTTTTAATTTCTCCCTGAATTCTGAGACTTTATAGGATGGTCTTAATTGTATATTGTATATAATTATATATAATTTGTATATTGTATATTAACAACAATCTTTTCCCAACCATATAAGTAATATCCAAGATTTCAGGCTGCTATGTAGCTCTGATGCTTTCCTGAGACCTCACTAGAATTCCTTTTAGTGATGTTTACAGAAATGTAGGATTTTCCAGGAATCACCTCAAAATTGGTCCATCCTTAGGCTGGATGTAGTAGCTCACACCTATAATCCCAGCTACTTGGATGTTGAGATAAGAATATCATGACTAAATTAGCCTTGGCAAAAAGTTCTCAGAAATCTAATTCAAATAGTAAGCCAGGTATGGTGGTATTCTACAATAACCCTTGCTATGAGAGAGAGAGAGGGTTGTGGTTTAAATCTGGACCTGGAAAAAGTGAGATTTTATCTGAAAAATAAAGCAAAATGGGTATGAGTTTGGCTCAAGTGGTAGAGTATCTGTGTATCAAGCACAAAGACATTGAGTACAAAAACAATAGCAACAAGCTTTAAGTATACCAACTTCTACACAGTACCCAGTTCCAAAGTCACTTCCACATTTTTTTTTAATCTGTGAAAGCACCAGCCTACCATTTGAACTGCTATAACACAATACTTGAGATAAGGTAATTTGTAAAGACCAGGGATTCATTTCTCACTGTTCTGGAAGCTGGGAAGTCTAAGCTCCAGGGGCTGTATTTTTATATCTGATCAGAACCTGTTGCTGAGCTCTCCCCTGATAGAAAGTGGGGGGGGGGGGAAGGTAGGCAAAGATAAACTCCCTTCAGCAATGTGAGCTACAGTTTCCTGAAGAATCTGAATAGGTGAAATGTGGATGTCTCCTTTACTTATGTGACCTCTTAACATGCAAAACTCCTAAATTTGGGAGGGGAAATATTCAAACCATAGGAGCAGATAAATGAGCCTAAACACATCCTAAACTTTTATATTACTTGGGTATATTAACACATTTCTATTTGGTAAGTGCTTTTTTACAATGTTACTTAGGACTCTGTGTGTGTGTGTGTGTGTGTGTGTGTGTGTGTGTGTGTGTTGATTCACTGGGTAGATTTGATATTTCTCATTTCAGTCACTTTTTTTTGTATTTTTACCATTTTAATATTAAAATAGTAAAATTTGATTATTACATTTTCTCTCCAATTAGCAAAATTATCTATCTGTCAATCCTCTATCATCTGAGAGAAAAAGGGGAAATAAATATTAGGTAGATATAGATAAAAAAAATGGCAAACATTACATGTGCCAACACATAGCCCATTACGGTGCTTCTGGTTACTATAATGTCTTGTCCCCTGCTTGAATGCTTCTTTTTACCATAGTGCTTGGATGCTTGCTCAACCAATGAAAAGAATTCTTGTGGGAATTTGAAGCCACTAAGCAAGCAGTGCAAAGCCCAGGAGAGGAGATATGGGAGAATCCCTGTAAGATAGTGACAGGAATCCTTTGTATTCCTCTTTGACTCCTTCTCTGTAGAGAAAGTCTCACTAATTTATTCCATAGCTTTCCTCAACTTTCAAATAAACTCACTCTGTTTACCTTAAACCCTTTCCTGCCTTAGTTTATTTAGGCTGGAGAAAATAAATCCATCCTCCTAGATAGCATCCTATCTATCTATCTATCTATTATATATATCAATCATTTATTAATTTTATATCTATCTATTTAAGTATCTATCTATCTATCTGTCTGTCTGTCTGTCATCTGTCCATCTATCTAGTTTTAGATGAGGACATATACTGGCAAGTAGACTTAATTAAAATGGAGTAACAGACTATCTTCTCTTGTCTGCCTTTTTCTTTCCATATTTGCAAGTTTAAAATTGTTCAAAACATTTTACAGATAATAATCCTTTCCTTTGGAAAGGAGCAAAAGGAAAGAAATTTTCAGTAAATGTTTGTTTATATCATATGAAGCTGAAAATCAAAGCCAACCCAAGAGCTAAACTAATCCCAAAGAAACAAAAGAAGCAAGCCCTGAAAACCTCTGCCCCAGGGAAGAGGCAAGAATAAACAGAAGGTGACAGGCTATTTAGGTAGTTAAATGGCTGTTCCTGCCTTCAGAATTGACTCTCATTGTTTCTACAGGGACTGAAAGGTCATTTTAATTTATTTTTGCTATATAACAAAGGGCATTACACTATGTGGCTAGGAAAGACAAAGTGATTTCAACAAGCATACATTACAGGATCTCTTGGAACTACTTAGGACATAGAGCTCTTGGCTCCCCAGCCAAGAGGGATTTGTAACGTCACATTCACAAAACGTATTAATCATCTAGGCTTCCCACACAAATGCCAATACATAATAGAATATCCACAACTTGGCAAGGGAAAGAGTGTGCAGCTTTCTCTTCTCTTTATTTCCAAAGAATTGTGTGGGATTGAAGCTGTGTGATTGTCATTGGGAGAAACAGAAGTCATACAGCTGAAGGACATTGTCACAGCTGGAAAACAGAACCAGTGGTTATCATTCAAACATCCAAAAATTGGTCAATGTAGACCTTGGATCCTTCTATGCAGGTTGGAGAAACACACCATATTGAGGAAAAAGAAAATTTAAAATTGTGCAGCTTAACCTTTTTTGCATATCAGTCAATCTAAAAGCATGCCAACAGATACTTCACAAAGGATTTTCAAAGAATTTTCCATAGTACGATTGCTTCTAATTTGGAGTTGTCATTAAATTGTATTATCAGTATTTGTAAGCAGAAAGGACTCCATTTTAAATGTTAGGAAAACAACCAATGCAACAAATGACATTTCCTCCAATGAATTTCCACTTAGTTTTTTAAAATAATGTTCTGTCCATCCTATCTCCTCTGTTCATTAAGCTGGTTCATATAGAAAAGAAGGTTAAAATGACTTAGGTTTATTGGGATTTGCCTAAAATATTTATTTCCAAACTTGAACAAGGAGGATGTTTAGACACATGGGCTAGCAGTTAGAAATTTCATTCACCCACACTATCAGTTTTATCTTGATGAGCATTGAATTTAGACATAACTACCAGAATCAGAAGGCAATTTGACAAATTGTGGCTATGAACCAGTATGAACCAGTAGCATCGATACTGCCTAAGAGCTAGGTAAACAAAACATGTTTATCTTAACAAGCTCTGTGATGGTTTTTTGTTTTGTTTTGTTTTGTTTTTGGCTGGGCATCCAGGGCTCCCGCCTGTAATCCTAGCTACTCAGGAAGCCCTGTTTTCACTGTATTTGGTTGCGGTACCCTGCATCTTGTATATACACATTTTTCTAATTTGGGGAGGGGAAAGGAAATAACAAAATGCTGAAGTAAGGATACAGGGGTTAACCCATTGTAAAAATGAGATGTATAAGACACTATGTTGAAAACAAACATTGCAACTTTGTGTTGGGGGAGGGAGGAATTGGGGAGGTGGGGAGGGAAGGGATGGTAGGGGACAAACAAAAGAGGAGGTAACAATGCTCAATAGGAAATATACTAATTACCTTAAGTTAGGTTTTTAAAGAGGTTGCTGAGTAAGAACAGCACCACTCACATGGTATTTAGGTAAGGAGCAGGTTTATTCAATAGACCTGCTGGCACCAGGCCAGGTTGGCACTCCACAAGACTGGCAAAGAGAGCATCTGGTCTTGGACTAGGCCTTATCTAGAGTAGGGGCAGGAAAAGGTGTGGCCACATCAAATCCAGATGTGACCTCAGTGGATGAAGATGTGACCTCTTCCAGGTGTGCCAGTTGTCTAGACAACACAGGTACTGGGCGGAGACTTGGCTGTGAGAAGGGCGGAGTCCGCTTGCCATCCAGGAGCAGACCTTACATCTTACTCACGTAATTTCAATCCCTCTGTACATTATTGTTACAATAAAAAATATATACAAATAGCGATTGTAACCCAGCCCATGAGACTTTCTGTGAGGAAAGTCCATGAGACTCTTATTTCCACTTTCAATCAAAGAGCCAAAAATGAAGCTGTAGCTCAAGTAGTTAGAGCACTACTAGCCCTGAGCAAAAGAAACTCAAGGCAGAGCCCAAGCCCTCTGTTCAAGTCCCAGGACCAGTATGCATGTGCTTTCCTACAAGCATGTGTATGCACACACACACACACACACACACACACACACAAACACACACACACACCAAAAATGTAATTGTTTAAAATAGGCATTATTGATTTAACTCAAAACCTGTATTCTTTCAAAGAAACAAAGCTACATCTTATTTTGTTTTATTAAAATTAGTTTTGATTATTGAAGAATAATCACAGTGCTTATCATGGATCTTAAAGCATTCCCCACACTCGTGTCTACTGAGAAGTGGTAGAAACTTTCATAGGTAATTAGACAATTCAAATAATTGTGGTTGTCCCCTTGAAGTCCTTGCAGGGTGGAGTAGGACTATATCTTCTTTCTTTCTCTTTGCTCCCAGGCTACTATGCAGGGGGAAGGTTCCTCCACCACTGACTCTGCTTTGATGCTCTGCCCCACCATAGACCACACAAGTGAAGGTGCCAGGTGACCCTGGATTGAAACCTAAGAAACCATGAGTCAAAATAGAAGTTTCCTATTTTTCTTCTATTTGAACTATACTTCACAAGAACAAAAGCTACATTGTTTTGATATTTTTCCTTCTGTTTAGGTTACTATTTGGTCTTTAATAGGTACAAATATTATCCTATTGAAAATTGGAGTTAGTTTTAGCTTTGTCTTCAGTTCAGTTTTCAAGCTCCCTGTTTTATGAGATCATTATCATTCTCTACTACAAAAACTATAGTGTAATCTCTGTTTTCATATTATGTTTGCCATACACAAAACAACTAGTTAGAAGGGTTGAAGACTGGCTTCTGCTACAGAATTGTCTCACTCAGACTCCTATTATTAAACTTAATATGTGAGATAATAAACTTACAAAAGAAAACATTGAGCCAATACTAGGGTGGCCCATTCCTGTATATTCAGGTGGCTGGAGGCTGAGATCTGAGAATCATGTTTTGAAGTTGTCCATTTAGGTAAGTCTCTGAGATCCTTTTCTTGAAGTAACCAGCAAAAAGCCAGAAATTGAGATGTGGCTTAACTGGTAGAGTTCCAACCTTAAAAGGAAAAAGCTAAGATACAGTACCCAGGCCTCAAGTTTAAACCTAAGTACTTACACAAAACAAAACAAAAAGCAAACAACTGAAAGAAGAAAAGGGAAGGAAAAGCGAGGAAACAGAAAGAAAGAAAGAAAGAAAGAGGAAAAGAACAGAAAAGGAAATACTGATTTTGATTCCTTTTGAAGAATTAGCATATGATCAATTAGATCATTGCTTTAAGCTTGTAGTGAGACGGCTTATTCTTGTAGAAACATATGGCTTAGTGAAGCTACTTAGGCCAAGCCAGATAGCAAGGAGAGAGAAGAAAGGTCTTGGATCTTCCAATTCCCTTAAGGATTACTAGACTCTGCCTCTCACAGGTAACATTATCCTGGAGACCAAGCCTCTAATTCATGAGTTGCTGGGGTATATTCAAAATCCAAACCATAATAAGTCATTCTTTGTTTTTTCTTTGAATGCTATAGAGTTGTTACACTTGTTTGTCTTGTCGTTGTTGTTGTTGTTATTGGTGGGGGGGGGGCTCAAGACTAGTGTTCCACCACTTTGAGCCACAGCTCCACTTCCGGGTTTATGGTGGTAAATTGTGTGTAGATAGGAGTCTCATGGACTTTCCTGGCAGGGCTGGCTTCATACTGTAATCTTCAAATCTCACCCTCCTGAGTAGCTAAATTGCAGGGGTGAGCCACTGGCACCCGGTGAGTTGTTACTTTTTGTGTCATGGATTCCAACTCATTAGTGCCAATTCCATGAACCCATCTCCAGTTAGCAATGTGGCTCTGGAGCAGCCAAGGAGGGCAATGAGATTTAAGAATAGATGACCTTCTGGAATCACCGGGGTTCTCACAGAGTCAAAGCCACTGGACTTTTTTCTTGGCCTGAGGAGCAGTTGCTACTTAATTAACCAGGCCACATGGAATGTACAAAGAGCTTGGCTGCTGGTGTAGAGCCTGGTTCCAGCCTGGGTAAATGTCCCTGGGAGGACCCTTTGGTCTTAGGCTAAGAGTGCTAGCTACAAATTTGAGCTGCACTGAAGTTTTCTCTGTTTCAGAGGCTGGTAAATGATAACTTGCCTGACCATAGAAGAATTGGGAACTATCAAGGAACACAATTTCAATGAAGTGGGTTTGAACTTCTTTTTATTATTGGTTCAGGTGGCACCTGCTTTATAAAATAATAATCAGCCCTAGCAAGCTGACTAAAGAGGTGGCTGTATAGGCAGAAAAGGGAAAAAGAGGCAGAAATGAAAACAAAACGTGGATTAGTCTCTCATATGCAGAAGGTAGATCTAAATTACACTGGGACATGATAAATATCCATTCAAACACGGTAAGACCAAAGGAGGATACTCTTAGGAGAGGAACACAAAGACACAATGACATGTGCATCCTGTCATATAAAATAATATTTATCTAAATGAACTCCAGAAAATGGAAATGAGTTATTTTCATTGTTGCTGTTTTTAATTTTCTTTTTCATCTGTCTTTTTTATGTGCTTTTCTGTGTTGGAAGGGTAAGGGGTACACAGCATTGGAGGGACAAAAGGTGAACCAATGCAACAGTGCTACTCATTAGACACTATGTTGAAATAAACTCTAGAACTTGTGGGTGGGATGGGAGGGAAAAACAGGGAGAGGGCAAGAGGAAAGGGATGACATTGTCTAAAAAGAAATGTACTCTTTACCTGACTTATATAACTGTAACCTCAAATAAAGAAAGAGTAAAAATAATAAAGAAAAACAATTAGATTAGCCATTTGTATTTTTTTTTTTTTTTGGGTCCGGTCATGGGGCTTGAACTCTGGGCCTGGGCGCTGTCCCTCAGCTCTTCAGCTCAAGGCTATCGCTCTACCACTTGAGCCACAGTGCCACTTCCGGCTTTTTTCTTTTTGCTTATGTGGTGCTGAGGAATCGAACCCAGGGCCTCCAGCTTGCAAGGCAAGTGCTCTACCACTGAGCCACCTTCCTAGCCCAGCCATTTGTATTTTTATACAGAAATAAGAAAGGGAGTCCTGTTTTACAGTTCAGGTGGACAATGTAGTACCAAGCATGAGGGACTCCATGCTGGTTTATGGATGCTAGGCCCAAAGCTCATTCCGAAACAAATACATCTCATCAATTGTGTTTAAAGCAGAAAGATCCATTGTCAGTCTGTAAAGTAAGCTTAAACTTGTTCTTTCAGAGAAAGCCAAACTTAAATGTATATATGCATCATAAATAGTGTAGACCACCCTCCAGAGAATGACAGAGAATGACTCAGCAACTAAAGAGGAAAAAAATTAACATAGCACCCAACTCACAGGGGAAGACACTTGCTAAAGACAGTAGATTGTAATTTGATGAATTTGTCAATAGACTATTTCAGTAGACTTGGTTATAGAAACCAACACCACTGGGAAACAAGATGCTCCATGATGTTTGAATACTGAAATTTTGGAAAGCAAAAGGTACAAACACATGAAGCTCAGGAGAAAATATGTATGACTTTTAAAATAGATTCAGAGAGAGAAAAATAACAGAAAACTTCAGATGGAAAGTTAAACATTAGAGAAAAAATCTGTCTCAATCAAGATTGATGCTTACTCTAATAAAATTTATAACGTCTGTGATTATAAAGATAGGGAGTGCAAAAGCTTCCAGATCAAAGGGATTGGCTAAGAAAGGAATCAAAGAGCTCATTTGCTTTTAGGGCTCTTATTAACAGCTCTAGAAGTGAGAATTAATATTACACAAGAGAATTACTGACACCTTAAAGTCATTTGCACCAATCAAGATGTCATTTAATAGCCAAAAGAAAGAAGATACATAGTTACTTGTGGGGGAATTGAATGAGTTTATTACTCAATGAGGAAAATACTCAAAAAAGGCTTTCATAAACAAATCAACTATCACATAGAAGAGATAAAGCAGGGAAGGAATGTAAGTGTGAAAAATAAATTTGAATGTAACATGAGTGATTAACGGTGTCATATAATATTACTTAAAGATGCTTGAGGTATGCAAGTAAAATATAGTTGAAATTAAAGCATAAAGTTATTTGATCAAAGCAAAGGCTAGTGGGTAGCAGAAGTGGACAAGTAAAACTCTTCCAGAGGTGATCAGGTAGATAGAGGCTTTGTTAAAAAGTATTTCCACTTATATAACTATAATGATTTGTTGGGCACAGGTGGCTCATATCTGTAATCCTAACTTTTCAGGAGGTCAAATCCTGACATGGTGAGGTTGGAAGCTAGCCAGTTGGAAATGCCCATAAGTCTCTATCTCCTATTAACTAGCAAAATGTCAGGCTTGAAGATGCAATCTCTCAAACTATGTTCTCCAGGTCATGTTTGAATTGTAGTCCTCCTGTAAATATCAACCTCATTAGTAGCTAGGATTATATGCATGAGTCAACGGCATCCAGTTAAAAAATGATTTCCAAAATTTATTTAGCAATTTTGGGATTTCTCAGTCTACACAAGAAAGTAGATTTGTTAATACCTTAAAAAAATAAAGTGGAGAAATAGTTGCACATGAACTGCTTGTCTGGTATTTAGGCAGTTTCTGAGCCACATCACTGTCTTAAGCTTTCTGGACTTCCAAGTCATCTCACATTGAGTCTCAGCCCCCTGTATATGGGAGTAATTGGTTGGTATGAAAGATTGTCCTGTGCTAGGTAGGATGCTTAATGGTGTCCCTGGTCTCTACACTAGATGTAAGTAGCATACGTTTTGGTTGTTTCAGCAGTACGTCCTAGACATTATTGAAAATCACCATTGATTTTCAGTGGCACTGAACTCACTGTTGTCCTACATGTAATTTTCTTTCCTGTCTTCTCAGTCTTCATTCTGACATATATATCAAAAAGCTGGGAGTACAGATGCTTCAGTACATATCATACTGAAACACCCATCATAAGATAAAAAGGATGAAGGCATCTATCTGTCTACTGAATATAACAGCTCAGCCACACAGAGCTTTGTAGGGTTGCTTCCCTCTGGGACTGGAGGCTGACTTCAGCTGTGCTTTGCTGTTTAACATAGAGAGAGAAAGAGTAGTGCAGGAAAAGATCAAAATTTAAAGCACAATTTCTACTGAATAGTAATTTCTTTCACTATATAAAGTAAAATACAGGGCTGGAATGTAGTTCCACGGCAAAGTGCTTGTCTAGCAAGTGCTTGGGTTTGATCTCCAGTACCAAATAAGAAAAGACCAGATAATAATAAAAAAGACCAAACAAGCCAGGCACCATAGCTCATGCATGTAATCCTAGCTTCTATCACAGAAAAAGCTGAGAATGGTACTGTGGCTCAAGTGGTGAAATGCTAGCCTTGAGCAAAATAAGCTTAGGGACAGTGCCTAGGCTCAGAGTTTATGACCCAGGACCAGGAAAAAAAAAAAAAAGAAGAAGAAAGTAAAACACATGGAAAGTTGCCCAGTCAGACTGTCAGTAAAACATTCGTGTGCATGGATTCCCCAGAAAACCTGTTTTTCAAGTGAATGTGTGTTTATACAGATCCCATTATAATTAGAGGAAGTATGAAAGAACTATAAAGCCAGATGACTAAAGTAAGGTGTGGCTCAAATGGTAGAATGCCAGCTTTGAGCATAAAAGCTAAGAACACAAAACCCTGAGTTCCAGCCCTAGAACCAGCACACAAAAAAAGCCACCTAAATAAATGAAGTATGACACACACAAAAGAAAATAATCAGAAGGAATATAGGAAATACTGGGGAAGAATAATTAGAGTCATGCCATCAAAAATAGCTTCAATCAACAAGCTACATATAGAACAATGATGCCATTATTGTGATTAGGTTGAGAAAATTCTACCACATTGTAGCTTTTGTGACATTGAAACATATGTTTGAAATGATGTTGGGTGGAAAAACCACCCAAAACCTTACTTTGCTCTCAGTTGTATGAAAGTGTATCACATACAGTTATTTCTAGGATGTAAGTACATTACTTTTGTGAATTTATTATACTATAATTTCATTGCTAGCTTGAGGTTCTACTTATGAAGAAGTTTACTGTAAAATGTTATATCAAATACCCTATTATACTTTGTGTACTGTCTCCCTTAATTGCATCTTTACCTTTTGTGTGCATCATAGCCTAGGTGGACACACTATCCTGAAGCATATGCGACATGGCCTTGGTGGGTAGTAAGGTTCAGTAATTGGTCTATGTTGTCTATACAAGGAAATCAGCTAAAAAACAAAAACAAAAAACCTTTCTAAGAATGCATTCATATCAGGCGATATTTGATTTTGGTATTAGAAATTAAAATCGGTGTGCTAATTCTTTTTGTTACTAAGGTGTTTTGTCTTCTAGTTCTTCTTCACTGATGTATATAAAGATATACATATACATAATATGTTATGAGCTTGTATATTCATGCATATCTATAGTTATTTTTATACATCCTTTTCTGCATAAGTTGTTCATACATATAACTTACATGTGTGTGTGTATACATATATATTTTTTTTTAATTTTTTTATTTTTTGTTGGTCATGGGGCCTGAACTCTGGGCCTGGGCACTATCCCTCAGCTCTTCAGCTCAAGGCTAGCACTCTACCACTTGAGCCACAGCATCACTTCTGACTTTCTCTGCTTATGTGGTGCTGAGGAATCGAACCCAGGGCCTCATGCATGCAAGGCAAGCGCTCTACCACTGAGCCACCTTCCCAGCTTCATTTGTTTTATCTTTGATAAATTTGTTCTAAGAATAAACAAAACTTGTTCATTCTTTGACTTAATTCAGTGAAACTTTTTAACGCATTAGGAATATATTTGCACTATTTGGTCATATTCTTTGTTAGGATCCCTTATTTAAATTCTTTAAAAAAATTTAAAGACATTAAGATTTACTCTTTACACTGTAATTTCAATGGATTAAACAAATATCTCTCTTTCATTTGGCTTTATGTTATTGTAAAGGTAATTCATTACCTTAAAAATTGATCTGATTTGCATATTTAACCTTCAGCCCTTTGCCACATCAAACCCTTTGGATCCACTAACTCATCTTCTGCATTCTTGTTGTTATTTTTTTATTGTGGTGGTCATTGTCTGTAGTACTGAAGAATGAATGCAAGGCCTTGTGCATGCCCAGTGATGATCAACTACTTACCGAGGAGCTTATCCACCCAAAAACATTTGCCATTTCGAGATTAACATTTAATTGAGGTTATATAAGATATAGCTATTTTTAGCCTTGTTTCTTTCATTTAGCAATGCTTATTTTAGATTTTTTATATCCCTTTATGGCTTGATAGCTCCTTTCTCTTTATCGTTATTAATATTCCATTGTATGGAGGCAACAGAGTTTATGTATTGATCTACTGATGGCTATCTTGAATACTTCCATATTTGCTTGCTTATCAATAAAGTTTTATATAAACATTCATGTGAAGACCTTTATGTACAATAGTTTTCAAATCAATTGTGTGAAAGGCTAGAAATACAAAAAACTATGACTATATGACACTACAAAATGTTTTTGTAATAACCATCGCATATCTTCCAAAGTGGCAAACCATTTATTTTTCTCACCAGCAGTAAATGTATTCATTTATAAAAATATCGTAAAAATATTATTATTATGTCATTATAAAATTATTTGTTGCTGGTGAGAGAAATAAAAACTCTTACTGCTCTGAAAACTTAAAATCAATTAGTATTGTCAGTGCTTCTCATTGTAGTTAATCTAGCAAAGTTTTAGGGATTTTTTTCTTGTGTTTTGATGGTACTGGGGTTTGAACTCAGAAACTTACACCTACTAAGTTGGTACTCTACCACTTGAGCCATGCCTACAGCCTTGCATTTTGGCTGGTCATTTTGGAGATGGAGTCTAGCAAACTTTTCTACTTAGGAGGGCTTCAGTCACTGTTCTCCAGATCTCAATCCCTACAACAGCCAGAAATAAACATGTGAACCCCTGGTACCCAGCTAATTTGCAATTTCTCAGTGATATTTCATATTGAACATTTTTGGATGCTTATTGCCACATTTATGGATGAGTTTTGGTTCATATCACTTCTCTACTTTTAAGCTAGTTTGGATGTTCTTTTATTATTGAGTGTTAAGATTTCTTTATCAGATACATGCTTTGTACATATTTTCACTTAGGCTTGCCTGATATCCTCATATTCCTAATATTAATTTTGTCAAAGCAATTTTTAAAAATTTTAACAAAAGCCACATTACCAGTTCTTCTTTTCTGAGTTGTGCTTTTGGTATTTACATAGAAAAGAATTACTAAGCCCAAGTCCATGTTAATTTTTCCCATATTCTTTTCAAGAAGTTTTATATGTGTGCATTCGAATTTTTTGTCAGGATCCATTTTATTTATTTATTCATACATTTATTGTAATTCTGGGCTTGAACTCAATGCCTTGCACTCTTGCTTCACAGCTCCATTTCTGTTTCTTTTTTTTTCTCGGTTAATTGTATAAAAGAATCTTATGGGTTTGGCTAAGCTGTGTTCAAAAGTTGACCATCTGATTTCAGTCTTCTGAGTAGCTGCACTTGCAGGTAGGTATGAGATACAGCAGCACTGGCACAATTTATTCACATTTTTTGTATAAGGTGTAAGATTCGGGTCAGGTTTATTAGTTGGAATATTTATATCACTTGTTAGCACCACTCAGTAAAAATATGACACTTTCCTATTGCATTTTGTTTTCTCCTTTGTCAAATACCAGTGAGATATTATATTAGGGCCATCATAACAAAGTAGTATTGATTAAGTGGTTTAAACAGCAATTTCCACATAGATCTTTTCTCAGGCTTCCCTGCTATCTTCCCTCATTCTGTCCTTTCCTTTTTCTGACATCAGGGTTTGGGCCCAAGAGAGGTTCTTTTCTGACTCAAAACGAAAGGATACATCACAATGTTCTGGTCCTATCTTACAGACAAACATCTTCTAATTTTCCCTATCATCTTCTTTCTTGTCATATCTGTGGCCCAATTTCCTACTTTATTAATTCACTTTTTAATTTTTTGTTTGTGGGTCTTACATCATGGTTCAGTTTGTTTGCTCAAAACTGTAGCTTTACAACCTGGGCCATGCCTCCAGTCCAGATTTTTATTATTTAATTGAAGGACTCTCACAAAAACATTTCTAATAAGATTGTCTTTGAATCTCAATCCTCTGGATCTCAGCTTCCTTAGCACCTAGGTTCCACTTGTGTTTTGCTTAAATTTCCTTTTAAATAATTACACAGTCAGGGTTCATTCTGGTTATCTCATTTTAACTTAATTATGAAGGACCCTGTATCTAAATATATTTTGAGGCAATACAGGTTTAAACCATTCTGAATTTTGAAAACATTACAATTCAGCTCAGGACTACACTTTTATAGAGAGATGGTTCTAACTCCCCATCTTGTCACTGATCTATGAGTATGTTCCTCTCATTAGAACAATGCTTTGTTAATTTTGTAGCTTTATAGTAAGTCTTGAAATTAAACAATGAGACTTTTCCAATTTGGACATTCTTTTCAAATATTGTGTTGACTATCTTAGATCCTTTGCCTTTCCATACAAATTTAAGAATCTTTTCTTTCTTCAGTGTCTTGAAGTAGTTTACTGGGATCTTGTTTTAGTCTCCTCAAATTTCTGGATCAAATAGGAATAACAGGTCTTTAACAGCATTATGTATCTCCATCCACAAATGAGAACTGTCTATCCACTTATTGGAATTTTGTTTCCCATCTACAGTTAATCATCTAGATTCTGTACATGCATCAGTAAAGATATTTAATGTTTAATTTCAAGATGCTATCATAAATTGGATTGGTTGTTACACACCACCAAAATTTAGCAACTCATAACTACTACAAGGTAATATTGTAACATGAACAGTTCTTATGAGAGCCAACTTGACTTGTTATTTCTTCAATAACTATTTCTTTTTGTCATTTTTTGTAATTTTCTATACTGTCAGTGACATAATCTTTGAATAAAAATTGTGTTTCTTCCTGTGTAATACATGTATTTTTATTCTCTTTAAGAAAAGAGCCTTGCTGTGTTATAAAACATTTCCAGTGTGATGATGGACAAAAATTCTGAAAGAAGAAATTCCTATTTTGTTCCTGATTTTTCAGTGTCTATTTTTCCACTAATAAAACTGAACATAGTTGTAGGACTTATTTAGAGATGTCCTTTACCAAATTGAGTAAACTTTTAATGGTCTAGTATTGTATTGGTTATTTTTTTTCTTAAATTAAGAATAGGTACTATATCTTGTCAAATTGTTTTAATTTCCAAAATATGCTGGTTATGCTGATTTGAACTAAAAATATGGCTTAGGGATTTGAAAATAGTGTTAGAATGGCTATAATCAAGAACTCTAATAACAACAGATGCTGGAGGGGATGTGGACAGAAGGGAACCTTACTGCATTGTTGGTGAGAGTGTAAACTTGTTCAACCACTTTGGAAAGCAGTATGGAGGTTCCTCAAAGACTCCACATGGAGCTCCCCTATGACTCACCAATCCCACTTTTGGGCATTTACCCAAATGATCACAAACAAGACCATACTAAAGCTACCAGCACAACTATGTTTATTGCAGCATTATTTACTATAGCTAAGATATGGATCCAACCCAGATGGCCCTCAGTAGATGAATGGATCAAGAAAATGTGGTACATATACACAATGGAATTCTATGCCTCCATCAGAAAGAATGACATTGCTCCATTTGTTAGGAAATGGAAAGACTTGGAAAAAATTATATTGAGTGAAGTAAGCCAGACCCAAAGAAACATAGGTCCCATGGTTTCCCTTATTTGCAATATCTAGCATATCTCTGGGACAAGCAGAAAAGGCCAAAAGCTATGTACATATGACCAGATAAGATGATGCTAAGTAAAATGAACCCCAAGATAGGGACACAAGTGGTTTCTTCTTTCTTACTATTGTTTCTAAGCTATTTATAACGTGTTTTTTTTGTTTTTTTTTTTTTTTGGTGGGGGGGATGGTTGGTCATGGGGCTTGAACTCTGGGCTTGGGTGCTGTCCTTGTGCTCTCAGCTCATGTGATTTTGGTTTTTTGTTGTTGTTGTTGCTTTGTATGTTCCTCCCCCATGGTATAACCTCTGTTTTCACTGTATTTGATGTCCGTCTAAGTTGGGGAGGGGAAGGGAAAAAATGTTTAAGTAGGGATACAGATTGACCCATTGTAACAATGAGATTTACAAGCCACTATAATGAAAAACGAACTTTACAATTTAGCCCGGAGTGGGGCGGGGAGTGTGGTTGTGGAGGTGGGAGGGGAAAACCAAAGGAGGAGGCTTGATAGGAAATGTACTCATTACCTTGCTCATGTAACTGTAACCCCTCTGTACAGTATCTTTACAATAAAAAACTTATTAAAAAAGAAAATAGCGTGGTTTATATGATTTACAAAGTAATTAGTTTTTTTTTAAATTGTGGGTTTCTGTTTTCCCAAGTCAACTCATTCATGTCTTTTCTCTAATGTAAAAAAAAAATTCAATCGATGTTATAGAAAAATAAATAAGGAAAATGTTACAGGAACAGATTGAATCATAATGTAATATGATGTGAAAACAGAGCACCAGTAACTCTTACATTTTGTACATTTTGGAGTCAGAACATTAGAGGTGTGAAACTATTCTATAATTCTTGTTTTATGATATAGATGAAAAAGCAAAATCAATAAGAAAGAAAATGCAATTTTATTATGATGAATAAATTATATTTCTCCCTCCTCCCTCCTATCTCCCCCCCATCTTTCCTTTCCTTTGTTTTTCTTTCTTCCTTCCCACTTACTACTTTCTATTTTTCTTCCCAGATATTTATACTATGGCTATAATGTACCACAATCCTTACCATTATTGAATATATTTTCCTTCTCAGATTAAAAAATAACCCCAATCAGCACCAGTGGCTCATGCCTTTAATCCTACCGACTCAGTAGACTACGATCTAAGGATCATGATTCAAAGCTGTAAGATTTGTATCTCTAATTAACTCCCCAAAAGCTGGAAGTAGAACTGTGGCTCAAAGGGTACAGTACTAACTTTGAACTGATAAAGTTCAGGTATACTGCCCAGGTCCTGAGTTCAATACCAAATATCAGTACCAATATCAAAAATAAATCAATAAATAACCCCAAACAGTTGAGGAAACTTTCTAGGGATTGGAGCAACAATAACTAGCAAAAAGTCTTTCGTTCTCTAGTTGGAAGTTCAGCATTTGACTTGTTGTCTCTTCTTCCACTGGCTCTGGCTGAGTAATAAACCAGTCCATAAACCAATCATTCAATCTCATTTGTTATTATACAGGCAAGAAGATAGATTGGAAATTCTAAACAAACAGTACAAGATAGAAGTAGTCCTATGTAGAGAAAAAGATAGAAATACTCTATTAGATTTTTAACTCCATTCCTAATGATAAGATTATGCTGTACAAGTAAAATGAGCCATAGGGCAATACAGAGATGTTAACTTCTAGTCATATTCTTCTATCATTAAATTCTTCTTCTTTTGCTCTTTGTGGAGAAATATTGTAGCTTGTCTCCTCTTTTCAAAATTTGATTATGAGT
This sequence comes from Dipodomys spectabilis, assembly GCF_019054845.1. Lineage (NCBI taxonomy): Eukaryota > Metazoa > Chordata > Mammalia > Rodentia > Heteromyidae > Dipodomys > Dipodomys spectabilis. The sequence goes on from NW_024871113.1 coordinate 7,266,324, forward strand.
GTGCAGAGATGAATAAATATTTTCTTATAGTGCTAATCAGTGACTTCTTCTGTTCCAAAATTTCAAATTTGTTATTTTCAATTCATAGTATTCAGAGTTTTCTATTCCTTGAATATTGTTCTGCTTTTAATGTCTACTAACTCTTTCATTAAGGAAAAGTTTCCTGTAGGTTCAAATCAAATATAGATCTTATTAATTAATTAATTAATTTTTCTTGCTGTTTTGTTTGCTCGTAGCTGACATATTACTACCAGCCAAGCTTCCAGCACAACTTTTTATTATTATTATTATTTATTTATTTTTATTATAATTTTTTATTGTGAAAATACCATAGAGAGGGGTCACAATTACATGGGCAAGGTAATGAGTACATTTCTTATCAAACATTGTTGCCTCCTCCTTTGTTTCCCCTTCCCACCCCTTCTCATCTCCCTCCACCCCGCACCCCCTCCACCCCCCCTACTCCACCCTCCCCTCCCCCCCATCAAAGATGTAAAGTTCATTTTTTGACATAATGACTTGTACATCTCATTGTTGCAATGGGTCCACCTGTATCCCTATTTAAACGATTTGTTTTTTCCCTTCCCTTCCACAAATGATACCAACATCAAATACAGTGAAAGCAGGATTTATACCTTAGGGGAGGGACAAAGCAGCAAAAAATCATCTTATAAATATGTTAGAAACAATCGCAAGAAAGAAAGAAACATTTGAATCCTTAACTTGGGGTTCATTTCACTTAACATCAACTTATCTGACCTTTTCTGCTTGTCTCAGACATATACTAGTTATTGCAAATAAGGGAAACCATGGGACCCATGTTTCTTTGGGCCTGGTTTACTTCACTTAATATAATTGATATTATTATTTTAAGTAGTTGCACAAAGATTTAAATTTGACAGATCAGTTTATATGTACAATGCATTCCATCATTCTCCTCCATCTTTCCTAATCCCATCCATTCTCTCAAGTTCAACATTTATCAAAGCACAGAGCCACAAGAAACAGACAGATGCCACTGTATGACTACAACAACCACATTCACACATGAACATCATGTGTTACAAGCCACAGAAGTTAAGGGCCTATTTTCTATCATATAGAACACCCTGTAATGTGTTGCTTTCCAGCACAACTTGTGGCTGGTTACTTGGAGATGCAGTATCACATACTATTCTGCCCAGCCTAGCTTCAAATCTCAAACTTTTCTGTCTCAGCCTGCTTAGAAGATAGAATTATAGGCATAAGCGCTTGATGTTTCACTATCAAAAATTGATCTTATTTTATTTTCTGGAAGATTTTTCAGACATAAATGTATCTACCTTCCCATTCATTTGCATTTGAACTTTTCATAACTGTATTTATTTATATCTATCTATCTATAAGTACATGTGTGCAAATATATGTCTATGCTTATATGTACATATTTATGTGTATGTATTTATATATGAACATTTATATGTATATACACACACATATATATATATATATATATATATATATATATATATATACCCATTCACTTGTACATGTATGTATATACTTCTTGGTACTTGCATTTGAACTTAGGACTCTTTGCTTGCTAGGGAAAGTGCTTTATTACTTGAACCAGGCTCCTAACACATTTGCCATGTTTTTTTTTAACTGTCTCCTTTTTTTCCCCTGATGTATGGGAAGATGATCCTCCCATTTATGCTTTCCACACAAGTAAGATTTACAAAGTTGACCCATCAGCCATTTGTTGAAATGGGTGTCATAACTTTTTCACCTTGACTAGCCTCAAGCAATCATCCTCCCAAGTAGATAAGATTTCAGGCATGATTAATGTGTCTGGTTTAAGGGTACTTTTTTTTGCAAGTATTGTTTCAACGATAGAAAATTCTCTCTCTGTCTCATTAATTAGTGACAGTTTTTGTCTAAGTTTTCTTCAGCCTACATGTTACTTTTCATTGAGCTGCTTTGTTATATGTGCTTGCTGTAGTCTTTTATACAGATGAAGCTTTTCTCAACAGTGTGTTGATACTGGTGCACTAGTCACATTTACTTATAAGACATTAAGTAATATTTTAGAATTCTTACACCTGAGTGCCACTGGTTAACTCTAGACTTTTATAAAGCTGGTCAGATTCCTCAAGGAACTCTATTTCAGACAGAAAATTATTTCTTTTGGGGGAGCTGAGTGGGTTAACATGGCACATATAATTCTCATTTCCTTACTGTAGTTTGGATCTTCAATGTCCCTCAAAGGCTCACTTGTTAAATGCTTGGTCCCCAAGGTGATGCCATTTGAAGATAGTAAAACCTTCAGCAGGTGATATAAGTGCTTAAAAGCTGCTTTTGTTGGTCCCTTGAATTCACTAAAAGAATAAGAAAAAGCTGCACTTCTATGCCTCCATTTTGTATGTGCCCCTTTTCTAAGTCATTCTCACTGCAGTTACTTTGCAATCCCCTTAGGATCAAGGAAGGACACAAATAAACACTAATCAATAAAAGTGTGTGTGTGTGTGTGTGTGTGTGTGTATGTGTGTGTGTGTGTTAGTACCAGACCTTGAACTCAGGGCCTCAACCTCTTACTGGGCCCTTTCTCATGGCTGGTTCTGTACCATTGAACCATAATCTATGCCAGCCTTTTCTAGTTAATTAGCGGTGTAATTTCATAGACTTTATGCCAAAACCTTAATCCTTCTGAGAAGCTATGATTATAGGGATGATTATAGGTGTGAGTTAAACTAGTGTTTAACTCAAGAATGTCTTTATAAGACTGACAGTATCCATACTCAGGACTAACCATCCACTAGACAACAATGACTTGTTTATCAAGACCAGTGTTCATAACTTCACAGGAATCCCCCCAAGAACAAAGACTGAAATAAAGATCAACCAGACTATATATACTGACTAGTCTATTTAATAATCATGTATATTTTCCCCTGCACCCCATTTTCTGTCCATAAAATCTACAGTTCATGCCTATACCTGAAGATGGTATAGATACACTGAACTGCTGTCTTCCTAAGGCTGCCACACAATAAATCTCTTGAATGGCCAGATTTAACACATAGAACTTTTAGTGTTTAGGTCTTGGACCTAAAAACACTAGTTTCAGTAGGACCTAATGACATGTACTCTATGAGAGGCATATTATGAAAGGAGTTTGGGGGTCCAGGCTCCTTCTTTCCTGTGTTTTATTTCCTGGTCAGGAAGTGAGCAATGTGTCCCATCATGCACTCCTGCATGATGTGTTTCCTCCTGCTGTGTGTTTCCTCAACAGTATAAAAAAGCAGCTAGCCAACAGATCATGGGCCAGAACCTACAAGAGTATGGGCCACAACAAACCTTTGCTCAGGCATTCTGTGAGAGTAAGAGAAAGCTGACTGGTATAATTCATTGCTTTCTAGTGTGATATTCTCATTATGCCTGGTATATTTCATTTTAGGGACATTGTCCTCTACTTTTGCATTTTCTATCTGATAAGAAGAAATCATTCTTTGCTACAACAATATCCAAAGATCACAGGAAGCTCTAACTACTTTTTGTGGGTCTTTTAATCAGTTGTTGCAGCATAAATTTAGTGCTCACAGCATTCTACAAAACTTTGAGGTTTTATTTGGCATATAGTGCTCTGTTGTATCTTATTGTATTAAAACTTTCATTTCAAATTGTAAAACCAAACTTGGGTTAACCATGGTCTTCAAAGACCCTGGAACAAACACTGTTGGTAAGCTAGATACTTCCTTAAAATTTTTGAGTGCTAAATTACAAGAGGTGTGTTATTTTATACACTGCAACAAATGTTCAATGCCAAATTTATCTAATCAACAAACCAGTTAATAAAAAACAAACAGCTAATACTGTGGCATTTCTCTTAAAAGAATAAAATAGACCTCAGCAATTTAACTCTTGCTTATTATTAAATAATAATATAATTTTATTTACTTATTCCTCCTACTAACAAGCAGGTGGTTTGAGTTAGTAAAAAGCAAGCAGACTCCGAGGTCTTTGATCCAAGCAGACACTGAAAACATTACAGGATGGAATAGGAGAAACCCTAAGTCTCCTTGGCACAGGCCAAAATTTTCTTAATAGAGACCCAGAAACACAACAAATCAAAGAAAGGTTGGACAAATGGGATGGCATGAAGTTGCAGAGCTTCTGCATGGCAAAGGACATAGCTAGCAAGATCAATAGAAAGCCTACGGACTGGAAGAAGATCTTTACTAGCCATACAACGGACAAGGGTTTCATATCTAAAATATACTTGGAACTTAAAAAATTAAATCCCCCAACAACAAATCCTCAAAGAAACAACTGCCCAATAAATAAGTGGCCTAAAGACTTAAAGAGAAACTTCTCTGAAGAGGAAAGAAGGATCCAGTAGACACATGAAGAAATGCTCAACCTCCCTAGCAGTAAAAGAAATGCAAATCAAAACAACATTTTGATACCACCTCACTCCAGTTAGAATGGCTAAAATCAAGAACTCTAGAAATAACAGATGCTGGAGGGGATGTGGACAGAAGGGAATCTTACTGCATTGTTGGTGGGAGTGTAATCTTGTTCAACCACTTTGGAAAGCAGTATGGAGGTTCCTCAAAAGACTCCACCTAGAACTCCCCTATGACCCAGCAATCCCACTTTTGGGCATTTACCCAAATGTTTACAAACAAGAACACACTAAAGCTACCAGCACAACTATGTTTATTGCAGCACTATTTACTATAGCTAAGATATGGAACCAATCCAGATGCCCCTCAATAGATGAATGGATCAAGAAACTATGGTATATATACACAATGGAATTCTATGCCTCCATCAGAAAGAATGACATTGTCCCATTTGTTAGGAAATGGAAAGACTTGGAAAAAATTATATTAAGTGAAGTAAGCCAGGCCCAAAGAAACATAGGTCCCATGGTTTCCCTTATTTGCAATATCTAGTATATGTCTGAGTCAAGCAGAAATGGTCAGATAAGGTGATGTTAGGGAAATGAACCCTAAGATATGTATTCAAATGTTTTTTTTCTTTCATGCGTTTGTTTCTAACACATTCATAAGTTTATTACTTTGTTGCTTTGTATGTATTTGATGTCAGTATAATTGTGGAGCAGAATGGGAAAAACAAATGGTTTAAATAGGGATACAGGTGGACCCATTACAACAATGAGATGTACAAAACGTTATGTTGAAAACGAACTTTACAACTTTGGAGGGGGGGTGAAGGGGGAGGATGGGAAGGGATGGGAAGGGGAAACAAAGGAAGAGGCTACAATGCTTGATAAGAAATGTACTCATTATCTTGCCCATGTAATTGTAACCCCTCTGTACAGTATTTTCACAATAAAGAAAAGCAAGCAGAGACTATACATTTTTCACATAGCAAGCTGTTAAGTCAAAACCTGCTAAACAACAATCAAATGGCTGTAAGAGATACAAAAGAACAGAGAAGGATAAAAGAATAAGGAAATAAGGAAACAACACTAAATATTTCGCAACACGACATAATAAGAAACATAAAGGAAGGAGATTTACCAGTCAGAAAGCCATCTTTAAAGACCTTTAAAGGCTTCAATTCTCTCTATTTTCCCCCAAAGGTGAGCTGTGTAATGAAGACAACCCAGATGGCTGAGATGGGCTGACCTGCAGTCTTGCCATGGTATGTTTATGCCATGTGCTCTCTTTCTCTGCCATATTTCTTTTCTAATAAATGTTTCTATCACTTTTTGTTTGTGTCTTATCTGAATTATTCTCTTGCCAGATGTAAGGAACAAGGTTGGTTAGCCACCCTGAACTTTGGGAACATATTTGGTTATTTGCTAGGAAGCTAGAAATTATGTATTTTTTTTAACTTGGATTCATTAAAAAGTAACTCAGGTACCCCAGTACTACTAAACACTTCCTGACTCAGTGGTGATGTGGTCAGGTCATCTACCAATGTTTTAGGTGTAAGCACTCTTCTGCTTCATTGATCTACAATTCCAGCTTTAGAACAAAACTATCATGATGTGACATCACTTCACACTCATGATATAGATTTTGTTTTAGGAAAATGCTCATGCTATTTTAAGTATTATGTAAGCTTAGCTTGGCTTCACATTTTGTATGGGTTTTGTTATAGTTTATAAAATTTCACAGAAATTTATTTAGAATTCAATGAAATACATTATTTATTTGTGATATTGAACTTTCCAGCAAGTTCACCATCAGAAATTTCTAGGTCTCATTGTTACTGATTTACCCAATTGTTTCTTTTAGTGAAAGATTGAAATTGGGGCTATGTTCATTTTACAATATGCTAACTGCTAATTCTACTTCTGTAAAACTGCTTGCTGCTACCACTGACCCTTCCCCTCCCAGAAATAAGTTAAAAAGTTACAAAGTCCAGATGCAGGCCGGCCCAGGGACAAGGTCTGCAAACATAAAGAACAAGAGAGTATGTTCTTCTAAATTCCTGTTTAGAAACTCTCAGCAAGGGGCTCAAGACAAGGACCATCTGGCGAGCCCAGCAAACTAAGTCAAATGTCAACCAATCACGAGCCTGTAACTGTGGACTCCCTCCCAGGGAAGCCTCCCCCTAGAGAGCCAACCAGTTTTCAACAAGTGTTACAAGACTTCCCACACAACAAAATGATTGCTGGAGTATATGATAATTTTTAACCTGAGCCAATCCTGGGGAGCCTGGGGTCTTATGCTAATCCTGTGGCTTTTGTCTTTAAAAGTGCCTATAACCACTGCTCGGGGCTTCCAGTCTGCCTTGGACAGGGAGCCCGTTTGCGCAAATGCCTAATAAAATCCTCTTGCTTGTTGCATCTGCTGGTTTGGAGTCTTGGTTCTTGGGGTGCCCTCCCATTGAAGAAAGCATCCCAGTGAGTCTGGGGTCTTTCAGTTGGGGGCTCGTCCGGGCCTCGCCTTAACTCCCCAGAACAGAGACACTCGGATCTCCTCCTTCCTCCAGACGACCCTGGAGCAGGACTCCAGGGCGGGACCAGGGTACTGGCACGTCTGCTTTTCCCTCTGGCCCAAATACAGATTCAGACGACCCTGGAGCAGGACTCCAGGGCGGGACTAGGGTACTGGGCATGTCTGCTTTTCCCTCTAGTCCAAATACAGACTTGGATCCCAGAATGCAAAACGAAAATGACAAACACGAAAGACACGAGACACAAGAGCTCTATCTTACCTCCTACCGGTCCTGGAATTTGGGGTCTGGGGGGCGCCTGGATCCCGGACGAGCCCCCAACTGAAAGACCCCAGACTCACTGGGATGCTTTCTTCAACGGGAGGGCACCCCAAGAACCAAGACTCCAAACCAGCAGATGCAACAAGCAAGAGGATTTTATTAGACGTTTGTGCAAACGGGCTCCCTGTCCAAGGCAGACTGGAAGCCCCGAGCAGTGGTTATAGGCACTTTTAAAGACAAAAGCCACAGGATTAGCATAAGACCCCAGGCTCCCCAGGATTGGCTCAGGTTAAAAATTATCATATACTCCAGCAATCATTTTGTTGTGTGGGAAGTCTTGTAACACTTGTTGAAAACTGGTTGGCTCTCTAGGGGGAGGCTTCCCTGGGAGGGAGTCCACAGTTACAGGCTCGTGATTGGTTGACATTTGACTTAGTTTGCTGGGCTCGCCAGATGGTCCTTGTCTTGAGCCCCTTGCTGAGAGTTTCTAAACAGGAATTTAGAAGAACATACTCTCTTGTTCTTTATGTTTGCAGACCTTGTCCCTGGGCCGGCCTGCATCTGGACTTTGTAACTTTTTAACTTATTTCTGGGAGGGGAAGGGTCAGTGTTAGCAGCAAGCAGGTTTACAGAAGCAGAATTAGCAGTTAGCATATTGTAAAATGAACATAGCCCCAATTTCAATCTTTCATTAGAACATATTTATTTTAGTGTGTAAATATAGGTGACTTTATGTGGAATATTAGTCTTAGAATTGATGTGTTGTTTTATATGGCATCTATAAAATACTAATCATGATATGTAATGTGTTGAATATCTGCTTTTGACATCAGCTATAGAAATCAAATAGTAATTAGTAGAAGTCAGATAGTAAACTTAATCTTAATGAATTAAGAATTTATTTTTTTAAACTGGGCTGTGGTGGCTCATGACTAAAACCTGAGCTACTAGGAACCTGGGATCTCAGGATTGCAGTTCAAAGCCAGTCTGTGCAGGAAAGACGACAAGGCTCTTAAATCTAATTAACAACAACAACAACAAAATGCCAGAAGTGGAGGTGAGGCTCAAGTTTTAGAACACCAGTTTTGAGTGATAAGGCTAAGGGAAATTGCCAGGCCCTGAGTTCAAACTTCAGTACCAACACTAAAATAACTGTTTTAATTTTAAAATTTGTCTGTTATATATTTCACAGTTTTATGAACTAGGACATCACAAATTTTAGCACTGATTTTAGCATTTAGGTTGTTTGAGCAACAAACCTATACTCAACACAACACATGAACAAATGAGGCTACTAAGCTGACGTGTTTTGACTTATGTTTCTCAAAATTGCTTTCCTCATCTTCATTCAGTATAATTGTCAAGTTAATAAATAAAAACTATGCCATTTTGTAACAAAACATTCCAGTGATTCTTTGTCATCACTAAATTAGGGTTAGAAATCACCTATTTGTTGCTTCATTAACTTAGCAAATAGTGGCAAAATCATTAGTTGAAACAACAGACTTGATTAAAATTATAATTATCAACATAAAATTTAAAATTACACAATTTCTCCTATTTTAGTGTACTTTTAGATTATAGTTGACAAACTTAATAAAATATATCACACATTGAGTGTGTTATATTTTACTGCAGCTATCATGTAACTCATGCATGCCTGTTACTGTGCATGCATAATTTATTGTTTCATATCAACTATAAAGTTTGGAGATCTCACTATTATATCCCCATACATGTTAACATATTACAGTCAATTTCACTTGCTCCATCACACTCCCTCTACTCTTCCCTTTATGGAATAGTGTTCTCAACAGATTTCTTTGGTCCATTTTCAGTTCTGAACACCATTCCTTAAAGGAAAGGGCAGAGGGATTATTGTAAACTGGAAGAAATATAGGGAATGTTTACATCTCAAAATGGAAAGAAAATAAATCACAGTTAGTATTTCCTAAAATAACTGCTGCAGGAACAAGAAAGATCAGGAGGAACCCTTCCTAAATAAAGTGAAGTCAAACTAAAAGGAGTATTGAGACTTCAAGCTAACATAACTAAATTTGATATTGTCTATAAGCATTCATTTTACTTTCACATATTTCTTTTTCACATTCAGGCCACTCAATGTTTAACTTCTAAACTTTAGCACCCTCAAGTTATACTGGTCTGTGAACAAGCCCCCTTTTATCATATATTGAAGTATATGCTATATTCATAATGTTTGAAGGCTAACCAATTTCTCTTCAATTTCCATTGAAGAGAATTGTTGGTGCAGGAACAACAATCGGAGTATAATCCAAAGAGAAAAGATTTGATTCTTTCGCCTCTAAATTGATCTACTGAGAAGAACTGGCAAATTTTATTTGTTTTTCTTTCTGTTTCCTTTAAGGAAGCTTCAACAATGAGAAGAAATATGAACTAAGTACCCAGGTCAGGAAATGCCTAAGAATTAGGAGGGTGGGGGAGGAGAAGAAAAGAGGGGGAGGGGAGGAAGAAAAGCAACTTGCAGAACCAAGGTGATATTTTTTCTACAACAAAAAATCTCCCAAAGATCAAATGGCTATAGCCTTTAGAAACATTAGGGAAATAGAGAATACAGGTTAGAAGACATTGGTCCTTGAGAAGTTAACAAAAGGGCAATGGGTTTCAGGGCTTGCCTTTGCCAGACACTCCTTCCAATTTCCTGTCTCATTATCTGTTGGTGAAGAGTTTGTATCTCCTTACCATCCCAAAGGAGAAACCACATATCCATAGGCTCTTCAGCTCTCCTATCACTTAATATCTTGGGGGAGAGGAGTTTGATGCTGTATTTCTTTGTACCTCTTCTATCTCTTTTAATGTTAATTTTAATATTATTTAAATTTCTCTGTCTCCTGTATTATATTATTGTATTATTCTCTGTGTTATAGCATAGTAGAAGGATTGAGACCATCCCTGGCTGGACACAATCTGAAAACCATCTAAAAGGTAAAGAGGCAACTCGCTTAAATAGGGATACATGTGGACCCATTGCAACAATGAGATGTACAAGTCATTATGTCGAAAACGAACTTTACAACTTTGAGGGGGGGGGATTGGGTGAGGGGGTGGGGGGGGATGGGATAGGAAGGGAAACAAAGGAGGAGGCTATAATGCTTGATAAGAAATGTACTCATTATCTTGCCCATGTAATTATAAACCCTCTGTATAGTATTTTCACAATAAAAAAAAGAGAAAAAAAAAGGTAAAGAAGTAGAGGATGTGGCTTAGTTGGCAAGCAAGAAGCCCCAAGTTCAGTCCTCAGTACCAAAAAAATAAAAACAAAACTTAAAAGGAAAAATACAAAAGTGTTTATTTAAGAATCAATGAACTGGTATCTATCTGTTTATCTATATAGAAACACCAAATTCACAATTTTTGTTAATAATAATCTATCTAGATTGGCCAACCTAAACAAATAGAGCGTTGAAATAAAATATACTTCAAAGAAATATTTTAGATGGGGAACAGCATCATCACCTCTTGACATCACTAATTGTTTGATTTTAGTCTTTATGGTGATAACTACTCTCAAAAACATTTTTTCTGATCATTTGGCAAGTGTAGACTCTCATTATAATAATTACTGGTTGAAAAGAACATAGGATAACTAAAAGAAATGAAATGCTATATCATGAACTTTCCCTTCACCTCAAATTTATTTTATTATTTCATATTTGAAGTCACAATTAAATTAGAATGGTTTTTAGGCCAGGAATACATTACTGCCTATAGTTAGAGGGGAAGTAATAAATATTCATTGTTTTGGGACCAACTAGAACCAAAGTTTTGACTTTAAAACAGGTTATTTTAGTCAAATGAATCATCTCTTTTTTCTGAAATACAACTCATGACACAACCTTTGCCTGAATATTTCAACAAATCATGAAATTTGAAACCTAGTTTTTAGACCCTAAGGTCAAAGTCTAAGAGGCCCAAGTTAGTTCCATCCACTCACTCCCATACAGAAAATAAAGACATGGTAAAGGCAAAGAAAGATTTCGTATAAAACAGCCATGGAATACAACACCTCAGTACATTTTCAGTCATCTTCTGGGGTATAGACACGAGCTTCAGGTTAAACAGGAGAATTGGGACAGGGAAAGAAAAGTTATGCACAGTTAAAACAGTCCCACGTCACAGGCCTGGTTGACCATTAGCTCAATCTTTGTCTCTGAAGGACTTCTGGAAAAGTTATCACTTGGACAATTTACACCATTGGATAAGTTGCCTAATGGATACCTTCTGAGCTGTTGATTGTTCCTTTTAAGATGAGAAGAAAACAAAGCCTGGTTGAAGGCAATTTTTTCTTCTGCACATGATATTTATCAATTCTTCTCTTTCCTGGAACCTAAGATGATTGGAATGCCAGTAGAGAATAAGAAGCTCAGACCAAAGGGCACAGATACAAAATGGGGGGACTTTTAGTTAATTTAGTTAATATTCAACAAAAACATCTTTTAAATTGTAGCTGATAATTTAAGCAGATGAACACAGGTTAAAACGCTGTTTGGCTGAGAATAATACTGCTTTGTGTTCTTTAACAGGAATATTTTCAATATTTTTCAGGGTGTAGAAAATTGTGTAAGACAATCTACATTTAATCTCTCACCTTACTGTGATATTCATACACACTAATTTCTTTTTTTCTGTGAGATCCATGCTAATCACTAGGTATCAAAGATGGATAAAATATATTTATAATTACTAAATACATGTGTATATGAAAATACTGAATACAAGCATGGAATTTTAAATAATAAATAGAAATAAAATCTATAATTAGCAACCAAGTGTGATAAATATAAACAAGCATCTAGGTTCTTTAACTGTTCCTATTAATTAGTCGAACTAATCAAACATTGGTAGTTGAGTTTCCATTGTGCTCAAGGCCTACTTGAGTAGAAATCATTTATGAAGGAAAACAATAATATTACCTATACCATCAAAAGTCTTTTATATCAGTGATAGGGATGTCAATAATACCCAAATGTAGTGTGACAGTGACACTATTTCATTAGGTGAGATACTAGCTGGTCAACCTGTGTATACAAATTTATACCAGTGTTAATTGCATTAACAATAATTTCTCCTTTAACAGATTTGTTATCAACCAAGGCCTCAATAAATAGGTTTGATGCAGCTGGAAGCCAATACTGAGGGATTTTTGAAAAAAGATTTTGAAATTAGCATATAAAATGTACTTAAACCACTTTTGCTGAAAATCATTGACTTCTCATTCTGGCCCTTAAAGTACCTAAAAGCAGGAGAAAAAGCATCTCTGCTTCCATTTTCTGTGTCACTTTGGAATCAAGAAAGGATAGTATTGAATTATAATATGATTACAAGGAGGGATAGAGGGAACTCCCCTCACGGGAAGGAACAGCATAGACAAGCAGGACAGACTACCTGACAGGTAGTGGAGGACTTGTTGATCCTGAACAAAATTGAGCTCTTCAAGTGATAACTGCAATAACAAGTGTTCAGAACACATCTGATCAGGTAAGCCGATCAGGTAAGCCATACTTTGTACAGAACTGTTTACTAATTATGTGTATCTATCTTACCTTGTTCCTCGATCTTTGCCTATTTATATCTAAAGCACATGTCTATACTCCAAAGATGGCAGAAGATGGGCTGAGTGAGTCTCTTTTGTGACCCTTATGTGGCTGTCTATGCCAAGGAATATGTCTCTATTCTCTTAACCACTCCTTGTCTTTACTTGTCATACAGGGATAAGAGGTAGGACCTGGTATGTAGAATCTCAACAGTTTGGGTCTGGGGGCCTAAACCTCTCATTTCTCTTATAAAAAGGTCAAGGGCTGTTAAAAAATTCTCCAATCTTTCCATACCTCCATCAGAAAGAATGACATTGCCCCATTTGTTAGGAAATGGAAAGGCTTGGAAAAAATTATATTAAGTGAAGTAAGCCAAGCCCAAAGAAACATAGGTCCCATGGTTTCCCTTATTTGCAATATCTAGTAAATGTATAAGTCAAGCAGAAAAGGTCAGATAATGTGATGTTAGGAAAATGAACCCTTAGATATGTATTTAAATGTTTTTTTCTTTCATGCATTTGTTTCTAACTCATTTATAAGATTATTTCTTTGTTGCTTTGTATGTCCCTCCCCCACAGTATAACCCCGCTTTCAGCTTTCACTATATTTGATGTCGGTATAATTTGTGGAGGAGATGGGGAAAAACAAGTCTTTTAAGGATACAGGTGGACCCATTGCAACTATGAGAAGTACAAGTTGTCATGTAGAAAACGAACTTTACAACTTTGGGACGGGGGGGGGGGGGGGGGGGGGGGGGGCGGGGGGGGGGGGTAGGGGAGAGAATGGGGGGGGGCACGGGGAGGCTGGGAAGGGATGTGAAGGGTAAACAAAGAGGAGGCTGCAATGCTTGATAAGAAATGTACTCATTATCTTGCCCATGTAATTGTAACCCCTCTGTACAGTATGTTCACAAAAAATAAAAATAAAAAAAAATTCTCCAATCTGGGCAGGTGCCAGTGGCTCATGCCTGTAATCCTAGCTACTCAGGAGGATGAGATCTGAGGATAGCGGTTCAAAGTCAGCCCAGGCAGGAAGCTCTGTGAGACTCTTATCTCCAATAAACCACGAGAAAAGCAGAAGTGGCACTGTGGCTCATGCTGTAGAGCACTCACATTGAGCTGAAGAGTGTGAGGATAGCTCCCAGGCCCAAAGTTCAAGCCCCACCACCAACAAAACTAAATAAAAAAAATTCTCCAATCTACCTTTACAATCAGGTGGTAGTGGAGGCATTTTTAGGAATGGAGCATGGAATAGCTGCTTGTTGACTGAAATTTCCTTAGGAAAATTTTAAGTCATTTGTGTAGGAGAAGATATCCTCAGGTTTCTTTGCAGGTCACGTATTAGAGTTGACAGTTAAATTCTGTGTATGGAATTTGGGCTTGTAATATCAAAAAGTTTACTACTTTCTTTCTGTTTGCCTCTGTACTTGACAATGTCCTTTCAAAGTGGTCTTGAGTTGAGTTGATTCTGGAAGGTTTCCTGAAAACTGACGTGAGCACTTTATGTCAGTTAGAGCATTTATTTCTTATGCGTCTAGGCCTTAACAGGTTTTAGAGGTTTAGAATTCTCTTCTTCAGCCTTATCCACATGGAGGCAAGAATTCCAGCCATATGCAAATTAAACTTACCAAATTATATCCATATGGACCAACATAAGCTCAAAATCTGGAAAAATCATCCCTTCAAATCCCAATTTGTCCCAAATAAGAGTATCATCAAAGAAGATACTACAAATGCTAGCTACTTTTTCTGCCTAAGGTAGGAGCAGGGCACTCATTTCTGCCAAGTGATGCTTGGTTATTTATATGATTTATGGGACATATAAAATTATCAATTAAAAATTTACGAGGCTATACTTGTCAAATATTTACTTATCTTGCCTCTAATGTAAAGGCTGAAACTGCTTCTCTTTGGTGAGGCCAGTGATGTTAGCTGATGCTGATGAGGTTGTTACTTAAACTAATGGTTTGTGTCTATCCATCTGGAATTCAGATAACTTTGAGATGGCACATTTTGAGGAGAACTAGTCATAGCAATAAGTAGTTGTTCCTATAATCTACTCTTGAAGTCTTTTCTGTGTAGTCCTCTGAGATTCAGTTTGAGGTTTGTTTTCGGTGAATACATGGATGAAAATTACATTGGAGTTACATGTGGACACTGAAGACCACAACACTGTCATCAGTCTTCAAAGGTTAGGTCATCAGTGTCTCAAGGCGTCTAAATTGAACAACCTCTCATCAATACCAGATTGATGTGGTTATACTACAGATGTTAACAATTTCACAAAGTATACAATTCCAACTTGCCTAGTACTGACTGTACTCTTACCATACCACCGGTGGCTGGGCTAGATGGGATAGCTGGGGAAGGCAGCTGATGAGAAGTCCGTCCTATCATGTATTCATATGAATCCTGTCTGTCCCATATTGGATGTTCCTTGCTTTACCCTCAACATTTACATTGTTACTATGATGTATTTAAGCTAAATCTATGCTGATATAAAAAAAACTCCTAAATTTTGGAATTTTGAGTTCTGTCTATGGTTGCCTTGGCAGGGTCAGACCAAGAATTTGTGAGCCTAATATGAACCAGGTAGTCAGATATTCTACACTCTAGCCTAAGGCATGATTACTATATCAACTTGTATCTTTGTGGGGTTTTGTTGTTGTTGTTGTTGTTCTTCTTCCTATGTAAATAGGATAGATAGGATTTGATGTATTTTTGCAAAATCCCCAAACTAGGTCTAACTTCAGGCTTTTGTATTATGTTTAGTTTCTCTTCTTTTCTTCTGCTCTCAAATGGCCAACTGATACTTTTTATTTCAGTATGTGAATAAAATCCATTAAGACTACACCAACATAGTAGGCTCTGTATAAAAGATTTTTATTAGATTTTATCCAATGACCCCTTAGATGTTCCTTGAAGTCCTGAACTACCAAAAGTTGATGTTGTCAGTACTTACCCTGAACTGAAATACTATCATGCTTCTGAAAGAAATTGACTGTATAATATTCAGAAGAAGCAAAAATCCAAATAATTAGCCTAATGGTCTGGGTATAATCTTTATGAAAAGGGAAATTTACAATAGATTTTATTAAGTGAATGATTTTGGCCAGGCACTGTTGGCTAACACCTGTAATCCTACCTATTCAGGAGGCTGAGGTCTGTGAATCTTATTTTGAAGATAGCTTGGGCAGAAGTCTGTGGGACTCTTATCCCTAATTAACCATCAAAGAGCTAGAGATGAAACTATGGTTCAAATGAAAGAGCACAAGACCCGAGCAGAAAAAGCCAAGTGAAAGCACACCAGTCAAACTCAGTTCAGGTTAAACTGCTTGGATGAAAGAACAAAAGAACAAACAAAAGAACAAAACAACAAAAGGAAAGAAGGAAGGGAAGAAGGAAGGAAGGAAGAGAGATAGGAAGGGAGAAGAAAAAGAGAAGAGAGGGAAGGAGGGAGGGAAGGAAAAAAGGAGGGAAGGAAGGAGGGAAGGAATGTTTTGTTTAAAATACTCTAGAATAAAGTACTCAACATATTGACTACTAGAACAAAACAGAACTGCTAGTATTTTTTTAAAATACTATACTAGGCTTTAAATTTATTGAATAGACTCATTACACCTTAGGGAAAAGTATATATATATATATATATATATATATATATATTTAAATATATGCATTTAAATGTGACATAAATATGACATGTGAAGTAAACTCTATTCTTATGTCATATCAATAATTAAAGTTTATATTTTTCTTAGTAGAAACTGCAAAGTAATATTTAGGGATGGCAAAATACAGGATATCTATACACATGTCTATGACTAGAGAAGATAATGTCTTGTCTAATGAAATACAAGCATTGAGTTAGAGTTTATATAACCATATTTCTTGACCTTATCCTCAGAGAACTTAAACTACCTAAACAGAAATGATCTTAGCCCTCCAGGCCTTTATGTCCTCTTGAATAAAATTAAGGATTTTGATATAGTCATCTCTTGGGTGTTTCATGTCTATGAAGGTTTATGTTTCTGCAATAAAATAACTGCAAATATAGAACCACATTCAGTAGGAATCTTATAATGCTAAATGAATTCAAATAAGAAAAGAAAATATTAATAACATTTTCAAATAGCAAGAAATGACCAAATTATCATGAAAATAATAGGTCCTGTTTTGGATAAATGATCCACAAGTATATGAAATGGTGATTAACATGTCAACAACAGAAAGAAGCACCTGATGAAACATGTGTTTTAAATTTGAAGACTTGCAAGATTTTGTGGTCAGTAGTCTCTAAGAAAATGTTCAGTTACCAAAACCCATGCCCTACTTCTTTCTGGAAGGAAGAGCTCCACCACTCTAATGGGAGTGGGATGTTAGAGATGAGTGAAGGGCCTCTGAATGTGGTTTATGATAAATTAGTAATCTGCTGCACAAGCGTGGTGGTATATCATATCAACAAAACAAGAAAGAGTCAGGGAGAATGACATTGCCCCATTTGTTAGGAAATGGAAAGACTTGGAAAAAATTATATTAAGTGAAGTAAGCCAGGCCCAAAGAAACATAGGTCCCATGGTTTCCCTTATTTGCAATATCTAGTATATGTCTGAGTCAAGCAGAAAAGGTCAGATAAATTGATGTTAGGGAAATGAACCCTAAGATATGTATTCAATGTTTTTTTTTCTTTCATGCGATTGTTTCTAACACATTTACAAGATTTCTTTGTTGCTTTGTATGTCCCTTCCCCACAGTATAATCCCTGCTTTCACTGTATTTGATGTCGGTATAATTTGTGAAGGGGAAGGGAAAAAACAAATAGTTTAAATAGGGATACAGGTGGACCCATTGCAACAATGAGATGTACAAGTCCTTATGTCGAAAACAAACTTTACAACTTTGGTGAGGGGGGCAGGGAGGATTGTGTGGGGGGGGCAGGGAAGATTGAGTGGGGAGGGCTGGAGGAGGATGGGAAGGGATGGTAAGGGGAAACAAAGGAGGAGGCAACAATGCTTGATAATGTATCATTATCTTGCTCATGTAATTGTAGCCCCTCTGTACAGTATTTTCACAATAAAAAAAACTTATTTAAAAAAAAACAAAAAACACAATTCAGATGAATATCTATTTCCTTCTTTTTTTTTTCTTCTTGAGATAAGCAGGGTTATGTAGACTCAGACTGGCCTAAACCAGTCTGACATTCCAGTCTCAACCTCCAGAGTACTGGAATTATAGAGCTCCAGTTCACATATGTATCTACCAGTAAGGAATTACTGTAAATACAAATTATATTCATTGACACTGGTCAAATAAAGTCTAATCATACCTGTGACATAACACTCATAAACAGCTAGGCACTGGTGGCTCACACTCCTAGCTACTAAGAAGACTGAGATCTGAGGATCATGGTTCAAAGCCAGCCTGGGCCAGAAAGTCCCTGAGACTCTTATCTCCAATAAACCACCAGAAAACTGAAGGTGTCACTGTGGCTCAAGTGGTTGAGCATTAGCCTTGAGCTGAAGAGCTCAAGGATAGTGCCCAAGCCCAGAGTTCAAGCCCCACGAATGTAGTAAACATCAAAACAGTAGTTCCTTTTTTCCTTGGTACCATTGGTAATCATTTCCTAGAACTTACTGCACAGCTGAGGAAAACAAACAAACAAACACAAATAGCTTCACCAATTCTAGTGTCAACAAACTCATGGATTTATTCCAGGGTGAGGGACACAAACTTGATGTGTCATTTATAGTCACCACTGAGAAAAAGTTTAGTTTTTATATATCTCTGTCCTAAATTCACATGCTGGCTGGGAAATAATAAATGACTTAATGGAGGTATTTAAAAAATATATAGATCATTTCTGAAAGGTCTTTACTGGTAATGGGAGGAAAAAAAATACTTTCCTAGGTGTCATAGTTGATTTTGGCCATAGAAATTGTTTCATGTCCCGTCCTGTCAAAGCACTAGAGAGTTTATAGAGTGACTGCTTCTAGCTGTTGGCAGTTTGTGCCTAACCAACATTCTATGGAGTTTAAGTTACATGAAAAAAATGAAATTAGCCAACACTTTGAGAGAAAAGCAGAAAAGAACAGGAAACTATCTAAAAATTAAAGATTTTATGAAATAGCCTTTCTAGTTGCTGCAACTTTCATTCAGGCAAGAGATATATTAAAGAAAATTGAATGGATCAAGAAAATTTAGTATGAATTTCTATGCTTCCATTAGTAAGAATGACATCATCCTATTAATAGGGAAATGGAAAGACTTGGAAAAAATTATATTAAGTGAACTAAGCCAAACCCAAAGAAACATAGGCTCCATGGTTTTCCTTATTTGTAATAATTAGTATATGTCTAGGATAGTCCTAGCAGAGGATCACAATAGCTCAATAGCTATGTACATATGACCATATAAAACGATGATCATTTAAATGAACTCCAAGATATGGAAACAGGATTTTTTATTAGTTTGTTTGTTTGTTTGTTTTAGTGCACTGTTTGCAGTTATTTCTCCTTCATTTTGCCTCCTTGGTTATCCCTTCTTGTCACTCTTTTTGATTTTGGCACCCTTTGTCTTGTATATAAGTTTATCTGATTTGGGGATGGGAAGGGGAATCACAGAAATGGTGAGACAAAGGACAAAGGTTGAACCAATGCAACAATGATACTCACAAGACAAAATATTGGAAATGAACTTGACAACTTGTGGGGGAAGGGAGTGGGGGAGGAGGGAAAGTTGAAGAAAATGAGGTAGGAGGTAACAGTGACAAGAACTGTACTCATTTCCTTACTCATATAACTAACCTCTCTGACATCATCTTTACAATAATAAGTAAATAAGTAAATAAATGATTTTTTTTCTTTTTCTTTGTCGGTCATGGGGCCGGAACTCTGGCCTGGGCTCTGTCCCTCAGCTCTTCAGCTCAAGGCTAGCACTCTACCACTTGAGCCACAGCACCACTTATTTTTCTGGCTTTTTCTGCTTATGTGGTGCTGAGGAATCACACCCAGGGCCTCATGCATGCAAGGCAAGCACTCCACCACTGAGCCACCTTCTCAGCCCATAAATGAATATTTTTTAAAGAAAAGAAAATTGATTATCTTAGGTTTCCAATGAGAAATACCCTTTGCTATCCCAAGCACAAAAGTAAATTGAGGGGAAACAAAGGAAGAGGCAACAATGCTTGATAAGTAATGTACTCATTACCTTGTCCATGTAATTGTAACCCCTCTTTACGGTATTTTCACAATAAAAAAAAGTAAATTGATCTTTGAGGCATATATCTATGTATCTACCTCTACATCTGTATTTCTGTACACATGTTTATACTGAGGTCAGAATAGTGCTTTTGAATAAATTTTGAATATTGTAACCAACAAAAAGAAACAACATATCATTAAGTTATAAGACATATAATCAAAATTCCCTCTAAGGATTCAGGACCAATTTTACAGTACGCAACAATATATGAGAATAGTTTACCACTGCAATGGCCAATGTGAAATTTGTTAAATATTGTAGCTCACTTGCTAATTCATTGGGTAAAACAGATACTTTGTTTTCATTTTCTTACTTTTTAAGTGAACTTGGATCTACACATAACATTTTTTAGGGTTTTTTTTCCTTCAGGTTCTAGGGCTTAACCTCGGGGTCTTAGTGCTGTTCTTGAGTCTCACAGACTTTCTTGCTGGGACAGGCTTTCAAGCATGATCTTCACATGTTAGCCTCCAGATTACAGGCATGAGTCACCATTGCTTGGATTTGAAATTTGATTTTTTTTGTATTTCTCATTATCTAGCTATTCATTTCATTTTAAAATATTTAATTCAATTGTTTGTTACACAAATATAAAAATAACTTACAGTAACATAATTACCATTTTATCTGTTGTAAATATGGCAAATAAATTCTTCAGTATTACTTTCATCCTTTTTTATTTTGCCTGTCCTGGGGCTTGAACTCAGGACTGTGTGCTGTTCTGAACTTTTGTGCTCAAGGCTGGTGCTGTACCATGTGGGCCACAACTCCACTTCTGACTCTGTGGTTAATTGGAGATAAAAGTCTCAAGGGCTTTCCAGCCAGCTATGAACCAAAGTCCTTGGATCTCAGCCTTCTGAGTTGCTAGGATTACCGGTGTGAGCACCAACAATGCATCTTGATCAATGTCACCCCTATCCTTCTCAAGTTTTGTTCTTTCCTTTCTTACACACTAATTGACCGTCTTTGATCTTTCTTATTTAAATTTCTGCTTTAGAAATGTTTTATTCAGCCAGGCGCTGGTGGTTCACACCTGTAATCCTAGCTTCTCAGGAGGCTGAGATCTGAGGATCACTGTTCAAAGCCAGCCCGGGCAAGAGAGACCGTGAGACTCCTATCTCCAATAAACCACCAGAAAATCAGAAGTGGTGCTGTAGCTCAAGTGGTAGAGTGCTCGCCTTGAGCTGAAGAGCTGAGGGACAGCGCCCAAGCCCAGAGTTCAAGCCCCACGACCGACCAAGAAAAAAAAAAAAAAAGAGAAATGTTTTATTCATAGTGTGTGAGCAATTTATTTGTAAATTGGAATGATATGGGTATTTGACCTATAGTTTCCAATTGGTTTATTAAATAAGTATGTCATTTTTATTTTTACAGTTATTTCTTGATCACTTAAACCTAGAAAATTTTATTTCAGAGTAGATAAATATATTGTATTTTACCTTTTATTATTCTTTTTTTTTTTAATTTTATTTTATTTGAGAACATACTGTACAGAGGGGTTACAATTACATGGGCAGGATAATGCATACATTTCTTACCAAGCATTGCAGTCTCCTCCTTTGTTTACCCTTCACCTCCCTTCCCAGCCTCCCCCCTCCCCCCCCACCCAATCCTTCCCCCCCTCCCCCCCCACACCGACATTGTAAAGCTCGTTTTTGACATGACATTTTGTACTTCTCATTGTTGCAACAGGTCCTTTTATTATTCTTAAATAATACTTCTGAAAATCTACATAATACTATTATATATTTTTCTTGATAACCAGGCAAATAAAGTGACTTGGAATTTTTGTTGTTGTTGTTGGTACTAGAATTTGAATGTAGTATCTTATACTTGCAAGGTGGGCACTCTACAATTTGAGCCATGCCTCTAGTACTGTTTTTTTTGATTATTTTGCTGATGGATTCTCTAAACTTTTCTGCCAGGGCTGGCATTGAAGTAAATTCCTGGTGAGTAATTTGGATTACATGTATGAGCCACTTATGCCAGACTAGATTTTTTTTTAAATTCTAGACTACAGAGAGTAATCTAGAGCCCTTTTCCAATACTATTTCTTTTGAAATTTCTATTATCTGTCTTCTATTCCTGTCAGAAACTAGGTGTTAACTTATGGTGTCTACAAAGGTTAAGTTTCTATTTTGATTTTTTATACAATTATTCTCATAGATTTAAAAGAGAAAACATTCAGAAAGAATTTTGCTCTACAATCCCAAGCAAAAGAGTAACAGAAAACTTAATCTTTTGTGATATTGAACTCAAGATTATAAAGAAAATATTTCTAACGTCCTATTATTAGAGAAAATAATTATCATATTTGTGTTTTTCAGATCCATTATTTGAGGTACCATAAAAGGCAAAACTCAACTGAGATATCCAATCTGAGATGTGTCCTCAGCTCATCTTATCAATACCAAATTGTATATTTAAAGTGACAAACTAAGATAAACAGAACCGCCTACTGTCTAGAAGTGAGTCAGAAAAGGGTTTGCACTAGGATGACTGGGATTCTTATCATATATTTACTTTAAGTAACTTTCAGACTATGATTCACAACAAGGAAATTTATAATGTAAAATCTTGTTCAGAACCTAAGTTACTTCTAAGAGTGATTTCCTTTCAACTGGGTAACATTTTTAGAATACTTAATGAACTGGAGCATTCTAAATCTGAAACTTGTAGTTGGACAAAGATAAGTGAAGGCATTTCCCTCGCTAAAGGATGTACTTAAAATAGCTAGACATCCTAGCAGCAAAGTGGAAAAATGACTCTCATCTCTTTTTAGAAAAATTTGTATTTGGCACAATTCCAAAAAAAAAAAAACCTTGACTTGTGAATATTGTTTGAATAGAGTGCCAAGTCTCTAAGAAATTAAGATTTCATGCACTTCACTTTTAAAATATGATTAATGCCTGAGTATATTTTTCTGATAGCCAAATTGTAACATCTTTATAAAATGTGTACTTTCAGAAATGATTTCACTAACAATTCTAGATACCCAGTACATGAATAACATATTAAACATTAGCAGTAACCGTTTTTTCTGTTTCTTTCTCTCCCACACTGAAAATATTTTACAGGACTATGGTAGCTTGGTTTTATGCTCTTTGATAGAGTAAACAATACAATGCATACAAAAGGAAAAATAAATGTTTGGCTTCTATTGTAAACTGAAAGACTTTCTCTCTTACTCCATCACTAAAAGAATGAGATAAAGAACCTACCAACTTATTTCAAAACAACAGTTTAGTCTACTACAATAGCAAAAAGCCGTGTTTTAGTTGAAATGGTGATATGATTATTTACTTGCTTCCAAATAATCATGATGGTAAGACTTGGCTGTTTACTAAGCTAAATTTTGAAAACTTTTCATGAGCTGTCATCAGGCAACTTGTGTTGTCATTACTATTCGAAACTTAAAAGCAAGAGTCCCAGAGCAACTCAGGAGGAATTTGAAGTTAGAAGGTACTTTACTTGGAAGGCAAACAAAGCAGTTTCACTCTACTGATTTGAAACTTCATAGTGATAACCTTATTGACTGGTAAGTGAATACAACAACAACAACAAAAGAAAACTAGAAGAAATAATCAAATTGAAATGGTATGAATGAAAAACTGTGACAGAAAAAGAAAATACCTTTAACAGAATCATTTATTAATGACACATCCAAATAAACAATCAGTAAACTTGAAGACAGGCTAGAATAAATTACCAAAATAAAACACAAAGAGTCCAGTAAAAAACTAGAGAGAAGCCAGACGCTGATGGCTTCCACCTGTAATCCTAGCTACTCAGAAGACAGAGACCTGAGGATTATAATTAGAAGCCAGCCTGGGCAGGAAAAGTATTGAGTCTCTTATCTCCACTAAGCTATCAAAAAAGCCTGAAGTGAAGCTGTGGTTCCAGTGGTAGAACACTAACCTGGGGCAGAAGAAGCTTAGGGACCGTACCCTGACCCCACGTTCAAGCCCCAGGATCAGCACAAAAACCCAAAACAAAGAAAAAAACGAACACCCCCCCCCCCCCCCCCCCCCCGCCTCCCCCAAAAAAAGAACTCCAGAGAGATCACTTTGCCTTATGGACAATATCCATCAGGTGATATCAAAGGTGTGTGATTAGTATTATATAAAAGTAAGGGAGTAAAGAAAAAAAGTAATGATGGAATTTTTTAAATTGAAAAAAAATCAAACAATAGTAAAATGCAAAGGATAAAAAGGTAAGAAACATCTTTTTTTCTAAAAAAAATACATGCTTAGAAATATCTTACTCTCAGGCTTTCATAAGCAAAGGTAAATAGGCAAACTAGAAAGCCATCAGAGAAAAAAAAGAAGACATGTATTTTAAAGAACAGATACAGGAACAAAGGCAAACTTTTTATACAACTAGGGAATCCATTTGATAATGAATATCATGTTTAAGGATCCACAGTTAAAATATCTTTCAAATGAATAAAACTCTAATAACCTCAGATAAACACAACATCATGTGGCCTGATAGACAATTGGATCAACATTGTTTAAAATAAGATTGGAAATGAAAAGTTTGGATTTAAAATAGCACTGAATGAATTATTTTTTAATCTCATATTCAAAAGTAAAAATATAACAATATTACCAAAATCATGGGGAATTTGGAAATGGATGTCCATGTTAAACTTTTATAGACAATCATGAAATATTCACAGTTTTAAATGATTTCATGATTTTGGTAATTAAAAAATGATTTGAAGTGGATAAAAATAAAAACAGTTCAAAGCAGTTTTAGAACATTAAAATATACTTATTGTAGAACCCAACAACATATTATGATTTGTGGGTGCAACTAAAGAATTTCTTAGATGAAAAATAGATTAAGTATATGTAAGTAAAGAAAAAGTTTAAAATGCTTTCTTTTTTTTTTTTGGTCGGTCGTAGGGCTTGAACTCTGGGCCTGGTTGCTGTCCCTCAGCTCTTCAGCTCAAGACTAGCACTCTACCACTTGAGCTGCAGCACCACTTCCGGTTTTCTGGTGGTTTATTGGAGATAAGAGTTTCACAGACTTTCCTGCTCAGGCTGGCTTTGAACCAAGATCCTCAGATTTCAGCCTCCTGAGTAGCTAGTATTTTTTACAGGCGTGAGCCACTGGCACCTGGCACTTAAAATGCTTTTTGACCTTAAGAAACTAGAAATCAAAGAGCAAATTAAACCTTGAACAAGTAGAAAAAAAAAGAGAGGAAAAAAATCAATTTTGTTCTTTATAAAAATCAAGAAAGCTGACAAAACTAGCTAGGCTGGAAAAAAGAGAAAATATATAAATTGTAAATATCAGCATTAAAGAGGACATTTCATTTAAAAACTATATAGACATTGAAAAGATAATAAAAGAATATTGTCAACAAATGTATTGTGAAATGCTCAAGTATCTAAGAAGGTACAAAATAGGATAGCTAACTAATTAAATTGTTAACCTGAATTATCTCTGATAAAAATATCATATATATCATAAATATCATAGCTATGCATATAACATAAACTCAGTATTCTGAGGTTGATAAATGGGCTCTCTTTCATATTTTTGTTTTAGCTATTCTTGGATAAGTTCTTAAGATGGAGTGTCCTTAGATCATAAATCTCCAACTAATTCTCCTATCTATATAGCTCCTTGAGTAGCTAGGATCACAGGATTGAGCCACTGGTGCCCAGAAAAAGGTTTTTTTAAGCTTTCTCTTCCCCTAAAGAAACCAATGTTTAAATAAAATTCTCCTTGTGAACTTATGATGAAAATAGATTTAGAAGAAAAAAATATTGAAGATGAAAATAAAACTGTTATTCTTAATTTCTTAAACAGTGAACCAATGAGAATACATAAGAGGAAAGCAAATATGTCCCAATAGAAATGTTTCCAAATACCTTGGACTTTCATTTTATTATTGAACTTGTTTAAAATTATAAAACAATATTTTTTTCAAAATGAATTATATGAAAAAAATATTTTTTTCATATATCACTGGGTTACATAGAGGTATAGGGAGATACAGTTGGGAGTTATTGTTAGAAATCATGAAAAACAAGGAAAATGTTCAAAATTTAAATATTCTGATAATCACTGAGCTTATCCATTAAGCAAAGATAGCATTTCTATATTTCTGAATCCCATATTTCTGAGTAGCCTTCACTAGGCCTCATTTTCCTCAAGTTATTCTGTTTTATTTTCCCCTAAATGACTTTGGTCCTTTAATCTTACGGGAAGTACATGAAGGAATATCTCCTGTATTTGCTGTAAGTTTACCACACCTTATGGAAAATGGTCTATCCAGCTTCAATTGGGGGTAGGAAAACTGAGTCATGGAGATTGCTCCAGTCTATGACTTAGGGGCCAAGTGGCAATAGAGCAAGACCCTGTCCCTCACTCTAAAAGAAATCACAAAAGCAATATAGAAAAAGTAAGGTTCCCTAATTTATAATACTTACAGGCTTCTATTAAATAAATGATTGACCATCAAAATGTCCCATTTTGGTACCTAATGTTATTGAAGAATCCTTTGAGAGGAGATGAACACAATCAGCTTGCCAGCCTGTGCGAGCTCATGCTAACTGCTAACTTGCCACTGCAGCAATCTTGTCATCTCCATATGAGTAAATCCTGTCAGCATTACCACAGATGATTTCTCATGATATATACACATATACATATATTTTAAATAAAAGGTCCACCATTCAAGTATTTCCAAGCATGAACTTGACTCCTAGTGGCATGTTATGTTTTGAAAAATTAAAAACTAAAAAAGTTTAAATAAACACACATAAATATACACACAAACATAAACTTGAGATAGAATATAATTATGCTGAAGTATTTAAATTTTAATGTTTCCAACATTAGCTTAGAAACATGAAATGCAATTTCAGTGCAGCTGGGATCTGTTACAAGTGAATACACAAGTTTTGTGATTGAATTAAAAAAATACACTGAACTCCAGGGAGAGGAAGGATAGCAATAAAAGTAATTAGCTCAATGCTTTTCCCACTACAGCCTGGTGCCATATATGCTTGGCTTCCTGTATAGGTTAGAATGCTGCCTAAGTGATCTTGTTATCCTTATAACATTTACTTCTAAGTTGTATAAACCCTATGTGATTTATTTGCTCCTCTTGAAAATCAAATGTGTCAGCCATTTTAGGGAGAATTTTAGAATTTGAGAACAATTTTAATGTTTAACACAAGCTAGCTGCTTCTATTTTGCCTCTATACAGTAAATGCTGCCTTTTCAGTCACATATAACTGGTGAGTGGTTTACATTCACTTCTCACTACTAATTCCAGCTGGCTTGGTCTGTAATAATCAAGACAAAACCCAAAGCTGTAGACCTGTTAGATATATTGACAGAAGAAGATTAGAGGCTGAATTAAATTAATATAAATGTAATGGCACAATGAAGAATTAAGTGAATATCAACAAAATGTGACCTTAAAAAATGTGTTTGAGCTGGGAGCTGCTGGTTCATACTATAATCCTAGCTACTCAAGAGGTTGAGATCTGAAAACTGAACTTCAAATACAGACTGAACAGAAAAATGTCTGTGAAACTCTTATCTCCAATTAACCACAAAATGTAGAACATGGAGGTGTGGCTCATGTGGTAGGGTACCAGCAAAATAGCTAAAGGACATTGTTCAGGTCTTGAATTCAAGCCCCAGTACCAGCATTTAAAAAAAAGAACCAAAAAACATTAAAATATGCTATCGAATAAACGTAACAGATCCGATAATTCAGTCAAGACATAAAATACTTTCAATGAATCTTTTGTCATAATGTACAGTCTTACTTTTTCTGATTGGAAGAACTATGGACTTACTTAGCTTGATTGTTTTAGTTCAGTTTGCTCCTTTGGCTGGTACTCTATCACTTGAGCCACTCCTCCAGCCCTGATTATTTGCTGGTTATTTTGTAGATAGAATCTTGTAGAGTTTTCTGCCCCAGCTGGCTTTGAACCAATCATTTAGCTTTCGACCTTCTGAATATGTAGTCTTATAGTTGTTAGCCATCAGTGCCCGGCTACAGACTTCTATAAAAATGCTAAAACACCTCTCCCCCACCACACACTTTTTTAATGATTGCATTTTATGAATTTTGTTTTCAAGTTTACATAGTTTTATTATCTTTATGTAGTTGTACAAATGAGATGCCATTCAACAAAACAATTTATGAATGCAATGAAATTCTTAAAAATTATAGTAATGAAAATTTGAAAAGCAAATAGGATGGGAAATAATTTCATATCACCCGTGTCAGTCTTTTAACAGACACCCATTTGAATCTCATATAATACATAATATAGCCTTCAGAGGTTAAGAAGAGTAGATAACACAGGAATGGAGGAGGCTGACCAGGGGCAATAAGTTACAGTTGTGAGTAAATAGTTCTGTCATTCTGTCACATAGATCGACGATTATAAAAAGAAAGGGTACTGGGCTAGAAGAAAGGGCACTAAACATTGCATCATAAAGAAATGGTAATTGTTTAAAAAAACAATCCTGATTTGAACATTGTACAAGATACATATATCAAAGTATCTAATAGTACCCCATTAGATTAAATATTCTAAAGAAATATTTGAATAAATGGTGTTTGGGTTAAAGATACAGAAATGCCTACGAATTTTGTAGCAGTGTTTCCCTCAAATAATTCTGATTTTTATTTTTGGATATTCCACAAATATTTTGGAGCTTCTTATTTGTCCTGTGTGCTACTTCTTTTCTTGCTTGACATACCTGTCCACTGTACATTGTCGACCACTATACATTGTCTACATAGTTAGAATGATGGTTCTGTCAAGAGAGTGATGTTCTGATATCCTAGCTACTCAGGAGGCTGAGATGTAAGGATTATGGTTCAAAGCCATCCCAGAGACAGAGAGAGAGAGAGAGAGAGAGAGAGAGAGAGAAAGAGAGACAGAGACAGAGAGACAGAAACAGAGACAGAGAGACAGAGAGAGAGATCATCTTCAAGTCCCAATACTGGCAAACACACACAAAATGTGATATGTGTAGTTCAAGTGAAGATCATTTTGTGCACAGTCAGACTTGATTCTTCTTTGTTATAGGGGGGAAAAGAAAAAAACTCTTCTTCCTATCTCTAGCCTCCTAATAAGAAAGCCAGCTAGATATGTCTCTGATAAATTTATGAGAATATAACATTTAAGATTATATCTTATAGATAATTATTTGTTTAACAGTACTCTTTCCCTGAACCTGCTAAATGCAAACATCTGTTTTCTTTTTAACTCCTGGAAAGGAAAATTACACTGAAAAAAGCTTTGTCTATTTTTATTTTTTGCCACATTTATAAACCAACACAGACATATTACCTGCTTATCTACAAAGTGTCTCTGTTTCTGTTCCTCATTCTCAGTCAAAACCAGGTCAAAAGATCAAATCAAGAAGCCAATTCTTCCACTTAATTTATCCTGCCTTTTCTTTTCTTTTCTTTCTGCTTTCCTTCCTTCTGGTTATCTCCTAACTCAACATTATCAAACTCTACAGTTACAAAATGGGTTCTTACAAGTACTGCATAGAAAACCAGCCCATTGATAGGAAGCTAGAGATTTGGAGGACATGAGTGTACGTAAAGATATATACTTAGTGTGACAAACAGTGACAGGATGACTTTTCATCCAGTCAAATATCAAACAGGCAAATTGAACTTATTATTTGATAGGTTTGTTTAACAAATCCATGAGAAAGATGCAGTTCTTAACTGCATCCACCCTGAGGAAAGGAAATGTTTGTCTCATTAAAATAAAGATGTATTTTGGATAAGGATTAAAGTAAGATGAAAATACTCATTTACAGAAGTCACTCCAAATCTCAAAATAAATGAAAAGCAAATATTAGTTTTGCTCAAGCAAGAGAAAATGGAAAATATTATTGATGAATGTTAAAGTTGAGTTAAAGATTTTTCACTATTTTTTTCTTTCTTTCTCTTTTTCTTTCTTTCTTCCTTCTTTTTTATTTTTTGTGTGGATACTGAGGCTTGAATTCAGGGCCTGGGTGCTATTCTTGAGCTTTTGTTGCTCAAGGCTAGCATTCTAATATTTGAGCCACAGGTCCATTCCACATTTTTGTTGGTTTATTGGAGATAAGAAGTTCTTTTCTTTCCTGGGTAGGTGTGGAAGGAAGAAACTCAGATCTCAGCTTTCTAAGTAGCTAAGATTATAGATATGGTTGTAAGGTGAATTATCAGAGAAGTCACATTTTGAGAGGTCAAATCTTGGAGTCTTTATTACACAGTTAGCAGTCTGCAGGCAGCCCATTGTAACAAAGGCCTGCAGCCACAAATACACGTAACACAGCTACAAAACAGGCCAGAGAAGAAAGAATGAACATAAACAATACCAACAAATCAATTAGGCTCTCATGAAGAGCTGAATTGGGGTGGCATGATGACCGGCAATGAGCCAAGAGACAGGAGACAGGACATGGTCACAGAGACTTGTGTCATGGTGTAATGGTACCTATGTTGGCCCAGGCCTAAATAGAGTCAGGACAGGGGCAGGATCACAGGAAATTCCTATTCCCAGGCACTGAACTGACAGGTCCTGCAATACATCACCTTCCCCCAGCATGAAGACAAGATGCCAGACTCTACCATTCACCATGTGACCAGTATGGCACTGGCCAGACCTGACCTCTGTACTTCACTATGAGCCACCAGTGTCCAGCTGAATTAATCAATCTTAAAGAGGATCTGAGGGTTTATATTTTTTATAAAAAGACCGCTTTGCATTTTTCATTGACTAAATAATATTTGAGGATTATGGGATTCAAAAATAGTGGCCAGAACATGTCTCTGAGACATGACATTTAAAATCCCATCTTTCAATAAAATCCTACTTACTCAAATGTACCATATTTTTTTCCTTTGAATGTTTATATAAATCCAATGCAAACACCTGTGCTTTCTTTTTAACTGTGGCAGAAAGTAAATAATATTGACAAAATCTTTATCAATTTACATTTATTCTCATGTGGCATTTTGTTATAGCCTCACAGGTGACCCTAATCTTGGAATTAGTGAGTCCTTGTGAGTACAGCAAAGAACAATTGCAATTCCTTCCCTTTCAACACAGGCATGATTTACTTTCTGTTTATGGTGTAGCTGCATGAATGCATTAGAAAGGTATTACTTTGAGTTAAGGTATAAATTACAGGTGCACAAGGACTAGAAGAGAAAGACAAGGTTGCTATTTTCAGCATACAAAGGAGAATTGTGCTCTGTATATGAACACCTGCTCTGTCATGGATGGCAGGGTCAATTCTGAGAAAGCTCTGTTGAAGTTGGACATGACTGTATTCACAAAAAGATAGCAAATGTTACATTCTACATTCTGTACCATTTGTACCCATTCTGTCAAAACAGTATCTTTACAGCCTGAAAGAGACAGTCTTTGGAAAGAAATTTATGAGCCTTGGGAATAGAGAGCAGAAGAGGGCTATGTGTTAGAACTATTCCTCTCCTGTGTCAAACCCAGGCACTGTACCTTGCCATCCACAAACAGAAGATTTAATCTACAGAGTTTCTACAGACATATCTATCTATCCATCTTTCTCTCTATCTATCTCTATCTATCTATCTGTCTGTCTGTCTGTCTGTCTGTCTGTCTGTCTATCATCTGCCTGTCTGTCTCTCTCTCTTCCCACCAACCCCCACACAATACATCAAGGCCTATGAATATTTTATGACAGATTGACAATGGAAGCTTCTGTTTTCCTTTGGGTTTCAAGAGGTTATTGGGATCTTATTTCTATGAGAGCAAAGAAAGAGAATCTCTTTGGAAATCATTATTATTGGATGGGAAGAGAAGCCATGGAGTCCTGGTGTCTGCAGTCAGTGTGGCCTGCTGGGATAAAGTAAAATTCATGGAAGCCAAAATTACAAACAAGAAATACAGATAATTGTATGAGTCAGGTAGTTTTCTACCCTAGCTTTGAACGAATGAAATAGAAAGACAAGATATTTTGTTTTATTTTAGTACCTGTGTTGACTTGTGTTTTCAGAATGAATCTATTTATTTTGGTACAGTGCCATAGAAAATATGCATACACAGTGTCATCCATGCTTGTATGTTACAAAAAAAATACTATATCCAAAGCCACCTAATATCATTGTTTCTTTTTCTTTTTAAAAAGTTGTTATTATAAAGGTGATGTAAAGAGAGATTACAGTTATGTGCATCAGGGAATGAGCACATTTCTTTTTGGAAGATGTCACCTCTTCCATGGCACTCTCTCAGTTTTTCCCTCTCATCCCCATCCACATTTTCAACAAGTCAAGTGAGTACCACTGCTGCATTTGTGTGCTGACTTTTTCAATTAGACGAATTAGCTTTACTAAGTTCTTCCAAGCAAAGAGCCAACTACCTCTGCTAGAATATTAGGTATAATTACGAGCGTTTGACTAGTCTCCCATGGAAGTTGACACAGTCTTTGTTTTCTTATTAGGTACAGATTTGGATGTTCCATCGGCAACAATTAAGGTACTAAAGAGGCACCCTCCAGCACAGCTTTTTGGTACTTTGGGGACAGAATATCATAGCTAGACTTTTCTGGCTGAGCTGGCCTTGAACCTTAAACCTCCAGAACTAGCTACTCCTAAGTAGCTGGGATTACAGGTGTGAGTCACCAGCACTCAGCTTGAATAGCACAGTTCTAGAAACCTGATATAGATT
This sequence comes from Dipodomys spectabilis, assembly GCF_019054845.1. NCBI lineage: Eukaryota > Metazoa > Chordata > Mammalia > Rodentia > Heteromyidae > Dipodomys > Dipodomys spectabilis. Next base: position 7,299,030 of record NW_024871113.1, read on the forward strand.
TTTAATTGCAGATATTTTCCATAGTGATATTTACTATATGTCAGAAAAAACAAATAATTCCTGTAATAAAAGCATTAAAGCAACATGCATGATTGGCTATAGGATGATATGCTGAATTAAAATTTGAGGATGATTAAAAATGATATGCTGATAAAAGTTGTTGAAGGACAGTTTATAATTCTGAAGTATTACATTCCATATGTAACAAAACATTGATCAAACAAGAAAGCCAAAGAAAATACATATTCATATTTCCAACATGTGACTATTATGAAAATGGACCTTCCTCACAGTTTGTCAGGTAGCTAATAAAAATAATCAGTGAAGAAGAGAAAACAGAGATTCTCTAACACATAATAAAGGAAGGGCTGAAAACAACTATTTTGCCTCAAGACAAACAGGAACAGAAAGAATCCTTCCAGGGGCCTACATCAGTGCAGTGAAATGGGGGTTTCTGAACATAGACAGAGATGAACACAGCTGCGAAGGGTATGGTTCAATTACAAGTTCATAACTCACTAAAGAGAAGAAAAGCTGTTAATTCTACTGAAAATAAAGCACTGAAAAGAAAAGGAGGTATCAAAATTATTACACGGTTTAGCGGTGAAGACCAATGACATCTTAATTGTAGTATAAATGCACCATTACAACCCTGATAAAAGAAAAAAGACTTGAGAATTGGGAAATCTGGAATGGGAAGAAGGAGAGATGAGTCTTCACTTTCTTAAATGGAAATTGACTTATAATAGCTAAAAAGTATAAAGAAGATTATATCAAAACAAACATGTTATTTAGAGACATTGACATAAATATCCAAATAATCATGCAGAGAAATGTAAATAGTCCTATCTGGAAGCGAAAATGTAAGGCAAGGGTAGAAGTGTGCGATCATTATCTTACAAGTCATGAAATGAACAGACTTTAAATTAGGCACATCTATTAATTCAGCTAAAATGAAAATTAATGATAATAGGAGGAGACAAGTATTCAGGAGCTCCAGTTCTGTTGTAGGGAAAAGAACTACAACGAGGTAAAAAGGAAAATGAAATTACTCTGCTCGTTGAACAATACTAATCAGAAGAAGAGCAAGTGTCTAGGAACATGAACTTCACAGTACATTTCTCAGGGAAAGGAATTCAAAATGTCAAAAGTAAGAAACTTTTGAAACCACAGGTATTTTATATAAAAACCAAAAACAAATGCAGTAGATTTTTATTAAGATCCCCAGGCTTGGGACTGTTGTCTCCAAAATCCACTTGTTGGAAGGGATTTCCTGCATGAAATGATGTGACAGAAGTATTTCTCTCTGGCTTAAAAAAAAGTTGGACCATGTTTTTGCTTTATATGTATGACAAATGGTTTGAATGTCAGATATTGGGGAGATTGAACTAAATTTTAGATAATTTTACTTTTATCACTATCAGTTTTGCTGAATTTAAACATTTAAATAGTTGCAATGGTTGTGATTGTTTATGTGTCACTTATTCTTCTAAAGGCAGGCATTGCTTCCACTACTGTGACCTGAAATCATTTACTACTATATTTCCCTTCCTTTTAAAAAAAAGTTAGTTTACTTTAATTACACAGAAGAAGGTTTCATTGCTACATTTCCACACATGTTTATAATGTGTCCTAATCAGTCTCATTTCCCTATCAGTCTTATTTCCAAAAAATTCAACAGGCTTCCTTACTGAATATTCATATTTGCAAACTATCAAGTTTGACCATTTTAATCCTCTTTCAAAATGTATTTCACCATTTATTATGCTTTTTCCATTTTTCCTTTCCTTGGCTCCTCCTAAATAGTCCCTTAAATTCATGTTTTATACTTAATCAATATATGTATTTGTGTAAATGATTATATATGTTCATGGTACATGTATGTACACACTTATATATATGTATACGTGTGTGTGTGTGTGTTATTTTTGGAGCTTCTTAATCCACATGCAAGGCTCAAGAAATTTTGAGTGTCAAATAAGACAAGTAAAGATTTTGCTCCAAGGAGAAGTTTATACTTGCATAACAATGCTGTGCACCAAGGATTTTAACCACCTGCTGCAACCGGCTGGGTTTGGGTAGAAGACAGGTCTATAGACCTTATATAAATGCCTAACAAAAAACATCAGCATCTACAGTATCCCTTTGGATTTTATAGAGATTGATACAGGCACTTGAAAACTCAACCAGGACTGGGCCATCCACTACATTTCTGTCTTCTTTCCCCTGAAGACCTTCCAGCATCAGCATCAGATTCATGCTTCCTGCACACTCTCCCAAACTTTAAAACACCTTCGGTGGAACAGCAAAAATTAGAGAAGTATTATAAATGCTTTTTGTCTCTAAAACTACAACATTCAGACTTCACCAAAAGAGAGATTCTATATTTTTAGAATTTTAAATTATGTGTACCCTTGCTGAGCTTTCTTTTAGTGACCTGAAACAAGGATGTTCTCCGATTTTTTTGATTTCTCATTTTGATGAAGACAGCATGTCTCTCACTCCACTAATTTATTTGTGTTCTTATATACACTTTGAGGTTCTCTCTCTGATAAATTGAGCCTTATGTTCCAGAGAGAAGATTGGTTAGAGAAATAGGTTTGTAGTTTAAAATGGCTGACAGGATGAGACCATCAGATGCACTTGCGAATGACCCCAACATTCAGTCATTTCCTTTGAGAGATGTAATCCTGATTATGGTCTTTTTGAATGGAAAATTTATCCCTAATGTTAATTATGCATTAATACATCAACCAAGCATATCATCTAATATAGTTTATTTGATTGCTTTATGAATACTATACATGCATGATTAGTTAAATTTATTGCTGAAATTATAGACATTATATGAGCTGAAGAAAAAATACGTGTAACTATATTTTCAGTTTTGCTCTTTTGATCATTCTCTCAACATAGTAAAACTTTTTGCATAATTATGATTTGTTCATTCAAGCAATGATCATGAGCACTATTAAATATCTGTTTATTTCAAACATAGACACAGGTACAGGAGATATAAAATGAACATGACACAGAATGTAGTGTCAGAGGTTCACAAAAATAACAAATAACAGTTTAATAGATTTGTCTAAGTAGATTGGAAGGTAAAGGAATCGTTTAACCATCATAAATAGAAATGCTTAGTAGATATTAGTTAATAACTTTTAAAATATGTCTGATCTAATCACCTATATCATTTATTTATTTTACCCAGGCACTGGTGGCTAACACCTACAATCCTAGCTACTCAATACTCAGATCTGAGGTTTATTGTTCAAAACCAATCCCAGGTAGGAAAATCTGTGAGACTCTTATTTCCAATTAACCACCAGAAAACCGGAGGTGGTACTGTGGCTCAAAGTGGTAGAGTGTTCACCTTGAGCTGCAGAGCTCAGGGACAGCGCCAAGGCTCAGATTTCAAACCCCACAACCACCACCACCAACAATAACAACAAAATAATAATATACTTTACTTTTTAAATTCATTACCCTACTTTTGTAACTGTTCATCAGCATTACACTAAATTTTAAAAATAGACTAAAAATTATATATATATATATATATATATACTTTAAAAATGTATGCATTTAGAATTGTGGAAGTGGTGTGAGGGAGATTTTCAAATTTGATTTTTCACCTGCCTAAATCAATTACATAAAGCATATATACAATATGAGGATTTTTTAAAGTTTTTATTTTATATTATTTTTATTTTTTGGTACTGAGGATCGAACCCAGGACGTTTTACTCGCTAGGCAAGCTATTTGCCACTGAGCTACATCCCAGTCCATTGTTTCTGGTTTTAACTGAATTTTACAATACATTTTTTCTCCCTCCTATTCTGTGTATATTTGTGGGCTGTGTAACTTGATAAGTTAACATTTTCTTTTCCCTTTCCTTTTACTCTCTCGTCTTCTTCACTTCATAAAAATAATTTGCAACACTTACCTTTACCCTCTGTCTTGATAACAACTTAATGCTTGTATATCTTTACAAATTGGACAACGTTTCCATAAAAGTTCTCTAGATGGTGCATTTCAGAGAGATATGCAAGTTTTCAAATATATTTAAACACAATTATTATTCATATTTATGAATATGAATAATTATTATTCATATTTAATATTATCATTATGTTATTCTTTGCATGTAGGTGGTCATTTGCCTATTTTGAGTTCTCATCTTGTATCCTAATAATTGCCTTTTAAAATATTCATTTCATCATTTTATTTTATTTCTCCAACTGCATAACTCTACTTGGTCCTAAGCTAAATTCAGGTAGCTGAGTTAATCACCTGCACCTAATCACAGAACCACAGAGCACTCTTGTGGGCCAGTATACACCAACTAACATACTCCAGAGCTGAAATTGCATTGCAAGGTGCTTACTCAAAATATTTTGATTTCCTTCTTCAAATTTTTTCTTCATCTCAGCATGACTATGTCATCAAACCCTTTACAATACATTCTCTATTTAATGGCTTTCAAATTTCCTTGGAGACTGGATCAAAGCCAGTCTGAGCTACATAAGGAGATTTTGTTTCTTCAGAGACTTTCTTCTCTGTTCTACATCAGCTAAAAGAGAAATTTTTACTCCTTTTGTAAGTTCTGCCTTATTTTAGCAGACTAAAATCAGAAACTGTTAAAAAATAATACAGTTTTATATATGTGTGTATGTTGTAAACATTTGTATATACAAAGAAAATATCTGTTTTATTTAATGTTTTTTATTGTGAAAATACTGTATAGAGGGGATACAGTTACATGAGCAAGGTAATGAGTACATTTCTTATCAAGCATTGTTACCTCCTCCTTTGTTTTTCTCTTACCCTCCCTTCCTCCTACCATCATAACTACACTCTCCCCCCCCCCCCAATAAATTGTAAAGTTTGTCTTTCAACATAGTGTCTTGTACATCTCATTCTTACAATGGGTCAACCAGTATCCCTATTTAAACATTTTGCTTTTTCCCTTCTCCTCCCCAAATTATACAGACATCAAATACAAAGCAAACAGGGATATATCTTATTTTATGTTTTATAAAAAGATAGTAGATAAATGCAATTCAGCTGAACTAAGAACATTTTACTTGAATTATACATACATTAACTATTACATGCGCCATAATTAATTATTAACTATTTAGTTTCTCTTTCAGCCAAATTTTACAAATTATAGAACAATTAAATTATAATAAAAACAGTAGGCCATATCAGATTATACTGAGATTGTGATAATTAAGAATTGATAACGTGATTCTTAATTTGAAATTTGTTGAAAACTAGAAATAATCCTTTTCTACCCAAATCAGTTTATATTTTTTTTCTGCCAACTCTTTGAAGGTCACTTGTCACCTTCATGATTTGCACTCCTATGAACAGGATGACACCTTTGATACAAATTCTCTGCAGGCTGGCTGGCTATCTTTTTTTGTGCTAATCAATATTCAGTCAAAAGTCAGCCTTTGAATATATATTTGGTGAAATGACAAAAATGCATCCAAATGCAATAGCTACTATTGTAATCTGTTTTCTTAATTGTGATTAAATGAGCTCCAAGCCTCTATGTTAAAATTCAGGAAAGGTATTGTACCTTATTGTAAATGATTTGTGGAAGTCAGGCCGACTTTTCTTCTAATTGTGTGAGTCTTTCAAAAATAAGCTTTGGGTTAAATTATCTGATGATTACCAATGTAAATTTTTATAAAAATCCAAACAAGTATGAAAATATTCAAATGATAGAAAGCAATGCCTTTTTGAACGTCAAGACTGCATATGCATCAAACTGCATAAAAATGTATTATAATTAAATCATCACTTAAAAATTGCTCAATGCGTATGTCATTAAAGTTAAATAGTTATAGAGAATAAAATGGTATATGAAACATTAACTTTGTAATATCTTTGCAAAACCTATTGGAGAACATTAAGAAAAGTTGAATTAGTCAATGGAAATACCAATGAAATGTGTAATTAGGCATGTGTAGGGTTAGATCATCCTATATGATCTACTAATGGTCAGTAAATGTTTTGATCAATGGTTAGGAAGTATATTCTAAGCTTTCAGTGAAAAGAAATGCAAAATTTAAATGAATTACCATCTTTCTACTAAATCATTAGTAATTGAAGGATTAACACCCACTCTATTGTCCCAGGCCCTTACAGTTTCCAGGCAAAATCCCAGGTAAATTTGAACTCTTTTGAAGTACAGGCAAAGCAATCCACCTAAGCCCAGCTGTAAACATCCCATTGTGGGCCCAACTCAAAGGCCTTCACCTTTCTTGACATAGTGACTTTTTCATTAACCTCTACTTCCTTGCTTGGACCTTCTATAAAAACCCAGCTCCTGTCCCAACTCTTCCCAACTCCAAATCCTTGGGAAGGTCTGTGCCCCTTCCTCAATAAACAGTCCTTGCCTGTTGATGATCCAGTCCGGCCGATTCCTTTTCTGTTCTCCTCCGTATTCCTAACAGTCATAATGAATAATACTGCTCCAAAATAGATGCAGATGTTACCAACAATTGTGCTAGTATGCAGGTGCTAAGTGTGTTCACATTTTCCTAGAGGTCATTAGGCAATGTTGAATGTGTATGCCATATGATAGAGTAGTCCTGCTTAGAAAAATTTACCCAAAGAATTAATTACAAATGTTTCAAAAAGTATGTGAGCATGTGAACATGTGCATGGTTTTTAAGTTGTTTTGGGGTATTCATTTTAAAAGTATTTTTCATTTTTTATTTTAACTAAAGGATACCTTCTGAAATGTAGTATGCATTGTCTAGAGGTTGAAGAATATAAGAACTTCAAATCAACAGAAAATTGATTTAAACATGGCAACAACTTGTTAACTATTTCTAATATTTAGCTAAAGTTTAAAATGCATTATACAGAATTAATTTATATGAGCCTTTGTCTAAATGCATATGATTCTGAATATTTAATATACCTATTCTTCCATGTTTAAGAAATTTGATTTCTTAAATATTGAAATGTAAATAAAAATAAAATACATGTGTTATAATTATTAAGCAAATAAGAAAGGAAATTTAAGTCAGAATCATGTTTACTTTTTAGAAGACCAGGATAGCCACAAAACACAGAAATAGATTCAAAAAGAGGTTACCCTTAACTCTTAATTTTTGAGTGTTCATTTTAATATTTTGCTTTATGTTGTACGTTATGTGTATTTCTATAATTTTAACATTACAGAAAGAAATTTATCCTGAAAAGACAATTCTGTGTTAACTTCTCCACTTAAGAAGTCATAAATGTAATTCTATGCGATGTTACTCTTCAAATTACAATGGTAATAAATAATCATAATAAAATTTATTTATATTTGTTTCAACCTTGATAAGCTATATTCTAAATACATTAATAGTATATAACAATAAGAAAAACACGTAAAGTTCTATAAGGTAGTATATGATTAGTATAGTAAATGTATTTTTGAATTTTTCAAATGGAAGTAATTTAGAATAATTGGGCACTAGTTAAGATAATATGTCATTGAAATGTCTTGTTGGCACTACTGCTAATTAGTGCCAACATCCTTCTTAGCTAAGAGTTTTGTCTAGAATAACAGAAAAAAAAAGATTCAAAAATAGAATTTAAAGTTTGGAATGGAGTTTAAAAGCCAGATACTTCATGTCTTATGTTAAGCTTTAAAGTGAAAATTCACTCTCAGTGAGACATTTTGTGTCCCAGTGGATGAGAGAGATTTCACTAACTTGAGACAGTTCCTCTGTGAACACAGGAACACAGCTTAAAAATCCATAGTGAAGCTGGGTGCCAGTGGCACACACCTGTAATCCTAGCTACTCAGGAGGCTAAGATCTGAGGATCATGGTTCAAAGCCAGCCCAGGCAAGAAAAGTTAGTTAGACTCTTATCTCCAATAAACCACTAGAAAACCAGAAGTGGCACTGTGGCTCAAGCCTTGAGCTGAAGAGCTTAGGGACAGCACCCAAGCCCAGAATTCAAGCCTCGCAACTAACCAAAAAACAAAAAAACAAAATCCACAGTGAAGCAAGGTGGATGAAGGGGAAATGAGGTAGTCAGCTTACAGCAAATCCATGAGACAGTCTTTCATGTACTTCCCCTAAGATTAAGGGAACAAAGTTATTTAGGGGGAAAATGAAACAGAATAAGTTAACGAAACTGAGGCCAAGTCAAGGCAACTCAGAAATACGGTATTTAGAAACATAGAAATGCTATCTTTCCTTCAAAAAGAGACAAAAGGATGCATTCCTTTCTGAGAGATGCATTCTCACCCAGGAATTAACAAGTGCATTTCTCACCCACGGATTAACAATTGTCTGATAGGATGCAATCTTAACTGGAAACTCAGAGAATAACACCAGGTATCCTTGGAGCAAAGACAGAGAACCCAGATTTCCATAACCCAGATTTCCATAGAAATACCCTAATAGCTCAAGGAGCAGTGTTTCTCTCCCTATGAGAGCACAGAGGCTCTCCTGATCTTCTGTGTGCATTTGTCTGTTTTGTTTTGTCTCCTTTTGTTTTTGGCCTGTTTGTCTGCTCACCTGCTTGTTTACTCAATAAAGCTCTGCCAAGTTTTCTTACCATGATGATTTGTCCAGAAAATCTTATTCTGCAATTGACCCTAAGTGAAAAGTTCACACCTTTAAAGGAAAGCTTCACTAAGCCTCACGACTATCCATGCCAAAAAACTTGTGTATGTGAAGGGCAGCCGGGCTGACAAGGGTTATCAATTTTTTTCAAAAAGCTTATTGTAAAGGTGATGTACAGATGGGTTACAGTTAAGTAAGGTAATGAGTACATTTCTTTTTGAACAGTGTTACCTCCTTACTCATTTTTCCCTAATCTCTCCCCTGACTCCTTTCCCTCCCTCCCCGCAAGTTGTAAAGTTCATTTCCAACTTAGTGTTGCATGTGCTCATCCTTTGTCTCACAGTTTAAGCTGGAGCCAGGAACCTAGAGACTATCAGAGCCTAAGGAGTGACACTGCTGGAAGATGGAGGATTGGTAGTTCTCAGGGGCCAGGGAAAAGTGGAAAAGTCATTGCTGAATCCCAGTTCTTACAAATAAATCCACTGACTCAGATAAAAAGGCAAGGAGTCTTTAGTAGCAGCATGGTGACTACACCCCACTCATTGGGTAGTGAAGTGTAGCAGCCAAACTCTGTCAAGTCATGGTTTATAAAGGAAAAAGCCAAGTGCAGGTGGCAATGTATGTGACACTCAGCAGGTCTTACAGAAGCAGAGTCAGCAGTCAATAATCACAAATAACAATTTCCAATAAAATAAAGCAGTAAGTTGGAAGCAAAGACCACATTCACATTCCAGATTCTCCCTTTGTTAGGAGTTTAACTGAAAGACTGCTTTCTGTATTCTCCTTTTGATTCCAGGATAGGCGTTTAACTGATATTTACCAAAACATGTTCCAAGCTTCCTATTTACCAAAACACGTTTCAAACTTCAAACTTCCTACTTAACAAATCTAAGACCACACCACTTTCTGGGTCCAAGCTCTTCCTGAGATCTACTGCTACTTACCACATTCCAGTAACCCAGTGTTTAACTTGTTTAGTATTTCACTCCTTAATTCACTTTCAATGTATACATTTGGAATTTCCCTTGAATAATTAACCTGTAGTTTCTCTCACAGAGGCAACCTGCCTCTTATGTTTTGTCCTATTTTTAATAATCAATAATTTTGTTCTGTTTCTGATTTTAACTTTTAAAGTCATGGCTGTAGGTCTCAATGAGGAGTGTTGTGGTTCACCAGAAACCTGGCACATACGACTTGGGTCATGTTGTGACACAATAGCACCAGGAAAAATCTCACACAGCCAAACATTACATAGAAGCATGTCACTCCTTTCACCATCCTCACTTCCCCATTCCAGCGCACCTCTTACCTTTTCTTAATTTTTTAGTTTATGTATTGATATTTTTGCCATCTAACAAAGAAGTTTATGTATCCAATACATCTTGATCTGTGTCATGGCTTCAACATTGGCACCTCCCTTCATATTCATATGCTGCTATGTTGAATGGCAACTCCTTTGTATAAGTACTTAAAGATGATTAAAAAAAATTGAAGCTGGTTGCTGGTGGCTCATGCCTGTAATCCTAGCTACTCAGGCGGCTGAGATCTGAGGATTGCGGTTCAAAGCCAGCCTGGGCAGGAAAGTCCGTGAGACTCTTATATCCAATAAACCTAGAAAACTGTAAGTGGCGCTGTGGCTCAAGCAGTAGAGTGCTCACCTTGAGCTGAAGAGCACAGGGACAGTGCCCAAGCCCAGAGTTCAAGCCCCAGGACCCATAAAAAAAAATTGAAAAGATAGAAGAATGCTGTGCCCCAACTGGCAGTTGAAGGGTTAGGATTCCCTGCTGAGCCAAACAATAAAAGTATCAGCCATCAGCCCTAGACTTGAATTATCTAGCCTTTCCCCCCAAATAAGTCCTTTGAAGGAAGCAAAATGCTCATACCCAAAGCCTAAAGGAGACTTCCTCAATTTGCAAAAGAGTCTTCATTTAAATAGACAGGCAAGAGCACTTGAAAATTCATACTTATTTTGTCATTCTGTTTGTCTTCTTTCTTGTGTTGTTTCAAATGTTTTGGGTGTTTTCTTTTAAATGTATAGTTTTTCTCTTCTAGAAATCAGATAACCTATACATTCTAGCACAAATACTCCCATTTAGTGTAAACATTAAACAGTTTGATTTCTGCCTTCCTCTAATTTTAACAGTCATATGGGAACTCTGTTGCCTTTGTTTTAGTATTCTCTTTCAAAGCATAATTTCATTCATTTTCTGTAGGCTCTCTCCATTTATACATCTGCATCCCCTCCTTATATCTACAAGTGGAACTTTTCTCTTACTTATGTTCTCTCCTACCCCTGCTCCCCCAACCCTAAATCTCTCTCACTACCTAAAATCATGCCTGGTAAATAGATTACCTAACATCATTTCTTCTTTTTTCTTTGCTTCTTTTTGCTTTCTGTTTTAGTTTATTGGGGTATGCTCTCCGGCAAACTCCCTGGTCGGGATCGGAGAGGTCCTGCTGAGGTTGGTTATAGCAGAGCTTTTATAGGTGGGGTAAAAGCAGAACTTGTTGTGAGCGGGGACTTGTAGCATGTAGTTTGTTTTATCCATTTGAAGTTTTAGGCCAGTGCACTGGAAGAATGGTTGTCTCAGTTGGTGCTTTTCTTAGGATAGGGACGTGGTCTTTCTCAGTAACAGCCTGTCTCCCTCATCCCTGACATTTTCCCCAGCCTGCTTCCTCCAGCAGCCTGGAACCTTCCTCTTAACTTCTTTCATAAAGTTTAATTCCCATATCTTCCTACCTTATATTATCAAATGCCTTGTGTTATCCCAATAGGCCTATCCTCTCTATCCACTTAAGGTAGCTTTCCCAGAACATCAAGACACACATTTAATTCTATATTCATGTCTAAGGATTAGAATACCGGTAATGACTTGTCTTCATTAGAAAAGTCATAAAAGTTGGTTCTTCGGAGAAATAAATATACTTGATAAGTCTCTAGCTAATATAACCAAAAGGAGAGAGACACAAAGCAATAAAATTAATAATGAGAGGGGTACTATCACAATGACTACCAGAAATCCAAATGATTATGAAAGAAACTGAAATTTTATACTTAAGTTGGAAATTGTTGAAAAAAATAATCCAGAAGTGGGTCAATTTTGACCCGCTAAAACTAAACATAGAAACTAAACAGATTTTCAATGAAAAATAGGTGCAAATACTCCTTTATTCTTCCATAACTTTGAAAAATAATGCACACAATTAAACTCATTTAATGGGAATTACATTCATTCCAAAGCCAGAGAATACAACTAAAAAACAGAGAATTAGAGATCAATCTCATTGGTGAACATTGCTTCTAAAACTCTCAATAAGATCCTTGAAATTTAACAACACATTCAAAAAAATACAATATACTAATCAAGTTGGTTTCTTCTCATGCAAGCAAGGATTGTCCAATATACACAAATTAATAAATGTGATAAATCACATAAAAAGGACCAAGAAAAAAACAGTACAAGATCTTTGCAATAGATGTAGATAAAGGCATTGAAAATAATAACATCCTTTTATGAAAACTATTCTGAAGAAACAGTTAGAATCAGGTTAAATTAAACAAATGGAGTATTAATTAGACAAAGGAAGAATGAAATTTAAGTGGGACAAGCAAGGTAACCTGAGAAACATACGTACAGACCCTAACAATAGAACAAACTAAGGTCGGGTATCTACTGAAATTTGCAAAGTGAGTAAGAATATGGCCAAACTTAAAAGACAGGATCTCTCTGTAGAGAAAAACTCCAGGATAGTCATTAAAAGGAAAAGTCCAGAGATAAAGGCCAGGGTAAATCTGGGAGTTAAACACCAGGTTACTGGAATTTGGTAAATAACAGTGAAACTCAGAAAGAGCCAGAAGACCTAAAAGGTGGTTTGATTTGGGGGTGTGATAAGTAAGAAATTTGGAATGTGGTTTTTGCTTCGAGGACTTACAACTTTGCTTATAGAAACTGTAATCACTATTTCACTTTGCTTCTTTGATGGGAAGATTTGGGATAAGGCCTTTGCTTTATGACTTATGGTTTTGGAATTGTAATCATCATTTTGTAATCAATCACTAGCTGCTACCTCTGTTTCTGTAACTTGCTTCTTTTTTTGTGTGTTTTTTGGTCAGGCATGGGGCTTGAACTAGGCCTGGACACTGTCCCTGTGCTCTTCCACTGTAGGTGAGCACTTTACCACTTGAACCACAGCACCACTTCCGGTTTTCTAGTGGTTTATTGGAGATAAGAGTCTCACAGACTTTCCTGTCCAAGCTGGCTTTGAATCATGATCCTCAGATCTCAGCCTCCTGAGTAGCTAGGATTAAAGGTATGAGCCACCAGTGCCCCACTGTAACTTGCATCTTTGCCAATTGTGAAACTACCACTGGCCACTTACAAGTAGCGCCCCCCCCCCCCACCCTACCCATGGATCTTACCTTTAAATACCCTGAGCTATTTGACTTTATTGCTGTTCTTCATTGTCTTGATATAGTGAGGGGCAGCCACAGTGGCACTAAAGACTCCTAGCCTAACTGACTGAATGTTGGGGTGTCTTGATGCGAAATTGGGGTACTAAAGAAACTAGGAATAAAATTTGACCCGTCCAGCAGGCCAGGTAATTTGGTGGGAACCCGAGGGGGCACCTCCTAAAAGAACCAATGGGGGCGAGAGAGAAAGGAGACCAAGCGCATAAAGAAAGACAAAATCAGTCTGAGTCGCATCAAGGTCTCATTTATTGGCAAAAAGGCTTATGCTTTTATAAGGGTAGAAGGGGAAATACTGTGAGGAAGGGAGGGGTAGAGGGAGAATTTTAATAATGGGGTTAGGGTAGAGTCTTTTTGGTCCAACGGTTTCCACAACAGACCGGCCCAGCCTGTTCCAGAACTTAATCATCTTGTGGTATTTCCGAGAATGATTGCTTGTCAAAGTATGCACAGGTGTCTGTGAAATGTCAGAACACTCTCAGGCAGGTTTTAGGTCTCCAACAAAAATTGATGTCCATGAACTTAAGAAAGGTTATATATGACAAATCTGTAGACAATATCACATTAAATGACAAAAAAATTAAAACAATTTCCCCTAAAATCAGAAACTACACATAAAATCCATGCTTTTCACTGTTAAAAGAGAATCAAATATGGGAAGAAGAAATCAGATTATTCCCATTTGATGATGATATGATCGTGTATTTAGCAAGAATCTAAAGACATCATTAGGGCTGGGAAGGTGGCTCAGTGGTAGAGGGCTTGCCTTGCATGCATGATTGCCTTGCATGTTCGATTCCTTAGCACCACATAAGCAAAAAGAAAAAAGCCAGAAGTGGCGCTGTGGCTCAAGTGGTAGAGTGCTAGCCTTGAGCTGAAGAGATGAGGGAGAGCGCCTAGGCCCAGAGTTCAGGCTCCACGACTGGACCCAAAAATAAAATAAATAAATAAAGACATCATAAAAAACTTCTAGGCTGATGAATACCTTTGGAAGACAGCAGAATACAAGCAATCAATGCTCAAGAAACAGTAATATATATATATATATATATATATATATACAACTATATATGCATTATGCAAAATATATTATGATCTATCTTATATATGATATATATTATATATATATATATCAATAATGAGGAGGCTGAAAAAGAAATCAGGAAACAATTCTATTCACAATGAACTAAAAAGCAATAAAATATCTAGATGTTATCCTATCTAAGTTTCATTAAATACACAAACAAAACAATAAAAAAAATCAATAAAATCTTAAATAAAGAATTTAAGGGAAATGTTAGGAGATAATGTCTCATGGATTTGCTAAATGAAATATCATGAAAGTGGTCATCCTGCCAAAAGCAATTGCTATCCAATACAATAGCCATTAAAATTTCACTATCATTCCTCAAAAAATTATGGAAATCAATCCAAAAATACATATGAATGTAAAAAAGACCAGGATACAAAATTCTATGCAAAAAGAACACTGATGGAATTATCATATCAGACTTCAAATTATATTATAGAGACCTAATAATAAAAACAGGTTGGTATTGACACATACAGAAACACACAAAAATGTGGAATGGAACAATGAAGAAGACCGGGGGGGGGGGGTGTTGAGAGGGGGATTACACAAACATACAGCTCATTAATTTTGGACAAAGAAACCAAAAACTTATAATGGAGGAAATGCTTCCTCTATAACAAGTAGTACTGGAAAAACAGGAGATCAATGTACATAAGACTGAAACTGCACCTTTATCTCTCACCCTGAACAAAAATGAACTCCAATTGGGTCAAAAAACTCAACTAAGGCCTGACACTTTAAATCTCATGGGACAATATAGGAAAAATCCTGGAAATTATAAGCAAAAGTAAAGCTATGCAGTATGTAGGAACAAAATTTGACAAGTGAGACTATATCCTGTGAAACTTAGAAAATTGAGGGGAGGCATTAAGCTGGGATGGGAAAGGGAGGCATTCATTGAAATGCATTTACTTATAAACTGATTAGTTGAATGGTAATTCCTTTGTATAACTAAAAAGGATAAAAATGTAAAAATTTGAAAACTAAATAGCCACCAGAACCAAAAGGCAGCCTGCAGAATGGGAGAAAAAACTTCACCAGTATTCAACCAAGAAGAATTGAAATCCAGAATAGACAAGAATTAAAATCAATCAATCAATCAATGATTCAATCAATAAAAAACAGGGAATAAATAATCTTATTAATAAAAATAGTCAACTGAAGACATTAGTCACAAGAAGAGACACAAATGGACTATACCACTGGATACATATAGCTCTGTTTAGTACACTTAACCATAAATAAAATTCAAATAACAAAAAAACAGTAAGGTTCCATCTCTCCTCAGTCAGAATGCACTTATCAAGCAAACAAACAAGGGAGGTCCTGGAAGATGGTGGAAGAGAGACTGGGGGCAAAAAAAGCTCTCTGGTAGAAACCAGTATTAGTATTCCAGTAGAAAATCTAAAGGTGGAGAGACACACCAAGTGTGTTATCATAGTACAGAGAGTCTGGCCAGAGAGGAAAATCTCAGGCAGCTTAGTTAAGGACACTGACTCCAGCAACCCCGGTTTGGGGCTGCAGCAGAAGTGGTGGCTGCTACCTCTGGCTGCCATATTCAACACAAAGAGCCTGGGACAAAGGTGCCAGAGGGGATTCTCCTCACTGCCAGCAAAAACTGACAAGGCACACAAATCTTCATTCTGGCAACCACAGACAGTTACAGACCATGGACGTGGATGACCAGGAAACCAAGGGACAGGTGTGAGTACTCCAAGACATCCTCACTCCTTCACAAAGAGCAGTGGTGGAAAAATAGCTTCTCCCCTACCACAGGAGAAAAACTCATCTTTGATACTGACACAGACTCAGCCAGAACATCTAGCTCCATTTGACCAGTGGCAGGGCTCAGCCTCACCTCTGGGGAGAGTTGCCCCTCCCAAGCAGAGGCAGCTCCATGTGGGCTGGGAAGACTCTCCTTGGTGTGTAAACAGAGCCTGTCCAGCTGCTGCACTTGAAGCAACCACAGTCCTTGAGCAATTGGAAACTTGGTGCACATAAATCCTGAGATTGGCTCCAAGCTGGGCTGATTGTTTCAGGAGCTAGCACATCACAGTAAAGCTTCTGATCACTGATAGGCCACAGCCTAATCTACAACTTAGCATCTCTCACAGCAACTCCAAGCTAGAGGAAACAGCCACATCTCTCTTTTGTGACACTCAAAGCAGATCACCCTCCCACTAAATTAGCCTGGGAGGAGGGACATAAATTCCCAGGTGAGGCAGAGCTTCCTTCAGCCTGCTCAATCTGATTTAAGAAACAAACCAAGCCACAGGACAACCAAACACCATAAGGAAACCAGAGACTCCAACACCAAGAGACTGGCTATAGACACAGGGGAGACACAAGAATCACTCCTCCTCCCCCCCCCCCCCCCACTCCTCAAAAAACTTGTTTTTTGGAAGAATTTTTTTCTACCTATTTTTTTAACTGTTGTCTATTTTTCTCATTATTGTTTTAGGTTTGTTTTTTGATTTTGTTTTTCTTTGTTTTATTGTTGTTTCTTTTTTTCCTTTTAATATTCTCTTTATAGTCTTTTTCCATTTGGTCCTTTTAGGTTTTTTTTTTTTTTTTGCATTACTGAATTTCTGTTCTGTTTATCCCCAGATATATACTTGTCTCCCATTATTAGACCTTATCCTTCATTGTGTGCATACTTAATTCAAATATTGATTACTCAATTCACAATTAATTGTAGAATTATTTCTTTATACTCATGTAATTTTAAGTGTTTTATTTTATTTATTTTATTTTTTATCTTTCCTTTTTCTTTATCTCTCTTTTCCTTTCCTGCTATCCCTGCTCTTTCTCTGAATCACTCTCTCACTTTGCCTCCATATGTTTTTTCACTCTTATTTTCTCCTCACAATTCTCCCTAAACCTATTAATTTCTGGTCTACTGACCCCTTACTTGATTTTTCTTAGTTCATTGATACCTAGCTGTTTGTTGTTGAACTAGATTGTATCTGTTGAACTAGATTGTATCCGTACCAATTTGACTGAATCAAATAATCTGTGCAACTACAGGGCTCTGGTTGGTTCTTACCATAAAATAGTGTTCTAGCTCAGAATCGGTTTGGCTATCATAGCCAAATGGGCATGAACAAATGGGGAGAATAAGCAGATACACAAGAAAAATAGCAAGTCCAGGTATTTCAACTCCCACTCATAACAATCAAGCAACAGAGCAGTCAATGAATAACCCAGAGGAGAGTTCCCAAAATACTGTACAAACAATAATGGTAAACACGCTGAATGAAAAGTTTGAAAGCCTGCAAAAGTCTCACTGCAAGCATGATGGGGAAATTCATGAGCTTGATGATGCTAACCAAAGATGAATACAGGAATATCATGAGTATGATGAGACTAACCAAAGATTAATACAAATATTGCGAGCATGATGAGGCTAATCTAAGATTAATGGAGGAATTGTGTGAGCAGGATGAGAATAGACAAAGATTAATTGAGGCATTCATGGAATCCACAAACAGAGAGCTGGAGCAATCCAGGGAGGCCACAAAGGGAATGCTGAATGAAGCCCAACAGAAGGAAAGGGAGTCCAATGAAACCATAACCAATCAACCAAGGAGTTTGAGAATGAACACTGAAAACTAAATTAAGCAAGTAAAGAAGTCCATTCAAGATCTAAAACAAAGCTCCAACAAAGAATTTGAAGCCATCATATCTGGCCAATTAGAAGGAAAAATATAAAAAACAAAGTAGAAAGTCTAGACTTTAGGTTAGACCATGCAGAAGATCGAATCTCTGGGATTGAAGACAGCCTAGATATTATAGAGAAAGAATATACAATATTCAAGACAAATCCAAGAAATAAGATAGATCTATTCCACATTTAGGAGACACCATGAGAAGGCCTAATTTGAGAATAACAGGTGTAGAGGAGAAGCTAGAGACAGAAGTTAGTGGTCTAGGAAATTTATTTAACAGGATCCAAGCAGAGAATTTCCCAAATATGCAAAAAGATAGGCCTATTCAAATACAAGAATCCTTTAGAACCCCAAATAGACCAGACTAGTACAAGACATTCCACTGATAAACAAAAAATCCTCAAAGAAACAAGTTCCCAATAAATAAGTGGGTAAGGACTTAAGCAGAGACTTATCTGAAGAGGAAATAAGAATGGCCAATAGACACATGTAGAAATGCTCATCTTCTCTAGCCATAAAAAAAATGCAAATCGGGGCTGAGAAGGTGGCTCAGTGATAGATTGCTTGCCTTGCATGCATGAGGCACTGAGTTAGATTCCTCAGCACCACATAAGCAGAAAACCCGGAAGTGACATTATGGCTCAAGTGTAGAGCATTAGCCATGAGCTGAAGAGCTGAGGGACAGCACCCAGGCCCAGAATTCAGGCCCCACTACTGGCAAAAAAAAAAAAAATGCAAATCAAGACAATATTGAGATTCTACCTCACCCCAGTTAGAATGGCTATAATCAAGAAATCTAGTAACAACAGATTCTGGAGGGGATGTGGCCAAAAGGGAACCCTACTGCATTGTTGGTGGAAATGTAAACTTGTCCAACAATTTTGGGAAGCAGTATCGAGGTTCCTCAAAAGACTCCACGTAGAGCTACCCTATGACCCAGCAATCCCTCTTTTGGGGAATTTACCCAAACGATCACAAACAAAGTCATATTAAAGCTACCAGCACAACCATGTTTATGGCAGCGTTATTCACCATAGCTAAGGTATGGAACCAACTCAGATGCCCTTCAGTAGATGAATGGATCAAGAAAATGTGATCTATATAATGGAATTCTATGCTTCCATCAGAAAGAATGACATTGCCCCATTTGTTAGGAAATGGAAAGACGTGGAGAAAATTATAATAAGTGAAGTAAGCCAGACCCAAAGAAACATAGGTCCCATGGTTTCCCTTATTGCAATAACTGGTTCATGTCTGTGACAAGCAAAAAAGTCAAAAGCTATGTACATATGACCATATAAGAATATGTTAAGTGAAATGAACCCCAAGACAGGGACAAGAGTGTTTTTCTTTCTAGCTATTTTTTTAATGTACTTATATAATGCACTATGTGATTATTTTGTTTCTTTTGTATGTTCTCCCTGCAAGGTATAACCCCTGTTTTCACTGTATCTGATTCAGGTGTTGTACATCTTGTATATACATTTTTATAATTTGGAGAGAGGAAGGGATATAACAAAATGCTGAAGTAAGAATATAGGTTGACCCTTTGTAACAGTGAGATGTACAAGACACTATGTTGAAAATGAACTTTACAATTTAGTGGGGTCGGGGCGGAGAGGAGGAGTTGAGGAGGTTGGAGATTGTAGAGGAAAAAACAAAGGAGGAGGTAGCAGTGCTTAATAGGAAATGTACTCATTACCCTACTCATGTAACGTTAACCCATCCAAATAGGATTTTTACAATAAAAATATATATAGAAAAAAGAAAACAATAAAAATTCTGGCAAAAATGAAATAAAAAGAAAAATTATATGATACTATTGGGAATATATACTAGTATAATCACTATGGAAACCAATATGGAGTTTTCTCGAAGGTTAAAAGTAGATTTTTATTATGATCCCACCATACCTTTGGTGGGTATTCATCTAAAGCAAATAAAGCAACATCCCAGAAAGAGGTTTAAATATGCATGGTTTATTGAAAAAATGTTAACAGCAGCCAAATGATAGAATCAGCTGAGTTGGTATATACATATATATTCTTCCTTATTCATTCATTCTATATCATATCATATTCATCATATAAACCTCATAGATATGCTATATTATGTTACATAGCCATAAAGAAAACAAAGCATGTCATTTGTAGGAAAAGAAAAGGGATGCAACTTGAGGGCATAATACTGAATGAAGACAAACCAGGAAGCTTCCAGGAAACCCTGAAGAGTTGGTTTAGTTATCTAGTGAAGGAGGAAGTAAATTTGAAGAACTGATGGAAAGATCTAGTTGTGAAATTCATAAGTTATAAAAATAAATTCTTCCTATTTTTACTTAATTGTATACATTCATATAGAAAATTTGAGTTAGGAACCAGTTAATCACACTTGCAACCCTAGTTACTCAGGAGGCTAATATCCAGAGGATTAAGTTTTGGGGCCAGCCTGGCCAGGGAGAGTGTCCAGGACTCCATCTTCTAAATATCTAGAAGAATGCAGGGAGGATTGGGCAAGCAAGGGAAGCAAGTGGGTGATTCTGAATTAAAATACCAATATTGCCAACAAAAGTGAGGTGGCAGTTAGTGTGTGTGTGTGGGGGGGCATTTAGAAACATAGACATTGCACTTTTTTTTAATCACAAAATGCTCTTGGGAATTTTTTGTGCCACATCTTAACTAATAATAATCATAATAAATTTGAGACCTAGAGGGATGGAAATACTTTCCAAAGCCATATATATATAATATACATATATATATATATATGTATATTATATATATAATCCGAGCTTTGGGTTATTTCTTTTTTGGGGGAGGGGGTCGGGTTGTGGGGCATGAACTCTGGGCCTGGGCGCTGTCACTCAGCTCTTCAGCTCAAGGCTAGGCTCTACCACTTGAGCCACAGCACCACTTCCGGCTTTTTTTCTTTTTGCTTATGTGGTGCTGAGGAATCGAACCCAAGGCCTCATGCATGCAAGGCAAGCGCTCTACCACTGAGCCACCTTCCCAGCCCCATTTGTGTTATTTCTTATTCTCAAAATTTTACTTTTATAGTGACAAAATTTTGTAGTCTATCTAATTAACTATGTGCACATTACTAACATTTACAAAATCAATGTTTTATTATGCTTTCATGCATTGTGTAACTATTTGTCAAAATTATGAAAATTATGTGTGTCATATATTTGTTAAGGAAAGCCAACATTCCCACTATATGGCTTTGTGATTGAGCTGCTCAAAAGTACTACTGTGGTTTTCAAAATCAATCTTACATAACCACTTCTCTTTCACAAACTGAGAAGTTGTTTTGAAGTCTAGAACTCCCCTTCCAACAGTGCTGACATCTAGACTAGTACAGATTAAATTGTAGCATTAAAACCTGTAAGTGGTTTCAGTTCTTTGGAGACAGAGCTATGGGCTGCTGCATATAGCTGGGTATGGTTATCTTTACTATGTCCACAAGCCCTTAATGGAAATGTAATGATTTGAAAAATGTTAAGGCACTTTTGTTCTAAAATAAACTCATGTAGTCCCCTTTTAAAGTCCTATTTCTTTCCCAATCGTCTTCATTTCAGAATTATATGGACCTAGATGGGAAAAAGACAAGATGATATATAGAGATATAGATATAGATATAGAAGTGCTCAGCCTTTTCTATGTCTTTGGTATAAATCCAATCAAAAATATACTTTTAAGAATGGTAAGCACGCACATAAGGTTACATTCTTCAGTTTTTGCAGATAGTCTCTGTATTGAGTGAAGAATTATTTGTGAGCATTGTAGGTTTGCTCAGTAAATACTTTATCCCAACCATCTCTGTTCTGCTGTGAACAAAACTAGAATAATAAAAGCACCCTTTAGTGGATAAGCCTCTGCTCAGTGAGGGATCAGATAGGGAAAGGATTTGCATGTGGTTTATTTAAGCTTTCCCTTGTAGGTCTTGAAATAACCTAGATATTGAAGATGGATGGCTGTGTATTTTCTTTTTCTGTAGCTATTTCAAGAAATCCAGCATGTATCTTATCTGGTCATGAGAATGGAATAGAATTGTTGTTTTCATTACATATCCTTCAGTTTTGTTGCTGTTGACAATACACAATTTAATAGCTTACCATACTTGAATGATGAAGTTTTTGACAGTACCATCCCAACACTGCTATTTTAACAGATGAATCTGATTGTAGATACTGAAATCTCCTATTCAAAGAGAAACTGTGCAGGAAGAAAGCTTGAAGAATCCTTGTAATATTGTGCATTGTTTTCAATAAAATTTACTAGAAACATTACAAGGTATTTCTCAAATATTTTCATGTTAGGGCTTTTTTTGTTGCTTATAACTAGGATTATATTGAAATAGAAAAAGGCATCTGGGTTGGTTCCATATTTAGCTATAGTAAATAATGCTGCAATAAACATAGTCGTGCTGGTAGCTTTAGTGTGGTCTTGTTTGTAAGCATTTGGGTAAATGCCCAAAAGTGGGATTGGTGGGTCATAGGGGAGCTCTAGGTGGAGTCTTTTGAGGAACCTCCATACTACTTTCCAAAGTGGCTGAACAAATTTACACTGCCACCAACGATGCAGTAAGGTTCCCTTCTGTCCACATCCCCTCCAGCATCTGTTGTTTCTAGAGTTCTTGATTTTAGCCATTCTAACTGGAGTGAGGTGGTATCTCAATGGTGTTTTGATTTGCATTTCTTTTATGGCTAGGGAGGTTGAGCATTTCTTCATGTGTCTACTGGATCCTTCTTTCCTCTTCAGAGAAGTTTCTCTTTAAGTCTTTAGCCCACTTATTTATTGGGCAGTTGTTTCTTTGAAGATTTGTTGTTGAGGGATTTAATTTTTTGAGTTCCAAGTATATTTTAGATATGAGACCCTTGTCTGTTGTATGGCTAGTGAAGATCTTCTCCCAATCCGCAGGCTTTCTATTGATCTTGCTAGCTATGTCCTTTGCCATGCAGAAGCTCTGCAACTTCATGCAATCCCATTTGTCCAACCTTTCTTTGATTTGTTGTGTTTCTGGGTCTCTATTAAGAAAATTTTGGCCTGTGCCAAGGAGACCTAGGGTTTCTCCTATTCCATCCTGTTATGTTTGCAGAGTGTCTACTTTGACTGGGAGGTCTTTGATCCATTTGGAGTTGATTCTGGTGCCGGGTGATATATAAGGATCTAGCTTTAGTTTTCAACAAGTAGTTAACCAATTTTGCCAGCACCATTTACTGAA
Organism: Dipodomys spectabilis; assembly: GCF_019054845.1. Lineage (NCBI taxonomy): Eukaryota > Metazoa > Chordata > Mammalia > Rodentia > Heteromyidae > Dipodomys > Dipodomys spectabilis. The sequence continues at coordinate 7,322,072 of NW_024871113.1, forward strand.
GACTGTCTTTCTTCCACGCCCCTCAGTAGATGAATGGATCATGAAAATGTGGTATATATACACAATGGAATTCTATGCCTCCATCAGAAAGAATGACATTGCCCCATTTGTTAGGAAGTAGAAAGGCTTCGAAAAAATTATATTAAGTGAAGTGAGCCAGGCCCAAAGAAACATAGGGCTAAAATGCTTGATAAGAAATGTACTCATTATCTTGCCCATGTAATTGTAACCCTTCTATACAGTACTTTCACAATAAAAATTTTTTAAAATGTCAAAAAAAAAAAAAAAAAGAAAAAGGCAAAACTCACTTGAATCACAATTTCTCATGTTGGATATCTTAAAAATGGCATTTCTATGTTGACCTGAGTTCTGGTTTCTACAGTTTTCTTTCAAGCTATTTACCTAGATGTTACAAAATCCCCCACTTATCCCAGTCTAGCTCTCTCCACCAAACCAATGCTTCTAGTTACATATCTAATTTTGCCATCAATATGATCACTTCATTGGTTGTCCAAGATTAAATTTCAGAATTTTAAAAAACGTATTATTCCCCTCCTTATCAAACACTCAAAAAGCACATTCATTCTCCATTCTGACACTCACTCTCCAGAGTACTTAGGAGTACAGACATGAGCCATTAATGTCTAGCATTTTTCAGACTTTCATATCTTCCTTTTTTATATTTCTACCATTGTAACAGCCTTCTTAGGTACATAGTATATGTACATCAGAATGATAAAAGTGCATTTCTATCATCTCACTGACTGTATGTCCTTTCTATTCCATTCATCCTCAACTCCATTTCAAGCAAAGATGTGCTTTCAATTGAGATCACATTTCTAATGTGTTATATAATAAAAATCAGACAATAAACATCCTAGTTTTACTTGTTTAACTCAGCATACTATATTTCATATTCATTCATTTTACTTTGTATATTATTAGTACATTACATAAATAAATACAATTTCATTATTTTTCCCAATGCACATAGGAGTTGATTCCAGTTTGGGGTTTCTAGTGTTGCTAAATAATATCTATATGAAGTCTGGAAGACATGTTCATCATCTTTGGGTAAGTACCTAAAAATTAGCAACTTATGTATGTCACGAGTGCTCTATTATTTGAGCCACATCTTCAATGCTCCTAGTCCTTGACCAATCTTCCAATTAATAGTATTATTTCAATCTATGGTTTTACTTTGCCCTTACATGATAACAAATTTTTGTATGATGAAGTTATACGTTATTATCTGGATACATGCCCATTTATGTTTTATGAATATTTCTTTCTTTAGAGACAGAGTCCAGTTAGAACAGGCTAGCCTTGAAGTCACTATGTAAACCAGCTTGGCTTCAAATAATTTTTTCATTCCTCTTCCATAGCCTCACGAGTGTTTGGATTGTACCATGCTCTGCCAATCCCAACCTTTATGAAGTTTTATAGTAACTGTCATGTATTTTCTTTTTCTTTTTAAATTAGCATCAATTTGTTGTATATTAATTATGGCTATATTTTGACATGTCCATCTATGGCTACAATATATTTTGATCAAACTCACCCCCTTATTCTCTCTGTCCATTTATATTTTCTTATGATGTTTTTTAAATTTAATTTTATTGTCAAAGTGATGTACAGAGGGATTACATTTCTTTTTGAAAAGTATCACCTCTTCCCTTGTCTTTGTTTTCCTCTCCCACCTCCACCCACAAGTTGTCTTGTTCATTTTCCACAGTGAGTACCACTGCTGCATTTGCTCACATTTTTTCCCACCATTTCTGTGTGCCTCTTTTTGTTTTGTTTTGTTTTGTTTTGTTTTGTCAGTCGTGGGGCTTGAACTCTGGGCCTGGGCGCTGTCCCTCAGCTCTTCAGCTCAAGGCGAGCGCTCTACCACTTGAGCTACAGTGCCACTTCTGGTTTTCTGGTGGTTTATTGGAGATAGGAGTCTCACTGTCTCTCCTGCCCGGGCTGGCTTTGAACCGCGATCCTCAGATCTCAGCCTCCTGAGTAGCTAGGATTACAGGCGTGAGCCACCAGTGCCCGACTCTGTGTGCCTCTTATGTTTCCAAAGATAGATAAATCAATTTACAAGACAAAACGAAAAGCAACAACAAAGAAAACAAAACTTTTGTTTTCATTTCTTAGAGTTCATTTTGATAAATATTATTTTATATGATCAGATTTTGCTGTTACATTACAACAGTGACAATGCAATTTTGTCTTTGTGAAACATTTGCTAGAATGTAGAACACCTACTGGAGTCCCCCTGCGGGCATTCATTTGTATACTGGAGGTCTCAGGAGGTCCTGTGGTCCATTATGATCCAGGAGACCCCAGCCATGTCCATATTTTCAGGGACTCCTTGAATAGTTTTCAAAAGTTGTTCCACCACTGATTGCAGGAGATGGAGGAATTCTTGCATTTCTTTCTGAATTTGAAGAGATCATTTTCACTAATTCCAAATGCTTTAGTTATACCCTCCCTCCTCACAACCATAGCATTATACATAATTTAAGGGTGCACTATTTCAAGGAACAAAATATCTTCATTTGAAAGAGATCTAATATATCAGATTTTACTTGTTGTTTGTGCAGCCCAATTTCTACAGACTATAACATTTGTCCTTCAAAGTTTTTTAATTTTCAAATTTTGTCAAAGTTTTCTTTAGTTATGTGTTAAATTTGGGGTTAGGATTTTAGTTCAAGTTAATTTTGTTTATGGTTGAAGGTAGTGTTATTTTCTCCATATGGATACACAGTTGATCCAATGTCAAATCTTGAAATGCTTTCTTTACCCTGTTGAGTTGTCTTGGCATCTTTGTTGGAAATCAATTACTCACATATATGTAGGTCTATTTCCAGATGCTATTTTTGTATCATTGATTTATGTGTTTATGTTCTTTTCAATACCGACCTGCCTTGACTCCTAGAGCCTCAGGAGAATTCTTGGTATAGTGCTAGATAAATCCAACAACTCTGTTCATTTTTGTTTTGTATATACTTTGCATTTCACATAAAATTTAAATAAGCTAAAATTTCTGCAAAGGCATGCTAGAATTTTGACAAGAATTCTCCTGCATTTAAAAATGTGACATGCTGTATTTTTGTCACAATTCAAAATTTTTATATACTTTCTATTCTTGACCTTGTCACTTTAGTGCAAGGTATTTCATTCCTTATTTTTATGTTCCATTTTAATTAATTGATTTACTAATTCAGTTTTATTTATTTATGTATTAATTTGTCAGTACCTACCTTGAATTCGAATACTTACTAGCTCATCTTTTCTTGCTCACAAACACAGCTAATATTCCACCACTTAAGCTCTGTCTCCAGTCTGGCTTTTTGCTGGTTACTTTGGAAAAGGAGCACATTTCTACCTGGGCTGTCTTAGATCTGAGATTTTATTGATCTCAGCCTTCTAAGTAGCTAGAATTACAGGATTGATTCACCTAGCTATTTTTAAAATTATGTTTTAACTTTGTGTGGAAGAATCCTTTTAAATTCAGTGAGATGATTTATTTTTCTGTATATGTACTGTCTGGAATGTATGATATGCATTTGATAAGAATGAATATTTGAGTATTTTGGATTTGGATTAAATTGTAGTTTTCTTCAGAGTTTGTATAGTTTTGCTTTTTGGGTCTAGTTCTATCAATTGCTAAAAGAGAATTTTGTTGATTTGATTGCTGAGATTCTACTGTTAGACACATGTACAGCTAACATTGCATGTCTTTCTGATAAGTTTGTTAATTTTGTCAGGAAGAACAATCCAGGTTTATTTGTGAGATGTTAATTTGTTATGCTGGATAAAAAAAATAACTATTAAAGTTGGCTTCCCTTTGCATTGTATACTTATTTCTGTCATCTCATTTTCAATTCCTGATTATTATGGTATGATCTTTGTTTTCCTTTAGCTTTTTTTTCTGAAAAAAAGGATATATATGAAGTCAGATGTCCTATATTTAAATGTTTAGACCACTATTAGTGAACATAGTATTCAATATGTACAGGTTTGGATCTTAGTTCACTACTTACATTCCATTTATCTGTTTTTTAATCCTATGCTCCCAGTTTTCTTTTTTTCTTTCATTTTTATTTTTGTATTGACTTGCATGTTGTACCTCATCACATTTTCTTCTCAGAGGTTCTTCTGTGGTTTCATAAATACATACAAAATATTCATATTCTACCATAAGTGAAATGTAGAAACCTAAAAAATATAGATTAACATCTCATTGGGATTTGTGTTATGACAGTTATATTATGACTGTTATGTGTTATATCGCTATATATGAAGACCACAGTAAACATTTTGTTTTAATACTCAATATATTTGTAATTTATTTGAATCAATACCTTTGATTTTCACTATCTGTTATTCTTTCATTTCAGAAATAAAACTATTTCATGAAGTATTAATTCTCTTCAAAGAATTAATATTTAGTATTTCTTGTAAGTCTATATGAAGGATAAAATTGTCTATACTTTCTTTCATCTGAAAATGTATCTTTATTCCATTCATACTGTTGGATACCTTTCCTTAGTTTTCTTCTGAAAAAAAGCTTTCCTCATTCCAAACTTTGAATGTGTTCTCCCTAGACTTATTAGACTCCTGGATTCAAATGAGTTCAGATAAAAACTAAGTAAAAAAATTAAAAGATCATTCTTCCATGTATAACATGCAATTTTCCTTTACTCCTTTCAAAAGTTTTATTTTTTCATTTCCACTGATTTTATTATGATACATTTAAAATATACAGTTTTCTTAAAGTTTATTTTGCTTAGAGTCACCAAATTTTTAGATCTGTTATTTCTGTGATTTCCAAGTTTGAGACATTTATAGCCACCATTTATTGATTTATTTTTACCATCTCAATCTCAGCTTCTTTTCTGGAACTCTACACACACACACACACACACACTCACACACACTCCTATAATTCCAGTAGTTTCTTCAGACTTTGTTACTTCTATTTTTTTCCATTCTTCAAATAAAACAACTCTGTTGATCTACTGTCACATATAGTAAGTCTTTTGTGATTAATAATTTACTGTTAAGCTCATCCATTGAACTTTTATTTCAATTGTATGCTTCATTTTAAAATCATCCACTTGGTTTTTCTTTTATATTCTATTATGAAAGTTTCTATCTTTTAGTTACTCCAAGTATATTTTTATATCACCTAGGAAATAGTTTTATAATGGATTTATGGTCTGTCTGAAAATTCCAACATCAGTTACCTTAGAGTTGGCACTGTTTGAATTTTCCCATGAGAACTTGTTATATTTTGGTACTTTGTACATTTATTGATTTTGAATTGTACATTGATATTGCAAACATTATGTTGCATAGACTCCATGTTCTGTTAAGCTATTATGGGGAACATTGATGGTTTCTGCTAAGATAACTAACCTGGTTTTCTGAACACATCTATGCTGCTATGCCCCTTATCAACAGTAGTTTTTAAATCTGTTCACTTCTCTACACATTTGCAGTTCTGATTTGAATTCATTGTACGTGTGAAATAGAGTTAGGAAATGGTTGTGGGAACATAACAGAATCAGGAAACTATCTTCTCTAGCTTCTTTCCTCCAAGGGAATCCGCTGTATCCTGCAGCCACAGGAGACCCCTTTTCAACTTTGACAAAAACTCCAAGATTTCTTTAGAGGTTTTATCCCCTGAGTGCTCATGCTGAATTTCATCTGCATTTGCTTGGCATCTGTCCCTGGCCTGCTTGTAAGATTCATGTTTTCAAATTTCCACTTGAGAAAAGAAATCTAGAATATGTATTGGAGGCAGTGATAATTACTAAAAATTATTGAAATAATTATAGAATGAGATTCTGTGGACACAACCAAATTAGCAATGGGTGCTCATATTTATTTTATGTTCTTTCATAATATGAACAAAACATGAGTAAAGTGAAAACTAGGAAATCGATACCCATTTCCTGGACATTTTAAAATCTTATACTTTTATTGCGCTCCATCATATTAAAGAAAAAGAAACTCATATTATTCATTTTCTCTAAATGCAATATATTCAGATAGTATCATATTCAATTTTCAATGTATTTTGTAATGAGAAAAAATCATGATAAAAGACAATTACTATTTTGCAGTAGGACCTTGACAATCTTATCTGTTTGATTGATTCCATAATATTTAATGTATCTGTCCAGGTAAATGAGACATGAGCCATATGATAAATGGGAAAGGTAATTAGTTTTGTTTGGTCTAATTTATCCACAAATGTTCAGTGGGTTATTCACCATTTTATATTTAGCCATGGATCATGAAGAATTCAAAGCAAATTATTCTATATTACTTCATAAAATGGGCAAAAAAAATCACTGCAAAACTGGAGATTGCGAAATAATATGAATTCAAGGAAAAAATAGAAAATGGCATAGTTGGTGATTAGTGTTACAAAAATCATAAATGTATGTATTTGGAAGAAGAAGAGTTTTAAGCAGAAAGGAAAGGGTAAAAAAGAGGGAGATTTCAGTATAGGGGGGAGTTCAAACCTGTGGCATATTATTTTTTTTTTTTTGATTAAATGGGAGATTTTTTAATGTCAGGGTGATGTACAGAGGGGTTACAGTTATATAAGTAAGGTAATAAGTACATTTCTTGTCAAAGGAAGATTTTTTTTTTAATTTAATTTTATTTTCTTTGAGAACATACTGTACAGAGGGGTTACAATTACATGGGCAGGATAATGCATACATTTCTTACCAAGCATTGCAGCCTCCTCCTTTGTTTACCCTTCACCTCCTTTCCCAGCCTCCCCCCTCCCTCCCACCCACTCAAACCCCCCCACCCCCCACCCCCCACCGACATTGTAAAGCTGGTTTTGACATGACATTTTGTACTTCTCGTTGTTGCAATAGGTCCACCTGAATCCTTAAATGACTTGTTTGTCCCCATCTCCTCCACATGTTATACTGATATCAAATATAGTGAAAGCGGGGGTTACACTGTGGGGGAGGGACATACAAAGCAACAAAGAAATAATCTTATAAATGCGTTAGAAACACATGCATGAAAGAAACAAAAACATTAAAATACATATTTGAGGTTTCGTTTTCCTAATCACATTATCTGACTTTTTCCGCTTGACTCATACCTATACTAGATATTGCAAATAAGGGAAACCATGGGACCTATGTTTCTTTGGGCCTGGCTTACTTCACTTAATATAATTTTTTCCAAGCCTTTCCATTTCCTAACAAATGGGGAAATATCATTCTTTCTGATGGAGGCATAGAATTCCATTGTGTATATATACCACATCTTCTTGATCCATTCATCTACTGAGGGGCATCTGGGTTGGTTCCATGTCTTAGCTATGGTAAATAATGCTGCAATAAACATAGTTGTGCTGGTAGCTTTAGTGTGGCCTTGTTTGTGATCATTTGGGTAAATGCCCAAAAGTGGGATTGCTGGGTCATTAGGGAGCTCTATGTGGAGTCTTTTGAGGAACCTCCATACTGCTTTCCAAAGTGGTTGAACAAGTTTACATTCCCACCAACAATGAAGTAAGGTTCCTTTCTGTCCACATCCCCTCCAGCATCTGTTGTTGTTAGAGTTCTTGATTTTTGCTGTTCTAACTGGAGTGAGGTGATATCTCAATGTTGTTTTGATTTGCATTTCTTTTATGGCTAGGGATGTTGAACATTTCTTCATGTGTCTATTGGCCATCCTTCTTTCTTCTTCAGAGAAGCTTCTCTTTAAGTCTTTCGCCCACTTACTTATTGGGCAGTTGTTTCTTTGAGGATTTGTTGTTGGGTGGTTTAATTTTTTGAGTTCCAAGTATATTTTAGATATGAGACCCTTGTCCGTTGTATGGCTAGTAAAGATCTTCTCCCAGTCCGTGGGGTTTCTATTGATCTTGCTAGCTATGTCATTTGCCCTGCAGAAGCTCTGCAACCTTATACAATCCCATTTGTCCAACCTTTCTTTGATTTGTTGTGTTTCCGGGTCTCTATTCAGAAAATTTCGGCCTGAGCCAAGGAGACCCAGGGTTTCTCCTATTCCATCCTGTAATGTTTTCAGAGTGTCTGCTTTGAGTTCAAGGTCTTTGATCCATTTGGAGTTGATTCTGGTGCAGGGTGATATATAAGGATCTAGCTTTAGTTTTCTACATGTAGTTAACCAGTTTTGCCAGCACCATTTACTGAAGAGGCTGTCTGTCTTCCATTCTATTGTTTTAGCTCCCTTATCAAAGATTAGATGGCTATAGGTCTGTAGGTTCATTTCTGGGTTTTCAATTCTATTCCATTGGTCCTGAGGTCTGTTCTTATGCCAATACCAAGCTGTTTTGATTACTATGGCTTTATAGTAGAGTTTGAAATTTGGTATTGATATTCCTCCAGCAGTGTTCTTTCCGTTGAGGAGCGTTTTTGCTATTCGGGTTCTTTTATTGTTCCATATGAATTTTTGGATTGCCTCTTCTATTTCCTTGAAGAATGAGGGTGGAATTTTGATAGGTATTGCGTTGAATTTGTAGATAGCCTTGGGAAGTATTGCCATTTTCACGATGTTAATCTTTCCAATCCAGGAGCATGGGAGGTTTTGCCATTTTTTAAGTTCTGTGTTGATTTCCTTTTTCAAGATTTTAAAGTTTTCATCATAGAGGTCCTTCACTTCTTTAGTTAAGTTAATTCCGAGGTATTTTATTTTTTGTGGGGCTATTACAAATGGAGTTGCTTTCCTAATTTCAGCCACACTTTTCTCATTGTTGGCATACAGAAAAGCCATTGATTTTTGGGGGTTAATTTTATAACCTGCTACTTTGCCAAAGTTTTGAATCAGCTTGAGTAATTTGGGAGTGGAGTCTATGGGATTCTTTAAATACAAGATCATGTCATCTGCAAAGAGGGAGAGTTTTATTTCTTCTTTCCCTATTTGGATCCCCTTTATGTCTGCATCTTGTCTTATTGCTGTAGCTAGGCATTCTAATACTAGATTGAAGAGAAGTGGAGAGAGTGGGCATCCTTGTCTTGTCCCTGAGTTAAGAGGAAATGGCTTTAGTTTTTCACCATTGAGTATAATGCTGGCTGTAGGTTTGTCATATACAGCCTTTATTGTATTGAGGAATGTTCCATGGATTCCTAATTTTTCCAAAACCTTCATCATAAAGGGGTGTTGGATCTTGTCGAATGCTTTTTCTGCGTCTATTGAGATAACCATGTGGTTCTTATTCTTGCTCCTGTTGATGTGATGAATAATATTAATTGATTTGCGTATATTGAACCAGCTTTGCATCCCTGAAATGAATCCTGTTTGATCGTGGTGTATGATTTTTTGGATGAATTGTTGAAGTCGGTTGGCCAAAATTTTGTTGAGAAGTTTTGCATCAATGTTCATCAAAGAAATGGGTCTATAGTTCGCTTTCTTTGATGAGTCCCTGCCTGGTTTTGGGATGAGGGTGATGATGGCTTCATAGAATGTGTTCGGTAGTGAGCTTTCTCTTTCAATTTCATTGAAGAGTTGGAGGAGAATTGGTGTGAGCTCTGCTTTGAAGGCCTTGTAAAATTCCGCTGTGAAACCATCTGGTCCTGGACTTTTCTTAGCTGGGAGGTCTCTTATTGCTGTTTCTATTTCAATGCTTGATATGGGCCTGTTAAGATAGTTTGCCTCATCTTGGTTTAGTTTTGGCATGTCAATATTTGCCTGTGGCATATTATTAAGAAGAAAAAGTGTGCAATAGGCAAATTTTCTCCTATGTTATGATTATATGGAATGTGAATTGCTCTATTGTGGTTCTTACCCTGTCATGTTATCCTTATGAGTATAAGGAGCTCACATCAGCAAATGGTGGAAATGTTCACCTGTGCAAGAAGGTAGTCCAGTGTATCACTGTGCAGAGCCTAAGGAAAATACTCTTGACAGTCTCATGCCTGACTGACCCATTGCACACTCAGAAAAGAGATGCTGCTCTTAGGTGAGTGGAAAAGGACATGTTGGATGCACTGAGTTTTAATTCCAAAATACTTACTTTCAATAATATTGTTGCTGCTGCTGCTGCTTCTACTACTGATAATAATGAAAAATGTGAATTAAAAGCCAGTATTATTAAAATATTTCAAAGTTAAGAGTTTTGTTTAGAGAGTAATTCACCATTTAAAAGCAACAATGCCAAACGGTGAATTAACCTCAACAGTTGGGAAGCTGAAATAGGAGGATCAAGAGTTCAAGATCAAGTGGGCTACATGGGAAAACTCTCCAAACATGAAAATACATTAATTAATTAGTTACTTTTATGTGGATTAGTCAATAGTTTCCACTGCTCATAACTGAAGATGAGAATAATGGATGGCATAGATCAAGCTACTACTATTCTCCCAGGTCTCATCTCTGGAAGAATTTGTCTTCTAAAACAATTATATGGAATATAATATTTTGTCACAAAACAAGAGGGTGTTGATTGATGTGTAACTGAGAGAAGCTGGTAGTGGATTCTACAATAAGAATAAGAGCCAATGAACTGATCTGCACACAAAAGTTTACTGACATGAAGAACAGATATACAGATTTTGCTATGGTTAAACTTAAAATTTAAGCCACAAATGAGAGAGATAATCATTTATTCCTTCATGGAAACACTTTTGGTATGACAGTCAGGTAATGAATTACTTAACACTCTAATATCAAACACATTGGATATTTGTCCTTTTAGACTGGTATTTTCATTCCGACTAACAAATGGAAAACCCTGTAACAAAGTGCAAAAATTATTGTAATTCTTTTCACGCACATATTTGAATTAAACCCTGAAGAGGCTACTTTGTAGGACACTTAATAGAAAGTAAACTCAGCAGATCCTAGAACCCCAGCCCCAGTTTAGCTGATTCCCACACGTATTACCACTCATGAAACTAACCAATTGTTATCTTTATGAGATACAACCATTAGCTGAGTAGAAATTTTTTTCTCAAAAGTTGAAAATGCAAATTAATTGTAATGTGAAACTGTGAAAAGTAATGGCTCTGTACAGAAATGTGATTAGGTCTTCTATAAAAAGTTTGTGTACACAAACTTAAGTCTGAAGTTTGAGATGGGTCCTTAGTATCATCACTGAATTTCTTTCCCATGTATATAGAGGACAGTAATCACTTTATTATTAAAGATTATGCTCTCTGAGCATATTTGTTCAATTCATTTTTTTTTGTTCTGTTACATCAATCTTGCTTTTCCTTTTCTTGGATTCCACAGAGTGGAAGTAGATAATGAATAGAACTGAATGGTACAATTCAGAGTACTCACAGAGAAGCAGATCACATTTAACTTTACAGAATATTCCTTATAAAAATGTTTATGTAATCATGACCATTTTCATTATATTTGTCCTTTGTATACATGTATGTATGTATGTATTTATTTATTTATTTTTTTTTTGGGGGGTGGATGGATGAAAGAAAGACCCCATGCTTGAGGAAATATGCTAGTAACATATCACTAAGGATGTTAACCTTAATAAACTGGCTTAGGTGGTGCTTGCCAGATTTATTTAGTCTATTTCCCCTAATCTCTTTCCATGTCGAATTTTCTTTGGAATAAAATCTTTAAACACAACTCGTGCTCCATGTGTGGTGAGCTAAACTCCACTTCATTGAAGGAAATATTTTGCCAGATCATTTTTTTTCAATAATTCTTCTGCATGGAGATTTGTCTCTACTAACCCATTTTTTGATTTCTAAATAGGTTTATTTTTTATCACTATGGATTAGTAGATACTTGTTTTTACTAATATCATATTGATAACTTACTTGTTAATACACCAAATATTTAATCCAGCAATATATTACTTATTTTGCTACTTAAATTGTTTCCGTTTGGGAAATTGAGTGAATTTGATGCCGTTTGGCATCTATGTCCTTCTAATGTGGCCCTTTGAAGAATCTTCTTAAACAATTTAAGAAAGGTCCTATTTATGAGTGCAATTATAATGATTTACTCAGTTCTAAATTAATATAATAAAATGAATTATATGTAATTTCTTGCAAGTAAGCATGATTTTGTGTCTGTGAACATATGGCTATGTCGGTGATATATTACAAAATAAAAGCACTATTGTGACCCATAATAAATGAGATCTGATCTAAGAATATCATTGATGTGCTCTCTATTCCTACCCATTCAATGGTGGTTTATGATATGTGTATTTTCATATTAGTTCTTGTATGGTCTCATTATTCCTCTTTCTCTGTCTTTCCAATCACAAGCAGAAAACTCTTTCTCTCCCTCTCCCCTACAATCTAGAAAAACACTGGATTTCAATTCTAATCACCCTACATTCTCTCTCATGCTCTGAGTACTTGCTGGAAATCTATGAAGTTATGGTTAAGTTGGTCAAACATGCACATGACTTTAGTCTTAGACCTTGTTCTGCTGCCCAAGCTGGGGAAAGTTTCACAGGCCCAGTTTTTTTATCCCACAAAAATAGATAAATGATAGATAAATAGATAAATAAATGATAGATAGATAGATAGAGTACATAGGTAGGGAGGTAGATAGAGTCAGACTTGACACATTCTTTTCATTCTTCAGTTAGCAGTGGTTAAGAGTTCTGGTACTTATTTTCTTTTCTTTTCATGAAGTTAACTCTTTACTCATTACAGTTTTCCTCACATTTTCTTTATTGAAGCATAATCATATATATTTATGAGGCACACATATGAGGCATACATATATGTATGCAATATAATCCAGCCTATTGGGCTAATCACCAGTTCATCTTCTAATATAGTTCTATTTCTTTGTGATTGGAGTCTTTGATCTCCTCTTCCATTATTTTAATAAGATATAAAATAGTTTATTGAAATATACAGACTCAGTAGAAACACATAGACATGTGTATTTGCCTTGACAATCTATAATTAGCAGACGGTGAATTAGAGCCTAGTTACAAAAAGCCCTAATTCAAATCTATGAGATTAGGAACCAAGAGAGAGGGGGAGGTTATCAACTAATTTGTTTTTTTTTTCTTCATATTTTTATTTTTTTTTTAAGGTCAGTCCTTTGCAGCTTCAAGGACACCACAAACAAGAGAAGTGTTTGAGATTAGCGTTTGGTACAATGTGGAGATTTTTTTCTAAAGGCATCAAGTTTGTGAATAAAGTAGTTGGGTGATTATCTGTAAATTAAGGGAAGTATACTTAATTTAATTAAGCTTGTAGATCTCATGTTAGAAATTCTCACTGCAATTTAAAAAAACCCTCAAATATATGTGTTTTATTTGTAAATCATCAGTCAGGGAAGCTTTGCTTAAGGTAGTACTACTGAGATTTCTCATTGCACTTTCACAATAATGTTACCTTATAGGCCTTGGTTGTAGCCAGCAAATACCTTACAGTGCGTGATCAACCTGCTAAAAAGTTTTCATTTTCCAATTGATTGATTGCATAGTTTGAACATTTATTTAGGCATTGCTTAGAGTGTATGAAATTAATACAAGATCAATATTACTCAAAGTATTTTGCAGTTCAGTAAAAGCTAAAGTTGGTTATAAGTGGTAAAGGAAGCCAGGAAGGATCTGGTGATTGTGCAGTATCTGAGCAAACATAATGTACCGACTCTACTTTTTATGGATGTATTCTTTATCATCTGTCCCCTGCACCCCCTCACTTCCCACTCTCTTATGACACCCTTGTATCTTCGATAATATAAAATCCTTGTTCCTACTCTGTTTCATACAGAGAAACACATTCTTTTTGGCTTTAAATGATGTAGGGGCTCTTTGTTTTAGCTCAAATATATAATCCTTTTAGTTCAGGTGCTTCATTCTTTGAATAATGATGGAAATGTCTATTTTTATAAAGAAGGATACATCATTTAAAGTGCAAATTATCTCTGATAGTAATAAAAATATTCCAAATAAATATCATGACCTTGAAACTTTTTCCTGAAATAAGCTTTTTAGTCATTACTATTTTGTATTTGAACTTCTAGCCATCCATTGAGTTTGCAACAAAATACATTGAAAATCATGTATTGTATAATGTAAGTATTACATATTCACTTAATTTTAAACTGGCAAATAAAGATTTAAACAGTTCAGAGAAGACTTCAATTTACTAAAGAAAACAGCTCAAATGTTCACATAGATGGTGAATAGTAAGCTAGCCAGAAATTCCACTTGCAAATGTCTGGACTCCCACTAAGCATTTCCTGCGCATTCAAAGCTCATCACAAAAATCCTCACTTAGCACCAGAGGATGTTGAAAAAGGAAAGAAGAGTGTTAGTGTGCACTTGGTTGCAGATGTTGCCACCAAAGAAAGGCGCGATTGCAGGCCAGCCGACACAGACAGCAACCTTGTTTTATATGAGAAATTTACATATTAAGAAAAGAACTGGGATATTTACAACATACTTTTCAGTAATTCATTACATGAAAAATCTGCTCATTCTTTCAACCTGAATTTTGGGTAATGTTATGTCCTGTGCATTTATATTTGCATTTATAGGTCATAAGATGGTTTATTTCATTCAAGCTTAGTAAAGTATTTAATCTTAATAAGTGACATGCTAGATAGTAGTACTATCTTATAATAATATTTTAAGAATTGATACTGGTGAGGGGGAACTCACTCTTTACAAATAAATCATTGATTATTATAGTATCATCCATTATCTTTAAGAACCATATCCTCTTAATTTCCATTAGTGGTCATTATGTTTAATTCCAACAGGAGAGATAAAATAAGCGACTTTATTGACTTATCATATTGGTCACCACTGCTATATTTTCCATTAGGAACTATTTGAAATATTCTTTAATGTTTTCCATTTGAAGTTGTACATTTTTAAAGTTCAACATCTGAGCAACTCAGCAATCAATTCATTTAAGAAAATAAATCATTGCTATTATTGCTATTATGTCTTTAAGCATCCCTTTGCAAATAAAGGACACATTAAATTTAAATTAATCAAAGAGCAAAAACTAAATGAATCAAATAGGAAAATAATAAGAGGACTTGGCATTTCTATACAGCCACATACGTGCTAATTTTTAAAGAAGTATTTTAGCTGAAGATATTTGTGGTCATATGCTTTCAGCCTGGCAAACTGATTATTTTCTTAATTTCTATTTTCCTTTTTGTTTTGTTTTTGTCTTATTTTTATCTGTTGCTCTGTTGCTAACCTGATGCCCTACCACTCAAGCCATACCTCCATACTTGTTTCTCTGCCAGTTATTTTTATGAAAGTATCTTAAATTGGCTTTGCTTCTCAATTGAATGCCTATCTGAACAGCAATCCATCTCCTTTTAGATTTGCTATCATTGCATCACATATGTGCCACTGAAGCCAGCTTCCTTTTTGGGAAATGGTGGGGGTTGTATCATAATCCTTTCTGCTTTGGTTGGCTTTGGTACCACAGTCTTACTGATTATAGTCTCCCATATCCTGAAAAGCCAGATTGAGCCACTGAATCAAGATATGGGTCAAGAAGAGGTCTTGCAAATCTTTCTGCCCAAGCTGGCCTCAAAAATACAATCTTCCCATCCTCATATTTCCACTCTAATTCTTTTGGGGGTAATTAGAATAATATGTTTGGCCAATTCAGAAATGTTTTCAATACATGCTGGCATTTATTAACTATACCAATTTAGTAATTGTCAGAGTCCAAATACAAAATTTGTTTAATTTATTTACTGGGAAAGTTAGAATTGTGAAGTTGCCTCGTGTTTTCCAGCTCAAATGAGGATCCTTGGTTCAACAGAATATTTTAATCCTGAATTCTTTTATTTTGCTATAAAAAAATAGGAAACAAAGATTTTGAAGTAATTTTACACAGCATTCCAAACATGGTATGAAAAGAGCCCCAAAAGAACTTATAAGTATACAAGGTTGATTTAGATTAGTGCAAAAAAGTTATTAATTTGAAGGAAAAACAAGTGGAAATAGCATAAGTAACTCTTTACTATTGCAGGCATTTTAGTCAGCGTTGATCAGTTGCAATGGCAATGATGCTCCTGCCACCAGAGGCTGTGAACCTAGCTGGAGACTTTTTTGTTTTGCTTTGGGGAAAAAAGATACCCTAGAGGCTGGGCCCTAGTTAACAGCCTCCTGTCTGCCTCCTTTGCTTTAGGAAGACAGACGCAGATGCCCTAGACAAGAAGCCGCTCAAACACCCAATTGTCGGTGGCCACATGTAGGGCTTTTCTTCAGCCCACTTAACCAAACATTTATTCCGGAATCAGATGTACTTTTAATCTGAGGTAGAACAGCAGCCCTCACGAAATAACATTGGCTATCGGAGAGTTGTCATGGCTACACCTACTCAGTTCTGGAGCTGCATGTGTGGGCCTTTAATCTGCCTGCTTAGGAGAAAGATTTCTTCTGTGACTTTTATATACCTTCTTGTGTTGGTCAGGCCTGAGTGGCTCTCAAGAATGAAGAGGTGTTGACCTGCCGGCTGGTTTTCCTGCTAGTGTTTTTACATTGGGAGATGGGGGCACAGATGCTGGTTAGAAGCTGATTGATGGCCGAAGTAAAGATAGAGCTGACCTGTGATTAACCCTTTTTGCCAATATTTGCTCACAAAGTGGGCCAAGTAGGCAGCTCTTACCAGAAGCAGAGAAAATGAGAATAGAAAATAAATAAGTAAATAAAAAGGAATTGCACTTTTGGATGGAGAAGATATTCAAGATGTTGTGTCTTCCTCTGAACAGGTTTTTCTCTTTATTTCTTGTAAATCTATTTTGATAGTTTAAAAATATCCCTAGGTACTACCAGACCTTTCATTAGGGTTTTCTGATTGCTATTTACCCACCTCTTATTTCTCTCTTGTAGTTCTAATTTGAATTCTGTCTTGAGATGACACAAGGAAGTGGTATTTGTCAGTTATTCATCATCTTGAGTCTTGTTCCATAGTATTTTCCAATGATACCTTTCCAATACATCATTTTCAACTTTCTCATTGTTTCTAATACATTCAAGGTTTTAAATTGCATTTAACAAATTGTCACACTTAATTGCTTCTTTTCTGTAGACAGTAACATTTTACAGGAAGAAATATTCTACCGATACACACTGATGTATTTGGAGGCCTAACTTGACTCATATCAGGTAAACAGAACAAATTCCTAATTACCAATTCTGGCTTTAATGGACAATTATATATACTTACCCAATAAAAACATAAGAGCACCATCAAAGTTCTACTGCTCCTTGGGGGAAGCAATATAATTCCAAAAGTCATTATATGCATAATTCATAGGTGTATGAAGTGAACACCTAGGCAGAGGAATCCATGGAGTAGAATAGAAGATCCCCCAAAAGTCCCAAATTTGAAGGAATATCTGTCATATATGAAAAATGTGAAATCACTAATCAGTAGTTGAAAGTATGAACCTTTACACATTACTAAGACCATTAGACAGTATATTAATAAGCTTTCCCCTGTTAAAGAAAAGAAGCTCACCAAAATCACTTGGTGATGAAACTAAAGATGTATTGTGGCTCATATATCCAACTAACATCTGCAGGGAACATCCAGGTATCAGGCAACTGAGAAGCATGGTAGAAAATTCCCTTCCCTTAATCCTTCTCCTGGTGGAGTATGAAAACTCACATAAAAAACATTAAAAATGCGAGCCTAAATTTAACTACATTCTTGAGACAGAAATAAAGTGTTAACTTGTCCAAATTGCAACAAGCAGCATCAAATGAAAACAAAAACAAAAAAAATACTGACAAAGTTTCATAGGCATAAGGAAATTGCCTTTCAGAAATTTAAAATTCAAAACCAGTAACTGACTGAAAGGAGTGGACACAACACGTAAATAAACTATCCACAGAAAAGGAAACTCCAAGAGAGTTTGCACTTGTTATTGTAACTTAATTTGACTCCCAAGAAAAAGTACAAATAAAGTAACTTTGTTGTCTCTTTGTCAAATTGGAAAAATCCAAAAGTTGGAAAATACACTTCACTGCAAAGATGAAGAGAAAGTACACTTTAGTTCACCTTCATTCAAATTTGATCTGATTTTTTCAGTTCTTTTTCTCTTATGAATAATTTCATCAACAAGCATGTCCTATAAACAATCAGTTATGCTGACTACATCTTTGGAATAGATTCTTTTAAATGAGGTGTTTAGAACAAAGAGAAATGCCTTGGTAACTTGACAAGTATCCCCAGTTCCTCTTCAACAGGCACACACCATTTTTATATTCCTTTCAGCAGTGATTTTACATTGCAAATACTTTATATATTCAATGATTTAAAGTGGAGGGAGCATGGTTTAAAATTAAAAACAAATGGCAGCAAACTTAATTGCATACAAAACTGATACTGTACCACACAGAAAATATTATTATTGAAAGACATTTTGAACATGGAACTCCTAAATGAAATATCTTCTAAGGAAAATATGATAATGAAAACACTCTCAAACTTTCCTCAGTTATTTAATTTTTTGTGGTTGTTGTTCTATTTCTGGGCTTGAAGTCAGGTTCTGAGCACTGTCCCTGAGAATTTTTACTCAAGGCTAGTACCCTCCTGCCTATAACTCCATTTCCAGCATTAATTGGAGATGAGTCTCATGGATTAGGATCCTCAGATCTCCGCCTCCTGAGTAGCGAGGATTAGAGGCATGAACCACCAGCACCCAGAATCAATTGCTTAATTTTTTAAAAATTGTTATTGTGATTGATTATATAAATTTTACAGTATTGTGAGATAGTGGTATTTTGTTAATTGCTTAATTTTATTACTAACATTGACATTATGATTTTGGCCTTATGCTATTTATGTACTTGATAAAAATCAGAAAAACAGAAGATGAATCTGTTAGTATAGCTACAAAGTTTCAATCCAAGAGAAAAAAGATATAAATACAAAAGCATATGTTAATTTAAAAATAACCTTGAAATTCTCATTTGGAGTTATTATTAAATCTCAAAAATCATAAAATAGGTTTCTCAGTTGAAAGTTCAACTTACAATTCATGGCTAAGTTTCTTCTAAAAACTTCTCCATCATCAATTTCTTGCCACGTTTGAATTATATCAATGCCAAAGAAATCCTGTTATCATGTATATGACATTAACTATCTTATAAATCTTACCTCATCCTTACTAGATGTAGTTTAGAAGTTAACTTAATCTCATTAATTCTCTATTCTCTGCTCCACAAAAGAGAGGTAAATTAAGACATTTATCAGCCAGGACTACTACTTTTTTAAAAATAAGTTTTTATTGTGAAAATACTGTACAGAGGGGTTATAGTTACAAGAGCAAGGTAATAAGTACATTCCTTATCATGCTTTTGTTACCTCCTCCTTTGTTTTTCCCCTACCATCCCTTCCCTCCCATCGCCTCAACTACACTCTCCCACCCACCCAGCCTAAATTGTAAAGTTCCTCATTCAACATAGCGTCTTGTCTTTCTCATTGTTGCAATGGGTCAACCTGTATCTCTATTTAAACTATTTGTTTTTTCCCTTCCCCTCCCCAAATTGTACCAACATCAAATACAGTGAAAACAGGGGTTATACCGTGTGGGAGGGACATACAAAGCAACAACAACAAAAAAAAAATCACACAGTATCTTATAAATACATTAGAAACAATAGCAAGAAAGAAAAAACCACTTGTGTCCCTATCTTAGGGTTCATTTCACTTAACATCATCTTATCTGAAACATAGGTCCCATGGTTTCCCTTATTTATAATTACTAGTATATGTCTGGGACAAGCAGAAAAAACAGGACTATTTCTTGCAGGGACTGGCCAGCTTGGAAACAGTGATTTCCTACCTACCCTTACTCATGGCACTACTGAGGGTCCCACACATCCATCCCAGGGGACCACACAGAGGCAGGCAGGCACAGGAGAATGATTATTATAAGATTTATTAGAAGAGCCTTATTTCCCCCAAGAGGGAGCACATGGCACCTGTCCCTATCCAGGTAGCAGGAGGGTCTGAGGGTAAGAAGTGAAGTAGATGAGAGTTCAGGTGGGTCTGGGTGGAGAGAGGCAGGGGCCAGCTGTATGGCAGGAGCTCCAGGGCAGGGAGAAGCTCAGGTTTGGGTGGAGCTGAGGACCGAAAGTGTGCATAATGCTTAGAACTACCAGGCCACAAACCCTTCCTCCAAAATCCTACTCATAAAGAACATTGTGCTTTCAGGGTGTTTTTGTACATCTGGTTTTGAAAACCTGACACCCTCAGCAGTAAGAAACAGTTGCATTAACCTGTGCACAATGATGAATCTCTGCCACTGAAGGTTGTCGTTGGTTTTTTTTAAATGATTTTTTTTCCAGTCATGGGGCTTGAACTCTGGGTCTGGGTGCTGTCCCTGATCTCTTCAGTTCAAGGATAGTGCTCTACCATTGAGCTACAGCGACACTTCCGGCTTTTTTTTTTAAACTTATGTGCTGCTGAGGAATTGAACCCAGGGCCTCATGAATGCAAGGCAAGCACTCTATCTCTGAGCCACCTTCCCAACCCCAGCACTGAGTTTTTAAACATCAAAAAGTACAGGAAGAAATAATTTGCAAAAGGCTGAACACCATTAAACACTAATGATCATCACTATAGGCTGAACATCTAAATGTTTATCTTACTTCCAACAGTTATGATTCATGAAAATGCCATTGGCTGTACAAACTGGCTTTCTTCATTCTTTCTCCCTTCGTGCTAATTTAAAAGAGAGCTTGCTGGGGGCTCAGTGGTAGAGCGTTTGCCTTGCATGCCTGAGGTTCTGGGTTCAATTCCTCAGCACTACATAAGCAAAAAGAAAAAAGCTGGAAGTGGCGCTGTGGCTCAAGTGGTAGAGTGTTAGCCTTGAGATGAAGAGCTGAGGGACAACGCCTAGGCCCAGAGTTCAGGCCCCACGACCAGACCAAAAAATAAAAAATAAATAATAAAAAAAGAGAGCTTGCATACTGAGTATGGTATTGTATGTTTGTAACCCTAACCTGTAGTTTGGGAATTCAGGGAGATCATGATGTAGCCAGCATGGGCTACATATGACATACTGTTTTAAAAAGCCAAGGTGTAAGGGGAGGGGGTAGGGGAGGAGGAAGGAGATTTGTTGTCTGTTTGAAGTGGATGAAAGAGCCTGAGCATAAGGTGCTACCAAATGATAAGAAACTGAGAACCTAGCACTGTACTTGGAAAAAAACAAGGCCTAGGAGGACAAGGAAAAATATGGAAGAGATGATTAATGCACACCAATATCTGTATTGCTTCCCTTCCTAGTCCTTCACTTCTGTCTAGATTATGCCACCAGACTAAATATCTCAATGAACTATAAGTACAGGGCATTACTTTCCATCTAGAGCCACTAAAAACTGAAGTAGCAACTGATCTTGTTCATTCTATCAGAGTGAATAGAAATAAGTGGGAACTCTATCAGGTGAAATAGTGAGGATGGAGTCAAGCAAGCTTCTTGCATGCTCAGCATCACAGAATACTCCCAACCTGCACCAAAGTCAGGTGAAAGAAAGCTAAAAACTGTTCTTTTTACAAACTGAAGATAATTGTCATTGGTGGCCTTGTCTATTTAATTAGATTAAGACACATCTAGAAAATCTTATTTTTTTACTACCAAGGCATTTTCAGTGTCTATTAGATTTTGAGAGTTTGACTTTATAAATGTATTAATTTCTTGAAGTATTTATATTCTGATAGTATTATAGGGAAGTGGGAAAAGATGTGGATTATTTGGAGGGAGTTGTCACTCACTCATTGGTGTGGTTTGCAATGCATAAAGAGTTAGAACTTACTGAGCTCCCTAGTTGGTAGGCACAATTTATATTGTGGTCAAGGAGTTTGATTTTGAATTTTATGAATGATTCTGACAAAGTATTTTTTTAGAAAATCCTCTGTGGGTTTTTACTAGAAAGAGATGCATGTGCTTTGTTAAAGTAGTGAGACTACAAGATAAAGCATGGAGACGAAGTATTTGATAGGTCTCAAAGCACAGAGACCATCTGAAATCTTTAACTCCAGGCTAAGTATTCAAATGTTGTCAATATATCTCTCCTTTCTGTTCATCACTTATTGGTAGCATAATTAGAATTTTCTAGAAACCAGTTTTGGAGTCCAGTGGACTTAATTTTGAATTCTGGCCCAATTACTGTTAAAATCTGAATAAGTTACCTGATTTAGCTATCAAAATCAGTTTATTTTTCTGTAATGGACCAACAATATCTTTATTTTAAAGATTGATGTATGAATTAAATTATGTAAAATATTGAAGGTGTTTACCTCAGTGCTTGAATATTTAAAATGTAAATAAATTAATTATTGATATTATGTTATATCCATCTCACTCAAATATAATTATGATTATATTCTTATATTCATGGGAATATATTTATTGGAATTGGAAGAAAGACCAACTTAGCTATAATATCGAATTTTACCATAGAAACATATTTATAATCATCATACTAGAAAAATAAATGAATTAAAATATTTTGTTAAAATGGAAAGTGCATAATGCATAACAATTAGTAAACAAAATCACTGGTATATGAAAACTAATTTAAAAGCATATTCTTCCATCTACTGTAACTTACTTTGATCTAACTGATATAATTCTGACATAACAGAACTATTTATTACTAATTGATACTTTTTTACTGGTGGTATAAAGATATATGAGAAATTACTAACTTGAAATACAATTGTTATATCAAGCCTCATGATACATATTTTAGCCATTCCTTTATCACACCAGTACCTTTATAACTCTACCTTGGTTTGAAGGGCATACTTTGGCTGCATGGTTTGTGTAGACAGGAGACTTGAAGGTAGAGATCACAGTAGACAGATCTGGCTATACTGGGCACATGGTAACCAGGACCAGCCTTTCTACTGCTTTTCTCAAATTGTGAATGGTCTGATCCTGAGAAGTATGAGAAAACAAAACCTCCCTCAGGAATATCAGCAATGCTTCTTGTGTCACCAACTGCTTCACCCTCTTGGCCAAGGTCATCCATGACAATTGGTATTGTGGATAGACTCAAGACTGCCCTCTATGCCATCACTGTAAACCCTGTTATAATTCCTCTGGAAAAAAATAGACTGCTGGTTGTGGGAATGCAATGTCATCTTTGCATTTATTGGTACTACCAAGTCAGGGACTGGCTCATCCCTGAGTTGAGAGACTGGACACTGGCATGAGCTACCCCAAGCTCAACCCCAAAACATTGGGGCTGGTTCTGTTCTGCTCTTGGGAGAAAAATGTGATAATGTCCAGAAGGTAGTAAGCTGGCATTGTGGAATATCTAAAGGGCATCTTGTGCTACACTGAAAATTATGTTGCTTCTGACAATTTTAACTGGAATATGTCATCTTTTATCTCCAGTGCTAAGGCTGGCATTGCCCTGTATGGCCACTTGTGAAGCTCATTTTCTGTTATAACATTGAATTTTATTAGAGAAACAAGGTGTGAATCTTATGGTCCAATGCCTCCAAAGAGTAACTTTCTCCTGCCCAATGCAGAATGTGAGAAGAAAAGAGAAGCTTTGTGTGCTTGGGACTCCCCAAACTGAGGATTTCTCCTCTTCTCATTTTCCATCACAGAACACTTAAAAAGGGATAGGGTTTAGAAGCCTTACTTCTTCGTTTTACACAGCAAAAAAAAGAAATACGTCTTTAGTTTAAATATGATTAGGGGCTGGGGAGGTGGCTCAGTGGCAGAGTACTTGGCTTGCATGCATGAGGCCTTGGGTTTGATTCCTCAGTACTACATAAGAAGAAAAAGCTTGAACTCAGGGCCTGGGCACTGTCCCTGAGATTTTTGCTTAAGAATAGTGTTCTGCCATTTGAGCCACAGCTCTGTTTGTGGCTTTTTAGTGGTTAGTTGGAGATAAAGAGTCACATGACTTTCCTTCCTAAGCTAGCTTTTAACTGTAAATCTCAGATCTTAGCCTCCTGGGGAGCTAGTATTACAGGTTTAAGTCATCAGCACTTTGCCTGTTGTTCTTTATTGTTTTTAATTTTTGTCATACTGGTATGTGACCTCAGGACCTCAAGCTTTCTAGGATGATGTTCTACCACTTAAAATACCCCTCTAGCCTTACCTTTTGCTTACATTTGTGAAATTAAGTCTTAGAGAAACATTTCTGCCTGTGCTGGCCTTGAACTGTTATCCTCTTGCTCTTACCCTCTCAAGTTATCTCAGGTTATAGATGTGTGTCACTGACAGCATCTAAAACTCTTATTTATGTGAATTACACCTATCATGGTTTAATATTTAAAAGCATGAAACTAAAAATATATACATATTTAGAAGCTTACATTTTATTATAGTCATTAGAGCAATGACGTCACATCTTAGCTTTGGGAAAACTCCATTTTGACCTCACTAGAGAATGAGAAACTGAGATTGGTGAGTGGGCAGACACAGAGACAGTGCTGCTTCCTCTCTTAGCACAGAGCTCCTGCCTGATTCAGTTCACACCAGCTGTGTTATTATTAGAGTAGAAACAAACCAAATTATACACCTTGTCCTGAAGGAGCAATGGGCTTCATGAGAAGAATGAGGTGCAATGCATGGAGGGTACTTGGGATTTAACTCAGAGCCTCAAACTTGGTAGGTAGGTGCTCTACCAGGTAATCCAGCTGCTAAACGATAAAACTAGTTTTGGACTCACAAACCTACAAAGAAGAAATGAGAATCTTTGAGAAGACCCTGAACCCAAAATGGATTCAGCTGTTCCAAATGAGAATATTTTCCAAGGATATGTTTGAAAACTCATCCAGAATTAGTATATTTAAAAAATATAATAAAAGTCAAGATCTATGACTCATGCCTGTGTCCTAGCTACCCAGGAGGCTGAGATCTGAGGGCCATGGTTCAAAACTAGCCCAGTCAGGAAAGTCTTTGAGACTTTTGTCTCCAATTAACCACCAGAAAGATGGAAGTAGAGCTGTGGCTCAAGTGGTAGAGTTCTAGCCTTGAGCAAAAAATGCTCAGAGACAGTGCCCAGGGCCCTGACTTCAAGCTCAAGGACTGACGAGTATGAGCACATGTGTGTATATGCGTGCACACACACACACACACACACACACACACACACACACAGTAGTTAAACTATCTAGCAATGATTCAAAATAATCTTGATTGAACTGATTATCTTCAAAGAATTATTCCTCAAATAACTAATAAAACATATGCAAAAACATTTGCAATCTTAAATATACTTTTCAAAAGAGCAGAACAAAGCAGAAAAAAACTGAAAATCTTATGTACATGATGAGTTACAGAATATCTGTGTTGTTAACCAATACAGTATCAGGAAATAAGCTACTAATTCATTTATTCTCTCATAAATAAAATTATAACATTTTAATGAAAGTAGAAATGGTAGTTGTAAATCTCTGTATGTATGTGTTTGCTTAAAGAATACATTTATGAATAAAAATTTTGATATAATTAGATTTTAATTTTGGAACCAGCCTTTACCTTTGGGATTCTGAATTGCATTTGGTGATGCTAAATAGTAATATATCTATGTGTGAGGATCATTAATCTCAAAATTAAAGAAACATTTATTTTTATTTAATAATGTTCATCAGTGTAACATTTTGTTTTCACAAAACGTGTGTGATTTTTTTCGGGATTTGTGTATTTTTTTTTTTATTCTGGTTTTGGAAATATCAGGAATTGAACTCAGATCTCTCTGTTTACTAGTCAAATGTCTAAGCAATTGGAACAGGATTCCAGACCAAAAAATGTGTTTTAATAGTTTTTTTTTCTCATAAAATTCAATGGCAGTTTAGACAAATAATATTTCAAGCTATTAAAATAAGAATTTGTATATAAATATTTAAAATATTAGAATAGTATTTATTACATATTTAATTATGTGAGGGAAAAGAAATTTTGTTGCCATTGCTTTTTAAGATGAAGCTAATAACTTTTGTCTGAATGAGATTCCAAATCAAAGTCTCTCTCTTTTTTTCTCTCCCTCTTCTCTCTTTCTCTCTGTTTTTATCATGAGCATATGCATATGTGTTTGTGTGTGCACTTTTGGAAGTATCATGGCACGAAAACATGATAGGATGCACCAATTCTGCAAGGCCAAGGTGGAGATGTCATAATGAAATAATGCAGTGGGCAGCCATCTTGTTTAGCTCTGCTGGTGCCAGCATTTGGTGTTGTCTTTACTGTTTGAATGACCACATGATGTCTTGCTGTAAAACCCCTTTATGGTTGCATCAGCCCCTGGTCACCATGTAATTTGTCTTTTTGTTTCTTCCCTCTATATAGTCCACTAGCATATATTTAGGCATTTAGGACACTTTTTTACATTTATTTAATACATGTTTATGGAGATATGTGTCTTTTGCAATGAGAATGCTGACACATGAATTTACTATGTTTCACATTTTAAAGATTTTCTGACTTCATTTTGGTAATGACAGTAATTGTCTTGTAAATTAAGACATAAATATTAAATCTGGTAAAAATGTAATTAGTAATATAAATCTTTATCTTATTCTTATCATTTTGGGCAATAAGAAAGAAGACAGAAACACATTGGTATCATTTAAAATGAAAGGAGGTTTTTAGCATGCAAGTAGTGGATTTGGGAAATGTCTCTAACTTTATATGATTTCTGAGCCCTATCTCTCTGACAGTGGAGTGGACAGTTTTTTCAGAACAGATGGTCATGTAGATTGTTAAACTTTGGGTTAGTTGTGTTGAAATAATGTAAAAATTTCCTTCAGTGGATTTTTTTCTTGATATCTTTCCCAGCTGTGAGGTAAAAAAATCACATTTTAAAATATTCTTTTCACAATGGAGTTGATTTTGCATAAATATTTTGGTCAGTTTCAAAAAAAAATGAGATTTTTAATATATTTTCTAACGGAATTATTGGAAGTTATAAAGGAAACAAACACAATTTCATGCTTGAAGAAGCTATGAAAAATTCAATAGATGAGAAGTTAAAACATTCTAGACATGGACTGGGAGCTTTCTAAAGATATTGCAATAAGAAAAATTAATTTTGTAGTTCAGGGTTAACTGATTCAAAATTAAGCTTTGGTATCTTGGATTGTTGCTAAGTAACAGTTTTAGGCTTCCTAATTTTAGGCTTTTATTACTAATTTCTTGTGAACAGAATTCCCCATTGGCCTATAGAAACCCAAGTCTTTTGTTAGTGGGAAAACCGTAACACAAAACAGTGAAGCCTAAAATTAAATAATTCCCCTAAACATAAGCATGCTAGAAGGTTATATTTGTTATATATGAGTGACCACTGAAGGAACTGAATTCATGTGAAGAATGAAAGCCAGTTTCACAGATAAATATTTAATTTATCAATTCACATTTTAAGTTAATAGTTCCTATTGGAATGTGCTGTTGATGAAATTCTTATATCATAATTTTCTAATAAAATTGTTCCTCTTTCCTGCTCTAAGTTTGATCTTTCTCAAGGACAGTTTCACAACTTTGTTTCAACTATACCTGATAATAGAGAATATTTCTTCCCTCTCATGTCTTCTTAGTATAGAAATGAAGTCAATCAGTGTAATGCCAGGCATGCTACATCTCCACATTTCAATTGTGTGTGTGTGAGTGTGTGTGTGTGTGTGTGTGTGTGTGTGTGTGTGTGCGTGTGTGTGTGTGTGTGTATGTATGCATCTATGCCCAATATTCTCTTTTCCATGATTACATGGGTAAGCTTTTCAATTTGGAAGTGTGGTATGGTTGTGTCCATCTGCTTGTATATACAAGTATTATTCATTCTTACTCTTCATGATAGTTTTGTTTCTCAGCATCTTCAAATCTAATAAATAGATATGGGTGTTATTTTGGTGAATGTACTTACCAACCTGTAATAAGTATTGTGGTACATAAACTTGAATAAGGCAAAAGGTGCTAATAGAAACTAATAGAAACATAAAGCATAAACAGCTAGTTATTGAGGAAAGCAATTTAAAAGGGAGGAAAGATGTGAAACAGAAAATTGGATAAGATCAAATCCATTCTTAAGCTCAATTGTATAGGAAACTAATCAATAACATGGGTAAAGTTGGAAATTTGGTTAAAGGAGGGAAAAACAGCATTTGGATATTTATTAGTCAGCTTTCTGTCTGTATAATAAATGTATGTTACAGCTAATTATTAAAAAAAAGATCTATTTGGGCTCACAGTTGAAAATTTCAATCCATGACTAGCATTTTACTTTTAAGCCTATGACAAAGTGATATCACATGGATGTCATACCAAGGATGATATGATGGACCAAATTAAGTGCCTCACAAACAAGGCACAAAAAAAGAGAATAGAGCTAGGGTTCACTGTATATCTTGAAGACACTCTTCAATAACCTAATAGCCTCCCACTAAATCACATCTCTAAAACTTTCTGCCACCTCTCAATAGAGCCACAGTGGGGATTGAGTTTTTCCATAAGGACTTCTTGGGGAATACAGTGCATCAGATATTCTAGGAAATTAGAAGTGATTCTTGTTTTATGAAACATACAAAATGAAACAAGTAGAGACAGGAGATGGGCATCATAGGACAGACAATGAGAGCTTGGTAGTTTATTCAGGTGCTTTGGCATAGTTTTTTGTTACAGTGACAGTTACAAAGATGTAATTAAAGCACACATCCTCCATTTTAAATATATAACCAAACTATTTTTGTGTGTTTAAAGAGTTCTGTAACTATTTCTAAAATCTGATTTTTAGACATTTGTGTTTTGATGAAAAATGAACTCATTGCTTTTTTACAGTGACTTTCCATTGCAATCATCAGCTTAGACAATTACTGTTGCCTCTACCACTTTTCTGTGGATATCTCTTTAGATTTGCCTACTTCAGATGCTTTACACAAGTAATAGTAAATAACATGTTCTTTCTCTGATTAAGCACACTGTTTTATGTTTGTGTATAGCAATAGTTTGTTACCTTTACTGCTGAATAATATTTCATTGTGCATGAGTATATCACAACTTGTTTATCCATTCATTCACTGAAGAACAATTCAATTGTTTCTATTTTGGGCCATGGTGACTAATGCTGTGAAGGTGTGAAATAATAAGTCATAAACTTGAATAAATAAATAAATTCCACACATAGACTTGAGACTATTGTAATATATCTCCGATGTTTTACAAACTTAAAAACATTATTTTAATATTCTTAAGAAAATTAAAAATTGATATCCATAGAAGAAAGAAATATAAACAGCTCAGAAGGGGGCTGGAAGTATAACTCAATGACAAAGATTGCCTGGCATATGAGAGACCTGGGGTTCAATTCACAATGCTAAAAAAACAAAACAAAGCAAACACTGGAATCGCCCTGTTAGGATTTTGGATCTGATAGAATCCAATAAATATTCTAAGATTAGCTAACACTTGAGGAACAGAAAACCTCAGTACCCATTCAAAGAACAAACATGGTGCAACAGTAAGCAAAACTTAAATTTGGCACAGTATGATACCTGAAACCAAAGAAATTGCTTACTGATTGCTATATAACAAATAATGGTAGAAAAATATTCCTTGCTTTCTCCCAATATTGATTGTTTTGAATCCTGAGAAGAGGAAACTATTTTTACTAAAAGGCAGAAAATAAAATATAAGGCATTTTCCCAAATCTGTGGTGTTAATGGAGGTTTCACAAATACATTGAAATGGAGGAATAATAGGATCAAGTGTACTATTCAAACATTAGATTCCAAAAGTGCTCTTTTTCCCTTCTGAAGTACAGAACTACAGGTTTTCAATTCCATTTCATGAACAGTTCATTGAACCCCCAGATTCAATACTTATTCTCACTTGTGTATATAAACCTCAGTAGCTTGTCCGTTGGGGATCCTATATTTTTGGCAAAGTACCAGATTACTTGGAACAGCTCCTAGGCACTGAGCCCATGAGTTTGCTGCAGTTAGCCAGGCTGCAGGGAGCCTGGGGCTCTAATGAGTAACTGTTGCCACCTCTGATTTGTTCCTGTACAGTGGTGCTTGGGATAACTGGTATTTATTTTTTCATGTATCCAGTTTTTCAGGTAGAGATGCAGGTAACACAAGGGTTCTACCATTTCCACTTCTTCAGTATGTACTGCTCTGCCACCAAAAAGAGTGCCTCTTTTGGTGTTGATATTTATTATACACTATAGTTTGTTCATATGTTTTACAAGAGCAAATCCTTTTGAAAGAAAGTTTGTTAGCCACCTGTTTGGTAGAGAAAGGGTACTCTCTTCTTGTCATTGTCATTGTCACTTGGTTTTCTTGCTGTTGAATAACTTTCTGCTCTTGCTGGTGAAACTAGGGGTTTCATCCATCAGGTCCATGGTGGTAAAGATCCATTGTTTTGATTTGATTGGGAGAAGAAAACAAATACTATCTTCTTGTGTCCCCTAGAACAAGACTAAGTGACTCAATCACACAATATGAAACTATAAACCAATGCACATGGGCAACATGTTCATAGTAATATCTAAAGAAATAATCCTTCATTCTAAAGAGTAAATTTTGCCTTGTCTCAGAAGTCGTTAAAGACAAATGCACTGAATGTGAATCACATATCCTCAGGTAGACTACAAAGATTTCAAATGAAAGGTGGCTGGTTGAGTTTTGTCCCTTATCACCCAGAATATAATGGATGACTGAACACACCATGAATTGGACAATGAAATTTTGCTATAGTAGAAAGAAGTCTATCTCATCTGAAACATGCCTAAACCTCTTGCCTACAAAAGATGAACTTATTGTCTAGTTCCTTAAATATTTACGTAGGCCTCCAACATGGATGCATATTTTAATTTTTAAAAATTTTTGCCAGTTCTGGGCTTGAACTCAGGGACTAGGCACTGTCCCCGAGCTTCTTTTGCTCAAGGCTAGAACATTAAAAATAAAGATAACTCCAGAGGATAAGGTTGTGGCACAACAAACCAATGCTCCCATCCTGCTATCCTGTCGTTCAAATACTTCAAAGCCTCATACCACATCTATGCATTTAATTCTCTCTTGGACTCGACCTCATCATTTATATAAACTTTAATTACTGTTCTCCACCTCTGGGCAAATGTAGACATTCTGCATTCCTGTATATAATACAAATAGAATAATTCATGTATATGATAATGTATATATTACTGCATCCATGTATGTAATAACATGTATATAATATAATTAATGTATATAATACTCAGCACTTTGGATCACTGGAACTAGCAGAGACCATCTTACTAATTGAGCAACCAAGAATTATTGATGTAGATTTAATAAATATCCAACTCTAGTATCTTATATTTCTAAAGCATAACAATTGTCATGTCCATTTAATGAAAACCAGAGAACTTAGACAATAGATGGACACTTAATTGTTTATTATCTATGCAAGTACATCTTCAATTCTCAGATCACTAAAACTAAACATAACCCGTAAGAAATTCTGAAGCTGAGCTGTGAAACCTGGAAAAGGTTTGAGAGGTTGGAACTCAACCTTGACAGCACTCGGAATGATGACAGCTGGCCATGGAAGGATTAAACCAGATAGTTCTGGAGAGGGTAAAGAGATTGGGGGGCCGACTCCCCCATTTCCTTAAGCTGGTAGTTGTACTGACCTTGTAGGATGGACAAAAGACCTTGATTCACTTAACCTTGGACGTTGTGTCTGGACTTTTCCTGGGCTGCAATCTCCTGTCTCAAAAGAATAAGAGTACCAGTGTCTCTCACAAACTCTGTTTTAGCTCTGATCATAATATTAATATAGATGCTTTACTTTTTGCATGTTTCCATGGTAACCTCCCTTGTGTGAACTCAGATAAATATGCTTGCTTGTGGAAACTCAGGTTCTAAGTTCAGGAATTCTTGGACCCCTGGTCTCCCCACTTTATCTACCTGTCTATGTCTATGTCTCAGTGTTTTGTAATTTTCTTCAGCCCGGTATCTTGTTATACTGCTTCATGTTATGGTTAATACCAAGAACCCACACACAGAATACTCCATAATACAACTGAAATACTATCAGATGTCTCTGATATAACTGATAGACCCTATTGGCTATCACCAAAAATACAGAAGCCAATAGAAACAGGTCATTAGCTACCCTTCATACTTCTACTTGATTTTTTTTTTTTTTACTTCTTAGCTATTTTAGGGCAGATCATGCTCTGCTATAAGTCTGGAAGTCTCGCCTACTACTACAGACACTCCAATTTCCTGTATAACTAAGCTCAAAACTGCTATCAAACCATAATGAAGTCAACTTTAGCACATATTACGCAAGAGCTATCTTGATCCAGACATGAAGTTCTGGCTATTGCAATTCCACTTCACAAATAGTTTGCTAATAATCTCCACCCCACAATCTCTAATCACTTTCCTCTCAGACTTCCACTCTCAAGGAGATTGTGTGTGTACACTATAATTGCCTCTTAGTCTACTGGGGTCCTGATCGTGAAGATATTCAGGTGCAGATGCTGAGAAACTACCTCTTCCTGTAGAGTCTGGTGCACAGAAGCTATTTTGAGTATCTCCAGCTATCTGCTACAGTCACCACATGTAACCATCACCTCTATGTGGCCTGCTTTGCAAGCTACTGATTTTGGAGCCAGAAGTAACAGACTTCTCTGTTTCATCTATTTGTGTCAGTATGTTATATACTGCATCAAAAAAAATCTTTAAGTCAGGGCTGGGAAGGTGGCTCAATGGTAGAGTGCTTGCCTTGTATGCATGAAACCCTGGATTCCATTCTTCAGCACCACACAAGCAGAAAAAGCCTGAAGGGGCACTGTGACTCAAACAGCTGAGGAAAAGCACCCAGGCCCAGAGTTCAGGCCCCATGACCAAAAGAAAAAGAATCAAGTCATATAAAACACCTATTTCAGGAGGCTCTTAATTTACTCTCAACTCTCCTGAGAACATTCAAGTAGTGTTTCATTTCATGTCTGAACTCATACTGACTATAGTTATGTGTCTTGTGTGCTTTAATAAAAAGGTACTGGCACATTCTCTAGATGTAGAATGTTGTAAGCCTGTAATACTCATGAATTTCTACTTTATGTCAAATAGTTTTTTTTTTTTTTTGGGACCCGGTCATGAGGCCTGAACTCTGGGCCTGGGCGCTGTCCCTCAGCTCTTCAGCTCAAGGCTAGCGCTCTACCACTTGAGCCACAGCGCCACTTCCGGTTTTTTGCTTTTTGCTTATGTGGGGCTGAGGAATTGAACCCAGGGCCTCTGGCTTGCAAGGCAAGCACTCTACCACTGAGCCACCTTCCCAGCCCCAAATAGCTTTTACTATGACTTGAATTAGACATTTATTTCTGAAGAAAAATAAAGAACACAATAACAAATCACATTAATTTAAGTTTATTGTCATAATTTTGTGATAAAGATTTATTATTCTAAAAGTGTGAAAAATCTAATTGTATAATAGTCCAAAGTCAGAAATTTAAAAAAGGGTGGATGATACAATTGTAGAAGAAATGAAAGTAAAGGTACACTTTCTTATATCTTTGTTGTGCTTATATTAATGATCTATATCTGTTTGGTATAAAATTCAGAATCTAGAAAAATTAGATAACTTTTTTTTTCAAAATTACTGGTAATGGAATATCAGTACTCAGGAGGCAAAGACAGGAGGACCATAAGTTCCAGGCCAGCCTGAGCTGTAAAGTAAGACCCTGCCTTTTCCAGGAATCTAAGTAGGATTGTCTAGAACTGAATTTATTTGTAAATCTGTGTTTAATTCTTAACATACCTTAGTCCTACTTGGTTGTGTGTGTGTGTGTGTGTGTGTGTGTGTGTAGGTGTGTGTAGGTGTGTGTGTGTAACTAAACCTAGGATTAGGCATTGGAATGGTTCTATGCACCTTCACTTTCAGGCCTCAGGTGATTCAAACTCCGATCCAATGTACTAAAGGTGCATTTGAAAGACTTGACCTGTGATCTGTCAGGAATTGGGAAATGAAGCTATGGTTTTAAGTGTTACTTTTACTTTAATTAACTAAGCAATGCTCATTCATGGGTTGAATTACTAAATAATGTGAATTATACTAATAATGAACAGCTTGCTCAGAAGTAGATTAAAGACAAAACCTTGCAGGGTGGTAAGTTGAATATAGCTATTGCATAGAACACAATGGTGTTATTATATGTAATCAGTTTAATTTTTCTTTGTGCTATAATCAGTAGGTTTGGCCTTTCAAGAAAAGAAAGCATCTTCTCTTTTCTCTGACTCTTTGACAATTCTCTTTTCTTTCTATTGAAGATGTAAATATTTTGGAAAACTTAGATCTACCATATGCTTTTTGACATGAGCTCAAACTAAAAGACTCCACTTCTTAAAATATAAAGTGGTATTGCTTTTCTGTATTCATCCAAAGTATTAAAATCATCAGTGCATTACCTGTGCACAGGGAATGATAGGCAATTTTGTTGCATTCATTTATTATTCAGTCTTAACAGACAGCAATTTTGATGATGAATTGAGGAAATGAAAGCTTAATGAAGGCACTGTACCTGCTTGTGTTGGAAGTCTTGTGAGCCTGGGGTGTTTGTTTCATCATCACTGTGCTGAATGGAGTGGTTCTGACTTTCATGTATGCAGATCTTAGCCTAGTTATATTATTCTTCAAAGCCTCCCATCCAAATGCTGTCTGTAATCCTAAATGAATTGCTAAGATACTTACTTCATATACAAAGAACATTGCATCTTTCAGCACTCACTACAGAATATTGCTTTGGCATTTGAAATTTTGTAATTAAATTTTGATGATATTAATATCCAAATACATGGGTATGAAGTGGTTTTTGCCCAAGTATTATTTATTTCTATTAATGAGATAGAACTCTTATGTTAAAACAGTAAGTCCTGTTGAAAAATTGAATCATTTAAAAATAATTTGTTAAAACATTTACCCATATGTATTTTTCATTTTATTAATTCTTTTTGTGATAAAACTACAGATTATGTGATTATATAATATACTATATATACATACACACAATATACTATGCTATACTATATATATATGCTATATATATATATATATATATATATATATATATATATATATATATATATATATATATATATATGCGAGACCTGGGGCTTGAATATAGGGCCTCTTTGTGCTCAAGGCTAGAGCTCTACCATTTGAATCACAGGGCCACTTCTGGCTTTGTCTGAGTAGTTTTATAGAGATAAGAATCTCATGGACTTTCTTGCTCAGACTGGCTTCGAACTGAGATCCTCAGATATCAGCTTCCTGAGTAGCTAGGATTACAAGTGTCAGCCAATAGCACCTGGCTGGATATGCTTTTCAAATTGATGTTTTTAACTTATATAATAATTATTTTTTGTAGAACCAATAACCAAAATTACTTGGTGGAAACAGCTTACCTCATTTCTACTTGCCACTTGAAAATATCTAAAATATTAAATACAAATAGATGATTCACAAATGGTCTTGAAGTTATTAATAAGTAAATGACAATGACATATTCTGTGCAAAGCTTATGATCTGCCCATTGGTGTTCCTATAATTTGTGTGTTTTTTTGACAATTATAAACTGATACTTAACATTTGGTGAATGTCAAAATCTACTTGACTTTCCTCTTTAAGTTGTGCTTGTATGGAAAAGGAAGAATCATCTTTTACCAAAATAAATGTTTCCTAATATTAATTGTAAGAAGCTTTAGAAATGGAAATTCTGCACAAAATTTACTTATCTGATTTCAGTCTGCTAAATAAAAAACATGTAAAATAAAATCATAAAGTTTCAAGTTGAGTACATATCACTATATTTCTATGTAGCAGCTTCATGGAGGGAAGAGAATATTTTGCTTCAATCAATACTTCACAAAATAGAAAACGAAACAAAGCTGTGCAGCATTTAAAATGTTTTATACCTACCAGGCCTTTTATTTCTGCATATTTCTATCATTTTAATGCACACATCAGCATCATAAAAGGTATCACATAGCTCATGAAAGTATGCTGTTCCTTCACAATATAAACAAGAATGTGAAGTCTGCAAGTACCTAAGTGAAATCAGTGATTAATGAAAATGCTGCTCTTTTTGAAAAGAATTGTTCACATCTATTTCTGCTCGCTAATAAATTGAATATCAACAGCAATACCTGGGATTCTTGTGGTACAAGGAGATTTTACATTTGATATTCAAAATTTGTATAATTAAATCATATGGAAGGAGTTAGAAAATCTTTTATTTAGCCTTCTTTATGGAGTAATAGCTGCTTAACCTCTTATATTTGCATGATGTGTGTGTGTGTGTGTGTGTGTGTGTGTGTGTGTGTGTGTGTGTGTGTTCTGTGTGTCTGTGTGCTTATGTAGGGGAAGAGTCACTGTATTAGTTGATCACATAAAGCTTATTCTTTCTCATTCAATAGTGTAGAAAGTCATAACACTTCTCTGGACAGGTATTGCTATTTTTTTGTTGCCATGCATTAATATAATTCCCCTTGGCTTAAAATATGAATTAAACTGAAATACGGATGTTAACTTTTTTGAGATATCTGAATCTGTTCAGAGTCCTTCTCTAAGCTTCCCTCCCACCTTTTATTTTGTGGGGGAACTTTTCTATTCAAGACTGGTGCTCTACAACTTGAGCCACAGATCTACTTCCAAAGCCTCCTTTGTCCTTTCCTCACATGTTCTGTAGCTAAATAGAGAGCTTTTAGTCACTGAATTCATAGTAGTATGAAATTCTGCAAATCTCATAATAGATCTTTCTTCAGACAATTGGAATCTACATGTTAGTGTGAAAGTTAACTGAGAAAAATCCATGCTGTTTTTCCTAAAATGAAGCTAAGCAAACACATGACTCTGTGCTGATCAACCATGATCAAAACATCATTTTGGGACAAATGCATTTCCATCCATACGATAAAACCAGGAGGAAAGATTCACTGCATTTTTGTAACTTATTTTCTTCCTTTTCTACACCTAGAGGGAAAGTTCACAAAACCAAATCCTCTCTCAGCCTTTGCAACTGATTATGGAGTAAGTAGATAATACCAGTACTGGCAAGAATGGAAACATCTTATTAGTAAAAAGAAGGGAAACGTTTCGGCAATCTCATATATTTTTCTATCTCAAAGAATTATAAAATATTTTAAAAACTACTCAACTACACTGCATAAAATTTCTATTTTTGTATTTTAATAATTCATTTTTAGAAAATAACAGGGTTTAGAAGTAAAAAAATAAAATGAAAATGTTAATGAGCCCCCTTCCACTATAATTGCCACAGGAGATGTTTACCAGCATTCTGCTTACCTGTTGCAATTCTCACAGTTTTTACATTTCTTCACTATTTTGACCTTGTGGCTGCTTAGCACCATAGCAGCAGCAGGTCTTTTTAGCTGACTCTGCCTCTCACTCTCTAATTCCCTCTCATATCCTCTTTTCTCTCACTCAGAACTACTCTGTCAAGACTTTTGCAACATTTCTTTCTTCACTCACATCCTTAAGGGAAGAAAAGCACATTATTTCCTTTTGTTCCCAGGATGAGAAACAGGAAGAAGAAAACTCAAGTATATTTAAATCAATCCACAGAGAAACTGGAAAATCCTAACAGATGCTAGTGGCATTATTTCCCTAATTCCCACACAATTCCATAATTGTTGGCCATTCTCTATTCACAGGCAGGCAGGTATCACACTTAATGATCATCATTGGTCCTAATATAAACCCAGTGGCAGAAGGACTCAGACTATAGAGAAACACACTCTCCAAAAGAAGAAAGCAAGTTTTAGAACAGTGAAGTTGGCAACAGAGATCTGGATTCAGCAATAACAAATAATCATTGTGCAGAATCCCAGAACCCACCTCACCTTAGTTATTACAGTAACAAAACATTAGAGCAATGTGTCAATATCTGTGTATTTGTGACAGGTTGCATAGCCTACAGGCAAATAGTACATTCTGCAGACAGTTGGCTTGATGCCAAATTCTGATGAGCCAGTTGTCAGCTGTGTATAGCTCTGAACTTCCATTTCCTCATGTGGTTTGGTAGCGTTAGTGTCTATCTAATTCTGCTGTAACACACAGTACTATGTATTGATACTAAGTTACAGCAATACTTGGTAGGTATTTTAGTGTTTGTTCACTAAGTAAATAAATGCAAAGATTTTCAGCCCATTATTATCAATACAGATCTTTCCAACTGTTCTGCTTGTCCACAGAGCATTACACATACGAAGTTGTCTTCACTTTTTCGTTCCAAAGTACTAAGAACTTTCTGTCAGAAAGATTAGGAGGAATACATGGTTCTTCAAGATTCCCCTATCCTTGTAGAAGGTAATACCAGCACCTGTCTGCCATTTACTGAGGGTGAAGACTTGCAATTCTAACTCCTGTCTAGCACAGATTTGACTAGATCCAAACAGCATTGTGCCAACAGCTAGAATTTTCATAATGATTTAAGACAAAAAAAATCCATAAAAAACAACCTACCTTGTCACAACCAAAAAGGATCTTGGCATAATTTGCTTTATCAGTATTGAAACCCTTGCACACTCATATTTATGCTCGTAAAACTTGTCATTTAGCATAAATAAAATAAAGCAAGTTAAAAAATATATAGCAAGTCTATGTAAATGGAACACAGGGAATGTTATTGTTCAGGGTTAAGAGTAAGTATAGGTTGGAATAGTGTGAGACTTATCTCCAATAAGCTACTCAGAAAAAACCGGAAGTGGAGCTGTAGTTCGAGTGGTAGGGCACTAGCTTTCAGCAAAAGAAGCTCAGGGACAGTGCCCAGACCCTAAATTCAGACCCCATGACCACTGTGCCCTCCCAAAAAAATCTCCCCATACCATAGCCAATTAAAAGTTGGATTGGACTGGCTTGTGTTTATAATCCTAGATACTTGGGAAACTAAGATTGGGCACATCAAGGTTCTAGGCCAACCCATGCAGTGAATTCTATGAGACTCCATAGCAATGGAAGAAAGTAGAACAAACTTCTCATCTCATCTAACAGGAAGTTTAAAACAGTCAAATCACAGTCTAAGCATAGGCTTCAGTAGGAAGTGAGACTCTATCTCAAAACCAAGCAAAAAAAACCACTCCAAAACTCCAAAGGCCTGTAGATCATCAGTAGTTTGTTGACCTAATACATGTGAAGCCCTAAGTTCAAACTTCAGGACTAATATCATCACAATACACTATACATTTTAAATAATCCTATAAAACAAGTTCCTTTGTTGACCTATGTTTTAAATAATTTAAGTACAGGTAAATTGAGCTGCACACATTTGTTCTGAAAATAAGCTAAAGTTTTCCTTGTTTGTTATTACAATTATGAATACATAGTAATTGAACAAATTTATGAGTGTAACTAAGAAACTTTCTTACATACTTTGATCGCAATCATCTTCTTTTCTGCCCTCATCTCTCCTTCTTTCTTTGATCTGTTTTTAATTTGTCATATTAAATTTGGGTAGAGTTTGTGTCTCTAATCCCTCTGTGTTATTATGTTTAAACAGTATGTTTGAAATAAGCAATAGCATAATAATTCTAAAGAATCTGTAAAATGGAATTTCAATTACTTCAATTCAGGAAATTTGTGCTAAATTTTTTTTTTTTAATTTTATTTTATTTTATTTGAGAACATACTGTACAGAGGGGTTACAATTACATGGGCAGGATAATGCATACATTTCTTACCAAGCATTGCAGCCTCCTCCTTTGTTTACCCTTCACCTCCCTTCCCACCCTCCTCCCTCCCCCCCACCCAATCATACCCCCCAATTCCCCCCTCCCACTCCGACATTGTAAAGCTGGTTTTGACATGACATTTTGTACTTCTCATTGTTGCAACAGGTCCACCTGAATCCTTAAACGACTTGTTTGTCCCCATCTCCTCCACATGTTATACTGACATCAAATATAGTGAAAGCAGGGGTTACACTGTGGGGGAGGGACATACAAAGCAACAAAGAAATAATCTTATGAATTTGTTAGAAACACATGCATGAAAGAAACAAAAACATTAAAATACATATTTGAGGGTTCGTTTTCCTAACATCACATTATCTGACCTTTTCCGCTTGACTCATACCTATACTAGATATTGCAAATAAGGGAAACCATGGGACCTATGTTTCTTTGGGCCTGGCTTACTTCACTTAATATAATTTTTTCCAAGCCTTTCCATTTCCTAACAAATGGGGAAATGTCATTCTTTCTGATGGAGGCATAGAATTCCATTGTGTATATATACCACATTTTCTTGATCCATTCATCTACTGAGGGGCATCTGGGTTGGTTCCATATCTTAGCTATGGTAAATAATGCTGCAATAAACATTGTTGTGCTGGTAGCTTTAGTGTGGTCTTTTTTGTAAACATTAGGGTAAATGCCCAAAAGTGGGATTGCTGGGTCATAGGGGAGTTCTATGTGAAGTCTTTTGAGGAACCTCCATACTGCTTTCCAAAGTGGTTGAACAAGTTTACATTCCCACCAACAATGAAGTAAGGTTCCTTTCTGTCCACATCCCCTCCAGCATCTGTTGTTATTAGAGTCCTTGATTTTTGCCATTCTAACTGGGGTGAGGTGATATCTCAATGTTGTTTTGATTTGCATTTCTTTTATGGCTAGGGATGTTGAACATTTCTTCATGTGTCTTTTGGCCATCCTTCTTTCTTCTTCAGAGAAGCTTCTCTTTAAGTCTTTCGCCCACTTACTTATTGGGCAGTTGTTTCTTTGAGGATTTGTTGTTGGGTGGTTTAATTTTTTGAGTTCCAAGTATATTTTAGATATGAGACCCTTGTCCGTTGTATGGCTAGTAAAGATCTTCTCCCAATCCGTGGGCTTTGTATTGATCTTGCTAGCTATGTCATTTGCCCTGCAGAAGCTCTGCAACCTTATGCAATCCCATTTGTCCAACCTTTCTTTGATTTGTTGTGTTTCCGGGTCTCTATTCAGAAAATTTCGGCCTGAGCCAAGGAGACCCAGGGTTTCTCCTATTCCATCCTGTAATGTTTTCAGAGTGTCTGCTTTGAGTTCAAGGTCTTTGATCCATTTGGAGTTGATTCTGGTGCAGGGTGATATATAAGGATCTAGCTTTAGTTTTCTACATGTAGTTAACCAGTTTTGCCAGCACCATTTACTGAAGAGGTTGTCTTTCTTCCATTCTATTGTTTTAGCTCCCTTATCGAAGATTAGATGGCTATAGGTCTGTAGGTTCATTTCTGGGTTTTCAATTCTATTCCATTGGTCCTGAGGTCTGTTCTTATGCCAATACCAAGCTGTTTTGATTACTATGGCTTTATAGTAGAGTTTGAAATTTGGTATTGATATTCCTCCAGCAGTGTTCTTTCCGTTGAGGAGCGTTTTTGCTATTCGGGTTCTTTTATTGTTCCATATGAATTTTTGGATTGCCTCTTCTATTTCCTTGAAGAATGAGGGTGGAATTTTGATAGGTATTGCGTTGAATTTGTAGATAGCCTTGGGAAGTATTGCCATTTTCACGATGTTAATCTTTCCAATCCAGGAGCATGGGAGGTTTTGCCATTTTTTAAGTTCTGTGTTGATTTCCTTTTTCAAGATTTTAAAGTTTTCATCATAGAGGTCCTTCACTTCTTTAGTTAAGTTAATTCCGAGGTATTTTATTTTTTGTGGGGCTATTACAAATGGAGTTGCTTTCCTAATTTCAGCCACACTTTTCTCATTGTTGGCATACAGAAAAGCCATTGATTTTTGGGGGTTAATTTTATAACCTGCTACTTTGACAAAGTTTTGAATCAGCTTGAGTAATTTGGGAGTGGAGTCTATGGGATTCTTTAAATACAAGATCATGTCATCTGCAAAGAGGGAGAGTTTTATTTCTTCTTTCCCTATTTGGATCCCCTTTATGTCTGCATCTTGTCTTATTGCTGTAGCTAGGCATTCTAATACTAGATTGAAGAGAAGTGGAGAGAGTGGGCATCCTTGTCTTGTTCCTGAGTTAAGAGGAAATGGCTTTAGTTTTTCACCACTGACTATAATGCTGGCTGTAGGTTTGTCATATACAGCCTTTATTGTATTGAGGAATGTTCCATGGATTCCTAATTTTTCCAAAACCTTCATCATAAAGGGGTGTTGGATCTTGTCGAATGCTTTTTCTGCGTCCATTGAGATAACCATGTGGTTCTTATTCTTGCTCCTGTTGATGTGATGAATAATATTAATTGATTTGCGTATATTGAACCAGCTTTGCATCCCTGAAATGAATCCTGTTTGATCGTGGTGTATGATTTTTTGGATGAATTGTTGAAGTCGGTTGGCCAAAATTTTGTTGAGAAGTTTTGCATCAATGTTCATCAAAGAAATGGGTCTATAGTTCTCTTTCTTTGATGAGTCCCTGCCTGGTTTTGGGATGAGGGTTATGATGGCTTCATAGAATGTGTTCGGTAGTGAGCTTTCTCTTTCAATTTCATTGAAGAGTTGGAGGAGAATTGGTGTGAGCTCTGCTTTGAAGGCCTTGTAAAATTCCGCTGTAAAACCATCTGGTCCTGGACTTTTCTTAGCTGGGAGGTATCTTATTGCTGTTTCTATTTCAATGCTT
Organism: Dipodomys spectabilis; assembly: GCF_019054845.1. NCBI lineage: Eukaryota > Metazoa > Chordata > Mammalia > Rodentia > Heteromyidae > Dipodomys > Dipodomys spectabilis. Next base: position 7,364,582 of record NW_024871113.1, read on the forward strand.
GATATGGGCCTGTTAAGATAGTTTAACTCATCTTGGTTTAGTTTTGGCATGTCAATATTTGCTAGGAAGAGATCCATTTCTGTCAAGTTCTCAAACTTATTAGCATAAAGTTTTGAGAAGTATTCCCTTATAATGTTCTGAATCTTGGTTGTTTCCATGGTGATGTTTCCATTCTCATCTCTGAGTTTATCAATTTGGGTGTGTTCTCTTCTTTTTCTGATAAGATTTGCTAAGGGTCTGTCAATTTTGTTAAGTTTTTCGAAGAACCAACTCTTTGTTTTGTTGATTCTTTTCTATAGTTTTTTTGGATTCTAATTCATTTAATTCTGATTTAATTTTGATTATTTCTTTCCAACTACTGGATTGGGGTTTATCTTGCTGCTCTTTTTCAAGGAGGTTTAGATGTGTCATTAAATTGTTAGTTTCAGATCTCTCTAATTTGTTGATGTAGGAGCTCAGAGCTATAAACTTGCCTCTGAGTACTGCCTTTGCTGTGTCCCAGAGGAGCTGGTATTTTGTGTGTTCATTTTTGTTGAATAGTATGAACATTTGAATTTCCTTTCTAATCTCTTCCATGACCCACTCATGATTCAGCAGTGTGTTGTTCAGCCTCCATGTGATACCGGACGTTCTTTGGTGGCTTTTGGTGTTGAGTTCTAATTTTATTCCCTTGTGGTCAGAGAGAATGCAAGGTATAACTTCAATGTTTCTGAATTTAGACAAGTTTGCTTTGTGGCCTAAAATGTGGTCTATTTTAGAAAACGTTCCATGTGCTGCTGAGAAAAACGTGTATTCTGATGCTGCTGGGTGAAATGTTCAGTAGATGTCTGTTAAGTCTATTTGATCTATGCAGCTGTTTAGATCTGCGGTTTCTCTGTTGAGTTTTTGCCGAGTTGATCTATCTAGTGGGGAGAGTGGTGTGTTAAAATCCCCAACAATTAATGTCTTTGCATCTATATGGGATTTGAGGGAAAGTAGTGTTTCTTTGATAAATTTGGGTGCTCCATTGTTTGGCGAATAGATATTTAGAATTGTAATATCCTCCTGAAGGAGAGATCCTTTAATTAGTATGTAGCGACCTTCTTTATCTCTTCTCACGAATTTTAATTTGAAGTCTATTTTATCTGATATTAGGATTGCAACTCCCGCCTGTTTATGGGGGCCGTTTGCTTGGTAGATTTTGTTCCAGCCTTTAACATTGAAAATGTGTTTGTTTTTACGGGCAAGATGTGACTCCTGCAGGCAGCAGATAGAAGGGTCTTGTTTTTTAATCCAACTAGATAGTCTATGTCACTTAATTGGAGAGTTCAGTCCGTTAACATTAAGAGATAGGAATGAGAGGTATTTGGGAGTTCCTGCCATATTATCTACCTTCTTGGGGGCTGCGAAAACTGGGTTCTTCCTATGGTTCTTGGATTCTCAGTTTGGGTGCAGTTTCTTGGCCTTTATTGCGGTCTTGTTGGTTTTCTATGTGTAGGACATCTTTAAGAATCTTTTGTAGGGCTGGTTTGGTGGAGATGTATTGTTTCAATTTTTCTTTGCTATGGAAGGTTTTTATTTGGCCTTCAGTTATGAAGGAGAGTTTAGCTGGGTACAGTATTCTTGGTTGATAGTTGTTTGTTTTTAGGGCATGGCATACATCATTCCAGGCTCTTCTTGCTTTGATTGTCTCTGCTGAGAAATCTGAGGTGATTCTAATTGGTTTCCCTTTATAGGTGATTACCCTTTTCTCCTTGACAGCTTTAAGGATCTTTTCCTTGGTCTGAGTTGATCCTGTGTGGATTATAATGTGGCGGTGGGATGTCCTATTATGGTCTGGTCTATTTGGGGTTCTAAAGGCTTCTTGTATCCGGACAGGCCTATCTTTTTGCATGTTTGGGAAGTTCTCTGCTAGGATCCTTTTAAACAAATTTCCTAGACTATTAACTTCTGTTTCTAGGTGCTCCTCTACACCCATTATCCTTAGATTAGGCCTTCTGATGGTATCTTCCAGGTGTTGGATAGATCTATCATATTTCTTGGACTTGTCTTGGATGGTTGTATGTTCTTTCTCTATAATATCTAGACTATCTTCAATCCCTGAGATTCAGTCTTCTGCATGGTCTAACCTGCTGTCAAGACTCTCTACTTTGTTTTTTATCTCTTTTCCTTCTAGTTGGTCAGCTTTGATGGCTTCAAGTTCTTTGTTGAAGCTCTGTTTTAGGTCTTGTATGAATTTCTTTACTTCCTTAATTTGGTGTTCAGTGTTTGTCCTCAAATCACTTAGTTGATTGGTTATGGTTTCTTTGGGCTCCCATTCCTTCTGTTGGGTTCCATTCAGCATTCCCTTTGTGGTCTCCCTGACTTCCTTCAGCTCTTTGTTAATGGATTCCATGAATACCTTTAGTGATCTTTGTGTGTTCTCTACCTGGTCTCTCAATTCCTGTATTACTCTTTGATTAGCTTCCTCCCGTTTGTGGGATTCCTGCAGATCTCTTTGAGTGTTCTCAGCCTGCTCACGCCCTTCCTCCCTTTCTCTTTGAGTATTCTCAAGTTGTTCATGCAACTCCTGTATCAGTTTTTGAGTAGCTTCCTCACGCTTATGATATTCCTGTATAAACTTCTGGGATGCCTCCTCTCTCTCCCTATCACGCTCATACAGAGTCCTTTGTACGTTGTCAAACTTCTCATTTATCATGTTTGCCAGCAGTGTTTGTAGAGCTATTTGGGAACTCTCCTCTGGATTATTCATTATCTGTTCTAACCCCTGATTATCAAGATTGGGAATTGAGATACCCGAATTTGCCATTTTTCTTGTGTTTTTCCGGCTTACTCTGCCCATTTGAGATGAAGATAGCACCAGTTTTGTGCTAGAACACTATCTTAAGGCAACCATCAACCAAAGTTTGCATTTGTACAGTCAATAGTCTACAGATACAATCTAGTTCAACAAATACATCTATTCGACATCAAACAACTATATGTTAAAGGACTTCGAACCGCAGAGAAGAATTTGGAAAACCAGAAATTATTAGGGTTAGCGAGAGATGTGGGTAAAAAATAGGAATAGATTGGTGTGGGGAGGCACAGGGAGAGTTAACTATGTCCTAATCACAATGCAGGAAATAGGTTGGGTAGGATGCAAGTAGAGAGAGAGAGAAAAAGAAGAAAGGGAAAGGGGAATGAAAAGAGACCAGAAAAAAATGGAAACGTAAAAATTAATGTTATTATAGAGATTAAAAGACCATCTATTTAGAGAGGAATGTGAATATGTTGAGAAAAAGGGAGGGACATAGCGGAGATGTGAAAAACTTAAAAAAAAATGCTTAAAATATTATATAGGTATAAAGAGGTAGTACTGCTATTAATGAATTTAAGTCTCAGAGGTTTTGAATTGAGTAATAAGTTTGTGGATTAAGTGTGTACACAATGGGGGATAGGGTCTACTAGTTAACTACGGGTTTATCTGAGGATGTGCAGGACAAGAGTTAAGTCACATAAAGAAGAACAAAAGAGGAAAAGGTGGAAAGGATAGGAAAGTGAGAAGAAAAGATCAGAAGTTCAGTAGAGCTAGACAAAAAACAAAAAGATAATTAAGAATGAAAAAAAAAGAGAAAGAAGACAAGAAAAGAAAGGAAAACACACATTCTCGTTATTCCTAAAATAAAAATTATGAGAAAAAAAAAAGTTACTGGCAAACAATTATTTTTTCAGAAGAGGCAAAAATTAAAGATTAATAAAAGTTTTAGAAAAGGAAAAAATTTTTTTTGTATATATAACGTAACAAAAAACGAGAAAAAAAAAACAAAACAAAAAAAGAAAAAAAGAAAAGAAGAAGAAAAAAAAAGTTCTTTAATTTTTTTTTTTTTTTTGGGAGGGGTGGGAAGAGTCCTGTATCTCCCTTTTGTCTGTAACCAGAGTGTGGTTGGAGTCTCTGGTCAGCTTGAGGTCCTGTGGCTTGATTGGTTTCTTCAGTCAGTTTGTTGGAACAGGCAGAAAAATGCTCTGCTTTACCCAAGATTTTGAGATTCCCCCTCCCAGGTTAGTTTACTGGGAGGGTGATCTGCTTTGAGAATCACAAATGAGGGGGATGCAGTGATGAAGCTAGGTTCTGGGTAGAGTTGAGGCCTTTCAACAAACAGTAGCTTTTCCCTGGGGCTATTTTGTGAAATAAACTCACAGCACCCAGCCTGGAGCCATTCTCAGGGTTTCTGTTTTTCAATTGATTGTGGTGGCTGCTAGAGGGAGGGGCAGCCTCTGGCTCTGGTTACCCGGTGAGGAGAGCCACTCCAATGGCTGGCGCCTGAGCTGGGTGACTTTTCCCTGGATGGAACTCAGTCTGTGAGGTCACTTCGCCGTTAAGTTCTTGTGACCTGCTAAATGACTCGTTTTATTCCAAGGCCTGAGCTGGAGCTAGCAGCTCCTCCGAGCTTTGTCGGTATCCAAGATGGAGATCACCGGTGTTGGGGGGGGAGGGGTGGCCTTCCCTCCTCTGCTCCCTGAGAAGGAGTGAGGAAGCGGGGCTTCTACTCACGCCGAGTCTTGGATCCTGGGTCGTCTCTGGTCGGCAAAGTGCAGGATGAAGTTGTCCGCTCCTTGTCGGTTCTTGCTGGTGTTGAGTAGAATCTGCTCATCTGCTGTGTCTGGCTCCTTCATCCCGGACTGTGTCTCAGGTATGCCCCCGCGGCGGTGGTCGCTGCCGCGACCCTGCCGCCGCAGCGGCAGCTGCTCAGATTTGTCTGCTTGGCTTCCCCCCTCTTGACTAACTCTCTGTCCTGTGATGGCACACTTGGTGTGATTCTCTGGCTTGGGTCTGTTCACTGGAACTCTGAAACTGTTTTCTATGCAAGAGCTTGTTCAGATTCCAGCTTCTCCTCCGCCATCTTCCCGGAACTCCTGCGCTAAATTTTTTTAATCAGAAAAACTCATAAAAAATTCTGTCTTTGAGGGGACTTTTTCATATACCTTTCCTTTCTTCTCCTAAACAAATACCTATTAATGTGGTCTAAAGTACTAATTTACTGCTTTTGTACTTTTTATTTGATTTTAATTTTTGATCACATACAGATGTGTTTCAAAAATGAAACTTTTCTCTCTCATTGTTCTTTTCTGGATGAGATTCTTATTTTATTTTATGATTAGTCTGCTTGGGATATTTATTGCAAAAGATCCTATAGACTGGGATGACTTCATTAAAAGAAATTTATTTTGTCTTGGTTCTGATGGGGTAAAATGTCAAGATCAAGGCATGGAATGACTTGTTTATCCTTAAGTCTTTCTCCTTGTCTTGGAGAAAATTCCTATGTCCTGACTTAGTCTTCTTCTGCATGGGTCTCTGATGAGACTTTCCTTAAAGAGACACCAATGGGATTGGGTTAGGGCCTGCTTACTCGTATAACTTCATTGTATCTCATTTCCCTCTTTAAAAACCCTTGACTCCAAGTGTAGTAATGTTCTGAATGTCTGGGAGTTAAGACTCTGAGCTTTAGGAGACAATATTCAGTGCTAAACAGATCTAAAACAGTTGTGGAATATGTGTGACAGGCCACTAATAAGTTTTTGGGGAAAAAAATCTGTTGTTTATTCTCCTGAGGAAGAGACTTTTCTCGACATTGATTGTCTCAAAACCCAGCAAGCATTCTGGTCAATCTGTTCTTAATATTGTACCATGACAATTAAAGATTATATTGGTCCCAGTGGGAGAGAAGTGAGGTAAAATGCTAGGCTGCTATGCAGGTGGATATTGGCCCTCGCTGGCACAGAATGTATCAGAATATAGTAGATGAGTCTTTAGGATCAGGCAGTATCTTCTAAGTTTTGCAACCCAAATAAACTTTCAAACTCCTTTATGCCTCTGTTCCTCATAGGTGAAATAAAGACCACTCATCAAATAAATATCTATTAATGGTAAGCTACATCAAGCATGATCTTGAATCATATGAAATAGAAGGAGGTCATTAAGTGCTCAGGTAAAGAGATAAGCATAGTGTAGTGGTATAAAGGAGTGACACCTTTATATGGAATAGACGTGGTGAGCCTCACCAGGGAGGTAAAAACTATCAGATGGCCCAATACAAAAGTAGTTAAATGAGAAACAAAGGCAGATGTAGGTAGCTCGAGCCTATAACCCTAGCTACCCAAAAGGCTGAGATTGGGAGGATCATGAATTGAAGCCAGCCCATAGAGAAAAGTCCATGAAAATCCGTCTCCAAAATTACCAGGAGAAAGCAGGGCTGGGAGCAGGCATAAGCAATCAGCTTAGTAACCATGAGGCTCTGAGTTCAAATACCACATCAAAAAATGTGAAGCAAGTGGAAAGGTGGCCTTGCCAACTAAACAATAAAGCAAATTTATATTTTATGGGCTTTAAAAAAATTCTCTTGAAACTTCTCTGAAGAAGAAAGAAGGATGGCCAATAGACACATGAAGAAATGTTCAACATCCCTATCCATAAAAGAAATGCAAATCAAAACAACATTGAGATATCACCTCACCCCAGTTAGAATGGCAAAAATCAAGGACTCTAATAACAACAGATGCTGGAGGGGATGTGGACAGAAAGGAACCTTACTTCATTGTTGGTGGGAATGTAAACTTGTTCAACCACTTTGGAAAGCAGTATGGAGGTTCCTCAAAAGACTTCACATAGAACTCCCCTATGACCCAGCAATCCCACTTTTGGGCATTTACCCTAATGTTTACAAAAAAGACCACACTAAAGCTACCAGCACAACAATGTTTATTGCAGCATTATTTACCATAGCTAAGATATGGAACCAACCCAGATGCCCCTCAGTAGATGAATGGATCAAGAAAATGTGGTATATATACACAATGGAATTCTATGCCTCCATCAGAAAGAATGACATTTCCCCATTTGTTAGGAAATGGAAAAACCTGGAAAAAATTATATTAAGTGAAGTAAGCCAGGCCCAAAGAAACATAGGTCCCATGGTTTCCCTTATTTGCAATATCTAGTATATGTATGAGTCAAGCGGAAAAGGTCAGATAATGTGATGTCAGGAAAATGAACCCTTAGATATGTATTTTAATGTTTTTTTTTCATGCATGTGTTTCTAACGCATTTATAAGATAATCTCTTTGTTGCTTTGTATGTCCCTCCCCCACAGTATAACCCCTGCTTTCACTATATTTGATGTCAGTATAACTTGTGGAGGAGACGGGGAAAAACCAGTTATTAAAGGATACAGGTGGACCTGTTGCAACAATGAGAAGTACAAGTTGTCATGTCCAAAACGAGCTTTACAACATCGGTGCGGGGGGGTGGGGGGGGGGGAAGGGGGGGAAGGAGAAGGATTGGGATTGGGGGGGAAGGGGGGAGGCTGGGAAGGGATGTGAAGGGTAAACCAAAGGAGGAGGCTGCAATGCTTGGTAAGAAATGTATGCATTATCCTGCCCATGTAATTGTAACCCCTCTGTACAGTATGTTCACAAATAAAATAAAATTAAATTAAAAAAAATTCTCTTGATTGTTGATATGCTTCAGGATTGTAACACAGAGGGGAATGACTGTGCCACTGTGAAAATTACTTGTTTCAGATTTGTTGAAGAAATCTCAGAATGAAAATGGTCAAAGAGTTGAAAGCACTACACACTTGTTTTAGTAAATGTAACATCTTGTTTAATTAAATATTACATATGAAAAAATTAAATAAAAGAGGCAAGATACTGCCATAAGTAGATATGTGTGTTTTTACTTTAAAGTGCACTGTGCATGTATTCAATTCACTAACCAAAGAAACTGTGTTCTAGGTGCAGGAGAAGATATAAACACTCCACAGATATGCATGTGTGTGCTTAAGATCAATCTGTTGTAATTTATTAAGGAAGAGATTTGTAATTAGTAACAGATAAAAAGATGCTAAATTAAGAATAATTCTTAGGTTCTGAACATTAATATTAAACCTGAATATTAAATACATCTTTGAGGATTTTTTTAAAAGAAAGCCCTGCTTTTTACTATGAATTATGCATTACCTACAGGACTTCATTTGATATGTTATATGTTTGTTCCTTCTGGACATTTCCATAAGACCTTATCCAAATGAAAGATTGTATGGTTTTCAAAGAAAAAAAGTGAGTAATGCATAACCTACTAAATATTTCACAAGAGAAACAATTTAAGCCCAAAGAAATCACATGCTAATTTTGAACTGTGATGTTTTTCTTCAAGTAAGATTTTCAAATGTTTTTAAAATAATTTTATGACTATAACCAATCATCAGAGATATGTATGGCATACACAATCAGTTAATAAGTTTTTCCATCAGCAAAAGTAATTATAAAATTATTATTTAATGAATTTATTATTTTATGAATAGAACAAATGGTTGTATTTAAAATGTTATCATGTTCAGTTTAATTTTATTTATTATAGTATAAATTATTTGAACTATCTCAAAATCTTAAAACCTATATAGGAAAGGTTTAAATGGATATGACTGAAATATATGGCAACTATCCATTAAATTCATTACATTCTAACAATTTCTCTGAAAGATTTCTTTTCCATATCCTCTTTTATCTACTAGCCCATTTTCTCTACTGTTAGAAATCATCAACATATAGTACACACAGGAAAGAAAGAAAATATCTGACCAAATTAATGAAATTGTGTGCTTCATTTGTCATAATTATTCCTGAACATTCATGGGGATGTGCACTTTTGTTACTAATTTTTAGAAGTACTTATTACTGTTTTCACAAAATTTTTAACATTAGTGAAACTAATATTAAAAACTAGCTAGAATTCATAGTAATAAATGACCACAGTTTCATTCATAAACATACAGAACACTGTACTGTATCTTTGATCTTGATCTTGATCTTGAATGTTCTTCAAAGGCCCCTGTGTTTCAGTAAGAAGTTGTGATCCCTGGAGTGCTGTGCTTTTAGGAGTTAGTTGAACCTTTAAAAAATAATGCCTAGGGGAGAAGTTAGGTCACTGGGCGTCCTTGAAAAAAGTGTTCAGAACCAGGCCTTCTTCTTTTCTGTTTGCCTCCTGGCTACCATAAAGTAAGAAGCTTTGTTCTACTTTGTGCTCCTGGTGACTAATGTTCTGCATTGCCACAGGCCCAAAGGCAACCAAGCATAGAGTGGAAACTGGGAGCTAAAATGAAACTTTATTCCTTTTAAGCCCATTATATCAGACATTTTACAAAGCATACTAATATATGAGGAACTAATCAATGGTAATGGTATTTGATAGATTTAAAGGCACCAAGAAAAAGGTTCTTACTAATGTAATGCTGTAGGAGAAGGCTTATAAAAGAGCACAAAAATAAAGAAATGAAGGAACAATATATAGCTGATGCTCATAGCAACTTAAAAGCAAAAACCTTAATGTTGCTACAATATTTTCTATGTGTTACAGCCTATATTAAATGTATTGTGTGCCTTATGTATTTTCACACATTTTCACCACCAAAAAGGAAAGAGAAGGAAGGGAGGGAGGGAAGGAGGGAGGAAGGAAGGAAGGAAGGAAGGAAGGAAGGAAGGAAGGAAGGAAGGAAGGAAGGAAGGAAGGAAGGAAGGAAGGAAAGGAAAGATAGAAAGAAAAACGAAGGAAACAGAGAAAGAAACAAAGAAGAAAGAAATTAGACCTGAGAAAAATTTAACCTGAATATTCAAGCAAAATTAAATGATTATATCAATTCAGGTTTATTGTATTTATTATGACTGCTGCTGTTGCAATATACTGATATATTCAGCTGTGACTACAAAATAATTAGGTCTTTGATTTCATAAATTTGCCTTAGGTTCATATTTTTTACTTTTTAAAATTTATTTTATTGTATTGTTGTTTTAGAGGTAACATGCAGCAGGGTTACCTTTACATATGTCAGGTAATAAGTACATTTCCTTTCACATAATGTCATCTGTTCCTTCATTCTCTCCCATTCCCTCCCTCCCATCTCCATGCATAAGTTGCATAGTTCACTGTCATCAGTGTCTAGTGCAGCCCGTGTTCTCCTCTCTATCACTTTTCTCCATTTTTCTTCTGATTCTCTGTGCTCCCCCAACCCTCCCACAGATGTGTACATGAATATACCATATAAAAGGTAATGAATACAGTCATCAAGGAAAGAAAAACAAAACAAATTGTAAAAAATCTTTTGTTTCCATATTTTTGGAGTTTGTTTCAGTATGTATATCATTTTGTATACATATGAAGAGGTGCTTAGGTATCGCACTTTGGGGATTCTCTCCTAAAACTATCCTCATTTGGTCTCACTGTATGTGAGTATCTAGAATTCTGTGTAATATATCATATCCCACATAGCAGGGAGAACATACTCTGTCTGTCTCTCTGATCTTGGCTTACTTCACTTAACATGATTTGTTATGGTTCCATCCATTTCCCTGAAAATGACATTTTATTCTTTCTGATGGCTGTGTCAAATTCCACTGTATATAGATACCTCATTTTTTTGATCCATTCATCTATCATGGAGCTATCTGGGCTACTGTGAATAGTGCAACAGTCAACATGGATATAAAGGTGTCCTTATTATATCCTGGTTCATGATACTCAGGGTAGATGCCTAGGGGTGGTATGGCTGGGTTGAGGGAAAAGTCTATGTTTAGTTTTTTTGAGGAAACTCCAGACTGCTTTCCAGGATGGTTGTACTAGTTTACATTCCCACCAGCAGTGCAGTAGGATTCCTTTTTCTCCCACATCCCTGCCAGCATTTATTGTTTGAATTTAAAATGTTGGCCAATCTAACTGGGGTGAGATGGAATTTCAGAGTTGTTTTGATTTGCATTTCCTTTATGGCCAAGAATGATGAGCATGTTTTCTTTTTTTTTTTTTTTTTTGCCATTCTTACCTCTTCTTCTGAGAAGTCTCTCCTTAGTTCCCATGCCCATTTAGTAATTTGGTGTATTAAGTTTGGGAGAGGTTAGTTTCTTGAACTCCTTGTATATATTGCATGGCTGGTAAAGATCTTTTCCTAATTGGTTGTCTGTCTTTCTAGTTTAGTAACTATATCATTACTGTGCAGAAACTTTTAATTTTAATATAGTCCCATTTGTCTAGTCTTTCTCCTATCTGTTGTGCCCCTTGCATGCTATTCAAGAAGTTCTAATGTCTCCCCTACTCTCTCTTGCAATAGTTCCAGAGTTTCAGGTCTAATGTTGAGGTCTCTTATCCACTTTGAATTGATGTTAGTTCATGATGACAAGCAGGGAGGGATCTACTTTTAGTTTTCTGCATATGGCTGCCCAGTTTTCCCAACACCACTTGCTGAAGAGGCCATGTTTTTCCCCTGCATGCCTTTGGCTCCTTTGTTGAATATCAGATGACTGTAAGTATGTGGTTTTTATTTCTGGTTCTCCTAATCTGTTCCATTGATCTTCAGGTCTATTTTTATGCCAATACCAAGCTGTTTTTATTATTATGGCTCTATAATACAGTTTGAAATCTGATATTGTGATACCGGCCGCATTGCATTTTTTTTTTTTAACCTATAATTGCTTTGGCTATTCTAGGTCTTCTGTTGTTCCATATGAATGCTTAGATTGTTTTCTCTGTCTTAGTAAAGAACTCCATTGGGATTTTGATGGGGATCACATTGAATTTGTATATCATTTTTGGCAGTATGGCCATTTTCACAATACTGATTCTGTTTATCCATGAGCATGGAGAGTCTTTCTAGTGTCCTGTTTGATTTCTTACTTTGGATTTTCATACTTTTCATTATAAAGATCTTTTAAATCTTTGATTAGGCTAATTACTAGGTTTTTTTATGCCATTTCAAATGGGGTTGTTTTCATGATTTCCCCTTTTGCTTGTAAATTATTGGCATATGTAAAGGCTACTGCTTTTTGTGGGTTAATTTTGTATACTGCTACTTTGTCTATGTGTCTGATTTGTTCTAGGACTTTGAGGGGGGAGATTTTTGGGTCCTTTAGGCATAAGGTCATGTCATCCACAAATAAGGATACTTAAATTTCTTCTTTCCCTGTGTGCATCCCTTGAATGTCCTTTTCTTGCCTTATTGCTCTGGCTAAGAATTCTAGAACTATATTTTTTAACTATATTGAAGAAGAGTGAAGAGAGTGGGCATTCTTGCCGTGATCCTGATTTTAGGGGGAATGGTTTTAGATTTTCCCCATTTAGTATAATCATGGCTGTTGGTTTCACATGTAGCCTTTATTGTTTCGAAGAATGCTCCTTCTATGACATTGCCCCATTTGTCAGGAAATGGAAAGACTTGGAAAAAATTATACTAAGTGAAGTAAGCCAAGCCCAAAGAAACATAGGTCCCATGGTTTCCCTTATTTGCAATATCTAGTATATGTACAAGTCAAGCAGAAAAGGTCAGATAAGGTGATGTTAGGAAAATGAACCCTAAGATATGTATTTAAATGTTTTTTTCTTTCATGCATGTGTTTCTAACGCATTTATAAGATTATTTCTTTGTTGCTTTGGATGTCCCTCCCCCACAGAATAACCCCTGCTTTCACTGTATTTGATGTCGGTATAATTTGTGGAGGGGAAGGGGAAAAACAAGTCGTTTAAATAAGGATACAGGTGGACCCGTTGCAACAATGAGAAGTACAAGTTGTTATGTTGAAAACGAACTTTACAACTTTGGTGGGGAGGGGGGGAGGATTGGGGGGGGCGGAAGGGAGGGGAGGCTGGGAAGGGATGGGAAGGGGAAACAAAGGAGGAGTCTACAATGCTTGATAAGAAATGTACTCATTATCTTGCCTATGTAATTGTAACCCCTCTGTACAGTATTTTCACAATAAAAAATAAATAAAAACAAAAAAAAAGAAAGAAAAAGAAAACACCAAAAAAAAAAAAAAAGAATGTATTCCTAGTTTCTCCAAAGCTTTTTAATATGACTGGTTGTTGTATTTTGTCGAAGGCTTTTTCTGCATCTTCTGAGATGATCCTGTGGCTCTCCTTCTTGGCTCTGTTGACATGGTAAATTACATTTATTGATTTGCATATGTTAACCCAGCTTTGCATCTGTGAGATGAAGCCTACTTGGTCATAATGTATGATTTCTGGATTCTGTTGGCTAATATTTTATTGAGGAGCTTTGGACCTGTTTTCATCAGAGAAATTGTTCTGTAGTTCTTTTTGCTTGTTGAAACCTTAAATGGTTTTGGGATGAGTATGATATTGGCTTCATAGAATGAGTTTGGGGTTGCTCCCTCTGCTTCTATTTCATGGAAAAGATTGGAGAGTATTGGTATTAGTTCATTTTTAAAAGTTTTACAGAGAAGATCTTCTCCCAATCCATAGACTTTCTATTGATCTTGGGAGCAATGCCCTTTGCCATGCAGAAGCTCTGCAATTTCATGCAATCCCATTTGTCCAACCTTTCTTTGATTTGTTGTGTTTCTGGGTCTCTATTAAGAAAATTTCAGCCTGTGCCAAGGAGACCTAGGGTTTCTCCTATTCCATCCTGTAATGTTTTCAGAGTGTCTCTTTTGACTCCGAGGTCTTTGATCCATTTGGAGTTGATTCTGGTACAAGGTGAAATATAAGGATCTAGCTTTAGTTTTCTACAAGTAGTTAACCAATTTTGCCAGCACCATTTACTGAAGAGGCTGTTTTTCTTCCATTCTATTTTTTTAGCTCCCTTATCGAAGATTAAATGGCTATAGGTCCTTAGGTTCATTTCTGGGTTTTCAAGTCTATTTCATTGGTCCTGGGGTCTGTTCTTGTGCCAGTGCCAAGCTGTTTTGATTATTATGGCTTTGTAGTAGAGTTTGAAATTTGGTATTGATATTCCTCCAGCACTATTCTTTCTGTTAAGGATCATTTTTGCTATTCGGGGTCTTTTATTGTTCCATATGAATTTTTGGATTGCCTCTTCTATTTCTTTGAAGAATGAAGTTGGAATATTGATAGGTACCACATTGAATTTGTAGATAGCCTTGGGAAGTATCATCATTATCTAGCCATACAACAGACAAGGGTCTCATATCTAAAATATACTTGGAACTTAAAAAATTATCCCCCCAAAACAAATCTTCAAAGAAACAACTGCTCAATAAATAAGTGGGCTAAAAACTTAAAGAGAAACTTCTCTGAAGAGGAAAGAAGGATGGTCAATAGACACATGAAGAAATGCTCAACCTCTAGCCATAAAAGAAATGCAAATCAAAACAATACTGAGATACCACTTCCCCAGTTAGAATGGCTATAATCAAGAACTCTAACAACAACAGATGCTGGAGGGGATGTGGACAGAAAGGAACCTTACTGCATTTTTGGTGGGAGTGTAAACTTGTTCAACCACATTGGAAAACAGTATGGAGGTCCCTGAAAAGACTCCACATAGAGCTCCCCTATGACCCAGCAATCCCACTTTTGGGCATTTACCCAAATGATCACAAACAAGACCACACTAGAGCTACCAGCACAACTATGTTTATTGCAGCATTATTTACCATAGCTAAGATCTGGGACCAACCCAGATGCCCCTCAGTAGATGAATGGATCAAGAAAATGTGGTATATATACACAATGGAATTCTATGCCTCCATCAGAAAGAATGACATTGCCCCATTTGTTAGGAAATGGAAAGACTTGGAAAAAATTATATTGAATGAAGTAAGCCAGACCCAAAGAAACATAGGTCCCAAGGTTTCCCTTATTTGCAATAATTAGTGTATGTCTGAGTCAAGCAGAAAAGGTCAGATAAGTTGATGTTAGGGGAATAAACCCCAAGATAAGTATTCAAGTTTTCTTTTCCTTTCATGCAATTGTTTCTCTCATATTTAAAAGATGATTTCTTTGTTGCTTTGTATGTCCCTCCCCCACAGTACAACCCATACTTTCACTGTATTTGATGTTGGTATAATTTGTGGAGAGGAAGGGAAAAAAACAAATCGTTTAACTAAGGATACAGGTGGACCTATTGCAACAATGAGATGTACAAGTCGTTATGTGGAAAAACTAACTTAACAACTTTGGTGAGGGGTGGGAGAAGGATTGGGTGGGGGAAGGCGAGGAGTATGGGAAGGGATGGAAAGGGGAAACTATGAGGAGGCAACAATGCTTGATAAGAAATGTGAAGGGTAAACAAAGGAGGAGGCTGCAATGCTTGATAAGAAATGTACTCATTATCTTGCCCATGTAATTGTAACCCCTCTGTACAGTATGTTCAAAATAAAAAATAAAAATAAAAAAAAAGAAATGCACCTGTTATCTTGCCCATGTAATTGTAACTCCTCTGTACACAATAAAAAAATAAAATTAAAAAAATGTTTTATAGAATTCAGCAGTGAATCCATCTGGGCCTAGACTTTTCCTTGTTGGAAGACTTCTCATTACTTCCTCTATCTCGTTGCATGTTATTGGATTGTGTAACTGGTTTCTGTCATCTTCGTTTAGTTTGGGAAGTCTGAATTTTTCTAACAGTTTCTCCATTTCTGCTAAGTTTTCTTTCTTTATTGACTTTTGGTTTTGAAAGTAGCTCTTTATAATTATTTAGATTTCCTGGATGTTTGTTGTAATGTTTCCTGTGGTGCCTTTGATCTTGTTGATTTGAATTTCCTCTCCTCTTTTTTCTTTTTTTGATTAATCTCACAAGCTGTCTGTCAATTTCATTTTTTTTCAAAAATACAGCTCTTTTTTTCATTGATTTATATATAGTTTTTTCTTTTCTATTTCGTTGATTTCCTCCTTAATCTTTGCTTAATCTTGTAGTTTTAGATTGGTCGTGTTTTTTTCTTGTTTTTCTAACAGTTTTAATTTCATTATGAGGTTATTTACTTGAGGTGTTTCTGTTTTTGTTTTTTTTTAATGTGTGTGCTTATGGCTATGAACCTTCTCCTCAGCACTGCTTTTGCTGTTTTCTACAGATTCCGTTGTGATGTATTTTTATTTTCATTGAATAGTAAGAACTTTCTAATTTCTTCCTTTATTTCTACAGTGAACCAGGTTCAACCTCCATGTATTTGAGTGATTTCTGCAGTATGTTTTATTGCTGAGAACTAGTTTGAGTTTACTGTGGTTAGATAGGACTCAAGGAATTATGTCAATTCTCTTGTGTTTGCTTATGTTCTTTATGTGTACTATGATGTAATCTATTTTGGAGAATGTTCTATGGGCTGCTGAAAAGAATGTGAATTGGACAGACCATTGTTGTGTAGAATAGTCAGTATATGTTTGTAAAGTCCGTTTGAATTATGGTGTCATTAAATTCAGAAGCTTCTTTGCTTATCTTTTGTTTGGTTGACCTGTCCTTTGGTAAGAGCCAGTAATTAAAATTTTCCACTATTATTGTGTTTGAATCTATCTTCTTCTTTAAGTCTGAAAGTATTTGTTTAACATATTTAGAAGTTTCATTGTTTGGTGCATAGATATTGACCACTATAATTTCCTCTTCATGGATTATTTCCTTTATTAATATGTAATGACCTTCCTTTTCTCTTTGTATTGATTTTAATGAAAAATCTATTTTATCAAATGTAGTTGTGGCTCCTCCTGCCTTCTTGGAGGGTGCATTTGCATAGAATATCTTTTTCCATCCTTTCACTTGGAGTTTGTTTTTACCTTTGACTGTGAGATGGATCTTTTGGAGACAACGTATAGGTGGATCTCATTTTTTCATCCGATCTGCTGTTCTTTTTCTTTTGATTAGAGAATTGAGTTAATGTTTAGGATTATTATAGAGAGATATGGTATGTTTCCTGCCATTTTCTTGATTTTCTGAATTTTTCTTCTTTCTTCTTCCTGTGCTTTCTAACTTGTTCTTATAGTGATTTTTGATATGTTTCCTTGATTTTGATTGTTTTCTTCACATTGTATTCTGCCTTTTAGTATTCTTTGGAATGCTAGTTTAGTGTCATGAATTCCTTTAATTTTTGTTTGTTTGTCATGGAAAGTGTCAGTTTTACCATCAAATTTAAATGATATTTTTGCTGGATATACCAGATTATTTTAGCATTTGTTGATCTTCAGGGCTTGGGTTATATTATTCCAGGCTCTTCTTTCACTGAGAACTTATGTGGAGAGATTTGCAGTGATTCTGATTTTCTTTTCATTGTAATATAGCTCCTTTGGTTTTGCAGCATTTAAAAGAATTCCTTGGTATTCAAGCTTAATGGTTTTACTATGCTGTGTCTAGAAGTGTTTCTTCTTGGACCCTTTTTAGTATGGGTTCTATACACTTGTGGTAGGTGAGTAAGATTTTTCTCTCTTAAGATTGGGGAAGTTCTCTATTATTATTTTACTGAACAGATTTTTGATGTTTTTAATTTTAAATGCCTTCCCCTTATTGATCTCTATTATGTGTAAATTTGATTTCTTAGCTGAGTCTGTCATTTCTTGGATTTCCCTTTGGTAGGTTTTGAGTTGTTTTTTTTTCCATAGCTTTGCCTTTTTGCTCATTCTATTTTCCATTTCATTTATTCTGTTACCTATGGATTCCACTGTGGTTTGGATTGTGGAAAGTGACCTTTACGGCTCCTGAGATCAGTTCTCATAATATTAATTTCATCTTTTAATGAGGTATAATTGAGTCTGCTTTTATCTCCATATCTTTTTTGGAGTCCTGCATTTCCTTTGTCATTCTTCTTCATACTCCCGAAATTATTTTTGCATCTCCCCTTTTATTTCATTGGCCATTTCTATCATCATTTGTTTAATTGTTCTTTTGTCCTCTATCTCTTCTTCACTCTCACTGGGGTCTTTTCCTGGATTTTAGTTGTCTTTGGTTTTGGTTTGTTGTCTTGATTGTTCATGAATCTTGTAATCTTTCATTGTGATTTACACACTTTAGTTCAGAGATTGTCAGGGCCATGACCCAATCTTGGCCTGTTCATGCTCAACAGGTTGCAGACCTTGCTTGGTGCCAGCTAACTCACACTCAGTATGCTAGCCCACACTGGGTCCCTGGGTCAGCAAGTGCCTGTGCACTTGGCCCCAGGCTAGCTGACAAGCTTTGTCCAGTCTGCAGCAGGGTCTCCAGGCCTCTAGGGTGGACATCCTTCAGAAGCAGTGGGCTCCCACAGGTGCATGGGAATTCACACTTTGGTCCCAGGTTGATTTTCACCTCTCTGGTGGCCTGAGCTTGGCCTCTGACTTGTGTGTCGATGGGTGTGGGCTTCATGGCTCATGACTGGGAGTACTCTGCTAGCAGCTGAGCTCTTAGCCCTCTCTGTTGTGGAGGGATAGGGAAACCAATCTCAGGACTCTGGGATGTGAGTGTACTGTGGGAGTGGTAGGCTGACACCGGTGTATGGGCTTTTGCCTGTTTTGTTTTCAAACAGGCCCAGTTTCCCTGCCAATAGCCAGGGCTGTGTTGGACACAGGTTCCTAGTGTCCAGCCAGTGTGAATACTAGTGTCTTTCTGCTGGAAGCCAACAGATGGGATGAGGAGGAATGAGGAAGGGCTCTGACCAATTTGTCCTCTTCAAGTATGGTGCTACTTCTTGGGCAGGAGAGTGAGTATGGGCCAAACTTGTAAGTCACCATCAGCTCTGGTCTCCCATGGTGAGTGTGGGAACCCAGGAATGTACTTACTGATCCTGGTATTGGTTTGATTAATCTCTGTGCCTGAACGCTGTAGTTTCTCTGGTAGGGTCCAGAGTCCTGGGCAGCCATGAAAGAACGCTAGCAGCTCAGTTGTACTGATTGTGGGCTGACCAGTGGTGCTGTGGAAGCTCTCCAAGTCTGGATGCAATCCTGCCTTACTACTAGTAACGGTCTCTTTCTGTGCTGCCTGGAGACCAATGCTGCAGGAGTTTTCTGCATCTAGATGCTACAGGCCCTGCTTCAGTCCTTTAGGTCCATATTTAATGTTAGGGCAAACTTATTTCTTAGGATTCTAATTTAAACTTGGGATAAAACATATTTTAAGGAATATGTTCTATGTTACATTAATTTGAGGGGTTTTTATTCATGAATATTAAAAGTAAAGTTAACTTGAGGGAATACAAACAATTTTAAAGGTTATGTAGAAATAAAAGATCTACTCTGGGTTATTGAAAATAAAAAGAATCTCTAGGATATTTTTCATAATCTTTTTTTTACATGGGATTGTTATACAATTCTTTTTCCTTTCTTTTCTTTCTCCTCTCCTCTCTTTTTTTCCCTTTGTTTGTCTTTTCCCTCTCTTGTCTTTCTTTTATACAGTTTCTCCTCTCCCTTTACACCACATCCCCACACATTCTGGGATTGAATGTAAGATCTAATGCTTACTAGACAAATTGCTTTGTCATTTGAGTCACAATAACTGCTCTTTGTAACTGTAGTTATTTTGAAGGTAGAACATCTTGTGTTTATTTTTGTTTGTTTGTTTTTTGTTTTTTTTCCAGAGGAGGCATCAGACCAAGTTCTCACTACCTGTGTTCTCCTGCATAACTTGGATTAATGGTATATAAACCCAGCTTGTTTGTTGCATTTGCTAATGTTTTCCTGAGCAGACTAGAACTCAATCCTTGTTGTCATTACCTTTAAGTAACTGGAGATTGCAGGCATCAACATCTATTTCAGCTTTTAAATAGATTAAATAAAAATATCCATAGTGTGAATAGCAAGACACTGGCAGAGATAAAGAGTAAAACTGGAAAGTAATTTTCAGGAAAAGTTATTTGTAGTCACGTAAAATATTAAACCATATGATCTAATGTTTTACTACACAAGCTCAAAGACATACACACACACACACACACACACACACACACACACACACACACACACACACACACCTATAAATGTATATACAAATATAGAGCTCTGGAAGTAAAAATAAGAAAATATTTTCTTTAAAAATTTTAATAAGTCTATAGGTAATTATTTTTAATCATATTAACATAATATATGGAATAAAGAAAGACATAAAAATAACACATGCAAGAGTGAAACAAAATTCAAAAGACACAAAACTAAAATGTAAATAGTAAATTTAATAGATAAAAAACAATAACTCAGAGTGGGAATGTGGCTTAGCGGTAGAGTGCTTGCCTAGCATGCATGAAGCCCTGGGTTCAATTATTCAGTACCACATACACAGAAAATGCCAGAAATGGCACTGTTGCTCAAGTGGTAGAGTGCTACTCTTGAGCAAAAGCAGCTCAAGGATAGTGCCCAGGCCCTGAGTTCAAGTCCCAGGACTGGCAAAAGAAAATAACTCCTTAGAGTAAGATGTAGGCATCAGACCTGAAGCCACTCAGGTTTAGTTAAGTTTCTGAGTCCTTGACTTCAGTTCATAAGATTTGGAATTTAGCAAAGGAAATACAGCAGTAAATATGTGAACAAATACTTAAGAAACAAATTTCCAGCTACAGCTAAACATTAGAGCATGGGTTTCCATGACCAGATGTGACTTGCCCTGTCAGAACTAAGTAATCTGTAGGGCAGAAGGAGTGAATACACAGGGTGGGTGAATTTTGAGTGACTTTGAAAGAGCTCAATTAGTTTACAGCATATTCAGTAGGTGAAGGTCAGGGCCATGGTGAGGAGATGCATAAATGAGAGTAACACTCTTTCTTGTGAAAGTCTAAGCATTGGGCTGTGTGCTTAAAATGTGGTTTGTAATTAAATTCTACAAGGACTCTGTCCATAACCATGTCTTCAAGTATATTGTTAATAAATGTGTAATTTAATAGAGTGCTATGCAGCAGGTTAAGGACAGACCAATTTAGTAATGGCATTGCATCAGTGTCTCTGTCATTTTACTAAAATTACATTCAGCTGCTAAATTTGTATGCTTACATTTTCTTTCAAAATTGATACTTTAGCACAGCCCAGAATTAGACTTTATTTAGTGTCAGGACTTGAATCATCTACTATAATGCCTCCTCCTATCTTGAAAATGGAATGTGATATATATTTCTTAAAGATTCAGATATACTGCAGAGGATGTAGGGACGTAACAGTTTCAAACTATAGCACTAAAAATGTAGATATGATGATACCTTGCAAGGAAGCACAACCACAGGAGAAAAAAAGAAAACCAACACACAAGAGTCTAGCACATCAGTTCTACATTATATCTGCAGGGATCCAAGGAGGCAATTTTAAAATGAGGAATAAATCATTTGCTATAGATAATCTATGGATTAACAAATGTTTGAAGACATGAATGAGAAGCAGGGATCAGAGTAAGACACTGTTCACATGCCTAAATAGCCAATTTGATCTCTCAAGCCAAAGCAGATATGAAAATGGTCTGTGTAAAAAAATGAGGAGAACATGGGCCGGTGCCACCATTCCCATTTTTAAAGAGAATTTTACAGTGTCTGCTTTAGACTTTCATTTGTTTAACTCATATGTGTAAGTAGAGAATATTTTATTTAAAAAAAATTACCTTTAATGGATACCTTCTATGTTTACATCTTGTAATATTGCTGTAGCTAGGCAAGATGAAGTAAAACTCTCTTTCTTTGCAGATGACATGGTCTTGTATTTAAAGAATCCCACAGACTCCAATCCCAAATCACTCCAGCTGATTCAAAACTTTGGCAAAGTAGCAGGGTATAAAATTACACTAAAAAATCAGTGACTTTTCTGTATGCCAACAATGAGAAAAGCGTGGCTGAAATCAGGAAGGCAACTCCATTCATAACAGCCCCACAAAAAATAAAATATCTAGGAATTAACTTAACCAAAGAAGTGAAGGACCTCTATGATAAAAACATTTAAAACCTGAAAAAGGAAGTCAAAACAGAACTTAGAAAGTAGAAAAACCTCCCATGCTCCTAGATTGGAAGGATCAACATTGTGAAAATGGTAATACTTCCCAAGGCTATCTACAACTTCAATGTGATACCTATCAATATGCCAACCTCATTCTTCAAGGAAATAGAAGAGGCAATCCAAAAATTCGTATGGAACAATAAAAGACCCCAAAAAGCAAAAACAATCCTTAACACAAAGAACAGTGCTGGAGGAGTATCAATACCAAATTTCAAACTCTACTACAAAGCCATAGTAATCAAAACAGCTTGGTACTGGCACAAGAACAAACATCAGGACTAATGGAATAGAATTGAAAACCCAGAAATGAACCCACAGATCTATAGCCATCTAATCTTTGATAAGGGAGCTAAAAAATAGAATGGAAGAAAGACAGCCTTTTCAGTAAATGGTGCTGGCAAAATTGGTTAATCACTTGTAGAAAACTAAAGCTAGATCCTTGTATATCACCCTGCACCAGAATCAACTCCAAATGGATCAAAAACCTTGGAGTCAAAGTAGACACCCTGAAAACATTACAGGAAGTAATAGGAGAAACCCAAGATCACCTTGGTACAGGCCAAAATTTTCTTAATAGAGACCCAGAAACACAACCAATTGAAGAAAGGTTGAACAAATGGGATTGCATGAAGTTGCAGAGCTTCTGCATGACAAAGGACATAGCTAACAAGATCAATAGAAAGCCCACAGATTGGGAGAAGATCTTTACTAGCCATACAATGGACAAGGGTCTCATATCTAAAATATACCTGGAACTCAAAAAAGTAAATCCCCCAACAACAAATCCTCAAAGAAACATTTGTCCAATAAATAAGTTGGCTAAAGACTTACAGAGAAACTTCTCTGAAGAGGAAAGATGGATGGCCAGTAGACACATAAAGACATACTCAACCTCCCTACCCATCAAAGAAATGCAAATCAAAACAACACTGAGATACCATCTCATCCCAGTTAGAATGGCTAAAATCAAGAACTCTAATAACAACAGATGCTGGAGGGGATGTGGACAGAAGGGAACCTTACTGCATTGTTGGTGGGAGTGTAAACTTGTTCAACCACTTTGGAAAGTAGTATGGTGGTTCCTCAAAAGACTCCACATAGAGCTCCCCTATGACCCAGTAATCCCACTTTTGGGCATTTACCCAAATGATCAGAAACAAGACCATACTAAACCCAGATACCCCTCAGTAGATGAATGGATCAAGAAAATGTGATACACACACACACACACACACACACACACAATAGAATTCTATGCTTCCATCAGAAAGAATGACATTGCCCCATTTGTTAGGAAATGGAAAGACTTGGAAAAAATTATATGAAGTGAAGTAAGCCAGGCCCAAAGAAGCATAGGTTCCATGATTGCCATTATTTGCAATAACTAGTATATGTCTGAGACAAACAGAAATGGGCAGATAAGTTGATGTTAAGCAAAATGAAGCCCAAGATAAGGACTCAAATCATTTTTCTTTCTTGCTATTGTTTCTAACACGTTTGTAAGATGATTTCTGTGTTGCTTTATATGTCCCACCCCACGGTATAACCCCTGTTTTCACCGTATTTGATGTTGGTATAATTTGTGGAGGGAAAGGGAAAAAACAAGTTGATTAAATGGGGATACAGGTGGGTCCATTGCAACAATGAGATATACAAGAAGTTATTTAGAAAAAAGAACTTTACAACTTTGGTGGGGAAGGGGTGATGGGAGGGCAGGGATGGTAAGGGGAAACAAAGGAGGAGGCAACAATGTTTGATAAGAAATGTACTCATTTCCTTGCTTATGTAATTGTAACCCCTCTGTACAGTATTTTTCACAATAAAAATGTATTAATAAAAAAATTAAAAAACAAAAATAAGAAATGTACTCATTAGCTTGCTCATGTAATTGTAATCCCTCTGTATGGTATTTTTTTTTATTGTGGGAGTGTAAACCACCCAATCCTCCCCCCACCCTGCACCCCTCCCCCCGTGCCCCGCACGAAAGTTGTGAAGTTCGTTTTCGACATAACAACTTGATATCTCATTGTTGCAGTGGGTCTACCTGTATCTGATTTAAACAATTTGTTTTTGTAATTGTAATCCCTCTGTGTGGTATTTTCACACACACACAAAAAACCTTATTAATAAAAAAAATCTCCCTATGAATAACCTTAGCGAAGTCACAAATTTTACTTGGAAATTTGTAAAAAAATTTATCTTTAATGGATACATAATAATGTTATAATTCATGATGACCAGTGTGATACTTTTTTGACATATCAAACTTTTTCCAGTCTATTTATCATGCAAATAATGATTCTTAAATTGTTCTTGAATTCGTTACTGTCTGAGACATAGAGGTTTTTCTTAATGAAAGTGATTTTTGAAGCAATATATAACTTCTTTCCAGTTTTAGTCTTAGATATATATCTGATCAAATATATGATGAAATCAGGGAGAATTCTTTCTAAAAGCCATTTACTCTATTGAGATATTTCAACATATCCTCAAATAAACCACCTACCACTCCTGGAAATACCATATTTCTTTTTTTGTTAAGTTAATTTTATTGTCAAGGTGATGTACAGAGGAATTACAGCTACATAGGTAAGTAGTGAGTACCTTTCTTGTCGAACATTGTTGCCCCCTCCCTTGATTTTCTCCCACTTTTCTGCCCCACCAATCCCCTCCACATTTCCAATGTATTGTCTTGTGAGTATAGCTGTTTCATTAGTTTGCCCTTTGTCCTTTATCTCACCATTTCATTGTCCTCCTTCCCTTTCCTAACTCAAATAAACGTATATATAATACACAGGGATCTAAAATCCAATAGAGTGACAACAAGGGATATACTACTTTAAAAACAACAACAAAGAAAAACCATATAGTCATGTTTTTACATCTCCCTCAAGTTCTTCTGAATGCCAAAAAATCTAATTTACATTAAAAATTGTAAATTAGAAAAAATATAAAAATTATTTGAGTATTGCATGATGCTCATAAAATGTAGATCATTGTAATTTTAAATGCCATAAAACAGAAAACTAGTACTCATTCCTAATAAAATACTTTTAATAGCTCATAATTTCACTTGTGAGGAGTCTATGAGAAATGCAATATATTTATCATAAAATTAATATATTTTTGCTAGTACTGGGGCCTGAACTCAAGGCTTATCCCCCTTGTTTAGCTTCTTTGATTAAATCTACCACTCTACCACTTGAGTCATATTTTCAATTCTGGCTTTTTCCTGGTTAATTGCATATAAGAGTCTCCTGAGATTTTTCTGCCTGGGCTGACTTAGCATTGTGATCCTCAGTTCTCAGCCTCTTCACTAGCCAGGTTTACAGGTGTGAGCCATTAGCACCTGGCAAAAATAACAATTCATTTGGAGATCTTTAAAGTGCATAGCTATAAAATATTTGACATTTTAAAATGAACTCCAATCTTGTTTACAATCTATTTATTGCAAGGGTCATCCTTAAGCCATGTCTTCAAGAAATCACTTGAAGGTAGACAAGAAAGTAGCCAAAGCAGCACCAGTTCACTGGAGAGCACAAACATGAAGTTATAATTTCAAAAAGTAATACAAAGCACTGTAGGATCTGGAATATCTGAAGAATAGGCTTCTAAACAAAATGGAAACTTGGTGATATTTGAAGGTACTTGTTCCTTTAATTTTAATTAATCAAAGACTTTTTGCCTACTTCCAGTATCATTCTCTTGGAACAAATTATCAGTCCAAAGAATGCTTCTGCAGTTCCTTTCTTCAATTCTCCTCAATTACACATCCTGGCTCAGCTGAGCAGTTGCTTTGTATAGCACAGTGGAAATACACTCTTCATAATGAGCTAACCCTTGCTAATTGTTGCTACACCAGACAGATTTCAGCCAGAGCCTTCAAGGTCTTACAACTTTTCATATTTTTTTATTTTTATTTTTTGCTTAAATTGAATTTTCCTTTTAGTGAATCAATGGGATAGATTTTGTTGCAAAACTTCCTTTCCAATTGCCTCCACATAAACTTCTGAGATGAAATATTATATAGTAGAAGCCAGTATAGAACAGCCAGTAGTTGACATACAGCAGAGACACTGCCCTGCTGTATATGTGCTCATTGGGCTGTGGAGGCTTTGATATTTTTGCAAATTATATTTGATTTGGGTTCAAGTATGATACATTATTCAAGCAGTATAATTACCCAAGGAAGGGGATATAGATAATTCTTTTAGAGTGTTTGAAAGGTCGCCTCTATAAAAATTATGTGTATGTCAGGAAATGACTCTTTCTTTAGCAGTACATGTGAAGTAGGGGAGGTGAAAATCCCGAAAGTGACTCACTTCTTTGGAAAAAGAAATTATTGCCATAATATATCATATTTTAAAATGATAATGTCACTTTTTTAAAAAAAAGAACTTGTCTTAAAGAAATTAAAATATTTTATTGTGAATGTAGATGCATTTTTATTGGCTCACCAGCAAGTATCAAAATGAGCCATTGAGCTTTACTTTAACAGTTATGGTCCTTTAACATATCACCAGCAGAAGGTACCAGTGGAAACTTAGGGTGGGACAAGAGATTTTTGCCACAGCCCTATCTAATAAAGCTTAACTTTCTGCCTATCTTGCTACAAAAAAGGAGAAAGAGGAAAGGGAAAGAAATAAAAAAATCTATTTGCAAGATTATTGGAGAGTATGAATCAATATAGAAATATGGTGTAGATACGTTGTGTTGTGAGGAATTACTTATCACCCAGGTAATCAGCAATTGCTCTTTTTACACTTATTATGGGAAAGATAATGTTTCTTGTAAGGACAGTGATTTTTTTTTGGACTCATGCATGATTTCTTGCCAGTGTGCCAAGAGCTCAGAAACAAGATGTCTAGCCAAGGTTAATAGCTAGTTTATGGTTCTCTGTGAAGGATATATCATGTAAGTTTTACAACCACAGACATTTTCTATAACCTCATCTGCTTGAAACACTATCAAAGACTAACTCTCAAGAAGTGCAATTCATTTCAGTCTGCTTCCATGAATTTGATACTGAGGATCTAGAGGAAGAAATAGAGGCAGAGAGGAAAAATAAAGCTCAATAACAATGACAGGCAGAACATAAATGGAGTGAGATCCCAGAATGTGGGACACTCAAACTGGGACATCAAAAGAGAGAAGAGCATATAAAAGACAGAGAATGTTTTCTTTTTATTATTATTTCTATTATTTATTTATAAAAATTAGTTATATTTTTAACCAATTTATTTATTTTATTATATATTTATTAATATCTATTATTATTTATTATTATTGTTATATTCTGAGGGGTTACTATTTCATAAGTCAGGTAATGAGTACATTCTTTTAGGGCAATGTCAACTCTTCCTTTGCTCTCTCCCAATTTCCCCTTCCCATTTCTTCCCACAAGTTGTATAGTTCATTTTTAACATAATGTCTACAAAGTACCATTGCTGCATTTGTTCACTCTAAGAGTCTCCTGCTTAGGCGGCTTCAAATCTGAGTTCTTAGATCTCATCCTCCTTGAGTAGCTAGGATTATAGGTATAATCCTGGCTGCAGTTTCCTATGTAGTTTTGAGACTTATTCCTGGTACCTAATTTATATTATCTCACTTTTAATCTGCATTTCCCAGAAAGGAAGGGGAAAAAAGTGAAGAAGGAGCAAGAGAGGCTGGGTAGGTACAGATATAGGCAATGATAGAAAAGGCGAATGTATGTCAGGAAAATAAAAGCCTTGATACTGTGACCACTTGAGCATTGATACGAAGAAAATAGCTGAGAGAAGTGTAAAGCTGCATGAGGAAGCACCCTAGAGTCAAAGGAGACAGTGGGGCTCTGCAGCACTGCAGGAACTCTTGTGCCTGCTTGCAGGTGAGCAAAAGAATCAAGGATATCTCTAACAATTTTGTACTCAGAAAATACAAGATGGAGCTGCTCTTTACTAAGATGAGGAAGATAAAGGTGTTATTTGTCAGGGAACTGTCTTATATAGGTATGAAATTTTAAATATTGCTTACATATCTAAGTGAATTGTAGAAGTTTGTGCCTTGAGTTACAGTAATATTTTAAAGGCCTAGATTTGATCAAAGATACTAGATTTCAATGATAAGCCATGGGACATAAAAATTGCACAATGAACTTTGGGGCTTCCAATTTACTGCAATACACAAAACAAAAAGTAGCTGAGACTTTTTAAGTGATTAATGCAGCATAAGAAGCGGAAGAGTAGGCACTTTGCTCCATCTTCAGGGTATAAATATGAGCTTTCAGTTTAAGTAGAGAAATAATTGGGGCCATAGGAAGAATACTAGACAGTCCAAGTATTGTCTGATTGATCACTACTTTAATATTGGTTAGTAGGCAAGGACTTTTCATGATAAGAAAGTCATTGGTCCCTAGGGAGAGATTTAACTTTGGTATAAGAATATTCATCTGTCAGTCCTGAAGAGGGTTGTCTATTTCGTATAGGACCATTTGTCTGTGTTTTGAAGATAATAGTTTCAAACATTTGATGTTTGGTCAATTTATTTAAGTAATTAATAAGCCCACTTTGCTTGGGTAAAGAGGATTTCATTATATTTTTCACAAGGAAACCAACATAGCTCTTTTTCTTTTCTTTTTCTTTTTCTACTATGTGCTTTCAAGTTCACATCAGGGACAAACATATCCTAAGTTTTCTCTATTTTACAAAAGAAGGAAAATCCTATAAGTATCTCTATCATAGAAAAATGTAGAAGTAAATATTACTCTCATTTTCTTCTCTGTTTTCACTGCAGAGATTACCTATATTCACATACATAAGGAGAACCAGGAGCCAAATGATTCAGAGCCTTCTCTCAACCCAGAATACCACTGTCACCTCCTACTCTTCCTTGTTACCTCCCCATCCAGAATGCACAACCATCTGCAGTTGAGCTCCACGGAAAGCACAGCATCCTGCTACATTTGGGATGCTGCTTTCTGAGGGAAATTTTGGTTTCATAATTCATCCATCATTTGCATTTTCTACATTTTTGAAATACTGAAGATATTCAACTCATAACTTAGACATTAATTAAATGCAAATCTTGGGGTAATTTAAATCATCTTCAGGATGTCAGAGACTGAAGGAGATTTGAAGAAGGACATGATCCAAAAGCAAAGTCTAACCCTTCTGAATGGTACTAAATGCACAGGGGCAGCAGGATTAAGAGTTGAGAAAAGGCTGTGACAGCCCACTGACCTTCTCATAAATTCTTGTTTCTCTTCTCTGAGAAACTCATTTAAAGATGTTACCTATGCCTTCCAGTTTTGATTCTCAATGAGATTCCTGCCTATCTCTTTTATTCTTGGATAATTTTTGCATTTTAATGTCTTGAGTATTCAAAAAAGTATTAAAAGGTTCACAGTGAAAAGTTTCCTTCTGGTATAAGCTAAATAGTCTCCTCCATACTCTTCTATTGAGGGCCTGACTCCAATGTGGGTTAGAGGTGGAGCTTTGGAAAACAGCCCAGTTGCTGGCCCTCATTAAGTCTCTTGTCTTTTATGATAATGAAGATGTTCTTTTCTCACCCTGTGTCTTTTCTATGAGAGGATACAATGAGAATATGGCTCTCTAAAAAATAGAAAGTGGTCTCTCCAATCACAATCTACAGGTGTCTTGGTCCTGGACTTCTGGCTTCCATAACTATGAGAAAGACATGCTTATTGTATGCCATCCAGTCCAAGGTATTCTGTTAAAGCCACAGAAACTCATTTTGATTTCCTCTCAACCTTGTTTGCCATACACTTAGATTGTCCCTCCTCCCTGTACAGATCAAAGCTATTGTTGTTATTCACTTATTTATTCTTTCCTGTCACTATTCTTTATGTCCAATTCAATATTGAGAACATAAGCTGCTTTATGAATATATTTTCTATTACATTTTTGTGTAAAAGAGCAGACTACAAATCATATTTTTCAAGTTAATATATCTCATTTCTTTTAATATCCAAATAAAAAGCAGTTTCTGTTCCTTTATTTGTAACTAGTTTTGTCATATGATGCTTAACTGGCACTGTTTTTGCTATTATATACACAATGGTGCCATAAAGAGGGAAAAAAGAAGTAATTTGTAAATAAATAAATAGAACTTTTAAGTGAAGTAAGCCAGTTCTGAAGGACAAAGATTACTTTTGTTTTCTTATATGTGGATTCAAGACCTTAAACACTATATATGTATATCTGTATACATACAGGATCATATACATATACATATGTAAATATGCATATACATGTATGTGTATACAATACACATACAGTATCATATATATGTGTATTACATATTATATATAAATATATCATATATCAATATTTATATTATTATATTATATTATATATATAATATTTTAACAAGGCACCTATGGCTCACAACTATAACCCTAACTATATAGGAGGCTGAGATCTGAGGACTGAAGTTTGAAACTAGTCAGACTAGGGAAGTCTGTGAGACTCTTATCACAAATTAACCATCAAAAACTGGAAATGGAGCTGTGGCTCAAGTGATATAATGCTAGCCCTGAGTAGAAAATCTCAGGGATTATGCAGAGCCTTAAGTTCAAGCAATAGGACTGGGACATACAAAAAAAGTCTTGGAACTGTTTAAAGGTGGAGAAAAACACAAAGCTAAAGAGAAAACAATACTAAAATACATTGCATCTGGGAATGAAGATGGCATAATGAAACCAACTGAAAGGTGTTGAATAAAAAAGGGTATACGATCACAAACAAGACCATACTAAAGCTACCAGCATAACTGTTTATCGCAGCATTATTCACCATAGCTAAGATATGGAAGCAACCTAGATGCCCTTCAGTAGATGAACTGATCAAGAAAGTGTGATATATATATATATATATATATATATATATATATATATATGTGTGTGTGTGTGTGTGTGTGTGTGTGTATATGTATACATATATATATTATATATATATATATATATATATATATATATATAATGGAATTCTATGCCTCCATCAGAAAGAATGGCATTGCCCCATTTGTTAGGAAATGAAAAGACTTGGAAAAATTATATTAAGCCAAGTAAGCCAGGCCCAAAGAAAAATAGGTCCTATGGTTTCCCTTATCTGTAATAAATAGTATATGTCTAGGACAAGCAGAAGAGGTCAAAAGCTTTGTACATATGACCATATAACTTGATGCTAAGCAAAATGAACCCCAAGATAGGGACACAAGAGGTTTTATCTTTGTTGCTGTTGTTTTAATGTACCTATAATATATTATATAATTTTTTTGTTTCTTTTGTATGTTCTTCCCCCGTGGTATAACCCTGTTTTCACTGTATTTGATTGCGGTGCCCTACATCTTGCATATACATTTTTCTAATTTGGGCAGGGGAAGGGAAATAACAAAATGCTGAAACAAAATACAGGTTGACCCATTATAGCAGTGAGATGTACAAGACACTATGCTGAAAACAAACTTTACAACTTTGGGTGGGGGGAGGGAAGAGTTGGGGAGGTGGGGTGGGAAGGGATGGTAGTGGAAAACCAACCAACTGGTAACAATGCTCAATATGAAATGTACACATTACCTTACTCATGTAACTGTATCCCCTCTGTATGGAATCTTTACAATTAAAAATATATATTAGAAAAGGGTATTAGTGATGAAAAATGTGAATAGCTGAAGGAAGGGATCTGATTAAAATACCATACACGCATATGTAAAATATCAAGAGTGAGGCCTCTTTGAGCAATTAATGTACCTTAAAGAAAACAAAGACAGAGATGTAAATCAGTTGAGTGGATCTTATTGGGTCGGAGAAGGTAAAGGAGGTTGGAAGATGAACAAAATGCTTCACGGTACTTTAGTGAAAATGGATTGAGGAAGCTTGTTGAAATTAGTCTGAGAAGAAGGGGGGAAATAAAGGAAAATGATGGAGGAACTCAGCTAGATCAAAGCACATTGTGTGTGAAACATTTCAAAATGAGGCCCCCTTTTGCATAAGTAATTAACGTTTATAACAAAGGTGGGAAACAAGAGACATAATGCTACAACAATAAACAATTTGTATGTCTGGGCATGATGACATATATTTGTAATCTCAGTTACCTATAAGAAAAGGATTGACAGAATTGTGGTTCCAAGCCAGTCCAGGCCAAAGGTTAATGAGATCACATCTCAAGAAATAAATTGGAAGCCAGGCACCGGTGGCTCACGTCTATAATCCTAGCTAATCAGAAGGCTGAGATCTGAGGATCGAGGTTCAAAGCCAGCCCAAGCAGGAAAGCCCGTGAGACTCTTATCTCCAATAAACCACTAGAAAACCGGAAGTGGCGCTGTGGCTCAAGTGGTAGAGCATTTGCCTTGAGCTGAAGAGTGCAAGGACAGCGCCCAAGCCCAGAGTTCAAGCCCCACGACCAACTAAATTAATTAATTAATTAATTGTACACGATAGTGTGTGCGTGGGGGTCTCAGCTTTGTGGGAGGCTAGATCATGGTCTGGGTCTGATCCAAGCAAAAATGTGAACCTCTATCTGATAAATAACCTTAAAGTCAAAAAGACTGAGGCATGGCTCAAGTTACAGCAAATGCACAGTCTAGTAAGCCTTGAGTACAAACCCCAGTACCACCAAAACAAAACCAAAATCCCCCAAAAACAAAAAACAAAACCCAAACATGTGCATGAGTGATTTTGCACATGCACTTGTATATGTCAGCAAGGAACTATAGATAAATATTGCTGTCATGCATGTGCATTTAAAGACTTTCACACTTCCGTAGTATTATCTGAAAACACTACCCTCTTTACCTCCAGGCAAGGACCTTCCAGAAGCACTGGAAGTGAACTGAGAAGTCCTAAAGCTGCAGTAAGAATAAATATGCCAAATGAGCACAGTGAGTCACACTGCCCATAAGTCTAACTATACTGTGGTTTATTGAGCTTATGTTTTTACTAGTCTGATGGGTAGAAAAATAATAGCATTGTAGTTTTAAAATAACTGAGAGCTCAAACTTCTTCCCTTCCAGAGACTAGCCTCTTTGCCTACTTTACCTTTTCTGTTCTTGTGTCTTTCTTTTATATAATAGGGAATCCTTGTAAGTAATATTAGGTATTTTAGGAAGTTTCCCAACAGGTTCTTATCCTTGGATGAGGGGTATTTTTTTCAGTGCCTTTGGGTTTCTAGTATGTTTTACCTTCATGTTCTTAATTTTACCCAGCTTCTGAATAATTATATCAAATGGGTATTTACAAAGGAAATCTCCTATGTTTTCTTTGGTTTGGTTTCTTATATACCGGGAGTTACCATATTAAGAATTCATCGTTGTGCAAATGTGTGCACATATTTATTTTCCCAAGACTAAGGGTTGCCCTCAAACATCTCTGTCAAGTACATCTTTCCACATCACCTTTAATCTTTTAGAGTACTTGTTAGGGTAGTTTTCTCAATGTCTGTCTCTTCACAGTTTTCATAATTTAAGTTTATACATAGAATAAATAATAGTGATTCAAAAGTTGGACTTAAAAATTTATATGGAGTTTAGTGATATAGTAAATAACTGTTGTGTTAATTGAGGTCAGGTCAAGATTATTATTGCACACCAAGAAGACAGCAATTTGAGTTCTTATTGCTTCTATTTATTGCATTCATTTTGAGGCACCTTCAGGAAGTTTTGAGGTTTTTCAATATGGCTATACATGTTTCTTTTTAAATATTCATAAAAATTTTCCCTGATGAATCTTTTTGTCCTTTGCAATTTGATTTTGTGTTTGATTGCTATTGATCTCTGTAAGGTAATGTTACCCTCTAGTATGAATTAAATGTAGCACATTTGATAATTGTTACTGAGTTGCTTTTTTGTTTATAATAATTTAACCTTCAAGGAGTTACAGATTAATCTCCTTGCTCTTAATTTTCATGTTTGTTCATTTTTGTCTAATTAGAACAATTTTATTATATATATAGTAATAATAGTATATTAGTACAACATTAAATAAGATTTATTTGTTGTTTATTATTTTATGAACAATGTTTCACATGAATCACTATCAGGCTTAGTAAGGAAACTTTCTATTCCAATGATAATTTCCATTATCTTTCATTGCACTACTATTCACCATTCACTATTCCCAAGTATATAAGTCAAGATATGAAATATATATATACATATACATATATATATAGTATCAAGATATGAAGTCAGCACAGATGCCTCTAAATAGGAGAATGGATCAAGAAAAATTGATATATATATATCCATTAGAAAGAATGATATGCTAGTATTTGTAAAGAAATGAGAAGACCTGGAAAAAGTTATGTTAGATAAAATAAGTCAGCACCAGCGAGACAAAGGATGAATATTTTCCCTTATACGTGGAAGCTAGAATTAGCTTATTAACATATAAGTAAATTTGTTGGGTGTTATGCAAGTATACAAATGTATTAACTGAAATATGGTAGATACAAAGGAGAACTCAAATAGTGTAATCTTTTGAAAGACAAAGACAAAGTTCAACAAAACCAGCATCAGGAAGCAGGCACTTGAAAGGGTTAGGGTAGGGTAAAGAGGAAAGGGGCAGATGAATGAAGAGGAGAAGAGGGGGAATATGCGATCAATAATTCAATGTATATCCTAAAAAATTAAGAAAAACGAGAGAAGGGGTGAGTAGGGAAGAAATGTGTGAGAATGTTGAAAGGAATGACATTTGTCAAAATGCATTATATTCATAAACTACTTTATTCAATGGCAACTCCTTTGTGCAACTACTTAAAGATAATAAAATCTATTTCAAGGTAAAGAATGATTTCTAAAATTTTAACATTCTAGAATCTATAAATATATTATAGCTTACATAGATTAATAAATATTTGCATGTTTCAACTTTTACTTATACTCCTGTTCTCCTATCTTTTTTTTTTTTCATTTTGAAGCAAGTTCTGGCTATTTATCTGAGATAGTCTTGACATCTTTCTCTACTTGCCTATGCCTCCTGAGTGCTGAGATTACAGAGGAGCACCACTATTCCAGGCTCTATTTCTCTTTCTTTCAATAGGGATAAACCACTCAAGTATATAATTAGTTATATGAGTCAGTGTGTAAAAATTCTACCTTTTCCCCCTAGTGACCATTTTGACAATGAAACATGATTAAAGAGAAACTTACTAATGGGACTGGAATATGAGTATATTTGAATGTATATATGATTTTAATTAACTTCTTTGTTTGTTCACCTGCTTTGTTTCAAATTCTAGTTATGTGTAGTCTAAAATTCAAACAAAGAAACTGTAGGGGAAAAACCCAGCGCAATGGGGTTAGGAGGTAGTAGGACAACAGGAAAGCATAAAGACATTCAAAAGGAGATAATAGGAAAGCATAAAGACATTTAAAAGGAGAAGTTCATTTTCCACTAGAGTGTAAATATGTTCAGTTCATTATCACTTACTTTATTATATCTGGAGAAGTTGAGGCTAAATATTATGGGGGTGGAGGATAACATATGTTACCCCCTGCTCATCTCATAGCATTGGGAAGCAAAGAGAGAGAGAGAGAGAGGGAGGGAGGGACTAGGGAAAAATATACTCATTAAGGCCATGACCTTAATGATCTATTTACTTCAAGTAAGACCTTCCTCTTCAAGTTTCCATTACCTCTCCATAGGTTATTAAGCTATGAATCCAACATTGGAATAATCCACTGATGATGTCAGGGCCCTCATGAACCAACCATCTCCAGTCCCCAACTTCAGCACATTGCTGCATCCAGGATCAACACATTAGCTAATGGGCTTGTCATGACATTTCAGACCCAAACCATAACAGCTTTTCTGTTCTCAGACAAGGTGAATAAGAACCACTATTTTCACAGATATGACTTAAGTAAACAGAAAAAAGAGATATTTTCCCAAGGTTTAGCAGTATTGCAAATATTTTTGCCAGAAAACATTCAATAACAATGGTGACCTGAGCTTTTTGTGTCATTTTACTACATGGTTAAAAGGGAAGGATTGGCAAATTAGACTTCCTACTCTCAAGAACTCATTTTCTTCACTCTTCTACAAGTTTTAAAAGTTAGTTCATAACTCTTTCATATTTTAGAACATGCCTATAAATTACTTGTGATAATGTGGCTTCAGATGTTAAGAATAAATAAAATATTCAGAAGTTGGGTATTATTAAACATTTTACTGAAGTTTTTTTGCGCAAGAAAATAGTTTTTCTTTTCTTTCTTTCTTTCTTTTTTTTTTTTGGGTCCGGTCGTGGGGCCTGAACTCTGGGCCTGGGTGCTGTCCCTCAGCTCTTCAGCTCAAGGTTAGCACTCTACCACTTGAGCCACAGCGCCACTTCTGGCTTTTTTCTTTTTGTTTATGTGGTGTTGAGGAATCCAACCCAGGGCCTCAGGCATGCAAGGCAAGCACTCTACCACTGAGCCACCTTCCCAGCCCTAGTTTTCCTTTTAAATTCATCATCTCAACTTCTGTTAACACTTAGTCTGTTATATTAAGACTACAAGCACAAATAAGAAAGTAGCTATTCCAGGTACTGTTGGCTTACACCTGTAATCCTAGCTACTCAGGAGGCTGAGATCTGAGGACTGTGGCTTGAAGCCAGCTAAGGCAGGCAAGATCATGAGACTCTTACCTCCAATTAACTGCCTTTTGGCAGTTAAGAGCTCCTGGAAATGGAGCCCTTGCTCAAGTGGTAGAGTGTTAGCCTTAAGCACAAAAGCTCAGAGGGAGTACCCAGACCCCAGGATTTGTGTGTTCACACAAACACACACACACACACACACACACATACACACACAGAGCTAGGTGCTGATGGCTCATGCCTGTAATTCTAGCTACTCAGGAGGCTGAGATATAAGTATCATAGTATGAACCAGCAGGAAAGTTTGTGAAATTCTTATCTTCAATCAGTCACCAAAATTCCAGAAGTGGAGGTATGGCTCAAGAGGTAGAGTGTCAGCCTTCAGTGCAAAGAGCTTAGAGACATTGCCTAATCCCTGAGTTCAAGCCTTAGTACTGGCGTGCGTGCACAGACAGACACACACACACATACACACACTTAACCCCTCCCCCACAAAATCATGTTCCTTAACCATTCTCCATACCTACTTCCATGCATATTCCAGCTACAAACGTGTAATTCCTATAATTGGAGCTGAGAGTGTAGTTCAGTGCACATACTTTGCACTTACAAGGCCCTGAGTTTGGTCATTTACTATAGGTGAATGAATGAATGAAAGAAAAGAAACTGTACAATGCTGTCATGAATACTTCCTCTCATCTGGTACAAGAAGTAACTCATCTAATTTCTAGCAGTAATAAGATGTTTTACCTGGGAATGAGGGATAAATGCTAATAATATATTTGTTTATTCTTTTGGATGTTATGATACATAAAAAGGACTCAGATTTCTCCTTTGATGTTAACTTCTAGTCTCTAGAAAATGTGATATAAATTAAATCAATTTGAATGTCAGTATTCTTTACAATGTTCAAACATGCTTCCTGGGTTGAGGCAGGAAAGAACGAAAGTATCTTTATTGAAAGACATTAAACATTTCCTAGTATGGAGGATAATAACTTGAAAGACATTTTGTGATTAACTTGAAAAATCTGAAGGAAGGATGGAAGAAGAGAGAAAAACAGAATCAAAAAAGTTAAAGTTTTACTGTGATTTAGGGTTAGTTTGTAAATGAATGTGAGTCTTCAACACTTTAGAGTTTAACTTTTTCCCAGCAAGACGTTTTCCTCAAATCTGACAAGTTTGTCCATGTAAGCATCTCAGTGAAAGCTCTGCAACTATTCAAGAAAAAATTTCAAAGAAATAAATTCATAACATCATTGAAGTGTAAAAATCACAACCTGTCAAAAGTTTCATTTATTAACTCACTAGCTAGTAAGGGGTTCAGTCAGATGTCAAACCAAGTTCAAAGGACAATTTTTAGCTATTCAAATCTTTAATAGACAAACTTATATTGCTTTGCTAAGCGTAAAGAATCACCTGCAATGCTATGGGCAGGGACAGATAACATTTGCATTGCAATCAGTTTTCTACCATTGAAGTGACAGTTCTTCAAAATCATTAAAGAGCCTGGTCATAAAGTCATTCAAAAGTGTGCAGCTGGCCCTTGGTGTGGCCAAGAGACATTGCCCAGCTCTACTGAAAGCACTTCAAATCTACTGTTCTTTAAATGCATTTCTGATACTTTCATGATTTTCTCTTAAAAAGTCAGTTTAATGAGGTCAAACCCATCCAACTGAGATTTTAGTTGCTAAGCCATAATTATACCCTTCAGGATTACAGTGACTTCTCTAATATATTGATGTCATTAAGATTTTTTTCAAAGACTTCTATGTCTTTATATTTTTAAAACATTGGCTCCTGTAGCTTCAATGGATATTGATCTCAAAAAGACTATCAATGAGATAATGCCTTCTTTATCAATTAGTGAACTTCTGCTGAGGGTAGCCATATACTTACCTAATAAAGCTATACTTATTTTAGCTGCTTTGCAGATCAGGTAGTCAAGTTGATATTAATAGACATTTTCCTGGAACCTCCAGACAGTTTCATAAACATTGGGCAAATAAACAAGAACTGTTAGTTTCCATAAATATCCATCCTCCTTCCTGCTTGGCATGTGGACCTGACAGCTAGACCAGAAAGAAAAGCAAAGAATTTTGGAAACTAGTAACTGGTAGATTAATCATCCTGTCCCTTAGATGATCAACTTCTGCATTTTTGTGGGGGAAATAAATGAACTCTTCGTGTTATTTGAAACAAAGTTGTTCTGTTCCCATGTTATCTGCTTAATTCACTCACTCACTGATCCACACCTACATCTGTAACTTTCCCTGAATCATCCATTCTAAGTTATTTTATCACCACCCCTCAAATACTTTTTGGAATAGAAATTCAGTCTTGTTGTAATGTGAAGAATATTGGCTGTAAAATCTAAGCAGATGGGTAGGGTAAATGACAGCTATTTGGAACAGACATAGAATGTAACTTGGCTGTTACATTTGTAAATATGTTTTTTTCTCTCTCACACAGGAATGTTGGCTAGTTTTCATTGTTATTGGTTCAACTCTTCATCCAAGGCAGAATTTTATGTTCTTGTATGTTCAGCATACAAGAACAAAATGTTAAACAACAATTCAATCAGCACTTTCTATAGGATTCACAGCTTGATTAAATTTCTACTCTCTTCCTTTAAAGAAAAAGCTTTTAATTATAGAAAGTTTAAAACAGAACAAACAGTGTAAAGAATCATCATGCAGTCATTTCACATGAAGGGAACTCCCACCATTCCTTGTACCATCTCTTCTTCTATCCCCTGAGTCATTCTACAGGCCTCTTTTTAGTTCACTCATGCATATTTCATCATGTAAGTTTAAAATATAAAATACTTCTATTTTTAACTTAGACAGAGTATTGTGTTCCTATCTGACATTACAAATGTCCATTCCTTGACTTTTTACTCTTACAATTATTATATTATTATATTTGGTGTTTTAAATCTAGTGTTTTTCCACAGTTTCTCATAGTCTATATATCATTTATGAAATCTTCTTGGCATGATTTCACCTGTTCTTTAGGTTTCTTTTTGGCAGTTTTAGTGAGGTAGAAAGCAGATATTTTGTTAAGACTACATCCTCATTGATGTGTTAAATTTTACCAGAAAGCTCATAAAACCTATTTGTCTTCTTTGTTATCAGTCCTTAGATATTTTCATAGAAATTTAGAAATGTACATATTCTTATTTTCGGTCATTCCATTTTCATTTAAAGAACGAAATATATGGTATCTAGAATGTATTTATGAAGAGCAAGTGCTCACATCATATGTTGAATTTGAAGTAGCATTCATAATAGAAGGCAGGTTCTATGCTCCATTCTTTCTCTATTTTTATTTTCTTTTTCTTTTCAAAATAATCACACTATCATTTAGTGTCACAAATATGTGCCATTTAATTTGTTTATTTATTTAATTTATTTTTTGTCAGTTGTAGGGCCTGAACTCTGGGCTTGGGCATTGTCCCTCAGCTCTTCAGCTCAAGGCTAGCACTCTACCAGTTGAGCCACAGCGCCACTTCTAGCTTTTCTGCTTATGTGGTGCTGAGGAATCTATCCCAGGGCCTCATGCATGCAAGGCAAGCACTCTACCACTGAACCACCTTCCCAGCTCCATATGTGCCATTTAAAATGTTGTAGAAGCAGAGGGTAGATTAGTGTTGAAAAGTAGATTATGCATATAGAAGTTGACTATAGAAGTTGAAAGTAAAAAAGTAGTTATCAGAGGCTGGGAGAGTAGAAAAGAAGGAGAGATAAAGAGAGATGGATCAATGGATTATGAGTTACACATGGATTATGAGTTACATTAAATGAAAGAGAAAAGTTCTGGTATGCTACAGCATAGTGGGGTGATTGTAAATAGTGAGAATGCACTGTGTATTTAAAAAGACAAACAGAAAAAAGAGCTGTAATGTTTTCACTGTAAAGAAATAATAAATGAAGAGAGATATTTTTAATCTGCTTCAAACATTATATAATATATACTTTATGTACTCTATAAGTACAAACAATTTTGCATTTTATATATCAATTAATAATAAATACCATTATAAAAAGAAAGAACAGCTGGGCTGGGAAAGTGGCTCAGTAGTAGAGGGCTTGCCTTGCATGCATGAGGCCCAGAGTTCGATTCCTCAGCACCACATAAGCAGAAAAAGAAAGCCTCAAGTGGCCCTGTGGCTCAAGTGGTAGAGCGCTAGCCTTGAGCTGAAGAGCTGAGGGACAGCACCTAGGCCCAGAGTTCAGGCCCCAAGACTGGATCAAAAAAAAAAAAGAACAGCTGGGTGTGGTGGCACATGCCTATAATACCAGCAACCTGGGACACTAAGGCATGAGGTCATAACTTCAAGGCCAGCTTAATCTATATACAGAGTTCCAGGTCAGCTTGGGCTATATAATGAGAACTAATATCAATAAGTAAATAAACAAATAAAACTTTAAAAATAATCATAACTTAGCAAAAGGAACAATAAAATCATCTTGTATAAGAATAAAATATATCTCTTTTCCATTTTTCCATTTACATATGAAATTTTCATAACACAAAGCAGATTAACAAGGGAAAAATGTGAAAAGTTACTGAACAGACTTTAATAGATTTTTTTTAAATTTAATTTAATTTTATTTGTGAACATACTGTACAGAGGAGTTACAATTACATGGGCAGGATAATGCGTACATTTCTTACCAAGCATTGCAGCCTCCTCCTTTGTTTACCCTTCACCTCCCTTCCCAGCCTCCCCCCTCCCCCCATCCCAATCCTTCTCCTTCCCCCCCCCCCCACCGACGTTGTAAAGCTCGTTTTGGACATGACAACTTGTACTTCTCATTGTTGCAACAGGTCCACCTGTATCCTTAAACAACTGGTTTTTCCCCATCTCCTCCACAAGTTATACTGACATCAAATATAGTGAAAGCAGGGGTTATACTGTGGGGGAGGGACATACAAAGCAACAAAGAGATAATCTTATAAATGCGTTAGAAACACATGCTTGAAAGAAAAAAAAACATTAAAATACACATCTAAGGGTTCATTTTCCTGACATCACATTATCTGACCTTTTCCGCTTGACTCATACATATACTAGATATTACAAATAAGGGAAACCATGGGACCTATGTTTCTTTGGGCCTGGCTTACTTCACTTAATATAATTTTTTCCAAGTTTTTCCATTTCCTAACAAATGGGGCAATGTCATTCTTTCTGATGGAGGCATAGAATTCCATTGTGTATATATACCACATTTTCTTGATCCATTCATCTACTGAGCGGCAACTGGGCTGGTTCCATATCTTAGCTATGGTAAATAATGCTGCAATAAACATAGTTGTGCTGGTAGCTTTAGTGTGGTCTTTTTTGTAAACATTTGGGTAAATGCCCAAAGGT
Organism: Dipodomys spectabilis; assembly: GCF_019054845.1. Classification (NCBI taxonomy): domain Eukaryota; kingdom Metazoa; phylum Chordata; class Mammalia; order Rodentia; family Heteromyidae; genus Dipodomys; species Dipodomys spectabilis. Next base: position 7,406,204 of record NW_024871113.1, read on the forward strand.
GGGATTGCTGGGTCATAGGGGAGTTCTATGTGAAGTCTTTTGAGGAACCTCCATACTGTTTTCCAAAGTGGTTGAACAAGTTTACACTCCCACCAACAATGAAGTAAGGTTCCCTTCTGTCCACATCCCCTCCAGCATCTGTTGTTGTTAGAGTTCTTGATTTTTGCTGTTCTAACTGGAGTGAGGTGATATCTCAATGTTGTTTTGATTTGCATTTCTTTTATGGCTAGGGATGTTGAACATTTCTTCATGTGTCTATTGGCCATCCTTCTTTCTTCTTCAGAGAAGTTTCTCTTTAAATCTTTTGCCCACTTATTTATTGGGCAGTTGTTTCTTTGAGGATTTGTTGTTGGGGGGTTTAATTTTTTGAGTTCCAAGTATATTTTAGATATGAGACCCTTGTCCGTTGTATGGCTAGTAAAGATCTTCTCCCAATCCGTGGGTTTTCTATTGATCTTGCTAGCTATGTCATTTGCCCTGCAGAAGCTCTGCAACTTTATGCAATCCCATTTGTCCAACCTTTCTTTGATTTGTTGTGTTTCCGGGTCTCTATTCAGAAAATTTCGGCCTGAGCCAAGGAGACCTAGGGTTTCTCCTATTCCATCCTGTAATGTTTTCAGAGTGTCTGCTTTGAGTTCAAGGTCTTTGATCCATTTGGAGTTGATTCTGGTGCAGGGTGATATATAAGGATCTAGCTTAAGTTTTCTACATGTAGTTAACCAATTTTGCCAGCACCATTTACTGAAGAGGTTGTCTTTCTTCCATTCTATTGTTTTAGCTCCCTTATCGAAGATTAGATGGCTATAGGTCTGTAGGTTCATTTCTGGGTTTTCAATTCTATTCCATTGGTCCTGAGGTCTGTTCTTATGCCAATACCAAGCTGTTTTGATTACTATGGCTTTATAGTAGAGTTTGAAGTTTGGTATTGATATTCCTCCAGCAGTGTTCTTTCCGTTGAGGAGCGTTTTTGCTATTCGGGGTCTTTTATTGTTCCATATGAATTTTTGGATTGCCTCTTCTATTTCCTTGAAGAATGAGGTTGGAATTTTGATAGGTATTGCGTTGAATTTTTAGATAGCCTTGGGAAGAATTGCCATTTAATGGACATTTTAACACAGTTGCCTTCATAAGAAAATGAAGACTCCCCAAACAATAAATACTATTTATGTTAAGTTCATAAAGGAATAGATAGTTATGAAGATGTATGATCTCAGCCGAGAGAGAGAAAATGGGTATTTGGGTATATAGCTAACTAAACATTGTCATACTCACTATGAATCACAGCTCTGCAATCTCTCTAGTATCAGTTTTTCATTAATGTCACAACTCCTTTTGGCTTCCTATGACAGCTTATTAATTTTTATTTTTCTTATTTTATACATAGACATGATGATACTTCACAAACCATACACCTCTTATCTATTCCTTTGCATTGTCAACACACACACATGCACACACACACACACACACACACACACACACACACACACACACACACACACATTGATCTTTATTAAACTGAAATACCTTAAAATATTATTGGAATCACATAATTTTTGCCTGTGATAAAAAGACAAATAGATATACTTTAAAAGTTTCTTTTACTGGGGATTCTTTCATAGACAAATGTTTCCACTTTACTAATTCTATTCCATTTTGCTTTACTTAGCTGTTATAAATTAAAGAATACTCACTTTGGAGGATTCCCCTCTTGCTGCAACTTTATAACTCTTATCCTGAAACACCAGGAGAGCCACCAGAACTGAAGAATCAAGCTGGAGCTACTGGACTTCTGAGTGACAAACTCTTTACCTAGAAGAAAATATTTAAGAAGAATTTTTGTGTCAAGTTTGTGTCTAGGCATCATGAAGTACAGGGACAGCACAATTTCTTTACAAAAGGCTTGAAGTAAAAATTATTGGGTACCTATTGGAGATAATATTTTGCATCACAAATTTGTCCTCCAAACAAGGCTTTAAATGAATCATATTAGTCTAATTTTATATGTTGCAACCTTAGTTACCAGTGAACAGCAAATCAATCAAAATAATTTCATGTTTGACTTGTTATTGCACCCCATTAGAACAAGCTGAAATGATTCCAGTTGTGTTGAGAAAGACAGATGCAACTAACAGCAGAGAGACTTGGTTGGTTTCTCATACCATCTCCAGTATCACAAACACTGAAGAATTGTCTGTGTGGCTGGCGTGGTCAAGAACAATAACTTATCAGGTAACTTTTCAGAGGAGCCTGTGCTTTTTTCTTTGTTGGGTGTTGTTGTTTATCATTTTAAAGTTCTTCAGCACCCTGTACAACTAGATAAATTTCGTATTGTATGGCATCTCTATAAGTTTAGTCAAATTAAGTCTGAGGCCCCTAATTAACGTTATATATCCTATACCACCTTTATATTACAGGATATTTATTACTAAAATCACACATACTACAATGAAGTTATAAATAGATACTAAGTCTCAGGTTGATTTATTTTACTAATATATAACTACATCAAATCAATCACAATCTTAAATGAAGTGCTACTTATGATAAAGCAAGTATAATTCCTTAACTTAGGTGATTCTTGATTGTAATGATCTTGAGCAACAAGTATTCACAAATCAACCTTAAATCCAGGTGAAACATTTAATAGAGTAATGCAGTTATATTATGTTATGGCTCCTAATGACTTCTATAATTCTTAGTAATATGTTTACCTCATAACAGCAAAGCTATAAAAATAGCAGGCCCTTGTAAAAGTTATTTTCCAAGGGAATCAGCAATAAAAGCTACCATTTAACAAGCAGATGTTCAAAGCTCAGATATCCATTATGTTAACAAACCCAAATGCCTTGGCTTAATTTGCAAATGGAATACTTTTCACACCTGGTTGTGCTGCTTCCCATCCCCTGTACTTAAGTCATATAAGACTTTTCCACATGAACAGAGTTTAAGGCAGCACAGTGCTTTGACATCTCAATTACTTATGATTATGTTATTTAAAACACAAGATCTTTCACTGACTCAAATGCCAGAAAAATAACACATGGCTAACATGCAAAGTTCAGTTGCTTTTAGGAATATTTTCAGCTTATAAATATTCTAGGTTGCACATTTAACAGATAGGCACATGTTAGAAATTGTAGCTATACAACGCTTTCCTCTTATGAAACCATAAGTAGAAATTGTTAAAGAGAACAAGAATCCACAGTAGTTAAGACAGTTTAATTTTTTGTTGTTAGAGAACTATTGCAATAAACAATACAGCAGTATACAACCGAGTTCTATCCCAAAGACAGCAGAACCTAGTGGGAATTTATAGGCAAAGGGCAGGTTGTGATGAATGGATGGAAATTTTCTGAGAAGAAAACTTTTGCTAAAGGTAGATGAGGATGATCAGGTAGCAAGAATGGGATCAAGTGGAGAATTGTCACTAAAAAGACCTGGCAGAAATTTCCCTAAAATGATCATTACAAACATAGATGTAGAAGTTGAAACATAGAAGTTGAATGTGAGGCCTAGCTGATAAGATGTTTCAGAGGACACCCATTATTTTCTTTGTTAAGACCCTACATATAAAACAGATATAAATCTATTTGAGCCAAGGAATAGGGAGAAGTAGTTAATGATCCATTTCAGCTTTTTCTTTTCAGAAGTCTGAGATCCCTCTGTAGAAATCCCAGAGGCCTGTCTTGTATAAGAAGTTTTGACATTGATCGATAATGCCAATTTTGGAGTTAGTCTTAACTTAAAATAATCTTTTCAACCTTTGCTGCATTGACTTTAATATACTCTGGCTCTACAAACCACAGTTTTCTCAATTATAATACGCAAAGAGTACAACTTGTTGTCAAGGGTTTACAGTGTGAATAAATCAAACAACCTATCAGAGTGTGATAGTTAATATGACAATTTACATTACTATATTTTCTTCACATTTTCATTTTATTTTTTTTAAAGACATTGTCATATAGCCTCATTAGGCTTTAAACCCATAGTTTGCCAGCTTCAACCCTTGAAATGCTGGGATTACTGTGCACATCACTATGTCAGGTCCAGATTAGTAGATTTTCTATTAACATAATGAGCATTAAATATTGAGGAGAGAAGTAATTAACAATTAGTATAAATAGGAAAGTTATACTTTGAACTGGTTATTTGGGCTGATAATGCTCATTTTAACATATTCCAAAGAAAAAATTAATTTAAGGAATGTAAAGAAGAAATAGAGTTTGATAATCAATTAACAAAATAGAATGGATGAAAAGAGTCAGAATGAACACCATGCTAGGGACTCTGTTCCACAGTGACATTTAAAGTATGCTCACTTTCAACTCTTTTCCTGGTTGGGATATGGAGTGTACTGTACAATGCATTCTTATGAGTCCAATAAGACAAAGAACAGTGTTACAACATCATATCTTCTTGTGGAGGACTTCCATAAAGTGTAAATAAATAAAATATTGGAATATTGATTGCAAATCATGGTCATACCAATCATGATTTTTATGCAAAAATGATACACATTTTTCTTTGTGTTGTTCAAAAAGAGAAGGACTTTTAGCAGACCATTAAATGACATTTAACCATTGTGCTGGCTGATCACAGCCCTTAATCTTTGTGTCCAGGACAACTTCCTAAGACCAGGCTGTATGACTGAGCTGCTGGTAGAGCTGTTCTACCAGGCATCATTAAGATCTGCTGAACTGAGAAAGCACCATTGCATACCCTCATTCTTTAATCATGTTCTGTAATGAGGAAGCTGCTTGTACCATAAAGCCTCAGTAGTCTGACAAAAGATAGTTCCTCTTCTGAACTCTTGCTCTCACTGGCTGAGTCCCTTCTGAACTCCGGACTTATATTTTTACTAGAGTATATTGAAAGGCAAGAGAGCTGGAGAAATGACATTTTGATTCCTATAGCTTCTGCAGGTCAAGAAGACATATTGCAGATATTACAACATATATTAAGCAACCACATGCACAGTGTGAATTATCCATGACTAATAGGAAAAAGGAAACAATAGGATGAAGAAACAGCAAACAAATGCATTGACATAAAACAGCAAGGTTAAGCACTTATATTAAAGTGCTAAGTGTAACAGAAATTGATGACCATATGTATTAGATGGGTGGAGTTACATGATAGGTACAGATAAATAGAAAGATAATAGATGGATAAACTTACGTAATATATCTCAAAGTAAATCATTGATGACAGGAATGTTCATTTTAAGACTGATGGCAAATAAAAGAACTATGTGTTCTTGAATAAATATATTTATGACTAGAAAAAATCTCTCATGGTTTCTTTTCACTTTTTCTCATGATGTTACTATACTGGGGTTTGAACTCAGGTCCTTCTACTTGGCAGGCTGGTACTCTACCATTTGAGCAACTCTCATCATTTTCTTGTACTAATGATTTTTCAGACAGAGTCTTTTCCTCCAGGGCCATTCTCAAATTAATGCTCCGGCCTGTGGCCTTCTGTTAGGTGGGTATCTCAGACACAGAGATAATGTCACTTTCAGCTTTTTTCTTTTTAAAATTCTTTATTGTGATTAAGTGATTACATAATTTCCCAAATTTCACTCTATTGTGGGATAGTGATGCTTAATTAAAGTCACAAAGACATTCTAACATTTATGGGGCAAATTATTTATCATGTTCTATAACATTTGTGAATTCTATGAGCTTTGACAATACAGTTATTTCTTGCACATTGGGTGATATGTACATTTCTTTTGTTTTGCTTAGCATCAGCTGTTCCCTCTTTCCCATTTGTTCCCTCCTTCCCATTGCTGCCATTGAGTTGCTTAGTTGGTTTTGATCAATGTCCAGTGCAGCTAATGGGTCCCGCTGTTACATGTTTTTCCCTGATTCCCTCTAGTTCTGTGTCCTCTGTGTCCTGGTTTCCCTCCGGTGTGCACATATATACCATATAAGTGATCAGCAGCATAGGGTTATTTAGTAGTGATTCAACCAGGTGAATGGAAGTCCTTTGTTTCTTAAGCCTTGTTAATTTTGTCGTATCACCTTACATTTTGGATTTAACATCCATGTATCAGGGAGACCATGTGCCATTTGTTTCTTTGCCCTTGGCTTACCTCGCTCAACATGATTTCTTCTAGCTCCATCCATTTCCCGGCAAATGTCATTATTTTGTCCTTTCTAATGGCTGCAAAATATTCCATTGTGTATAGATACCACAATTTCTGGATCCATTCATCTGTAGTGGGACATCTGGGTTGCTTCCATATCCTGGCTATTGTGAACAGTGCTGCAATAAACATGGATGTGCATGTGTCCTTGTATACTGGTTCCTGTTCAGTATGCCTAGAAGTGGTATGGCTGGGTCATAGGGCAGTCAATATTTAGTTTTCTGAGGACCCTCCAGACTGTTTTCCAAAGTGGTTGTATAAGTGTACATTCCCACCAGCAATGTAATAGGGTTCTTCTTTCTCCACATCCCCTTCAGTATTTGTTGTGGGCCATTCTGACTGGGGTAAGGTGATATCTCAGGGTTGTCTTTATTTGCATTTCCTTTACAACCAGGGATAGTGAACATTTCCTCATGTGTTTCTTTGCCATTTTTATGTCTTCATCTGAGAAGTCCCTCTTTAGTTCCCTTGCCCATTTAGTAATTGGTTTGTTAGGTTTGGGAGGGATTAGTCTCTTGAGTTCCCTGTATATACTGGATATTAACCCTTTGTCTGATATATTGTTGGTAAATATTTTTTCCCAGTTAGTTGGTTGTCTTTCTAGCTTGGTTGCTATAATTTTAGCTGTGCAGAAGCTTTTTATTTTAAGGTAGTCCCATTTGTCAAGTCTCTTTCAAATTTGTTGTGACCCTGGGACTCTGTTCAGGAAGTTCTTTCCAGTATCTATAAGTTCAAGTGTCTCTCCTACTCTGTTCTGCAGTAGTTTCAGAGATTCAGGTTTGATGCTAAGTTCTTTAACCCACGTTGAGTTGATGTTGGTGCATGGTGATAGGCTAGGGACTACGTTTAGTTTTTTGCATGTGGCCTCCCAGTTTTCCCAGCATCAGTAGTTGAAGAAGCTGTGTTTCTTCCACTATAGTCTTTAGCTCCTTTGTTAAATATCAGCTGACTGTAAGCATGTGATTTTACTTCTGGATCTTCTATTCTATTCAATTGATCTTCGGGTCTGTTTTTGTGCCAGTACCATGCTGTCTTTGTTATTATGGCTCTATAGTAGAATTTGAAGTCTGAGATTCCTCCCATATTGTCTTTTTTGCCTAGAATTGTTTTGGCTATTCTAGGTCTTTTGTTTTTCCATATGAATTTTTGGACTGTTTTCTGTATTTCAGAAATGTGCATCATTGGGATTTTAATAGGAATTGCATTGAATTTGTACATTAATTTTGGCAGTATTGCCATTTTCTTTATATTAAGTCTGCCTATCTAAGAGCATGGAAGGTCTTTCCATTTCCAAGTGTCTTCTGTAATTTCTTTTTTTTAAGTTTTTATAGTTTTCATTAAATAGTTATTTTACATCTTTGGTTAGGTTAATTCCTAAATATTTTATTTTGGGGAGGGTTATTGTGAATGGGGTTGCTTCCTTTATTTCCCTCTCTGCTTGTACATTGTTGGTGTACAGGAAGGTGACTGATTTTTGTGGGTTGATTTTGTATCCTGTTGCTTTGCTGAAGTGATTTATAATTTTTAAGAGTTTGGGGATGGAGTTTTTGTGATCATGAAGGTATAGTATCATGTCATCTGTAAAAAGGGATAATTTAACTTCTCCTTTCCCTATACAGATCCCTTTAGTGTTTTTTTCTTGCCTTATTGCCCTGGCTAAGGGTTTCAGGACTATATTGAAGGGGAGTGGAGACAGTGGGCATCCTTGCCTTATTTCTGATTTTAGGAAAATTGGTTGTAGTTTTTCCCCATTAAGTATAATATTGGTTATTGGTCTGTTGTATATGGCTTTTATTCTTTTAAGGAATGTTCCTTCTATTCCTATTTTCTCCAGAGCTTTTAACATGAATGAATGCTGTATCTTATCAAAAGCCTTTGCTGCATCAATGGAGATAATCATGTGGTTTTTGACTTTGGATTTGTTGATGTGTTGAATTATATTGATTTACGTATGTTAAACCATCCTGCATCTCTGGGATGAAGCCTACCTCATCATAGTATATGATTTTTTTATGTCTTTCTGGATTGTGTTAGCTAGAATTTTTTTTTATTGTTAGTCGTGGGGCTTGAACTCTGGGTCTGGGTGCTGTCCCTCAGCTCTTCAGCTCAAGGCTAGTGCTCTACCACTTGAACCACAGTACCATTTCCAGTTTTCTGAGTGGTTTATTGGAGATAAGAGTCTCACAGACTTCCTGCCCGGGCTGGCTTTGAACCATGACCCCCAGATCTCAGCCTCCTGAGTAGCTAGAATTATAGGAGTGAGCCACCAGTGCCTGGCTAGAATTTTGTTAAGGATCTTTGCATCTGTGTTCACCAAGGAGATTGGTCTGTAGTATATATATATACATATATATATGTATATGCATATGTATATATGTACAATATTTTATATACACTATACATATAGTATATATTTATATACAATATATAACAATATTTTATACATATATGCTTTAGAAGGAATTATCAGTAAAGTTTCCAAACTGTTTTTATTAAAAATATGAGAAATTATGTCTGGGGATGTACCTCAATGCTAATGTGTCTATTTTGCCTGAGTAACATTTTAGGTTCAATTCAAGTTATATCTCAATAAAAAAAATAAGAGTGATAGAAGAGAAGGAAAGGATAGAGGGACAGATAGGAGGAAAGAAAGAAAGGAAGGAAGGAAGGAAGGAAGGAAAAGGACTTCTAGAAACAAAGAATATGCCAATCAAAACACAATATATCACTTCCAGCAAGGAAGCAGCAAATAATAAGTAATTGCTCTCACTAGAAACAAACATATTAAAAGCAATGTTTTAAAGATATCACCAGAGTTTTGAAAAGAGAGGCAGGATGATTGAACTTCCAAGGAGGAAGAAGAGGGTGACATTTTGATGTGCAGATAATGCTGGCTCTTTTTCTTTCCTGAGGGAAGAAAACATCAATGCTAGGTTCAAGTTATAGATCAGTGCTAGCAGCTAGCATTCATGCCTTTTTGTAATCACCTCTGAGTGTGGGCTAAATTTACTGATTTCTAGAATAGGATATTAAACCAGTGTTGATTGTGTTTCAATTCTTTCTTGCTCATCACTTGGGAAAACAGTAGCTATGTTATGATTCATTCCCACTGCAAAGTGTCAATGCCTACCTAACATCTATGAGAAAGCTTTGACATGACTCTTGAGCAGTCATTGTCCAACACTACAAGCATAACAGTATAAGGTTTTGACTGAGGATTCATGAGAGAGCTCAAGGCAAAGGAAGCCTACTAAGTGTACTCAAACTTCTGATTCACACACTAGGAAGTAAACCTTAAAAAATAGAATAATTTGTTATGCAGCAATAGGAGCATTTAGTTTATCATAAGAAAAATCATCTTGAAGGCATGTAAAGTTACAACTTATGAAGCAAATATTTCAGCACTTAAAATATGATGTAGGGCCACAGTTACAATCTGAGGTTTCAATATCCTACTTTCTTAGCTGACAGGAAAACTATTTAGAAAATCTGCAATGACACCCAAAACCTGATCTGAGCAATAGTCTCACATAACTTTGACCTAATTGACATTTTTAGACAATTCACCTTAGACAGCAGGATGTATATTGTCATGGAAGATTTTAAAATATAAATTATATCCTCAGGAATAAAAAAATTAATCATTCAAGTTATTCAAAGAAGCCCTTTTGCACAAAATATAATGGGGTTCAATATTAATAACAAAAAGAAAAATTAAAAACGTAAAACACAGAAAGTAGAAAAAGACATATTTCTAAATAGCCTATGCGTAAGGAAAAAAATATGAAAAGAAAAATACTTAAACTAAGGAAACATATATATAAAACAAATAATAATTTGTTCAATGGAGTGAAAACATTTGTAAATGAGAAATAAATAGAAAAGAAATATGTGTATTAGAAGAGAATAAAGTCTAGGACCAATGATCTAAATTTAGCTATGAGACAATAAACAAGTTACACACTTATTACAAAATTGATTGATACCATGCATTTAAAAACTGCCTGATACAACAATTTAAAATGTTAACTCCATCCTTGTACTCAGAATTTTTTCAAATTAAATTCTGTAACATCACTTCATCTTTCCAAATTTCAATACTGATGTCTTTCAGATGATGTTTAATGACAATGTAATTAACCTTGCTCAATAGGAAAGTTAAAAATATTCTACCTATTTTAAAAGATAAAATAGTAAGTGATTTCTTATTGAATTTCAAATCAGAATGCAAATTCTAGCATTATTAGCATAACCAAGAACAAAGTACACTATAACTGTCTTGTGAAACATGACTAAGAATGTTAAGGAAATGCACAGGTTTAGTATGGTAAAAAAATAGCTTAACTGAAGAGGAAAGAAGGATGGCTAATAGACACATGAAGAAATGCTCAACCTCTCTAACCATAAAAGAAATGCAAATCAAAACAATACTGAGATACCACCTCACCCCAGTTAGAATGCCTATAATCAAGAACTCTAATAACAGTAGAGGCTGGAGGGGATGTGGACAGAAGGGAACCGTACTGCATTGTTGGTGGGAGTGTAAACTTGCTCAGCCACTTAGGAAAATAGTATGGAGGTTCCACAAAAGACTCCACATAGAACTTCCCCATGACCCAGCAATCCCACTTTGGGGCATTTACCCAAATGATCACAAACAGGACCATATTAAAGCTCCCAGTACAACTATATTTATTACAGCCTTATTTACCATAGCTAAGATATGGAACCAACCCAGATGCCCCTCAGTAGATGAATGGATCAAGAAAATGTGGTATATATACACGATGGAATTCTATGCCTCCATCAGAAAGAATGACATTGCCCCATTTGTTAAGAAATGGAAAGACTTGGAAAAAATTATATTAAGTGAAGTAAGCCAGGCCCAAAGAAACATAGGTCCTATGGCTTCTCTTATTTGCAATAACTAGTATATGTCTGAGTCAAGCAGAAAAGGTCAGATAAGTTGAAGTTAGGCGAAATGAACTCCAAGATAAGGACTCAAGTGGTTTTTCTTTCTTGCTACTGTTTCTAGCATATTTATAAGGTGATTTTTTTTGTTGTTGTTGCTTTGTATGTCCCTGCCACACAGTATAACTCCTTTTTCACCGTATTTGATGTTGGTATAATTTGTGGAGGAGAAGGGAAAAAACAAATTGTTTAAATAGGGATACAGGTGGACCCATTGCAACAATGAAATATACAAGATGCTGTGTCAAAAAACGAACTTTACAACTTTGGCCATGGTGGGGGTGGGGGGAGCGATGGGAGGGCAGGGAAGGAGGAAGCAACAGTGCTTGCTCATGTAATTGTAACCCCTCTGTAACGTTTTTCACAATAAAAACTTATTAATAAAAAAAGAAAAATAGCTTAAAAATTAATACAGGCTAGGAAAGTATATGTGTCTATACACACACACACACACACAACCATATGCACGTGCATACACAGAACCATGCACTTGCATTATACTCTTCTCATCCTAGCTACTCAGGAGGCTGAGATTTGAGGATCATATTTCAAAGCCAGTCCAGGCAGGAAAGTTCTTGAAACTTATCTCAAATTAACTATTATAAATGCCAGAAGTGGAGCTGTGGCTCAAGTGGTAGAGTGCTAGCCTTGAGCACAAAAGCACAAGAAACTGTGCCTAGGCCCTGAGTTCAAAGCTCTATGACTGGCTCAAAAAAGTAAAAGCTAAAAAAAAGAAAATATATAATTTTTGTGGATAAAATTTCATAGGTAAACATTGAAAAGACAACGTATAGCTCTGTGTATGTAACTGTAACTCTTTTGTTCATCACTACTACAATAACAATAAAATATATTTTTAAATTAATGAAAAAAGTAATAAATATACAAGATAATTCCCAATAGGTAAATAAATAGTAAATGTACATACATATTAGAAAAGAGTAAAAAAGCAAAATTAAGCTAGTAATTGGCTGAGAAAATTTCCCAGTTTCCCCATAAATTCCAGAGTTAGAAATTTATATAACATAACCATTTACAGAAATTAAAAGTGTGAAGAATACAAGCCTTGTGATTTAAATAAATATTTCTCCTTTTCTTATAGTTTTATAGATTTGTGAAAAGTGTTATTGGGACTTGGTTTTTAGTACCTTGTAAAACCAAAAAAGGTTAATAGTATTAAAATTAGTAGTTAGCTCTTACCTAAAGAGACTCACAAATATTTAGAAGATTCAGGGATTTGTGGTTAGTACATCTAATTAAAATTTGAAGAGATTTTAAATATCTATCAAATATATCAAATTAGCAATAGATTAATTGTGTATGTTCTTTATTTACAATAAACAATATGAACAAACAGTAATTAAATCTATCAACATAGTTGAAATGTAGTTATATAAATATAAGTGGAATCAGTTGCTCAAAATTGATTACATACATCAAGGAAAATCAATCAGCCTTTATGGCAATCAAATCAAGATATCAATTTTTACTTTAGAATAGTATTTGATTTCTAAGTTACATGTATGTATGTATATAAATGCCATCTTTAGCTTCCTAAATATTTGGAATCCCTTTCACTGAGTATAAATGGATATTAACCCTCTTGGGTTTGACTTCCATATGTCCCATCTCTAGAGAAAAAAATGAAGAGAAATTGGTAGGATTATGATGGCTAAGTTAGAGATAAGAGTGAGATTTCCTGACCACAAGTTACATATTCTCCATTTATAAAATTATGCTGATTTGAATGACTTGATTGAAAAAGAAGGTAATACTATTGACTGAAGGGTATTTTGACCTCTTTACAGTGTTCAAATGTATGATTTTAATTTAAATAATTTTTTGGCTATATTTTGGCTGATTCATTTATCTTTATATAACAAATACTAACAATTTGAAAACTAGTTTTCTCAAGTTCAATATGTTCTGTTTCACTGTGTTGATAGTTAATATAAAACATTACAAAAACAAAACAAAACATGAAATCCTAAGAATATAAATGGGCACTGTTAATTATGTCTTCAGAAATTTTTACTTGAAATTCTCATATGCATATATAATATTTGAGGCTTATTATTTTTTTGTAATTTTTTTTGGTAAGAGTGGGATTTGAACTCAGGGATTTATACTCACTAGGCAGGCATTTGAGACCAACCATACCCTTTTGATTTTATTATTTTTCAAATAAGGCCACTGCTCTTTGCCCATACAGGCTTGGAACTTGCTTATCATATTTATATCCCTCATATAGCTGGGATTACAGAAATAAAACACCAACGGAACTTTGCTAAAGTGAGTTTTACTTACTCTTTAGTCTGGGATGACTTCAAACCTTGATCTCAATTTCTTCATCCACAATAGCTGCAATTGTAGACATGGACTATTGAGCTAGCTTTATCTTAATATTTTTAATCTTGCTCCTTTGTACCTTTTGCAATTGGAGCAGTCACCTATCTTTCCCAAATATTTCTTTTTAAATATATAGTGTTATTTCATCTACCATTCCTTGAATACTTAGAATGTATATTTTAACTTATTCAGCTTTTGCTCTATTAAGAGAACAACTAATAATATCATTGAGACCACATTGTGTTTACTTTTGTTCTTGACTGAAATAATACAGTTGTCCATGATTTTTGTTTATAGCTTCTTAAAACATTTTGTATCTTTTCAACATATTTTCTTCTCGCCCCCAGTAATTTACAATTAATTTGTTAATTCTCAGATTTTATTTTCTATACAGTTGCAAGTGTGATGTTTTCTGTTTATGATTTTCTGTTCAACAATAATTATTACCCTCAGCCATATATTCATATAGCTCTGGATTATTGTATGAAATATCTCTCTTTCCATATCCACTACTGCTATTCCTTTTTCTCTACTTCTTAAGCTCATAGTTATCATTTTATCTAAACAAAATCTTGCAAGCATTTCAATTCCTCCAAAATAAAATATAGTCTCCATTCTAACACTTAGGGGTACTTATCTAAGGATAAAATACTGTTTAAAGATTTATTACTCTACTTTCTTTCATACAGCCAGAAAAGTACTCAGAACTACCCAGATCATCCCTACAATGTCCAGATTCCAGATTTGTTTATAACCTTCCTGAACTGAAAATTCTGTCTCTCCTATTCTCTGTGCTCAATTTTCACTTCCTTACAAATCCAATCTTGATCGTCACATCTCTATAAATTGGTGTGATAAAAGAACATGAATAAGACAGTTTTATTTACTTTGTCCTTTATAAGATTTCACTCTTTGTAGTTGGACACTACTGGATCATGCCTATAATTCTAGCTGCTCAGGAGACTGATATCTGAAGTTCTCAATTTCAGGCTAGTCAGGAAGAAAAAGTTCGTTAAGACTCTTATTGCCAATTAACCACCCAAAAGCCATAATTGGAGTTATGGCTCAAATGGTGGAACACTATCTGTGAGCCAAAAGCTCAGGGACAGTGCCAAAGCCCTGATTTCAAGCCCCAGGGCACATACACAAATAAATTCACTAATGAAATAATTGTAGTATCTAGACTTTGAAATTAGCACATATTTGGAATATCATAAGCATGCAATATATATATATATACATGCAACTTAAGAAAATTTTATATAAAATCTCTACAATTATATATTTATGTTTATGATAACTTAGGATATTTCTCATCTTTCTTTTCCTTTTTTTCTTTCTTCTCTACATACTTCCTTTGTCCTTTCCTTCCACCCTCCTTTTTTTTCTTCTTCTCTTACCTCCTTCTCTTTTTACTTTCTTCTTTCCTTAATTATATTATCTTCTTTTTTTCTTGCTCTTTTCTTCCCAGATGGTTTCTTAGCTGTACAAAGAGCTCCAAAATAGATAACTAATACCAGCTTTTTTTCTTTACTTTTTTTTAAAAATTGGGAAGATGATGTATAGGGGAATTACAAATAACAAGTCAGTTAATGAGTATATTCTTTTCTGAACAGTGTCACCACCTCCCTCATATTCTCCCAGTTCCCCCCCCCAAATACTGTATAGTTCAATAATACCAACTTTTAAGCTCATACCTCAGTTAACCTAGTATTGCAATACAACGTATTGTTAGGCATTTATATTCCATTGATTCAAACAGCATACTAACTGCTCAATAAAGTTTCCAATTAGAAATATAGTTATTTATATCATGGTTCTAAAATATTTTATTCAAAAATAATGTTTTAGTGAATGCTCATTTATTAAAATTTTCAAAGCATCCTTCCTTGATTTTTAATATTTATGATTGGAAAGTATTTATATACTTCAAGAATACATAATACAAATATACTATTGTGTTGCAAGTAATAACAAATATAGGAAGATATATATTTGGAAGATATATATTTTATATTCCAAATACCAGTTGAATCAGCACTATCTTTTATGTCTAAAAAAGATTTAGTTATGAACTTATTTAGTTAGAATTATATGCCGTATTTAAGAACAAGTTTATAAAAGCCATCTAAACCTATAAAAATAATATGTATACACAGTAGCTATATTATATAAATTTATAGATGAGGAAAGGTCAAAGCTATCTCTTAAAATTTATGCTATGCTTCATCATAAAACTCTGGTTTGTTCTTCTACTATTTGACTTGAATAGAATTGGTAAAGATGCAGCCTTGGGTTATTCTTTTATTTCTATTTTCAGAGTTCAGACTGGAAGTCTTAGGCATACACACTCACACCTGTCTTCTATGAATGCCTGGATGTGGTTTTATTTCTAGAGACTGCACAGAGAAATGAAGATATTCTTTGACATGCAGTGTGTCTTCTTTTCTTTTGTTCATTTTATTATAGTAAGTTCAACTTATATATTTATTAAATATATATAGTAATTTTACATGAACATTTTTATTGTTATATTGATATTAATACACAGATAAAATAGCATACCTCTGCACCCAAACTTCATTTAGTTACACTTGCCAGTTCAATAAGTTACTTTATCATTTTCCTCACATTCTTGTGTTGTCATGCTCTTCCTAGAATTCATGTTCTTCCAGCCTTGCAGTGTTTCTGACTGGAAATATTATATATATATATATATAGAAACATTAAAATATTATGATATATTTTATTAGAGTTAATGTTAACATTGTTCTGTTTATCTTTAGTTAAACCCAAGACTTGACAATCTTTGAATAATAAATGTTTTGTTAAGTTTTCCCCATATTATCATATTTCTTTCCTTTTTTGTTGCCAGTCCTGGGGCTTGGACTAAGCCTGGGCACTGTCCCTCAGCTTCTTTTGCTCAAGGATGTCACTCTACTGCTTTTTCTATGTATGTGGTACTGAGTAATTGAACTCAGGTCTTCATGCATGCTAGGCGAGCATTCTGCCACTAAGCCACATTCCCAGCCCCTATATTATCATATTTCTAAATGGCTTATGTACCTTCCAAATACCAGGGTGCACAGAACAGAATTAATTGTCCTTGAGCTGTTTCTGTTTATCTAGACCTCAACACTTCAGCCAATACTCATTTACAATTGTTTACTTAGAGAGTGATCATGATTTGATCAGAATATTACTGATAATAATTTAAAAATGTATAGAAATATTTTAGAGTTAATATTTGAATAGAAAAGACAGATGCTTGGCTAGTGTGAAACATTTTCTGGCAAGCAGAGTTTGAATTATAATTAGTCTACTCATTCATTGAACTTATATTTTGCAAGCAATTACTGAGTGCTGCAGTTCTGATATGACACTTGTAACAGTTTCAAACTCCTGCCCTTACAGGTTGATTTTCTAAAGGATACATGTACAAAAAGTAATGATGTAAATGTGTTAAAAAGAATGTCAGACAGACTTGATGCTTTGAATAAACAAAACAATAATCAAAACAAAGGGAGTTAGGAGTACTAGGTAGAGACTAGGAAATTCAGGTTTAAATAAGATTATAAAATTAAGCCTCCATGAAGGTGTGTCACTTGAACTTTGGAGACTAAGGAAAGGTGGATTTTGAAGGGTACTTTAGTTGGTTGTTTTCTGTTTATTTAGTAAAGGGAAAGGAGAGCAAGAAAAATCAGCCTAAGTGAAAGAAGGGGAAAATTATAGCATACTAATGGGTATGACCCAGGATGGAGAAAGAAGCACAATAGGGAAAATTCCTTAAGCACCGACTTCATGTGATAAGCTACTGTTGGATGAGTTAAGATGTCAAACAGATACATAGACATGCAGCAGGTAGATACAGATTTGGATGTTTGTTGAAATTCTTTTCTGTATATTTCAGTTTTATCAGCAAAATAAGAGGTAAGATCACTTATGGAGAATGAGAGTAGTTAGGTTTAGAGATCTGAGAAAACAGTTGTCTAATAGGGTGAAAATTAGGTAAATGTCGTATGAGGGCTATCCACCATTAAGAAAGAATTGCTACATCATGATAAGACAAAATGAGGAGAAGAATTCTAATTATGCCTTTCTTCAAAGGTATATGGTAAGCAGTGAATAGGTGGGTATGTTGACATAGGTTTGAGTTTTTGCAAAGAGGACCATACCACTGAGTGTGAAGGCAACTTAGAGTTGGCAATTGTATTGGACATGGACTTAATTTAAGTAAGTAGGAAAGTGAATGAATATCAAATGAACTATATGTAGAGATTAAATAGAACTGCCACTGAGATTAGTGGAGTGTGGTTTGTGAAATCAAAATTATGAATCTTAGCAGATGTGAGCAATGACCATGACATGAGAATTAGTAGAGAATATAATACAAATGGCATGATCTTTTGGAAAAGATGAGTCTATTGAGCTCAGAAGCAAGACACATAATATAATCTAGGCCATGTTAAAATCTCAAAGGACTTAAGGACAGTAAGCCAGAAGCTAAAAATGGTCTCAAAAGGATCAGTAGATGGCAGGTAAGCAGAGCATATGGAAGACAAGCTGATGGATGATGTTGGATTCAAAACTGGGGGATGCAGTTAATGATGAAAAAAAATAAATGCCTAGAAATGACACAAGTAAGTCCTTCATAGGTGAACAGGAGCAGCAGGGTCTCCATGGGGAGAGCTGCATTTTTGTCAGGGTGAGGAAGAGACGAACTCTTAGGACAGATTTGGAGGAGATGGGGTATTGCTGATGATGAACAGGAATGGCCACAGCATCATCTTTATTTTCAGAAGTTTGGAGTCACAGTGATAAGAAAGCTTGCAAGTCATGGTCAAAGTATGAAGAGACCCAGAGCAGAGAAGACAGGAGTTGCCTGTGTGTTGAGAGCAACAGTTCATAAAGTGATTTACATGAAAAGAAGCAGAAAAGACTTGGCACCTGTAGCCTGTAGTCCAGGCAGATGAGATGGCTTCAATGTGTGCATGATATGATGGTGTCTGGGGCTCTCTACTGGTCTTGGTGAAGATGAGCAAGTGGGAATAATATGATCCCAGTCCAAGTGACTAGAATTTTCCCATCATTCCTCTCAAAAGAGATGATTTTATTCTGAGAGTTCTCCTTTACTTAGGCAGAAGAGTGTAAAGGTCTCTTGGCAATCAATGTTTTCTGTGATTGCCTTGTTCTTCCTCCTGAATATTAGCTGGTTACTGACTTTTTCTATGACTCCATATCCTCCCTCTTGTTCACAGCTGTGTACTATGCCTGAGGTCAGGCTGGAATCCACGCTAGTGGCTAATGTTTGATCTGTAAAATCCTTTTGCCCCTCCCGAGTTTTAGTCTAGATTCCTATCTTCGGTGTGATCGGGTAGCCTATAGTCCTTTGTTTTGTGGTCATCCTGGAGAACATTCTGTCTGTTGACTGGAAGAATACGAATTCTGCAAATGTTGGCTGAGATCTTAAATAAATGTCTCTGGATCCATTTGGCTTATGATATATAGTTTAACTCTGACATTTGTCTTAGAGATTTTTTTGGTCAGTTGTGGGGCTTGAACTCTGGGCCTAGGCACTGTCCCTCAGCTCTTCAGCTCAAGGCTAGCGCTCTAGCCACAGAGCCACTTCTGGTTTTTCTGCTTATGTGGTGCTGAGGAATCGAACCCAGGGCCTCATGCATGTGAGGCAAACACTCTACCACTGAGCCACCTTCCCAGTCCCTGTCTTGGTGATCGTCAAATAAAAAAAATCTTACTTCCCTTCAGATTTCAAAATAAGTAAAAAAAAAAAAGTCCAAAGTGATCGTTCACATCCTCAAATAAAACCCAAACACATATTGCAGTCTACTTGATAAGTTTCTTGCTTTCCACTATAAAATCAATTCATGTGTCCAAACATCTGACTGTGCTTTTCCCTTGCCTAGAGTGTTCCTCACCTTTATATCAGTATCCATTTGCAAGACTCAGGCATATGTTTCTAGTCCAGAATGTATTTAAAAAAGAAAATAAGCATATGAAACCCTTTTCAAACCCTTCCAAACCCTTTTCAAACCCTTTCAAACTCTTTTCTACAACCCAATTAGGCATTCCATTAGAAATTGAAATAAAAAAATCTGCATTAAAACTGAAAAATAATCTATATCTTTCAATATTTATAAAATAGATACTAATATTTTCCCACCATAATTAATTTCTCATATGTTACTATTTTATGAATATTCTGATAGCTTTATTGACATGATTTTCCTTCTTTTAAAAATATTTTACTTTGAACATTGGCTTATGCTTGTTAGACAAACACTTTACCATGAGTCATGCCCCTAGCCTAGGATTCTTCTAGAGAGGAAACGCTTTTATTCCTCATACAAACTTGATGTATAATAATAGTCATTAAATTATAGCAGAAGACATTTTGGAAGATATTTCTAAATATTTTTATGTAGAAGAACAAGATTGTGCTTACTTTCATTTTTTGGAAAAATAATTTTATGCAAGGATAAAATATAATGTGTAGGAAAAACTAACTTATTAAATGGTATTTGATGACATCATTATATCATTATAACTCTTCAAAATGAATTTAATTCACATCATCAATCAGTATTAAGATCTTTCCATTAGTTGGCTGCCATCTTTTTTTCTCATCTTTTTTTGTAGTTAACCTTCCAAAGAGCTTAGATTGCATTTTAGAAACCAAGGATAGGCTACGCTTTCAGGAAGGTAGAGCTACTTGATACCTTGCACAGAATTTCAGGTGTGTGTGTGTGTGTGTGTGTGTGTGTGTGTGTGTGTGTGTGTGTGTGTGTGTGTGTGTATTCTCTCTTGGAGCTGTGGAAATGTGTTTCATACTAAAAGTATATTACTAGAAGAAACTGGAGGACACATAGCAGAATAAGAATGACACCTACTATAAGTTATAAGAAATAGGATAACTAAGTATGAGGAGAAACAGGACAGGTGTGAGATGTGTGGAAGAAAAAGGAAGGAGCATAAAAGAAAATAAAAGTAGGACAGAGACATCTGATCCTGTAAATGAAAGCAGAAACACACTGTAACTGTGACAAAAGACAGGGAATTCTCTTTATTCTTAGCCTAGATACGCATTCCAGACTTTCATGTCTCACACTATTAACAAACTTTTTAGTAACCTACATTAGAGTTTAAGTTGACCTAGATTTAGATTCTTTTTTAAATTTTTCTCTCCCCCCCATACTCTTTCTCTCTCTCTCTCTTTAGAAATATGAGTTCATATTATTTTCCCAAGAAACCCTATACTGGCTGGTTCTTTAACTTATAGAATTTTACTAAAGCAATTATTTTAAGTTGTTTCCTTCCTTCCTTCTTTCTTTCCTTCCTTACTTCTTTCCTTCCTTCCTTCCTTCCTCCCTTCCTTCCTTTTTCCTTAACAATGTAGGTAGGATGGAAAACTTTTTCTGAATTTTAGAATAATGTGTATAGTTTATAAAATCAGTTTTTTAGCCTATTATTATGTTAGTTTAAACAAATCATTTTGTCCTCATTCCCAGTTGTCTCCCATCATTCATCTCTTCCCTTTCTTTCTCTTAACACAGATTTTAGTATAATTCTCTTCCACTGAAACTGATAAAAGATAGCGGCTTGAATACTAATGCTTTATCTAAGAAACAAACTACAATAATATTGATTCACAGAATTTTCCAATGTGAAAAATAAAAACACTCTCAGCAATTTAAGACAATAAATTTTAGATATGAGGCCCTTGTCTGTTGTATGGCTAGTGAAGATCTCCCTACCTGTGGGCTTTCTACTTATCTTTCTAGCTGTGTCCCTTGCCATGCAGAAGTTCTTCAGGTTCATGCAATACAATTTGCCCAATATTTATTTGATTTGTTGTGTTTTCTAGGTTTATTAAGAAATTTTGACCTGTTCCAAGGAGCCCTAGTATTTCAGCTATTCCTTCCTGTAATGCTTTTAGGGTATCTCCCTTTACCTTGACGTTTTTGATCCATTTGGAATTGATTCTGGTGAAGGGTGATATATAAGGATCTAACTTTAGTTTTCTAAGGTGTTTAACCAATTTTGCCAGTCCTATATGTTGAAGCAGCTGTCTTTCTTCCATCCTATATTTTTGTCTCCCTTATCACAGGTTAGTTGTCCATAGGTCTGCAGGTTAATTTCCAGGTCTTCAGTTCTATTCCATTGGTCCTTGGGCTTGTTCTTATGCTGGTACCAAGCTGTTTTTATTACTATAGTTTTGTAATAGAGTTTGAAGTTTAGTATTAATATTTCTCTATCACTGTTCTTTCTGTTAAGGATTGTTTTTGCTATTCAGGGTCTTTTATTATTCCATATGAATTTTTGGATTGCAACCTGTATTTTATTAAAGAATGATGTTGGGATATTTATAGGTATTGCATTCAATTTGTAGATGGCGTTTGGTAGTATTGTCATTTTCATTATGTTAATCTTCCCAATTCAGGCACATAGGAGGTTTTACAGACAAGGGCCTCATATCTAAAATATACTTAGAACTCAAAAAATCAAATTCCCCCAAAACAAATTCTCAAAGAAGCAAATGCCCTATCAATAAGTGGGCTAAAGAATTAAAGAGACACTTCTCTGAGGAGGAAATAAGAATGGCCAATAGACACATGAAGAAGTGGTCAACATCTCTGTCCATAAAAGAAATGCAAATCAAAACAATATTGATATTCCATCTCATCCCATTTAAAATGGCCATTATCAAGAATGGAACTCTACACTTCCATCAGAAAGAATGGCACCGCCCTATTTGTTAGGAAATGGAAAGACTTGGAAAAAATCATATTGAGTGAAGTAAGCCAGACCCAAAGAAATATAGGTCCCAAGATTTCCCTCATTTGCAATCATTAGTATACATGTAGGATAATTTTATCAGTTGAGCAGAAAAGCTCAAAAGCTATGTACATACGACCATATAAGATGATGCTAAGTGAAATGAACCCCAAAATATGGACGCAAGAAGTCTTTGTTGTTGTTATTGTTTTTAACGTACTATGTGATTTTTTTTTTAATTCCCTTGTATGTTCTTCCCTCTATGGTATATCCCCTGTTGTCACTGTATTTGATTTTGGTACCCTGAATCTTATATATACATTTGTCTAATTTGGGGAGGGGAGGGAAATAAAATGCTGAAACAAGGACACAGAATGACCCATTACAACAATGATACCCACAAGACAGTATATTGGAAATGAACTTTACAACTTCGGAGGTAGGGAGGAGTGAGGGAGATGGGGAATGGAAGGGATAGTGGGAAAACAACTGAAGGGGTAACAATGCTCAAAAAGAAATGTACTCATTGACTTACTCATGTAACTGTAACCCCTCTTTACAATAAAATAAAATTTCAACAAAGAATCAATGGAAAAAATCTAGTAACAAAAGATGCTGGAGAGGATGTGGACAAAAGGGACCCTATTGCACTGTTGGTGGGACTGTAAACTTGTTCAACCACTTTGGAAAGCAGTGTGGAGGTTCCTCCAAAGACTAAACGTAGAGCTCCTGTATGACCCAGAAATCCCACTCTTGGGCATTTTCTCAAATGACCACAAACAAGGCCATACTAAAACTACCAGCACAACCATGTTTATTGCAGTATTATTTAGCATAGCTAAGATATGTAATCAACCCAGATGCCCTTCAGTAGATGAATGAATCAAGAAAATGTGGTATATACATAATGGATTTCTATGCTTCCATCAGAAAAAAAATGACATTGCCCCATTTGTAAGGAAATGGAAAGACTTGTAAAAGAAATCATATTAAGTGAAGTGAGCCAGACCCAAAGAAACATAGATCCTATGGTTTCCCTTATTTGTAGTAATTAGTATATGTGTATGATAGTCATAGCAGATGAGCAGAATAACTCAATAGCTATGTACACATGATTATATAACATGACACTAAGTAAAATGAACTGCAAGATATGAAAATAAGAGCTTTTATTTCTTGTTGTCTTTAATGTACTATGTGATTTCTTCATTCTTTTATGATTTTTTCCTATGGTTTATCTTTTTTCTCACTTTATTTGATTTTGGTACACTGGGTATTGTATATACATTTATCTGAATTAGGGAAGGGAAGGGAAACAACAAAATGGTGAGACAAAGACAAAGGACAAACCAAGGCAATAGTGATACTCACAAGGCAATACATTAGAAATGAACTGTACAACTAGGTAGGAGGGTAATTGAAGGGGAGGGAAAGTGGGAAATAAATGAGGAAAGGGGTAACAAGTTTGACAAGAAATGTACTCACTATTTTATGTATGTAACTGTATCTCCTCTGTACATCACCTTGACAATAAAATTAAATTAAAAGAAGACTTTATATAAAACCCTCCAAAGGAACCACAATCCTCAGATCTCAGCCTCCTGACTAGCTAGGATTACAGGTGTAAGCCAACGGCACCCAGCTTAATTTGAATTTTCTAAGGCAATGTACTTACATGTTCTTTACCTAAAACATGATTGCCACCAAGTAAAATGATTAAATGTTCAAATATAGGAACCCAATGTCTAACCTTGGACTTAATGACTATAATAATTACATTTAAAGTGATCCTAAAACTGTCACATTTACAAATATCCACTATTTAGATGATAGTAATGTCCAGCGTGGAGGCTTATAGCTAACTTCTCTAAGAGATCAGTTAGAAAGAAAATAGCATACACACAGGAACCATACAAAAGTAGGAAATTCAAAGATGGGCTCAGATCATCAAATCTTAAATAACTTTCTCATAAGGAAAATCTAGGCGATTTTGGAAGATGAAATAATGATATTCAGGGAATAGAACAAGATCAGAGAATTGACAGTGGCCTAGGACGAAGCTCCTGTGGCTCTAGGTATAGTGTGGAATTTTTACTCTCTTTCTCTGTGATCTTTTCTTCCACAGAGACCTTGGGTCTCAGATAGTTTCTGTAGCTCATTGTTTCCAAGTGCTATTGTAAGCATATTGTTTTCTGACTCCCAATAGTATTTGAGCCACAGTGCCATGTCCAGTTTTCTGGTAGTTACTTGGAGATAAGAGTCTCATGGACATTCTGCCCAGGCTGGCTTTGAACCATGATCCTTAGATCTCAGCCTCCTGAGTAGCTAGAATTATAGGCATGAGCCACTGGTGCCTGGCTAATGTATGTATATTATATAAACTTTTTATGAGAATTTCACCAAAATAGAAACAAAATTAATGAGTAAATTAAATTAAAATGAATAAGTAAATAAGAATAATTAAGAAAGCAAATTAATGCTTGTTTCTAATCATAAATGTTAATTCTACATTCTTTCTTAACTACTTTTCTATATCCATTAAGTGCATTTGGTCAGGGAGATGCAGTTTATTCGCATTAGATATTAATTGCCTTACAGAGGGTTGTCTTATTTTATTTTGAATGATATCTCTTCATGCAAACTTCCTGAGAGGTGTTTGTAAAGCCTTTGCCTGATAAATTCTTCATATTTGAAACTTAAAAGGAAAAAAAATATCTGACATGTAGCTAGAAATAGCAGCAATTTATAAATTTACTATTATTAATAGTATTTCTCTCTGTCCTCTCCTCCCCCTCCTCTCCATTCCTAGGGCTTGAAATTAGGGTTTGGGCACTGTCCCTGAACTTCTTGTTTTCCTTTTTTTTGGGGGGGGGGAGGAGGTCCGGCTGTGGGGCCTGAACTCTGGGCCTGAGTGCTGTCCCTCAGATCTTCAGCTCAAGGCTAGTGTTCTACCACTTGAGCCACAGCGCCACTTTGGCTTTTTTCTTTTTGCTTATGTGGTGCTGAGGAATAGAACCCAGGGCCTCATGCATGCAAGGCAAGTGCTCTACCACTGAGCCACCTTCCCAGACCCGTCCCTGACCTTCTTACACTCAAAGCTAGCACTCTACCACTTGAGCAACAGCAACACTTCTAGCTGTTTATGTGGTACTGAGGAATCAAATCCCAGGTGTCATGCATGCTAAGCAAGTGCTCAAACACTAAGCCACATTCCCAGCCCTTAATGGTATTTCTCAAAACTCTAATAATTATTCATGTTAGTGAATAGAGAGAGGAAAATAAATCGCTTGAGGGTTTGTTTGTTTTAACAAAAATCTTTTGAAGCCAGTACTCTTGGCATTCTCTCTCACTGCTGGCCTTGAACCCCGATAACCCCATCACTGCAGCATCCTTGGGGAAAGACACAGAAGTACCTTCCACTGACATGTGACCCCATGGCTTTACCTTCAAATGCAGTTTGAACAAGAGTGAAACTTGCTTTGCTATTGAGTATGGTCATTCAAAATACAATCTGGTTCATAATGTATATTTCTGTAAATAAGAGACAAGTTAGAACCCTCAAACTCATAGTGGGTCTTCTGAGGAAACAGACCAAGGAGACATGCTCTGGATGAATTGCTTTGGGAGCCATGGTGACTGGGGCTGGGTGAGTCACTTTGGCTGTTGCAGACAATAACATACTCAACATTGAGTTCATTAGAATTTAATCTGGAAAATAACTCCTTCTGTATCTTTGGGTTGGCAATGAGCGCTAGCTCAGCCACCCCCAACACAGAGAAGTACTGAACTGGTTTTTATCAGTAGTTCACATATATTCAAAGCAGAAGCAAGCTTGGATTAACACACTGTTCCATGCAGATGGCCCCTGACCTTGTGTCCTCAAACTGTAATATATATAGGGTCTACTCGGAGTTTTGAGAAAATGCAGAATCCAGCAGCAACTCTAGGGAAATCTGATCTGCATTTCTAACAAGGCTTACAGACCTACTGGTTGGCTGATTGCAGTGTATGTAAAACTGGAGTCAAGTTTTAATTTTTTTTGAAAGTTTATTGCTATTGTAGAGGCAAGGTACTAGGGGTTAGGGTTATAGTTACACAAGTCAGATAAATAGAGTGTATCTTTTGAACAATGTCACCCCTTTTGGTTTTTCTCTCCCTCCATCTATCTATCTATCTATCTAACTATCCATCATCTATCTCTTTATCTGTAAGTCTATCTCTCTATTTCTCTGCCCCTCTGTCTATCTATCTTCTATCTAGCTATGTAGCTAGATAGCAAGCTCACTATCATCAGTAAGCTATTCATTTACTGCTGTAATGTAGTTTTATCTCAGGGCCTTGCTCTTGTTCCACAGCTGTGTTACCCTGAGTAATGCCTCACAACCCTTTAGCACACTGGTTACTTTCAGGTAGGATCTTAATGCCCAGATACACACTTGGGAATGTGATCTTTCAATCCTACACTTTGAATGGTAACTAGATGACAGCTAGCTGTCACCACAACAAAATTATTTCATTGTAATAACTTGTAGATTTTTTGCTATGACTGGCCTGGAATCATCACCCTCAGTCTCCCAAGTAGCTAAGATTACAGATGTTAGCCATTGTACCTGACATTTTGTAGTCAACTTCCCCACAACATAAACATATTTTTCATGAGCAACCCTATGGGATTTTCTATAGACATGAAGGTGGGCTAACTTGAATGGTAACAGGCTGATCAACTCTGATGAGTCACTGTGCACCCCATTAGTACCAATCACAGTACTGAGATCATATCACTAATTTGTCTAAAATGGGATATTTTGTGAACAAAAATTATACTTTCAGTAGTTAATCTTACATAGTAAGCAACCTAAAAAGACATTCACTGGACAGTATGATGTAATGACATAGAATTCTGGGCCATTTATGTCACATTTACCATATAGAAAATTCAGCTTATAAATGGCCCCCCTAGCTGGGTTTGGTAGCTCTTTCATGTAATCTTAGCTACTGACGAGGTCGAGATTGAGAAGACTGTGATCTCAGGTAAATCCAGACAAAAAGTTCACAGACTTTTATCTTAACTAATAAAACTAGGCACTTGGCATGAACCTATCATCTCAGCTACCAAGGAAGATTAAATAGGAAGATCAAAATCCAGTCTGGCTGGGCAAAAACTAGGACCCTTTACAAAACCAATTATAATCTGAAAGGCTTTAGGCCTGGCTCAAGTGGTAGATAGTGTAGTTAGCAAGGGTGAGGCCCTGTTCAAAACTCTAATGTCTCAAAAAAAAGATTATTAAAAAAGATAAGGAAAAAACCTAATCTAACCATTATTCTTTCTCAGGTTTAGATGCTTGTAAATATTGTTTCACTCTTTACATATTTAAAAAATACCCTCAGATTAAAAGAGATTTTAAATACATGCCTTTTTATAATCCTGAGTTACCATTCAGCTTGGTCAAAGCTTTCATAATATTATTAGAATTAAATTTCTGTAGTAGATTATTGATTGCAATGGTCATTTTCCTTAACTGTTGAATAAAAGTTTTCTCATATCTACTAAGAGAAGCATTCGATTTCCATGTTCCAAATCAAAAGCGAAGTGTTTTGATGTGGCCCTGGTAGATGTTCAGCATCAGTCCTGTTAACAAACAGTCCAATAATGTGCAGGAAGATAATGTGTCATTTGTGTATTCAGCATTCCCCACTCACTAAATATATTATTAACTGTCACTGTGGTGTTGCTTGCAGAGGGCTAAACTGTGAACATGGATGTGTGTGTGTGTGTGTGTGAAGTTTATGCTACGACTCAATCAGAGCATAGGGTACATGGTCATATATTTTAAAAATTCACATTATTTGTACATATTACTCTGTGCATTATATCTAAAGTGACATGCTTTTGTTATTAAAGCCAATTGTCTTACTTATTTTATTACAGGAAATTTGCTACTTTTTTGTACATTGGTGGAGAAAGGAAAGACCCTATGCTTGGAACTGTGTTGCTGGTGCTTCTTCTGCTTCTGCTGCTTCTGCTGTTGCTTCTTCCTCCCCCTCCTCCTCCTCCTCCTCCCCCTCCTCCTCCTCCTCCTCCTCCCCCTCCTCCTCCTCCTCCTCCCCCTCCCCCTCCTTCTCCTTCCCCTTTTCCACTTCCCTCTCCCCCTCCTCCTCCTCCTCCTCCTCCTTCTCCTTCCTCATTTTGGCAATAGGGCTGCTATCTTGTATGTCAGTTTGACAGCCTTTATGATATGGTTGATGGTTGTTTATATTTAAAAATATGTTGTTTTGTGCAAATGTCAGTATCTGAATTCTTTTATCTAAGGTCAGAGATTAATATCTTCTATTTATTCAATAGATGTGACATACAGATATTATACTAAAAGACATATATCATGCTGGGTATTGGTGTCTCATGCCTGTCATCCTAGCTACTCAGGAGACTGAGATCTGAGAATCATGATTCAATACCAGCTTGGGCAGGAAAAGTCCATGAGACTATTAACTCCAATTAACCACCAGAAGACGGAAGTGGTGCTGTGGCTCAAGTGTTAGAGTGCTAACTTTGAGCTGAATCACTCAGGGACAGTGCCCAGGCCCAGAGCTCAAGCCCCATGACGGACAAAAAAATAAAAATAAATAAATAAATAAATCACAATTAGTGGAAACTTTAATCAATTAAAAAATAACCCAAAACAGAATACAAACATTGGATGGATCTTTTGATCTAATCGCCTATTCTTTTTTTAAATAAGTTTTTTATTGTGAAAATACTGTACAGAGGGGTTACAATTACATGATCAAGATAATGAGTACATTTATTATCAAGCATTGTTGCCTCCTCCTTTGTTTTTCCCCTACTGTCCCTTCCCTCCCACTTCTCTCCCCTCCCTCCCCACCTAAATTGTAAAGTTCGTTTTTCAACATATCGTCTTGTACATCTCATTGTTGCAATGCGTCAAACCTGTATCCCTATTTAAACAATTTGTTTTTTCCCTTCCCCTCCACAAATTATACCAACATCAAATACAGTGAAAATACAGTGAAAACAGGGGTTAAACCATGGGAGAGGAACACACAAAGCAACTAAAAAATCACATGGTACCTTATAAACACATTAGAAATAATAGCAAGAAAGAAAAGAAACACTTGTGTCCCTATCGGGGTTCATTTCACTTAACTTCATCTTATCTAGTCATATGTATATAGCTTTTGACCTTTTCTACTTATGATTGGAGAAATGAGTCTTTTAATGTTTAGGGTTATTACAGAGAGATGTGTCATGTTTCCTGCCATTTTCTTAATTTTTTTCATTTTGTTTTTTCCTATTTCTGTGATTACTAAATTGATCTTTTGGGATTTTTGTCTGATGAGTTTCTTTACTTATTGATCCCACAATAAATAAAGATTTACATTCTACCAATTTTTAAAGCTGGTCTTGTAGACAAACTTTATATGTTCACAATTGACTTGTGCTCCTTGGACTTCCCTGGTTTGTCAAGTTGTCAATGGAAAAGTTCATTTAGAAACTAGAATTGTTTTTATCAAATGTTTTACTTTTAAATCTTTTGACAGGATTTCATGCAGAAGGAATTGCATTGCAGTATATTGCATTAATGTCAATGTGATACAATCAGGTACGTTTTAAGAGAAAAACTGGAAGATAGTCTCAACTACTTGCAGGTGGGCTGCCAGTGAGCCCAAGAAAAAGGCTTCTGTTTTCTAGCATAATTAACTGCTTAAGCTGGCATGCCATAATTTGTGAGCAAGTGATAACCCTATATTATCACTTTTTAAAATATAGATTTCAGATGTTTTGTTACCTAAATTGGTGGCTCAGTTTACTATTGTTTTCAGAACTGTATTGGTTTCTTAAATCTCAGAGGTAATTAACACAAAAATGCATGAGCTACAGCTGCTCCAAAGAAAATTTCCCTGTCATATATACTGTATTTCCTTTACAAGCAAATGAATAATTAAAGAACTTTTAGGTGTGCTTCCAAATTACCCTTTTTTTCCCCATAAATTACACAAACAAAAAAAAAAACATGTGATGAAAAATCTTTGGTAAAATTAAAGATAGTTCATTATAATGCAAAGATATTATAGGTGTATATAGGTTTAGCTCTTACACAAATGGTTTTTTAATAATAAAATGAAATGCCTAGATAATAACCAATAACCTCATTATGCATTGGCTAAATAACCAATCCAAAAGTGCAATCTATGAGTATTCTTAAAATGTATTTTAGTAATTACTTTCACTTTTCCACATCCACATACTTTTCCAAATAGAACATATAGTTTATATATATGGAAATAGTACTGTATAGTTAGGTTTTAATTTTTTTACTTTATCTAGAAAAATATCCATAATACAAAATTAAGTTCATTGATTTTTTTTAACAATAACAAAACTTTCTAGCTTAAGTTAAATAACCATTACCTGATATGCATTGCCATGGAAAGATAGTATTTTAGCCCATCTCCCCTAATCTTTGGAATATAGACATGAACTTTAGGTTTAAATAGAATAATAACTGGGGGAAACAGAGAGAAGAATATTTAATCATGGAACAGTCTTGGCCAAAATATGATCTGGTTGATCATTGTTATTAACGCTCTCATCACTTGAGGAGAGCAATTTTGGTTTCACCTGAGAAGGAAATCTGCATTCCTAGGAAGCAGTTTCCTCCATCCCTCCTTGTAAACATTTTATCATCAGTCGTGTTCTTCCTGAATTCCAAGGTGATGGCTAAGTGATTGCAGTGAGAATAACTCAGAAAAGCTATGAAATGGAGGCAGAAATACCAAGCTTCCATGCTGCTTTTAGTTAATTCATGGCCCAAGTAAGAAGTTAGTGCTTTTCCTCAAAAGCACTTCCAATTACCTGTTAGAATATCAACAGGGCATTGATTTGCTTTATTCCTGCTATTAATTTTGAACATTTTCAAGAAGTGGTGTGGTGCAAACCTTTCCAGTGTTGAATTGCATTATTCTCATTGAATTAATGAGGAAATTGTTGGGAAACATTTAAGCCAGCAAATTCCTATTTTCATCCTATCAAATCCACAAAGCTGTATGTATTATTCCTAACTTGAAACGGGGTTAATCGTCATGTTTGCAAAATTGTGATTTATTTTTAATAGTCATTCGTTTCTTTGTGCAATTGTTGTAGTCTCTCAACTTACATGGAGCTTTTGGTTCCCAAGATTTTTTTGTGTGTTGACTTCTTTCATTTTTGTGGTTGTGTTTTCTCATTTTCTTGATCAATTTAAAGTTCATTTGTATAGTTGATTAACTTTTTCAAACAAAATAAAATAAGGTTCCAATCTGGATTTAATCACAAATACTCTATGCTTAGGAAAGACTTTTCTTGATTTTTATGGCACTATATCAACTCTATTCCTGTTATTTAACTGAATATGCTTATTTATTTTCCTTTTTCTTCTAATGTTGTTTTGGACAAAATATTAGGAGAGGTAGAACTGGGTAACTGCCATTATTTTTAGCTACGCAGAAATACAATATATCTTGATTTCTAATTTTAATGTGACACAATTGGAAGTCCTGAAATTTAATTAATGAGATTTAATCAGTGCTTGAAGAGACTACTATTTTACCCTAGATGAATAACTCTAATACAAATAATAACAAACTAACGTCCTTTCATTGAAATATCACTCTGGGAAATCTCAGCAGTTAACCTTGAAGATCTATTTATTGCAGGAAGATTGTATACCATACTTGGCCCTGGAGTCAGACACTGAATTCATATCATCTACTTAGAACTGTGTTGCCTTGGGCAAATTCTTCACATCCTAGCCTCAAAATGAGGCCATAAAAATGAGAACAGGAATATTCCTACTTCATATGGTTGTTAATAAAGAATAAAGAACATAATGCAAATAAAGCAATTAAAATATTCTCTGACAAAACCATTACACTTTAACAATTCCTAGTGATACTAGAAACGTATTGGGAAAATGCCTCCATTTCAACACTAATAGAAGTTTTCTCATTTAGAAGACAGTTATCCAAAAATTTTAAACTACTTCCACCTAAATTATTTTGTTCTCAAGGGTTTTAGAAGTTAATGTTGTAACTCAACTCACCCTTATGAGTCAAATAACTCGTATAAATTTTTACTAGTTTCAGCTCCCAAACATGGAAATCTTTATTTGTTGGAGGTGGTAGGTTGCAATGATTTCTGTCAATAAAGCAGAATATCCAGAATATTTCTCCAGAATATCCAGCTCTTCAAAATATATTTTTAGCAAAAATGTAGGTTGAAATTTG
This sequence comes from Dipodomys spectabilis, assembly GCF_019054845.1. Classification (NCBI taxonomy): domain Eukaryota; kingdom Metazoa; phylum Chordata; class Mammalia; order Rodentia; family Heteromyidae; genus Dipodomys; species Dipodomys spectabilis. The sequence goes on from NW_024871113.1 coordinate 7,438,758, forward strand.
GAAGCAGTCCTAAAGATTCCCAAAGAATTTTACATAAAGTCATTATGAGCTTAAAAAAATGTCTTTTGGTAGTATCTATATAGTAGGGGTTTAAAAATATTTTTATAGTTTTGTAAAGTCTATACAGCCATTTTTGAAGAATATGTTTTGTTTCTAGTAAGATTCTTAATACTTTTATCTTTATTCTTATTAAAAGAGGTAGGTGAGTAAGAACAGCACCACACACATGTTATTCAGGTAAGGGGTAGGTTTATTCAGTAGACCTGCTAGAACCAGGCAAGGTTGGCACTCCATGCAGTGGGGAAAGGTCTGGGAAAGAGAGCTGGGAGAGCTGGGAAAGAGAGAGAGCTGGGAAACAGAGAGAAAAGAACTAAAAAAGAGAGAAAAGAGCTAGAAAAGAGAGCATCTGGGAAAGAGGTGGGAAAGAGAGAGCTAGGAAAGAGAAGAGAGCTGGGAAAGAGAAGAGAAGGAAAGAGCTGAGAAAGAGCTAGAAAAGAGCAGAGAGCTCTAGTAAGATTCTTAAAATAACAACTTGAATTCACCAAACCTGTCCTTAGATTCTGTGTCTACTTTTGGTAGATTGAATTTTATGTTATGTTTTCAATATTAAGACATATTGAAAAAATTATTTCTTTCCCTCAAACTTGCATGAATCTACAAAATAAACATCTAATAGTTATAACCAAAGCACAACAAATGCTTTCAAATGCTTTGCAACAATACAGTGATGGAAGTGTTCGGCATCTACCACATGAAATATGAAAACCCACATTTCTAACAATGCAACTTCATCCATAATTGAATCAGAACTTCATCAGTAATATAAGCAAATGATCAAAGGAGTGCACAAGTACCTGAACTAAACTTGAACAGTCCCGCTATTTCAAAACCCATATGATCTCAAAACCATTTAGTTAAGAAATGTCTAGAAGAGTTCCGGGAAGATGGCAGAGGAGAAGCTGGAGGCTAAACACACTCTCACATAGAAAGCAGTTTTAGTGTTCCAGTGAACAGTCCTAGGCGAGAGAATTTCACCGTGTGCCATCACAGTACAGAGTTTGGCCAGAGAGGGACAATCCAGGCAAGGAGACAGATCTGAGCACTTGTCAGCAGCTGCTGCGGTGGTGGCAGTGGTGGCAGCCGTAGCCACCATATCTACAACACAGAGAGTCCGGAACAAAGGTGCCAGATGCAGCAGGTGAGCCGATTCTACTCAACACCAGCAGGAACTGACAAGGAACAGATATCTTCATCCTGCAGATCCCAGACCACAGACGACCCAGGAACCAAGACTTCAGCATGAGTAGAACCCTGACATCCTCACCCTTTCTCAGGGAGCAGAGGAGGGAAGGCCACCACTCCCCCTCCCCCCACTACTGGAGATCTCCCATCTTTGATAATGACAAAGGCCTGCCTGAGCAGCTAGCTCCAAATCAGGCCTTGGAAGAAAACAAAAGAGTCATTTAGCAGGTCACAGGAACCTAACCTGACCTGCAGAGCTCAGCTCCACCCAGGAAAAAGTAACCCAGCCCAGGCAGAGAAAGCTCTGCCTCCAAGGAGTGGATTTCTTCACTGGGTAAACAGAGGCAGAGGCTGCCCCTCACAACAGCAGCTTAGACAATCAATCGAAATTCAGTAAACATAAACCCTGAGGATGGCTCCAGGGTGGGCTCTGTGAGTGTCTCAGAAGAAAGCCCCTCAGGGAAAGCTACTGTTTGCTGAAAGGCCTCAACTCTACCTAGAACCTAGCCTCATCACAGTATCTCCAAACTAGAGGAAACAGCCATCTCCTTCTTTTGGGATACTCAAAGCAGATCTCCCTCCCACTGAACTATCCTGGGAGGAGGATCACAAAATCCTGGGTAAAGCAGAGCATTTTTCTGCCTGCCCAAACAAACTGACTTTAGTAACCAATCAAGCCATAGGAAAACCAAACATCAGAAGCAGACTAGAGACTCCACCAAGAGACTGGTTATGGACACAAGGGAGATACGAGATCTTCCCATCCCCCAACCAAAAAAAAAAAAAAACAAAGAACTATTTATTTGTACCTTTTTAAAATTTTTTTTAATTTTTAATTTTAATTTTTAAAAAAAATTGTTTTCTATTTTTTTTCTTCCTCGTATAATTTTTATTTTAGGTATATATGTGTGTGTGGTTTTAAAAATCTCTACTGACCTTTTGATCCTTTTTTTCTTTCTCTCTTTCTCATTCTTTTCACTTTTTCTTCTCTTTTGTTCTTTTTTGCGTGACTTAATTGCTGTTCTGCTCATCCTCAGATATACCTGTAGTCAATTATTAGGCCTTATATTGTGTACACACTTAATCCAGAAATTTATTACTCAATCCCAAAACTCTTAGACTTAAATTCCATAATAGCAGTCTTATCTCTTTATACCCATATAATATTTTAAACGTTTTTTATTTTTTAGTTTTTCATGTCTCCTTTCTATGTTCCCCTCCTCTCATGCCATCCCCGTTCTTCTCTGAATATTAATTCTTTAAGCATGCATAATTTTTAAGTGCTTCACTTTTTAATTTTACATTTTAGTTTTTTCATTTTTTCTTGTCTCTTTTTTTTTCTTTGTCTTCTTCTTGTTTTCTTTCTCTCTCTGCTATCATTCTGTCCAATCCATTTCCCTCTTTGAGATTAGGATTTGGTTAATTTCACTCTCCATTTACCTTTCCACATCCCTCTAATCCCATTTTCCCCCCCATATTTCTCCCTCAACCTAATAATTTCTGGTTTGCCAAATTCTCCTTTGCTGTTCTTAGGCCATTAAGACATAGTTGTTTGATGTTGAATAAACTGTATCTCTTAACTAGATTATATCTGCAGACTTGTGACTGTGCAACTATGGACTTTGGTAGATGCTTGCCTTAAAATAGTGTTCTAGCATAAAACTGGTGTTACATCCCAAATGGGCAGAAAAAGCTGGAAAAACACAAGAAAAATGGCAAGTCCGAGGATTTCAACTCCCACTCATGATAATTGGGACAGAACAGATAATGAATAATAAAGACGAGAGTTCCCAAAAAGCTCTACAAACACTACAGGTAAACATGGTAAATGAAAAGAATGAAAACCTGCAAAGGTCTCAGTGTGAGCGTGATAGGGAAAGAGAGGAGGCAAACCAAAGATCAATACGGGAAGCTCATGAGCATGAGGAAGATACTCAAAGATTGATACAGGAATTGCATGAGCAGATTGAGAATACTCAAAGAAAAATAAAGGAATTGGGTGAGCAGGTTGAGATCAGTCAAAGAGATAGACAGGAAATGCATGAGCAGGCTGAGAACAGACAAAGACACAGTCAGGAATGGCATGAGCAGGCTGAGAACACTCAAACAGAACTACAGGAATTGTGTGAACATGAAGAAGCTAATCAAAGAGTAATACTGGAATTGAGAGAGCGGGATGAGAATACACAAAGATCACTAAAGGCATTCATGGAATCCATAAACAGAGAGCTGAAAGAAGTCAGGGATACCACAAAAGGAATGCTGAGTGGAGCCCAACAGAAGGAATGGGAGTCCAAGGAAACCATAACAAATCAACTAAGTGATGTGAGAATAAACACTGAACATCAAATTAAGGAAGTAAAGAAGTTTATACAAGATCTAAAACAAAGCTCCAAATTCTTTGAAGCCATCAAAGCCGACCAATTAGAAGGAAAGGAAATAAAAAACAAAGTAGGAAGTCTTGGCAGTAGGTTAGAGCATGCAGAAGATTGAATATCGGGGATTGAAGACAGCCTAGATATTATAGAGAAAGAACATACAACCATCCAAGACAAATCCAAGAAATAGGATAGATCTATTCAACACTTGGAAGACACCATCAGAAGGCCTAATCTGAGGATAATGGGTGTAGAGGAGCACCTAGAGACAGAAGTAAATGGTCTAGGAAATTTGTTTAACAGGATTCTAGCAGAGAACTTCCCAAACATGCAAAAAGATAGGCCTATTCAGATACAAGAAGCTTTTAGAATTCCAAATAGACCAAACCAGAACAGGACATCCCACTGTCACATTATAAACCTCACAGGATCAATTCAGACCAAGGAAAAGATCCTTAAAGCTGTCAAGGAAAAAAGATCAATCACCTATAAATGGAAACGAATTAGAATCACCTCAGATTTCTCAGCAGACACAATTAAAGCAAGAAGAGCCTGGAATGATGTATGCCATGCCCTAAAGACAAAAAACTATCAACCAAGAATACTGTACCCAGCTAAACTCTCCTTCATAACTGTAGGTCAAATAAAAACCTTCCATAGCAAAGAAAAATTGAAACAATATATCTCCATAAAACCAGCCCTAGAAAAGATACTTAAAAATGTCCTACACATAGAAAATCAAGACCACAATAAAGGCCAAGAAACCACACCCATACTGAGAATCCAAGAACCATAGGAAGAACCCAATTGTCACAGTCCCCAAGAAGGTGGATAAAATGGCAGTAACTCCCAAATACCTCTCAGTCCTATCTCTTAAAATTAATGGACTTAATTCTTCAATTAAGCGACATAGATTGTCCAGTTGGATTAAAAAGCAAGATCCTTCTATCTGCTGCCTTCAGGATTCACACCTTGCCCATAAAAACAAACATATTTTGAATGTGAAAGGCTGGAACAAAATCTACCAATCAAATGGCCCCCATAAACAGGCAGGAGGTGCAATCCTAATATCAGATAAAATAAATTTCAAATTAAAATATTAGAGGAGATAAAGAAGGTCGCTACATACTAATTAAGAGATCTCTCCTTCAGGAGGATATTATAATCCTAAATCTCTATTCGCCAAACTACAGAGCACCCAATTTTATCCAAGAAACACTACTTTCTCTCAAATCTCACATAGAGCCAAAGAATTTGTTGGGGACTTTAACACACCACTATCCCCACTAGATAGATCAACTCGGCAAAAACTCAACAGAGAAACCACTGACCTAAACAACTGCATAGATCAACTAGATTTAACAGACATCTACCAAATATTTCACCCAGCAGCATCAGAATACATGTTCTTCTTAGCAGCACATGGAATATTTTCCAAAATAGACCGCATTTTAGGTCACAAGCAAACTTGTCCAAATTCAAAAACATTGAACTTATACCTTACATTCTCTCCTACCACAAGGGAATAAAATTAGAACTCAACACCAAAAGCCACCAAAGAAAGTCCTGTAACACATGGAGGCTGAAAAACATATTGTTGAATCAGCAGTGGGTCATGGAAGAGATTAGAAATGAAATTCAAGTGTTCATGATATTCAACAAAAATGAACACACAAACTACCAGCTCCTCTGGGACACAGCAAAGGCAGTACCCAGAAGCAAGTTTATAGCTCTGAGTTCCAACAAATTGGAGAGATCTGAAACCAACAATTTAATGAGATATCTGAACCTCCTTGAAGAAGACCAGCAAGATAAACCCCAATCCTGTAGATGGAAAGAAATAATTAAAATTAAATCAGAATTAAATGAATTAGAATCCAAAAAAAAAGCACAGAACAAAACAGAGTTGGTTCTTCAAAAATTAACAAAATAGACAGACCCTCAGCAAATCTTATCTGAAAAAGAAGAGAGCACACCCAAATAAATAAACGCAAAGATGAGAATGGAAACATCACCACAGAAACAACCAAGATTCAGAACATTATAAGAGAATACTTCTCAAACCTTTATGCTAATAAGTTTGAGAACTTGGCAGAAATGAACCTTTTCCTAGCAAATATCGACAAGCCAAAACTAAACCAAGATGAGTTAAACCATCTTAACAGGCCCATATCAAGCATTGAAATAGAAACAGCAATAAGAGATCTCCCATCTAAGAAAAGCCCAGGACCAGATAGTTTTACAGTGGAATTCTACAAGGCCTTCAAAGCAGAGCTCACACCAATACTCCTCCAACTCTTCAATGTAATAGTAAAAGAAAGTTCACTACCGAACTCATTCTATGAAGCCACAATAACCCTCATCCCCAAACCAGGCAAGGACTTATCAAAGAAAGAGAACTATAGACCCATTTCTTTGATGAACATTAATGCAAAACTTTTCAACAAAATTTTGGCCAATCAACTTCAACAATTCATCCAAAAAATCATACACCACAATCAAACAGGATTCATTTCAGGGATGCAAAGCTGGTTCAATATACACAAATCAATTAACATATTTCAGCACATCAACAAGAATAAGGATAAAAAGCACATGGTTATCTCAATAGATGCAGAAAAAGCATTTGACAAGATCCAACACCCCTTTATGATGAAGGTTCTGGAAAAATTAGGAATCCATGTAACATTCCTCCATACAATAAAGGCTGTATATGACAAACCTACAGCCAGCATTATACTCAATTGTGAAAAACTAAAGCCAATTCCTCTAAACTCAGGAATGAGACAAGGATGTCCACTCTCTCCACTGTTCTTCAATCTAGCATTAGAATGCCCAGCTATAGCAATAAGACAAGATGCAAACATAAAGGGGATCCAAATAGAGAAAGAAGAAGTAAAACTCTCCCCCTTTGCAGATGACATGATCTTGTATTTAAAGAATCCCACATAGTACACTCCCAAATTACTCAAGCTGATTCAAAACTTTGGCAAAGTAGCAGGGTATAAAATTAACCCTCAAAAAATCAATGGCTTTTCTGTATGCAAACAATGAGAGAAGTGTGGCTGAAGTTAGGAAAGCAACTCCATTCGTCATAGCCCCACAAAAAATAAAATACCTAGTAATTAACTTAACCAAAGAAATGAAGAACCTCTATGATGAAAACTTTAAAAACCTGAAAAAGGAAAGCGAAACAAAACTTAGAAAGTGGCAAAAACTCCCATGCTCCTGGATTGGAAAGATCAACATCGTGAAAATGGCAATACTTCCCAAGGCTATCTACAATGCGATACCTATCAATATTCCAACCTCATTTTTCAAGGAAATACAAGAGGCAACCCAAAAATTTGTATGGAACAATAAAAGACCCAGAAAAGCAAAAATGATCCTTTACAGAAAAAACAGTGCTGGAGGAATATCAATACCAAATTTCAAACTCTACTACAAAGCCATATTACTCAAAACAGCTTGTTACTGGCACAAGAACAGACCTCAGGACCAACAGAATAGAATTGAAAACCCAGAAATGAACCTACAGACCTATAGCCATCTAATCTTCGATAAGGGAGCTAAAAATTAGAATGGAAGAAAGACAGCCTCTTCAGTAAATGGTGCTGGATCCATATATATCACCCTGCACCAGAATCAACTCCAAATGGGTCAAAGATCTTGGAGTTATAACAGCCAGTCTGAAAACAGTACAGGAAGGAATAGGAGAAACCCTAGGTCTCCTTGGCACAGGCCGAAATTTTCTTAATAGAGACCCAGAAACACAACAAATCGAAGAAAGTTTGGACAAATGGGATTGCATGAAATTGCAGAGCTTCTGCATGGCAAAGGACATAGCTAGCAAGATCAATAGAAAGCCCACGGGTTGGGATAAGATCTTCACTAGCCATACAACGGCTATATCTAAAATATACCTGGAACACAAATAATTAAACCCCCAACAACAAATCTTCAAAGAAACAACTGCCCAATATATTAGTGGGCTAAAGACTTAAAGAGAAACTTCTCTGAAGAGGAAAGAAGAATGGCCAATAGACAAATGAAGAAATGCTCATCCTCTCTAGCCATAAAAGAAATGCAAATCAAAACAACATTGAGATACCACCTCACCCCAGTTAGAATGGCTATAATCAAGAACTCTAATAACAACAGACGCTGGAGGGGATGTGGACAGAAGGGAACCTTACTGCATTGTTGATGGGAATGTAAATTTGTTCAACCACTTTGTAAAGCAGTATGGAGGTTCCTGAAAAGACTCCACATAGAGCTCCCTTGTGACCCAGCAATCCCACTTTTGGACATTTACCCAAATGATCACAAACAAGACCACACTAAAGCTACCAGCACAACTATGTTTATTGTAGCATTATTTACCATAGCTAAGATATGGAACCAAGAAAATGTGGTGTATATACACAATGGAATTCTATGCCTCCATTAGAAAGAATGACATTGCCCAGTTTGTTAGGAAATGGAAAGACTTGGAACAAATTATATTAAGTGAAGTAAGCCAAGCCCAAAGAAACATAGGTCCCATGGTTTCCCTTATTTGCAACTAATATATGTCTGAGTCAAGCAGAAAAGGTCAGATAACTTAATGTTAGGGGAATGAATCCCATGATAAGTATTGAAATGATTTTTTTTTCTCCTTCATGAACTGTTTCTAACATATTTATAAGATTATTTCTATGTTGCTTTTATGTCCCTCCCCCATGGTATAACCCCTGCTTTCACTGTATTTGATGTTGGTATAATTTGTGGAGGGGAAGGGAAAAAACAAATCATTTAAATAGGGATAAGGTGGACCCATTGCAACAAGGAAATGTACAAGTCGTTATGTCGAAAAATGAACTTTACAACTTTGGTGGGGTGGTGGGAGGACAGGGAGAGTATGGGAAGGGTTGGGAAGGAGAAACAAAGAGGAGGCAACAATGCCTGTTAAGAAATGTACTCATTATCTTGCCCATGTAATTGTAACTCCTCTGTACGGTATTTTCACAATAAAAATTTTTTTAAAAATATCTAAATTAGTAGTGTTCAAAAATCATTCCATGCAACCATGTCTTATGCAGCTGATCATCTACATGGAAGTTCTCCGAATTCATATATATACATATACATATATGAGTAAAAATTAAAATTTGCTGATTCAAGCATATATATGTAACATATATCATTACAGCAATGATTGAGAATTTATCTTCACAAAAACATATGGGGCTGTGTTGGGAGCCAAAAGTTAAGTCTCTCAAACTTGATAGGCTTAACTATATCACTGGAACAACCTGAGCCTGAGTTTACAGAATCCCACCTTTTCACCACGCCTTAAACACCCTGCAGCTACTAAAGACCACCTTTTCACCCCGCCCTAAATCTACTTAACGACCACCTTTGCACCACGCCCTAAGTCCAAGCATATAAATACCCTTGTGTGAAAAATAAAAATTGGCAGCTTGATCAGAATCCTTGTCTTGCTGTCCTTCTTCGTGTCTCTTGTCCCTTCATTCCTTCTCGCTTAGGTTCATTGCCCTGGTTGAAGTCCTGCAGGTCGGGACAGGGCTGGAGAATGATATTATTGAACTTATTTAGAAGTGCCAATGCAACTAGATTGATTTTAATCTAGATTTAAATTCCTTTTAAATTCTTTTCCTCTATAAATCCCATGGTTTTAGTAGACTAGTGTTGTAATTAAAACCTTAAGCATATAGCTAGGAGTATACATAGGAAGACTGAAGAGGAAATTCTGAGCTCAGTTTCAAAGATAAGTAGAGACTGAATTTGAAGACCTTGAGTGTCCTCGTCATCATGATCAGCAGCTTTAAAATCACAAACAATTTCAGGAACTTTAATAAATGTAGAGCATGAGAGAATGCATGAATGAATTTTTCCTGATTATCATACAGGTGACATAAGCATTCCTATTCATTCATTTAACTGTAAAATTGAAGTAGACACTTGGAGCTCTTCTAACAAAGAATGCTGATTTCTTCACCACAGATAGTGAAGAAGTAATCTACATATAGACAACTAAAATATTCATTGTGTTGAGATTTAGCATGTGAATTAGGGAGAAAATATTCAGTGAACAATAGTTCTAAACAATAAAACATTTCAGGGTGAAAATGATATCATGCTTAATGTTAGGATGTAGCAAGATGTGGTTCTAATCAGTTAACATTCCATCCAAATCATCCTTAATCATAGTGATTTTCTGTCCCTTTTGCTCTATTCCTTATTTTAATGTGACATTTCATTAATATAAAGATTTAATTTAGTGGACAACTTGTCTGAAGTCATTAACTTGGTATGTGCTTTCTTATCTAACGTAACTTCATATTTACTAAAGTATTTCAATAGCCTGTAAAAGAAAATATAACAAAGAGCAATATACAACTTCACCATTCAAATATGAGGTAATTTAACTTATAAAGCTATGTGTAAATTAAATATATTAGTCAATTGATCAAGGCTTATCATCAAAATTTTGTTAGTCAATGTTAATATCTTTCTTCAAAAATAAGTACTTCAATAGATTAATGAAATTCATTAGAATATTTAACATGGAAACAGGGATAAGAAAAACAGGAAGGGTGAATTTGATCAAAGTGACTTACATGCATATGTGGAAATACCGCAATGAAATTGCTTTATACAATTAGTGTATATGAGAAAAAAGAGAGAAGAACAACTAAGTATTTTAAATATGAAGCCCACATTTATTTGAATGTGCCCTTCAAGTAAAGAAGATTTGTGATGGATGTCAGGTAGAGAAAAATGACACCACAAGGCATCATATTGAGTTATCTATGAAACTAAACTCACAGAAGTAGAGGCTGGTAATGAGAACAAATGGGGAGGAAGAGAATAGAGAATTCATATTTGTCAAATGGTAAAAGGTTACAGTTAGATAGCAATAAACTTTTTTTTCCTCTTTTATCTGCTGGTTGTGCTTATTACCTTGCTATATCGTCTAGAGTGCATTTGCCAATTGATCACAAAATATGGTAAACAAGTGATGATTATGGGTGTGTTCAATATCTTGGCTTATTTATTCTAAATTGTACCAGATACATTAAATTTATTGTATATCATAAATGTCACCAAATATGATTTGCCAATTAAATAGCATTAATAAGTAAAAGCAAAACAAGAGAGCTTAAAAGGAATCTTGTTAAAGAAATACTTGAATGTATTCACTTATTCCATAGTTATCTCCCATTATTTTATATTTTAATCTATGCTGAGATTGATAAATTCATAGGTACTTGTTCTGCCATGTTTCCTCCACTCATACCTTAACTCATAAAATTGTTCAGAATATAATTGTGCAAATAACTTGGTAAATTGGGGCTGGGGGTTTAGCCCAGTGGAAGGGCGCCTGCCCGGCACACACAAGGCCCTGGGTTCGGTCCTCAGCCCTGGAAAAAAAAATTGGTAAATTAGTATGAGTAGTATAGGCTGAAGATTATCAAAATGAATTCAGAGGTGTATTTATTATAAATGATAATGGAATTTATGTTTAACACTTGCTATGTGATTGATGATGTAAGTTTACATTATCAGTTGCTTTCATTCTCACCAAAATCTTGGGAACTACACTTTAATGTGTATCTCATTTTATGTAAGAGAAAATGGAGAAATATACAGGCTGAGTAAGCTGACAGATTTGCTTGCTAATTGAGAAGAGAGAATTGAGAGGCTAAGTAATACTTTCATACCTGTTCTTGGCTATAAATTAAAATGGATGTCCTGATCCTATCCATAGTGGGCCCAAGTGAGTGGTTGATTGGAATGCTAAATAGCTGAGTACTAGGAGAAAAAGCACATAAAACACAAGCCACCTTATGCCAGACTACACCTCTGCTTTTCACTGTCTGAGTGACCTTGGGATTGTGAAAGCAAATCTTGGACAAAGTTGATGGACTTGATATCTTCATATATCAAGCAAAAAAATATATAAATCCTAATAGGAGGAAGATAAACCTTATTCTAAGCCTCAACTGTTTTCTAAAATAATAACATAAATTAAAAGTCTAGAACAAAATGAGCAATAATTCAAGAATGTCATATTATACAACAAAAGACAAAGTAAAACCAGAGTAATTCATCAATAGCAGACTTGACTATATTCCCTACAGTGATTAGGATCACAGTATATAAATAAATATTCATGATTATAAAAATCCATCTTGCACTTGCATTTTCAGCAAGGAAACAGAGAGTATAAGGTAAAATTGAAGTTAGAAAAAAATATCTTAAATAGCGGGGAGCCAGTGGCTCACACCTGTGATTCCAGCTATACAGGAAGCTGAGATCTGAGCATTGCAGTCTGAAGCCAGTTCAGGCAGGAATGTCCATAAGACTGTTATCTCCAGTTAAACAGCCAAAACTGGAAGTGAAGCTGTGGCTCAAGTGATAGAGCACTAACCTTGAACACAAAAGCTCAAGGACAGAGCATCGACTCTGAATTCAAGTGCCAGGACTGCTACACACACACACACACACACACACACATCATTCTGATGGTTAATGAATTGTACCACCAATGAATGAGAAATGTAGATCAGTTGAAACTTTCTAAAGTAATAAAAAGAACAAATGAATTAAATATGAAAGATAAGAAAGCTTCATAGAAGACCCAAAGACTGACTAATGTCTATGTAATTGTACTCTAGAAAAATAGAGAGATTGTCCTACACATGTACTAGTTATTGCAAATAAGGGAAACCATGGGACCTATGTTTCTTTGGACCTGGCTTACTTCACTTAACATAATTTTTTCCAAGTCTTTCCGTTTCCTAACAAATGGGGTGATGTCATTCTTTCTGATGGAGGCATAGAATTCAATTCATTTTCTTGATCCATTTATCTACTAAGGGGCATCTGGGTTGGTTCCATTTCTTAGCTAGGTAAATAATGCTACAATAAACATAGTTGTGCTGGTAGCCTTAGTATGGCCTTGTTGATGATTGTTTGGGTAAATGCCCAATGTACATATGACCATATAAGATGATGTTAAGCGAAATGAACCCCAAGATAGGGACACAAATATTATTTTTTCTTTCTTTCTTGCTATTGTTTCTAACATATTTATAACATAACATGTAATTTTTTTTGTTTCTTTGTATGTTCCTACCCTACGATTTAACCCCTGTTTTCACTGTATTTGATGTCTGGGCCCTGTATCTTGTATATACAATTCTCTAATTTGGGGAGGGGAAGGGAAGAAACAAAATGCTTAAATAGGGATACAGGTTAAGCCAATGTAACAATGAGATGTACGAGACATTATGTTGAAAATGAACTTTACAACTTCAGCAGGGAGGGAGGGATAGTTGTGGAAGTGGGAGTGAAGGAATGGTAGGGGAAAAAAATCAAAGGAGGAGGCAACAATGCTTCATAGGAAATGAACTCATTACCTTGATCATGTAACTGTAACCCCTCTGTACAGTATTTTTACAATAAAAATATACAAAAAAGGAAAAGAAAATAACGTATTGCTTTTATTTGGAAAACAATAGATTATGGCAAAAAAAATAACGGTGAAGCAGAGGGTTATATAAAGCAAAAATCTTACAAATCGTATGCTTAATATGTAGATTTCCACTTCTTTTAAAGACTCATTTCCAATTAACCAGAAAAAAGTAATAAATGGAGTTATAGCTCAAGTGTTAAAGTACTAGCCTTATTGAAAAATAGCTCAGAGACAGCAACCAGGCCCTGAGTTCAAAGTCTCAGGCATACACCACATACACACACACACACACACACACACACACACACACACACACACACACACACACACACGCACGCACACAAAAGAGAGATTTTTCAGACAAATTAGGGAGAATTCATAATCAGGCAAACCACACTAAAGGAAATATAACAAGATACTTTAAAATGTATACAAAGAAATAAATAATAAAAGAAAGAAGAAAGATCAAGAAGAAAGTGAATATTAACAGGATAAAGTATATTGTGAAGTTTTGTAATTAAAATATCAGATAAAATATATTAAAAGGAAAAGAATTTAGTATGTAGCATATTTTAAGTTTCTTACATATGTAAAAGTAGCTAACATTACATCTGGTAAGCTAGGAGACATTAATTTTATGATAACACCTCATGCATTAGAAAATACCAATAAAGCTGTCAATATTTGCAAAGTTGTAAAATATATAAAAATAAAATTAAAGATGAAATGATAAATAAAAAGACAGTTTAAGGACAAACACAGTAAGAGACCATACAGAACAAACGGCAAAAGGAAAACTTGCAGGGAGGGAACAGATGCAGACCTCAAGAATATAAGCTTGCATTAAATATGCATATGGTGGTTAGACCACATAGATATAAGTTTCAACTGTTTACCAGAAGTGCATCAAAAACCACAAGTTTACAAAAACTTTGAAGTAAAAGGACAGATAAAAATACAAAGTAGCAAAAGGAAGGTAGTGATATTAATAGACAAAATAGACATAATGGTAAAAATACATTAGTAGTTATAATAGGGCCACTTCATACCTGTGAAAATGTTTTATTTCGCAGGAAGAAATAAAAGTTCTGCATTTGTATGCTATTAGTTTGGATATGTAAAGCTATATGAAGCAAAATTGTCTTGATTATAAAAAATTTAACAAAGAATTTTATTTTTGTGTTGTATTTATGGGAAAACAAAGAAAGCATATCAGGTAACAGTATGATAAACAACACAAATATAATGGCCATTATAGGCAAAACTGTAGATAACGCACATTTTTTTCCAAACAAAAATGCAAAAAATAAAACTGACTTAGAGTGCTCAATAGCTACTGATGGCTACTGGTAATTCGACTAGACAATGCGGGTTCACATAAAGTTCTTTGTGTTTTGCCTACAAATTTGCATTTATACTTACCATATTTTATTAAGGTCTTGTAGACCATCTTCATAAATTAAAGGTGGTAATTATAGATAATTTTAAAGTGTGATCTCATGCTCCAATGTTTCTAAAGTGAGTGTTTAATCCCAAGCATGATTTTTATATCTAATCAAGAATGTTGAATATATTGAATTTTCTATACTTTTTAGAAAAATATAAAACTATTAAAATCCTTATCTAAATCCCTGAAAATCAGGAGAAAATAAGTTAGTTATATTGTTCGATATTTTGCTAGAATAGTAGCATCACTCTTTTAAAATACTGTTTTATTGTAAAAAATATGTACAGAGCGGTTAAAGTTACATGAGCAAGGTAATGAGTACATTTCCTATTGAGCATTATTGCCTTCTCCTTTGTTTTTCCCCTACCCTCGCTTCCCTGCTACCTCCACAACTACCCCCCCAACACCTGCCCCCCTTGAAGTTATAAGGTACATTTTCAACATAGTATTTTGTACATATTGTGACAATATGTATCCCTATTTAAGCATTTTGTTTTTTTCCTTCCCCTCCCCAAATTAGGAGAGTGTATATAAAAGATTCAGTGCACAGCTATCAAATACAATGAAAACAGGGGTTATACAGTGGGGGAGGAACATACAAAGAAACAAAAAATATCAAATGTTACATTATAAATGTGTTAGAAACAATAGCAAGAAAGAAAAAATAACTTGTGTCACTACTTGAGGTTCATTTCACTTAAAATCATCTTATCTGGTCATATGTACATAGCTTTTGACGTTTCCTGCTTGTCCCAGACATACATTAGTTATTGCAAATAAGGGAAACCATAGGACCTATGTTGTTTTGGGCCTGCATTACTTCACTTAATATATTTTGTCCAAGTCTTTTCATTTCCTAACAACTGGGGCAATGTCATTCTTTCTGATGGAGGCATAGAATTCCATTGTATATATATACTACATTTTCTTGATCCATTCATCTACTGAGGGGCATCTGGGTTGGTTCATATCTTAGCTATGGTAAATAATGCTGCAATAAACATAGTTGTGCTGGTAGCTTTAGTGTGGTCTTGTTTGTGATCATTTGGGTAAATGCCTAAAAGTGGGATTGCTGGGTCATAGGGGAGCTCTATGTGGAGTGTTTTGAGGAACCACCGTAATACTTTGCAAAGTGGTTGAACAAGTTTACACTCCCACCAACAATGCAGTAGGGTTCCCTTTTGTCCACATCCCCTCCAGCATCTGTTGTTATTAGATTTCTTGATTATAGCCATTCTAACTGGGGTGAGGTGGTATCTCAGTATTGTTTTGATTTGCATTTCTTTTATGTCTAGATGGTCATTCTTATGTCCTCTTTAGAGAAGTTTCTCTTTAAGTCTTTATCCCACTTATTTTTCAGGCAGTTGTTTTTTTCAGGATTTGTTGTTGGGGAATTTAATTTTTTGAGTTCCAAGTATGTTTTATTTTTTATTTATTTTTAACAAGTCTTTTTATTGTGAAAATGCTGTACAGAGGAGTTATTGTTACATGAGGAAGGTAATGACATAATCAAGCATTGTTGCCTCCAACTTTGATTTTCCCCTACAATCCCTGCCCTCCCTTCTCCAAGTATATTTTAGATATGAGACCCTTATCCGTTGTATGTCTAGTGAAGATCTTCTCTCAATCCATGGGCTTTCTGTTGATCTTGCTAGGTATGTCCTATGCCATGCAGAAGCTCAGCAATTTCATGCAATCCCATTTGTCCAACCTTTCTTTGATTGATTGTGTTTCTGGGTCTCTTAAGAAAATTTTGGCCTGTGCCAAGGAGACCTAGGGTTTCTCCTTTTCCTTCCTGTAATGTTTTCAGGGTGTTTGCTTTAACTCCAAGGTCTTTGATCCATTTGTAGTTGATTCTGGTGCAGGGTGATAGATAAGGATCCAGTTTTAGTTTTCTACAGGTGATTAACCAATTTTGCCAGCACCATTTACTGAAGAGGCTTTATTTCTTCCATTCAATTTTTTTAGATCCCTTATCAAAGTTTAGGTTTCTGTAGGTCTGTGGGTTCGGTTCTCGGTGTCTAATTCTAATCCATTTTACCTGAGGTCTGTTCTTGTGCCAGTACCAAGCTGTTTTGATTACTATGGCTTTGTAGTAGAGTTTGAAATTTGGTATTGATATTCCTCCAACCACTGTTCTTTCTGTTAAGGATCGTTTTTGCTTTTCGGGGTCTTTTATTGTTCCATATGATTTTTGGATTGCTTCTATTTCATTGAAGAATGAGATGGCATATTGATAGGTATCTCATTGAATTAGTAGATAGCCTTAGGGCATATAATCATTTTCACTATGTTGATCCTTCAGGTCCAGGAGCCTTGGAGATTTTCCCACTTCCTAAGTTCATTTTGCTTTGATTTCCTTTTTCAGGTTTTTAAACTTTTCATTGTAAAATTACTTAGTTCAGTTAATTCCTAGGTGTTTTATTTTTTGTGGGGTTATTACAAAAGGAGTTGCTTTCCTGATTTCAGCTGCACTGTTCTCATTGTTGACATGCAGAAAAGCCATTGATTTTTTAATACATTATTTATTTTAAAAATACTGTATAGATGATGTACAGTTACATGAGCAATGTAATGAGTACATTTCCTATCAGGCATTGTTACCTCCTCCATTGTTTTTTCCCTTATCCACACTCCCTTCCCACCTCCACAACTACTATCCCCCCAACAAACCTCCCCCTCATCCCCGCATAAATTGTAAAGTTCCTTTTTCAAGATAATGTCTTGTACATCTCATTGTTACAATGGGTCAACCTGTATACCCATTTAAGCATTTTGGTTTTTTCCCTTCCCCTTGCCATGCTAGAGGAGTATATGACATAGAAATCCCACCTTGGGGCATTTACCCAAATAATCACAAACAAGACCATACCAAAGCTACCAACACAACTATGTTTATTGCAGCTACCAACACAACTCTGTTTATTGCAGCATTATTTACCAAAGCTAAGATATGGAACCAACCCAGATGTCCCTCAGTAGATGAATGGATCAAGAAACTGTGGTATATATACACAATGGAATTCTGTGCCTCCATCAGAAAGAATGACATTGCCCCATTTGTTAGGAAATGGAACGACTTGGAAAAAATTATAAGTAAGCCAGGCCCTAAGAAAACTAGGTTCTATGATTTCCCTTATCTGCAATACGATGGCTTCATAGAAAGAGTTCAGTAGTGAACTTTCTCTTTCAATTTCATTGAAGAGTTAGGGGAGTATTCTTGTGAATTCTGCTTTGAAGTCCTTATAGAATTCCGGTGTACATCCATCCGGTCCTGGGCTTTTCTTCAATGGGAGGTCTCTTATTGATGTTTTATTTTGATGCTTGATATAGGTCTGTTAAGTTGGTTTAACTAATTTTGTTTTAGTTTCAGTGTGTCAATATTTGATAGGATATAGTCTATTTATTCCAGAGTCTCAAACTTATTAGCATAAAGGTTTGAGAAGTGTTCCCTTATAATATTCTAAATCTTGGTTGTTTCTGTGGTGACATTTCCATTCTAATCTCTGAGTTTGGGGTGTGTTTTCTTCTTTTTCTGATAAGATTTGTTAAGGATCTGTCAATTTTGTTAATTTTTTCAAAGAACCAACTCTGTTTTGTTGCTTTTTTTGTATGTTTTTTTGGGGGGGGATTCTGATTCATTTAATTCTGATTTAATTTTAATTATTTCTTTCCATCTACTGGATTGGAGATTAGCTTGCTGCTCTTTATCATGGATATTCAGAAATCTCATTAAATTGTTGGTTTCAGATCTCTCCAATTTCTCGGTGTAGGGACTCAGAACTATAAACTTGCCTCTGAGTACTGCTTTTGCTGTGTACCAGAGGAGCTGGTAATTTGTGTTCATTTTTGTTGAATATCATGAACATTTGAATTTCTTTTCTAATCTCTTCCATGACCCACTGGTAATTCATCACTGTGTTGTTTAGTGTCCATGTGTTACCGGACTTCCTTTAGTGGCTTCAGGTGTTGAATTCTAATTTTATTACATTGTGGTCAGAGAAAAGGCAGGCCTTGTTTTCATGTTTCTGAATTTGGACAAGTTTGCTTTGTGACCGAAAATATGGTCCATTTAGGAAAATGTTCCGTGTGCTGCTGAGAAGAACATGTATTCTGATGGTGTTGGTGAAATATTAAGTAGATGTCTGTTAACTCTAGTTGATCTATGCAGTTGTTTAGATTTGCGTTATCTCTGTTGAGTTTTTGCCAGGTTGATCTATCTAGTGGGAATAATGGTGTGTTAAAGTCCCCAACAATTAATGTCTTTGGATCTATTGGGAGTTGAGGGAAAGTAGCATTTCCTGGATAAATTTGGGTGCTCCCTTGTTTGGTGAATAGATATTTAGAATTTTAATATCCTCCTGAAGAACAGATCCCTTAATTAGTATGTAGCAACCTTCTTCATCTCTTCTCACTAATTTTAATTTGAAGTCTATTTTATCTAATATTAGGATTGCAACTCCCACCTGTTTATGGGGGTCATTTGCTTGTTAGATTTTATTCCAGGCTTTCACTTTCAGAATGTTTCTTTTAATGGGCAAGGTGTGACTCTTGAAGGAAACAAATAGAAGGATCTTGCTTTTCTATGTCGCTTAATTGGAGAGTTAAGTCCATTAATGCTGAGAGTTAGGACTAAGGGGTGTTTGGTAGTTCCTTCCATTTTTCCACCTTCTTGGGGGCTGTGACAACTGGATTCTTCCTATGGTTCTTGGATTCTCAGTTTGAGTGAGGTTTCTTAGCTTATTGTGCTCTTGTTGGTTTTCTATGCATAGGACATCCTTAAGTATCATTTGTAGGGCTTGTTTGATGGAGATATATTGTTTCAGCTTTTCTTTGCTATGAAAGGTTTTTATTTGGCCTTCCCTTATGAAGGAGAGTTTAGCTGGGTACAGTGTTCTTGGTTGATAGTTGTCTTTAGGGCATGATATACATCATTCCAGCCTCTTCTTGCTTTAGTTGTCTCTGCTGAGAAATCTGAGGTGATTCTAATTGGTTTCCCTTTATAGGTGATTGATCTTTTTTTCCTTGACAGCTTTAAGGATCCTTTCCTTGGTCTGAATTGATCCTGTATGGATTATAATGTGACTGTGGGATGTCCAGTTTGGTCTGGTCTATTTGGAATTCTACAAGCTTCTTGCATTTGAATAGGACTATAGTTTTGCATGTTTGGGAAGTTCTTTGCTAGGATCCTATTAAATAAATTTCCTAGACCATTAACTTCAGTTTCTAGGTGCTCCTCTACACCCATTTTCCTCAGATTAGGGCTTCTGATGGTGTCTTCTAAATATGGAATAGATCTATTGTATTTCTTCGATTTGTCTTGGATAGTTGTATGTTCTTTCTCTATAATATCTAGGCTATCTTGAATCTCAGAGATTCAATCTTCTGCATGGTGTAACCTACTGTCAAGACTTTCTACTTTGTTTTTTATTTCCTTTCCTTCTGTCAGATGTGATGGCTTCAAATTCTTTGTTGGAGCTTTGTTTTAGATCTTGAATGGACTTCTTTACTTCCTTAATTTGGTGTTCAGTGTTAATTCTCAAATCCCTTAGTTGATTGGTTAGTGTTTCATTGGAGTCCCTTTCCTTCTGTTGGGCTCCATTCATCATTCCCTTTGTGGCCTCCTGGATTCCTTCAGCTGTCTGTTTATGGATTCCATGAATGCCTCCATTGATCTTTGTCTATTCTCATCCCACTCACCCAATACTTGTATTACTCTTTGATTAGCTTCCTCCCACTCACACAATTCCTGTATTACTCTTTGAGAGTTCTCAATCTGCTCATGCAACTTCTGCATTACTTTTTGACTGTTCTCAGCCTGCTCATGCAATTCCTGTATTAATCTTGATTAGCTTCCTCATGCTCACAAGATTCTTTTATTGATTTTTGGTTAAACTCATCATGCTCGGGAAGTTCCTGTATTAAACTTTAGTCACTCCTTATCATGCTCACTCTGAGTCCTTTGCAGGCTTTCAAACTTTTTATTCACCATGTTTTCCAGTAGTGTTTGTAGAGCTTTTTGAGAACTCTCCTCTGGATTATTCATTAACTGTTCTGTAACCTGATTATCATCAGTGGGAGTTGAGATACCTGGACTTGCCATTTTCTTTTGTTTCTCCGGCTTGTTCTGCCCATTTTGTATGAAAGTAACACCGATTTGGTGAAGAACACTATTTTAAGGCAAGCATCACCCAGAGTCCTGTAATTGCTGAGTCAACATGGTTGCAGATACAATCTAGTTCAACAGATACAATCTATTCAACATCAAACAACTATGGATTCATAGGCTAAGAACATCAAAACAGTATTCAGCAGACCAGAAATTAGTAGGTTTAGGGAGAATTGTGGGGAAAAATAGGATTAGAGGGATGTGAAGAGGTAAAATGAAAGAGTGAATTTAATGAAGTCCTAATCTCTGAGAGGAAATGGATGGAACAGAATGAAAGGAGAGCGATAAAGAAACAAGAAAAAAATGAAAAAACAAAAAATTAAATTTAAAAAATTAAACACTTAAAAATTATGTAAGCATAAAGAAATAATAGTGATAGAAGAAAAGCATAGGATGAGAGAAGGAGAAAAATAAAAGGAAAAATGAAAAAATAAAAAATTTAAAAATGGAATACTTAAAGATTATATAGGTATAAATAATTAATATTACTATTAAAGAAATTAAAGAGGCTGTGAATTGAGTAATCAATTTCTGAATTAAGGATGTACACAATGAAGGATAAGGTCTAATAATCAATGACAGGTATATATCTGATGATGAGCAGAACAGCAATTAAATCACACACAAAAAATGAACCAAAAGGTTAAAAGAGATAAACACACACACACACACACACACACACACACACACACACACACACACACACACACCTAAAATAAAAATTATGAAAGAAAGAATAAATAACAATTTTTTAACTTAAAAATTAATTAGGTAGAAAAATGAGTTAATTGATTTTTTTGTGTGTGGGGAGAGATCTTGTATCTTCCCTGTAACCAGTCTCTTGCTGGAGTCTCTGGTTTGCTTGTGGTATTTTTTTTTCCTTGGCTTGATTGGTTTATTAAGTCAGTTTGTTTGAGCAGGCTGAAAAATGCTCTCCCTTACTCAGGACTTTGTGATCCTTGTCCCAGGCTAGTTCAGTGGAAGGGAGATCTGCTTTGAGTATTCCAAAAGAGGGAGATGGCCGTTTCCTCTAGCTTGGAGTTGCTGTGATGGGGTTAGGTTGTGGGTAGGGTTGAGGCCTATCAGCAATAAGTAGCTTTTAGCTGAGAGGCTAGCTCCTGAGACACTTAAGGAGCCCAGCCTGGAGCCATTCTCAGGATTTATGTTTACTGAATTTCAATTGTTTTTCTTTTACCCCTCCTACTGTCTAGGCTGCATTGGGGAGGGGCAGCCTCTGGTTGCATAAAGTCACTCCTGTGTTGGCGGAGCTTTCTCTGCCTGGGAAGGGCAACTTTCTCCTTTCTCTGCATGGGAAGGGCAACTTTCTCCGCCTGGGAAGGGCAACTTTCTCCTGGGTGGAGCTGAGTCCTGCAAGTCAGGTCAGTTTTCTGTGATCTGATGAATGGCTCCTATTGTTTTCTTCCAAGGCCTGAGTTGGAGCTAACTACTCAGCTTAGCCTTTGTCAGTATCAAAAATGGAGCTCTTCTCTGGTGGTGGATGGGCTACCCTCCCACTGCTGCTCTGTGAGATGGAGTGAAGATGTCTTGGGTGTACTCATCCTAGCCTGTTGGTTTCTGAGCCATCCCTGATCTGCGTCTCTGTCCCAGGCTGTTTCTGTTGATATGCCGGCCATGGTGGCACCCGCCACCACTGCCACCTTGGACACTGGCAAGTGCTCAGATCTGTCTCTTTGACCAAGTTGCCTGGATTTTTCCTCACCGGCCATACTCCCTGTACTGTGATGGCACACTTGGTGTGATTCTCTAGCCTAGGACTGTTCACTGGAACACTAAACCTGCTTTCTATGCAAGATCTTGTTTAGCCTCCAGCTTCTCCTCCACTATCTTTCACTGGACTCTCCCAGTAGTATCACTTTTGCCAAAGCAAATTACCCTGAGTCTGTTTTTTGGCACCTTCAGGAGACAGGCAACCAGTTGTGTATAAACAGTATGTTTTCTGTGATCTTTAGAATGACTGTTGTTCAATTCTGATTGCAGTGATGTTGAGAATAGTAATCACCAAGTACATTACAATGAACTATAGCAATGTTAACCAATCCATCCTATCTTTTCAAATAGAAAGATATGATATTACAGAGAAGAATTAGGCTTAGTGAGTCTCACTGAGATTCTTCATTTTGAAGCTTGATGTCTTTCGTTGGATTGGAAATATTCTCTCTCTCTCTCTCTTTCTCTGTCTGTCTGTCTATTTCTACCTATCTGTCCATCTATTAAAGTGGGGATGCTTGGTCTAACTAGAGGCATCTTGGCCATGTGGTGGTTAGGGAATTGGCGCCATTTTTTCTTCATCGTGGAGGAAGGGTAAGTCCCACCTCCCAGGTGATTGGTGTGCCTGAATTTCTAGAGGCAGGGGCAGGGATTTTAATAATAGGTTACTGGACCTGTCAGTCCTGTGCCTTGACCTTATGAGACTCTTGAGTTTACTGGGAACCTGCTCCCTGATCTGACCTGATTTTAAGGTCAGACCAACCTAGATGCCAGGCCTTTTGTGTTGTATCTTATTTTCTGGCTTTCCTCCTGTCAAATAGCATCCCACTTCAGCTCTCCATTGTGGTTGATTTGGATTGTTGGTATTGTTTTTCTGCTTTTTCTTTCCCCTCCTGCTCTCATAACAGTTTTAACAGCATTCAGTGTATTTGTTGAGCTACAGGTCTTTGTGTCAGGTCTGTCTGCAGACGTCAGCTTTCTGAGAAAGACTCCTAATTGGACCTCTTAAAATGTGACTTTTCTGTACCTGCCAACTGGATTCAACTTACAACACTATCTAGCCATCTATCAACCTATCTATATTTTCTCTCTCTCCCTCCCTCTTTCTCTCTCTCTTTCATTCATTTCCTTGTCATTCTTCTTTCTTGTATTGAATATATAAATGGCCTATACCATTACAGCTATTTTTAAGAAGAGATCAGAATTAAAGAAGCTAAAAGACATGGCTTGAGAATAACTATTGCTAAAGTAAGATGCATGTATCACATCTGAATTATATATATATTATATGTGTGTATGTGTGTATGTATATATGAGAGTATATAATAGAATATATGTATAATCTATAGTATATATTATTGATATATGTATGTTGTCTGCCTTTCTCTCTTTCTCTTTTTAGATGTTTTTGTATTGTGTCTAGTCCACTAACTTTTTTTTGCTATGTTCAGCACTCTATGAAAAATATTTAATTAGTTACAATTTTCAGACATTATCTTATGTAGTCCTAATGTGTTGATTTGATTACTTTTATAGACTTGGCTTTATTTTTTAAATCTTTACTGTAACCACTTATTTTACAAGTCATTTTGGAGTCCTTCATTGCTAAATCTAATATCTGGCATTGCTGGCTCATCCTTTGATTACTTTATCTGTCCCTTTCTCACTTATTTAATAAAGATTTTATGTTATGCCAACTTTGCAGAAGAAATTCCACAAAAAGACTAGGTTAAACTGTTTTCTACAGACGACTACCAATTAATGTTATGTAGATCTTGTTCAGATTTGGTTTTAGGCCTACTTAGGTCTTACTTCTGATTTACCTATATTCTCCACCCTCATTTCCTACCTAGTTGTCAGATTTCCACTGTTTGTAAGCGCTATCCAAAGACCAAGGAAGAAAATTGCATATGTTTTAGAGAGTTCTTTCTGCCCTTTTTTTCATTGATTTTATTTTCCAAATCTCTGTTGCCTGTAAGACCCTTTGGCTAGATTACTCTATCCTGTCCTGTGAGAGTGTCCCTCTGCTATGATATGAAAATTGCTGTCATGGAGAAAATCTTAATAACTTTGTCTTCTTTCTCTCAAATAATCTAGGCTCATGTTTGTTTCTATCTAAAATCCATTGTTCTTTAAACTTTGTTTATACTGAATTAGTTCCTCATAATGAGAAAATCAAACCTATACCAGCTACCCTGTTATGGTCAGTTCAAAAGACTTTAATATGAATTTAAATAAATTTATTAGTAAGATTTGTACTTCTATTACAAAAATTATGCAGATGTATACATTATTTATACTTTCTTATTGTTTATAACTAATATAATACCTTCCATGCATTTGACACTGGATGTGTCTGTGTGTGTGTGTATGTGTGTGCTGTGTGCTGTGTATGTGTGTTTGTGTGTGTGTGTGTGTAAAGAGAGAAAGGGAAAGAAATTCAGTAGAGTACAAATGTGCGCACAGAATTATATTTACATTCCTTTTTTACTTAAAATTATTTTAAAAAGTAAATTCAACCAAGTGTTGATGGCTCATGCCTTAATCCTAGCTACTCAGGAGGCTGAGATCTGAGGAATGCAGTTCAAAGCCAGCCCAGACAGGAAAGTCAGTGAAGCTCTTACCTCCAACTAACCACCAGAAAACTATAAGTGGAGCTGTGGATAAAAGTAGCAGAGCACTAGACTTAAGCTAAAGGAGCTCAGGGACAAAACTTAGACCCTGAGGTCAAGCAAAAAAAGAAAAATTAAGTGTTGCTTTAGATTTCAGCACTTGTGTGGATTTTTAATTTTTTTTATTTAGTTGTAAAGATGCTACACAGAGGTGGAATCTCAATGTTGTTTTGATTTGCATTTCTTTTATGGCTAGGGAGATTAAGCATTTCTTCATGTGTCTATTGGCCATCCTTCTTCCCTCTTCAGAGAAGTTTCTCTTTAAGTCTTTAGTTCTTTAGCCCACTTATTTATTGGGCAGTTGTTTCTTTGAGTATTTGTTATTGGGGGGTTTAATTTTTTGAGTTCCAGGTATATTTTAGATATGAGACCCTTGTCTGTTGTATGTCTAGTGAAGATCTTCTTCCAACCCATGGCCTTTATATTGATCTTGCTAGCTATGTCCTTTGCCATGCAGAAGCTCTGCAATTTCATGCAATCCCATTTGTCCAACCTTTCTTTGATTGGTTGTGTTTCTGGGTCTCTATTAAGAAAATTTTGGCCTGTGCTAAGGAGACCTAGGGTTTCTGCTTTGACTCCAAGGTCTTTGATCCATTTGGAGTTGATTCTGATGCAGGGTAATATATAAGGATTTAGCTTTAGTTTTCTACAAGTGATTAATCAGTTTTGTCCGCACCATTTACTGAAGAGGCTGTCTTTCTTCCATTCTATTTTTTTTTAGCTCCCTTATCGAAGATGGCTATGGGCCTGTAGGTTCATTTCTGGGTTTTCAATTGTACTCCATTGGTCCTGAGGTTTGTTCTTGTGCCAGTACCAAGCTGTTTTGATTACTATGGCTTTGTAGTAGTGTTTGAAATTTGGTATTGATATTCCTTCAGCACTGTTCTTTCTGTTAAGGATCGTTTTTGCTATTCGGATCTTTTATTGTTCCATATGAATTTTTGGAGTGCCTGTTCTATTTCCTTGAAGAATGATGTTGGAATATTGAAACGTATCGCATTGAATTTGTAGATTAGATAGCCTTGAAAGGTATTGCCATTTTCACGATGTTGATCTTTCCAATCCAGGAGCATGGGAGGTTTTTCCACTTTCTAAGTTCTGTTTTGACTTCCTTTTTCAGGCTTTCAAAGTTTTCATTATAGAGGTCCTTGACTTCTTTGGTTAAGTTAATTCCTAGGTATTTTATTTTTTGTGGGGCTCTTACAAATGGAGTTGCCTTCCTGATTTCAGCCTCATTTTTCTCATTGTTGGCATACAGAAAAGCCATTGATTTTTGAGGGTTAATTTTATACCCTGCTACTTTGCCAAAGTTTTGAATCAGCTTGAGTAATTTGGGAGTGGAGTCCGTGGGATTCTAAATACAAGATCATGTCATCTGCAAAGAGGGAAAGTTTTACTTTATCTTTCCCTATTTGGATCCCTTTTGTGTTTGCATCTTGTCTTATTGCTATAGCTAGGCATTCTAATACTAAATTAAAGAGAAGTTTAGAAAGTGGACATCCTGTCTTGTTCCTAAGTTAAGAGGAAATGGCTTTAGTTTTTTTTACCATTAAGTATAATGCTGGCTGTAGGTTTGTCATATACAGCCTTTATTGTATTGATGAATACCATCTCACCCCAGTTAGAATGGCTATAACCAAGAACTCTAATAACAACAGATGCTGGAGGGGATGTGGACAGAAAACTCTACTACCTTGTTGGTGGGAGTGTAAACTTGTTCAACCACTTTGGAAAATAGTACAGAGGTTCCTCAAAAGACTCCATATAGAGCTCCCCTATGATCCAGAAATCCCACTTTTGGGCATTTACCCAAATGATCACAAACAAGACCCTATTAAAGCTACCAGCACAACTATGTTTATTGCAGCATTATTTACTATAGCTAAGAGATGGAACCAACCTAGATGGCCCTCAGTAGATGAATGGATCAAGAAAGTGTGGTGTATATACACAATGGAATTCTATGCCTCCATCAGAAAGAATGTTATTGCCCCATTTGTTAGGAAATGGAAAGACTTGGAAAAAATTTTATTAAGTGAAGTAAGCCATGCCCAAAGAAACATAGGTCCCATAGTTCCCTTATTCGCAGTAACTAGTATATGTCTGAGACAAGCAGAAACGGTCAGATAAGTTGATGTTAGGCGAAATGAACCCCAAGATATGGACTGAAATGTTTTTTTTCTTTCTTGGTATTGTTTTTAACACATTTATATTTCTTTGTAGCATTGTATGTCCCTCCCCCATGATATAACCCCTGTTTTCACTGTGTTTGATGTTGGTATAATTTGTGGAGGAGAAGGGAAAAAAACAATTGTTTAAATAGAGATACAGATGGACAAATTGTAACAATGAGATGTACAAGATGCTATGTCAAAAAATGAACTTTACAACTTTGGTGCAGTGGGGGCGGGGGTGGAGGGTGGGTAGGGCAGGGGGCAGGGGGAGAGATGGAAAGGGGTGGTAAGGGGAAACAAAGGAGGAGGCAACAATGCTTGGTAAGACATGTACTCATTACCTTGCTCATGTAATTGTAACCCCTCTATATGATATTTTCACAATAAAAAAAAAAACTAATGAGAAATAACACCAAAAATAGATGCTACACAGAGGGGCTACATTTACACAAGTAAGGTATTGAGTACATTTCTTGCCAAACATTGTTACCGTCTCCTTTGTTTTACTTATAAAAGTATTTTTGTAAAAATTATGTATCATCTAATTGACGCTAGTGTTCAGATTTCTAACAGTATGTTAAATGTCAGTTTCCCAAATAGAGGAAATTTCTCGCTTCTTAATGACAGTATAAATTCAGTATAAAATGATTGAATTTTCAATTACTGACACAATGAAGGAATAACTGCCATGATAACCAGATTTAATCATTTATCCTTGAATCAGTTTTGTTTTTTTCTGGTTTTATTTACAGTCACCGATAATCTATATAATGAATATAGATACTCTTAACATTAGATACATTTGAGTTACTAATATGGAAATACTACTGAATTAAGAAAAAAAACCTACTTCATTTCTGATTCTTGCATTTTGCCAGTGAGAGAAATAAAATACTAAGAATAAAATTTCCTAGAAGCTAAAGCCCTTGCTTTACTAATTGTGTATACTAAACAGCTTCTGTCATATTTAAGTGTGAGCAATAAATTTAAAAAAGTTTAAAGAAACTAAACTTTATATTTTCTGAAGAAATATAATACAATATTGTCATCTCTGATAGTTTATGTGACACAAATATCACAGAGAAGACATTCTGCTTAGGAACATTGTCTCACTGATATTCTAGATGTCAAAACCCATACTACTACTGGTGTGGCTTCCATAAGTTTTAATAAGTGAACTCCTGGAATAGATATAAACATTGTCTAGGGATTCAAGTGTCTTCCAACTTTTCTTTTTAGTAATTGAAACTTTCAAAAGTATCTTAGTTATTTCCTATCTAACCAAAACAAAAACAAAAACAAAATATGACTAAGCAAACTTAGTAATTGACATGCAACTTCATTCAGTATTGTTACACCAAGTTTGTGACCAAGCTGGAAGATTGTAGTTAATGATTTGTTAGGATTCATCAACCAAATGTTCTGGTCTTCTTTCTTATTTCTGAGAGAACTATACTTCTCCATGAATATTTTGCAAGAACTATTGGGAACCAATTTTGACTACTTTTAGTTTACTTTAGTATGATATATAGTGATTCTCTCTTAAACAGTTGTGTTTGTTTCTTTATGCAGGTACTACGGCTTGGACATAGAGCCTTGCTCTATCACTTGTTTTTTTTCCTCAAAGTTGGTGCTACACCACTTCAGCCACACCTCCAATTTCAACGTTTTTTTTGGGGGGAGGTCTGGCCGTGGAGCCTGAACTCTGGGCCTGAGCGCTGTCCCTCAGTTCTTCAGCTGAAGGCTAGCGCTCTACAACTTGAGACACAGTGCCACTTCTGGCTCTTTTGTTTTTTGCTTATGTGGTGCTGAGGAATTGAACCCAGGGCCTTATGCATGCAAGGCAAGCACTCTACCACTGAGACACCTTCTCAGTACCAATTTCAACTTTTGTTGTGTAGGGATTAACTGGAGATAAGTCTCATGGATTTTTCTTCCTAGGCTGGTTTCAAACTGCAAGCCTGAGATCGCAGACTTCTGATTAGTTAAGATTACAGGTCTGAGCCAGGTGAAGGTAGGATCTTGCCTGTAATCCTAGATATTCAGGAGGTTGAGATATAAGGATCTTGGTTCAAAGCCAGCTCAGGCAAGAAAAGTCCATAAGACACTTATCTCCACTTAACCACCACTTTGAGCCATAGAGCTTGCCTTGAGCTGAAGAGCTCAGACACAGTGCCCAGGTCTAGAGTTCAAGCCCCACACCAATAAAAAAGGGGAAAAGAGATTACAGGCATGAGCCACTAATACCCAGCTTTTAGAAACAGTTCTTAAGGTGATAACAAACCACCCAACCTAGACACCAGGCTCAAAGACAGTCCCAATAGAGGGGAAGAGAACTTTGAGATAGGTATAACAAAGGGAGAATGAAATGATTTTATGCCAGTTTTCTCCCTTGATGTCATTTCCTACAGAACTACCCACCTGGAACCAAAGTGGTGAGTTGAGTTCCCTTTGGATGAATGCATGAATTTTACTGATTTATGAAGTTAGGCTAATAGACAACTGTCATCTCTTTTTACTTCTTCAAATGATTCTACCTTGGGGCTCTTAGGCTGTTGATATCTTAACTTCTTCCCCACCTCTACATGTGATTGGAGAGGAAGGTAACAACTCAATCCAGCTATTCCCTTCATCCTCTATTATTATTTTAAAAGAGATTTTTTAAAATCTTTGCTTGTTTGTGATTGGCAAGTACCACTTTCTTCAAATAATCAGATTCAACTCAACATTAGGTATTCTTTCTCTGGGGAGCAAAGATAGCAAAGACAGGTGAAATTAATAATATTGTGTTATATCCAACCTTCATATTTTAATGAACTCAACAGCTAATCATTTCTCCTGGGTGGGTGCTAAAGGGCTATAATAAACTAAAAATTTAGAAAGTATTGATTATGAACAAGGCTCTACAATTTCTACTTATGATAGAAAACAGTTTCAATATGACTACCACAGTATGCTCTAAGCTGGCTTCTGCTGTAACTATATGGATAGCGGGTAAGTAGGTTGCCAGGAGCAAAGCTAAGCCTGTTTGACTTGATGACATTTCAAGGATTTACCATAACCAGTCAGAGCTATGCCTGTTACTTAAATACAATAGTCCCCTTTAATCCATTGAGGCGGGTAGTGAATTCCAATATTGTCAACAGATACTGATAACCGTAGATAGATTCAATCTTTATGTATACTATGAATTTTTCTCAATTTACGTACCTATTATAAAGTTTAACTTAGAGATATGCATAGTAACAACTATTGCTAATAACATAAATTAACAATTATAGCTATATACTCTAATAAAAGTTGACTGAATATATGCTCTTTCTCTCTCAATATTTTACAACATGGTACTCACCCTTGTGATAATATAAGACAAGCCAATGCTTACATGATGAGGTAAAATGATGTGGATGATGTAGGTACTGTTCAGTAGCACTAGGCTACTCTAAGTTTAGTTGAAAACAAGCACCATGATATTGGAACAGTAGAACAAGACAATTATTGAATGACTAATGGGCCGGTGGAGAATGGACCATGAAAAAAAGGAATAAAGAGTTGGTTCACAGCACTATGGGACTGAGGAAAGCAGTAACAGAACAGTGCATAATTGACACTTCTAAGGTTTTATTTCTAGCAAGTTTCATTTTACATTTGTAAATCCCAGCCGATGAGATAACTGAAAATGTGGAAAATTAAATTGTGGATGATGGAATATTCCTATAATGGGAATTCTGTGCAATATGAGATTTGATCAATGTTATATTTCCTCCCTTGACACTTAAAAATTATCAAAATTTTTGTTCAGCTATCCACTCCAATCTAGTCCTGCTTCATTCAGTTTAAAAAGGATTTTTGTTTCTTTAAGAAACAAACAAAAACAAAGAAGAAGTCTAATAAGAAATAAAATGTGATGGGAAAATCATATAGTGAACATTTAACCTTGTCTACATCCCTATGTTCTCTGTGGAACAGCACATGATTAAATGTATTTTCAGCATCTTTCAGGCAAGTAATATGAGGAAAATGGTTTTCAAAATTCCTATTGATTTAAATAATCTGCATTAAAATATAAATTTTCTAATCTCTGAATTACAGAATCAGCACTATAAGCATAAGTTAAAGTCATAAGTAAGCTCAGGATCTTTTTTTTTTACACATCTGCTCCTCTGTATGTTAACATTAGTTTAAATCTGAATAGAAACTGGAAAAATTGCAAACAGTTAGATTATACTATTAGAAATTCACCTAGCTATTTCTGCTTCTTGTAAGTTTTAAACATGCTAAAGCAAAGATTAACGAATAAATCAAATTTAAAATGTTTTCACTTATCCAAATGTTAATGAACAATAAAATAGCCATGGAAATCACAAGACTTTTACTATCATATGATTTCTATTGTTTAGAAGAATTCTTTTTCAAGGAGGTTGCATGTACACTAAAAATTAAGATTTGTCAACCCAACAATAATTAATTATACATAATATATAGTACAAATTGTTTGCTAAGTTTAAACAAAATCTCTGATGGTATCTGTACTTTTTTACATCTATTCACAATAAATTTCCTAGAGTACAATCTGCCTTTCCCTACATACAAGAAGCTGACCCTGATTATCTTGGATGCTCTTATTCATATATGCATATATGCATACCTGGTATATGATATGTAAAGACTAAGAGAAAAAGAATGAGAAAAAGTTGGGTTTGATTATGTAATTTTATGGTATAATATATCTTAAGCATATGCAAGGCCCTTGTTTAAATCCCCCCCTCCAGCCTAAAAAATAGAAATTGAAAAAAGAAAGAAAAAAAAACAGCTTTCTTTTTTCTTTTGTACTGGAGCTTGAACCCAGGTCCAAGATGCTCTATCTGGGCTTTTTCACTTGAAGCTGACACTCTCACAGTTGAGTTACAGCTTCACTTTTGGCTTTTTGCTTATTAATTGGAGATAAAAGGCTCTTGAACCAGGGTGCCGGTGGCTCACACCTGTAATCCTAGCTACTCAGGAGGCTGAGATCTGAGGATCATGGTTCAAAGCCAGGAGAGCAGGAAAGTCAGTGAGACTCTTATCTCCAATTAATCACCAGAAATCTGTAAGGTACTATGTCTCATATGGTAGAGCACTAACCTTGAGCTGAATTGCTGAGGGACAGCAACCAGGCCCAGAGTTCAAGCCTCACGATCAACAAAAAAATAACTAAATGAAAAAGAAAAGAAAAGAAAAGAAAAATCTCAGGTACTGTTCTGCCTAGTCTGGGTTTGAACCTTGATCCTGAGATCACAACGTTCGAAATAGATAATACTGGCACCTGTGCCAGGCTAAAATACTGTTTTTTTTAAAATATTAAGTTCTTTGACAAGTACAGAAAAATTATAAAACATGATATGAAAGTTACAGTATTTTAAAATTTATTTAGAGTATTATTATGCAAATCAAATAATAAGAAACTAGAAGTAAATTTTAGTCAGTTAAGATCCTAGGGTTTTTTTCATTATGTTCTAAGGATCTTAGGAAGATTGAAATATTTAATATGCAAAGTTCATTAATAAAAATAGTCATAAACCTACTTATATTTATTATTGTGAGAATTAAACAAATATCAGGATAATAATAAGATTGTGGATTTTTAGCCAACACAATAAAGACATGCTAGAAGTCATAATAAATATTTTAAAGTATTGATAAAGTCTTATTTATTTCTCACAGAATTCTATACATATATATTTTAGCATTCCTATTTTATAGCTGACAATCTATAAGTAAAGAAAGTTGAATATTTTCAGCAACTTGTACTAAATAATTACCCCAGTAGAGAATTTATGGCAGAAAGTTGCAAGCCAATGAAATGGATATGAACAATGGTCTCTAAGTTCCATTCTTTTAGTTACATATATGAAAGCCAGAGTTCTCATAGAGGTTAGACTATGATAGATATTCAAAGAATGTTCATGCCCCTGCTTTTTGATTTATGGGGATTGTGCTGTGACAATGAGTACTAGTATACTAGTAGTATAAAATGAAAATTCAGGCTAGGAAGGTGGCTCAGTGCTAGAGTGCTTGCTTAGCATTCATGAGGTCCTGGGTTCGATTCCTCAGCACCACATAAGCAGAAAAAGTTGGAAGTGGCACCATGGCTCAAGTAGTAGCCTTGAGCTGAAGAGCTGAGGGACAGCGCCCAGGACAAGAGTTCAGGCCCCAGGACTGACAAAAAAAAAAAGGATAATTCAAAATTAACAAATAGAAAATCATTTTGAAGAAAATTATTGCAGCAAAAATATTATTACATCTTCATACTACTAGAATTCTGATCTTTTTACAAAACATAAAAAATTAATTGACTATTTAAAATGAGGCAGTCTTTATTGAATTTTTTTTTATTTCTACGAAGAGCAAAAGCCAAGAAAATATGTCTATCCCCCAGGAGACCGTGTGATAATAAGTGTTTACCTGTGTTTAAAAGGTCAGAATGGCAGCACCTATTACTACAAAAGTGACATATTTGCCCTCCTAAAAATGAGCGTAGGGCCAATGAAAGTTGTTAGGCTTAACTCTAACAGATGATCTGTTTCTAATTTTAGTCTAATGTTTAAGTTCTTACATATAAAACTTAGCTCTGGAGGTTGACCACAGTGTATTTATACTTTTACATCAGATTTATTATAAATTCAGTTTTATAAACATTATTTCATCACTTACTTCTGATGTGAAGAACAAATTATTTCCAAAATGAACTCTAAGCTATGGAAACTAGAGGTTTTTCTTTGTTGTTTTTAATGTACTATGTGAAGTTTTTTCTCTTTTCTTTCATTCTTTTTATTTTTCTTATGGTGTATCTCCTGTTTTCACTGTATTTGATTTTGGCATTAAAATATTTTTGTATTATTACTAATTAAATAATTTAATTCATACTTGAATTTGATTCTACCTCCCTATCAAATAGTCATAAATTGAACATGAAGGTATGTATTAGTGTTAATTTCAGACTCCTGGTTAAAGTCTAGGTCAATGTATTCATTTTATTATTATTTATTTATTTTTAATTTTAATTTCAATTTTTTGCCGGTCCTGGAATTTGAACTTTGGCCGGGCATTGTCCCTGACCTTTTGTGCTCAAGGCTAGCTCTCTACCACTTGAGTCACAGTTCCAACTCTGGCTTTTTGTGGTTAATTGGAGATAAGAGTTTCAAGGACTTTTCTGCCCAGGCTGGCTTAGCACTGTGATCCTCAGATCCTAGCCTTCTGAGTAGGTAGGATTACAGATGTGGGGCACTGTATACCCAGGGTGTTTAATTATAACATTTAGTTGAGTTAGTATTTTATAGTTTGTTTCTTTACCAATGGGAATTCATATAATCACTGGTACATCTTCCTTCTACAGCTATATAATATATACTTATAAAAGGAAGGGGGCAAAAATAGACATCACAGTTAAAAAGGAAAATAAAAAAGAAAACAAGGGGAATAAGAACTCTATATCCACCAAGGTATCTAATTTGTGAAAGGATGTAGATAAATATAAATGTGTTAATAAACATTCATTATGAAAATACTTTTTGCAATCTGTTTCATGAAATTTTTCTCTATTTTTTTTTTGGAAAAACAAACAAGGAAAAGAAATGCAAAACTAACCTACCTGTTATATTGCATCCAGATACTGAACATTGAAAATAGTATGAATTTTTTTTTTTTTTTTTTTGGGTCCGGTCGTGGGGCCTGAACTCTGGGCCTGGGCGCTGTCCCTCAGCTCTTCAGCTCAAGGCTAGTG
Organism: Dipodomys spectabilis; assembly: GCF_019054845.1. NCBI lineage: Eukaryota > Metazoa > Chordata > Mammalia > Rodentia > Heteromyidae > Dipodomys > Dipodomys spectabilis. Next base: position 7,473,814 of record NW_024871113.1, read on the forward strand.
CTCTACCACTTGAGCCACAGCGCCACTTCCGGCTTTTTTCTTATGTGGTGCTGAGGAATCGAACCCGGGCCTCATGCATTACAAGCCAAGCGCTCTACCTCTGAGCCACCTTTCCAGCCCGAAAATAGTATGAATTATAACAAGAGTTTTGCCATTATTAGGAAACTCTTAGTGAAATCTTCTGATGATAGCAAAAAGCTTCAATATGATTATGACCTTAAACTGGGCTCCTGTGTCTCACACCTGTGAGACACAGGTAGCTACTCAGAAGACTGAGATCTGAAGAATACAGATTACCAGCTTGGGCAGGAAAGTCTTAAGCTTTTTATGTCCGATAAACTACTCAGAAAAAGCTGGAAGTGGTGTGGTGGCTCAAGTGATTTAGCACTAAACCTAAACAAAAGAAGCTCAGGGACAATGCCAAACAAACAAACAAAATCTGTTATGTGCCCTTTACAGCTAAAATATCAGAACTTTTGGGGCCATGTTTAGTTAGTAAGTTCTATATAAAACTTTTTTTTTCTCATTGGAGGTTTTATTTTCTTGTACAGGTTTTATTGTAAAAATGCTGTACAGAGGGGTTACAGTTACACGAGCAAAGTAATGAGTACATTTCCTATTGAGCATTGTTGCCTCCTCCTTTGTTTTCCCCCTACCATCCCTTCCGTCCCACCTTCACAACTACCCCTCCACCTCCCCCCCTGCCTGTGCCCCACCGAATTTGTAAAGTTCCTTTTCAACATAGTGTTTTGTACATCTCATTGTTACAATTCCCTTCCCCTCCCCCCAAATTAGAGAAGTATATATACAAGATATAGGGCACGGACATCAAATACAGTGAAAATAGGGGTTATACCATGGGGAGGAACATACAAAGAAACAAAAAAACCACATTACATTATAAATATGTCAGAAATAATAGCAAGAAAGAATAACATATTTGTGTCCCGATCTTGGGGCTCATTTCCCTTAACATCATTTTATGTGGTCATATATACATAGCTTTTGGCCTTTTCTGCTTGTCCAACACACGTACTAGTTATTGTAAATAAGGGAACCCATGAGACCTATGTTTCTTTGGGCTTGGCTTACTTAATGTAATTTTTTCCAAATTTTTCCACTTCCTAACAAATAGGGTGATGTCATTCTTTCTGCTGGAGGCATAGAATTCAATTATATATATGTATATATATATATATATATATATATACATATATATAATTGATCCATTATTCTACTGAGGGGCATCTGGCTTGGTAAATAATGCTGCAATAAACATAGTTGTACTGGTAGCTTTAGTATGGTCTTGTTTGTGATCATTTGCCTAAATGCCCAAAAGTGGGATTGCTGGGTCATAGGGGAGCTCTATGTGGAGTCTTTTGAGGAACCTCCATGCTGCTTTACAAAGTGGTTGAACAAGTTTTTAATCCAACCAGACAGTCTATATGGCTTAACTGGAGAGTTAAGTCCATTAATGTTGAGAGTTAGGACTGAGAGGTGTTTGGTAGTTCCTGCCATGTTACCCACTATCTTGGGGACTGTGCCAACTGGGTTCTTCCTATGGTTCTTGGATTCTCAGTATGGGTTAGGTTTCTTGGCCTTTTTTGTGCTGTTGTTGGTTTTCTATGCATAAGACATCTTTAAGTATCTTTTGTAGGGCTGGTTTGGTGGAGACATATTGTTTCAGTTTTTCTTTGCTTTGGAAGATTTTTATTTGGCCTTCCCTTACAAAGGAGAGTTTAGCTGGGTACAGTATTCTTCGTTGATAGTTTTTTTGTCTTTAGGGCATGACATACATCATTCCAGACTCTTCCTGCTTTAATTGTCTCTGTTGAGAAATCTGAGGTGATTCTAAATGGTTTCCCTTTATAGGTGATTGATCTTTTCTCCTTGACAGCTTTAAGGATCCTTTCCTTGGTCTGAATTGATCCTGAATTATAATCTGACAGTGGGATGTCCTGTTTAGGTATGGTCTATTTGGGGTTCTAAAAGCTTCTTGTATTTGAATATTCCTATTTTTTTTTTTGCATGTTTGGGAAGTTCTTTGTTAAGATCCTATTAAATAAATTTCCTAGACCATTAACTTCTGTTTCTAGGTCCTCCTCTACACCCATTATCCTCAGATTAGGGCTTCTAATGGTGTCTTCTAAATGTGGAATAGATCTATCATATTTCTTGGATTTGTCTTGGATAGTTGTATGTTCTTTCTCTACAATATCTAGGCTATCTTCAATCCCAGAGATTCGATCTTCTGCATGGTGTAACCTACTGTCAAGACTTTCTACTTTGTTTTTTATTTCCTTTCCTTCTGTCAGATGTGATGGCTTCAAATTCTTTGTTGGAGCTTTGTTTTAGATCTTGAATGGACTTCTTTACTTCCTTAATTTGGTGTTCAGTGTTTATTCTCAAATCCTTAGTTAATTGGTTAGTGTTTCATCGGAGTCCCTTTCCTTCTGATGGGCTCTATTAAGCATTCCCTTTCTGGCCTCCCTGGATTCCTTCAGCTGTCTGTTTATGGATTCCAGGAATGCCTCCATTGATCTTTGTCTGTTCTCATCCCACTCACCAATTCTTGTATTACTCTTTGATTAGTTTCCTCCAACTCACACATTACCTATATTACTTTTTTTTTTTTGGTCCGGTCATGGGGCCTGAACTCTGAGCCTGGGCGCTGTCCCTCAACTCTTCAGGTCAAGGCTAGCACTCTACCACTTGAGCCACAGCGACACTTCCGGCTTTTTTTTTCTTTTTGCTTATGTGGGGCTGAGGAATTGAACCCAGGGCCTCGAGCATGCAAGGTAAGCGCTCTACCACTGAGCCACCTTCCCAGCCCCCCTATATTACTTTTTGACTGTTCTCAGCCTGCTCACGCAATTCCTGTATTAATCTTTGATTAGCTTCCTCAAACTCATGAGATTCTGTATTAATTTTTGGTTAGCCTTATTATGCTCGTGAAGTTTCTGTATTAATCTTTGGTCAGTCTCTTCTTGCTCCCTATCATGCCCACACTGAGTCCTTTGTTGGCTTTCAATCTTTTCATTCACCATGTTTACCAGTAGTGTTTGTAGAGCTTTTCAGGAATTCTCTTCTGGATCATTCATTAACTGTTCTGTCACCTGATTATCAAGAGTGGGAGTTGAGATACCTGGACTTGCCATTTTTCTTGTGTTTCTCCAGCTTGTTCTGCCCATTTCGTATGAAAGTAACATCAATTTTGTGCTATAACACTATTTTAAGGCAAGTATCAACCAGAGTCCTGTAGTCATATGGATTGAATGACACAGTCAAAATGGCTGCAGATACAATCTATTTCAATAGATACAATCCAATTCAGCATCAAACAAGTATGGATTAATGGGCTAAGAATGGCAAAGAGGAATTCAGCAGACCAAAAATTAATAGCTTTACAGAGAATTTTGGGAAACAGTGTGTGGAGAGGTAAAAGGAAAGAGTGAATTTAATCAAGCCCTACTTTCAGATAAGAAATGGATATAACAGAATGAAAGGAGGAGAGAGATATAGAAACAAGAAAAAAAATGAAAAAACAAAAATGTAAATTTACAAAATAAAACACTTAAAAATTATGTAAGCATAAAGAAATAATACTGATAGGGACTGGGAAGGTGGCTCAGTGGTAGAGCGCTTGCTTTGCATGCCTGAGGCCCTGAGTTCGATTGCTCAGCACCACATAAGCAAAAAGAAAGAAGCCGGAAGTGGCACTGTGGCTCAAGTGGTAGAGTGCTAGCCTTGAGCTGAAGAGCTGAGGGACAGCGCCCAGGCCCAGAGTTCAAGTCCCACGACCAGACCCCCCCCCCAGAAAAAAGAAATAATACTGATAGAAGAAAAAGAATGATAGGCGAGAGATAAAAAAGGAAAAATGAAAAAATAAAGGATAGAACATTTAAAATGGAATACTTAAAATTATATAAGTATAAAGAAATACTACTACTATTATAGAAGTTAAGCCTTCTTAACTTGTTAACTTCTTAAATTGATTAATCAATTTGTGAATTAAGTATGCACACAGTGAAGGATAATGTCTAATAATCGACAATGGCTATATATCTAGAGATGAGCAGAACAGCAATTAAGTTGTGAAAAAAGAACCAAAAGGTTAAAAGACATGAAAACAAAAACAAAAACAAACAAAAAAAAAAGCCCCACACAATCACTTAAAGTAAAAATTGTGAAAGAAAAAAAATAATAGAAAACAATTTTTTTAATTTAAAAATAATTAGAAAAAAGACTTCTTTGTGTTTTTCTTGGGGGGGGGGAGGGAGGATCTTATATCTATCTCCCTTGTGCCTGTAACCAGTCTCTTGGTGGAGTCTCTGGTTTGCTTGTGGTGTTTGGTTTTCCTGTGGCTTGATTGGTTTCTTAAGTCAGTTTGTTTGAGCAGGCAGACAGCACTGCCTTACCTAGGACTTTGTGATCTTCCTCCCAGGCTAGTTCAGTGGGAGAGAGATCTGTTCTGAGTATCAAAAAAGAGAGAGATGGCTATTTCCTCTAGCTTGGAGCTTCTGTGATGATGCTAGATTATAGGTAGGGTTGAAGCCTATCAGCAACCAGTAGCTATTCCCTGAGAGGCTAGCTCCTGAGACACTCACAGAGCCCAGCCTGGAGCTATTCTCAGGATTTATGTTTACTGAGTTGCAATAGTTTTTCTTTTACCCCTCCTGCTGCTGAGTCTGCAGCCCTAGGCTGTAGTGCGGAGGGACAGCCTCTGGCTGCAGAAAGTCACTCCTGTGTGGGCAAAGCTGAGCAGAGCAGGACAGGCTCCTGTAACCTGTTGAAGGGCCCTTATTGTTTTCTTCCAAGGCCTGAATTGGAGCTAGATGCTCAGACAAGGCCTTTGTCAGTATCAAGAGTTTTTCTCCAGTGTTTTGGGAGGGGCTAACTTTCCACTGCAGCTCTGAGAGAAGGAGTGAGGTTACTCATGCCAGTCTCTGTTTCTAGGCCATCCATGGTCTGCGATCAGCAGTATGAAGATTTCTGCTCCTGGTCAGTTCTTGTTGGTGGTAAGTAGAATCCTCTTACACACAATGCCAGGTGCATTTGTCCTGGGCTCTCTCTGTTATTATGGCAGCCATGGCCACTGTCACCCCACTGCTGCAGACACCAACAAGTACTGAAATCTGTCTCCTTAACCAAGCTGCCTGAATTTTCCCTCTCTGGTTAAACTCTCTGTTCTGTGATGGCACACTTGGTGTGATTCTCTAGCCTAGCACTGTTCACTGGAACACTAAAACTGCTTTCTATGCGAGAGCTTGTTTAGCCTCTAGCTTCTCCTCCACCATCTTCCTCTGGACTCTTATTGGAAATTTTAGAATGTCCCCATACTGGTTCCTGTGCTGAGATATATTGGCCTGATAATATCAACTTCTATTCCAAGTCCTCTGTTATCACTCACATTGCCATAGTGCATATTAGAGTGGTTATCACATGTCTTGAAAGTTTGTTGATATAGCCACAACCTTTGTTAAAAGAAATGTTACTGTGTTATGTTTTAAATGAGCTCAAATACTAATCTTTGTCTCTAGTTAATTATAGTTTAATAATTAGAATCCTGTTGCTCTCTCAAATGGTTATCTGAGATCTTTTGAGGATTTGGGTTTGCAAAGGGTATAATAAAAATATGTATTGGAATTTTGTGTTGTATGTTTGTCAGTGAATTGATCAGTTTAGAATAGTCTTGCTCATCCCTATAAGGAAACATGTTGACTGAACGATCTCAGGCAAATGCAAAACGACAATACTGTACTACAAGACATAGGCTATGTACCTGCAGAATTCTTGTCCCTTGAGCTTGTTAGACTGGCTTAGAATGGCAAAATTTCATCTGTACATTAGACTAATTGAATCTACACCTGCATCTTCTCTGTACCCCAAATGGTTGCAATGTATTCTAACTCCTTCTTTCCTTCCTTCCTTCCTTCCTTCCTTCCTTCCTTCCTTCCTTCCTTCCTTCCTTCCTTCCTTCCTTCCTTCCTTCCTTTTCCTTATTTTCTCTTTCTCTGTCTCTCTTTCTGTCTTTCTGGTGTGTGTGTGTGAGTGTGTGTGTGTGTGTGTGTGTGTGTTCTTACTAGAGCTTGAACTAAAGGTTTTTTCGCTCAAGACTAGCACTCTAACATTTGAGTCACAGCTCTACTTCCAGTTTTGTTCTGGTTAATAGGAGAGAGGAGTCTTATAGACTTTTTTTGCTTAGACTGGTTTCAAATCACTATACTCAGATCTTAGTCTCCTGAGTACCCAGGATTACAGATGTGAGACACCAGTACATAGCTGAATTCTACATCTTGAGAACAATGCAGTCAAACTTCTGATTAAACTAAATTTCTCTGATCACAGTAAGGTAGTCCTAAAGTACAGATCTTGGAGCTTCCTAATAAAATATGTGTAAGTTGGCTTTCACTAATTGTTAGGTGTTAAGATATTGTGGTAAAAAAGTTAGCTGATCTCATACTAGGTAAAAAAAAAAATAAAGTGACTATTTACACATTCTTGTTAATTACATTCAATCAATCTTTGCTAAAAATCTTTGTTCAGAGACTATGTTACATGAACAAAATAGAAATATGAACAGAGGGCTAGGAAGGTGGCTCAGTGGTAGAGCGCTTGCCTTGCATGCATGAGGCCCTGGGTTCGATTCCTCAGCACCACGTAAGCAAAAAGAAAAAAGCCATAAATGGCGCTGTGTCTCAAGTTGTAGAACGCTAGCCTTGAGCTGAAGAGCTGAGGGACAGTGCCCAGGCCCAGAGTTCAGGCCCCATGACTGGACCCCCCCCCAACAAAAAAAAAAAAAAAGAGAAAGAAATAAGAACAGAATTCCTAAGCCAAAGCAAGATTTTTATACCATGGGTCTTACCACCCAATAATAGCTGTGGTTCTAAACTCAAAACATAAAACAACAACAACAAAAATATTATGACAGCTGAGCGCTAGTGGCTCATGCCTATAATCTTAGCTACTCAGGAGGCTGAGATCTGAGGACTGCAGTTCAAAGCCTGCCAGAGGAGGAAAGGTCCTGAGTGAGATTCTTATCTCTAATAAACCACTCAGAAAACCAGAAGTGGCTCTGTGGCTCAAATGGTAGAGCACTAGCCTTGATTTGAAGATCTGAGGGACAGTGCCTTCACCCAGGTTCAAGTCCCATGACCGACAAAGAAAAATATTATGACAAACTTCACATACTACCTGGTTAAAGTTCCTGTTATTCTTTCTTCTTTCTTATGAATGCTTCAGGCATATATCAATAAAATGATATCTATGTTGAGTGATATTGTTATTTAACACTGAATCTAGAGGAGTCATTTAATATTTCTTTCATCTCTTTTAGTTGTTTCAGTTGGCTTCTAAGGTATGTTTTGTCTTTCAATTTTCTTTTTTGTTGTTGTTTATTTAAAAATAGTTTCCAAGCTGGGCGCCAGTGACTCACACCTATAATCTTAGCTACTCAGGAGGCTGAGATCTGAGAATCAGGGTTCAAAGCCACCCCAGGCAGGAAAGTCCATGGGACTCTTTAATAAACCAGTAGAAAACTGAAGGTGGTGCTGTGGCTCAAGCGGTAGTACACTCTCCTTGAGCTGAAGAGTTCAGGGATAGTGCCTAGGCCGAGTTTAAGCCCCACGACTGACCAAAAAAAATAGTTTTCAAATATTAATTTGAATTTCAAATATTTCAAATATTAATATTCTAACACATACATTTGTGTATCAGTGTTTACTCTAATACATATAAAAATGAATTGAGCTCAAGTTTAAAACTTAGCATAAGAAATATGAGAAATTGCATGCCTGATGTGTAAAAGAGCAGATTCTAAATTCAAAGGAAGTTTAAGATATCAGTATAGCGTGCTTTTTTCTGTTTCCAGGGCCTTCAAACTGTCATGAACAGTAATTACATAGAAAAATTCATGATGTAGGAATTAACAGTCTTAGTGACATTTTATTTTTAAAGCATTGACATGGAGATCTATCTTCTTTAAAAACTAGCGACAGTATTTAAGCTTACATCAAAGTCTAGGTCTACTTTCTTTAAATATCCAAGATAAATGAACTCTATTATATTGGATTATTATTTTATGCCATAAAATATTTTTATAAACATAATGTTTTGTAGGATGCTTTTGATTTTGACCTTCACTAATCATGAATATATTAGGTAACAAATTCAACCTTTACTTTCCCTGACCTCATTCATTTTTGGTGACTACTGAAATGTAGACTAAAATTCAAATAGCAAGGAATAAATTTAAAGCATATTTCAAAATTGAAAACACTGGTAAGAACTTTCAGTAACTAGAGCCTTAATTGGAAATGTTGGATTCATATACAGTATTCAAGAGAGCATGATTTTACATCAATTTTCAAATTTATTATTCACACAAGATTTTTTTTTTAACCATGACCCAATTGGAAGTCAGGGCATCCAAGGACTAACATTCTAACAACCTAATTCACTGGCTAAATAAAGCTCAGCAGGCACACTTGTGCTCAGCTCATCTAGGTTAACCGATGGAAACAAAAAGTAATTTCCCAAGGCTGTTGAGTAATACAGCTGCACCAAATTATTGGAAGATTGATTAATAACATCAAACCATCACTGTCTTTGCTTTATTTCTTTTTCTTGTTGCTAGCGAGGGAACCAGGGCCATTCATAATATGCTCTATCATTCAGTTACAACGCATAGGGATCTAGAATTTGAAGAATTAGCATCTCATAAAAGTAGTCCATGAAGAGAGGAATTAAGATTTAAAGAATTTTTAAATATGAATTCCTTTTTAAGTCAATATTATGAACTAATATTGAAAACTATTTTACTAGTCCATAGATCTCAATAATGGTGTTTTAATGAAATAAGTTTAAGACATCTAAAAATCCTTAAATCTGAGCCACAACTCAGTTTTCTATGATTAAAATTAGTGGGTCTGAAGCTTTGTTGATTTTTTTATTTTTATTTTTTATTTTGTTCTTGGTGGTGAGGCTTGAACTCAGGACTTGGGTACTGTCCCTAAGCCTCTTTGTACTCAAGGCTAGCGTTCTGCCACTTGAGCCACAGTGCCACTTCCGGTTTTTGAGTAGTTAATTGGAGATAAGAGTCTCAAGGGGACTTTTCTGCCTGGGCTAGCTTCCAACCAGGATCCTCAGATCTCACCCTCCTGAATAGCTAGGATTACCAGGCATGAACCATTGGCACTCAGCAAAGATTTTTATAAATTTCCCTGATCATTTTGAATGTTCAGCAAAGCTGGAAAATCACTGATGTGGACATGTTGAATTATTTATATCAAATCATACAACAAAGCCACGGATGGTGGTTCATGCTTGTCATCCTAGCTAATCAGGAACTGAGAAGTTTGCAAGAGTCTACCTCCAATTAACCAAAAAAGAAGAAAAATAAAAGAAAATTCTAGACTGCAGGGTTCACTCAAGTGATAGAGCACCATCAGTGACCAAGAAAGCTGAATAATTTCAAGACCTGAATGGAAAGCTCTGAAACTAGAGAAACATATTCTTTCTCCCTATCCCTCTTTCTCTACTTCTCCCTCTCTCTCCCTTTCCCCTCCTTTCTCACACATACACATAGACACAAAATACATGAAGTTTATTTCCAAGCTAATTTACTCATTTTCCAATCATTATTGAGCAACTACAACATGAAGTGATCAGAATAAGGCAAAAGAATATAACCTAAAATAATTTCTACCCACATACTATTTAACAATCTAGCAGACAAACCTGTTTAACAAAGACTAACTTCCATACATTGGTGGGACAGGGCCAAGAGTGTCAGACAGAGATTTTCATAAGATTAGGCAAAAAAAGATAGCAGTGGCAGGAAACTGGCACATGAAGGGAAAAACAACAGAGAACTGCAGCCAAAGGGGAAAAAAAATCATGGCTAGGTCATTTACGAAGTGAGATATTTCCTTAGAATCATGAGGATCTTTGCATTGCAAACCCAGGAACATAAACTTTATTCTGTAAGGAGAGTATTAGTAAACGATTTCAAGAATACCTGGTATAGGGGCTGGGAAGGTGGCTCAGTTGTAGAGCATTTGCCTTGCATGCCTGAGGCCCTGGGTTCGATTCCTCAGCACCACATAAGCAAAAAGAAAAAAGCCAGAAGTGGCGCTGTGGCTCAAGTGGTAGAGCGCTAGCCTTGAGCTGAAGAGCTGAGGGACAGCGCCCTGGCCCAGAGTTCAGGCCCCATGACGGAACCCCCCCTCCCAACCCCAAAAAAAGAATACCTGGTATAATTGACTTATGTGCAGAAAAAGGTTTACATTGGCTGAAAGTTTTAGAAATCTGTCTATGACTGACTGGGCCATTATTTTGGACCTGCAGTGGTACATTGTTGTAGATGTTAATTGTGGGACCATAAAACAAAAAAGAAAGAGGAAGGGGTTGTAATTTCATTATTACTTCAAAGGCATACCCCTAGTGAGCTGACCTCCCACTTGGCTCCTCCAAAAGATTCCACCACTTCCTGTAACAGTGTTATCATAAGAGAACCAAGCCATTAACACAAGAACCTTTGGAGAACATTTAACACCCAAGCTCTCACATGGTTAATGATAGTAATAGTCATGTAATTCTAATAACTGCACCCTACTTTTATGAACACAAATATACTTCTGAACACAGTGTATGTGTGTGTGTGGCAGCGAGGTGGTGGTGCTGGTGCTGGTGCTGGTTCTGGTGGTAGTGGTGGTGGTTGTGGTTGTGGTGGTTGGAACTAAGTCTTTACCTCAGACCTGGGCATTATCTGTGAGTTCTGTGCTCAAGGCTAGCAGTCTACCACTTGAGCCACAACTCTATTTCTGGCTTTTTGGTCTCAAAGGCTATCCTACCCAGGCTGGCTTCGAACCACAGTCTTCAGATTTTGACCTCTTGAGTTGCTAGAATTAAAGGCATGAGCCACCAGTGCTCACATTAATTTAATGAATTAGTTATTTTTATTTACCTCAATTTTATAGATTTGGAGATGGACACATAGAGGGGCTTTGTAATCCCTAAAACTATCATTATATTTGAGTGACAGAGACAAAATTCTAACCAAGGAATTGGACTCTAGAATCAGAGCATTTTGCTAATAATGACTCACTCTGCAATATTTTTCTGAAAGAGTCATTATGATTTTATCTGTTATTACATAGATGTTAATTTTCTTATATATTTACTATAAACATATAATTATATGTTACATATATGTAATTATATGTAACATAATTATATATTTATAATTTACATGTTCAAAATAAGGTCTTAAGTTTCAAGTTACTTTTCATAGCCTCATTTTTGGAAACATGTATTCAAATTTATTGTCACCATTTAATTCTTTACAGTGAATAGACATATGTCATTTTTACTATCCACAATCATTACATTTTTTTTCCTAGAAAAATGAGTCATAATGTTGGGTGGCAATAATATGTTTTCTCCCTTTTTATGTTACATCATGTGTCAACCTTATCCCATCTCTGCCTTATAAAACATGATAGATTAGTCTGATACATACCACTAGGATGATCTTCTAGCACCTTGGCAACAGCTGAGCTCTATATGAAGAGTAGAGGCTATGGACACTGGTGAAGCAGGAAAATTGCATAAAATACCATGGTGGTTCTGACTGTTCTGTCCATAACACATCCCCTTAAGGATGATGCAGTGAAATTAAATACTTAGACGAACCTATTAAAAACCTGTGCAAGGTGTTAAATTTCAGCCAATAAGGATTCTAAGTGATCAATATGGATTATCCCAAAGTTACTATCTTCAAAACTTGTCTCTAAATTTTAATATGCTGCTTATGATAAGTATTTAATGTGACATTTGAGCCTTTAAAAACATTTACATAACAGGACAGAATTACATGGAAAGTACTTTTCATAGACTGCATAGTGTATGAAAATTACCATATGTGTTATATGAATACATAATTAGGACATTTGATTAAAACAAAAAGTGAATAGAATAAACAACAGCCCTAAAAATTAGCCTTTGATTTTAATTATTGAATAAACCTTGTTAATCCAAAAAAAAGACCCTGTGCAAGTGATGAGATGTCTTCCCCTCTTTAACAAAGCAGCCCTTTCTAAAGTTTACTTCCAGTATGTTATTATGGAATATTCTCAAAGCAAAGAACTTAAGTTGATTATGATCAGTCCTCAAAACAAGTGTAGGAACACTTCAGCATGCTGTTGGGGATGGAAATATAATGAGGAGGGCAACAACTATCCTTAGTTCTGGGGAGTAAGCCTCTTTCCCTGTCTACATACTGTTGCCAAATTGGTGCAGAACAGTCACTCCAGCTGGGGGTGACATACTCAGAGGCTACCGCTTCCAAGGCCTCACTGTGTAGGCAAAACTCTGCCCATCTGTGAGTTTCAATAGTCTTTTATAGCAATGCAATAAATAAGGTGTGGAATAGGATTTAGGGGTAATGGGCGAGGGGTTAAAGATGAGGAAAGTGGTGCAGTGGGTGAAGGGAAGAATGTAGGTTAGAATAAAGAGAATGTGCAACTGAGTTGGGGTAGAAGAATATGGTAAGATACATGAAATAGATTTGATACAAAATGTGTCTAAATTACATAGAAATGCCACTGAACATTAATATGCATGCATGTGTTTGTATAATTCAAAAATCTTCATTATAGAACGTTTTATCTGTGGTCCCAGTTCTTAATGGGTTTGGGTGGTTGCTTGACTTAAAATGGCTCTTGATAATTGCTACTTTACAAAGGACCGAAGGAGAAAACCTTTATCTTTTATACTCTATCACATTTTTTTTACTTATTAATGCTCTTCCATTTGCAATAATTTGCATCATCAAGAAGAAATATAAAGTGAAGGAGAGATTTATAGATGGAAGAATAAGCAATCACTAAATAAAAAATCATAGTACTTATCCTATTCTAAGAATTTTCCTGATCAGACAAATCACAAAGTGATACAAATGATGATGGGCAGCTCATTATCCAGAAAACAAAGTTAAAATTTCTTGAAACGTCACATCATCTCAAATTTGATTGCTATCGTTCTGAAACGTACTTCTTTTTGTCTAGTCATAGTTATCACAAGCAAATTTTATTAGTCTGCAGTGACATATTTCAGAACTTTCCTAAACAATGCATTGGAATGTAGAGTGTGAATGTACATGTGCATACACATACATACACATATGCATGTGCACTGATGCTAACATATCTAAATATATAAATAATGCCCTACAGCTATAGTGTTAAACTGTCCACAAAACAGTTCTATACATACAAGTGTTATTTTAAGATAGAATACTCACATTTTCCACAGGCCTGAAATGCTTATGATCCAATGTTTGTCACCTAATGCTTATCACCATTCTCAGAATCAGTGACACATTTCTTAAATAACTATGAGGAATTGGGGCCATTCATGGGAACCTTAAATCAATTTAGTGAATATTTTAGCTTCTGTTTTAGTTTCTCTAGACATAAAAAGGTCATTATTTCAAGGAAGCATTTATGATTATAATTTCCTGGATCCATTTTTAATCTTTTGCATTCTGCACCATTATATTGGAAAGACTTTAATCATTCTGCAATGTTTAGACATTGACCCGAGAACACTGAGTCACTGTAACAGATTATCACCAAGGATGTCAACATGGGAGAACAACACCTGTTATTTATTCCTGTGATTTTGATCATTTTTTTTCCCAGGGAAATTAGCAAAATGACCTTGTGAAGTTCATTGCTCATAGCAGAGCAAATCTCTCATCTCTCTAAAAAGAGAAATATTTAGTAACAAGTGCAAAATAGCAGCCAGGCATTCTTGTCCTAACCATCCTACTTTACCTTAAGTACAATGGTACCTTAAAGTTTGCATCCATATCAGAAAACCTATGAAGAGACTTTCTCAAACATTAGAAAAAAATACTGCAGTACATGATCTATTTATAGATCATTCAGTGTTCTACTTGTACTTATCTTACATGTAAAAACAACTGTTTGGCCATCTGTTGTGCAAAACAAACAGAGCCGGTAAAATATTCAGCATATTTAATTTGAAGAGCTTTGAGCTGATGGTATTAGCTTAGATAAGTTACAAGTAGTGTATGCAGGCAGAAAGTGGGAAAGTCATCTTGCCTGGTCAGATGGGCAGGTGAGTGGGCTTACATGTATTTTCAATTGCCACTACTGGCTAATGGACTGCTGCTTGGAAGTATTTTATTTGTCAAGAGTATATACAACATGATATGTAATATAGTATATAATAAAGTATGAAATTGAATAACAACAAAACACAAACTGTGATTTTTTAATCTAGGCTAAAATGTAATTTAGACTGAGTACATGGATGCCTGACAGAGGCAGAATCTTCTACAGATGAGATAATCCTGAGAAATCTGAATGAGTTTACACAGGCTTGGAACTGGTAAAACAGCATGGTTTTCTACATTGTGGTTAAGCTAAAGCATTGTAATAAAGCAGATAGTTTGATATAATTACTTTCTCATTATAGTTTTGCTTCTTAGAATGTTTTTATAATGTCTAAAACTGAAAGCAGCAAAGTTTCTTTTAAATATTGGGTGAAGAATAACTTCTTTTTTTTTTTTTTTTTTGTCGGTCGTGGGGCTTGAACTCTGGGCCTGGGCGCTGTCCCTCAGCTCTTCAGCTCAAGGCGAGCGCTCTACCACTTGAGCTACAGCGCCACTTCCGGTTTTCTGGTGGTTTATTGGAGATAGGAGTCTCACGGTCTCTCCTGCCCGGGCTGGCTTTGAACCACGATCCTCAGATCTCAGCCTCCTGAGTAGCTAGGATTACAGGCGTGAGCCACCAGCGCCCGGCGAAGAATAACTTCTTAGTAATACTGAAATGTGTGTGTGTGTGTGTGTGTGTGTGAGAGAGAGAGAGAGAGAGAGAGAGAGAGAGAGAGAGAGTAATTTTAGTAAGCCCAGTCCTCAATGGATGAATGAAGTATTGTGGATAGATGATTGTGGCTAGCTATTCAACATTCTTAGCAGAATTAATAGAATTCATACAATTCACACAGAGTAATTGTTAGCGTTATGCCCACCTTTAGTCCTCAGCTCCACCCACACATACCTGAGCTCCTCCCTGTCCTGGAATTCCTGCCCTACAGCTGGTCACTCCCTCTCTCTGTCCAGACCCACCTGAGCATTCACCTACCTCACTTCCTGCCCCAGACCATCCTACTACCTGGATAAGGATGGATGCCACATGCTCCCTCTTCTGGGAAATACAGCTCCTCTAATAAACCTTATAATAATCTTTCTCCTGTGCCTGCTTGCCTCTATGTGGTCTCCTGGGATGGATGTGAATGATTCCTTTCAGTAACACCAAAGGAAGAGTTATCCTTAGGAGAGGATCACAAAGGCTCAATAGCTATGTGCATCTCATCATATAAAATAATATTTATTGAAATGAACTCAAGGAAAAGAAAACAAGAGGTTTTTTGGCTTGTTTTGGTTTTCATTTCCTTTTGTCTTGTTTATTTTTTGGGGGGAGGATAAAGGGAGGCACAGAAATGGTGGCATAAAGGGTGAACAAAAGAATCAACGTTACCCACTAGACACTACATTGAAAATGAACTATACAACATGTGGGTGAGAACAGGAGGGAAAAAAAGAGAGCAAGGAAAGAGTGGACATAATTCAAAAAGAAATGTACTTTTTCTGTTTAAATTCATTAATTATTTTAATCATATTTTTCTCATATTTAGACTTTTTCTTTCCAGATTCTTTTTTTTTTTTTATTGTGAAAATACTGTTCAGAGGGGTTACAATTACATAGGCAAGATAATGAGTACCATTTAGGCCCAAAGAAGCATAGGTCCCATGGTTTCCCTTATTTGCAATAACTAGTATATGTCTGAGTCAAGCAAAAAAGGTCAGATAAGTTGATGTTAGGAAAATGAACCATAAGATATGTATTCAAATGTTTTTTATTTCTTTCATGAGATTGTTTCTAACACATTTATAAGATTATTTCTTTGTTGTTTTGTATGTCCCTCCCCCACAGTATAACCCGTTTTCACTGTATTTGATGTTGTTATAATTTGTGGAGGGGAAGGGAAAAAACAAATCGTTTAAATAGGAATACAGGTGTACCCATTGCAACAATGAGATGTACAAGTCGTATGTCAAAAACAAACTTTACAACTTTGGTAGTGGGGGGAGGAGTGTTGGATGGGAGGGCAGAGGGAGGATGGGATGGGAAGGGGAAACAAAGGAGGAGGCTACAATGCTTGATAAGAAATGTACTTTTTATCTAACCTATGTAACTGTAACCCCTGTGTACATCACCTTTAAATTAACAATAAAGAAATTTTTTAAAAGTTTGGGAAATATGGGAGAGAATGATGGAAGGTGTAACATTGGTCTAGATGCTTCATACTCATGAACTGTCATGCTAAATTTATTAAAGTAGTAAAGCTACTTAAATAGATTAAAACAACCCAAAACTGTAAAAGAAAATCATGCAGTTGTTAATGCTTGTTTATTTTACCCCAAAAATCTAGGGTGGGAGAAGTAATGGAGGTTAGTTGACAAAACATTACTCTTTTCTATCCTCATCATCAAAGTGTCACAGCAATGAACACTTAGCAGAACTGACTTGAACTGATGAAGTCAACATCATGAAAATTCATTGAGATTATATTCACTGTAATTACTTAATGTTTTATTTGTGTTTCTATACTTTGGTTTCAAAATTGTTTTTTTCTTTTCCTTTTTCTTTTTTCCTTTTCTTTTCTTTTCTTTTTTTATTTTGGTTGGCCATGGGGCTTGAACTCTGGGCTTGGGTGCTCTCCCTCAACTCTTCAGCTCATGGCTAGCTCTCTACCATTTGAGGCACTGAGCCACTTATGTTTTACTGAGTGGTTTATTGGCGATAAGAGTCTCAGACTTTCCTCTCCCGGCTGTCTTTGAACCACAATCTTCAGATCTCAGCCTCCTGTGTAGCTAGGATTACATTGGCACTGGATCAAAACTGTTTTGTTCTCAATCCTTATGTAACTTTGTGAGGTACAGTATTCAATATTCAATCCCCACTTCAAAAGAATTATTTGAAGAATTAACTTACCCTGATTTTTGTATAGTTTCATACTTTTTCAAATAACTTACTGGGTACCAATTAAGTATACAATAAATAGTCTTCTAAGACTTTATGCACATCACTAAGTAAAGTTCCTGTTGTGTATGTATGTGTGTGTGTGTGTGTGTGTGTGTGTGTGTGTGTGTGTGTGTGTGTGTGTGTGTGTGTATCCATAGTGGGGCTTAAACTCAGTGCCTGGGAC
This sequence comes from Dipodomys spectabilis, assembly GCF_019054845.1. NCBI lineage: Eukaryota > Metazoa > Chordata > Mammalia > Rodentia > Heteromyidae > Dipodomys > Dipodomys spectabilis. The sequence goes on from NW_024871113.1 coordinate 7,491,115, forward strand.
CTATTCTGAGGTTTTGTGCTCAAAGCTAGCATTCATTTGAGCCACAGCTCCACTTATGGTTTTTGTTTCTTTGCTGGTTAATTAGAGATAAGAATCTCACAGATTTTTCTGCTAAGGCTGGCTTTGAACCTTCTGAATAGCTAGGATTATAGGCAGAAGCCCCCAGTGCCCATCTAGGCCTCTTATTTTTTTACTTTTAAGTCTTTGATTTCAAAACTTGAAATTTTGTTTGGTGTGTGGTATAAAACATGCATGCATTTTATCTATTTTGAAAGAAACAATCAGTTCTTAGAGCTCTCTATAAAGAAAATAACATATTCTCACTAAATTGTAATGACACTTCTCTAATAAATAAAATATTTATAGATAAAAAAATGTTTCTACATTCATGTACCCACTGTTATGCCTTTTATTGCTATGGTAGTTTCATACATTCTCAATCATGTTAACATTTTTTTTTGTGGGTCCTGGGGCTTGAACTCTGGGCCAGGGTGTTGTCCCCGAGCTTTTTTTGCTAAAGGCTAGCTCTCTACCAGTTGAGCTAAAGTGCCACTTCTGCTTTTTTTCTGAGTAGTTTATTAGAGATAAGAGTCTCAAGGACTTCCCTGACATGGCTGGCTTTGAACTGTGGTCCTTAGATCTCAGCCTCCTGAGTAGCTACAATTATAAGTGTGAGCCCCTGGAGTCCAGCCACTTTAACATTCTTTAAAATTTAAATTTTATTGTAAAGGTTACAGGGGTTACAGTTGCATAAGTCAGGTAATGAGTACATTTCTTTTTGAACAGTGTCCACCCCCTCCCTTATTTTCTCCCACTATTTCCATTCCTGGCCCAAATTGAAAAGTTCATTTCCAACATAGTTTCTACTGAATATCACTGCTGAATTGGTTTACCCTTTTCCCCACCATTTCCATGATTCCCCTTCCCTTCCTTAAATCAGATAAACTTATATACAAGACAGAAGTCAAAAACAGTGACAAAGGGAATAAACCAGAGAGAAAAAAAGAAATAACTGCAAACAAAAAGAAACAAAACAAACAGAAAATAACCTCTTTTTGCCATTTCTTGGAGTTCATTTTGACTCTTCAACAAATGGTGCTGACAGAACTGGCTATAAGTGTTCAGAAAACGCAAGTTAGATCCTTATGTATCATACTGCACCAGAATCAATTCCAAGTGGATCAAAGATCTTCAGTATAAGACCAGGCACCCTGAAAACATTACAAGAAGGCATACTGGAAACACGAGTGCTCCTTGGCACAGGTAGAAACTTGCTAAGTAAAGATCCAGAATCACAGCGAATCAAAGAAAGGCTGGATAAATGGGCTTGTATCAAACTGAAGAGTTTCTGCATGGCAAAGCACTTTAACGTTTTGATATGCCTTTTTACCTGGAATGCAAAGTCTTTCCAATATGTCCTTGTTTGTGAGTATTTTGTATATCGTGAATTCTGTTTTTAATCTACCTCATCTTATCAAGTCCGTTGTAATATTAGGACTTTAGTGAGAATTGTATTTTACTTATAAAGCAATTGAGATGAAACAGTGTAACTATAGTAACCACTATTGTGGTGCATTTTAGTTATGTAAAACTATTTTCTGTATAATTGTATAACACTTTTAAAAAATACTTTACTTAATTTCTTTGGCAACATTTCCAGGACATTGATATTTTAGACAATTTAGGATCCATAATTTATGTTAATATGTTTTATTCAGATATGCAATCAACTCATACTTCATTACATTTTAAATTTCAATGCTAATTTTAATACCATCTTTATGGAATATTTAGAATTTGTTATATATAATCATATTACTATAGAGCACATATATTTATATACTTACAAATATTATATGACACCTGTAATGTTACACATTAGAACATAATTATATAACATAACATAATATGGCAATATAAAAACATATAAAATAAAGCATATATAATAAGCATAATTATGTTACCTAACTATACTACAAAATATCATATTTTATAATATACTATATGTTATATATTTTATATTACGTATACTATATAGATATAAATACAGATAGAGATTTGTAGCTATCTAATCTATCATGTTTATCTGAAAATAAAATCTTTTTTTACATTTTTGTGATGGCTAGGAAAGCCAGTACAATAAATTGAATTTTTAATTACTTAATTATTTGTGTTATTTATATATTTACATACTAGCTATTCTATCTTGTTCCTAATGCTAGGAACAATGTTTCCAACATTTTACCATGGGTGTTTTGTCTGTATTATATTAGTAAGCACTTCGGTTGGGATAAGAATTCTCCTTTATTTATTTAGTCATTTTTTTCTCAATATGAATGTGTGTTGAATCGTAATGCAAACATTTAAATTGCAGTTGAATTGTCCATTTAAATTTTCTTCTTTAATTTCTTATCATAAAAAATTAATAAATCAGTCAGGGTAAGGTAGATTAAATTGTCATAACAAATAATTCAATCTTACATCATTCTGTTCAGGCTGCTATAATGAAACACCATGAACTCAACACTTTCTAAACAATAGAAATTAATTCATCACAGTTGTGGAGGCTGAGAAATCTAGGATCAAGACAATTGGATGTCTGGTTATAGAGTCCATCTTGTGCATACTCACTTTCTACCTCACAAGGTAGAAGGGTTGAAGTAACTTTCTGAGATCTCATATAAGGGCACTAATCTCATTCAAGAGGGATTTTCCTCATAATCCACTATCACAGGACTGGTGTTGGTGGAACAGTTCCTGTCTTGACCAATCTCAAGATCGAGAATGTCCACAAGGAATCCATTTCACCTGATGCCAGTTTTTGATCATCTTTCCCCGTTACATTTTGTTAGCTAAAGCAAATAAAATGACTAAGACTGATATAGATATAAGAGAGACATTGTCTCAAACTTGGATAATGGATATAGAGGAAAAACAACACTGTCTAGCAGAATATAGTAAATCATTTTAATCTCCCTTAACCAATGTTCCAGTCTTCTACTCTCCAATTGACTTTTATTATGATATAGTAAGTCTTTAAATATAGTACACCAGCATTTGCTCTGATTTTTCATCTAAGTTTTAATGAAATTGTTGTGTTATTTTCCTTTTTTTCTGTTAGAGGTTTAGGAAAAACTAGACTACTGATTTTTTCTCATTTCTGGAAGGTTTCTATCAAATTGGAGAATCATTTTCTTGAAAAAATTATTGAGTCCAGGTTTCTTTTCTAAATGATTTAATTTCATTCCTGTCATCCTTATGGGATTTTTTTCAATCTATTTTTCACTTGGGCTTTCTGTCTTTACTTAATTATTTTTGTTAGAAATTTTATCTTTTTAGCTTATTTTCCTAATTAATGATATTTACTGTTCTTTAATTTCTATTTCATTAATAAATGTTCTTTTAAGTATCTAATTGATACTTACTAAAAGTATTTTTGTGTAAATGCTTACTTAGCTCAATTAAATTTTAACCTTTATTCTCATTTTACATTTAATTCTGCATTTTTACACTGGCTTATTTGTCTGCAGTTCCAAAAGTTTTGGCATGCTTGAGTTATGATTGCATTTCTAGATCATTTTCAATTTTTATTTCTTGTTATTGAACTCATACATTACTATGTTTTCACAGTACTAAATACATTAGAGCTTTAATTTTGTTTTTACTTTTTAAAATTTACATGGAATTTAATTGTAAGTAGTACATTTTTATCAATGGAGAATATATTTCAAGACCCATATGTTTACCCGAAGCTTCAAATAATAATAAACTTTAACATATTTATTTTTCCTACCAGAAAATTCACTTTATAATTTAGGTACAATAAGAGGTACACAGTAGTAACTAATTTTGTTTCATCTGTCTTCAATCTTGTTCTAAACACTTCAGAGATAGCAAAATCTAGGTAAACTTTAAGTCAATCTGAATTCAAGTCAGAGTTGTATTTCTGGATTTTAATAATTGTAGTGTTTGAATACAAGTTACTACCTTGAAGAATAGAAAAGAAGAAAAAGAAGAAATTGACCTGGCTTTGGAGTTTTAAGGTCTAATTATCTGTAGTCTCAAATACAAAGATTGACTTTGATCTGTTTCTTAGAAAAGTGTTAATTTGGTCTCTTGTCTGGAGCCACCAGATGAATGTAATTCTTATCCTCTGAAATCTAAGCATGTGCTTTAGATAACTTTCTTGAAACCTTGTTCTTCCAGTTTTTCTTTTGTGTGTATTTACTCAGAAAGTTCCTTATAGTCCCTGTCCCAGGTTGTAAGCAATAGCAATGAGTATTTTTCTTTAGAATCAAGAGGAATCTTTCTATTGGACCCATTTTGCCTCTAGTAAGCACTTCTTTAATTGGACTTTTGGTTGCAATCCTTAGGTTGAGTTTCATTTGGGGGATCTTTTCTCCTTAATTTTTCCCATTAGTATCACATATTGGATAACATCTGCTTAGCTCATATTCACTGAGACACTTTCATTTCCTTTAATACTGACATTATTATCTAAGTGTGTGCTGTACAAGCCCACTGGGTAGCACAATTCTGTTCCCCTGAATTACCTTACTTTGAGGCACACTTAGCTATTTTATCATTTCTATTTTAGTGCTCAGGGTTATTGAGAGGAGGTGACAATTAGAGTGAGAGCATTAAAGTGAGCTTACAATATCATCATAGTTGGGCCTCAGGCTTGGTTTAATAATATCCGACTTTGGAAATACATTTTCCCATTTCACTTAAAGACATTATGAGAAACCCATTTTTAAAATTGCTGTGACTATTATTACTATGATTGAGATAGAAAGTTGTATATTTAGGAACTGTTTTGAAAGTACATGCATCTGATAAATTTTAAAATCTATCTATTGACCAATAAACATTAAAGTCAAATATATGCCAGGGTCTCCTAACAAATAAAGTACTACACAGAAAGTGCCATTGTGTTAGAAGACAGGGAATGTATTTAGAACTTATCATAAGGTGTCCCATCTGGCAGAGAGTGGGATATTACCTCTGAGTATTCCAAGAGAGAAAGATAATAGTGTGCCAAAGGTGCAGATGCAGAATTAGATGCTCAAAAAGAAAAAGGCTCCAGGGCCACACAAAGATACAGTTGTTGGCATTCACATGTAATTCAGAAACCTTACATTTTCTGGAGATGGTACAAAACAAAAACATGAAAATCACTGAAACAAAAACTTGGTTCTGAATTTTGAAAAATTAATTCAAAATGTATGAAGATTTCAAATACCATGCAAGGTCTGAAAACGCAGTTTCCCACATTTTCTGAAGAACAAGCTGAATGAAGAAAGAAGACTATCAATACCCATGGAATGTAAGATAAATGATTTCAGTCACTCTCAGATGTGCACCATCAATACAAGAACCTGAAAGTCACAGTACAAACACACTAAATTGAAACATTAGGTTATTTTTTAGATTATTATTATTATTAAAATTTTACTGGTTAATAACACATATAGTAAACATTTCTTTCTCACTTTGTTTGCTAGAATTTTTAACAAATTTATCTTTATTAAATAATTTAAGAATTATTCTGAAACTAGATGAGGTATTACCCAACTAGAGACTCAACTACTCAGATGACTGATTCAGGAGGATCACTTAAGCTTGAGAGTTTCAAGCCAAACTAGCAACATAGTGTGACCTCATCTCAAACAAACAAATGAATAAATAGATAAAAATAAGCAACAACAATAAAATATAATTCTAGATTTTGCTATAAAATGGCTATTTTGCAAAATAATGTCTCAGCTAAGCTTTACTTTTGTGCTGTACTTAAAGGAGTAGCAACTAGGTGCCAATGGGTTATACTATGCAGGAAGCTGAGATCTAGAGAATTATACCTGGCCCGACTTATAGCTCAAATGGTAGGAACCAGTCTAGCAAGTGTGGGGCCTTAAATTCAAACCCCAGTACTGGCAATAAATAAATAAATACAAATAAAACATAAGAGTATCAACTGTGTTCATTATTGGCATTAGATGCTCCTGTCATTCATCAGCTGTAAATTTGGATGTGATTTAGGACAATCCCTTCCCTTCCATAAATGTTTACTATGAAAATGCCATTTTTATCTCAACCACAGCATGCCATTCTATCTTGTATTCTTTTTTCCCATTATCTTCTAAGGCACATGTGCACACACACACACACACACACACACACACACTCACACACAAACACATTGACATATACCATTCTAATACATTCTCTCATTCTGTAGCAAATACACATGGTCAAGGACATTACCTATTTGTATATTAATTAGAAAAAGTTTTATATCTATAGCATATCTACTCATTTATATTTTTATTTATTTGACAAAAATATTTATGTTCTTAGGTATATCAAAGAACACTACTGAAACCAACCAAAATATGAAGAAGAAAATGAATTTCTTACAGATCTTGAGTAATTCTTCTATTCATTTCTCAATGTGCCGTCTTCACTGCCATTACCCACAGTGCACTAATTTGAAGAGCAAAATCATATTATATAGCAAGGAGTTTTGCTTGACATTTAAAGTCAAGGAAATTCTCTATATGTCTATATTATCAAATATATGCAACATTTCTAGTCACTAAAACACATTTGATTTATAATAAGTCACTACTAGTTAAAAACTTTACATTATTAAAATAGTATATTACAAAATAAATTCTCATTTCAGTATTTTTAGGTTAGGTAACATTTATGATTAAAGAAAATATAAGATATTTTTCCAAATATATCAAAAATATTATTTATCCTAACGACAATGTATCTATTCTGAGCAATGTGCACAAATAGACAGCTAATCTTCTCTTTCCCTTAAATACAATCTAGTCTCCATTTTAGGTCTAGCTGGTTTTCCAGGAGGAAAATATATGACAGAAACATGACACCTCAGTGTCAATGGACTTGTGATAATAAAGTGGAATCACACTTTCTGTGTGTGAAGGTTATATGGTGACAACCATGGTTATCACAATATTTCCCAAGTGGTTGATTTAAGGCAATGCTGAAAAGACAGTTCGCTAAAACGCCAGGTGAGAATTGATCTCTAAATCCCAGGAAACCAAGAGTACTCCCATATGGCAGCAACTTAGCCTATTTTCTAATACTAAGAAGAACTGTATCCACAAACACAGGCTCAAATGAGTTACATTAATCTTTCAAAGAGAATCAGTATCACCTACATAGTGATTTTTACCTATTGTTCTTTCACTTATATCTCCAATTTTCTTTTAATCTTTGTTATATAATTAGATATATTAAATGTTCACTATTTATACTAGTCATTTCTTAGAAGGGTGTGGCTCCTCTTTTTGTAGATTCTCAGAAGGAATAAATATGTAAAATAGTTCTGAGTAAAACAGCTTTTTTGCTACCCTTTGTGTTTGAAGGAGCTGAGTGAGGTGGGTAACAATGTTTGACAAGAAATGTACTCATTACCTTACTTATGTAACTGTAACCCCTCTGTACAGAACCTTTACAACAAAATAGAATAAAATTTTAAAAATAAAATAGAATCTGTAGCTCATACTTCTTTTCTGTAGATTTCTTTAAAATAAATAAGTAAATGAATGAATGAATAAAGTGTTTATGTTGGCATCTCTGAGGATTTTATTGTCTTTCAGCCTATTAGTGGCTCTCAAATATATCTCAGGTTGTTTATTTCAGATCAAAGTTAACAATGAGCATTAGCAATGAATATAGTTAATAAGCAGATAAAAGTTGTTTAATACATTTTTGTTATATGTTTTTATTTATATATTATCGTATTTTATTGTTATTTTATATTGTAATATAACATATTATATTACTGTTTATTTTTTCTCTATGTCAAAAACTCAATTCTAGTGATAAGTATTATGTTTTCTTGAACTATACAAATGTAAAAATTTCTTTATCTGACCTACTGTTGACCACTTTCTCTCTAAACTACTCTAACTCCTCATTTTCTCCTTTGTCTTACTTATGTTTGATTCAGTGCTTGAGACTGCTGGAGACTGTCTTCATTTTAATTCAGTATTTGGCTAATTACAAAAAAATGCCTAGTTTTGTTTTAAAGTATTACATTAAGATATTACCATGGATATGAGGTTTGAGGGCACCATTAAATTTGATCCCAAGCCTGAGGTTCACTCCTACCCATCTGGTCTCAGTCCTGTCATTTTTAGGACTATATTTATTTATTGATGTGTTTTGAAATCAATAGCTTTCTCTTCTTTTTAAATATTACTAGAAACTGTCAGTGTGTCAGATTTTATTTGCTCTCAACTGAGTTTGTAGTTTTTAAGAAAGATGTTTGAAGCCAGGCGCTGGCGACTCATACCTGTAAGCCCTAGCTACAGGAAGCTGAAGTCTGAGGATCATGGTTTGAAGCCAACTCAGGCAGGAAAGGCCTCAAGACCCTTATCCCCACATAACCACCAGAAAACTGTAAGTGGCACTGTGGCTCAAAGTAGTAGAGCACTAGCCTTTAATAAAATAGCTTAAGGACAGCACCCAGGCCATGAGTTCAAGCATTATGACTGACCAAAAAAGAAAGATATCTGGAAAAAAATCAAATTCCAGTGACCACTACAGCATCAGATTTCATGAGGAAAACTTTCATGTACATCTAATAATGAGTACGGCTACCATGATTTATAATTCAAATAGAAGTATTTTTACAAAGAACAAATCTATTCAGAATTATTTTAATAATATTAAGGCCAAATATTATCAACAGTATTTTACAAATGGAACTGTAAATTTCTTTATATTAAGCACATATTTTGCAAATGAATCAATAATCATTGCACAAGGCAAAAATGGATTGCATTTTTGGCATGTGTTTCAAAACCCCACAAGTTAATTTTAAGTGTTCTTTATCAAACAAGCCCCCATATTTTCTATCTTTAAATACTTTATCTATAATATTAATAGTTAACTTACTTGCTGTCAGTTCTACTTACCTAGTCTAAATTCAATTTTCTCAAATTTCTTCATTTCGCTAACTTCATGATTGCTATCTGCATTGTGTATCCTAACAAAGTCCAGAATTCCATTGCAAATCTAGCCTCTCTATCTTTTTGTTTGATTTTAATAAATTATTCCCTGATCTTTCACCATTTGCTTAAACATTACTCCTCAAAAGGAAACTTTCCCTTTTGATTTTTAAATCTGTGCACATATACATAGGAAAACAATGCATTTGAGAGACAATCATTTATCATGGGTGTTCATCAATGTCATGACAAACATGCATGTATTTGTATTTTGCATATTTCATCTACTCTCAATTTACAATACATTGGAATCTAAATGGTAACACAATACAATTATTTATATGTAAATTGAATCATGTTAATGTTTCAAAATACACATACATATTTACTTAGGTATACTTACCTATAATATATGTATTTATATATATGTATACATATTATAGACCATACCCAAGTAGGTATTCCAGTATGTGTAAAAACTTTTATATATGCATGTGTACTTGAACTCATTAAAAATAGATCACAAATTTTATATTTCTCTATTTTTGTTTTCAATTATGAAGACTTACAATCCATATGATATTTTAGGAAAGTATCAAATATTCCTGAAGATGATAAATGCCAACCAATGAGACAGGGAGTTTGAAGTTTTTAAGTTTTAATAACCAGTTATACCATCTAATGCCAGTGAATCACATAATCATTTACTGAGATTTGTAATTATTTGATGAAAATTGCCATTATTTTTGTATTATAATTAAGATGTCATATATTCAAAGAAAATAAAACTACACAGTACCTCAAATATCAAAATAGAGCTAGAGTAACTGAAAATAATCAATAACATAATAGAAGTTGAGATGTTTTTCTTTTAGATCTACATTGAAGACATCCAAGTAAGAGGTTTACAATTTTCACATATTTTCCTGTGTTTAGGACAATATAAAATATAGCTACACATACAGCTATAATTGAAATCACTTTGTATACAACTATTTAATAAAAATAAATATGCATACACAGACATATGTATGTGCATCAAATGTCTTCATGACATGAACAAAATATGAATTAAAATGTTTCCATTAACCAAGCTATATTTTCCAATTTCTATTCATTTTTCTTTTAACACATACTTTGCCTACACAGTTGGAATATGTACATGTATGTATTTATTGTCATTTTACCACAGATATCTGAGTTATATTGTCCAAAATATAAGTACCTGAAAACACCTGTAACAGAGCTAAGACTTAAGAGTAATTATGAATGTGACTCAATTCCAATTGGCTAAATAATTTATTAGTTAATGAAAGTTTTTCTTTCCTAAGCCTTTATTTTTTTACATATCCTTCTTATGTGTTTACTGTATCGTAGTTACTACTTTGCAGCTGAATCATCAATTAAGGAAATCATTCTTATTTTTATTTTTTCTCTGAAATAAAACCAACGTAAAACATATATTAAAATACTATTACAAGTATATAATACATACACTTAAATCTACATAGTAAGTCTATATAATGCATATGCAAATAATGCTCTCTTTCTCTCTCTCTCTATATATATATATGATGTGATAAGATATAATGTCTGATGATAATCCCTAAGGAAACATCTAGTGATACATATTTATACATACATGCATATGTATTTATTCATGTATTTATTTATACACACCAGACACATAAGGTAGGATAGAACATAACATGTGGTAACTATTACTAGTAAGAAAAATGGAGATGTGTCTGCCGGATAACACACATACCATTCAGCACCATGTGATTTCTTTATAAAAGCTGGTAACTTATAGAAAATTAGTTCTGTAACACAAGTAGTTTTTTAAAAAATACTCCTGTAACATCTTTCCTCAGAACAGTGTCCATTGAGATCCAATGTGCATAGAAAGTAAAGTCTGGCCTGTGCCAAGGAGCCCTAGAGTTTCTCCTATTCTAGCCTGTAATGTTTTCAGGGTGTCTGCTTTTACTTCGAGGTCTTTGATGCTTTTGGAGTTGATTCTGGTGCTGGGTAATACATAAGGATCTAGCTTTAGTTTTCTATGGGTGTTTAATCAATTTTGCCAACACCATTTACTGAAGAGGCTGTCTTTCTTCCATTCTATTTTTTAAGCTCCCTTATCAAAGATTAGGTGGCTATAGGTCTGTGTGTTCATTTCTGGGTCTTTAGTTCTATTCCATTGGTCCCCAGGTATGTGTTTGTGCCAGTACCAAGCTGTTTTAATTACTATGGCTTTGTAGTAGAGTTTGAAATTTGGTTTTGATATTCCTCCAGCACTGCTCTTTCTGAAAAGGATCATTTTTGCTATTCAGGGGTCTTTTATTATTCCATATAAATTTTTTGATTGCTTCTATTTTCTTGAAGAATGAGGTTGGAATATTGATAGGTATTGCACTGAATTGGTAGATAGCTTTTGGAAGTATTGCCGTTTTCACGATGTTGATCCTTCAGATCCAGGAGCATGGGAGGTTTTTCCACTTCCTAAGTTCTGTTTGATTTCCTTTCTCAGGTTTTTAAAGTATTCATAGTAGAGGTCCTTCATTTCTTTAGTTAACGTAACTCCTAGGTATTTTATTTTTTGTGGGGCTATTAGAAAAAGAGTTGCTTTCCTGATTTCAGTTGCACTCCTTAAAGATCCAGAAACACAACAAATCAAAGAAAGGTTGGACAAATGGGATTGCATGAAACTGCAGAGCTTCTGCATGGCAAAGGACATAGCTAGCAGGATCACTAGAAAGCCCACTGATTGGGAGAATCACTAGTCATACAACGGACAAGGGTCTCATATCTAAAATATACTCAGAACTCAAAAAACGAAATCCTCCAACAACAAATCCTCAAACAACTGCCTGATAAATAAGTGGGTTGAAGACTTAAAAAGAAATTTCTCTGAAGAAGAAATAAGAATGGCCAGTAGACCCATGAAGAAATGCTCAACTTCTCTCGCCATAAAAGAAGGGCAAATCAAAACAACATTGAGATTCCCCAGTGAGAATGGATATAATCAAGAAATCTAATAACAGCTGATGCTGGAGGGGATGTGGGTGAAAGGGAACCCTCGGTGGGAGTGTAAACTTGTTCAACTTTGGAAAGCTGTATGGAGGTTCCTCAAAAGACTCCACATAGTTTTTCTATGACCCAACAATCCCACTTTGAGTCTTTTACCCAAATGATCACAAACACGGCCATAGTAAAGTTACCAGCACAACTATGTTTATCACAGCATTATTTACCATAGCTAAGTTATGGAACCAAGCCAGATGCCCTTCAGTAGATGAATGGATCAAGAAGATAGATAGATAGATAGATAGATAGATAGATAGATAGATAGATAGATAGATAGATAGATAGATAGATAGATAGATAGATAGAGGAATTCTCTGCCTCCATCAGAAAGAATGACACAGCCTCATTTGTTAGGAAATGGAAAGACTTGGAAAAAATTATATTAAGTGATATATGCCAGGCCCAAAGAAAAATAGGTCCCATGGTTCCTTTTTTTTTGGGGGGGGGGTCTGGTCGTGGGGCCTGAACTCTGGGCCTGGGCGCTATCCCTCAGCTCTTCAGCTCAAAGCCAGTGCTCTACCAATTGAGCCACAGCACCACTTCCAGCTTTTTTCTTTTTGCTTATGTGGTGCTGAGGAATCGAACCCAGGGCCTCATGCATGCAAGGCAAGCGCTCTACCACTGAGCCACCTTCCCAGCATCCCATGGTTTCTTTTATTTGCAATAACTAATATATGTCTGGTACAAATAGAAAAGGTCAAAAACTATGTAATATAACCATATAAGATAATGCTAAGTGAAATGAACCCCAAGATAGGGACACAAATATATTTTTTTCTTGCTTGCTTTTGTTTCTAACATATTGATAATGTACCATATGATTTTTTGTTTTGTTTTGTATGTTCTTCCCACATTGTGTAACCCTTATTTTCACTGTATTTGATTCCAGTTCCCTGCATTTTGTATATATATTTTTCTAATCTGGGGAGGGGAAGGGAAATAACAAAATGCTGAAATAAGGATACAGGTTGAACCATTGTAACAATGAGATGTACAAGACACTATGGGTGGGGGGGGAGGATATGGGGAGGTGGGACAGAAGGAATAGTAGGGGAAAAACAAAGGAGGAGTTAACAATGCTCAAGAAGAAATGTACTCATTACCTTACTCATGGAACTGTAAGCCCTCTTTTAGAGTGCTGTGGTTCACTCCTAGGAGCAGGAAAGCAGAGAGAAAGAAACGATTATTCCTAGTGATGTGTATTAAACATGACTGGATGCCTTTCAATTCCACATGTACAGCAGGTCCCCAAATGAGTGGGGCTAGGATTGAGTTCTTTTAGGACAAACTGCAAGCAACTCAAGAGCACAGTTCCTTAAGGTTGAAAATTCCATCTTACTTGAATTCTTTCCATTTTCCAGTTTCTGCATTTGGCAGACTCCCCACAATCTCTTGCTTCATGAGGCTCCTAGGCAGGGAATCAGTAAGATATCTCATGCTTGGCTAGTTTTCACTATCAAGTAAGCCTAGGGGCACTAATGACTCTCCTGTGCCAAGTGGCAAGATGCATACAGCTTCATGCAGCTCTCTCTTTTGCCCTCTGGCTTTCTCCCACTCTCTTTAACCTTTAGTCAAAATAAATGGATCCTAATGGTATATAAATACATATATGTATATATAAGAAATGAAATATTGGTATTTATTGATTTTAGATGCCCAAATTTTGTTTGCACCAGGCTGCAAGCGTGTGTGTGTGTGTGTGTGTGTGTGTGTGTGTGTGTGTGTGTGTGTGTGTAAACTCAAGCACATGCTTGCTCTCTTATCCTGGTGCTTGAACTTAGGTCTAGGCACTGTTCTTGAGCTCCTTTGCTCAAGCCTAACACTCTTATCACTTGGGCCACAGCTTCACTTTCAACCTCTTGGTATTTAATTGGACATAAGTGTCTCACAGACTTTACTGCCAGGGCTGATTTCAAACCATGATCCTCAGAGCTAGAGATATAAGCCACCTGCTCATTGCAGGATTGGAATTTTGGGGAAGATTAAATCTTCCTGTTCTAGCACAGAAGAGATAATCTGCATGTTACTGCATGAATCTCATGATAATCCATATTTCTGTGCTCCTGTTTCTGCTCAGGAGAGAGAGGCAGCATTGGCTGAATGTTTAAAATTTACTTACTTTAATCAAAGTTCTTGAGGGGGTATCTGTTCACTAACTGATAATTTGACACTATTTATTACCTTCAGTTTAGTGCTTGAGAAGTGGGCCACTCAATAGTTCCCAAGGCTATCTACAAATTCAACGCAATACCTATCAAAATTCCACCCTCATTCTGCAAGGAAATAGAAGAGGCAATCCAAAAATTCATATGGAACAATAAAAGACCCCGAATAGCAAAAAAGCTCCTCAACGGAAAGAACACTGCTGGAGGAATATCAATACCAAATTTCAAACTCTACTATAAAGCCATAGTAATCAAAACAGCTTGGTATTGGCATAAGAACAGACCTCAGGACCAATGGAATAGAATTGAAAACCCAGAAATGAACCTACAGACCTATAGCCATCTAATCTTCGATAAGGGAGCTAAAACAATAGAATGGAAGACAGACAGCCTCTTCAGTAAATGGTGCTGGCAAAATTGGTTAACTACATGTAGAAAACTTAAGCTAGATCCTTATATATCACCCTGCACCAGAATCAACTCCAAATGGATCAAAGACCTTGAACTCAAAGCAGACACTGAAAACATTACAGGATGGAATAGGAGAAACCCTAGGTCTCCTTGGCTCAGGCCGAAATTTTCTGAATAGAGACCCGGAAACACAACAAATCAAAGAAAGGTTGGACAAATAGGACTGCATAAAGTTGCAGAGCTTCTGCAGGGCAAATGACATAGCTAGCAAGATCAATAGAAAGCCCACGAAGTGGGAGAAGATCTTTACTAGCCATACAACGGACAAGGGTCTCATATCTAAAATATACTTGGAACTCAAAAAATTAAACCCCCCAACAACAAATCCTCAAAGAAACAACTGCCCAATAAATAAGTGGGCGAAAGACTTAAAGAGAAGCTTCTCTGAAGAAGAAAGAAGGATGGCCAATAGACACATGAAGAAATGTTCAACATCCCTAGCCATAAAAGAAATGCAAATCAAAACAACATTGAGATATCACCTCACTCCAGTTAGAACAGCAAAAATCAAGAACTCTAACAACAACAGATGCTGGAGGGGATGTGGACAGAAAGGAACCTTACTTCATTGTTGGTGGGAATGTAAACTTGTTCAACCACTTTGGAAAGCAGTATGGAGGTTCCTCAAAAGACTTCACATAGAACTCCCCTATGACCCAGCAATCCCACTTTTGGGCATTTACCCTAATGTTTACAAAAAAGACCACACTAAAGCTACCAGCACAACTATGTTTATTGCAGTATTATTTACCATAGCTAAGATATGGAACCAACCCAGATGCCCCTCAGTAGATGAATGGATCAAGAAAATGTGGTATATATACACAATGGAATTCTATGCCTCCATCAGAAAGAATGACATTGCCCCATTTGTTAGGAAATGGAAAGGCTTGGAAAAAATTATATTAAGTGAAGTAAGCCAGGCCCAAAGAAACATAGGTCCCATGGTTTCCCTTATTTGCAATATCTAGTATAGGTATGAGTCAAGCAGAAAAGGTCAGATAATGTGATGTTAGGAAAACGAACCCTTAAATATGTATTTTAATGTTTTTGTTTCTTTCATGCATGTGTTTCTAACGCATTTATAAGATTATTTCTTTGTTGCTTTGTATGTCCCTCCCCCACAGTGTAACCCCCGCTTTCACTATATTTGATGTCAGTATAACATGTGGAGGAGACGGGGACAAACAAGTCGTTTAAGGATTCAGGTGGACCTGTTGCAACAATGAGAAGTACAAAATGTCATGTCAAAACCAGCTTTACAATGTCGGTGTGGGGGGGAGGGGGGTATGATTGGGTTGGGGGGAGGGGGGAGGCTGGGAAGGGAGGTGACGGGTAAACAAAGGAGGAGGCTGCAATGCTTGGTAAGAAATGTATGCATTATCCTGCCCATGTAATTGTAACCCCTCTGTACAGTATTTTCTCAAATAAAATAAAATAAAATTTAAAAAAAAAAAAAGAAGTGGGCCACTTTTGAAGAAGTTATATGTTCACATATGTAAATCATATTGTAATTAGTTAATTATTTACTTATTGATTTTTCTTGGTCATGGGGCTTGAACTCAGGTCCTGAGCTCTCTTAGTCGAGGCTAGTGCTCTACCACTTTGAGCCATAGCTTCACTTCTGGTTTTTGAGTGGTTAAGTGGACATAAGTGTCAAAAGGGGACTTTTCTGCCTAAGCTGACTTTGAATCTTTATCCTCGGATCTCAGCCTAATAAGCAGCTCAAATTATAGGTGTGAGCCACCAGCACCTACTTAACATATTTCATTTTAAAAATTTATCCTTATGGAAATGTATGTACTTGCTTAATTTATCACAGTGAATTTAGTACTTAGTTAGAAGCAGATGACAATTTTCCTGGAAATAAGTTCTCTATTAGGTGTTATTGGTAGTTGAATATGTTCATGTTTGTTTTAAAAATTCTGTATGGTTATAATAAAATAAATATTTAATTTGAAGATGTCTCTGGAAAGCAACATTATTTCTTGTTTACAGAAATAAGATAAGCAAATTATTGATAGAATTTTAAAACTAGTATTTTTAGGTTTTATAGACATGTTACACTTAATGGCTTATCTGTGTTCCACATGGATACAAATGTATGTATATTTTTCAAATAAATGGATGTGTACTCCTCTGAAAGCATGAACTAACTAGAGATTTCCCATCATGATTCTGCAGTGGCCTCCTGTCTTTTTATTGAAACAAATTCTCCTAATTACCTGAGAATATAGGTATCACTTTCTTTAACTTCTAAAGATCTATATGTCTTGCTCTTTCAGGTAATATGATGAATTTTATTCTGAAAATATTTTACAACTGTGGAGAATTTGCTTTCTCATACATCTGTAAATCTATTTTTCTTAAAATGTAATGAAGTATCCTTGTGAATTTCCAAACAAAGGAACATTTTATGAAGAAATTTGTACAGAAAATATAGATTTAGTCAGTTGCCTCAAAAATGACAAATGCCATACAGAAGAAAACATCATCTGTTTTAAAGAGTTTGGTAGTCCTAAACAAGAGAAATCATGCAAACTAGACTAGGTTTTAGTGCTAAATACCCTACTATATAGGTATAATTTATATAAATATTGAAGAAAAGTATTTAGAAGGAGTAGTCCATGTAAGGATTTGATATAAAATTCTTATATCTTACCATTTATTTTCCTTAAATTAATGTCAGAATATATTGAGACTTATATTTAGAAAACTTAGGGACAAAGAATTCTACATTCATGTGAAAAGAGCCTTTTTTCACAAACGGGATGTACAGTATCTAACCAGTAATTATCAACCCCCGCTTTCTATTTTTGCCAACATCTATGTAGAAATAAAAGCTGTCTCCCCTACAAATCTCCTTTCTTTTCACACAGCCAGAACCAAAACACAAGAAACCAGCCATTTCACTAGTTACTCCTGTCAACCACAGAACCAAAAATGCTCAGTTAAAGTGCCATTCTCAAAATGTAAGAACATTTAAAAATATGAAATGTATTCAAGATATATGGTTTAAACTTATTTTATTTGATTTACTTAGATAGGTTATAAAGAACTAGGATTTGGTTCCATTACTGAAATTTCGGTAATCATAACTTCATTATTCTTTTTCATAGTCAATAGAATAATGGAATTTTTGTTACTCTTAAAAGTCTTTATGGTTGAATTTGTTTTAACTAATTTATTTTTTAATAGACTTACTGGTAATGGACCTTTAATTTAATCACTCTTAAGAAATTTGAAATTGAGAAACAGGTTGTAGTAGGTTAGGAACAGGAAGGCCAGCCTGGACATATAAGTTGTAAGAAACAGGAGTCTAGGATGATATCATTGTTCATTTGTATGTCCCTCCCTCATGGTATAACCCCTGTTTTCACTGTATTTGATGTTGGTATAATTTGTGGAGGGGAAGGGAAAAAAAAAACAATTGTTTAAATAGGGATACAAGTGGACCCATTGAACAATGAGATGTACAAGATGTTTTTTTGTTGTTGTTCTTGTTGTTTTGTTTATTTATTTTGAAAATACTGTACATGAGCAAGGTAATGAGTACATTTCTTATCAAGCCTTCTTGCCTCCTCCTTTGTTTTCCCTTCCCATCCCTTCCCATCTCCCAAGCGCCCACTGGACACCCTAACTCCCCCCCCCCCGCCCCTGCCAAAGTCATAAAGTTCGTTTTTCAACATAACATCTCATAGTCTTGTATATCTCATTGTTGCAATGAGTCCACCTGTATCCTATTTAAACAATTTGCTTTTTCCCTTCCCCTCCACAAATTATACCAACATCAAATACAGTGAAGGCAGGGGTTATACCGTAGGGGAGGTACATACAAAGCAACAAAGAAATCATCTTATAAATAAATTAGAAACAATAGCAAGAAAGAAAAAAATATTTGAGTCCTTAACTCGGGGCTCATTTCACCTAACATCAACTTATCTGACCATTTCAGCTTGACTCAGACATATACTAGTTATTGCAAATAAGGGAAACCATGGGACCTTTGTTTCTTTGGGCTTGGCTTACTTCACTTAATATAATTTTTTCCAAGTCTTTCCATTTCCTAACAAATGGGACAATGTTATTCTTTCTGATGGAGGCATAGAATTCCATTGTGTTTATATACCACATTTTCTTGATCCATTCATCTATTGAGGGACATCTGGGTTGGTTACATCTCTTAACTATAGTAAATAATGTTGCAATAAACATAGTTGTGCTGGTAGCTTTAGTATGGTATTGTTTGTGATCATTTGGGTAAATGTCAAAAGTGGGATTGCTGGGTCATAGGGGAGCTCTAGGTGGAGTCTTTTGAGGAATCTCCATACTGTTTTCCAAAGTGGTTGAACAAGTTTACACTCCCATCAACAATGCAGTAGGGTTCCCATCCATGCACATCCCCTCCAGAGTCTGTTGTTATTAGAGTTCTTGATTATAGCCATTCTAACTGGGGTGAGGTAGTATCTCAATGTTGTTTTGATTTGGGATAATGCAAGGTATAACTTCAATGGTTCAGAATTTGGACAAGTTTGCTTTGTGACCTAAAATGTGTTCTATTTTGGAAAATGTTCTGTGTGCTGCTGAGAAAAATGTGTGTTCTGATGCTGCTGGGTGAAATATTCGGTAGATGCCTGTTGAATCTAGTTGATCTATGCAGTTGTTTAGCTCTGCGGTTTTCTGTTGAGTTTTTGTCAAGTTGATCTATCTAGTGGGGATAGTGGTGTGTTAAATTCCCCAACAATTAATGTCTTTGGATCTATGTGAGATTTGAGAGAAAGTAGTGTTTCTTGGATAAAATTGAGTGCTCCGTTGTTTGGTGAATAGATATTTACAATTGTAATATCCTCTTGAAGGAGAGATCCCTTAATAAGTATGTAGCAATCTTCTTTATCTCTTCTCGCTAATTTTAATTGAAAGTCTATTTTATCTGGTATTAGGATTGCAACTACCGCCTGTTTATGGGGGCTGTTTGCTTGGTAGATCTTGTTCCAGCCTTTCACTTTCAAAATATATTTGTTTTTATGGGCAAGGTGTCACTCCTGAAAGCAGCAGATAGAAGGACCTTGGTTTTTAATCCAACTAGACAGTCTATGTCGCTTAATTGGAAAGTTAAGTCCATTAATGTTGAGAGTTAGGACTGAGAGGTGTTTGGAAATTCCTGCCATGTTATCCACCTTCTTGGGGACTGTGACAACTGGGTTCTTCCTATGGTTCTTGGATTCTCAGTTTGGATGTGCTTTCTTGGCCTTTATTGTGGTCTTGTTAGTTTGCTATGCGTAGGACATCTTGAAGTATCTTTTACAGGGCTGGTTTGGTGGAGACATAATGTTTCAGTTTTTCTTTGCTTTGGAAGGTTTTTATTTGAACTTCGGTTATGAAGGAGAGTTTAGCTGGGTACAGTATTCTTCGTTGATAGTTTTTTGTCTTTAGGGCATGGCATACATCATTCCAGGCTCTTCTTGCTTTAATTGTCTCTGCTGAGAAATCTGAGGTGATTCTAATTGGTTTTCCTTTATTGGTGATTGATCTTTTCTCCTTGATTGCTTTAAGGAACTTTTCCTTGGTCTGAATTGATCCTGTGTGGATTATAATGTGACAGTGGGATGTCCTGTTCTGGTCTGGTCTATTTGGGGTTTTAAAAGCTTCTTGAATCTGAATAGGCCTATCTTTTTGCATGTTTGGGAAGTTCTTTGCTAGGATCCTATTAAACAAATTTCCTAGACCATTAACTTCTGTTTCTAGGTGTTCCTCTAGACCCATTATCCTCAGATTAGGCCTTCTGATGGTGTCTTCCAAATGTTGAATAAATCTATCATATTTCTTGGATTTGTCTTGGATAGTTGCATGTTCTTTCTCTATAATATCTAGGCTGTCTTCAGTCCCCAAGATTCAGTTTTCTGCATGGTCTAGCCTGCTGTCAAAACTTTATACTTTGTTTTTTATCTCTTTTACTTCTAATTGGTTGGCTTTGATGGCTTCAAATTCTTTGTTGGAGCTCTGTTTTAGATCTTGTATGAGCTTCTTTACTTCCTTAATTTGGTGATCAGTGTTTATTCTCAAATCACTTAGTTGATTGGTTATGGTTTCCTTGGACTCCCATTCCTTCTGTTGGTTTCCATTCAGCATTCCTTTCGTGGTCTCCCTGAATTCTTTCAGCTCTCTGTTTATGGATTCCATGAATGCCTCTATTGATCTTTGTCTATTCTCACCCTACTCTCCCAATTCCTGTGTTACTCTTTGATTTGCTTCCTCACGTTCACACAATTCCTGTAATCCTCTTCGACTATTCTCAGCCTGCTCAAGCAATTCCTTTATTTCTGACTGCTCACAAGATTCCTATATTAATTTTTGGTTTGCCTCCTCTCGCTCCCTATCAAACTCACAGTGTTCTTTGCAGGTTTTCAATCTTTTCATTCACCATGTTTACCAGTAGTGTTTATAGAGCTTTTTGGGAACTCTCCTCTTGATTATTCATTAACTGCTCTGTGATCTGATTATCATGAGTGGGAGTTGAGATACCCGGACTTGCCATTTTTCTTGTGTTTTTTCCAGCTTGTTCTGTCCATTTGGTATGAAACTAACACCAATGTGTGCTAGAACACTATTTTAAGACAAGCATCAACCAGAGTTCTGTAGTTGCACAGTCAAAATGGTGGCAGATACCATCTAGTTCATCAGATACAATCTATTCAACATCAAACAACTATGGATTAATGGGCTAAGAACAGCAAAGAAGAATTGGCAAACCAGAAATTATTAGGTTTAGGGAGAAATGTGGGGAAAAGTAGGGTTAGAATAATGTGGAGAGGTAAAAGTAGAGTAAATTTAACCGTCTTAATCTCAGAGAGGGAAATGGATTGGACAGAATGATAACAGTGAGATTAAAAAACAAAAACAAAAAAACAAGAAAAATGGTAAAAAAAAATAAATTTAAAAAGTGAAATACTTAAAAATTATGTAAGTATAAAAATGATACTGAGAGAAGAAAAGGATAGGATGAGAGGAGGGGAGGAATAGAAAGACATGAAAAACTAAAAAATAAAAATTCTTAAAAGTAGTTACTTGAAAATTATATAGATATAAAGAGATAATACTGCTATTAAAGAAATTAAGTTTAATAGGTTGTGAATTGAGCAATAAATTTCTGGATAAAGTATGTACACAATGGGGGATAAAGTCTAATAATTGGCAATGGGTGTATATCTGGGGATGAGCAGAATAGCAATTAAGTCACTCAAAAAAAAAAAAAAGAAAGAGAAAAATAATGAAAAGAATTTAAAAAAAGGACCAAAAGGTCAAAAAAGATTTTTTACAAAGTGCACACACACACACACACACACACACACACACACACACATACAGCAAAAATAAAAATTATGGGAGAAAAATAAAGATTAATAGAAAAAAATTTAAGAAAATAAAAATTTCAAAAAAGGTACAAAAAAAAAGTTCTTTGATTTATTTTTGGGAGGGGGGAAATGAGAAGATCCTGTATCTCTCCTGTGTCCATAGTCTCTTGGTGGAGTCTCTGGTCTGGTTGTGGTGTTTGGTTTTCCTGTGGTTTCTTAAATCTGTTTGAGCAGGTAGAAAAATTTTCTGCATTACCCAGGATTTTGTGATTCTCCTCCAAGGCTAGTTCAGTGGGAGGGAGATCTGCTTTGAGTATTCCAAAAGAAGGAGATGGCTGTTTCCTCTAGCTTGGAGTTACTGTGATGGGCTAGGTTGTGGGTAGGGTTGAGGCCTATCAGCAATCAGTAGCTTTTCGCTGAGAGGCTAGCTCCTGAGACACTCACAGAGCCCAGCCTGGAGCCATTCTCAGGATTTATGTTTACTGAATTTCAATTGTTTGTCTAGGCTGCAGTATGGGGAGGGGCAGCCTCTGGCTCTGTTTATCCAGTGAAGAAAGTCACTCCTCCAGGGGCAGAGGAACCCCTGCCTGGACTGGGGGTGACTTTTTCCTGGGTGGAGCTGAGCCTGGCAAGTCAGGTCAGGTTCCCCATAACCTGCTAAAGGACTCTTTTGTTTTCTTCCAAGGCCTGAGTTGGAGCTAGCTCCTCAGCCAGGCCTTTGTCAGTATCAAAAATGTAGATCTCCCGTAGTGGGGGAGGAGTGGCCTTTCCACCTCTGCTCCCTCAGAAGGAATGAGGGTGTCAGGGTTCTACTCATGCCAGAGTCTTGGTTCCTGGGTCGTCTCTCATCTGTGATCTGCAGGTGAAGATACCTGCTCCTTGTCAGTTCTTGCTGGTGTTGAGTAGAAGCTGCTCCCCCACCCCATCTGGTGCCATTGTCCCAGACTCTCTCTGTCAGTGGTATGGCAGCTATGGCCACTGCCACTGCCACAGCTACCGCAGCTACCGGCAAGTGCTCAAATCTGTCTCTTTTCCTGGATTTTCCCTCTCTGGCCAAACTCTCTGTACTGTGATGGCACACTTGGCATAATTCTCTAGCCTAGGACTGTTCACTGGAACACTAGAATTTCTTTCTATGTGAGAGCTTGTTTAGCCTCCAGTTTCTCCTCTGCCATCTTCCTCTGAAAACCAAGATGTACAAGATGTCATGTCAGAAAATGAACTATACAACTTTGGCGTGGGGGATATGGTTGGGACGGGAGGGCGGGGAGGGTAAGGGGAAGCAAAGGAGGAGGCAACAATGCTTGAAAGGAAATGTACTAGAAGTGAAGTTGTAGTAAGAACAGAACCTGCTTTGAGTGAAAAGGCCAAGTAAGATTGCAAGGCCCTAAGTTTAAGCCTCACTACACCAATGTGTGCACGCACTCACACACGCGCGTGCACAGACACACAGACACACAGAATGGAAGTATTACAATGTTCTGCCAACACAATTAGAAGATTCTGTAAAGTGTTCTCTGAAACTGAAT
The DNA here is from genome assembly GCF_019054845.1 of Dipodomys spectabilis. Classification (NCBI taxonomy): domain Eukaryota; kingdom Metazoa; phylum Chordata; class Mammalia; order Rodentia; family Heteromyidae; genus Dipodomys; species Dipodomys spectabilis. The sequence continues at coordinate 7,514,706 of NW_024871113.1, forward strand.
ATGTTGGAAAGAGGTGATTTATTTCAACCTTGAAAGAGTTAGACACACTGACCAATAGCAGAAAAACATTTTTAAAAAGTCAGAGTGTTAATAGTTTCTTTAAAGACTTAAGACAACATGGAATTCTAAAACATGAATGACTACCAAATACAAAAATGAATAATATCCAAGAAAGACCAAAATTAAACGTAAGTTTGGAATATGAACCAAATGGTTATCTTAGAGATAGAAAAAATGAAGATTAGTAGATGTTTAAAAGATAATATATGGAGATTTTAAAGGCCAAAAACAGTTTCTATGAATTCCTCAATATCCCCTTTATTTTTTCTTTAACTTGTCTAAAGGAAACATTTTTAAATTTTTATTATTAAGTAGTTGTATAAGGAGGATACAGTTGCATAAATCAAGTTATGAATACAATGAATCTTGATCAATGTTACTCCCTCCATCTTTCAAGATTATTTCTCCTCCTATCTCTACCCTCAAAGTTATATAGTTCAGTTTTCACAATTCATCGTCTAAATTCTCTGTGTATTCCTATGAGAATCTCAATGTATAGTCTCAGAGCTATAGTAAAATATTAGCCTTAGATATATAATAAAAAGACTACTCAAATCATACCATAAACACAAAGGCCCTTGCTAGTGCAAAAGGCTTTACTGAATGAAGACAGAATTAGTTGGATTCATGGTAGAACACTAGCATGAAGCAAATGCACTCTACTTCACAATTTCATTTAGTGACATGGGATGTCAATAAGTGGTGTGATTATCATGAATCCTCAGGAGTATAAACAGCAGGAAAGAGCTGTAATCTTCGAATGGAGAACTGGCAAGTTGGAACGTATGTGTAATAAGCAGATCCTAAATGCTGGACTTGTAAGCAAAATGCAAACACTGAACAAAGATGAGTAAGAACTTGGAGCACCCTTTCTCTGATTTAACAAGACAAAGACTCATGTATATGTATAAGTCCTATCAGGCTTCCCCAGAGCTCCTTCTCCCTGTGATTGCAATCCAGAAATTTTCTTCATGTAGCTTGACTATCATATTGTTTAACTGTTTAAATCACAGTGGTGAGGAAGATAGAATATGGAGAATCCCAACTGCTCTCTACTGATTCTAAATTATTCTAAATTATTTCCATTGACAAGCCGGGACTCCAAACGGCTCCTACCAACCCCAAATGCCCTGTTAGTAGAGCCTAGAAAGTGGTAGCTTTCTGTGTGCGCAGGAACAGGAAAATTGAAAATGATTTGGTAAAAGCAAAATTGAAATTACTTTTATGATCAAAGAAATTCCAGTGATTTGAAGGGGCATTTAGTACAAACAAATGATTGCAAGTTATAGCCCTGTTAGTAGCAAGGACTGTTCTAAAATAAGGATGTCACAATGTATAGGCTGAAGTTCATTTGTGTAAAGTGATCCAGTTTGGTCAGGTAGCTTGTGCCTCATTTCCAACAATGGATTATTGAAGAACTGCAGTGGAAGAGGCACTTTCTGATCCAAAAAACAAAGGAAGATGTAAGTTCCTGAATCATGGCTAGAACATGGAATTGAGTCTTAGTCTCTGCAACAAGAATGAAATCTTATTTAGGCTCCAGTGCCTCCTAGCTACTCAGAAGGCTGACATCTGAAGATTGCCTTTCAAAGCCAGCTCAGATTGACTAGGATAGTCCATGAGACTCATCTCCAATAAACTACTCACAAAAGCCCAGAAGTGATGCTGTACCTCAAGTCCTACAGTTCTGTGAGCACAAAGAGGCTCAGAAACATTGCCCAGGCCCAGAGTTCAAGCTCCAGAACTGGAAAAAAAGGAAAGAAGAAAGAAAGAAAACAAAGAAAAAAAATTAAATCTTGAGATTCATAACAATGTAAGGACATTGCTAATAGAAGCTTTAAGAGTCAGGTTACAGCTGTGATACTAGTGTATCAACTGCATACTGTCACTTTGGGGCATTTTATTGTTGTAACTATCAATAATAGGGCAATTTAATTTTTTTCTTCTATAATTCTTTTACCACTTAGTATCAAGAGCTCCCAGCAGGGCATAATGGTTCGCCCTTGTCAGCTATTCCAGAGGCAGAATGAGCAGAGATTCAAGCCAACCTGGGCAAAACGAGCAAGACTCTATCTAAAAAAAAATGCAGATAGAGACATTGTTCACCTATAGAATAGGATGAATGTCCTGTCCTGTGTTTAAGCCTCACTATTATATAAAGGATTAGAGGCCTGGCTTAAAAGATACAGAGCTGGTACATACAAGGTCTTGGTTTCAACCACAATTCCTGCCAAAAAATAATAGTAAAATTTAAAAATCCAAAATAATATTTCTTTTAGGATGAAACAGATACAAATTTCCTGGTTAAAATAATTATCAAAGACAAAAGAAAATCACAAGGACCATGTTCACACTTCTGCAAATTACTTCCTCTATAAAAGCAATGATGTTCTAGAAAGCCAATATTCTGGCATAGCCAGACCACTATGCTCCACCATTCAGAAAGAAAGGAAGGAAAAATATCATGTATATTTGAACAAAGCAAATGTGAATGTGAAGTATATATGTTTGTGTATTTCTGTGTTTGTGTGTGTGTGTGTGTGTGTGTGTGTGTGTGTGTGCATGTGTGTGCTAGTACTGGAGCACCAACCAAGGCTTGTGTTCTACCACATGAGCCACACTTCTGTTCCTGGCTTTTTGTTAGTTAATTGGAGAAAAGAATCTCTCTGAAATGTCTGCCCAAGCTGATTTTAAGTCACCATCCTCAAATCTCTCCCTCCTGAGTAGGATTACAGAAGTGAGCCACTGGTGCTAGCTGTGAAGTCATGTCTGTAAATATAAAATCCATAAGCTTTTTTGGGGGGGTCCTTTTTTAATTTTTTTATTTTTGTTGTGAAAATACTGTACAGAGGGGTTATAATTACATGGGCAAGATAATGAGTACATTTCTTATCAACCATTGTAGTCTCCTCCTTTGTTTCCCCTTCACATCCCTTCCCATCCCTTCCCATCCTCCCCCTGCTCTCCCACCCAATCCTCCCCCCCCCCACCAAAGTTGTAAATTTGTTTTTCCACATAACGACTTGTACATCTCATTGTTGCAATGGGTCCACCTGTATCCCTATTTAAACAATTTGTTTTTTCCCTTCCCCTCCACAAATTATACCAACCTCAAATACAGTGAAAGCAGGGGTTATACCGTGGGGGAGGGACATACAAAGCAACAAAGAAATAATCTTATAAATGTGTTAGACACAATCACCTGAAAGAAAAAAAAAACATTTGAATACATAATGAAGGGTTCATTTCCCTAACATCAACTTATCTGACCTTTTCTACTTGACTCAGACATATAGTAGTTATCGCAAATAAGGGAAACCTTGGGACCTATGTTTCTTTGGGCCTGGCTTACTTCACTTAATATAATTTTTTCCAAGTCTTTCCATTTCCTAACAAATGGGGAAATGTCATTCTTTCTGATTGAGGCATATAATTCCATTTTGTATATATACCACATTTTCTTGATCCATTCATCTACTGAGGGGCATCTGGGTTGGTTCCATATCTTAGCTATGGTAAATAATGCTGCAATGAACATAGTCGTGCTGGTAGCTTTAGTGTGGCCTTGTTTGTGATCATTTGGGTAAATGCCCAAAAGTGGGATTGCTGGGTCATAGGGGAGCTCTGTAAACATTACAGGATAGAATAGGAGAAACCCTAGGATTCCTTGGCACAGGCCGAAATTTTCTTAATAGAGACCCAGAAACAACAAATCAAAGAAAGGTTGAACAAATGGGATTGCATGAAATTGCAGAGCTTCTGTATGGCAAAGGACATAGCTAGCAAGATTAATAGAAAGCCCAAGGACTGGGAGAAGGTCTTCACTAGTCTTACAACAGACAAGTGTCTCATATCTAAAATATACCTGGAACTCAAAAAATTAAACCCCCCAACAACAAATCTTCAAAGAAACCACTGACCAATAAATAAGTGGGCTAAAGACTTAAAGAGAAACTTCTCTGAAGAAGAAAGAAGGATGGCCAATAGGCACATGAAGAAATGCACAACCTCCCTAGCCATAAAAGAAATGCAAATCAAAACAACATTGAGATACCACCTCACTCCAGTTAGAATGCCTGTAATCAAGAACTCTAATAACAACAGATGCTGGAGGGGATGTGGACAGAAGGGAACCTTACTGCATTGTTGGTGGGAGTGTAAACTTGTTCAACCACTTTGGAAAGCAGTATGGCATTTCCTCAAAAAAATCCATAAGCTTTAGGCCTCACCAATCCATGGTTACAATTTTTTTAAGCACTATGTGATCATGGGTGTGGCCTATATTGACACACAGGTAGCTGAACTCAGAGGATCCTTCAGAATACAGGGTGGATTTTCAGTGTTTCTTGACAAACATCTGAAATAAATTCCAGATTTCTCTTCACCATCCCTGTCTTTTCCCTGCCAAAGAGATTTGTGAGTTCACAACAGTCATATGTCACTGTCCCCTGGTCTCTCTCTGCATGAGAAAGCTCTCCACTAGCCTGACTTACTTGAAGAATGTTTCAGACTTAATTTCCCATAGTTCAGATGATTCCTAACTATGACTTTGTTCGGTTTATTGACATATTCAACCGTTCTAAGTTACAGTTTTGTGATTCACTACAAACACTACAGCTAAAGTCAAGATACAGCACACTTACTTCAATAAAGATTCTCTTATACTCAATGTCCTCCTCCTACCTGCCCCTCATAACAATTGGTGTGTCTTCTGTCTCAATCCTTTGGTTATTTGAAACATTATGAATTAGGTAAGTGTCCCTCATTGGAAGCCAGGGTGACATTATTTTATCAGAGAAAAAATAAAACCTTAGGGGAAGCTTTTTAAATCCCTGATTGGTATTGAGGAACATCAGTCACTTCCTTTTCTGTTCTTTACTCATAGCCTGAATCTAATTCTCTCTCTATTCCCCCCCCCCCCCAAAACCAGCTATCATGTCTTGTATGTTTAAAAGCAATGGTGCCAACTAACCATAGACTGGAATCCCCCAAATTGTGAGTCAAAAATAAACCTCTTCTTTTCAAATCAGGCAAGGAGGTTTCATTTTGGTGAGTCCATATATACAAACAATGTACTTGGATTAGACTCATTTTCTCTGTCTCCCTCATTCCTCCTGCTACTTCTCAAACCAATCTCAACAAGCTTCATTGTTTGATTTTCACAGGTGCATAAAGTATTTTGACCACATTTATCTCCGTCACCTTCTCCATTCATTCTTTTCCCTTTTGCTTGTACCCACACCTCAGACAAGACCTGTTTTACATTCCTGTCACTCTTCATTTTTTTGGTGCATGCTAATTGTTCAAAGGGTTTTCACATGGTATTTGATACATGACACCACTGGGTGCATTCAGGGTGTTATGACTCTAGGCAACACAACATGCACATACAGTGCTTTAATCAGATTGATACCCTCATTTACTTCCACTTTTCCCATGCCCACTATCCCTACAGTTCAATAACTTTAATTCTTCATTCACAGGTGCAATGTGTTTCCACATTATTCATCTACCCATCTACCTTCTCATCCCCAAGTATAAAGTCCACAATTATGAAATACATGTATATGATATTCCTGCATGTGCTTATATATGTGTTTTTCTTTTATATGTCACAATTGTAAATGTTCATGTTATGTATGTGTTTACCTATGTGTTTATCTTATATAGCATCCAGATTTGAGAGAAAAAATAGTACTTTTGCCTCTGTGAACCTAATTTACTTCATTAGACATAACAATCTCCAATTTTATCTATTTTCCTGTAAATAACATTCTTCATTCTTCTTTATGACTGAATAAACTAGTTTTTCATTTTGTTAAAGTTAAATTGAATTACTGATTTGTTTTCTTCTATGAATGACAGCCTTTATGTCATTTTTAGGAACTCATTACCTAACTTTGCATCGAAGAGATTATCTCGTGTTTTCTTCTATAAGATTTATGGCTTTATATTTTTGCATTTAACTTATGATCTAATTAGAGTTCATGTTTAGATAAGATACATCATAGTGTTTTTTGTCCTTTTGTTTTATTTTGTGTTTCTCTACTGATGTTCAGATGAGCCATATAATTTTTGAAAATATTGCCCTTTCTTTATTGACTTGCACTTGATTTGCAATTTTATCAAGATGCAGTTTGATACACATATGTAGATCTTTTCTATAATTTTATATTCCATTTAGTTATGCAATTAGCTATCACAAAATCAGGTAGTATAAGTTCTCATGATTTAATATTTTAATATATCTTTCTGGGTTAATTTAATTTATTTACCTTTTCATATTCCTTTTAGCATGAATTTAACTATGAATATAAAAAATATCTGAGATTTGTACATACAGGCCTATTTTTACCCCTAGTATTCTTTTATACTGAGTACTAATTTTCTCTTCATTTCTTGACCAAAGCTATTATAAGTTTTAGTTATCTTTTCAGAGTATTTGCTTCATTTTTTTCAACTGTTTATCTGTTTTTAATTTTGTTGACCTATATTTTAATAATCCATTCTCCATGTACAAAATTAGATTGTTAATAAAAATGTATATTCTTATGTAATCATTTGATGGTCAAAATTTCCTCTAACCATTCCCTTATTACACCCCACAGATTTTAATGTATTCTTTTCAATTTCACCCCACAAAATATTTGAGACACTATCTCTCATTAACCAGAAAATGCTCAAGTGGTAGAGTATAAGCTATGAGCAAGCAAGAAGAGCAAAAGCAAAAAGCAGTGAATTTAAGCCTTGTATTGACCAAAAAATATAACAGTGCATTACTCCAAGAATAATTATATCTTATATTTATTGTATTATCGTCAGTAATATTTCTTATTCCTCTCCTCCAAAATTGCTGTTGTACATTTAATATTTTTATTCTGTGATGTCTTACAACCCTTTTGCTATTCCTTTTGCTTTAAAAATGTTTTTTCCCCTTTAGGGAAATACAAAATAAGAAAAGCTATATTTGCTTTAATTTGACCAGTTCTGGAGCTCTTCAGTGATTTGCTTGATTCTAGGCTGTGTTTTTTATAATGTCTCTACATGAAAGAATGTCTTAAAATATCTTTCAGTGAACAATAACAGAAAAAAAATTCATCTTTTATTTGAACAGTCTTCATTTTACCTTCCTTTTCTGCTTGCTATAGAATTCTTAGTTGACTCTATTTTAGTATGTTTTTAACATTGTTCTTTCTTCATGTTCTATCACGAGTAATTACTAGTCTGACAATGGTGAGTCCAAGTTTTTTTAAAATTTATTTTAATTTGCAAATATCTTTTGACAGTGTCCTCTGTCTTTTTGGATATGTAGTTCAGTATATTTTATTATTTGGGGAAAATTATCAGTTTTAATGTATTGTAATGTTGCTTTCCTTTGCATTTTTTTTCTCTTTTCTCTTTTGGGGGTAACAACTACTCATATGGAAGACTGTGATGTTTTTCATATCTCACAGAAACTCAGTTTCTGATTTTTTAACCTATTCTTTCTGTACTTCAAATTGCTTAAGCCCTGTTTTCTTATCTTTTAAGTTTACTCATTTTTTCCTCTGTGGTACTAATCCCCTTGTGAAGCCCAGTGAAGGAAGTACTCATCTTATGTATTTATTTATTTATTTACTTATTTTTCATTTCAATCTGAAACCCTTTTATAGTTCCCAATTCTATTTAAATCTTTCATTTCTGTGGATTCATGAAATCCCTTCTCACTAGAATCTTGAGTGCATCTAACACACATTTCTAGCTTCTTAATATACCAAACACATGTGTTATCTCTGAAATATTTCACTTGTCTCCCGGCAGTGAAATTTTCCTTCCTTGCCATTTTTATTCTCACAAATGTTGATTGAATACTAGATGTACTGTGTGTGATTGTATTTGTGAAACACAAAGTATTTAGATCAGTGAATATTAATAGAAATATTATGTGCGCTGAGAAATAGGCATTATGTTCCCTCAGAACATTAGTGGGTAAAGTCAAGGTCATCAAAGGTTGACCTAGATTTGGGTTTTGATATTGTTGTTGGTTATAATTTAGATAATGGACTTAAATGTTGAAGGCTTCAATCCTGGCTACCAGCATTGTTGAGAAGTGGCTAGCTCATGAGGCCACTAAGTAGAAGAACAAGCCTTGAGGAGATGGGTCCCAGCTGAATTAGATGGGTCACTTAGAGAGTGGTTCTGTCCCTGGACCTTTCTTCTTTCTCTCTCTGCTTTCTGGCTGCCATGAAGTAAGCAGCTTTGTTCTAGACCATGCTCCCTATCATGGTTTTCAGCTTTGCCTCAGTGACACAATGCAACTTAATAGACAGAAACCTCTGACTCTACATGCAAGATAGTCTTCCTTCATTAAAATATTAATATTAGTATCACAAAGAAAGAAATCTGGCTAATGTACTGTGGTTACTACCAATACTCCACAAACTTTTAAGTCACTTAACACTAACTTTTGTTATGTTTTGGCTAGGGAGCAGTTGAAAATATTTTGTCTGGGAAAGGATCGTGCTTTGCAGAGCAAGATAGTCTGGAACTCATCAATCTCCTGCCATTGTGTTATGAATGCTGGATTACAGATGTGCCATCCATGTCCCTTGTCTACCCTCCATTCTCCTACATATCTGTGCCAGAGAGGAGATTGTTGGACAACTGCTTGCATTCATTCTTATTATAAATTGTTGTTGCTTAGTTTTGTTGAGATGGTGGAAGTTTTACTTTTATCACGCTGAGCTGATAGAAAGGGGAATATTCTCTTCTCTCAATCTAGCATCAGTGGTTGGCAGCCTGAACTTTGGGGGTAAAATTTCCCAGTGTATTTGCCACATTTATGACAGCCAGGATCTGTCATGTGCTGGCAATGTGTAATCTGGGCACAGATCTAGGACCTTGCATAAGGTCCTAGATTCAGTGCTATTTTCCTCCTCCCAAGGGCACTCCACAACATGGGTATTCACCTTGACATAGAGATGAGTGAATTGGTTGTCCTATCCAATAACCTGAATCTTAGTTCTGTATTTGAGAATGGTGTAGGCAGGGTTTGTGCTTTGATGCAGCAGTGGCCTTTCCTCTCCTGCACAGCTGTGACAATGAAGGCAGTTTGATCAAATACTCTACCCCACCCTCCAGCCCTTTAACACATAAGGTTAGTTGAAAATAGCCAGCCAGTTAGTGCAAAAGTCCACAAAAATGTGAAGGCCTCAATGGTTCCTGCCTACTGTGTTTCCCTCAGGAAGCCTCTAGCCTGACATGAAACTTTAGGTATCTTGTCCTGACTCTCTCAATGGTGGCTGGAACCCTTTTCTTCCATTCTCTTCAAGGGGATATAGTCTGCCCCTACTGTCCTTTCGTAAAGCTGCAGGTTAAGAAACCTGCAAGTTAAGACACCTAGACTTCTAAACCCTTGGTTATCCAAATCACATTTGTAATGAGAACAAAGAAAAAGTTGTATTGTTACGGCTTTTGCATTCTTCCTCAATGTCAGTTAGGAATGATAGGAACATTGTGTATGAGTGAAATTCTTCTCAGCATTTAATTTTCACTTCCACATCTATTTGTCATATCAATTCTATTAAAAGGTACAAGTTATCATACAAAGTAGAGTAATATCAAACATATCATACATTGATGCAAGGCAATATCAAACACTGGGATTCCTTAACATGCTTCCTGTTCACAATTGTCTGACATTCACCTTATCAGTTACTTTTCATTTTTTTCTCTAGGGTGCTTCCCCAGTCGCACTCTTACTACACTGCTAATGGGAAACCAACAATAAGGCTGATTCTACATTCCTATTATGAGTCCCTGGGCTCTGGACCCTGCAGAAAGAAGGGAAAAGTAACTCTTAATCTGACAGAAAATTGTTTTCAAGATTTCTGATAATAAAAATCATCGAATCAATAATAAAATCATTAAATAGAATTCTATTTCATGAACATGATCAGTTCTATATTAATGACAATGTACAGTTTCCTTTTACCCTTTCTGACTCTTCTTCTTCTGAAGGAAATCATAATACTGTAAACATTCATTTTCCAACATCTGCTTAATTTATTTTTAGACCAAGTCCCATTGTGAATACTAAAGCCATTTTTAAATATTTGTGGTTTATAGTCTAACTCCTATACTCTCTGTATAAGACATGTGCTGATAATTTTCAGTAAACATACAAATACAAACCATGCAAAAAGATTTAGTGGCACAGAGTTGATTTAAGAATCATATATTTTATTTTGCTAAAGACAAAGTCTTTGCCAAAAATAATTTAGTTATCTTTGGTTATTCACTTTTACCAAGAGCCTGACTCACAGTAAGATAACCTAAGAGGCTCACAGGAAGCAACTTATACCATATCTAGTTCCTATCCTTTAAGCTTCAAATTAAAGAGAAAATTCAAACCATTTTGAAAAACATCTTTAATTCATGCTTATAGAATGAACTAAATTACATCCTTGGTAAGATTAAAGCAGCAATAATTTTGGTCTACTATTTATAAGGGGAGACAATATTTGGAAAGACTTTAGACTACATTTATGAAATGAGTTCTATTGTACTTTTTCCAATGAATGATATTATATTTGACACTTATGAGTTGCAGCCTGCTCTTATAATTGCCTTTTTATTTTCTCATACTGACACTTCTAAGACTCAAGGTACACTCTTTTCTCACACCTTGAGTCACAACTTGGAGCCAAAAAATGTTCTGTATTGTAGGAATTACCATACCCAGATGATTGCCACTATTTCACAGCTTGAAAAGAACTTGCAAAACCTTAGGTTAATAATTTATAGAATAAAAATTTCAGTAGGCAGAAAGATGGGATGATGCTGTACTCTAGATTTGCAATATTGTATAAATGTTAGTTTATGGCATAGTAAACAATTAATTTTAAGGCATAAAAATAAAAACATATCTCTAAATATAAGGTTTCAGAAAAACACTATAATACAACATTTGTATATTTTAACTACAGAATATATCATGCATGCTGAAAAATACTTCCAGAGATATTTAAATATGTTAATATTTTGCAATGTTTTCTTTAAACTTTTTTTCAACTTTAGGAGAACAATTTTATAATAATAGCAACATACGTTTCCTCCCAATAACTAGATAAATGAAATACAAAACCTGCAAACTAGTTGTATTATAAGTAATATATATAGATATATATAAATATACATATAATGTTTTCATGATTACTTCTATGTTAATGATAATGTTCTTTCTAACCTTGTACAAATTGCTTCTTGAGTTCAATGTTTTCATAATTTGTACATGATAATATATGTAAGGATATTTTTATTAGTTTTAACTGAAACCATGAAGAAATATTTTGAATACTCATATTCTCTGGGAAGTTCATATTTATTCTATATTTTAACTATTAAAATTCCTGCTAAGATCTTAACCTTAGATCTTAACCACTTGAGAAGTGTCTAAATGGTAAACATTTTAAAGCGAAATTGCTAATTGCACCTGAAAAGCATATCAAACATCATGAAAATGCTCCTCAAAATACGTTTAATAGTTTTCAATATTACCAGCTGAATATGTCTCTACTATTTATAATCATTCAGTATTTGGTGAACCAAGACACTAATATTTGGCAATCTGAGGTTTGGAAGAAGGAATGTTGCTACTATTTTAGTTAGTTCAAGTACTAGAAAGATTAGCAGCATTGGGCTGGGAATGTGGCTTAGTTGTAGAGTGCTTGCCTTGCCCGCATGAGGCCCTAGGTTCAATTCCTCAGGACCTCATAAGCAGAAAAAGCCGGAAGTGAGGCTGAGGTTCAAGTGGTCTACAGCTGATGAGCTGAGGGACAGCACTCAGGCCCAGAGTTCAAACCCCACAACCGACAAAAAAAAAAAAAAGAGTCTCATGGACTTTCCTGCCCAGGCTGGCTCTGAACTGCAATTCTCAGATCTCAGCCTCCTGAGTAGCTAGGATTGCAGGAATGAGCCACTGACATCCAGCCTATGAGACTCTTATAAAAAAAAAAAAAGGAAAGAAAGATTAGCAGCATATATAACATATGGTAAATTTCTCCTTGCTTTGTGTATTCTTTTAAATTCTTTGTTATTCATATAAGGAAGTTTAAAAAACTTATTATAAAGTGATGTTACAATAAAGGGGCTAAAGTTAAATAGGCTAGATATTAAGTATATTTCTTTTTGAACAGTGTTACCCCCTCTCTCATTTTCTTCCAAAGGAGATTTTTATTTAAGTACTGTGGATATAAATTTCCATTTATCTTAGTTGGACATGGCCCTGTAAAAATAAAGTATAATCATATATATCATATATATGAGTATAAAAGGATTTGTTTAGAGTCCAACTTTGGAATAACAGTAACCTAGTACTTTGGGAGAAATTTGTGCTGACTACTGCAGTGTTGTTTTTTTTTTTTTGGGTCCGGTCATGGGGCCTGAACTCTGGGCCTGGGCGCTGTCCCTTAGCTCTTCAGCGCAAGGCTAGAGCTCTACCACTTGAGCCACAGCGCCACTTCTGGCTTTTTTTCTTTTTGCTTATGTGGTGCTGAGGAATCGAACCCAGGGCCTCAGGCATGCAAGGCAAGCGCTCTACCACTGAGCCACCTTCCCAGCCCCTACTGCAGTGTTATAACTTATTTTCCTAATATAAAAGAGATGCTTATTTAAGAAACAGTAAAAATATCAACATCTTTAACTCTCTATATCATTTGCTTTTCTATATCTTTGAGATAAATTTAAACTTTATTATGAATATTAAAATTTCCATTACTACATGTGTTTTATAGTCATTTAAGAATCTTATCATGTTTTAGAATCTTATCATGTTTTAGAATCTCATCATATTTTAGGATCTTGTGTTTTAGAAGGCTTAAGAATGATTTTTCATCACTTCTTTACAAAAGATTAGTCTAATTATTTTATTTTCTTGTAGAGATTATGAATAGTATCTCTTTAGGATTTCTTGGAAAATCTGTTATTGACATATGAAAAATTTATATAAAACATAAATTTACATAATAATTTATGTACAATGTTATATAATATCTAAATATGTCAATTTTGTACCTTATTTTACTGGACTTTTTAATGCTTCAAGTAGTCTTTGGGTGGAGTTTTCAGGCTTTACCTTACATAAAATCATATTTGCAAGCATGGGCAATTTGATTCCTTTTCTGGTTCCATGTCTTTTATGTGTTTAACTCTCATATTCTATGCCTAAAACTTTTTGTACTAAATGGAATTAAACACTGTAAAAAAGACATCCCTATCTTATTTCTATTTGTAGGGAAAATAGTTTCAGGTTTTTACCAGTCACTATGATGTTGACCTTGGGTTTGTGATATGTCACATATTATGTCAGGGTGACCTAAAATGTAGTCTACTTTGGAGAATGTTCCATGTGCTGCTGAGAAGGACATGTATTCTGATGCTGCTGGGTGAAATATTTGGTAGATATCTGTTCAGTCTAGTTGATCTATGCAGTTGTTTAGGTCTGCAGTTTCTCTGTTGATTTTTTTGCCGGTTTGATCTATCCAGCAGGAATAGTGGTGTGTTAAAGTTCCCAACAATTAATGTCTTTGGATCTGTGTGAGATTTTAAGGAAAGTAGTAGTTCTGGGATAACTTTGGGTGCTCTGTTATTTGGTTAATAGATACTTAGAATTGTAATATTTTCCTGAAGGATAAATCCCTTAATTAGTATGTAATTACCTTCTTTATCTCTACTTCCTAATTTTAATTTGAAGTCCATTTTATCTGATATTAGGATTTCCTGTTTGGGGGCGGGGAGGGGGTTTGCTTGGTAGATTTTATTCCAGCCTCTCACTTTCAGAAGATTTTTGTTTTTGTGGGCAAGCTGTCTCTTGAAGGTAGCAGATAGAAGGATCTTGCTTTTTGATCCAACAATCTATGTTGCTTAAAATTAATATTGAGAGTTAGGATTGAGATGTTTTGGAAGTTCCTGACATGTTATCCACCTTCTTGGGGACTGTGCCAACTGTGTTCTTCCTATGATTCTTGTATTCTCTGTTTGGGGGCTGTTTCTTGGCCTTTATCATGCTCTTGTTGGTTTTCTATGTGTAGGACATCTTTAAGTATCTTTTGTATAGCTGGTTTGGTGGAGATATAGTCTTTCAAATTTTTTTTTTTTTTGCTATGGAAGGCTTTTATTTGACCTTCTATTATGAAGGAGAGTTGAACTGAGTACAGTATTCTTGGTTAATGGTTGTTTGTCTTTAGGATGTGGCATATATAATCCCAGGCTCTTCTTCCCACTCTCCCCCCAGTCGTGGGGCTTGAACTCTGGGCTTGGGAGCTGTCCCTCAGCTCTTCAGGTCAAGGCTAGTGCTCTACCACTTGGGCCACAGCACCACTACCATTTTTTTCTCTCATGTGATGCTGAGGAATCAAACCCAGGGCCTCATGAATGCAAAGTAAGCACTCTACCACTGAGCCACCTTCCTAGGCCAATTCCATGCTCTTCTTGCTTTCATTGTCCCTGCTGAGAAATCTGAAATTATTCTGATTGGTTTCCCTTTATAGGTGATTTTTTTTCTGTCTGACAGCTTTAAGGATCCTTTCCTTGGACTCAGTTGAGCCTGTGTGGATCACAATGTGATGGTGGGATGTCCTGTTCTGGTCTGGTCTATTTGGGGTTCTAAAGGCTTCTTGTATCTGAATGGGCCTATCGTTTTGCATTTTTAAGAACTCCTCTGCTAGGATCCTGTTAAATAAATTTCCTAGACCTTTAACTTCTCTCTCCTATACACCTATTAGCCTTAAAGTAGGTCTTTTAATGATGTCTTCTAAATGTTGAATATATCTATCATATTTCTTGGATTTGTCTTGGAAAGTTGTATGTTCTTTCTCTATAATGTTTAGGCTGTCTTCAATCCCAGATATTGGATCTTCTGCATGGTCTAACCTACTGTCAAGACTTTCTACTTTTTTTATTTCCTTTTCTTCTAATTGTTATATTTGATGGCTTCAAATTCTTTGTTGGAGCTTTGTTTTAAAACTTGTATGGACTTCTTTTCAGTGTTCATTCTCCAATCCCTTAATTGATTGGTTATAGTTTCATTGGACTCCCTTTCCTTCTGTTGGTCTTCATTCAGCAATCCCTTTGGCCTCCATGGATTCCTCCAGCTTTCTGCTTGTAGATTTCATGAATGCCTGTATTAATTTTTGTTTATTCTCATCCTGCTCATGCATTTCCTCTTTTAAACTTTGATTAGCCTCCTCATGGTTAGCCTCTTCATGCTCACACATGTTCCTACCTATCACACTCACACAGAGTCCTTTGCATGTTTTCAATCTTTTTATTCAGCATGTTTACCAGTATTGTATTTGGGGCAAGCATCAACCAGAGCTCTGTGGTTGCAAAGATTGTTTGACACAGTCAAAATGAGTACATGTACAATCTAGTTCAACAGCTACAATCTAGTTCAACAACACACAACTAGGGATCAATGGACTAAGAAAATCAAAGAAGAAGCCAGCAGACCAGAAATTAATACATTTAGGGAGAATTGTGAGGAGAAAATAAGATTAGAGGAATGTGGGGAGGAAAGGGAAAGGGAGAGAGGGAATATAACCAAGATATAAATTCAGAGAAAAATTAGTATGCCAGGAATATATCTTTGGAAACAACACCAAAAATGAACCTCAGTTCTAAATGCATAAATCCTAAATAAAATATTAGCAGCTGGAATCCATGTGTGTTATTAAAGACTAATATCCTCTGACCAAATTAGTTTTAGTTTAGCAAGCATGCAACAGTGATTTCATATTAAGAAAGCCATTTATGCAATTCACTCTATTAATAAACTAAAGAGAAAATATATGATTGCCTCATTTTAATGCAAAAATGTCTTCTGAGAAATATTCAACATCCACTACTGATAAAGAGAAAATTTACCTTCTAAGAAAAGCAAAGCCCAAATTATCTGAATGCTTTATAGTAAAATGCTTTGTTATAAAATATATACATCTACTATTAAAACTAGAATCTAAAGTTGTGTCTGTTAAAACATTTTAACACATTAAGAGAAGGAATTAGATAGATAATATATCACTTCATAGCCAACCAATCGAATAATAGTTCATATAATAAAGAAAAAATGTTTAATATGCATAAATATGAAATTTTGCAAAGTATGAAAAATATAAAGTAAGTATATATTGAAATTATATTAAACCACCCAGATATCAAAATGTTCTAGAAAAGAAACTAAAATATAAATGAATAGAAAAATATATAGATTCAGAAGTCAAGTTTAAAATATGTTAAATGAGGGGCTGGGAAGGTGGCTCAGTGTTAGAGCACTTGCCTTTCATGCCTGAGGCCCTGGGTTCGATTCCTCAGCACCATATAAGCAAAAAGAAAAAAGCCAGAAGCGGCACTGTGGCTCAAGTGTTAGAGCTCTAGCTTTGAGCTGAAGAGCTGAGGGACAGAGCCCAGGTACAGAGTTTAGGCCCCACGACCAGACTACCCCCCCCCCAAAAAATATATACATATATATATATATATATATATATATATATATATATGTTAAATGAAAGTGGCACTGTGTCTCAAGCCGTAGAGCGCTTGTCTTGAGCTGAAGAGCACCAGGGTCAGCGCCCAAGTCCAGAGTTTAAGCTCCATGACCGACCAAAAAGAAAACAAAAAAAAACCCAAAAAACAAAAAACAAACAAAAAAATGTTAAATGAGATATTTCATATTAGTGACAAAGAAAAAAATTAGCAACTTATCTCAAAGTATTTGTTTACTAACTTTTCAAAGCTAAATCTTTATTGTATAAAATGTCAAAAATAAAAATATTTCTCCTTGGATGATGGGTTTAAATATAAGATGTAACATAGCAAATGGGCTTTTGAACACCTTCATAGTATTAGATGGAAACTATTTTCTTAGCATAATACTATCCCTAAACTATAAAAAATAAATTCACATGCATACAAAATATAAAACCACCAAGTAAAGTATTAAGTACTATAAGAAGGAAATATAGAATATTTATAAGGCCAATATCTTCTTAAATTTAAGTTTTGAATTAATGCTTAAAAAATAAATAGCAAAAGTTCATTCCCATAGTTTTTATTATGAGAGTCTGTCTGTCTCCTCATAATGGTTTTTCACATATCCTTTCAGCTTGCTTTTTTTTTTGGCTGCTTAGTTTATGCTGGCTCTCTTTTCTGCTTTCTCGTCTCCTGGAGATAATTCATAACAAAAATTGAGAGACAATTGTTTTTTCAGCAAATATTAATAACTCTATTCTCTTATTTTTAAAAGCAGGAGCTATCTTTGGAATTCCACACCAACAAATGATATGAGCCTGTTGCAGTGTTTGCCTGGGGAGAGTGTGGCAGGTAGTCCTGGCCTGCATGGGGAGCTTGTGCTGATAATTTGTCTGAATCTTTAGGCTCATCCACCTAAGAAATGTATAACCCTAAATTCACCTACACTTCTCACACCATATTACCTCCTCTGACTGTCTCCTGCACTGGAACTCCAACTTTGCAATTGTAACTTGCAGATATGCTCTCAGGCCAAATGCCAGTGTGAACCACTGCTGATATTTACTTATTTTACCTTTGCAAATATTGTGAATTATATTCTAGGTTCTGTTGGCATTTCTTCCAAGTACTATGTTGCCACAAATCCAGTCCAAACAATTGTTTTATTTGCAAACTTATTCTTAGGGCTACAGTTTTGGAGTAAGTGCCTCTGCTTCACCTCCCAGATTTCACAAAGGAATATCCCAATGGGCTCAGCTGTCCAGAGTACACTCTTTTAATTCCTTACTCTAAGGATTCCCTATTGATCCCTCCTGCTCTTGAAATTACCCTTGTTCTTTGCATTCCTATGAAGTTCTGCATTGGAAAATTTCTTAATTCAGCAATAGATTTATATTTTAAGTATTCTGACTATAGTTTTATCTTCTATCTTATCCCATTTGTCTCATATTTGAGAAATTGCTCAAAATTTCTGACCCACTAGTAGAACATTATCTTCTTTATAGTGCTTCTTTGGATTTTTCATAAACATATAAGAGATTGGCAAAGTCTCTGCTAATTTCATCACTATGATTTGGTTTTCTTCTGCCTCAGTTTTGATTATCATTTTTATTACTACAAGTTGTTTATTATCTCTGATGCTTGTACTATAAATTTTTGGAGAACAGTCTTCTTCATTGTAGAATCCCTTGTACTTAGAACAATACCAGCCACAAGATAGCAACATGTTAATGATTGCTAAGATGCTTGACTAGTTGATGATGAGGCTGGGAAAATAAAAGCTAAAGCAGTGATGGTTGAGCTGTGGCTTTTGGCTGCTTTATTTTTACTTTTTATTGTTTGGGGAAGTGGTACTGGGACTTCTTTTTGCTCAAAGCTGACACTCTACCACTTGAGCCACACCTCTTCCTTCCAGCTTTTTGATGGTTAATTGGAGTCTTAGTGGCCTTTTCACCCAGGTTGGCATTGAACCACTATCCACAGATTTCAGCTTCCTGAGTAGCAAAGATTACAGGTGTGTCACCAGCACCTGTGTGGCTTGCTTTTTCTTTGACTACTTATTGTGTAATAAAACTAGAATGAGAGCTCTTGTCAGATTTCTGGCTTCCAGAGCCATAGTCTTTTCTGAAAGCATTATTTTGAAGCCTCCATGTGTGACATTCTATATGCCATGTTTATTTTAAGGAAAAATGCATAGGACCACCCCTCACAAGGTCCAGTCTGCATTCACAAGTCCATCTTTCCTAATAATAAAACTGATGAGTTCATTCTCATTTGGCATTCTGTGCAAATTATATAACAGAGGAGGAAATTCTGTACATGACACACTCAGGAAGAAGAAACTTGACAACAGAGTTTATTGGATTTTGTAGATGAGATTGAATTTTTAGAGAAGTAGGGAAAGAGAAAAATATTCATGTTGAGATAATAAAATAGCAAAAATCACAAAAGAAACATATAAGTTAAGACATACTGGAATATTTTAATAATAGTAGATTATTTATGTTTATTATTTTAGACAATATTAAAGTCTAGCTCATTTGAACTAATAATTCCCAAAAAATCATTTTATACAGCTGTCTTCTTTTCAATAGCACTTATAAGTTGTGCTCCATTTTCATTATCATCACAAGCATATTAACTTTACAAACATATTAACATCACAAACATTAACTTTACTCTGATATAATTACTAAAAAATTTTAAGTCGTATTCATAACAAAGGCAAAATTTAGAGGCAATTTGTCTTCTGTTAGTCTTCTCCAGGTTACATAAAGTTGAATCCAATTGGATTAAAATTATCTACACTAAGTGTCTTGATCAATTAGAATCAGGGTGTTAAACTGACATATCATTCATGCAATCTAATGGTTAAAAGTTCCTCTGTGAATTATCATACTGTGCTACAGTTGATTATAATTTGTGTTAGAAATTCTTACAAAGAAAAGAGCTTTAGGTAAAGATGATAGTGGTCACTAATCAGTGTTCTAAATTTGGACATTAAATTGGAGAGCAGGGCAAATTTTAAAAGCCTAACAGCTAACACAATGTTTTTCTCTCCTACTTGAGTCTTGTTTACTTTTTATCATAGCAGATACTCCTGAACTCAGAAATGTAATCTCTTCTTCCCTGAAAGAACATAAACAGGAACTAATTTACAGACCGAACATTTTGTTGTTATTTTTGCCTAATGAAGTAGATATATTGTGATATATTCAGGTTAACTTTAAAACTAAAAAGTTAGAGAATGTGGTGGGAAAAGAAGGAAGGAAGGAAAGAAGGAAAGAAAGAAGGAAGGAAGGAAGGAAGGAAAGAAGGAAGGAAGGAAGGGAGGAAGGAAGGAAGGAAGGAAGGGAGGAAGGAAGGAAGGAAGGAAGGGAGGAAGGAAGGAAGGAAGGACATAATTAGTCATAATTTTAAATTACATGACTTGGGGACTCTTGTTTTATAATTGTAGATTACTAAACTGTCTACTTTACAGTGTATTGATTCAAGTTAAATGAATAGATTCTCTTCTAATACTTATAGACCTTCTAGCCTACTGTAAAAAATCATTAATATTCACTCAATACAATCATAATTTCATTACTTTTGGTTTTATTATCTTAAGAATGTTAAGTAGGATTCTAATAAAATACAGAATTTTGAGGTATAAAATAAGCAGAAGTGAAAATATAGAGAAATTAATTTCAATATCTAACACTAATGTTGGCATTCATTTTCAAGGTCACCTTGGGGAAATCAGGATCCTATTTAGGTTCTTAATTTTCTCATTTGTGGAATAGTATAGTACCAAGTTATCCTGCCTTCTTCCTATTTGTAAATTCATGAATCTATGATAGGATTGCATTTCAAAAATGATTAAAGCCTTTTCGTTATATTCTTTATAGAAAAAGGCATTAAAATCTATTATTTCTCCTGTGTGTGTGTGTGTGTGTGTGTGTGTGTGTGTGTGTGTGTGTATCCTGGTGCTTAAATTCATTCCAAGGTACTGTCCCTGAGCACATTGCACTAAGCTAGTGTTCTCCACACAGAAGTGGACTTATAGCTCCACTGTGGAAGCTGCCCAGGCTCACTTTGAATTAGGATCTGAAGATCTCAGCCTCTTGAGTAGTTAAGATTATAGATGTGAGCCATAAGCACCTGGCTATCTTCCATTATGTTAAAGTAGGATTAATGTTATGAATCCACCACTAAATGACTATTGGTCACAGTGAATTTCTTTTTAATTAAGCATAGTTTGATTTTTTTTGGGCAGAAGAAATCATTGGAATTTGTTAGACTGGGTTCATGTACATCACCCTCAGACTCTTGTACCATGAGAATTGTATTTGCTTCATTTCTGTAACTAAATTTTTTATAAATAATTGCCAAAATGTTATTATTTGATTCATATCTTAGATTTTTCCCAAAAATTTGTGTATTTTGTTTGTTGTAGATGGAATAAATGCTTTAGAATAAAATAAACCTTAAAGAACTTATTCTGCAAGAAAAAAAAAAATGTGTGCACCACCATACAGCCTAGAAGGCTGTTTCTTAGAGAAAACCTGAAGCTAGCAAAACATACTTCAAATATACATGCAACTTACACAGAAACAAAAAATATACAAATATAATCATTGTGATGAATAGTAACAGTATAAATGTTTATGCATTTACGTTTCATTTTAAGAAGCAGGACATTGTTTCCAGAACAAAAGAATGCTACTTTATCACCAAAAGTGTGTGGTGTGTGTGTGTACACATACTGACAGGTCATTGTTTCTTATTTCATAAAAATTTACTTCATACACACATCCCCTCTTTATTTTTGCAAGTTTATTAGTCATATACGAATTGAATCATTGCTTGTATATTGCCCATGATTTGCTTCTGTCTAATCAATATTACCTGTGGAATTCATTCATATGAGCGTCAATAGTTATTGTTCATTCATCAACACTAGAATTTGTATCCCCCTTTTGAGATCTTTGTTTCAATATTAATAAATACCTGCTGTTCTAACTTGGAGAGTTCATGCACAATTCTACTATACGTATGTTCTTTGCTGTTTAATCTGTTTCTTTCATATTCACTATGAATGATATATAAAAATATGATAACTTCTGCTTGTAACTGTTCTAGAGCATTGCAAGAAATTATCACTGTTTGCTCTGGACATCTTTTTAAACTTCTTGTGTTCTTCCTGAAAGTTTGTTTGTAATATGTAATTTCCTTATCATTAATGAAATTGAAATTTTCATCCCATGCTATTGACAAGGGAATGCATTTTTTGGTGCCTATCAATTTTGTAGCATTTATCAGTTGTTTTTCTCTCTTACTAAGATACTATCTTAAGTTCTATAAAGCACCTCTTCATAACTTGTTTTAATTTTTGAAACTTGTTCTCAGCAGGTTTTACTTCTCTATGAACTTTCTATTTTTATTTTTTTACATAGACATTTTTTATTGTGAAAATACCATACAGAGGGATTACAATTACATGGACAAGGTAATGAGTACATTTCTTATGAAGCATTGTTGCCTCCTCCTTTGTTTCCCCTTCCCATCCCTTCCCATCTCCCCCCCCCCCACAAACCACCCCAAACCGCCGCCAAAGTTGTAAAGTTCATTTTTCAACATAGCGACTTGTACATCTCATTGTTGCAATAGGTCCACCTGTATCCCTGTTTAAACGATTTGTTTTTGCAGTTCCCCTCAACAAATTATACATCAAATACAGTGAAAGCATACCGTGGGGGAGGAACATAGAAAGCAACAAAGAAATCATCTTATAAATATGTTAGAAACAATTACAAAAAAGAAAAAAACATTTGAATCCTTATATTGGGGTTCATTTCGCCTAACATCAACTTATCTGATATTTTCTGCTTGTCTCAGACATATACTAGTTATTGCAAATAAGAGAAACCATGGGACCTATGTTTCTTTAGGCCTGGCTTACTTCACTTAATATAATTTTTCCAAGTCTTTCCATTTCCTAACAAATGGGGCAATGTCATTCTTTCTGATGGAGGCAGAGAATTCCATTGTGTATATATACCACATTTTCTTGATCCATTCATCTACTGAGGGGCATCTGGGTTGGTTCCCTATCTTAGCTATGGTGAATAATGCTTCAATAAGCATAGTTTTGCTGGTAGCTTTAGTATGGTCTTGTTTGTGATCATTTGGGTAATGCCCAAAAGAGGGATTGCTGGGTCATAGGGGAGCTCTTATGTGGAGTCTTTTGAGGAACCTCCATACTGCTTTCCATAGTGGTTGAGCAAGTTTACACTCCCACCAACAATGCAGTAAGGTTCCCTTCTGTCCACATCCCCTCCAGCATCTGTTGTTATTAGAGTTCTTGATTATAGCTATTCTAACTGGAGGTGAGGTTTTATCTCAATATTGTTTTGATTTGCATTTCTTTTATGGCTAGAGACGTTGAGCATATCTTCATGTGTCTATTGGCCATCCTTCTTTCCTCTTCAGAGAAGTTTCTCTTTAAGTCTTTAGCCCATTCTTTATTGGTCAGTTGTTTCTTTGAGGATTTGTTGTTGGGAGGTTTAATTTTTTTGTGTTCCATGTATATTTTAGATATGAGACTCTTGTCCATTGTATGGCCAGTGAAGATCTTCTCCCAATCCATGGCCTTTCTATTGATCTTGCTAGCTATGTCCTTTGCAATGTCGAAGCTCTGCAATTTCATGCAATCCTATTTGTCCAACCTTTCTTTGATTTGTTGTGTTTCTGGGTCTCTAGTAAGAAAATTTCGGCCTGTGCCAAGGAGACCTAGGGTTTCTCCTATTCCATCCTGTAAATGTTTTCTGAGTGTTTGCTTTGACTCTGAGGTCTTTGATCCATTTTGAGTTAATTCTGGTGCAGGGTGATATATAAGAATCTAGCTTAGTTTTCTACAAGTGATTAACCAATTTTGCCAGCACCATTTACTGAAGAGGCTGTCTTTCTTCCATTCTATTTTTTTTAGCTCCCTTATCGAAGATTAGATGGCTATAGGTCTTTAGGTTCACTTCTGGGTTTTCAATTCTATTCCATTGGTCCTAAGGTTTGTTCTTGTGTTAGTACCAAGCTGTTTTGATTACTATGACTTTATAGTAGAGTTTGAAATTTGGTATTGATATTCCTTCCCACTGTTCTTTCTGTTAAGGATCGTTTTTGCTATTCGGGTCTTTTATTGTTCCATATGAATTTTTGGATTGCCTGTTCTATTTCCTTGAAGAATGAGGTTGGAATATTGAAAGGTATCGCATTGAATTTGTAGATAGCCTTGGGAAATATTGCCATTTTCACGATGTTGATCCTTCCAATCCAGGAGCATGGGAGATTTTTCCACTTTCTAAGTTCTGTTTTGATTTCCTTATCAAGCTTATCAAGTTCCACTGTGGAGCAAACAACTTTAATAGAATTGACTAAACTGTTGAATTTGTCAATGAATTTGTATAAAACTGATTTAAGATTATAATACTGAATCTTCCAATATAAAAACAAGTGATATATCTCATATTGTGAATTATAATTTATCCAAATAAAGTTTCAAATTCTGTCCTTTAAGTAATTAAACGTTGTTCTAGATTCATTAGTAAGTGGTTCCTGTTGTTTTAATATCATGTTATATGTGACACATAGTAATTTTAGATTCTAAAACTATTTCTATACTTGCATATACCATCCTGGGAAACACAGCCTTCTGTATTTTCTTTCTTTTTGCTTTCTTTTTGCTATGGCAAAGGCTTCTAGGATAAAAGTGACAATAAATGGATTTTTTGTCATGTTTCAGATCTGTAAGGGCTGGTTTTCAACATTTCCCTAACAGTGATGATATAAACGTTGCTATTGATACTTTTTATTAGAGAAAGGAGTTTTTTTCCTTATCATCATTTATGATGAATATTTAATTTTGCCCATTTTCTCTATTAAAATCACCATAAGCGTTCGTTTTCCTAACATCACATTATCTGACCTTTTCCGCTTGACTCATACCTATACTAGATATTGCAAATAAGGGAAACCATGGGACCTATGTTTCTTTGGGCCTGGCTTACTTCACTTAATATAATTTTTTCCAAACCTTTCCATTTCCTAACAAATGGGGAAATGTCATTCTTTCTGATGGAGGCATAGAACCCTTAAATATGTATTTTAATGTTTTTGTTTCTTTCATGCATGTGTTTCTAACGCATTTATAAGATTATTTCTTTGTTGCTTTGTATGTCCCTCCCCCACAGTGTAACCCCCGCTTTCACTATATTTGATGTCAGTATAACATGTGGAGGAGATGGGGACAAACAAGTCGTTTAAGGATTCAGGTGGACCTGTTGCAACAATGAGAAGTACAAAATGTCATGTCAAAACCAGCTTTACAATGTCGGTGTGGGGGGGGGGGAGGGGGGTATGACTGGGTGGGGGGGGAGGGGGGAGGATGGGAAGGGAGGTGAAGGGTAAACAAAGGAGGAGGCTGTGTAATTGTAACCCCTCTGTACAGTATTTTCACAATAAAAAAAAAAGCAGTGGTCAAAAAAAAATCATCATAAGCTTTCCTTAACTTTATTTTTATTTTTAAGTGACATATAAAAGTACATATTTATGAAATATACCATGATGTTTTCGTACAGTGTATGCTTTGTGTAGTGATCAAACCAGGATCATCAGCATATTTGCTACCTTAAACATTTATCATATATTTGTGTTGAGGACATTCAAATAAGTTTTTCTTACTATTTTGAAATATACATTGTTGTTCATTATAATTGCTCTATTCTTTTATAGAAACATCAAAAATCATTTATCTTAGATAACTATAAACTGTATTCACTGGGCAACCTCTCAACAACCTCTTCTTTCCCCTCCTCCCAACTTCTGGAAATCAATATTTTGCTTTTAACTTTTGTAAGAGTCACATTTTTATCTGTTACATTTCAGTGAGTCCATGCAATTGTTTTCTGAGACAGGTTTATTTCAAAATTAGACATTGAAATATATTACAAAATTTATACATGTGTAGGGCGACTTTCTAAATGTAACATTGATGGTATTTACAGAAATGCTTATTATTAAGAATTACCTGTAATTGGACACTCTCATATATTTATCACCATCATTCAAAAGCTGACTCTTATTAACCATGTAAGAAAACATCATTTTATTGCTGTCATGTCAGTTTTTCTATTACATAAATATTTGCTTAAAAAGAGCCTTCAATTCTCATTATGGTAAGATTTTTTGGTTACTAACTTAATTCTTAAGGCCTATTTTTTTTTTGAGGGGGGTGGTCCGGCCATGGGGCTTGAACTCTGGGCCTGGGCGCTGTCCCTCAGCTCTTCAGCTCAAGGTTAGTGCTCTACCACTTGAGCCACAGCGCCACTTCTGGCTTTTTTTTTCTTTTTGCTTATGTGGTGCTGAGGAATCGAACCCAGGGCCTCAGGCATGTAAGGCAAGCGCTCTACCACTGAGCCACCTTCCCAGCCCCTTAAGGCCTATTTTTAGGAGTCATTTTGTATCATTTAATTTTCTTGTAAATTGTTAATTTTATTTAAATGAACTGATATATGTATTGCAATAATTTTCAATATATCTTCTTATTAGCCCTCTGTCTCAGCTTCTAAAATAAAAGCATAGTTTCCTAAAAATTGTATTTATTTCATTTTTTACATTTGTCTCGATGTACCAGTACTGATATACCTATTATGGACCTAATTGAATGGAATCAAATAAGTTTTGAAACTTGTTTAATTATTCCTTCTGGTTTTCTGTTTGTGGGAACCAAAAAAAATTCCCTAAGAGTTTTTTAACCTACAAAATCCTCATTCACTTCCAAATATTTGCAAAGACCAAGTATTTGGTCTTACTAAATGCTATGGTTTTAAGTTTGGTTTTACTAGATGTTATAGCTTTGCCTTAATATTTATATTTAGATATCACACATTTATAATGTCCCATAGGTAAC
Source organism: Dipodomys spectabilis (assembly GCF_019054845.1). Taxonomy (NCBI): domain Eukaryota; kingdom Metazoa; phylum Chordata; class Mammalia; order Rodentia; family Heteromyidae; genus Dipodomys; species Dipodomys spectabilis. Next base: position 7,541,218 of record NW_024871113.1, read on the forward strand.
AAATACATAAGTAATAGAGCCAGGGCTCAGAAGCAGGTGTATGAAACTCATCTGTCCATATCTACTACTATATTATGCTGAGTTTAAAATTATATTAATCCATGAAAGTCCTTGTAGAGGTATTGAATCCATTCAAACAGTGGATATGTTAGAACAAAAGCAAAATGTAAATAATTAGGTTTCTTTTAAGTACATCTGAAATTTACAAAAGCTCATATTTTCATTTTATAATATACACTTGGGTGTTTCTTTAAACTCTGTGAAGAATGGCCTTTTACATTCTAGCCCTTAGAGATTTGAAACATGGCAACATTTTTGTTTCTTGTTTTTATCCTAGAGGCCTTACCATGGCACAAAAGAAGCAAAAGGAAAGAAAACACAGAAGGCTGTGTCTTCCAGGATGTCAATATATATAATATATTACATAATTATATATCAATGCAAGTATAGAAATAGTATTAGAAACTAAAATTACTTTGTGTCATACATAAAATTATATTAAAACAACACAAAGCACCTACTAATGAATCTACATCTATGATGTTTTTATGGAAACTTTCCTAGATTCATTCAATATTGAGCAAAAAAAAAAATCATTGTTTCAGCGAAAGTGATAAGAATATATAGTCACACATTTATCCTTATCATACTATCAGTGGGGAAATTAAATGTATTGGGTATCATTTCATGGTTTATAAATGTAGATGGTTACAGTGTCATTTTTGAAATTATGTGCTTCCTAAAATCTTAATGAAGAAAAGTCTCTATGATGTTTTTATGCAAAGTTAGATATGGCTCTTTAATAATTCTTGATCTCAATTGCTGTATAGTCTTTAGAGTTAGAAGACAAGAATCATAAAAGGAAGTAAGAAAGATTAGAGGGATGAAAGAGTCACTGCTTTTAATGAGCACACATGGTGTTCTGTCATAACAAATTACCCCATGATGCTCATGATTAACTAGCTGCCACTTGTTCCATGAGCTTACAGCACTGTGCGCCAAGTAAGCATAATAGAAAACTGTCTCCAAAATTAGAAGGCTGCTTTAATTTCGTATTTATCACCATCATGTCATCTGTGATAACACTTCATCATATACGTGCTCTTGCCTGCAGTTATCAAAATTAAAATTTACTTAGATGAAAATGTAGTAGCTCCATGCCTGCCCAATGAAACTATGACAAACAATAAGGTGTACAAATTAGAATGAATTTGTTCCAGTTTGAAAATAACATTACAGTAATCTCAAAGAATTCTCATTCATTGATGCTCTCATATATTTCCATTAGGGGGACATACATATCATTAAGTAGAATGTAATTGATGTACAGAAAACAATATTTTCAGTAAGTTGTACTTTGTGCATTTTTACCCAACCTGACTTTACAAAAATGCCCTAGGTCTTTTTGCAAAGGTAATGTGAGGAAAGATTATTTACAGTCAAATAATGTATGATAAAAATAAATATAATGTGAAATTATAAGGCAACATATCAAATTATATTAAAAAGAGATTACTTATGTATATAAATCATGCTTTCGCTTCATATCCAAATAAACATAATTCTCAATTTTGATAAGCATCTTTGGTCAGGAATTAAAGCCTTATGAAATTGCATTGAAGTAGGGTTGTTCATCTTGCCTCAGTCAGTATTTTCTCTTCCGTAACTGATTCTGATTCCATAACTTCTTCCTACCTGGAATATACATTTTTCCTCTGTCTGCAGGAGCTTTCAAAGTGCTACTCAAAATTTCTTCTGCTCAAGCTGCTTCACTCTTCTTTAAATTCTACTTGCTTTCATAATCCCCGAGGATTCATCTATTTCATGCGCATAATCATTTATTCCATCAACTTATAAATTCTCTGAGGTTAAAACCACAACATACTATATGGTTCCCCACATGATCAAGGGTAGTAGTGAACATATAACTCTCACACATTTCCATTTAATGATTTTACTCTTTGTTGTACAATTTAAATAATTTCCATAGATAAAACTATTCACACAAGTTTTGAGAAATGAAAAAAAAGTCATAGGAAAAGCTGTCATCTTCGTTATGCATCTTATTTATACATCTTAGAATACATATACATTTTAGAATGTAGTTCAGTATTCTTTTTGTATTTAAAAAACTGAACTCCATTATTAAAGAGATTGGACAAAAGGAGGCAGCTTGTTCCCATGTATGTTTTTCTTCATGGATATCTGCACTCAGAAGGCACGTTCCACTTCTGTGTTTCCTGCTGGTAGACTTCTAAGGCCAAAGACAACTAAGAAATTACTATCATTGACATATTATTCTTCAGATTAGTAATCAAGATGTCTGCTCTCCCTGTTAACATGTTACATGTACAAAATGCCAAGTAAGGCTCTGCCCAGAACTACCACCAATGCAAATAGAAAAATATTACCAGGCAAACCAAGTACTTAAAATTATTGTAGAACAATCTAGAATTTTTTTAATTGCAAGTAAATATTGGAAGATTTCAAAAACTAAAAATAGATATTTGGAGAAAAATTCCAAATTTTTTAACTAAGTTTGAACTTTGTCCATATTGCCTTAGAACGAAGTTAGGTGATTGTACAACCATCACTTGAAGATATTATGCATGAAAATATAAGTAAATAGAGCCTGAGCAAAATTTTCATATATATACAAGGAAAAATAAAACATTGATATGAGTGCTGGGTAAAAGGAAAGTCAAATACTGTGATCAGATTCTTCAGTTAAGTAATATACAATGTGAAGTAAGAAAGAAACAAATATATTAATGGAGAAAATAGTCATTAAATTATTAATTTTGAGATATTGTAATCCTCTTCTAGGGCTATCCTAGAAATGAGAGAAACCATGGTGTCTATGTTTGAAATGAGAGAAACCATGGTGTCTATGTTTCTTTGGGTCTGGCTTACTTCACTTAATATGATTTTTTCCAAGTCCTTCCATTTCCTTGCGAATGAGGCAATGTATTTCTTTCTGATGGAAGCATTCAATAGCTCAATAGCTATGAACATAAGACTATATAAGATAATTCTAAGTGAAATGAATTCCAAGATATGGAAACAAGTTTTTTCTTGGTTATTGTTGTTTGTAATGTACTAGATGAAGATATTTCTTTTTTTTCCTTTCTCTTTTTTTCCTATGGTTAATCTCCTATTGTCACTGTATTTGATTTTGGTACCCTGTGTATTGTATATACATTATCTGCATTAGGGAAGAAAGGGGAACAACAAAATGGTGAGACAAAGGACAAAGGGCAAACAAATGCAACAGTGATGCTCACAAGACAATATGTTGGAAATGAACTTTACAATTTGTGGGGGCTGGAATGAGGGGAGGGAAAGTGAGAGAAAAACAAGGAAGGTATAACAATGTTCAACAAGAAATGTACTCACTACCTTACATATGTAACTGTAACACCTCTGTAGCTCACCTTGAAAATAAAATTAAATTTAAAAAAAAGAAAATACACACAAAGAATAGTAAAAGAAAAAATTATTATTTTTGAATTGTCATTAAAATTTAGTTACAAGAAAATGGAATTATCCTGTAATGTCATTGTAATTTCAGATATTTTAAAGTTGTGTTTTATTTATGAGCATAAGAGGAAATAGAAGACATAAATTATACCAAGGCAACAGCTGTAAAAATAATTCTGCATTAGCTACAAACTCAATAAAAAGAAAGGTTAAACTCCAGCCTATCTTTTTTCTCTTATCAGAACACTTGGAGGTGCTGTTCATGACAGTTTTATGTAGTCATCATCAGTAATGATATACTTCTAATAATCTGATTGTTTTTATATGATGGTAGTAATTTAATAGTAATAATGGAAATAATTTTTTCTCCTGCAATTTATGCTGCTGATCACCAAATTTACATTTATGGTTGCATTCTCTTTTCTGCCATTCATTTACAGAGGAGAAATAAGTTGACTTTAGAAAGAGACAGTAAGTATGAATAGAAATAAGTCTCCATTTCTTTTTTTTTCTTTTCCTGTAAAATATTTCTTTTTTTTTTTTTAAATTGTGAGAACACCGTACAAAGGAGTTACAATTACATGGATAAGATATTGAGTACATTTCTTTTTTGCGGGGGAAGGAGGGGGTCCGGTCGTGGGGCCTAACTCTGGGCCTGGGTGCTGTCCCTTAGCTCTTTAGATCAAGGCTAGTGCTCTACCTCTTGAGCCACAGCGCCACTTCCGGCTTTTTTTCTTTTTGTTTATGTGGTGCTGAGGAATCGAACCCAGGGCCTCAGGCATGCAAGGCAAGCGCTTTACCACTGAGCCACCTTCCCAGCCCCTCGAGTACATTTCTTATCAAGCATTGTTGCCTCCTCTTTGTCTCCTTGTTTCCTCTTTCCATCCCTTCCCATACTCCCCCACCCCCCACCAAAGTTGTAAAGTTCGTTTTTTGACTTAACGACTTGTACATCTCATTGTTGCAATGGGTCCACATGTATCCCTAGTTAAATGATTTGTTTTTGCCCTTCCCCTCCACAAATTATACCAACATCAAATACAGTGAAAGCAGGGGTTATACTGTGGAGGAGGGACATACAAAGCAACATAGAAATCATCTAATAACTATGTTAGAAACAATTGCATGAAAGAAAAAAAAAACATTTGAATACATAAGGTAGGGTTCATTTCCTTAACATCAATTTATCTGACCTTTTCTGCTTGACTCAGACATATAATAGTTATTGCAAATAAGGGAAATCATGGGACCTATGTTTCCTTGGGCCTGGCTTACTTCACTTAATATAATTTTTTCCAAGTCTTTCCATTTCCTAACAAATGGGGCAATGCCATTCTTTCTGATGGAGGCATAGAATTCCATACACAATAAGTCTCCATTTCTGTTAGAGAGGTTTACCCTTGAGTTTCTCAAGTCTCAGTTCTCTAATTGTTTTTAATTTTATGAAGTTGAAAAGGTTGTAGGAGGGGTTGCAATGTTCATTTAAGTGCACAATATTTTTAAATGATTTAAAATAAAATTCCTTATTTAAATATCTATTTAATAAAAAATTAAGAGGAATAAATATGATAATGCATAAAAAGAAATCAGTACAGTGTCTAGCAGGCAATATTCAATAGATGTTAGCTATTTTAAATGTATTATTAACATTATTAAATATGTTTATAAATCATACATCCATTCTCTTTTCTCTGATACTTCTAGAATTTATTCCAACTCATTCTTATTCTGGGCACTTGCAAAATGTGATACGCCAAGTCATGTTTATGTCTTTCAAAGTTACCATGTAGCTGGGCGCCAATGGCTCACACCTGTAATCCTAGCTACTCAGGAGGCTGAGATCTGAGAATTGCAGTTCAGCACCAGCTCGGCAGGAAAATCCGTGAAACTCTTATCTCTAATAAACCACTAGAAAACCAGAAGTGGCGCTGTGGCTCAAGCGGTACAGCGCTAGCCTTGAGGTGAAGCGGGCAGAGACAGCGCCCAGGCCCAGAGTTCAAGACCCACGATAGACAAAAAAAAAAAAGTTACCATGTATAATTCAAGTCTCTGCAGCCAATATTCTTATCTCTGTGTAAATTCACATTCTCTTCTCCTCTTAATCTTTTTCCATATACTAAAAGTATCTTGGATTGTAAATAAGACATCAATTTCTCTGAAAATCCAATTCTGACCTCCAATAGGATAATTTAATGTCACATTCCACGTTATTTTACCTTTCTGATTTTTGTTGTAAATGTATTATAGCATTTTTTCTTGTATGAGTAGTTTTATTTTCATATTTCTATACATGCAAGCAATGTACCAAGATCATACTCATCCACTACATTAGTCTTCTTCATCATCTTCTCCAGCACTGTCTTCTTCCTTTCCTGTATCGCTACTGGATTCTAGAATTTCTTGGTTCCAAATCTAGGTCTGATCCAGTCTGATGATTATAACTTTCCACCCAGTTTTTGAATGAACAAATAAATACATGAACCACTTCACTTTATATACAATATACCAATTACTCATAAGACATAAAAACTCTCAATTTAGTCTGGTTTTTTTTTTTTAAAGGTATCCAGAGATCTTAAGTCCCTTCCATGGAAGCTACTAAAACTCCATTTTTTTGTTTTGTTTTTCAAAGCGGAATCTCACAATAACCAATTATTTCTGACATTGTTTCTGAATTCTTTTGCTATATTGTGATTACTTCTTGTAGATTACAGGTTAACATTATTTTCTTAATAGTAACATTATTTTCTTTAATAAAGTAAAATACCTCCTAAATATTTTCAAAAATATCTCCAACAAAATATACTCTCATTGGGATTTAGAGATGCTTAGTGTGTGATATAGAATTTGGTAAAACAAAAAACTTATGTGTTTGGAATGCTACACATTAAAATTCTAAAGTTTCCATAGTACTGAGGGGATGACAGTTTATAAAAATTGCACAAAGATAAGGGACTTCTATGCTTAAGACTTTTATCTTGCAGACTCAACAGAGATCTTAAGTCTGTCTCAAAAATAGCTAGAAGTTTAGGATACAATCATGTGAATACACTGCTTATTTGTTGTGCCCTAGCATGCCTCCAGGACTCCCCCCAAACTACAGGAGAAAGGTAAGGAAAAAAGCTCCATATACGTGAGTCAGAAAAGTAGGTGAAAAAGAACAAGAGTTCAGATTCATCCTCTTTTGCTGGGGTTAAAAAATCTATAATTTTTAGTCAAAGGGAGAATATCATTCTTATTACTCTTCATCCCTGCTCTTCTTTTTTTTTCCTTTTTTTCCTACAACTCTCCTTTATTTAACAATTATCACCTTGCCTTGGATGGATCTAGCCTCTAATCCTAGCTCTGCAGGAGGCTGAGATCTGAGGATCATATTCGAAGCTAATCCAGGAAAGTCTGTGAGAACATTTATCTACAATAAACTATCCAAAAACAACTGGAAAACAATAATTGCTTTGAAAGCAATCATTCTTAGTTTCTTTCTTCTCATATCCTTTAACTGGCAAGATACTTTCAGACCACTATTATTTACTCAGATTCCTAACTCTTCAGACAACAAATTCTTTGGGCCATTTTGTGTTGCAAGTTCAGTTTTAATATTTCTCAGAACAAGAGGTCTTAGAAAAGAGCACTATGTCCCACATAAGAACTCTCTTTTCATTCTCCTTACTCAAGATGTGCATATAAATGTTATACACAGGTGACTAGATTAATGTCTCAAAGGAGTTTCCTGGAAACTCTACATAGGGGGACATTAATATTGCCACATATATTTATCAAATATATTTTAAAAGCCATATGTCTATTGTAAGACTTTTCAGAGGTTTTACTGCACTATGCAAATTATGAGTAGCTGAGATGAAATAACACACTTAATATATTCCAAATTTATCCAGCTTGAATGTTTGTAAAATATTTAATATAAAAGGCTGCACTAAGTATTGCAGGGCACATACAATAATTTTTCATTATTGTCCATCTTTTAATTAAGTTGAGCAAAGCTTTAATACCCATAGATATTTTCACTTCAACACAGGTTTTTTCATTTGAAATTGAAAAAATTTACTAACAAGTTTACTAATTTTGTTTTGTTTGTTGCTATATATTGCATCAAAAGTTGAATAATGTATAAAAGATCCTCCTCCACAAATCTATTATGGTTTGCGTATCTCTTGAATATCTTCTAATCCATTGGTCAGGAGGTTGATGCCTAGCCTCTGGCACCATTATAGGGTGGTGAAATCAGTAAGAAGTGAAGCCTTGTTGGAATCCTACCAGCCATCACCTCTGGGAATATTGGCACCCTAACCCCTCATCTTTTTCTATTTTGCTTTCTGGTCATTAGACGAATAGACCTCACCCACCACATGATTTCACCATGATGTACTATGCTGCCACAATTTCAAAACAAGAATGGCAATTATTCACACACAGACACTTTAAAAAACTGAATCAAGATAACTCTCATCTTCAAGTTGATTGTATCAACTATTTGTTCATGGTAAAATGAAGCTAACACAAAGCTCAAAGTGGTTTGTTTTTTTTTTGCATGCTAGTCAGTAATTGACTTATTGCCTTTAATCAGAAAGGAAAGAAGATTTATATTTATTCTATTCTATTTAATATATTGATTCAGCCAATTAAACAACTCTTCAGTAATTACTATGAATACAATAGTGCAAAGACCAAAACTTTTCACGGACATAGGCTAGAGAAGAGACAGTTTCTGAAGAGCTTCCATATAACCCAGCAATCCCACTCCTTCGTATTTATCCAACAGACCACAAACCAGGCCACACTAAAGCCACCAGCACAACTATGCTCATTGAAAAATTATATACCATAGTTAAGATATGGAATCCTCCAGATCCCCTTCAGGGGACAAATGGATCAAGAAAATGTGGTAGGAAGTGATGCTGTGGCTCAAGTGTTAGAGCACACGCCTTGAACTGAAGAGCTGAGGGATAGCACCCAGGCCCATAGTTCAAGCCCCACAACTGTGATATATATATATATATATATATATATATAGTTTTTGTATATATGCATATAGGTATATATGTATATATGTTTATGCATATATATATATACATAATGAAATTCTATGCATCCATCAGAAAGAATAACATTGTTCCATTTGTAAGGAAATGGAAAGACTTGGAAAGTAAAGTAAGTAAGCAAAGTAAATCAGACCCAAAGAAACATACGTTGCATGATTTTCTTCATTTGTAATAATTAGAATGTACCTATAAATCTAGAAGTAAACTCAGATAGTAAAAGATAAAAAAAATTACACTTGGGCATGATATGTTAAACAGGATTCTAAGCATTCACACAGTGAAATCAAAAGAAGATATTCATAGGAAAGGATCACAAGGGCTCAATAGCTATGTGCAAATGATCATATAAAATGATATGTATCAAAATGAACTCCAAGAAATGGAAAGGAGAGGGTTTTTTATTTTACTTTTTGTTTTTTTCCCTTCTATTGTTCCTTTTTGATTGCTATTTTTTGATTTCTGTACCTTTTGCCTTGTATGTAAGTTCATGTGATTTGGGGAGGGGAAATGGAAGCACACAAATGGTGGGACAAAGGGTGAACTAGTTCAACAATGACACTAGACACTGTTTGAAATGAACTGTACAATTTTGGTGGAGTGGGGGGAGTCAGGAAGGAAAAACTGGGAGAAAATGAGGGAAGAGGTGACACTGTTCATAAGAAATGCTCTCAATACCTGACTTAAATAACTGTAACCCCTCTGTACATCACTTTTACAATTAAAACAACAACAAAAGTAACTGGAAACACTGTGTTAACTCTGCTTTGGTAGAGGTAGAAATGGGATCAGAGTGGGATCAGAGTAGTATAGCCTGGCTATCCTCAGGCTATCAAAGCAAGCTTTTTTCAAATTTTAATTTATTTTTTATTGTGAAAATACTGTACAGAGGGGTTACAATTACATGGGCAAGATAATGAGTACATTTCTTATCAAGCATTGTAGCCTCCTCCTTTGTTTCCCCTTCCCATCTCTTCCCATCCTCCCCCCACCCCCCTCTGCAAAGCAAGCTTTTTTTTTTTTAATTTTATTTTATTTTATTTGAGAACATACTGTACAGAGGGGTTACAATTACATGGGCAAGATAATGCATACATTTCTTACCAAGCATTGCAGCCTCCTCCTTTGTTTACCCTTCACCTCCCTTCCCATCCTCCCCCTTCCCCCCCACCCAATCATACCCCCGCTCCCCCCCCACACCGACATTGTAAAGCTGGTTTTGACATGACATTTTGTACTTCTCATTGTTGCAACAGGTCCACCTGAATCCTTAAACGACTTGTTTGTCCCCGTCTCCTCCACATGTTATACTGACATCAAATATAGTGAAAGCGGGGTTACACTGTGGGGGAGGGACATACAAAGCAACAAAGAAATAATCTTATAAATGCCTTAGAAACACATGCATGAAAGAAACAAAAACATTAAAATACATATTTGAGGGTTCGTTTTCCTAACATCACATTCTCTGACTTTTTCCACTTGACTCATACCTATACTAGATATTGCAAATAAGGGAAACCATGGGACCTATGTTTCTTTGGGCCTGGCTTACTTCACTTAATATAATTTTTTCCAAGCCTTTCCATTTCCTAACAAATGGGGAAATGTCATTCTTTCTGATGGAGGCATAGAATTCCATTGTGTATATATACCACATTTTCTTGATCCATTCATCTACTGAGGGGCATCTGGGTTGGTTCCATATCTTAGCTATGGTAAACAATACTGCAATAAACATAGTTGTGCTGGTAGCTTTAGTGTGGTCTTTTTTGTAAACATTAGGGTAAATGCCCAAAAGTGGGATTGCTGGGTCATAGGGGAGTTCTATGTGAAGTCTTTTGAGGAACCTCCATACTGCTTTCCAAAGTGGTTGAACAAGTTTACATTCCCACCAACAATGAAGTAAGGTTCCTTTCTGTCCACATCCCCTCCAGCATCTGTTGTTGTTAGAGTTCTTGATTTTTGCTGTTCTAACTGGAGTGAGGTGATATCTCAATGTTGTTTTGATTTGCATTTCTTTTATGGCTAGGGATGTTGAACATTTCTTCATGTGTCTATTGGCCATCCTTCTTTCTTCTTCAGAGAAGCTTCTCTTTAAGTCTTTCGCTCACTTACTTATTGGGCAGTTGTTTCTTTGAGGATTTGTTGTTGGGTGGTTTAATTTTTTGAGTTCCAAGTATATTTTATACATGAGACCCTTGTCCGTTGTATGGCTAGTAAAGATCTTCTCCCACTTCATGGGCTTTCTATTGATCTTGCTAGCTATGTCATTTGCCCTGCAGAAGCTCTGCAACCTTATGCAATCCCATTTGTCCAACCTTTCTTTGATTTGTTGTGTTTCCGGGTCTCTATTCAGAAAATTTCGGCCTGAGCCAAGGAGACCCAGGGTTTCTCCTATTCCATACTGTAATGTTTTCAGCGTGTCTGCTTTGAGTTCAAGGTCTTTGATCCATTTGGAGTTGATTCTGGTGCAGGGTGATATATAAGGATCTAGCTTTAGTTTTCTACATGTAGTTAACCAGTTTTGCCAGCGCCATTTACTGAAGAAGCTCTCTTTCTTCCATTCTATTGTTTTAGCTCCCTTATCGAAGATTAGATGGCTATAGGTCTGTAGGTTCATTTCTGGGTTTTCAATTCTATTCCATTGGTCCTGAGGTCTGTTCTTATGCCAATACCAAGCTGTTTTGATTACTATGGCTTTATAGTAGAGTTTGAAATTTGGTATTGATATTCCTCCAGCAGTGTTCTTTCCGTTGAGGAGCATTTTTGCAATTCGAGGTCTTTTATTGTTCCATATGAATTTTTGGATTGCCTCTTCTATTTCCTTGAAGAAGGAGGGTGGAATTTTGATAGGTATTGCGTTGAATTTGTAGATAGCCTTGGGAAGTATTGCCATTTTCACGATGTTAATCTTTCCAATCCAGGAGCATGGGAGGTTTTGCCATTTTTTAAGTTCTGTGTTGATTTCCTTTTTCAAGATTTTAAAGTTTTCATCATAGAGGTCCTTCACTTCTTTAGTTAAGTTAATTCCTAGGTATTTTATTTTTTGTGGGGCTATTACAAATGGAGTTGCTTTCCTAATTTCAGCCACACTTTTCTCATTGTTGGCATACAGAAAAGCCATTGATTTTGGGGGGTTAATTTTATAACCTGCTACTTTGCCAAAGTTTTGAATCAGCTTGAGTAATTTGGGAGTGGAGTCTATGGGATTCTTTAAATACAAGATCATGTCGTCTGCAAAGAGGGAGAGTTTTATTTCTTCTTTCCCTATTTGGATCCCTGTTATGTCTGCATCTTGTCTTATTGCTGTAGCTAGGCATTCTAATACTAGATTGAAGAGAAGTGGAGAGAGTGGGCATCCTTGTCTTGTTCCTGAGTTAAGAGGAAATGGCTTTAGTTTTTCACCATTGAGTATAATGCTGGCTGTAGGTTTGTCATATACAGCCTTTATTGTATTGAGGAATGTTCCATGGATTCCTAATTTTTCCAAAACCTTCATCATAAAGGGGTGTTGGATCTTGTCGAATGCTTTTTCTGCGTCTATTGAGATAACCATGTGGTTCTTATTCTTGCTCCTGTTGATGTGATGAATAATATTAATTGATTTGTGTATATTGAACCAGCTTTGCATCCCTGAAATGAATCCTGTTTGATCGTGGTGTATGATTTTTTGGATGAATTGTTGAAGTCGATTGGCCAAAATTTTGTTGAGAAGTTTTGCATCAATGTTCATCAAAGAAATGGGTCTATAGTTCTCTTTCTTTGATGAGTCCCTGCCTGGTTTTGGGATGAGGGTTATGATGGCTTCATAGAATGTGTTCGGTAGTGAGCTTTCTCTTTGAATTTCATTGAAGAGTTGGAGGAGAATTGGTGTGAGCTCTGCTTTGAAGGCCTTGTAAAATTTCGTTGTAAAACCATCTGGTCTTGGACTTTTCTTAGCTGGGAGGTCTCTTATTGCTGTTTCTATTTCAATGCTTGAATTGGGCCTGTTAAGATAGTTTAACTCATCTTGGTTTAGTTTTGGCCTGTCAATATTTGCTAGGAAGAGGTCCATTTCTGTCAAGTTCTCAAACTTATTAGCATAAAGTTTTGAGAAGTATTCCCTTATAATGTTCTGAATCTTGGTTGTTTCCGTGGTGATGTTTCCATTCTCATCTCTGAGTTTATTAATTTGGGTGTGTTCTCTTCTTTTTCTGATAAGATTTGCTAAGGGTCTGTCAATTTTATTAAGTTTTTCGAAGAACCAACTCTTTGTTTTGTTGATTCTTTCTATAGTTTATTTGGATTCTAATTGATGTAATTCTGATTTAATTTTGATTATTTCTTTCCGTCTACTGGATTGGGGTTTATCTTGCTGCTCTTTTTCAAGGAGGTTTAGATGTGTCATTAAATTGTTAGTTTCAGATCTCTCTAATTTGTTGATGTAGGAGCTCAGAGCTATAAACTTGCCTCTGAGTACTGCCTTTGCCAAAGCAAGCTCTTATAGAAGACAGTTTCTAAGTTAATTCCTGAAGAGGACAGGCAAAACGAAGATTTCTAATACAAAAAATGTTACATGCAGAGTACTAAAGAAGTGTTTGCTTCACTGTAGTCCATGGTGTAAGTAAGGGAAGTGTGTCTATTGGATGGGTCCTTGCTTTAGTTTCTTTCTAAGACAGCATGCTTACTTCAGCTAATAACTTTTCTTATTTGTCCTTTGCAAAAACGTGAGTACCGTGCTTACAGGGCTGAGTTTTAATTGCAACTTTGTCTAAGAATAATACATATACTCATATACTCAAAATAGTATAGAGTTAAGGGAGAGCGTGTGAAAAGATGAGTGGTACCTTTATCTTATAAGCAAATGTTAAGAGCATTCAAGTGAGAAAAGTGAGAATGACAAAGTGAAGGTAAATGGTTGGTGAGATTTAGAGAAAAAAATTATATTCATCCCACTTGTTGCCATAAAGTATAATCCCTAATATTTAGTAAGCTTTAGCGAAACTTTAATATGCAGGCATCTTCACTGTATGCAAGCCCATCAGTAGAACTGTTACACATTTCATTACTTTAAAAGCAAACAATGAAAAAAATTTAAAAAGCAAATAATAAGACAATACTTAAATTAAAATGGTGCCAGAATTTATATAGCAAGTTTATAGTCTCCCCATCTGGAAATCTTTCCTGTTTCTTTATTTTCTCTAACACAAGTCCTCTCTTATTGTTTGCCAAGTCTAAGAAAAAAGGGATTAAGACCAATTTACTGAACCAAGTAGAAGAATTCAGTGATTTTCCTTAAAGCATATCATTGAAATGAAAGAGGATCTCAGACTTATAAAGGAAAAAAATAGAGATCACGTTAAAAGAATTGTATTTTTTGTTTTGTTTTTGCTGTGGTGGTGGTTTTTTTGTAGTCCTCGGGAACTCTGGGTCTGGGTGCTGTCCCTGAGCTCTTCAGCTCTCGGTAAGTGCTCTACCACTTGAGCCACAGTGCTATTTCCAAAGAGAATTTATATATATATATATATATATATATATATATATATATATATCACTATGGCTGGGACTGAGATCAGATGGGAATGACTGCTAGGCATAGCTATTCCTATGAGCTTGGCAGATGTCAATATTTCTATCTTTAACCAAGGCTAAGAGGTAAATTAGAAATTAAAGAAAATGTTCAGCATAAATGATTTAAATGATTTATTCTAATCTACATAGATAAGTATTGGGGTCCACAGATTATTCTCTATAATTTGCTATCAGAATGTTTTCATTAAGTATATTCTAAACACAAAATGACAATATTTTCCTATGCTGGAAACAGTTTACAAAATCTGACATTTACTATTCTTTAAAATTACATCTAGATGTATAATTTTTCTTTGTTAACACTGATGTACATAGTTTATTGTTCCTTCTATTTAATGCCATGTCTGAGAGCACTGGTACCAAAATTAGCTCATTAAAATGGCTATAGGTTTAAACATAATTTTACTTTTTATAATTGACTTGTCAATATATCTATGCATGGATGTATTATTGAATGCTTAATACTGGAAATTCTTACCCTACCCAAATTTTAATGAAGTGAACTAATAAAGCAGAGTAAAATTACATTTTATTCATTTATACTTAAAGTATATTAAGTCATATATAGTAGTTGATATAAGATAGCAAAAGGTTATTTATATATACATATATATATATATATTGTTCTTAGATTCTTTTCTACACAAAAACAGAAGACAATGATAACTTGCCTGAAAAACCCCAATGCCTCCTGTGCCAGAAAAAGGAAGCAGATTTCTCTATGGATCCTCATATATCATAAGTAAGCTTTGTTCCACTCTAGGTAAATGTGTGTTTTATAATTATACTGATAATTCAAAGTGTATTAACATTCCTTTCTATCATTTATATTATTTATTCATAGTATTGAGCTATGGAGAGGAAAGGAAAATGTATACAATACAGACAGAATTTTAACAGGACTCAGGAGTAGTACTTGTTAGCATTCCCTCCATATCAGGTCCTCAGCCCTTCCCACTTCACTCCCTGAAGCAGCTTACAGCCTCCAGGTACATCAGCAGAATTCCCCCCCACCTTCAGACCTGAACTCCTCCCTGCCCTAGAACTCTCCTGGAATTGGTTGGCATTCCCACCCTTCTCCCAGACCCAACTACCTCCCACCCTTAGCTCTAGAAGTTATAAGGATTCACCTGGATAGGGGCAGGCTTCATATTGCTTCCTGTGCCATAGGAAAGATGCTCCCCCAATAAACCTCCTTATAAAGTAAACCTCCTTCTCCTTTATGTGACTCTCTCCACATGGCTCTCTGTGATGGCTGCCTATAGCACTTACTTATTTACTAGTTAAAATGTATGTAGAATTGTAAAAATATAATAGTTATGCCATAATTTCAGAAGATTTAATATTAAAATTCAAGTTATCTTTCAGCTTTTGCAAAGAAATGTCATTGTTTAAAGATTTGATATGTACTGGGTTCTTTGTGACATTTTGGTCAGTATACTAAAATATTTGAGGATATATGCATACCTAAAACCTGGGGTCTTTATGGTTCATATATTCAGATATTGTTGTGAGATAGATAGCTTTGGTTTTCAGACACAGTCCCTCTGGTATTTGTACCCTTCTCCAACTTTGCAGTGGAGCTGGACTAACATCTTATCAAGGAGTCTTCTCAGCCCTCTGAACCTACACAAGAAAATAACTTCTCTCTAGAATCCTTACTTTTTCTTAGCTGGAAAAGGCTATTTCC
This sequence comes from Dipodomys spectabilis, assembly GCF_019054845.1. Taxonomy (NCBI): domain Eukaryota; kingdom Metazoa; phylum Chordata; class Mammalia; order Rodentia; family Heteromyidae; genus Dipodomys; species Dipodomys spectabilis. Next base: position 7,557,019 of record NW_024871113.1, read on the forward strand.
ATTTAATCACAAAAATGTAATATCAATGTTCCCAACTACTATTTTTGGAACTAAAAACCAGTATCTATTAAATTGTATTGTAAGAAATATAATAGAGAGTATGAAATTCAAATCTACATAATTTAATTCATAGGTTACAAGCCATCGTGGGTCAATAAATAAATTTAGCAATTACTGGCTCCTTTCTAAATACTAAATGCTATTTTAAAAAAGAGCAGAGAATGTCAGAGAACCTCTCACGTGCCAAGGGCTTAGGAAGTTATTTCACTATGTATGTGCATCTATACATACACATTATATTTTACATGAGGATATAAAGATCTCCATGATCAATGTTTAATCAATATAGACTAACATTGAATGGTGTACATGACAGCTATTATTTTAGTTTAGAAATTATACTTTTTGAATTGTGTTTTGGAATACTGTTGTCAGCCTATAGTCAAGATATAAAAACACCCAGGAATCCCTTCTTTACCTCTTGGAACTCCATCCTTAAGGAGTGAGCTACTTAAATTGCTTGAATAACTGGATTCTATTTCGTGTAATTCTGATAAGTTCTATTGTCAATATGTGTATTGTTTACTTTCCCTTTTACAAGTCAACATCAAAAATAAAGGATCTATTATCAACCTTACACATTGCGAAAATGCCTGAAATAAATGCTAACACGTAATATAGAATAAGTAAGCCGGAAGCTGGTGGCTCACGCCTGTAATCCTAGCTAGTCAGGAGGCTGAGATCTGAGGATCGCGGTTCAAAGCCAGCCCAGGCAGGAAAGACTGTGAGACTCCTATCTCCAATAAACCACCAGAAAACCGGAAGTGGCGCTGTAGCTCAAGTGGTAGAGGAGTGCTCGCCTTGAGCTGAGGAGCTGAGGGACAGCGCCCAGGCCCAGAGTTCAAGCCCCACGACCGACAAAAAAAAAAAAAAAAAAAAAAAAATATATATATATATATATATATATATAGAGAGAGAGAGAGAGAGAGAGAGAGAGAGAGAGAATAAGTAATACAAGAATGTAGTTGGAGCATAATTTCTTCTGGGACCAAGACCAGAATTTGATGATACTAGAAAATACCATTGCTTACAAAAGACTCAAATTTATACATTTTATTTTCTCAAAGATAGAAACTGCTAGACTTTGTCTTACAGGTAGTAAGATTAGGCTATAGGAAAGACTATTATAATAAGCATATGCTCTTTTAACCCTATTGGAATTGTAAAGCATCCAAGTTGTCTCACATGTATAAATATCAAAGTTAGTATTTGAAAATAAAGCTTATAAAAGCAGTATCATCACCAGCATTAGAAAAATATGTTATTGTTACTCATTCTGCTGCTTACAAGTGATTATCTATGCATTTGTACTATTTTTGCATTGCATAAGAATAGCTATCCCAAAAAGACACCTGTTTAACCTGTACTACATTAAAATACTTTAGTTGTTTTTCATTCTTTCCATAGTTCTTTAACGTCTATGGATAAAGCTCAGAGTATTGCATGTGTTAAGTCAGCACTATTCAACCAAATTACAGCTCTCTTTATCTCTTTACTTATTTTTAATTGATATAAATCTTTATGATGCACAATGTTTTTATTCTTCTTTCTGTGCTTGTCCTGGGGCTTGAACTTAGAGCCTGGGTGCTCTTCATGAGCTTTTATTCTCGAGGCTAGTGTTATATGATTTGAGCCAGAGCTCTATTTCTGGCTTTTTGTTTGGTTAATAGAAAGAGTTTTATGGACTTTCCTACCCAGGATGGCTTTGAACCTTAGATTTCTGCCTTCTGAATACCTAGGATTACAGGCTTGAACCCCAAGTGCTCAGCTTCTAATATGTTTTAGTATATGTACCCTGCCAGTAGTCTAACTCAAGCTAATAGCATGCATGTTAGGTCACATACCATTTGCAGATTAGAACACCAAAAATCTTTAAAGTAACCTAATGTCCTTTGGAATTTTGAAAATGTTCTACTTCCATAATCTGCGAATTTCAAAATTTTAATTTCTACCAGTGATGAAAAGATAACTGAGGCTTGCTCTGACTAATCACATAACATTATTGATTCTTATTGGTGGATTATTGGCTCACTGATTGATTGGGAGATGGTGAAACAGGTTTTCATTTGAAGTCCAGTATGATTTGTAGTCTTCCTATTGAAACTCCTGCATGCAGAGATTACACATATATACTACCACACTTAGATCCTGACTTAGATTTTAAAAGGATCTCTTCTAAATAGATAAACTTGAAACAGTATTAAATTATTTGATTTTTGAGAGTTATAGGTCAAGATATATTGCCCTTCAATATAAAAACATAAATACTCTTTATGAATGTGAATTTAATTATATGTTATCTACATACAGTAGAATTGGCTCCTAAACTATCTAAGTAATACCATATAATTGTTAATACACAATAATGAGCATATATCATAAGTACCATTCACATTATACCTATCAGAAATTATTGTGTCCTAATTTTTCATTTACTAATCTTTAAGAAACCATTTTGGTTTTCTCACATTCACTTGGGAAGATTTCAAAAAGCCAGATTGTAAATAAAGAAAAAAATTATGGAAAATCAATTTGCACCACCTCTGAGAGAGTCAAAACTTGCATAGGTGCCAAATGAAAGGTGTGAGGCCCTTCATAAACACCCTGTAGGAGTTAACAAGAGTGATGCTTCATTTCCATAATGCCCTGTATTTGCATCTGTTGATACCTCCCAGGTACACTATAATACAATTAGTGATGGTACAGCTGAGCAAAAGTCTACTTTGTGCCAAACAGGTTGTGATTCTACCACTTTGTTAATAAAAATGACCATATAAACATTCTATGCATTCCAAAGACTGAGGAAAGCAATAAAATTGGTCTTGCATCAATGCACACCACCTGGTTGTCCTCCTGGTTGCCTCTTTGTATTTTTGTGAATACATAAGCCCTAATATAGGATCATGTACACCCTTCCAGAACCCATTCCCAGAAATTAGTGTAGAACAAGTGTGATTATGTAGTATGCAAAAGGAAGAAGAAATACATAAAGAGAAATCTTGAACCTTTTGGGAGTCCCTCCTGAGCAGGAAAGTACAGATGATCACCTGGAAATGTGTGCTCATCTGCATACACAAGCTGGAGGGGAACAGCTCGAAGGAAACAACCCTTCAAGCCATCAGTGAGGCCACCACAGTTCTCCTCTCATCCAGAAAGACTCCGATGTTATGTTCTGTGCTATTTATTATGTATTGTATTCATGTATTTGTATATAAACTTATTATTATTATTAATTACTGTAAAATGAGAACAGAGTTTTGAGCAATTGCTTCCATCTCTGCTTAAGAGACACCACCCCTGTCAACTCAGTGAATGTTGAATAAAGATGGTGGAAGAGTTATACAGAAGAGGAGAAACATGTGTAGAGAAGTTGGCAGGAATAATAAACTCTGATACCTAACTCTTAAATGACCTGCAATAGGAAGGTATCCAAATGGATAAGATAATTTGAATATTAAGTAGCCAAACCATAAGTCCTTTTTCCAGGATTGAGGCACTACATATTTTTCTCACCTCCGCCCCCTCCTCTCTCTTCTCCTCACTTTGCCTTCTATTTCATTTCCATTCCCATTCTTATTTGTTTTATGGGGATCCAGTACCATAGGTTTAACTGATAACCTCAAGCTTTCACTCTATCACTTGAGCCAGGCCTCCAGTCTACCATTTTGCTGGTTAATTGGAGATAAAAGACTCACCAGTTTTGTCTGCCCTCCCACCCCCACCACTGTTTTGAACCAGGATTCTCTTATTTAAACCTCTTGAGTAGCTACAATCACATGCATAAGCCATGACTACCTAGCAATTTGGGGGCTTAAACTTGGGGCATCACTCTCCAGAAGAAGGCACTCCTCCATTTGAGTTACATCATAAGTCCTTTTTATCCCAGGTTTAGTCTGGGACCACAATCTTCCTATTGTACTTTTTGCAAACTAGGATTACAGATGTGATAGACACACCAGGCTGATTTGTCAAGACAAGGGTCTCACCAACTTTTTGCTTAGACTGGCATCGAATTGCTCAATCTCTGCCTCTCAATTAACTGAGATTACAGATGTGCAAATCACAACTAGCCCTAAACTACCTCACTTTCTTCCTCAGAAACTTCATCCCATTTTACTATTTCAATTCTTATTTCCTAGAATGATGGGTTTTTTAAATCATCTGTAAACTCATTTCTATTTTCTATGAATTTTCAGCCATTATTTTCAATTATCTCTCACCCACCTTCCTGCTCTGAGAAATTTTTTTGGGGGGTCCAGTCGTGGGGCCTGAACTCTGGGCCTGGGCGCAGTCCCTCAGCTCTTCAGCTCAAGGCTAGCGCTCTACCAGTTGAGCCACAGCGCCACTTCCAGCTTTTTTCTTTTTGCTTATGTGGTGCTGAGGAATCGAACCCAGGGCCTCAGGCATGCAAGGCAAGCGCTCTACCACTGAGCCAACTTCCCAGTCCTCTGAGAAATTTATTAACCAAAGCTCCTTTCTTCTACAAGATCCAAAGAAGACATGAGACACACTGTGCATTTTCTTTGAAATATTGCATCACTCCTGGCATATTTTTCTGTTGCCATTTGAAGTATTTTCAAATTTTTCAGGACTGAATGACAAAATATTAAATTTGATGGCCTTTCAAACTTTTTTCTACTTTAATCCTGACTTTGATTGACAGACCAAATTAACAAAGTAGTTTCCAGCCTTATAGCCTTTGGGGAGAGGCAATTTCCAACCATATTAAATGCAATATTTGTTCTCTTTACCTCATTAAGTTCAAGCTAATATTTACTGAGCATAGAGTACCATATAAATGGAAATAGTTGTTAGCTATTATACTTCTACCTTGCTACACCTACAAGGATTACTCAATTGCCTTCAATGGTGTAAAAGAGTGAGCATCATACTTTAACCATCACTGAAGTCCACATTATTTCATTGAACATTAGGAAAATAAACATCTATTTATATAATTTTAATCCTCTACTTTCCCATTATAAGTAACACTAACATGAGAGCACTTGACAAGAAGAAAAATTTTAAGTCAGTGAAAAGAAATGAATATGTAACTCAGACACAGAAGTTTAGTTTTTTCCACTTCAGCTGAATAAACCCACAACTTATAACCAGCTATTGGGAAAGTGTTTCAGAAATGTTTCTCATTTACAATTTGAAAGATATAACACTCTCACCTATCCACATGCAAAAGTGATAGCTCATACATTTTCCTGCCAAAAGAAAATTACCACAGAATGAAGGCTTGTCCACAAATCAATGGCTAGATCTCATGCAGAAGTTAAGCCATCATGTTTGCTTCTTAAGTAAATGCATCACAAGCCTTATTCTTGCCTAGAAAATATGTAATGGACATATTAAAAATATTTAATGTTTACTTATTTCCTGATCCTTTTTCACTCTTCAAAGATTATGTTTTTCATTGTCAGTTATTACTCTGTATTTCCTTTAATTCAATTTGAAACCACTATACCCAGATTATATACCCTTATTATACCTTCAAATTTACTGAACTAGGTTCATTCAATCCAACCCATGGTTTTTACACCAATTATAATGGAGACATCTTAAAATGACTGTGGTTATACAAAGAGCAAAGTAGGTGTGTTAGTTTATGCTCAAGAGATCTATTATCAAGAAAATAATATAATTATAAAAATTACTTTAAAATAAAATCTATTTGGGAAACCTCTTATTAGTATTGAAGACAAATAACCAGTTATTTACAAGATAGTTCCCAACAGTTTTATTGTGTAAGGACCACATTTATCCTCCATATGATGATATGAAAAGACCAAATGAGCAAGAATTGACACATTTTCTGAATACTTTCAAAATACATGCATGTGGAAGAGAGTGAAGAGAGAAGTGCAGACCAGGAGCTTATAGAATTTGTAAAGTTCTTCAGACACCCCTGGTGTGTTGCAAGCCAGGACACCATGTCTATCTAAAGGCCACTTGTCACATCTGAGTTCCTTACCATTGAGTCTAACCGTGCTTAGTAGTCCTCTCTGGATTTTGGAGGCAATATATACTACAGGTAGCAAAATCCCTTATTAATGCACTTGCAAAATTATCAATTGCATGTGAAACCTGGAACAGGAGAAGACTTTGCTATGGGACCCAGACTACAGGGAAGCTACTCTGTTCATATAATCCAGGGTAGCACCTGATGTTTCCTGTGTCTGTGGTGCAAAAGAAGGCTATGCAAGTGCTCTAGAAATTGGCCCAAAACTACTCTTCCAGGCAAAGGTTGGCATGCCAGTGTGCATGATCATGGAAGATAGTGTAATTGTATGACTGGAAATGCCTATTTAGCATCCAGGAGTACATAATTGTGGGGTTGATTGAGTGGGGCAGTATGACCTATGCTGTGATGAAATAAGTGTATTTTGGATCTCACCTTAGGCACATAAGTTAAGAAATTTACACAAGGAGGTGACCAGACACTCTTGCCATCTGTGTTTCTTGTGATAAAACCTGTACTCCAACTCATACTATTACCCTATAAAGGTATAGTTCCTTCCTCCACTGCTTGGAAGAAGGGGAGCCTTATGATGATATTTTATGTCACCATGTGGAGATAAGTTAAAAAGTAATTGCTAGCAGGAGTGAGTGGCTCACAGCTACAATCCTAGCTAATCAGGAGTCTGAGATCTAAGGATCTCTGTTTAAAGCCAGCCCCAGGGCAGTGATGTCCTTGAGACTCTTATCTCTAATAAACTAACGAAAAAGTCAGTAGAGGAGCTGTGGCTCAAATGGTAAAGAACTATTCTTAAAAAAGAGAAGTTCAGAGACAGTGCTTGGGCCCTGAGTTCAACACCTAGAATCTGCAAAAAACAAGATGATTGCTGTTTCAGGATGGGCTAATCATCACTTCTGACCAAAAAGAAAGCAGTGATTGAAAAATCCTACAACTGGTAAAGCAACAAAGTGTGCTTCTGGCTGTTTTTTTGTTTGGAGAGAGAGGTGCCCCTAAGACATGCAAAGATACAAAAATTCTAAACACTAATGGATGAAGAAAGATAAGGAAAGCTGAAGGAGTTGTGTGAACCTTCAGAAGTGGCATTGTGCATAACCAACTTGTCTAATGTAAGAACATCCTCAACAGAAGAAATCCAACATTAGGTAGAGGGGATGCTGGTTATGACTATTAATTTTCCTTGTAATCCTTCATCATAGAGAATCAGCCATAAATGGAAGGCCATGGATAGTGGCTATACATAAATTTAACAGCTCAATTAGGTAAAGCCACAGTGAAATGTCACACTTGCTAGTAGCAGAGACTTAGACTGAATCTTCAATATGACAAAAATCTCTCAAGCCAGCCACTTACTAGCTAGTGGATTACACTAAGCCACTTCTACCCTGGAGAGGCTGTGCTTCATGTCACTGAAATTGTCACTGACTAGTTTAGATTTTTGTTCTTCCTGACTGCAGAGTACTTCTGCATTCCAGCACTGCAGTCACTGGGCTATGAACATGTTGCCCATTCTCATTGCCCCATAACAAGGGAATCACTTGACAACAATGTAGAAGTTACATGGTTTCAAGATTGTACTTTGTGCTGCATTATCCAAGAAAGGATCAGCAAGCTGTAACTATGTGCATTATTAGATCACTGTGGAGACTTCTTTTGGTAGTAAAAGAGAATAAAAGTTACTATACTTGGAAAGCCAAACTTTATTACCATGAAGAGCTAAAAATGCTGCTGAAGATCAGGGAAGAACATGTCTGAAAACCAGGGGCTGAAGTAGGAAACTTTTGGTGACTCCCATGCTCTGTTAAGATAGTGAGTGAGCCAATACACTGGACCTCACAGCAGTAAGTTCAAGACTAGACTAGTGTATGATGTCCCTTTTATTGGAGGCTGTAAAGAAGGTAGAAGAAGGAAACAAACAACTGATATATTACCTAACTCTAGTAGTCTGTTTCCATAAGAGACTAGGAAGGGAAGATCATTTTTTAATAATTTTCCTTAGGCCACTGACTAGCATCCTGCACTTACATTCCGCCTTTGGAAGAAGAATAAATCGCACCAAAGTACATAGCACAGTCTTCAAAAGAGCCTTCAGCCATGCATAGCAACAATACTGCCAAGGACAATTGAATTATTTTTCATAATGTACCATTTAAAAAATTCCATTAAGCTATTCTTCAAAATAAATAAAAAGTATAGTTGTCCTATATATATGATGAAGTCCATTTTATGACATTTTCATATAACCTACTTACATTCTTCTATATTCTTTAAATCATTCCTAGATTACTTGTGTATAACATACAATAATGATAAATGCTGTGAACATAGTTATATTACTATAATGTTTAGAGTAAGGATTTTCAAAAGTTTATTACAAGTTTAGTACAAAAAATTTTAAAAATAGTTTGATCTTCACCTGGTTGAATCTGGATGTTGAACCCACAGGTATGGAAAACCAATGCAATGCCTAATGCAATGCTTCTCTTTTGTTGTAAATATTTTATGTTGGATTACATAGTCAAAGCATATGTACCAGCATCTAAGAAGCTAGTTAACAACAAGCATGAACTGCAGATAACAAAAACAAAACATCTTACATTTTCCTCAGTAGTTTAGATACTAAAAGAGTTGTAAGATTATAAATTTATTTTTCCCAGTCTCTAATACAATAAATATAAAACAAAAACATAAATGGGGAATTCCTCATGGTAATTAATAGGAAAAGGACACAACATCACTTTACTTCAGGCATCTTACCTCAAGCTACCTACCATGCCAACACATGCTCAGCACATGTACACATGCACACATACACACACACACACACACATGCCCCTTATCCCCCAAATCAAAACTAAGAAAGTAAAGGATAATGTACTGTGAGACATACCAACAGAACTACTGTGATTATGCAATTTGAAAATCAATCTGAAAAAAAAATCAAGGGGTCACTCTGAGGAGGAGAAAAAATGATGTGATCAAAACTGGATCTGTTAGAGATGACAGGATTTCACTATGAAGAAAGAAAGCTTTAAATCACTGTATTTACAGTATTCCTTGCAGATATGTGTTGAGATTTAAATCCCAAAATTATTCTTTGCCTAGAAATGGCTATGTAAATTCCTAGTACCTGAATATTAGAAGAAAAAAAGGCATGACTGAGATTTTTCTATACTTTCAATAATCACAGAACAGAATGGGTGATGCATCCCTCTAACCCAGTTATATAGGAGAAATGGATAATCACAGAGCAATTTAGACTTGTTTAAAACTTCCTCATAAGATACTTTTAAGTAGAAAGTTGGCCAATGTTGCATATAAGGAAACAACATTGCCCAACAGCCTGCTATTAATAGAAACTATAGCTTATAGAAAACAAATTGTTTAAATAGGGATACAGATTGACCCACTGAAATAATGAGATGTACAAGACACTATGTTGAAAAACGAACTTTACAATTTAGGCAGGGGAGGGGGGAAGTGAGGACTGTAGCTGAGGAGGTGGGAGGGACAGGATGGTAGGGGAAAAACAAAGGAGGACGCAACGATGCTGGATAAGAAATGTACTCATTACCTTGCTCATGTAACTGCAACCCCTCTGTACAGTATTTTCACAATAAAAAAACTTATTAAAAATAAAAGAAAAGAAAGGATGCAGTACACAAAACATAAGAAAAAATAAGCTATGATTTTGGAAGAAAATAGATGGGATTGGCAAAAAAAAACCTAAGAGACAGTAAAATTAGAGCACCAAGTTACGAAATGTACAACCACAGCCACAGTATTGCATCTTTATTGCGGGGGGGGGGGGGGGGGGGGGCGGGGAGGCTTGAATTCATGACTGTACCTGGGATGTTTTATGTTCAAAGCCATTTGAGTCAAAACCTCCACTTCTGGTTTTTTAGTGGTTAATTGAAGATAAGAACCTCACAGATTTTCCTACCCAGGTTTGTTTTGAATCACAATCCTGAGATTACAGGTATGAGCCACCAGTACCTGGCTAACAGTGAATATCTTGATTGAAGAGTATCTTTTAAAATGGAACAAATAAAGAATAAAGTAAGATTCAAAAGAGCCTCAGGAAAGAATCACATTATAACAAACATGGATGAGGATTTCATTGTTGTCTCAAAAGATGTCTATATAGTAATTATAGGAAAAGCAGAAGAGCAAAAGAGAAAGACAGCCTACAAAAATCAGTCTATAATGCAAGGAGAATCTAAAAACAAAACAGAAACAACAGAACATATTGAGTTATAAATTCTGCTTCTATGTCCACAATGCAACACTCTTCAACCCGTGAACTTAGATGTTCTCTATTTCCTCTATTTATTTTAATAAATATTTGAGACTAGGAGAGCTTGACTGGCCCAAGATGATGATCAAGGAAACTGAGGTCAAAGTTGAAGACTGAGTGATCTTGTCATGGAACCTCACACCATCTCATTGGTTCTGGAAATGGGCCTGTGATGGCCAGTTGAGACAACAAGCAGCAGTGTGAGAAATAGTAACCGTGACAGCTTGAAGGCCAAATTTCGACTCTGGTCATTTATCTGCCATTTAAAAATGTCTTCTGTGTTTCTCTAGGCTCACTAGTAATTTCCTCTCGATATTAGTTCAAGTGATTGCTCCAGGGAATAGCTGAAAATAACTCAAATTGGAAGGAATGCTGAAGCAGGATCCCTGTAGGGACCAATTACAAATATGCAGCCTCATTAAAGCTGTAAATACTTAGAGTGTGCATCAAGGCAGAACGCCCAACAGTGAACCACAGGTGTACACAGTTACTACCAATATTTAGCATCGTTCAACTTTGGACCATAATTTAAGTTAAATTATGGGAAAAGGCAGGTATGTGAGGCCCTCCCAATCAAAAAATCTGCAGTGCAAAGTGGAACTATCTACTCTATGACATTGTTTCTCCAACATGTCTCCTCACTCCCCAGGCTCCTTTTCTCCTAGCACTACAAACTGCCTAGAGTCTTCTGACTCACCAATGTGCTCTATACTAGCCTTCCTCTTTATCTCCTAGCTCATCCTCCTCATTTAGAATGATCAGAGTCGAAATTTGGCCTTCAAGCTGTCACGGTTACTATTTCTCACACTGCTGCTTTTTGTCTCAACTGGCCATCACAGGTCCATTTCCAGAACCAATGAGATGGTGTGAGGTTCCATGACAAGATCACTCAGTCTTCAACTTTGACCTCAGTTTCCTTAATCATCATCTTGGGCCAGTCAAGCTCTCCTAGTCTCAAATATTTATTAAAATAAATAGAGGAAATAGAGAACATCTAAGTTCACAGGTTGAAGAGTGTTGCATTGTGGACATAGAAGCAGAATTTATAACTCAATATGTTCTGTTGTTTCTGTTTTGTTTTTGGATTCTTCTTGCATTATAGACTGATTTTCGTAGGCTGTCTTTCTCTTTTGCTCTTCTGCTTTTCCTATAATTACTATATAGACATCTTTTGAGACAACAATGAAATCCTCATCCTACCTGGGCTGGTTTCAAACTGCAATCCTCAGATCTCAGCCTCCTAAGTAGCTAGGATTACAGGAGTGAGCCATCAGCAACCAGCTGAGTTTTATACTTGTTTTTTTTTATTTTTGTTTTGTTTTTTTCCACCCCCATCGTTGTGAACTCCGGACCTTGTATATGCTAGGCTGTCATAATACCCCTGAGTCTGACCTCCAGCTGTCTTTTAACGTTATTTTTAGAATAGGGTCTTATTTCTCATCCTGGCAAACACCTGAGCCACACCCTCTCTGCTTTCATGTTTCCACTTGTTGCTATGATCATAAATGAGTGGAGATAGCATCTTGTAGTCTTTTCTACACAACCTGATCAGGTACCTTGATCGTCCTAATCTTAGTCTCCCACATAGCTTGGGAAGACAGAAGTAAACCAGCATGCCCAGATGTAGGTTTAGAAGTGACTTCTTTCATTTTTCTTGTCAGATGGAGCCTCAAACTTCAATTAAGTAGCTAGGATCACAGGTTTGACCCATCAGCTCCTGGCTTACCTATAAGTTCTTGAAAAGTGAAAATGCATGCAGTCCCTGTGAATTTGGTCAATATATTAACTCCCTAAGATACAATGTCTTTCTTTAAAGAATACATATAGTATTTGTTGAAAATGATGGGGATTAAAAAAGGTTATTATTTTGTTTGGTTTTGCTTTTGGCAGTCATGGAGTTAGAACCCAGGAACCTAATTGATTCCCCTAAACTTGTTGACTTTAATTATTTTTTCAGATGATATATCTCACTTTTTTCATAAGCTAGCCTCAGACTCTAGTAGTTTACCTCTATTTTACTAGATTACAAGCATAGACCACTATGCCTGGTTTATTTGTGGAGATAAAGTCTCACATTTTGTCTCAGCTGGTCTCAGCCACCATCGTCCCATTCTGAGTAGCTGGCCTGTGTGCACTACCACACTCATCAGGAAAAGGTACTTTTAGTGTGGACACAACAAATTCATGTCTAAGGACCCATGTGTGAACTTCAGTCAGAAGGAGAATTCTGAATGTTCCAAAGTGTAAATTATATATAGGTTCCTGGGTGCCTTTTTCTGAAAATAAGAACAATAAATTTTATTGGACTCTATGCATGTGTTTTTTTCCCCACTTCAATATTCTAGTACTGCTCTGATTTATTCTATGTTACTAACATTGTCATTATAAGAAAAGTCTTTGAAAGGTGGGAACCAGTGGCTGAGGATCACAGTTCAAAGCCAGCCCAGGCAGGAAAGTAGTTGTGAGACTCTTATCTCCAATTGATCACCAGAAAACTGGAAGTGGTGCTGTAGCTCAAGTGGTAGAGCACTTGCCTTGAGCTGAAGAGCTCAGGGACAGTGCCCAGACGGAGAGTTCAGCCTTGTGACTGACCAAAACAAAAAAAAAGAAAAAAGAAAAAGAAAAGAGAAGTCTTTGAGGCCTGCTGAAGACAGATCACCAGGATTCACCACAAGTCTTTCTGACTTGGGGTTGACTATGCGAGAATCACATCTGAATAATAGATGTCAACTCTTCAAATGCATTTCAGGATGGTACAACAGAATGGTTTTTTATAGTCTATGTGTATTATTTTCTCCATTTCTCTGCAATGCTTTTCGTAATGGTTTATGAATTCAAGATACTCTTATATGACACATATGTGTCACTCATATGTGTCACTCATAAAAACTCATATGATGTCACTATGAAATCACAATCTTTGCCTTCATATTTCTTTATTACTTTACACCTCTACAAACTTTGCTCCTCAGTAAAATATCCCAGAGACTTTTCATAATACTCAGAGTCAACACTATTACTGATAGAACTGTCTACTGTCCTGATGACATGATTAGCTAAGAATTAAGGGAAATGATCACAACACCATAGGAAATTCACATTTAAATAATACTGACATGCTAAACAATGTGGAATTTCACAAACCATGAATGTTCTCATAAAGACTGTTATAGTAAATTAAGACCTTTTCTTTGAAAAAAGAAGTAAGTCAAGTGGCCCTTAATCATAGCTAGTAAGGAGACTGAGATCTGGAGAATGGAGGTTTGAGTCTTGAAGGTTTTGAGGCTTTGAGGTTTGAAGAAAAGTTTGTTAGACTCCATCTCTGTAATAAACAATAAAATCAGGGCTGGGGCGTGGCTCAAATCGTAAAGTGTCAGCCTAGCAAGGGTGAGGGCCCTGAGTTTGAACCCCAATACCATCAAAATAATTGAAGCAAATATCTGGTCTCTTACCAATGTCCTAGTAACTAAGTATGTACCAAATAAAAATATAATACAAACTTTTAATAGAGCAATTTTTAAAAAAACAAATTATTGCCATTGCAGTAGGAATCACTGACTGGAACATCCAGCAGGGGTTCATCTAGGACTTTTTTTTTCCTAGGAAGAGTAGATAAACTTAGAAAGCCAGGGCATTGTGAGGAATTCCTAAGTCAATGTAGAACAGAAGAAAGGAGAAATGCCTGAACTCATACTGTATTCTAATCTACCAGGGCTCTCACAAATAAACATCAACAAACTTCCCATGTGCCACTGTAAAATAACATGTGCATTTTAATATTGCATTAAAATTCTCTCACACAATATACTAATTCTCCATTGATCTCTGTAGAGTCATTATGTTTTTGAAACTGAGAGCCTAGGTGTGGCAGTGGAGAGGGAAACACAAAAGGAGGCCCGTTGCTCAGAGGACTTAGGAGATACAACCCTGTGAGGAAGTCCTATGAGTGTTTCTTTTGGGCTTGGAAGGTGGCTCAGTGGTAGAATGCTTGCCTTGCATGCATGAGGCTCTGAGTTCCATTCCTCAACACCACATAAGAAGAAAAAGCCAGAAGTGGTGCCATGGCTCAAGTGGTAGAGTGCTAGCCTTGAGCTCAAGAACTGAGGAACAGCTCCCAGGCCCAGAGTTTAGGCCCCATGAGAGTGTTTCTTCTTTGCCATCTAAACACTTTCCCATGGTCTCTCAGTATATAAATGGGTTCAGCCAGAAGATGAGGTAGGAATCTCATATCTATACTATTAACTGAACTCAGTGAAATGATTTTTCTTTTGTTTATAAAAGAAATTGATGTTGTTTATCATACTGTAAACACAATACTGTATGCTGAGTTTTAGTCTGAAGGTATCATTTATATCTAGTTCTAAGATCAACAACAACTCTTTGGAAATATTTGAAGTTTATAAATGACCTAATGCTCCTAAATTAAATTTACATTCTTGGAAAATAGGTTCTTCAGTATTGCCACTTAATAAAGACTAAAAATCCAATAATTATCTTAAACATGTTGCTATACCTACTACTACTACCATTTCCCATTTAGAACATAAATCTCTAGCTTGTGGAGTAATTGATCATATCCACTAGCTATGTATTGTGTGTTCCACCTCTTATATGGTGGCTTCTCTGTTCTTCCCTGGAAAATCTGACAGACTGCAAATTGTACAACACACTTGTGCACTATCGAATGCAGGTTTTCTATTAGACTACACTAAGTCTAAGCTATAGAACTTCATAAAGAGAGTACTAGGAAGATGATTTATGTGCATCATCAGCCACAGTAGAATAGGTAGGCTATACCTTTGTCTATACCAAAACTAAATGGACCCTTGCTTCCAGCTCAAGATTTGTAACTGAAAATGAATAACTAAGTACTTTTCATTTCTTTTTTCTTTTCTCTTCTTTCTTTCTTCCCTTCCTTCCTTCCTTCCTTCCTTCCTTCCTTTCTTTCTTTCTTTTTCTTCTGTTCTTTCCTTTCTTTTTTTCTTTCCTTCCTTCCTTCCTTCCTTTCTTTCTTTCTTTCTTTCTTTCTTTCTTTCTTTCTTTCTTTCTTTCTTTCTTTCTTTCTTTCTTCCTTTCTTTCTTTCTTCCTTTCCTTTCTTGCTTTTTTTGTCAGTCCTGGAGCTTGAACTCAAGACCTAGGAATTGTCCCTGAGCCTCTTTGTGCTCAAGGCTATTACTCTAACACCTGAGACAAGCACTACTTCTGGTCTTTTCTGAATAGTTTATTGGAGATAAGAGTCTCATGGACTTTCTTGCCTAAGCCCCCTTTGAACCACGATCCTCAGAGCTTAGCCTCCTGAGTAGCTAGGATTACAGGCATGAGCCACCAGTACCCAGCTACAACTAATTATTTTTAACAGCTGGTGTTAAAAGGGGAGATGTCTAAAATAATGAAATTTATTTTTATGGTTCCCATAAGGAACTGATACCATTTTAATCATTGCTCTATTTATATAGACATACATATTTTAAAAATATGTTCTATAATTAATCCTTAAATTTAAAGGTACTTTTCAATTAATTGATGTTCTTAATCTAGAATGCTACTACTACCATTTAAAATTGATACTTATCTAATAAATCTATATCAATGCAGGAGCAGGAATACTTTGATTATAATGCAATGTACTTAAGAAACAGCTAACAAGCTAGCATGATGAAAAAGTTTTACATAAAGCATAACTTGATAGAGAAATCTTTAACTAGGATGATGGAACATTGTAAGTAGATGCTAATAATTTCCTTTGCATTCATTCTCTCTCTCTCTCGTTCTCTCTCTCACTCTCTCTCTCTCTCTCTTTCTGATGCTAAGGATTGAAGTCAGAGACAAGCATTCTACCACGTCAGCTATTTTCCCATTCCTTATGTTTCAGTTTAATCTTTGAGACAAGAGCCCACTAATTTACCTGTGCTCACCTTGAACTCCCAATCCATTTGCCCCCATCTCTGGCATGTCTAGGATTACAGGTTACAGGGATGAACTACCCTGACTAACCTTATTAGATGTGTTTTAAACATATTAGTTGTAATTAGTTTGATAGGCAGTCCCTTTCTGTGTGTCTCCAATGTCTTGCTTTGTACTAGTAATTGTTAACCTATATCATAGCCACTTCTAAACATCAAGCACGTACATCTGTAAACAAGATTCTCATTTAACTTTTTCCCCTTATCTAGGAACTTGTAACTATTATTATAATGCCCACTACGTGAGATAGAAAGGAGGTATTGGATTGAATAATTCACAAAATTTTGTTCAAAACATTATTTTTTACTGTGTTATCTAACACAGAAAGTCATTTAACACCTGAGTTTGTTTCCTTTCCTGTAATGTAAGAATATTCTGTGCTCTTTAAAACTTCTTCCAATAGTGCTGAAAAACAAGTTGCATAGCAATGTTGAAAACAGTTCCTCAAAATTGAGGAGGAAGAGCCTAGATTGTCCTCACCCAAGGGCACAAGAGTAATATGTGCAAAGTGCTTTGAACACCACTCACAACACTTGCAACCTGGGTTTCCTTTGATATGCACTCCTACCTTGTCCTCCTGGAGTGTCTGAAGACAAGGCAGTTCTGCTCTGTGGTCCTGTTGTCTGCATAGGTTTCTCTCCTCTCAATGTGGTTAGGTGGCTGCCAGGAGATGCAGCTACTTGTGGGTTGCTATATTACATCTACAGACCCTGTTTGAAATATTGGACTTCATAAATTTCCCCTTTTCTAACCTGAAGATAAATTTGTGCTTCTCAACACTATTACAAAGTTTCCCAAGAGGGGCTGTTTAGCCCTAATGACCCAATTCATCTAATAAAATTCAACTGTTTTCTTTATGTAGAGATGCTATATATTTGAGGAGTCAGAGATTGGGAAAAGTTTCTGAGACAAAGCTATAATATTACTTCACATTCTTGGACCTGGAGTCACTGAATATTATAAAAATGGATCTGACTATTTGTCTTTGCCCAGTTGCTTGAATTTGACTTCTTAATGGGTATTTTTTAATTCAATGCTCTATTATCTCTTGTTGGCCTATTTAAAGAATCATACTTCATTAAACAAGTACAACTCAGTACTGAACTGTTATACCACATTGAAAATAAATTAATGAAATCAACAATGTGAAGCATGATGCTGGATAAAAACTAGACACACATGTTCTATTTAAATTCACTTATATAGCTTTCAAAAAAATAAGCTAACACATGTTTATGTGTTGAATTCTGGCCTCTCCAAATTTATGTGGTGAATCCCTTGTCCACAATATGATATTTGGAGATGGGCCCTTGATCATAAGAGAGAGGCACCTTTATGATGGGGTTTGTGGACTTGAGAGGAGTGACACAAGAAGTGCTCTCTCTGTGAGTAAAGACCCATGAAAGGCCATGTGAGGGCAGAGGGAGAAATCTCAGAAAAGGACCCTCACAGCCATTGGCTCTGCTTGTACCCTACTCTTGAATTTCCAGAATCCAGCATCATACAAATCAATATTAGTTGTTTGAGCCACTGGACTTCCGGTGTTTTGTTGTGGCAGCCAAGTATTGAGTACATATGGATGCATGATTATGCTGGAAAGCTATAGAAATACTAAAGAATAAATACCAAAAAAATCTGCATAATGCATCTGAAGGTAGACAGACAACAGTGATTGGGAGGGATGGAGGGAGGCTCTTAGCTGATCCCCAATATTCAACTTCTCAAGCTGGTAGGTGACTTTAGGTTTCTTTCATGATTTTAATCAGTTGAGCCACATATTTCCCTTTTCTGTGCTTTTCTCTTTACTTCCTATGCTTTTCAAATGTGAACAAAAGAAAGAAAATAGAAGTACCAATTATTTCTGGGGGTTAATATAGGCCAGTTTATGACCTGCTGATGTGATTCCATCATTTAATATTCCTTTCTTTGTCGAGGTTCAGTAACCTCACTGGTATTGATCAAAGAACTTTCAGCATCACTTAGATCTTACTGACCTGATGAGAGCAACCCACCTGCCATTCATCTCTAGGAAAATTAGCATGATCATGTACTTACATTCAGCTTTTCAATGCCTCTGTTTTCCCGTGTTTCCCACATCCTAGGCTATCTACATTAAATATGCCTGGAAAATTTGGGTCACTAATAAATTCAACTAAAATATTAATGAGGTAGAAACCCATGCAATGCATTTTTAAAAGCTTCCATCTAGTCTTACATACATAAAAGTTTGGTTTGACTACAGTTATTAATATGGTAACGTGATAGAATTTCTCATTAAAACATGATATGTTCACTTTTACAAGCCATACTGAGAACTTCAGAAAGTAGTCACCATTATTTTTCAATCTCTATTTCCCTTATAGAAAAGTGAAAGGCAGCAAACTTATGAAGAATATTAAACTGGTTCCAAAGGAAAACGATGCTAAATAAGTTGTCTGCTAATTATTATAACTGAGGAGCTACCCTGCTTAATAGATAAATAGCATTTTTGAAATAGAAAAGCTTGTGCTTCAGCAACCAGCCATCCCAAAACAGAGAGACAAGGTTAAGAACCCTTGTTCATTTCAGCAATTGCTTTAATTAGATGGTAGACCATCTGGTAATATTTTAATTTAAACAGCTGCATAAATTTGGTTGGAGAAGGGTTAAAATACAACTAGACATTTAGAGACATTATGTCAAAAAATGAACTTTACAACTTTGGCACGGGGAGGGGACGATTGAGGAGTGGGGGTCGGGGGGGGGGGGAGATGGGAAGGGTTGGTAAGGGGAAACAAAGGACGAGGTAACAATGCTTGATAAGAAATGTACTCATTGCCCATGTAATTGTAACCCCTCTGTATGGTATTTTCACAATAAAAAAAGGAAAATAATAAATGAAAAAGTTGACATAATAACTTCCAAAAAATTTATACATTTTAAGCTATTTTGTAAATATCATTGTGGATTTATGATATTAAGTGTAGTTTCCTATTTGGTTATCCAAGTAACTTGTTGCATGAATTCAAGCTACTCACATCATCTGACATGTATGTTGTTAAATATCCTGTTTTGGAAACTCATTATGGGAAAAGGCCAGTGAAGTAGGAAGACAAACTATCTCATTGCTTCCAAAGAGCAGGTGTAATTTTTTAAAATGTCGTGATTGTGCTAAAAGAATAATGGATCCAAATATAAGGACTATTAGCCATCATCTGATATATTGAGTATCAAAAAAAGAAAAATGATAGTCAATTACAATGGTTATTAAGTAGGGAAAATTTCATCCCTACAGAGAAACTGGCAATAGGAGACACCTTTGATTGTCACAGCTGGGTAAAGTGCTTTTGGTACCTAATGAGTAGAGATTGGGAACACTGTTAAACATCCTACATTACACAGACCAGCCCCTATGACAAAGAATTTACACTTACTGGATTTTTTTTTATCTGTTTAGGCTGTTTTCCGAGTTTTATTTGCTCTTACTAAAACAATGAACAGTTGCCATGATTTTTAATGAAATATCTTTTGTTGTCTTATGTGAGGAATGCTTGGGCTTCAGGTGGTAGGCCTGTTTTGAAAGATTCTGGAAACTTCAGAATGCAAGGGGGTTTAGCCAGATAAAGAGGGTCACTAGAGCCAAGCTCTGAAACACCAAGGCCTAAACTCCAGGGATTCCAAATGTCAAATTCAACCACTTGACCCTATATGCTAAATAAAGAGAAATGATAAAGGTCACATGAAGAATTTGTTATGTGGCAACCATGGGAAGATAGCACCCTAGTACGTCTCCAACAGTCTTTGGGGTACAGACATAAATTATAAGCTGAAATTGTTAAATTTCAGCCTATGTGTTTAATGACTAAACACTCTCAGTAAACAGGCGTTATCTCAGTGTTTATCACTGGAGGAATTCTAGATACACGCTTATCACTTCATCTCTTGAAGGAGCAGAATCCTTCCTCCTTCTAACGCCTTCTAAGCTGTTCTTTCACAAGATTTTTTAAAAATACTTTTTTTTTTTATTGCAAAGATACTGTAACAGAGGGGTCACAGTTACATGAGCAAGGTAATGAGTCCACTTCCTATCCAGCATTGTTACCTCCTCCTTTGTTTTTCCCCTCCCCTCCCTTCCCTACCACCTCCACAACTACACTACCTTCTCTTCTCCCCTCCCCTCCTCCCTGCCTAAATTGTGAAGGTCATTTTTCAATATCATGTCTTATACATCTCATTGTTACAATAGGTCAACCTGTATCCCTGTTTGAGCATTTTGTTTTTTCCTTTCCCCTCCCCAAGCTAGAGAAGTGTATATACAAGATTTTGTTGCATCTATAATAAAGGTAATTTAGAAAATTGGTACCAGACATGGGTACTTGCCATGAATATCTGGCAGTCACTATTCAACTTTTGGAATTTGTTTGTGGGAGAAATTTTGAAGAATTTGGAGACATCAGCTAGAGAAAGTCTACTAAGCAGAGATTAATGGGTGAAATCTCGTGTGTTTTCAGAAGCCCGGAATACATGGGAGTATACTCAAATGCTTCCAGAAAGAGGATTCAACTTGGTGTTAGACGATTGGTCATTCGCATTACATTCTGACAAACAATTTTTCTGTATTTTCTGCATATCCTGAGGCTTTGAGTGAGGCTGCATATAAAGTAAATAGACATATTCATTTGTTGGTGGCATTTCAAGACAGCATAGGATTTGGGCTCTAGCATGGTTATTGCTGTTTTTGTTAGGTTTACACTTAGAAGTGGAAACACTAAGAATTAGCTAAAAGCTTTGAACATCCAGAAATTAGTTAGAAAAGGTACAAATTTAAAGATGACTGTACTAAAAGGAAAGAGTTTGATCTATTAGTGCAGCCTTGGAATTGATCTGGGTAAAGCCAGGTCTTACTATTAGACCAAGAAATCATAACTTAGTACCCTGGTTTGAGATAGTATTCTAAAAGGCAATGGAATAAATGCTAAGTCTGGAAAACCAAAAATAGAATGTCTTCATCTCATACTTTTGACATTAAGAGGAGTCTTTGCCACTGAGACTGTGTATATTTGATCTATTTTAAGGTTTTGAAATATTGAGATGGTCCTGTATACTAGATTCTTATTTTCATTGACATTCAGAGAATTGAGTTTATAAATGTGTATGTTACTTATGAGAAAGATAAGTAGTATAGAAATATAGAGATTTTCTTAGTGATTTATAAGTTTGATAAATTAAATATTGAACAAAACCACAGTAGATGTGACTATTCTCTCCGTATGTGAGTTGCCCCAGGCCTTCCTAATGAGAAATGGTAATAGAGAACAGCCCTGATATTGGTGAGCTGTACTACTGGGGTTAATGCTGCCTGCTTCCTGTCCTTATATGTCCCACTAACTATGAATAGTTATTATATTTTTACATGGCAAAGTAAGAGTAATATTTTATGATGTGAAATTTAAAGCAATCGACATTAAACAGCATGATATTGGAGTAGCACCACATACATTCATTTACTCTTTCTGAATGTTTGTACACTATAAGAACAAGTTAGTAAGTCACTTGTGACAATAACTAAATTATCTATCTGAAGTCCCTTTACAAAAATTGGTCAGTACCCAGGCTAGTTACATGTCTGTTTGTGTTTGGATCCAGGTCTACTAAATAGGTGTGTTTCTAAACTCTGAGAGCCATTATGTGTCCATCTATGGAATTAATACAATTTCAATTACCACCTTATAATGTGACTCAAAATGTAGAGTGTTAGAAATTGAGAGCTTTAACTGGGTGCTTCTTGCTTCTTGCAGAGGTCTCTGGAGGAGTGCATATGCCATTAACCAAGAAAGTTACATGCTTAGTTTAATTAATTACAATTTCAGTTTTATCTGCCTTCTTTGTAACAAAGTTTGATGCTTAGCCCATGAGATTTCCCTCTAATTTGTCTATATTCTTAGGAGTTGACAGCACAGGAAGAAACCAGAATATGATGGAATCACATAGGCTTTGGAATATCTTATGCTTGGGTTGAATTCTAATTCTTCCTCTAGCTTAAAGCAAATCAATATATTTATACTCATCAATATTTTTGTTCATATTATTAATAATAAAACATATCACAAATGCAAATGCAGATGCCTGGACCTGCTCAACCTCAAAGAATGAGGCCCAGATATTATAAATTAAATTATTTAAAAAACTGAGCAAAAAATTTTGATGCACAGCAGACTTGGAAAAGGCAGATAGTTATCAAAGTAGTGTTTATTAGGGGTATAAATTAAATAATGAGTGTCAGTCTCCTTGAAGAAGAGCTACTATAACCTATCTTCCCAAATCAAAGTCTTTGTAATGTTCCAATCATCATTTATTTAAGAGAATAAAAAGCGATGAAAATTTGAAGCTGTTGTGATTGTGTTTAATACACTAATTCAGAAATGGAGGAGACATGTTTGTACATAAAATAAGTAGTAAGCAGATTTTACATATAGTTGCCTCCACCTTTGGAGAGAAGGAATATCTACTCAATAGTCATATTTTTTAAAGATTTTATAAGTGTAAGCCAGGCACTGATGGCTCATGCCTGTAATCCTAGCTACTCAGGAGGCTGAGATATGAGAAACTCAGTTCAAAGCCAGTCTGAGCAGGAAAAGTCCATGAGACTCTTCTCTCCAATTAACCACCAGAAAACCAGAAATGGCACTGTGACTCAAGTGGTAGAGTGCTCGCCTTGAGCTGAAGAGCTAAGGGTCAGTGGGACAGTGCCCAGGCCCAGAATTAAGACCCATGACTGAAAAAAAAAGTATATATTAGTTGTACAAATTGGAGGTTCTATTGTGACACTTTCATGCATTAATACAAAATATCTTGATCAGATTCCCTCCTTCCATCTTTCTCCCTGACACCTCATATCCCCTCCCCCATTCTTACAAAAACATTTTCACTAGATTTCATTGTTGTAGTTCCATATGTACATAGAAAATACTTTGACCATATTTATCCTCATTCATTTCCATTAACTTCCTCCCCCAAAAGAATCTGTCTTAATTTTCTGTGATTTCATTTTGTTTATTTTTTCACATATATTAATTGTTCATAGGGATTCCACCATGATAATTCACATATCCAAATGTTGTAATTTAGTCATTTAGAATTAGATCAACATGATCTAATACCCTTTCTTTCCCTATCTCTACTTTCTGTTCAATAACCCTCAATGAGTTTCTTGGTTTTATTTTTTTGTTTGTTTGTTGTCAGTCATGGGGCTCGATCTCAAAGCCTGGGTACTGTCCCTAACTCTTTTGCTCAAGGCTAGCACTCTACCACTTTGAGCCACAGCTCCACTTGCAGTTTTTCAGTGGTTAATTGGAGATGTGTCTCATGGGGGCTTTTCTGTCCAGGTCATCTTTGACTGAGATCTTAGATCTCAGCCTCCTGAATAGTTAGTATTACTGGCATTAACAACCTGGGCCAGGCTTCAATGTGTTTCTTTATGCCATTTTCATAGACAGATTTTATCAGAAAGCAAAACTACTCCCATAAGCTTACTGTCAAGAAGCTCAATGCAGCTATCATCCTGGGTCCTTCACACAGGCAGGAGAACTCAAATAAAACACAAGGCACAGGGTCAATAAATAATAAGAAAGAAATAGAGGAGGGCACCCATGGCTCAGGCCTGTAATCCTGACATCTGAGGATTACAGTTTGAGGCTAGTCTGAGCAGGAAGATCCATGTGATTCTTGCCTCCAAAATTAACCTCCAAAAATCTGGAAGTGGATCTGTGGCTCAAGTAGTAGAGTGCATACCTTGAGCAAAATAGCTCAGGGATAGTGCCTAGGCTGAGTTCAAGCCCTAGGACCCACAAAAACACACAAGGAAGAAAAGAAGGAAGGCAGGAAGTCAGAGAGGCAGGAAAGCAGGGAGGCAGGGAGGCAGGGAGGCAGGGAGGCAGGCAGGCAGGCAGGCAGGAAGGAAGGAAGGAAGGAAGGAAGGAGGGAAGGATGGAGGGAGGGAAAAAGAAAGAAAAAAGAAAGAAAGAGAAAAAGTATAAAGTAGAAAAGAGAGAGTATTATATGGCACCTCAACCATTTTTAAGGTATGTGCAAGAGCCTTAATGTTACTGGAGCCTCAGGAATGGGTGCTCTATCAGGATCTCAGTTCCAGGTCCTTTGAGTCTCAAACGAAGAAAAGAACAAGGCAGACAAACAGCATCAAAGATAGTAAAGGGAAAGTATATCTAGCAGGGGATATTAACCTAGGGATATCTGGAATGCTGCAGCACTGAGGGCAGTCTTCCTACCTTCCTTTATTGGAGGAATAAAAAAAGCAGGTGAATTATAGGGTAATCAGCAGGTAGAGCTTATATAACAGATGTGCAGCTTATATAACATATGCATCTATCCATGCCTACATTCACAGAGGTGGTATGTGTATGCGGCTTATAGAGAATGGTTAGTTTTTAACACAGGTCTAGGGGCCCAAAAGTTCATTGTAGGGTTATTGTCCTTGTCTATTGCTCATTAACACTGGGTGTGGTTTATACACTTTGAGGTTTAACCACTTTACTGGATAAACATCTCATTTATTGGGAGTTGGCCCTGTTTGTCTGGCTCCAAGAATTTTATCAATACTTTTTAAAAATATTTTTATAGCTCCTTTTGATTTTCTGAGGATTTCCTCAAGGTAGCCCTGGTGCCTACGGACAGTAGATTCGGCCTGTTGTCCTAGCAACTACGGACTCTGTATATTTGCTGTCTCATTAACAGAGAGTGTTGATGATTGATAGTATTAAAAGTTGAATATATATTAAGTAAATCCCCTGAAGGGTGATATTTCTATCAAAAATTTCCCTTAATCATTTTTGTAAGCTTATTAACACTTAGAAATCATTGAGCACCTGTAAAGCACACAGAGCTCACACAGACCGGCTCTATTCTAAACAGTTCAGCATCAATACAAAGTCTCATTAACCTTATCACTTTCCAGTCCTTGAGCACAATGGGACATGTCAGGCAGCTGCCTCTGTCTGTGTGCTGTAATGCATAAATTTAATGGGCTTGGGGAACAAGATTTCCAGCAATGCCCATGCAGTTCAGAGGGACTTTTCAGCTAGCAAGCAGGTTATTTTGAACCAACTATTACTGGCATGTATGGAGCCTTAAATTTTGATGTGATGTTGTTCTATATGGAAGATTCCAATGAACTTAAGCCACATTTCAAAAGTTCAAGAAAAATGAAAATGTTTCTCCTTCCTCTACTGCCCTAGTCAGATTTAACAATGCTGTCTATCCCCTTGCTTTCCCAGCTGTTACCTACATGGTTTTGAAAGATAACTTCACCTTGTGGATGCCATTGTGCAGTTTAAGTGAAAGTCGAACAATGAACTCAATTCTCTTAGTATTATTCTAAGGAAAAGAGAAAAAAATGTGAGATAATGTCTTAAAATTGCTTTTGAGAATAAAAGAAAGAAATAAGATATTGGATAAAGTATGTTTACAATTTAGAGCTCTATCATCAATTCTAGCCCTATTAGTAAACATCACAAATATTTATCTCATTTACCTCATGATAGAATTTATCACACTTAAAAGGAAAACTCAAAATCAACCTTGAAATTAGTACAACCAAAACTAAGAAATCAATATTTTATTTTATTTTATTGCTCTCTTTCTCTCTTTCTCTCTCTCCATTTTTGTGCAGTAATGGGGATTGAATTCAGGGCCTTGTGTTCTTATTTAGCTTTTATGCTTATGTTTGGTGCTCTACCACTTGGTCCATATACCTCCACTTCAGATATTTGCTGGTTAATTGGACATCAGAACGTCTCCGTTTTATTTTAATGGGCTGACTTTGACCCTCAATTCTCAGATCTCAATCTCCTTAGTGGCTAGAATTACCAGTGTGAGCCACTAGTTCCCAGATACTAAAGCAATCTTAAAGTCAATCTCAAAACTGAAGCATTTCGTCTGACTCTATATATAAACAAAGAAAATGGTCATTTATGGTATTTGTTCTTTTATCCTTCACAAAAGTAATACTCATGGCCCTACTACAAAGGTATTTCTTCATATCCAGGCTATTGAAATACCCATATAATCTCAAATTGCAGTCTCCCTCCACACTATTCCCTACTCAGTGTGAGAGATTTAAGTCTTTTTGAAATAGTGCCTTCACTGTTGAACTAGGACACTTGGTAAGGCCTTGTTGTTCACTTTTTAATCCCATCTGCAGTGTTACTTGTGCACAGTGAAGTTAACTTCTGCACAGAACTTCGAGCACTGCTCTTGGTTTTTGGCTTCTGAGTGTGCAATGAGTTATTAGCATGGAATTGACAAGCAAGACAGAGACCTTGGCACCTCTCTTCCTGGTTGAGATGCTGGTTGTCTTACAGTTGTGCGGATGCTATGCTTTGCTAGAATAAGAACAACCTCTGGAGAATAGCAATTTCCAACAGACCTAAGTCTCTCCTCTTGACACACTTACATTATCCTCACATTTTCTTCTTGTGTATTATGGTCTACTGTTGTTAGTCCTTGAGGGCTTCTCCCAATTCTACACCAATCTTTGTAAACAATCTTCCCAAGCACTTCCTGATAATACCCAATACAACCATGTTTCTTCCCAAGCAGGTATTCTCAAATGTCTTCTTATGTGTCTAATATAAATGTCACGTTCCCATGTTTGATCTTTAACCTTATCAAATCCAAATGTCATTTATCAACCTTGATTTTTATTCTGATGCCTAGTTACATGCATACTACTGTCCAGACAGATGGTAATACTCTTCCTCTGACATGTGCCAGGCATTCTCAAATCCATATCTTCACATAGGGGACATAATCTAACTTTAATAGTAAGCCCTTTTTGTCTGACTTTGCATGCTGTTTCACTTATTAAACTATTAGCTGATAAAATGTTTTTGCTACATAACCATCTTCTCTACCTATAAATATTTGGATTGGTGTATCTACCAGATCCAGTCCTACCAGCAGTCCTATTCTCAGGAACTTGGAATTCTTCATGGAGTTAATGGATAACAGAGTAACATTCATAGCATTACAACAAAGAAACAAAAACTCACAATTATGTAGCCCATGCCCCATCACTCATAAGATGTGATAATTTTTTTTTTATTTTCTAAACAACTAATGGTAATAGGTTGCCTCTCTTCACATTGCAGAATCTATACTTTTATGTTTCAAAGAAAATTACTCAAAGAATTTCAAACTAATTAGAAATTTCTAATTGTATGTTTTAATGTAGAGGTGCCATAGTAGATAACTCTTTCTAGCTTTCTTGAAGATCTTCACTAGCAACTTGGCTATGTAAACTAAATATGACTTTTTTAACCAAAAGCAGAAGAATCATTACTGATATATAAGGACTGTAACATGCTTTTTTCCTGAAAAACAGCATGTTTTACCATATATATTTAAAGCAGTTATCTCCAAACTGCATTGCCAGCCCTAGATGGTACAGAACATGACTAATCTGGATTGGAAAAAATATAGAACATCTATTTCTTATCAAATTACTTTAAAATAGTTATATCATTATTCATATATAAATAAACCTGAGTTCTCTCATTCAAACTGGAGCCCATCCAGGAATTGCTCATGTAAAGACCAACAGATGCTAAAGGAAATATTACAGTGGTATTATCCTTACTTTATTTACTAGCAAAAATTGAATTCTAATAGCTATGTGATACGTATTAGCTTGATTTATATGACAAAGGAAAAGGATTAAGGATTTACAAAGCCGTGGTATGACTATGATTTATGTTTGTAACACCCAAAGTTTCACTTTTTATCTCATATAGGAAAGTATTTAAAAGTGTTTCCAATCTTAAAAATAAACATTTTTCTTTAAAAGTATTCAGAGCACACTGAATTTTTAGAGACAAAAGAGTAGTTGCTGTTAATAGTTAATAATATTGAATATATATCTACATTTAATTCAATCTTTCCTTTCCTTTGAAGATAAAAATATTTTAATATAAATTAGAAAGTCAGTTTATTTTGAAGGAACTTCCTTTGAATATATGCATTTATTAAAATTTCTGTCAATATGAGACATTGCAAACTATGTCATTTATACAAACTCATCTGTATATTAAAATATGAAAACAAATTTCTAATCAGTTTTAAATTAGCCAAATATAGATTTTTTTGGGGTGTTGGAATCATTTGGTCAAGAATAGAAAAATGTAACACCTTCCAAATTAATTAAGAACAACTTATCATCATTATTTAGGTTAAAAAATTAACAGTTAAATTTCAATTAAACACCTTTCACAGGTGGAATAGGAAATTTTATATCTTAATTGTAAAATATAGCCAAGTATGAACCCTTGTATTCGATCTATGTATCTTTCTCAACTCTATTCCTTCAAAGGCTAATGTGGACATATAGTAAACTTAGAACCAAAACTTCTAAATATGATTAAAATACAAAGGGGTAAAATCTACATTTCATCATAAAAGAGCAATTTCAGTAATATTTATGAAGAATAAAGACATTTAGTGAATAAACAAAAATAATTGCAGTAAGTTAAGATGTAATTTTCTGATGCTCTTAGTACTTAGTTTTTCCCACTTATACAGTTTAGTTATATGTAACTATAGAGCTATAGTAGTGCCTACATAGTGGGTCATTATATCATTATCTAATAAAGCTTTTACAGATAATATTCATGTAAGAGATATTTGCTTTATGCTAACATACTATAATAATATAAAACTATATCCTATAAATATAATTATATTTAAGTATAAATATAATTAATAAATATAATTATATTTAAGTATAAATATAATTATATTCTATAATATGTATTATATGAATACACATTTATACACATTTATTTATTTACTCAGGTCCTATTGAGGCTTGAACTCAGGGCTCTCACTCTCCCTTGGCTTTTACACTCAAGACTGCACTCTACTGTTTGAGCCATGCCCTCACTTTCAACATTTTTTCTGATTAATTGGAGATAAGAATGTCTCAGATTTATCTATCAGGGATGGCTCTGAGCCTTGATTCTCAGATCTCACCCTCCTGAGTAGCTAGGATTATGGGTCTGAGTCAACAGCACCTGGTATATAATACATACAATGCATCTAGATACAATGTCTTTAACAGTGATAAATAAACCTTTATACCTACATTTATACCTATATTTAGTCCCAAATTTTTAACAGTGGAGGGAAATAAACCCTAAGTCTTCAAGAGATTTATAATTTTTGCTAAGCCAGATACTTCTTGATTATAGTGCTAACAACTTTAGGGATGCCATTTTTTAATTCCCTTTCCAAAGCCACTCCTCATTGTTAATTTGCATTAAAAAATCTTTCATAAAATGTTTTAACTAAAGTTTCTTTTTAAAGCAATGTAATAATTCATTGAGAAATTTGGTAATGCCCAAGCCTGATGACTTACTTTGGAGTTTAAGCTTAAGTCCACCCATTCACTTTTGTGGCTTAAGTTTAAACTCACCCACTTCATCTTCAAAACAGGTTAATAATTTTGATCTTCAGCATGTTCACACACACACACACACACACACACACATTTGTGCACAAAGATGTCAAAGCATTTAAAAATGAATGAGTCATACATTTTCCAGAATTTTAGTGGCAAGATATATATATCTTGTTTGTATATATGCATATATATGTGTGTGAGTGTATATATATATGTGTATTGTACATATAGTATATACATATGTATGTATACATATATACATATACATATATACATATGTATATATACAAACAAACAAGCAGAATCTCTTATTCTTACAAGTTCTTAACAAAGCACTTT
Source organism: Dipodomys spectabilis (assembly GCF_019054845.1). Classification (NCBI taxonomy): domain Eukaryota; kingdom Metazoa; phylum Chordata; class Mammalia; order Rodentia; family Heteromyidae; genus Dipodomys; species Dipodomys spectabilis. The sequence continues at coordinate 7,587,113 of NW_024871113.1, forward strand.
AGCTGGGCCTCATTTCTCCAGGGCCTGCTTGTTTAGCAAGGCATTAACATACCAATTGACCTTTAAATAACTTCAGTTGGAGCAAGGCTGAGTGGCAGCCACCTGAAACTAAATCAGCCTGACTGTCTTTTATCCAATTTTAGACAAGAGCACTTTTGCAAATTTTTACAGTGTCAGGATCAGTTAGATGTCAGAACCAGGCTCCACAACTCACCTCTTGACTGCCACTCCGACTCTTGACTGGGGGCCATAGCAGGTCTGTGAACAGGCCTAGCCAGAGGCTGGAACTTTTATTCCCCCAGAGATGTCCAAATGAACAATAAAAACAAGGATCCACAAGACAGAAACAAGTTCAGTGGCCTGATCTACAGACCACCACAGCCAGATGCCAGTGGTCTCTCATCCTACCATGGCCCAGGCAGAGCCTTCTTAACCTCCTCAGTGTGGGAGGTAGAAGGATGTTCTTGAGCATATCTGCTCTCCTTAGCTCTTCAGTTTCCGATGAATTGATCACCGGATACTAGAAAAACATAGAAACAAAGCACAGACAGAAAAACAGACACTTAATCTGGATGTCTCCTGATTAACTCTAAACTCCAAAAAAATTTAGTGGCATGTCTGGCGTCCATGATCCCCCTTTCTCAGTGGTGGAAGAGCTATTAGGCCCTGAGAAAAGTCTACCACTATGAGACGTCTGAGAAGATTTTTCTCCAGTATTCATTGTAGAACTAGGTCAGACTCATGATACGGAGTCCCTATGACTGAGTTGCTTTCTCATTTATACACACTGCTGTTCCTCTCCCTTCTTCCCTCTCCCCTCTCCCCATGCCCTCCTCCCCCTCTTCTCTCCACTCTCCTCTCCTTTCTCCCTTTTACCCTCTCCCCTCTCCCATCTTCTTTCCCTTTCCCTCTCCCTCCACTTTTGCTGAAGGAATGTTTGTCCTAGGACCATAGCTTCACACTTTGTTTTGCAAGTCTAAGATAAATCACTCCCAAGAACACAATATGTTCCTGACACAAATGTTCCTGAGCTTCCTTCTCTTTTCTTTTTTTCTTATAGCATTTGACACCATTGGACTCATATATCAAAATATCTGGTTTATTGTCTTTCTTCCCTTAAGGGTAAGTATCCACAAGGTTACTACTGAAAACTATTTTTACACTAATGAATGGCTTACAAGGTCATACCATCCAAAAAAGGACATTTCAGACATTGCCTGTATCATTACTATTATTACAAGTGTTATATTAATGTTATTTTTAAAAATGAATAATTTCTTTTGTATGTCTTGATGCCTCTTTCAATTCTCCATTAATTAGAGTACTTATGCTCAAATTTTTCTTTCTTATCCTAATAAGATGGCTCTGAATATGACCTTGTATTACATTTGTGTGACAATGTCTCAGAACTAATTGTTCATGAGTAATATGTGTTGAGGTTGGACTACTACTTTGTGATTTCATTTATTTGCTTATTCTTAATTCTGGGAGAGAATGTGGACATTAAGAAAATACTAAACTTTCTCTACCACCCCATAATGTAGAGAATTCAAGTGAAGGCCAGATTCTGATGCTGTGCTGGTCATACTCTCTACTGCCTGAAAAGACTGTTCCTTTTCTTTCTGCTAGGTATCCAATGACTCCTGTTGACAGCTCTACCATTTCACTATTCTTCTGTTGATGGGGTTTTCCAACTTGACGTCACTTCTTATATCCCAAGATAGATGGAAAAGAGTGAATAAAAGAGAGACTTACTGATAACATTTCAACTGAGGAATAGGAAACAGTACTAGAGAGGTTTGCCAAAGGGAAGAGTCAACCATAGTACAGAAGAAATTAACTCACACTTTTCAGTCTGAAGAACATCTAGCACCAAGAGACCTATATTTCCATGTATGTTTTTTAATGACTGAGTGCCTGAATGCTGATGGTTTGAATCAGACAGGAACATATGTGTTCTTTTCTTTATTTATTGTATGTTAACTGGAAATATTATGCTTATGAATTCCAGCTTTTAAAAGGTAGGCTAAAACTTTCTTTTGATTACTTGATTGTTACTTTCTGTGGGAACTGTTTAAAGGACACAAAAACGCTTGTTTCAGATAAGTCTATTTTATTTTGATGCATGGGACTTTTCACATTGAATATTTAATCAGTGAACCTGAAATGAGGCCAAATCCAACTCAAATGTCACCAGGCAGATGTGCCAGGTTTTTATGAAAATTTTGCTTATGAATTTTAAATATGACAATGGTATTTTTTGGTTATGAGAAATATTATGTTTCTTTATACTTTTATCCTAACTGTAACCTTTAATATTTCAAATAAAACCTCTTCAATCATTTGTGTCAAATTCAGCCAAAGAAACTTATGAATATTGATTATTAAAAATTTACCATTTTACCAGTACTAAAATATTTTCTGGAACTAATTCTATGACATTTAACAAAACTTTCAGATGCTATCTATGGGTTTATCATCTTATGTTATATTCTGGAATTTTTTTTCAATATTATTACTTGGATAGCTTGATTTCTTAGTGCTCTACCACTTACAGAGTCTTACAGACTTTTTATAAGTATCTTCAAACTATAATCCTACAGATTTCAGTCAGGAACCACTGACACTGGATTCAATATTTCTTTAATAATTGAATTATTTGATGCTAAAATGAATGATTTAGAGTGAAAGAAAGAGTCTAGATTTTAAAACTTCTTAAATTACAAGGAATAAGAGAATAGGAAGAAGCTCTCCTATGAATTCTCATAGAGGTGAGAAAATCATGTATTCAGAACTTTTTTTTTTTTTGGGGTCCGGTCGTGGGGCCTGAACTCTGGGCCTGGGTGCTGTCCCTCAGCTCTTCAGCTCAAGGCTAGCGCTCTACCACTTGAGCCACAGCGCCACTTCTAGCTTTTTTTCTTTTTGCTTATGTGGTGCTGAGGAATCGAACCCAGGGCCTCAGGCATGCAAGGCAAGCACTCTACTACTGAGCCACCTTCCCAGCCCTATTCAGAACTTTTGAATTAGGCTCATCGTGATTAATTTTATGCTCATTATAAATAAAATAATGTATATTATTTCCAAATCTTTCTCATTATTTATGTTAAAATATGAAGAGCAATAAAGTATGCAAATAGTAACTGAATTCTGTAGTTTTATACTAGGCCTCTGGGAACATTTAGTTCTATAACTATTATTAAAAGCATATTTAAAAATCTGTTATAATGTTCAAGTAGACAAATGCACTAAAAGACTTTAAACAGATTTTTATTATAATGATAGCTAACATTGAGAGTTTGTAAGTGCCTGATTATATTTTGCATACATTATCTCCTTTAAGATCATAATGTTGAGTTCAGGTTTCACTGATCTTAATAGCAAAGCTGTGGATCCAAGTAGAAGAAGGCATTATTTGTTCAAAATATGTGCTGCTTCTCTTACAGGCCCTTTCTATCCTTTATACCTCATAGATGTTCATGCCACTGGCTTTTGCAAATAAACTATAAAATTTAATGTGTCATTTCCAACATTATTTTTGAGTTATCACATGGTTGGTTTAACTCCAGGTCTTCCCTTTGCCTTTTGCTCAGCAGTGTAGCCTGTGGGATGCCCCATAATGTATGTGATAGTCTCAGGTGATGATGACAGTAATCAGAACCACAGACAGTAATAATCATGAGTAATAATCATGTGACATGGGTCTATACTGTCTGTACTATGGACATCAGAGGGCATTTTCTGTTTTGCACAATGAAGCACACTCCACTGCCACTTCCATGGCATGCTCTGGGCCATTATTTGCTTCTTGCTCATGGTTTGGAGAGAAAATCACTTGTAATGAAGTTTTTTTTCTTAACTAAAAATAAACTAGAATAAATCAGACTACCTGCTCTGCAAGACAATCTGAATAAACCATCAGATCCTTTGGCAAGCCCTGTAACTATATACAACATAATGAAATTAGGAAGGCCTGAGAATTATGCAATGTCCAGTCAGGTTGGATAAAGTACAAAATACATACCAAGTAGAAAAGCAAATTCTTTATGGAGATTATTTTCCATCATCCACTGTTAATAACAGCCCTCTTGGTACAGGCTAAACCAGTAGAGCTTTGTCTGAAAGCACATTTTAAAGCAGATTTTATTGACAGGTGTGGCTCTGGGGGTGCTTCATATTCAGGGAAATTGTACTCCTCGCCTACTCACACTCATTGCTTTAAAATGGAACTTACACCCACTGCCATCCTCATGCTTTTATTGTACAGTGAATCATCGAGGTTTTAATCTCCTAGCCTTTTCAGTGAGATGGAAGAATCACAAGAATTAGGGATAAAAATGATCAATTGCACTTACATTTTTATACTCAAATTGGACAATTTCCCAACCATGTATTTGGCTAAGAAAGAATAGGTCACAACCCTGTGCTACAGATAATCAACTGCCTACCTACTTAAGGGTGGGTGTATGCTTTCTTTTGAAGGATTACCTGGCAGAAGTTGCTGTCATTTTGTGTATTTTAAACTCAGTCTCTTTGGCTCAATGTAGACCCATTAATTTTGGTATGATTAAGGTCTGTTAAAAATACAGAGATTAGGGGGGGGACCAAGATGGCGACGGGGCAGTAGGGAAACGCCACAGCTCTCTCCAACCAAAAAGAGAGTTCGAGTTCCAATGTTTAATCTCCCCAAGAGACCGACAACAACAAAAAGACGAACACTCAGAGAAAAACCAGAGGTGGAAAATAACAAAAAAAGAAAGAGAGGAAAAGAAGAATTTCAGAACAGAGAAGAGCGAAGACCCCTCCCCCAACCTTTACTGGCCGCGCGGCAGTGCGCCAAGCCGCCGGCCAGCCGGCCCGGCGGGGGCTGCCGGACCCACAGAGACACAGGGGGCTGCTTGCAGATCACCAGGTACCGGATTGCAGAACAGCGGATCGCCAGGAACAGAGAAACCTACCAGCCGGGAGTCTCCACGAGGATCCCACCCCCACCCCTCACTCTCCACCGGAGCGGAGAGGCTCCATCCCGCCAAAGCCGCCCGGCACCAGCAGCGCCACAAAGGGACCTGTCGGCAGACCACCTGCCCAATCGGATCGCAACTACCCGGCGGGGGGCCACCCAACCCAGCCCGCAACCACCCCAACTGAACTCGGATTGCAACAGCAACTGACGACCTACAGGGTGAGTACCCAACAGGGGACAGTGAATCCCTCAAGGGAGACCAGAGCTGGAGGGAATCCCCAGACCCTGACCTAGACTCCCTACCCCAACACCCGGACCACAGGACCCACTAAAACTGGGAACTGTTCGAGAGCTCCACCAGCCGGTGGAGCACACTCTGCTGGCCAGGCCAGAGCAAGAGCGCCCCTGGAAGGGAGCTTAAATGCCCAAGCCAGGAACAGCGCCCCTGGGTCAAGACTACCAACAATAGAAGAAATTTGAACTGTGTCCTCCAGGCTGCATAACCTAGGTGGTATACACATTAGCACAGGCCTAATGAGCGCGCTCCACGCTGGGGCTGGAACCAGGCCCGGGGACCGGCGCCTGAACAAAGCAAAAAGGGTCAGAAGTGGGGCTGTGGCTCAAATGGTAGGGTGCCAGCCTTGAGCTGAAGAGCTGAGGGACAGCACCCAAACCTAGAGTTCAAGCCCACAACCAGCCCAAAACAAACAAACAAAAACACATCAGGAGCCCATAGCAGACTCCAGTATTTGGGAGAGTGCATCCAGAGCATCTGATCTTCCCAAGAGCACCCGCAGGAGCAAACACAAGCAGTCTAGGCTGCTCAACCCTTCCAAAGGCGGGAATTGCTACAGCAGAGAGCTGAGAATCCTAAGTAAGTCAGAATAGCAGCTGGAAATAGGCTCCCAACAGAATCCAGATCAGGCACAGACTCTCTCTACCAATACAGAATCAGCAACCAAGCAAAGACAGACACACCAAAACAAGATTGAAGAGCAGTCTCCTGAACCCCCATGCGAAAATCACAGAGAAAAATCACAAGGTTTACCACTACCCAGGACAGCAAGCTCACCTCAAAAGCCAGCAGCCACGCAGGGGAGAGCCCCAGTGGGAGCAAAGCAGGAATGGAAGACAAAAACTACATCCAAGGGTTGCTGGAGGCAATGACTCAAGAAATAAAGCGAGAAATGGATCAGAAATTGAAAGAGCACAAGGATGAACTATCAAAAGATATACAGGATATCAACAAAAGTTGGATGCAAAAATAGAAGCTGCACAAACCTCAGTAAGAAGTGAGATAAACGCCAAATTAGAGGTAATGCATACTGATCTCACCTCATTGAGAGGTGAGATCAGTACTCTGAGAACCAACATTGAATCCATAAAGGGATCCATTTCCACCATGCAAACCACAATAGAAGCCACGGTCAACAGAGTGAATGAAATGGAAGGTAGAGTGTCAGATACAGAAGACAGAATACACCAACTGGACCAAAAAGTGACAGATATGGAAAAAGCACTCAAATTAAACCAAAGGGAAATTCAAGAGCAAGCAGATAATGCTAAAAAATTTAACCTTCGCATAATCGGAGTGGACGAAGGTGAGGAATTCCAGAGCAAGGGAATGCAACACCTATTTAACAAGATAGTCAATGAAAATTTTCCCCACCTCAAAAACGACCATCTTAACTACATCACAAAAGCTTATCGAACACCCAACAAGCAAGATCCCAGGAGAAACACTTCTAGACACATTATAGTAAAAATGATGGATCTGAATAATAAGGAAACAATCCTGCATGCAGCAAAAATGAAGAAGGAGCTATACTACAACGGGAAAAAAATTAGAATCACTGCAGATCTCTCCACACAAACAATGAATGCAAGAAAAGCCTGGGAAAGCACCATACGAGCCCTGAGAGCCAATAACTGCCAACCCAGACTGATATACCCGGCAAAGCTAGCATTCACATTCGATGGAGAACTGAAAACTTTTAATAGCAAAGAAAAACTAAATGAATACATAAACATTAAGCCAGCATTACAAAGAATTCTAAGAGGGGGGACACAACCTGAAGAAAGCAACCAGGAACTGGGACCTGCCCCAAACAGGCATTACTCAAAGTCTAACTGAGCAAGCACAGGAGGAAAGGAAAGAAGAAAAACTTAGGAAAACGGAATGGCAGGGACAACAATGCATCTCTCTATACTTTCTCTTAATATAAATGGGCTGAATTCGCCAATTAAAAGAAAACAAACTGAGGACTGGATCAGAAAACAAGACCCATCCATCTGTTGCCTTCAGGAGACCCACCTCTCAGCCAAACATACAAACAAACTCAGAGTGAAGGGGTGGAAAAGGATCTACCAATCAAATGCCCCCAGTAAGAAAGCAGGTGTAGCTATCCTGATATCTGACAAAATAAACTTTTCATTAAAATCAGTACAGAAAGACAAGGACGGACACTACATATTAATAAAGGGAACAATCCAAGAGGAGGATATAACCATCATCAACTTATATGCCCCAAATATCGGTGCACCCAGATATGTTAAACAAATGCTCTCAAACTTACAGAATAAAATAGATCCCAATACGATAATACTAAGAGACTTTAACACGCCACTCTCACCAAAGGACAGGTCTACCAACCAGAGGATTGGCAAAGAAGCTACCGAATTAAGTGAGGCCATACTTCAAGCGGAATTAACTGACATCTACCGAGTATTTCACCCTAAAACAACACAGTACACATTCTTCTCAGCAGCTCATGGAACTTTCTCCAAAATAGACCATATCATAGTTCATGCAAGGAACTTAAGCAAATACAAAGGGATCGACATAATCCCCTGTATCCTATCTGACTACAGTGGAATCAAGCTAGCCCTCAATAACAAAGCATACCGCAGAAATTTCTCTAATACATGGAAATTGAACAGCACACTCCTTAACAAGGCCTGGGTAACAGAAGAGATCAGAGAAGAAATAAAGCATTTCCTACAACTCAATGAAAATGAAAACACCTCACAAAGAAACTTGTGGGACACAGCAAAAGCAGTCCTGAGGGGCAAATTTATTGCCCTCAGTGCCCACATCAAGAGAATGGAGACAGACCAAGTAAATAATCTCATGTTGCAACTAAAACAGCTAGAAAAACAAGAAAAAATGGGACCTAAAGCTACTAGACGAAGCCAGATAACCAAATTGAGAGCAGAGATTAACCAATTAGAAAATCAGAAAACCATAACCAAAATAAACCAAACAAAAATCTGGTTCTTTGAAAAAATAAACAAAATTGATGGCCCATTGGCAAGATTAATTAAAAAAAGAAGAGAGGAAACCCATATTAATAGGATTAGGGATGCCACGGGAAACATCACAACACGTACCCAAGATATCCAAACAATTCTAACAGACTACTTTCAAAAGCTATACTCTCTAAAGGAAGAAAATCTGGCTGAAATGGATGCATTTTTAGAGAAATACAAGTTACCCAAACTGAGCAAAGGAGAAGTTAACCAATTAAATAAGCCAATATCCTATAATGAGATACAGGAAGCTATCAAAAGTCTTCCAACAAAAAAAAGCCCAGGACCAGATGGATTCACAGCAGAATTCTATAAGACCTTTAAAGAAGAACTAATACCCATACTCCTCAAGCTCTTCAGAGAAACAGAGAAGGAGGGAGCTATCCCAAACTCATTCTAAGAAGCCAATATCACACTCATCCCCAAACCACGCAAAGACCCAACCAAAAAGGAGAATTACAGGCCAATCTCCTTGATGAACACAGATGCAAAGATCCTTAACAAGATTCTAGCTAACAGAATCCAGAAACACATTAAAAAAATAATACACTATGATCAGGTAGGCTTCATCCCAGAGACACAGGGATGGTTTAACATACATAAGTCAATAAATGTAATCCAGCATATCAACAGAGCAAAGGTCAAGAATCACATGATTATCGCCACAGATGCAGAAAAGGCCTTTGATAAAATTCAACATTCATTCATGCTAAAAGCTCTGGAGAAAATAGGAATAGAAGGAACATTTCTAAAAACAATAAAAGCCATTTATGACAGACCAATAGCCAATATTATACTTAATGGGGAAAAGCTACAACCAATCCTCCTAAAAACAGGAACAAGGCAAGGATGTCCACTGTCTCCACTCCTCTTCAACATAGTCCTAGAACCCTTAGCCAGGGCAATAAGGCAAGAAAAAGACATTAAAGGGATCCGCATAGGGAAAGAAGTTAAACTATCCCTTTTTGCAGACGACATGATACTATACCTCCACGATCCCAAAAACTCCATCCCCAAACTTTTAGAAATCATAAGTCACTTCGGCAAAATAGCAGGATACAAAATAAACCCACAAAAATCAGTTGCCTTCCTATACACTGATAACGCACAGGAAGAGAGGGAAATAAAGGGAGCAACCCCATTCACAATAACCTCCCAAAAAATAAAATATTTAGGAATTAACCTAACCAAAGATGTAAAAGAACTATTTAATGAGAACTATAAAAAGTTAAAGAAAGAAATTGCAGAAGACACTAGGAAATGGAAAGACCTCCCATGCTCCTGGATAGGCTGACTTAATATAGTAAAGATGGTGATACTTCCAAAACTAATATACAAATTCAATGCAATTCCTATTAAAATCCCAATGACGTACATCACTGAAATACAGAAAACAGTCCAAAAATTTATATGGAACCACAAAAGACCTAGAATAGCCAAAACAATTCTAGGGGATAAAGACAATATGGGAGGGCTATCCATGCCGAACTTCAAACTCTACTACAGAGCTATAATCACAAAGACAGCATGGTACCGGCACAAAAACAGATCCGAAGACCAATGGAACAGAATAGAAGATCCAGATATAAATCCACAGGCCTACAGCCAGCTGATATTCGACAAAGGAGCCAAAGACATACAATGGAAGAAACACAGCCTCTTCAACCACTGGTGCTGGGAAAACTGGGCAGCCACATGCAGAAAACTAAAAGTGGACCCCAGCCTATCACCATGCACCAACATCAACTCAAAATGGATTAAAGACCTTAACATTAAACCTGAATCTCTGAAACTACTACAGGACAGAGTAGGAGAGACACTTGAACTAATAGGCACAGGAAGGAACTTCCTGAACAGAGTCCCAGGGTCACAACAAGTTGGAGAGAGACTCGACAAATGGGACTACCTTAAAATAAAAAGCTTCTGCACAGCTAAATCTATCGCAACTAAGCTAGAAAGACAACCAACTAATTGGGAAAAAATATTTACCAGCAATATATCAGACAAGGGGTTAACATCCTGTATATACAGGGAACTCAAGAAACTAATCCCTCCCAAACCTAACAAACCAATTACTAAATGGGCAAGGGAACTAAAGAGGGACTTCTCAAATGAAGAAATAAAAATGGCAAAGAAACACATGAGGAAATGTTCATCATCCCTGGTGGTGAAGGAAATGCAAATAAAGACAACCCTGAGATACCACCTTACCCCAGTCAGAATGTCCCACATCCACAAATCAGCCAACGACAAATGCTGGAGGGGATGTGGAGAAAGAGGAACCCTATTACACTGCTGGTGGGAATGTACACTTATACAACCACTTTGGAAAGCAGTCTGGAGAGTCCTTAGAAAGCTAAAGATTGACCTCCCTTACGACCCAGTCATACCACTTCTAGGCATCTACCCTGAACAACAGGAACCAATATACAAGGACACGTGCACCTCCATGTTTATTGCAGCACTGTTCGCAATAGCTAGGATATGGAAACAACCTAGATGCCCCACCACAGATGAATGGATCCAAAAATTGTGGTATCCATACACAATGGAATATTATGCAGCCATTAGAAATGACAAAATAATGGCATTTGCAGGGAAATGGATGGAGCTAGAAGGAATCATGTTGAGCGAGGTAAGCCAAGAACGAAGAGACAAACGGTACATGATCTCCCTGATAAGTGGATGCTAAATCCAAAAGGTTAGGTGATACGACAAAACTAACAGGACTTAAGAAACAAAGAACTCCCGCTCATCTGGTTGAACCACTACTAAATATCCCCATGCTGCTGATCACAAATATGGTATATAACATGTGAACACTGTTATATATTACAGACTGTGGTAGACAATTTGCTCCAGGGAAGTTAGAATGAACTTGTGACTTTGAAATTATGTAATCATTTAATCACAATCAAAAAAAAAAAAAAAGAACCTCGGGGAAGGGAGGGAGGGAGGGGATGGTAGGGGGAAAACAATGGAGGGGGTAACAATGTTCAAGAGGAAGTGTACTCATAACCTCACTCATGTAACTATAACCCTCTGTATAGTAGCTTTACAATAAAAAAAAAAAAAAAGAATAGGTTGATTGGGACGTAATAAAAAAAAAAAAAAAAAATACAGAGATTAAGCCAAGCGCCAGTGGCTCACGCCTGTAATCCTAGCTACTCAGGAAGCTGAGATCTGAGGATCACGGTTCAAAGCCAGCTCGGGTAGGAAAGTCCGTGAGACTCTTATCTCCAATAAACAACTAGAAAACCGGAAGTGGCGCTGTGGCTCAAGCGGTAGAGCGCTCGCCTTGAGCTAAAGAGCGCCCAAGCCCAGAGTTCAAGCCCCATGACCAACCAAAAAATATATATACAGAGAGAGAGAGAGATTAATCCTTCTGTACAGTATCTTTACAATAAAAATATAAAAATATATAAAGATTCATGAGTTTATCATTTGCAAGCATTTATGGATATAGGAAGTAACTTATTGATCGTCTAATAGAACAGGTTGGTGTTTATCTTCTAAAAATGTCCTTCTCTGACCTAAAATCTAGCCATTGAGCAAGACTGAAGAAAAGGACATTGCTTCTATGGTTAGAGAAGTCATATATCACATGCTGTATACAGACTAAATGGAAACTTCAGGTACAATGTAAATAGGTTTTGAATTGTTACTATAGCTCTTCTTTATGGGTTAGACCTAGCTAAAATCATTTATTACAACCTGAGCTGTGGATTGTGGCTCCCCACAAATCTTCTGAAAGATGCTGTAATAAAATTGAAACAAAAAATAACTATGGTCTTAGCAATATAGTTAAGTTTAAATATGTATCTCTTTTAAAGCAACAGATTTGGGCAATTCTCATTGGTTGAAAAGTGAAAAGGACTCTAGGAGATTCCACTAGAAGAAACTTCAACTATAGCAATTAAAATGGTGGTCAATGTCATTTCAACCTCACACCTATAATTCTAGCTGCTCAGAAGGATGAAATATGGAGGATATGATATGATGCCATCCCAGGCAGATAAGAGTCTATCTAAAAAGTAATCCATAAAAAGCATGTCCTCTGTGCAGCAAAGCAAAGTGAGAGCATAAAGCACTGAGTTCAGTTCCCAGTACAATATTAATAAAATAAAATTAGATTAGGTTAAAGTAAATGAATAAAATAAAGTGGTGGTCAAGATTTACCACTATTCTCTTATATGCTACAATGTGAAGTGCATTGTTGGAACATTTACTTTACTATTTACTTTACTCATTACTTTCAAAAGAAAATCTGTCTGGAATGGGCAAGGTGGTATATATATATAATATATAACATATATAACAATACTGAAGGCAAGTCCAGAGTCCAATACCTTTTAGGCTTTGTTCTTGGTAGCCATAATACTATATTTATGAGTTGCAAATAGTTTTTTAAATTCTATTTGCAACAGTGTTATTAAAATGATTGATGATAAGTATCTTTCAGAATGCTACAAATTATGTCAAATAATGTTGCTTTCTCTTAGAAGGCAGGAGAGGATATTAGATTTCAGGTTATTTAGTTGAGATATCTCACTCACCTGCTTAGCAAAGTCCTTTCTATTCATTGGGTTAATTATAGAAATTAAAAGGAAATAACTTATTAATATTTTATATTAATAACATAGAGGTGGATACCCAACAATGAGGTTGGATGTGAACAAGCTAAATTGGGGCGACTTGTCTAGAAATGTCAGGAATGTTCCTTCTTTATTCTTAGGGGCCATGCTTGTTTATCTTTGTCTCTAATACTGAGAATGGTGATTCACCCTTGAGAGATGATCAACACATATGATATTGATTTATATTGAACTTATGTAAGGGCATTCAGAAGGGAGAGTGACATTTCAGTGTTTGATATCCTTCCCACAACATACCAACAAGAAAGTTTTCTGTGTTAATGTATTTTGTCTTTGTCTTTACCTTGGCATCACCTAGGAATTTTTTTTAATTTTCAATCTTATCTCCAAAGGACTGGGAACCAAGTCACAAATAGATATTATGATTTGCAGGTGATATTATTGAGCAACAAAGGTAAAAATAACTCTGATTTATTTGGAGAATTATGTTCAGATTCAGATAGCACTCATAAGTCAACATTAGGTTTGACCTAAATCATTCATAACCACAGAATATTCCAAAGAAAACTGTAGCTGTACACATACAAAAAATAATTCTTATTAGTAAGTTTTTAAAAAATCTAGCCAAGTGCAATTAAGGCCTAAATCATTGAGTTGTATTCTCCTCGGCCTTTAAATGCATATCAGCTGATGTGCCTGAGATGCTGAGAAACCCTATATGGTTAAAGCAAATTTTAATGACATAGAATGAGGTGTCTGAGAGCAAAAATTATGTCTGAAAATGAAAGGAGGAATGTGATGCAAAGAGCTAGCTTTCATAACTGGGCTTCAGCAGAAGTAGAGGAAAGGAATGTATATAAAAATAGCAGGTGTAGGGGCTGAGAAGTTGGCTCAGTGGTAGAGCGCTTGCCTTGCATGCCTGAGGCCCTGGGTTCGATTCCTCAGCACCACATAAGCAAAAAGAAAAAAGCCGGAAGTGGCGCTGTGGCTCAAGTGGTAGAGTGCTAGCCTTGAGCTGAAGAGCTGAGAGACAGCGCTCAGGCCCAGAGTTTAGGCCCCACGACCAGACCCAAAAAAAAAAAAAAAATAGCAGGTGTAAGAATGATAACCCTATTGTCAAAACCTCCTGTCACCCTGTCCTGTGTATAGTGCATAATACCTGTGGCTAGGCACACATGATTACAAGTTCTGGGAAGTGCTTTTACTTCTCATTTCCTTGAGAATAACCAAGGTGATTCAGTATTCAGATGGAGAAGAACTGGATTTGACAGCCCAGAAAATGAGCAGAAAACTATACTTCATAGATGCCAATTTTGGAGAGGATACTCGACTTAAAGGTATTTAGTTGGCATATCTCCTGGTTCACCTGCTTAGCAAAGTCCTTTGTATTCATTTAGGTTAATTGTGGAATTAAAATGAAATACTTATTAATGTTTTATATTAGTATTAGTTTAAACTTTGAAAATGAAAGCTATAATTGTCAGTGGTAATGAGAACAGTTGAAAAATACAAATGTAGACATTATTCCCCTTCATTTGGAAACTTAAAAGAACTTGGACAGTATCTACTTAGAAACTGTGAGATTTAAGTGAGGACACTATTTATACTCCATTTGTTTCATAGTAGAGTTTCTGACTTGTTCTCTTGTCCAGAAGAAAGTAGAGTTCAAAGTAGTTTATTTGATTGTATGAAAATAGTAGCCTGTTGAAATTGTTTTAAAGATGGAGGAGATAAGGGAGAAGGATAGAGGGAGTGAGTTTAATTAGGATACCTTGTATGCACATATGAAAAACTGTTACTATGTATGCTAATAAAATGCATGTTAATAAAAGTGATTTCCTGACATTTCCATGGATTTGTTTTAAGAGGCCTAGCCACTTCAAACTGTTTACTTCTTAATTTGAGGTTGTTTTTTATACAAAATAATATAGTTGGCAGCAAATTGCTTATTTAAATTCAAAGTAAATATAATCACAAACCTAGCTAAATTCTTGAGTATGTAAATATAGAAAATACATGCTTATTGGTGGAGTTATATGAAAAAATGAGATGACTTATGAGAAAGTTGAAATGTTTAGTAGTTTTGTAGCTCAAGAAACTATACACATATGTATTGTTGGTTTGGCTTCTGTTTTAGGTTCACTAGTGTTTTCAGCTTTTGGAAAGAAAAATTAAAATTACATGTACAAGACATAGTGAAATGGTTTCTTTTGACCTGTTTTCCATTACAATCAACTCCAATCTATGCCAAACTAAAAAATAAGTTTCAAAGTGCACTATTTTTATGGTCGTTCTGGTATTTTATACCAGGACCTTATGCTTGCTAGGCTGGCACTCTAACAGTTGAGTCATGATCCCAGCCCTGTTTTTGCTGAAGAGTTTAGGACTACAGATGTCAGCACCAGCACCCAGCTTAAATTATGCATCATTTGAGTAGCATGTTCAAGCAATTGTTCAAGACCTGACTCATCCTTTTTTTTTCCTCTCTCTCTCATATTTGGAGACAGCAGGAGAAAAGGAAATGAGGGGCAGGGGTAAACATCAGATAACTTTAATTAAGTATGTGTTCATCACCTTTCTGACCTTAATACAAATACCTGAGATAGTCAGTTTATGAAGAGAAATATTTTCTTTAGGCATTCTAGAGATTATAAGCTATGCCTAGTATGCCCTATTATTTTTTGTCTTTGGAGAGATTGCACAGCCTTGAGGAATATGTGGTAGAGCAAAACCACTCATCCTATGGCCAAAAAGTAAGCAAGAGAGAGGAGGGGCTGGAATGCTGCAGTACTCTTGGTGGGCAGGCTTCAGTAATCTCAAGACTTCCCACTGAGTCCCACCTTCTTAAAGGATCCACCCACTTCCAGTAGGGATACTCTGAGAATCAAGCTTTTAGCAAATGAGCCTTTAAGGGACATTCAGTTCCCACACACACTACAGTATATTATTGTTATTTTCATTGTTACTGTTGTTACCTGACATAAGTTAAACTCTGTCATAGTATATATAGGTAAAAGTACAGCACATTTAGGGCTTAGTACCATCTACAATTTTAAGCAGCCAGTGGGGGTCTTGAAACCAATAGGGGAGAATAATACAATTATCGTTTCCTGGGTCCATTTTGACCAAAGCAAAGAGATACAGAACAAAATCATTCTATAACATGACCACTCTCTAGTAAAACATTTCCTGAAGGTTATGGTCAGCAGGAAGTTTGAAAGGTACATACAAAGAAATTCTTTGTTTTATTGTTTTTAATGTACTATGTGAAGTTATTTCTTTTTTATTGCATTTTTTTCTTTGTTCATCCTATGATTTATCCCTTGTTGTCACTGTATTTAATTTTAGAATTCTGTGCATTGTATATACATTTATCTGAATTATGGAAGGGAAGGGGAACAACAAAATGGTGAGACAAAGGACAAAGGGTAAACTAATGCAACAGTGATACTCGTAAGACCACATGTTGGAAATGAACTTTACAATTTGGTGGGGGTTGTTGGGGAGGGAGGGAAAGTGGGAGAAAAATGAGGGAGGGGTAACAATGTTTTACAAGAAATGTACTCAGTATCTTATGTATATAACTGTAACCCCTCTGTACATCACTTTGACAATAAAATTAAATTAAAAAATAAAGCTTAACATTGCTATTCACAATCAGTACTCTTCTTTATTTCCACAACATAAAAATTCTCTCACACATAGTCAATCAGCTTTCCTGCTGTCAGGCCTAACAGGAGCTAAAGCTGCATAAGAAAAGATCCCTTTCCTGAGCAGAGGAAGGATTTTAGGAACAAGTTTGCAAATTGTGGAAGAATTTAAATTTAAATTTATTTAAATCAATCAATCAATAAATAAATATATGCAGTCTTTACTTAATGAATATGAATTATAGTTATATTTTAGACCTTTATTATTCATGCAATATGATATATAGCATATTGATAATAATGTATTTAATATTCTGTTTCCTTTCAAATAAAAACAAATAAAAATCTGTTAAATGATAAAAGGAGACAAACACTAGAATTTCTTCTATATGAGATGATATATTTGAACTCGCAGGGATTTGTTTAAAGCTGTGTATAATGCTTTCATTTTCAGAAACGCACCATCATTCTGTTTGCATATTGGATTACAGATGGCAAAGGAATTTGTATTTTTGCTGATATTTTCCTGAGAATAAATTAAGAAACAAACTGAAATGTCTTTTATTTTTGTTCCAAATCTCTTCCTGCCTCTGTATGTGATTACTCATATTCTACAATGTAACTATCATTCATTCCAATAAAGCAATTGCCTAATAATGCATTATACACTAGAAATTAAAAGGAGTATTATCCTATACTCAAGTGTTTCCTTTTTTCCCCTTTTTTTCTTAGGGGGAGAGAATAATTTGCTGTAGCAAATTAACAGAAAATCAGAATCACAACAAATATGCAGAAAATCACTGAGACTCTTTTGAATAACCAGTGATTCCAAAGTATAACCCCATACTTGATTAAAGAGCTTCAAACTTCCTTGCTGTTAAATAACCTCCCTGGAAAATAAACATTATGCAAATATAGGCAATGAGGAAAAAGCACTCTTAAAACTGCTATGTACATTTCAGTAAACAGCTAGTAAATGCAGAAACATGGTTATCTGATTCTACTAAATGATGTCTGTCTAGAAATTGCACTGTCAGGGTGCTCAGACTTAAGAATAGTAAGAATTCCAAGTAAACTAAGGAAGCAAATAAAACTTCGTATCAGTTATCATTAAGAATTTACTGACATGTTGAAATATACTTTTGAACATGTCTTATTAAAGAATATAGTTTATAATTTTTGGTAATAAGCAAGCTCCTTCATCTTGCAGTCCTTGCTCACAGGATTGTATTTGGCTTTTGAGTGATTCTTATACTAAAAAAGCTGTGTGTCTAACAAAACACATCCCATTCTTTCTTCATGAGAGGAACTCAGTGTACTCATCCTAATGCAATGTGTGATGACAGTAATAACTGTGTCACAAGAAAAATCAAATTTCTGAAGAGTCTAGGCAGGCTAAGAAAATACCAAAAGTAAACAAGTATATGTATTATGAAGTGGTAACTTGTCTAAAGCTCTTTATGTTTGAAAAAACACAAATAGAAAATTTTTAAGCAGTGTATTAGCTATTAAAAAGCTTAATTGGAGGCTGGGAAGGTGGCTCAGTGGTAGAGTGCTTCCTGGCATGCATGAGGCCCTGGGTTCAATTCCTCAGCACCATATAAGCAGAAAACGCTGGAAGAGATGCTCTGGCTCAAGTAGTAGAGCACTAGCCTTGAGCTGAAGAGCTCAGAGACAGTGCCCATGACCAACCAAAAAAAAAAAAAAAAGCTTAATTGGACTAGTTAAGGTATGGTGTTTATAATCACAGCTACTTAGGAAGTAGAAGTAAAAGGATGACAATTTAAGACAAAACTCAGAAAATTTATGGAGATATTACCTCAAAAACAAACAAACAATAAAAAACAAAATCAACAACTAACAGAAAAAAGAACTGAAGGTATGGCTCAATAAGGCAATTGCCTATTAAGCTCAAAGCTTTAGGCTCAGTTAACCTAGGTTGGCCTTGAACTGTAATTCTTTCAATATGAGCATCTTGAGTAGTTTAGACCATGGGTATGATGCACTGGTACCAACTGAAAATTATGATTTGTTTTTATATATTAAAATATATGAATACTAAGAAAATATTCCATAAGTTTATTTCTGTCCTTTTGTAAAAGAAATCACTCAAATCTCTTCAGTTCTTATATACATCATAAGCTGCATACATGTAAGAGTACAGTGCCTAGACCCTACACAGTGATACTAGACCTAGTTAAGATATATAGCACTTCCTTTCTGCCTTCCCATTTGTGGGGAGGAAACACATTGCAACTTGGCTCAAGATGAGCACTGAAATTAGTTTAGATCAATCATGTCATGTAGAATTTCGTGTAAATGGAACTCTATATGACCTAGTCATCTGTGTAAGGATTTTTACTCTCAGCATAATGTTTCAGAGTCTCAAGCATGTTGTTGTATAGATCACAAGTGGATTCTTAGAGAGTGATAAAGGCTGAATGGCATTCTATCACTCATTCTCTCCATCACAAGGAAGAACCAAAATAACAGGAGTGGAAAACACTAGATATTAGCAAAAGGGACCCTGGTACTTTTTAAGATTCAGGCACATGGACCAACAGCATAGTAAAGGAAGCATAGTAAAAGATGTATTTGTTGCTTAGCACTGCAGCTAGGCAAGGACTTCTCCCTTGTGCAGGGGTGAGAAACAGTCCCAGCACACTGCACCAGTATAGATGGCAACAGAGAGTCTCCTAGCTACAGAGAAGTTTCTCAGTCATCACCGACTCACAGACACCTAGACAATAACCCAAACTCTGATCAGGAATTCAGTTCATCTCCCACAGCGCCATACTCAGAAATGAGCTAGTGTCTGAGTTGAGGCTTTGGTGAGGATTTGAAGACTGTACATGCCCATCGCTGAGACCCCAGGCATTCCCTTGCAAGCCCAGGTTGATCAAAGTGGTAAATGTGACACAAGTGGATCCTTGTGCTTCAGAAGACCCTGAAAACTAGGAGGTCAGGGCATGTGTCCTCTGACACCAGAGGCAAAGTTTCCGAAGTTCAGAGAAGCAGGGTAGTCCAGGGTCTTCCGTACACAGTGAGGCTACTACTAAGGGCTGAGGATCTCACTACCTCTAGACAGCGGGAATTACTTAGCCTTTCTTTTTTTTTTTTTTTTTTTTTTTGGACGGTTGTGAGGCTTGAACTCTGGGCTTGGGCGCTGTCCCTCAGCTCTTCAGCTCAAGGCGAGCACTCTACCACTTGAGCTACAGCGCCACTTCCGGTTTTCTGGTGGTTTATTGGAGATAGGAGTCTCATGGTCTCTCTTGCCCGGGCTGGCTTTGAACCGTGATCCTCAGATCTCAGCCTCCTGAGTAGCTAGGATTACAGGCGTGAGCCACCAGCGCCCGGCTTACTTAGCCTTTCTTGATGACTTCTTTGTACAAAGTAAGGATTCTTATCCCAGAAAATCAAACAAAAAGCTTAGTCAGAGCAGAAATCGGGGAAGTCGTTTCTGGTGTTGCATGGAAAGAAGGGTACGAAGTAAGCGCTGTTTTTTTTCTGTTGCTTGGGCTCCTTTATGGCCAATGTCTGAGACCCTGCTTCTGGTAAGCTGGAACTGTGGAAAATATCCTTAGAGATACAGAAGCAGTGACATCTATGGGTGTCACTATGACAGAGCACTAAAAGGATCTCACATTTTACTAAAAGTTCGTAGACACATATTCATACTACTTACATGTATTTATTTTGAATGAGAATCAAGTTACCTATATTTTAAATCGATAAAATGAGTTTTAGCAATTACTATCCTTCGTTTTTTCCTGCTGAGATTTGAAAATGATGATTTCCAAATGGAAAAATAATAAAATAAAGGAGAAATTCTTCATGATGAAATCAGCCACTCTAGAGTCCCATTATTTTTTTTCCAACAGTAAATTTATTCTTCAGTTGAGAATAAAAGTTTTATTCTTATTCAGGTGCATTCTTGGAACTTAGGAAATTCTTGGAAATTCAGCATTATTGACTAGATAAGAATATTTGTGTTGGTTTTCATTTCCTAACTTTCCTGAGACAAAAACTGTCTTAAATTTGATAGCCTACATTTTGATGTAAATATAGGAATATTTTGAGACAAACTTTATTTTAAAATCATATAGGAGAAGTTTCAATTATGTCTTTGCAAACAATTAATTTCCATTTTGAATAATGGCACGCTAATTACATTAAAATTGATTAAGTCAATTTGCTCAGGCTCTTATTTTAGTCAGGAGAGGAAAGCACACCCTTTAGTACCATCATCATGTTCATATTCATCACCGTTCTGCGGAAAGAGAGACAACAGAAGCAGCTGTCAGCTCCTTCTACATTTAGCAGAGTTTCTATAGTTTTGAGTAGGCAGGACTATATACTCACTGTCAAGCACAGTTGCCCATCTCTGTACAACAGACTTTTAAAAATATTCCACATTACAATCTTAAAAAAGATTTAAATATATAAAATATGCAAAAATTTCCATTTGCAAGTCACAATAAGAATGAAGGAGCCTGACAGGTCAGGTTGTAGTTGGACAGCTGCTTGCTTTCCCTAGCTCAACTTCTTTACTAAAGATATACTTATTCTTAATAACTGAATTGATGTTTACTAAAAAAAAGGATCCAAACTGTACTCTTTGATCTATCTGTTTCTTTCTTGTGTCTACTTTTGATCAATAAATTCCTGTCGACAAAAGGAATGAAACCCTGTAATAAATAGAATGAAACCCTGTAATCTATGGAACAAAAGATAACTATATGAAATGAAATAAGATAGGCACAGAAAAAGAAGAACTCATTTGTAGAGCCTAAAATAATTGCCTATCTTGCTTCATAAGAAACACAAACAAGAATATAGGTCACTCTCCAACTATTATTCAAAAGGGAACGTGATATATACATATATGTGTGTGTGTATGCATATATATATATACATATATATGAATAGATCGTGAAAACCTCCCCAAAATTAGAAAGTTATAATGCTGGAACCTGGAGACACTGATCCTCACATAAATAGCCTGGGCCATATTTCTATGAGCATTCCTTTTTTGTATGTCAGTCGTGGGGCCCGAACTCTGGGCCTGGGTGCTGTCCCTGAGCTCTTCAGCTCAAGGCTAGCACTCTATCACTTGAGCCACAGCACCACCTCCAGCTTTTTCTGATTGTGTAGTGCTGAGGAATCAAACCTAGGGCCTCATGCATGCAAGGCAAGTAGTCTACCACTGATCCACCTTCCCAGCCTCTCTATGAGCATTCTTAAGGAAAACTCATAAGCAAAGAATTATTTTAAGACTTTAGACAATTTTATTCATGAATAACTGAAAGAGCTCTTTGACCCAGAGGGACAATGTGACTCAAAAATTAAAGAATTAGCTTTCATTTTTCCAAGTGCAAGGGTAATTTTCGCTTCTTAAGAATTGTTTAGGGCTTCTTAAACAGTTATAGGAGATTACAAAAATATATTTTAGATGGTATTTTATTGAGAGTTGTTGTACATTTATTTGGTAAAAGGAAAATCTTTATTATATCTAATAAAAATGAGTTCAAATTAAAGTCACAAAATTTACATATTCATTAGATACTTCCTTCCATTCCAGTTTCCATTGTATCTTTTGAGATTATGCGAGGTGTCATGAAGTCATTTTGGGGGCTATCTTAGACTGATTTCAGATTGCCTCCATCCTCTCTGACCTCTGCCTAAGAGTTTCTAGTGCCCACTGTGCTGAGAAGAAAGGCAATGGGCTTGCTTATGATTATCTCTAGGCCTCTGGAGAAACTGAGTCAGATGCTCATAGTGGTTATTGTATGAGAGCAGTTGTAGTGCACAAGGAATATACAAGGGCACAGGAGAAACTACAGGTAAACAAGTCAGCAAGAAGTCACCACCCAATCAAGACCATGTTGTGTTGATGGGGAGGCACAAGTCTATACACCTCAGGTTTTCGCAGTACATGTGTCCAAGGCACCAACCAAACCAAGCATATTTGTTTCCTTCTAAACAGATTCAAAAACTCAATCCTGATCAAGGATGAGTTAAACTACCCAACCCCGAGGTTATCTTGGGAAGTAAACCAGAGGAAATCATCTAGAGGAAGGTTGGACTTTTATTTGACTATTCATCTAAATGAGACCAATTAACTTAGAAATCCCATATAAAGTTTTATCAAACAAGTTTAAATCCTTTTTCTACAACATAAGAATAATCAGAAGATGGTAGACCTTACTTAAATATCTTATACTTCCAACTTAATATGTTCATTTTCTGCCCTACTAGCTCAGGGAGTTATAATGTAACACCCAAACGGCATGGATTAAACAACACAAATTAATTTTCCCAGTTCTGGAAACTGAAGTCAGGATGCCAGCACCCAGGGGGCGCTGTTCCTGGCTAGCAAATAATCTCTTTTGCTGTGTTCTGTCAAAGCAGAAAAAGCAAGAGTCACCTCTACTTCTATACTTCACAAGGGCCCCACCCTCATGATCTCACCTGAATCTGTTTATCTCTCAGAGGCCCAATTCCAGATACCTTTACCTTGTGGATGGAGTTAGGACTTTTACTTGGGAAGTTGAAGAACAATAAATTCAGCCTTAGACTAAACCTAACCTAAAAGATATTGAAAGTACCACATTGCTATCTTGTCAGGAAATATAAACAAGGAAGGAGACTAGTACTTTCTACCAGAAGCTAGGAAGGAGTTCTCAGTAAGGGCTGTGCCAACTAAAAGCACCATGGTCTGTGAGTTGCTGCTTCCTGAATGCCCAGGTGGAGGCTAATAAGGACCATTATGTCTTCTACCGTGTAGAGAACAGCCATCGGACACAGCCACAGACTCTTAAGCTACCTCAGGAGCATGCTGTGACCCACATTGTCAAGTATGGCATTCATTCTGGCAGTGTGAAAATGAGGTTTGGCAGGGGAAAACAACAACAACAACAACAGCAACAATTTTAGCAGTACCATATTAGGAAATTTGTCCTGTGTCTAAAGCAGACAAAGGAAACCATTTTGAGAAGCTGGTAGAAAATCTGAGTTATTCTGCACTCCCATTTTATAAATTTTTTTTCTTATTATTTGTTTTTATGGCATTTGTGGAGGATTGGTGTAATTTTTATAAATTTATATATTTATCTATTTTAAAAGAGAAATATCCTAAGGGTAGTCTGAGCAATGATGACAATAAAGTTATAAAACAATTCTATGTTGTAGAAAATTCCTTTACCTAAAAATCTGGATTCTTGATTTTGTTCCCTCAGCTGTGTGACACTGGCCAGTCACCTAAATTTTTCTCTATCTGTTAAATGAAATTAAAATAAGCCAGTAAAATAATGTTAGTAAGAATCTATTAAAACAAGGAGGTAATTTGGGCAGTGGTATTTATTTGTTCTTTCTTATGCTACCTTGAAGTATTCTGTTTGCTCAAAATCTAGGACAAATGGGGGAAATGCAGGTAAACAATGTAGGATGTGGACAGATAGTTGGACATGTGTTGAGTAGTTTAGGAATAACTAGTTTTACTCTGTTTCCGCACTTGCTAGGATGAATTTCTCATTCCTAGGGACCCCAACTTCCAGAATGCCAGAAACATAATGAATGTAATCCAGTCCTGGCTAGTACTTTTTCTATCTCCATTCTCTTATAGTCTTTGATGGTCCTCCTTACAAATAAAACCAGTTTCTATAATAGATGTCTTGGTATATTGATATCAGCAACTGCAAAAATTTACCCATAATTACAACTTTAGTATTAGAACATGGCAAGCCCACTATCCTATCCCTCAAAGCCTTTTGGTAATTTAGAAATGCTTATAATTTAGAAATGTTTATAATTTATAAACATTATAAAATTCTAAATTTATAATTTAGAAATGTTTGTGTTTAGAGAAAATATATATTGCACAAATTATATAACTGACATTCTAGATTTCCTGGCCAAATTAACTAACTGACATTCTAGATCCCCTAGCCAAAGAGTAGATGAGATGCTATGATCTAGTACATTATGTAACATATGCAAATGTCCAGAAATAAAGTAAATAAAGACCAGAAAGAATCTCAAGTCAGTTCAAAAGAGTATTTTTACACAAATCAATTTAAAACAAGATAGTTGAGTTTGCAGCCATTGACTGAGTTTTGGTTTTAGTATTTATTTGGATTTCAAACAAAAAAGGTCAGAGATAATATAGATTTATAGAATGAAAGAAGGGAACATTGTTTATTTTCAGCACCAAATCAGGAAAAATGGCCAGCTTTTCTAAGATAGAAGCAAAAAAAAGTAAACATTGCTTCTTAGCTTCCAAACCTTCTCAAGTGTTATGTTTGGGTGTTATTTTTCTAAGGGTTGTCATAGGTTTTATTCAATTTTGAACTGACCTTAGAGATCACATGGTAAATATCTTTGTGTCCTTAATAAGGAACAAAAGATTGGAGAATTTTGGTGAAGCTGAGTATATAAGTATCAATGTATAAACTTTGTAATGGATTGGATAGACTGTGTTCAACTCCTGCCTCTGCTTCTTGGTGGTAGCAAGGTACTCCATTTGTCGGTGTACTCATCCCTGAAATGGACTTGATAACGCCCCCTTCACAAGCTTGCACATTCATTAATTCAACACACAGGTCTATTCAGTGCTAACTTAGTATCAAGCACTTACCATAATTGTCTTGAGGATTAAGTGTGACAGTGTATTTAAAGAATGAAGAAAGATAGCAGGCTCAATATGTACTGTTATGTAGTGGTAAAAATCATAAATGGGGAGGGAAAATATAAAAGAGCACAATGAGGCTTGTGTAAGCCAGGGCACTCCAAGAGCAGTATTATATTGTAAATCTCTTTCTGACTCTAGTTCCTCTCTGGATGTCTCTTAGCTTTGCACTACCAATGAAATGCTCCATGCTTGGGAAATGTCCTCCCTGAAATGGGCAGAATCTTAGCTTAAGAATCACACTTATACACTTACGTTCACTGCATTCTCAGAAGCTTCAGTTACATGATTAATTTGGCACATGACTGTTTCGAGTGATAGGTGGTGGTGGTGTACTCTGCACAACTGCAACTATAGAATAACATTTTTGCAGGGGAGAAACACAATATACAGATTGTTAACTGCTGAAAGAAAAGTTTAACTTTGGAATACTACCATCAATTACTTGTCAGCAACTTGAATATTTGTTAGTTGACATGTTATCTTAAATGAATCAAAAAGATATTGTTTCTATTTTATTTGAAATTGAATGTCTTTTCTTTACAATTTTATCTTCCTGGATTAAAAAATATTTTATTCATTGTCTATACAAGAAGCAATATTTTTATATGAAAACTTTTAAAGGAACAGGGAAGAGTCCAATGTTTTTTTGGGGGGGGTGGTGACATGAGCTTATTGGTGAACATGTATTTAATAAGGCACTCATATCTCAAATTCCTATTGCTGAACTACATTATAAACAACAAATACATTATCTTCACTCAGGTTACTAGATCACTTAGGTTACTAGATCATATATATATATATGGAGGGGGTCAGTCATGGGGCCTCAACTCTGGACCTGAATGCTGTTCCTCAGCACTTCAGCTCAAGGCTAGCACTCTATCACTGAACCACAACACCACTTCCAGCTTTTTCTGCTTATGTGGTGCTGAGGAATCAAATCCAGGGCCTCATGCATGCAAGGCAAGCATGCTACTGCTGAGCCACCTTCCCAGCCCTAGAACATATTTTTAATTAGTCTATCCTTTGCATAGAAGTTTTTATTATGAAAATACTGTACAAAGGGGTGACAGTTACATGAGCAAGGTAATGAGTACATTTCTTATCAAGCATTGTTGCCTCTTACTTTGTTTTTTCCCTGCCATCCCTTCCCTCCCACCTCCACAACTACACTCCCCCCCAACTGCGGCCTAAATTGTAAAGTTCGTTTTTTAACATAGTGTCTTGTACACCTTATTGTTACAATGAGTCAACTTGTATCCCTATTTAAACATTTTGTTTTTTCTCTTCCCCTCCCCAAATTATACCAACATCAAATAGAGTGAAAACAGAGGTTATACTGTGCAGGAGGAACATACAAAGCAACAAAAAAATCACATGGTACCTTATAAATACGTTAGAAACAATTGCAAGAAAGAAAAAACCACTTGTCAATGGAATTCTATGGCTCCATCAGAAAGAATGACATTACCCCATTTGTTAGGAAATGTAGAGACTTGGAAAAAATTATATTAAGTTAAGTAAGCCAGGCCCAAACAAACATAGATCCTATGGTTTCCCTTATTTGCAATAACTAGTATATGTCTGAGACAAGCAGAAATGGTCAGATAAGTTGATGTTAAGCGAAATGAACCCCAAGTTAAAGACTAAATTTTTTTTTCTTTCTTGCTATTGTGTCTAACATATTTATAAGATTTTTTTGTTGCTTTGTATGTACCTCCTCCATGGTATAACATCTATTTTCACTGTATTTGATGTTGGTATAATTTGTGGAGGGGAAGGGAAAAATACAAATTGGGGTTACACGTGGACCCACTGCACCAAGGAGATGTACAAGATGTTATGTTGAACTTTACAACTTTGGCACAGTGGGAGGGAGGTAAAGGGAAGGTGAGGGGGGGATGGGAAGGGATGGGAAGGGGATACAAAGGAAGAGGCAGCAATGCTTGATAAGAAATTCATTCATTACCTTGCCCATGTAATCGCAACCCTCTGTATGGTATTTCCACAATAAAAAAAAAAAAGAAAAAAAACACTTGTGTCTCTATCTTGGGGTATATTTCGCTTAACATCATCTCATCTGGTCATATGTACATAGCTTTTGACTGTTTCTACTTGTCCCAGACACATACTAGTTATTGCAAATAAGGGAAACCATGGGAACCTATGTTTCTTTGGGCCTGGTTTACTTCACTTAATATAATTTTTCCCAAATCTTTCCATTTCCTAACAAATGGGGTGATGTCATTCTTTCTGATGGAGGCATAGAATTCCACTATACATATATATATATACACATATATCACATTTTATCTGGGTTGTAGCTATGGTAAATAATACTGCAATAAACATAGTTGTGCTGGTAGCTTTAGTATGGTCTTGTTTTTGATCATTTGAGTAAATACTCAAAAGTGAGATTGCTGGGTTATAGGGGAGCTCTATGTTGAGTCTTTTGAGGAACCTCCATACTGCTTTCCACTTGGAACTCAAACAATTAAATCCCCGAACAACAAATCCTCAAAGAAACAACAGCCCCATAAATAAGTGGGCCAAAGTCTTAAAGAGAGACTTCTCTGAAGATGAAATAAGAATGGCCAATAGTCATATGAAGAAAGGTTCAGCCTCTCTAGCCATAAAAGAAATGCAAATCAAAACAACATTGAGATTCCACCTCATCCCAGTCAGAATGGCTACAATCAAGAACTCTAGTAACAACAGATGCTGGAGGGGATGTAGCCAGAAGGGAACACTGCTGCATTGTTCGTGGGAGTGTAAACTTGTTCCTTTGCATATTTTATTTTATTTTGTTTTGTGGAGCCTGAACTCTGAGCCTGGACACAGTCCCTCAGCTCTTCAGTTCAAGGCTAGCACTCTACCACTTGAGCCACAGTGCCACTTCCAGCTTTTTCTGCTTATGTGGTGCTAAGGAATCAAACCCAAAGCTTCATGAATACAAGGCAAGCACCCACCACCGACCCACCTTCCCAGCCCATATTTTAATATTTTAACATTTTGACAAACAAGTAGTTAAGGAGGTGGTTTAATCTTATTTTCAATATTTTCAAAGTAACTGTTCAAAGATGAAACTCATTGTAGGATTGAGCAATGGATATATTTCTCAAGGAAAGTTTCAGAAATTCTGAAATATTGCAGAAATCATAACTGTAAATGTAAGATATTTTAACAGCATATGAACAACATAGTTTGAAAGATAGGAAGGTAAAAATATAACTTGTAAAGCAATTTCCAAGACTAATGGAATATTAGACAGAGAAAAATTCGATAAGCAAGCATGTTTTCTCTAACCTTTTCTTTGAAATTCAACATTAATTCCAACTAATGAAAACATTAGAACTTCTGGTTCTGTTCTGTTCTAGAATCAGTAGAAATTTCAGCAAATATGTACCTTCATAAAATTTGTTACCTTAGTTATTTCATTGAATAATGTACAAGTTACTAATATACCACAGATTGCTTGTCTATATATTACAATTAATACTACATATTGATTAGCATTTAACAAATCTATACAGGGAAGCATAGTGTAAATAAAAAAGTAGTAAATGATTACTTCAGAAACTTCAATAATTATATATAAAGAAACGTGGTGTAATTCCTTAAAAAGTATATTGACAAGCATTAATATTAGATAAAGCCTAAGCTTATTACAATTTTTAACTTGAATATGTGTCTTACATTTACAAATTTTTATTGTTATTATAAATGTTATGTACAGAGGGGTTACAGTTATATAAGTAAGGTAAAAAGTACATTCTTTTTTGAACAATATCACCCCTCCCTCCCTCTCTCCCAGATTTTCCCTCCCATTCCCACTCATGTTTTATTGTTCATTTTTAACGTAGTTTTCAGTGAGTACAGACCATTGCTGTGTTTGTTTACCTTTTGTCTCTCCATTTTATGTCCTACTTTTATAATGTGGAAAATTTCATACATTTTTGATGCAATAGCAACTTTCTTTTCCTACTTTTTCTCAAATAGGCAAGCTGAACCTAGCTTTTTCATTCTAAACAAATGTCATTTACTATCTTAGATAAAATACACAAATGAAACATTCTATTTTTATGTGTTACAAATTTAACTGGTTTCTTCACAATGACATTGATTACTTTGAGCATAAAAATCTTAACTGTGTTAGGTATTACTCATTCCTTAGATAAGTACATTTATTTATTTGTTTTTTGTTTTTGTTGGGGGGTGGTCCGGTCATGGGCTTGAACTCTGGGCCTCGGCGCTATCCCTCAGCTCTTCAGCTCAAGGCTAGCGCTCTACCATTTGAGCCACAGCGCCACTTCCAGTTTTTTTCTTTTTGCTTATGTGGTGCTGAGGAATCGAACCCAGGGCCTCAGGCATGCAAGGCAAACGCTCTACCACCGAGCCACCTTCCCAGCCCAGATAAGTCCATTTAAAATACAGTTAATATAGCTTAAAGTATATATCTTGCGAGAGATTACCATATTGATGCCACACTTAGTGTAGATACCTGATCCGTGTAGCTCCCTGATGCCCAGAACTCAAGCAATCTGCCTAGTTCAACCTTCCAAGTAGCTGGGATTACAGACACACTCAGAATTCTATGATTCCATTAAAAAGAATGTTATTTTACCATTTGTAAGGAAACAGAAAGACATAAAAAGCTATATTAAGTGTAATAAACCATAGGTTTATTTCATAGGTTGCATGGTTTCCCTTATTTGTTGTAACTAGAATGTGTCTATAAATCTACAAGTAAACACATAGATGGTAAAAGACAAAAAAATACACTTGGATATATAATTTATACAGGGCTCTAGAAATTTACACAATGGAACCAAAGGAAGATATTCTTAGAAGAGGATCACAAAAGCTCAATTGCTTTGGGCAGATGATCCTATAAAATGTTTATTGCTAGACTAAACCTCCAAAACAACTAACCAAATGTAGAGTAGGAGATATGGCTCAAAGTGGCAGAATTCCAGCCTAGAAAATTATGAGGTTCTGAGTTCCAAACAAAGCAAGGTAAAAAGAAAATAAAATTTAAAAGTGATTTGACAAGACACCATGTTGGAAATGAACTTTATAACTTTGGAGGTGGGGTGGGGAGGAGTAGGGAAAGTAGGGGAGGGAAGGGATAGTAGGAGAAAAACAAAGGAGGGGTAACAAAGCTCAGCAAGAAATGCATTCATTATCTTACTCATGTAACTATAATCCCTCTGTATAGCATCTTTGTAATAAAATAAAATAAAAAGAGGAGACATTGTTATATACACATACAGCAAATCCTGAATATACAATTTATGTTGCTCTGCCTCAATATACAATCTCTTTGCTGAAACAAAATAAAAACTATTGTGTATGTGTATGTGCTGACTCTTACAATCTCTGACCAGTTACATATTACACATAGAGCTACCTAGTAAGAGAAATTGCTTGAAAGGGATTATTTATAATATGAGCATGAATCAGTGGACAATGAGATAGAATCACACCCATTAATTAACAAACATTCTAAAGTGTATAATTACCAATTTGATCAATAGACTATAAATGGATAATACAAAAATATTATTTCTAAAGATGTGAAAGAAAAGTAGGTCTGAGAAAAGAGGACAGAATCATCCTTCATGTCTGCTTGGTGATCCTCACCGGCCAGAGAAAAATAACCAATGTCTCTCCAAGGATAAGCCTGATTCAAGACCTAATTAGGATCCAGGTGACAGCAGAAGACAAATAATGGATGAGGAAGTAAAATTGTGACAGTCATTCTTACTGAAGTATGTTGTTTTCCTTGAGGAGTTACACCAATGGATTAGAAATTATACTGCTCTACTTTTAAAGTTTAATAGTCTGCTCTTAAGGTTATAAAGTAATTCTAGACAGTCACTTGCAAATTATGTGTGCCACTGAAGACAGATTGGTGTCCACTGAACTTGTAAATAATTTTATTTGGATGTAGTGTATGTTAAGGTCCTTTTCTTAAAGAGGTATAAAAACTTTTTTTGCCCACTACAAATTAGATGAAGAATTTAAGTATAAGCCCTGATATAAAAGGGTTTTATTGTTCATCAAGACAACTTCCGTTAACATAGAGCCCTGCTAGACAATGGTCACCTCCATCTATTCTTGTTACTTCAAGGTGGCTGAAGAAGAGCTCACTCTTTCTAATAGACTCCCATCTATGACAGACAGTAAAGTGTTTCTAATGATATTTCTTCCAGACGAATAGTAGAAAGAACTAACTAGAGTCTGAAATTTCAACATAATCTATAATTACATATATTAAATGCAAAGAAGAGTTCAACTCGTTATTATTCAAAAGAAAATTACACAACAAAGTCTATAAAGATTATTTTTTTTGGTCGGTCGTGGGGCTTGAACTCTGGGCCTAGGTGCTATCCCTGAGTTCTTCACCTCAAGGCAAGCTCTCTACCACTTGAGCCACAGCCCCACTTCCTATAAAGAGTATTATAGATGATAAATAACCTTCATATTAATTTGCTATGGATTTCATATACAGTCTGAATAAGAATTTTCCAAATTTTATGTAGATAGATAGATAGATAGATAGATAGATAGATAGATAGATAGATAGATAGATAGATATAGATAGATAGATGTTACTGAGAAACTTTGAACACTGAGGAAAAGGTCAAACATGAGTGTTTCTAAAGTTGGGACACTAGTATGATTTTTAACAAAATACCTTTAGATGATTAAAATATGCACCTGATTTGGAAATGACTAAGTTAGATTGATAATAATTCTTTAACTTCCTCCTAGATGAATCTTTATGTTCCTAAATGAATCCAAAGTATACAAACAGTACTTTCTGTGATTAGTTGAGAAAATTTTTGACTATATCTCTTCTAATCCTAACCTTCCTATTCAGCCTGATTTATTCATATTTTTTAATGTGTGAAACATTGAACCATCTCAATCTCATAATTGATAACATAAAATTGATCCAAGTTATTTTTTAGTCTGTGAAACTTTCAACTATATTATTGATAAAATGGTTACACTTAGTGTTTTTCACAATTAATGATACTGTCTAGGAGAGGAAGCCATTGAGCCAGGGATGGAGACGCTGTGCTAACAAAACACACCTTGATGGGAAAAATGTTATTGGCCACATGCTATTTTTATCATTTTTATCATTGTTTTCTCTTTTCTTTTTATCACTAGAAAAATATTAGGCTTAAAATGTAGGCTTTTTTCAAGATCAATAGAAAGCCCACGGATTGGGAGAAGATCTTTACTAGCCATACAACGGACAAGGGTCTCATCTCTAAAATATACTTGGAACTCAAAAAATTAAACCCCCCAACAACAAATCCCCAAAGAAACAACTGCCCAATAAATAAGTGGGCGAAAGACTTAAAGAGAAACTTCTCTGAAGAAGAAAGAAGGATGGCCAATAGACACATGAAGAAATGTTCAACATCCCTAGCCATAAAAGAAATGCAAATCAAAACAACATTGAGATATCACCTCACTCCAGTTAGAACGGCAAAAATCAAGAACTCTAACAACAACAGATGCTGGAGGGGATGTGGACAGAAAGGAACCTTACTTCATTGTTGGTGGGAATGTAAACTTGTTCAACCACTTTGGAAAGCAGTATGGAGGTTCCTCAAAAGACTTCACATAGAGCTCCCCTATGACCCAGCAATCCCACTTTTGGGCATTTACCCTAATGTTTACAAACAAGACCACACTAAAGCTACCAGCACAACTATGTTTATTGCAGCATTATTTACCATAGCTAAGATATGGAACCAACCCAGATGCCCCTCAGTAGATGAATGGGTCAAGAAAATGTGGTATATATACACAATGGAATTCTATGCCTCCATCAGAAAGAATGACATTGCCCCATTTGTTAGGAAATGGAAAAACTTGGAAAAAATTATATTAAGTGAAGTAAGCCAGGCCCAAAGAAACGTAGGTCCCATGGTTTCCCTTATTTGTAATATCTAGTATATGTATGAGTCAAGCAGAAAAGGTCAGATAATGTGATGTCAAGAAAATGAACCCTTAGATGTGTATTTTAATGTTTTTGTTTCTTTCATGCATGTGTTTCTAACACATTTATAAGATTATCTCTTTGTTGCTTTGTATGTCCCTCCCACACAGTATAACCCCTGCTTTCACTATATTTGATGTCAGTATAACATGTGGAGGAGATGGGGAAAAACAAGTTGTTTAAGGATACAGGTGGACCTGTTGCAACAATGAGAAGTACAAGTTGTCATGTCCAAAACGAGCTTTACAACGTTAGTGCGGGGGGGGGGGGGGGGGGGGGGGGGAAGGGGGGGAAGGAGAAGGATTGGGATTAGGGGGGGAGGGGGGAGGGGGGAGGCTAGGAAGGGATGTGAAGGGTAAACAAAGGAGGAGGCTGCAATGCTTGGTAAGAAATGTACGCATTATCCTGCCCATGTAACTGTAACTCCTCTGTACAGTATGTTCACAAATAAAATTAAATTAAACTTTTTAAAAAAATGTAGGCTTTTTTAAGTATAGTATTCTGGTATTATCCATTATTCACTAAAAATCTATTAAAATGACAAATTCACATCTCCAAGTATGTTATTGAAGAAATAATTATACCTAGTGTTTTTTCACAATTAGGAAAATATTTCTAGATCTAAGCTGCAATTTTTAAAAAGAACATGCTCACTATCACCCTAGTCATTCACTAAAAATCCACCAACCTGTCCAGGCCTTCACATCTCAGGTTTCTCCTTCAGGTTTCTCAATATCCTCTTTCAAATGAATCCTTCACCCACTCATCCTCTTAGTCAGAGGCAGAGCATTCTTGCTTCCTTATTTAACCCAACATGTTCTGCAAAACACATCTAGTAAAAGACTTCCAGCAAAGAGAGGGGATTAAAATTTGAATTATAAAATGAGCAATTAAACTTGATTTTTAATACATTTAATACATGACTGAATATATGAGTTCATGTGCATATAACTCAAACTAGTTTTTTTCCTTGTGTATTTTGGAACAGTAAACCTATTGAAAAAATGATGGTTACCTTTAATTTAAAAAATACTAAAAGTAGAACAACATATATTATGTACTGTCTTTATTATGAATAAGAGAAAAAAGTATCTTTACACAATTTTTAAACGTAATGGTAGAATACTTTCAACAGTGCTTCATGAATAATATGTACTCAATAGCTATTTGCTATGATTAGTATTATGTTTTCTTCCACTTAAAACTCCATATAATAAACAACAAGCCAGAATCTATTAGCTATATCACTATTTATGAATTTATCTAAACAATGTCCATAAGTTTTCCTCAGAATCTAAATTGCCCAGCCATCTAGATTTGTCAACATGGAGATGAGTTTCTGAGAAGCAAAAACAAGTATAGATGACCTTCCTCATTATTCAGGGATTTTTATAATAACAAAGTTGCCTACTTGCTAAAATGTATTTGTAACTCCCAAATTGATGCACAGAGCATTTCCACAGTTATTTGTGGACATGTGCAGAGCTGCAAAAATTTGAGTCTCATGTGTCCTGACATTCTAAACTGCAGTGTGTCTACCAGGGTGGTACTCTGCCTTCTGGTTTCAGCTCTTGTAAACAAGTGTTATTTTAGTGGACTACTTATTAGCATATTTCTCTTGGTTTTATGTTTTTTGTTGGCAAATTTGCAATTTAAAATGACTCCCAAAGAACTGAAGTATTGTGCTGTGGCCTAAATTAAATTCAAAATTCATAAATTTAAGCCTACTTCCCCACCAGCCATGTGAGTCTGCTGGAGACAGAACCTTCTAGGATGCCATTAAGGTTAAATGAGGTCACTGGAGTGAGCCTTGACATGACAGTATTGATGTTCTTATTCTTTTTTGCCATTTGAGGACATAGAGAAAAGATAACCCTCTTTAAGAGAGAAAGTGGGCACTCACTGTAAAATAAGAATACCTTGAGTGTCCGTTCTCCAGAACTGAATCCAAATAAGTTATTCTTCAAGCCACATAATCTAAGATAATTTGTTTGGTGGGCCACATCAATGACATGTGTCATTTAGTATTCTAAGTGCAGGAATACTGTGTCAGGTCTTGTAAGGAAAATGACTTTATGAGGTTAGTTTCATTCATGTACAGGTTATAGTACTTTAGGCCTTAAGTTCCATGTTAGTGAATCAACAAGAAAGTATAACCAAAAAAGTGGAGAGAAAATTTGCCATTTGGATTTGAGTCCTCTGTGGGAATTGTTAAAATAACACCCACAACATGTAGATAAACTATAGGAAAGCTGGAAAACAAAAAAAAATTGTATAGGCTTGTTTTAAGGTCAAAGCAAGGCTCTCTCTCTCGGTCTCTCTGTTTCCCTCTCCCCCTTCTCCCCCCCTCTCCTTTCAAGGCTGAGTTTTTCAGTAATTTGGAAATTACAAAAGAAAGACATGGTGAAATTGAAGACAGGACTCGTGAGGAAAGAAAAAGAGATTTTGGTACAATATCATGAGCTTAAATAATTAAGATTTCAAAAAAAGAAAATTATTTAAATGTATGCTACCTGATAAGTACTTAATGGGAATAAGATATGAACTTAATATTTAATATCTCAGAAAACTCCAACTAATAACAATGAGAGCACATATTTAATTTGTTAGAAATCAAAGATAAAAATACACTTGTGATAACAACTACAAAACAATACTGTCATACTCAGGAGAACAAAAGCCTGCAACCCCAATATCTGCATCAGAAACCCAAAGATAATAAATAGTAGAAACGAGTAGAAGTAACTTTATAATGCTGAACTAAAAAAAAATCTACTCATTCAGAATTCTATATCCAAAAAAATACATTCCAGAAAGAAAGACATAGTGAAAGTGTATTCAAATAAACTAAAAGGAGATAATTTATCACCAGTAGACCAACATTAAAGACATGTAGAAGGAAGTAGTTTAGCCTACAAAAATTTTATATATATATATATATATATATTCTAGATTCTATGATGCACACACAGGAAAGACTGAAAAACATTGAAAGTAATTAATTGAGATACATATTCAAAGCAGTAATAAAATAGTAAATAATGGGGAACACAAAAAGAGCTTAGCAAAAGATCTTGGATTTAATAATGATATTTTTGACGTGGGAGGTTCTTGAACTCAGGGCCCGAGCACTGTTCTTGCACCTTTGTGCTCCAAGTTAACACTGAAACACTTGAATCACAATTCCACTTCCTGATTTTTTGGTAGGTAATTGGAGATAAGGGTTTAATTGACTTTCCTTCCCAGGCTGGCTTAGAACCACAATCCTCAGATCTTAGCTACTTAAGTGGTTAGGATTATAGGCAGGTGCCACTGGTACTTGGCTATAAAGAATACCTTCCTAATGAAAATACAAGATTTAATGAAAATATAAGATTTGGAGGAAAGTGTATTAGATAAAGGTAGAATAACAGACACTAATTTTAAGTAAAAATATAGCTCTCAAGGAATATATACTTAATTTGTATAATTCATGGTGATCTTACTCTCTAAGGACAGAGCAAATGCTAAGTACTAAATATGGAACCATTGCTCTAGGGAACAGTCTGTGGGTCCTGCAATCTCAGGGCCTTTCATTCAAGTAATCAATACATAACCTTGTTCTATATTTGTTTCCATTTAAAAATACGTGAGCTAATATACACTTGTTACGTTAACTGTGTCAATTAATAACTATGGTAATTAACTATGGTAATTATGTTGATAATTAATTGAGTGGTAATTGAAAGATTTAAACCAAGGACTTTAGAGACCAGTTTTCTTAAGTAGGTTCATTGGACAAAGTCCTGGTGGAACAAGCCAGTCTCAGTGTTGAAAGCCTCCTATAGCAGTCTATGTAACTCATTTACATATGGCAGAGAATCTTATTTTTTCTGCAGCCTCTTGAATTGTAGACCTATTTTCTTTCAAATGTTGGCTTTGTATTTTATCTCTGGAAATACATGAGCTGTGCAGCTCTATCCAAAAAAGCTTTAACATTTTCCTGATTCTAGGTAATAGAACCATAGAGATTTCTCTTGTACCCGTGTGTATGAGAAAGAAAGAAATCATGAAAGAGAGAGTGAGAAATAGACAGATACAAAGATAGAGACACATTTAATTTTAGAATAACTTTAATTCTTTTTTATTTTTTGTCTGACAGGGGGCTTGAACATTGGGGCTGAGCCCTGTCCCTGAGCTCTTAAGCTCAAGGCGAGTGCTGTACCACTTGAGGCAGAGCGCCACTTCAGGTTTTCTGGTGGTTAATTGGAGATAACAGTCTCAAAGACTTTCCTGAATGGTCTGGCTTTGAACGCAATCCTCAGATCTAAGCTTCCTGAGTAGCTAGGCACCAGAGCCTGGATTACCTTAGTTCTTTTTAAAATATTTTTTCTTTAATAAGCTCTCTTATTTTTTTATTATAATGAACATGTTTTGCTTTCTGTCCTTGAGCATAGGTAGTTATGACAGCTCTTTAAATGCTTTTTTTAATTTTCCAATTCCAACATCTAGTCCATCTCTTTTGATTGTGTTTCCTGTTACTTGTAGATTAGATCTTCCCATTTCTTTTTATTTGATGATTTTTTTTCATATTTTATCTGGGACATTATAAATCATGTTTTTGAGATCCTAGGTCTTAGCACTTGCTAAAACTTAGAAATATCAGTTTCATTCATGTATTCCTTTGTGAGCTTTTTAATAAAATATTCTGTGTTCAGAGATCTAGGAACAGTCACATACTTGAGGCAATGTGAGATATTGCCTCTTACTTCTCTGTCTTTTAGACTCTCCATATCTGGCTTCTAGACAACTCAATACAACACCAAAAACAATTAGTCTCAGGACAACAGTGCTAAAAATTATCACAGGAAATACATCATATGCTATTCCTTTATTCATAGTGTGACTGTCCCACCTTCATAAGGTTTGTTATGGGTTGGTTCCTAATTCTCAGGAACCTGGTTTTTTCATGTAGGGTAAGGTTAGTATAATGGTAGCTACTGAGACATAACCATACACAGAAACTCCATTCAAAAATCTATTATTTTTTTCTATTAACTTTTATTCTTCTTTGAAATGCAAGTCAAATTGGGGTTTTATTCTTGTAGTACATTCTGAGGTCAGGGTACAGAGTAACAACTACCTATGACATATTCACCTACCAAGACAGATATTGGAAACATTAGAAAGTAGTAAAAAGAGGAAGAAGAGAAGGAAGAGAAGGAGGAAGTTAAAATATGTTTCTCTAAAAGTATGACTATGTCACAAAACTGTTTGCCACCAAATGAGAAAAAAATAGTTGCATAGTACATGAATAAAAATCTCTAATAGTCTGTTAACTTTACTCAAGGTTATCAATAAAATCAACACATATCAAATGATTACATCAATATTTTTGTGAAACTAATGATTCAGACATTACTTTGAATAAAACAGAAGTCAAAAATATTCTGAGGAAAAGAAGCCAGTTACAAGCCTTGTGATTCTATGAATATAGAATCCTGTTTTGACCTTATCTCTAAGAATACTGTTAAGAGGCATATTGAGAATGTTCTGTATCTTCATTGCATGGGCAACTTTATAGGTGTATATATTTGTTAAAACTCATTGAATTGCACACATTGAACTGCTAATGAATATTGATTTGTCTAAGATTGACAAAAATTAAAATTATTACTTTTGTTGGTAATTATTTCATGTCTTGAATGATTATTTAGTGATCATTAATAAGCTATATGTCAAGCACCAAAATAAATATTTTTCAACTCTTAAGTATTTTTAAAAGCTGGTATCAAAATTTTATCACTTAAGGATATTCAGAATGCTTTTAGATTTACTATAATCCTCAAAATAATCCTTAAAATCTAAGCAAGGAAATAATTTTTATCCTCAAAAGAAAGACCTGTAAGGTTAAGTAATTTCTTCAAAGTCACCCAACTCTATGTAGTGCATTTGGAAATATAATTCTACCTTTCTGTTTGCTGATCTCTTTATGTAATTCACCTGTACATCTTTTTAATAGAGTTCAGATGTTCAAATTTGTTTGGTGTTGTTTGGTATTGTTTCTTGTATAACAAGAGGCTTGAATAGTTATTTGTGTGTTTTTGTTTTTGTTTTAGTTGTTATTGTAAAGGTGAAATACAGAGGGGTTACAGTTACATATGTCAGATATTGAGTACATTGCTTTTTGAACAGTGTCACCCCTTCCCTCATGTTCTCCCAGTTTTTTCTTCGTGATCCTCCCCTGAATTAAATAGTTCATTTTCAACATAGTGTCTAGTGAACATTTACTGCTGGATTAGTTCACCCTTTGTCCCACCATTTCTGTACTTTCCCTCCCCTTCCCCAAATTATATAAACTTGCCTACAATACAAAAGGTATAAAAATCAAAAATAGCATCACAAGATAGGGGGAGAAGAACTGCAAAAAGTAAAAAAAAAAAAACCTCTTGTTTTCATTTCTTGGAGTTAATTTGATAAGCATCATTTTATATGATTATTTACACATAGCTATTGAACCCTTCTGCTTCTCTCCTAAGAATAGCTTCCTTCGGTCTCTCTGTGTGAAAGTTTATAGAAGCTTGCATAGTTGATTCATCATTAGTTAACTTTGTGCTCATTTAAGTGCAGCTATGGTAAACAACTAATCCCATTGGCACATTCACCTGGAAAGAACTAAATCCTGTGAGCTGTGTTTCTCTTTTATAGGTAATGTTTCTGTAACCAACAGACACTAACATTATGGCTCAGGGAACCCTTCCCAAGCACCATTTAAGGATATATTTCTTCTTCTTAGTAGCGAGTTCCATGTGAACTCCGGCCTTCTGACTCATCAGCCAAGTCCGGCAACTTGCATTATGCCCTAAAGGCAGGATATGAGCAAGCCACCCAGTCAGAATCCATGGTTTAAATTTTATTTAAGCTATGAGATAATTTCTCTTGGGAAAAAATGTTTCAAACCCTTCAAGCAATCACTGTAATATTTTCAGTATTTTTCTCCTTGTATGAGCATTTTCTGTTTAAGACTGAGCAAAGACATAAATTTTAGAACCACATATTTTCTTTATTATTGTGTATTTGTAGTAACAAGTAGAGGAGATTTATACATGTATATACATGTGAACATGTATATACATTTATGTGTGTGTACATATGTGTATGAAAAAGAGATAGGCTAGAAGGAAGTAAAAAGGGAGAGAGAGACAGGAAGAAAGGAGAAGAGAGCTTTGGAAAATTTTATTATATGGATATGCTGTGGAATAATTTCAGTGACAACTGAGATTTTTGTTAGAATGTTCTCTCTTGAGAAATTTTTTGGGAAATTTGAAAAGAAATTCACTTAAAAATAACATATTCCCAGTCTTAAATATGATTTATGGAAAGCTAAATTTATGATATAAGTAATTGTATGGCATGTACAATTGTAAAGTAATTTTCATAGAAAGTGCAGAGATGCACATTTTCTAATCCCCAGTCTTGTGACTAAGTCCACTTACATGATAAAAGTAGAGGTTATTCTGGATTATCCAAGGGATTCACAGCATTTGAAGAGGTTATTATAATTGAAAGAAAAGAAAGTGGTTTAAATCCAGAGACAGACTGAATATATAATGTTGTTGATATTAAGCTGTGGAGAGGCCATGAGGCCAAGACAGCAGAGACTCTGGAAAAGCTGAAAGAGGCAGAAGAGCAGAATCCTCAACAGCATTTGGGAGGAATACAGTCCTGTCTTTCCTTCCTCACTCCCTCCCTCTCTCTCTCTCTTTCTTTCTCTTTGTCTCTCTTTCTTTTTTTCTTTCTTTTCTTTCTTTCTTCATTCATTGCAGCTACTGGGCTTAAACTCATGGCCTTGAGCTCTCCCTTAGCATTTTGTGCTCAAGACTGGTGCTCTACCATTTAACTCGCAGCTCCACTTCTGTTTTTGTTGTTGTTGTTGTTTGTTTGTTTTGTTTTTCTAATTAATTGGTAATAAGAATCTCTCCTTGTATGAATTGGCTTCAATCCTAAATCCTTGTATCTTAGTTTCCTGAGCAGCTACAATTACAGGTGTGAGCCATTAGCACCTGGCCCAGGAGGACTTTATCTTCTGTTGACTGAGGAAATAGAAATGCTTATTGTGAGAATGTAATGATAGCAAACATAAATTGAACACAAAGGAAAGCTCCGGGTTCTTCCGGGAGGAATATGTCCCTACAAGGGGAATCTAGTCTTTCAGATAGTTGGGAAAGTGATTTTTTAAAAAACAATTGTTTCATTGGATGCTGAAAACAGACATTTTCATTAAAACTTTTGCATAGGTCCAGACATGGTGGTGCATACCAGTAATTACAGCACTTAGGAGACTGAGGCAGAGAATTGGGAGTTGGAAGCCAGACTGAACCACATAGCCAGACTTCTAAAACAACAACAACAACAACAAATCAATAAAGCAAAGCCAAATAAAAATAACCACAAAGCACAACTTTTGTTTTGTTTTGTTTTTTGTTTTGGGTCCGGTCATGGGGCCTGAACTCTGGGCCTGGACACTGTCCCTCAGCTCTTCAGCTCAAGGCTAGCGCTCTACCACTTGAGCCACAGCACCACTTCCGGCTTTTTTTCTTTTTGCTTATGTGGTGCTGAGGAATGGAACCCAGAGCCTCAGGCATGCAAGGCAAGCGCTCTACCACCGAGCCACCTTCCCAGCCCTCAAAGCACAACTTTTGTGTAGAGCTGGTTTGAAGCATTTAAACAACCTAACATTAGGACTTTGGTAGTTCAGGTTTATAATTTTTTTTATATACCCACACATGTTGGTTTTTGATTACTGCAACACTTTCCTCCATAACAAAGAAATAAGTCATACTAGGTTAGTCTGAAAATCACTGCTAGCATCTAATTTCAGTAAGTTGATGTTTGCAAAATTTTGATAATAAAATGAGTATCAAAAGTATTATCTATTATTAAATATCTGCTTGATTGCTGCTCCAATGGTGACCCTAGAGACTCATGGGAGCCATGATTGGGTACAGGAAGTATGGTTGGACTGTGTGTGTGGACTAAGCCTGATGCTGCAAAAAACTGCTATTTACACTGGCTTTCTCCTATATTTGAGTAATGACACGGGGACATGGATATCTGAGGCCTTGACATTATGCAGAGATCCTGTCCAAAGACAGGATGAATGTTTGCTCTTTTGTGTGCCTAATCTCTCCTCCATCCTGATGTCCTGTCATCTACCTTGTGGAATGTGTCCTGTGATCTGTAAACCAAAAACCACCCCCAAGCTAACATGTATTCTCTTACCAATAAAAAGGAAAGGACAGAGAAATCTGGAAAACCCTGGGGTCTGTTCCAGATCTTTCCCTGGGCTCTCTTGACCATGCTTATATGTCTAGAGTAATATTTTTCTCACCATTATGAAACCAGAACTGGCACTGTTCCAGGTGGCAGTCCTGCTGCTGCTGTTGCTGCTGTGTGTGTATATAGTATTGGAGCCGCTTAGAACAGTTCTGAACTGGACAGCAAAGCTCAAAGACATGCCAATGTGGATAACATGCCATTGGCATTGCCTATGATTATTAACTTCAAACTTATCATTGATGAAATGCCATTCTTTCTTTGTCCTTATAACTCCTTTTGTTTTGTATTGTTTTAGATATACCAGAGTTTGAATTCAAGGCCTCCTGCTTACTTGCCTTGGTTGATTGCTGGCATACTACCATTTTTAACTGGTTGTTTTGGAGGAGTATAGACTTCTGTATCTGCACTGGCTTCAATTGCATTCTTTGCATCTCAGTCTCTTGAGAAGCTAGGATTACAAGCATGGGCCACCATTGTCCAGCTCCTAGGTTGTTATTCTTGTTGTTTTAAATATTGAGGTATAAGGTAAATAAAATAAAATACATAAATTTTAAGTGCTTGTTTCACTAAACATTGACAAATATATGTGTGAAATCATCATCCTAAACGTGTGTGTGTGTGTGTGTGTGTGTGTGTGTGTGTTTACCATTGTCATTATTCCCAAAAAGCTCTTTCTACCTGGCAATGCCACTTTTTACTTTCTTGTACCTTAAAACAGTCCCATTTCTTCTTTGATTTCATATAAATTGGGTTATATGAATGTATTAACATGTGTGTGCTTTCTTTTGTGCAAGGTAATTGTGAGAGTCACCTTTTGTTGTCTAACTCAATAGCTAATTTCTTTCTCATGGTGAGTGATACTCTATTACAGTTTGGATCTAAAATGTCCCTAAAACTAGGGTATTAAAAACTTGATCTCCAGGATGGCCTATTTATTTGTTTCCCATTATTGGAGGTATGCCTTGAAATACAGGAACTTTCCTGACCTCTTTTTCCTCCTTCTTATTTTCCTTCCTCTTCTTTTCCATCTTCCTTTTTGTCTATTTCCTCTTCTTCCTTCTCTTCCCTTTTGGGTCTCAGCCTTGACATGAATAAAATAGTATTCCACATATTTACACCATGATGTGCTGTTCAGACCAGAGGCCTAAAACAATGGGTCTGCTGAATCATGGAACATCCAAATTGTGAGGGAAAATGAGCTTTTTCTCTTTGTAAACTGATAGTGACACGTATTTATTATAGTAACAATAAACTGGCCTGTAGGGCATATGGGCAGCAAAGATGGCCCTGAGAGGGAGTTGAGTTGCCAGAGCCCTAGTTGTTTATGTTAAAATCTGACTGGGTACTATAACCAGGCCAAGTGACGCCAGTGTGTGAACAGCTAGCAGACAGCAGGGAAAGTATAGAAAGCTTAGGCGCATGATAGAGTGACCTCTACAGTGATTGGTTGGTTCTTTTTCCTCCACTTCCACGCCACACAGTTTTTTGCTTTAAAAAGTGCTTGCTGTGTGGTAATAAAGGAGTTCCTGCTTGACTTGACTTGACTGCTGCCTCTGACTGTCTCTGAGGCTAAGGGAGGCTGGGGAATGGGCAAGAGGTGCATTTACCTTTCCTCAGACCCTGTCCATCTTCAGTGGGACAAATGAGGCCCCAACACTGGTCACCATATATTCCATTGCATGAAGACAATATAATTTATTCATTACTTGATAACACAGCAATTTGATTTGCTTCCAGGGTTTTTTTTCCCTCAAATTCTTGATAAAGATTCTGTATTAACATATGTTTTCATTCTTCTTTGGCAAATATATGACCCAAGATGGAACATGGGCCTAAATGAGAAAGCTAAATAATTCTCAGAGCAGTCATCAAGTCATCAAGGGAGTAAATGATGTCTTACATAGACTCTGATAGCACTAACCAGAAAAGAATAGATTTCATAAATAGACTTGGTCCAGAGAAGATTATCTTCTTATCTGAAGATGTCATTGATAAAACATATAAGCAAACAACCAAGGAGTAGAAGAAAATACTTGCAATTGCTATTTCTAACAATAGATTTTTGTTCAGGATAAAAGTCCTGAACAAAATTCCTGCTGATATAAGATCACTTGAAGAGATATTTGTGCAAAATTAGTTTCTGCCAGAAACTCCCAGAGGTGTGATATTGGCAAAAAAAATACAAAAATAAATGTATGCAAAAGAATAAAATATTTGAAGAATAACCTCAGATATATATTTGTTTTTCTTTCAACTAGCTTTTTATTGCTCAATCTTCTCAGTGCTTTTCTTGCTCTGT
Organism: Dipodomys spectabilis; assembly: GCF_019054845.1. Classification (NCBI taxonomy): domain Eukaryota; kingdom Metazoa; phylum Chordata; class Mammalia; order Rodentia; family Heteromyidae; genus Dipodomys; species Dipodomys spectabilis. The sequence continues at coordinate 7,631,956 of NW_024871113.1, forward strand.
TTTCTTTCTTTTCTTGTTCCTATGTTCTCCCCTTACAATGTGACAATGTAAGCTTCAAAATCTCCATTTGCTTCTAACTCTTCTCATTCTCTACAGGAAATGTTATCAATTACATACTAACAAATAATCTTCTCTCACTGAAACTACTCATAACAATGGCATACTAGTGTATCATTGGTACAAGTGCTTGAATTCACCAACTTGCACGGCTTGTGCTCTATCACTTGAGTCATGCCTCCATGAATTTTTTTGCTAGTTAATGGGAGATAGAATCTTGCAGACTTTCTGTCTGGGATGTACTTGAACTGTTATCCTCTAGATCTTGGCCTTTTGATTATAGGCCTGAGCTGCTAATGCCTGCCAGTTTGGTAACTTATTTAATCCTATTTGCAGATGGATAGTGCTTTTTTAATGCAAATACATTTCTGGATGCTGTTTAAAAAATAAGGCTAAGAGTAATAGTTGCTACTACAGAAGAAAGGACAGAGAGCTTGCTTTGGAAATAATTTATCTCTCTCCACACAGAGGACCCTGACTCCACTAGGGAATGAAAATGCTAATTCCAGAAAACTCAAGCCTCAGTCATACCACCAGAAATGATAGAAACTATGGCATACACTATTTCATATCAAACCAACTCCACACAGATTAGTCTTAAGTTGGCTCAATTTCTGGTCTTTTCGCCAATGCTATATAGACAACTGTGAAAATTAAGTGAATCATATGTCATCTATATGGCTATTAACATAAGAGTATGATGTAGGACTTAGTAGTAACTGGAAGGAATCACAATCAAGCTATTTGTTATCTAAATCAGTGCTTCAGTGTAATCTTCCAGAAGCACTATAAATCTTGACTTTGAAAATATTGCCAGTTCCACAGTTTAGTTTTGATAACATGAATCCAAGGAGGGAACCATCACTGGTGGGAAGAGAGTGTGTTCACATAATATCACCTGTGAAACTATAAGGGAAATCAATCTAGCTGGAAGAAAGTTTTTCACATATTTTTAAACATAATTGTACTTTAAGAAATCTGCTTTTAGACGACTTGGAAAAATTATGTTAAGTGAAGTAAGCCAGATCCAAAGAAACACTGGTCTCATGGTTTTTCTTGTTTGCAATGATTGGTACATGTCTAGGACAAACAGAGGTCAAAGGCTATGTACATATGACCATATGTTAAGCAAAATGTACCCCAAGACAGGGACACAAGTGTTTTTTTTTTCTTTCTTGCTATTGTTTTTAATGTACTTATAATGCACTATGTGATTATTTTGTTTCTTTTGTATGTTCTTCCCCAATGGTATAACCCCTGTTCTCACTGGATTTGATGCCATGTTCTGTAACTTGTATACACATTTTTGTAATTTGATGTTGCAGGCAAGGGGATATAGCAGCATGCTTAAATGGGGATGCAGGTTGACCCATTGTGATGAAGAGATATACAGGACACTATGATGAAAATGAACTTTATAATGTCGGGAGGAGAAGAGTGGGAGGAGTTGTGGAGGTAGGAAGGGAAGTGATGGTAGGGTGAAAACAAAGGAGGAGGTAACAATGCTCGCTACAAAATGTACTCATTACCCTACTCATGTAACTATAACCCCTCTGTACAATATTTTTACAATACATATATATAATAAAAATTAATTTTTAAAAAATTTTAAAAACAAATATTTTATAATTTAAAATTTATTGTCATAATTTAGAAGCCAAAAATTGACATAGCAAAAATGCAAAAAGAAATAAAAGAAGTAGAAGAAAAGAGAGAAAATGCAAGGATAGAAGTGAGGGAAGCATGGAAGAAAGGAGAGGATAGAAGGATGATGAGAGAGAAGCAAGGAAAGAAGGGAGGAGGGAGAGATGGAGGGAGGAAAGCAATGGAAAACAGGAAAGGAGGAAGGGAGAGAGATGGAAGAAAGGAGGGCCTCTGCCTGTTAGTTTTTGGAGATAGAGTATTGCACAAAACAAGCTAGGTAATTAAGAAGTATGGTAGGTAGGAAGGGTACTTAATGAAATGCTATAATTTAAAAAGTAAATACCAATGATGACAGTAGGAAGAACACAGGGAAAGTGATGCTGCTGGAGAACACATGGATGCCCAAACATGAACTCAGCCCACGTTTACATGCACTTGTAGGGAAGTGAGGGAGAAAGAAGGAATATCATCTCTATTTCAGAATGGATAGAAAAGCAGGAAATATATTTTTAAGCTCCATCTAACAGAAGAGTTCCATCTTAACAAAAGATGAGTATGGTGTTAGGCATCTGTCACATTTCAGCTATGATAAATAGCATAAAATAGGTAGATCAAGGCCCTGGCACACCTAGACAAAAGAGAGACTTTATTTCAAAATATAACCAGCACAATGATGCTTGGGAGGCATGTCTCAATGGGAGAAGATTTGTCTAGCAAGCAAAGCCCTGAATTCAAATCCCAGTATCTCCACAAAAACAATGAAAGAAAAAGAAAATGCACTGATTTGACAATTATTTTCTAACATGGAGAGAAATTGCAAATAATCCAATCCATATAAGATCCTGATCATCTTACTATGTGCTGTTCATGTGTTACACATTTTCAAAATACATGATAAGTCTTTAACACAATCTGACTGTACAACTGTTATACAATTGTCTTTTCTTAGTCATTTTCTGCAGATGAAGATATTAAATTGAGAGACATTGAATACTCTCAGTAACAGTTATAGTCACCACTAAAATTTGAGTCTAAATTTTATTTAGCCCAATTGCAAACACTATACAACTGCCACCACCAAAAGCAATATTGCCTAGACTTTAGAGACACAGCTCCAGGGACAGGATTCCTTTAAACTAATTTGATCAAGTCACTTGATTTCTCTTTAAATTATATTTTAAATATACAGCATAGGTATAATGAAAACCTCTTGCACAAAGTAGCTGTGGGGATAGAAAGTGTCAATCTATGTAACAGGCTGATAAGAATTTCCAACATAAACTTAATTGATGTGTACTATTACTATCAAGAATGTGTATAAATTCTATTATATATGTAGATAAGCATGTAGTCACTTAGCATGATGTTATGATTTCTCAATATCTTCTAAGTGAATTAAATAGTAATGTGTACCTCCCCTGGAGAGAGAAACCTTATTTACTTATTTATATCACACAATAAAATTTTTGGAGAGAAGAGAAATATGCTCATGGGATAGTGGAAAATGTGATCATAATTATGTTCTGACTGGATAAGCAATAGACTGAGTCTGCCTAGTTACCCAATTAGCCATGATCATCAAAACCATAGTTGCTATCTTGGCATAATTGTTCTTTTTTTTCTGGTAGGAACATATGGAGTATCTATAGACAGCACTGTCTGACAATTAAAATCTCAATGAGCATAGTGCTTTAAGATGTCTGCTCACTAATTAGAAAAGTGATTGAAGATCCACAATTTGCAAGTTTGTCAGGATTGGAAATTGTGAAGCTTATAAGAATATTTTCTCTCAAAAATGTTTACTATTTCACAATAATGAACATTAGTACACAAATATTAAACAATTCTGTGTATCAAGAACTTTGCCCCTTGGGGATAGGAATGTGTCTTAGTGGTAGAGTGCGCCTTCCTAGCATGCATATTTCCCTGAGTTTGATTCTTTGGGACCACATAAACAAAAAAAAAAATGATAAAAATTGAAAGAAAAATAATCATTAAAAATTACCCTAAAACATGGCTACATTTCCCTACAACGCAATGAAGTAGTTGGAGAAAGTTATTTTGAAAGATATAGAGTGGTATCATTCAAATTTTTCTGTTTTATTTCATTTTATTTTATTTTCTCCCTTTGTCCTTCTTCTCTGAAGTATTTCTTTTTTTTTAATTTATTTTATTGTGAAAATACTGTACAGAGGGGTTACAATTACATGGGCAAGATAGTGAGTACATTTCTTATCAAGCATTGTAGCCTCTTCCTTTGTTTACCCTTCCCATCCTTCTCTGAAGTATTTCATAACTAGAAAATGTCAGAGACAATATTTTAGTTACCCCATGAATTTTAATACTTCATAATACACTCAAAATAAGTGGGCACATAAATGTTAGGAAAATATGCATAATAATTCTCCTAATGAACTAAATTTTAGCTCTGACCCTTGGTTTTACCTTTTCTTCCTTTGAAAACTCATCACATCCTTTTTTCTACATTCAATTCATTTCTTGTGATTTTTCAGTTCTTCTCCTACTGAAAGAAATACACATCTTAATACTACCTGAACAAAGCTATTCAAAATGAAGGGTTTCATTCAGTATGGAATTTTACCCATCTATTTATTATCCATTCATTTTCATTGATAAGGAGCAAATACCTGTTTTAGAGGATCTATATGATTCTAGAAAGAGTAACAAAACAAAACAAGTTCTGCTTTTATAGCTGAAGAAAGACATAAGAATACAGCAGAGTATTGGTGGTTCATGCTTTTAGACCTACTTACTCTGGAATCTGAGACATGGAGGATCATGGTTTAAAACCAGCCAAGTGATAGACAGAATGGAGATTATTGTAAAGAGGAGGAATGTTGATGGTAACGCTTTTGAAATAATGATTTTTAAAGCAGAACTATAAAAACAATCTCTGAGAATATCAGTCTTTGAAGCAAATGGAACATACAATAAAAACCCTTAGTTGAGAAGAAAATAATATTTCTACAAAGCCAAAATGCCTGGAATGTGACCAGCAAACGTAAAGGGTTGAATGTGTTCCAAGTTTTTTGTTACAGCAATGAGATCCCATACTTTCTCACTCAGAAGTGATCAAGAAAATCTAGAGCATCTCTCAGAAGCTGGAGGGTCAATCCCAGCCAATTGCACATGCACACAAATCACCTGGAGTTGCACTTGTGAGAATATCATTATCACTGTTACTGAGCTCACACTTTAGAGGAGTTGGATACAAATTTCTCCAAACTTTGTCACTCTTTCATTAAGGAAGAATTTTCTCACTGTACCCCTTTCACACAGTTCTGATTGGCTAAGTCAACCTCATTTAACCAGCCAAAAGGAAAAGAAAGAGGGATGATCTGTTCTCTGTATAGATAAAAAGACATTTACTATGTTCCATAGAGTGTTCAAAAGATATCAGATCATAGGGTTGTTCTATGAGGACCCTCCATACTGCTTTCCAGAGTGGTTAAACAAGCTTATCTCTCCACCAACAGTGGACTAGTATTCCCTTTGGGCCACATATTGCCAGAATTTGTTATTGTTAGTTTTCCTAATGGCCATTCTAACTGGGTGAGGTAGTATCTCAGTGTTATTTTGATTTGCATTTCCTTTATGGCCAGAGACATTGAAATTTTCTACATGTGTCTATTGACTATATCTACTTCTTCTGAGAAGCCTCACTGTAAAATATTTAACCATTTAATAAATGTGTTTATTTTTTGCGAGTTTAAATTTTTCGAGCTCTACATATATTTTGGACACTAAATACTTGTCTGATGTATAGCCAGTAAAAACTCGTCTCCTCCCAATTAGTAATCTTTCTATTTGACTCAGCAATTCCACTCCTGGATATATATCCAGTAGAACACAAACAAGGATACATTAAAACCACTAGCACAACCATGTTTATTGCAGCATTACTTACCATAGCCAAGATAAGTAATCAGTCTAGATTCCTCTCAGTGGACAAATGGATCAAGAAAATTCAGTGTACATGTACACAATAGAATTCTACTCATCCATCAAAAAAAATAACCTGGTACAATTTGTAAGGAAATAGAAAGACATGGAAACATTTATATTAAGTGCAATAAGACAGACCCAAAGAAACACAGGTTGATGATATCCCTCATTTTTGCAAGCTAGAATGTGCCTATGAATCTATAAGTAAACACCTTGGGTGGTATTCAAGCAGTTATAAATGAATTAACTAAAGTATAATAGACTCTATGGAGAGCACAAATAGTATAATTCTTTAGAAAACTAAGTCAAAGCCCAACAAAATGAGGACCAGGAAATGGGCATATGAAAGAGGGGAAAGCAAGAGGAGAGAGGTAGAAGAATGAACATAGGAAAGGAATAGAATGAAGGAAAGAATGCACTGTATTCTCATCTCTACTGATACCATACAACTGAGAAAAATTAGAGGAAAGAGATAGTCAAATAGGGGTGAAGACAGTGAATGAATAACAGATCAAGATGCATTGCATACATAAATTGTTTTGTGAAATGGAAAAAACTTCAATGTATAACCTAAAAATTAAGAAAAAAAGAAAAATGAGGGAAGGGATATGGTGGATGCAAATGTTAAAAGTGATCAACTGGCACTGTATTCATAAAGTGATCTGTTGAATGGCAATTCCACAAACTCCTTAATGGAACTATATATAGTTTCTTTAAATAGTTTAGTTTTCTTTATAGTTTCTGTAAGTAGTTGCATTAATGGCAACTATTTAAAGAAAATAAGAGAGTCTGGAGGAAGATGGAAAAGGAGATGCTGGGGGCTAAACAAGCTCTCACATAGAAAGCAGTTTTAGTGTTCCAGTGAAAAGTCCTAGGCTAGAGTCACACCAAGTGTGTCATCATAGTATAGAGAGTTTGGCCAGAGAGGAAAACTCCAGGCATCATGGTTAAAGAGACAGATTACAGCATTTGCCAGTGCTGTAATGGCGGTGGTGGCAGTGGCTGCTGCTGCCGCCATACCAACAGAGAAGAGCTCAGGACAAAGGCCCCAGATACAGTGTGAGACCAGATTCTACTTATCACCAAAAAGAACTAACAAGGAGCGGGAATCTTCATCATGCTGACCACAGACAGTTGCAGACCCTGGATGACTCAGAAACCAAGGATTGGCATGAGTACCCTGTAGACATCTTCACTCCCTCTCACAGAGCAACAGTAGGAAGGTAGACCCTCCCCCATCACCAGAGAAGAAATCGATCTTTAATACTGACAAAGGCCTGGCCAGAGCAGCTAGTACTCAAGTCAGGCCTTGGGAGAAGACAATGGGAGCCATTCAAAAGGTCATAGGAACCTGACCTGCTAAGCTCAGCTCCACCCAGGGAAAAGTTGCCCTTCCCAGGCAGAGAAAGCTCCACCCATGGAGGAATGACTTTCTTCACAAGGTAAACAGAGCCAGAGGCTGCCCCTCCCCATTGTGGCTTAGGCAGCAGACCCAGCGCAGGAGGGGTAAAAGAAAAACAATTGAAGCCAGGGGCTGGTGGCTCATGACTGTAATCCTAGCTACTCAGGAGGCTGAGATATGAGGATTGCGGTTCAAAGCCAGCCAGAGCAGGAAAGTCTGTGAGACTCTTTTCTCCAATAAACCACTAGAAAACCAGAAGTGGTGCTGTGGCTCAAGTGGTAGAGCATTTGCCTTGAGCTAAGAGCCCAGAGACAGTACCCCAGCTCAGATTTCAAGCCCCATGACTGACCAAAAAAAAAAAAAAAAAAAAAAAGAAAAGAAAAAGAAAAACAATTGAAACTTAATAAACATAAATCCTGAGAATGGCTCCAGGCTGGGCTCTGTGAGTGTCTCAGGAGCTAGTCACTGAGGGTAAAGCTACTGATCTGTGACAGACTTCAGCCCTACCCACAACCTTTTCCCATCACAGCAACTCCAAGCTAGAGGAAACAGCCATCTCCTTATTTTGTTATATTCAAAATAGATCTCTCTCCCACTGAACTAGCCAGCCTGGGAGGAGGGACATAAAGTTATGGGTAAGGCAGAGCTTCTTTCTGCCTGCTCAAACAAACTGACTTAAGAAACCAATCAAGCCACAGGAAACCAAACACCACAAGAAAACTAGAGACTCCACAAAGAGACTGGTTATGGACAAAAGGAAGACACAAGATCACCCCCCCCCAAAAAAAATCAAATAACTATTTTTTCTACCCAATCTTTTAATTTTTTTTAAAAATTGTGTGTTTCTTTTTTCTTCATCATTTCTATTTTATATGTGCCAAGAATCCACCCCAAAACACAGATTCCAAGAATCATAGGAAGAACACAGTTGTCACACTCCCCAAGAAGGTGGATAACATGGCAGGAACTACCAAACATCTCTCAGTCCCATCTCTCAATATTAATGGACTTAACTTTCCAATTAAGCAACATATACTGTCTAGTTGGATTAAAAAGCAAGGTCCTTCTATCTGCTGCTTTCAAAAGACACACCTTGCCCACAAAACAAATATATTCTGAAAGTAAAAAGCTGGAATAAAATCTTCCAAGCAAATGGCCCTCATAAATAGGCGGGAGTTGCACTCCTAATATCAGTTAAAATAGACTTTAAATTAAAACTAGTGAGAAGAGATAAAGAAGGTCATTGCATACTAATTAAGGGATCTCTCTTTAAGGAGGATATTACAATTCTAAATATCTATTCACCAAACACCAGAGCACCAAAATTTATCCAAGAAACACTACTCTCCCTCAAATCTCACATAAATCCAAAGACATTAATTGTAGGGGACTTTAACACTCCACTATCCCTGCTGGATAGATCAAACCAGCAAAACTCAACAGAAAAACCTCAGATATAAACAACTACATAGATCAACTAGACTTAACAGACACCTACTGAATATTTCACCCAACAGCATCAGAATACATATTCTTCTCAGTAACACATGGAACAACACACTGTCGAACCACCAGTTGGTCATGGAAGAGATTAAAAGGAAATTCAAATGTTCATGATATTAAAAAAAAAATGAACACACGCAAATTATCAGCTTCTGTGTGACACAGCAAAGGTAGTACTCAGAGGCAAGTTCATAGCTCTGAGTTCCTATATCAATAAATTGGAGAGATCTGAAACCAGCAATTTAATGAGACACCTGAAGCTACTTGAAAAAGCAGCAAGCTAAATTCCAATCCAGGAGACAAATAATTAAAACAAATAATTAAAATTGAATAAGAATTGAATGAATTAGAATCCAAAAACAATTAGAATCAACAAAACAAAGAGTTGGTTCTTTGAAAAAATTAACAAGATTGACAGCCCCATAGCAAACCTTTATTTAAAAAAAATAAAAATAAAAAAGAGAACAAACACAAATCACCAAACTCAGAGATAAGAATGGAAATATCAACACAGAAAAAAAACAAAGATTCAGAACATTATAAGGGAATACTTCTCAAACCTTTATGCTAATAAGTTTGAGAATCTGGAAGTAATAGACGATTTTCTAGCAAAGGTTGACATGCCAAAAACTAAAGCCAGAAGATTTAAACCGTCTTAACAGACCCATATTTATCAGAGAAATGGAAACAGCAATAAGAGACCTCCCACCCAAGAAAAGCCCAGGACCGGATGGATTTACAGCTGAATTCTACAAGGCCTTCAAAGCAGAGCTCACACCAATACACTGCCAACTGTTCAATGAAATTGAAAGTGAAAGTTCACTACTAAACTCTTCCTATGAAGTCATCAAAACCCTCATCCCCAAACCAGGAAGGGACTCATCAAAGAAAGAGAACTATAGACCTATTTCTTTGATGAACATCGATGCAAAACTTCTCAACAAAATTTTGGCCAATCGACTTCAACAATTCATCCAAAAAATCATGCAGCACAATCAAACAGGATTCATTTCAGGGATGCAAAGCTGGTTCAATATACACAAATCAATTAATATAATTCATCATGTCAACAAGAGCAAGGATAAGTACCACATGATTATCTCAATAGATGTAGAAAAAGCATTTGAAAAGATCCAACACCACTTTATGATAAAAGCCCTGGAAAAACCGGAATCCATGAAACATTCCTCAATAAATAAAGGCTGTGTACACTACAGCCAGCATTATACTTAGTGGTGAAAAGCTAAAGCCATTTCCTCTAAACTCAGGAATGAGACAAGGATGTCCACCCTCTCTACTTCTCTTCAATTTATTATTAGAATGCCTAGCTACAGCAATAAGATAAGATGCAAACATAAAGGGGATCCAAATAGGGATAGATGAAGTAAAACTCTCCCTCTTTGCAGATGAGATGATCTTATATTTAAAGAATTCCATGGAGGGCTGGGAAGGTGGCTCAGTGGTAGAGCGCTTGCCTTGCATGCTCAAGGCCCTGGGTTCGATTCCTCAGCACCACATAAGCAAAAAGAGAAAAGCCGGAAGTGGCGCTGTGGCTCAAGTGGTAGAGCGCTAGCCTTGAGCTGAAGAGCTGAGGGACAGCGCCTAGGCCCAGAGTTCAGGCCCCACGACCGACGCAAAAAAAAAAAAAAGAATCCCATGGAATCCACTCCAGAATTACTATAGCTGATCCGAAATTTTGGCAAAGTAGCTGGGCATAAAATTAACCCTCAAAAATCAACGGCTTTTCTGTATGCCAACAATGAGAATAGCATGGCTGAAATCAGGAAAGCAACTACTTTTGTAATAGCCCCACAAAAAATAAAATACCTAGGAGTTAACTAAAGTGGTGAAGGACCTCTACAATGAAATCTAAAAAAGGAAATTAAGGCAGAACTTAGGAAGTGGCAAAGCCTCCCATGTTCCTGGTTTGGGAGGATTAACATAATGAAATGACAATACTGCCAAAGGCTATCTACAAATTCAATGTGATACCTACCAATATTCCAACCTCATTCTTCAATGAAATATAAGAAGCAACCCCAAAATTCATATGGAACAATAAAAGGTCCCGAAGAGCAAAAGCAATCCTTAGCAGAAAGAACAGTGCTTGAGGAATATCAATACCAAATTTCAAACTCTATTACAAAGCCACAGTAATCAAAACAATTTGGTACTGTCACAAGAACAGACCTGAAAACCAATGGAAAAGAACAGAAGTGAAGACTCAGAAATGAACCCAAAGACCTATAGCCACCTAATCTTCAATAAGGGAGTTTAAAAATAGAATGGAATAAAGACAGCCTCTGCAGTTAATGGTGCTAACAAAATTGGTTAAACATCTGTAGAAAACTAAAGCTAGAACCCCATATATCACCCTGCACCAGAATCTACTTCAAATGGATCAAACACCTCAATGTCAAAGCAGATACCCTGAAAACATTACAGGAAGTAATAGGAGAAACTCTAGGACTCTTTGGCACAGGCTGATATTTTTTTAATAAAGACCCTGAAACACAACAAATCAAAAATGTTGGACAAATGGAATTGCATGAAATTGCAGAGCTTCTGCATGGCAAACGACATAGCTAGCAAGATCAATAGAAAACCAACAAATTGGGAGAAGTTCTTCACTAGTCATACATCTGACAAGGGTCTCATATCTAAAATATACTTAGAACTAAAATATTAAATCCCCCAACAACAAATCCTCAAAGAAAAAACTGTCCAATAAAAAAGTCAGCTAAAGACTTAAAAGAGAAACTACTCTGAAGAGGAAATAAGAATGGCCAATAGACACATGAGGGAATGCTTAACTTCTCTTGCCATAAAAAAATGCAAATCAAAACAACATTGAGATTCCACCTCACCCCAGTTAGAATGGCTATATTCAAGAAATTTAGTAACAACAGATGCTAGAGAGGATGTGGACAGAAGGGACCCCTACTGCATTGTTGGTGGGAGTGTAAACTTGTTCAACCCCTTTGGAAAGCAGTTCCTCAAAAGATTGCACATAGAGCTCCCTTATGACCCAGCAATCCCACTTTTGGGCATTTACTGAAACGATCACAAATAAGACTAAACTAAAGCTTCCAGCACAACTGTGTTTATTGCAGCATTATTTACCATAGCTAAGATATGGAACCAACCCAGATGCCCTTCAATAAAGGAATGGAAGTGTGATATTTAAATAGAAAATGTGAGATATATACACACACACACACACACACACACACACACACACATATCAGAAAGAATGACATTGCCCCATTTGTTAGGAAATGTAAAGACTTGTAAAAAATTATATTAAGTGAAGTAAGCCAGGCCAAAAGAAACATAGGTCCCATGGTTTCCCTTATTTGCATTATCTAGTATAAGTTGAGGACAAACAGAAAAGATAAAAGCTATGTACATATCACCATATAAGATGATGTTAAGTGAAATGAACCCTGAGATAGGGATACAACTTGTTTTTTCTTTCTTGCTATTGTGTTTAAGGTATCTAAAATGTACTATGTGACTTTTTGTTTACCTTTTATGTTCTTCCCCCAAGGTATAACCCCTGTTTTCATTGTATTTGATGTCGGTACCCAGCATCTTGTATATACACTTTCCTAATTTGGGGATGGGAAGGTAAATAACAAAATGCTGAAACAAGGATACAAATTGACCCATTGTAACAATGAGATGTACAAGACACTATGTAGACAAGGAACTTTACAATTTGGTGGGGGAAACGGGGAGTTGGGGAGTTGGGAAGGGAAGGGATAGTAGGGGAAAAACAAAGGAGAAGGTAACAATGATTGACAGGAAATATACTCATTACCTCATGGAACTGTAACCACTCTGTACATTATTTTTACAATAAGAAAACATTAAAAAAGAAAATAAAAATATTGTAAAATAAACACAAATAAAGAAAAAAAAGATGTCAGGTCACTGGGTGTCAGTTCCTCATTCAGGAGGCTGAGATCTATAGGATTATGATTCAAAGCCAGTTCAGGTAGAAAAGGTCACTAGATTCAATTTCCAAAATAATAAGCAACCACCAAGATTACCTCAAACTTGAGACATGATTCAAGTGATAAAGCAATATCCTAACAAGTGAGATGTGAAAGCATGAGGCCCTGAATTCAAATGCTGATCCCAGGAGAAAAAAGTTAGATCACGATATACATGATAAATATCCACTAAGAATATCCACACAAGAACTCAAGGTTTTATAAAGCCAGTATAACATCAACTACATTTGGCTCCAAGTACAGTAACATAAAAAAAAAAACTGAAAAAATACAAAAGTATCTGCCTGCTCCAGCACCACAGAGTTAGTGTGAAAATAAGAATATCCATAGCTCTTGTGTGTGGCTTACATTATGCAATGCCTCTGACGGACATTGAACCAGCAAGGCTGTCTTTGCCCCATAGAGCAGGTGCTGCTTAACACCATGTCAATTGGAAATACTGCCCACCAATCAGAGTCAGTGCCTCGTTCTGTAGGGGCTTTGCGATACTGAAAACTGACCACTGAAAATCAGTAGGAGTTATTTAAAACTTAGGAGACAATAAATGGTTCTTCAAAATGTCATTAAAATGTCTCTGGTTTTGGGGAATCAAAACCAGGACCTGGCATATGCTACATAAGAGCTTTACCACTGAGCTACATTCCTGGTCCCTAATTTAAAATTTACACCTCCATCTTGCAACTACAATATTACTAACAAATCAAATACTATTTTTAAAGAAGGGCTGGAAATTGGAAACATTTAAAAATCTTTCAAGTATAGTCCAAAGAAAGTTTCAGCATTATGAATTTTCACTGTACCATATTTGTAAATTGAGTGAGCCAAGTTTTATATCCAGGTAACTACTTATGCCATACTTATTAACAAATGATGCAGTACTTAAAAAGCTGAGTTTTCAAGTTTTCAAACCATTTCCCAAACTCCATTTTTGCATGTGGTTAGGAAATAGTTAAACTCCGTCCTTGTCGAATGCCTACCTATTAGCAGCAAAGCAGTTTGCTGTCTTCAGGCAATAAGGAGGAAAACTGGCTGTGTATCAGAATATCCTGGGGAAAGGTGCTAAAATGAAGACTCAGGGTTCCACTGTAAGATACTGATTCATTCTTATCTCTCACAGGCTGGGGATCCAATACAACTAATGCATTTGTCAGTAATTGGATATTATTGCAATCTGTCCTCCAGCAGATTTCTGTGAAGTCACATTATTTTATCTCATCTAGGATGTAAAAGGGAAGAGCTATTATAGAAACAGGACCCAAGCATTTTGAAAATCCATTTCAAATGTTACTAAACAAAGAATACAATGTATATTGATCTCCTTGGGAAAACCCATAGCAAAAATTTCCTTTTCTTTCCCTTTCCTGTGTTAATGTCTACAAACCTCTAAAAACTGAAACCCTTAAAAAAAATTCCAAGCAGATTTTGAAGGTGTAATGTATTATTGTCATTATTATTATTATTATTAAAAATATTATTCTGTATTGACTAGGAGTTGTCACAAATAGAGCTGGACAATTCCAGATTTCCTGAGAAGATATGACTCCAAATTATTCCAAATGCAGTAATGAAAAACACTATTTAAGGCAAAGAGAATTGATTCTACAGCCTAAGATAAATTCACTCGTGATCCCATATTATTAGTTAAATGTAAACTGAAGGAAGAAAGGAAAAGTTAAAACTTGGGGAGGGAAGGGATGGTAGGGGAAAAACAAAGGAGGGCTAACAATGCTCAATAGGAAATGTGTTCATTACCTTACTCATGTAACTGTAACTCCTCTGTAAGGTATCTTTACAATTAAAACAAAAACAAACAAACAAACAAAAAACAAAAAACTTGGTACTGGCAATGTTCCAGACTCAAACTCAATGTGCAAAACATTCTGTTCTGCTCTTTCAAACCTTCATGTGAGTGTCAGGCCACAGTCAGTGAAACAGGAAGTTCCTTACTGCTCTGTCATAAATGTATGCTTTACTTACATGGTGAAATTTATAATTGACTTTATCTGTATTTGGTATATTTCATTACAGCCTTCTGAGGTAATTGTTTTTGAGGAGTGGTGGTACTGTAGCTTGAACTCAGGGCCTGGGAGCTGTTTCTGTTTTTGTTCAGGGTTAACAATCTACTGCTTGAGCCATAGCTCCACTTTGGCTTTTTGATGATTGACTGGAGATAAGCCTCTCACAGACTTTCCTGTCTGGGGTGGCTTTGAATCTCAATCTTCAGATCTCAGCTTCCTGAGTAGCTAGGATTACAGATGTGAACCACCAATATCCAACTTAACTGCTTTCACTTTTATGAAATGAAACCAATGGATTAAGAACTAGATACAGGTTTAAAGAACTGTACATAGGAACTGTAGGTGAATATGAGATAACAATTACAATAAAGATATCATATCTATGGCTTAGTAAACAGCTTTGTTTTGTTTTAAAGGTACAACTAAGAGTACAAAGAGAAAGAGATTACAACATATTTCAATAGAACAATGGCAAGAATGACCAAGGAGATTAAGAGAGATAAATAAGCAGATAAAATTAATTCAAAGCAAATGCACAAGCAACAAACCAGCTCAAAGAATATTAAAATGAACAGCTGAATCAAATAAGGAAGACAACCCAGGATATGAAAGAGGAGCTCAATAAAGACATAGAAATCTTGAAAGACTTCAAATTAAAATCATGGGAATGAAAATTATTAAAAGACAAAAGAGAAAACAACCTTTAATGCATAATAATGTGAAGTTTCAACTGAAGAAATATGAAGCCCTGAAGATAATCATTGATGTTTATAATCAAGAAAAATATGATGGCCGGAAGGTGGTAGAGCGCTTGCCTTACATGCATGAGGCCCTGGGTTCGATTCCTCAGCATCACATAAGCAAGAAGAAAAAAGCTGAAAGTTGTGCTGTGGCTCGAGCAGTAGAGCGCTAGCCTTGAGCTGAAGAGCTGAGGGACAGCACCCAGGCCCAGAGTTCAGACCCCATGACCAGACCCCCCCCCCAAAAAAAAGAAAAATGTGAGTGGAGTTGCATATAAATTTAGTCAAAGAAGGAAGTAGAAAATGCAAATAAAATGGAGGTTGTTATTCAATAGATGTTAACAATACAGAAAATGTAGCAGTGTGCATAGAAACTTGAACAGTTTTTAGAAATATAAAATGAAAATTTTTAGCTAGCAAATGGGAAATAATTTGTTCATTTTCCATTTGAGGTACATTAGGCATCTGTTGTGTTGCCAAATGGGTGAATAATGAATGAATGAATGGCATGAAGTACAAGCTGCAAGCTGTATAACAAATGATGGGATGACTTGTAGAAAGAGAACAGAGAGGCCTGGTTCCCCAGGTGCCCACACATTTCTAGCATCCTACAGTGATCTGGAAGCCACTAAGCAGTCACCAGTGCAAATTGTTTCAGGACATTTCTGTTTCTCTTAATGCTGCATGAAGACACCATCAGTTCCCAGGATGAGTCCTTGGCAAAGCCAGGCACATTTAATACACATCTGCACCGATTCTCTTAACATTGAACACTTTCTTTTCCTCTTTGTTTCCAGTTCCATTTAGAGAGAAAGTACCTTATCTAATCAATTAGTAATAGTGAACCCATGCACCTAGTGAAAGGAATTTTTTTTCATTTAAAACAAATTAATTCACCTCTCCCAATTTTTCTTATTTTTGTTTAATTTCATGTAGTGTTATATGCACCATTTTCTATGACAACATGGTAGTTATCATCATTCTAGGTTTAGATTTCAGAATGAGTTATAACCTGTTGGCTTTTTGAGCTTGAGTTTATCTCCCTCAACATGATGATTTCCACTTCTACACACTTTTGTCTGCAAATAACATAATTTCATTTTCTTTATTTTTAAATTTATTTTTTTCTTTTTCTTGTTGTAATTATTTTAAAGTAGATGTACAAAGGATTTACCTTCAACAAAGTAGTTTATGAATACAATGCATCTTGATCAATGTCATTTCTTTCAACATTCTTTACCCTTTGTCTTGTATATGTTTATCTGATTTGTGGAAGGGAAGGGGAATCATACAAATGGCAGGACAAAGGAACTAATGCAACAGTGATAGTCACTAGACGCTATTTCAGAAATGAACTTAGGGATGAGGGGAGTCAAGTGGGGGGGAAAGCAGGAGAAAATGAGGAGGGTAACACTATTCAAAAACAAATATACTCATTATCTTACTTATGTAACTATAACCCTTCTGTACATCACCTTTATAATAAAAAAGGCAAAATAAAAATCATTCTCATGCATCTCTCCCTCATTTTTCTTTATGGTTCAAAAGTACTCCATTGCATATATGTGTGTGTGTGTGTGTGTGTGTGTGTGTGTGTGTGTGTGTGTGTGTGTGTGTGTATGCAATGGAGTATATATATATATATATATATATATATATATATATACACAAACACATGTATCTATATACACACTATATATACACATATATGTATGTGTAAATACATATTTATATACAATATATATGACTATATATACATACTACAGATAGGTATATAAGTATATATATAGTTTAATATATTCACACTATATAATGTGTACATTATATAGTATAATGAGTATACATATGTATACTTATGCTTATATATTATACATACTTATGTATTATATACATGCATAATATATATAATACATTCACTTTTATTGAAGCTTTTTCATAGTTTCTTCCAAGAAACTACAGTACTCAAAACCTGATGAATATAACTCTCCTGTATGTGGATTTACACTCACAGATGTATAACCAAGAGTAGTGTATATAACAGTGTCAAAAGAAAGGTGGTAGGTCTAATTTGAGATTTATGATGAACTTCATACATATTTGCATGAAAGTTTCAATTGTTTACATTGCTTCCAATGGTATGAGGGTTTCCATCCTTCACATCCTCACCATATTTGTTTGTTTTCTAGATGTTAGACATTTTCACTGGGGTAAAATGGAATCTTAATGTAGTTTTGATTTTCATTTCCTTTATGACTAAAGATGTTGAAATTTTAAAAAATATTTGTTAGTCACTTACACTTCAATGAGAACTCATATTCAATTCAATTTACCATTAATTGGATTATGCTTTTTATGTTTAATTTTTTTTAGCTCTTTGGATATTCTGGGTATTAATCCTTTTCCTGTTGAATAGATGGTAAGGAATTTCCTCCATTCTGAGTTGGCTTTGGCTACTGGTAATTATTTCGGTGGGTAGAAATGTGTCAAACTGATATAGACCTGTTTGTTAATTCTTGATTTTGTATATTAGGCAGTTAGAAACCTATTCAGAAAATAATTCCATGTCCTCCTGTCTTTCAGAGTTTTCTCTATTTTATAGTGTTGTTTTATTTTTTTGCGGGGGGGGGGGGGGGTCCGGTCATGAGGCCTGAACTCTGGGCCTTGGGCACTGTCCCTCAGCTCTTCAGCTCAAGGCTAGTGCTCTACCACTTGAGCCACAGCACCACCTCAGGCTTTTTTCTTTTTGCATATATGGTGCTGATGAATCAAACCCAGGGCCTCATGAATGCAAGGCAAGCGCTCTACCACTGAGCCACCTTCCCAGCCCTGTTTTCTCTATTTTGTATAAAACATGGATTCAGCTTTTATAAAAAGGTCTTCAAACAATTTGAAGTCGTTTTTTTGTACAGAGTGAAAGATAGGGGTGCAGTTTCAGTAGATGTAAATAATCAATTTCCCAATACCATTTTTGAAAACTACTATATTTTCTCCTGTATATGCTTTTGGCTCAGTTTTTGTTTTATTTCTGGATCTTCAGGTCAATTCCACTGATCTTCATATCTGTTTTTCTGCCATTATTATGTGTTTTTGTTACTATATCTCTATAGGATAATTTGGTTTGGTATTATGATACCTCTAGTATTGCCTTTTTTAGTCAGGATTACTTTGGCTATTTGGGATTTATTTTATGCTTCTATATAATTTCAGGAATGATTTTCTTTTTCTGTACAAATGCCATGGGGTTTGATTGACATTCTATTGATTATGTAGATTGTTTTTGGCAGTATAGTCATTTTCACAATATTAATTCAGCCACTCTATGAAAAAGAGAGGTATTTGCATCTTTGGGTTTTTGCATCTTCAAGGTTTATAGCTTTCATGTTTTCATTGTGTAACTATTTTACTTCTTCAGTTACCTTTATATCTAGGTATTTATTTTAGGCTACTATAAGTAGTTTCCTTGATTTGATTTTAGGCTCTTCATTATTGGTATATAGAGAAACTATGTATTTCTTATGTTGATACTGTATGTCCCAAAGTGTTCATCACATCTCGGAGATTTTGCTTCACTCTTTAGCATCTTTTAAGTGTTTATTTGTTCTTATCAGCTACAAATAAGAATGACTTCTGCTCTATTTAAATCTCTTTATTTATTTTTTATATCCTATTGTTATGAATAAGATTTCTAGTATTTTATTGAATAAGAATAGGGACAATGAGCTCCGTTGTCTTGATCCTAATCTCAGAGGAAATAATTTCTATTTTCCTCTGTTGGTTTGTGTTGTCTATATGTTAATCTTATATAGTCATTATTATGTTAAGGTACATTCATACTATTGCTAGTTTCATTAGAGTTTTCACCATGAAAAAGTGATACATTTTGTCAAGTGGTTTTATTCATCAATTTCAATGATCAAGTGACTTTTGTCTTTATACTGTTTAGGTGCAAAATTATATTAATATGTGTGCTGAAACACCCTTGAATCTAAGAATGAAGTCAAGTTGATCATAATATTTGATCAAGTGTTGTAACCAGTATGTTGTTGAATTTGGTTTGGAAGCATTTTATTGAGAATGTGTGCAATGATATTGATGAAAGACATTGGTTCACTGGTTTATAGTTTTATAATTCATTCTCTCTCTCTCTCTCTCTCTCTCTCTCTCTCTCTCTCTCTCTCTCTCTCCCTCCTCCCTCTTTCCCCTCCTCCTTCTCCCTCATCCCTCTGTCTGTCTCTCTCTCATGTGTGTCTTTGTCCCTTTGTCCAGTTGTTTGTATGGGTATTATATTGACATCATAGAAAGAGCTTGGCAGTGTTTTTTCACTTTGTATTTCATGGCAGAGTTGAAGATCATTGTTGTTCTTATTTAAAAGTCTCATAGAGGGCTGGAAAGGTGGCTCAGTGGTAGAGTGCTTGCCTTGCATGCAATGAGGCCCTGGGTTCAATTCCTCAGCACCACATAAGCAGAAAAAGCTAGAAGTGGTGCTGTGGCTCAAGTAGCAGAGTACTACCCTTGAGCTGAAGAGCTGAGGGACAGCACCCAGGCCCAGAGTTTAAGCCCCACGACAGACAAAATAAAAGTCTCATAGAACTCAATAGAACTCAGATGTGAGTTATTTTAGTCCTGGACATATTTTGTTGTTGTTAAGAGAATATTTACTACTGTTTCAACATCGTTGCTTACTATAGTTCTATTGAAACAGCTTATAATTTCTTGACTCAATTTTGATAAGTCAAATAAACCTCAATATGTATCCATTTCTTCTAAATGTTTGTTTATTTAAATATATGTTTTCAACTATTTCATCATGACCCTCTGGATTTCCTTGGTATTTGTTGTGAATTCTCCTTTTTAGCCTCTAATTTTATTAATTTGGGTCTTTTCCTTTCTTATTTTTGGTCAGATTAGCTACAGGTTTATCAATTTTTTTTCCTTTTAAATAACTTTTTGTTTCCATTTTTTTATAGATTTTATCTTTTCCATTTTATTAACTACTATCTTATTTTTTGTTATTTCTTTACATTAGCTAATTTAATTAACATTTTGCTTGTTCTTTATTTTTTTCTAAGAGATTAAGGTACATCAGTAGGCCATTTATTTGACTATATGATTTTGATGTAAGTCCTAGAAGTCACATAGCACAGGTGAGCTTCTGGGTTCTTGTAAAATCTATATTTTGGACTTGCACATAGGAACCTATCAGCTTTTAGTGGAGTCTGTGCACTAGCTGCCCTTCACTGGGAAATGTGAACCTTTCTCCATCTACCTTTGATGTCCAGGCTAACCTGTGATTCATGAGATATTGATGGTGAAACTACTTTGCTCTAGCACTTCCTTTGCACTTCTTTGGGGAATTAAGAAGAGCAATTGTTCAATTAGGTGTGTCTGCAAGGAAGATTGTCAGATGATGTTGCTTCATAAGACGCAGCACAAGAGGTCTTCTTAATAGGTTTTCTTAGAGCAACCAAATATTGTTAGTGAGGAAAAAAAATGTAAACATTGATCCTCTTTTCAGTAATACATGCACCTAAAAAATAAAGCAAGATGGATCTTGGACAAGAAAAGATAATAAGGGATAAGTATGGTAAAAGAACTATCTATGTGGACTGGGAAGGTGGCTCAGTGGTAGAGCTCTTGCCTTGCATGCCTGAGGCCCTGGGTTCGATTCCTCAGCACCACATAAGCAAACAGAAAAAAAGCCGGAAGTGGCACTATGGCTCAAGTGGTAGAGTGCTAGCCTTGAGTTGAAGAGCTGAGGGACAACGCCCAAGCCCAGAGTTCAGGCCCCATGACTGGACCCAAAAAAATAAAAAAGAACTATCTATGTATGAAAATGCCATTATGAAATCTATTATTTTGTACAGATAATATATGCTAATAAACAGTTTGTAAGTGATGGAGTTTAGATTTAAGTGTAGAGCTCTGAAATCAAATACAATATATTTTCACAACCTAATAGAAAACAAAGATGTAGAGCACAGAATAACAACCATAGATTCTAAAGATTAATATATATATAAATATATATAAATTTCAATTTAAACACAGATCTGCTTGTTAAATGACATCACTGGAAAAAACATGCAAATATACACTGTTAAAAGTATTTATAGATTATATGTCTGCCAAAGCACTCACTTCTATAATAGTAACGACATTTACTTCTGTAACAAAACAATAATTCAGAAATAATGTTTTAAAAATGAACCAAAATACTTGAACAGAAACTTTACATAGGAAGAATGATGAATGTCCAATCGAAACTCAAAAAGGATGTCTAACATCATTAGTTAGAGAAATGCAAAAAATAACCACTACATTCTAAATAAGAATGTCCAACAACCCGCTTTTGTTCTGAAAATTTAGATGCTAAAATTTTCTATAAAATATCATTTTCTAGTAGAAGCTCACAAGCCTTAGCTTTTCAAAGAAAATGCTGACACAGTCTATATCACATTGCTTTTATTATAATTAGATAAGAATTCAATTATATTAACTAAAGCCCAACCAGAAGAACCTCAGAAAAATTAGAGAAATAGAATTTGAGATTTCCATTCTAATGCAAGAGTTAAGACATTGTTTAGTAAGTAATATGACCAACTCTTCAAAATCAGCATAACCAGTATAGACTTGTTTTCCAACTGGGCTAAATATTTTAAAATGCCAAACATTGAGATAGTAGAAATAGCCATAGCAACAGGATATAGGTTTAAAAAGAGTTGGACACTGTAGCAGTGGGCATGCATACCAGGTTGGACCTGTACTGTGGAACAGAAGCTCCTTAAATGAGAGAAAATGAGTCACTCTCTTGTGGGATAAAAATAGAATGAGATGACAAACAATCTGAATAAAATTAGTTCCGCAGTAGTTAGCAGTAGAAACAAGTATTAATTCTCAAATATGCATGAAAGTAACAGAAATTGAAGTGGGACTAGTTTTATACTTTCACTAAAATGAGATGAAATGAAAATTATCCCAGGCTAATGTTTTTACATTTTAATCAAAATAAATGTCTATTAGAAATTTGACTGATTAATCATGAATCAGTTCTAAAGTGTAGGTAATTCTTCTTGGCATTAATTAAAGGAAAATTGCCCCTTATTAAAGCCAAGTGTGTGTAGGGCATCTTACAGTAAGACTGCAGGCATTAATATCTCATAAACTTTAAGAAGAGTAATGGAAAATATTATCATGCAAATTAAACAGAGGGAAAGATTGTAAATTAGTCTTTTTTTTTTTTTTTTTTACTTTTCTGCTCTTCTGTATAGCAACTGTGTTTCATTCACCTTGGTAAATGTGGAAAGTATGATCTCTTTCAATAGCCGACTTACAAAAAAGCACTTTATTTTAACCAGCTTTATTTTTCAAAGCTAAAGGCATTTTAAAACTAGTTTAATTAGTTAGAAATAAATTATCTCCTGGGTGGCATTATAAATGCTCTGATTATGAATCTCTACATCATGTTTGAGATTTCTAAAAGAGGCAACTGATTCTCCAATCCGTTCATTTATATATTGATTCTTCTGTTTTGTGCAATTATATAAATATGTTCAAACATCACATAATCTTAAAATATTTCCAATGCACCTGAAATATAACAATAAAAAATTTCATGAGTATAGCTAACCTTTTTTTTCAGAAAAGACGTAAAAGTTCCACAATAATACCTAATTTTCTTGGTCTGTCAATATCTATGCTGTTAGAAAATCCACAGTTTTCTTGCTGTATGTCAAAGAAAGCTGTGATACTGTTGATACTATAGCAGATTAACAAAAAAAGAAGCCATACTAATTTTTCTAGTAAAATTTGTTTCCACTTTCCCAAATTTGGGAATTTCTTTTATTTTTTTATTGTGAAAAAACTGTACAGAGGGGTTACAATTAAATGGGCAAGATAATGAGTACATTTCTTATCAAGCATTGTAGCCTCCTTTGTTTCCCCTTCCCATCCCTCTAGTAAAATTTTTAACCAATAAATTATTAATTTCTTTGAGACCTTGCTCATAGAAATGTGCTTCAGATATATTAATGAAGCATATTTTTCCTCTTTTTTATTGCCAAGGTTTTGTACAGACGGGTTACATTTATGTAAGTAAGGTAATAAGTACATATAAAACACATTTTTAACTCACTAGTATACATTCCATTTTTTTGAACTGATAAAGCTTATGCCATGCATGAGCTCATTGCTTAGCCATGCCAAAAAGAAAAGAGATGTAAATCAAACATCAAACACAAAAAGGGCTGATGCATGGAAACTCAGGAGAGGTCTAAACAATCCTGGTCATTCTTACTGCTGTTTCATTTTGCTTTTTTTTTTTTTTCCTGGGGTAAGGGGAAGCTTAATAAGGAGGCTGGAATGGAACAGAATGTGGAGAAGAAGATATTCCAAGGAGAGGAAATGGAGTGTCTGAAAACATGACAAGAGACTTACATAGGCACATCTGGGTAACCAGTGAAACAGGAAGAATTGTACCACATCTATCACTGTAGTGGTGAGCAATGAGTCTGCCCTGACAGAGAGAGATCAATAAAGTATCATGTACTATATCTAAAACACAGCATTTTATCTTGAAACATATTGGGGGAGCCCATTAGCCTTGTTGAATCAACAAGAATTATGTAGTAAAGTCTCTAAGAAGAAAGAGTTCTAAAAATTTGCTAAGAATGGTGTTAAATTAAACCTAATTTGCCCAAGATTGTATCCATACTTTGCTAACTGCAATTTAACCTATTATGTAAATAAAGTGCAACCTAACATGGGGTCTAGTCCTGCAAGAAGTAGCTGAAATTCTATGAATACTGAGTTTGTAACATTGGTTGAGTCTCAGCAACTCACAGACTCACACTAGATCAGACCATATCCATGTAAGACTCATGTCTCATCATACTGTACCTATAGTGAAACAAGTACTACCCTATCATCAAAGTGTGTCTGTATTTTATTTCCTTTTTCCTGTCAAAAACATGGTTTCAGCCTCATTTGTGGTGGGGCACTTTGAACCTCTCCTGGTTCTAGGTGCTACTCAATTTATGAATTGTTTCTTATTAAAATAACCTCTGATATGTATGATTTGTCTAAAGCATTTTCATACCAGTGACCAGCAAATGAAATCTTATAGATGGTTAGTAAAAACTGAAATAAAGAGAATTTTTAATTTGCAATTAGGGAACTGAGGTACTGTTTTCCAAAACCAAAAAGTAAACTAAATACAGACTTGTGACATCCACTCTGGAGCCAATGTGATAGATAACAGACACAAATTGGAGAGCAAGGAGTCACAAAATTAAGTCTACCTGTCTACCTAACCTTGTCTGTCTGTGTGTCTCTGTCTGGTTCTATTTCTCTCTCTCTCTTCATTATTCTGGCAACCCAGTGGGAGGGAAAACTTATTCCAACAAAATGCAAATGGAAATGAGTACCAGAGAGAATAAGGAAAAACTCCAGACATAATGGTGATATAAAAAACATAAATGAACCAGCCATAGTGGCACTTACCAGTTATCAATGAGGAGGATGAGGCAGGAGGATTACAAGTTCAAGAGCAGCCTTGGCAAAATAAGAAAAAGAAAAAATATATATACTGCTCAAAATCTTTTTATGTCAGTCCTGAAGGATAAGTAGAGGTTGCCTAGAGGAGAAAGGAGGCAACAGCCAGAGAAACAACAGCTCCATGAATACTGCAGGGAAAGGAATTCATCCAGAAGGTAAAAGATGGTCAGCTTACTCACTTCCCAGAGAATGTGGCACATGAGATAGAGATAGAAACTAACTAGGAAGTGAGAGCAACCACAGAGTATCTTGTTTTGTTTTTACTTTATTTAAAAGTATTGCAACAGGGGAAGGTTTCCCTTCATAAAAATTGTGATTATAGAAATTTCAGAACAAAACTCACAAAGACAAGTAGTTTGCAAATGTACTTTGGCTGAAATATGTGAAGGAGTTTTAAGACAGACAAAATAGATGCAAGGAAGAACATAAAGTAGTCATCTAGGAGAGGAAGCAGTCAATACGAATGTAGAAAGTGACAGACCTGGACAAAAAAGCTACTTCAGAGAGACAAATCCACAAGACTTCATCCATCAATGACATAGGACACAGGACAGGTGTGAGGATGTGGAAAGGAGTCTGGGACCACATGGGGTAGGAAGATCATGGTTTTTCATAGACATACTGAGTTGACATGCATTGTTTGGATGCACCCATGTGGAGAAAAATATTTCACTTAAAGTACAACAGCATAGAGGGCAAAGCAAAAGAAATAAGAATCGAGCTTTCACAATTCCAAGGCTTGATTGCCACAAGAGTATTAATCAGGCCAGGAGGACAAGCAGACACCAAATGTGAGAAAACCTAGGGAAGGTAGTAGTGGAAACAAAGGAAGAGATTTTCTTTGTTACTTTTTAGCTGTAGTGATGTATAATTCACAAACAGATTATATAAATTGATGGTATGCAGTGTGATAATGTCATAAGCATATATATTATGAGGTGATTTCCACTATCAAGTCTTTTCACTAGCTGCCTTTCCAGTTTGGGTTTCTTTTCTGATGAGAACTGGTAAAATCTATTCTTAGTGAATGTCAAGTATATAACAGAATATTGTTAACTATGCTCAATATAGTGTTCATTAGATTCCCAGAACTTACTCATTCTGTAGATGATGAGAGTTTGCCCTTGACCAATCAATAAGCAATGACTGGTCAACATTATCCTGTGCTACTGAGAAATCAATTAAAATGAGTCCTGGAAAATCTCCAATGCATTTCAGTCTCTTTATAATACTTAGTGCGTCAGAAGTCATAAAAAAGAAACTGAGGAGTAACAGGAATTGGGAAGCAGAAACTGAACATATTAACTTATTTGGGAAGTTGGAGTTGAAGAGAAGCATAGGAAGTAGCTGAAATCCTTTTAAGAAACAGATTAAGAGAAGTAAAGGAAAATCAGGAGGAAGGGGTGGATAATTGCTAGAGAGAGGCTAGATGGAGGCAGGGAATCTGTTTTACCATAGACATGTGAGTTGCTGAAGGTCATGTACAGTTTGCTAGCAGGAAGTTATAGATGGTTCACATTATATAAAAATGCAGATAAACCTCTAAGAGATGATTCCTGTATCTATGACAATGTCACTGCAGTCTGTTGTCTCTAGGCTGCTCTTTCTAAAACATAGGAAAGGCCACTAATTTCACATACCACAATAGACATCAGTCTGTAGGGGCACGTATACAAATAGATAAGAATTTTAACATAAATACATACACAAATAAATAATATACTCAGGAAAATAACAAGTTAAAGACATGGGAGCTACAATCCAGATTTAAAAATGATGTAAACTTCTAAGTCCACATTTGGGCTAGCATAATATATGTGTTATATTATACTATATTATAGCTATGGGCATATAATACATAATACATTATATATATATAGATAGATAGATAGATAAATACACATATATATAGCAGCCTGGTATCTCAACCTTAAATAACTACATAATGAAACCAACAGTGTTCTCTTGCTCCTTCTCAGAAACCTATTTTCTTATATGAAATATATTAATTTACTGGTTGTTATTCTATAGGAGTTTATCATTGTATACTAGTTTAGCTTTTCAAGGTATGAAGTGATTTGGGTATTTCAAATAATTTTATATATATATATACTTAATATAGTAATTGTCTTTTTATGGCATGAATATTATTCTACACCCATTTGAAAATATATATTGTATATTATAAATTATTATATACTATAACATAATATATAATATATTATGCATTATATAATATACAATGTAATACATAATAAACAATATATATTATATATTATTATATGTGATATACATATATTACATACTCTTTTTTTCCTTTTTTATTGACAAGGTGATGTACAGATGGGTTTCAGTCACATAAATAAGGTAATGAGTACATTTCTTATCAACCTTGTTACCTCTTTACATACTCTTATATAACATATATAATATGAAATAAAGTATATATAAAATATATGTTATAAAGCATATAATATATAATGTACAATGTAATAATGTCATATATAATACAATATAATATAAAATGTTACATTATAAAATATATATTATAAAAGTATATATTATATAAATATATATTATTATATTGCATATGATATATATCATTAAAATTATATAATTTTATTATATATCATATAATATTGCATATAATATATTATAAGTAAATGTATGTACATTAAAATATAGAGAGTATACTATATAATATTATACAATATAACATATACATAAATACATATGTTATATAATATTATATATATTATATATATAATATTATATAATGTTATATATATATGATATAATATATGTTATATAATATATATAAAATAAAATGCATCTGGGAATGTTTTAACAGATAGTAAATGGTTATCTGTTATGGTTTAGATTTGTAATGTCCCTCTAAATCCCATGTGGGATGTGGTAGAACCTTACTACTAGGATGTGGTAGAACCTTTAGGCAGTGGAGCCTAGTGGGAGGAAGTTAGGTGACTGGTCATGAACTTGAAGAGGATATGGGAAACCTACCCGCACCACCACTCTGTTTGCAGAAACTCTGACATATGTAGCTTTGTTCTACCACACACTCCTCACATTATCTTCTGTTTCTCCATAGGCCAAGAGACTATGGACTAAAAGTTTTGATACTGAGCTAAAATCATCTTTTCTTTTTATTCATTTCAGGTATTTGTCACAGTAATAGGAAGCTAATAGGCACACTATCTTACCAACACTATTATAGGCTACTTTGCCTGCATCAGCAATTTCATCCCTGAAATGAAATAAAGAGAAGTCTATTAAAGTGTAATAAATTTAGGCACAGTAGTTCACATGGAATCATAGCCCTTGAGAGGATGAAGTAGGAGAATTGTGAGTTTGAGGCCATCCCAAGATTCAGAAAACTAAAAGGAACAAAAGATAAAAACCTAACTGTCCTGAAAGATTTTTAAACAGTGCTATCATAGAAGTGTAAGAGACATTTTTCCATGGACTTGTGGATGATAGAAGATATCAGGGGAGAACCAATGATTATGGTATCAAACATATTTGCTTTGTATTTTTAAACTGATGTTAAAATATTTTTCAAACTAGACGGGCAGTAAGCAACATATTGAATCACCTGCAGTTCAGGAAATTGAACACCTGACCTATCCAAATGAACTGAACACTCATCCCAGATGGAAACAATAGCAGGTGGGAAGGGAAAGTGGTCTTTGCTGTCATTTTGTCCTCAAAACAATTCTCCAACAAAGATGAAAGAAAATAATTCTCTTTTCCCTTCCCTACTGTCAATCTCCACAAATCCTGGTGCACTGGTGCCAGAACCACAGGCTCTCTGCTGCAAGAAGCTTGCAGATCATGTTTATACATTTTTCTCTTTTACACATGATAAAACTCACATCCTGAGAGATAATGGAGCTGTCCAAGGACAATCAAATCATGTCCCGACATTACATAAAGAACACTTTAACTGCCTTGTGCTGTTTATGAAAATTGTTTTGTTCCTATTAAATCAAGGTATTTTTTTATTTCCAAGATATTGGAAGTGTGAAAATGCTTTACTATATACTGAAGATAGACAAATACTATCCACATCAAGGAAAAATGTTAAGATCATTTTAGCAATCATGCACCAGAAGAATGACAATCTATAAATTTTCATGAGGTTAAGTAAAGACTTCTTTTTTGGTTTGTTTTTGTGTTTTAAATTATCTTTAAGTAGCTGTACAAGGGAGTTACAGTTTGCAGTTTGTGAATGCAATATGCCTTGATCAATGTCACCCTTTAACTTTCTCACCTATCCCTCACCTACCTTCCCATCCTTCATTCATTCTTTCTGCAAGAAAACCCTCCTTGAATTTTGTTTACCTGTAAAGTCAGCCAAGTCTTGAATACAAATGTTAAAGATCACATTGGTTATTGTATTAATATTTTCTATTGTTTCTGTATAAGTGACCCCCATTTATCAGCTTTAAAGAACCTTAGTTAAGCTACTGTCTTACAGTTCTGTAGGACAGAAACCTAATCTACTTCAGTTTCTCTGTAGTGGCTTTAATCAAGCTGAAATTCTTTGCTGCAATAGGGTCCCAGGCTTTCTAGACAAGCACTTCTACTACCTGAACATGCCCATACTTACCACATCAGCCATGACCCTATCCCTTTTGTGTTTTAGTTATTTGTCAGATAGCATTTCAAGCTTTTTGCCCAGGGCTGGCCTTAGAACACGATTATTTTACCTGAACCTCCAATATATCATCTTAGCAGTGGTCTTTTGAAAATTCTAGAGTAAAAGAACAAAATGGGAAGGGGAAACAAAGGAGGAGGCAACAATGCTTGATAAGAAATGTACTCATTATCTTGCTCGTGTAATTGTAACCCCTCTATACGGTATTTTCACAATAAAAAAAAATTCTGGTAATTCAGCCACCATTCTACTTAGTTCATGGAAATAATAAACTGAACTGGAAGTTGTGAATAAGAAAAAAAAGAACAAAAATAAGCAAAATAATCTCCACAAAAAATGTAGGTGAACATCTGAATCTTTTAGGACATAAATGTGAATAAAGTGATGAAACAAGAACTCATGGTGCAAAGAACCCAGCTAAAGTTGGTTGAGGACTCTTGCTCAGCAGGAAGGAAAGTCTGAAGCAAAGCATGAGGATGGCTTGGCCTTTTCTGTGCTGCTACAGAAAAGAGGGTGACTGTCTTTGGGACACTCTTTCCTTATATTCATGATTCAACGTTGGGCACAAAAATTAAAGAATGCAGATCTAAGTATGTAAGCTGATTGAACTGAAAATATTTTAATTTGCTGGAAGGAAGATCATATTATATGAAATGCCACAGTAACAAGATAGAGAGGACATGCTTCGATAGGAGAACATGTGGGTATAATCAGATATTTGATTCTTTAAAAAAAAAAAAAAAAACACAAAAGGGGCTGGGTAGGTGGCTCAGTGGTAGAGCACTTGCTTTGCATGCATGAGGCCCTGGGTTCGATTCCTCAGCATCACATAAGCAAAAAGTAAAAGAGCCGGAAGTGGCGCTGTCGCTCAAGTGGTAGAGCGCTAGCCTTGAGCTGAAGAGCTGAGGGACAGCACCCAGACCCAGAGTTCAGGCCCCACGACTGGACCGCCCCCCAAAAAACCACACAGAAAGCCTTAAAAAATGGGTTTCCGTGGCTCCTCTGTAAACTATTTCTCTTAAAATAACTGAACAAGGGAGAGAGTAGCCTATCATTTTGTACTTCAAGAAGGTTGTAGTGGACTGAA
The DNA here is from genome assembly GCF_019054845.1 of Dipodomys spectabilis. Taxonomy (NCBI): domain Eukaryota; kingdom Metazoa; phylum Chordata; class Mammalia; order Rodentia; family Heteromyidae; genus Dipodomys; species Dipodomys spectabilis. The sequence goes on from NW_024871113.1 coordinate 7,662,622, forward strand.
AGCATTTGCTTTTCTAAGAGGCTTATCATATGTTTTATAATAATTAGGTAGAATTGAGTGGAGAGCTGTGTTTCACGCCCTCTCTAATTACCACTACTTGAAACAAATTAGGATGAATCCAGCTGCTTCTTATTTTGTCAGAGGTAATATTGAGGGCAGGAATAATTAATTTTTTAAATCAAATGGATTCCTGCAGTGGACTGAAAGCAAATTGTATTGTAAAATGTGCTATAAAGTTTCTATCAAAAATGTCACAATATGCTTGGAATAATACTTTCAGTGAACATTTCTCCTCATAGGTATGACTAACTCAAACATATTTCTCACAATAGAAAATTCACATTTAAAAATGCATTAGACACTTATTGTTTAGAGTATAAAAACTTTTTCTTTACAAAAGGGGTCTCAAAAATATAGCTACATAGTTAGGTTTTATAATGAATATTGTGTATAATTTGGTTTACATTTAATTTATATCATTTTAAGGAAGGAAACTTGAGTGATGTATACAATTTCAAGCTTAATGTTCATGCCCAGGTCCAGAGTTCAAGTCCAATGATGGACAAAAATAAAAATCTCTGTTCCATGAAGGACACTGTCAACAGAATGAATCAGCAAGCCACCAACAGAGAGAAAATATTTGCAAAAGCACATCCATCTTACCCCAAATATACAAAGAACTTGGGAAAATGAACACAAAGAAACTTAGTTAAGAAATATAAGCAAAAGTCCTAGTAGGTATCTTACAAAAAAATGTCAAATAAGCATATGAAGAATACATTATATGGCATGGGAGAAATGAAAATTAAAACAGTGAGATATAACTTCACACTTACTAGAATGGCTTAAAGCCAGAGAACAACAAATGGTGAGAGACCACAGGAACTATAATTCATCACTGCATCCACTTAACATTTGGCTAGTGCAATGTAAGTCAGTGGACAGTTTCTTTGAAACATAGTATCTGTTTACCACATAACCCAGAAATTGATCAACTTGATTATTTGCTCTAAGGAGTTTAAAACATGTGTGAATGCAAAAGGAAAATCTGCATAAGGATGTTTATACAAACTTTTTAAATAATACCCCTTCAGCAGATAGGTGGGTAAATAGTCTATGTTATATCTAAACAATGGATATTATCTGAAAGAATCACAGAGGGAGCCTACTTGTGACATAGGACTCAAAAGCATTCAAGAATCAGGAGGTATGAATGAACAATTACTAGGACTGAAAGATTAAACCTAGTACTAAATAATTTAAGAAAACATACACACTTCATCCCCAACACAAGCTTCCCCATTACTTATAATATATAGCAGTAAAACATCTTCTCTAAAAAAATCTGACAACACAATAATGCCTTTTTTTGTTCAGAAAAATGCCAGGAAATTTAGGAGACACTCTTTTCACAGACTCTTTAATTAATAAGAAGTACCCAGAACCAATAACTCCATGCTTGTCTAATAACTACAAAGCATTGCAATAGAATAGTTTTCAGGTGCCTAACCACTTATCTGCAGGAACCTAACTTAGCTAACATAAATATCCCCAATGGAAGGGCCCCAATGCACATGCTCCAAGCATTGGATGTGAGTTTCTTTTTCCTTTTTTCTTCTACTGCTGGAGGTTTTGTATTTATCTACCTAAAAAAGTCTTTGCCCATCTTAAAATTCATGAATCATCTTAAAACTCTTCCTCAATGCATTCAAGGGCTGTAGGGCTAGGATAATGAAGTTTTTCTCTGTGACTTCTCGGTGATGATATTAAACTATGAAAAGGCATATAAGAGGCCAAAATGCAATCACTAAATGAATAAGCCAATCTGCAAAGGCTACGGTCTGGAAAATATGAAACTAGAAATGAGGGATAGGTAAGAAGGTTGTAGGGGGGTAACGTTGATCAAGGTATGTTGTATTCATAAACTGCTTTGTTGAATGGCAACTCCTTTGTATTACTACTTAAAGATGATAATTTAAAATGAAAAAAGGCCAAAAGTCATCAGAGTTAGGGAAGGAAACGGGGGAATGAATGATCAGAGTTTGGAGGACTTATAGGGTAGTGAAATTATTCTACATGATTACCTAATGGTGGGTATATCTCTTTATCTACCTGTCCAACCCTATTGAATGTACAAGGACTAGAAATAAACCTAAATTATGGACTCTAGATAATAATGATGTAGGTTCATCACTTGTTTTTTGTTTGTTTGCGTGTGTTTGGTTCGTTGGTTGCTAGGTTAATTTGGTTTTTGAGACATTTACACTACATAACCCATGCTGATCTTGAATTTCCAGTCCTCTAACTTCTGTTCTTTGTGACCTGTAAGGATAGGCATGTGCCACAATGCCAGGATAGGTTTATCCCTTGTAAAACAATGTCATACTGCTAGTAGTTCTGTCACATATTTCACATGCCTTGATCAAGGAACTTAATATTTCTGAAGATAGCGTATATGTCAAGAAATAGATGCTCATGGCACAAACCTATAATTCTAACTACTCAAAAGGCTGAGATTGAGAAAAATCTAAGACTCCAATTTCAAATCATGGTCCAAATAACTAGTGAAATGTTGAAAGTAAAGGTATAGGTCTGATCTTAGACCACTAGCTGTGACTTAAAAAGCCAGGAAGAGTTCAAGTCCTGAAATTCAAGCTCTAAGATTTGCACACACACACACACACACACACACACACACACACACACACCACACACAATCATCTACTATCTTTATGCTTGATATTTAACTGTAAAATTAATTTTGATTTAACATACTAGAAATGTATTCAACTGAACTATTTGTCATTTTTTCATAAAAATATAAAGGAAAATAGTGTTTAATTTTAAACTTATATGGATAAATCAAGAATAAAATAGCCCTATTTTTTTTGTCAGTTGTGTGACTTGAACTCTGGGCCTGAGTGCTGTCCCTGAGCTCTTCAGCTCAAGGCAAGCACTCTACCACTTGAGCCACAATGCTAACTCACCTTTGATAGCCTAAACATCTAAACATTTTAGTGATCCTGGCATCTGATCTCTGCTTCCTTTTCCCAGAAAATCTGATTCTGGGCATCATTGCTTTCTGCCTGAACAACAAGCAATATGTATTTCCCTTCTTCGATCAGTCTGAACTAGTGGTTTCATAAACTTTATCAAATTTCATAGTTGTTTACTGTCAAAGGGTAAGTGTAATACCTTTACTTGATAATAGCCAGTCCAGAGTTTTCCAATGACCTAATAAAATGCAATAACCTTTTCTCAAGTTTAGTAATTTTTCCCAGAATTGTTGTAACAATTTAGAGAAAGAAATGTGAGCCCTCCACTGTACCTTATACACTTTTACTTAAGCTACTTCTTATCAAAATAACAGCTCAAAATCAAAGGATTTACAAGGTCTATCCAAGGCTCTTTGGGGGATTATCATTCCAAGTTAAAAATCATCCCACAAGGAAAAATGCAAAATAGATTCCTGACCTTGCGTCTTTATTATGAGCATCTTTTTTTTATTTTTTTAAATATATTTTTATTGTGAAAATACTGTACAGAGGGGTTACAATTACATAGGTAAGATAATGAGCACATTTCTTATCAAGCATTGTAGCCTCCTGCTTTGTTTCCCCTTCCCATCCCCTCCATCCCCCCCACCAAAGTTGTAAAGTTCGTTTTTTGACATATTGACTTGTGCATCTCATTGTTGCAATGGGTCCTCCTGTATCCCTGTTTTAACAATTTGTTTTTTCCCTTCTCCTCCATATATACCAACATCGTATATAGTGAAAGCAGGGGTTGTTCCATGGGGGAGGGACATACAAGGCAACAAAGACATAATCTTATAAATATGTTAGAAACAATCACATGAAAGATCTCTCTCTCTCCCTCCCTCTCCCCCCCCCCTCTCTCCCTCTCTCTCTTTTTGTCAGTCGTGGGGCTTGAGCTCTAGGCCTGGGAGCTGTCCCTGAACAATTCAGCTATGAGCATCATTTTTAAATGCTAAAGTTTCCCCAGGCTGTAGACTAACCAGTTATAAAATTGCTAAATTAAAAACCATGTGCTTATTTACTAGGGAGTTATGAATTGTATTTTGCACGAATCCTTATGCCTATAATATAGCCATATGACCCTCTTTTGCCTCATTTACATACAGAAAGCTTTTCTATTCCATGGAAAGAAAGTCTCAGCTTATCCTTCTGTAGTTGCTGTTCAGCAACAAGCAGTATACACAATGAGGAAGTAGTAAGTTAAAATTACTGTAAAAGAATTCAATTTGCCATTGAAATAATGGGGAGAGTAATGACATTCAGGAACTTATAAAATGTATTATTCTTTATTTCAACCTACAATTCCAGTTAGATTGCTTTTAGTTACATGTTTATTTGTGACTATAATGTAGTTACCCAGCAGGGTTGATGAGAAGAAAGGGAAAAATTTGGTAGAGGAAAAAGTAGCCATTATGAAATGGTTCCATGACAAGTTATTCTGCTCACTTCATATTTCTTTTTTATCACCCAGTGGTGCAACACATATTTCTCCTGCTTTTGTACCTATAATTCATCTTTCAGTGGGTGACTGGATTGGTGAAAGTGGCTTCAATTTATTTCTTCCTTGCTCACCACACCACTATATATTTATCAGACTTCTTGTTAAAATTTTCAGTTACACATTCAAACTGTTGAACACAAATTCTGGTAGTATGGAACGAGTTTGAAAGAAATTAGAAAATTACCATTTAAAGTAAATATTTTTAAAGAAATAAGTGTATTCAAGTAGAGAGGGCTAGAAATTCAAACCATACAAAAATCACTACATATAAAAAAATTAAGTTGGTATTGATTTCATATTTTAAAATGTCAAATAGAATATAAGCATTCTAGACAATATATTTATTATTTATTATAGCTCTTATCTGATCTTAAAGATATGAATTGCTTTTTTTCTTTTATTGTATATTTTATTATGCGAAAGGCACACCTTTTACTTTTTTGTTCCAGATGACCATATTGACTTCTTCAATTTCTGGAAAATACACCACAGTCTTCTTATTCTGCTCCCTGCCTAAAACTCTGCTTCTATTTACATTCTGCTGCTACCTATGCTAACATCCTCCCAGTGTTACCTAAAAACTCTATTTGGTCTCAGAACCCTTCCTGGCATCTCAGCAAAGAATGGGTCTATTTTTAGCCGCTACTCACAAAAGAAGCTCTTGAAGTTTAAAATATATTTTCAATATTCAAATTTTATATATACTCAAATTTTGGGCTGAGAATGTGGTTTAGTTGTAATAAAGCACTTTCCTAACATGCATAAAGCCATAGGCTTATGGAAAACTATTTAGAATAGAACTACACTTGTTTTTTTGTTATTGAATAGTCTGTATCTACCACATTGTTTTTGAGAGTAAGTCCTCAATAAAGTGTTGATAAATAAAAAAATTAATTTTAAGATTTGTTTGATACAATAACTCCCTAATTTCTTAAAAGATGCATTTCAAGACACACATTTCCACACACATATGTATACACACACAAACACACACACACACACACACACACACACACACACACACATGGTACCAAATTCTGTAGATACTAAACGTCTTTAGGTAAAATAATATAGAATATTCATATAACACATCAACATATTTCTGTATACTTTAAATCAGATCTAGTCTCAGTAAATCGCATAGTTCTTCTAAGGTTTCAGGAGGTGTAAGAAATGTCACTGGGTAGGTGAGGGGAGTGTTCTGGGGGAGGGAAAGTAGGAGGAAAATGAGGGAGGGAAGGGGTAGCAAGTTTGAGGTAAGGTAACAAGTTTACCTTACTTATATAACTGTAACCCATCTATACATCACCTTGACAATAAAAAAGTAAATGTAGGTCAGATGACAATGGTTCACACCTATAACCCTAGCTTTACTCAGAAGGTTGAGATCTGAGAATCATGATTCAAAGCCATCCAGAGCAGGAAAGTGCATGAGACCCTTATCTTCAACTGACCAGAAAAAAGCTAAAAGTGGAGCCACTTGGTTCTAGTGGTAGATCTCTAGCCTTGGGTGAAAGAGCTAAGGGACAGTGGCAGGCACCAAGTTTAAACCCCAGTATTGGCATAAACAAACAGAACTAAATATACTCTTACCATGAGCCAACTATTATGCTCTGGTTATCAACCTAAAGGAATTAAAATACAATACAAAAAGAAATAATGGTAGTCCATTTCTACTGTAGTACTTTGAATATCCTCTTCAGTTTCTTTTTTAGTACCAAGCCCTGAATAGAAGCTAAATTGTAATACAGGCTACTACAACTTCCAGCAATTCTGCAATTCAGATTCAAATGCATATTTTTTCTTAAGTACAAATTAAATCCACATTTTACTCATACCATTTCATTTAAAAAATGTTTGCTATTGCTCTAGTGGTTCATGCCTGTAATCATAACTAATCAGGACCCTGAGATCTAAGGATCACAATTCAAATCCAGCCAGGGCAGCAAAGTCCTTGAGGCAAGTTTCTCCAATTAATCACCAAAAACCAGAACTGGGGCTATGGATCAAATAGTAGAACCTTAGCCTTGAGCAAAAAACTCAGGGACAGTGCTTAGGCCCTGAATTGAAGCCCCAGGATCTCCAGCAAAACACACAAAACAAAAAAAAAAGTATATTGTTACTTATTAGAGTTATGAAGATTAAGTATCTCTCAGAAATATATGAGAAATGTGTTCTGATTTTTAGAAAAGAATGAGTTAATGAAGTATTATTTACATGGTAGATGAAAATTACAGACATTTATATATTAGAGCAAAGCATATTAAATAATAACTATAGCTGAAGAACTTCCTCTGTACAAAGTTATTTTCTTGCATCAAAGAAAGAATGAAAGATACCCTTTTCTTCTATTGAAATTACACATTATGCAAGGATCTACCACCAAGCTAATATATACAACCTCTTTATTTTGATGATCTTGCTATATTGCCCCATCCAGCACTAAACTTCTGGTTTTCTGTAGCTTCCTAAGTAGCTAGGACTACTAATTAAGTAAAATAGAATAGAATAAAATGAATTTAAGTATTAGCCTACAAAAATATTTATATTTAATTATTTTAACCAACTCAGGCTGTGCTACAAAGCATGAGCATCTTGAAATTTTTCATTATGTTCAGGCTTGTATCCTAACCAGAAGTTCTAATATTATGTAGATAAAAAAGTAAGGTATCTAAATGAAAAAGTTTAGTGAGTGCTCTCAAAACATGTTTCAAGCAGCATAGCTTTTTGAAATACCCAGTACATAATAGCTACCAATTTCATCACATTTTACTTCTATTTAACTATAACTTAATACTCAATGCCCAATTCTTTCTTATCTTTCCTTTCCCACCATAGTTCCCAGTCATTGGTGACCACCAATTCTACATGGACTTCTATGATACAAACTTTGACACTACCTATGAGTGAGGTCATATGATAGTTGCCTTTTAGTTCAGAACTTATTTTACTTAACGTAATTATGTCTAATTTCATACAAGATCACAACTATATCTAGTGATCCTGTTGAAAATAACAGTTTTATATTCCTTTTTATGACTGAATATTACCTTGTGCATGTACATTACATTTTGCTTATCCATTCATCAATTTGTGGACTGATTAGAAACCTTAAATGTGTATTGTAACATAATCCTTTGAAAAATCAGAGTTCCTTCCTGATTTTCAGAACAGTCTTTGCACTAGATACTGCTTGTTTCCAGAACTAATTTCTCATACACATAGAAAAAAAATTGTTGGAATCTTGAGGGAAAGGATTCATAATCCATCAATAAACTTCTTTTAAACTGATAAACAAAACTACTATGACAGGGCGAAATTATTTCAGTTACCCCACTTTATTGCTTTATAAAGATATATTGAGAATCAGTATGAAAGAACCTAATTCAGTGCTCCAGCACCTGCTTCCACTCCCGCACCACACTGAGAGCACAGCCAGCGCTCACAAAAGCTCTCACCAGTAATCATGGAGACACGGTCTTCTCGGTTATTTTCTGCATATTTACAGAATACAGGCAGAGGGCTCTTTTTCATTGATAACAATCTAAACTTGTCTTCAATTTTCTGTCTGCAGAGTATCTTCTAACATTTGTGTCAAAGATCTATTGTAGAATCGCTCTATGAATTTTAGCTGTTGATGTGTTTATTATATCTGCTCCTGGGTGTTTTCCTACTTATATCAAAGATAATATATGTCAGCATGCCATGTCCATGTGCAGACTTACAATCCATGCAAAGAAGGTAGCACCCTCAGAATCTACTTTAACACTGCATGTCAAGGATTTTGTACATGATAGAATGTCAACATATATTTTTGAAAAGAGTAGGTAAATGGTTAACATCTGACACATTAGTAATTTGTCCTAAATTACAAAAGAGTAGCTCTCCAAATTTTAGGCACTCTTCAAAGTGACTCATTTTTATTGTTGTTTATACTTAGTACATTATTGATGAAATAAATGCAGCAGATTTAAGATGCATATATATAAATTGCTAAATATTCCTATCTTTTATAGAAGAAAATGTCATTTAAAGTAATAAAATTGGGACAAGTTTTGCTTTCAGTGTAAGTTATTTTTAGTTTTGACTACCATTCTCATAAATAATCAAAAGATAAAGTATACAACCTCATTGAGGCAGAATTCAATTATCTGCATTCATGCAAGAGAGAGGGAAGGAGGGAGGGAAGGAGGAAGACAGGAAGAATGGATTAAAGGAGGGAGGGCAAGAGGAAGGGAGGAAGACAGGGAGGGAAGAAAGAAGGAAGGTAGGGAGGCAACAGATGACAAATAAATGATAGGTATATAGAATGAGAACCAGAGAAAGAGAATTCATTCCCAAGGGTATTTACAACATTCTCTAATTTTAACTTGCTCTTAAGTAAAAGAACCTCTCCAACAAACAAAGTAATTTTCAAACTTGACTCATCTGCATATTAATGGAAAAAGATTTCAATTTTACCTATGTCTATTACAGACTAGGTATGACCCAACTCCTTTCTATTTCAGAAATAGTCATTAGACTTGAGTATTAGTGTCTGTTGCATTCATAGCCTGAATATTTTCATACATAGGAGGAAATAATTCTGCAAGAGAAAATGCTTGAAAATGCTGTGTTTAATTAATACCCAAGGGAAGCCATGAAAAAGAAAAAAAATTGCAGATGTCATGTACTAATTTTAAGCACAGATTGCCAGATTTGTTTACAAGGACTGCTCCTGACTCCCACTCAGTATTTGATGGTAGCTAAGAAGTTCCATGCCAAAAACATCCTTGGGTTCTAGAATTCAGTGAATCACAGCATACAAAAATTAAATGAAGAAGCTTAAAATTCTAAGTTCTTAAGATTTAGAAGCCACCTCTATCATAAATACTTGTTATTAACAAGCAAATGTAAAGGGGACCAAACAATTAGAAGGATATGCCCATCTATTTCTATTCTTGCAAGGTAGGAAAGCTATATGGTAAATATGTCATCGTCTACCGGGACTTTAGAAGAACCTACTAGTCAAAACCAACTTACATTAGTGCCTTACAAATTTCTTTTTTGATGGGGGTACATTTCTAGAAAGAAAAAATGAAAATGCTCTCTCCCCTTAATACTACTACATGGCTGGAAAAAGAAGTCTTATTTCTGACCAACATTGAATAAAGATAAACCACTGTTCAAAGGAAGAAGAAACCACTAGACCACACCAGTAAGTCAGTAGATTGCATGAAATACAAGAAAAGACCTGCTGTGGGAATGCTGGTCCTTGTGCAAAGGCAATGTCATTAATTAAATGATGTAATTATGATTCACTATGTAAACCTTAGTCAAACCTGCATGATTTACTTTTGATGTATCTCATTAATTCATTAAAGCTTGTTGATAATAAACCTATTCCCTTCTATTCATTCTCCAAGTCTACTAGCTAGTCCATAGTTATACCAAGTATTGACTTTCATACACAAGGTAAAACAATCAAGTGTAGGATTTCATACACAAGGTAAAGTAATGACCCTGCAGATCATTCTCTTGTGTCATCCTCAACCTTTGAATTGAACTAGACAACTACTGTGCCATATTAAGGATAAGGTGTGGGAAAAGGAAAAAGCAAGTTAGAAATAATATGTTGAATACTGCTTACCCCTGGGATTCATATACTACCTTGAATCTCAAAATATGGCTTTATTTGGACATAGAGTTTTTGCAGACTTAGCTAGTTAAAATGGGGTCATACTGGATGACAGGCTTAATCTAGCCTGCCTTCCTGTTAGTCAGGCTCTTTACAGGAACAGAACTGACAGAATATGTACGTAATTATAAGAGGGGGTTTATTAGATTGACTCACAACTGGATGCTTGGCAGTTCCCAAAAAAGCTGTCTGCAGGTTAAGATGTCAGAGAACACAATGGCTGCTCAGTCTAAAAAGCTGGAAGTTTTAGAAAAAGAGAACTAAGAGGCACCTTCATCCAAAACTGCGGGCCTGGAAACCCCTGAGTCCCTAATATGAGTCTGTGTTGAAAGACTAACGAAGCTGGAGTCTAATGTCCACTGTCAAAGGCAAGGCAGCATCAGAAAAAGGAAAAAGGAGCTTGCATGTTGACTGGTTTACTCTTTTTCTACATTTACTCTCTCCAGGTCCTACCTATTAAACTGGGCAGGTCTTTTCCTCTCAGCTGCTGTTCCACATGTCAATCATCTCTGTAATTCATATGCTCCCAAGCAATCCAATCAAGATTAACCATCCTATCTAGTAACCTAAGGAAAGATGAAGGGCACAGAGATTGAGACAAAGGTCAAGGATATCCAAAGACCCAGGCAGAGGCTGGTATTTAGCCTCTGAAGTCAAACATCCTCCAAATATTGCCACCAAGCCCCACAGCTGGCAAAAAGCAGGGAAGGATTGTCTCTTGGTGATTTCAACTAAAGTACAGCTCTATCTGCAGCTGAGCTCAAACATCTAGCTTCTAGGACTTTATAATAATAAATTACTTTTGTTTCCACATTTGGGAGCATTTGGATTGTTGGACTCAGGACCTCACACTTGTTAGGCAAGCATTCTACAACTTGAGCCACACTCTCCTCTCTTTTCAAATTTGGTCTCACATGTAAGCCTGGAAGATCCTGAACTGCAATCCTCCTGTTTATGCTTCCTGTGTAGCTGGTATGAAGGAGCACACAACTATGCCCAATTTTTATTTGTTAATAGGGGATTTTACTAACATTTTGCCCCAGATGGTCTCCATTCTCCTGATCTCCCCCTTCTAAATAGTTGTGATGAGTCACTCTACTAAGGCAATTGCCACTACTTAAAGTATATTGCTCTTTGTGTTAATTTGCTATAACACTGGGAATCTAATAAAACAAGCAATGGATTTCACTGACTAGAATGCTTAGCTCAAACATTCCTTTAGTCTAGAGTTTTTACTTTATACTTCTAGGGTTATACCTTTCCTCATATTTCATTAATTTTTTGCTGTACCTTGAAAGTATTCCTTACAAAGTTCATATTGAAATTTAGCCTCCATTGTGATGGTATTAAAAGGTGGAACCTTCAAGAGGATTAGTTTGTAAGCATTCTGCCCTCAGGAATGGATTACTACATTGGAAGGGGGTTGATGGTGGCTCAATTAATCTCTTTTGTTTTTCTCCTTTCTAGATAAGAAAAAAAAGACCATAATCAGAACTCACCGGACTTAAAACTGTGCTGTTTCCTTCATCTGAATCTCCCTAATCTGCAGAACTGTGAGGAATAAATACCTACTGTTCATGGTTCCCTCACTGTGTGATGCTTTCCCACAGTAGTCCAGGCTTCTTTGTTATTCTGGTCCACATCCTTTGTCCTTCACATCTGAATGCCAAGTACCTTGGCCTCATCTGCTTTTGGTTTTATCTTCCCAAAAGTCATGAAGATACTAAGCCATCACAGGTAATTTTTTAAATGAAGTCTCAACACATTTTCCAAAGGCAGATAAACTGAAAGAGAAGTTACTTTCTTTAAAAGTAGGGGTGCAGTTTTCCAGGAGAGGAACTCAGGTTTATCTCTTCCTGGCCTGTCTTCTACTAAGAATAAAGTAAAGGGCTCAACCCACACGATCTCTGGATACCAGTTGACCTGATTCTTCATTCTCCTCTCAGGATGATCAGCAGATAACAGAATAGACATACTTCTGATATTTTATAGAAGCATTACTGAAATAATTTGTAATAATAAATCAGATAGTGCCTTTTAAATTTGGAGCATACAAGCTGGGTACTGGTGGTTCACCTAGTTCTAGTTATTCAGAAGATTGAGGTCTGAGAATGGTGGCTCAACACCAGTCTGGAGAAAGAAAGTCTATGAGACTCTTATTTCCAACTAACTACCAAAAAGCCAAAAGTAGAGCTTTGAATCAAGTGTTAGGGCACAAAATTTAAACAAAAATGTTAAGCGACAGTGCCTAGACTCTGCCCAAATACTGGCACAAAACAAAACAAAAAAGCAAGCAAACAAAGTTTATACAGCAAAGAGTTGACAGTTATTCAGGTTGTGGACAATCTGCCCCTTTTGCCCTTTGCCTAGAGACAGACAAAGAACAAGATAAACAAGTATCACCTGCTGTCCTCTGAAGCATCCTGTCAGGTAGACAGGCACAGTGGGTCTTTGCCAGTGTGTTGTGGGGCAGCACAAGGACTCAGATGAAGTGCCATCTGCACCATGAGACTGGCAATCTTGACCGGAATTCCCAGCCAAGGCCAAGCTGGAACAGTACAAGTCTCATATTTATAGTGACAATATTTTACACAAAAACCAGGACGAGATGTCTGACAGGCACAGCTATACATATGGGAACAATGAAACAGAACATTTAAGTTCAGAACTGTCCTAGAAAATTTGACATATATCTCAGCCCAAACCAATCTAATCTGCTGGGTGCAATAGACATTATTCAAGAAAAACAAAGTCTGTGTTCCTGTGTCTTAAAGTAATAAAAACAAATGGGTGATTAAAACTGCCATGAATTTCATCCTGTATGCTAACTCTGATCTCTGAGTGTTGGAAAAGTTTTATATTAATATGCAAGTAGACTTTAGAGCCATTTTCACTTAAATTATAAAAGATCTTAAATGAAAAAAAAAAAACTTAATATTGGAAGGCTACTTGTACACTAGTACCAGAGTTAATATTTTTGGTCATACTCATAACAAAATAAGAATAATGACATTTGCAATTAGTGACTGAGTACATTCTATGTACTAGATATTGTTAGGTAAGATAAGTATAAAGGCTTTTACTTCTATTTTCTCATTAATCCATGATGGATGAAATTTTAACTCCACTTTGCAAACAAGAGCATTTAAGCCAGGCACCCAGCTCTAAGTTAGAACAGGATTTTAACACAGTTCTACTAGATAAAGAGAAGTTGCCAATTACCACAATTGGAAAATGGGAAGTTAAGTTCACTAGATAAAACAATTCTCAACTTTTTCAACTTGATGGATAACATGAACACATAATGACTCTCATTTTGAGTTTCCATAATGTTACAAATCGCTATTTTCTCTTCCATAACAAAGCAAGAAATAGAAATGAAAGGAATAATCAGGTCAACTCTAAATGCGAATCCAAGATTGGTTGTTGCTATTTTTGTGGGGTGTTACTGGGGGAGGAGGGGTAAGGAAATGGGTTTATTTAATTGATTTGGGCATAGATTACCTGAAACAAAGAGACGAAAGAAAGTAACATAAAACATATAACACATTCAACATGGTTGGACATCATTTTTTATGACAGGAAAATTTTTTTAAATGGACATTTTATTTTCAGTGATGACGATTTTGCTTAAATTTGGTCATTTATGTATAAAACACAAAAATTTTGTATTCAGCATACAGATAGATTATGTATGAATCGGCATTTATATATGTTACAAAAGGATTTAATTTTATGCACAAGAAATTATAATTATGAAAAAGGATTTTTTATTTTGATTTTTTTGTGTGTGTGATCCACTCAGTTTTATTCTTTTCCCTGCCCTAAAAATTCACATAATTTTATTAGTAACAATACGTGGCTGCTTTTTGACAAAGGACAATTGACTGATTAGGAAACAGGCTTCTGTGCTTAAATATGTAGCAGTTACTATGGAAACAATTCGACTTTGACTCAGAGTGGATCTTGTTTCAAGGAGAGAAGCCTGTTGTTATAGCAATGGGAGCTTGAGCAATGCTCCCTAAGAAGACTAACACAGGGGGGAGAGATAAGGGGCTGTCAGTTAGGAGGCAGACATAAATACCAGTCTGTTTACCTTTGATAACTTACAAGAAATTATAGCAGGTAAGGACAATAGGCACCATTATAAACTCATTAAGAACAGCTCAAGTTCTGTTCCTTCCTTATTTTATTTTTAACTACTGCATAATGAATAATAATAATAGTGTAGGCTTGAAATGTTCTTCACTGGAGGCAAGCAATTCGAACTGTCGTTTCTATGGCAACCATATGTGATGTTTTAAAAGACTTTAATATAAAATCTGTTTTAAATTCTAGAAGGTCCATAATTTGTCAGTTATTTCATAAGATGATAAAGGTGAAGATGATGATCCTAATTATTAGGATTGTGTCATGATGATAGTCAAAATTTATAAAATACTTACTTATTATTATTAATGCATATAGTTCTCATTATCATTTCATGAGAGGGCATTATAGATGTTTCATATATTAAAGGAAAACTGAAGCATGCAAAGGTTAATTATTTTTCCTAAACCACATGATAAAAATAGAAAACATTCTGGGAAATCCTAGTTCCTAGCTAGTACTGTATGATAGCATTTCTTAAGTGATTGTTGTATTAATTTTGATTTACTCCTATTAATACTAAACCTCAATGGCTAAATAACTAGGACAAATAATTGAGTGACACTCTGTGGAAAAGTGGAGCCTAGCAGGAGGGGTACTCTAGGAGAAGATAATGGAGTTTGAATACTGTTGATATAGACTATTTGTGACTGTAAACACAGAACAAGGAAATCTATTGGGAATGCTACTTCTTAGGGTGCAAGGAGTGTGATGAGGCATAAAATTAATTAGAAGACAGTGTAAAGATATGTGGAAATCTAACAGTGAAATCCCCCCACCCCTGTAAATGATCAAAGCCAATGAAATATTAAATCTCAATACTAATTTAAAATATTAAATTGTACTCCAAATCTAAAACTTTTCCACATGTGAATATAAACTTCAGAAATGAATTGATAACACAAACTTGAATTTTACTGAACAAGATAAAAATATAGTATGTTTTCTTACTCTTACTGCGATGGCATATTTAATCTTAGAATTAGTATTTAAACAATTCGGGGTCATTTCTGCACATTTGAAAGCTACATCTGGAGTAAAGCAAGTAGAATTCTTTTTTTTATTTTATTGAGCTTTATGTACAAAATCATTTGATTTCAAATAAACATTTATGTAAAAACAAATGTTCTTTAAACTGAATTTCTTCTTCACCTACTTTACTATTCAAATGCCTTATCAGCTTACATGATTTCTTCAAAATCTGTTATCAAGGGTACATATAGAAAAACATTTTTTATAGATAGAAACAAAGGGCTTTTTCAGCTTTTATTATAAGTTAATATAAGTTTACTCAACAGAAGTAATTTCATTACTATTTGGGGGAGGGAATCACCAATTTTTTGTGCAAACAATGCTAGCCTTCTTTTAAGCATTAAGAGAATTAAATACTTAAGAAATGACGTAAGCAATAATTCTACACCTACATCTCCCCTAAAATAATCTATTTTTTTCATTTTTTTTCATTTTTTTTAACGTAGGTGCACAACTTTAGCAAATTAAAGCCCAAGAGAAATGCTACCCAGAGGCAAAATGGGAGTTTACTGGAACTCCACAGGGAGTCAAGGAGTCTGTAATGAAAGTGGCAGTTTCCCTGGTTCCTATTATTTTTTAACACAAAAATCAATGATTAAGAACTTAATACTGGATGACAAATCACATCCATTCTATTAAATAGCCTTACAGTTAAACAAATCTTAAAGACCAACCAAATCAGTATTTACATTGTATAAATTTCTGAAGACACCATTAGGAAGCCTATATATCCCTTCACTAAAGAAAATAGGGAACTGCATCTGATGGTGGTAGAATGAAATAAAAACAACCTGTATTTACAGCAGCATTGCTCCGGATCTTGTGTGGGCTGGTAAGAGTTACTGGCCATTCACTGGCTTTCAGGTGGGTAAATTTTTGCTTTACATACCCAATATATTTTTTAAAAGAAAAAAAAACACAAAAAAGCTTGAACATTTTCTCCTTTCATTTTTTTATCAGTTGGATAATCACACAGAAAATTTTGCTGTACACACTTTTACATTAGGTTTGTAAATGATGGGAGATCAAGTTTGATATTTTTAATATTGCCACTTTCAGGAGGGCATAGGGACAGTGTCTATAAAAATGAATCAGAAAATGTTATACATTTTTTTCTTTGCAAGGATGTCTTTGTAATGTATTTTCTTGTCTGAATATCCAATACAGATAAGCTGACTTGAATTGTTTAGAGCAATTTTGCCCTGTTGGATTTTTTCCAAGAGAAAGTAGTTTCACTACTGGCACATTAATGAGTGAGCACCAAGAGGTTTATATTCCAACTCCAAGCACTGTGGTTCAGTAACATCACCTCAATATTTTTATTATCCTTTAAAGATGTAGCAATTAAAATTCTTGAGAGATTATTCTGAATATATTTTGAGTCTAAAATGTAGATTAAAATATGAAAAGTTTTGCAACTAAAAGATTTACTGTGATTGGACTCTAATTAGAGTTGAAAATATTTCAATTCAGAGACTTCTGCTTTTTCACATGAGAAAGTCTCATCCTTTTATACTAAAACCATTACTTTTACTAGCTTGTGCATTCAAGATGAATCATTAACTCATCTCCTTTCAGTCTCTAGGACAATGATTATGTAAGTATTTTAATAATACAAAATGTTCTACTTTGTGTTATTTCGCAAAAAAGTATATTGTGAAGAAAATGTGCTTTTCTACATTGTGAACAGGCAGACAGGTGATATTTTGATAGTTTCTTGGAAGGTAGCAGTAGATTTGAAATAGAATATAGACAATTTAAAATACCTGCTTTTAAATCAGAAACAGGGCAAGAATGCCACAATTGCCCTTTTCCCACATTATGGTCCTAAAAACTTTGTATAGAGGACAAGAGAGTGTTTAGCTGAGGGCTAGCAATTGTTTCATTAACTCTAACATTCACAACACCCAATGTTAATATTAAGATGTTCTTAAATAAAGAACACTGCAAACAGTAATTTGCTTAAATAGGAGTGTGGATTAACTCTTTTGCTACTGGCTTTTCCCAGGACAGTGCCTGGGTAACTTAGCAACCACATGTCACAAGAGAAGATTCTTCTGTCTCATTCAAATCCAAAATTCTGTACCCTCATCTGCCAAGCCCACTTGTGCCTCTCTTGTTCACTAAGCACATGACTTTTATCCTCTCCCTTCCCTCTAAATTTTAGCCTTATGTTCACATATGCTCAAGTCTAATTAGCTGATAAGATGGATGCAGTTTAACTTAAGAGCTTGTTGAAGAGGGAAGTATGAATTCTAACCATGCCTTATAATTTTGGAGACTGAATGCCAGAGAAAAAGCAACACTGGAGACCAATACATAGGCTTATTAACAAGTGTGTGTGTGTGTGTGTGTGTGTGTGTGTGCTGATTCTAAGGTGAGTGTGCATATTTCTTTTGCTATTTTTTTTTTACCTGTTCTGGGGCTTGAACTAAGGGCTTGTTACTGTCCCTAAGCCTCTCTGTGCTCAAGGCTAGCACTCTACCACTTGAGCCAGAGCACCACTTCTGGCCTTTTCTGAGTAATTTATTGGAGATAAGAGTCTCATATACTTTCCTGCCTGGACTAGCTTTAAACTACCATCTTTAGATCTCAGCCTCTAGAGTAGCTAGAATTACAGGTGTGAGCCACTGGTGCCCAGCAAGTGTGCACATTTCTAACATACTAACATTGACTGCTATTTACAAATTTTCTATTGACATATACATTTCTATGCATTTCAAAGTAGGACTTACTCCCATTGAAGATATAACTGAAGTCTAAGGAGAAAAAAGTCAACGACCTGAAGTAAGCAAACTTGTCAATTAATATGTAATGGAGTTGAGTTATTAACTAAGTCTCAACATAAAATAAACAACAAGGGGCTGGGAAGGTGGCTCAGTGGTAGAGCGCTTGCCTTGCATGCCTGAGGCCCTGGGTTCGATTCCTCAGCACCACATAAGCAAAAAGAAAAAAGCCGGAAATGGTGTTGTGGCTCAAGTGGTAGAGCGCTAGCCTTGAGCTGAAGAGCTGAGGGACAGCACCCAGGCCCAGAGTTCAGGCCCCACGACCGGACTCCCCCCAAAAAAAAAATTAACAACAAAACACCCTAGAACAAAATATCCCTCAAAAAATGCTTGAAGACATTTGTACAGAATTTTTTTACTATGGAAAGAATGCTTTGCCTAATAAGGAAAGTGGTTGTTATCTGATTAAATATATGCTTCTTTCCCTTTTTTTTATAAGACAATCATAACATTCCACTACAATTTAATCATTTTTAATAGATGCTAAGACTTGTTTTTCCTTCACTGATAATAATCGTTATTTCTAAATTGTGTTATTACCAAATTTTCCCATGATTTTTCTAGTGCAGTTCTGATCTTGAAGATGTTTGCTTTCGTTTTCTCTCTTCTGCCTCTTTCTCCTCTTTCTAGTCCTCCTCCTCTGTGCCTTCCTTCATGATCCTCCTCTCTTTCTCTTTCTTTGGAAATACACAAAAGATACTGTGTGTTCACCACAGTCTTCCTTCTCAAGACGAATCCTTTTCCCTTCCTTTACTGAAAAGGAATGATTACCATTATATGTAAGCAATGACATTTTATCTGTCCTATAATAACCATTTTTGTATATAATATATAATTTTAAGGGGCTGGGAAGGTGCCTCAGTGGTAGAGCACTTGCCTTGCATGCCTGAGGCCCTGGGTTCGATTCCTCAGCACCACATAAGCAAAAAGAAAAAAGCCGGAAGTGGCACTGTGACTCAAGTAGTACAGCGCTGGCCTTGAGCTGAAAAGCTGAGGGACAGCGCCCAGGCCCAGAGTTCAAGCCCCACTACTGGACCCCAAAAAAAAAAAAAAATATATATATATATATATATATATATATATATATAACTTTAAAAGTCCTGTGATCTATTCATCTACTGAGGGGCAACTGGGTTGGTTCCATATCTTAGCTATGGTAAATAATGCTGCAATAAACATAGTTGTGCTGGTAGCTTTAGTATGGCCTTGTTTGTGATTATCTGGGTAAATGCCTAAAAGTGGGATTGCTGGGTCATGGGGGAGCTCTCTGTGGAGTCTTTTGAGGAATCTCCGTATTGCTTTCCAAAGTGGTTGAACAACTTTACATTCCCACCAACAATGCAGTAGAGTTCCCTTTGTGCCACATCCCCTCCAGCGTCTGTTGTTATTAGATTTCTTGATTATAGCCATTCTAACTGGGGTGAGGTGGAATCTCACTGTTGTTTTCATTTGCATTTCTTTTATGGCTAGAGAAGTTGAGAATTTCTTCATGACTGCCCCATTTGTTAGGAAATGGAAAGACTTGGAAAAAATTATATTAAGTGAAGTAAGCCAGACCCAATGAAACATAGGTCCCATGGTTTCCCTTATCTGCAATAACTACTGTATGTCTAGGACAAGCAGAAGAGATCAAAAGCTATGTACATATGACCATATAACCTGATGCTAAGTGAAATGAACCCCAAGATAGGGACCCAAGAGATTTTGTCTTTGTTGCTGTTCTTTTTTAATGTGTTTATGATGTACTATGTGATGACTTTTTGTTTCTTTGTATGTTCTTCCTCCATGGTACAACCTCTGTTTTCACTGTATTTGATTCCAGTGTCCTGCATCTTGTATATACATTTTTCTAATTTGGGGAGGAGAAGGAAAATAACAAAATGCTGAAATAAGGATAAAGGATGACCCATTGTAACAATGAGATGTACAAGACACTGTGTGGAAACAAACTTCACAATTTTGCAGGGGGGTGGGGAGGAGTTGGGGAGATGGTTAGGAAAGGGATGATAGGGAACAAACAAAGGAGGGGGGGAGGATTGGGTGCGGGGGGGGGGGGGGGGGGGGGAGGGGGGAGCTGGGAAGGTATGTGAAGGGTAAACAAAGGAGGAGGCTGCAATGCTTGGTAAGAAATGTACGCATTATCCTGCCCATGTAATTGTAACCCCTCTGTACAGTATGTTCACAAAAAAAATTAAATTAAATTAAAAAAAAAACAAAGGAGGGGGTAACAATGTTCAATAGGAAATGGACTCATTACCTTGCTCATGTAACTGTAATCCCTCTATATAGTATCTTTACAATAAAACTATATATTTAAAAAATATAATAATAAAATAAAATAAATTATTTTATTTCTAAAAAGAAGTCCTGTGAATACACTTTTGCAATATTTCTTTGATCATTCTACAAACGTTTCCTGGAGCCTATGATGAGAAAGGTCGCGAGTTGGGCTTTGAGCTCTAAGTTGGTGACAATAGTGTTTGCTGTTAAGCAGTTAGTGGCCAGAGAGGTCAAGGGAAATAACACTATTGTAATGGAACACATAACATGCCATCACAGAGATATCCACAGCAGAAAAGAAAATGGTTTGCTAGCTGACAAAGGAAAACAATGCTCTAGCTGGAGTTTAATCAATATTTTAAAGAGGGCACAAAGTAAAAAAGAGATAAGTATTTTTCATGGGGCAAGAACAGCCTGCACAAAAGTACAGGCACATGACACTGAATGAAACATTCTAGAAGCCAATCACTACTCAGGATGATTTTGAGACAATGGTAAAAGACAATGAAGAGAAGAGACAAGGGCTAAAATAAGCAAATTGTGTGCCACTGGGCAATTAAATAAGCCAAAGTAATGAAGGAAAAATGTGTAATTTTCATACTGACATCTAAAGCTTTTTGACATCTAAACAAAGCAAATAGGAAACAGGATAGATACATATACAGGTCGTGTGTGTGTGTGTGTGTGTGTGTGTATGTGTGTGTATGTGTGTTTGAGAGTGAGAGATGAACAATTCTACTGCTTCCATAACTCAGAATGAGATTCAGGCTTTATAAAGACATCTGTTCTGCTTTGAAGTAAGAACTGTGATGCAGAGGTCTCAGGCAGGCGATAAATATTTCTCTGTAGGCAAAAGACTTGCTCAGAGTCAGATATTAGATTATCTCTTCTAATAGCATAATACAGCAAAAAAAAAAAAAGAAAGGAAAAGTTGTACATCTTCATGTTGTTCATAGCCTGAAGTTTTACATTCATTCATATTAGACAATTCATATTGGACCATCATCTATTATGACTTACTGATATCTAGAAAATACCTGGACTCTACACAAGACTGTAACAGCGAGAAGAGAAGAAAGCATTCTGCCTTGTAAATCATGATCCCTATGGACCAAAACACTGTGATTATACTGCACATCTTGATGAATGAATGAATGAAAGAATGAGTGAGTGACATCCTATCTATGACATTTTCACTCCTCTGTTTTTTTCTGGAGACAATCAGATTGATTTAACCTTATAAGTGAGTTTTTTGTTTTGGTTTTGGTTTTGGTCAGTCGTGGGGCTTGAACTCTGGTCTGGGGCCTTGTCTTTGAGCTCTTCAGCTCAAAGCAAGTGCTCTACCACTTGAGCCCTAGAGCCACTTCTGGTTTTCTAGTGGTTTATTAGAGATAAGAGTGTCATGGACTTTCCTGCTCAGGCTGGCTTTGAACCTTGATCCTCAGATCTCAGCTTCCTGAGTAGCTGGGATTACAGGCGTGAGCCACCGGCGCCCGGCTATAAGTGAGTTTTGATGAAGAAGCATGGCCTGAGGCTGCCTAGTCTCCTATCTTTTTCTCTTAGTGACTATATAGGGTGAGTACTAACTAGTTCAGGGATTAATTAATATGGATTCAGTCATTAAGTTTGGTTTTAGCGAAAATAAAGGAAATATTTTTTCTCCATCTTCTAAATCACCATCCTGTTTTTCATTTGACTCAGACCCAGATTATATCCCAGATGAGAGAAGTTTAAACTTAACAGAGCTCATTTTCCTCCTCTAAAATATAAAAAGAATTCCTTCCTTCAACACTTCACAAGAATAAAGAGGAATTCCAATGCTATTTGACCATCACCCACCTTCCATCACTATCCCTTGATTTCTAAAGGTTTCCATTAATCTGATTACCAGCGCCCAAATTTGTATTAGCTATCTTACAGCTGTATATGAATGAAACCATGAAATTGAGAGATTTATTTTTATGTACTTTAAAACAAGTTTTTAAAATTACAAGACACTGTAAAATATGATGGGTTTTTCATAATAATTAATGCATCGGCTATGTCCACTTGAGAGTAAAATCTATATCTGAGTAGAATATATATCCTGTTTATATTTGCAACAACTTCCAAATATATCTTGTCACTCTAGGATGATTTTGGTCCCTACATGTTGGGCCAAAAACAATGTAGGAGAAAGATTTTCATTAAGACAGTATGAGATTTGTTCTCAAAAACCAAGTTTGACTTAAAGATTTAAGTTTAGGAAGTTCATTAAAGAAATCCCAAACTGGTGATATGGCTCAATGGTAAAGTATCTTGCACATATATGAGGCCTGTGACCCATCTCTAACAATAAAAAGAGAAAAGAAAAAGCAAGAAATTCTAAAGAGCAATACTTGGAGAAAGATTCTCTCAGAATCTACCAGTTCGAATCTGTGGACAGACTTGCTGATTTATCCACCCTTTTTCTTGGTCTTTGTCTCTAGAAAGGATTGCTCTTCCATATGACCAAAGCTAAAGGCAGGGTATAGGATCCTAGAGTGGAAACATGGTTATGATGAAGTGGCTCAAATCTCTCATGGGACTGCCTGCTACAAGCAGAAGCAGCATTAGAGATAAGGCCAAAAAGAGAGTACAAGGCAGAACAGCAGAAGGACTTTGTCATTTATCTATTGATAATATGAGACACTTACGTATTTATTAAATAAATAATCTAGAGATATTTTTATTACAGGAGACCTGGTTCTATCATAAGATATAAAAATAAAACTACAGATGAGCTGGGCATTGGCACCTCATACCTGCAATCCTTGTTACTCAGGATGCTGAGATCTGAGGGTCAAGGCTCAAAGCCAGGAATCCTATCTCCAATTAACTTCCAAAAGGCCAGCATTGGAGCTGTGGCTCAAGTAGTAGAGTGCTTTAAGCAAAAAAGCCCAGACCCATGCCCTGAATTCAAGCCCTAGGACTGACACACAGACATACACACATACACATGTGCACACACACACAAAGGAAGGAAGGAAGGAAGGAAGGAAGGAAGGAAGGAAGGAAGGAAGGAAGGAAGGAAGGAAGGAAGAAAGGAAGGAAGGAAGGAAGGAAGGAAGGAAGGAAGGAAGAAAAACAGACATTATGCTTGCAAAACTTAAAATTATCAACTAAGAATAAACAGCCAGTTTTAGAAAATAATTGTATCTCATCTTTGTCAAATCAACACTGTATCTTTCATTTCTGTCATCTGTAGATGATTGGAGGCAACTAAAGAAAATTTAAAATTTGAAAACATGGAAGAAAAGCATAGACTTGCGAAAAACTTCTGATTGTGAAATTTCATATTAATTAAACTATGCTACTTGACTCCAGTAGCTCTTATTCTAAACTTCTTCTGGCATAGTGTCTCAAAGTCACTGAGCTAGTCTCTATTTTTTTTGCCAGCCTTTACTTTAAACTTTTTAATCTTATCAGTGAATGTATTCTTCAAAAATAACCTCTCTTAATTTGAAGTACCCTGTGTCAATCAGCTTTCTTTTACTCCAACAAATAACTGAAATAAAAGCTTAAGAAAAAAGGTTAGTTTTCATTCAGAATTTTGGAGGTTTCGGTCTAAGGTTGGATATCCCCATTGCTTCTGGGCTTGTGATGAGCCAATACCTCATAGGAGAAGTATGTAGATAAAGAAGTCTGTTCACTTCATAGCCAAGAATGTAAAACAAGGAAGGAGAAAGTCTGGGGTTCCACAATCTCCTTGAAATGCAATTCCCCAATGACCTAACATCCTACCTTGAGGCTCCACCTCCTAAACTTTCCACTCCCTCCCAATAAAGCTATGAACTAGATGGAGAGCAACCATTTGATCTACATGAGCCTTTGGGAAACATTACAGATCCATTTTTTTCAGATCCTTGAATTATCTCTGCCACTTTACTAATTTAACAGTTCATCCTCCTTCTTGAAATTTCTCACCATCTGCTGTTACTAAATATCGCCTGCCTTATTCAGTACAAGCCCCTCCTTTAAGACTCTCTCTCTCTCATCCCCTTGAAATGTATCTTTCTTCCTGGGATTTTGGGGTTTTCTTGGTAAAAGCCTCCGGTTGTACACTTCTCATCAGTGGTAGAATAACCTAACAGATTAACAGATAAATAACTAAATCTCTAAGACCATCCTCACAATGCCCATGCATCCCATTCAGGCAGCTACTGGGGCTATTTTTGTTCATTGCCCCAGGCAAATGATATGAAATGCCAGTCTTACAACTTCTACTCTAAATTATAGTCTTCCTTCAATTGCCTTAAATGTGAAAATGAGTTATCACTGATCATCCTCATAATATATCCTATTTATATAATAAAGACATGCTTTCAAATTATAAACACTTTTTGTACTATTAACTATTAGGAACAACTACAAGAGTGAAATCTGAAATTAATATAATTGAGACTGAAACTGTGGCAGATGATTTGGGGGAAATGCAGTGCAGAATAATATGATAGTTGTTAGTAGGAGGAAGCCAGAGAGTATTGTGGTTCATAAGCTATGGGTTACCTTTCCTTATTCATCCACTGTAAGCTTGTTCACAATGTTCTCTTTATAAAGCATAACCATTAAATATTAATTGAGACAGCTGGATGGTGAGAAGGAGAGCAAGAAAGAATAATAAGAGGACAGAAATGGTCTCTAGGCTTTGAGGCAAAGAAAAAAAGTTGAGTGTAGTTGCAATGGAATGTCACAAGAAGGGAATGGAAGTGTCAGCTATGACACCAAAACAAAAAAAAAATGAGTCTGGGCACTAGTAGTAGCTCACACCTAGCTACTCAGTTGATGGTGACCTGAGTATCATAGTTCAAAGCTAGCGAGAGCAGAAAAGTCTGTAAGACTCTTGTTTCCAAGTAACCACCAAAAAGCTGGAAGTAGAGTTGTGGCTCAAATAGTAGAACCAGGCTTGAGGTAAAAGCTCAGGTCAGCACCCAGGCCCTGAGTTCAAGCCCTAGTACTGGCTTTGGCACAAAAACAAACAAACATGATATAATGTAATATTTTATTATAATATATAATATAGATAATAAAATAATAAATAAAATAAATAAATATTGTCAGAGCAATATATTAAAAGGACCCTTATATGTGGTCTAATCAATGATAACTATCTAAGAGCCAATTATTATAAACAGCAGGTTTATAATAATTGGATTCTACTAAATTAGGATGTCAAAGAAAAAGATTCAGAAAGTAATTCAGGAACTTGAACTAAGTGACATAAAAAAAGTACTGAATAAAAGCAAGCAATGGAGACTTCAATGTGCATGAGACAGAAAGGAATTTGGGAAATCCAAGCAAGGATGTAGCAATCAACACAAGTCAAGCCAGTGAAACGCTCAGATGCCTACTTCTTTTGTGAGGCTAAATTTAGAGCTTCTGTGTTGAGATTCCATTGCCAAATGGGCCCAGAGAAAGATCATGGTCTGTCTTGAAGATGGTATACCTGACAGGTAAATAGGAACAAATAAATCAAATGAAAAGCCCCATTCTTTATGGGAGTTTATTATAATGTGTTTTTCCAGGGATCATTTTTTTCACTTGGGAAATACTCTGAAAATTACATTATCAGAGAGCATTCAAGCATAGCTAGTGAGACCTTGGAAATATTTTAAATGGTAAACAAACAACCATGATTTTTCCCCAGGGAGTTAAATATTTTCTGACTATTGCAACAAGTTCCATCATCTTGACATATCTCTACAAATGTTAGTCAAGCTGTGTCAATGAGGATTCATTATTTAACAGAAAATTAACTCTCTTTTCTTTTGCCTGAGACATCCAGGAAAGTTTGAAAAGAGAAGCCTCAGAAAATGTCAGCTGCCTCTCTATCCCATCTTCCTTTGTGGGACATTAGCATATGGGATAGCATTTGGATTCTGCCCTCTATGATGGGAGTAGTAGTTAGGCTACAACCTGCAGTGTCCTTAAATGCCAAGTTGGAAAGATTCTTTTCCCAACAACCCTAAGGGAGTTATTACATTGGCAGAGTACATGTGACTATCAAGATGAATTCTTCAGACAACATCGCTTGTCACCCCCATCTATGAAATACTGAGCTGGGAGTGTGGGAGGTGTGTTAAAATGGAAAACTACTCAGTACCTTCAACAGCCTTCATTGTCTCCCACTGCTAAGCCTCAGGCTCAGAAAGGCACTGGTGTGGCTCATCAGGAGACTGACCCAGTTAACCAGACAGTCTATTTGTTGGGTTAACTTCTGAATAGGCAGGGACTAATAAAGCAGCATAAAAATAAAGGAATAACACTCAAGATTTGAAGTACACTCAAATATTTGACTATCTGATTCTAGGTTTGGTACAGAGTCACCATAGAACTGTTGGGTTATTTTCTGCCTATATTTTCTCCCAGGTTGCATATAATGTGGCACAGCTATCTCAGGGCCACCCACAGTAAAACTCACTCAGCCAAATACAGACGCTTCTTCTCAGCAGTGTCCAATGTCACTACAGAAGCAGGCCTGGCTTGCAAATCTCTCTCATGCTGTGCCACTGACAAGCTAAAGGATCTTGTTAATATCTGGCTGGATCTCCTGCATCCAAGACAAGAAGAACATTGCCTAGTGCCTCTCAAGACACCTGAGAGCCCAGTGTGCCCTCCAACAGCATTTCTGGCTTAGTCACCATGGAAAATGGGAGCTCAATTCTTGCTAAATAACTTGGCCTACTTATCCTTCACAGAGGATCACTTCAAGCATTTCAGGAGCTCTTCCTGATGGCAGATCAATATTAAACTTTGATTCAGAGCTGTAAGTAAAGGAATCAAAGCAGAGATTTCTCCTCCAAGTGTAAGTCCTGTGTGCTTCTTAAAGCAGCCTTGCTGGCTGAGCAAAGAAAGTCTCCTGGTTTCATTTCAGTGCCACTGCAGGGGACAGATTCCAAAGCAGTGCCTCACAATTGAAAAGGGAAATTTCTCTCTTCTCCATTTCAAACTATGATATTTACAAGTGCCACCCATGAAAAAGGTGAGCCTTGTTTTATGGGTTGGAGTTTCCAATGATTCCACAAAAAGCTTGCTATAAGACTGAAGCCTAACCCAGGATTGTGGAATGAAGACTGCAAAGTGTCTGAAGTTGTGTCCTTTGTGGAAGAACTCACATTTATATGATAAGGAAATAGATTTTGAACTTTTCAAGAAGATAAGATAGGCTAGGTACCAACAGTCACTTTTTCTAAGTGATAAAGTGGTTCTACAGCATTAGTAGCTGTCAAGTTTTACAAATTCAATATCTGGGTCTCATACAGGCTGGTAACAAGGAGCCTTGTGAGCTGAGAAGGGATTGATATGACAGAGAGGCATTAGAAGAGAACAGCAGCCCCCTTCACTCACTGCCACCTGGGGCCATGGGCTGCATGAAAACCTGAATAAGAACTCAGACTAGGCTTCTGATTCCTTGAGTGAAATTAGAAACAGAGCTGTGTCAGTACATGTCAACAACAGTAAACATTTTTATTTGTGGTCCCTGAAGAAAGACTTTGGAAAGGCTGAAGGACAGCTTGAAACAATGCATCCAGGTACTCAAACTCTGATCAAAAGTTACAGATACTTGGGCTCAAGTTTCCAAAAGTTATCATAAACTTACATAAGAGTGGAAATCATTTAAATATATCTTCTAAAGGCAAAAAAATCAGTGTCTTTTCTGAGTAATAGGGTTAAAATCCAAATATATAGCATCTCCCTCTATCATACATCACAGATTTGCAGGGAGTCCAAGGTCGCTTTCGTACAATCAGTGACTACCTCAGGATGGATAGGCTCAGATAAAAAATGAAATCCTGAGCCTGTCATGTTAGAAACAGAAAAGATGATAAAATAATTTCATGTTAGGAATTTGATTTTAATCTGGGAAGTATAATCTTTCAATAAGCAAATGGAAACCACATGTCCATAATTTTACAACATTCAATGAGTATCAGAATATTTTCTTATCCAATTATTTGCCAAAAACTATTATAAAAGCAGTTGTTTTTTCCTCTAGAGATGAAAGATAAGAAATATACAAAACATAATGAGAATGTTTATGCTCCAAATTTTTTACTTCTTAACATTAAAAAATGATCATTAATATAACAAAAATTATAGGGCTCTTGAGTTACTATAGTCCAATGGAAAATAAGATAACTGAGCAACACTTTTTAAAATTATCATTGTCTCTTCCAGTATCAGTTAGATAATGAAATTAAAATAGAACAGACTCACATAAACACATTAATATCTCTTTCTATATTAAAATAATATTTTCCTAAGTAGCCAAATAACTATAGTCAATTTGATTAGATAGATAGATAGGTAGAGAAAGAGAGAAAGGAGAGAGAGAGAGAGAGAGAGAGAGAGAAAAGACAGAAGGTAGATAGATTTTGTGTGTGTGTGTGTGTGTGTGTGTGTGTGTGTGTGTGTGTATGTGTGTGTGTGTGTGCACAAGTGCTTCTTCTGGGACTCAGAGCCTGGGTGCTGTTCCTTAGCTTTCTCTGTTCTACCACTTGAGCTAGAGGAAAATCTTTAATATTGTAGTAGAAACAAGTGAGCATGGCCTTAGCAAACAGTGAGTCATGCCTTGGAGGTAAGCAGTATGAGAATGAGTAGTTCTCACAGGATTTCCTTTTCTCGCTCTCTCCCTCTCTTCTTCCTTTACTTTTATCCATGGGACATGGATTTTTTTTTACTTTTATCCATGGGACATGATTCCTGCTTTGTCAGAGCATTAGAAAGAAAATGAACTTTGTAGTGCTAAGATGCTTTTCTGTACCCACAGATGGAATGGATTGGCACAGTAGTGAACATGTTCGTGACAAGGATTCAGTAGCCAAGTAAAAAACACTTGCAATATAGTTCCATTTGACAACTTAGCAAGGGCCGCGTTTCACTCAAGATTTAGCAGCCTTGCTCCCATTACTCACAGTGCTTCCAACTCCTGTTAAATATCCCCCCTACTTTTACTTTTTGTCTCTGCTTAACTCAGCAGTTTCCACTACTAAGTACTTGACACGAATTCTCTAATCTTCACATCGTTTTCATCCACTTCAAAATGGCTGATGGTTATTTTCTTTCTAAAGTCCCTAGGAGGAAAGACTAACTATAGTTCAATCTTAAAGCCTTTATGTTGACAGAGATTTCTAAGTAAATATTTGGATATTTCCTCATTTGGTAGTACTGGCAGCAGGGCTGCAGGAGAATGATTATGAAAATGACAGTTTCACAAATCATTTCCAGTGTATTAAACTAGAAATAAAAGCTATTAAGGCTTTTGGTTTTGGAATGTGAAACCTAATATGCAACTAGGGAGAACTTGGAATGTTTTGTTAATGTGCAATAAAAAAGTGAAAATTCCCCATATGTAGTTATGGGGAGACAATCACATCTCCCAAAACAGTAGTGTCCTGCTGACAGCTCACGTGAAGATCACTTCCAAAACTTGTTATAGGTGGACAAAATGGAAATAATTTTCCATGGTTCTGCTGTTGACTCACAGTTATTATAAAAGTACAATCTGTAATTTTAAAGAAGTAATGGAATAAGAAAAGGAAGGATATAAAAATAACTGAAGAGAGAATTAAGGAAGATAAAGAAAGGAAAGCACAAAAAATACATTATGTCCACATATGCTTTTCCAGTTTATATTGAAGAGGACTTAAAGGTTCAGTAAAGAAGTGAGTCCCAGACAACAAGAGTATAGAACCTGTAATATCTAGTACAAAAGTTATTGGCCTTGAAAGTTTTAACAGATAAAGTAAACCAGTCTGCTTAGGTTGGACTGGGTGAAGGTGACTCTAGACACAGGGAATGCAGTCAAAGATGTTTGTTAGGGTATGGATGGGCTTAGTGGTGGAACACTGGCCTCTGGAGAAAGGACTCCAAAGCAGGGCTTTGTCTATAGGCACTCTGTTAATCCAGGCAGTTTATCCAACAGATATTCAATGACTGTGTGGGCACAAAAGAGGAAAAATAGATTTAGGCGTCTCTATTCTTGAATCTAATTAATTGTAAGGTATAAAACATGCACATTTGTGTCAATGTCCTCCTTAAACACTACTAAATTGATACTAAGAAGATGGAGATAACTATTTAAACATATATAGACCAAAGCAAAAGTCAGAGACAACAGTAGTGAGTTGATAACACAAAATCTTAGAAATCTTAACAGTATACAATTAACTCATTATGTACTTGTCCTTTTTTGTTTCTTTTAATATTTTTGACCTGTTGTGGGGCTTGAACTCAGGATCTGGGCACTGTACCTCAGCCTTTTTGTTCAAGACTAGTGCTCTACCACTTTGAGCCACAATGCTCTTTCCAGTGCTCTGGTGATTGATTCTCATGGGCTTCCCTGTCCATGTTGGCTTCAAACTGTGATTCTCCGATCTCAGCTTCCTGAGTATCTAGGATTCTAGAAATGAGCTACCAGCACCCAGCTTTATATTTTTCATTTATTCTCATTTAATTTTTATTGTCTATATATGCATACACATGCTCTAGGGATTGAGCCTCACGTTTGCTAGGTAAGCACTCTATCACTAACACCATGCATCTAGCCCTTTTTGTTTTGGTTATTTCTCAGAAAAGTTGTTAAAATTTTACCTAGTCTGGCCTGGACTATAATCCTCCTCCCTTGACCTCTTGAGTAGCTGTTATTATAAGCATATCCCACCACGCTCAGTTGTTTTGGCCACTTTTGTAAGTGTCGTAAGTTTTAGTTTTCAATTAGCAATAATCGCGCCTCGGATAAACCTCATTGGCTACGACTGCCACTGCACAAAGCTAGTGTCTTAAGTTTTAGATAGCTAGTATTAGGCCATATGAATACACAGTGTAAAATTCTGGACCAAAGCAGTTTATCTGGAGCCCAGACTCCAAACACAATTGGCTGTGATGATGCGAGTCATAAATGACTAGAATGTAGAACATTTTCATACATGAACCTGTTTAAGTAGAAAACAATAGTTTAATCGATCTGTTTGAGACATGGATCTTAGGAACTCATTTAGCAATTCGATTTACTTCTTTTATAGGTGGTTCTAGGGATTGAACCTATTTCTTTGCCCATTCATCAATGTATTCATTAGTATTTATTATTGAGGACCAGAAAATTGCTAGCACTTCTCTAGATCCTACGTACACAACAATGAATGAAACAATCAGAAGTTTTGTAGGATTTACAATATTCTAAAAGAGAAATATTCTCTTCTGGATAGTGATGGAGTGAGAGTCAGAGCTTGAACCTTAGACACTACTCTAGCATTAATATACAAGAAATGGAGTGTATCTGGCCCTGTAAAGAATAATTTCAAGCAGAGAAGCCAACTAGCTGAGTTATTTGTTACAAGGGTCACTCTAAAAATCTACTGAGAATCTACATTATTGGGGTCCAGAGGTGGAGCAATGAAACTGGCTAGAAATTCACACAGTTATCTTGTAGTGATGGAAGGGAATAAGAGAAATTGGATGGACCATAGATGAAGAGGAAAGGTAAAACAAAAAGATCTTCTGAGACAGAGAAAGGTGTTAAAGATAACACCAGCAGCTGTGGTCTGAGAAAATGCAAAAATAAAGTATCTATCAACTGAAAGGAGACAAGCTATGATCAGAGCATATTTGGAAAGGGTAGTGAAATCAGGGGTGGTATTTTAGACATGTTATGTTTGAACTGCCAGTTAGAAATGGAAGAGGAGGTATCAAACACATAGCTGCATGTATTGATCAGTATGGAGGTAGAGATTGGGGGTTGTCAGCAGACACATGGAATATATAGTCATGAAACTGGAGGGGTGATTAGGGAAAACAGAGGGAAGAAAAGGAGGGAGACAGAGACAAACCCTAGGAAGTACCATATCAGGACAAGAAAACCAGATGAGACAGAATTGAAATAAGAAAAATTCCAGAGGTCTAGCTCCATGAATAAGCAGAGAAACTCCAAATAACTGCACCAGTTATTTGACTATGTTGAATGAGCAATTCATAGTATGGATTGACTGAGTAAATAAATCAAGTCTGCCAAGAGGGAAAACAGATTGAGTCAGAAATATAATTCTATGGCCATTTTTCCCAATTCTTGTATGAACTGGCTATATTTGATGCCAACAATTTTATTTTCCTTTGTGTATCCTTTAGTTATTATTTTAGTTACTTTGATTGGTCCTCTACTCCCTATAAAAATTCACCCTTGACTGGGTGCCAGAAGTTCATGCGTACTACTAACTACTCAGGAAGCTAAGATCTAAGGATCAGGGTTCAAAGCCAGCATGGGCATATAAATGCAAGAGACTCTTATCTCCAACTATTCACCAAAAATCTGAAAGTGGAGTTATAAGTCAAGCGGTTAAACAACAGCCTAGAGTGAAAAATATAAGAGAGAGTGCCCAGGCTGAGTTCAAGCCCCAGTACCAGTACACACACGCACATGTGCGTGCATGTACACACACGCATGCTCACACACACACATCACCCTTGACACAAATCATTTTATTTTCTAAAACCCCTTGTTTCTTACATTGTCTTTCTGACAACTTCTCTGAAGGAAAATTCCAATACCACATAGCCTACTTTTACTCCTAGGCTGCAGTGGACATAGAACCCAGAAATCATGAACATTCTGTAACTAAAAATCTAAATTGAGGTCACTGACATGTTAATCATAGGTCAGAGTTCATGTTAACTATAAACTCAAATGGAGCTACAATGGAAAAAAAAACAAAATGAAGGCACATACAATTGCAAACTATGAACATAGAGAAGTTAGAACAGTAGCACAGTGTAGATAATTTACAATGTCACAGTCTATGTCAAAGCAAAGTACTATACTTGGACTTGACCTCTAGCCTGAGCCTCTGAGGATTTATGGTACTCTGTTTTGTCCTTGGATATCTATTTTTTTTTTCATTCTCTCAACAATATTTTGGAATATGCTGTTGCTTTCAGTTATAGTTTTCACTTGGCTAAGAAAGTCTAAGGGAGCTGGTGAGCTTGTATATAAAGGATGAATATTTCTGCATCTGGAAAGAAAGGCCAGGAAATATTTATTTTAATAGTAATCAAAGTTATCATGTACTGAGTACCTGTGATATGTGTCAAGTGTTTGCAAAAACTTTCTCATTTAATTCTTATACAGCTTCCCATTTAATTCTTACACAGCCCCAATGGAATATGGATTATTATCTTCATTTTACAGGTGATGACTATACAGCTTTAGTGAATCCCCAGTTCATGCAGCCAATATCCAACACAATATTCAAGGTACTTCTGGTCTGTCATCCTCCAAAGTTCTCTAAACTTTCTGCTACAATGTTTCTAGGCTTAGGAGAAATATTGGAGTGAGGTACTTATAGGCTAATGGAATAGCCTTGAGATAGCTGGTCTACTCACAAGAGTGGTTATTGTGGTTATGTGTGTGCCAGGAAGTAATGGAAATGAGAATTGTAAATGAAGATGCAGAGCTTAGTCACACCATTGGGGGCTCTGAAAGCTGAGCAGGTGAGTTTTCACTTCTTATTGCATGTCATTTTGCATAGCTATTTTAAGTAAGAAAGGACCTAATTGGTACTATTCAAGCAAAAATTTTAAAGCAGAGAATGGTTGCAATGAACATAAAATCTTATCAGAAAAATTGGATGAGAAGCCTGTGAGGCCATCCTTGATTTTTGGCTTTGAATTTTAGAATTCATTGGACTTGAAATCATTGTTTAAATTTCTAATGGCTAGCTCAAATATATAAACAAAGAAGAGTCTCAATATCCATTTTCACCCTTTCTTTTCACTATCTATCAAGACTTTCAATCTCCAAACCTAGAAATTATATTTGATTGTTTCTTATTATCTCACCCGAAAAAATATGTAATATCCAATTCTAATTCCAAATAGTATAGACTCTCAAGATTTCCCTGCTGCTACCATCCTTGTCCAACATTGTCACTCCACCAGACCACTGAAAAGTCTCTGAAGTGGAATATATGTCCTTTTCTGAGATGGCTACTGTCTGAAGGCTTTCTTTTGGGTGTCTACTTCCATCAACCCAGCTCTGCACACCTTCCTCTGCTCTCTCCACTGTAACATGACTTTCTTTCTGTTCCACTATAGCTTCCTTGGAAGTACTTGTATTTGAGTTCAAACTTCAAGAGTTATTTTTCTTTGCCTGTTGGTTCTTGTATCATGGGGAACAGAATATGTACTGGGATCTAGTGACTCATACCTGTAATCCTAGCTACTTAAGAGGCTGAGATCTGAGGATTAAAATTTAAAGCCAGCCTGATCAGACAAATGCAAGAGATACTTATCTCCAATTAACTAGTCAAAAGCCAGAAATGGAGGTATGGCTCAAGTGGTAGAGAGCCAGCCTTGAACAAAAAAGCAAAGCAAGAGTGTAAGGCCCCGTGTTGAAACCCCAGTACCAGAACACACTCACACACACACACACACACACACACACACACACAGAGGAAACAGGACCTACTACATCTTCGAATGTGAAAGGCATAAAGACTCAGCTCAAGCTAATGGGATAACCACAAGCCCTTATCTCATTAACTTAAACAACTGATTTGACACACTGCTGCATGAGTTTCCAGTGCTCAATCATTCCAGCTGAAGCCAGGCTCTTTAAATAATCAAGTATAGAATAAAAGAAGTAATATTAGCAGCTAATACATTAAACATGAGAGTATTTCATATCCTGAGGCAGACCAAAGAATATAACCTATTTTGCATTAGTAGTGGCAGTAAAGAAAGAAAAGAGCTTTCAGAGTATCTCCCAACAAAATTGAGCAAGCGTAGGTTGATAAGATGGTTTCTTTGGTCTTTTATTTATGAAGCAAATTTAAAATGGATGAAGGAATTACTTATCAAGCATGGGTGCAAGTTAAGCTGAGCTGCTCTTTTAGTGCTATCTGGCCCAAGCAAACAGAATGAAATAAGCTTCACACAATAGGGATGGAAATGTATCTGTCCAGCATGGGCTTCTTACTGACAACAAATCAATATGTTTTTGGATTCAAGTCTGACAAAGCTTAATAGCAAACAAAGGATAATATTTCTCTGAAACAATTCTATACACAGGACAAAAGATCTCTATCGAACATTTTATTCCTAAATTCTATTCACATTCTACTTTTTTAAAAAAATACTGGCACTCTGTAGATGTCCTCTGATTTAAGGCTCCAAATAGCTTAAATTTTCTTGTGGTATCACCCCAAACCCATGTCATGCAGCATGCAGAGAGCTCTACATGGTCTTTCAGAAACTAACATGGATTTTAAAATTCATTTATTTACTCTTTAAGTGGAAGAATAGCATCCAAAAATGCCTGATATAATTGCATTAAATGTGGGATTTCACTATTTTCTGTTATACTGAGGGAATGATTTTATGCTAAAAAATAAATTTTTGTGCTTTTATCACACGTATCTTCCTAGTATCTGGAAATGCCCAATTATAAGTAATGTTCTTTTATTTTCTGCCAATGAATATGAGTGGGGGCTCACATTTCTCTTACTAAGAAAGATGGAAGATGTACATAGTAATGTTTGTTAAGTTTTAAAGTTATGTATTGACTAGCACAAAATATCATAAAGCATCATAGGAATAGCAAGATATCTCAGAGAGAGATATTCTGAATTTCACTAAGAGATTCATCTTTATGTTGAATTCCCCTCAACATTCAAAAAAAAATAAAATCCTTAAGTTCTTCTGTTTTGGAATTACTTTTTCAGTAGTGGCGATGGAACCAGTCCCTCATGAATTCTAAGCAAGCTTTCTATACACTCCTAAAAAGCTAAACTAAAACTAAAATTAAAACACACTCTAAACCAGACCACAATTTATAATACCACTTACATGATAGAGAGGGTCTATTAGTGTCCAACCTTAGAAATGAGTAAAATATACCATTGGTATAGTTACCTAAATAAGAGTTTCTAAATTTAACTCAAAATATTATTGGAACTGATCATATGTTATTATAAAATAGAGGAAGGAATCCCATCCTGTCCTCAAACAAAAAGTTTGTGAGAGTAAATATGTAGGTGAAGAGCTACATAAATATTTTAAAATTGAAAAACAAAAACAGACTTAATTTCTTTTAGTTCCCAGAAGATGTACTTTGCCCAAACACTCAGATAAGAAAGCTATCCTGGTTACTTCCCTCATTTAGAAGCTACTACCCCATACATAGGACAGAAGTCTAGTGAAATCTCTAAAGTCCTAGGTCTCTATTGGCTCTCCTTGCTCTCTTTGTACCTCTCTGTTTCTACTTTTTATATCTGTGTGTGGCTCAATTTAATTTGACTCTGCTCTAAAGTTTTTGTATTATCTTGTATACAAGACTGTCAACCCCTAGAATTCTAGCATCCCTTAAATAAGAAACTTCTGCTCCAACTTTTAAAAATATGAACTGTCGAGTCTTCGTCTGTCCCACGAAAGACGGATGGGGTCCGAGGAAAGGTAAATGCGGCTGCTTGCCCTTCCCCATCCTCCCTCAGCCGGGGAGACAATCAGACCCAGTCGGGAGTCAAGTCAAGCAGGAAAAAGCTCTTTTATTAACAGAGCAGGTGGCATGGCAGGGGAGGAAGAGGAACCAATCACTGTCAAGGTCACACCCTATCATTCACCTAAGCTTCCATGGGCTGGTTAAGCACTGAACATTAAGCAAATCGGGCTCTGCCCACTCAACTCCCTCTCAGCGCCATCTTTGCTGCCCATGTGCCCTACAATGAACCTTACCACATTCAGTAAAGCTTAGGTCTCAAAAGAATTCACACTCTTAAGCTGATGTTTACAATACTATTTTGTATCAGACTTTTTCTCTACAAACAAATGATGCTATTCCAGCTACTTTATGCAGGAAAACAATAGGTCAATAAGACATTGCAACATCATCAGCTTTGGAATTTCACAAAAACAAAGACTCATGTATAAAAACTCACAAAAAATATAAAGATGAAGGATTATTGCAAAAGCATAATAAAAAAAAAACCTGGGCATTCAACTTCTCATTTCATATTGGTGTGTTTTCATCTGCTCTCTCCTGCAATCACTTTATGATCACTTCAAGGAAGGACATGCTCTCCCTATTAGCATCTTCTGACACAATGCGAATGATCCTGAAGACAGACATTGCCATCTTCTCATCATCTTGTGGCAAAATGTAAAATTACTCCAAAGAGAATAGCCCAGGACAGATCACCTGCCAGGCAAAAATAACCTACTTTTTCCTGCTCCCCTCAAGTTCTAAAATGATAACAATTTCTTTAGGAACAATTTTGAGATAAAGGACTGTCAGAACACCTGACACAACCTTTGACCAGCTATGATTCTGCCTGTGAATTAGGTATACTCTTTGAGTTATATATACCTTCTCATCTCTTGTCCCTAGCTCTCCTTATTTGACCTAAGGCCAATGTCTCTACACCCTACAGATGGCTGAAAATATAGTCTTTCCATGGTTGCCATGTAATAAATCTCTTTTCTTTGTCCTTCACCATGTCTCTTTATTTTGCATATGGAGTAAGTGCCTTCACCAAATATGGAACTCATGGAATTTGTACCTCGGGTTTAAAAACCTGTTTGCAAGGAAAGAAGAGTTCAGTTAGCAATGTAACTTCTGTTATGGACCAAGACCAATCTTTCTTAATGTTTTTCCATATCTTCCTCTATTTAAGAATATTCCATAGAAGAAGAATGCCATGTCTAACTTAAGATAAATGACTTCTAGATTACAGTGATCCCAAAATACATCAGAAAGAGAAAAGTAAAATCCACAAAGAAAGTTAAAATGATCCTTATAAAGTTGAGAACAGATGAACCAGTGCAATAACAGGTGTAGTAATCACTGTTTTCCAAGAGAACAATGACTGGACCACCCACAACACCAAACACATAGCAGTGTCTTTAAATCACCATAGAAAAATGCTTACTCTCTGTCAGATATATAGATATTAGGATTTCAGAGGTCCTGTAGTTACCTAAATTTATACACTTCCTAAGTCATCAAAGCCTAAATATTTTGCCACCAAATGAGGTTGTCAAAGAGTTAAAACTCTATGTGTATGATCAAATTAATCATCTGATGTGAATGAAATTCTCTTATTCAGTTTAGACAGTTCCATATAGTGACCTAATTTAATTCTAACATTTTCATAAGATTACTTGATACCTTTTAAAGTAAGTAAACTAAACTGAGTGATCAAAAGCAAACTAAACTGAGAGATCAAAAACATATGTATATTACTAAAGATAACAGTATTTAAACACTAATTCCTGTGGAATTTCAAGAAACAGAAGGAAAGTATTACTCATAGCTTCTGATCTGACACAAAGAGAGTTAGACAACAGACTGTTAAGTATATTTTTTTCTTTAAAAATGATTCTACTTAGAAATTTGAATGGGAAAACATGGAAAAGGTTAAACAGCTGGTTTATCCATGTGTTCAACTGTCTATTTAACCTTTGTCATTTCAAGATTAATATGTCTAAAATGAATTTTTTTTTACTTTTTTTCTCACCCTTCTTGTTCCCACAATCTTCCCCATTTTAGCACAGCAAAGATACCATCACCAATCTACCTGCTCAAAGATATCCAATAACTCTATGGTAGAACACACCTACAAACAAATGCTCTGAAGAGTAAGACAGAATCATGAATCCAAGGCCAGTCTGGGTTACAATGTGACAACTCTGCCCAAAAACAAGAACAAAAACAAAAAAATAAGTGCACACAGACTTCCTTGCATCACATCACACTGACTTTCATCTCCCTTTCCATTTTTCAGGACTCTGTGATTATATTGGGATCACTTGAACAATCCACAATAATCTTATTTGTTTCATAAAAATATGTTAGCAAACATAATTCCATGTACAACTTTAATTTCCCTTCACCACAGGCTAGAACATCCTCCAAGTTCCAAAGGTTAGGATGGGACATTTTTGAAGATGGTGGTGTTGCCAGACACTCATGCAGATCTCTCACTAGTTTCTTAGTTTGTCCATTAATTGCAATTTACTCAATTCAATATGTAACATTTCTTAAATTCCACAATATGCTAATCACTGTACCAAACACATTTTGATTTTAGTAAGTGTAGAGGAAGTGTGCATGAAGAAAAGAGAGGAAGAGGGCATATACTTTAATTTTTGTGTATTTGCATCCTGTCGCCCCCTCCATTTCAAGTACGCAGTCACTTACTTTCCCTGCCATCCTTAAAGATTTGGGGACAAGTCAAGCACTAGTGGCTAACACTAGTAATCCCAGCTACTTAGGAGGCTGAGATCTGAGGATTGCAGTTTGAAACAAGAGGGAGCAGGAAAGTTCATGAGACTCTTACCTCCAAATAACCACAAAAACATAAAAAAGTACCCATTTCCTGGGGATGAAGAGGTTTAAGAGATGATACATTGTACACATAAACTACTTTGTTGAATGGCAAAAATTTCAATATATAAACTAAAAATTTTAAAAAAGTGAGGAAAGGTGTGGGTTGGGAGGGGTGGGTGAGAATGTTAGAAAGGGTGACATTGATCAAGACACATTGTATTGATAAACTGCTTTGTTGAATGGCAACTCCTTTGTACAACTACTTAAATATAACAAAAAATATTCAGAAAAAAACAACAACAGAAGTACAGCTATGGCTCAAGTGCTAGGGTAGCAGTCTTGAGAAAAATATCTAAAGGACAATGCCAAGGTCTTGAGTTCAAAGCCTAGTACCAGAACCAAGAAAGAAAAAGGAAACAAGGAAAAGACAAAGGCAAAAGGATAGAGAGAGACAAAGAGAGAGAAATGAAAGAAAGGAAAGAAAGAGAGAGAAAGGAAGGAAGGAAGGAAGGAAGGAAGGAAGGAAGGAAGGAAGGACTTATGAGGAAGACTGATTTGAGACCTGAAGAAAACATAGTTCCTCCTGGAAAGGATCTCTGGCAATACAACTTTCTCTCTCTGACACATCCATAGCTCATTGCATATAATGTCATGTTGGCACTTCTGTGCTTTCTGAGAATAGTTTAGTCTGTATTTAGATAAAAAAGACTTCAGTGCTGTGGAATTAATTTGAATACTACTTCAGGAATGGTGCGTATTGGAACAGAAACGTGTGCCTATGGTATTTTCTATTTCCATATTTCTACTGTTATGAACAAAGTGAGAAGCTGATAGCAAGAGGTACACTTTACTTGTATTTTTTTGTCTTTTTTAGTTTTTTTAAATTTTATTTGATTATAAAGATTCTGTTTAGAGGGGTTACAGTTACATGAGTGAGGCAATGAATACATTACTTGTCGATCATTGTTACCCCTTCCCTTGTTGCCCCACTATCTCTTTCCTCCCCCACCTCTCAAACCTCTTCCCAGCCCACCCTACCACTGCCCCTGCCCAAAGTTGTAAAGTTCCTTTCCAATATACTGTCCTGTGGGTACATTGTTGTAATGGATCATCCTGTATCCTTTTTGTTATTCCCTTTCCCCTCCCCAAATTAGATAAATGTATTTACAAGATTCAGGTGTACATATAAGTACAGAGACAACAAGAGATATACCATAGGGGGAAGAACATACAAAAGAAACCAAAAACAATCACATAGTACATTTAAAACAATAACAACAAAGACAAACCTCTTGTGTCCATATCTTAGGGTTCATTTCACTTAGCATCATCTTATATGGTCATATCTACATAGCTTTTGAGCTTTTCAGCTCATCTGATAAGATTATCCTATATGTGTACTAATTACGGCAAATAAGGGAAAAACCATGGGTCCTAAATTTCTTCAAGACTGCCTTACTTCATTTAATATAATTTTTCCAAGTCTTTCCATTTCCTAACAAATGGGACAGTGTTGTTCTTTCTGATGGAAGCATGGAATTCATATATATAAAACATTTTCTTGGTCCAGTTATCTACTGAGGGACATCTGGGTTGGTTCCATATCTTAGCTATGGTAATAATGCTGTGATAAACATAGTTGTGCTGGTAGCTTTAGTATGGCCTTGTTAGTTTTTATTTGGGTAAATACCCAAAAGTGGGATTAAATCCTCCAAAAACAAATCTTCAAAGAAACAAATGCTCTATGAACAAGTGGGCTAAAGACTTAAAAAGAGACTTCTCTCAAGAGGAAATAAGAATGGCCAATAGACACATGAAGAAATGCTCAAATTCTCTGGCCATAAAAGAAATGCAAATCAAAACAACATTGAGATTCCACCTCACCCCAGTGAGAATGGCTGTAATCAAGAACTCTATTAGCAACAGATGCTGGAGGGGATGTGGCCAAAAGAGGACCCTATTGCATTGTTATGGGTGTGTAAACTTGTTCAACCAATCTGGAAAACAGGAGACAACCATGCTTGATAAGAAATGTACTCATACCTTGCTCATGTAACTGTAGCCCCTCCTCTGTACAGTATTTTCACAATTAAAAAACTCATTAAAAAAAGACTACACATAGAGCTATCCTATGGCCCAGCAATCCCATTTTTTGGATATTTATATGTATTCTTTTGCAGTTTCCTTCTTAACTTCCCTTAAGTTCTTTTCTTTCTTCTCTCCCTTTCCTTTTTTCTGCCTCCTTCTCTTTCTTCATCAAATGAACAATTCCAAAGACACTGTATATTCAGAACTGTCTTTTAGTCTAAATTCTTTTCAGAATATATCATGGATTTAAGTATAATTTGCTCAGAAATATTTTTAGTCACTAGGCAAAATATAGAAATCTAAAAATATTTTCTATACATTTATATTTTGATCTCATTGGTATTTTAAATCAAGGCATGAATATACAACTAATGCTCCAACCTAAAGAACATAGAAAATAAATATTTTGTATATAATGGTATAACTGAAAACAAGGACTAAATGAGGATAAAAGCTGTCCTCGTATTTGCTGGCAAAGGAATGCCCTTCATAAAGTAACCATAGCCTAATTCCTTTCCAAGTCTGATGTCAAGCATTGCATTTCATGGCAGACATTTTTTAATAAGAATGTTAATTATTACAAAGGATGCAGAAATTACCTATAGTTATCAGATATGCACATTATCACAAATTAATTTTTACATGAGTAAATTAGAGACTAAGTAAGTTACGATGGTTTAGTATTTTATTTCCAAAATAGGATGGAATTTGTTGCAATTTTTAAAAGTCAGCTTTTCATAAGACACAGTGCAAGATGGGGCACTAGAAGACTTTCATTTAATGAGATACGTAGGTGTTACTCCATTTTGTGATCCAAGAAATTGCAAGTATGTTCCTATTTCTGGACTCACCTGGTACAGGGAAGGGACTCAGTGCTTGGTTAATAGCTCATGACTCTCCAGAGGCTAACTTTCACCATGCCTAGTCAGCCTCCTTGTGTCCCACTTTTTGTGAATTCTTTCCCTCCTACCATCTTTTCTGCAAACATTTCTTGCTTAT
Organism: Dipodomys spectabilis; assembly: GCF_019054845.1. NCBI lineage: Eukaryota > Metazoa > Chordata > Mammalia > Rodentia > Heteromyidae > Dipodomys > Dipodomys spectabilis. The sequence goes on from NW_024871113.1 coordinate 7,705,505, forward strand.
CTGTTCCACTTTGAGAGCTATGGGCTAAGGATTCTGATGTACAATAGCTATAAAAAGATTGAGTCCCTTTTTCAACAGAATGCATTAAAATGGACAAAAAGTTATGCAAAGTGGTTGGTGTTCTAAAACACAATGTCTTCCAAACTTTTTGAATAGTTTTGACCATAATAACACACACACACACACATACACACACACACACACACACACACACACACACACACACACACACACTGGCACACTGGAACTAGGCACTTGTAGTTCATGTCTGCAATCCTAGCTACTAATGAATCTTAGATCCGAGGTCTTTTTCTCAAATGAATTCCCTCCTACCTGAAGCCTTTCATTGTAGTTAATGGTTTTTTTACCCACATATTCAATAGGCCAAAGTCCTAATCTCTTTTGGTAATTTTATTTCATTATTTCATAATCTATACTTCTCACTGATCATCAAATCATTTTGGCCTTACTTTCAATATGCATTTGAACTTAATTGTCATATACTCACTAGCTGCCAATTAGCCCCAATCATGAGCAGTCTTGTCCAGATGATGGTATTTGTTCTGCTCTATTTGTGTACAGTGTTGCAGTCCACTGTCCCCTACCAAATCAAAAGATAGTGGCCAAAAGGATCTTGAGAAGAGTAAACTACCATTTCTAGGTTGATTTACTCTGTACACATTAGCTTCTCATTGCATATACAAGAAATGGAAAATAGTCTTGCTTTGAACCAGATTCTAAAACTGCCTGGAGTGTGTTGGGAACCAAATCAAACACTTTACTGTCTATGAATTTTACAATTAAGGCATCTGCTTTCCTTTTACTGCATGCTCTTGTAAAAGTAGCTTTCTCATAGAAATGGTGAGGATTAGATGTGTTTAGGAATGTTTGAAATAGTTCAGTATGTTGTATATATTGTGTGTTATAATTACTGCAATTGCTCTTACTATTAATTGAATATTTTCCATTTGAAACTGTCTTTTCCTACTCACTTCACTGTTTTATCTTAAAACAGTCTTTTTCACCCATTCCCAACTATGTTCCAGGAATGTCGATCACTTCTTTTGGAAGATATTCTGAAGTATTTTGTTCTATTCTTCAACTTCTCTTAATCATCTGTTTGTTAAAATGATTAACTTCAAATCATAGTTAAAACATCTCTTCCTCTGGAAGATATCCACTTGCCAGCCAATATCAGTAGGGCCCACTCTACATCTTTATTTCCACTCTTTATTTGTTTCTCCAGGACATACATTATCTTTATTTATGATTGATTTGGAGCTTTTGTTGTTATTTGTCTGTTTCTTACCAGAGAAATGCAAGTTTTTAAAATTATCTTAAGTAGCTATACAAAGGATTACCATTCAACATGTGAGCTTGTAAGTACATTTCATCTTGATCAAGATCACCCCTTTCATCATTTTTCCCCATTTAAGTTCTTTTCATCAGAAAGAACCCATTGAGTGCTAACAAGGCATTTATAAAGTGAATTTATCTATATGTGTGTTCATATATTTATACACATACATCTGAAAACATATGTATATTTATTTATATATGGAAATATATCTCAAATTGAGTATAGAATATATTTATATATAATATATTCAAGTATATTATATAGTATATATAGTATATAAATAATATATAACATATACACTTATATCTTATATAGTATATATTTAAAATAATATCTAATATACATATGTTTTTATATTTAATATTGTTATAAATTTATAATAAAATGTGCTTGTTTATTATGTATAATATATACTTTTATGTCTATATATTTTATACAATATGATAATATAATGTATGTACATATGTTATATCTATAATACGTTGTTCAAATACAATTTGGGCCATGAAATTGTGACTAAGTAGGTTTTTATGGCTTTTTTATAACTTTATTGTGATTAAGTGATTAAATAAATTTCACAAATTTCACAGTATTGTGAGATAGTAATACTTAAAGTCACAAAAACATTCTAACCTTCATGATGCAAATTGTCTTTATCATGGTCTCTGTCACAGCTTTTTGAAAATAGATTTTGTTTCATTTTTATAAGTGTTGGGTGCTACTGGAGAAATCAAAGCACTGAAATAACTTATCAGATATTGCAGTTATAAAGATAACTGGCAGCAGAGCACAGTATAGTTTAAAATGGACAAGACTAAAGAATTTTATCAGCAAGGAGTCCTTTGAAAAAATCCATTTTGAGATAAGAGCAAAACTATAGTAATGGAAATAGAGATAAAAATAAAAGCAATATAAGAGATACTCAAATACCAATGCTGTATCTGGGTGATCACTTGCCAGTAAATGCACATGTACTGTTTATATGATAACAGCCCAATTTTACTGTTTTACCATCTATAAATTTGACTATCAGAAAGTCAATTTAGTATCCATGTTCTCAAGAGACTACTAGTGAAGGAAATCCTTGAATGCTTGAGATACACAGAACTCAGTACTCAAAAAATTACTCAAATTTACTTGTAATGTACAAACAGTTGGTCTGAATATCTGTCCATAACCTGAAATCACATGGAATCGGCTAGAGTACTATCATCATAACTACACAAAGGAAGGGAAGGGGTAACAATGATCGACAAGTAATGTACTCATCGCCTTACTCATGTAACTGTAACCCCTCTGTACAGCATCTTTACAATAAAATAAAATTTAAAAAACTACTATTGTTCATATAAAAGCTACTAAGCAAAATCTACATTTTATTTCATTTTAATCCTGAATATTAGAGATTCTTTTTACCATAATAGTGTCTTACTTTTGCTCTAGATATGCTGTATTTTCACAAATCCAAAATTTTCAAATTAAGAACATAAAGAGTTACCTTGTTTTGGGGGTACCCTTTGCCTTTTGGAGTAATGTTTTCACAGCACTTAGAAATAAGAACATTGTAGAACACACAGTGATTTAGACAACAGTGATGATAACAGGGAACTGAAATAGAGAACTTCTCTGCACCAACTGAGCTTCACAAAACATGGTACAAATTATTTTTTTTGTTTTGAAATACATAAATCTCTGAATAAGATGGACTTGGTGTTTTTCCAGATAAATCTTTCAAATCCTGAAGTTGAATAAGAGGGCATATGGCAAATGAATGTGGCAATTGAATGTTCTTCTGGAATTCTAGTCTTGGGGCTGTTTTCTCTTTCAGATTCAAAGATGAGGACATCTCAGATCATCTGTCTTTGCTGTCATTCCTCAGAATAACAGAGGATTATTCTGCTCTATCTTAATTCTGACTCCTGTAAGGTGTGAGAAGGCTGATGGAACAAGAACTGTGGTCTGCACATTTAATTGTATTTAGGCCTGTGATTCTAAAAGGTTCTGGTCATTCTTCTTAATGTAATAGAAGTCACCAATATTGTCACTTATTCATAAAAACTTTCTTTTATAAACTTTCTTATTTTCCGTTAGTTCAATATTCCTTGGGCACCACAACTATCACACATGTCAGAAATCCAAATTACATTGTTTGTTCTTTTTTACTAGTCTTTGACCTCCCAAGTTCATGGATTGGGAGGATTAAAATCGTGAAAATAACAATATGACAAAAACTATCTATAAATTCAATGCAATACCATCAATATCCCAACAACATTATTTAATGAGATAGAAGAAGCAATTCAAAAATTCATATGGAGTAATAAAAGACCTGAATAGCAAAAACAATCCTTAGCAGGAAAAACCATGATGGGAGAATTTCAATACTCTATTATAAAGTCATAGTCATAAAAACAACTTGTTACTGGCACATGAACAGGCTGAGGACCAATGGAATAGAATTGAAGAACCAGAAATGAAAGGGAGCCAAAAACATCAGATGGAAGAAAGACACCCTCTTCAACAAATGGTGCTGTCAGAATTGGCTATACACATGTAGAAAATTGAAATTAGATCTTTATATATCACCCTGCACCAGAATCAACTCCAAAGGGATCAAAAACCTAAAGGTAAGGGCAGATACCCTGAAAGTATTACAGGAAAGGATAAGGGATACAATAGGGCTGCTTGGCACAAGTTAAACCTTCCTAAATAAAAATCCAGAAACACAAGAAATCAAAGAAAGGCTGAATAAATGTGATTGCATTAAAATGAAGAGCTTCTGCATGGCAAAGAACATAGCTAGGATGATAAGTAGAAAGCCCACAGATTGAGAGAAGATCTTCACTAGCTGTACAATATACAAGGGCCTCTTCTCCAAAATATACCTAGAGCTCAAGACATTAAACCCCCCAATAACAAATCCTCGAAAAAAAACCCACCTCATTATCTAGGGTTAAAGAATTAAAAAGAGACTTCTCTGGAGAGAAAATAAGAATAGCAATAAGAACATGAAGAAATATCTAACATCTCTGGTCATAAAATAAATGCAAATCAAAACTACATTGAGATTCCACCTCACCCTAGTTAGAATGACCATTATCAAGAAACAAATAATAACAGGTGCTGACAGGGTTGTGGCCAAAGGGAACCCTACTACACTGTTGGTGGGAATGTAAACTTGTCCAACCACTCTGGAAAGAAGTATGGAGGTTCCTCAAAAGAATAAACATAGAGCTCCCCTATGACCCAGCAATCCCACTCCTGGGCATTTACTCAATCAATCACAAACAAGACCATACTAAAGCTATCAGCACAACTATGTTTGTTGTGCCATCATTTACCATTGCTAAGATAAGGAACCAACCCAGATGCCCCTCAGTAGATGGCTGGATCAAGAAAATGTGGTATAGCCGGGCGCTGGTGGCTCACGCCTGTAATCCTAGCTACTCAGGAGGCTGAGATCTGAGGATCGCGGTTCAAAGCCAGCCCGGGCAGGAGAGACCGTGAGACTCCTATCTCCAATAAACCACCAGAAAACCGGAAGTGGCGCTGTAGCTCGTGGTAGAGTGCTCGCCTTGAGCTGAAGAGCTGAGGGACAGTGCCCAGGCCGAGTTCAAGCCCCACGACCGACAAAAAAAAAAAAAAGAAAAAGAAAATGCAATATAGACACAATGGAATTCTATGCTTCTATTAGAAAGAATAACATCAACCTATTCATTAGGAAATGGAAAGATTTGGAAAAGAGATCATATTAAATGAAGCCAGACCCAAAGAAAAACAGGCTCCATGGTAAAGATTTGGAAAAGAGATCATATTAAATGAAGCCAGACCCAAAGAAAAACAGGCTCCATGGTTTCCCTCATTTGTAATAATTAGTAGATGTCTGGGACAGTCCTAGCAGAAGATCACAATATCTCAATAGCTAGGTACATATGACCATGTAAAATGATGCTTATCGAAATGAACTCCAAGATATAGAAATAAGAAGGTTCTTTGTTTTGTTTTATTTTAATGTAGTGTGTGAAGTTCTTTCATTTTTCCTTCTTTATTATTTTCCTTTGGTTTATTCCCTGTTGTCACTGTTTTTATTTTGGAACCCTGTATATTGTATATACATTTATCTGATTTGGAGAAGGGAAATCACAAAATGGTGAGACAAAGGGCAAAGGGTGAACCAATGCAACATTGATATTCATAAGACACTATGTTGGAAATCAACTTTACAAATTGGGGGAGGTGGGAGAAAATAAGCGAGGGGGGTAACAATGTTTGGTAAAAATGTACTCATTATCTTACTTATTTAACCCCTTTGTACATCACCTTTAAAATAATATTAAATTAAATTATAAAAGCAAAGTAAATTAAGAAATTCCATACAAAAAATTACAATGCTAGTTGGTTTCAAACAGCTTGAGACCACATAGGTAGGCAACATTGATTATTTCCATACACTAACTTGGTGATTCTCAGTGTGGGTCCTATCACAATACCACTAAAATGCCATTAACCAAAGGATAGCATTTGAGTAGGATTTCCACAAATTTTTCTTAAATGACTGGACATATACTAGAGCCATTCACAGCATAGATTTTAAGAGGGTTTTGAAAAATATTTTCTATTCAGAATCCTTGAGACTTCTCGTTAGTCTATTTCAATCTCATCTTTTAGAGACAGAATTATAAGGATGCAAATTTTCATTTTCAAAAGGCTCACGCCTGTAATCCTAGCTACTCAGGAGGCTGAGATCTGAGGATCAGGGTTCGAAGCCAGCCTTGGTAGGAAAGTCGGTGAGACTCTATCTCCAATAAACTACTCGAAAACTGGAAGTGGCTCTGTGGCTCAAGCGGTAGAGCACTCACCTTGAGCTGAAGAGCTTAGGGACAGCACCCAAGCTCAGAGTTCAAGCCCCATGACCGACCAAAAAAAAAAAATGTTATTGTAAACATCAACACTATAATGTATCATCAATTTATTGGAGAACAGAATTCAGCTCAAATATACAAAAGCTTGAGTCAGAAACCAGGCCCATTACCTTTATGATATCCTATTATTGTACTACACTTCTCCTTCCATTCTCATTTACAAAGGCCACACAATTTTCTCATTTGCTTTATCTGCAATAAAACTTTTTTTTTTGGGGGGGGGGGTGTCCGGTCATGGGGCCTGAACTCTGGGCCTGGGCGCTGTCCCTCAGCTCTTCAGCTAAGGCTAGTACCACTTGAGCCACAGCGCGCCACTTCTGGCTTTTTTCTTTTTGCTTATGTGGTGCTGAGGAATCGAACCCAGGGCCTCATGCATACAAGACAAGCGCTCTACCACTGAGCCACCTTCCCAGCCCCTGCAATAAAGCTTCTAATTATCCTCTATCATATTTTTGGCAAAATGACTTAGTGTGTTTTTCTTAATTATTTATTACTTAAAAGATAGATTTCTTCCATATTTCTCCACTATTATGAATAATATTTTATGAAGACTTATATGCAAATGTATGAATGGACATAAATTGATTGTGCTTCTATAGATACATAAGAATGGCATTATTGAATGATTTGGTAATATCATGTCTACTTTTTTGAGGAACTCACAGATTTTTCTCCAAAATGACTGCGTTGTTTCACATTGCCAGCATTGTACAAATATTTGTGTATTTCTGCTTTTTCTGCTATGATATTAATTATACCTATTCTAGTGTCTATGAAATGGTACATCATTATGACTTTAATTTGAATTTCCCTAATGACTAATGATGTAGAGAATTGTTTTGTACACTTATTGTTCATTCATGTATCTTGGTTGGTGATATTTTTGTTTGTACATTTTGTTCATTTTTGATTGGGTTGTTTGTCTATTCGGATAATAAGAGGTCTTTGCAGATTCTGAATAAAATACGTAATTGAACATTTAAAAATAGCTAATATGTAAAGTCCAAGAAAATAGATGAATCACAAGAGAATGCAGATAAAAGATAGTGAACCTATGGACTGTGAGGTTTTTAAGCTCTGTGTCTTTATTTCTGAAAATACTGTGAAAAAGCAATCATTTTTCATCCTGTAAGCACTACTTTTCTTTCCTCTATTCTCATAATTTTTTGGCTATCATTTTCTTTTAATAATAGATAATGCAATAAGATCTTAATCATTCTATACTTATTTTGTCTTTATGGTTATTCACAAAAAATCCTAATAATGGATCAGATGGAGAAATAAAAATAAAGTTCATGACCTTCATTTTATGAACTATCTATTGAGAAATACAGTCATTCCCTATGTAATTTCCTAGTATAGATTTGGAAAGAATGGCTGTAAGGCCACCATATGTCTCTCACCTTCCTCTGGCAGTTACTGTTCCTGGGATGATCTCATTCTTAGCAGTTCCTGGAAACCATAAACTAGAAAACCTGGCAGAGAAGGGCATAGTGTATGCATATCTGATGAAACAGGAATCTGCAAATCTTGTCCCATCTGTGTCTAAACTACTAAATTAGGTTACAATAAGCAAAACTGTGGTTATTTGAAAAGTATTGCCAGTGGCCTTTGACCACATGTGACCTTTCATAAACAGAAAGTGATACTATGACATTTCTAAATGATGTATTCCATGGACTTCTGGCAATTTAACTTATGGTTTAGTTGAGGAAGAGTCAAGATTCTTTACATACAAGTACTCATTTTTATTCTATAGTCTAGTTGCTTCCTTCCCCACAGATTGGTTAATATACAGGACATCATGTACTGTTTGATTTTTAAAAAAACCAATGTGAAACAAAAAAATAAATAGGTCCCTACACATCAAAATTCAACCATCAATTAGAATCATTTTTATATTAATTCTACTCCATAAAAGCTAAAATCTTATGAAATTACATATTTGAACTTTCCCTCTTACTGAATTTTACATCTTACACCTACATTCTAACATTTACCTTTTTTGTTTAACAGTACTGCCACTATAGTCTATAGTATTCTACCACCTGAGTCATAACTACACTTCTGGATTTCTGGTGTTTAATTGAAAATAAGAGTTTTATGGATTTCCTTTCCTGACTTGGTTTTGAACCATAATTCTCATATTTCAACCTTCTGAGTAGCTAGGATCAATTCTTCACTACTATAAAAAAAATACTAAAATACAACTCAACATCTATATAGCACATTGAAATGCTATAGCCCAAAATTGAATAAAACTATGGACTTTCTGATTCTTCAAATACCATTGCGTTATTATGAATCTCAAATATCATAAGTTTGTATGTATAGGTTAAATTGGTTTGGAAGCTTGTTCAACCACTTTGCAAAGCAGTATGGAGGTTCCTCAAAAGACTCCACATAGAGCTCCCCTATGAACCAGCAATCCCACTTTTGGGCATTTACCCAAACGATCACAAACAAGGCCATACTAAGGCTACCAGCACAACTATGTTTATTGCAGTATTATTTACTATAGCTAAGATATGGAACCAACCCAATGCTACTCAGTAAATGAATGGATCAAGAACATGTGGTATATATACACAATGGAATTCTATGCCTCCATCAGAAAGATTGGCATTGCCCCATTTGTTAGGAAATGGACAGGCTTGGAAAAAATTATATTAAGTGAAGTAAGCCAAGCCCAAAGAAACATAGATCCCATGGTTTCCCTTATTTACAATACCTAGTATATGTCTGAGTCAAGCAGAAAAGGTCAGATAAGGTGATGTTAGGGAAATGAACCCTAAGATATGTATTCAAATGTGATTTTCTTTCATGCAATTGTTTCTAACACATTTATAAGATTATTTATTTGTTGCTTTGTATGTCCCTTCCCAAAGTATAACCCCTGCTTTCACTGTATTTGATGTCGGTATAATTTGTGGAGGGGAAGAGGAAAAACAAATCGTTTAAATAGGGATACAGGTGGACCCATTGCAACAATGAGATGTACAAGTCGTTATGTCGAAAACGAACTTTACAACTTTGCTGTGGGGGGGCGAGGAGGATTGGGTGTGGGGGTGGATGGGAAGGAATGGGAAGGGGAAACAAAGGAGGAGGCTACAATGCTTGATAAGAAATATACTCATTATCTTGCCCATGTAATTATAACCCCTCTGTACAGTATTTTCACAATTTAAAAAAAAAAGAAAAGAAAGAAAAAAAATTGGTTTGGAAGGTGTCAATAAATAAAAGAAATCAAATTTACTTTTTCTGAATAAATTCTTGAACCAGTCCAGGAGTCAAAAAAGTGGTTCGTGTTCACAGAAGTTTGTCATATAAATTCCTTCCATTGGTAATGTGTATTAAGTAATGCTGTGTGCTGGGTGTGAAAGTTTTTGTTTTTCTCACTCTAATGACATGGATCCAAAACCCTCAGTGCTAAGACTTCACGCAATTATTTTACTAGAAGGCTGCAGCACAAAACCTATCAAACTACCTCTGGGTGCTACCATTATGTACAACGGAATACAATAATCTTGCACAGAGAGCTTATATTTTTATCTTTGCTTTATTCTTTTAATTTTTTTTTTTTTGGGGGGGGGTCCGGTCGTGGGGCCTGAACTCTGGGCCTGGGCGCTGTCCCTCAGCACTTCAGCTCAAGGCTAGTGCTCTACCACTTGAGCCACAGCACCACTTCTGGCTTTTTTCTTTTTGCTTATGTGGTGCTGAGGAATTGAACCCAGGGCCTCAGGCATGCAAGGCAAGCACTCTACCACTGAGCCACCTTCCCAGCCCATCTTTGCTTTATTCTTAAATCAGTAATTTTTATTAATTTTAGATATTCAAATAGGTAAGAAATAGTATCGTAACATAACTTCAATTTGTCTTTTCTGTTATTATAGGATAACTTTGTTTTTATTTGTAGCTTGTAACTCTAGAATGAATGACTATTGTTTTTGGTTTGTAACAGTTATCTTTAGAACACTTTAAAAATCATAAAAAAAATCCTTCTATTTACTATTTATTTATTTATTGTCAGCCATGGGGCTTGAACACAGGGTCTATTCACTGTCCCTGAGCTCTATTTCTCAAGGCACTTAGTGTTCTATCACCTTGAATCACAGCTCCACTTCTGATTTTCTGGTGGTTAATTAGAAGTAAGAGTCTCATAGACTTTCCTGCCCAGTCTGGCTCAACCTCAGATCTCAGCCTCCTGATAGCTAGGATTACAGATGTGAGCCACCATTTTAATAAGTTTTAGAGTCGTTTACTTTATATTTCTGTAGACACTTTTCTGGCATTTTTATGACATCATGATATGTTTTAATGGTTTTTGTTGTTATTTTTTTTTTGGTCGTGGAGCTTGAACTTTGGGCTTGGGCTCTGTCCCTGAGCTTTTCAGCTCAAGTCTTGCACTCTACCACTTGAGCCATAGCACCACTTCCAGTTTTCCATTGGTTTACTGGAAACAAGAGTCTCATGAACTTTCGTGCCAGGGCTGGCTTTGAACCAGGATCCTAAGATCTTAGCCTCCTGAGTAGCTAGAATTATAGGCATGAGCCACCGGCGCCTGGCTTAATGTTTCTTGATAGTGAAGATGTAACAAATAATAAAATTTTCTTTCCTCATGGTTCAGAAATTTTTCTTTAAAATGTGTCTCCATTTTTCCTTACTTTTGGAAGATATACTCCAGGTTTATATCGAAATTGCTTCTCATACAAAATGTGTGCTACTATCCTTATATGCAATCCTCTATAATAATGTATCATTTTTAGTTTGGCTGTTATTAATTTTTACCCTTTGCATTCGGAAAATCAATTTTGATATGTATGGTTCTGAATTGTTTGTGTCTATCGTGTCTGCCAATCCCTGAGCTTTTTTCAACAGTGGGTTATAGTTTTCATAAAATTTGAAAATCTTGTTATTTCCCTTCCCCTCCCCAAATTAGAAAAATGTATATCCAAGATATAGGGCAACGAATTAAATACATTGAAAACAGGGGTGATACTGTGGGGGAGGGACATACAAAGCAACAAAGAAATCATCTTATAAATATGTTAGAAACAATCACATGAAAGAAAAAAACATTTGAATACGTATCTTGGGGTTCATTTCATCTAACATCTTTTTTTTTAATTTTATTTGTGAACATACGGTACAGAGGGGTTGCAATTACATGGGCAAGATAATGCGTACATTTCTTACCAAGCATTGCAGCCTCCTCCTTTGTTTACCCTTCAGCTCCCTTCCCAGCCTCCCCCCTCCCTTCATCTAACATCTTATCTGACCTTTTCTGCTTGTCTCAGACATATACTAGTTACTGCATAAGAGAAGCCATGGGACCCACATTTCTTTGGGCCTGGCTTACTTAACTTACTTAGAAAAAATTATATTAAGTGAAGAAACATCTTTGTTGTTTCTATGTCTATATCTCCATATTATTTGGATGCTTTCTTGTTATTATGAACCATATTTTTCTTTTTTCTGCATGCATACAAACATGAGGGATTCCATATCTGAACTTACATATATTGTGCTACTGTTATGACTTGTTTATTTTTTTTCTTTTTAACATATATTTTTTATTGTAAAGATACTGTACAGAGGGGTTACAGTTACATGAGTAGGGTAATGAGCACATTTCCTGTCAAGCATTGTTTCCCCTTCCTTTGTTTTCCCCCTACCATGCCTTTCTTCCCCACTTCCCCAACTCCTCCTTCCCCCAAAATTGTAAACTTCCTTTTCTTTTTTTTTCTTTTTTAATTTCAAAATTTTTTTCTTTTTATTTTTATTGTGAAAATACCATACAGAAGGGTTAGAATTACATGGGCAAGTTTCTTTATTTTTTTTTTTAATTTAATTTAATTTTATTTGTGAACATACTGTACAGAGGGGTTACAATTACATGGGCAGGATAATGCATACATTTCTTACCAAGCATTGCAGCCTCCTCCTTTGCTTTACTCTTCACATCCCTTCCCAGCCTCCCCCCTCCCCCCCAATCCCAATCCTTCTCCTTCCCCCCCTTCCCTCCCCCTCCCCCGCACCAACGTTGTAAAACTCGTTTTGGACATGACAACTTGTACTTCTCATTGTTGCAACAGGTCCACCTGTATCCTTAAACAACTGGTTTTTCCCCATCTCCTCCACAAGTTATACTGACATCAAATATAGTGAAAGCAGGGGTTATAGTGTGGAGGAGGGACATACAAAGCAACAAAGAGATAATCTTATAAATGTGTTAGAAACACATGCATGAAAAAAAAACATTAAAATACATATCTAAGGGTTCATTTTCCTGACATCACATTATCTGACCTTTTCCGCTTGACTCATACATATACTAGATATTGCAAATAAGGGAAACCATGGGACCTAGGTTTCTTTGGGCCTGGCTTACTTCACTTAATATAATTTTTTCCAAGTTTTTCCATTTCCTAATAAATGGGGAAATGTCATTCTTTCTGATGGAGGCATAGAATTCCATTGTGTATATATACCACATTTTCTTGATCCATTCATCTACTGAGGGGCATCTGGGTTAGTTCCAGATCTTAGCTATGGTAAATAATGCTGCAATAAACATTGTTGTGCTGGTAGATTTAGTGTGGTCTTGTTTGTAAACATTTGGGTAAATGCCCAAAAGTGGGATTGCTGGGTCATAGGGGAGTTCTATGTGTAGTCTTTTGAGGAACCTCCATACTGCTTTCCAAAGTGGTTGAACAAGTTTACATTCCCACCAACAATGAAGTAAGGTTCCTTTCTGTCCACATCCCCTCCAGCATCTGTTGTTGTTAGAGTTCTTGATTTTTGCCGTTCTAACTGGGGTGAGGTGATCTCAAGGTTGTTTTGATTTGCATTTCTTTTATGGCTAGGGATGTTGAACATTTCTTCATGTGTCTATTGGCCATCCTTCTTTCTTCTTCAGAGAAGTTTCTCGTTAAGTCTTTTGCCCACTTATTTATTGGGCAGTTATTTCTTTGAGGATTTGTTGTTGGGGGGTTTAATTTTTTGAGTTCCAAGTATATTTTAGATATGAGACCCTTGTCTGTTGTATGGCTAATAAAGATCTTCTCCCAATCTGTGGGCTTTCTATTGATCTTGCTAGCTATGTCATTTGCCCTGCAGAAGCTCTACAACCTTATGCAATCCCATTTGTCCAACCTTTCTTTGATATGTTGTGTTTCCGGGTCTCTATTCAGAAAATTTCGGCCTGAGCCAAGGAGACCCAGGGTTTCTCCTATTCCATCCTGTAATGTTTTCAGAGTGTCTGCTTTGACTTCAAGGTCTTTGATCCATTTGGAGTTGATTCTGGTGCAGGGTGATATATAAGGATCTAGCTTTAGTTTTCTACATGTAGTTAACCAATTTTGCCAGCACCATTTACTGAAGAGGCTGTCTGTCTTCCATTCTATTGTTTTAGCTCCCTTATCGAAGATTAGATGGCTATAGGTCTGTAGGTTCATTTCTGGGTTTTCAATTCTATTCCATTGGTCCTGAGGTCTGTTCTTATGCCAATACCACACTGTTTTGATTACTATGGCTTTATAGTAGAGTTTGAAATTTGGTATTGATATTCCTCCAGCAGTGTTCTTTCCGTTGAGGAGCGTTTTTGCTATTCGGGGTCTTTTATTGTTCCATATGAATTTTTGGATTGCCTCTTCTATTTCCTTGAAGAATGAGTGTGGAATTTTGATAGGTATTGCGTTGACTTTGTAGATAGCCTTGGGAAGTATTGCCATTTTCACGATGTTAATCTTTCCAATCCAGGAGCATGGGAGGTTTTGCCATTTTTTTAGTTCTGTGTTGGTTTCCTTTTTCAAGATTTTAAAGTTTTCATCATAGAGGTCCTTCACTTCTTTAGTTAAGTTAATTCCTAGGTATTTTATTTTTTGTGGGGCTATTACAAATGGAGTTGCTTTCGTAATTTCAGCCACACTTTTCTCATTGTTGGCATACAGAAAAGCCATTGATTTTTGGGGGTTAATTTTATAACCTGCTACTTTGCCAAAGTTTTGAATCAGCTTGAGTAATTTGGGAGTGGAGTCTATGGGATTCTTTAAATACAAGATCATGTCATCTGCAAAGAGGGAGAGTTTTATTTCTTCTTTCCCTATTTGGATCCCCTTTATGTCTGCATCTTGTCTTATTGCTGTAGCTAGGCATTCTAATACTAGATTGAAGAGAAGTGGAGAGAGTGGGCATCCTTGTCTTGTTCCTGAGTTAAGAGGAAATGGCTTTAGTTTTTCACCATTGAGTATAATGCTGGCTGTAGGTTTGTCATATACAGCCTTTATTGTATTGAGGAATGTTCCATGGATTCCTAATTTTTCCAAAACCTTCATCATAAAGGGGTGTTGGATCTTGTCGAATGCTTTTTCTACATCTATTGAGATAACCATGTGGTTCTTATTCTTGCTCCTGTTGATGTGATGAATAATATTTATTGATTTCCGTATATTGAACCAGCTTTGCATCCCTGAAATGAATCCTGTTTGATCATGGTGTATGATTTTTTGGATGAATTGTTGAAGTCGGTTGGCCAAAATTTTGTTGAGAAGTTTTGCATCAATGTTCATCAAAGAAATGGATCTATAGTTCTCTTTCTTTGATGAGTCCCTGCCTGGTTTTGGGATGAGGGTTATGATGGCTTCATAGAATGTGTTCGGTAGTGAGCTATCTCTTTCAATTTCATTGAAGAGTTGGAGGAGAATTGGTGTGAGCTCTGCTTTGAAGGCCTTGTAAAATTCCGCTGTAAAACCTCTGGTCTTGGACTTTCCTTAGCTGGGAGGTCTCTTATTGCTGTTTCTATTTCAGTGCTTGATATGGGTCTCTTAAGATAGTTTAACTCATCTTGGTTTAGTTTTGTCATGTCAATATTTGCTAGGAAAACGTCCATTTCTGTCAAGTTCTCAAACTTATTAGCATAAAGTTTTGAGAAGTATTCCCTTATAATGTTCTGAATCTTGGTTGTTTCCGTGGTGATGTTTCCATTCTCATCTCTGAGTTTATTAATTTGGGTGTGTTCTCTTCTTTTTCTGATAAGATTTGCTAAGGGTCTGTCAATTTTGTTAAGTTTTTCGAAGAACCAACTCTTTGTTTTGTTAATTATTTCTATAGTTTTTTTGGATTCTAATTCATTTAATTCTGATTTAATTTTGATTATTTCTTTCCGTCTACTGGATTGGGGTTTATCTTGCTGCTCTTTTTCAAGGAGGTTTAGATGTGTCATTAAATTGTTAGTTTCAGATCTCTCCAATTTGTTGATGTAGGAGCTCAGAGCTATAAACTTGCCTCTGAGTACTGCCTTTGCTGTGTCCCAGATGAGCTGGTAGTTTGTGTGTTCATTTTTGTTGAATAGCATGAACATTTGAATTTCCTTTCTAATCTCTTCCATGACCCACTCATGATTCAGCAGTGTGTTGTTCAGCCTCCATGTGATGCCGGACTTTCTTTGGTGGCTTTTGGTGTTGAGTTCTAATTTTATTCCCTTTTGGTCAGAGAGGATGCAAGGTATAAATTCAATGTTTCTGAATTTAGACAAGTTTGCTTTGTGGCCTAAAATGTGGTCTATTTTAGAAAACGTTCCATGTGCTGCTGAGAAAAACATGTATTCTGATGCTGCTGGGTGAAATGTTCAGTAGATGTCTGTTAAGTCTAGTTGATCTATGAAGCTGTTTAGATCTGCAGTTTCTCTGTTGAGTTTTTGCCGAGTTGATCTATCTAGTGGGGAGAGTGGTGTGTTAAAATCCCCAACAATTAATGTCTTTGGATCTATATGGGATTTGAGGGAAAGTAGTGTTTCTTTGATAAATTTGGGTGCTCCATTGTTTGGCGAATAGATATTTAGAATTGTAATATCCTCCTGAAGGAGAGATCCTTTAATTAGTATGTAGCGACCTTCTTTATCTCTTCTCATGAATTTTAATTTGAAGTCTATTTTATCTGATATTAGGATTGCAACTCCCGCCTGTTTATGGGGTCCGTTTGCTTGGTAGATTTTGTTCCAGCCTTTAACATTGAAAATGTGTTTGTTTTTATGGGCAAGATGTAACTCCTGCAGGCAGCAGATAGAAGGGTCTTGTTTTTTAATCCAACTAGACAGTCTATGTCGCTTAATTGGAGAGTTCAGTCCGTTAACATTAAGAGATAGGACTGAGAGGTATTTGGGAGTTCCTGCCATGTTGTCCACCTTCTTGGGGGCTGTAAAAACTGGGTTCTTCCTATGGTTCTTGGATTCTCAGTTTGGGAGCAGTTTCTTGGCCTTTATTGCGGTCTTGTTGGTTTTCTATGTGTAGGACATCTTTAAGAATCTTTTGTAGGACTGGTTTGGTGGAAATGTATTGTTTCAATTTTTCTTTGCTATGGAAGATTTTTATTTGGCCTTCAATTATGAAGGAGAGTTTAGCTGGGTACAGTATTCTTGGTTGATAGTTGTTTGTTTTTAGGGCATGGCATACATCATTTCAGGCTCTTCTTGCTTTGATTGTCTCTGCTGAGAAATCTGAGGTGATTCTAATTGGTTTCCCTTTATAGGTGATTACCCTTTTCTCCTTGACAGCTTTAAGGATCTTTTCCTTGGTCTGAGTTGATCCTGTGTGGATTATAATGTGACAGTGGGATGTCCTATTCTGGTCTGGTCTATTTGGGGTTCTAAAGGCTTCTTGTATCTGAATAGGCCTATCTTTTTGCATGTTTGGGAAGTTCTCTGCTAGGATCCTGTTAAACAAATTTCCTAGACCATTAACTTCTGTTTCTAGGTGCTCCTCTACACCCATTATCCTTAGATTAGGCCTTCTGATGGTGTCTTCCAGGTGTTGGATAGATCTATCATATTTCTTGGACTTGTCTTGGATGGTTGTATGTTCTTTCTCTATAATATCTAGGCTGTCTTCAATCCCTGAGATTCGATCTTCTGCATGGTCTAACCTGCTGTCAAGACTCTCTACTTTGTTTTTTATCTCTTTTCCTTCTAATTGGTCAGCTTTGATGGCTTCAAGTTCTTTGTTGAAGCTCTGTTTTAGGTCTTGTATGAATTTCTTTACTTCCTTAATTTGGTGTTCACTGTTTGTTCTCAAATCACTTAGTTGATTGGTTATGGTTTCTTTGGACTTCCATTCCTTATGTTGGGTTCCATTCAGCATTCCCTTTGTGGTCTCCCTGACTTCCTTCAGCTCTTTGTTAATGGATTCCATGAATGCCTTTAGTGATCTTTGTGTATTCTCTACCTGGTCTCTCAATTCCTGTATTACTCTTTGATTAGCTTCCTCCTGTTCGTGGGATTCCTGCAGTTCTCTTTCCTCCAGTTCGTGGGATTCCTGCAGTTCTCTTTGAGTGTTCTCAACCTGCTCAGGCCATTCCTCCCTTTCTCTTTGAGTATTCTCAAGTTGTTCACGCAAATCCTGTATCAGTTTTTGAGTAGCTTCCTCAAGCTTATGATATTCCTGTATAAGCTTTTGGGATGCCTCCTCTCTCTCCCTTTCACGCTCATACAGAAATTTGACAGAAGTTGTCAAACTTCTCATTTATCATGTTTGCCAGCAGTGTTTGTAGAGCTATTTGGGAACTCTCCTCTGGATTATTCATTATCTGTTCTGACCCCTGATTATCAAGATTGGGAATTGAGATATCCGGATTTGCCATTTTTCTTGTGTTTTTCCGGCTTACTCTGCCCATTTGAGATGAAAACAGCACCCGTTTTGTGCTAGAACAGTATCTTAAGGCAACCATCAATCAAAGTTTGCATTTGTACAGTCAATAGTCTACAGATACAATCTAGTTCAATAGATACATCTATTCAACATCAAACAACTATATGTTAAAGGGCTTCGAACCGCAGAGAAGAATTTGGAAAACCAGAAATTATTAGGGTTAGGGAGAGATGTGGGTAAAAAGAATAGATTGGTGTGGGGAGGCACAGGGAGAGTTAACTAAGTCCTAATCCCAATGCAGGAAATAGGTTGGGTAGGATGCAAGTAGAGAGAGAGAGAAAAAGAAAAGGGGAAAGGGAAATGAAAAGAGACCAGAA
The DNA here is from genome assembly GCF_019054845.1 of Dipodomys spectabilis. Classification (NCBI taxonomy): domain Eukaryota; kingdom Metazoa; phylum Chordata; class Mammalia; order Rodentia; family Heteromyidae; genus Dipodomys; species Dipodomys spectabilis. The sequence continues at coordinate 7,723,806 of NW_024871113.1, forward strand.
AAAAATAGAAACGTAAAAATTAATGTTATTATGGAGATTAAAAGACCATCTATTTAGAGAGGAATGTGAGTATATTAAGAGAAGGGAAGGGGGATAGAGGAGAAGTGAAAAACTTTAAAAAAATGCTTAAAATATTATATAGGTATAAAGAGGTAGTACTGCTATTAAGGAATTTAAGTCTCAGAGGTTTTGAATTGAGTAATAAATTTGTGGATTAAGTGTGTACACAATGGGGGATAGGGTCTACTAGTTAACTACGGGTTTATCTGAGGATGTGCAGGACAAGAGTTAAGTCACATAAAGAAGATCAAAAGAAAGGAAAAGGTGAAAAGGATAAGAAAGGGAGAAAAAAAGATCAGAAGTTCAGTAGAGCTAGACAAAAACAAAAAGATAGTTAAGAAAGAAAAAGAGAAAGAAGACAAGAAAAGAAAGGAAAACACACATTCACGTATTCCTAAAATAAAAATTATAAGAGAAAAAAAAGTTACTGGAAAACAATTATTTTTTCAAAAAAGGCAAAAATTAAAGATTAATAAAATTTTTAGAAAAGGAAAAAAAATTTTTTATATATAAGGTACCAAAAAAAAAAAAAAGAAGAAAAGAAGAAGAAGAAAAAAAATTTCTTTGATTTTTTTTTTTGATTTTTTTGGGAGGGGTGGGAAGAATCCTGTATCTCCCTTTTGTCTGTAACCAGCCTCTTGTTGGAGTCTCTGGTCAGCTTGAGGTCCTGTGGCTTGATTGGTGTCTTAAGTCAGTTTGTTCGAACAGGCAGAAAAATGCTCTGCTTTACCCAAGATTTTGAGATCCCCCTCCCAGATTAGTTTAATGGGGGGGTGATCTGCTTTGAGAAACACAAAAGAGGGTAATGCAGTGGTGAGGCTAGGTTCTGGGTAGAGTTGAGGCCTTGCAACAATCAGTAGCTTTTCCCTGGGGCTATTTTGTGAAAAAACTCACAGAGCCCAGCCTGAAAGCCATTCTCAGGGTTTCTGTTTTTCAATTGATTGTTGAGGCTGCTAGAGGGAGGGGCAGCCTCTGGCTCTGGTTACCCAGTGAGGAAAGCCACTCCAATGGCTGGTGCCTGAGCTGGGTGACTTTTCCCTGGATGGAGCTGAGTCTGGCAGGTCGCTTCGCCGTTAAGTTCTTGTGACCTGCTAAATGACTCGTTTTATTCCAAGGCCTGAGTTGGAGCTCGCAGCTCCTCCGAGCTTTGTCGGTATCCAAGATGGAGATCACCGGTGCTGGGGGGGGAGGGGTGGCCTTCCCTCCTCTGCTCCCTGGGAAGGAGTGAGGATGTCGGGCTTCTACTCACGCCGAGTCTTGGATCCTGGGTCATCTCTGGTCTGCAAACTGCAGGATGAAGATGTCTGCTCCTTGTCGGTTCTTGCTGGTGTTGAGTAGAATCCGCTCGCCCGCTGCGTCTGGCTCCTTCATCCCGGACTCTCTGTGTGAGCGCTCAAGTACGGCTCTGGCTGCGGTCTCCGCCGCCGCCGCCGCCGCCGCGGAGGCTGCTGGCAAGCGCTCAGATGTGTCTTCTTGCCTTGGCTTCCCCTCTCTTGTCTAACTCTCTGTCCTGTGATGGCACACTTGGTGTGATTCTCTGGCTTAGGACTGTTGACTGGAACTCTAAAACTGCTTTCTATGCGAGAGCTTGTTCAGATTCCAGCTTCTCCTCTGCCATCTTCCCGGAACTCCATGACTCTTATTTTTATAAGGAGTTTCAAACTTTGCTCTGGAGGACAATAAAATGGCTCATTGATCTATTTTTCTTTTTTTTTTCCTTTTGGACATTTATTCCTGTCTGTAACTGCAGTATTTATTCAGAGTAAGGTCTGTTACTCAACATGCTAATGTGTTTTCTCTGTAAATCATTTATAGGTTGTTAAATGGAGAGTCTTAGGTATTTTGGTTTGTTCAGTTGTAATAAGCCTGGTCTCTTTGAGATTTTTGTACTGAAAGTATAATTTACCCTACAATGTTGCTCAAGTCTCTCTGGTAGAGACATTTGTTGTGTGAAAATGCTAAACAGTCTCTATATGGACAATTGTTCTTTAGGTGAGATATTTTTGTGACCCTATAAAAATGCATATCTTCTACAAAGCTAAAGTTTCCACAGAATGTTATTGGCAAACTTCAAGAATACTGTGTTAGTACACTGATAATCTACCTTCTGAACAAGGAGTTCAAAAAATTACTCTACATGTTTTCCAGTTTCCTATTTCTTGATGATGAGAAGGCAACTCCCATCTTCATTATTTGCTTGTGTTCTATTGCTCTGTGTGAAAGGAAGCAGAATATTCTGGAAAAAAAATACCTTGTAGGTGAAATTAGCAGCCATTGAACATCAGATCTACAAAATGTTCATTCTGTGAGCTTAAACAACTTTGTAAAGTTTCTGAATCAGGTATGATGTACACAAATATAAATATCAACATTTAGAAGAATGAGAAGGGAGAATATCAAGTACCAGTGATTTTAATTCAGCGTGGATATTTTTCTTAGGCTATGTAGACTAGCAGAACCCTTTCTCAAAACAAAAACAAATCACCTATTTCTCTTGTTAGCTATGTCAAGAAAATGTGGTATAAATACACAATGGAATTCTGTACTTCCATCTGAAAGAATGATATTGCATTATTTGTAGGACACCATAAAACTATATTAAGTAAGCCAGACCCAAAGATACATAGGTTATATGATTTCCAGCATGTGTAGTAAGCAGAATGTGCCTATAAATCTACAAGTAAACACAATGAATGTTAAAAGACAAAAAATTCCACTTGGACATGGTAAGTTAAACAGGACTCGAAACATTCACACAGTGAAACCAAATGACATTCTTACAAGAAGATCACAAAGGCTCAAAAGTGATGTGCATATGACCATATAAAATATTTATCACAATGAACTCCAAGAAATGGAAAGAACAGGTTTTTGCTATTTAGCTTTTTTATTTTGTTTTGGTTTTGTTGTTTTTTTCTCCTTTGTTTTTGATTTCTGCACCTATTTTCTTGTATGTAAGTTTATCTGTTAGGGAGAGAATAAGGAGAGCCCAGAACAAGTGGGACAAAGGGTGAACAAAGGCAGCAGTGACACTCACTAGACACTATGATGAAAATGAACTATACAAATGGGGGGAGAGTTAAGAGGGAAAAATCTGGGGGAAAATAGGAGAAAAGCTGGCATTGTTCAAAAAGAAATGTACTCATTACCTGATTTAGAACATTATAAATCTTCTATATATATCACCCTTCCAATAAAAATAAGTAAGTAATTTAAGAAACCTTACTATGTTTCATTTTGTTTTTCAATAAGCAAGAATGACAGCCACTACTTCACAGATATGTTATTGCCATTGGATAAGTTATCAGGGCATAAGCTTTTAAACAGGAAAACTGTAAACAAGAAGCACACATCGACTTTATTACATCGACTGTTTCCTATATCCCTTGACCTCTTTCCTCTGAAAAACTGACTTTATCTAAGTAAAGAGAAAAGAGTTGGTTTAAACCAATGGAAAATAGCTGGATACTGGTGGCTCACACCTGCAATCCTAGCTACACAGAAGACTAAGATATGAGAATCACAGTTCAAAACCAGCCCAAGCAGGCAAGTCGGTGAGACTCTTATCTCCAATTAAGCACCAGAAAACCATAACTGGCACTAAGTTCAAGTGGTAGACTGATATCCTTGAGAAAAAGAGTTAAGGTACAGAGACCAGGCCCTGAGTTTTAGCCCCAGGACAAAAAAGAAAGAAAAAGGAAAGTAAATGTCTTAATGAGGTAAAGACTGTGGAGAACTAGAAAAAGTTCTGGTAGAGATCAAAGGACACAACATTTAAATATTTATTTGAATATTTTGAGTTTTTATGAAGACAATTGGTTTTGTGTTAATTTTGTTACTAAACATAATTAAGGGAAAAAAGAAAAATACTATTTCTTGTATCTTAGATAATTCTCTCAAATTATCAGATTCAGTTTTTCACTTTTGCTATTCACAGTTTAAGATTTTATTTCCCAGATTTTTTTTCATTAGTTGTAGCCATAGAAATAATTTATAGCCTGTGAACTTTTACCAAATGTTCCATGCTCTATATCTGGGTAAGGCCAATAAAAAAGTCCTGTGTTTGCTCTTTCACATGATCTTTTATGTGAGGAAGAACTTTTCAGCTTCCTGCTGATGAAGACCTCGTGACTTTGTGTGGCTTTGAATGCCTGTGGGAAGGCAACTGACACACATAAGTTTGGATTCCATGTTTGAGGGGCACCAGACCCTTTTAACAAATACTGCTTTTATGCAAATAGTTTATTTTTTTAAGAGAATTTGCAGATAGTTTGCAAGCTAGAAGAGTGTCTCTGGCTGAGGGACAAATAAAAACCTTCCACACAAGGAAAAGATATATTGAAACAATGTATCTTCATCAAACCAGCATTACAGAAAATCCTCAAAGATGAAATCCTACAAGAGCATGATTAGCAATGAAATGGCCCCCAAGTGGAAAAGCAGGTAATCATACCAAGAATTGACAAGGCACAGCCCCTAAAAAGGACAGATAAAATGGCAGGCACTAACAATCACCCCTCAATCCTAACTCTCAACATCAATGGACTTACCTCTCCAATTAAATGCCGTAGACTGACTAGTTGGATCAAAAAGCAAGATCCATCTTTCTTCTGTCTCCAAGAGACAGATCTTGCCCACAAATACAAACATATTCTGAAAGTAAGAGGCTGGAATAAAATCTATCAAGCAAACAGGCCCCATACACAAGTGGGAGTTGCAATCCTAATATCAGATATATTGGACTTCAAATTAAAACTAGTGAGAAGAGACAAAAAGTCATTACATACTAATAAATGTATTACTCCTACAGGAGAATATAACAATCCTAAACTATGTTTTCTTCAGGTCTCAAATCAGTTTTCCTCATAATTCCTTCCTTCCTTCCTTCCTTCCTTTCTTCCTTCCTTTCTTCCTTCCTTCCTTTCTTCCTTCCTTTCTTCCTTTCTTTCTTTCTTTCTTTCTTTCTTTCTTTCTTTCTTTCTTTCTTTCTTTCTTTCTTTCTTTCTTTCTTTCTTTCTTTCTTTCTTTCTTTCTTTCTTTCTTTCTGTCATGGAGCCTGAACTCTGGGCTTGGGCGCTGTCCCTGTGTCTTCAGCTCCTACAGCGCCCCTTCCGGTTTTCAAGTGGGTTATTGGAGATAAGAGTCTCACGGACTTTCCTGCTCGAGCTGGCTTTGAACCGTGATCCTCAGATCTCAGCCTCCTGAGTAGCTAGAATTACAGGCATGAGCCACCAGCACCTGGCTAAGTGGAAACTTTCTTAATAAACGCCCAGAAACACAACAAATCAAAGAAAGGTTGTATAAGGGATTGCATTTAAGGGCAGAGTTTCTGCAAAGCAAAGGACATAGCTAGCTATGATAAATAGAAAGTCCACAGATTGAGAGATCTTTACTAGGCATACAACAGACAAGGACCTCAGATTTAAAATGTATGTATAGTTCAAGAAATTTAATTCCCCCAAAACAAACCCACAAAGAAATAACCACTCCATTAACAAGTGAGCTAAAGAGCTAAAGAGAAATTTTGAAAAGACAAAAATAGAAAACAATTTAAAAAAATTTAAGAACAATTGGATAGAACAACAGATGCTGGAGGGGATGTGGACAGAAGGGAATCCTACTGTGTTGTTGCTGAGAGTGTAAACTTGTTCAACCACTTTGGAAAGCAGTATGGAGGTTCCTCAAAAGATTCCACATAGAGCTCCCCTATGACCCAGCAATCCCACTTTTGGGCATTTACCCAAACGATCACAAACAAGGCCATACTGAGGCTACCAGCACAACTATGTTTATTGCAGTATTATTTACCATAGCTAAGATATGTAACCAACCCAGATGCCCCTCAGTAGATGAATGGATCAAGAAAATGTGGTATATATACACAATGGAATTCTATGCCTCCATCAGAAAGAATGACATTGCCCCATTTGTTAGGAAATGGAAAGACTTGGAAAAAATTATAATAAGTGAAGTAAGCCAGGCCCAAAGAAACATAGGTCCCATGGTTTCCCTTATTTGCAATATCTAGTATATGTGTAGGACAAGCAGAAAAGGCCAAAAGCTATGTACATATAAGCATGTACATATAAGCATATAAGATGATGTTAAGTGAAATGAACCCCAAGATAGGCACACAAATATCTTTTTCGTGCTTGCTATTGTTTCTAACATATTTATAATGTACCATGTGATTTTCTGGTTGCTTTGTATGCTCCTCCCCCTGAGTATAACCCCTATTTTCACTGTATTTGATGTAGGTGCTCTGCATCTTGTATATAGACTTCTCTAATTTGGGGAGGGGAAGGGAAAAAACAAAATGCTTAAATAAGGTTACAGGTTGACCCATTGTAACAATGAGATGTACAAAATACTATGTTGAAAAATGAACTTTACAACTTCGGGGGGGTAGTTGTGGAGGTAGGAGGGAAGGGATGGTAGGGGGGAAACAAAGGAGGAAGCAACAATGCTCAGTAGGAAAAGTACTCATTACCTTGCTCATGTAACTGTAACCCCTCTGCACTGCATTTTTACAATAAAAAAACGTACCCACCCCCCCCCAAAAAAAAGACTTAAAGAGAGATTTCTCTGAAGAGGGAATGAATACAAATGGCTAAGAGATACATGAAAAAATGCTCAGCATCTCTGGCCATAAAAGAAATGCAAATCAAAACAACATTGAGATTCCACCTTACACTAGTTAGAATGGCCATTATCAAGAAAACTAACAGATGCTGGTGGCAATGTGTCCAAAGGAGAACTCTACTACACTGTTGGTGGGAATGCAAACTTGTCCAACCAGTCTGGACAGCAGTGTGGAGTTTCCTCAAAAGACTAAACATAGACCTCCCCTATAACCTAGCAATCCTACTCCGGGGCTTTTTCGCAAATTACCACAAACAAGGTCACACTAAAGCTATAACCACAACCATGTTCATTGCAGCATTATTTATCATAGCTAAGTTATGGAAAAAAACCCTGATGCCCCCCAATAGATGAATGGATCATGAATACATGGTATATATACACAATGGAGTTTTATGTTTCCATCAGAAAGAATGGCATTGCCTCATTCATAAGGAAATGGAACAACTTGGAAAAAATTGTATTAACTGAAGTAATCCAGACCTAAAGAAAAGTAGGTTGCATAGTTTCCCTTATTTGTGAGAACTAGAATATGTCTATCATATACTTTTATTTTGGGGGGTGGGGTTGGTCATGGGGCCTGCACTCTGGGCCTGGGTGTTGTCCCTCAGTTCTTCAGCTCAAGGCTAGCGCTCTACCACTTGAGCCACAGCAGAGCTTCCGGCTTTTTCTGCTTATGTGGTGCTGAGAAATTGAACCCAGGGCCTCATGCATGCAAGGCAAGCACTCTGCCACTAAGCCACCTTCCCAGGCCCTGTCTATCATATTCTTAACAGGAGATCTCAATAATCCAATTTCTTAGTGCATACGACCATATATAATGAAACACATCAACATGAACTCCAAGATATGGAAACAAGAGGTTCTTATTATGTACTACATGTCATTGTTGTTGTTTTTTTCCTTAGTTTTATGTACCTTATGCCTTGTGTATAAAATTAATCAATATGTGAAAGGGAAAGGGGATCACAGAAACAGCAGGATAAATGATGAACCAATGCAACATTAATATTCACTTGACACTATGTTAGAAATGAACTTTACAACTTGGGGAGAGGGTAATAGGAAGGGGAAAGCAGGAAAAATTGAGGGATGGGGTAACAATGATAAAAAACAAATGTAATCATACCTTATGTATATAACTGTAATCCCCCTGCTCATCACCTTTTCAATTAAAATAATTTTTTTTAAAATAGCCAAACATTTAACTATCACATTTAAACAGAGGGTCACATAAAATATTTTTATTTTGAGGATAATGAATAATTTAAAAATTCCTAAATTTACAAACTGCTTTCGTGGATGATTATAGAAGGCTAAGGAGTCTTATTTAGAAAGCAACTCTGGACTGACGTTTCCATGTATATTGCAAATGACCTATGTTCCGAAAAAGCCTGATGTCTCTTGGTAGATCATACAATAAAACTTATACATAAGGGGCTGGGAAGGTGGCTCAGTGGTAGAGTGCTTGCCTTGCATGCATGAGGCCCTGGGTTCGATTCCTCAGCACCACATAAGCAAAAAGAAAAAAGCCAGAAGTGGTGCTGTGGCTCAAGTGGTAGAGCACTAGCCTTGAGCTGAAGAGCTGAGGGACAGCACCCAGGCCCAGAGTTCAGGCCCCACGAACGGACCAACAACAAAAAAATTCTTTTAAATCTTATACATTGCCCACATACTATATTTATTATATTTGACCAAAACAAAAGCAAGTATTGTGATTCAGGTTATATATTTTTCTTAGAATCAAAGGAGCCTAATTCAATGTTCAATAAGGCAAGAGAGAAAACTCACCCCAAAGCTATGGCTCTCTCTTCTGTCAATAGATAATGTATTTGAAAAAAAATTGTTAGTAACCACAATTGTAGCTAAAACTGAAAACAAAAGCAAAGTTTGTTTTGCCATTCTTTATTCTCTTGGTAGTTGGCCTGATGACAAGGGCATTGAAAGCATTCTTATAATCTGCCGGTCTTTTTTCACTTCCCCACATATAAATTTCAACTGAGAATAAAAAATTTGGAGTGCTAGCCTCTCACTATCTCTCTTTATGTATAAATCTTAGCTCGTTAAATTTAGCAGTGTTTTAAAGATAAGTCCTCAACTGATTTCAAATATCAGTTGCAGACTTTTCATTTTATTGTCTGATAAAAGTTCGACGATCATAACATAAGCAAGAACTAAAACAACAAATATTTACATTGACCATAAAGAATTCCCGTCCAATTATAGATGAATTGGAAGAGTAGTGTATAAATTAAGGAAATTTAAAACTCCAAAAATTTAGTTGCTTTTTTTATTTCTCATGTAAAATAATGTATTTCTTTCTTGGATCTTAGCAATCAATTGCTTGACAACAATATGAGAAGGAGTATTGGAAGGCCAAATATTATGATAAAATTCATGAGCATGAAAAGCAACACTAAATAACCAACTTAAAGCATTCAAAGCAGAAGCATCATATGGCAATCAGAGAAGAAAGGAGGAAGTGTGTTCTCCTTATTTGTGTTCTAGAGTTTTAAAATGAATATTTGTCCTACAAATATAATTTTTAATTTGGCAAATACTTCAAAATTCTCTCAAAGCAAGCAAGCTTAGAGAACATAATCTCTGTGAGACTGGCAAGAGATATTCAGTAAAGAAGAAATAATATGTGGGTTATTGAAGAATATAATTAGTAGAAAAATTGCCAAACATGTGCAAATACAAATGATGTATAAAAATTGTTTCCTTTCCAAAAATTGGGGAAAAGAATAAAATCCTTTCTTCCTCTCATTTAAATGCTGGAGACAAACAAAATCAAGCATTTTTTTTCCAAGTGGGAAAAAAAGTATCACTCTCTCTAAATCAATCCACTGAAGAAGTAGGTGTTAGAGACATATTGAAGTCTATTACATGAGAAATGAATAAATTGTTTTTTATTGTTTGGACTACTGAGAACTAATGGATAGTCTTACTACAGCTCAAGATGGGTTTTTAGCAAATTTAGTTACCCAAAACGGTGTAATTCTATTATATTTGAAAAATGTTGAAACTAAAGATGTTTTCTATAAAAGGAAACCCTTCTTAAAATAATTACAGTATAATAACAACTGTATTGTAAAAAATAATAAAATCATAGCCATTTTTAACAACATTGTGTTTCAAATAGTATGTACAGATCCTAATACTTAATCTAAAAGTTTGTGACATTTGTTCACAAATGTGTGTGCACATCTGTATATGTAGATATTTTACCATTTTACCTTAATTGCATTTGAGACACTATTGAGAAAATAAATTGTAATATATTTAGATATGTCCAATTTATTGGACAAGTTTTGTTCACAGAACACAGTTTTAGCCACATTGTTGAAACCTAAATGGCTATGCTTAAAATATTCTGCTTATCATTACATATAACAAAACCAAGAATAAGTAGAAGCAAAAAATAATGGCTATTCAACTCATAGTGTGACCACACAAGCCCACTGAAATATCATGTTCTTAAATAACTTTCATATGGGTTTTTATATAATTGCATTACTTCCTCAGTTTTTTTTTTCTTTTTTCTTTTGCCGGTTGTGGGGCCTGAACTCTGGGCCTGGGCACTGTCCCTCAGCTCTTCAGCTCAAGGCTAGCGCTCTACCACTTGAGCCACAGCATCACTTCTGACTTTTTCTGCTTATGTGGTGCTGAAGAATCGAACCCAAGGCCTCATGCACGCAAGGCAAGCCCTCTACCACTGAGTCACCTTCCCAGCGCCATAATTGCATTACTCCCTAACAAATGGGGTGATTTCATTCTTTCCGATGGAGGCATATGTTGTATATATATACCACATTTTCTTGATCCATTCATTTACTGAGGGGCATCTGGATTGGTTCCATATCTTAGCTATGGTAAATAATGCTGCAACCCATGGCTTCCCTTATTTGCAATAAAGGACAAGCAGAAAAGGTCAAAAGCTATGTACATATGACCAGATAAGATGATGTTAAGTGAAATGAACCCCAAGACAGGGACACAGTGTTTTTTTTTTCTTGCTTGTTATTGTTTCTAACATATTTATAATATACCATGTGATTTTTTTGTTTCTTTGTATGTTCCTCCCCCATGGTATAACCCCTGCTTTCACTGTATTTGATGTCGGTAGCCTGCATCTTGTATATACACTTTTCTAATTTGGGGAGGAGAAGGGAAAGGAAAACACAAAATGCTTAGAATAGGGATAGGGGGTGGGGGAATGTAGTTGAGATGGGAGGGAAGGAATGGTAGAGGAAAAACAAAGGAGGAGGTAGCAATGCTTGACAGGAAATGTACTTATTGCCTTGCTCATGTAACTGTAACCTCTTTGTACAGTATTTTTACAATAAAAAACATATAAAAATAATTGCATTACTTACATTACTGAAACATGATATTATAAATTCTCCAACCATAAATATCGCTTTAAATTCACAAAGCCCAATTAATGTGTCTATGTGAAATACACAAGTAATTATATGCTTTATTTATACTGGTCCTGATCGTTAATTGAACAAACTTTGTATTTTGAATAATTTTAAGTTGACTAGCCTCCTAGTCACAAAATGTATCTGCATCATGTAGATACATTTATCTACAGTATTTTAGATGCCATTCCAGTATTATTCTTTTCTTTTCATTTATTTATTACCTACCATAAGAATAAAAATGGTAATCATAGCGAACATTATTGCCAAATACTCTAAATTATCTTTGATCTGCATAGAAATTGTTCCATCTATTTATTCTTATCTATAATTTGAATCTAGAAGACTTAAATGGCTTTGGTTTATGACAGGTACCAACATAAACCTCTCTATATATAAAGGATTATAAAATGATGGAGTCCACCTTGCAACTGAAGTTGCAGCCTGAAAGAGATAGGATATTGTGTGGCACAAAGATGGAGCAAAACCAACCACATGTAATGTTTGCTTTAAAATCAATCTCAAAGCCTAGTGCTGGTTGCTTATGTCTATAATCCTACTACTCATGGAACTGAATTCCAGAGAACTGTTTTCAAAATCCAGTTAGGCAGAAAAATTCACAAGACTTTATCTCCAATTAAATAGCAAAAAGCCAGGCTGGAGGTATCATGCATGTAGTAGAACATTAGCCATGAAAAAGCCAGGAAAGACTGAGATTCCCAATACTGTGCCATAAAAGCAATTGCAAATTCTAACCTCCAAATTATGCTTCTTTCTTGTTAGATTGGTCAAATGGGATTCATTAATCTGTGGAGCTTCTGCATGGCAAAGGACATAGCTAGCAAGATATATAGAAAGCCTACAGATTTGGAGAAGATCTTCACTAGTCATACAACAGGCAAGGGCCAATAGACCTATGAAGAAATGCTCAACATCTCTGTCCATAAAAGAAATGCAAATCAAAGCCACATTAAGATTGCACCTCACCCCAGTTACAATGGCCATTATCAAAAAATCTAATAACAACAGATGCTGCCCTGGGGATATGGCCCAAAGGGAATGCCACTACACTGTTGGTACTCTGAAAAGCAGTATAGAGGTTCCTCAAAAGACTAACAAGAACTCCGTTGTGACCCAGCAATCCCATTTCTGGCATTTATACCCAAATGACCACAAACAAGGCCATACTAAAGCTCCCAACACAACCATGTTCATTGCAGAATTATTTACCATAGCTGATATGGAATCAGCCCAAGATTTCCCTCAGTAGAGAATGGATCAAGAAAATGTGGTAATATGCAAGATGCAGGGCACCGACATCAAATACAGTGAAAACAGGGGTTATTCCATGGGAGAGGAACATACAAAGAAACAAAAAAATCACATGGGTCCAACAATGAGATGTACAAGTCATTATGTCGAAAATGAACTTTACAACTTTGGTGGGGGGGGGAGGGGGAGTGGGGAGAACTGGGTGGGGGGGAAGAGGGAGGATGGGAAGGGATGGGAAAGGCAAACAAAGGAGGAGGCTATAATGCTTGATAAGAAATGTACTCCTCATCTTGCCCATGTAATTGTAACCCTTCTGTACAGTATTTTCACAATTAAAAAAATGTTAAAAAAAATCACATGGTTCATTATAAATATGTTAGAAACAATAGCAAAAAAGAAAAAAGATATTTTTTTTTATTGAGGTTGTGCACTTGGGAGGCTGAGGCTGAAAGAATAGAGTTGAAGCCAGACCACCAGTATTGGTTACATAGTAAGATGCTATTTCAAAGAAAAAGAATATATTTATATATATACGTATATATGTCTGTGTATGCATAATGTGTGCATAAACATACACTTTTGTGTACACATACATATCTATGTGTATAAAATTTTTGACAATGATTTATTGGATATAATATCAATGACAGATAACAACAGAAAAACAAAGTAAACTGGACTACATAAAAATTTAACTTTTTTTATTCTATGAATAGTATCAAAAGATACTATTCATAGAATAAAAAGATAATTCACAGAATAGAAGGACATACTTGCAATATATATATTCATGAGTGACTAATATCCAATATAGACCAAGACATAGCTCAAATGGTAGATCGCTTAGCAAATGCAAGACCCTAGGTTCAATTGCTGTAAAATATAGTATATAACATATTTTGAAAACTCAACAACAAAAAGAAGAGATGAGGATGTAGCCAAGAATTCAGTGTTCAACCTACTACAAAATTAAGATAAGTGAGGAAAGGGGTGGGTTGGGAAGAAATGGGTGAAAGTGTTGAAAGAGGTGACATTGATCAATATGCATTGTATTTATTAACTGTTTTGTTCAATGGCAATTTCTTTACACAGATGCTTAATGATAATTTTAATAATAAAAAATTATTACAAATGATTTAGTCCAAACATTGCCAAGGACTATTTCCAAAGAAAATATACAATGATCAATAAAGATAGGAAATGATGCTCAATATCACTAAATATTAGAAAAATGCTTATTATTCTGTACTGAGATACCACCTCATAACCATTAGGATGACTAATTTGGGGAGGGGAAGGGAAAAACAAATTTTTTAAATAGGATACAGGTGGACCCATTGCAACAATGGGATGTACAAGACGTTATGTGGAAAAACGAACTTTACAGCTCTGGTGGGGATGGGGGAGGTGAGGGGATGGGGACAGAGGCTGGGGTGGGGGGAGGAACGGGGCCGGAGGGGGGAAGATGGGAAGAGATGGTAAGTGGAAACAAGGGAAGAGGCAACAATGCTTGATAAGAAATGTATTCATTACTCGTAATTGCAAACTCTCTGCAGTATTTTCACAATTAAAAAACAATCCACTCTAATAAAGACAAGCATTTGGTTTGACTATCAAAAAAAATAAATTCCAAAAATTAAGGTAATTTATTTCTAAATAAATAAATAAAAGATAGGAATTACCTCTGTACTACTGGTGCATAAGAAATACAAAATGGTGCTGTTAATATGAACATCAGTATGCATGTTCTTCAAGAAAATATTACTATATAATATAGTTATTCTACTTATAACTAATACTAACCAATTCATAGCAGCAGCATTCGTAACAACTTACAACAGAAAACCTTGGTGTTTACCTCGGTTAAAAAGATAGCAAAATATGGTATATATGTATACTCGGATATCATTCACACTTAAAAAAGAAGGAACTTCTGACATATGCTACAAGATGAGACTTGAGGACATCTCATTAAGTGAAAAAAGCTGGGTACACAAAGGCAATATCTATAGGATTCCATTATATTTGGTCCCTAGAAGTACAATTGTAAATACTAGCTGGATGGAGTAAGGAGATAAGTAGTATTTAATAAGTGAAAAGATTCTATCAGGTAAATAATTCTGAATATTAATGGTGATGGTGATGGTGATTGTGCCACAATATGACTGTATTCAACCCCAATAAACTGTACCCTGAAAAACAATTAAGAGGATTTATATTTCTGTTTGTTTTTTTTTTTGGGTCCGGTCGTGGGGCCTGAACTCTGGGCCTGGGCACTGTCCTTCAGCTCTTCAGCTCAAGGCTAGCACTCTACCACTTGAGCCACAGCGCCATTTCCAGCTTTTTTCTTTTTGCTTATGTGGTGCTGAGGAATCGAACCCAGGGCCTTGAGCATGCAAGGCAAGCGCTCTACCACTGAGCCACCTTCCCAGCCCCTTATATTTCTGTTTTATCTCAATAAAACATTTTATCAATTATACTGGAAAATGTAAATTTAAAGAAGAAAATATCAAGGTCAGATAAATAGATTTAGCAATGAAGTTAAAATTTAAAAGTGAAAAATACTTAAACAATCACTTGATAATCTTATTAAGGGATTTAAATATATGTGAGTATAAGTGACTCTAAAACCCTGAGTTCCATTCCACTACTGTGTCCCATGTTTAAAGTCCCTAGCCTCATACTTGATTCAATGTTCAATAAAATGTTAGGATTGGTCAATTATTATTAAAGAGAGTCTTCAAATAAACATTTTTCTTGGTGTTATTCATTATTTTCATTTCAAAGACAAACATTTAGAGGAGCCAAGTTTGCCCACTAAGAGGAGAGGATTCTGGGAAACAGCTGACTTGGAAGCAGTCCTCATCTCCTGACCCACATCTCCAACCTCTCTCCTGATTAAAGCTGCTGTGGAACACCAGAACCATCAGAGCACAGGAAAAAGGTGTAACCTCTGTTAGCTCCTATCGGAGGACTGAAGTGGAATTCTTAAAGAACCAGGTTGAAATTTTGAAGAAAGGATTGTGAAAAATTATTTTTCCAAAAATGGAAAAATCACAACTCCACTACAAATATAAAATAGACATGTGCCATTGGTGTTTGGAAATTAATTTTTATTAATTAATGAGAAAGCAGAAAATGTTACAATGGTTAAAAATAAGCAATTCACATTGCACACATTTATAGTGATATCAGGTATATTGATATATATGTGCAGAGATTCAACACTGTGAAACTAGTCAGTATTCTCAGAGTGGTAACTAAATGTATTTTGTCAGACTTAATTTGTATTTCTATGGACAGAAATCATTTGCACTGCTCTCAATTTTCTGCAAATGAACCATCTGTCTGGTTAGGAAACAGCCTAGTGAAAGGCAAGTTATAATAGCCCAGATGGAAGAGCTGGTTAGGACATCCCTGGCTCTTTTCTTACAAAGTTTAAATACAAATAATTAAATCTAAAAAGCCAAGATTTAGTTAAAGAAAAATAATTAAATTGAGAAAGGACCAAGACAAGTTATCTTGTGTTCACAACACAAGTTTAAGTAAAGTCCTGGACAGATGAAATTCAGTTAAGTAGAAATTCTAATATTTTGAGCTAGAATTGTGAAATTATTTTAGAAAATAAAGAATTGGAGTAGATCTAGAATTTGTTCAAATTTTTCCTATGGAAAAGTAAGAATGAGGGAAAGAGAAATAGGAGTTAACCTATTTCAAAATCTCTACCTAGAGTAAGAGGGAAGATGTGAAATATCTACCTTAAGAAAATAAAAGCATCATGGTGGAATACTTGTCTTTTCTTTCCAAACGGTAGTAGAAAAATATGTTTTGGACACTGAGAACAGAAAATGGAAGAAAACTAAAAATGACAAAAAAAAAATGATGATCTAACTCCTTCTTTCCTCATTACCAAAAGCCTTTACAGATAAATCATCTTCAAATGCTAGACTGAAGAATTTCAAGTTTCCTTTTTCTGGGACAAATATCTGTATTGAAGTGCTTAATATTAACGCAAGAGTTTTTCTACTGTTGCTGTGTTAGGTTTGATTTGCTTTAGTTTAGTTCTTTGACCTAAATAAAAATAAGAAAGCTAGAAATAATGTTCTTTTACCATTGTATTGGGAGTGGCTTGGGTTTGCTCTAGTTTGAGTCTTTGACCTAAATATTAAAAACAGTTCTGACATGGAGAAAATTAATAAAGTATGGCTGTCATGTCACATTTAGATTGTGTCAATCTCTGCTTACAATCATTTAGAAGTAAGACCCAGGAAGTGAGACTAATTAGAAATATGGAGGTCCTCAGAAAGCAGACAAGGTGAGCTTGCTGCCTCTACCCATGAGATCTGACAGGAAACAACCCTAGAATTTCCCATGGTGTTAAGTGTATAGCTAAGCAAACTACAATAATCTGAAAGTGGTTTCTGTAGTGACAAAGATGTTAATTAACATCAGAGGAAGGAGACTCAGGCACAAATGGCCTTGCAGGCTTCAAATCTTTACATTTGAATAACTATAAGAATAATTACATAGTTTTGTTGCAAGTTACAGGAATACATCACATTCTTTCAAATAGAGCTTTTTGTCTGGTATAATTACACGTTTTAGAGAGGATTTCAAAAAGTACAGAGGCATATCTTCCTTGATCAGCATTTTCATAAACAATGAGGTATATTTATTAATGCTCTTTTGCATGCTTCTGCAAGGGGAGTTATTCAAAGCAACACAAGGAGTTCTCCATGTTGAAAAATTCCCATAGAATTACAAAACTTGATATTTAAATCTCCAAGCAATTGCAATGAAAGCAATTGATGCCTCATATATATTATGCGTATTTTAGGTAGATAATCTGTATCCATCAAATACATTGACTCTATTACTATTTCATAAAGACAGGGTCAGAATAGAAGCTCACTTTCTCTGAAAGAGGGGTGGAGGCGGGGAGGGGAGGAGGACAATCTGAGCTGGGAAGTGTGATTGGGCCCTGAATGCCATATATCTCCTAAGAAAAGAAACCAGAATTCTGTACTCCAACCAATGGGAGAGCTTTCTTCATTCTAATTTCCTCTAAACAAATTTCTTTCCTTCTAATGGAAGTTTGAATACAATAATTCCTTAAGATTTTTGTTTCTTCTCTGGAACAACTCTATTTTAAAGAAATACCTTATATTCTCAAGGGAAAATAAAGGTGAGATCTAGCAAGACAGATATAGAGGAGGAATCCATAAAGATCCAGGAAGTGCTCTCAGGGTTGTTTGTGGAGGAGCCCTCACAAACTCAAAGTCAGAAGCATATTCTGAGAAGTAGGGAATGCTGACATTCACAAGCACATCCTCTTGCCATGCAAACAACTCACCTTCTTAAATAGGTTATAGTCTATGGTCTCTAAAATTTAGGGTGTGGAGAAAGGGTTTCTCAGGTGTCTAAGTATAATACTGTAATTATAGCTCTTGGTGACTTCAATAGACTTGATTCAAAATATTTTGTAGTTTAGTGAAATTCTACCCATATATAACACTTGAAGCATGAGAACAAATATCATTTTGTAATTTCTTCTCACATGTTTTGCAAATATTTTAAAAGCATTATTTTGAGTGAAGATATGTATATGGAAACATCCTAAATTATAGATCTGCATTGTTTAAAGAGTCATTAATATGCTAACCAGAATAGATTATCAATGGCAAGCAAGCAAGAGCTAAACACTAAAGGTTTCCATAATATATATGCATGCCACAGGTTGCAAATGACAGACATGACAGTACAAAGCCACTTAAAGTGTTGAGAGTGGTAGTCTAGAGCTTAGGGCCCAGATACCTATGACAGAGCAAGGGAGAAAGAACATCCTTACATATTTTTCCTCTCCTCTGCCCCTTCTTTTTCTCTTTTAATTCCTCCTCCTCTTTCTATATTTTTTAGGGCTAAGGGTTTTTAAGACTTTTGAGACAGAGTGCTACTTATAACTCACAAGTGCTGGGATTATAGGCATCAGCTACCATGTCTACTCAGCATTCCAGTTTTACCTTAAAATAAACTACAAGATGAGCAGGCCTTGATAGATTCTAGGTAGATTATTTCACATTTGTGAATGTCCCCCTAGCCCATTTACTGAGTTATAAATAAAGATGTTTTCCACATATGTATTTGGAACAAGAAAGAGTTGTTTAGTAGGACTAGAGTATGGTGAATGCTGCCCTGATACTTGGACTGAGAGCTTGTCTGAAAAGATGGCTTTAGCTCCCTGTGCTGGAAACATTCCCCATGGAGAATGCAGCAAAATCCAAAAGAAGCAGCTCAGGATTCTCTACCCAGGCAAGGCCCTTCAAAACAGAGGATTATTCATTACTCTAAAAGAACAGGCCTTGGAAATCAAAACAACATTAAGATACCACCTCACCCCAGTTAGAATGGCAAAAATCAAGAACTCTAATAACAACAGATGCTGGAGGGGATGTGGACAGAAGGGAACCCTACTGCATTGTTGGTGGGAGTGTAAACTTGTTCAACCACTTTGGAAAGCAGTATGGAGGTTCCTGAAAAGACTTCACATAGAGCTCCCCTATGACCCAGCAATCCCACTTTTGGGCATTTACCCAAATGGTTACAAACAAGACCACACTAAAGCTACCAGCAGAACTATGTTTATTGCAGCATTATTTACTATAGCTAAGATATGGAACCAACCCAGATGCCCCTCAGTAGATGAATGGATCAAGAAAATGTGGTATATATACACAATGGAATTCTATGCCTCCATCAGAAAGAATGACATTGCCCCATTTGTTAGGAAATGGAAAGACTTGGAAAAAATTATATTAAGTGAAGTAAGCCAGGCCCAAAGAAACATAGGTCCCATGGTTTCCCTTATTTGCAATAGTTAGTATATGTATGAGTCAAGCAGAAAAGGTCAGATAAGTTGATGTTAGGAAAATGAACCCTAAGATATGTATTTAAATGTTTTTTTCTTTCATGCATTTGTGTCTAATGCATTTATAAGATTATTTCTTCATTGCTTTGTATGTCCCTCCCCCATAGTATAACCTCTGCTTTCACTGTATTTGATGTCATTATAATTTGTGGAGGGGAAGGGGAAAAACAAGTCGTTTAAATAAGGATACAGGTGGATCCGTTGCAACAATGAGAAGTACAAGTTGTCGTGCCGAAAACGAACTTTACAACTTTGGTGGGGGAGTGGGGGGAGGATTGGGTGGGTGGGGGGAGGCTTGGAATGGATGGGAAGGAGAAACAAAGGAGGAGGCTACAATGCTTGATAAGAAATGGACTCATTATCTTGCCCATGTAATTGTAACCCCTCTGTACAGTTTTTTCACAATAAAAAAAAAAAAGAACAGGCCTTGGCTTGCTTCTAGCCAGGAGACATCAGAAGCTCATACAGTGGAACTATTTCAGAAGGCTTTTGTTCTTCTAAGCCTACAAATTCTAGGATTAGCCACATGGGATCACACACAAGACCTAACAACACAGTTAGGCCCAAGATAGACAAAGCTTGAAGTTTTCTCTCATATGTGGAAGATAGAATTGATTTATAAAGATGTAATATCTTGGGTGATATGCAAGTGTACATAAATGTATTCATTGAAATACCGTAGATTTAAGGAAGAACTCAAACAATGTTTTTCCTTAGAAAGGGAAAATTGTAGTTCAACAAAATAAATACCAGGAAATGGGTACTTCAAAGGCTTGGAGAGGAGTCAAGGGGAATGAGGTAGATGAATGAAGAGGAGAAGGAAGTAGGACTCACTCAGTATATCCTACAAAATTTAAGAAAAGTGAGGAAAGAAGTGGGTTGAGAGGGAGGGATGAGAATGCTGAAAGGGATGACACTGAAAAAGAAACGTTGTATTCATGAATTACTTTGTTGAATGGCAGCTGCTTTGTACATCTACTTAAAGGATAAAAAAAGATGATGCTAAAGGAAATGAACCCCAAAATATGTACACAAGAGGTTTTCCTTTGTTGTTGCTTTTAATGTACTTTGTGGGTTTTTTTGTTTCTTTTGTATGTTCTTCCCCCTATGATATATCCCCTGTTGTCAATAAAAATTTTTTTTTCAATAATGAAGATTGTAAGAAAGCTGCATGATCCAACAGCCCAAATCCCCATCTTTCCTACGGTGCCAAAACACGAATAATCTCTTTATCAACTCACACTCATACCCATGTGGAAAACATAGGAGGTCTGTATGAGCAAATGATGTCAGATCTAACATGGTTAATCCTGCCTAACAAACTGGGTGGCCTGGTGTGTAAGGACAAGTCAGAAATAGACAGTGACTGTGGTATGGTCATGCTCTTTCTCCCAACTTGAACCTGAAAGACAACAATGGAGTGATTTTCTTCCAGAGTAAAGCTTTGTAAACTAAATACCTGAGAAAATAACTGTTTATGAGAAAATGATAACAGAAAGGAAGTAAAACAATTTCTTCAAGGAAAGATGCAACAGGATATAACCAAGTAAAGATCATACAAGTTGATAATGAAATCAATACATTTGAAGTACTCAGAGTTTGGTATTGTTTCTAAGTACAAATGAGTCACTTTACAGGGGTGTATCTAAAAAATGTTTCATCTCCCCCATTAAAAATTTACTTGAAGCAAATTAGGGTGATATTTTAGCAGTAATTCAATCAGAAAAATAACTATAATAACTTGCTAGAAGATTCACATGGTATTAGATATTATTATAGGTGATCTGGATTTGTTTATAATTATTGATTCATTTATTCACTTTTGCCATTAATGAGACCTGAACTGTGGGCCTCACACTGTTGCTTAGCTTTTTTACTCAAAGCTAGCAACTTACCACTAGAGCCACACCTTTATTTCTGGCATTTTGCTAGGTAATTGGAGATAAGTGCCTCACCATCTTTTCGGCCTAGCTTGACTTTGAACTGAAGTCCTCAGAGCTCAGCCTCCTGAGTAGCTTGGATTATAGGCATGAGCCACCAACACCCAACTGCATATAAAAATTTTCATTTCTCATTCCTCTTTCCATAATCTCTGTATATTTCTATATTAAAAATATAAAAGAGTGATAAATCATTCTAAGAAAATGAAAAAATTCCAAATAAATTTAATTTCATTCACATTTCCTAGATCAGGTTGATTTATTTGTGTTATTCTCAGAAATACATGTAGTTTTCAGCTACAGAGTATGAAGAATTTTGGAAATCTTCTGAAGAGTTTTCCAGTGAATTCATATCTGACAATTTAGAAAAAATATTTTTAGTGCTATTCATGTGGTGGCACAGATCTAAAAACATAAAAATACAAATTATTACCAAGAAAGTTGTTATAATCTGATTAATCGTTCTTTCTTTGTACTGTGAAAGGCAATGTGTACTCAGAGATTAGATAATAAATCAAGCCTTCTATCATTTCTGCCATTGATGATGCAGGGATTTGGAGTTAATTTATACAGAGTTTAATAATGTCAAGGAAAAAGAAATCCTCACGCAACAGTTTTTGTTATTTCATTTCATATATCAGCTCTTCCTAAAGATAATCTGTTAGGATCAGACTGAATTACTGGAGCTTTCTCACTGTGACAAAATTTCACAGATGCATCTTCCCTTTGCACAGCTAGCAGAGAGACGATCTGGGACCCTTCTATCCTTTGTGAGGCTTTGCTTCCCTAATCTCAATTTTTTATTTTATTTTATTTTTTAAATAAGCCCTTTATTGTGAAAATACTGTCCAGAGGGGTTACAGGTACATGAGCAAGGTAATGAGTACATTTCTTATCCAGCATTGTTGCCTCCTCCTTTCTCCTACCATCCCTTCCCTCCCACCTCCTCAACTACACCTCCCACCCCTACCCCCACCCTCTAGCTCCCCCCACCTAAATTGTAAAGTTCATTTTTCAACATAGCACCTTTTTATTTTGTACATCTCATTGTTACAATGGGTCAATCTGTATCCTTATTTAAACGTTTTGTTTTTTTCCCTTCCCCTCCTCAAATTATACCAACATCAAATACAGTGAAAACAGGGGTTATACCATGGGGGAGGGACATACAAAGCAATAAAAAAAATCACATGGTACCTTATAAATATGTTAGAAACAATAGCAAGGAAGAAAAAAACAACTTGTGTCCCTATCTTGACTAATCTCAAATTTTAAACAGCTTCACTTATCATTCATTCCTTTAATTCAGTTATATTGGGTGCTAAAACACCTTAGCTATATTAATAAAAATCATCCCATATTTTAACATTTTTAAATTATCCCATTCTCTTAAATTGTGGAATAAGTTCAGTTGAATATCATGATATTATTGATAGCCTTTAAACAACGTCTACTAGATTGAATGGTTAATATAGCATGAAATTTTGGATCAAATATTTCTGTGTCTTTACGCCAATATTTTGAAAATTATACAGTGAATATCCTATGTCATGCCCTTTTTTTTTTGTTGTTGTTGTTGTTGGTCCTGGGGCTTGAACTCTGGACCTGGGCACTGTCCCTCAGCTCTTCAGCTCAAGGCAAGCACTCTACCGCTGAAGCCACAGCACTACTTCTGGTTTTCTAGTGGTTTATTGGAGATAAGAGTTTCATGGACTTTCCTGCCTGAGCTGGCTTTGAACCGTGATCCTTAGATCTCAGGATTACAGGCGTGAGCCACTGGCACCCAGCATAACCATTTTTCATTAGTGTACACTATTGTGAAAAGCTCTCGTGATATTTCCATACAAAAAAAGAGCATTACTCTTACTTATCCCACCCTTCTTGTTGCAAGTTAATCATATTCACCCCCTTCATTTTCTCCTTTTGCCCTCTCATTGCTTTCCACCTTCAAAAACTAGTCTTCCTTTTACATTGATGTCATTTTGTTTTCATTTGGTTTTAGGTCTAGATTCCACATACGAAAGAAACCTTGACATTTGTTTTTGTGAGACTTATTTCATTAACATGGTGATCTCCAATTTCATCTGTTTTTTTTCTGAAAATGACATAATTTCATTTTTTATACTCCATTGTACACATATGTCACATTTTCTTATGAACCCATCTGTTGATTACCATGTAGGCTCATTTTATACCTTGGCTAGCAGGATCATATACTAGTTAGTTGTAGTATTAGATTTTTTTTAGGAGATTCCACATTGATTTCCACAGATGCTCTAATTTAAGGTAGCTATACAGTTTCCCATTTACTAATTAGCTTGTTCTTTGATGTTTAGTACTAGATTCTTTTATTCCAGTTATTGATCACATTCTTTCCATTCTGAAGCTTTCTCTTCATTTTAGTAATGTTTACATTGATGTGAAGAGGTTTATAATTTAGTGCAATCCCACCTGTAAATTCTTCTTTTCTCTTTACAATAAAAACAAAATTCTTCTTTTCTTTACTGAGATACTGGAATCCATTAGAAAGTCACTGTTTATATCAAATGTTTTCCCTATGTTTTTGTATAGTAGTTTCAAATGTTCAAGTCTTACAATAAAATCATGATACATCATGATTTGATTAGGGAATATATTCAAATTTCATATTTCAATAAACTGGAAAATCTAAAGAAAAATAATGAATTTATAGATACACATTAAAGATACAAATTAAACTAAGAGGATATAGATTTATTATAAGCAGTATAATTGAAGCACTGATAATATTTCAAAATATTCCCTAATGATTATATAAACTTATTATATTTTTTCCTCATCTGTAATTTTAGTAATTTGGATCATCTCTCTGTTTATCTTGGTACATTTGGCTAAGAATTTCTCGATTTTGTTTATATATTCCAAGAATTATCTCTTTATTTCATTGTTTCTTAGTGATGTTCTTTTAGTATCTATGTCATTCATTTTTCCCTAGTATTTATTATTTCTTTGTGCCTTTCACTTTGGGGTTTAGCTAGTTCTTGCTTTTCTAAGAATTTGACATTATCTATTACTTGAGATTGCTCTAGTTTTTAATATAGGTGCTCATAGCTATAAAGTTTGGTCTTAGATCTGCTTTGGTTCTATCTCAAAAGTTCAGTTAATTTGTGTTTGATTTTCATTTAGTTATAGGAATTTTTTAAGTTTTGGCATTATTCCTTTAATAGTCCAGCAATATTTCAATATATATGTTTGTATATTTTCTGGAGCATCTCTTAAGGTTAATTTCTAGTTTTATTCCATTATGGTTTGACAAAATACAAAAAAAATACTTAATTTTTCTTGATTTTGTTAAGACTTGCTTTATGTTTCATATGTTGTCTTTTTGACAAAATTCTATTAGCTGCTGAGAAGAATATGTTAACATAGCTGTTAAGGTAATATTCTGTAGAAATCTATCAAGTGCAATTAATCCATAGGGTTAATTCTGAAGAATCAGTGGGTTTTTTGGTTGTTGGTGGTGGTGGTTTAGATGAGCTATATACTCATCAAAATGAGGTACTGGAGTCACCAGCTATTATTGTACTGGGAGTTGTTCTGGTATGTCAGTACTATTTGTTTTATGAAA
The DNA here is from genome assembly GCF_019054845.1 of Dipodomys spectabilis. Lineage (NCBI taxonomy): Eukaryota > Metazoa > Chordata > Mammalia > Rodentia > Heteromyidae > Dipodomys > Dipodomys spectabilis. The sequence goes on from NW_024871113.1 coordinate 7,748,679, forward strand.
TTGGAAACACTGACATTCAATGCTATTATATAATTGATATATCTTCTTGATAGATTGTTTATCAAAGGAGTTTACCTTCTTTTTCTCTCTTCTGACTAATTTTTCTTTGAAGTCTGTTTTATCAAATTTAGGTATAGTTACTTCTGCCAGGTTTTGGGATCCATTGGCTTAGAAAATCTTCTATTTTTTTTCACTCTGACCCTGTGATTTTTTTTGCCAATGAGGAGTAAGTCTTGTAGGCAATGATGGTTGGATCTCATTTTGTAATTTTACTCATTACTGGTGAACTGAGATTAGTAATATTCAAAGTTATTATTGAAAATGGTATTAACTCATGTCCTTTTGTGGCTTTATTAGTGGTTAATCATTTCCTAATTTTTATGATTTACTTAGTCTTTTGGAAGATTTATACTTTTTTCCTTTGTTCCTATTTTTCATCTTCTATATGCAGTACTCATTTAAGAATTAGCTGCAGTTCTCGTTTTATAATCATTAATTCTTTTAGTTTTTGGTGTCCTAAAAGTATAACTCATTGCCCCATCTCTTTTTTAAAATTTAGGAATTTTTTGCTATTATTTAATTGAGTGTGTTTACTATAATTATACATTTCTCTTTCATGCTTTATAGATTTGTCATTGAACAGTGTCTCAAAGGTCATACATTTTCCACTGATACAACCTTTCTTTTATTTTTTATTGTCCCAATGTTTAATTTACCCATATTGTTTTCAAGCCCTGTTATTTTGTCTTATGGTCTACTTTATTAACAAGCCTTTCAACTCAGCATTTTTAAAATTTGACTTGGTATTTCATGTTCATAATTTCTCATTCTTTTTTTTAGAATTTCTATAACTTTATTAAATTCTTTTGCACTGTCTTCTTCATTCATTCCATCATTTATTTGTAGTCTCTTGGAATTCATTCTATTTATTCCTATCCTCTCTCATTTTTTTATCATTTTATAATCATTCTTTTGAATTCATTGTGTGAATTTTCATCCATGTCACCATCACCAGAGTCCTTCACTAAGTTGTTCACTTTTGTAGAAGTTGCATTGTATTCTTTTTTTCACATCTCTTGTGTTGCTGCATTGGAATTTGTATACCTGTGGCCAACTCATTAGTTAGTCACACCATTACTCTTTCATTTGAAATATTCTTGGTATTCAGGTAGGATTGGGTAGTACTACTAGGGTAATCATGCTGCTTTTCACCAATGGACTGACTGGATTATGGCTCAGTAGCAAAACATTCACTCACAGGCTCAGAATATTGAGCCTTATCCTCAACATCACATGGAGAAAAGAAAGCAAGAGTCATTATACCTTTGATTGTACCAGATAGTATTGTATACAGGCTGAGAGTAAGGTCCACATAAAAGGCAGTTATCTGCATCGCGTCTGCTCTCATTTAGAAGCTATTTGCTGTCACTACCCATAAAGGACTTTGTAGCTTAGAATGCAGTAAGCTTTTCACTTGTCCCCAGATCTCCAATTTGTTCCTCAAAGGACAAAAAGCATCAAAGCCTAGAATTGTCCTTAAGTGCATTGGAGAGTTAGGGATGGATGCAGGAGGGAGCAAACACGTCTGACAGTCTCAGATTTCCCCTTACAGCTAACCAGCCTTCAGTCAGGAGGTTGGGGAAATTTTTTGGTCTATAGTACCTGATCTTAAAGCTCTTAGTCTCACCCAAGAACAGCCTTCATATAAATGGTAGGCCAAGGCAAAGCACTCTGTCAGCCATGGGTTCTTAACTGTTTCTATAGTAATCCTGGCAATAGGGTTAGGTCTTTGCCAAAGAGGGCATGGGCATTGACTACTGTGTTTATCACTACCTAATCTCTCTACTGCTCACACATTTCAACTAGTCAACATTGGAATTTTCCCTCTTTAATACCCCTCTTGGGGATAGCTCTCACTCAGACCCTTTTACAAGGTAACCCCGGGCACTCACAACTATCAATGTTCCTTATTATGTGGCCCCTAGAGTAGCTCAGACTCAAACAACAGGCCCCTTCTCACAGGGCCCATAGCACTCTGGGGTGGGGAAATGACAAATGTCTTTCTTCAGTATTGGATTGCCAAGGGAAGAACAGTCACTTTCACGTGTCCCCTCTGGGATTAAAATAATTAGTATGGGTTTATCCAGAGGCTAGATGTGTCAGTCACCTGTCCTTGATAAGAAGTGATTGTAGCTTTCACACTACTTCCCTCTCCCAGGAGCTGAGGTTGTAGCTGCTGATTCATTCCTACTTTTCTGTCTTTTGGTTTCTCCATTCTTTCATCTGTTGGATTACCTCTTCTCTGATTTACAATGCTCTTTCTCTCTCTCCTCAAAATATATTCTCTAGGTTATCCTAAGTCTTCTCACTTCCAGGACCAAATGGAGAAAGTTTCTAATCTACCATCCTTCCCTTTCTTCAACATGTTCTTTATCAATTGATAAATAAATGATTTATTTTATGTTCTAAAGGAAATAAGGGCTGAGTGTTAAAAGTCAGATAATTTAATATGTTATCTCTTCAACTCTGTTGAAGGTGAAGAAAACCAAAATTAAAATAAATAACTCTGGGCTGGGAAGTTGGCTCAGTGCTAGAGCGCTTGCCTTGTATGCCCGAGGCCCTGGGTTCAATTCCTCAGCACCACATAAGCAAAAAGAAAAAAGCCGGAAGTGGCGCTGTGACTCAAGTGGTAGAGCGCTAGCCTTAAGCTGAAGAGCCGAGGGACAGCGCCCAGGCCCAGAGTTCAGGTCCCACGACCGGACCCAAAAAAATAAAAATAAAAAATAAAAATAAATAAATAAATAACTCTATTTAATATATTCTAAGTCAGACACTAATATATGAGAATTCATATAAGTCTAGAAAATACAATAGTCCAAAAGACACAAATTTATAAGTAAATTAATATGTCCAGCATGCTGTACTAAAGTAACTTTATTTTGGAGCTTTTGAACTACTGTTACTGAGATTTACAACTTAGATGAAGAGATTTCAGTAAGTATCTCAAGGCTAAAGGTGAAGAGCATTTCAGATGTGTCTGTATTTCTGTCACACTGTTACTATTTCATAATAACAGATGAATCATTTATTTCAGAAGAAATCAAAACAACAGGAAGCAGTATTTACTTTCAAATATTCTTATAGATAAAAATTTTATATTAATGTTCTATAAATCTGCTCACCCTTTTCAATAACACACATATATGCACACATATACTTACTGAGCTCTATTCTTCAACTTTCTTAAATGTAATAGTATTTATTCCATACAAATTTTATGAGGATTAAAAAGTGAAATATCTATATAATATGTGTAATCATCATTGCTAGTACATATGAACTCATTCAATGGGCCAAGTACAGTGGCACATTCTGTAGTCCTAGCTACTTGGGAGATGGAGGTTGATTCATGAGTTCAAGGCCAGCTAAGACAAAGACAATGTTGAGACCTTGTTACATAAACAAAAAGTGCTAGAATATACCTCAAGTGATAGAGCACTTACTTGTGTAGTATGTCCAAGGCCTTTGGTTTAATGTCTAGCACTATAAGAAAAAACTAATTACTTCAGTGGCTCAAAATGAATCTTCATTTTCTTTCACAAACATGTTTCTTCTATTACTCCTTTCATTTGTTTTTACAAAGACATACCTTTCCCTCCCAAAAGATCTACATTTAAAGAAGGCAAGTTATTGTTAAGTTGAAAAGCAATCCTGACCTTATTACAAATATAATACACTACTAAATCTTACAGCCACTACAGAGTCATGGCAGGTGTGTGCTCTTGGGAGAACTGAATGTGTCCCTTAACCTACTTGGAGACTTGTCAGGTAAGCACGTGGGAGAGCAGGAAGTCTAAGTTGCTTTCTATTATTAAAATGCTAGTGAAACTACTCAGTCCTACTTTTAGGTAGATTCCCAGGGCACAAAGAATGCAGGCATAATATTATAGGAAACATAGACTATATACAATGCCATTGGGGAAGGTAATATGCATGAAATTTGTTGTCACAACCTTATTTCCAAATATTCTAATGTACATATAATTATTTGTTTGCTGATGATATTTTTTAAAGATGAGTCCTTACAATTATGGTAAGCCTAGAATTTGAGGCATCTTTCTGAATTTTGTTCTCATTTTTCTAGGAGCCCAACATGCATTAGTACAGTACTAATATGAGATTTTTCACATTAATTATACTTATTGATTAGGTGCTCATAGCAATAAACATTCATCTTATTACTGCCTTAGCTTGTAACAAAGGTTCTGGTGAACTCTGCTAATTTACATTGAGTCTAGCAACTTTGGGTTTTCCCTTCTATCTCCTCAATAATCCATTTATCATTCAGAAATGTGCTGTTCAGTCTTTATGAGTTTGAGTATTTTCTGTAGTTTGAGAGTAAGTCAATCACTTACTAGCTTACTTAGGCTGCAAGGGGGCTTCTAGGATTGGAAGGTGATTACGCAAGCCTGATCTCTCCTGACATGGGACTTCAGGGTAGGTCACTCACCAAAGTACATGGTAAATTTCTGCTCAGCCTCATTCCTAGTTTCCTCCTGTGAAGCAGCCATTCTACAGTGTTTCCAAGCCTCCAAGGCTTCAGGTATGAAGTTACAGTTCAGTTTCTCACCACTAATGCCATGGGTCTCAAGAGGGGGAAAAAACTAAGAGATCTGTAAATAGTTTCAATAAAGTTGTGTTTGCTTTTGAAGCTTAAGATTTGATACTTCTTGATTGGCACTACACTCTGACTGCTCATAGTTTTCCTGGAGTCTTCCCTTTCGCTGGCTTTCTCTTCTAAACTCCTGTACCACTAATTGATCAGAAAAAAAAAACCTGACTCTTCCCTGTCACCACTCTGACACCTTCCAATCTACACTGAATGATTTTGACAATGCTCTTCATGACATCATTTAGGAAGTCTGCCTTAGAAAATCATATAAATCATACAGTAGAAAAAAGCAATAAGAGAAATGCCAGTTTTCTAATTTTATCTTTAGCATAGTTAGACTACTACATATCTTTACTAAAATTAATTTTCCATGGCAACTTAAAGTTCTTCTTTGATTGATATAGATTTTAAAATATGCTCCCAAAAGGCAAAATATTCATAACTTTCTTTTTAATAATCATGGAAGCTTTTGGAGATAAAATGTATCCAAAGCATAAATTGTTTAATGTCTTACATCATCTAAAATATTTTCAAAACTTCACCTGAATTTTGACAGTATATTTGCAATTGACATAAAGTTCTTATATCCTATAGGAAATACCTTAGTGATTTATGAAACTTTAATTTCTTTTACAAAAATATATTGGTCTGTTCTGCATAATTTTTTCTAACAGAAAAATTATTTCAAACTGAAATATCAGTTTCTTACATCTATATAAAAGAATCGCTTTACCCAAACAAGATGTCATTTTATAGCAGAACAGAGTTGTATGTTCAACTCCTGTTACAAATAAATGTTAAATGCTTTATAGAGTATTTAATGTGATAGCAGTTACTTATGCTGATTCCATATTTTTTTGCCAGTAAAGGACTATAATTTTATCTTAGAAATAAAAAAATTAGTTTAGATGTTTAAAATTAATTCTTTTTAAATGTTGAAGAAAACAATATTAGCAAAATCATTATATACTCACTGCTGAAACTCATTATACATCCATTACTGTGCCCATTGAACTACTTTCTAGGCAACAAACATTTTCAACTTTGCTGTGCCACAGCAAAGTTCCAGAACACCAGACTAGCAAGTGTAAAGTCCTGAGTTCTGCCAAAAAAAAAAAGCAGGAAAAAAAAATTACAAAAGACAGGAATGCCACCATTAACAAGAAAATGGCAAAGAGTTAGGAAGAATAAACTCCTATCTTCATGATTTTTTTCACACTCATTATCTGATAAGAAAGATCATCTGAAATATTTTACAAAAATTTTCACTACTTTATGAAGAAATAGCTACAATAGGGCTTTCTTTGATTCAATTATTTTGAAAAGTATTTGTATGAATTGTGAGGCACATTGAATCCTAAACTAGCATCAGTCATTTGCATGGTCCAGAGCACTGCTTTACAGATAGATCTGAAAAATTAAACTGACCCTAACTGGATGTAAGGACTATTATATCAGGAATGGGACAAAATGTCCCTTGCCTGAGCAAGGACTTAGAGCAAGATGCCATAAAATAAGACTGCTTCTTCTCCTCCTGAATGATTGCACACCTATCATGGACTTTGTTTATCTTCTTCTGAAATGGAAGGAAAATGATGAGTCCTTGATTATCACCCATAGCAGAACATAGTATTTACCAACACAGACTTAAATCTAGGAGACATATTGGTGTTTTTCTTTTTGTTGGTGGAGAAGTACTTAATTAACCACATACAAGTTCCTTTGCTTTTAGCTTATTTTTCTGATAGAATCCTCTACTTTTTCCCAGCCAGCCTCAGATTTCAGTCTTCCTACTACCACCTCTAGAGTAGCTACAATTAAAGTGGATGAAGATCTTTTAATATTCCAGCCCTCCTGTGTAGTCCAAAAACAAAATTCTCTGTGGTTCCTCAGCCTTGAAAGTCTTAACTTCTTAATGAGAAATTTACACCTTAACTCTTTTTTTGCTTTTACATTCCTAAGGTATTCAGCTGCTTTACTCTAAAGTAAAGCAGAGAATACCTCAGATCAAAGGAAACAGAGGAAAAGTGGGGACTGAGAAGTCTAACTCTTAGTTAACACAAAGGCCAACCAACCACATTTTAAAGTTCTCTCATATATTTTTCTTCATAGCCTGAAGCATAACTTGAGAGCCTTAGTTAACCAGGATAATTATGATTTTTTATCTGATATTTTCCAGTCTCTCTGATGGCTCTGCTGATGGCTCTACTGTCCCACAACACCTTGTCTTCCCTTAAACATTGGAGAACACTCTAAATCCAATTCTTTTATGCCAGTTCTGGGGCTTGAACTCAGGGCCGGGGCACTGTCCTTGAGCTTCTTTTGCTCAAGGTTGGCACTCTACCACTTGACCAACAGTGCTACTTTGCCTTGTTCTGTTTATGTGGTACTAAGGAATTGAATGCAGGGCTTCATGCATGCTAGGCAGGCACTGTACCACTAAGCCACGTTCCCAGCCCTAAATCCAATTTTTTCAAAAAGGAATGAAAGTAGCTTCTACTTTATTCAAAATACCTTTCACTAAAAACCTCTATAGAAATGTGTAGGATGTTTTTAATAATCTGCTTTGATCAAACATCACAACATGTTAACTAGGACAGAAAAAATAACAGACTGTGCTTCTTAATATTACTTAATTATGATATTGTATTTGTTGGATAATATTACCTAAAGTGTTTATACTTTAATAAGTAGTTAAGAATCACTAAAAAGCTGATTATACCAATCTTATTTTTTGAAGTTATAGATATTGCTACAAACTAGAGACAGAAAATTTTAGAGTTCTTTCCAAATGCTAACAAACTACTAATATTGGTGTCTGATGACAAAGAGAATTGAGTTGGTATCACAAGTGTTCCTAGTTTTGGCCACAAGACCAAAAGTTGTTATTGAGAAGCACTACTTAAACTTGAACATGTTTCACTGACAGCATTGCTTTAGGCATGGATTCAACTTTTGAAACAGAGGACAATATGGGAATCATGCTGCCCTGCTGTGACTCTTAAAAACTGTTAAGTCAGCTAAACAAACCGACCAAAAATGACTGTGCTGCATTTACATAAGTTTCAGACTTCATTTTGAGGAGGCAAGTTAAATTGTCAGTTTTCCTACAAGTCTTTTGATAAAATGTTTTTATTTTCTGACAAGCAGGCTATCAAAGGAATTCTTAGGTAGCGTTTCACAATTATGTGTAGTTCTTGTACCCTGAGTTTTATGTAGAAATTATCTGATATAAATGGTTATGAGTCATAAAGACAAGTGAAATTAAGTTATAGATATTGAGTAACTTAAACAAGAAGCTTTGAATTCTTGACACATTCAAATTAATCACTTTTTTTTTTCTTTTTCAATGCTAGTACTGGGGCATGAATCAGGGCCTGGGCACTGCCCCTTAGCTATTTCTCTCAGGTCTGATGCTTTGCTATTTAAGCCATAATTCTTCTGCTGCTTTTTTAGTGATTAATTGGAAATCAGCCATATTGAAAGATAGAGAAAGGAGATTTATTAGATGACGGCTTGGGAAGATAGCACTTCAGTACATCACTAACCATCTTCAGAGGTACAGACACTGACTTCAGGATAAACAGGGAGAACAGAAGGCAGGAAATGAGAAAGGTATGCATACTTAAAACAGTCCCATTTCACTTAGCATCATCTTTTTTATTTTTTAAATTAATTTTTTTCTTGTGAAAATACTGTACAGAGGGGTTACAGGTACATAAGCAAGGTAATGAGTACATTTCTTATCCAGCATTGTTGCCTCCTTCTTTATTTTTCCCCTACCATCCCGTCCCTCCCACCTCCACAACTACACCCCCACATCAAATTGTAAAGTTCATTTTTCGGCATAGCATCTTGTAAATCTCATTGTTGCAATGGATCAATATGCATCCCTATTTAAACAATTTGTTTTTTCCCTTCCCCTCCCCAAATTATATCACCATCAAATACAGTGAAAACAGGGGTTATATCATGGGGGAGGGACATACAAAGCAACAAAAAAAAATCACATGGTACCTTATAAATGCATTAGAAACAATAGAAAGGAAGAAAAAAAACACTTGTGTCCTTATCTTGGGGTCCATTTCACTTAACATCACCTTATCTGACCTTTTCTGTTTGTCTAGTTATACTTAGCATAATCTTATATGGGCATATGTACATAGCTTTTGATCTTTTCTGCTTATCTGGTAAAATAATCCTATACATATGCTAGCTATTGCAAATAAGGAAAACCATGTTGAGAACTATGTTTCTTTGGGCCTGGCTTACTTCACTTAATATAATTTTTTCCAAGTCTTTCTATTTCCTAATAAATGGGCCATCTTTCTGGTGGAGGCATATAATTCCACTGTGTATGTGTGTGTGTGTGTGTATACATACCACATTTTCTTAATCCATTCATCTATTGAGGGGCATCTGGGTTGGTTCCTTATCTTAGCTATGTTGAATAATGCTGCTATAAAAATAGTTGTGCTGCAACAAATCAAAGAAAGGTTGGACAAATGGGATTGCATGAAATTGCAGAGCTTCTGCATGGCAAAGGACATAGCTAGTAAGATCAATAGAAAGCCCAATGTTTGGGAGAAGATCTTCACTAGCCATAAAACAGACAAGGGTCTCATATCTAAAATATATCTGGAACTCAAAAACTTAAATCCCCCAACAACAAATCCTCAAAGAAACAACTGCCCAATAAATAAGTGAGCTAAAGAGTTAAAGAGAAACTTCTCTGAAGAGGAAAGAAGGATGGCCAATAGACACATGAAGAAATAAATGCTCAACCTCCCTAGCCATAAAAGAAATGCAAATCAAAACAACATTGAGATACCACCTCACCCCAGTTAGAATAGCTAAAATCAAGAACTCTAATAACAACCTATGCTGGAGGGGATGTGGACAGAAGGGAACCTTACTGCATTGTTAGTGGGAGTGTAAACCTGTTCAACCACTTTGGAAAGCAGTATGGAGGTTCCTCAAAAGACTCCATATAGAGCTCCCCTATGACCTAGCAATCCCACTTTGGGGCATTTACCCAAATGTTCACAAACAAGACCACAATAAAGGTACCAGCACGACTATGTTTATTGCAGCATTATTTACTATAGGTAAGATATGGAACCAACCCAGATGCCCCTCAGTAGATGAATGGATCAAGAAAATGTGGTATACATACACAATGGAATTCTATGCCTCCATCAGAAAGAATGACATTGCCCCATTTGTTAGGAAATGGAAAGACTTGGAAAAAATTATATTAAGTGAAGTAAGTCAGGCCCAAAGAAACATAGGTCCCATGGTTTCCCTTATTTGCAATATCTAGTATATGTCCGAGTCAAGCAAAAAAGGTCAGAAAAGTTGATGTTAGGGAAATGAACCCTAAGGTATATATTCAATGTTTTTTTTCTTTCATGCGATTGTTTCTAACACATTTATAAGATTATTTCATTGTTGCTTTGTATGTCCCTCCCCCACAGTATAACCCCTGCTTTCACTGTATTTGATGTCGGTATAATTTGTGGAGGGGAAGGGGAAAAACAAATCATTTAACTAGGGATACAGGTGGACCCATTGCAACAATGAGATGTACAAGTCGTTATGTTGAAAACGAACTTTACAACTTTGGTGGGGGGGTAGGATTCAGTGGGGGGGGGGGTGGGGATGGGATGGAAAAGGAAAACAAAGGAGGAGGCTACAATGCTTGATAAGAAATGTACTCATTATCTTGCCCATGTAATTGTAACCCCTCTGTACAGTATTTTCACAATAAAAAAAAGAGAGAAAAAAAGAGTTGTGCTGGTAGCTTTAGTATGGCCTTGTTTGTGATCATTTGGGTAAATACCCATATGTGGGATTCCTGGGTCATTGGGGAGCTCTATGTGTAGTCTTTTGAGAAACCTCCATACTCTTTCCAGAGCGGTTGGCCATATAAGATGATGCTAAGTGAAATGAACCCCAAGATATGGACACAAAACGTTTTTTTGTTGCTGTCATTTTTAATGTACTATCTGACATTTTGATTCTTTTGTTTATTATTTCCCCTGTGGTATAACCCCTGTTGTCACTGTATTTGATTCTAGTGCCCTGCATCTTGAATATACATTTTTCTAATTTGGAGAGGGGAAGGGAAATAACAAAATGCTGAAACAAAGAGACAGGTTTGCCTATTGTATCAATGAGACTTACAAGAGCTATGTGGAAAATGAACTTTACAACTTCAGGTGGGGGAGAGTGAGGGCTATGGGGGGAGGAAGTTAAAGGAGAAGTTGGGGAGGAAGGGAGGGAAGGGATGATAGGAGAAAAATAAAGGAGGGGGTAACAATGCTCGATAAGAAATGTACTCATTACCTTACTCATGTAACAGTAACCCCTCTGTACAGTATCTTTACAATAAAAAAGTCAAAAAACAAAAACAACCACAACAAAAACAGTGCCAGTTCACTGATGTATGGCTTGATTAACCATTAGCTCAGTTTTTGTTCTGAAAGGAGTTCCAGAGACATTGTCATTACTTTATTACTGGAACAGAACAGGAACAAGTTGATGTCCGGAGTTTGGGGCTATTTTCTTTAAAATGATAAGAAGACATGGCTTGTTTAAATGGAAGTATGCCTTCCACCCAAAATACTAGTTAATCTGGTCTTTCTTGATGATTGTAAAGTTGATTTCAGCAAAAAATAGCTCAGATCAAAAGGCACAGATACAAAGTTGGAGGAAGTGTGTGCTTGTGTGTGTGCATATGCATGCATGCACTCTGGTCCTGGGACTTGAACTCAGAGCCTGGGTGTGATCCTGGAGTGTTTTTGCTCAAGGTTAGTGTTCTACTGCTTGAACCACAGCTCCACTTCCAGCTTTTTTAGGACAGGCAAGGATATTTTATTGGATATATAGGTCTCAGAAGTTTTCCTGCCTTGAATGGCCTCGAACTGAGATCCTTGGATCCCAGCCTTCTGAGATGCTAGAATTACAGGTGTGAACCACTAGCTCCTGACTGGAAAGTTGAGGGACTTAATGTTAATTCAGAGGACTGATAAAAGAACAATTTAAGTGGTCTCTTATAGTAGGAGCATCTGCCTTGTGTCCACTTGTAACCCATTATGTAGGTTGTATTGCTAGTCCTTACCTGGAGAAAGATGAAAAATAGAGCTTTTAGTTTTAAAGACCACATAACTACCTTCCATTTTTGTTTCCATAAAGAAAGCAAGCGATATGGAGGGACAAATCAATTGAAATCACTCTTCCTGTATTTCTCAGCAAATGGTTTATCTTTTTCCTAAGACCATCATTTCCTCAGTCTGAAATGCAATCTCATCCAGAAATAAGAACATCAGATTGCTGAGCTGGACAAAGAAGTTGCACAAGAAAAAAAAAAAAAAAAAGAAGAAAGAAAATGATAAAATTAGTTCGACATCCTGTTTTAAACCAAAACAGCTCAATTGGCAGTTTATGCTAGAAGGGAAATTGGACTGGAGCCCACCCTGAATTACCTTTCAACTGTGGAAAATTCAGCCTTCACTTAGGACACAGATTTGGCAAGATTTTAACAAGTTTTAAAACACAATCCACTCCTCTATCTACCAGATGGCCAGCCCCACTGGCAAATGCCATCTTTGGAGAGAAGTGTGTGGGGCAATCCTGACGGGGATTCCTAAAGGTAGCATCTCTAAGGACTTTGCTGGGAGGCAATTATTCACAGATGGATTGTAATTTGGGTTTGTTTGCTGGTGTGTGTGTGAGTGTGTGTGTGTGGGAGGGGTGTTTTTGTGTGTGTGTGCTAGTACTGTGACATGAAATCAGAGACTGGGCCCTGTCCCTTAGCTTTTTTGTTCAAGTCTAGCATTTTACCACTTGAATCATTGCTCCACGTTCAGCTTTTTGGTGGTTAATTGGAGACAAGGATCTCATGGAATTATCTGCCTGGTGTGGCTTCAAATCTCAATTCTCAGATATCAGCCTACTAAGTAGCTAGAATTATAGGCACAACCCTCTAGCATCAAGTTCACACTTATTATTTAAAATGAAGATCTGACAAATAGGTGAGTGTAGGCAAGCAAATAAAACACATTTTTTAACTGAGCCTTTGAGACAAGTAGCAAAATCATTCCTTAGTTTCTCTCCATTTCTAACTTGATTGGGTCATTTGCCACTGATATTCAATGGAACTTTAAAACAACTGGAAATATTCCCTTCTTTGATATGATATATAATTTCCTGATATTTAGGCCCTACATTTAGGTTAATGCTTTTATTCACATTACAGTATCATTTAGTTAAATTTCAGTAATTGGTTTTCTATGATGTCCATTGTCAGCAATAAACAGCACTAATACTGAATGGCACTGGTCCAGGTACAATGGAATGGCATAGGAGTAGCACTTGTCCTTTCTCCATTGTCTTCTCTGGAAACAAGAGTCACCAGCAGTTGTTTCCCTTTTCTTTCTCATTCAGACTGGAATCTACATACCATAATCTGCAAATGTTGTGTGTGTGTGCCAGTACTGGGACATGAATTCAGGGCCTGGGTGTTGCCCCTTAGCATTTTTGCTCAAAATTGGTGTCTACCATTTGAGCTACAGCTCCACTTCTGTTATGCTCTCCCTCCCCCCCACCCCCCGCCCCGCACTGTGTGTGTGTGTGTGTGTGTGTGTGTGTGTGTGTGTGTGTGTAATTAATTAGAAATAAGAGTCTCGTGGACTTTCTTGCCCTTGTTGGATTTGAACTGTTTTTGAACTGTTATCCTCAGATCTCAGTCTCCTGATTACCTAGGATTACAGGCAAGAGCCAGTGAAGCCAGATAACAATTGCACCCGGCACCAGTGGCACACACCTGTAATCCTAGCTAGGCTGAGATCCAAGGATCTAGATTCAAAGCCAGCCCAGGCAGTAAAGTCCACGAGACTCTTATCTCCAATTAACCACCAGAAAAATGGAAGTAGTGCTGTGGCTCAAGTGTAGAGTGCTCGCCTTGAGCTGAAGAGCTCAGGGACAGTAGTGCCCAGGCCTAGAGTTCAAGCCCCACAACCGACAAAAAAAAAAATATCCAGTGAAAACTTAATAAAAGCTCGAACCTGTGGCTCAAGTTCTAGATGAAATTCAAAGGGTAAGTATTTATAAAACCAAATCAGTTCTAACTATGTTAAGTAAATGAAGTGTTCACTGCTTAAGAACTGACTCTATGACTACCTGAAAAGTTGCATTTTAAGCCAGGTGCCAGTGGTTCACACCTGTAATCCCATTTAAGAGGCTGAAATGGAGGTTCAAAACTATCTCAGGAAAGTTTGTGAGACTCTTATCCAAAAAGCTGCAACTGGAACTGTGGCTCGAGTGGTAGAGTGCTAGCATTGAGCACAAAAGCTCAGAGACAGCACCTAATTTCTGAGTTCAAGCTCCAGGCCTGGCACAAGAAAAAAAAAGTGCATTTTACCTACCCCAAAATAAAAATGTAAATTGAAATACAGAAAAGAATCATCCAAGGACATATTATAGAGACAGCCCCCCTCCCCAAATCACTGAAATGAATATGTGGGTCTAGCTGTACCAACAGTTGTGGTGTTCATGAGAAAGATGATAAAATTTACTGAGGAAGGATAGATAGATCAAGGGCTAAGAAAAGAATATTTGCCAACAAATACCAGGAGGACCAGACTCAGAAATTCAAACCAAGAGGTAAGTGAGGAAAGGTAGTTAAGCTCCATTCTACTACAACTCTTTCTGGATGTTAAGTTACAAAATGAAAAGATCTAAGAGGAACTATCTGTATCTGCCTTCTTTGAAGCATAGAAAGCTATGAACTGGACATGAATGAGCAGAAAAGAAAGACAAGATCTGTGAAAAAGAAACTCTAAAACTTGCCTGTTTTGTGTTTTAGGTAGGCCCAGATATGTCTCCATACTTTAGAGTAGTAAAAACACCCTAAAACTTTCACCTTGTTAGATTCAGCTTTTTGTGATGATATTTTCCAGCAGTATATCTCAAGGAACTCTGATTTTGGGTGAAAACTGGGAGGCTGAGAGAAACCCTCATCCATTCTCCAGTGATACTGCTGCTGGCTAATATTGGACTTCAACTCAGTTGAAATAGTTCCTTTTGAAGTCCTACATATAACTATAAGCTCATTGATCTGTTGAAATATTTGTGAAGAAATCAAAATAGTCAGAAACCACAGACTGCCTTAATCCTTCCTCTTTGTTTTTTTTCTGCCCATACTCACATACTGTTTATACAGTCATCTGAAATACCTATCATTTCTCTTCCTTATTTATAAGATTCAAAATGTTCCCAGCTCATGCATATGCACCTATAACAGTAGCTACTAAGGAAGCAGACAGTTCAGGATCCCAGTTTAAAGCCAGCCTAAACAGATAAATCCTGAGACTCTTACCTCCAACTAACCAGCAAAACATGCAAAGGAATGGTGGGAGAATACAGACATATTTCCAATATACATATTTTAAACTGAAACTCGTAACATTGGGAGAGATGGAGGAGAATGATGAAATAGTTGATATTGATTAAGATGCATTGTATTCATAAAATACATGAATTCAAACATTCATTTGAAAGCTCTTTATGCAATTACTTATGGATAACTTTTTAAAAGTGAGAAATAAAATAAGTAATGTTATAAATGAAAATGTGGCTTGCACAGTAGAGTACCAGACTTTAGGGCGAGAAAAAAAAAAGCAAGAGCAAAAGTCCCTGAGTTCCAGCCTCAGTATCAGTACAAGAACAAAAAAAAAAAAGGAAGGAAGGAAGGAAGAGAGAAAGAGAGAAAGGAAGGACAAAAGGAAGGAAGGAAGGAAGGAAGGAAGGAAGGAAGGAAGGAAGGAAGGAAGGAAGGAAGGAAGGAAGGAAGGAAGGAAGGATATGAAAAGATGACAAATTTATTTTCATTCACCTTAGTTGCTTTTTTATCTTTTGTGTGTGTGTGTGTGTGTGTGTGTGTGTATGTGTACGTGTGAAATTGTTTTGCTACTTTCTTTTAGGCCACTTTTTGTTACCTCATGATATCCATAGCAGCATGTGGTGTATTAGAATACATTTAGCCAGTCTTGGATAACTTGACATTCTTTATGTGAAGAGCAAGTATGAGCTATAAGCCATGTTTTTCAGGGACCAGAGTTTCTAATATTAGTGACTGCATGAAAACTTAATGCCAGGTTAATAATGCTCTGAGCTTTTTCCTCAGGCAATTTAAAATGAGAACATTTATTTTTATTCTCCCTGTTGGGTTCGGCGTGACATTAGACAAACAGCTGTAACTTTTTATTCTCTCTTATTCTGACAGAGAACCAACAGTCCTCTTTGCCTACTCCATAAGCCACATTTAAAGCAAAACTAATGGAGTAAAAAAGGGGCACTCATCAACCTTCCAGTCAAGTAGGATCAACTTGACACACCCTGATAGCCAAATTAGGTACAGAAATGAATTACATCATGGAGAACGAACACAAAAAATAAATTCTAATCATCACAACTACATTGAAATAACAAATGTAATCAAGTTATTTCTTCCCAAAAATACAAAGCCAAAAAATATAATTTCTCTAAGAAAGGAAGGTATTTGCAAACTCTCTTAAACTTTAACTTTCATTTTACTTTATTTTTAAATTAATGATAAAAATAAATACTTCAAAGGAGGACTGCAAAGTAAATGTTAAAGTTATGAAATTCAAAGAATGTACAAACATTAAGTGAATGTCATTACATTCAATATATACATATATTAAATACAATATAATTGTGAAAGGTTTTTGTTAACATAATGAACACAGTAAGTGGACGTTTTTTCATTTGTTTTTGTTGTTGTTGTTCATTGTCGGTCATGGGGCTGGAATTCTGGGCCTGGTTACTGTCCCTGAGCTCTTCAGATCAAGGCTAGCACTCTACCACTTGATCCATAGTACCACTTCTGGTTTTCTGGTAGTTAATTGGAGATAAGAGTCTCATGGACTTTCCTGCCCAGGATGGCTTTGAACTGCGATCCTCAGATCTCAGCCTCCTGAGTAGCTAGGATTACAGGCTTGAGCCACTGGTGCCCAGTACAGACAACTTTTTTGTTGTTATTGTTTTGTGTCAGTACTGAGGCTTGAACTGAGGGCCTTCCTTCCTTCCTTCTTTCCTTCCTTCCTTCCTTCCTTCCTTCCTTCCTTCCTTCCTTCCTTCCTTCCTTCCTTCCTTCCTTCTTTCCTTCCTTCCTTCCCTCCCTTCCTCCCTCCCTCCCTCCCCCCCCCCTCTCTCTCTCTCTCTTTCTCTTTTCTTTATTCTTTTTTGCCAGTCCTGGGGCTTGAACTCAGGCACTGTCCCTAAGTTTCTTTGTTCTCAAGGCTAGCACTCTACCACTTGAGCCACAGTGCCACAACTAGCTTTTTCTGAGTAGTTTTGGAGATAAGAATCCACACAATCCTCTGATCTCACCCTCCTGAGTAGCTAGGATTATAGGCATGAGTCACCAGCATCTGGCTCATTTGGCTTTTTCACTCAGGAATGGCACTCACTCTACCACTTAAGCCAAATCTCTACTTCCAGGCTCTTGTTGGTTTTAATAGAAATAAAAGACTCGTAGAGTTTTCTACCTCAGCCATTTTAGAACCATGATCCTCAGCTCTTAACTTCCTGAGGCCTAGGATCTCAGGCATCAGTCACCATTGCCCAGCATGCCAATCGATTTTTAAACAATTTGGTTTTAATCATTTAGATACATTCCTAAATTTTTCTCTTCCTTGCTTAGAGAAGGCCAGTTATGAAGGCTTTTGATTTGTCTGTTTGGGATAATGGTAATCACCATAACTAGCTAAAATACTGCTATTTGACTGTCCCATTAGGCATCCCTCCTGTGCTTTCTTCTGTTTGTATTTGGGTTTTCTGAACACATAAAAATATAATCATGAAACATTGATTCTTGAGTCATTTGGCTGCATACTAGGCACAAAATCAATTGACATTCTGTCAGCAAAAGCCACTGTACAACACGTGTATTTTAACATGTATCTATATTCCAAAATCCAAATGATGTGGTAAACATACAACATAAATTGTAAATGCTAAGCTTCTTATTCAACCTTAAAGCACTATTCTCTGTTGTATAGTCTCAATCTATAGCAAAACAGGATATATATTTCTGGATCAGTAGTATGTTTCTTTCTACAAAATGATTTACCATTTTTAGTATTATATGTTGTCTTAATTAGGAAAAAGAGAATTTTTTTTTATTGTGAAAATACTGTACAGAGGGGTTATAATTACATGAACAAGATAGAGAATATTTGAATGTATCAAATTTCAATTCCATTTATGGGGCTAAAATTTTCACTCCAATAATAGTTTATAGAAGATGTCAAGTTCAGTCTTTCACATGTGGATATCCAGCTCCTAGCATCTTTTGTTGAAGAGGTTGTCCCAACATATATTTTGGGGTTCTTTGTTGAAAATCAGCTGGCTAGAGATGCTAGGAGTAATTTTGTGACTTCCTAGTCCATTCCATGGGGCTTCAGGTTTGTCTTTGTGACAGTGTCATGCTGCTTTTGTTATTATGGCCCTGTAGTATATTTTGTGGTTTGGTATTATGATATCTCCAACATTGTTTTTTTTTTTATTTCTCTCAGATTTCTTACAGTATTTGAGGACTTGTGTACTTCCATACAAATTTTAACATTGCTTTTTTAATGTCTTTGTCAAAACTACATTGGGATTTTGATGGGTATTGCATTAAATTTGGAGATTGCCTTTGAAAATGCAGATATTTTATAATAGTGATTCATCCATTCCAAGAACATTGGAGTTCTTTCAATCTTCTCATGTCTTCTTTGGTTTCTTTCTTCAAGGTTTTATAGATCTCACTTCAGAAATCCTTCACCTTCTTGCTTTGATTTTGTTCTTTAAATTTGGTTGTTGTTGTTTTGCTTTGTATTTTGCTGATATTGTAAATATAGTTATTTTACTAATTTCATTTCATTTTGCTTATTGTTTTTATATAAGAATGCTACTGATTTCTGTGAATTGATTTTTGTAACTTGCTACATTGCTCAGGTCTTAATCAGCTTTTGGAGTTTGAGGATGAAATCTTTAGCATCTGTTAAGTATTCGATCATGTAATCTGCCAACAGGGATAAATTAACCTCTTTATTGCTTGTTTGAATCCCTTTCATTTGAATCTTGTACCACTGTGGCTAAGAATTTTAGTACTATTTTGAATATAAGTGGAAAACCTGGACACACTTACCTTGTTCTTGTGTTTAAAGAAAATTACTTCAGTTTCTCCCAAATTAGCATTATATTAATTGTACACACCCTTTTTATTTTAAAATACATTTCTTCTATTCCTATTCTTTCAGCGCTTTTAGCTCAAAATAATTTTGAATTTTTTCAAAGGTTTTCTGCATCAATTTTTTTTTTTGTCGATGCTGTGGCTTGAACTCAGGGCCTGTGCTCTTTTGCTTGCGGCTAGTACTCTACCACTTTAAACCATAGTTCCACTTCTGGTTTTCTGGAGAACTGAGTCTCAAGACTGGGTTTGAGCCATGATCCTCATATCTCAGCCTCCTGACTAGCTAGGATTACAAACATGGTAGTATACAGCTTATGAATCAGTTTTGAAGATTGTGATATTGGTTCTTGATTCTATTAATGTGATGCATTAATTTTATTGATTTATACATGCTGAACTCACATTTCCTATCAGGAATGAAACCAGTAAGATCCTGATGCGTAATCTTTTTGATTAATTGAATTATGTGAGCAAATGTCTTATTGAGGATTTTTGTATCTATGTTACTCAATTAGATTGCCCTATAATTCTTTTTTCTCTCTATCTGTGTGTGTGTGTGTGTGTGTGTGTGTGTGTGTCCTAAACTGGTTTTGGAATGATGATAGAATGCTAACTTCATCAAATAACTTGAACAGCGTTTCTTCCTTTTCATTTCATGAAAAAGTTTGAGGAGTCTTGGTGTTAATCAGCTGTGAATCAGTAGTAGTAGTTGACTTTCCTTCATTGGAACATTCTTAACTTATCTTTCAATCTTATTGATTGCTATAGATCTATTAAGATAGTTTATATACTCTTGGATAATTTTGGTAATTAAAAGTTTTCTACATCTAAACCAGAATTTGCAGAAACATAAGAATTTATGTAACCTAATTAATAAATGGATAAATGATTCAAGAAAACCCTCAGAAGAGAAAGAACAAAAATGTCCAGCAAATAAATGGAGAAATATTCAACATCCCTGGCTAAACATAAATGCAAATTAAAAAATTGAAATTCCATCTCTTTCCTGTCAGAGTTATCAGTATTAAGAACAACAACAACAACAAATACTGATGAGGATGTGAGGAAAAGAAACTCTACTACAATGTTGGTGGGACTTAAATCGATGCAATCACTATGGAAGTAAGATTGGAGATTCTTCCAAAAGCCAAATGTAGAACTACCCTACAATCCAATGATACCACTCAGGCATTTATTAGAAGGCACATAAGTCAGGATATAATAGAGGCACACATACACTCACAATTATTGTAGCACTATTCACATTAGCTAAGCTATGAAAACAACCTAAATGTACTAGAACTAATAAATAGATCAAGAAAATGTGTTTGCTTTATATAAAGTCTTATGGCAAACAACAAATACAAAGCAAAATACATTATTTTACAATGAATACTGAGAACTATGAAGCTGCCCTTAAGCAATGATAAGCATTTTACTCAAAGACATGGAGAACTATAGTGAACAATTGCTTATTATTGCCCTAAAACTTGGATAGTCAAAGCCAAAATGTCAAGACAGCAGTAACACCTATCTGAAATATCGATGCCAAATATACCATTTATCTTCCTTGTCAGGTTGACAATTTATTCTGCTTTATATTTTCCATGTTTTCAAACTATATATAGTTTTAATAACCTGTGGCCTCTAGAGAATGTAATGAATTTTGTTTTTTTCTAAAATAGGCAAAAGAAGGCTACTTCTTTTTTTGAATATTTCATTATCTTTAAGTAGTTTTACAAAGGAGTTACCATTCAACAAAGCACACAGGGGAAAAAAACTGAAGACATCTCCAACAAATAGCCAACAATACTTACTAGACACTGTGTTGGAAATGAGCTTTACAATTTAGGAGGAGGGAGTCAGGGGGAGGGAAAATGGGAGAAAAATGAGGGAGGAGGGGTAATACTGTTCAAAAATAAATGTACTCATTGCCATACTTATGTAATTGTAACCCCTCTGTACATCATTTTTACAATTAAAAAAAAGATCGCAGATATTCAATTTTATAATCTCCCTAGAAACTGTTTTCTAACAACAATGAAATTGTTGCTTGTCAATAAATTTATCCCCAATCGGGTCTTCAGATGAAACTTCCTTATTGGCTAATACCTAGACTAAGCTGAAAGGCACCCTAAAGCAGAAGACAAAGCTTCCTGTATCCATATTCTTTTTTTAAAAAAATTATTTTATTGTTGTGGTAATAACAGAGGAATTACAATTGCATAGATAAGGTAGCAAGTACATTTCTTGTCAAACTTGTTACCCTCTCCGTCATTTTTCTCCCACTCTTCCTCCCCATCCTCCCCAAATTGTAAAGTTCATTTCCAATATATTGTCTTGTGAGTATTGCTGTAGCATTGGTTCACCCTTTGTCCTTTGTTTCACCATTTTGTTGTTTCCCCTTCCCTTCCCTAATTCAGATGAACATATATACAATACCCAGGGTACCAAAATCAGTGACAACAGGGGATAAACCATAGGAAAAAAAAAAGAAAGAAAAAAGAAATTGCATAGTATATTAAAAGCAACAACAAAAAGAAACCTCTTTTTTCCATATCTTGGAGTGCATTTCACTTAGCATCTTCTTATATGGTCATATGTACATAGCTATTGTGCTATTGTGATCCTTTTCTAGGAATATCCTAAACATATATTAATTATTACAAATGAAGGAAAACATGGAGTTTTCTTTGAGTCTGGTTTACTTCACTTAATATGTCTTTTTCCAAGTCTTTCCATTTCCTTATGAATGGGGTGATGTCATTCTTTCTGATGGAAATATAGAATTCCATTGTGTAAATACACCATATTTTCTTAATCCATTCATCTTCTGAGGGGCATCTATGTCTTTCCATACCTTAGCTATGGTAAATAATGCTGCAATAAACACAGATGTGCTGGTAGCTACAGTATGTCCTTAGTTGTGGTCATTTGGGCATAAATGCCCAGGAGTGGGATTGCTGGGTCATAAGGGAGTTCTTGTTTAGTCTTTTGAGGAACCTCCGTACTGCTTCCCAGAGTGGATGGATGAGTGTTCACTCTCATAAACAGTATAGTAGCATTCCTTTTGGCCACATCTCTACCAGAATCTGTTGTTATTAAATTTCCTGATAATGGCCATTCAAACTGGAGTGAGTAGAATCTCAGTGGGTGTTCATTTCTTTGAGGATTTGTTTTAGGGGGGATTTAATTTTTTGAGCTATAAGCATATTTTAAATACGAGGCTCTTGTCTGTTGTATGGCTAGTGAAGATCTTCTCCCAGTCTATTTATCTTGCTAGCTATGTCTTTTGCCATGCAAAAACTCTGCAGTTTAACGAATCCCATTTGTCCAACCTTTCTTTGATTTGTTGTGTTTCTGGGTCTTTATTTAGAGAATTTGACTTGTGCCAAGAAGCCCTAGTGTTTCTCCTATTTCTTCCTGTAATGTTTTCAGGGTATCTGCTTTTACCTCAAGGTCTTGATCCAATTTTAAATGTTTCTGGTGTAGAGTGATATATAAGGTTCTAACTTCAGTTTTCTACAGGTGTTTAACCAATTTTGGCAGCACCATTTGTTGAAGAGGTTGTCTTTCTTTCATCCTATTTTTTGGCTCCAGTTTTGAAGATTAGATGGCCATAGGTCTGTGGGTTCTTTTCTGGGTCTTTAGTTATATTCCCTTGGTCTTCAGATCTGTTCTGTGCCAGTGCCAGGTTGTTTTTACTACTATCGCTTTGTAATAGAGTTTGAAGTTTTGTGTTCATGTTCTTAACCTATAGGATCTTGAGATAAACAATCTATATTGCTCTTGGATAGTAGTCATAAATAATTAATATGAAGAAACACTGATATACTGTACCAATTTTGCTTAAGGTTATCTTAGCCTATTAGAAACTGTTCCCAACTGACTGGCAAATTAGTTTTTACCTTTCTCTTAATTTTTTTCTCAGAACAAATTATTTTGTCCATTTCTTTTTATTAATAGTGATAAGATCATTCTATTTGGAAGTCTATACATAATAGTGGATTGCAACTTTTAAATCTATGCTTGTAAATAAACTGCTTTCCAGACATCAGTGAGACTTTTCAATGCGTGGGTAAAAAAGAGATTAAAAACTCTGAAGGTCAAGTAAGTAAATGGAATTTGATGGATGGCATACTTTTTCTTTTTCTTCTTCCAGACTTCCCAGAAGGTAAGTTGGAAATTAGAGCTCTTGTGTCCTTTGAATACCAACACTTCTCTCTGAAAAAGTCTTATTTTCTTGTTAATTCATAAAGTTTTTGAATCCTAGCTCTATTATTGCAAACTTGTTCTTTTCACAATGAGGCATAACTGAAGTGTGCATATTGTGAAATCCACAGGGGATTAGTGATTTGCTTATCCAAAGCAGTTTACCATACAAAATACCTCTGAAAATTATTGGCCAGGTATTCTGTGCCTATGATATTTTTATTAATGTATCCCTTACCTCTTAATCTATATTTATTCCAGTTGGCTTCTAATGTGATGTAGGAATCCAACTTTCTAACAAGTTCATGCCATCTTCTTTTTTCTCTCTAATGTCAATCTTTTTATAATAGATCTCAGACTGCAATGCAATCAATGGCTTCTCCAGATATAGCACGGGTTTGACTGTTTTGTTTTTGCTTTTGTTTTTGCTCTACTTTTTAACCTCTGTGTAAGATTTGATAACTTCTATGCTCTGGAACCTTCTAATTGAGCGTGAAGAAGGCTGGTAAGTTACAACTGTAGCAACAGCAAGTCAATGCTTTTTCTACCTAATGAGCCTAAAGCTCATTCAATATATGTTCTTCATTTGAAATCTTGGTATTCACAGAGTACTTGTCCACATTTAAAATAGGCTTGCACAAATTACCTTAAGCAGCATTGCGCCATGCTTTCCTCTTCAGATAGATCAGTGAAACGCTAGAAGATTTACTCTGAGTAAATATTCTCAATATAAAAGTTTCAGATTTTAGTACTAGTCATCTTCTAGTCATATAATTGAGATTATCTTCATTAAAGTCAAAGAAATTTACAAATAATGCTTCTTTTGCAGAGCCCTTAAGTTCATTTAGATCTATATCACTAATTTCTAGCTAAATTTCTGCTACTGATTATTTCTATCTTGCTCCTCTTATAATTTTTTAATAGATTCGAGAGTGATTATGCCAACAAAAAGTGGTAAAATAGAAATAAGTACCTTGGGCAGGCTCTGAGATAGATATGTATGCTAAACCCTAGTAAAAACTTTCTTAAAATAACTAGCCCCAGCTCTCTATTTATTCTCTACTACAGCACCAATGATTGCTTCATTTATCTATTTGCTTAAGTTTATGTGTTCCACCTTCAACACAAGTAACATAAGGACAATGACTTATACATGTCCATGCACACATTATTCATGACTGTAATGGGACATTGATGAGTATTTAAGGTTATGAAGAAATCAGAGCACAGAAGATTATGTTTCCAGTAGATATCAAAGCCATGAAAATGATCCAAAACAGCAGATCCAAGGGAAATAGCCTCGATGGAGTTAAACTTGAAGGCTTATTCTCAGGCTTACAAAAAGAATCCAGTTTGACAGGAACTAGTTGAGGTACTACAGGGTACTACAGTGGAGGTACTATAGTAAAGCTTGCAGATAGCAAGTAGCACCATTAAGGCAGCAGGACCAGGGGCTGCCTGACACCCAGATACATTGGAGGTGGATGATTCACAAGCAAACCTTAATCAAATCATGTCTAGTATTCCCAAGGTTGGCAGTAGAAGATGATTCAGAACATGGAAATTAAAATATTATTTTCTCAACAGAAAAATTCAAGAAAACTCTGAGATGATGATGATGATGATGATGATGATGATGATGATGATGATTATTTGTCAATCATGGGGCTTGAACTCTGGGCTTGGGCACTGTCTCCTCAGCATTTCAGCTCAAGGCAAGTGCTCTACCGCTTGAGCCACAGTGCCACCCGGCTTTCTGGTGGTTAATTGGAGATAAGAGTCTCACAGACTTTCTTGCCTGGACAGGCTTTGAACCACAACCCTCAGCTAGGATTACAGGCGTGAGCCACTGGCACCTGATGAGATTTTTTTTTTTTTGAGACAGAGGGGACTCCATGTGGGGAGGGGAATTCAGAAATTTTGAGGCTAAATATACTCTTGCTCTTCCTACTAAAAAAACTTGATTATTATACTATGTAAGAAGTAATCTGACTTTATGACTATAGTTCCTCTATGGTTTATGAAATCAAGAGGCTCTAAAGACTAAAGAAAATAAAGTTTATGTTCCCAGAACAAAATATTGGATCATCAGACATGCAAATAATATATGTAATCAGCCTACCAACCCATCAACAGGTTAATAGATCCAACAAAACAAGAATACACATTGGAATACTGCTATACAATGAAATACAAAATATATATTATTCATCCATAAAAAGAATACAGTTTCATCATTTGCAGCAAAATGGATGGAATTAGAGGACATCATGTTAAATGACAGTGCCTGGCACAGAAAAATAGTAAGTGCACATTCTCTCATATATGTGAGGGAAAGAAAGGGTTACTATTAGTTAGATAGGGATTGGACAGATCATGTGACAAATAATATGTGACCCATCACAGCAGTTCTTGTTCCCATGTGTTGTATTCAAATGCTTCTTCCCATAAAGCCCTTGGTGCTCCATTAATTGATATGAAGAGCCAGGAGTCACATGCTCAAGTCATTAAACAATTAAAATCCAATGATAGAAGATATGGGAGGACCCCCATACAATGAAAGTTGCCCTCTGAGAGGACTTTTTTGGCTCCTTTTTGGGACCCTTTTCCAAATAGAGTCTCCCTACTTTTCCTGCTCTTTTTACTTTCAAATGAGCTTAATCTTCCTGCTTTGAACATTTTCCTGCCTTTTAATTTTTTTTAAAAAATCATTATTGTAGAGGTGATAAACAGAGGGGTTCAAGTTACATGAGTCAGGAAGTGAGTACAATTCATTTTGAGATGTCTCCCCTTTCTTTGGTCTCTATCAATTTTTCCCTCCCATCCCCACTATAAGATATACAGTTCATTGTCCATATAGTATTTAATGAGTATCACTGTAGTATTTGTTCACCCTTTGTTCCACCTTTTCTGTGACCACCTTACCCTCCCAAAGATAAACTAACCAACAAGATAAAAGGAAAAGAGAACAAAAACAGCAATTTTAAAAAAATCTCTTGTATCCTTTTCTTGGAGTTCATTCAATAGAATATTACTTTATATGAGTATTTGTATATAGCTATTGAGCCTTTGAGATCCATTCTTATGCATATTCTCCTTTGGCCTGAATGTGTGAATGTTTAGAGAATTTATTATGTCCAATGTGTGTGTGTATGTATGGATGTATATGTATGTATATATATATATAAATGAATTTATGTATGTATTAAACAATCATTCAATGTGTTTACTTGTACCAAAAATGAGAGAAACCATGCAACTTATGTTTCTTTGTATCTGGCTTATTTCTCTTAATAATTTTTTTCCAAGTCTTTACATTTCCTTTTGAATATCATTCTTTCTGATGGAAACATAGAATTCCATTGTGTATATATGTCATATTCTCTTTTTTTATTGTGAAAATACTGTACAGAGGGGTTACAATTACATGGGCAAGATAATGAGTACATTTCTTATCAAGCATTGTAGCTTCTTTCTTTGTTTCCCCTTCCCATCACTTCCCATCCTCCCCCCCCCCATCCAACCCTCCTCCCGCCCCCTACCAAAGTTGTAAAGTTCATTTTCGACATGACTTGTACATCTCATTGTTGCAATGGGTCCACCTGTATCCCTATTTCAACGATTTGTTTTTCCCTTCCCTTCCACAAATTATAACAACATCAAATACAGTGAAAGCAGGGGTTATACTGTGGGGGAGGGACATACAAAGCAACAAAGAAATAATCTTATAAATATGTTAGAAACAATCGCATGAAAGAAAAAAACATTTGAATACATATCTTAGGGTTCATTTCCCTAACATCAACTTAACTGACCTTTTCTGCTTGACTCATACATATACTAGTTATTGCAAATAAGGGAAACCATGGGAACCTATGTTTCTTTGGGCCTTCACTTAATATAATTTTTTCCAAGTCTTTCCATTTTCTAACAAATGGGGCAATGTCATTCTTTCTGATGGAGGCATAGAATTCCATTGTGTATATATACCACATTTTCTTGATCCATTCATCTACTGAGGGGCATCTGGGTTGGTTTGATATCTTAGCTATATATACCACATTCTCTTGATCCATTCATCCACTGAGGGGTATCTGGGTGGATTCCATATCTTGACTATGGTGAACAATACTGCAGGGAACATGTCTGTGCTGGTAGCTTTAGTGTAGCCTTGTTTATGGTCTATTGGATAAATGGCTAGGAATTGGATAGGTGGGTCATAGGGAAACTCTATGTTTAGTCTTTGAAGGAACCTCCATATTGCTTTCCAGACTGGTTGAACAAGTTTACATTCCCACCAACAGTGTAGTAGAGTTCCCTTTGGGCAACATTCTCACCAGGATTTGTTATTGTTAGTTTTCTTGATACTCGCTATTCTAACTGGTCAAATGGAATCCTTGCCTGCAGAAGCTCTTCAGTTTGATGAAATTACATTTTATGTGGGCTTTCTTTGATATGGTATGATTCTGAATCTTTATTTAGGAAGTTTCAACCTGTGCCAAGGAGCCCTCATGTTTTCCCTACCCCTTCTTGTAATATTTTCACATTATCTGGCCTATTTTAAGGGCTTTAATCCATTTAGAATTGATTCTGGTGCATGATGATATATGATGATCTAGCATCAGTTTGGTGCTGGCAAAATTAGCTTTTAATTCTTTAATGTTTAGAGAAACTAATCCTTACCCATAGATGGCATCACATGGAAGTTTAAAAAATAGTCAACCAGATTATTGATATGGATTAACAGAATTGGGAAACGAGATATATAAAGAGATGTTAGGTTTGATTTTTCATGTTATATGCCTGTATTGAAAAATCACAATAAACCACAGTATATGTGCAGTACAAAATCATAATAAAATAAAAATAATATTACCTAGAAAAGGGATGTAGTAAATAATATAACAGAAGTGTAGGACCAGAAGCAGGTGAAGTAACTGTTATAAAACTGTACAGTTTCTTTAATGACATTATAAATATGCTTCTGAACTTCCTCAGAAAACAAATAAAAAAATCTTCCAACTATTTAGCTTTTAGTAGCATATCCATGGTGTTAATAAATAATTTTTCTACTGATCTTCAAATGCTTTGGTAGATTCTATTTTTATCCAACTATTCAACACAAAATAAAAGCAAGTGGATAATTACTGACCAAAAGTTAACTGATACAAAAGAAACTAATAATAACTACATTAAAGTTTTCTTTTATACAAATATATCACATAACTGAACCAAATATTACTTTGTGTTATCCATAGAAGTTTTTGAATGAATGCTCTTTATCATGTTGACCCTTAAGGTCTACAAAGTTTTACTAAGCTATGAAAAAGTCCATGATGATGTTATTACAAGAGAGTCATCAATTTAATCTAGATATATCTAACCATACCTTTCCTTCTGACTAATGTATGAAGTGGAGGAAATCCTCCACTTCAGCAGGTAAGCTAAAAAGCTTTCTCTCTTCCTATAAGCTATCATAAAATTTGCATTTTTAACCTATCACATTAAAATGCCAGACAAAAATCTTTCTCAAAATGATGAAAAGAAGACATGGAACATTTCTAGTTAGATTAATTGAAAAAGACACAAAGCACTTTAAAAAAATTCGCTAAAGTATGGACTAAGGCTGGTTGGCATAAAAAGAAGGAGCAAAAACATTTTTTACAAAAAAGAAAGTCATTAAATAAATTTCCAGGTAAGCCAGGCGCTGGTGGCTCATGACTGTAATTCTAGCTACTCAGGAGACTGAGATCTGAGGATCAGAGTTCAAAGCCAGCCTGGGCAGGAAAGGCCATGAGACTTATCTCCAATAAACCACTCAGAAAACTGGAAGTGGTGCTGTGGCTCAAGTGGTAGAGCACTAGCTAGCCTTGAGCTGAAGAGCCCAGGCCCAGAATTCAAGCCCCATGACCGATGAAAATAAATAAATGAATAAATAAATAAATAAATAAAATATATTTTCCAGGTATGGCAGCTTTGATGCATAGGAACTAGCTGCCCTGCTTCTAAGTATATGCCCAAGGAAAAGAAAACAGAATATTATAGAAACACCCCCAGGCTATTTCCACTGCAGTACCACTCACCACAGCTGAGATGTAGAATCAGCCAAGAGACTGGGAAAAGAAAATGTGACATATACTCACAGTGAAGTGTTTTTCAGCCATGGGTAAGAATGAAACCCTGTCATTTGCAGCACAGTGAAACACTGAAAGGTGTGAAAAAGCAGGATGAGAGTGGCATAAGGATAGGAGGTTGAATTATTACATGTGTGTATGTGTGTGTGTGTGTTGAAATAGCAGATGGAACCTCATTAATGTGTAAATAAATATATATTAATCAAGAATAAAATAAAATGTGGATTAAAAAGCCATTTCTCAACAAAACACTTAAAATAATGCCTGGTTTAGTCAATGTAAAAACAATATAATAATTCTTTGTTCTATACTTTCTCTCCCTTCCTTCCTTCTTTCCTTCCTTCCTCCCTTCCTTTCTTCCTTCCTTCCTTCCTTCCTTCCTTCCTTCCTTCCTTCCTTCCTTCCTTCTTTCCTTCCATTTTTGTTCTAGTATTGAGGCTGGAATTCAGACCCTAGGTTCTAGCTCTAAGCTTTTTCCAGGCTGGTGCTTTACCACTTGAGATACAGCTTCACTTCTGGCTTTTTTGGTAATTAATTGGAGTAATAATAACATAGACTATTCTCTTTTGGCTGGCTTTAAGCCTCAATCCTCAACACTCAGCCTCTTAAGTAGCTAGGATTACAGACATGAGCCACTGGTACCTAGCTGGTTATAATTATTTATAATTATTTCTATTACATTGACTTTTCTCCTAGCTTGTATGCTGCACATCATCCATTCATTTAATTCAACTTGAAACATTTCTTTTTATTTCTTTCTTTTCATTTTCTGTTTCATTGCAACAAGTGATTTTTATTGCTATATTTTAAGAACATGTAAATATCAGTTGGTGTTTCATTATATCACATCATTTTTCCTGCGTTCAGTATGATAATATGTTTTTTATATAATTGAGTAACTTCTGGTGCAGTAAATCTTCATTTGGTTGCAAATTATATTAGTGTGAAATAGCTGTCTAAGGTTGATACATTTTAAGCCTGTAAACAATAGCAGGAGCACTACTATCTTCCCTTATCTATTTTTAAAGATTGCTTCTGATTTCCTCATTTGCATTAGCATCCTCTCTATATGTTTATCTATCTACTATTCAGTCATCATGTCTATGAAGTCACTTACTGACAATCTCTTTCTCTATGTGCAACTGTATTATTACAGATATATATGTGTTTTCTGAAATACTATTACCCAGAAACACAACAAACAAAAGAAAGTTTGGATAAAAGGGATTGCATTAAACTGCAGTGCTTCTGCATGGCAAAGGACATAGCTAGCAAGATCAATAGAAAGCGGACAGACTGGGAGAAAATCTTCACAAGCCATACAACAGACAAGAGCCTCATAATTAAAGTATACTTAGAGCTCAAAAAATTAAATCCCGCAAAAACAAATGCTCAAAGAAACAAATGCCCATCAACAAATGGGCTAAAGATTTAGAGAGAGATTTGTGTGAAGAGGAAATTAAGAATGACCAATAGACACATGAAGAAATGCTCAACATCTCTGGCCATAAAAGAAATGCAAATCAAAACAACATTGAGATTCCACCTCACCCCAGTTAGAATGGTCTACCATCAAGAAATGTATTCAAATGTTTTTTATTTCATGCATTTTTTCTAACACATTTATAAGATTATTTCTTTTGTATGTCCCTCCCCACAGTATAACCCCTGCTTTCACTGTATTTAATGTCGGTATAATTTGTGGAGGGGAAGGGGAAAAACAAGTCATTTAAATAAGGATACAGGTGGACCTGTTGCAACAATGAGAAGTACAAGTTGTCGAAAATGAACTTTACAACTTTGGTGGGGGGGGGGAGGTTTGGGGGGGGCAGGAGGAGGCTGGGAAGGGATGGGAAGGGGAAACAAAGGAGGCTACAATGCTTGATAAGAAATGTACTCATTATCTTGCCCATGTAATTGTAACCCCTCTGTACAGTATTTTCACAATAAAAAAATAAACAAAAATTTAAAAAAAAAAAAAGAAATCTAATAACAACAGATGCTGGAGGAAATGTGGCCAAAAGAGAATGCTACTACTCGGTTGGTGGGAGCTAAAACTTGTTCAGGCACTTTGGAAAGCAGTACAGAGGTTGCTCAAAAGACTCTACATAGAGCTCCCCTGTGACCAGCAATCCCACTTTTTTTAACTACTCTTAAAGTTTACACTGAGAGCCTCATGCTCCCACTTGGCACTTTACCACCTGAGCTGTGCCTTAAGTCTGGTGTTTTGCCAGATAATTGAAGATGGAGTCTCATGGATTATTCTGCCCATATCTTCCAGATCTCAGCCTCCTGAGAAACTATTACAGACATGAGCCACAAACATCAGGTTAATTGAAACTCTTGAACAATATAAGCATACTAAAATGGTTGTCATCTGTCAGCAATAAGAATGAGCACAGTTTAACTCTTTGTTCTGGATAAACCCGATTGTATCTTCTGTGGCAATAGGATTTCTACTAATATTAACTAAAGCTATGTCTTCTGTGTCAAACTTTTTACTCACTGAAATAGTAACGGAAGTAAAAGTGATACCTGACTAATAATCCATCACTGCTTACCTTTTTCTGAGCTACCTTGTAGAGAACCCTACCCCAATCCCCATTCCCACACACTCACCACCCTCTTGAGGCCCACCATATAGAAGGAGAAGATCTTTAGATGACAATTGGTTCAGCCTTAATCCTATGGTAATTTTTTCCATACTCAACTCTTAAATCTAAATATAGTATACACGAGCAACATGATAGAATGTAAAATTCATGCAATTTATTTTCATTTTTCAAAATCTTAGGTGGACATTTAAAAGTTGTTCAACCTATATATTTACACCAAATATATCTTTATATAAATATAATAAATAAAATACATTTAGTTAAATATTTTGATTCTCTTGTTATATCAGGTGTTCATATTCCAAATTTTGAGGGCAGACAAGTATCTAAAGTAACTGTTCAACAGATATTTTTGTCTCTTTTACTCAATACCTTAGAAATTCTGCTTTCCTTTTTTTTAAGAGGTTACTATTTTAGAAAATAAATCCAGAAATTTTGAAGGTCATTCTTCTAAGTTCCAAATGCCTTGGTTTCCAAAAAGTTAGTGTTGTAATAACTTTTGCTTTCCTGGCAAAACTATTTCTATAGTCTTTTGTACTTACTGGTGAAAAATAAAAGACTCTGACAGTTTTAGAATAGATAACCCTGGAAATATTTTTTCTCTTGGACATTTTCTCCAGTAAGTAGAAGAGAACGATGAAATTGCTCAAATTTTTACAAATGAACTCTCAGCAAAGGCAGCTCTCAAGTATTCTTTAAAAAGGAGAGATTCTCTGTGTTATTACAACTAAAACCTTATCTATATATGATAATACTTTAGATTTGTTCAGCATGAATGTCACCTAAAATTTACATGGAAGATACAGAAACTAAAAATGGAAGGCCATATTTTACAAATAAAGGATTTTATGTAAAATATAGGGTTATTATTCTTATTCTTTATTATTCTTTACTTTTTTTTACTTTGAAAGCAGTTTTTGGCTTTTTGAGGTTTTTTTAGAGGGAGGTGGTTGTTTTGATTAAATAATAACTATTCAGTAATTGAATGATTTTAAATTATTTACTTTCTGGGCAGAAAAATCTCAAAGCTAAAAGTAACAAAATCTCTAACAAATAATAAATAAAGAATTTTCGTACAAGTCAATAAAACTATGGTTCTATTTGAACTAAAATAAATGGGCAGGCCATCTCTGGAGAATATAGTTATTTAAAACAATAAACACATATAGTCAAATTCCTTCTTGTTCTTGTTACTTCTTAAAGTTGAAATGTTCTCAAAAACATCTCCTAAATTCTCTCAGTAATGTCTTAATTTTTAAATAATGGTTAGATGAAAAGTACAAACATATAAATAATTTGAATATTAAAGACAGAGAGTTGTTGTTTTTCCCTGTCAGCACCAGGTCTTTTCATCAGATTTGTCTCTAAATCCTAACAAAATACCATTTTTATAGCCATATGCCATGCTAAGCAACACATGACATGATTCCAAAAACTGCACTTAAAAATATTCTAAATTCTAAGGATGGTGGCATTTATGTTTTGTCAGTCACAAAAAAAAAAGACTTGTAGCTTAAAAATGGAAATAAATATCTTGTTATGATATCTGTCATCTTTTTTAATTAAAATAGAAACACCTAAGAACAATACAAATCAGGTATTACCAGTGCCTTGCTCATTCTAGAGATAAAATGATTACATTTTGAACTAGTTATTCCAGAAAAGGTGCAAAGGAAGAAGAAAAACAGAAAATCAAGTATATAATTTGTGTCTAGCTAACACTAAGTCCCAGAGGAAACAGTTTAAAGGGTAAGAACGACATGATCAAAGATCTGGAATGGCCCCGAGGCCCCTATTCCTATTTCCTGCACAGTTTCTTAGACTTTCAGAAACTCATTTTGTGTAGGTGGGCATTTATAAAAATGAGGGAACAAAAATCTTTAACATTTTCAATCATGAAATTCTTCATTCCTTGGAGTTCATTCTCTGTAACACGGGAAAATTTCAGTTTTGGTTCTTTTCCGGGCTTGCTGAAGCACCTCTTCATTTTGTTCCTCACCTTCGTCCTGAAATAAAATGAAATAAAATGCGAGCCCTTGTACTCCCATGCCCGGCATTTCCTCCTTCCCCATTTTCTCGGAGCTCTCCAGTTTTCCTTTCTCTGTAACAGCACGTGGCTTCTGGGAAGGTAGTGGGTGAGCAGAAATGGTTCTTTGTTTAAAGACTTGGTTTTCTTCCTAAGACTCCACTGCCCTCTAGTGGCTCGTAATGCAATATTTAGAGACTTCCACCATCTAGAGAAGAAAAGACACCATTTTATGTTTCAACTCAG
The DNA here is from genome assembly GCF_019054845.1 of Dipodomys spectabilis. Taxonomy (NCBI): domain Eukaryota; kingdom Metazoa; phylum Chordata; class Mammalia; order Rodentia; family Heteromyidae; genus Dipodomys; species Dipodomys spectabilis. Next base: position 7,782,850 of record NW_024871113.1, read on the forward strand.
AATCCAGAATCTTCACGCTGAGTTAGTATGCGGATGTTTGTCTCACAATGAGAAAATAGTTCTGAATTTAGCCAAATTTTTATGCTTTCTTCCTTAGACATTTAAAAGTGCTTGATTTCTCTTATTACATCCTTGACTTTTTACTACTTTCAATTTTTCTTCCTTCTTCTTCTCCCTCACTCTCTCCTTCTTTCCCTTCCTACTTCTCCTTGTCACTTTTATAGTTTTTTTTTTCTTTTTTCCTCTCCCTTCAACAGCCAACATAATTTTATTTGGTAAAAGACCTACAGGATGTACATATTTAATCAATTACAAAATGGCATCTTTTAATCACTTAAAACTCATCCCTGCAAAAGTTCAGTGGGTATATTAAATTACACATTAGCTGAGATATAGTCAGAGAATACTACACAAACTACTTCCACCATATTTATCTATATTCACCTTCGTTAGCCCTCTCCCCTCCTGCAGGTAATCACACATTCAACAGACTGATATATATATATATGTATGTATGTACATACATATATATATATATATATTCACATATCCATATATATATATATCCCAGATACACACACACATATACACGTATAATGCATTGCAATTGCATTAAGAGTCTCCACCATGGTACTTCAAATGTTCTTCACCAAAGCATTTCCCTGCTACAGGATCAAGGCCTGAGGCTAGTACTCAAACACTGGAGACACAGCTCCACTTCCAGCTTTTTGTGGTTAATGAGAGATAAGAGTCTCAAGGACATTCCTCCTCCTGCTGAGATCCTCAGATCTCAGCCTCCTGAGTACCTAGGATTACAGGTGTGAGCCATCAGCACCCAGTTTTAACCATTATCTTTTCATAAGCACTGTCAGTGTTCATCCACATAACTCAATGCTCTTTTAGAAGCAGTATAGATTTCCATCTTGCTCCTTCATAAAGGTAGCCCAGAACTAGAGCAAGTTGGGTTGTATGAATTGTCCATGCTTCTGGAATTGCCCTGACATTCTCTAAGTTCAGATGCCTTGACACATTGATGAGCACAAGGCCATCTCAGTCCACGCTGTGGGAACTGCTCCCAGAAATTGTCCCAAATAACTAATAATTCAGAGTGACATTTGAAAAATAGAGTCTAGAGTTTTGCCTCTCAGACATCAGCATCACAAAATTCTAGAATCTTCAGAATTTACTTATCTCTCTATTCATGAGATGTCCACGTTAGAAATTCTGAATGATTTCCTGGCAATCTATTTTCTCTAGGAATCAGAAACCCACAATTATCATCAGGAAACCCCCTGGTCTCTGCAACAGAGCAGTGGCAGTCTTACACAGTGACTCCTGAAGCTTCTAGAAATTTCTAGCCTTAGAAAATAATCTTCCATGGCAGCCCACAGTTCAGCCATTTGCTCCATCTCCCCATTCCCAGTCAGGCCTCCATTTCTTATTTTGTTCTCTCAAAATGCCCCCTTGTCTCACTGGTAAACAGAAATTTCTAAAATCTCAACACTGTTCATTTGAGCCATGGAGGTCCAAAAATAGCTTATCTCAGGTCCATCTATTGAGTTCACCAAATCAAATGTCATTTTTTTCTTTTTCAAGAATATACATATGTGCATATATAGACAATATGTCTATATTCTTGAAAAAAACATATATGAATGTGAATATATATGCACATATAGATAAAGATATGGATATGGATATAGATATAGATTACCCATGCTGGCCTTATATCAATACTGAGAGTTTATTATCTGAATCTACTTTGCTATCTGGAACAACTAATCAATTAGACTAAAGATCCATAATATGAATTCAGAATTGTTTGGTAGTACATTAACTCTTCCTTTTCATCTAGATATTAATATGTGTATGAATAGGAACCGTAGAGAATTTTCTGACCAGGTTTGATAGCTCCAGATAAATAAATATGGACTCTGACAGCCAGAAAGTTGAATGAAATTAAATTGAGTTAGTGGAGAAAGATCTTCATAAATTCAATAAAAAATTAATGGAAAGAACGGCAACTGTGCCAATATTAAGTATGTGTCAGGATAGATTTTCTTCTTAATGAAAAGAAACATAAATTCATTCAAGGTGCCTCTCAAGTTTTTCATCTTAACTGGTGTCAGTTTGTCATTAGGACTAATTGTTTTTAGACTAATTATACTCTTTGCCCTAAGAAGGAAATTTGAAGAAAAATATGCTGGATTGAAATAATAAGACGTAAGAGAATAAATTAAAATGGCTGTCTGACATCACCTGTGAATGAAAGATTTTATAATACTGCATTAAAGATAAGATACATTTATGTGTAAATAGCTATCTAATAATACTTTTACTGAGTTTACATCTACTTATTCCTCTTTAAATATTTTAAACAGATTTGGTTTTCCAAAGTGTATTGATATATGCAATCGTGACCAGATACTAAGGATTACCTTGATCTCTGTCTTTCTCCTCTCTTGACAGCTGGAGCCACAGCAGCCATCTTGTTACTTGATGGACAGACTCAAGACAAGAGCTGGTGAAGAAAAACCATCTCTGGATTTCTTGCTATTTGAGGAAATAATTTAAAATGCCTTTTGCTGAATCTGATAACCACCCTTAAGGTGGTTATCATTACCATAAGGTAAACAAGAATTTTCTTATTAGTGTATTATTGCTTGAAAACTGGAAATATTGTATGGACTGCAATGAAAAGCTCAGTCAAGAGAACAAATGACATCCAAGATGTCTGTTTGACGTACTCTAAGCAGTAGTCACTGCCTCTGTGGGGAAAGGAAAATACAGTAGCCAATGAAGAAAGAACTGTACACTTTGTCTGTTAGAGCTAGAAGAAAATGTAAAAGGAATTCAGTGATGAGATCTGAAACAAAAGTCAAATTCAGGCAATGAGGAGGGAGCTTTTTATGGAACCCTGTGCTTACAACAGAATGTCTTCAGAACCTTCCAAAACAAGGGACAGGGGCCATTCTGATGCACTAATAGGTTAACTAATAGTTTTTTAAATCAATGATCAATAATCAGTCTACCTTGTCTGTTAATTTTATTAATGATCATCTTTTCTGTTAGAGATGGGTCATTTGCTTTGTTTCCTTTGTTAGTGTGTATTACTGGGATAGGGAATAGAAGACTCGCATTCTAAGTCACGATATTACTAACACTTTCAATAATCTTAAGACTCCTAACTGCCCTTACAGAGTTGCTTTCTTAGAGATGCATTTCCCATTCTACCTTTTGCAATAATGTTATGTATGTAAAATAAATAGATGTTGATCAAGTCATTCTCTAAGCAGTTAATGTGAATTAACCACTGATGTATGGTTAAAAAAAAAAAAAATGTGATTGTATTTGTGAATAACTTCCAGGTAACCTCAATCTTCCAAGAAGGTTCTTTGCTTTTTCCTGGGACAGGGAAAGGAGCCAGGGGAGGAGTGGGGTTTCCATTTGCTCTTAAAAGAGTAGAGTCTGCTACTTGAAAATCACTAGCAGACTAAGAGAAAAATATCCAAGAATGTTATACCATGACATTGAAACTGTGATACACAATACATAAAATACTTTGCTTTCCAATCTACCATGCAGAACAAAAGTGATAAGGATGAGATCTGAGGATCACAGTTCAAAGCAGGCCTGGCAGGAAAATCTATGAGATTGTGATCTCTACTGAACTACCAAAAAAGCTGGAAGTGGAGCTGCAGCTCAATTGGTAGAATGCTAGCCTTAAGTAAGAGAAGCTCAGTCAGCACCCAGGCCCTGAGTTCAAGCCCCAGGACCGGCACAAGAGAAAGAGAGAGAGAGACAGAAAGACGAGGAGAGACAGAGAGAGAAAGAGAGAGAATTAAGGAGACTACAATATGGTGGCAAGAAGGGGACTAGTCAGGAGTCTATACCTAAAACAAAACCAGTCCTGAATGTTCAAGAAATGCTTAGGTAAATGTAGTATCCAAGTTGAGAAAAGATACAATATGTATAGGTATCAATGACAAAAAGAGGCTTAGAGCAGAAAGCCCATTAGAAGAATATTCTCATGTAAAGGATACTCTGTTTGACAAAAATACAGCACATTTGGGACATAAGGAACAAGGGACACCTACCTCATGTACCATTTGTTGTAAGTATAAATGGCACTTGAAGAAGTTAACAATTATGCTCAAGGGTCATAAAGCCAGGCTTCCTGAAAATTAGGTAACATGATTTAGAAGGAAGTTTGTAGAGCATGCAACAAAGGTTTATTGAGGTTGCAGCATGTACCATCTCTGTTTTGGGCACTGGGATGACAATAGTCAACAAAGACAGTGAACGTTTTATACTAATTCCCCTATATCCACATTGAATACATTTCTAGATGCCCAGTGGGTGTCTGAAACCACAGGTAGTAACAAATGCTATATATGGATATGCTTGTTTAGATGTAGATGTAGATATCTTACATTACACATACATAGTTGTGATAAGGTTGAATTTGTTGATTAGTCAAAGAAGAGATTAATGACAATAGGTAACAATAAAATAGAAGGACAATAATAAGAGATTGTAATAAATGTTGGGTGAATATGGTTTCTATCTCAAAATATCTGCCTGTTCTCACTTAGGAAGCAGATCCTTTTTTAGCATCACTGCTCTTGTGCCTTCGGGCAATTATTAGGTAAAGTTAGGGCTAGCTGTCCACACTATGGTACTCTGACAGATAACTTGCAAACTGAGAATGCTACTTATTAAGTAACTAATGAATGAGCCACATGTGGATGGATGCACAGAAAAGGACAGATTCGTGTACTTAAAGGACAGAGTGACAGCATCAGGTGATGTCCTCCCACTCAGAACAGTGTGCAATTAAAATGTATGAGCTTTTAGTTTCTGGTATTTTTCATTTAGTATTTTTGGACTATGGTTGATCTCAAGTCACTGAAATCAAAGAAAATAAAACTATGTAAGAGGAGACACTGAATTTATTTGGAACATCCCTTCTATTACCAAGTAAATGAAATTTGGAAATAAAGCACACACACACACACACACACACACACACACACACACACACACACACACACACACACACACACACACACATGGAAACAAACAGCAGAGGAACTCATTGGTGCTATGTCAGAGACACCAGAGGTTTAAAATAGAAGAGGCAGCAGACAGTGAGGTTAGGTGTAAATGAAGAGATCTCTCAGAAAATAGTATGTTGCAAACTAAGTGATGCATGCCAAGACCAGACAGGAAAGCAATCCAGAAAAAGGAACAGGCACACAAGGCAATGGCCTGGTGGCAGAAATGGTGGTGGCAAGACCAAGAGCAAGAAGACAACCAGTACAGCTGGCCATAGACAGCAGAATGAAAGAGCTCTGGCCTTTGTAGTAAGGGCAAGGGAAATGCAAGTGAAATGTGATGGGAAGATTGTAGGGAGCATTAGTGAATAGACCAGTCTAATTTACATCTTCATGATTATTTTGTCATTGGGGACGAATCAAGAGTGGGTGATGGTAGAAGCCTAGACACTTGCTGTGATCTGAAAGTGCTTTGATATCCTCAAGGCTTTGTGTGTTGAACTTCACCCCAACTGTGAGCTACTTAGACACTGAAATGTAATTCAAATATGGTGTTTAAAGGTGGAGGGACTGCTGGAAAATAACTACAAATAAGCAGGTCATTCATGTGGAGACCTTGTGATTAGATCCTAGTGGTTTCATAAGAAGAGAGAGAGAGACCAGTAAGACATGTACAAATGCACACTCCATTGGCACATGATATTATTATGCTCTTGATGCTCTGTGACAGTTTTGGAATTTTCTAGAAAGAAAATAACCACCCTTGAGCCCTGCATCTCCAGAACCAAAATCCACCATTAACTTCTTTTCATCATAAATTAGACTGACTCAAGTATTTCACTATAGTGAAGAAAGTAGACTGCTACAGTACAACTGCAATGCTCTGTTTGAAAAATTACTGTGATTTTAAACCCTGACAGTAGTGAAAATGAAGAGATGGCGTAAGACCTGTGTGAAGTTTGTATTCATAAGTTTGATGCATGAATGAGAGAAAAGAAACAAAGTCCAAGTCTATGAGTTTAGATTTAGGTAACTGCTGGTAACTCGTGCCTTTCCATCCCAGGGACGCGTGTGGAAAGGTGGATAAGCCCAGTATGGGTGCACTCAGCTTTGACTGTGTGATGTACAGCTGCCCTCTGACATCAGTGAGGTGTCTGTGCTATACACCACAGTCATTCTACAAACCTGACTCCATAGTATAGTGTGTTCTGTTTCATATGAAGCAACCAATCTCCACTCTGAATCTAATGCTTTCTGTCCCTCTAATGAGCTGCTCTTGACACCTCTACTTACTTTCTGTTGCCTGTGACTTACTTTGTCTAGGACTTCTATGCAATAGTTTTGTTCAACACAACAGGTGCCTATGTTTCCACTCTGAAACATACATTCATTTTATATTTATCCCTGGAATCACAATGCCTATTTGATGATGAGAAAAATAGGTCCCCAAATGCCCATATCTTGCTTAGAATTGCTTTTCAATAGGTTCCTCTCTCTCCATCTGTTGGTACAGTAATCAATACAAATATGTAAATAGATGTTCATGGATTAGTGAGTCATCCCTCTATGTTGCATTGTTTAGATGCTAATAGGTATCTCCTAAAGACTCAAATGCTTACTACAAAAACTGAAAATAAAAAATATTTATGCATATTGTCAGAATAATGATTGGAAATTTGGAGAGCAAAACAATCTTGTAGCCATCCTTTAATCACATCCCACTGACATGCTCATTAACAATGCAAGGAAGTGGCTTCTGATAAGCTGAAGAAGAAAAATGACTTTCACGAGTAGACCACAGGGCGACCATTCATTTGTTCACCTTAGCACCCCAAATTCTGAGACTAAAGTACTTAAATGATTACAATGTATTTTCATATACTTCTTATTTATTCCTCACAATCATCTAATTTGCAAGGCTAATTATCTTGTTAGCAACAAGACAACAGATTCTCTCTAAGAGTTTAAGGGATCAAAGTCACATAAGACAGTAGTGCAATAACTGATATGCACCCTTATATATTTAAGTACTGAGAGTTATCATTCCTGAGACACTATAGCTTAGCATTTGTAACAGGATTGATGTGTTAAAGCATCAAAATGAGTGACCATAGTCCTATACTCCAGCAATTTATAAATTTGTAGAATTTTTAATCCACAAAATAGTACATTTTTTAAAGTAACAGTCAACATTAAATTGAATAATAAAAAAGCCTGAAGATTTATATACTTAGTAAAAGTGAAAGTGAAGTAGCACTGCTGTGGTCAGACATGATAGAAATTTACCTTATGAACTTACCATAAAATTGTATGGTACCAGGTGCCAGTGGCAACTTGTGATTGTGATCCTAACTACTCAGAAAGCTGAGATCTGAAGTTTTTGGCTCAAAGTCATCCCAGGTTGGAAAGTCCATGAGATTCTTATCTCCAATTATCCACCCAAAAGTCAAAAGAGTAGCTGTTGCTCAAATGGCAGAACACTAGCTTTGAGCAAAAAAGCTCAGGAACAGTGCTCTGGTCCTGAGTTTAAGCACCAGAACTGGTAACAGAAAAAAAAGTAGGGCTTCTATACTGACCTGTAGTATGTGAAATCTGCCCTTTTTAACCACTGAGAGAATATAGAACTTCTCTTGAATTACAGTGGCATTCATATCCTGCAATTAAAAAGCTTTCTGTGAAGTTTAGAGAAATTTTGACTTTCTCAACTCCAAATATTTTATTGACTTATAATAATAACTCCCTTAAGTTCTAGGAGTAGTCTCATATACTTATAATCCTAGCTTCCTAGCAGGCTATTTCAAAAAGATCTTGGGTTTGAGGAAAGCTTGGTCTACATAGCAATATCCAGTCTCTCAAAATTCAAACCAACTTTACCTAAGTTAAACAAAAACAGTAATTGTTCCTTTGTGTAAAGATACATCTGGATACAGGCATTAATAGCTTTGTTTTATTCTCTTTTTTTGACCTCTCATCATTTATTGAAATAATTTCATTAATTATTTTTTTATTGTGAAAATACTGTACAGAGGAGTTACAATTACATGGGCAAGATAATGAGTACATTTCTTTTTTTAATTTTAATTTTTATTTTTTTATTGTGAAAATACTGTACAGAGGGGTTACAATTACATGGGCAGGATAATAAGTACATTTCTTATCAAGCATTGTAGCCTCCTCCTTTGTTTCCCCTTCCCATCCCTTTCCATCCTCCTCCTACCCCCCCTCCCAATCCCCCCCCCCCCACGAAAGTTGTAAAGTTCGTTTTCGACATAACAACATGTACAGCTCATTGTTGCAATGGGTCCACCTGTATCCCCATTTAAACGATTTGTTTTTCCCCTTCCCCTCCACAAATTATACCAACATCAAATTCAATGAAAGCAGGGGTTATACTATGGGGGGAGGGACATACAAAGCAACAAAGAAATAATCTTATAAATGTATTAGAAACAATCTCATAAAAGAAAAACAAAACATTTGAATACATATCTTAGGGTTCATTTCCCTAACAACTTATCTGACCTTTTCTGCTTGACTCAGACATATACTAGATATTGCAAATAAGGGAAACCATGGGACCCAGGTTTCTTTGGGCCTGGCTTACTTCACTTAATATAATTTTTTCCAAGTCTTTCTATTTCCTAACAAATGGGGCAATGTCATTCTTTCTGATGGAGCCATAGAATTCCATTGTGTATATATACCACATTTTCTTGATCCATTCATCTACTGAGGGGCATCTGGGTTGGTTCCTTATCTTACCTATAGTAAATAATGCTGCAATAAACATAATCATGCTAGTAGCTTTAGTGTGGTCTTGTTTGTCATTAATTATTTAGATAAGTGAAAACTATTGAACAGGTTGTCCCAGTTTATTTATTTATTTATTTATTATTTTATTGAAAAGATGATGAGCAGGGGTTAGGGGGTTTACAGATACATAAGTAAGGTAATGATACATTTGTTTTTTGTTTGTTTGATTACTTGTTTTTATCCATCATGCGGCTTGAACTCTGGGCCTGGGTGCTGTTCCTCAGCTCTTCAGCTCAAGGCTAGTGCTCTACTGCATGAACCACAGCTCCACTTCCGGTTTTTTCTGCTTACATGGTACTGAGGAATTGAACCCAGAACCTCATGCATGCAAGGCAAGCACTCTACCTCTGAGCCACCTTCCCAGCCTGGTACATTTGTTTTTAATCAGTGTTACCCCATCCCTCATTATCTCCCACTTACACCTCCCTATTCCCCCCCTCCCCAAGTTGGAATGTTTATATCTAACATAGTGTCAAGTGGTGAATATCAATCAAACACCTTTGTCCTGGTGTTTCTATGATTCCCTTTCCCTTCCACATATTGAATAATCCTATATACAAGACACAAGATACAGAAAACTAAGAAAAATGGGGGGGGGGATAACAAACTACATACAGGGCCTAATAAGAACTTCTTGTTTCTATATACTGGAGTTCATGTTGATAGGCTTCATTATATATAGTTCTATGCACTAAGCAGTTGGATTATTGAAATCCCCTATCTGGAGAATCATAGACATATTCTAGTTCTTACAAATGAGGGAGATCATGAAACTTACTTTTCTTTGGGTCTGGCTCACTTCACTTAATATAATTTTTCCACATGTTTCCATTTCCTTACGAATGGAGCAATGTTATTCTTTCTGATGGAACCATAGACTTCCATTGTGTATATATACCACATTTTCTTGTCTATTCATCTGCTGAGGGGCATCTGGGTTGGTTCTATACCTTAACTATGGTAAATAATACTGCAGTGAACATGGTTGTGCTGGGAGCTTTAGTGTGGCCTTGTTTGTGGTCTTTTGGGTAAATGCCCAGGAGTGGGATTGCTGGGTCATAAGGGAGCTCTGTGTTTAGTATTTTGAGGAGCCTCCATACTTCTTTCCAGAGTAGTTGGACAGGTTTACATTCCCACCAACAGTGTGGTAGTGTTCCCCTTTGGCCACATCCCCTCCAGCATCGTTGTTATTAGTTTTCTTGATAACGGCAATTCTAACTCTCTCTTGTTTGCTCTTTCCTTTCTTCATTTCTTTTCTTCTTCTTCTTTTTTTTTTTTGGGGGGGGGGTCTGGTCATGGGGCCTGAACTCTGGGCCTGGGTGCTGTCCCTCAGCTCTTCAGCTCAAGGCTAGCGCTCTGCCACTTGAGCCATAGTGCCACTTCTGGCTTTTTTCTTTTTGCTTATGTGGTGCTGAGGAATCGAACCCAGGGCCTCATGCATGAAAGGCAAGCACTCTACCACTGAGCCAACTTCCCAGCCCCTCTTTTCTTCTTCTTTTTCCTTCTTTCTCTGCTTTTTTCCCTCTTTTTCGCTTTCTTTTATTTGTTCAGTTCTTTCTTATCCATGAATCAAACTTAAGGTCTTTAAACATGCTAGATACTAAACAAGCTTTTTATAGGTTTGTTACTAAACTCCAATCAGATAACCGTCCCCAAAAGAGACAAGTGACAAAACCAAATAAAATAAGTAAAAATTTTAAAAGTGAAAAATCTGGACAGAAATATCTGGATTTATAATTTGAAAGAACAAATTATTATGACCATAAGTGAAAACTCTTTCACAGCAAATAAACCACAGTAAAATTACATGTAGTTGAGGTACAGAGACAAACAGCAATCTAACTGGTATCATGTGATGGTATGGATTTGAAAATGCAATCATGTCTTCAATATTCAGTGAAAATGAGGTTCAATCTAAAATTCTAAGATAAATGAATCAGTCAAATGAAAAGATAGAATTTGTTTATTCACATATATGTGTGATAGAGAAAGGACAGGGAGAAGAGGAAGAAATAAGAGAAGGTAAGGGGAAAGAAGTGGAGAGAGGAGGGGAGGGGACAAGAAGGGACAGGAGATGAGAGGAGAGGAGAGGAGTAAAGAAGCTGAGGGGAAGAGAGGGAAGAGAGGGAAGAGGAGGGGATACGGAAAGGGAGACTAGGGAAGAAGAGATTAATTTAACTTTCCCCATATGTGTCTAGATAAATCACAAGATAACTTTCATTGAAAATAAAGAATGACCAGGGGCAGGAAATTTAGAATTCAGATAATAGGTCTAAAAGGGTAAAGAACTATATGTAACTCTTACAATGATACCAAAAGAATGCCCAAGAAAACATCTGTGTAGCAATTCTAGAGAAAGATATCTCCAGAAAAGAATTCAACAGAAGAGTTCCGTAAAAATAAGTCTCTAAGACTAAAATAAAATTCTAGCACTCTTCTCTTTAAATGTTTGTGGAGGAAAAATAAATAAATAAAAATACAGAGAAGATCTAATAAATAAAATAATAAAGCAATATTAATTCCTGAGGAAACTAAAAGTTGCAAACGAAAGAATATTCAAGCAGAGTAAATTTATGTGATTCAGAAATAAATAACACATAAATCTAGTATTAAAAATACTGAATGGGGTCTTGGAAGGTGGCTCAGAAATACAGTGCTTGCCTTGCATGCATGAAGCCCTGAATTGGATTCCTCAGCACCACATAAGCAGAAAAAGCTGGAAGTAGCACTGTGGCTCAAGTGGTAGAGCACGAGCCTTGAGCTGAAGAGCTGAGGAACAGTGCCCAGGCCCAGAGTTCAAGCCCCACAACCAACAACAACAACAAAAAATAGTGAATGTTTATTAACCAAAAACTAAAATAATTACAATAAGAGGACAGGGAAAGGAAAAGTAGGGAAGACTAACATCTTAGAGAAATCTCTTATTTTCTAAGAAAGGAAACAAAGAACCATTAAGTAAAAAATCTTAAATTATGAAGCCTACTTAAAAAAGGGAAAATCAAGCCAGGCGCCAGTGGCTCACGCCTGTAATCCTAGCTACTCTGGAGGCTGAGATCTGAGGATCGCGTTTCAAAGCCAGCCGGGGCAGGAAAGTCTATGAGACTCTTATCTCCAATAAACCACTAGAAAACTCGAAGTGGCGCTGTGGCTCAAGCGATAGAGCGATTGCCTTGAGCTGAAGAGCTGAGGGACAGTGCCCAGGCCCAGAGTTCAAGTCCCACGACCGACAAAAAAGGAAAGGAAAATCACAATACACAATATATGCCTGCTTTTGGAGATGTGCTCGTGAAACTGAAAATCTCTGGCCATAAAAGAAATGCAAGCTAAAACTATTGAGATTCTACCTTACTCCAGTTAAAATGGCCATTATCAAGGAAACAAATAATAACAGATGCTGGCAGGGATATGGCCAAAAGGGAATGCTATTACACTGTTGGTGGGTATGTAAACTTATCCAACCACTCTACAAAACGGTATGATGTTCCTCAAAAGACCTAACAGAACTTCCCTATGATCCAGCAATCCCATTCCTGTGCATTTATCCGAACAATCACAGGTCACACTAAAGCTACCAGCACAGTTATGTTCACTAAAGCATTATTTATCATTGCTAAGATACTGAACCAACCCAGATGCCCCTCAGTAGATGAATGAATCAAGAAGATGTGGTGTATATACACAATGGAATTCTATGCTTCCATCAGAAAGAATGACATTGCCCCATTTGTAAGGAAATGGAAAGACTTTGGAAAAAAATCATATCATGTAGTAAGCCAGACCCAAAGAAACAAGAGCTCCATGGTTTCTATCATTGTAACAATTAGTATATGTCTAGGATAGTCCTAGCAGAAGATCACAATAGCACAATAGCTATATATATGACCATAGAAAATGATGCTAATTGAAATGAACTCCAAGATGCAGAAACAAGAGGAGTTTTTTGTTTTTGTTTTTTTTAATGTATTATGTGAAGTTATTTCTTTTTTCTTTCACTTTTTTCCTTTGGTTTATTTATGTATTTATTTATTGCATTCTGGATCTTGTATATACATTTATCTGATTTGGAGAAGTAAAGGGGAATAACAAAATGGTGAGACAAAGGACAAAGTATGAACTCAGGCATCAGCAGCACCCACAAGACACTATGTTGGAAATGAACTTTACAACTTGGGTGAGAGTGGAGTCAGAGAGAGGGAAAGTGGAAGAAAAATGATAGAGGGATAACACTGTTCAGCAAGTAATACACTCATTACCTTATGTAACTCTAACACCTCTGTACATCACCTTTACAATAATTTTGTTTTTGGTCGGTTGTGGGACTTGAACTCTGGGCCTGGGTAGCTCTTCAGCTCAAGGCGAGCGCTCTAGCACTTGAGCTACAGAGCCACTTCCTAAAATTAGATATTTTTTTAAAAGAAATATATTTTAAAATTGAAAGATATAGATCCCTTGGAATAGATCTGAAGGACAAAAAGAAATGTGGAAATGGATTGCTTTTTTTTAGTTAATTTTGTAGAACTCCTCGACATTTTAAAGTAGGTGTTCCTGGTTTACATTGATTATTTCTTTAAGAAAGAGAGTTTTATTACAAATGAAAATACCTATGGGAGAGAAAAAAATGACTAAATTTAAAGCCAAAAAAGGAGACTAGGAGAAGAACTAGAATTTACCAGGGGAATGAAGAGCACAGTACAACAGAAAGTGAATCAGACAAATTGAAAATCAAAAAACATTTCATTATTTCAAATCCTTGTTCCACCCCTGTCAAATTGTAGGTGTGGACAGTTATATTTCCTCCTGTAGATAGTTTCACTAGCTTACAATGAAAGGCATTGGATTTAATGATCCATGGGAAACCATCTGCACAATAAACAGTAAAGGTGGATCTGTACTGTCTTTCTATCTAATTTGTGAGGAATTTTAATGTTATATCTGTGTTGATCTGGACAGTGGAACTACTAAGCAATGTGGAAAGAACCGAATTTGTGGAGAACTATTGGGCTAGAGAGGCATATTATAAAGTTGGCAGCATAGAGGGGCTCAGTTGTATAATGTTTGCCTGGCATGCATGAGGCCCTGGATTCAATTCCTCAGCACCACATAAGCAGAAAAAGCCAGTAGTGGCGCTGTGACTCAAGTGGTAGAGAGCTCACCTTGAGCTGAAGAGATGAGGGACAGCACCCAGGCTCAGAGTTCAAGCCTCACGACTGACAAAGAAAGAAAGAAAGAAAGAAAGAAAGAAAGAAAGAAAGAAAGAAAGAAAGAAAGAAAGAAAGAAAGAAAGAAAGAAAGAAAGAAAGAAAGAAAGAAAGAAAGAAAGGAAGGAAGGAAGGAAGGAAGGAAGGATGGGAAGTGAGAAGGTAAAATTAAAGAAAGTAGTATTTTTATTTTTCACCTTCAGAAAAGTAGTGATTGAAATTTTGCCTGAACATGAATTTTTCATAATATCCAGGTTCAGCAAAGCACTACAAATCTATAAGCCCAGCTGCAATCCAAGCAAGGTTAAATGAAAATAATATTCGCCAGTATTTCACCAAGACCTATCATGCATGTACATGCCAGAAATGTTAATTCATTTTTCACTGAATCACTTGCCCCAACAGTAAAAACAAATAGATAACACACAAGGAAACTTTTGCTTCATTTGTTAAGGATGAAACCTAAATGTTTTTTCTGAACCTTATTGTTCTTCACTTTTACATACAAATCACTTCATTTTATACTTTAAAATTCTATATGATATATAACTGAAAATATCATGTAAGTATACAATCTGTAAACTTTCTATTTTTTGTGTAATTACCAGGGCTTGAACTCGGGGCCTCATGCTTGCTCAGCTGTTGCTGATGTCCCATGGAGCCACAACCTCCAGTCTGATTTTTTTTTGCCAGGTATTTTGGAGATGGAGTCTCACAGACTTTTCTGCTGGATCTGGTTTTGAATGGTAATTATCAGAATCTCAGCTTCCTAAGAAGTAAGGATTTCAGGAGTGAGCCACAGGCACCAAGCTTACATTTCCAATTTTTAACTGCAATATGAAAGGACAATTTTATATACACACAAGCTCACTCATAAAACCAATGACTACATATGTATACAGTTACATAAACACACATCTTTCAGTGAGAACTTCTCAACTTCAGGACATGTGATACATTTACTAACTTTGTGTTTTCATTTACATCCAATTATTCACAACTTTGTAAGGATAGTTTCATTCATTTTAGTTTTTAAATTACTTTCAAGTAATAACCCCATATAGCATTCATTGCCTGCCTTAAAGTCATAAATTTTTTTTGATTCCAGTGTTATTGTATTGATTTCACTCTGAAATAAAATAGAAATTACCCCCTTACCAGTGCTATTTAAATAATTTGGAATATTATTTCTCCCTTGACCATTTACCACTTATAGTGAGTAACCCAACCAATTTATACTTTGGGATAGGTGGAAATAAACTTAAAGTTGGTGTTTTACAGTTAGATGCTGGTGGTTTAATGTCTGTAATCTTAGATCAGGAAGCCGAGATCTGAGAATCACAGATGGAATCCAGCCCAGGCAGAGTTTCAGTAATTAACCATTTCATGCTCCCACACACCAAAAGAAAGAGGAGGAAGTATAATTGTAGCTTAGGTGATAGAGTGCTAGCCTTGAGCTCAGAGACAGTGCTCAGTCCCTGGGTTCAAGCCCCAGAATTGGCATAAATACACACACACACACACACACACACACACACACACACACACACACACACACACGGCACACATGGGTTTTCATTTACATATTCAGTGCAAATCTTCAAATATTGGATGCACATAAATATTTAATTCATGTAATAATTACACTAATTATGAAGTAAGCAGAAGTCACTAGAGGGCAGCAAAGCTCAGAGAAAAGACATGAATTCAAATGCTGATTCTCCACCTTAATAAAATGATGGAATATTCTAGAGATCTAAAGAACCCAGGCTCACCCCAAATATACCCGTGAATCTTAAAATCTCAGCTCTTACATCAACTTGAAATAAAAAGTTCTGTCATCATATTATTCTTTGGAGAGTGGACTGCCACTTTAAGATGGTTATCAGTGAAGAGAGAACATTTTAAGGAGCTCTTTAAATGAAAACTGTAAAACATCCTAACAATTATGCGACTCCTTGCATTAAAGAAAGAGAGTTATGAAATAAGTCAATTGAGATTTGCTGTGGGATTTCAGTTTCCTCGGAGAGAGCAGATGTTTCTTAATTATTTTTTTCCCATTAGAGCAGTAAAAAACAAAAATTTCAATCTTTTTAAACCTGAAGTTATTTTCTCAGTCTTGAAGAAATATATAAATGCTTTTGAGGGGAAAAAATACATAATTTGTTCTTTCAATGTCCCTTACTGGTAATAGAATTTTTTTCTTTCAACTATATTCTTTATCTCCGATTTTCAACTTTAATATAATAATAAGGCACTAGTTAGTTCTGTAGATGTATTAGCAACTTGTATAATTTTATCCGGTATATTGGTGAAGGTATTATCTTTAATGATTTTAAAGTTCTGTCTTATTTCTAATATAAGTTAATTGGAAGATCCAATCAGAATTTACCACTTCATTCTGGAGAACTTGATCACTTCTATATGCATAACAAAAGTTTATTAAACAAATATTGTCTTTTAATATAATAAAGTACCATTAACCTAGAGCAAATTTTGCTTATGAATGTCAAACCTTACTTTCCCTTTGCATCAAAATTTTTAATAAATGATCTTGGAAATCTCACTTGTTCAGCATTACAAAAGTCATATTCTTAGTGCATTTCAAGAGCCTGAGAAGCATCATTGTACTGTTGTTTGGGTTTGGGTTCTTTTAGGAGAAGGTGCTTGTACTGGGGCTTGGACTCGGGCCTCACACTCTCACTTAGCTTTTTCATTTGAGGATGTGTTTTACCACTTGGGTCACAGCTCCACTTCTATTCTTTCCTGAATAATTAGAGAAAAAAAAGTCTCATGGACTTGTCTTTGAAATTCGATCCTCATTTCTCTACTTACTGTGTTGTAAGTACAATCCACAAAGTAGCACAATGTGAGAGCTAGTAATTCACAAAGTAAAATAGGGTTTATATCTGATGTTATCCTTCCCAAATTGGCCTTGATTTTATGATATTGTCTTTGTCTACTACTTATTGATTATCTTGGCAAGGCTCATGTCCTTAGAATTTAAAAATTAAAAGAGAAACAAGTAACTGCATTTGAAACTTAGAAATACAATTGAGAAAATATAAACATTTACAAATAAAGATTTCCCATTGTCATTACCAGTTCTCTCAGTTTCCTGACAGGGAAATATAGGTTTGAAATCTTCTTATCCAAAAAACAAGATAAAACACACAGACAGAAAAGACAACATATATAGATATTCACTTACTGACTGCAAAACAACATTTCAACCTAAATGCTAATAAATCCCAGATCCATACAATCACCATTTTCCCCTTTAACAAAATACTGTATATTTAAATTGGATTTCGAGTTCTTTGAAGAATTCAAGATCAATATATTCAAGGTTGAATTCACTGCTTCCCATCTATACCTGCTCTTCCTCTTGTTCCCTATTCCAAGTTGTCTTCTCCTATCACTTCATCCAAATCATCCATTTTTTGTCCTCAAGTCCTCAAGCCAAATAACCACCAAGCTCTTGATTTTTAATTATTACTCTTTGTCAGAACTTACTTTAGAGACCTAATGTCACCAAGTAACTTCTTAATGGACCTCTAGTTTCAGATACATAGCATTATGTATCTGATCATAATGATAGTACAACATCTGTATTTCACTCAACTACTTACATGCCAACATGTCTACACAACAAAATTCAAACACATTGTATGGTATGTAAGATTAGCTTCACTTTAGCATTTCAAACATGTTGAATAATTCTTTTGAGCCACAATGAATCTGCTGCTCAGTATTGCTGTTGGGTCAGGAAACAGCTACAAGTCAGAATTATTGGTAGGGGGTGGCACGGGCTATAACAAAGCATATAAACTGAAAAAAATGATATAGTGATATCTATGCCAGTTTAATGCTTTTCAGTTGAGGGAAAAACCCTAGAGAAAAACAAGAAGAGTAAGCAGTAGTTCTGACAAAATTGATGAGACAGATATTGCTGAAAATTTTTGCCAGAAGCTATGTAGAAAAGAGGAACCATATTGGAGGTTTATAGATTTAAACACAATAATATAGCCCACAGACACTATTTCTGTTTTCTTAGTTACATTCCTTTTTATGTCATATTTCCCTTCATAAAAACAATCAGCTTTGAAAAAAAGTAAAACCTTGACACTCTTATAAACAACGCACAGTCATGACTGGACATTTCCTGTGAAGAGAAGTAGAAACCAAAACAAAGGCACTTCCATCTTCTGTTTGTGCTTGGTAAAGTAGCAGCATTAGGAAAGATCTCCTTGGTTCATTCTTCTCATGAATGCTCACAGAAAGTGTGCACAGAGCTCAGCAGCTCATTTCTTTTTCCAGAAAACTCAAGCTGTTACAACTAGTGGAAATTAATTGAAACAACTCGAGCATGGAAAAAGAAGGGGCTTGTTAGCCAAAAAAGAGTCAAAGTCAAATAAACCAATCTTTTATTAAATCTTAAAAATGATGCAAGAAAAAGAGCTTACTCTTCCAAATATTTTTCTGACGTTTGATTTTCCTTTGAATGAACACACATTCTTTGTGGTAGAATGACCTTCAGTTAGCATAATTGTAAAAAACAAAAACAAACTGTCCCTCTCTGTTGTTTTATACATCTAAGATATTTAACTGAACAACCTTAGTTTTCTCCTTCAGTGTATTTGGTATTCTGTGTTTCTATTTGCTCTATACCACACCAAAACAATTACTGATTTGACTATGTGCAATATAATTCTGTTACTATGCTGAATAAATGTGCCAATTCCTAAACTACACATAAAATAGGGGAAAGAAAGTACCCAGGAAGGTACTGACATCCACGTGCTAGCTAAAACAAGACATTAACACAGAGAAATCTATAACACTGTAAGACCTCATGCATGCTGCCATAAAGCAGTGCAAGATTAGATGATAGGAAATTTGTTCATATTAAAATTACTATCAAATTTCAAATTCATACTCATGCTATGCAAAATTTGTTTTCTATGTTTAATCAACATAGTGATCAATAGACTTCATACTTAATTGTGTTTTTTTTCTATTTGTAATTTATGTCATTTTCTCTCCCTTTTATAAAATGTGAGGCGATAGAAACAGAGAGCAGAGTGATTATCAGGAGAAAACACTAGAAAACTTTAAAACAGGAAAAGTGAGAATACTAATTGCTACCGACTTGGCATGGTGCGGTCTTGATTTTCATGATATCACACATGTGTACAATTACGATTTTCCACAGAACATTGAAGAATACGTGCCCTGAGTGGGGTGAACTGGAAGAGCGGGGAGGACTGGCATGTCCATTACACTTATCACAAGAAATGATTGGAGGGTTGCCACTGAACTGATTAATATTCTGAAAAGAGCAAATCAGAATATTCCAGAAGAGTGTGTCTTGACGGCTGAGAGATACAAAACAAATAAACTGAAAAAAGAAATGCAAAAAAAAAAAAAAAAAAGGGAAGATCTCAAGGAAAGCCTTAGAAGTTTTATTAACGTTTCTGTGGCACTGCCCAACCAGAGAATTCAAGATATTTTAGACATAGATATTATTTAAAATGGGAATGTTGAAACATGCTATCAGTATAAAGAAACTTGACTGATTTCTTAAAATAATAGTGTTTTAAAATGTAGAATTCAATATTTCATATTTTCTTTAATAAAATCAGAAGTATTTTTTTAAAAACCTGAGGTGAACCTAACTAGACACATAAAAATGTTTTAACTCTGTATGTGTCCATGTATTTTTTTGTTTTGTTTTGTTTGTTTGTTTGTTTTGATCGTGGGGCCTGAACTCTGGGCCTGGGCACTGTCCCTCAGCTCTTCAGCTCAAGGCTAGCACTCTACCACTTGAGCCCACAGCACCTCTTTCAACTTTTTCTGCTTATGTGGTACTGAGGAATTGAACCCAGAGCTTCATGCACACAAGGCAAGCACTCACTCTACCACTGAATCACCTTCCCATCCCTGTGCCCATGTTTTGTTCATTTGAACACATTTTTTGTCAGTTGTGAGGTTTGAACTCAGGGCCTAGGTACTGTCCCTGAGCCTCTTTGTGTTCAGGCTAGAGCTCTACAACTTGAACCACAGCACCACTTCCAGTTTTTAAGTGGTCTATTGGAGATATGAGTCTCATGGGGACTTCTCTGCCCCAACTGGCTTTGAACTGCAATCCTTAGATCTCAGTCTCGTGAGTAAATTTAAGATTACAGGCATGAGCCACCAGTGCCCAGCACTAATTTGAATACTTTTTTTATACCTAAACTCATTATTAAAGAACTAAAGCTGAGTTAGATAATTTGGGGATAGGGACAGAGCTTCAGGACGCAGCAATCCTTGGTTCTTCAGCCTCATAAATCTTATCAGAAAGGAAGGAACCTGGACTGACTGGGAAAGAAATAGCAGGCACTCAAGGGGGATGTTTGGCATTTTGTAGCTTGAGTAGTATTTATGTTTTGTCTGTGTTCAGACATGACTATAAGTGGGCTTGCCTTTGCCTTGATTTAACTTAGTCAGAGAGTGGCCTTGTCTGAAGTTGATGTACTGTGAAATAGTTTATGATCAAAAGAAAAACACAAAGTCTAATAGCAAGTGTCTCGCCAGCTCATCACATCAGTCTAGCTGATAGGAACAGGACAGTCCCATGTGGCACGTCTGCTTTTCTATGCCTTGGTTTCTCCTTTGGGCCAAGAGCAGAGGAGTGAGATCAA
The DNA here is from genome assembly GCF_019054845.1 of Dipodomys spectabilis. Lineage (NCBI taxonomy): Eukaryota > Metazoa > Chordata > Mammalia > Rodentia > Heteromyidae > Dipodomys > Dipodomys spectabilis. The sequence continues at coordinate 7,803,604 of NW_024871113.1, forward strand.
GAGACATGAATCCATAATCCCAATATTTTCACCACTACCAAAGTCTTGCTCATCAGAACGTTGTCTTAAGGAACATAGTCTTCACTTGGACTAGGATTTGTCACCTGCTGAGAATGAATCATCAAGTGTTTAATGTGACCATTCTATATAGTGACATTTGAAACTCCAGAGAGAACACACCTGCCAATGCAACATAAGCAATGATTCTATTAGAGGAAATGATTTTTGAAGCCCAAGCTCCAAATGATAACACTTAGGCAGTAAATACACCTGGCAAGTTTATGAATGTAAAGTATGTTCCTTAGTTTTATTATATATTTAGATAATTCTCTCCTAGTATATACGAGAAATCATAGGTGCCTATAAACAAGTACATAGGTGTGATAAGAAGCATTTCTGTGGTATAAATGTTGCTGTGATTCATTTAGAGGAAAGAAGGATGTTCTGACTCTTGGTATTGAATTTAACTTATTTGTTGGGTATTTCTGGCTTTTACTAGGATCAAAGTCAAAGGCTTACACCATTTTGCTAGTGTGTTATCCCAATTAAAACATAATATATTAGTGATTCCTTCTGAAATATTATGTCTATTATTTAATACTTCTTTTTGGAGACTTATGGGCAACTGTTTTTGTAGTAAGAAAGAATACAGTTTAGAGACAAAAATGACCCATGGATATTATATTTACAAGTGGGAGAGTATGCAAGGGAGATTGGAGAGAGATTGATCAACAGATACTAACTTAACAGGATATAGCAAGGGTTGGGAGTATAGCTCAGTTGTAGAGCATGTGCTTAGCACACATAAACTTTCATGTTCGATCATCTAGACCAAATAAATAAAAGTAAGAAAATCACTGTGCAGGAGCAAAAAGTTCTGGTGAGCTATTGCATGAAGAAGCTAGAGATAACAATAATCTGTTGTACATTTGACCTATTGAATTTAAAACCTTTGATTTTTAGTGTTTTCATTATGAGAAAAAAAGTTTAAGAATCTAGAGATTTCACCAGATTCAAATAATACAAAATGTACTTAAATTGAAACATTTCAAGGCCTCACTAATATGTACAGTTTTTGTTTTGTGTATCAGTTAAAAATAAATTTTATTTAAATGAAATTATTCACCTAAAAATTCCTGCTGAGTTCATTAAAAATAGAATAAGATATTAGGAGCCTATCATGCCAAAACAGCCATAAGAAGGATTTTTGGAAAGGGTTGGCTCTATATACAATAAAATGCTTCTGGTAATCAAAATAAAGAAGGCTAGAGAAGTGGCTACAGGGTCCTGAAAAAGACAGCTCATTGCTTATCCTGGCAACAACATTCACTGGACTGGAGGGGACCAAAGCCTTTCAGTGGAAGAGTCATCAGAACAGTAATCAGCTAAAAATATGTCTTCAAAAACTCCAGATAATCTGGGCATTGGTGGCTCACACCTGTAATCCTATCTACTCGGGAGGCTGAGATCTGAGGATCATGGTTCAAAGCCAGCCCAGGCAGGAAAGTCCCTGAGACTCTTATCTCCAGTAAACCACCAGAAAACTGGAAGTGGCCCTGTGATTCAAGTGGTCGCCTTGAGCTGAAGAGCTGAAGGACAGCGCCCAGGCCCAGAGTTAAAGCCCCATGATCGAGAAAACAAAACAAAACAAAAAACTCCAGGTAGTATCAAAATACAAGTGAATCTTATCAGATATCTATGAAATCTATGCTAATAAAATAGTAACCTACTCAAATTATGAATGGAAAATTAATCAAATTGGATTTGTTGTGTTTGTACTTTGATGAAATTAATTAGCATACATATACCTGGTTTTTCCCTGTTCCTGTGGCTCATGCCTGTGTAGCTACTCAGAAGGTTGAGTTTTGAGGATAGCAGTTCAAAGCCAAGCTGAGCAGGAAATTCCATGAGACTCTTGTTTCTAGTAAGCTACTGAAAAAAAGTTTCAAAGAGATAAGAAAGCAATCCAAAAATTCATATGGAAAAATAAAAGACCCCCAAATAGCAAAAACAATCCTTATCAAGAACAGTGTTGGAGGAATATCAATACCAAATTTCAAATACTATTACAAAGTCATGATAATAAAAACAGCTTAGTACTGACACAAGAATAGGCCTGAGGTCCAATGGAATAGGATAAAAGACCCAGAAATAAACTCACAAACCTGTAGTTATATAATATTTGATAATGGATGCATAAACACAAGTAAACACAGGTTGGAAGAAAGACACCCTCTTCAATAAATGGTTTTAGAATTAATAATACACATGCAGAAAACTGAAAGTAGACCCTTATATTTTACCCAGCACCAATTCCAAATACATCAAAGACCTCAAAGTAAAACCAGATACCATGAAATTATTATAGGAAGAGATACAGGAAATACTAGGGCTCCTAGGCATGGGTCAAAACTTCCTAAGCAAAGATTCAGAATCATAACAATTCAAAGAAAGATGGGATAGATAGAATTACATCAAACTGGACTTTCTGCATAGTTAATACGATAAATAGAAAGTCCTCCAGATGGGAAAATATCTTTACCAGCTACACATTTGATAAGGGCCTCATAGCTAAAATACAGTTAGAACTCAAAAAATACCCTCCCCCCCCAAAAAAAAACTCAAAGAAACAACAACCCAATTAAAAAATGGGCTAAAGCCTTAAAGAAACATTTCCCAGAAGAAGAATTAAGAATAACCAATAGACACATGAAGAAATATTCAACATCTCTGGCCATAAAAGAAATGTAAATCAAAACAACATTGAAGGGCTATCTGACTCCAGTTAGAATGGCCAGTATCAAGAAAACTAATAATAACAAATCCTGGTAGGGATGTGAGCAAAAGGAAATTTTACTACACTGTTGGTGGGAATGTAAACTTGTTCAACCACTCTGGAAAGCAGTATGGAGGTTCCTCAAAAGACTAAACATAGAGTTTTCCTACTTAAAACCCAGCAATTCCACTCCTTGGCACTTATTCAATAGACCACAAGCAAGACCACTCTAAAGCTACCAGAAAAATCATGTTCATTGCATGTTCATTGCTTATTATAGCCAAGATATAAAATCAACCCAGATGCCCCTTAGTGGATAAATGCATCAAGGAAATGTGGGCTGTATACACAATGGCTTTTACTCATCCATCAGAAAGAATGATGTTGTACCATTTGTAAGGAAATGGAAAGACTTGGAAAAAATTATAGTAAGTGAAATAAGCCAGATCCAAAGAAACTTGGATACATGGTCTTTCTCATTTGTGGTAACTAGAATGTATCTATAAATCTACAAGTAAAACACTAGATGGGAAAAAACAAAAAAAAGTACACCACAAAATGATAAATTATACAGGTCTCTAGACATTCACACACTGAGACCAAAGGAGGATATTCCTAGGAGAGGATCATAAAGGCTCAATAGCTATGTGCATATGCCCATATAAAATAATATTTATCAAAATGAAAGAAAGAGAGGGGGTCGAGGAGGTATAAGGTGGGAGAGAGGAAGGGAGGATGGGAGGACAGGAGGATGGGAAGAAGGAAGGAAGGAAGGTAGGAAGGAAGGAAGGAAGGAAGGAAAGAAGGAAGGAAGGAAGAAAAGAAGGCAGGCAGGCAAAAAAGGAAGAAAAAAAGTGCAAGAAACATAAGACTTTAGTGTCTCACCAACCACCTCCTAGTCCATGAAGAGTCCCATCACTTTTCAATTGGGCTTTACCATGGCACAGCTTTTTTTTTTTTAATTTATTTTTTATTGTGAAAATACTGTAAGGAGGGGTTACAATTAGATGGGCAAGATAATGAGTACATTTCTTATCAAGCACTGTAGCCTCCTCCTTTGTTTCCCCTTCCCATCTCTTCCCAGCCTCCCTCCGTCCCCCACCAGTCCTCCCCCCCCCCACCAAAGTTGTAAAGTTTGTTTTCGACATGACAACTTGTACTTCTCATTGTAGCAATGGGTCCACCTGTATCCTTATTTAAACGACTTGTTTTTCCCCTTCCCCTCCACAAATCCATGGCACAGCTTTTTACATGACTGGTATGTTGTTGTTTTTTTCTGTTTACCAAAAATTTACTCAAAAACCAAAAAGACTATAATTTGGTAACTTAAAATAATACCTTGAAACACAATCCAAAAAGAACAAAGATAGAAAAGTGTTATCATCACTTGTGGCATGACACCAGTAGTTATGCATGCACACTGAGCCTCTGAGACAAAAATAATATAAAAATATGCCTAGTGATTGAATGTATAAGTACTGCTTGACAAGTGCCGATTTTATGGCTAAACTCTTTCACCAATCATGACATGATTTGTTTTTTCAATGTCTGTAATTATAGAGTCAAGCCATGAGAAATAGCTTGTTATGCTCACTGGAAATACATGATATAAAGATATTACACAATGCCATGCTCTTGTCCTGCAAACCTGTGATTCAAGCCACAAAGCCAGAATTGTACTCAGGTTTTAAGAGGCAGCTCTAATTCTATGCACACTCAGGAGTGATTCAAAAAGAAGTCTAAACATTGTAAGTCACTATAGAAGATTCATAAACTTATTTAGGGTACACAACAAACATATGTGACTAAAACTGGACTTATTGGTACTGTATTGTAAAAGATGCTTTAAAACATTTTTTTTTAGTTTCTGGGAAGCACTAGCAATCACATGGGCCGAGTAATTAACTGACAACAGAGTCAAGGCTAGGAATCTCAGATGATTCCATTTTACACTGTAAACTTTGGTAAACTGTGAAAATATTCTATAGACACTTCCCTCAATGAAGAATTGTTTTTATACCACTTCTGTCTTTATAGTTGTTTTATTGCTAAATAAAATAATATCTTACTATATTTGGCTATAAATAACTATTTTCTTGTTTTAAAAAAATTCATCACACTCATGTTTTTATTCAACATGTGGACAAGTTGAATCAAATCATCAAACAGGTACAAAATATGAATCTTTTGCAGCCCAGAAATCATTGTTCAATATGAGTTTCAATGCATTTTAAAGTTCAGTTTTAATACATTTAAGAAGGCAAATCATGAAAAAGTTAATTATTTTATTTATTTATTAAAGGTTATCTACTACCAAAATGTAGTAGACAGCCAGTAAAAACAATAAATTTACCTCTTTTCTCTGTTACTTTTACTACTGTTTCTCAACCTTCTTCATTGCCACTTCTTCCTCTCTCTGTAAACATTGGTGCACCCCAGAATTTCAATCGAATGCCCCCCTCTTTTATCTGTATCTTCCATATAGACAGGCTATAATTCGGGCTCATTTATCTCTAAATTCTCTTCTGAGCAGCTTTCAAAGAAACACAGTTCATATTATTCAACAATCTAATGCTTTATGGGCAACCAATGTATATTGAGAAAAGGAAGTTGAGTGAAATGTCATTCCTGGAATGAGCTGAAAGTCTCCTAGGTCCCCTTCTTTCAGAAGTACGAACGACTTTCTATTGCTTTAAAATACAATCAGACATTGTGTTCTCTCTCTTTCTCTTTTCCGTCTCTCTCTATGTCACTGTCTCTTATGCTCTCTCTGTGTCTCTCACTCTCACTCCCTTTTTCAATAACCTCTTTGACTCTTGGAACTTAATTCCCCTCACTCAATGCAAACCTTGTATTACAACAGAAATTTGTGAGTTATGATGGATGAATTAATTCATAGGCATCCTAGGCCACAGTGTTTAAATGTGGACATATAAGCCAGGCCTGGTCGACAAGTACAAATGGTTTTTCCAGTCTGGCCACAGAAATTGGTAGAAAATGACTAGATGGCTTGAACAACCCACTTAGAAGGAATCTCAAGATTTAAATGAGATGTAAAATCCTTTTCATTTCATTTTTTGTTTGTTTTTTAGGTCTGAGACTGGGAGTCCAATTTGGTATTCTCTGGCTAGTGCTCTACCAACTGCTTTTCTACTGGACTTGAACTTGAGAAATTATCAGTTGAAGTTATGCTTGTGTCCTGTGAACACACGTAGATAATTTACTATATTAAGAGTTTGATATTGGAAATGGAATAACATAAAGACCCAGCACTACTGTGACGTCCAGTAAAGAAATCCATGGAGATCTATGTTTCTGTCTATTCATCTGCCTGAACTTGGCATTGATGTGGTAAAGCATGGAATGAAAGCAGTGAGAACAAAATTCAGACCCATAAGGATAAGCAAGAACAGAGCCTGTGTCTTCCATCTCCCAACCTTGACAAAACAGGGGCTCCTGCTGGAGAAGCTGATTTTTCCCAATGTACCAGAGTATGATCAATTTGCTTAGCTCAATTTAATGTATTTTTTTATAGGATTACTTATTGCAAGTGAGGTCTCTTCTGCATTTCCACATTCTACACTCAACTCTTTTAGGACACAAAGGCATAATTCAACATCCCAATGATAGCCTATTTTTAAATTTTAATTGACAAATAATAATTGTTTTTATTTCTAAGCTATAAGATAGCTTTCAAGCTTTGTGCTTTCAATTCCAGTTTGCTTCCCTTCACAGAAAGGAAGAGCTATGGATTCAGCCCAGTGAGACACCACAGCTCAAGTCAGCATGCTGTCTGAAGTAAGCTCCCACAGACAACATAAACCTTAAAGATCAACAAAAGAAAATCTGGTCCTGCTGACATGCCCTAGCATCAAGCAAGCCCTGGGGTTTTCAATTAGATATGACAGAAAACTCTCTTTATGATAAAGTACCTCTGACTGTGTTTATCTCTCTTGTTGTCAGAACATTGAAAAGCTGGTTGCAAGAGAGGGCCATTGCAAATGGCAGAAACTGAGTACATAGCTGGCCAAATCAGGAAAGAGGAAGAGTGCAACACTCACTCTGGGAAGATAGCAACACTTGTAATTTGGTTACAGATCAGCCAATTCTTCAGAAGTTATCCTGGTTTTCAGAAGATATCCTGGTATGGAGAATGTGGAATTTGGGGTGTTCTTTCCAACTCTGAAAGTCTTCTAAGGAAAACACAAATCTGTGTTGATATTGGTATGTCAGTACAGACAGGCTTTAGAAAAAAAAATTATTTCATGCCTATTCAAGATCATTGATAAATTGGAAGTTTAGAAGTGGAATTCTTCTCTTCAATGAAAGCTACTGTCAACAAAAAAAGGCACAGCATGTAGGAACATCAGGTGATGGCTTTAAATTCTATCAGTTGCCCTTGCCTCAACTTTCTCAATAAAAGCTCTTTTGCCTTCTTTTCTTTCTGTTTCTTTTTTTAAAAATGATTCTCATCATGTAGCCAAAGCTGGCCTTAGACTCAAAAATAGTTCTCTAAACATTTGTCCTTCTCCTAGGTGCTGGGATTATGGGTGTGCCCCAGCACTCTGCTGAAGCTTCTAACTACTTTTTTTTTTTTTTTTTAACTTAGAAAGGGGGCGGACTACCTACTACAAAAGTACTGTGTAGAACAAAACTCACAGTGATGTGTCTGTCACTGAGTCCACATGTCAAACTGCTCCGGGGCAGAAGCTAAGATAGACCCATTGAAGTGAGGAGAATGTGCAGAGCAATGTCAGAGGGAGATCTTAACTAAGAAAGATAGGAGGCAACTGAAATTTCTGATCTTTGGGTAGTCAATGCCTAAGTTGCAAGGGTTAAGGAATTTGCCCAATCAATACCAGAAAAGAAAAGTTCAGATCACAGTTTACTATAATATGTCCTAGATTCCTCATCCTACTGCAACAAAAATTGGTGAGGGGCACCTCATTTTCATACTCACATTCATATTCCATATGATCACTGTAAGGGAGAGGGAAAGGGAGAGAGGGGGGAGAGAGGGAGAGAGAAAGAGGAGAAGAGGAAGAAGAAGAAGAAAAAGAGGAAGAAGAAGAAGAAGAAGAAGAAGAAGAAGAAGAAGAAGAAGAAGAAGAAGAAGAAGAAGAAGAAGAAGAAGAAGAAGAAGAAGAAGAAGAAGAAGAAGAAGAAGAAGAAGAAGAAGAAGAAGAAGAAGAAGAAGAGGAAGAAGAAGAAGAAGAAGAAGAAGAGGAGGGGAGGGGGAGGGGAGGGGAAGAGGAGGGGGAGGGGGAGGAGGGGGGAATTCCCTGCTTCTGTTTTTATAAATAAGCTTTTTATTGTGAAAATACTGTACAGAGGAGGGGTTACAGTTACATGAGCAAGGTAATAAGTACATTTCTTATTAACGATTGTTGCCTCCTCCTTTCTTTTTCCCACTACCATCCCTGCCCTTCCATCTCCACAGCTACAATACCAGCTACCTTTTTGTTTGTTTCTTTTCTTTTCTTTTTATGTCAGGGGCTTGAACTCAGGTCCTCCAGCTCTTGTTTGGCTTTTTTAGCTCAAGGCAAGTGCTCTACCACTTGAGCCATAACTCCACTTCTTTGCTTGTTAATTAGAGAGAAGAGTTCCTCAGATTGGTGTACCCAGGTGGGCCTAAACAATGATCCTAAAATCTTCACCACCTGAGTAACTAGGATGACAGGTATCAGCCACAGCGCCTGACCTTCCAACTATCTTTTTTAACTTGTTTATTGCTCCCCATTCTACAATTTTATAGCATAGCCACACAAAGTATAGCCAAGTATTTTCTCATTTTTTCAAACTTGACTCTCTTGTCAAGCTTCTAACTGGACCTCTTTTTTTTCATGATTGGAAAATTCCAAGATTCATTACTACTCATTTGCTTGTTTCTTCCTTTCTAAAAGGTTCTCCAAAGTCTTGAATGGATGGATTTGTGCATTCCCAGATTCTTAGATGACAACTGAAATGTATGATCTGTCTACTGTGTGTGTGTGTTTCAGCTGTGACAAGGAGTTTTGGCGCATGTTTGTTTGTTATTGTTGTTGCTGTTGTTCTTTATACTCTCTTACCTGTTTTAATTTTCTACAGAAAACTATTCTATAAGATTTAGGATAATGTGCAACAAGCTATAAGCAGCAACACATTGTTACTTCTAAAATATGCAATCCTAGTGTAAATCATCTTTTAAAAAAACTAAAACATGTTTTTGGTCAGAAAGAAAGCTATAGTTTTTGGATAGCACAATGAATATTCTTAAATATTTTATACAGAATAGAATCACAGTCAGTGTTAACAATTTGTGTGGTTTTCTTTGTTGGATCCCACCAGAATTTCTTCTGTGTTTTCATTTACTTCTAGTCAGTAAGTGCTCCACTTGGCTGAAAATAATACTTTGCCAAACACCCATAAATAACAACATTTTAAGGCTGACAACACACTATGCTGAAGCTTTTAATGGCTTCAAACTTTAATACTCAGGAGAACAAAATATACAACAAGCTATGATTACAAAGAATATTTTTGGTGGTAATGCTGTTTACCAAAATGGAGAATATGTATTTTTGTTGAGTTGTTACAAGAAAAGATATCCTATCATCTGTTTCCTTCAGTTCAACAAGTTCCATACTGGTACTTTATAATCTGTTTTTCATGTGTTTATAGCACAATGCTATTTTGATTAGGAAATGGCCCCTGGCTGGATGCCCAGTCATTGTATTATGGCATTTTCCCTCTGCTATAGCTGAACCATGAACCACTTCCTCATTACTTCTGGAAAACCCATACCATGAATACCATGAATAAGCTTTTTATATCTACACAATTGCTGGAAGTGTTTCATCTCATAACAGAAATTTAAGAATATCTAAATTAAATAGAAAGCTGTGGTTATTGTGGAAACTATGTCCATATGTCTTACAATTTTTAGAGGATATTAATTGTTCTTCAAAATTTTATATTACTCTATTTATAATTTTAAGCCTGATATTTTCTCCTTACAATGATTCTTATTCTTTTAACATGTTGTAGTTTATAACTGTGAAAGATGGTATAAAAGATTGCCCTCAGCATCTCTATGTTTCTTACAATTTATCGGAAACATTCAAATCACTCAAGTTGTAAAAGTGAAGCTGGAAGTTTGTAAGTGTTGATTTCCTCCAAAAATTTCTGTATTGCCAAGTGCCTAGCTTCTCAGGAGGCTCGGAGCTAGAAGTACAAAGATACAAAGCCAGCCAGGTGGAAAAGCCCATGAGACTCCATCTCCAAAATAAGCAGCAGAAAGCTGGGCAAGAGGTGTTGCTCAAGTAGTAGAGGATGAGTCATGAGTGCACAAGCCAAACCCTGTAAGTTCAAATCCTAGTACCACAGAAAAAGAAGAAAAGAAAGAAACCCAAAGATAGGGAAAGTATGCCAAGAAGATGGAGATTTAACCAATTCACCCATCAGTAGCCTTCCTGGTGCTATTCCTTCTGCCTTCCCATGAACTCTCTCACCTGGCACATTCAATGTTTGTAGTATAATGTAGAAGAACTATGACTTCTGTGCACATACTCACCTGAGCTTGACTTCTGCCCACCTGCCTGTGTAGATTTGAATAATTAATTTAATTTCTCTAAACCTCAATTCCATTGGCTGTAAAGTGAATGATAAATTGACAGTTTGCTTAGATATTTGCTATGAGCATATAAGAAATAAATAGAAACATAAACAAAATCTTGCTGACACTCAACAAGTAACAGGTACTCAAGGTGGCCCTTGACTAACAACATCAGCGACAGTAGCAATTTCATTATTCTACATGAGCATTTACCTTGGCTTACCTCTTGAACAAATTTAACCACCACATAAAGACTCAAAGATGTTCTTATCCTCTTCTGGTTGTTGTTTTGTTATTTTTCCATTAAGCCTACAAGTTTGCAAATCATGTATTCCATTAGGTTAAGTCGTACATTGAGAGCAAAGGTTTCTGAATGTCTGGAAAGAAACAAAAAAAAGCAAAATAGGAGATCACATGCATCTCTTCTCATCCTCCAGCTTCTAACCTCAGGAGGCTGTTTCAGTATTTTCTCTGACCATGTGTATTTCAGTTTCCTTCAGAGTTACATATTACATCTTTGTCTTCACAGTGCCTCCTTTTGAAACTGTGTGCAGCTTCCCTCCCTGCCTCCACTTTACAGAGGAGAATTAATCTCAGTGTTTCTAGACATGGATTTACTTGTTTGGGTAGAAAAATCTTCTGACTGGTCATTAACCCAAAACTCCAGAGATCCGCATGCCTTCTCAAGCTCTGTTTGTGGGTGCTGTCTGAGTCCAGTCTCTTTGGTTTGTCATTTTCATCCATCAGTCCCATCTGTTTACTGCTGACCTTCATGGACATCTAGGCAAGTGTCAGAGGTACCACAAGAAATCTATCTTTCTGAGACCAAAAAAAATAGCACAGAACCTTTTTGTTTTGAAATTGATGAGGCCTCTTCTTGGTTCATCAGTTCTGAATTTGACACACAGCACAGAAAGAGAGAACCATGGCTTTATTTGTCAGTGGTCAACCTGCCACTTGACAGCCCAGAGGGCAAGTTCATCAACCTCACTGAGACGGATTGATGCTCCAATCTGTCCATCTACCCTGGGCATTCAGAAGTCTGCAAGTGCATCGTTGGTACCACAGGAACTAATACTGATGTTCTATAATGATCCTCAGCAAAGATGTTACAAAACAAGGATGACCAAGTGTATAAGTACACAGCAGATTAAATAAATAACCATTTAATTTATAAAAAGTCAATTTTGTTTAAAATTTCCCAAGGGAACAGATTTTTACATTTGTTAAGACTGAATTAATTATATTGAATCCATTCCTAATAATTTAATCTCTTTGATATCTTGGGCAAATAACTGAATTCCTTTGTGTCAACTCAGATTTGAGATCCAGGTATATTCAGAATTTGGAGAATTTGACTCATTGATGAGTGTAGAATTCCCTCTGGAAAATATTCAGCAACTGTCAGGTGAAGTTATTTTTAAAAGTTACCTAAGAAACAATTTACATTTTCCAGACTCTAAAATAGGAAAAATTAGTATGCTAAAATTTTACCATGTCAAAGAGTTTAATTATAGAAACTATAAACTAAATGTTTGGTAATATGGAAGAAATTTCTCTGAGTTTGTGCTACAATGTGTAAATTTTTCCATTAATTCATTCAAACATATATTTAATACATAACTATTTTGATTTTGACTATCATCATAATTAAAGCTACACACATGCTTAAATATCAGCTTACATTACACCTCTTTGTGATGTCCACACTGGACTACATGTGCTAAATCTAGTCCCAGTGTCTAAGAAACTCTTGATTAAGACAACATTGCCCTTTCTCATACACTTTACAATTTTAATTACAAACACAACCGAATAAATCTCAATTACCTGCTACTTACTTCAATCCATCTCACTCTACTAGCAATACTGATTGGTTTTGTTTATAACTGCACTGCCAGGCCCTGAACAGTGTCTGACTAGCAGTAAATTATTTTGTGCATTTACCACAACCTTAAATGTTAAATGCTATATTGCACTCATTTTACAAATGAAGAAAAGGAAAGAAAGAGCAATAAAGTAAGCAGGCATGATCACACAGCCAGTGAATGAGCAAACTGGATAGACAATATGCAACTCTGAAATAAATGTCTAGTTGTGCAGGGTTAGGATGAATAGAGCCTAAATTTTGAGAAACCGGCACCAAAGTCTGTGTGGGAAAAAGAGATAGGGAAAGTTAATCAAATAAAATAGCTAGATAAATGATAGATAATGATAAATCCATTGATACAAAGTAGAAAAGTGATATAGAGAATACATACATACATGCATAAATATAGATGGTAGATACATGATAAATAGATGAAAAATGCCTAGATAGAAGATAGATGATAGATGATTGCTAGATAGGTAGATAGGAAGGTAGATATGCAATGAAGCACTGTAACTGCATTGCTAAATAATTAACATTGTATAAGGAGAGAATAAACAGAAATATAATTTCTTTGGAGTTTAAATCTAGTTTTCTTTAGAGATGATTACCATCGTCTGTTTGGAGGGAAAAGAGTGAATGAATTTTGAGGTGCTTTTTATTCTTCTGCTTATCCAGGGGCTTGAACTCCTGGGCACTCTCTGTGGGCCTCTTTGTGCTCAAGGCTAGCATTCCACCACTTGAGCTCAGAGCCACTTCTGGCTTTTTCTGAGTGGTTTACTGGAGATAAGATTTTCATTTTTCTGCCTGGGCCAGCAGCTTCAAACTACAATCCTCAGATCTCAGCCTCCTGAGTAGCTAAGATTACAGGCATGGCTGAATTTAGAGGTCTTAAACTATACAGCATTTAAAATCTCTAAAGAAGACATTACATAATGCAATTGAAAACAGCAGAAAACTGCAAACACTGTATGTGGAGATCTCTGGCCTGTCCTGTAGCCTCCATATATTAAGCTGACTCTCACTCTGCACAGTTGCAAACACATCACCAACAAAGCCAAGTCTGCAACCAGTTCTAAACTCAGAAAATAAAAGCCAAATTGTAATCTGCATGATAAAAGAGAATTAGAAGTCTACAACTGAATCTGTTAAAGTATAACACATTAAAAAAAACAAAACATTGACCATAAATCTCAGTCGATATTGAACTTAATTTATGGTTTAAATACAATTGTTTAAAATACCTTTTGTTTGATTTATCTTGTTTGATTTATTTTATAATTTAAGTATTGTGAATAAATCATCCAATTTTATAAGGTGCTTTGTAAAGAGAAATGTATTTATTTACTGTGAAAACACTCAGGTGTTAATAGACACCAGGAAGAAATAAGACATAGCAGATGTCTAATTCTCAAATTCTCTCTCCATGCAAGCATTGATTTCTAGCAAAGTAGGAAGAAAGTGTGGCCTTTGTTGTAATCGTATAACATGTTTTGCATACAAAGTGATTTTGCAGATAGTTAAGATACTATTTTCAAGTTTTGAATTTCTTTGTATTTTTTTGACAATATTGAAGTTTGAATTAGTCTTGCACTTACTATCTAAGTGCTCTACTACCCAGCCTTTTTAACTTTATTTATTTTTCAGAGAGGGTTTCAATTTTGTTTAGGCTACCCTTGGACTGCTTCTACCTTCTACATACTTGGATTAAAGCTGTATTTTGCCATGCTTTCCTTGAGATAATTCTCACTAACTTTTGCTCAGAGCAACCTCAAATTAGGAATCACCCATATATAATTCCCAAATAGTGAAGATTACAAGCATAAATCACCATGCCTTGCCCTTTCTATTTATTTTTAAGCTAATTCACGACCTCAAAATGGATTATTTACTTTAAGAAGCTTACTCTTAGTCATTACAGAAAACTTAATTTTGTTATGTATAGATTTATGATCCTTCTCAATTACTTTAAGAAACTAAAAATCTGGAAAGCCTTCAAGTATAACTGGAATTGTTTCCTCTGATTCACAACTAGAATATATGAGATTAGTTAGAATGTGTTAAGTATGAGATTCTTGCTTTTTACATGCGTTGCCCTTTATAGACATAAAGTTATTATGACCAACCTTACACGAATATATTCAAATATGATTTCAACACAATTGACTTGAGTAGCCCCAGAAAAATATTGACCTTCAAAATATATGAAGAGAAGAGGGATTTTTCTACATATCTTCCTATTATATTCCTGTCCTTTATCATTGACATCATAACTGCATAGTTTGCTCTTTTGTCCAATATAGACAATCAGAAGAAATTTTTAAGTATTTTTTAAAGATTGATTTTCTATGCTTTTTAACTGTGATTTAAATATTCATAGGAAGATATTATTAGGATAAGATTGACAATGTTGATGTATGATTTATTATAATAGAAAAGTGAATTTTCCTAAAATCAAAAGATATCAATATATGATCAAATATACTTTGAAATATCTTAGGTAACAAATAAAGATCTGTGCACTTGAAAGTATTATTTCATGCTCATCTATATTACTTAAAGTAGTATATCAAGAAAATTAAGACAATCTCAGACATCTGCTCAAGTATTAATGCATTTTGTTAGAAATATTCCTATCAAAGATCTTAACATATTAGATAATCTTCACTTTTCAGATTAAGGTAATTATATACTGCATTTGTGACTTTTGCAAACAGCTGTGATAATATGGCCATTGTTTCACTTAATGTCCTATTTCCGAGTTTAAAACTATTTAAAGAAGAAAGAGGAGGAGGAGGAGAGGGAAGAGAGAAGGAAGAAGAGAAGGAAGAGGAGGAATGAAAGAAAGAAAATTTTGGTTCTATTGTGTTATCTGCTGAGTTAACATAGAGAATAAGCATCCTTTAGAATTAGAATTACTTTAGAAATACATCTTAGTTATTCCCAAAGTTATATTATATTAAAGTCAAAATCACAAGATATAAACAAAGTTAAGAATTCATGCAGGATCTAAAAAATACCAGAAACTTTATTTAAATTTTCTAAAATAGCACCTTGTATTACATTTAATATCACTAAGAAGAATAGTAAAATGGGAAAAAAGTGAAAACTGAGAAAGAGAAAACAACCTAATGTCTTTATTCTAGAAACATGAATGAAAGAGAAATTAATTAATTCTAAATTCATGTGGTTCAGCTTAGCAATTTGAAGGGCTGATGTATAGTTTATTGGTCAAGTACATGCTTACATGCGCAAGTGCCTGGTCTCCATCATGAACACTGAAAATTAAAGAGGGAAAAATGCAAAAAGATGATTGGTGGCATGGCTCAAGTGGTAGACCATTAGCCATGAATGAGCCAAGTGAGAGAGCAAGGCCCTGAATTCAAGCTCCTGTACCATCATCAAAACAAAATATAAAAGAAAAAAAAGAGAAAGCAAGAAGGAAGAAAGAAAGAAGGAAAGAAAGGAAGGAAAGAAGGAAGGAAGAAAGGAAGAAAGAAAGGAAGGAAGAAAGAGTGTGTCAAAGCAGTACATATTGGGAAGAAAGCATGTTTGGGATTTTTATCTTTTCCGTGGGTTAACAGTATGTGGGCAGATTCTTCTAGAGACACTGAGCAGTAGTAGAAAATGGATCCTTCCCTTCTGGACAGCCATCTGATCATGAAAGCAAACAACTGACACGCTACACTGCAGTGCTGAGTTATGCTGTCCGTAGATGGGTATTTGGTGCATTTTTACTTAGTGACAATTTCAACTTACAATAGGTATACAAAGATATAATTTTATCATAAGTCAAAGAGTTTCTGCAGATCTCAGATTTCAGTTTGCATAAAAATTACTTGAAATGCTATCTAAGACCTATCCCTGGGCTCTTATTACAGAGTTTCTAATTCACTGAGACTGACATAATTCTCTGTGAGTCTGCATTTCTTACAAGTTAGCAGGTCATGCCGATGCTACTCACCTGCTCCTGGCTTCAAATCTTGACATACATCACTACTAGCCAAGAAGTTAAAATCATGTCATTGCTTTTTATAATTTATTTTATTTTATTTACATATTTTTTAATTGTAAAAGTGATGTATAGAGGGGTTACATAAGTAAGGAAATGAGTTCAATTCTTGTCGAACATTGTTACCCCTTCCCTTGTTTTCTCCAACTATCCTTCTTCCCCCCATCTCCCCTCACTCCAGTGGCTACATATTTAGGATCAAAGACATGAATACATTCCCTACTACCATTGATTTCAATTGCAGAAGTTGTATACATTGACAAATTTACTTTTCAAAGTCTTGTTATTTCCAATTCTGTTAAAGCAGGAGAAAGTTAGATGGAAAAATATGTTGGAGGGAGATGAAGAAAAATAACTATGAATTTAAGTCATAATTTTCCTTTACTTTTCCTAAGAAAGCATAGCTGAAAAAGGAAAGTGGTGTAAATAAACATGAAAAAAAAAAAAACAGAAAAAAGCTAAGAAATATTTTATGAGCATTAAAAGATCTCTATTGACCATCAAGTGAGGCCGACTCTTTCTAGGCTAAACCACTACAATCAAGCTATACCTACTAGGTTTACTAGAAGTTTGAAAACACAAGGTCACACACACAACTACATTTTTTGTTGGTTTTGGGGCTTGAACTCAGGACCTGGGCACTGACCTTGAGCTCTTTTTCTCAAGGCTAGTACTCTACCATTTTGAGCCACAGCTCCACTTCTAGTGTTTTGGTAGTTAATTGAAAATAAGAGTCTCATGGGGCGGGGGGAGAGTGTAGTCCTGGAGATGGGAGGGCAGGGATGGTAAGAGAAAAACAAAGGAGGAGGCAACAATGCTTGATAAGAAATGTACTCATTATCTTGCTCATGTAATTGTAACCTCTCTGTACCATATTTTCACAATAAAAATTATTAATAAAAATAAAGTAATAATAATAAATACATAAATAAAGAGTCACATAGACTTTCTTGCCTAGGCTGGCTTCAAACCATGATCTCCAGACCTCAGCCTCCTGAAAAGCTAGGATTACAGGGTGAGACACCAGTACCTGGCTTACACAACTACTTTTCAGACTCTGATTTTCAACATTGAAACAAGATGTTCTACTGGGATGCTAGGAGAATCTCTTTGATTTAGGAAATTCTCCTTCCAGAATCAGACTTACCATTCTATATGTTGTTGTAACCTGCTCATAGGTTTACTCTTTACCTTCATCTTTTTATCCATGAACCAACTGATGAACAGATTACCTGAAGCAACACCACATAGACTCATGTTTTTATCCTATTATTCTTACTTCTTAGCAAAGCAAGGAGACTCCTGGAGTGAGATTTTATCTCTGGGCTGATCCCTGTATCTGCTTAAACCTGTAACCTTTTATATCATACTCATTTAGGTAGTTTCCCCCTTGTTAGCTTGACACCAGGGATTAGTTTCCCCTCTATAGTAAGTATTCAGTGTGGACAAGGGAGTTTTTGTTTGTTTTCCCTACCCTACCACAGAGCAAGAATGCTACCAGAAATTAGATCATTTTTCCCACATGTGTGGTAGGTATTATCATTTTACAGATGGGATACTTGATACAAAAAGGAGTTGCAACATGCCTAAAAGCACAGTAAGCATTCTTTAGCAAAGCTAAGCTCAGAAAAAAAAGGTTTACAAAACTCAAATATGTGTGTGATTTTTTTAAATTTAATGTGATTTTTCAAAGAGCAGCTTCTGGAAGCTGTTGGCCTGGGTAACATCATTACTGATTAGGTTCCTTATGCCTTGTGTAGTCAAGTCTCCCAGTTGTAATATGGCATACCACCCACTTCAAGAAATATCATGAGAGTTAAATGAAAAAAAATCACATTAGTCTCTTTGGTAGTACTTACTACTCTTATATTTTCTATTTGATACTTGTCAGTGGCTTTTTTTGATGGGGGAGGAGTGAAGCTGATATTAAAGCTTGTAGTCAGGGCTAGGTGCTGTCCCCTGAGCCTTTCATTTGTTCAAGGCTATCACTCTATCACTTGAGCCACAGCTCCACTTCCAGATTTTGCTGGTTAATTGGAGATGAGTCTCATATACTTTCCTTTCCTCGTTGGTTTTAAACTATGATCCTCAGATTTCAGTCTCCTGAGTAGCTAAGAGTACAGATATGAGCCTCCAGGATCCAGCTATGGCTTTAAATTTTAGACTCACTATAAGTGTAAGGAATCAAAATGAATACTTCAAATCTTAATGACAATTTCTAAAATTTAGCCTCAAACCTTACCCTGGTGTGAAACCATGTTAGATGATTCATTTAAACCTGAGTGAAATTTCAATACTTATTATATGCACTCGTGCTTTTGTTTACCTCCATTTCCCCCCATGTTCTCTCCCTTCAATTTCATCTGTTCTTAGTTACAATGAGGTATTTGTGTTTATTGTTATCAGTGGTAGTGATAATAGTAATGGTAGTTCAGGAATAAATGCTTTTGTCTGTCCTTGATCTAGAACATAGAAGCACTAATACAGGATCCTTACTTTGCTAGCAGAAATTGAGATTTAAATAATCTGACTTCCATATCATGTGTTCTACAGAAAACTTTTTTTAAGGACTTGTTTAAGAGTTAAGCAATGCTTTCAAAAATTCTCCAGTGACAAGCAGCATTTGCTATCCATCTTAAATTCCCCTGCCAGGAGCCTAGTCCCCAAGATAATTATATACAAAGGACTATTATTTATTTTCTCCAGCAATGCATTGGAGTCATAACAAATAAATCATGTGCCATGGCATTAAATGCTAGTGAATAAAAGGACACAAGGCTTTGGTGGCAAGCCCTGGGAATCAAAGTACTTATGACTTAAACATTTCTCTTACTTGCTCAGGAGATGATGGGAGTGCAGTTAATTAAAAATTACCTTCCTAAAACTACAAAGAATGCGTACTTAGCCTTACCCACTTCCAACAAAAAGTTTCCTCTTTAAATAAAGGATCACTTACTTAAAGATATTTGGACTGGTCTCCTGAAACTGATAGTTTATACAGTTGTTGAACATTAACTTTAAATTTTTAGACCTCTTTACAAAATCCCAATGAAGAGAATAAGGGTCATGAATGCAGTCACAATCATGTTGTGTGTGTGTGACATTGATCAAGATGCACTACACTCACAAAGTTATGTATTGAATTGAAATCCCTTTTTACCATTACTTAAGGATAATAAAAAGAAAAGGAAAGAAAGATAGTTAAAAAAAACATCCTGCTGGCTCAGGCAAATGTGCTCTGAATAATGTTGGTGTCAAGGGATACAATGCAAGAAAATTCTCTTTTTCTAAAAAAGAAATACAATAGGAACTGATGTTTTGAAAATATAGTCTAGAAATTATTTTTCAGCATAATGTTATGGAAATAGACATAATACAAATCAAAGAATATTGATTTAAGTTTATAATCACTATAACCTTGTTATTGTATACATAATATAGAGAAAAGAATATAAAAAATTAAATGTTCACTTTGCATAATAAGACCAACTATGGGTAGCTTAAAACAAGTTTCTATATTTCCAAATATCTGTAATCACTCTGTTGTTTTTACATGAAAAATAAAATTAGTGTAACCCAATTTTTTAAAGAAAGTATTAGGTTGTAATACATACAAGTAGTAATTTCTTCCTCCTATGTCTTATTATCAATCAAGTATGCTTGTTATACTTTTCTTCTACCACTTTAGAAAATAACACCAAAGGCAATTGAGTTCCAATTACTTGAACTAATAAACTGAGATAATACACTGTATTTCACAATTGCATTTCAACCTAATAATTACAACATTAGTTCACAAAATACCTCAAAATACAAACCAGGAATCTGATTTCAGAAATCTCAAAAGATTTCAGTCAAAGCTCTGAGAGATGCCAGTTTTGTTGCCCTTAAATGAGTTACTTAAGCCTCTCAGTGTCATTTTCCTCACAAATTAAAAGTAGACATTAATACAGCCTACTTGACAAATTCTACAAAAATCAAAGGAATTATTACTTGCATATATTTACTTTGATGTATATTAACGTCTATGTCTACGTACTATTAAAGATTTGGCTGGTTTTATTCTTACTGGTTCTAAGAATTCTGTAAATAATATTGATTTCCTCTTTATGTTTCTCTAGTTTTTTGATGAAAGACAGCCTACTGTTCTTGTTCACTACAAAGTCTCCACTCCTATAACAATACCTGGTACTGAAGAGGTCCTTATGAATGGAAATGGAGATCAATATGTTGACTGAAATAAACTAGTTTAAGAAAGACAAGTACTATATGATCTCAAGTATACATGGAATCTGAAAAGAGCCGATCTTCTACAAATTGAGAGTTGAATGATAGTGACCAGGCTAGGAAGAGTGAGGGAAGGGGAAAATGGGGAAAGGTTGATTGAGAGGTAGTAAGCTATGGTTGGTTAGGAAGGAGCAAGAAGTTATAGTATTTTACTGCACAGTAAGGTGATTATTGATAACAGTAATGAACTGAACATTTGAGAATATTAGAGAAGGGACTTTTGAGTACTTTTTACTATAAGAAATGGTAAATAATTGAATATGTATACATATGTATGGTTCATACACTAAAAACAAAACATGAAGCTATTGAAATATCACATTACCCCATTAACATGTAGCAATTTTGTTTTTATGTATCAATTAGAATAATTTCAATTAAAATTCAGGCACTGAAACCCAATGGAGAGTAAAAGACACATAATTATTCTTGGACATAATTAGTTCAACAGCACTCTAAACATTCACACAGTGAGACCAAAGGAGGATATTCTTAGAAGAGGATAACATGAACTCAATAACTATATGTATACGACCATACAAAATAATACTTATCTAAATGAACTCCAAATAAAGGAAACAGATGTTTTTTACTGTACTGTTTACAGTGCTTTTTTCTTTTTTTCCCTTTGGTTTATTCTCTCTTGTCACTGTATTTGATTTCTGTAATCTTTGTCTTACATATGAGCTTGAGTACCTGATTTGGGAAGGAAGGGGAAAAACACAGAAACGATGGGACCAAGTGTGAGCCAATTCAGTGGTGATATTCACTAGATACTATGTACAACTTAGAGGGACAGGATACAGGAGGAGAAAAACTAGGGAGAACAAGGGAGTGGGTGACACTGTTCAAAAGGAAATGTATTCATCTGTATCTCACCTTTACAATAAAATTCAAAATTAAAAAATAAATAAAATAAACCAGGTACTGGGTTGCTCATCCCTGTAATTGTAGCTACTCAGGTGATTGATAGCTGAAAATTGAGATTCAAAACCAAACCAAGCAGAAAAATTCCAAGAGAATTATCTCCAACTAAGCCATAAAAAGCCAGAAGTGGAGATGTGGATCAAGTCTTAGAGCACCAGCTTTGAGGAGGAAAAGCTAAACAAGAGCACAAAGATCTGAGTTCAAGCTGCAGTACTGGCACAAAAATCAATTCATTAAATTTAAACTTTTAAAAATAAATCTATAATAACTACTTTAGTCACAAAGTTGTATCTTAAACTGAGTCTTGTTTGAGTGTAATTCATCATCTGAAAATTTCCAGATTATTCTCTTTGCTAAGAACAGCTAAAAAGTGTCTCCACTGAACTATTACTGTAGACCTTTACCCTTGGTTTACCCACTGATGACCTTGCATTCTTTTTCAATACAAAGCTTCTGTTGAATGTAAGACAGGGTTTTCTGAATGAATAGACAACTGTTTACCACCTGATTTCACTCAGTATGACTTTCATAGTGACATAAAGTAGAAGCTTCTTCATACTTGCTCAGCCTTTCCCTTAGCCAGATAGCCAGTCTATGTGTCACAACCAAAATAATACTTGAGAATAAATTTACAAAGAACTAAGAGAACAAAAGATTTTAATGATTGCTCCAAAATGGTTGGAATTGCAAAGCCTTCCGAAAATCCATGGATAGGGGCTGGGAAGGTGGCTCAGTGGTTGAGTGCTTGCCTTGCATGCATAAGGCCTGGGGTTCCATTCCTCAGCACCAAATAAGCAGAAAAAGCCGAAAGTGGCGCTGTGGCTCAAGTGGTAGAGTGCTAGCCTTGAGCTGAAGAGCTGAAGGACAGCGTCAAGACCCAGAGTTTAGGCCCACAACCAACAACAACAAAAAGGAATCCATGGGTAGGTTGTTTCATTCAGTGCACCTTAAGTAGGGCCATGTGAGTAGCATAGGTTCTCTTTTTTTAACTTCTGAAGGTAACTTTTGGTGGAGTATGAATTTCCCATTTGGCAATATTGAATAGTTCACTTCATTTTCATAACTTTAGAGTGCTGTAAAAAGGAAAATAGAGTATGATATTTTAACCCAGGGATTAAACTCAGATGGGTGATATCTTTTCAGTCCCAATTTAGTTCAATTACATGATGGAGAAGGGCATTTCAAAATATTTAAGTGGTTCTATAAGCCCAAGACTGGAAATGAATCACACAGACATTTTTCATCTTGTCAGTTGCAGACATCATGCTGAAGGAATTCTTCCAGTAAAACAAATGACTATTCAAAGAACATTTGCCATTCCATTCCCTGGTGTTAAATCAAACCAGCAGTTCCTACATAGAAGGCAATCTCCACTTCTAAAGTATGTGTTAACTGTGTGTGTACAATTAATAATTAATCAGTATGTTCAAATCACACAAAGATAACACTAAAACAGGAAAACACCGAACAACTCTCACTATACCTAAAGAGTTTAATCCAGGCTTAAGAATATTTGTTAAGATTATGAAGAGATCATCTACCTTTATGCCTTTCATCATAATGGAAGCTGTAAGTCTGAAGGGAGTTTAGGTATATTTGGTATATTTTCTTCAGATACTTTGAAGAAAAGCTATGTGATGGCTTCATTCAACATATTTAGTCTAACATTACTTTAGCTTTCACTCTACTTCATGATACTTGGGGAGCCCAAGTCAAATTCCTAACCAATTGCTTCAAACTCATTAGGGATGGGAAACCAGGCATCAGTATTCTTGTAAAGCCCTCCAAGCTTTCTCTGTAAAGCCTCGGTTAAGAATGATACATTAATTATAATCTAGTGGTATAGCTCAGAGTGTATGCAGTCTTTGGGCATGCTGTTAAGAGGTGAGTGACTAGATACAATGTTTATTGTACTCTGTCTCTCTTCAGTGCTTTGCCTATGTTAACACCTTATTGGAATCTACTCTAGTGGACAGAAACTATTATTACAGATGAGGAAATAGACTCATACAACTAAGAATGATAGAAGAGGAATTCCTGCACAAACATTTGGTTATACAATAATATTTGTTTTACAATTATTTACTTAGCTCACATATTCCAAATGCTATGTCCAAATACTTGGTGGAACATTAACTGCTTTTAACAAAAAGTATTATTCTAATGGTAAAACATTACTTATTGATAACTTTTAATATGTGTAATGAAATTAATTGTAGGAGGAAAATAATATTGGCCTCACAACATCTTAAAAAAAAACCTTTGGCACAAGCATAGGTAGTTATAAACATAAGTAAAGTTCTAATTTCATTGATTTATGGTTGGCTCACAATGGGTCAGGAAAATGAAAGAATAGCTACTGTGATTCCAGACACACTGAAGCTGACAACAAATCTTACTATTCATAAATCTTCAACAATGCACAAGGAACAAAATTCTTAAGAATAGCGAACAGATTCCACAGTGTCATTTACGTTTTTCTTATCCTCTAGAAATGGAGTATTGTGGAAGACATAAACTCTGTATGTGTATCCTCAGGAATGTGGCAGCCACAATAAAATAATCTCATTTGAGTGCCAAGTACAAATGAATTTCTCTTCATCCTACATTCTGATTCATAGAAAGATATGAGAGACCATTGATCTCCATAGCTGCATTTTACACCACAGCTTATTGAAAACAAAAATTCTGTAATTAAGATAATTCTACAGATTGAAAAGAAATAATTGAGAATTATTAAAAAGTCTCCTCTCAGTTATCCAGTTAGGTAAAACGATTGACCTAAATCTAAGCAAAAATGATCTGGCACATAAACAAATGTCAAGAAATTTTATGTGTGAGTATGAAATAAACCAGTTCTTTGACTCACTGATCACCTGTGAATATTATTTTAGGGCCATTAAAAATATCTGATGCCACTTACCAAAGCTTTTGCCATCCATTGGCAAACCTCCAATAAGGCTTTCATTTCTTTGCTTTTATTACCATTAAAAAGAATATATGCCATGAGGCTGCAGTTTTCATCCCGGAGGGGTGGTAGCTTTTACTTATCATATTTGAAGCTTTGAATTTCATGATGAGAGAGAGAGAGAGAGAGAAAGAGAGAGAGAGAGAGAGAGAGAGAGAGAGAGAGAGAGAGAGAGAGAGAGAGAGAGAGAGATGCGCAATGTTATATATGTTGGGAAAGGGCCAAATGTGTGTCATTGACAGTAATTTCTATTTCAGGAAGAATTAATATTTAAGAATACAGTTTTCTAGGATGTTGGGAATAAGAATAGAGTAAAAGAAAGAACAGTGTTCAAGTGAACTCCTCTGACACCACCAAAAACAAACACAACCCTTTCAAAGTTTATATTGGAGCCTCTTTCACGAAGGACTTGGAGGGTATCTGCATAAGGAAAGAGAAATTTGCTTTTATATGTTCTCAGCTGATACATATATACTCAGGCCAATTTGCAATTCAAGAAAATGAATTTTACAGTATAAAAAAGTGAGGATTCAAAGCCAGACTGGACAGTAAAGTCTCCAACTCATACCTCCAGTTAACCAGTAAAAGCCAGAAAAAGGAAATCGAAGTAGAGTTGTGTCTCAAGTGGTAAAACATAAACCATGAACAAAGAAACTAGGATACAATAGCCAGGCTTTGAGTTCAATCCCAAGAGCCAAAGCACACACACACACACACACACACACACACACACGAAAGTGAAGGAAATTTATTTATTTATTTATATTGTGAAAATACCATACAGAGGGGTTACAATTACATGAGCAAGGTAATGAGTACATTTCTTCTCAAGCATTGGTTGCCTCCTCCTTTGTTTCCCCTTACAATCCCTTTCCATCTCCCCCCCTCGACTCCTTCCCACCCCACCCCCTGCACCAAAGTTGTGAAGTTCATTTTTCAACATAATGTCTTGTACATCTCATTGTTGCAATGGGTCCACCTGTATCCCTATTTCAACAATCTGTTTTTTCCCTTCCCCTCCACAAATTATACCAACATCAAATAGTGAAAACAGGGGTTATACTGTGGGGGAGGGACATACAAAGCAACAAAGAAATATCTTATAAATATGTTAGAAACAGTAGCAAGAAAGAAAAAACATTTGAATCCTTATCTTGGGGTTCATTTCACCTAACATCAACTTATCTGGAAATTTTGATTACTATCCAAAATTTGAAAATAAGTCAAGTAGAACCTTTTTAAAAAACAATAATAAAAGAATAAGAGTACAAGGTGTGGTTTAGATGGTGGAGTACCAACCAATTAGCAAAAGTAAGCATCATTAGATGATGAGTGTGTTGCGGTCTCAGACAAAAATAAAAAACAATTAGAGAAATGTCATCACTATAATTTTTATTATCATAAAATTGGCTCAATAAATAACCACTGAGATGGTTTATGAAGAAATTTGGCCACAGGAAGCAAGATTGTAACAAACTATAATGAGAACTTTATTGGCATTAGTGATACAAACTATGGAACACAATAAAAAAGAAAAAATACATTACAAAATACATGAAGAATTAGTCATGTACAAAAAGTAGATAAAAATAATGAGGTTTACAGAAGTAAGCAATAAAGAGAAAAACCATGATTATGTCCAAGTGATGAATTTATTGAAATGTTTTGATCATACATATTTAGTAATTTCACAGAAACTTTGCTAAAAGGAGACACCACTGATTATAGTGACCCTGCTGATCTGGAAAGCACTTTATCACTTCCTTATTCTGTCTCATTTATGAAACTCAGATTCATTTCTCTCCAAAGAGCTAGAAATAAGGAAGAGGGGAAAAGTGAGGCGTGTAACTCCCATGCATCAAAGAAAATGTATTCCAGCCATAAATATGAGAAAGAAAATATATTAACCCTAAAAAATAAATATCCCATTCTTTTTTGGGGGTGGGGAGCAGTCATAGGGTTTGAACTCTATGCCTGGGCATTGTCCTTCAGCTCTTCAGCTCAAGGTGATCACCCTGCTACTTGAAATACAGTGCCACTTACAGTTTTCTGAGCAGTTTATTGGAGATAAGAGTCTCACGGATTTTCCTGCTTGGCCAGCTTTGAACCATAAACCACAGATCTCAGCCTCCTGTGTAGCTAGGATTACAAGTGTGAGTCACTGGTGCCCATCAAATATCCCATTCTTAAGATAATAAATGTGATGTGACAGTACAAGTAATAATTCCATTGCTTAAGAAAGCCAGTTAAGTCAGAAATTTGAGGACCAGTTATGAATGCTGTAAGTCTCCCCAAAACTGAATGTGATAACCCACAGTAATATTATTTCTTGCAATCTGTATTCACATAGAATCAATACAGTGTAGTTGAGCAGGTGTGTTTCAGGGGCTCTCATAAAGATGCAATCAGTAAGTAGGTGAAGATGGATGAGCTGGTCAACAATTTAACCTTCTTATAGTGGCCAAGCATTTCCATGAGATCTCATCACAGCAGAGTAATTTGAGCTTTCTCAGGGCACAGTGCCCTCAAGGGGATCTGATTAGTTACACTGTAGTTCAAGACTCCAGAGTGGGTGTTTCAGCTAGCTAAACACAAGTCCCATCTCCTTCTAGGCCTAGCCTTGAGAGTCATCAACTTTTGCAGAGTTTTGTTAGTCAAAACAGGCCCAGAAGCCATTTTGTTTCAAGAGCATGGTATATAAAACATAGCTCTCAGTGAAAGAAGTATGAAAGAAAATCATGTGTAAAAGCAGAAAGAGTTACGAACACCTTTTGGAGGTACAATCTGCCACAAACTTGTTGTAAGTTTTTGGCTTTAAAAAAAAACTATACTATACTAAAAGCAAAAGACAATAATGTGATCGTCAAAATAATACATAATCTCTGTTAGATGTCCTCAAGGCCTTTGAACAGTGCCTTGATTCACTAGCACTCCACCTTCCCCTCTCCCAGACTAGATAAACTCAGGGCAAGGTCCAGAAAATAATCTACTCCCAGTCTGGACCTTGAGCAGATATCCTGGCTTGGCTCCCTCCCTGTTTCCAAATGGGGCCTTATTTCCCACCATTTGTCCCACTAGTAGTTACCTTCAAACCACCTCCACTAGACCATTCTAGCATTCTTTCAGACCCACTATACATACTGCAGATTGTCTCTAGCTTTGGCTGGAGGTTCCCTTCTTGCAGGTTTTGTCCTAATAAATCAGTACTGTTGTTGATCCATGTCTTGGTCTATTCTTTCTCCCACCTTCTTTTTCTCTTTTTGAACCTAACAATCCTTTTAAGCATATCTTAATTTTATAATTGTAAAAATTGGGTTTTAAATTGGGTACTAGTGAATCATGCCTATAACTCTAGTCACTCAAGAGGCTGAGATCTGATTATCCTGGTTTGAAGTCAGTCAGAGCAGAAAGTCCATGTGATTCTTATCTTCTATTAACCGCCAAAAAGCTGAAAGTGGAATTGTGGCTCAAGTGGTAGACTGCAAACCTCGAATAGAGAAAGCTAAGAGCTAAGGAACAGCACCAGGTCCTGATCTCAAGCTCCAGTATACACACACACACATACACACACATACACACTCATCTACACACTAACCTTAAACTTTAGAGTCTCCTTAGCATGTTCAAGATCACAGTGTAAATGGAATTCCATGCTTCCATCAGAAAAAATTATATTATAACATTTGTAAGGAAATGGAAACTTGGAAAAAATTATATTAAGTGAGGTAAGCCAGACCCAAAGAAACATAGGTTGCCTGGTTTCCCTCATTTGTAATAAGTAAAATGTGCCTATAAATCCATAGGTAAACACACTGAATGATAAAAAGACAAAAATGAACACTTGGACATGATAACTTCTACAACCTCTAGACATTCACATGTGAGACCAAAGGAGAATACTCTTAGGATAGGATCACAAGACTCAATAGTCATGTGCATATAATCATATAAAATTTATTGAAATGAACTCCAAGAAATGGAAACAAAAAGATTTTTGTTATTTTGCTTTTTGCTTTTTGTTTGTTTTTCTTTGTCACTGTTTTTGTTTTTCGTACCTTTTGTTTTGTATGTAAGTTTATCTCTTTGGGGAGGGGAAAGGTGGAGCACAGAAATGGTGGGATAAAAGGTAAAAATGCATCAGTCATACTCACTTGAAACTGTGTTGAAAATGAACTATACAACTTGTGGTGAGGTCAGGAGGGAAAAACTGAGAGAAAGAGAGGGAAGGAGTGACACTGTTCAAAAGGAAATATATTCATTACCCGACTTTTGTAACTGTAACACCTCTGTACACCACCTTTACAATAACAATAAAAAGGATCACAATACAAATATCATATCCAGAATTTAAAAAATCTATTTCAATTCCATTTTATATGTTATAGTAATTTCCTTCTGAAAACCAGTTTATTGCTTAATTCTTATCTTTATGGAAGTTTTATTACTCAAAAACACTATTGAGTAGAAGCTCAGCATTAGACCCACAAAATATGATAGAAAATATTCAGATTAGTCTTGACAATCACTTGTGGCTTGTCTATCTATCTAAATATATAGATTATATAGATATATAATGATACTGTTCAAGTGTATTCATACCATTTCCTATGTCATATCAGTTGTTATGATTTTTTCTTTCTATTAACATAGATGTAACTTTTCTCTTAGCAGTTGCCTAAGTCTTCAATTTAAACAAGAAAAGTATTAACAGATTGCCTATTTTCAAATTCCCTAATTTTCAAATCATGTTTCTATTTCACCCTGTTACCACCTGTGTCCAAAGCTAAGCCTTACCTTCTACAGGGTGGATTCCCTCCATTCCTGTCTGGTCTGAGTACTTGCCCTCTTAATTATGTCCACTTAAGTTACCTTCTACCTCCCTTCCTCTAGTTTCTTCCCTTCCTTTCAAAAACAATTTCACATTACTTACCCTAGGGAAAAAATAGTCATTCCCTAATTGGTTCCCCTCTCACTTGAACTATTTCCCTTCTCTGTTTTCTTCCAAGTCTAAACTACTTATCAAAACAGTTTGCACTGATTATACTCAATCTACTATCTCTAACTTCCCTCCAGGACTTATTTTGGGCAGGTTTTTGTATCCCACTTCCTTAAAGCTGCTCTCTCAAGTGGCCTAGCCTTGAATCCAGCTGTGGAACTGGGAGTGTGACAGCTGTACAACATCCCTTCCTAATAGAGGTACTTTTCATAACACTCTGCCAGATTTTGTTTCATGAGTTTCACCAGCTCCTCATTAAAAACATTCAGTTCCATGATTCCAGAAAAATGCTGGAAGGGAAAAATGAGAGAGTCACAATAAAAGTGTTTTTAGTTCTCTCAAAAACCTACATGGCTTTCAAAGTATATGTCCTGTTTCTAATTAATCTCCAGCTTTTTCTCACAGTTAAATGCTTATCTTTTAAAGTCCAGCATGTGAGGTTCAGCCAAAGAGCTAGAAACAGTTGGAGCACATTGTAATTGCTTATTTTATCACAAATGCTTCTATAAGCAGGATTGTATACCATCTTAATGGGCTGAAACTGCCATAAAAAATGCCATACACTGGGTGGTTTAACCTTCAGGAAGTTATTTCTTACGAATCTGGAGCCAGGGAATCTAAAAATACTGTAGATTCAATTTGACTTAGGCCTCTCTTCCTGGCTTGCAGAAGGCCACATTCATACTATTTCCTCATAGGACCTTTCTTCAGTGAATATAACAGAGAGAGAAGAGGAGATTGGGAGAAGAGAGGAGAGAGGAGGAGATGGGTACCATATTAGTCTGAAAATCACAAAAAGTTAGACATATATAGGCGGAAAAACAAAGAATCAGAAACAATCATGATTTACAGATACTAAAATGCTTGTTTAATCAAAGAGGAATCATTCTTACTTCTGAGGATTTTTATTTTGATAGCCTAGTATAAACTATTGAATCTTTCTGTGTGATCAGTCCACACAGGTAGTTGGAGCCACATCTAAGCTTTCATTCCAATCGTGGAAATTTTGGAACCAAAAAGAGAGTTTCTGATATATTGCCCTCCTAATGAGGTATTGCACACTCTCAAGCTAGTCTGAGAATGGCATGGGAGGGATCTTGGGAAGAGAACTGGCTCAGCTTCCACTGTAATGAGGGTTGTGGCTGGAATCTTCTTGAAGCTCTATGTTGTTTGAACTTTCTGCTGGTGTTAAGAGAAGAAACAATTGCATTGTCTTGTCAGCTTGCCTAGGTATTGGCAGAGGGAAAAGGAAGTGAAAGGTTCAGGGGCTAATAGGCAAACATGAATATTGGATTCATATTCTCATTAGTACCTAGTCACTGAATTTTCAGTTACTTAAGAAAGAATTACTTAGAAAAGTCGTAGATTCTGAGACTGCAAAGTCTATGATAAAGAATTTTATAGGGCTGACTATAATCTTGAGGTCCTATGACTATATTATTGATAAAGGGGGCATCCTATGATCTCAGTTTCTAGATTAAGCACAGATGGTTTCTAATGAAAAATACTGAAGAATCTGCATTGTACATAAGCCAGTACAACATCAGTGTTATGCGTTAACATCAAAACTAAACGGATGTTTTAGCACTCTTTTAGTCCATATGTCTATAACTAAAAGAATGTTTTTGCCACTATTTTACTCAACTAAGTCTATAATAAATAAGAAGAATAAATAAATGAGAAGAATAAGTTTCAGTCATGTCAATCCAATTTAGATGAGGATGCCTTTGGTGGTTCAGACATCAGTAATAAGATTTATCAGCTTCACCAATTTGATAATAACTTTGTGTAATTACTGCTCAGTTTTGCATAATATGTCATTTATGGAAAAAAAGAAACCTTCATCTCATAGTTAAAATGCAATTGTTTAAAGCACAGTCTTAAATCATACTACACAGATTTGTCTTTCTGAAAAAAAAAGAATTAAACAAATATATCAGCAATAAGAGCTGTGAAGTGGCAAAATTGAGAGCAGTGAATTTCTATGAATCATTATCACTCATTTTAGGAGGGACCTGTTCTAGCTTTGAAAAAGCTGTATCATATTTAACTATTGTATTAAATGAATGATGCCAGCCTACAGCCATCTGAACTTCTAGAATTGAGATTAGTATGAAATTTAACATACTACCAAATTGTATACCTAATCCAACTACTGAGGTGGTTGTCTGTATTTCCCAATATTTCCATAAGTAGGATCAGATCATTATGTGCTAGGCCTTCAAAGACTTGCTACATCCTGCACATACCCAATCTGTGTGTCATGTCAAAAACTACTTAGGTGGGGCATGTGACTGGAATCCATCATCCCCAGAGCCATCACTGAGGTGGTTATTCAGAGGGTTATTAATTCATTACATTTGTCATTACATATGGCCATAGTGCCATCCTTACCAACTTCTCTGCTAGTATCATTTGTCATTGATAAGTGGATAATTGTCACCACTTAAACCACTTAAACGTTTCTGTTAAACAATCCTATCATAATACAGCTCACTCTTTAATTTACCCTCATATTATCAGGA
The DNA here is from genome assembly GCF_019054845.1 of Dipodomys spectabilis. Lineage (NCBI taxonomy): Eukaryota > Metazoa > Chordata > Mammalia > Rodentia > Heteromyidae > Dipodomys > Dipodomys spectabilis. Next base: position 7,835,559 of record NW_024871113.1, read on the forward strand.
AATGGTATGCTTGAAAATAAATTCTTCTCATTGTATATTCTATTGTAATGAAAGTACAAGCATCATTTTGTGATTATTACTCATTTAACCATTTTATTAACGATATCTGGGACACTTTCTTTTCTGCATGGTCCAATTTCCAGCAATATGGCTAGTTCAACTTCATTAGTGAATCAAAGAACACCTTCCCCTGCTTAATCCCACACACAAATTCAGTTATTTTTTGAGTTGCAACTAATCACTGGGAAAGAAGAGAAGAGAGATGAGAAGTTGAATGTGCTGATTCTCTGCTTGTTCTTTCTGCCTCTGTATTGTAGAATGCAATAAAATAATTATTAACATGTTTGATAATGGTGCAAAAAATGATAATGAACTAAAATAGAAAGGAACAAGTACTAAAACCTCTTTCAACAAAAATTTACAGTTAATTTTTTTTAACTGTGGACCAAAGGTAAAAAGAATCATACATTCTATCATCTAGCAATAGCTACAATTAACCTTTAGAAACTTTCCCCCAAAATTTTTAGTTTTAGTACATTGTGAAAATGTATTTATTAAAATATTACTATGTCTTGTTTTATGTAACATGTAATAGGAGAATGCAGCTAGATTTAGTTACATATTTTTGATATTAAATTCTCTTCAAAAATATTAATTTCATGTGATGATGCAATCTTCCACCCTATTAATAGAATACAGTTTATTTACCTTTTTGTTGAATATTTAGCTCATATCCAGAGAGAGTTAAGTGTTATGTTATAAATAATATTTCAAAAATGTATGTAAAGATTTTTACTAATCTGTAAGACTATTCTTTAGAGATAAGTACTTTACTGGGTCATTACATATATAAAATCATTACATATATAAAATCACATTTTTTAATTGGTTTTACAAATTTATAATCTTATCAGTAGTCTATCACAATTAACTTTTCCCATAAATTCCATCAAAATTAATTTTAATGGTGTTATATTAAATTTTTATATAATTATAGACCAGATGTATTTTCTTTTTGTGAATTTTATCTGTACATTACTTTTAAATCATGCATTTGCTAAAATATTTTTTAATTATTAGAATTTTTAGTTTTTAATTCTATGTGTCTATTTTACAAAATGTAATGAATTTACTTCAAATAGGCAATTGTAACTCTAGTATTTCTCAATAAGCACCAACTTGTTCTTACAGGAGAAAATATTTTCCAGAACAATCTTGCTTTCTTCTTCTCAAAGTGACCATCAGGCACATTTATTTGTATTTGTGACATTTCTGTGTGTGTGCATATTTCATGATAATGGGTAAGAAGTAATCATTAGTCTTTTTCTTCTGGCTGTCCTTCATCTTTCTGAGCACTCATTATGCACAATACATGTCTTTACTTTTACAAGCACAGAGAAATATGATGGTTGTAGAAAAGCATTCTGTCATACAGAAAGAGCCATGTGTGTTTGACTATAAGGAATTCAACCCACTGTAGACAGCAGTTCTGTTCTATATAAATAGGGATCTGTGGTGGCAACCTCCATCAACTTCAACAACTGTGTTCATTTTAAAATAATGAAAAAGAATTGCTACATTTTATATAGATTTCCATTGGAGAGAAGGATCTTAATGCAGCAAGAACTGATTTTCAAGTTATCATGGTACACTGTGTGGAGAATTCCACATCCAGGGTCTGTCCTCTTAACAGTAGGGCAATGTTTTGACCTTTGACTTTTAACAAACTAGTTAAAACATTCTTTGAAAACCATCTAGAAAATATGTTATCAACTACTTTTTAAAAAAGGAAGGATTATCCAAGTGTACATAAGTGTATTAACAGAAATATGGTAGATTCAGGAAAGAACTCAAAAAAATGTAATTCCTTAGAAAGACTCATGCATAATCTAACAAAATAAATACCAGGAAAGTAATACTCAAAAGAGTTCAAGGGGAGGAATGTAAAGGAGGAGTGTAAACTAATGAAGAGAGGAAGGCAGAAGAATGAAGTCATAAAATTCAATTCATATCCTATAAAATTAAGAAAATGGATTCATTCTTTCTGATGGAGGCATAGAATGCCATTATACACACACACACACACACACACACACACACACACACACACACACAGATAGATAGATAGATAGATAGATAGATAGATAGATAGATAGATAGATAGATCCATTCATCTACTGAGGGGCATCTGGGTTGGTTCCATATCTTAGGTATGGTAAATAATGCTGTGATAAACATAGTTGTTCTGGGGCTGGGAAGGTGGCTCAGTGGTAGAACACTTGCCTTGCATGCCTGAGGCCCTGGGTTCGATTCCTCAGCACCACATAAGCAAAAAGAAAAAAGCTGGAAGTGGTGCTGTGGCTCAAGCGGTAGAGCACTAGCCTTGAGCTGAAGAGCTGAGGGACAGCACCCAGGCCCAGAGTTCAGGCGCCACAACCAGACCCCCCCCCCCCAAAAAAAAAGTTGTTCTGGTAGCTTTAGTATGGCCTTGTTTGTGATTGTTTGGGTAAATGCACAGAAGTGGGATTTCTGGATCATAGGGTAAGTGAAGTAAGCCAGGCCCAAAGAAACACAGGTCCCATGGATTTCCTTATTTGCAATAACTAGTATATGTCTAGGACAAGCAGAAAAGGTCAAAAGCTATGAACATATGACCAAATAAGATGATGCTAAGCAAAATGAACCCCAAAATAGGGATACAAGAAGTTTTATCTTTGTTGATGTTGTTTTAATGTATTTATAATGTACTATGTGATTTTTTTTGTTTCTTTTGTATGTTCTTCCTCCATGGTATAACTCCTTTTTTCACTGTATTTGATTCCGGTGCCTTGCATCTTGTTTATACATTTTTTTCTAATTTGGGGAAGGGAAGGGAAATAACAAAATGTTGAAATAAGGATACAGGTTGACCATTGTAACAATGGGATGTACAGACATTATGTTGAAATGAACTTTACAACTTAGGGGGTAGGGAGGAAGGAGGAGTTGGGGAGGTAGGAAGGAAGGGATGACAGGGGAAAAAAATGGAGGAGGTAACAATGTTTGATAGGAAATGTACTCATTACCTTAGTCATGTAATTGTAACCCCTCTGTACAGTATCTTTACAATATAAAAAATATATACTAAAAGAGAAAAGAATAAATAATAAATGAAATTAAAAAGTAAGAAAAAAGAAGATGGAGGGAAAGTTAGGTTAAGTGAGAATGATAAAAAGGGTGATATTGGTCAAGATGCATTCTAGTCATAAACTGCTTTGTTGAGGCAATGCCTTTGTACTACTTAAAGAATATTTTTTTAACTTACAATTGTTGGTGGCTTATGCCTATAATTCTAGCTGAGACCTGAGGATCACTGTTCAAAGCAAGCCCAAACAGGAAAGTCTGTGAGACTCTTATCTCCAATTAAGCACCAAACAAGCTGGAAGTGGAGCTGTGGTAGAGCAGTAGACTTGAGCACAAAAGCTCAGGAACAGCACCCAGCTCTTGAGTTCAAGCCCAAAGACAGGCACAAAACTAAACAAATAAAAACCTACAAATGAAAAAAAAATGTTACTGTTGAAGATTAATATGTAAAAGCATGAAAGAGGAAGGTAAGATGCTAAAGTACTAGAATCATTTAGCAATATCATTTAGAATACATTAAGTAGCACTAGGTACTTATTATATAGTATAGGCTGTTTTGAAAGTTCTCTAGCCATTTATATGTAGATTACTTGGATTAAAATATATGTAGGAGAGAGTTCCGGGAAGATGGCGGAGGAGAAGCTGGAATCTGAACAAGCTCTCGCATAGAAAGCAATTTTAGAGTTCCAGTGAACAACCCTAAGCCAGAGAACCACACCAAGTGTGCCATCACAGGACAGAGGTTTAGGCAAGAGAGGGGAAATCAAGGCAAAAAGACACATCTGAGCGCTTGCCAGCATCTGCCGCAGCGGCGGCAGCGGTCGCGGCGGCGACTGCAGGGCACCATAACTGAGCCACAGAGTCCGGGACAAAGGAGCCAGATGCGGTGGGCCAGCGGATTCTACTCAACACCAGCAAAAACCGACAAGGAGCAGACATCTTCATCCTGCACTTTGCGGACCAGAGACCGACCCAGGAACCAAGACTCGGTGTGAGTAGAAGCCCGACTTCCTCACTCCTTCTCAGGGAGCAGAGGAGGGAAGGCCACCCCTCCCCCCCAGCACCGGTGATCTCCATCTTGGATACTGACAAAGCTCAGCGGAGCTGCGAGCTCCAGCTCAGGCCTTGGAATAAAACGAGCCATTTAGCAGATCACAAGAACTTAACGGCGGCGTGACCTGCCAGACTCAGCTCCATCCAGGGAAAAGTCACCCAGCTCAGGCGCCAGCCATAGGAGTGGCTTTCTGCACTGGGTAACCAGAGCCAGAGGCTGTCCCTCCCTCTAGCAGCCTCCACAATCAATTGAAAAATAGAAACCCTGAGAATGGCTCCAGGCTGGGCTCTGTGAGGTTTTCACAAAATAGCCCCAAGGAAAAGCTACTGTTTATTGAAAGGCCTCAACTCTACCCAGAACCTAGCCTCACCACTGCATTCCCCTCTTTTGTGATTCTCAAACCAGATCACCCTCTCATTAAACTAACCTGGGAGGGGGATCTCAAAACCTTGGGTAAAGCAGAGCATTTTTCTGCCTGTTCGAACAATCTGACTTAAGAAACCAATCAAGCCACAGGACCTCAAGCAGACCAGAGACTCCAACAAGAGGCTAGCTACAGACACAAGGGAGATACAGGATTTTTCCCACCCCTCCCAAAAAAATCAAAGAACTTTTTTTTTTTCTTCTTTTTTTTTTTGGTACCTTATATATATAAAAAAAATTTTTTTTCCTTTTCTAAAACTTTTATTAATCTTTAATTTTTGCCTCTTTTGAAAAAATAATTGTTTTCCAGTAACTTTTTTTTTCCTCTTATAATTTTCATTTTAGGAATACGAGAATGTGCGTTTTCCTGTCTTTTCTTGTCTTCTTTCTCTTTTTCTTTCTTTCTTAATTATTTTTTTGTTTTTTTGTCTAGCTCTACTGAACTTCAGATCTTTTCTTCTCCCTTTCCTATCCGTTTCACCTTTTCCTCTCTTTTGTTCTTCTTTATGTGACTTAACTCTTGTCCTGCATATCCTCAGATAAACCTGTAGTTAACTAGTAGACCCTATCCCCCAATGTGTACACACTTAATCCACAAATTTATTACTCAATTCAAAACCTCTGAGACTTAAATTCCTTAATAGCAGCACTACCCCTTTATACCTATATAATATTTTAAGCATTTTTTAAAGTTATTCACATCTCTTCTATGTCCCTCACCTTCTCTCAAAATATTCACATTCCTCTCTAAATAGATGGTCTTTTAATCTATATAATAACATTAATTTTTACATTTCTATTTTTTTTTCTGGTCTCTTTTCATTCCCCTTTCCCTTTCTTCTTTTCCTCTCTCTCTCTACTTGCATCCTACCCAACCTATTTCCTGCATTGTGATTAGGACATAGTTAACTCTCCCTGTGCCTCCCCACACCAATCTATCCCTATTTTTTACGCACATCTATCCCTAACCCTAATAATTTCTGGTTTTCCAAATTCTTCTCTGCGGTTCGAAGTCCATTAACATATAGTTGTTTGATGTGGAATAGATGTATCTGTTGAACTAGATTGTATCTGTAGACTATTGACTGTACAAATGCAAACTTTATGATGGTTGCCTTAAGATAGTGTTCTAGCACAAAACTGGTGCTATCTTCATCTCAAATGGGCAGAGTAAGCCGGAAAAACACAAGAAAAATGGCAAATTCGGGTATCTCAATTCCCAATCTTGATAATCAGGGATCAGAACAGATAATGAATAATCCAGAGGAGAGTTCCCAAATAGCTCTACAAACACTACTGGCAAACATGATAAATGAGAAGTTTGACAACTTACAAAGGACTCTGTATGAGCGTGATAGGGAGAGAGAGGAGGCATACCAGAAGCTTATACAGGAATATCATAAGCGTGAGGAAGCTACTCAAAAACTGATACAGGATTTGCATGAACAACTTGAGAATACTCAAAGAAAAAGGGAGGAATGGTGTGAGCAGACTGAGAACACTCAAAGAGAACTGCAGGAATCCCACGAACAGCAGGAAAGAGAACTGCAGGAATCCCACGAATGGGAGGAAGCTAATCAAAGAGTAATACAGGAATTGAGAGACCAGGTAGAGAATACACAAAGATCACTAAAGGCATTCATGGAATCCATTAACAAAGAGCTGAAGGAAGTCAGGGAGACCACAAAGGGAATGCTGAACGGAACCCAACAGAAGGAATGGGAGTCCAAAGAAACCATAACAAATCAACTAAGTGATTTGAGAACAAACAGTGAACACCAAATTAAGGAAGTAAAGAAATTCATACAAGACCTAAAACAGAGCTTCAACAAAGAACTTGAAGCCATCAAAGCTGACCAATTAGAAGGAAAAGAGATAAAAAAAAAAAAAGTAGAGAGTCTTGACAGCAGGTTAGACCATGCAGAAGATCGAATCTCAGGGATTGAAGACAGCCTAGATATTATAGAGAAAGAACATACAACCATCCAAGACAAGTCCAAGAAATATGATAGATCTATCCAACACCTGGAAGACACCATCAGAAGGCCTAATCTAAGGATAATGGGTGTAGAGGAGCACCTAGAAACAGAAGTTAATGGTCTAGGAAATTTGTTTAACAGGATCCTAGCAGAGAACTTCCCAAACATGCAAAAAGATAGGCCTATTCAGATACAAGAAGCATTTAGAACCCCCAATAGACCAGACCAAAATAGGACATCCCACCATCACATTATAATCCACACAGGATCAACTCAGACCAAGGAAAAGATTCTTAAAGCTGTCAAGGAGAAAAGGGTAATCACTTATAAAGGGAAACCAATTAGAATCACCTCAGATTTCTCAGCAGAGACAATCAAAGCAAGAAGAGCCTGGAATGATGTATGCCATGCCCTAAAAACAAACAACTATCAACCAAGAATACTGTACCCAGCTAAACTCTCCTTCATAACCGAAGGCCAAATAAAAACCTTCCATAGCAAAGAAAAATTGAAACTATACATCTCCACCAAACCAGCCCTACAAAAGATTCTTAAAGATGTCCTACACATAGAAAACCAACAAGACCGCAATAAAGGCCAAGAAACTGCACCCAAACTGAGAATCCAAGAACCATAGGAAGAACCCAGTTCTCGCAGCCCCCAAGAAGGTGGATAACATGGCAGGAACTCCCAAATACCTCTCAGTCCTATCTCTTAATGTTAACGGACTGAACTCTCCAATTAAGCGACATAGACTGTCTAGTTGGATTAAAAAACAACACCCTTCTATCTGCTGCCTGCAGGAGTCACATCTTGCCCGTAAAAACAAACACATTTTCAATGTTAAAGGCTGGAACAAAATCTACCAAGCAAATGGCCCCCATATACAGGCGGGAGTTGCAATCCTAATATCAGATAAAATAGACTTCAACTTAAAATTCATGAGAAGAGATAAAGAAGGTCGCTACATACTAATTAAAGGATCTCTCCTTCAGGAGGATATTACAATTCTAAATATCTATTCGCCAAACAATGGAGCACCCAAATTTATCAAAGAAACACTACTTTCCCTCAAATCCCATATAGATCCAAAGATATTAATTGTTGGGGATTTTAACACACCACTCTCCCCACTAGATAGATCAACTCGGCAAAAACTCAACAGAGAAACCGCAGATCTAAACAGCTGCATAGATCAACTAGACTTAACATTTACCGAACATTTCACCCAGCAGCATCAGAATACACGTTTTTCTCAGCAGCACATGGAACGTTTTCTAAAATAGACCACATTTTAGGCCACAAAGCAAACTTGTCTAAATTCAGAAACATTGAAGTTATACCTTGCATTCTCTCTGACCACAAGGGAATAAAAGTAGAACTCAACACCAAAAGCCACCAAAGAAAGTCCGGTATCACATAGAGGCTGAACAACACACTGCTGAATCATGAGTGGGTCATGGAGGAGATTAGAAAGGAAATTCAAATGTTCATGCTATTCAACGAAAATGAACACACAAATTACCAGCTCCTCTGGGACACAGCAAAGGCAGTACTCAGAGGCAAGTTTATAGCTCTGAGCTCCTACATCAACAAATTGGAGAGATCTGAAACTAACAATTTAATGACACACCTAAACCTCCTTGAAAAAGAGCAGCAAGATAAACCCCAATCCAGTAGACGGAAAGAAATAATCAAAATTAAATCAGAATTAAATGAATTAGAATCCAAAAAAACTATGGAAAGAATCAACAAAACAAAAAGTTGGTTCTTCAAAAAACTTAACAAAATTGACAGACCCTTAGCAAATCTTATCAGAAAAAGAAGAGAACACACCCAAATTAATAAACTCAGAGATGAGAATGGAAACATCACCACGGAAACAACCAAGATTCAGAACATTATAAGGGAATACTTCTCAAAACTTTATGCTAATAAGTTTGAGAATTTGACAGAAATGGACTTTTTCCTAGCAAATATTGACATGCCCAAACTAAACCAAGATGAGTTAAACTATCTTAACAGGCCCATATCAAGTATTGAAATAGAAAGAGCAATAAGAGACATCCCAGCTAAGAAAAGTCCAGGACCAGATGGTTTTACAGCGGAATTTTACAAGGCCTTCAAAGCAGAGCTCACACCAATTCTCCTCCAACTCTTCAATGAAATTCAAAGAGAAAGCTCACTACCGAACACATTCTATAAAGCCATCATAACCCTCATCCCAAAACCAGGCAGGGACTCATCAAAGAAAGAGAACTATAGACCCATTTCTTTGATGAATATTGATGCAAAACTTCTCAACAAAATTTTGGCCAATCGACTTCAACAATTCATCCAAAAAATCATACACCACGATCAAACAGGATTCATTTCAGGGATGCAAAGCTGGTTCAATATATGCAAATCAATTAATATTATTCATCACATCAACAGGAGCAAGAATAAGAACCACATGGTTATCTCAATAGACGCAGAAAAAGCATTCGACAAGATCCAACACCCCTTTATGATGAAGGTTTTGGAAAAATTAGGAATCCATGGAACATTCCTCAATACAATAAAGGCTGTATATGACAAACCTACAGCCAGCATTATACTCAATGGTGAAAAACTAAAGCCATTTCCTCTTAATTCAGGAACAAGACAAGGATGCCCACTCTCTCCACTTCTCTTCAATCTAGTATTAGAATGCCTAGCTAGAGCAATAAGACAAGATGCAGACATAAAGGGGATCCAAATAGGGAAAGAAGAAATAAAACTCTCCCTCTTTGCAGATGACATGATCTTGTATTTAAAGAATCCCATAGACTCCACTCCCAAATTACTCAAGCTGATTCAAAACTTTGGCAAAGTAGCAGGATATAAAATTAACCCCCAAAAATCAATGACTTTTCTATATGCCAACAATGAGAAAAGTGTGGCTGAAATTAGGAAAGCAACCCCATTTGTAATAGCCCCACAAAAAATAAAATACCTAGGAATTAACTTAACTAAAGAAGTGAAGGACCTCTATGATGAAAACTTTAAAATCTTGAAAAAGGAAATCAACACAGAACTTAAAAAATGGCAAAACCTCCCATGCTCCTGGATTGGAAAGATTAACATCGTGAAAATGGCAATACTTCCCAAGGCTATCTACAAATTCAACGCAATACCTATCAAAATTCCACCCTCATTCTTCAAGGAAATAGAAGAGGCAATCCAAAAATTCATATGGAACAATAAAAGACCCCGAATAGCAAAAACACTCCTCAACGGAAAGAACACTGCTGGAGGAATATCAATACCAAATTTCAAACTCTACTATAAAGCCATAGTAATCAAAACAGTGTGGTATTGGCATAAGAACAGACCTCAGGACCAATGGAATAGAATTGAAAACCCAGAAATGAACCTACAGACCTATAGCCATCTAATCTTCGATAAGGGAGCTAAAACAATAGAATGGAAGAAAGACAGCTCTTCAGTAAGTGGTGCTGGCAAAATTGGTTAACTACATGAAGAAAACTAAAGCTAGATCCTTATATATCACCCTGCACCAGAATCAACTCCAAATGGATCAAAGACCTCGAACTCAAAACAGGCACTCTGAAAACATTACAGTATGGAATAGGAGAAACCCTAGGTCTCCTTGGCTCAGGCCGAAATGTTTTGCATAGAGACCCGGAAACACAACAAATCAAAGAAAGGTTGGACAAATGGGATTGCATAAAGTTCCAGAGCTTCTGTAGGGCAAATGACATAGCTAGCAAGATCAATAGAAAGCCCACGGATTGGGAGAAGATCTTTACTAGCCATACAACGGACAAGGGTCTCATATCTAAAATATACTTGGAACTCAAAAAATTAAACCACCCAACAACAAATCCTCAAAGAAACAACTGCCCAATAAATAAGTGGGTGAAAGACTTAAAGAGAAACTTCTCTGAAGAAGAAAGAAGGATGGCCAATAGACACATGAAAAAATGTTCAACATCCCTAGCCATAAAAGAAATGCAAATCAAAACAACATTGAGATATCACCTCACTCCAGTTAGAACGGCAAAAATCAAGAACTCTAACAACAACAGATGCTGGAGGGGATGTGGACAGAAAGGAACCTTACTTCATTGTTGGTGGGAATGTAAACTTGTTCAACCACTTTGGAAAGCAGTATGGAGGTTCCTCAAAAGACTACACATAGAACTCCCCTATGACCCAGCAATCCCACTTTGGGGCATTTACCCAAATGTTTACAAACAAGACCACACTAAAGCTACCAGCACAACTATGTTTATTGCAGCATTATTTACCATAGCTAAGATATGGAACCAACTAGATGCCCCTCAGTAGATGAATGGATCAAGAAAATGTGGTATATATACACAATGGAATTCTATGCCTCCATCAGAAAGAATGACATTTCCCCATTTGTTAGGAAATGGAAACCCTTGGAAAAAATTCTATTAAGTGAAGTAAGCCAGGCCCAAAGAAACATAGGTCCCATGGTTTCCCTTATATGCAATATCTAGTATATGTATGAATCAAGCGGAAAAGGTCAGATAATGTGATGTTAGGAAAACGAACCCTTAAATATGTATTTTAATGTTTTTTTTTCTTTCATGCATGTGTTTCTAACGCATTTATAAGATTATTTCTTTGTTGCTTAGTATGTCCCTCCCCCACAGTGTAACCCCGCTTTCACTATATTTGATGTCAGTATAACTTGTGGAGGAGATGGGGACAAGCAAGTCGTTTAAGGATTCAGGTGGACCTGTTGCAACAATGAGAAGCACAAAATGTCATGTCAAAAACGAGCTTTACAATGTCGGTAGGGGGGAGGAGGGGGGAAGGATTGGGTGGGGGGGAGAGGGGAGGCTGGGAAGGGAGGTGAAGGGTAAACAAAGGAGGAGGCTGCAATGCTTGGTAAGAAATATATGCATTATCCTGCCCATGTAATTGTAACCCCTCTGTACAGTATGTTCTCAAATAAAATAAAATTAAATAAATAAATAAAATATATGTGGGAGTAATCAAGACCAAATATTTTTAGTACTTAATTTTTGTGAGGTTTGAACTCTGGGCCTGGGTGCTGTCCCTCAGCTCTTAAGCTCAATGCAAGCACTCTACCACTTAAGCCACAAGCCACTTCTGGCTTTTTCTGTTTATGTGGTGCTGAGGAAATGAACCCAGGGCTTCATGCATGCAAGGCAAGCACTCGACCACTGAGCCACCTTCCCAGTCCCCAAAATATCACTTTTAAGAAGCAGATTTGATGCACATATGCAAACATAATCCCAGTAACAGGTACAAGGGCTATGTCATATTCACGATTAACTCATTTCAAGGGTTGAGGTTCAGTTCAGTGGTATGCTTATCCAGCATGTATGAGACCTGGATTCTATTTCCAGCTTCACCAAAAATGATTACAGAAATTCAAAAAATGATAGACTAAAACAAAGAAATTTTTCTAGTCATAATATAATAAAGCCAGAAATGAACACAAAATAAAGATATGTGTATATTATTGGTATTTTTCAAATTCACTCCATTAACTCATTACTTATTAAAAATATTTTTGTTGAAGAATATAATTATGTTGTTTAAAGGAAAATGGGTGAAACTAGATATTATCATGTTGAGGAAGATAAGCCAACCTCAAAAAGAAGTTTTGTAGTTTTGCTCGTATATGGAATCTCCACCTAAAATGATGATGTTGACAAATCATGATTGGATGGTAATGTTTATATTGATGATGATGATGATGATGATGATGATGGAGACATGAATCAGTGTGAGGAAGATAGGAAAGCAGAGGGTGGTACTCAGGGAGTGAACAAAACTGAAGTACATTACATATCTATATTAGAGTAGCATAATGAAGCCCACTAAATGCTGCTTGAAAATGGGGACAGGTGAGAGAGAGGTTAAAAGAGGTAGTGACCTTGTTCTAAGTGCATTGTACACATCTATTGAAATATCACATTGAAAGCCCCATATGAAATAATGTATGCTAATAAAAATCAGTAATTAAAATTGTGAAGTCCACATGTGCAAGGTGGTGGTTACCTCATGTACAATAAGGAGGTAGAGGGAGATATACAAAAAGCTCTCAGACAACCTAGTCTACATAGAAAGATACTGCCTCAAAGAAAGAATTATGGAGTACTGATTAATTTATCTGTCAACTGATAGGTATGTTCCAAACTGAAATCAAGGAAATAAATGGACTGCCTTATCATTTTAGTTTTTGTATTTGCATATTTTTAGCCATTGAGACAATTCCCCTTTTCATGATGATTTTGATTTCTAGTTAATATATTAAGACAAATTAGGTCTATTTTTGTGTAATGTGCTCTTTTGTTTTTGTTTTTTCTTTACTATTTTTTGTACTTTTTTATTTTTTCAAATAAGTTTTTTATTGTGAAAATACTGTACAGAGGGGCCACAGTTACATGAGCAAGATAATGAGTACATTTCTTATCCAACATTGTTGCCTCCTCCTTTGTTTTTCTCCTACCATCCTGTCCCTTCCACCTCCTCAACTACACTTCCCCAAGCCCCCACCCTGCAGAGAACAATCAAAGAGACTTACAGGAATTGCCTGTGCGTGAGGAAAGTAATCAGAGTAATACCGGAATTGCGAGAATAGGATGAGAATAGACAAGGATCAAAGAGGCATTCATGGAATCCATAAACAGACAGCTGAAGGAATCCAGAGAGACCACAAAGGGAATGCTGAATGGAGCCCCACAGAAGGAAAAGGAGTCCAATGAAACCATAACCAATCAACTAAGTGATTTGAGAATAAACACTGAACACCAAATTAAGGAAGTAAAGAAGTTCATCCAAGATCTAAACAAAGCTTCAACAAAGAATTTGAAGCCATCAAAGCTGACCAATTAGAAGGAAAAGAAATAAAAAAACAAAGTAGAAAGTCTTGACAGTAGGTTAGACCGTGCAGAAGATTGAATCTCGGGGACTGAAGACAGCCTAGATATTATAGAGAAAGAACATGCAACTATCCAAGACAAATCCAGGAAATAAAGATCTATTTAACATTTGGAAAACACCATCAGAAGGCCTAATCTGAGGGTAATGAGTGTAAAGGAGCACCTAGAGACAGAAGTTAATGGTCTAGGAAATTTATTTAACAAGATCCTAACAGAGAACTTCCCAAACATGCAAAAAGATAGGCCTATTCAGATACAAGAAGCTTTAAGATCCCCGCCTAAATTGTAAAGTTATTTTTTTTGACATAGTCTTGTACATCTCATTGTTGCAATGGGTCCATCTGTATTCCTATTTAAACATTTTGTTTTTTTCCCTTCCCCTCCCCAAATTATACCAACATCAATTACAGTGGAAAGAGGGATTATACCATGGGGGAAGGACATAGAATGCAAAAAAAAAAAAAAAAAATCACATGGTACCTTATAAATAAGTTAGAAACAATAGCAAGGAAGAAAAAAAAACACTTGTGTCCCTATCTTGGGGTTCATTTCAATTAACATCATCTTATCTGAGCTTTTCTGATTGTCCCAGACATATACCAGTTATTGCAAAAAATTATTTCCCTTGTAACTTCCTCTACATTGTTCTGTCTTGCATTTCATTTATTGCTGCTCTAAAATGTGTTTTCTTTCTTCTGCATATATTTAATTGAATTTGATTTTGATGAAATTTAAAATGTAGACCAATTTGAAACCTTTTCTTCATTTCTAACATAGGTATTAAACATGATCATTTACACCACAATATTGTTTTGGTACCACTCCACAAATTTTCTGATATGTCAAAGTTACATATATATTCAGGCAAATATTTTTGTTCCTCTTTTGCTTTCTTTTAGAGGCTATGAGGTTACATAGAAATGTATTATTCAATGTTGAAATGCTTGTACAACTCCAGGTATCCTTGTCACTGACTTGAACCCAAGTTTTTGTGCATGCCAGACAGGTGCTCTATTATTTGAGCCATGCCCCAGACTTTTTTCATTTTGGCTTTAAGGCAATATTTCACTACTCATACCAGGCATGGCCTGTAGTTTGTGATCCTCCTGCCTCTGCCACCAAATTAGCTGGGATTGCAGGCATGGTCCCCTGTGCCTGGCTCTTTGTCTTTGGTTTCTAATTTGTTTATGCTTAAACAGAGGATGAATGTGCTAACAAGGCTTAAAGATAGTCAAAATTGTATGATATAAAGGTACAAGACAGCCAAAATGTTCCCCTCCATACCTTCTCCTCAGATCTCCCATGTGACCAATGCCTGACATTTGAAAATACTTTCTTCCTCAGCTCAGCAGATATAAACAGGGGATCCTTCAGTATTTTAAAATTCTCTATTTTAAAATGCAGATTCCATGCCCTACCCCAGAATTACTCAATCAGAATATTTGTGGGTTGGATAAAGTATGTGTGAAAAATTTGGCCTCCACTAAATAGCCCTGTCCCCCATTCAACTTATACTCCAAAAATAGCTCTCACTTAAAGCCATCTCCATGGCTATTTTCTTTTTGTATGAATTATCTCAAAACTTATTTTGAAAAGGAAAAGAAGAATATTGTCTGTGTAACTGTGGAAAAACTCAGGTACACATTCCAGGACATGATGAATATACTATCCTGTGGTAGGCCTAGAATAGGCTTATGGAAGATTAAAAACTTGCAGGACTTAAAGACTCAAGTAGAAAGATCATTTACCCCCAAATGGGTAATTACTATCAAGAGAGAGAAGGAATATAGTACACTACATATAAACAAGCAAAACACCTTTCACATATTTTATATAATTCATACATGAGAACAGCACTATTGCTGTGTAGAATTGGGTAAAATAGATTGTAATGCACCTTATTTTACAGATGAGAAAAGTCAATGGGATCAGGTGTGTTCCCTTTACCAAGGACCCAGAATTCTGACCTCCAGTCAGGTTTCCTCAGGTTTCCTGGAAAGCAAAGGAAATTGATCCACTAATTTGTAATTTCTTTCTTTACACTCTAACAATTAAAATAAATGGACAGTATCTTTTTACTGGAAAAGCAAACTTTATGGGCCTACCACAGAACCATGTACACTAATAAGTACGCTAATAAATCAGCTTTCTATAACGATAACAAATACCTGAAATAAAGTAGCATTGAAGACAAAAGAAAAGGCTCACAGTTTTGGAAGTTCCAGTCCAAGATCAATTGGCCTGGGAAAAGTCATGGGCTCTTGGCAAGGCAGGTTATCATGGTCAAAACCACTTAAGTCATTCCTGAGAACAACAGAGGAAGAAGAAGAGGGCCTCACAATCTCCTTCAAGGGTTAATTCCCCAGTGACCCGAATACCTCCTACTAGGTCTTGCCTCTTTAAGTTTCCACCCCTCCCTATAACACTAGGCTTGGAGATAAGGCTTTTAATGTGTGGACGTTTGATGAGGATTTCAGATCTAGACCACAGCAGTACTCTTACACAAGTTCCAAACTTTTGTCGGGGCATGAAGGGCAAGCAATGTTTGTCTCACTAAGGCACATTACACCATGTCTGTTCTACTGCATCCATGTCATGGTAACTCAGGGATTAGATGTTAGAAATCATCTCTCACTGCAAATAGAAGAGGAGACACTGTGGCTTCCTGCATCCAGATTTATCTGTGGTGTTCCACCATCTACAGTCTATTTCTAATAAAGGTAATATCTAGATCAATAATCAAGGAAAGTCAAATAATTGATTCTCCTTCTCCTTTTATTTTTTCTTTTACTTTTTTCATTTAACTTTTTTCCTGATGGTACTTGGTCTTTAACTTAGAACCTTATGCTCACTAGGAAAGCATTCTACTGCTTAAGTCATGGTCTAGACGTTTCAGATTTATTTACAGTGGGGATATGGTCTCATAGTGAGGTCATCTTACCTGATCTGACTCCTGTTTTCTATATCCTTTTATCCCCAGTACCCAGGTTTGAACTCAGGGCTTTATATTCAGGGCTTTGTACTTTGTACTTGGCAGTGCTTTACCACTTGAGCCATACCTTTTTTCCACCCAGGCTGATTTCAAAACTTGATCTTCCTAATTTCAGTATCCTGAGTAGCAAGGATTACAGGTGTGAGCCACCAGACTCTAGCTTCTCCCTCTGTTGTTCTGTCATTCTAGGTAAATGTTTACCAATTGAGTTGGTTCTTTATAAAGTTGGTTTGGGCTTTATTGATTTTCTCTAATGTTTTTCCTCTTTCTATCACTTTAATTTCTACAGTAATTTTTCTTATATCCATATTCTGTTGTGGTATCAGGTCTGCTTCTCGTATTTCTCTAACTTCTCAAGGTAGAATCTGAGATATTGATTTTTTTAATCTATCTTTCTTTCAACTATAAGTACCTAAAGTTACAAATTTACATATAATATAGACTACTTTTTTTTGTTTGTTCCCAACTTAAGCTTCTTCATTTGAAGGCTACATTTTGTGAAATTGCTATCTATTTTTCTCTATAGAAACTATTCTTAGGCACTAGCAGAGGCTCTATACTGAAGTATGAATCAAGTGCACAGAAAAGAATGTGGATTTGGCTATTGTGCAGTGAAATGCTGTATTCTCTATGTATCAAATCAAGTAGGATTTTAGATGAGATAGCTTAATGGAATAATGTGACATGTATAGAATAATATAACCATGGTATTTGAGCCCCTAGCACACTACACTGCACATACAAAACAACACACACACACACACACACACACACACACACACACACACACACACTTCTCAGGAAAACAGTAGGTATGGGAATTCTAAATATTTTTTGGTGCATTCATATGATAGAATATTCTAAATCTGTTGAAACAATGATGTATTAGAAAGAGATAATCTCAAGTGTATGCTGTGAAAGTATAATAATTAAACCACAAGCTGTGTGAAGAGTAACAACTAGCTGTATTATCACAAAGACTAGATGAGGGAATGCTAACAGAGTCATAGTCCCACTCAGGAAGGACATAGAGCCAATGATGCACCGACTTCCTCTCGACAAGATAACCAAAGGGCTGACAGACACAGTGAGGTAGGCAACATTCACATTTTACTTAATATTATTTCACATGTTGTACATTATTGCAAAAGCAATGCAAACAAATAAATAAATGGAATTCTTAAGGAAAAGCTATGCCAGGTATGCTTTTACTTTAAAATCAGCAGTGAGCATATATATCACAGGCTAAATTATTGCCCAAAGTACAAAATAGAAATATGTGTGATATTTGCTTAGGGTGACACATTGGAATGAAGGAAGCAAGGCTTAGAAAGTTAGAAAGCCTGGAAAATGCTTGGACTTTATTTCAAATTTATTTCACATCCAAACACATTTATGCCAGTAGCTCTATGGGTTAGTATTTCCTTTATTACAGTCCTTGAAAGTAAAGCTAAGAATTCATTCAAAACTCAAAATAATTAGCACAGTGCTTTTTAAGACACATAGCAGCATTTTCAATTTTAAGTAGCCAAAGGTCCCTAGATGATAGAAGGCTCAAAGAATTCTCTAGGTCAATGTACTAAGAGGCAGCTGTGCCCCAAAGCTCACTTATATGAGAACCAATCCCAAGTACTGTCCCTCCCAGGAGAAGCTTTATTCAAATACTCACTTTAATCTCAAAAGTCACCACCTAAATTGCACCTTCCTCACTGTCACTCAGACTTCTATTTGCTTGTACTACAAAAGTTACAAATTGTGAAATTGGACAAGTATCTTTCCTGAGTCTCTTAATTCACCTCACTTAACTGATGGATCTGCCTCTATCTTGTGGCAATTTCACAAAACCTTCATAAATATTGTGTATTTCTAGAACAGAATATATAGTTAGGAGAGGTGTGAAAGAGAGCCTTTGATCAGGAATTGGACATTGTGGTGATGCCATGATCTCATCAAAGACAGCAATATTCTCCACCAAACTCTAGGTACAAGAATAAGAGAGAACAAAACAAATTTAGATCAAGTGTACTAAAGGTTTATGTTTTCCCAGATTTGCTATGAGACTGTTAAAATTACTTGTAAAACAAATTTTTGCTAGAATGAGCAAGGTTTTATTTTTCTCTTCAAGTGATGTTATTTAAATATTTCCTTGCTTAATATTGGAGAAAGCAATCTAGTAACATGGATAATAAGTAATGGGATTTTATAAATTTTAATAAAAAATTTAAAATGTGTATAAATGTATAGATTTAAAAATGTATAAATGATAAACGCATTTATAAAAACTGTTTGAGACTGCTTGAGGCTGGTAAGGAAAATATTGAAATATTTGCATATGATTAGATCAGTAAGTTTAAAAAAACTTTCTGAATGTTGTACATAATAAAAATAATAAAAATTAAAAAATAGCCGGATAAAACATAATGAACCAATATTGGGTGTTATCATACATAAAAGAAAGAAGAAGTAAATTGTTGGGCTGCTTATTTCATTTCAAATTTCAGTAAGATTTTTCTGTCAAGAGAAAAAGTATTAGGCTTTGTGAATCCTATCACCTAAACTTTGTCACAAAATCAGTTCTGATGTTGTGAGGAAGCAGTCCTAGAGAACAGGTAAATAAATGGACCAATAAAATTTTATTTGCCTAAATAGCAGGCAGGTCAAACATGATATGTGGAAGTTTGCCTACCCTGATTTATTTGATAGATTTATCCTCTTGCTAAATCTTGTAAAAAGATTTTTGTGAGGAGCCGAGACTCAAGGTGCCTCTTGTCACTCTAAAGCTCATGATTCATGAGAGCAAAAGCCATCATCTGAAGTGGTATAGTTTATCACATTCCTATCCACAAGCCCTTCTTTCCCACAAGGTACATATTAGTTAGAATTTGTGGATTCATTATTTTTTACATTCCACTCTATCTTCTTACTCATTATGGAGGTTTCCCAAGTAACATAGTACTGTTAGAGCAAATATCCCAGAGAAGTCAAGTTCCTATTCTAGAATATTAGAATATGATGAAATACCTGAAGGAAAATTGGAAAGAAGGAAATACTTTTGATATATTTGATATAGTCTGTTAAGAAAAACATTGGACTAGATTTAAATGAACAAAATTTAAACAAATTAAATTGCTGACTGAATGATAAATTAATGAATGATTGAATGAATGAATATTTTAAGAAAACATTCTTAATTTTAAAGAAGTAATAATATGAAGAAGTAATATAATACATTCTTCTATTTTCCTCTCATATCTATTTCAGTTTTTCAGGGAAAAATAAAGCATTAAAATGGCTTGAGCAACAAAAACAAAAAGACTTAGAATCTCTTGTATCATTTTTCATTGCACAAGTTTAGAAAGAGAAACAAACAACAAAAATAAAGACAGAAAACTCTATGTTGACTTTTTGTATTTTGAATTTTCCTGAGTTCTGTTTTCTTTTTAAAATTTCCATGAGGCATACAGACTTTCCATCCATAAGAAGACTGTGAGTGCTAGTAATAGCCAAAAATGCATCCATCTATTTTTCCAGTTGTTCCATGCCTCCTGTTGTTCTTTCTACTGCTAACTTTTGAGAAACAGTCTCACTTCGTGCCTGGACATGTGGCTGGACTGCAATCCTCCAGGTTTTTGCTGGGTTTTCTTTTGTTTTTGTTTTTTTAACTTCTTGACATAGCTGGAACAACAGTCCTAACCACCACACCCAGTTTCTTCCATTAAGATGGAATATCATTAATATTTTTTTTTCCTCAGGCTGGTTTCTAACTATGACCCTCATGATCTCAGTCTCAAAAGTAACAGGGATGACAGGTACAGACCACATATGCCCAGACACAAATGTGTCTTATTTTTTAAGTACCCAATTTCTTCACAAAAGTGCTTTTGATTCCTATTATAATTTCCTTTTTCCATTGGTATGCAATCATGTCACCTTACTCTGTGTTCTGCATGGCTAATGAACACATACAGAGATATACTGAGAAAATTGTAGACAACTCACATACTGATAATATTTTGTAGGAAAAGACCTTTTAGATACAGAAATGATTACATAGCCAGCACATTTTTTTGAGAATCTGTGTATTTTGAACTACAACAAAACAACTGATTAGCAGTCATATTATGTAACGTAACAGTCCCAAATGATCTTGCAATTATTGGTATGTATTACATTCTGAAACTCAATGAAGCACATATCCAGTGTGCAGATTCTCAGGAACTAAATGATGCATGCAAAATCACAAAATTAATTAATGATGGAACTTAATTTAGAATCTAAACATCTTTTTTCTTTTTTAAAATATTTTTATGGTAAAGATACTGTACAGAAGGGTTACAGTTTCATGAACAAGGTAGTGAGTCCATTTCCTATTGAGCATTGTTACACTCTCCTTTGTTTTTCCCCTACCATCCCTTTCCTACCCATCTCCCCAACTCCTCTCTCCCTTCCCTACCTTGCAAAATTGTAAAGTTCATTTTCAACATAGGGTCTTGTACATTTCATTGTTACAATAGGTCTCCCTTATCCTTATTTCAGCATTTTGTTATTTCCCTTCCCTTCCCTTCCTCAAATTAGAAAAATGTATGTACAGGATTCAGGACACCAGAATCAAATATAGTGAAAACAGGGGTTGTACCACGGGAGAAGAACATACAAAGAAACAAAAAAAATCACACAGTACAATATAAATACATTAAAAATAACAGCAACAAAGATAAAACCTTTTGTGTCCCTATCTTGGGGTTCATTTCATTTTGCATAGGTTATATGGTCATATGTACATAGCTTTTGACCTCTTCTGCTTGTCCTACACATATAATAGTTATTGCGGATAAGGGAAACCATGAGATCTATATTTCTTTGCGTCTGGCTTACTTCACTTAATATAATTTTTTCCAATGAACCCAGAGACCTAGAGCCACCTAATCTTCTATAAGGGAGCTGAAAAATAGAATGAAAGAAAGACAGCCTCCTCAGTAAATGGTATTGGCAAAATTGGTTAAACATCTGTAGAAAACTAAAACTAGATCATCATATATCACCCTGCAACAGAATCAATTCCAAATGGATCAAACACCTCAATGTCAAAGCAGACACCCTGAAAACATTACAGGAAGGAATAGGAGAAACTCTAGGGCTCCTTGGCACAGGCCAAAATTTTCTTAATAAAGACCCAGAAACACAACAAATCAAAGAATGGTTGGACAAATGGGATTACATTAAACTGTAGAGCTTCTGCAGGGCAAAGAACATAGCTAGTAAGATCAATAGAAAGCCCATGGATTGGGACAAGACTTTCACCAGCCATACAATGGTCTCATATCTAAAATATATTTACAACTCAAAAAATTAAATCCCCCAAGAACAAATCCTCAAAGAAACAACTGCCCGATTAATAAGTGGGCTAAAGACTTAAAGAGAAACTTCTCTGAAGAGGAAATAAGAACGGCCAATGAATACATGAAGAGATGCTCAACTTCTCTAGCCATAAAAGGAATACAAATCAAAACAACATTGAGATACCACCTCACCCCAGTTAGAATGGCTATAATCAAGAAAGCTAGTAACAACAGATGCTGGAAGAGATGTGGCCACAGGGGAACCCTACTGCATTGTTGTTGGGAGTGTAAACTTGTTCAACTACTTTGGAAAGCAGTATGGAGGTTCCCCAAAAGACTCCACATAGGGCTGAGAAGGGTGGCTCAGTGGTAGAGCAATTGCCTTGCATGCATGAGACCCTGGATTTGATTCCTCAACACCACATAAGCAGGTTAAAAAAAACCAGAAGTGGCACTGTGGATCAAGTGGTAGAGTGCTAGCCTTGAGCTGAAGAGCTGAGGGACAGCACCCAGGCCCAGAGTTCAGGCCCCACGACCGGACCCCCCCCCCAAAAAAAGACTCCACATAGAGCTCCCCTATAACCCAGCAATCCCACTTTTGGGCATTTACCCAAATGATCACAAACAAGGCCATACTAAACTCCAGCACAACTATGTTTATCACAGCATTATTCACCATAGCTAAGATATGGAGCCAACCCAGATGCCCCTCAGTAGATAAATGGAACAAGAAAATGTGGTGTGTGTGTGTGTGTGTGTGTGTGTGTGTGTGTGTGTGTGTGTGTGTGTGTGTGTGTGTGTGTGTGTGTGTATAATGGAATTCTATGTCTCTGTCAGAAAGAATGACACCACCCCATTTGTTAGGAAATGGAAAGACTTGGAAAAAATTATGTTAAGTGAAGTAAGCTTTTTTCTATTGAATGTACAATCTATTAACTCTCATTAGTCTTGGGATAGGCATAATGTAATGCATACTTTAAAATGTGAATAGTACAGTCAAGTAATATAAATATATAAATAAATAAGTGATATTAATAAAGTAACTCGATGATGATGATGATGATGATAATGATGAGGACGATGAGGATAAGGATTTTGCTGCTGCTGCTGCTGAGACAAAAAAAACAAAACTGAATCTGGTCGCTGGTGGCTCAAGGCTGAAATCCTAGCTTCTCAGGAGGCTGAAATCTGAGGATCAAACTTCAAAGCCAGCACAGGAAGAAAAGTCTTTAAGACCTTTTTTTTTTTTTTTTTGTCGGTCGTGGAGCTTTGAACTCTGGGCCTGAGCACTGTCCCTCAGCTCTTCAGCTCAAGGCTAGCGCTCTACCACTTGAGCTACAGCACCACTTCTGGTTTTCTGGTGGTTTATTGGAGATAAGAGGTTCACGGCTTTTCTGCCCTGGCTGGCTTTGAACTGTGATCCTCAGATTTCAGCCTCCTGAGTAGCTAGAATTATAGGGATGAGCCACTGGCATCTGGCTTTAAGACCCTTTATATCCACAAACTACTAAGAAAAGCTGGAATTGGCAATGTGGCTCAAGTGGTAGAGTGCTAGCCTTGAGCACAAGAGTCTCAGGAACCATGCCTAAGCCCTGAGTTCAAGCCCCCCGACAGGCAAAAAACAAAAGTGAATCTAAGCAAAATGAATTGAGGAGTCTTCCAAGAATGGAGTTGGAGCTCCACTCAAATAGCTAGATTGGGGCACAACTTTCAAGCCCAGAAGCAGAATGATAAAAACATGGCACAAGAAGTCTAGTTAGACAATTTATCTAACACTGATTTTAAAGGAGAGAATAAATAGGGCCTGGATCTTAAAAACAAGGGTGAAAACAGTGTGACTTCCTCCCATGGCAGAAGTTGGAGGGCAAGCAAAGGTCTGTCTCCCTTCATCCAATTTCCTGGAGATAGGGCACAGGATTTTCCATGATGGTATTGGTTAAGAGCCCTCTGCTCAACCCTGTGAAAAAACAAAAGGCTTCAAACTCATAGTGAGAGAAATATTAGACTTACTTACAGCCATGACTCACTACTGGGAAAGGGAGAAAAGACGATAACTGATGTTTATACACTCTCAGCCTGATGGATTTTGTCCTGAGAAAAGACATGGCAGTTTGCCAATTGTCTGGGGAATTACTTCTAACAATCAGAAGGAAGCAAGGATAGTGTTAAAAGAGAGAAAGAGGTTTCTTGTTATTATTTGTCTTCCATGAAAACATTTTCTGCTTTGAAGTCATGTTATCTAGCAAGTACCCCTGGGCTTTTCAACCAAGTTGTCCCATCTTGGTGTGTGGTTATTCTTTCCCAAACACTGCAGCACTATGTGATTGATTAATTTAAGGACAAGAAAAATGTAATCTCCCCTATTATTACTAAAAAGAATTTAGAGCAAACATTAACTTCAATTCCAATTCACTGTTCTAAATTTTCCACATATATTATCTTATTTCACCTTCATGATCATTTTTCAGATACCAAGATTATAATCAGTCTACAGATTAGGAAGTGGAAGTTGAAAAGATGCTAGGAAATTATAGAATTCTGCAGAAGAATTGAGACTCAAACCCAAGTCTGTCATACGCAAAGCTCATGGGCTTGGTCATTACCATATGAATGACATTTATTTAGAAAGCCAAGGCTACACAATAAAAAGAAAGCCAGAAATATAAGGCTGCATCACTGTCAAACAAATAGAACAAAAAGTAAGCAATCTAGAATTTCTGAATAGCACCTAATGGCTCTGTGGTTCCCTGAGCCTGGAAAAGATTTAGAGCAGTGAGAGGGTGGAAAGAGGGTTGTTGTGGCTACAAGGTCATAACTGGTCAAGAAAACTAAGTTCTGGAGTCCTGTAGCATGGTAAATGATTATTGACAGCAAGTACATGCTTTTTTCATCCTTTGTTTAGTTTTTGGTGATGACAGTGTTTGTTTGTTTTGATTTGGTTTTGGAGGCAAACTATGAACTCCAGGCTGGCTTGGAACTCTCAGTGTCATCTTATTACAAGATAAAAGCCCCTGTTTCTCCCTGAGCGTCCAGAAGACAACACGGCCTTGTTGGATGAGAACACAGACCAGAATGTTCAGGCATCTTGCTATTTGATGGTTGTATGTGGCATGAAAATGAAAACAAATTATTCATGATGATATTCCAGGGCCCCACAGCTTGTCCTCCATAGACTCTAGTCAGTCTCTAAGGTGTTAGGAAAATGATGAGGGTGGTGACAGCCAAAGATCAGAGCTAATGACACATGGTATTTGAGCACAAAGCTTCTGGGGCTCTTCGGTACCAACAAGTCCACTGTACTGAGCCTGCTGAGTGGAGGCCAGGCTCTCTCTGGGTATGTCCATCTTTGTCAGTAGACACAAAAGGGAGACAACATGGCCATTTTTAATTCAGGGTGCATTCACGGCCAATCCACTTTCTACACCTTGTTGTTAAAAGTTCCTGTAGAGAAACAAGGGTTCAAAGTCAGGCTCAAGTTTCTTGCAAAAGCCATCCTCTCTTCTCAGTGAGTAGCAAATGATTGCTCTCTTCCAAACATGGTTTTCCATTTTCCATTCCCAGCCACAAGGGAAACTTCTCCAAGTACAACAGGAAATTCTATGTAGAGGAAAATACAATCTGTCCTTCATGGAAAGAATTTTTGCATAATAGAGATTTGGCATTTCCCACAAAATCTGTGTGTGTTTTCCCAGGAATAAAGGTGAGAGTTGATAATGAGCATCATTCACTACCACATATGTGACCAGGTGTCACTCATGCCTTACAAGGAAAAAAGTAGCAAAAGTCTGTATGTAGAGGGTCACACGTGCATCACTAGGAACGAGTATGAATTGTCTTTAGTATGCCATTGTCTCCATAAGGACTGGATTTTTAAATGGTTGTGTGACACTGTGTGAAAGATAGATGCAATCTCTACTGTCCCCCCATTTCATTGTTTGCCTCCCTCACTGCCCCTGGAAGCTTGGTACATCTCAGCCCTGATTCTGTTAGTTTGCTGTTGAGAACACCAAGCTTTGCCTTGAACAAGGAGACCATGAATAGCTAAGGAAAATGGGAGAAAAGAAGGTATAGAAAGCATTTGAAAAAAAGATATAGAAAGTTCAGGGAAGGTGGCCTTGCATGCATGAGGCCCTGGGTTCGATTCCTCAGTACCACATAAGCAGAAAAAGCTGAAAGTGGTGCTGTGGCTCATGTGGTAGAGCGCTAGCCTTGAGCTGAAGAGCTGAGGGACAGTGCTCAGGCCCAGAGTACAGACCCCACAACTGACCCAAAAAAAAAAAAAAAGGGATATAGAAAGAAAGGTACTGAAATTTTGAAAGGTACTGAAATATTTTAACTTCAAATTTGACTTTTCTTTAACTTTTCTATATTTTCCAACTCCATTGTAGTTTTGTAACAAAATATTCTTCTCTTAGGAAATATATAAGTAGATTATAGTACCTGACATACAACCTACCATTAAATGATCCAGAAAAAAAAGAGAGAAAGAGAGACTGCGCAAAAAAACAATTTGTCAAGATGATGAAAACTGGCTCATGAAGAGTAAGGAGACACCCTTCTTGACAGAGCATCTGTCCTCTCTTCCTCCTGTGCACAAGCTAGACACCTTTATCTGCCATACTAACCCCTTTTCCAAGTTACTGATAGATTTAAAATCCTGAAAATTTGCTGATAATTCTGATTCACTTGATTGGCAATGTTTTGAGTAGAGTCCTTCATCTCTGACCCATTGGTTTGTAGTATTTGTTTATGAAATGGTTATTCTTTGTGCATTTCCTTTTTGATAAATGTGTGGCAGACAGTTTGTTACGATAATCTGCTTTCCTTTTTGCCCTCTGCTCCCTTTGGAAAGTTCTTATGAAATGACTGTTCTGAATTGAAATGTCTTCATCTGCACACCAGGGAATATTGGTTAATCACTAGATCATGTCTGTAAGATCTTTTCTCCTGTGAAAGTCTTACTTTTGCTCTACTTCCTCAATCTTCTTAACACACAACAAAAATCGATCTCTCTTACTAGGTAGAGAAAGTGAAGCTTGTTTTCAGGATTGTTCCTTTCTATATACTTTCAATTCCTTCACTGAGCTTAGAATGGAAGGAAACCTATTATAACCAGGATTCTAAAAATACAAACCACGTCAAAGATTACTTGCATTCTTCCAAGTACAAGAAAATTTTTGAAATAATTGATTTGATGCCAGTCAAATGCTTTCAATTTTTTTTATTTTTTTTCTCAGTGCCTGCATGTGTGTTCATAGTACCCAAGTTTACTGTAGAGCTCATTTGACATTTGCTAAAAATAATCCAGAGTGGAGTCAGCATAATGCATAGAATGAAACTGTACAGTAGGCTACAACCTCACCCAAAGCAATCAGTGCTTATTGCCTTGGTGAAGGGCTAGATACATACTAGGTCCCTCAAGAGCTCAGGGTCCCTGGGAGTTAGATGACAGGAGGCTCACAGACACAACTGCAGTGGCTTCAAGCTTGCCCAGAAGTAAGTAGGCAAGAGTTTGTAGATGCCATGGTCCTATGTCATGCCAAAGAAATTACTTCTGGGAAACATTTAAATTTGATTTTTATACTTCATTCATTCATCCAATACAAGTGCTTATTATATATTAAGTGGCTATTATATGCTAGGTTCTGTGATCCAGAAAACACATCTCTCTGCTTTCAGAAAATTAAAAGGTTACAAGGAAAATTTTAGCCTTTAAAGCATAATTTTGTAAAAAAAAAAAATTGATTAGCAAAAGATTCTGGGAAGAGTAGCTCATACCTGTAATTTTAGCTCTATGTGAGGCAAAGATGAGAGAATATGATTTTAATAGACTATCTCAAAAGGTTAGTGAAACACACCTCCATCTCAACAAACAAGCCAAGTGTGGGTTCACATCTATAATCTTATCTATGAGGCACATTCATAGGAGGATTGCAGTCCAAATCAGTCTGGGAAAAAAACATAAAAGATCTTTTCTGAAAAGCAATTAAACAAAAAGACTAGAGGTATAATTCAAATGATAGAGCACTAGCAGCAAGTATGAAGTCCTGAGTTCAATACCCAATACTACAAGTAAATAAGTAAACACATTATATTAATAATAATTATTAATTTTTAATAATAAAATAATTATTAGTTAATATTTTATTATGCCCTTGTAGTAATTTTAAAACTTTAATGTACTTTAAAATTTTTATTTTGTTTTGTGGGGTTAAGGATGGAACCTTTGCATACTCGCCTGTTGCTTTATGTGTTGAAACAAGTCCATATGGAAGAAACTTACAAGAAAATTAGATAGATAGATAGATAGATAGATAGATAATATGTAGATAGATAGATAATAGATGAATAGTTGATAGATGATAGGTAGAGATAGATGATGGATAGATGGATAAATAAATAACAGCTAGATAGATAATAGATAGTAGGTAGACAGATTTGTGAATTATAACTAATACTATTATTGAGGATTGGAAATACAAAAAAGGGGTTCAGAGATCACTACTTTCTGTACCACATTCTTAGTGGTCTTGCACATGGTGTAAATTATCTCTACAAATGCTTTGTATTAACAATAATGTGTATTTACAGGTATCTGCAGTATCAATATGTTAAAGTACATATGCAAAAGCATTTTTTCACAGAAAAAAATTATTTCCCATAGCAATAAAGTAGAGAACTTCAAGTATTTCACTTTGGACATGTAGCTGGTGTCGACAGCATTGTTAATCTTCCTACTCAGAAGATTTCCCCTACCCTGGGAAACTTTCCAAAGCAGAGCAGAAAAAAATTAGTGTCATTTAAAGAGTGACTTTTACTCAAACAATGTCATCACTGTCTGAATGCCAAGCAGTTCTGAAAACTGCAATAGTTTTCATGATAATGCGACCTATTATTTTTTAACAAGTAAGTAGTTTTTACTTTATAAAACATTCTGTGTATTTCTTGCCAAGAAACATTGTCATTGAAAGAAAAGATAGCATTATTTGAAAAATATGACTTACTGGAATCATATATTCATTGATATTAAATTGTTCAATCATAATTAACACTTTTTATATAAAATCATGTTCTAAGTTAGACATGATAGAATATCCCTTATATAAGGGTTAGAAATCATTTTCTTAAATCAGTTAAAACTCACCAATAAAATCATAGCTTTAGGAGGACCATGCACATTGACTTAAAATTTTGTAATTGCAGCTCAATCCTAAAATGACAACCCAACTAAAAAGTAGATAATAAGTTGAGTATAATGACATATGCCTCTAAATCTCAACTACTCAAGAGGCAGTCAGCAAAGGCTAGCCTCAGACAAAAGCATGGGACCCTATCAGAAAAAAACTATTAAAAAGTATAAAAAAAGGGCTGACAGTATAGAAGAGCATCTTTCCAGAAAACGTAAGGCCCAAGATTCAAACTCTATTATTGTCAAAAATAGCCAGGTTATAGTGGCTCATATTTGTAATCCTAGCTACTCATGAGGCTAAGATCTGAGGATTTTGGTTAGGGACTAGCCCAGGCCAAAAGTACACAAGCCTCATATCACCAATTAATCAGGAAAAAGCTGGAAATGGAGCTTTGGCACAAAATAAAGCAACAACCTTGAAAAAAATAAGGACCAGCATTTAGGCCCTGCATTCAAGCCTCGGTACTGGTACAACAAATAATATAGTCAAAAATCAGAGTAGACATTCTCCAAACAACCCTAACATGTAAATGAAAACATGAAAGAATGTTTACCTTGTAAGACACCATGATAATACATATTAAGACCATCATGAGATCCCTCAACCTTGTCACATTAAGAGACACTATCATCAAAGATAAACCATGACAAGATTTCTAAGGATGTAAAGAAATTGGAAACCTCATATATTCTTAATAGGAATGTAAAACCAAAACTGTGAGGTCACTTTGAAAAACAGTTTACAGTTATTCAGAAGGTTAACCATCACTCTATATCCAAAGTTTAAGTATCTCCTTACAAAAACTGATGCAGAATTTTCATAGCAGCATTATTCATAATAGCCTCAAAGTAGAAATAACTCTAGTGTCAGTCAACATTAAATAAATAGATAAAATGGGT
Organism: Dipodomys spectabilis; assembly: GCF_019054845.1. Classification (NCBI taxonomy): domain Eukaryota; kingdom Metazoa; phylum Chordata; class Mammalia; order Rodentia; family Heteromyidae; genus Dipodomys; species Dipodomys spectabilis. The sequence continues at coordinate 7,865,493 of NW_024871113.1, forward strand.
GTATTCACACAAAGGGCTATTACTCAACCATAAATGAATGAATTATTGACATATACCACAGTATGTATAGCCTTGAAAAATATTATGCTACTAAAAGAATCATTTAGCACTGAAGGGTGCTAAATGGAAAAAAATGGAGCCGCCTCAAAAAGAGGTATGAGATTTGTATGTAATCAATACACTTGTCGGACTGATTATTAATAATGATGAAAACCTAAAAAATAATTAATTTTGTTTTTAGCTAATCTACTTATAGCCAGTCATAAGTGGCTCATACTTGTAATTCCACCTACTTGGAAGTCTTGGTTTGGGAGGGCCCTGGTTCAAAGTCAGCCTGGGAAGAAAAGTCCTGGATACTCAAAGTTGACACAGTAGCACCCACTTGTCATCCCAACAACAATGGAAAGCCCAAATAGTGGATTCTTGATCCATGTGTATGTTTATGGAAAGAAATGAAATACTACCTTAAAAGTAATGAATAAAAAATGTGATAAGAGGTGTAGTCAACAGTACAGCTCCTGTGTAGCAAGGGCAAGGACCTGACTACAAATTTCAGTGCTGAAAAAGAGGAATCTAGTCACAAAAGATAACATGGTTTGACTGCATGTGTGTGAAAGTTCTAGAGGAAGTACCTTTGTACAGACAACAGTAGAAGAGTGAATGGTCAGGCCCAGAGCTGTGAAAAATGGTTACCAGCTCATGATGAGTACATGGTTTCATGATTAGTTGTTCAAGTTTATGAATTTACTAAAGGTCGTTCAATTTTATACTTTCTATTTCTTGTTTTAGTTTCCATTGACACAAAATCGCTCATATTGATGGGGTACTATATGATGTGACAGCATGTGTACATAATACATAATTTTCAAATCAAGGTAAGCTTCTCTAGTAGCTACACCACAATTTATCATTTGTGGTGAAAACCTTCAAACCTTATGCTCTAATTCTATTGAACTATTGATACATTGTTATTATCTATGGTTACCTTGTTATGCAGTGGTACACAAAAACTTTTTGCTTCTATCTAACTGTAAGTTGGTACCTTTCCATCAGCTTTTCTCATACCATCTCCTCCCTAATAGTTCCACTTCTGATAGCCAATTTTCTACTCTTAAATTATATGAATTCAACATTTTAATACTTATCTTTCTGTGCCTGTCTTATTTTTTGTGATATAATGATATACAGTTCCATCCATATTGCTGTAAACAACAGGATTTTATTTTTTATGGTGGATAGTATTCCAAAGTGCAAAGACACATGCCACTTGTTTCTTATCTATTTGTCAGTTAATCGACACTGGTGGTTTCCATTTCCTTGATATTGTGAATAACACTGAAATTAACACTTAAGTACAGTGAATCTTCAACTAACTCAGTTAACTATTTATGCAAATATTTAAATTATCTAAAAATACAATTCTATATTTTTGGTAGCATATTTTTTCTCAAAAATCCAGTTGGAGGAAAAGTATAAATGGAATAAATGTTAATAAAGTGAACTCTCCATTAGATTTCTGTATGATGTGGTTCCTTGGTCTTGATTTTTTCATATATATTTTTATTGTACAAATACTGTACAAAGAGGTTACAGTTACATGAGTAAGGTAATGAGTACATTTCTTACTAAGCATTGTTAGCTCCTCCTTTTTCCCCTGCCATCCCTTCCCTCCACACCTCCTCAACTCCTTCTCCCCACCCCACTGAAATTGTAAAGTTTGTTTTCAATATAATGTCTTGTACATCTCATTGTTACAATGGGTCAACCTGTATGCTTATTTAAGCATTTTGTTATATCCCTTCCCCTCCCCAGTTACAAAACTGTATACATAAGATGCAGAACACTGGAATCAAATACAGTGAAAACAAGAGTTATACCATGGGGGAAGAAAATAAAAAAGAAACACATAGTGCATTGAAAGTACATTAAAACAATGTCAAGAAAGAAAAACCACTTGTGTAGGGAGGGGTTCATTTTGCTTAACATCATCTTATATGGTCATATGTACATGGCTTTTGACCTTTTCTGCTTGTTTTAGACAAGTACATTATTGCAAATAAGGGAAACAATGGGACCTATGTTTCTTTGGGCCTGGCTTACTTCATTTAATATAATTTTTTCCATGTCTTTCCACTTCTTAACAAATGGGGCTATGTCATTATTTCTGATGGAGGCATAGAATTCCATTACACACACACACACACACACACACACACACACACACCACATTTTCTTGATCCATTTATCTACTGAGGGGCATCTGTTTTTGGTTCAATATCTTAGCTATGGTGAATAACGCTGTGATAAACATAGTTGTGCTTACCAGAATACATACCAGCTTTTGTATGACCTTGTTTGTGAACATTTGGGTAAATGCCCAAAAGTAGGATTGCTGAGTCATAGGGGAGATCTATGTGGAGTATTTTGAGGAACCTCCATACTACTTTCCAAAGTGGTTGAACAAGTTTACACTCCCACCAACAACGCAGTAGGGTTCCATTTTGGCCACATCCCCTCCAGCATCTGTTGTTACTAGATTTCTTGATTATAGCCATTCTAACTGGGGTAAGGGGGAATTTCAATATCTTGATTTGCATTTCTTCAATGGCTAGAGAAGTAGAGCATTTCTTCATGTGTCTATTAGCCAATTCTTATTTCATCTTCAGAAGTCTCTCTTTAAGTCTTTAGTCCACTTATTAATCTGGCAGTTTTTTCTTTGAGGATTTGTTGTTGGGGGATTTAATTTTTCAAGTTCTAAGTATATTTTGGATATGAGACCCTTGTCCATTGTATGGCTGGTGAAGATCTTGTCCCAATCTGTGGGCTTTCTATTGATCTTACTAGTGATGTTCTTTGCCCTGCAGAAGCTCTGCAGTTTAATATAATCCCATTAATCCAAGCTTTCTTTGATTTGTTGTTTCTGGGTCTCTATTCATAAATTTTCAGCCTGTGCCAAGGAGCCCTAGAGTTTCTCCTATTCTTTCCTGTAAGATTTTCAGCGTGTCTTTTATTTCCAGGTGTTTGATCCATTTGGAGTTGATTCTGTTGCAGGGTGATGTATAACAATCTAACTTTAGTTTTCTACTGGTGTTTCACAAGTTTTGCCAGCACCATTCTGAAGAAGCTGTCTTTCTTCCATTCTATAATTTTTAGCACCCTTGTGAAAGATTAGGTGGCCATAGATCTGTGGGTTCATTTCTGGGTCTTCAGTCCGTTGGTCCTCAGGTCTGTTCTTGTGCCAGTACCAAGCTGTTTTGTTTACTCTGACTTTGTAGTAGAGTTTGAAATTTCAATTGATATTTGCCCAGCATTGTTCTTTCTCTAGAGTATTTTTGCTATTTGAGATCTTTTTTTGTTCCATTCATTGAAGAATGAAGTTGGGATATTGATAGGTATTGCATTGAATTGGTAGATAGCCTTTGGCAGTATTGACATTTCACAATGTTAATCCTCCCAATCCAGGAGCATGGGAGGTTTTTCTACTTCCTTAGTTCTGCTTTAATTTCCTTTTTCAGGATTTTAAAGTTTTCATCATAGAGGTCCTTCACCTCTTTAGTTAAGTGAACTCCTAGGTATTTTATTTTTTGTGAGACTATTACAAAAAGGGTTGCTTTCCTAATTTCAGCCGCGCTCATCTTGTTATTGGCATACAGGAAAGCCATTGATTTTTGAGGGTTGATTTTATATCCTACTACTTTGCCAAAGTTTCTGATCAGCTTAAGTAACTTGGGGAGTGATCCATGGGGTTCTTTAAATACAAGATCATGTCATCTGCAAAGAGGGAGAGTTTTACTTTATCTTTCCCAATTTTATGTTTGCATCTTGTCTTATTGCCCTAGCTAGGCATTCTAATACTAAGTTGGAGAGGAGTGGAGCAAGTGGACATCCCTGTCTCATTCCTGAATTTAGAGGAAATGGCTTTAATTTTTTTCACCATCAAGTATAATATTGGCTGCAGGTTTGTCATACACAGCCTTTATTATTTTGAGGAATGGTCCATGGATTCCTAGTTTTTACAGAACTTTCATCATAAAGGTTGGTTGGATCTTGTCAAATGCTTTTTCTCCATCTATTGAGATAATCATGTGGTTCTTCTCCTTGATCTTGTTTATGTGATGAATTATTATGATTATTGTAAATTATTATTATTAATTGATTTGCATATATTGAACCAGCTTTGCATCCCTGAACATAGTCTTGATTATTTTCTCCAGGTTATATCCCTTCTTTTAGTATTTTTTGTAGTGTTAGCTTCTTGTTCATGAATTCCTTTAATTTTTATTTATTATTAGTTTTTTTGTTTTTCCATCAACTATGAATGCTAGTTTTACTGGATAGACCAGTCTGGGTTGGCAGTTGTTGGTTTTCAGAGCTTTGAATAGTATTTTTCCAGCCTCTTGTTTTGAGTGTTTGTTGGAGAGGTCCACAGTGATTCTAATTTTCCTTCCATTCTAGTATAGATCCTTTTTTGATTTTATACCATTTAAAATCAGCCCTCTGAAATACAGGTCTAGTGTCTTTACTACAATGTGTCTAGAAATGTTTCTTCTAGGATCCTGTCTTCTAGGTGCTTCTGTTATAATCTCTTTCCAAATTAGGGAAATTTTCTATAATAATCTTATTGACTAAGTGTTACATCCCTCTATTCTGGTGTTCCTCTCCTTCATCCATCCCGATTATATGAAGATTAGGGGTTTTGTTAGTATTGTCTGCCAGTTCTTGGACTTCTTTTTGGTAATTTCTGGTTTTTTTTTTTCCATACCTAGGACCTCCTTCTCCAGCTCTTCTGTTTTATCTTAATATAAAATATCCTCTTTGTTTTTTCCTGACTAATTGTAATTTGAGATATGTTTTTATCTGATATTAGTATTACTACCCCGGCCTGTTTATGAGGACCACTAGGACCACTTGCTTGGAAGACTTTATTCTAGCCTTTCACTTGAATAGTCACTATTTGAAAGCCTCAGGTCCATAGTTAATGAGAGACAAGGAAAGACAGAGGAATTGTTGCAGATTAGGTAAACTAAATATAACTAAGCAGGCTAGATTAGATTTTTTGATGGAAATAGAGTATTAGTAAAAAAATGCTGGTGCTGGGAACCAGTGGCTCATGCCTGTAATCCTAGCTACTCAGGAGGCTGAGATCTGAGGATCGCGGTTCAAAGCCAGCCTGGACAGGATAGACCGTGAGACTCCTATCTCCAATAAACCACTAGAAAACAGAAAGCGGTGCTGTAGCTCAAGTGGTAGAGCACTAGCCTTGAGCTGAATTGCTGAGGGTCAGCGCCCAAGCCTAGAGTTCAAGCCCCATGACCTACAAAAAAAAAAAAAAATGGTGGTGAGTACCAATAAAGCCAATGAACCAAATCAGTTTAGTTTAAAGCATTGCATCTCTTGATAATTATCCTAAACTAAGGTTCTGTGGGTTTTCAGCCTTAGGAGATCCTGATAAAAGACAAGTAGCTCTTTGAACTATTTTAGTAATTATTCTATAAATCTAAAATTATCTCAAAATATAAAATCAAATAACTGTGTTTCCCCAAAGTCCCTTAAGTAGACTATAGGAAACTTTGGTGGTTTGAGAGGTCACAAACGTCGCAAATTTGAACTGTGTTATAATAGTGAAATTAGTTATCATTACCCTTACAGAAATTCTTTTACTCTCTTAGTGTTCATTCTTGAAAGTACACCTATACCTCAAACTTGGAATCAGTTAGTTAGTGGTCAGTGGCCTTTGTGTCTTGGCAGATACGTATTTAGTATCTGGGGACTATTTATTACAGCAAGCATACATTCAGGTTTACTGAATTTTCATTTTTGTTGTTATCTTTGTGTTATAACATACATGCTTTTCATAACCATGCATCAATAGTTACAAGATTTGTAAGTGTATAAAATTTGAAGAAGTGACGCTGTAACTCAAGTGGTAGAGTGCTAGCCTTGAGCTGAAGAGCTGAGGGACGACGCTCAGGCCCAGAGTTCAAGCCCCACGACTGACAAAAAAAAAAGAAAAGAAACAGAAATGTTAATGAATTAGCTCAGAATAGCTAACACAAATGTAAACTGAGAAGATAAATGCATTAAAAAGGAAAAATTGCAAGAAGTATGTGCTATTAAAAAGTTGTTGCTTTAGTATGTTGTCTGAGATGAAATTTTGTAAAGAGTAGCTGCAAGAACTATGATGTTTTCTTTAATGACATTTGCACAGAATGTTTAAGGACATATTTAGTAAATTGAGAGTATGGTTTAAAAAAATACTACTACAGACTTTGTGTCCAGAAACCTAGAATAAATGTTAAAGAATTGGGTAAATTTGGAAAATAAATTAAATTCTAAAATACTTAATTTGCTCACCAATAAAGTGGGGTAATGAAATACTTAAATCATAGCAGTAGTGAAGATTAAAATAAATAATATGCCAGGCACCCGTGGCTTACGCCTGTAGTCCTAGCTACTCAGGAGGCTGAGATCTGAGGATCACAGTTCAAAGCCAGCCCAGGCAGGAAAGTCTGTGAGACTCTTATCCCCAATAAGCCATTTGAAAAAAACAGAAGTGGTGCTGTGGCTCAAGCGATAGAACACTCACTTTGAGCTGAAGAGCTTAGGGACAGCGCCCAAGCCCAGAGTTCATGCTCCACGACCGACAAAAATAAATTAATTAATTAATTAATACTTAGAATAATAAGCATCTAACAAGAAGATATATTGTTATTGCTTTCATTGTTATTGCCACTGTATTGTTGTGACATATTGGGAAAATTACCTGTAACAATGTGCATAAATTTAAAAAAAAGTCTTGACCATTACTGCTATAAGGAAATGCATTCTCATTACCTGGTAACAAAAATGAAAACAAACAAACCAAAACCGAAACCCAGTATTAGTGAAGTTTACACCAAAGCTGAAAGATAGGAATTTCACCATTCCATTATTTTCAGTTAAATTTGTAGCACTCAATCATTCAATAGGTCTGACTGAACTTCACTAATGCTACAAAATATCCATCCTGCCAGGTCTTCCCTCTTTCATTCTATGAAAGGGGAGTTTGGAGAAATCTACTCAGTCCAAATTCAATACCATTATCACTGGCTGAGAGTGACTTTCTCTAAAGTGACAATAAATAATCTTAAATTCCAAATTCATAGCAACCTAAATTTGCATTCTACTGGAGGCATAATTTATTTCTCATTCCTAATCCAGAAAACATTGGCGGCTACAATTTTACAGCTATTTTCCACAACTGCTTAACACAAACTATACAAAATACTTCTCAAATAAAGCATAACATAGTTATTAGGAATCCTATCAACTTCTTGATTGATTTTCAGAATTATTTTTCATGTTAAGGGATAGCTTTATATTTTCCACAAGAATTAAAGTCATTTCAATGTGGATGTTGAAGTTAGATTTTATTCTGAAAATACTCTTTTTTTAAACCTCAAAAGCAAAATAAATAAATAAATGGAATAAATGCTGGAATTACCTCAAAAGTTATAAGATTTGTGTATTCAATATGCTTGTTGGATTGTTATTTTGAAAACTTAGAAATAAAGTATTTTTTTAAAGTGTTTCTCAAATTTGTCACTTGCAATTCTTTGTCTAGGAATCATTAAGCCATTATTTAGTTTGAATTTGTCACCTACACTTTCTCAGAATCATTAAGTAATTGTTAATATAATGCAGATAAATTTGGCACCAATTTTCAGATAAAGTATTGTTTTTTACCAGAAATATATGGGAGTGATTTTAAACTTTTATTTTAAATATTATTGTTCTCTCAAGTTAGCACTGAAGCATAGGAAGTATAATACTATAATTGCAAAAATGAACAAAATATAAAAAATATAATTATAATATAAAAATATACTTTTGTATTTAATTATATATAACATGTATATATAATATAGATATAATTTGCAAAAATAATTGCAAACTAAGAAGTTTCCTCTCCTGAATAAAATTTCACATATATTTACTAATAATGACAGACTGCAAAAACTTTATGAAGGTATTTTTTTTGCAATTTTTTGAAAGAGCAAGGAGACTTAGGAATAAACAATATGAATTGAAGAATTTGATATTTTTAATACTTGATTGAAAATGCTTTGAACATGATTCCTACATATAAATGTTCTGCCAGTTTACCTTCATGTAAATTGTGTTGTATACAAAGTGAAAGGGCAATCATTTTATTCCAAGAAATCTTTTTTGTGTGTGTGTGTGTCGATACTGGGACCTGAACTCTGTGTGCTTGCTGTCTCTTAGCTTTTCCAATAAATCATTACAAAGCACAGGAGTATCTTGAACAGATAGGACACCGAAAGCATGTTAGCTTGTTTGTAGCTCTGCACTGAATGAAGCATCAGATCAAGGATGGTCACCATGGAGACAGGCTGTGAAAGCTATCAACCACCACTGCCTACAGCTTGGGAAAGAAAGGGGGAAATTCACCAAGATCAAGGATGGGCAAAACAGAGACAAAAAGCTCATTATTAACTAATGAAAGAAGATCTAAAGGAGCTAAGATGGGCACAAAATCTCAAATGAAAGCAAAAAAAAAAACACTTTCAAATTTTCAAATAAGGAAGGTGTAAAACTAGATCCTGAGAAGTATTTCATCTGAAGTTACTTTCCTTATGGGCCACAAACATTTAATTCATGGAACATTTCAACTGTGGTATAGAATATCCCAGATAGAAAGAGATCTTCTTCACCTTCCTAAGGAATAAAATTGTCAGAAATTGTGCTTTTAGATTAAAGTATAATTACAATAATCAGTTCTAGAAAGTGAAAGGGATAAAGAGAGAAGAGGGGAAAGGTAGGAAGGAAGGAAATTAAAGAAAGGGAGGGAGAGATGAATATTTGAATAATAAGGAAATGATAAATTAATCATAATATTCAAAAGTAATGTGCTAGGGGCTGGGAAGGTGGCTCAGTGGTAGAGTGCTTGCCTTGCATGCATGAGGCCCTGGGTTCGATTCCTCAGCACCACATAAGCAGAAAAAAAAAAGCCGGAAGTGGAGCTGTGGCTCAAGTGGTAGAGTGCTAGCTAGCCTTGAGCTGAAGAGCTGAGAGACAGCGCCCAGGCCCAGAGTTCAGGCCCCACAACTGAACCCAAAAAAAAAAAAAGTAATGTGCTATAAACACTGAGACATTCCTGAGTTTCTATGCCAAATAACTTTTCTTTTTCTTTCCCGTGTTTCTTTTTCTTTCTTTTTTTTATTTCTTTTCTTTTCTCTCTTTTTTGGACAGCACTAGAGGTTGAACTCTATGACTGGGTGCTGTCCTTCAGTTTCTTTCTCAAGGATGGTACTCATTTGAGCCATATGTCTACTTCTAACTTTTTGGTAGTTAATTGGAGATAAAATGCTCATGAAGCCAGGTATTGGTAGCTCATGCCTATAATCCTAGCTACTCAGGAGGCTGAGATTTGAGAATCATGGTTCAAAGCCAGCTGATTATTCATCTGATTTCTGATCAATTTCTTCATGCAAAGGTATCTACTGGGTTTGTTTGTAAATCTCATGACAGTGCTACCACCCATTGCCTTTGCTCAGCAAGAATTCCAGCCATTACCTGTTGAAAAGATGATTCAATGACTTTCCCTTACACCTTTGTTTAAAAATGAACTTCAGGAAATAGAAACAAAAGGTTTTTATTTTTTAATTTGTTGCTGTTTTTGTTTTATTTTCCCTTTGTCTTGTTTGTTCATTTATCTGTCTCTGGGAGGATAAGAGGGGGGGCATAGAAATGGTGGGACAAAAGGTGAACAAATGCAGCAGTGATACTAGACACTATGTTGGAAATGAACTCTACAACATGATGGGCCAGGAAGGGAAAACTGGGAGAGAGCAAGGAAAGAGGTGACATTGTTTTAAAAAAATGCACTCTTCATCTGACTTATATAACTGTTCCTCTTCTATACATCACATTTACAAGAACAATTAATAATTTTAAAAATCTATTGTTTTACATATGATAGGATCAGTTTCTGGCCTCCATTTTTTAAAATTTTGAATTTATTTGTGCCTTTAACTTGATAGTTTATTCTTTGACTGATTTGGGTATAAGAGGTCTGAAACCAGGTAATATTTTTTGCTCCAGACTGATTCTTTTTCCACATTATTTTATATATAGTTTGTTCTTACAAATGTGCTTTAGAATCAAGTTGTCAGCTTTTACAGAAACCACTTACTATGTTTTCAATTGAGATTGTATTCATGAATTAAAGAGAAGTTGGTATGTAAAGCACACAATTCCTTTTATTTTAGGCTTCTTTAATGTTTCCTGGTTGTTAGTAAATAAACCTTTCAAATCTTTTGTTAGATTTATCCTTAAGTATGAGTTTTCATTAGTACACATTATAAATCATACTTCTTATACCATAATTTCTGATCATCTATTGTTAGTATAGAAATGCAATCAGTTTCTATAAATTATCAAAGTTATTTTTATGTCCCTGCTAAACCTACTAACTCTAATAATTTTTGTAGATTTCTTACATAGACAGTGATATTATCTACTAATAAAGACAATTCCTTTACAATTTGCAAGCAAAAACTTTCCACATAATACTAAGTAAATTGATAGTTAACAAATACTCAGTTTTTGTTGTTCCTGGTTTAAGGAAAAAGGCATCGTCCTTTTTATTTTAGTTTGTAGTTTTATCAGAAATGGATGAAAATATTGTCAAATTGTGTTTTGTTTTTGTATTTAAAGCTGAAAGGTGAATTAGATTGAAAGATAGTGAAATATTAGCTTGTACCTTGTTACAAATCCCAGTTTTTCTATGCTATTCTCTTTCTACATTATTGTATTGGATCTCCTAGAGCTCTTCTTAGTCATTTGTGCCTGTGCTTGTAAGAGATATTTTTTGTTATTTTCTTTTTATTAGCTCTTTCTTATGTTTGTCTTGGAATAATGGAGGAGTTTCTATACAATTAATATTTTTCTGGAGGAGTTTATATAGAATTAATATTTTTCCTTAAATGTTGATACAATTCCTCAGGAAAGCCACTTGAGCCCAGATCTTGCTTTGTCAGAATTTTTTCTGACATAAATTCTAGTAGTTACTTTCTTCTTGACTGAGTTTTTTTAATCTTTTATCTTTTAAGTCACTGATCCTTTTATCACAGTTCTCAGATTAGAGACACAAAGTATTTCATGATAAGTTCTTTTGATCCTTCTACAATGATGATACAATGAGGTCTGCTACTCTAGGTAGGGTTGGTCATTTCTGTCTTCCCTGTTTTTTATCTAATCAGAATGCTAGAGATTCATGAGCATAATCTTCTCAGAAAATCAACTCTTGAGTTGATCAGTTTTCTCTTTCATCATGTTCTCTCTTGTCCTCCATCATCAATATCCTCTTTAGTCTTTATTATTTCTTTTCTTTAGCTTCCTTTGAGCTGAATTTGTTCTTTTGTTAAGTTCTTAAGGTAGAAGCTAAAATCATTGATATGACTTTTCCTCAGGTGTTTACTGGTATAAATGTACTTTGAACATGGCTTAAAAGTTTCATACACATTTTTGTATTTAAAGTTTTCGTTTTCATTGAGTTTACATAATTTCTAACTTCCAGTTTAATTTACTTGTGGATTCACAATTTGTTAACATGTATGTTTTAGTTCTAGATATTTGAGAAACTTGCAGCTAACTTTTGGTTCTTCCTCAAGGCAATCAGAGAAACATGTAATTTACTTAGATCACTTTACAACAAATTTGTTTGATGTTGTGTAGTGAGGGAAAGACTAGCTCTAAGTAAGTCTCCTTATTGTCCACTCAGCTTCCAAGGCCTAGAGGTGAGACAAACCACGCTTTTTTTTTTTTTAAGGAAAAATGTAGACTTTATTTTATTTTATTTTTTTATTGTGAAAATACTGTACAGATGGGTTACAATTACATGGGCAAGATAATAAGTACATTTCTTAGCAAGCATTGTAGCCTCCTCCCTTGTTTCCCCTTCCTATCCCTTTCCATCCTCCCCACACCTCCCCATCCTACCCCCTGCCCACCAAAGTTGTAAAGTTCGTTTTCGACATAACGACTTGTACATCTCATTGTTGCAATGGGTCCACCTGTATCCCTATTTAAATGATTTGTTTTTCCCCTTCCCCTCCTCAAATTATATAGACATCAAATACAGTGAAAGCAGGGGTTATACCATGGGGGAGAGACATATAAAGCAACAAAGAAATAATCTTATAAATGTGTTAGAAACAATCGCATGAAAGAAAAAAAACATTTGAATACATATCTTAGGGTTCATTTCCCTAACATTAACTTATCTGACCTTTTCTGCTTGACTCAGACATATACTAGATATTGCAAATAAGGGAAACCATGGGACCTATGTTTCTTTGGGCCTAAGACTTTGAAAAAATTATATTAAGTGAAGTAAGACAAACCATGCTTTGAATTGCAGATAGACCAAGCAGTTTGGTCCCAGAGAAGGTATGTAAATGTATTATGTTGTTTGGCCCCAAGGAAGTACCACCTCCCAGGTGATGCATGAGCCTGAATTCCTAGAGGAAGGGTCTTGGATGATAGATGACTGGACCTGTCAATCCTGTGCTTTGAACTTGGGAAACACTGGAGTTTCCTGGGACCCTGCCTCTTGACTTGACCCTATTTTAGGGTTATACCAGGCTTCATGTGCTGTGTCCTGTCCCTGCCCTGGGCAATATCCCATTTCAGCACTCTGTTAGGGGTGACCTGGATTGTTGTATTGTTTTTCTGCTCTTTCTTTCCTCTCCTGCTCTCATGGCTCAGTTTCTTAACAGTCTTAAGTGTATTTGTAGGGCTGCAGGTCTTTGTGACAAGAGTCTGCAGACACCAGATTTCTAATAAAAACTCCCAGTTCGGCCTCTCAAATTGTGGCTCTTTTACATCTCGCAACTGGATCTATGACAATCCTGAGTCAGTTTCAATTTTTTACATATTCTCTTCGTTATACATTCTGTTTTCCTGTTTCACATACCTAGTAACTTTTTAACTTGATGGTAAACAATATGAATTTTACTCTTTTTAATGCTTTCTTCTAGGATATAGCTAAATGACATGGAAATAGTTTCAACTTTTTTGTCCTCTTTTCTTTGTTTTGTGACAGCATTCCATCTAGGGCTAATAATTTCCTACATTTCAGTCAGGATCTTTTTGAATTATGAGTTTTTCCAGCCTGGCTGATGGAACTCTTTCTATTTCCAACCATGTGATCCACTGTTCCCTGGAATTCTTTCAGATAGTTTGCTTCACATTGGATAATAGTTCCATCTAACATGTGTGCTACATAATCAAGAGCCATGTCCAGTCTCTGCAGTGCCTTCTCTTCAGTGCACTGTTCTGAGTATTTCAGGCTCCTTGGACTTCCCATGCCCTAACACTAGGCTCTACTTGGGCTCCCCCAACCTGTACTACAGCCTGAGGATAGTCATCTAAGAAAGGCATCGCTCATTTGGTTTTCTTTGAAAGTTTCTGTCCCAGAGCACCTGACATCCAGTGTCTTCAAAATCTTTTTATAGCCAGGTATGGGTATCTCATGCCTGTAATCCTAGCTACTCAAGAGGCTAAGATCTGAGGATCCCAGTTCAAAGCTAGACCAGGCAGGAAAGTCCTTGAGACTCTTGTCTCCAATAAACTACTCAGAAAAAGCAAAAAGTGGCACTGTGGTTCAAGTGGAAGAGCTTGATCCTTAAGCAAAAGAAACTGAGAGACAAGGCCCAGGCCCAGAGTTCAAGCCCCAAGACCCAAGACTGGCCAAAAACATCCCACAACTACAGGAACAAATAAAAGAGCAGACACAGAGAGCAGAGCAGAGATGAAAACTTCCTTCTCCTTATCTTGCTTTGATGATGTGCAATAACCACTTTCTGTTCCTGCTGTTAAAAATTACCACAAACTTGGAAGCCTAAAACAGCACAGGCTTATTATTTAGAGTTATTATTTAGAGTTAAGTAGGTCAGAAGTCTGACACAGGCCTCAACAAGCTAAAGTCAAGGTGACAGCAGACATGCAAGCCTTTCTGGAAGCTTTAGAAGAGAGTAATGCTTGCCTCTTCCAGCTTCTGAGAGTCAGTCACATTCCTAAGCCCCAGTGCCTTTATCCCATGTTCCTAGCCAGCAGCTTTGCATCTGTCTAAGCACCTTTTGTAATTTCATCACCATCCTTCCCCACAACAGGAAATGTTCTGTTTTCAGCACTGGTGTCATTAGACTGTGTTCACCTAGATGTCCAGGATAGGATCTCCATATCACATCCTTAACTGCAGGGCCTTAACTAAAGGGCCTGTTTTGCCATGTAAAGTATCATATTCACAAGCCTTGGGTTTAGGATGTAGATATCTTTAGGGTGAGCTTATTCTAACCACCACAGCTGACATATAGTGGATAGATCATCTATTTTGTTTATTTGCAAGCAATAAGAATGATATTCACAAAAATTCTTTTTTTAAAATTCAATCAAATGCAAAATTTTAAGGAAAGAAATTTGCCAATTTTTCTTTCCAACTCAGTTGAAATAAAAGAGAATGGAAAAAGCTGGGTTTTTTTTTTCCTAACTGTTCACTGATAAATAAGCCTTTTTTTCTCTTTGATCCTGGCAGTAATTATATCTGTGACTAAAATTAAAATAGCAGTAAATTGAAATGCAGTAGTGTGCAATGAAGTCTATATACTTTGAGATCATGTGTTAATTTGCATTTGCTCCCAACAATCTTCTCTGGTTTTATATTGGTTATTATTTTTAGCAGAAAAAAATTAAAGTAATTTCATCAATAACATAATACCCAATATTTATTAAGCACTACTAATTGAACAGTTTATTTACTATTATGATGCTTCTTTTTGCCAACTGGCTGTATCACATAGGGTCCTGTCAATAAATATTATTCTGTATGTTTCTGTGGAGGGATTTGGAAAGTGATATTAATATTTAAAGTTAGAGGCATTCAAGTAGAGAAGATTGTTCTCCATAATGTTAATGGGTTTCATCCAATTAGTCAGAGGCCTGAAAGAAACAGTCTGATCCTTCCCACGTAAGAGGGTAGTCCGCAGCAGGCTACCTTTGAACTCCATCTGTGATGCTGCTTTTCCTGGATCTACAACAAACGTTTCATGGACTACATATGCTGTTGGCTCTACAGCTGGAATTATAGCATGATCTCTAGATTCCTGGCCTACTGTCAGTATGCAGATGTGGATTTCTTAGCGTCTGGAACTGTTGAACCAATTTCTTCTACTAAATTAATGAGCAAACAAGCATTCAAATATTTCCTTTCTATATATAAAATGAGGTATGTAATCTCCCTCTACAAATCTCTTTTTAAATTATCTTTAAGCAGTTGTACAAAAGAGGTACCATATAACAAAGCAGTTTATAAATGCAATGCATCTTGATAAGTATCACCCCCTTCAACATGCTTACCTTCCTTTGGCCCAACCCTTCCCTTACTTTTTTTAATTTTATGGTATATTCAATGAATTCTTGACTGCATTTGTATATATTTGTAAAATATTTGATAGCTTTATATCTTACATACATATATTTATATATTTCATATGCAGATAAATTAAATATATATTATATGAAAATATTTATTGTTTTATTATTCATGACTATATACGTGCATATATGATGATTTGACATGCATCCATTGTGTATTCAATCCCACTGTTGAACACTTTCATGACCACATTTACCAATCATTTTTTGTGCTGAGACATTTGAAATTACTCTTGACTACTTTGAGGTATACAACTCATTACTATTGACTATAGTCACTTTGTTGGGCACTGGATCTCAAAACTTAGTCTTTCTGCATAAGTGAAACTTTGTACCATTGTCATCTTCTTATAAACGAAAAACAGAGCAGGTAGAGTGGGGTTTGCCTAGCACTTTAGGGAAGAGTTTGAGTAAGAGGCAGATTGAAGCCAGAGCCACCAGTCTTCAAGCTCAACACCCAAGGATATTGCCTTTTAAACTCCTAAGAGATAGAGGCTGTGCCTTACTACTGTCTGACCCTACAAAGTATCTGATACAGCACATAAACATTTAGCATCTGGTTAATTGGCTAATATTAACTTCCCTTATGACTTTGCTAACTATTAGATATATTCTATCCCCCATAAACTCCCTTCACTTGACTGGGAGAGGTAAATAGGGAAAAGATTGAAGGTTTACCATGTAATTGTCATCACACATTAGAAAAATAGAAAATAATATCATATCATTAGTTCAAAACTGACTAAGACCTCAGTAGAGGTCCTTGTTTCATCATTTACCGTCACATACACATACATGCACACGCATATATACACACACGCACACACACTACTGGCTATAGTTGGTATATTTTAACCTTAAAGTAATTAGCTCTTGGAATAATTTTTATTAAAAGAGTAGAAAGTGGAGCATCTTGCAAATTTCATAAATTATTGACATTAGAGAGAGATGAGCAGACTCATCAGTGAGAACATTTAGCTGCACCACTCATAGGTTTCCCATAAAGGAAATGTCTTCTCTCCCTGTTCTGGAAGCTGCAGTTTGCAGAATTTATTCCTTCTAGGGTATGCTTTTCCCTGCTTCTCTCTATGGCTTCTGATCATGTCCCTCTGTACTTGAGATTGTTTCATTTTTCATTCCATCTGCACCCAAGTGACACTTCTCCCAAGTATCTGCCTCTGAGTCAATTTCCCTCTTCAGAGAATACCGCTCATATTGGTTTAAAGTCTGAAGAACTCAACTTGATTAAATCTGCCATAATTAATAAGAATAATTTCAATCTCTTTGGGTTTCAGTTCATCTTTTGAAAGGAAAACAGAATTCAATTCACAACTCTGCTTATTCCTTATACGTTAAGTTTCACTGAAGCCATGTTTCCATTCAGGCCTGATTAGTCTATGGGTTTACAGAACTCTGTACTTAGTTTTACTCTGAATTTCATCATCTAAGACAATCCACATAGAAATCAAGGAAAATGCTCAAGGCAGGCATTGATCATTGATCTTTCCTTCACCAGCACCATTTCTTCATTATTCTCCAAACATGTGAACCTTCTGTTCCATTTTTTCTTGTTTTATCTGGCTGCCCTCCAACTCCTTTACTTCTTAATTATCAGTTGCTTAATAAGCAGCTATCCCAAAGCCTCTTATGTCTCCAACACGTACTATGAGCTTCAAGTTGCCAAAATGTGCTCTATGTGATATTAAGGGACCAGACAATCCATTCACTCTTCTCTGTACGAGGATAAGGAAAGTGATCCAGAGAGCTTAGTTGTCCCAAGCTAACCCTAGTGATAGAGTCAGAGTCCCCAGGAATCAATTGTACTCAACCTATTCCTTTTTCTTCGCTTATCATGTAACTTAAAAACATATATGAGGAAGTGGTGCTGTGGCTCAAGCAGTAGAGTGCTCGCCTTGAGCTGAAGAGCTGAGGGACAGTGCCCAGGCCCAGAGTTCAAGCCCCACGACCGACCAAAAAAAAAAAATTCCAACTTTAGCTGGGCACTGGTGGCTCACGCCTGTAATCCTAGCTACTCAGGAGGCTGAGATCTGAGGATGCAGTTCAAAGCCAGCCCGGACAGAAAAGTCCGTGAGATTATCTCCAATTAACCACTAGGAAACCGGAAGTGGCGCTGTGGCTCAAGTGGTAGAGCACTCGCCTTGAGATGAAGAGCTGAGGGACAGCAGCCAGGCCAAGAGTTCAAGCCCCACGACCAA
Source organism: Dipodomys spectabilis (assembly GCF_019054845.1). Taxonomy (NCBI): domain Eukaryota; kingdom Metazoa; phylum Chordata; class Mammalia; order Rodentia; family Heteromyidae; genus Dipodomys; species Dipodomys spectabilis. Next base: position 7,883,207 of record NW_024871113.1, read on the forward strand.
CAACTATATATATGTAAATATATATATATATATATATATATGAGTAGTTTTCTCATGATTTTTTATTGTGTATCCCTAACTATAATTGGTATAAAGAAAAGTGGTCTCAATTTTGGTTCCAGAAGAAGAGACCCCCCCCCCTTTACACTGGAAGGGTCTTAAGACACTTTAAAATGTAGACAATGTTTTCTCTTTATTCCATCTGTTAAAGAGCAGTTCTTACCTGAAAGGTATAGTCTCAGCAATATAGTTATATAACCATCAAGTTTCTTCAGGCAGCTCTACTAGTTAGCAGTATTTAAATTTGTGCAACAAAAGCCCCAAAAGGTTTGTTTGGGCTGCCTTAGTACCTAGGCCTGAATATGAAAAACACAGCTATATACAGAAAACTCACTTCTTTAATCAGCTAATGGTTTATGACCTTGAAACTGAGCCATCAAAATTCAGATTGACTTTTGTAAGTTATGCTTTCTTCCCTACAATCCACTCAACCTTCCTTTCATTTCCATTTTCTACACATCAGAAATTTCAAGTACCATCGTGACTTTGTGGGATAGTATGTTTTAAAGGAACATGATTAATTTTGCTTCAACCAATTTTTTAAACAGAAAACATTTCAGAATATGTTTTGCTCCATTATTAAGATGCTCATTTAGTAAACTAGGTGTCTGTAATCAATGAAAATAAATCACTAAGAAACTACCTTGGGGAAGGAAAATGTAGTCCAGTTAGTGAGAAAGCAGCCTGGTCAGTCATTTTTAACTTTGTTATAAAGCCAAATAGTCCTTAAGGATATTGCTAAACATGAATTTTGATTAAAATAATTAGGCCAATAAATTAGAGCAACATAATCCATCTATATAAAGTAACTTGGAGCCCACAGCTCTTATTTTACCTAAAAGATGTAGGAACATTATTTTCTGGAAATAGCAAATCGTTTTGTCTCCATAAGTTTCCCAGAGACACAATATCCAAATACACACCTGGTCAGGAAGTGAGAGCTTTTCTCAAAAGTAAGAAGTGGGAAAAAAAAGGCTAGAAGTATAACTCAACAGTAGACTGTCTGCTTAGCCAGTAGAAGACCTTGATTTCAAACCACAGCACTACCAAAAGAAAAATAGTAATAACCAATTAATAATATTGTAGCAAGTGCTCTAAATTCCTTTGGTCTTGCACTGTCTGTGGGAGAAGGAAGAGCACCCGGAGACACCTCTTGCAGATGAGAAGTGAAGTTTTAAACATTTGAGGCATTGACTATATGATGTTGATGTCTTCTTTTCACCAGCAGACAATGCCCACTTCCTGGAGGTGCATGCATTCACCAAGTGCCTGAAAATGAAGAAGTTGGAGTCAGAAACATACTCTACAGAGATCTGTGTCCTCAAAATAATACTATTATTGCTTTGGCCCACATTCTGAATTTTTACAAGATCTGTAGATTTTATGCCTAACTAAAAAGCAAATAAATAATTTATGACATGTTTCATACCTATAAATGCTGACTATAATCTCTATGATTTGTTAGGCTGTTATTTAAATTTTTGGCCATATTGGGCTTTGAATTTGGGGCCCTGTGATTGCTAAGCAGACTCTCTGCCACTTGAGCCATGCCTCCAGACTTCCATGAGTTTTAAATTGCAAAATAATCCCATTCCTTTTCTTATGAAATAGTTTTTAATGAGTCTTATTCTTGCAAAATGTTGAGAATTCTGGGCTTGATTCTTGGCAAACAACCTTGGCCCTAGCAACTGCAGAAGCAGATGTTATATCCATGTTACCCAGAAGGAATAAAAAGCTCTCCAAGGTCAGAGATTTCTGAACACAATCCAGGAAACCACAGGGGAAGAGAATAACTGAGAATGAAGAATAAACAGGAATGGCAGAAGAAGTACTTCTGGACTGCTGTACCCGCAATGCAGTAGTCTATGGGTAATGCAGAAAGCAAGTAGCCATCAGTAGCACAAACTAAAATTGGATTTTATTATGCGATCTCACCTCATGTTCTGAAATTTTATCAAATTTTTATGTTAAAGCCATTGTACTTGATTCAAGCTTAGAGAAATGATTAAGTTCTTTCTACTGTTCATCAAGATCAAGTAATTTTTTTAACAATCCTGAAATTCAAAGTGCAATCTGAAAATCACATTTTTTTTTACCTTAGTAATGAAGCAACAAGAGAAGTCCATCCTACACTGAGGAGCTAGAAGTAAATGAAATGACTTTAGTTGTTAGGAAAGAAATATCTGAAAGGAGCAGTGTAGTTTGTCTTGTCTGCTGCAAAGCCTGTCAAAAGACATCCACACAAACGTATGTGAAAAGTTTCTTTAGATATTGCTCTGGATTTATAGTATAGCTTAAATGAAAGAAAGTAAACAACTTATAAAGGTTAAGCAATATCAAAGCTAACATCTATCAAGTGATGAACTTACTCTAATTAAAAGCCATTCTGCAAGAGCATTTGGAAATGCAGTGGCCTGTGAGAATGGTAAATAGATTCTTTCTGATCAGTGGTTGCATGTGATTCAACCATGATGCTATACTAATGCTTACTAGCACTGACCTGTGCTTATCTGATGTGACTCATGTCAGCTTAGGTATAAAATACCCAGACTAAGGAGAGGAAGTACAGTTGAGTGTATAGCATTTTCCTAACCTATAAGAAGGCCTGAATTTGATCCCAAGCTCTAAATAAAAGGATGAAATAGATGGACACCCAGGTTGCTGTCTCTGTGCTTGTAGTCTATAGAGAACTGCATAGATGTAGTCGAGTGAAACATGTCAATTAGCCTGGAGGGAAGCATAGTGCCGACTTCATGCTAATTAGTGGGGGAAGAAAGATTTTTAGAGATCCAGGAGTCATCATGTCACTGAGCCACCATACAGTGCAAGATTCTAGTTTTCACAGGTGGCCCATATATGCTCACTGCTGGCCTTGCTTATTTCTTTAGCTGTCCTCGGAGGAGTCAGATTAGTTGTTGCTTCTAGCATATGAAGACTCAGGAAAAGAGCTAGGAGGTGGTGATGGTTACCAAGCAATGAGATTTGTTTCCTGCAGTGTGACTAAGAATTGATATATTCCTTTAAAACCCACCAACAATGACATGTTCAACAAGGAATCATTTCATAAAGTTAAATTTTCCTCATAACTTTATCTGTTGTAGCTTACATAGATTACTAGTCTATGTAATACTTAGGATTTAATTACTGTTATTAGGGATTCACTTGATTATGCAACATTTTTTTATTACAGTATCATGGCTTGGACTCAGGGCCCCATGTTCTGGCTCTACTTTCTTGCTCATAGATGGCACTCTACCACTTGAGCCATGCCTACCTCCCAGGATTTTATTGGTTAATTATAGATGGAGTCTCACAGACAATTTTTCCCATGCTGGATTCAAATATCAGTCCTCCATATTTCAGAATTCTGAGTAGCTAGATTACAGGCATGAGCCTCTATCACTAATCTTGATTATCTAATTCTTTTTTGCACATACATCCTAGTGTTAGGTGTTAGACTTCAAAGTCAAGACTTAATTTTAAGGTCGGCACCTGGTAGCCTCAAACCTGTAATCTTGACTACTCAGGAGGTTGAAGATCACAGTTCAAAGCCAGCCCAGGAAGAAAAGTACATGAACCCCATATCTCCAACAAACCAACACAAAGCAGAAATTGGAGTTGTGGTTCAAATGATAGAGTGCCAGCCATGACCAAAAATGCTAACAGATAGCACTCAAATCCTGCATTCAAGCTTCCAGTACTGGCACATGTGTATGCACACACACACGCACACACACACACACACACACATACAACTTAATTTTATTAGTTTATATAATCTCTGCAACATGGAGCCAGCACAGTGCCATAAAGCAACAAGTGTTGCTGCTCTCAGATCTCAGCAGCACATCTATTTAACTGACATTTCCTGACCTCTTATGATATAAAAATCAAATCCTGCATCTACTTTATGCACATGTTTTAACTTCCACACTCAGAACTCACTAACATTTCTGGCACCCATTTTCTCCAGTCCTGTCATTTTGTCAGTCCTACCAGAATCAGTGCTAAAGCATATGTCAGAGAAGTTCAATTTGGACACCAAATTTGGACACCAAATTGTCACTGAGTTATAGAAAGTCATAAACAACAGCATGAGAAAATGCAAGGGTAGTTGGTAAGAAGCAAATACACATGATGAACAACCAGAGCAATACTTGTAGGATGGTTGATTTTCCGCTAACCATACAAGAGTGCCCTGTAACACAACCCCTGAAATTTGCTGTATAAGTTGATCTTTGTGTTTCGTAAGTCAGAGACCTACCACCATCTGTGATATCTACAGATGCAGCCAATGGGAGGAGAGCAGCTAGGGTTTTCTGTGTTGGGGTCTTAACCAAAGTCTTGTGACTTTCTTTCTTCCTTTTTTCTTTCTCTCTTTTTCTTTCTTTCTTCCTCTTTCCCCTCCCCTCTCCTTTTCTTCCTTTCTTTCCTTGAAACTGGATCTTGCTATGTTGCTAGATTGGGTTGCCTTCTACTGGGATAATTCTCCTATCTCAGTTTCAGTAGCTAGGGCAAGTGTGAGCCATTAGCCTGGCTAAGCCCCAGGAATCCTTCTTTCAAGAAACAAAAATTAAAATTAAGAATTATTTTTTTCAAGCTTACCTCTTCTTTTGGCAAAATAAAAATATTGTTCCACAGAATAATCTGGAATATGGACATGTTAGTCTAGTTGGGAGATACCAGAATCCTTCAGAATCAGATAATAAGAAGGCTTATTAGGAAAATTATAATTTATATTGTTTATATTTATAAATATAATAATTATGAGTATCCTATTTATAAATATAAAATATATTTACAAACAGCATAAATACTCATAAATTATGTTATATTACTTCACAATCTAAACTGTAACTATTCATAATAATTAAAATTTGCACCATGGTGATAAATATCATTTCTGATAATGTCATACTTACCATTCTATAAAACTTGTGAATGAGTTCAAGGCATTTTTGATGTTCCAAATGGTTTGATCATATAATTTGCAAACATATTTCTGCTATATTAATAATTCTTCTTGAGTATGTCAATCTTCTTGTGTGGAGGTAAGATGAATAAAGAAAAATAGACATGTAGCATATGAATTCCAAAACTGATTTCTCATGATCTTGGACTCTGTTTAAGTATATTTGCATCCCAACTCCTCTCTTTCTATGGCTCGAAGCCACTCCAACTGGACTTCCACCTTCACTATTTTTACAAAACTTTCCTTTTAAGTGTGTAGTCAGTTCTCAGATCTCAAGTATTGTGTCTCACCTTTCACTCTTGCCCTCTCTGTCTCTCTCTCTGTCTCTCTCTCTCTGGATATTCTCTCTCGCGCTCTCTCTCTCTCTCTCTCTCTCTCTCTCTCTCTCTCTCACACACACACACACACACACACACACACACACACACACACACACTTCTTGCTCTCTATTTCTTTGCTTTTTCTTGTATTCCACTTGGCTAAAATATCCAGGAAATGAAGTTCCTTGTCCACATCCTTTCACACTCCTCCAGGAAAAGAAATACCTCAAACTCATAATATCCAAAAAGGAATTTTCCTTCCTGGCCTCACTGAGACCTGACTAACCTGAAGTGTTCCCTACTTTAATTATCATCAGCTCTTCTGTTTCCCTCACACCAATGTGTAATTTGTTAGCTCCATCTTCAATATGAGCCAATCTTACCACTTCTCTTTATTGTTCTCCTCCCACCATGGTCCAAATGGCTATTATCTGAAAATAGCCTTGTGATTGGCTGCCTATGCTCTTTCCCTATAGTATCCTCCATACATCAGCCAGTTATCCTGTAAAAAGTGAAGTTGGTTTATAGACACATTCTAGCTACTACAAATGAGGGAAATCATGCAAGCTATGTTTCTCTGGGTCTACAAGTAAACACACTGGGTGGTAAGAAAGGGGTTACAAATGAATTAACTGGGGGCTGGGAAGGTGGCTCAGTGGTAGAGTGCTTGCTTTGCATGCATCAGGCCCTGGGTTTGATTTCTCAGCATCACATATGCAGAAAAAGCCAGAAGTGGTGCTGTGCCTCACTTGGTAGAGTGCTAGTCTTGAGCTGAAGAGCTGAAGGACAGCATCCAGGCCCAGGGTTCAGGCCCCATGACTGACAAAAAAAATTGAAAACAAATGAGTTAAATGAAGTGTAATAGACTCTATGGAGAGTGCAAATGGTATAATTATTGAAAAAGACTAAAAAAGGCAAAGCCCGACAAAATACCTGGAAATGGGTGCTTGCAAGATGGTAGGGTGGGACAAAAGGGAGGGGGTAGAAGAATAAAGGGCTGGAGTGGGGAGAATACAGGCAAGAAAAAATTCACTGTAAATATCACAGAATTAAGAATTATAAGGGAAGAGGTGGGTCAAAGGAAGGCAGGGTGTTGAAGTGATGACACATCAAGATACATTGTACACATGAAATACATAACCTACAATTAAGATAAGTAAGGGAAGAGGTAGTTTGGGAGGGGTGAGAACATGTGAGGGTGATAGTGATCAAGGTACACTGTATGCCTAAACTACTTTAGTAAATGGTGACACCTTTGTACAACTACTTGAAGATAATAAAAGTACATTTTTTAAGAAATAAAAAAGTGCAATTGTATAGTATCTCCCCTGCTGTGGTGTGGATCTTAAGGCTTCACAAAGGCTTCTCTGTTCAAAGTTTGGGCCTACTATGTCTCCTTAGGGTGTTGGTGGGGCTTGTGGGGGAGGTATTCAGTCACTGAATCCCCCTGGAAGGGGGATTGTGAGACCCCAGTCACTTTCTCATTCTTCTAGCTTCCCGACACATGCTTTACTCCACCACACACTCTGTTCTTGATGTGATGCTCACAGAGGACTGAAGCAGAGGGTTCTGCTTGGTTTGGGTCTGGAAGCTCCAAAAACATAAGCTCAAATTAACCTTTTCTTTAATACTTGCCCCAGGTAGTTTGTTATAGTGATGGCTGTCTAATACAACTCCCATGTTCAAAATCTTTCAGAGTGTATTCCACAGCACACAGGTCCTCACATGGCCCATCCATGTGACAATCAAAGCTCTGGAACAAGTGTTACCTTAGTCTGAAATGCTCTCCTGCCAAGTGCCCATGTGTTTCAGTCTCCACTAGTGGTATAAATTCCATAAATACTTCCCTTGACTCTATGGTTAGTTCAGATTGCACATGCAAATTACCAGCCCACCTTTGCATTCCTTGAACTAGCTCTAGTTTTCTCCTATTTCATTTCAGACCTCTCAAAATTCTGTCTTATTATTAGTTTTCATCATCTACCTTCACCTACTAAAATACAAGCTCTAGGAGGGTTAGGGCTTGTTAGCCATAAATTACAGTTCATGAAATATATTTAAGTAAGAAACAATTACTATACAATGATAACACACACTATTTTTCCATAAAGGCTGAAGTTTGAATGCGTTTCCCAAATTTCATGTGCTCTAGGTTATGAGACATGAAGAAGGTCCTCACAAGATGCCAATATCATGGTTCTTAGACTTTCCATTCTCTAAAATGGTGAGCTAAATAAATAAATATATATATATATGTATATATATTCTTTTTAAATTACCCAGTCTCAGGCAATATGTTATAGTAAAAGAAAATGGATCAAGAAAATTACTAAAGATGGCCCTGAGCTCTCTGTATGTCTACTTTTTCACTTTCCCATCCTTTCACTTATCTTAGATTTCCTTTCCCAGAGAGTGCTGGATAAGGCATGCACCTGTACAGTGTAGGGGTGTTGTACTAAAGCCTATATAGGCCTATCTCACAAGTGGTGTGTCAGCTTCCACTCAAACTTTCTTGGAATCTAAGGATCTATTTACATTACGATTCTTCAAAAGTCTTTTAAATGGGGGTAAAATTAGGATTGGTATTAACTTTCAGCGACATGTTCTGAGTGTTTGTTTTTGTGCTGGCAGCAGGGCCTTGTGCCCTCACACAACTTTCTTACTCACAGTTGGAGATTTTAGCTATGCTTCCAGTCCAGCATTTAGATGGTTAATTAAGATAGAGTCCTCAGACTTTTCTCCCTAGGTTGGCTTCACACTGTGATCCTCCAGGTTGCAGCCTCCTAATTAGTTAGGAATAAAAGCAGTACACAAATCTGTTTATGTCTTTAAGGAAAGCCTAAATAATTCTTTTCACCCTTCCACAAAACATCTGATGTATTTGAATAGAAACATTTTCTTTTTGCTTCTTTTTTTTGAATAGCACCCATTTCAAATATGACTTAAGTGGTTTAACATTTTATAACATAAACATAACAATCTAGAGTTATTTACATCTCTGAATAAGATTAAATGAGATAGAATTTATACTAACATGAAACAGGAGAACATCAAAGGCTACCAGCATTTCAAAATCATGCAAAACTGATCACGTTGTAAGATGAGTAAGATGGCTCATGCCTATAAGTATTAACAGTTATGTGGGAAGTAGAAATAGGAAGAGTATGATTAGAGAACAGTCAAGGAAGAAAATTAGCACATCATTTCTCAAAAAAACAAGCTGGATGTGGTGGTTTATGCCTGTATTCCCAGCTATGTGGGAGGCATAAGTAGGAGGGTCCAGATCTGAGTCATATCCTTAGACATCATTTTTTAGACGATCCAAAATAAACAAATAAAACTAAAAGGTCTAGAGTCATAGCTCAAGTGATAGAAGCGCAAGTGAGTTCAAATCCCAGTAACCCCACAAATGGCCAAATTGGAATGAGTTTTAGGTGACGTGACTATATCTCACCCCAATCAAAATTCTTTCTCTTAGTTTCCTTCACTTGAATATTTCAACAAAAGTGATTTAATTATTTTCAGTGTAGCTACTGGATTAAAATTGGCTGCAGGTTTTCTAAAGCTACCTAACCATCCTCGGAGAAGTCTCAAAAATCCATGTTCTTCCCTTATTCTGGGGCATTGTACAAGCAATCACAAAGCTTAACTGATTCTAATTCTGCAACTCAAGGTCCAAACCAAAGTCATGAACAAAAGAGCAGTTTTATCTAAATAAAAGGATAATTGGCATATGTCCGGATTAAAATTTTAAAGTTCAAGGTTTCATATTAGCATTAAAGAAATCATAATTATTGAGATACTGGCTTTAAATAGATAAAATTGAAGGCTAAAGAAATGCTAATGAAGCAAAGCCTGTAGAATCCAGGAATTTAAAAAGGAAAGATGTAAATAAATTAATACATAAATGGAAAAAAAAATAATTAAATCTAGTGCTCACCCAGAGCACATGCATGCTCCTCAAAGGGCCAAGGATTTCTGGGACAGAAGCAGTTCAAAAGGTAAGTGATGGAAAGACACAAGACTATCTGAAAGATATTATGGGAAATGCCTGACTGATGGGAGAAATGCCACTCCTCTATGTTTCTCAAATATAACTTTTGTGGCATATGCCCTGAGCCAAGTGGTATGTGCTAGATCATTCAAACAATTCATCATATTTTTATTTATTTATTTATTTATTTAGGTCAATCGTGGGGCCTGAACTCTGGGCCTGGGTGCTGTCCTTCAGCTCTTCAGCTAAAGTCTAGTTCTCTACCACTTGAGCCACAGCTCTACTTCTGGCTTTTTCTGGTTATGTGATGCTGAGAAATCAAACCCAGGTCCTCATGCATGCAAGGCAAGCACTCTACCACTGAGCCACTTTCCCAGCACAATTCACCATATTTAATCCTCACAATACTTCTATCTGCTAGGCACTACTATTTCCATTCCCATCTTGCCAATTGAGAACCTGGGCTCAGTAGATTAAGGCAATTTGTCTAAAGGGCAAAGAAGTAGATTGGCTGAAGTTCAAACCCAGGCTTTAAGTAGTACAATTATTGACTCTTTTTATTTGCATATTATGGAATATTTACTATTATATATTATTTGTGATTGGCATCCATAGAACAAATTATTTTTTATTTTATTGTAAAGATGCTGTACAGAGGGGTTACAATTACATGAGTAAGGCAATGAATATATCACTTGTCTATCATTGTTACTCTTTCCCTTGCTGTTGTCCCACTATCCATTCCATTCCCCACCTTCCACACTCCTCCCCCAGCTCCCGAAATTGTAAGGTTCATTTCTAATATCCTGTGGGTAGCATTGTTGCAATGGGTCGTCCTGGACACAAGAGGTCTGTCTTTGCTGTTACTGTTTTAAACATACTATGTGATTTTTTTCTTTGTTTCTTTTGTATGTTCTTCCCCCTATGGTATATCCCCTGTTGTCACTGTACTTGATTTTGGTACCCTGTATCTGTATATACATTTGTCTAATCTGGGGAGGGGAAGGGGAATAACAAAACGCTGAAACAAGGACACAGGATGACCCATTATTGATTCTTCAGTACTAAGCACTAGCGCCTATTATTTCTAGGTGGCTAATGGTGAAATAAAACATCCATCCAACATTTTGTGTATATGTATCTGTGCTTGCCCTGGGGCTTGAACTGAAGGCTTGGGCTGTCCTTAAGTTTCTTTTGCTCAAAGTTACCACACTCCCACTTGAGCCATACTTACTTTCACTTCTGGTGCACGTGTTTGTGTGTGTGTGTGTGTGAGGAGAGAGAGGAGAGAGAGAGAGAGAGAGGAGAGAGAGGAGAGAGAGAGAGAGAGAGAGAGAGAGAGATTAGAGCTAATATCCTGAGTAGCTATGATTACAGATGTGAGCCACTATCTCATGACTTAACCTTTTCTCTGTCTCTGTCTCTGTCTCTCTGTCTCTTTCTCTGTCTCTGTCACTCTCTCTCTCTCTCTCTCTCTCTCTCTCTGTCTCTCTGTGTCTCTCTCTGTGTCTCTCTCTGTCTCTCTCTCTCTCTCTCTCTCTCTCTCTCTCTCTCTCTCTCTGTCTTTCTCTCTCATTGTTGGATGTAGCACTTGAACTTATGGACTACCAGTTTTCTGTTTGGTCCAAGATGGATCTGGTATGTAATGAGGAAGATGGCTTTATGCTTCTGTTAGACAAAATGAAGGTAGAGATAACAGGTCTGCTAGCAGACCTGTTGTGTGTAGTCATGTTATGGTAGTGCAGTAGTATAGTATGCACAGGGAAGCAAAGCTCCAAAAGAGAAAACTCAGTCAGATAATGGACTCTAACATTTTTTTCATGTACTTAACTTGTCCCCTTTAACTGTTGAAATTCGTAAGGAATTCATCCAAAACTCTCTTCTCTGTCCATTTCCCTTGCTCAGGTGATATCTTTCTAAAATACTTTGTTTTAGAGTTCTACGGTTTCCTGACATCTCATCTGTACTGAATTTCTTATTTATCTTCATGGAAATAGATGTTTTCTCCTGTTTAATTCTCCTACCTGAAGATGTATGTCTTTGGTCTAATTTGAAAATGTGTAGGCACTTTTCAACTTCTTCCACTTCCTTCTTTCTTTTCTAGCCTTTTAGAACTTCATATAGGTATGTCGTGCTTTTTCATTAAAAGGTTACGTTTAAACTCTGAGAAAGCATCCATTTATTTCTTTACGATGTGTTCTTTCAGTTCTGGCTTTCATAGACTTAAGATTCTTTTTACAATAGCCAAATGGCTTTCATTGTGTTTATAATTTTACTTATTAGAGGAATCAATTTGAGAAATCCCATTTTGTTCTTGCTGCATGGTCCCTTGTTTTGTCACATATTAATTTAAGTATTTTGAAACATTTTCCTCCTTATCATTACAGAGTGTGGTTATTTATTGCATCAAGTAACTAATTTTTCTATTTTACTTGTTTATAAACTTGGGTGCATGTAAATTAATTATTTATATTTTAATTTTATACTATTGCAGAGACTCCTGTGTGTGTGTGTGTGTGTGTGTGTGTGTGTGTGTGTGTGTGTGTGTGTGTGTGTGTGTGCTTGTGATTTACTGGTGTCTTCATGCTAATCATTTGTGAGAATGACCTTCCTGAATTTTTTTTGCATTATTTATTTGCTTCCCCAGGATTTCACAAAGGCTTCCTTTCATGATACTATCTAAGATGGGATTCTGACTTTCTTCATGCCCTAAATCTGAACTTCCAACTAGAATGGTTAGCTGTGTCAGGCTTTGATTGCTTGGAGACTTTTTTCCCTGATAGTAGACAGACTCCTTGACTCAAACACTGAGTCACAGGGCAGGTATGTAATATCTACCTGTCACTGAAGCTTCGAATTCTTTATGTTCCAGACATTATTCAAACTTTTCAAAAAAGCTCTTAATTATTTCCTAGCATAGGTTATTCTGAGTTTTACAGTCACAGAAGCTACAACTCCATGCTTATTAACTCAAGTTCCATACTTGTTTTAAAAAATATTATTCTAACAGATAGGGTATTCATTATTTACTATATGCTCAGTGTTAAATCTGTGTGTGTGTGTATGTGTGTGTGTGTACTAGGACTCAAACTCAGTTCTTTTTTTTTTTAATTTAATTTTATTTGTGAACATACTGTACAGAGGGGTTACAATTACATGGGCAAGATAATGCGTACATTTCTTACCAAGCATTGCAGCCTCCTCCTTTGTTTACCCTTCATATCCCTTCTCAGCCTCCCCCCTCCCCGCCAATCCCAGTCCTTCTCCTCCCCCCCCCCCCCCACCGACGTTGTAAAGCTCATTTTGGACATGACAATTTGTACTTCTCATTGTTGCATCCTTAAACGACTTGTTTTTCCCCATCTCCTCCACAAGTTATACTGACATCAAATATAGTGAAAGCAGGGATTATACTGTGGGGGAGGGACATACAAAGCAACAAAGAAATAATCTTATAAATGTGTTAGAAACACATGCATGAAAGAAAAAAAACATTAAAATACATATCTAAGGGTTCATTTTCTTAATGAACCCTTAATAATGTGATGACATTATCTGACCTCTTCTGCTTGACTCATACATATACTAGATATTGCAAATAAGGGAAACCATGGGACCTTTGTTTCTTTGGGCCTGGCTTATTTCACTTAATATAATTTTATCCAAGTTTTTCCATTTCCTAACAAATGGGGCAATGTCATTCTTTCTGATGGAGGCATAGAATTCCATTGTATATATATACCACATTTTCTTGATCCATTCATCTACTGAGGGGCATCTGGGTTGGTTCCATATCTTAGCTATGGTAAATAATGCTGCAATAAACATAGTTGTGCTGGTAGCTTTAGTGTGGTCTTGTCAAACTCAGTTCTTTACACTATCACCTCATTGTTTTACTCAAGACTGGTGTGCAACCACAGAAGCCATACCTCCACTTCTTGCTTTTTGGTAGTTAGTAAGAGATAAGAGTTTGTGTCATAGACTTCCCTGCCCTGACTAACTTCAAATCACAATCCTCAGATCTCAGCCTCCTGAGTAGCTAATATTGCAAGCATGAGTCACCAACATCCAATTTCAGTGCCAAATTTTTAATAATTTTATTTTTATCAAGCATTTTAACATAGTGAATGTGTTCATACATTTATTTTGTAAAAACATTTAATGGAACCCAAACTCCATGAGTAACTTCTACTTTCACAAGGTTTAGATTTTCATGTGTATTTCGAGCACTCCCAAATTATACTCCTAAACTTATTCTTCTCCATGGGCCATAGTTTTAACTCCTGATGGCACTTGTCCACCTCAGGAGGTAGTTTTGATTATTATTCAGGAGTAGTTACTACTGGCTTCTCATGGAGAGAGTCAGAAACTTGATAGCCATGCTTGTCATCTGGGTGATTTTTATCCTCTAAATATGATCCTTTTCTCCTGCTCCACTCCCTCCATCTTAGTCCCTCATTTCTGTTTTCCTTCTTATCTTTCTGACTCCAGTTTACTCTTCACACAGATGTCATAATGACCTTCTCATTGCAAACCCAGCAAACTTCACAGTTCACATTCCATAGCAAGGTAATCAAGAAAAGCATTCACTAATCATAGCTCCACAATTCCTTTCCCCCTGTTTTTTGTCATTTTCTCATTTCACTGTCCTTTAGAAAAATTAGCCTACTTGAATTTCTAAGAGACATTGAACCTTTTCACACCTCCAAAACTCTTTTCACATGTTTTTTCTTTTTCTGCCTAGAATTTTTTCCCTCTATAAGGTCATTAGTTTTTAGATTTCAAGTCTCATTTTAAAATTACAATCGTCCCAATTGGTGACACACCCTTCTTGTGATTTCTCACAATACTACAATTTTCAATTTGATTATATATATATATATATATATAAAAATTCCCCCAATTGTAACCTTCAGAAGATCAATAATCATGCCTGTTTTGTTGCACCTGGAATACAGCATTTATTCAGTATGTTGGAGCAATTAGCACTGGAAATTTAAAAAAGAAATAACTAGCAACCATCAGCCCAAAAAACTAATTCAATTTTGTATTTATAATATATTTAGGTAGATGTACCTGACCATATACTATCAATTAAGTTGTATACATTTACTAAATAATTATGCATGATAAAATGTAGATACATAATACATATAAGGCACAGATAAAATGTAGACACGTATATGAATACAATATACATGGGCATTTTATATACATAGTTATATATATCTTCATATATGTAAATCTTATGCATAAATAAGAATATTAAATATATACAAATCCAATATACAAATACATTTAATATATAGAATAATGCACTATATTTATATCATATAAATATGTTTGGTTCTAAGTGAGTTTTTTGTTAGTTATACTACTGTAGATTAGACTCAGGGCCTTGTACTTGCTAGGAAATTGTTCTAACACTTGAGCTATTTTTCAAGCCCTTTCTTTTTTTTATTTTACTTTGTTTTTTGGACAGTGTCTTGTGCTAACTTTGCCTGGCTTGGCCTCAGACCATAAACCTACTATTTCTGCATCTTGAGTATCACCAAGCCTAGGCTTAATTTGGTTTAGCATTGAAAGAAATACAGGAATTGGTTAAACTTTTATGTTGCCTTAGCATGGGAGATATCTATCTTCTTGATATTTATCACATTGACTATTCTAGTTCCTTGAGTGATTTGCCTATTTATTTTTCTATGCTTCACAAGTTCCATAACAACTATCTTTTCCTTAGTCTCTGTCCTTTCCATTGTCCATAATCTTCATTGTTCATCATTAGTATTTTTATAGCTTAAGTATATTGCTGCTATTAGCTGGAAACCAGGTTTTTCAAGGGTTTTTAAAATGAGATTGAGTAATCTACTACTATTAAATGAATTGCTGAACCTGGAATGGTATCTCATTACTGCAATCAGAATCTTGCAGAGAGAGATTGGGAAGATTGCAGCCCAGGCAAAGAGATAATGAAAGTCCATCTTGACCAATAGAAAGTGGAGCTTAGTGATATTCATCTGTCACCCTAACTACCTGGAAAGAGAAGCACAGCCCAGGCTGGTCTGAACAAAGAGTTGTTATTTAAAAATTAAAAGTAAAAGGACAATGCCATAGCTCAAGTGATAGAGATCCTTCCAAGCAAGCACAAGACCCTGAATTTTAACAGTGCAAAGGCATATCTTTTTTCTTTTTTCTTTTTATGTTGGTCATGAGGCTTCAATTTGGGGCCTCAGACAGGTATGAGCTCTTTCACTCAAGGTTAGCACTCTACCACTTGGGGCCACAGTACCACTTATCATTTTTCTGGTGCTTAATTGGAGATGAGTCTCACGCTCTTTCCTATCCAAGCTGGCTTTGAACCATGATCCTCAGATCTCAGCCCTCTAGGAAGCTAGGATTACAGGCATGAACCATTAGTGCCAAGCTCACAAGGGCATATCTTGATAGATATCTGGATAAGGTTTGTACAGCTTTGTTTCCAACAGTTGCATGGCTTTCTTAGTAGCTATTTCTTTTCCCCCTCACTTCTTTGTTATGGCAGTGGCAGGGACTCAGTAGACTATCATTTTTGCTTTGGAGGCACAGTATGTAGTGTACCAGTGCATCACCGAGGAGAACTGGAGTGAGGTCATGACTTCCGTGCTACTAGCTGTGTCACACAAGAATTTAGATATTCTCTGAACCACAAGCACAGATACTGCTTCCTGCTTATAATGACATGACTGAGTAGAATCCCAACGTTCTTTAAAAACTATGCTTGCATTCCAAGTATATTTTAGATATGAAACCCTTGTCTGTTGTATGGCTAGTGAAGATCTTCTCCCAATCCGTGGACTTTCTATTGATCTTGCTAGCTATGTCCTTTGCCATGCAGAAGCTCTGCAACTTCATGTAATCCCATTTGTCCAACCTTTCTTTGATTTGTTGTGTTTCCGGTCTCTATTAAGAAAATTTCAGCCTGAGCCAGAGACCTAGGGTTTCTCCTCTTCCATCCTGTAATGTTTTCAGAGTGTCTGCTTTGACTCCGAGGTCTTTGATCCATTTGGAGTTGATTCTGGTGCAGGGTGATATATAAGGATCTAGCTTTAGTTTTCTACAAGTAGTTAACCAATTTTGCCAGCATCATTTACTGAAGAGGCTGTCTTTCTTCCATTCTATTATTTTAGCTCCCTTATCGAAGATTAGTTGGCTATAGGTCTGTAGGTTCATTTCTGGGTTTTCAATTCTATTCCATTGGTCCTGAGGTCTGTTCTTATGCCAGTACCAAGCTGTTTTGATTACTATGGCTTTATAGTAGAGTTTGAAATTTGGTATTGATATTCCACCAGCAGTGTTCTTTCCATTGAGGAGCTTTTTTGCTATTCGGGAACCCAAAAAATTAAATCCTCCAACAACAAATCCTCAAAGAAACAACTACCCAATAAATAAGTGTGCTAAAGACTTGAAGAGAAACTTTTCTGAAGAAGAAAAAAGGATGGCCAATAGACACATGAAGAAATGCTCAACCTCCCTAGCCATAAAAGAAATGCAAATCAAAACAACATTGAGATACCACCTCACCCCAGTTAGAATGGCTATAATCAAGAACTCTAATAACAACAGATGCTGGAGGGGATGTGAACAGAAGGGAACCTTACTTCATTGTTGGTGGGAGTGTAAACTTGTGCAACTACTTTGGAAAGCAGTATGGAGGTTCCTCAAAAGAGTTCACATAGAGCTCCCTTATGACCCAGCAATCCCACTTTTGGACATTTACCAAAATGTTTACAAACAAGACCACACTAAAGCTACCAGCACAACTATGTTTATTGCAGCATTATTTACCATAGCTAAGATATGGAACCAAACCAGATGCCCCTCAGTAGATGAATGGATCAAGAAAATGTGGTATATATACACCATGGAATTCTATGCCTCCATCAGAAAGAATGACATTGCCCCATTTGTTAGGAAATGGAAAGGCTTGGAAAAAATTATATTAAGTGAAGTAAGTCAAGCCCAAAGAAACAAAGGTCCCATGGTTTCCCTTATTTGCAATATCTAGTATATGTATGAGTCAAGCGGAAAAGGTCAGATAATGTGATGTTAGGAAAATGAACCCTTAGATATGTATTTAAATGTTTTTTTCTTTCATACATTTGTTTCTAACACATTTATAAGATTATCTCTTTGTTGCTTTGTATGTCCCTCCCCCACAGTATAACCCCTGCTTTCACTATACTTGATGAAGGTATAATTTGTGGAGGAGATGGGGAAAACAAGTCGTTTAAGGATACAGGTGGACCCATTGCAACTATGAGAAGTACAAGTTGTCATGTGGAAAACGAACTTTACAACTTTGGTGCAGGGAGGGGGGGTGGAGGGGAATTTGGTGGGGGGGGGGAGGCTGGGAAGGGATGTGAAGGGTAAACAAAGGGGGAGGCTGCAATGCTTGATAAGAAATGTACTCATTATCTTGCCCATGTAATTGTAACCCCTCTGTACAGTATGTTCACAAAAAATTAAAAATAAAAATTTTAAAAAAAGATTACACAAGTAATTAGGATAGAAATGGAAAAAAAGAAAAACTATGCTTGCCCTTAAAAGAAACACATTTTTGCCTCACAGTCTTCTCTAGGCTTCACTATTCTTTAAAGTCCTAAAAAATTTATATAAATTAATCATAGATATTGAGCTGCTGAACCTGTCATAGGGATCTGGTATTATTAGTCCTACAGCAGGGATAAAGTATATTACTTAAAATGTTCTAACTAAAGTTTGGTTATGAAACTAAATATTGTTATTATTCCAAGTGAAAGTAAGGATCTTTGCCTTGTGCAGAGCTGAATTTATATGTTGAAATCTGTTCTTTGTTTTTTGCCAATCTTTTGCTTTAAAACACACTAACTAATCAGTTGACCAAAGCTCTACTAGCCATTATATCTACTTGCAAACTGGCAAATTCAACTTCTGACATAACAACACAAAGTAAAATGAAGTGGAATGCTGTGATTTGAAGGGGGCTTTACCAGCTTTTGTTCTGTGAATTTTGCCAGCTTTCACACCACAGAGCTTCACAGGCCTTTGTTCTCACTCACAACATGAAATGTAAAGAGGGCTTTACATTGTGATTTTCTTACCCTAGGAATCCAAGTGCATCAAGGAAAATGCTCAGTGAGGCTCAGAACAGTAAAGGGTATTTATTTTACATGCGCCCTAGTTCTGCACAACTCAGCATCATGACAAATTGATTATGATTGCAATAGAGAGTTCAAGTTCTCTACGCCTCCACGAATCATGAAGCCTAGACATATGGCCAGGCATGAAAATCCTTTTCAACATGGGTGCATGGAAAGACACAGTGAAGATCACTATCACACTGTATACAAATTCAGGAAAGCCTGTGTGAGAGAGGGAAAACTCATGTGACCTGACTAAGCACAAATCAAGTACAGTCACTCCTTGACTAATTGATCATGAACATCTTAAAGATTTTTTTCCCAGTTTCCAATTTTACATTTGTCACATAGAGTTGCTGTGAAGACTAAAATCAGAGAAGATAGGTTGGTTGGTTGGTTGGTTTAATTACTTGTGTCCCCAAAATATATAATTTATCAACAAAATTTAAAAGTAAATCATATTTTAGAAGTGGATGGTGCCATGTATGTTTCCTTGATATAAGATGCTGATACAAGTAGTTGTCACTAGGCAGAATATATTTTTTCCATGTCACAACTCTCAACCATACTTCTGAAATCATTTTAAAAAGTAAGTGAGAAATGCATACCAAATGAGTCCAAATCACCTAATCAGGTTTTCCAACTGTGTCAGCTTCCCATTAGTTTCCCCTGGTTCTTGGAAAGTACACAAGAAGTTTATGGAGGTATTGGTAAGGACAAGCAAGACTGTTACTTGCCTAGTTGCACAAAGTTATAACTCTTCTTGAAAGCATGAAATGCTTTGGGGGTAAATGATAAAGAATTAAGGGATGTGAAGAAGCATGGAAATGATTAGAATACCAAAGGACACATGCCTGCCTGAGTATCAGCAGAGAAGGGAAATTCACAATAGTGAAGGAAAAGGAAGAGAAGGAAGAACAAAGGAAAAGAAGGAAAGGAAAACACCAAAGGCTTTAAAAATATGAAATGTTCAGGCAAGCATTACAGAGAAGTTACTTCAATAAATAGGAGATGCACTCCATGGGTTTCTAAGGGGAAAAGTTGCTGTAGCAATTTTAATGCACATAAAAACAGTATAAAGAGTAAGAGAAAAAGGTTTCTGGTCATGGGAAAATTGTGGGAGGTTGGAAGGCCTGGAATGGGGTGATGTTGTCAAAAAGTTCATCCCCCAGCTCACAGCAGATGGTTTCTTAATATGTGTGTGTGTGTTTGTGTGTCTGTGTGTATGTGTGATTATCTT
The DNA here is from genome assembly GCF_019054845.1 of Dipodomys spectabilis. NCBI lineage: Eukaryota > Metazoa > Chordata > Mammalia > Rodentia > Heteromyidae > Dipodomys > Dipodomys spectabilis. The sequence continues at coordinate 7,902,951 of NW_024871113.1, forward strand.
TTATAGTTATACAGAAGGGTTTCAATTCAGATTATGAATTCAATGCATCTGGATCAATGTGACCCCTTCCATTATGATACCCACCTTTTCCAACCCCATCTCTACACTCAATTTATATGGCTCCATTTTCACACATGCATAGTGACTATGTGTTTGACTGCATTTGTCTGCACTCCCTCTTTCCACTCATCTGTCCCCTCTTTCCTTAACAGTCTTTCTACCTCCCAACATAAAGACACACTTTAGCTTCCTGGCATTCATTTTGTTAAACTGTTTGTTAGGTGGAGGTTGACTTCTTGAACTTTGCTGTCTGGTTTCCATTAGGCTTCCCCTTCAAAACATCATCCACTTCATTCAGGGCAGAACATCTTGCCAAATATGCTATTTAAATTTTGATTTTGAGAACATTTTCTTTACTTGAAAATATACTACCAAGATTGGCCACAATCCAAACTCCTTCTTTGTGTAGGGTCTGTCATGATTTATAGCATAGCTTGTCCTACCAATGACAAAATGGAAAAAAGACAAGAACATAAAACTGTACAAAACATACAATTCCTGATAATAAAATGTTTGGCTAGAGTGATCATAGATGTTATTATCCAAGAGATTCTGATTGTGTATATACAGATGTATGAAGATTAATGTTTTTAAGAGGAATATTTGGAGAATGGAAAGAGTCTGATAAGAAACCCTATAGGAAATAAATCTTTCTTATGTATGAGTAATCCTGGCAAATACTCCTGATTTGTGCTTTGCCAGAAATATGCAGGCATTAACTTGAAGAAATGATGCAACTGAGCATGAATGATCTTATTTTCATCTTCTCAAAGTATCTCAGGTCCTCGATACTTAGTTGGCAGTTGACAAATATTTATGATGTGAATGAGTTAATAAAGCCTTAGAGAAATCAAATTAGCAAGAAAATTTTTTTCTTTATCACCAAATGTAAGCTACTTAGATCAGAAAGCCCTGATGTACAAATGGCAACTCATGCTTTAGGGAATCACAACCTGAGATCAGAGCTTCATTTCTAACAATAGAAAATAATTTGTCTTACAATCAACTGTGAAAAGAAAGCATCTTGTTCATCACAAAAAGAGAAATGAAGAAAAAGAAAAAGGAAACCATCTAACTTCTTACTTGAATTTGAGATGGGGGCGGGGGGAGTCCTTCTGAATCTATCCCCAGGTGATCTTCCCTGGCTTAGAGAAATCTCTTTGGAGACTTCTGATGTGAAGGCTGAAGACAATTATCTAAAGCCCGAAAAAGCCTAATTAACACCATGCTTCTAGAATATTTTAAAAAATTATCTTCTAAAGCAGTATATGTCTCTGTAGTAAATTTACTGTCTTAAAATATGTAAAGGATCATAATTATTCATAAGAAACACCATAATTATTCAAAACAAGATCTATCTTCCTTCTTCCTTGATGATGTCATTCTTTAGAAACTTCTAGAACTTCATAAACTAAATCCCCATGTCTTCTCACTTGCTCTCCACAGCACTCACTCCAACCCACTGCTTTCACCACATTATCACTCTTCTGAAAAATTTACAGTGGCCCTTCGATATAACCAGAAAGGAATGAAAAAATAACACCACTTAGTGGGAACTGCTGAAATGAACGAAGAAGATGGAAACATGGGAAGAATGATGGGTCTGGTTTAACAAAGGAACAATGGGTACCATGAAAACAGATACTGAGGATATCAGGCAGTTTTCATAACTTCCTGACAACTGAAGGACTAAAAAGAAAAAAAAAAAAACATGCACATTCTCTGAGGAGCAAAGCACTATGTAAAGTTCTTTTAAAATAAGTGGCAAGGTTCTAAAAGTCCTACACGTCCTTCATTTTGTCCTGAATAGATGAAGGGTAGAAAGAAGTAGAAACCATGGGGCACTGGTCCTGCAGCCTGAAGGAGCAGGGGAGAAAGCCACACTGGTATCTGCAGAGATGTCCTTTCTTATTGTTCTGAGAATAGACCCTAACTTAGATGTGCTGTTTTGTAGAACAAGAGGAAGAGGAAAAGGAAAAGGGGAACAATTGTTACTGAGGCTAAGCAGGGAAAATGCATAAGCTAGCCCACAGGAAACTGCACAGAGAGCCAATGGCCCCAGGACAGCACAATACAGGAGATTCCGTACAGTATGCACTGTTTAAGAGCTGCCACACTGGAAGTGGTGCACAGACCCTGTCACACACACACACAACTGTTGAGCATTTGCAAAGTTGCTAGTGCGATTAAGGAAGTGACTTTTCAATTTTGTTTTATTTCAATATAAAATTCAATTGTAACAATTTCAAAGTTATTCTCTCAAAGTCATATCTCAAAGAACTTAAAAAAAAAACTTTTCCAAATGAGAGCCTATTTAAAAGAAATGAAAACTCAAGAAAGTCAATAAAGCATTGGATGAAAGTGAACACTGAGCTAGAAAAATAAAATATAGATAAAGGTAACAAAATAACTACAGAAGCTAAAACTGATTAGAAGCAGTAAGAAGCAGAATATATACTGTGCAGTGAGAGTTAGATATACAATGGCAATGCTTAAGAAAGAGATACAGGCTGCAAACCAGTGACTCATGCCTGTAATCCAAGATACTTAAGAAGCTGAGATTTTAAGGTTCAAAGCCATCACGGGTAGGAAAGTGTGTAAACACTTATCTTCAATCAACCACTAAAAAGTGCAGTGTCAAAGTGCCAGTCTTGAGTGGAAAAGCTTAGGAATGGCACCCATGAATTCAAGTCCTAGTACTAGCACACACAAAAAAATTAATTTAAAATTAAGCAAAGAAGACAGAAAGGGGGGGGGGAGGAAGGAAAGAAGGAAGGAAGGAAGGAAGGAAGGAAGGAAGGAAGGAAGGAAGGAAGGAAGGAAGGAAGGAAGGAAGGAAGGAAGGGAAAGAAAGAAAGAAAGAAAGAAAAAAGAGGAAAAGAGACAAAATGGAAGGAAGAGAGGAGGGAAAGAGATAAGAAGGAAGGGAGCAAGGAAGGAAGGAAGGAAAGAAGGAGTATAGATTATAAGAACAGAACAAAGCAAGTGAATAAGGAAAATACAAAATACTGGGAAGAAAATTCTAAACACATGGATTAAATTTCTCTTTACCTGAAAATATAGTAAACAGAGCCAAGATGTATTCAAATATATTTCATACAATTTTTCTGAAATTAAGCATAAATACATTGATGCCACATTATGCTTCAGAAACCTGTCATACAGAATGACCAAATTTAAGACACCTTCTGAGAATATTTTTCAGGATTAGAGAAAGAAGCCAGGCACCAGGCACACATACTTTTAATCCTAGCTATCCATACAGCTGACATGTCAAGAATCATGACATGTCATGATTAGGCTAGGTAGCCGATTCCATGATACTCCTCTAAAATCACAAGCAAAATTCGTGTTGGAGAGTAGCTAAAGTAATAGGGTACCAGCTAAGCGAGCAAGTAAAGCAAGCACAGGGCCTTAGTTTAAACTCAAATTACAAAACAAAAAAATGAACACCACTAAAGAAATCAATAATCAATGACATTGCCCCATTTGTTAGGAAATGGAAAGACTTGGAAAAAATTATATTAAGTGAAGTAAGTCAGGCCCAAAGAAACACAGGTCCCATGATTTCCCTTATTTGCAATAATTAGTATATGTCTAAGACAAGCAGAAAAGGTCAAAAGCTATGTACATATGACCATATAAGATGATGTTAAGCGAAATGAACCCCAAGTCAGAGACACGAGTGGTTTTTTTTTTTACTTGCTATTGTTTTTAATTTACTTATAATGTACTAGTGATTTTTTTGTTTCTTTTGCATGTTCTTCCCCCATGGTATAACCCCTGTTTTCACTGTATTTGATTCTAGTGCCCTGCATCTTTTTTTTTTTTTTTTTTTTTTTTGCCAGTCATGGGGCCTGAACTCTGGGCCTGGGCGCTGTCCCTCAGCTCTTCAGCTCAAGGCTAGCGCTCTACCACTTGAGCCACAGCACCACTTCTGACTTTTTCTGCTTATGTGATGCTGAGGAATTGGACCCAGGGCCTCATGCATGGGAAGCAAGCACTTTACTGCTGAGCCACCTTCCCAGCCCCGTGCCCTGCATCTTGTATATACACTTTTCTAATTTGGATAGGGGAAGGGAAAAATCAAAACGCTGAAATAAGGATACAAGTTGACCCATTGTAACAATGAGATGTACAAGACACTATGTTTATTTTTTTTATTTTATTTTATTTTATTTTATTTTATTTGAAAACATACTGTACAGAGGGGTTACAATTACATGGGCAGGAAAATGCATACATTTCTTACCAAGCATTGCAGCCTCCTCCTTTGTTTACCCTTCACCTCCCTTCCCAGCCTCCCTCCTCCCCCCCACCCAATCATGCCCCCCCTCTCTCCCCTCCACCGACATTGTAAAGCTGGTTTTGACATGACATTTTGTACTTCTCATTGTTGCAACAGGTCCACCTGAATCCTTAAACGACTTGTTTGTCCCCGTCTCCTCCACATGTTATACTGACATCAAATATAGTGAAAGCGGGGGTTACACTGTGGGGGAGGGACATACAAAGCAACAAAGAGATAATCTTATAAATGTGCTAGAAACACATGCATGAATGAAACAAAAACATTAAAATACATATTTGAGGTTTCGTTTTCCTAACATCACATTCTCTGACTTTTTCCGCTTGACTCATACCTATACTAGATATTGCAAATAAGGGAAACCATGGGACCTATGTTTCTTTGGGCCTGGCTTACTTCACTTAATATAATTTTTTCCAAGCCTTTCCATTTCCTAACAAATGGGCCAATGTCATTCTTTCTGATGGAGGCATAGAATTCCATTGTGTATATATACCACATCTTCTTGATCCATTCATCTACTGAGGGGCATCTGGGTTGGTTCCATATCTTAGCTATGGTAAATAATGCTGCAATAAACATAGTTGTGCTGGTAGCTTTAGTGTGGCCTTGTTTGTGGTCATTTGGGTAAATGCCCAAAAGTGGGATTGCTGGGTCATTGGGGAGCTCTATATGGAGTCTTTTGAGGAACCTCCATACTGCTTTCCAAAGTGGTTGAACAAGTTTACATTCCCACCAACAATGAAGTAAGGTTCCTTTCTGTCCACATCCCCTCCAGCATCTGTTGTTGTTAGAGTTCTTGATTTTTGCTGTTCTAACTGGAGTGAGGTGATATCTCAATGTTGTTTTGATTTGCATTTCTTTTATGGCTAGGGATGTTGAACATTTCTTCATGTGTCTATTGGCCATCCTTCTTTCTTCTTCAGAGAAGCTTCTCTTTAGGTCTTTCGCCCACTTACTTATTGGGCAGTTGTTTCTTTGAGGATTTGTTGTTGGGTGGTTTAATTTTTTTGAGTTCCAAGTATACTTTAGATATGAGACCCTTGTCCGTTGTATGGCTAGTAAAGATCTTCTCCCAATCCGTGGGCTTTCTATTGATCTTGCTAGCTATGTCATTTGCCCTGCAGAAGCTCTGCAACCTTATACAATCCCATTTGTCCAACCTTTCTTTGATTTGTTGTGTTTCCGGGTCTCTATTCAGAAAATTTCGGCCTGAGCCAAGGAGACCCAGGGTTTCTCCTATTCCATACTGTAATGTTTTCAGCGTGTCTGCTTTGAGCTCAAGGTCTTTGATCCATTTGGAGTTGATTCTGGTGCAGGGTGATATATAAGGATCTAGCTTTAGTTTTCTACATGTAGTTAACCAGTTTTGCCAGCACCATTTACTGAAGAGGCTGCCTGTCTTCCATTCTATTGTTTTAGCTCCCTTATCGAAGATTAGATGGCTATAGGTCTGTAGGTTCATTTCTGGGTTTTCAATTCTATTCCATTGGTCCTGAGGTCTGTTCTTATGCCAATACCAAGCTGTTTTGATTACTATGGCTTTATAGTAGAGTTTGAAATTTGGTATTGATATTCCTCCAGCAGTGTTCTTTCCGTTGAGGAGCGTTTTTGCTATTCGGGTCTTTTATTGTTCCATATGAATTTTTGGATTGCCTCTTCTATTTCCTTGAAGAATGAGGGTGGAATTTTGATAGGTATTGCGTTGAATTTGTAGATAGCCTTGGGAAGTATTGCCATTTTCACAATGTTAATCTTTCCAATCCAGGAGCATGGGAGGTTTTGCCATTTTTTAAGTTCTGTGTTGATTTCCTTTTTCAAGATTTTAAAGTTTTCATCATAGAGGTCCTTCACTTCTTTAGTTAAGTTAATTCCTAGGTATTTTATTTTTTGTGGGGCTATTACAAATGGAGTTGCTTTCCTAATTTCAGCCACACTTTTCTTATTGTTGGCATACAGAAAAGCCATGGATTTTGGGGGGTTAATTTTATAACCTGCTATTTTGCCAAAGTTTTGAATCAGCTTAAGTAATTTGGGAGTGGAGTCTATGGGATTCTTTAAATACAAGATCATGTCATCTGCAAAGAGGGAGAGTTTTATTTCTTCTTTCCCTATTTGGATCCCCTTTATGTCTGCATCTTGTCTTATTGCTCTAGCTAGGCATTCTAACACTAGATTGAAGAGAAGTGGAGAGAGTGGGCATCCTTGTCTTGTTCCTGAGTTAAGAGGAAATGGCTTTAGTTTTTCACCATTGAGTATAATGCTGGCTGTAGGTTTGTCATATACAGCCTTTATTGTACTGAGGAATGTTCCATGGATTCCTAATTTTTCCAAAACCTTCATCATAAAGGGGTGTTGGATCTTGTCGAATGCTTTTTCTGCGTCTATTGAGATAACCATGTGGTTCTTATTCTTGCTCCTGTTGATGTGATGAATAATATTAATTGATTTGCGTATATTGAACCAGCTTTGCATCCCTGAAATGAATCCTGTTTGATCGTGGTGTATGATTTTTTGGATGAATTGTTGAAGTCGGCCAAAATTTTGTTGAGAAGTTTTGCATCAATGTTCATCAAAGAAATGGGTCTATAGTTCTCTTTCTTTGATGAGTCCCTGCCTGGTTTTGGGATGAGGGTTATGATGGCTTCATAGAATGTGTTCGGTAGTGAGCTTTCTCTTTCAATTTCATTGAAGAGTTGGAGGAGAATTGGTGTGAGCTCTGCTTTGAAGGCCTTGTAAAATTCCGCTGTAAAACCATCTGGTCCTGGACTTTTCTTAGCTGGGAGGTCTCTTATTGCTGTTTCTATTTCAATGCTTGATATGGGCCTGTTAAGATAGTTTACCTCATCTTGGTTTAGTTTTGGCATGTCAATATTTGCTAGGAAGAGGTCCATTTCTGTCAAGTTCTCAAACTTATTAGCATACAGTTTTGAGAAGTATTCCCTTATAATGTTCTGAATCTTGGTTGTTTCCATGGTGATGTTTCCATTCTCATCTCTGAGTTTATTAATTTGGGTGTGTTCTCTTCTTTTTCTGATAAGATTTGCTAAGGGTCTGTCAATTTTGTTAAGTTTTTCGAAGAACCAACTCTTTGTTTTGTTGATTCTTTCTATAGTTTTTTTGGATTCTAATTCATTTAATTCTGATTTAATTTTGATTATTTCTTTCCGTCTACTGGATTGGGGTTTATCTTGCTGCTCTTTTTCAAGGAGGTTTAGATGCGTCATTAAATTGCTAGTTTCAGATCTCTCCAATTTGTTGATGTAGGAGCTCAGAGCTATAAACTTGCCTCTGAGTACTGCCTTTGCTGTGTCCCAGAGGAGCTTGTAATTTGTGTGTTCATTTTTGTTGAATAGCATGAACATTTGAATTTCCTTTCTAATCTCTTCCATGACCCACTCATGATTCAGCAGTGTGTTGTTCAGCCTCCATGTGATACCGGACTTTCTTTGGTGGCTTTTGGTGTTGAGTTCTACTTTTATTCCCTTGTGGTCAGAGAGAATGCAAGGTATAACTTCAATGTTTCTGAATTTAGACAAGTTTGCTTTGTGGCCTAAAATGTGGTCTATTTTAGAAAACGTTCCATGTGCTGCTGAGAAAAACGTGTATTCTGATGCTGCTGGGTGAAATGTTCGGTAAATGTCTGTTAAGTCTAGTTGATCTATGCAGCTGTTTAGATCTATGGTTTCTCTGTTGAGTTTTTGCCGAGTTGATCTATCTAGTGGGGAGAGTGGTGTGTTAAAATCCCCAACAATTAATGTCTTTGGAGTTATATGGGATTTGAGGGAAAGTAGTGTTTCTTTGATAAATTTGGGTGCTCCATTGTTTGGTGAATAGATATTTAGAATTGTAATATCCTCCTGAAGGAGAGATCCTTTAATTAGTATGTAGTGACCTTCTTTATCTCTTTTCACGAATTTTAATTTGAAGTCTATTTTATCTGATATTAGGATTGCAACTCCCGCCTGTTTATGCGGTCCGTTTGCTTGGTAGATTTTGTTCCAGCCTTTAACATTGAAAACGTGTTTGTTTTTACGGGCAAGATGTGACTCCTGCAGGCAGCAGATAGAAGGGTCTTGTTTTTTAATCCAACTAGACAGTCTATGTCGCTTAATTGGAGAGTTCAGTCCGTTAACATTAAGAGATAGGACTGAGAGGTATTTGGGAGTTCCTGCCATGTTATCTACCTTTTTGGGGGCTGCGAAAACTGGGTTCTTCCTATGGTTCTTGGATTCTCAGTTTGGGTGCAGTTTCTTGGCCTTTATTGCGGTCTTGTTGGTTTTCTATGTGTAGGACATCTTTAAGAATCTTTTGTAGGGCTGGTTTGGTGGAGATGTATAGTTTCAATTTTTCTTTGCTATGGAAGGTTTTTATTTGGCCTTCGGTTATGAAGGAGAGTTTAGCTGGGTACAGTATTCTTGGTTGATAGTTGTTTGTTTTTAGGGCATGGCATACATCGTTCCAGGCTCTTCTTGCTTTGATTGTCTCTGCTGAGAAATCTGAGGTGATTCTAATTGGTTTCCCTTTATAAGTGATTACCCTTTTCTCTCTGACAGCTTTAAGGATCTTTTCCTTGTTCTGAATTGATCCTGTGTGGATTATAATGTGGCGGTGGGATGTCCTATTCTGGTCTGGTCTATTTGGGGTTCTAAAGGCTTCTTATATGTGGACAGGCCTATCTTTTTGCATGTTTGGGAAGTTCTCTGCTAGGATCCTGTTAAACAAATTTCCTAGACCATTAACTTCTGTTTCTAGGTGCTCCTCTACACCCATTATCCTTAGATTAGGCCTTCTGATGGTGTCTTCCAGGTGTTGGATAGATCTATCATATTTCTTGGACTTGTCTTGGATGGTTGTATGTTCTTTCTCTATAATATCTAGGCTGTCTTCAATCCCTGAGATTCGATCTTCTGCATGGTCTAACCTGCTGTCAAGACTCTCTACTTTGTTTTTTATCTCTTTTCCTTCTAGTTGGTCAGCTTTGATGGCTTCAAGTTCTTTGTTGAAGCTCTGTTTTAGGTCTTGTATGAATTTCTTTACTTCCTTAATTTGGTGTTCAGTGTTTGTCCTCAAATCACTTAGTTGATTGGTTATGGTTTCTTTGGGCTCCCATTGCTTCTGTTGGGTTCCATTCAGCATTCCCTTTGTGGTCTCCCTGACTTCCTTCAGCTCTTTGTTAATGGATTCCATGAATGCCTTTAGTGATCTTTGTGTGTTCTCTATCTGGTCTCTCAATTCATGTATTACTCTTTGATTAGCTTCCTCCCGTTCGTGGGATTCCTGCAGATCTCTTTGAGTGTTCTCAGCCTGCTCACGCCATTCCTCCCTTTCTCTTTGAGTATTCTCAAGTTGTTCACGCAAATCCTGTATCAGTTTTTGAGTAGCTTCCTCACGCTTATGATATTCCTGTATAAACTTCTGGGATGCCTCCTCTCTCTCCCTGTCACGCTCATACAGAGTCCTTTGTACATTGTCAAACTTTTCATTTATCATGTTTGCCAGCAGTGTTTGTAGAGCTCTTTGGGAACTCTCCTCTGGATTATTCATTATCTGTTCTGGCCCCTGATTATCAAGATTGGGAATTGAGATACCCGAATTTGCCATTTTTCTTGTGTTTTTCCGGCTTACTCTGCCCATTTGAGATGAAGATAGCACCAGTTTTGTGCTAGAACACTATCTTAAGGCAACCATCAACCAAAGTTTGCATTTGTACAGTCAATAGTCTACAGATACAATCTAGTTCAACAGATACATCTATTCGACATCAAACAACTATATGTTAAAGGACTTCGAACCGCAGAGAAGAATTTGGAAAACCAGAAATTATTAGGGTTAGGGAGAGATGTGGGTGAAAAATAGGAATAGATTGGTGTGGGGAGGCACAGGGAGAGTTAACTATGTCCTAATCACAGTGCAGGAAATAGGTTGGGTAGGATGCAAGTAGAGAGAGAGAGAGAAAAAGAAGAAAGGGAAAGGGGAATGAAAAGAGACCAGAAAAAAAATAGAAACGTAAAAATTAATGTTATTTTAGAGATTAAAAAACCATCTATTTATAGAGGAATATGAATATGTTGAGAGAAAGGGAGGGACATAGAGGAGATGTGGAAAACTTTAAAAAAATGCTTAAAATATTATATAGGTATAAAGAGGTAGTACTGCTATTAATTAATTTAAGTCTCAGAGGTTTTGAATTGAGTAATAAGTTTGTGGGTTAAGTGTGTACACAATGGGGGGTAGGGTCTACTGGTTAACTATGGGTTTATCTGAGGATGTGCAGGACAAGAGTTAAGTCACATAAAGAAGAACAAAGAGGAAAAGATGGAAAGGATAGGAAAGTGAGAAGAAAAGATCAGAAGTTCAGTAGAGCTAGACAAAAAACAAAAAGATAATTAAGAATGAAAGAAAAAGAGAAAGAAGACAAGAAAAGAAAGGAAAACACACATTCACATATTCCTAAAATAAAAATTATAAGAGGAGAAAAGAAAAAAAAAAAGTTAATGGAAAACAATTATTTTTTCAGAAGAAGCAAAAATTAAAGATTAATAAAAGTTTTAGAAAAGCAAAAAAAAATTTTTTTATATATATAAGGTAACAAAAAACGAAGAAAAAAAAACAAAACAAAAAAAAAAAGAAAAAAAGAAAAGAAGAAGAAGAAAAAAAAAAAAGGTCTTTGATTTTTTTTTTTGGGGGGGGAGGGGTGGGAAGAGTCCTGTATCTCCCTTTTGTCTGTAACCAGAGTGTGGTTGGAGTCTCTGGTCAGCTTGAGGTCCTGTGGCTTGATTGGTTTCTTAAGTCAGTTTGTTGGAACAGGCAGAAAAATGCTCTGCTTTACCCAAGATTTTGAGATTCCCCCTCCCAGGTTAGTTTACTGGGAGGGTGATCTGCTTTGAGAATCACAAAAGAGGGGGATGCATTGATGAGGCTAGGTTCTGGGTAGAGTTGAGGCCTTTCAACAAACAGTAGCTTTTCCCTGGGGCTATTTTGTGAAAAAAAACTCACAGCACCCAGCCTGGAGCCATTCTCAGGGTTTCTGTTTTTCAATTGATTGTGGTGGCTGCTAGAGGGAGGGGCAGCCTCTGGCTCTGGTTACCCGGTGAGGAGAGCCACTCCAATGGCTGGCGCCTGAGCTGGGTGACTTTTCCCTGGATGGAACTGAGTCTGTGAGGTCACTTCGCCGTTAAGTTCTTGTGACCTGCTAAATGACTCGTTTTATTCCAAGGCCTGAGCTGGAGCTAGCCGCTCCTCCGAGCTTTGTCGGTATCCAAGATGGAGATCACCGGTGCTGGGGCGGGGGAGGGGTGGCCTTCCCTCCTCTGCTCCCTGGGAAGGAGTGAGGAAGTGGGGCTACTCATGCCGATTCTTGGATCCTGGGTCATCTCTGGTCTGCAAAGTGCAGGATGAAGTTGTCCGCTCCTTGTCGGTTCTTGCTGGTGTTGAGTAGAATCCGCTCGCCCGCTGCGTCTGGCTCCTTCGTCCCGGACTCTCTGTGTGAGCGCTCAGGTATGGCCGCGGCTGCGGTCGCCGCTGCGACCCTGCCGCCGCAGCAGCAGCTGCTGGCAGACGCTCAGATGAAGACACTATGTTTAAAACGAACTTTACAACTTCTGGGAGGGAGGGAGGAGCTAGGAAGGTGGGGAAAGAAGGGATGGTAGGGAAAAAACACAGGAGGAGGTAACAATGCTCGGTAGGAAATGTACTAATTACCTTACTCACGTAACTGTAACCCCTCTGTACCCTATTTTTACAATAAAAATGTATTTTAAAAAAGTAGAAAAGCCAAAGTCACCTTAAACAGTTAGACGAGGGAAAATGCAGTGCCCAGAAACCTTACCTGCAATAGTCCATTTACAATGTTCAATATCAGATAGCAAAAGACACCAGGGTTATTATATCTACAAGACTACAAAGGAAATAAAAACATAGTCTCCTAGTTTTCCAGTCAGACTGTCATTTAAACATATAGACAACAGAATGAGGAAGACTCAGTAAGTTGTTACTCATGAGTAAAAACAACATGAGTAAAAATAATTTCATGATAAAGACAGTCAACAATTAGAAGAATGAAAGGAAACAGATGATAACCTGAGGACAAGAGGAAGCCATAATGGCTAGAAGGCAAGAAATACATTCAAAGAACAATGAAGCACCCACCACCAACTGAGAAGCAGGTCAGTAGTAGGGATCCTGACAATGTCAGAACTGTGGTGTGTACTATAAATGTTAACTTGGGAGAAAAAAAACATAAGAACACAAACTTCTTTATATGGCATAAAAAAAATATGATATCCTTTCTAAAATTGATAGGTTAGAAAAAGCTATTACTGCTTTAGAAACTAATCATATATTTCCCATTTATTATGCACAATAAAGAATTAACCTAAACAAATTTGATTCAAAAAGGTAATGTATGGAAGGATGCTTAGCCATTGCTCAGAAACTAAAAATTAGAAAACACTTTCAAAGCAGTTCACACAAATGAAAAGCCAGGAATGTCTCTGTTTTTCCCATCACATCCTGCTTCCATATATTTTTTCTTTTTCTCTCTATTCTATTCTCCTCCCCCCAACTTTCCTATTCCCTTTTCTCTCTCACTTGTGTGTGTATGCTCACATAGACCCCTCCTCTCCTGTTCTCTCCTCCCTATCCCTCTTTTTCTCTCCCTCTCTGTCTCTCTCTTCCTCTTCTTTCCCACCTCCCACCCCCCTCACCAGCTTGGACAACTGCTGAGTGTTTTACAAAGTACAAAACATTCTTGTGAACCTGTAAGGGGACTGTACCAAGAGAAATCTACATTTGCTATATTAGACCACTGAGATTAGATGGCATTTTTATAAATACAGAATCACTTAGACTATAGCTAAGTAATCTACTACATTAATTTGAATATGTGTCCCCAAAGCCCAGGTGTTGAAGGTTTGATCCCCAGAATGGTGCCACTGGAAGGCAGGGGTGGGGTTTAGCAGGAGGTTTATGCTATTGGAGCTGGGCCCTTGAAGGAGACTGTGACACCCTGGGCTCTCTTCTTCCTCTTCTTTGTTTCCTACTTTATGACATAAATTGTTTGCTCTGATGCACACTCCCTCCGTGATGTTCCACCCTTGCTGGAGGCCACTCAGTCTTAGACTATTGCCTCCACAATCATGAACTAAAATCACACCTTTTCTCTTCATATGTTAACTGTTTCAAGTATTTTGTTGCTGTGGCAGATAACTGACCTACATACGCCTAACTTTCCGTGCCATTTCCCTTTCTGTGAAGTCTATTGGCTACTCAATTATCCCAGCTGAGCCATTCCACATCAGTGCATTTTGCTGCTCTTCCTCTGTTGCTAGGAGGAAACACCCTCTCTTTGACCCTCTTTCAGAGATGGTTCACACTGGGCTTTGGGGTCACTAGAGAAAGAATGGCTTCTTTATATTCCAGGAGTCTTCTCAAGGAGTAAGATCCTGAGCTCTGGGGCAGTGAATGGCAAAACACGGAGCTGATGACAGCAATAAACTATTCTAAAGTGCAGACGCCATATTTAATGTGTCATGTGCTCCCAAATTTATTATGCGCCTAATAATTCTCTTTCAGAGCCCTAGTTGTCTCTTCTTCATGGGTGGATCCAAAGCCTTCAGCTACCACATCTCTGGAGAACCTTCATACAAAGTGGAAATCAGTTCTAGTACAAGGAATTTTTCAGAGAATATCCTGATAAGCTCAATTCAATTAGGCAAAGATAAAGAAATACTTACATTTCAGGAAATATGCAAGAGTTCTTTTTTTTTTAATTGTGAAAATATGTACAAAGGGGTTACAATTACATGGGCAAGGTGATGTGTACATTTCTCTTTTATTTGGAATATGATAAAATTTATTAAATTCCATAGAATAAATGTATACAATATCCAAAGAGTTTTCTACACAAACTATACTTGATGGAAGTGGTGACACCGATCAAGAGGTGTGTTGAGTTGAGTAAGATGTTGAATTGAAACCCTTTTGTACAACTACTTAAAGACATTTTTTTAATTTAAAAAGAGAACCATATTATGTGAAAGGTCAATTCTTTAACTGAAACAGGCGAAATCTAACATTGTCTTATAATATTGATATGCTTTAAAGCCAACTTCTAAAATTCAGAGGAATTTGTATGTTTCTTTTTTTTTTTTCAATTGTGAAAATACTGTACAGAGAGGTTACAATTACATGGGCAAGGTAATGTGTGCATTTCTTATCAAGCATTGTTGCCTCCTCCTCTGTTTCTGGTTCCTATCCCTTCCCATCTCCCCCACTCCGCAAGGTTGTAAAGTTTATTTTTCTACATAACGTCCTGTACATCTCATTGTTGCAATGGGTCCCCCTGGATCCCTATTTAAATAATTTGTTTTTCCCCTTCCCCTCCACAAAGTATATCAACATCAAATACAATGAAAACAAGGGTTATACTGTGGGGGAGGGACATACAAAGCAACAAGGAAATCATCTTGTGTTACAAACAATTGCAAGAAAGAAAGAACATTTGAATCCTTACCTTGGGGTTCATTTCACCTAACAGCAACTTATCTGACCATTTCTGCTTGTCTCAGACATATACTAGTTATGGCAAATAAGGGAAACCATGGGACCTATGTTTCTTTGTGCCTGGCTTACTTCACTTAATATAATTTTTTCCAAGTCTTTCCTAACAAATGGGACAATGTCATTCTTTCTGATGAAGGCATAGAATTCCATTTTCTTGATCCACTCATCTACTGAGGGGCATCTGTGATGGTTCCATATCTTAGCTAGGGTAAATAATGCTGCAATAAACATAGTTGTGCTGGTAGCTTTAGTATGGTCTCGCTTGTGATCCTTCAGGTAAATGCCCAAAAGTGGGATTTCTGGGTCATAGGGGAGCTCTATGTGGAGAATGAGTATATTTCTTTTTTGGGGGGGTGGGGGAGGGGTCCGGTTGTGAGGCCTGAACTCTGGGCCTGGGCGCTGTCCCTCAGCTCTTCAGCTCAATGTTAGCGCTCTACCACTTGAGCCACCTTCCTAGCCTGAATGAGTATATTTCTTATCAAGCATTGTTGTTTCCTCCTTTGTTTCCCCTTCCCATACCTTCCCATCCCGCCCCCGCCCCCACGCGCCGCCCCACTCCCACCCCCACTCCGCGGCCAAAGTTGTAAAGTTCGTTTTTCCACATAAGGTCTTGTACATCTCATTGTTGCAATGGGTCCATCTGTATCCCTACAATGGTGTCCCAGATGGTATTTTGCAACATCAGGAGACTTTGCTTGCCCTTTTTAGAGGAGTCTTTGCTACTGCAGCTCATGCGTAGAGAGCATGGATGCTGTTTGTACATGTGGCAATGCACAGAGCATCTGCTTATGACAGAATCATCTGGTCCAAAATGTCTCTAGCACGGAGATGGAGAGAACATGAGCTAACTTCAAGGTTTAATTATGACTTTTGTCATTAATTATGGATTTCTATTATGGATCCTGCCCTTTAACCATAGTATATGTTTGTATTGTCTTCTACTGGAGACAGTATTTGAGCATTGCAGTCTACAAAATAACTGACATAAGACAAGAGAAAAAAAAAAGAAATGACACAGTACTATCAACAAATAGTGTTGCCATTAAATCTTTTGGTAATGTTTTATATTTTAACCATCATTTGTTACCTGATTTTTCAGGTGCTATAGCTTAAACCTGTAATCCTACCAGCTTGAGAGGCAGAAATCAAAGTTAGCTAGGCACTGAAATTTCACAAGATTATCTCAATCAATGTCTTAGTTCAGTGATATTTCTGTACTATCTCCACCAACATGGTTAAGCATAAGTAGGAGGATCTCATCTCAGACTAGCCTTGGCCTTAAGTAAGACTCTACCTCAAAAAATAACCAATGCAATAAAAGCAGGACTGGAGGCAAGGTTCAAATTATAGAACACTTTCCTAGCAAGCATTCAATCTCAGTACTTTCAAAATTAAAAGAGAGAGAACATACTATGGAGTCCTTCATAGGAGAAGCTAAAAGTTATTCTATTGTTCTGTTTTGAAGGACCTGAATTTTAAAAGCTTAATCATAATCTCACACAATTAGAAGGAATGTCTAGGTCACAGTTCATTTTTTTTTAAATACTGTTAAGTTACAAAAAAAGTGTTTACCTCAATTTTCTACACTCTGGGGGCCTGAAATGAGACAGAACACAATATCTTATTCACTTCAACACAGTAAAGCCAGTAACATAGGGTACTTTATAAACCAAATAATGCCTGATGTCCTGGAGCTAAAGAAACTGTTGGCAGACACTGCAAAAATCACAGCTGTTTCCATCTCATTTAGTGACTGACCTCAGCCTTGGAAGCCTTTTTTTTTTTGCCTTTTGAAACATAGCAAAGCTAGCTCTTCTGTACATGTGACTAGAGAAAAAAAACAAGGGAAGTTTTCTTGATTTTCTTTTTTTAGCTCTTGGTCACAAAAGACTTTAGAAAACCTTGACAAGATCTGTCAAGAAATTCATAGTTTTAGAACAAAGATGCACAGGAATTTCTCAATGTGCTCCTATTTGTTTGTATTTTTATCAACAAAAAATAAATATATTTTGTAATCATGAAGGTCAAAGGGTACCAATCTTTCCACAATGGAAAATAGTGTTGAGCTAACTGAAGCATATGGACTCCGCCTGTAAGAATGGATTTCTGTGACTTCATTCACTTCCCCACCTCCCACATGCATTTTGAGGTTGTGAAAGAATCTGCCAGCAACTCTGAGTCAGCCCTTTCTTAAGCAGAGCTCTATCCCAGGGGACTAAAGAGCTTAGAAAGTAGGGAAGATGCCATAGTTTGACATAAGACAGCTGTGTGGGAAAGAAAAGGGGGCAAAAGGTGAAAGGAGTAGACACTGAACTCATCCAAGAGGCCCAAGGAACAGTGGGAAAGGGCAATACATCCCTGCATGAATGTTGAACAAGTAACTCCAGTGGAAAAAAAAAGTATATTCATTTATTTAGGAAGTTCATTTTTTAAGGTTAGATTATTATGGCAGTGCTCAGAAAACCATTAGCAATGATCAAGTAACTTCTTTTAACACTATATATTATCATAGCTCCCATTATGCTCTTAAAAGTGAAATCCTTCACAAATCACAGCAACTGTTTTTTTAGCAAATGAAAGGATTAAATAGAAATGAACAAAGGTTACATTCTATCATTGGTTAAATAAATGGCAATGGGTTGGGGACTAAAGATAGGGGCTAAAAAATCTTGAAAACTATCTAAAATAAATGACTGCTCGACTTTCATTGTTTAAATAAGTAGCTATTTTATTTCAACAACTAAACTTTCAAATTTGTATATAAGAAGTAAAGTTAAGCATTATAAGAGAAGATCCTTCTAAAGTATATAATGTAATTTCCCATCCTGCTAATTACATTGGCAAGCAACTTGTATCCTTAACCAGGGAAAGCACAAGAAGAGCTGGGGAAAGAGTTCCATCAATGGGTGTCTACAGATCTAAGAGCCCCCTTGAAACTACATACATAACTATAGGCAGACTGTACTTTTAATCAGCCTTTCTGAGTGATCCAGCTTATAAAATGTTGAATGGTGGCACCACACAGGACATAAGGTAATGCATATTCATTCAAGGTATTCATGATGAGTAAGTATGTACTATTGTGCCACCATACTGGAACACAATTATATAAACAGGACAGAGTGATGCTATTTATCTAGCCATAAAATGATTTTAAATTATCACTTTAAATATTAGTAGTCAACATTAGGCTATAACTAGAATCAAATTAATATGAATATAAAAATCCTTCTCTAGGTTTACAGGTTAATTTGTTTCTGGACAACCTTTAGAAAAATTACTATCCTATAGTTTGTTCCCAAAGATATAATGTAAAGACTGACTATAGGCAACAAGCCATGGCTTATGCATTCAAAGTTTGCTTATTAATTTGTACCTCTGCTCTGCTGAACACAGAACAAAAGGTGAAGAATCCCAGTCAATAATGAAAAGTTATTACCTTAACTTCTCTATTTCATTCTCCCCAAGCCCAGAAAAAAGTGCCTTCACATTGTTACTCCATCTAGCTACCTCAATGGAAGAACCTTCAGGTTTATATAATTGGGATTCCTTGGTAGATAACGAAACCCTTGGTACTTTGGCTTTCTGGATTGCTAAATCAGTTCAAGCAAAAGAGACTGTAGATTAAACATGTATGGAAATCAGAGCAGATCACTTTGCTTCCTTCAGTCTGTTGTTTTTTTATTTAATCTCAAAATGTGTGTGTTGAAAATGATAATCCCATGGGGTCACATGATAATAAAATTATACAACTATCCTTTGAGAGTTTGGATAAGTAAACTTTTCAGAAATTTAAAGTCATGACTATTAAGCAGAAAAAAATTATAAGATTCAGTTAGAAGTTTCTTAAAGCACCATGTTCCAAAAGGTAAAATTGGTTCTTACGCAAATATAAAATAAATACATACCAAAATTTTATTCAAATAATTAATTGAGGGAACAAGTAAGATAGTAAAATCATTTTTAAGAAGTATTTTGAAAACTATATATTTATAGACAATATCATGATAGGAATTCTGAACTAAGTATAAAGCTGGTTAATTTATGAGAGCAATAAGTTATAAATATTAAGGTTGTTTTACCACTAGTAATAATTATTTGTATCTCTATGGGATGAAAATATGCAACATAACTGCAGCCATTCAACACTGCTAGAACAATCAACCCTTATATTAACTGAAAAGCACCCTTTATATTAACTGAAAAATCACTTCTGGACATTTCCAAGTTTCAGATAATTTGTTTGACAACTCAGATTATCTCTTGTAAATGAAAGCTCTTCCTTCTTGTTGCTGCTGTTATCTTTGAGACATGATCTTACTATGTAGCCCAGGCTGGCTTCAAACTCATCATCCTCTGACTTTAGCCTCCTGGGTGTTAGGATTACAGGTATATGCCACTACATCAGACTTTAAAACATCAGTTAATAAAAGTCTGGTGGCAAAGCACAACATGCTCATATTTAGAAACAACAAAAAATAGATACTCACTATGCGGTTTGGGCTCATCTCCAACTGGCTCAAGTGTTGTTCCTTCCTTGGCCTCCTGAGTAGCTAAAACTCACCTAGCTTGATTCTTGAAAAGAATATCTAATTTTTAGAAAAAGATATTTATTATTTTTATAATATTCATTTACAATTTCCATATCTATTTTAGGATAGCATTCTAACTGTGCCTTACTCATTTTATGCTGAGATCAATGTTTGAATTTCCTAACAATGTAGAAATGAATCTTTATCTAAATATCTTATTCATCTCTTACAATGCATACTTAAAGATACAGTTGAATACAGGATAGTACACAAATTTACAATTTATAAATATTTTAAGGATGATTTTAAAGATTTATTAGGCACCCAGTGCCTAATAAATGTAAAAATACGAATTTTACCAAAAACAACTTTTAAAATAGTTTAAGCTTCCTGATAAAGTAAAGAAAGTGAGCCATAAATGAAATATTGTCTTAGGATATATGGTGTCTGCTAACTATTTTGCATACCATCCTATGTGAACATACTTGATGAAATCAAGATATGCACAAACCCAGCCCAATGAAACTTTTGACTGCTCCCTTCTCTGTGAATGAAGACTAAAATCTCCTTCCATATTTGGTTTTTGAAAACTGACCCATATGTAAAATAAAAAAGAACACATCTACAAAAAAAGTCATACACCTTTTATTTCTATCATTTTATTACAGATTTTTAACCTTAAAAAAATCACATTTATTTCCTTAGCAACTGCTTTAAGGAAATAAGTCAGAGACGGGTAAGTTCTTGAATGTCTGCCATGGTAAATTTTCCTATTTCAATCTTTTTGTAACATTATAAATAAACAAGATAATGTGCTTATGTGAACCAAACTGTTCTTTTGAAAGCCACAAGTATATTCACACTTTCAATATCAGAAAGCATTACTATTAGAATTGAAGTTTAAGCTTCTACTATCCATTACTCAAAAATAACACAGCATGAATTATTTATTTATTACAAAACAAAATATATTGTTTCAAGGTAAGTGTAACTAAAATAAACATGGTTCCCTGAATCTTTTATTTAACATTCAGGACTTTGGAATAACTGGAGGGAAATACAGGAAAGCCACATGTGGAAGAACCAGGATGCTTGGAAGTGAAGCTGAAGGCTCCCTTCTAAGGTGCTTGAAATTCCATCACTGGTATCACAAACTTGGATTAAGATAGTGAATCCTAAAAATAGCCTATTAAATCTAAGTATGTCACCTTGATAAGACAAAACCCAAGGAAACTTGCCAAAAAAGTTATTTCAAGTCAGCAGTTCAAAGAAGAACATATGTTTTCCAAACCTTTATTCTGCTATTTTCACTAAGAAGATGATTTATGAGAGACAGCTCTTTGGTGGTAGAAGCCACCAATCACCATGAATCTGTAGGAGCAGAAAGAGGCACTCAAGGCCTTCGTGGAGAATTTGAAGAAAAGAATGCTTCAAAGATCACTTTTCCAAGGGTAAGAGCAAAAAATAGAGATACTAAGCATAATTCTTGAATATGAACCTATGTGAGCCATGATCAAATGCTCCTTCTCTCTTTGGTCTTTCTTCTCTTGTAGCAAACATTATTTGGGCAAATTATTTTTTGTATATGCCAATAGATCCATCTTTTTTATAAACCTAGATTATATTGTAATGTCATTAATAGCATAAATTCACACTGATGTTTAGTTATCCTTGTTCAAAATGCAGAAAATGTTCCGTTGTAAACATTTTTTTTTTTTGTCGGTCATGGGGCTTGAACTCTGGGCCTGAACGCTGTCCCTCAGCTCTTTAGCTCAAGGCTAGTGCTCTACCACTTGAGCTACAGCACCACTTCCAGTTTTCTGGTGGTTTATTGGAGATAAGAGTTTCACAGACTTTCCTGCCCGGGCTGGCTTTGAACCATGATCCTCAGATCTCAGCCTCCTGGGTAGCTAGGATTACAGGCATGAGCCACCTGCACCTGGCTGCAATGTGGTAAACATTTTTAGTTAATAACCTACTTCAAAAATAACAGAACTATAAAGGGAAGATGGACTGTATTATAAAAGAATCATCATTTGTCCTTGTTAGACATTCAAAGAAAGGAAAGGTCGTAAAAACATTTTTGAGGCAAGGGGAGACAGGGTCCCACTATGTAACCCAGACCTGCCATACTTCTGCCTTGACTTGGCAAGTACTGGGATTATAGGTATTTACCACCACACTCAACCAGAAAATGAATCTTTAAATAAGGGACATATCAGGGGATGAAATTATGATTTATTCTAGATTAAAATTTATGAGTGTCCATGATATGATGACATGTGTATCTTACAGAAACATAAAGATCCCAACAAATGAATGCAATTATGTCCAAATACTACCAATCTCATTAAAACCTTGGTAGGGGATGTTTGGTAAAAATTATTAAGGCTTATAATTGGCAAATTCATTTTTTGTTTCTAAATATATGTTCTCATTGGGGAGACTTGATCAGAATTAAGTTTTAACTTGTTTTGCTTGTGGATCTCACATTGGAATGACATAAAATTATTTAAATACATTCAATATCTAGACTTACTGTCAATAGCAGGGCAATATCAATTAAATATAATTATAGAGAATACAAACCAAATACAATGAATAAAATATAGAAAACCAAGTATATTCTTTTTAATATGGCAAAATAATTTTATATCATCCATTTAAAGGATATTCTCTGAAAATATATTTGCAATAGGTAACTCTATGACTTAGAATTGCTTTATTTATAAATGACTCCATATAAACTGGATCAAAACTAAGGCAGCAAAATTAGCACATATAAATTGTTAGATGTGGATGTTTCTATGCTGACAATAAAATAAATTTCAAAGAAGGAATGGAGCACATAAGTCTGACCATTGATTATTATTCACTATAGAAAATATACTGGTGGTTTTGCAATTAATCTACCATTTTTATTTAGAATATATTTTAGAGACACAGATCTTTTTCCACAACATGTGCCTCATTTCTTCAATGTAGAATTATCTTTGGGCAGTGTGGAATGGCTGTATTAACAATCAGCAATAGGAGAATATCAATAAACATTTTCCATTGTACTTGGTTAGATCCATTAACATAGTATAAAATATAATATGAAGGCTTGGACCCCTTTGTGTTATACTGACATCAAATACCAAGATAGCTACTTTAAAGGCACTTTAGAATGATAGTTGGGACTATTCTGTAATAAGGATATAAAGTTATGACTTTAGACAAAAATATAAACAAGAGCTATTTTAACAGTATCTTTTCTAGAACGCTTTTTTTTTTTTTTTTTTTTTGGTCGTGGGACTTGAACTCAGTTTGGGCGCTGTCTCTGCGCTCTTCAGCTCAAGGCGATCATTCTACCACTTGACCCACAGCGCCACTTCCAGTTATCTGGTGGTTTATTGGAGATGAGAGTTTCACGGACTTTCCTGCCCCAGCTGGCTTTGAACCGCTATCCTCAGATCTCAGCCTCCTGAGTAGCTAGGATTACAGGTGTGAGTCAATGGAGCCCGGCTTCTAGAACCCTTTTTAATGGTGCATATAGCATGTAGGTCTCTCTATTTGTTCATTTTATGTATTTATCTATACTGCTTCACTCCCAGAACGATTTAGGTTTGTTTACTTCATTTTAAACAAAACCAATCTAGCCAAAAGATCTTTGTCATTCGTTCATAGGTACTACTTTGACCCCATGTGCATTGATGTAGGTGAGAAGAATTTGAGCTCTCTGTTCTATCACATCGATGAGCTTTTCAATTCCTTGTCTACCTCCTTGACTTTCCCAGTAAACCTTATCAAGAAACAGAGACTGTAGGAGTTTCTGCCGTAAGTGCTGGCTCTTCAAAACAGAAACTGCAGATTCAGGAAACCTGAAAAGATAACATGATATTTCATGCTTAGTAATTGCTTGGAAAAATTATCCCTTCCCAAATTACTCTGCTCCTCATTAATCTGACATAAATCACACTACCAAATGATACCTTGAGAACCAAAACATTTTGTCACTGCCAAGCTGACACCTCTCTTAATAATAATATACTAGAACATGTTTCAAGTGAACTCAATTTTTTATACATCTAAAGACTTAAAGAGAAAGTTTTCTGAAAAGGAAATAAGAATGGCCAATAGACACATGAAGAAATGCTCAACCTCTATAGCCTCTAGTTTTGCAAATCAAATCAATATTGAGATGCCACCTCACCCCAATTAGAATGATTAGAATCAAGAACTCTAATAACAACAGATGCTGGAGGGGATGTGGACAGAAGGGA
Source organism: Dipodomys spectabilis (assembly GCF_019054845.1). NCBI lineage: Eukaryota > Metazoa > Chordata > Mammalia > Rodentia > Heteromyidae > Dipodomys > Dipodomys spectabilis. The sequence continues at coordinate 7,926,683 of NW_024871113.1, forward strand.
ACCCTACTACATTGTTGGTGGGAGTGTAAACTTGTTCAACCACTTTGGAAAATAGTATGGAGGTTCCTCAAAAGACTCCACATAGAGCACTCCTATGACCCAACAATCCCACTTTGGGGCATTTACCTGAATGATCACAAGACCATACTAAAGCTACCAACACAACTATGTTTATTGCAGCATTACTTACCATAGCTAAGATATGGAACCAACCCAGATGCCCCTCAGTAGAAGAATGGATCAAGAAATTGTAGTACATACACACAATGGAATTCTATGCCTCCATCAGAAAGAATGACATTGCTCCATTTGTTGGGAAAGGAAAGACTTGGAAAACTTTATATTAAGTGAAGTAAGCCAGGACCAAAGAAGCATAGGTCCCATCGTTTCCCTTATTTGCAATAATTGGTATATGTCTGATACAAGCAGAAAAGGTCAAATAAGATGATGTTAAACAAATGAACCCCAAGATAAGGACACAAGTGGTTTTTTTTCATTCTTGCTATTGCTTCTGACATATTTATAATGTACTATGTGATTTTTTTTGTTGCTTTGTATGTCCCTCCCCCACAGTATAACACTGTTTTCACTGTATTTGATGTTGGTATAATTTGGGGAGGAGAAGGGAAAAAACAAATTGTTTAAACAGGGATATAGACTGACTCGTTGCAACAATGAGATGTACAAGACACTATGTCGAAAAACGAACTTTACAATTTAGGCGGGGGTGGAGGGGTATAGTTGTAGAGATGGGAGGGAAAGGATGGTAGGGGGAAAACAAAGGAGGAAACAACAATGCTTGATAAGAAATGTACTTATTTCCTTTCTCATGTAACTGTAACCCCTCCTCTATACAGTATTCTCTCAATAAAAAACTTATTTAAAAAGTTCATATACTACTATCTGACTTAATCACATTGTGTGCAGACAAAGAAGGGTACAGTATTCCATTGGGTCACCAAAAATATTTCCCTAATTTACTTAAACTCATTTTACCAATAGAACCTCTAGAATAGTACCTTCATCATGTTAAGGTGAGATTTTTGTGAAAAAAAATTTGATGCAAATGCTGATAGTGTTGCTAATTAACATTCCCCCAATAAAAGTTACACAACTAAATTTGAAGTGTGACAATTCTAAATGTGTGTGGTACAATGAGAAAGGAATCATTCAAAAGTGTCCAATTAGAGGAAGAATTGCCTTTGATTCAGATTATATTTTTGGAATGTTGGATTATTTGAGAACATTATATTTAAATGAAGTGTTAAATTCTACTATACTCTGGATATCAGGTGTCCCCAAAAGCCTTGGTTCCCTTGGTGACACTGTGAGGAGCTGGTGGAGCCTTTAGATGTAGAGCCTAGTGGGAGGTCTTTACATCTTTGGGGTCATGCCACTGAAGCAGATAGAAGGACTTCAGCCATTCCTCTTCTTCTCGACTTCAATTTCTGGATATGCAATGAACAAGACTTCTCTAAGAACTCCCATTATAAGGACAACAGAAGCAAATGGTCATGGAATTAAACCTGCAAAGCTGCAAACTTTCTATATTATGTTTATTATCTCAGCCACTGCAGTAGGAAAAGCTAGCCAGTTTTAAATAAATCTAGTCAAATTCAAGTTTTATTACCAGGGACCTAATGCCATTTTAGAAAGGTCCTAGCTATTTTACCTAGGGAATATATTACAGTTGCTTCTCTTTTGTAGAAAGTACAAATTCAAGAATTGCTATGCATAGTATCTGATGAGCTTTGTAAATTGTCTGGTTCAAATATCACAGGAGACAGTGTGCCAAATGCATAACTTGGCTTTGGTCAGCTCTCCTTAGGATCTGAAAAAGGCATTGTGAAAATACCAGCACTTATTGGAATTTTGAATAAACTCAGTTGTTTCTGAAATTTTTCAGCAAGGAGAAGCACTTACTTCAAGAGCACACTTTGCCAAAAATCCCAGATTCTTTTTTTGTTTTTCTGACTGTCCTGGTGCTTGAACTCTGGGCCTAGGTGCTGTCCCTGAGCGTTTCAGCTCAAGGCTAGCGCTCTATCTTGAGCTATATAAGCGCCATTTCCAGATATCTGGTTGTTCACTGGAGATAAGAGTCTCATGGACTTTCCTGCCCAGGCTGGCTTTGAATCACTATATTCAGATCTCAGTCTCCTAAGCAGCTAGGACTACAAGTATGGGCCACCAGAACCCAGCTCCCAGATCTAATAAACACTTTATCTGGAATTGGTGACATGACATACCAACTACAGCATAGATAGTACACAGGGTGTGTACATGCCAGGGATCCAGGGCCTGGTGATTCTGATGATACCCAAAGGCCCAAAGCCTCAGAGCTGGACATGTTTAACAAATTTCAGAGTATCACATTAAATAATGCTTTTAATGAATTCCTGCATGACACATGGGCTGTAGTATTAAATAGCATTTTTTTTTGCTCCATGAAAGTATCATGAATCCATGAGTTATAAATTCTATAGCCCTTCAACAGATTTAGCTGTGGCAGAAAGGATGAGATAAAAGTTTCTTTCTTGCTATTGTTTCTAACATATTTATAATGCACCATGTGATTTTTTTGTTGCTTTGTATGTTCCTCCCCCACGGTATAACCCCTCTTTTCACTGTATTGGTTGTTGGTGCCCTGCATCTTGTATATACACAAGTGTATATACACTTCTCTAATTCGGGGAGGGGAAGGGAAAAAAACAAGGACCATTAAATATCGACCCATTGTAACAATGAGATGTACAAGACATCTTGTTGAAAAAGAACTTTCTAACTTTGTAGGTGGGTGGGGGGAGTAGTTGTAGAGGTGAGATGTAAGGGATGGTAGGTGAAAAAGAAAGGAGGAGGCAATAATGCTCAATAGGAAATGTACTCATTACCTTGCTCATGTAACTGTAACCCCTCTGTACAGCATTTTTACAATAAAAAAGTATAAAAAACTGTTAAAACTATTACTCTCTTCAGTGACTAATACTTTCAATAAAAGAAAACAAAAATATTACTGGTCCCTTCATGACCTTTGCTTAATAAGAATTCTCAATGCATAAATGTGAGATTAGCAATGTCTTCAACTTTGTTTTCCAATGTGAAAATTATATATTCATAGAAGGTTTAGCCTTAAACCCAATACTTTTCATGATGCATTTAAAGTTTAATCTTCTTTGAAAGAATAAATAAAATAATTCATATTTATCTGAATGTGTGAAATGGATGAACTATATGCTCCAGGCACTTTTAATTCTAAGAGGAATTTTAAGGCCCTTTAATATCAACTGAGTAAGTGATGACTTAAGAAGGTGAATTTCTCTTTGCATAAATTTTCCTTCACTTAGACGGGTAAAAACAGAATCTGCCAAAAAAAGAATTCTGCTTTTGATTCACAAAGAGATGTGAGCAACAGGGTCTTAATGGGGAAGGACATGGCAAAAACTCAAGAAAGTGGGTCTCACAAAACTCTCAGGAACTCACAATGTTGCTTTTGATGTCAAAAGTATATAAAATCCATATAGTTCATAAAATCATAGAGTTTAGGAAGAACGTCTGGTTTTCTGGTGGTTAATTGGAGATAAAGAGTCTCGTAGACTTTCTTGCCTGGGCTGGCTTTGAATCATGATCTTCAGATCTCAGCCTCCTGAGTAGCTAGGATTACAGGCGTGAGCCACCATTGCCTGGCTTATAACCAATAGTTTTATGCTTTTTGTGTTTCCCTGCTTTTGCTTTGGGCTTTGGTGCTAAGAATAAAACCTAAGGTCTCACTGATACTAGGCAAGTGTTCTATGTGCTGTGCTTTCTTCCAGCTTTATTAACAAGATTAACGGTAACAGCATGAATGCTTCAGGTTATTACAAGAAAAAACAATGGGCTTAGGTTTGGAAGAGCTGAATGCTTCCCTAATTTTAGACTTACTAGGATGCTTTCCTATAGTCACTTAGATTCACTTTATAATCCTGCTAATGTACCCTTATAATTTTAAGTGCTCAACCTATCCCTAATTCCTTAGTCTAATTCTTGACTAAAGCAGGAAGCAAATGGAAAGCATATCTACTTGCTGTGAAGCCAAGCAGATAGTACAGCCACAATTTCTGAAATTGAGGTTGTATAGTTCAGATTTTATAGCTACTTCCTGCCACGGGGGGAATCTTAATCTCCTCTCTACAAATAGTTGTAAGATCAAATGCCTCATAATCACTTCTTGCATTTTACCTCTGACACACTAAATTCCTTCTTTGTTTTTACATAGATCCCTGTCCACTCTAAATCTTTTCTACGTCCTGTCAGATGTCCCCAAAGTTTTTAGATTTCCCCTGAATTTTTGGTCAGTCCTGAATATAACCATACTTCCCTAGCTAGCCTCCTTCTGCCTTCATTTCTGCTATTTCATATCTCCCTCTCCCCATCTATTTCAAAAGCCCTTTTGTCTGGCTTCAACAGCAGCTGTCCAATTATATTGTGCCCTATTCCCTAACTGGCTGTCTTTTTCTCCTGTATTGAAGTAATTGCTGTTTATTATGAAATTAGAGTTCCTGCCATGTCAATATCTGCATGTCTGTTACATTCTCCCATGTTCTACCTTGTTCCCTAAAGTCAGAGCATTTGCCCACTGCTTATCTACGCTTGTCCTGTCTCCATTCTAGGAACTCCTATGCTTGTCCAATGTAACCCCACAAGGCTTTTCTACAATGAGAGCCAAGCAACATGTTGGACAGAAAACATGGTATGAATCTTGTAGGTTCCTGAGCTGCTGAAAAGTGCTCTGGCTACCTTTATGTTTGGTTTCCCTTTTCTAGATCTCTATTCCAAGATTCACATCAAAATCCTTTCAAGGATTAAATCTAATAGGGTATGTATACATACTTAAGCATATTACTCCAATCAGAAAACTTACTCTTTGATGCCTTCCAACAATTTGAAGTTTAAGTTATCTTCACTTCGGTCAAAGAAACCCTTATTGTCTATAAAGACCAAATGCCTTGGGTCATGTGTTCGTTGGACAATGTGGGCTAGAGTCACAGAACTGGGGTCACCACAGTTTGGTCTCAATCCATTCCGCACACAAGTATCTTCCTTGCGTGGTCTGAATCCACAGCAATTTGTATCTAAGCGATTATAAATCTGAAAATAGAAAATAAAAACAAAATCCAAGATGTTAAGGGGGTAGAAAACTTGAGAAAATCAGATTTCCAAAGAGCTGGGGATTTCTGGCTTTGAGGTTCATTTAATGCTAGGCAACAGTCAGAATAAATCCAACATCCATGCCTTCTGACTCATCCATGGTTCTAAGCATTTGCAGCTTCTGGTAATAGCACTAAAGTCAGATAAGCCAAATTAGGTATCTCCACCCTAAGTATTTAGAGTTCCCACTGACCACACAGGCAGACATGTGGCCAGAAGAATCAGCCCTCAGGATGATGACACCGTTACACTTTTACATATGATATTTTTGAGCCCTTCAAATGGGAATATAGGAAATCTGTCAACTCATTGGTTCTAAAAAAGACTACTGTTTCAGATTTCAGTATTACTGCAGCTAGCCTCAAATAATACAGAAGAAGCTGGGCATCAGTGGCTCATTCCTGTTATACTAATTACTGAGGAGCCCAAGATCTAAGAATCATGATTCAAAGGGACAGCGCCCAGGCCCAGAGTTCAAGCCCCATGACTGACAAAAAAAAAAAAAAAAAAAAAAGCCAGCAAGAGAAGGAAAGTCCACGAAATTATCTCCAATTAACCACCAAAAAGCTGGAAGTGGAGTTGTAGCTCAAGTTCTAGAGCACTAGCCTTGAGCAAAAATGCTCAGGGACAGCAATCAGGCCTTGAGTTCAAGTCCCCCGACAAGCATATGTGCATGTGTGCACGTGTCCATGCACACATGCGCATGTGCACACACACACAATAATAATATAGAAGCGATCTGTTGAAAAGACAGACGATCAATAATGAAGTGTTACCCAGATGAAGGTCACAGAGAGATTCTGAATAGTAAGCAAAAAGCAAAACGATGGTGGCTTGCAGCTTATTCTTAGAATAAACTATAGAAGAGATACACAGATTCATTGGAAAATTGTGTCATTCAATTTCTATAGGGAAATGAAAACAGTTAATAGTATGAAAAAATTCTTTTTAATAAGTGTGAATTAAGTATATTAAATCTCTGCTCTCACACTTGTTAGCTCTGTAAAATTGTGAAGATTTCTTCATATGACTAATCCCCTATTTAATTTCCTGGGCAATAGGAATGATGATATTTATGTTACACAGTTGGGGTATATTTGCTGTCATAAATTGGGAGATCATAAAAGTTTACCAAAGGTTCATTTATCAAATGTGAAGGTCCTATATTGGCACTATTGGGAAGTGGTGGAAATTTTAAAAGATGCCCTCTAGTAAGAGGTCTTAAGTAGTGGGGAGTGGCTGAAAAGGGATTTTGGGTTCTAACCCAACCACTTCCTATCTCATTTTCTTCCCTGTCATGATACATATGTTCATAATTTTACAGATGTTTCATAACTTTGTTTAACTTATTATTTATTTATGGCAGTTCTGGGATTTGAACTCAAGGTCTTGAACTTGTTACACAATTGCTCTACCACTTAAGTCACCATAACTCTTTTTACTTTATTTTTCAGGCCAGTCTCAGGCTGATCCTTTCTAATTCTTAGCTACAGCACAAAGATCTACCATATTGATCACATGTGTTCAAAATTTAACTTTTAAGGACAACTCTACTAAAAATTTATTTTTTAATATTTATGGAAACTTTAATGTTAAGATGATGAGAACAAAACTAGTTGTCCAAAGCCACATAATTTGTATAGTTAGATTTGTATAGTTAGTTTAACCAGAGAATAATCAGTACCCATTCATAACTGCTTGCTGAGGGGTTAAGACAGGTTATTAACTTTTTTTCTGGCTAACTCTTGTTATATATTATGCTTTTTTATTGCGAAAATACTGTACAGAGAGGTTATGTACGGGCAAGGTAATGAGTACATTTCTTATCATGCATTGTAGCCTCCTCCTTTGTTTTCCCTTCCCATCCATTCCTATCCTCCCCCTGGCCCCCCCACCCCGACCCAATCCTCCTCCCCCCACCTGCACCAAAGTTGTAAAGTTCACTTTCAACATAACGACTTGTACATCTCATTGTTGCAATGGGTCCACCTGTATCCCTATTTAAACGATTTTTTTTTACCCTTCCCCTCCACAAATTATACCGACATCAAATACAATGAAAGCAAGGGTTATACTGTGGGGGAGGGACATACAAAGCAACAAAGAAATAATCTTATAAATGTGTTAGAAACAATTGCATGAAAGAAAAAAAACTATTTGAATACGTATCTTAGGGTTCATTTCCCTAACATCAACTTATCTGACCTTTTCTGCTTGACTCAGACATATACTAGTTATTACAAATAAGGGAAACCATGGACCTATGTTTCTTTGAGCCTGGCTTACTTCACTTAACATAATTTTTTCCAAGCCTTTCCATTTCCTAACAAATGGGGCAATGTCATTCTTTCTGATGGAGGCATAGAATTCCACTGTGTATATATACCACATTTTCTTGATCCATTCATCTACTGAGGGGCATCTGTGTTGGTTCCATATCTTAGCTATAGTAAATAATGCTGCAATAAACATAGTCGTGCTGGTAGCTTTAGTGTGGTCTTGTTTGTGAACATTTTGGTAAATGCCCAAAAGTGGGATTGCTGGAGCTCTATGTGGAGTCTTTTGAGGAACCTCCCTACTGCTTTCCAAAGTGGTTGAACAAGTTTACACTCCCACCAATAATAGTAAAGTTCCCTTCTAAGACAGTTTATTAATTTTAAGTGATAAGTTAAGACAATCAATTTTAGCAGCCAAGTGATCAATTTTGAGATCAAGGTATAACGTACATGAATATTTTACAGATTGAAATTATGCTTGAGCTAGAGCATTCATACCTCTGTCCAACTATAGACAACTGCAATAATAATTTTTAAGAATGATTATAAATTAATTTTATAATACATTATATACAAGAAAACTAAAATGAATAATACACATGCAGTTAACTCCTAAATTTTTCATCTCTCTCTCTCTCTCTCTCTCACACACACACACACACACACACACACACACACTATCACAAGGAAATAAAATTAGAGGAGTAAAAATTTCTTAATTACAGTTCTGTCTGCTAAGCTCCTTCTTCACTATTTTCATGGTTGTGGGGAAAGAAGTTGGATACCCATTTGTATTACTTCCACAACAAAGCTCTGCTAGTCAATTTTCCTTCACTATGAAAAGTATATGAGAAATCGAACTTATAAAGAGGAAAGAATTATTTGGGTTCTCAGTTTTAGGGCTTTCAGGTCATGACAACTTGGTCTTGCTTTGGTCTGTGGCACAAGATCATGGCAGAAGTGTGTTGGAATACTTTTAGTGTGGCATTGTGGGTGATCATTTAGGTAATTACTGAGGAGTGGGCACTTTATTATTTGTTTTCTTGAAAATGGCTTTTCTAATTGTGGTGAGGTAGAATCTCAATGTTATTTGATGGACATTTCTTTTATGGCTAGAGATGCTGAGCATTTCTTCATGTGCCTATTGGCCATTCTTATTTCATCTCCAGAGAAGTCTCTTTTTAATTCTTTAGCCCAAGTGTTAATGGGGTGGTATTTCTTTGAGGATTTGTTATTGGAGGGTTTAATTTTTTTAATTTTATTTTATTGTAAAGATACTGTACATAAGGGTTACATTTACATGAGTAAGGTAATGAGTACATTTCTAAGAATATTTTTGATATGAGACCCTTGTTTGTTTTATAGCAGCATTATTTACCATAGATAATATGTGGATTCAACACAGATGCCCCTCAGTAGATAAATGGGTCAAGAGGATATTTACACACAACGGAATTCTATGCCTCCATCAGAAGGAATAACATGGCCCCATTTGTAAAAAAAAAAAAAAAAAAAAAAAAAAAAGGAAAGATTTGGAAACAAATCATAGTAAGTGAAGTAAGCCAGACCCAAAGAAACATAAGCTCTGTGGTTTCCCTCATTTATAATGATTAGTATACGTCTAGGGTAGTCCTAACAGAGGTTCACAATAGCTAATAGCTATGTACGTATGACCATATAAAATGATGCTAATCAAAATGAACTCCAAGATATGGAAACAAGAGGTTTTTTTTGGGGGGGGGCGGTATTTGTGTTCTTGTTTTTTGATGTACTGTGTGAATAATTTCTTTTTTCCTTCATTTTTTTCTTTTGGTTTATCCCCTGTTGTCACTGTTTTTGGGTTTCATATCCTGTGTTTTGTATATATGTTTATCATATTTGAGGAAGGGAAGGAGAATAAAAAAAATGGTGAGACAAAAGACAAGGGGTGAACCAATGCAACAGCGATACTAACAAGACACTATGTTGGAAATGAACTTTAATCTTGGGGGAGGGGAGTGAGTGTAGGGGAAAAGAAAGTGGGAGAAAATGAGGGAGAGGGTAACAATGTTCAACAAGGAATATACTCATTATCTTATTTATGTAACTGTAATCCCTCTGTACATCACCCTTACAATAAAAGAAAAGAAAAGAAAATTTAAATTTAACAAGAAAAGAAGTACATGGGGAAAAGCTGCTCACTGCATGGCTGGGAAGTAAAGGAGAAGACTAGGGAGGGGCTGGAGTCTCACAGTCACTTTCAAAAGATCCACCCAATGAACTGAATGCCTCTCATTAGGGCCACCTGGTTATGGTTCCAATACTATCCAATACCACAGGCCTCCTTGGATGTTTAAGATCTCAGCTATAAACCAGATGTGGTGGTACATTCTTTTAATTCCAAGCTATTATGGAGTGAGAGTTAGAAGCATTATGAGCTTAGATCAGCCCAGGCTAAGTTAGCAAAACTCTATCTCAAAACACAAAATGTCCGGAGATATAACTCAAGTGGTAATTGGCTTGGTTAGCATGCTGCTTACAAGGGAATTCAGTCCTCAGAATATTAAATATATTGTTACATATGATGAGCTCTTCCAAGATAGGCTTTAACTTTGTCACTTCTATAAATATAAAACTTTTCTATTTTAAACTACATGAAAAGTTACATTTGGAAAATACTTACGTAAATCATCTTTTTCCACAATGGCAACATAAGATTGTTTCCTACAGAGTATTTTTAAAGTGTTCTTTCTGTCTGATCTAATTCTGAATCACTCAGCAGTCTGGTGATTTCACCACTTCCCTGACAGACGGTGATGCTATACAAGTCTAACAGACATTATTGCTGAAAATGGGCTTGTGTTTTCTTCTACAAAATGTTGCCCCTTGTTCTATTCAGATCCACACGAGGACTTGGAGGAAATATTATCACATACAGAGTATATGTATATATGTGTGTGTGTGTGTGTGACTTTGTATTATGTGTGTGGTGTATGTGAATGTGTGTTGTATTGTGGTATGTGTGTGCTATATGTGTGTGGTTGGTATGTGAGTATATGTATGGTGTCTGTGTTGAATTTATATGTGAAGGTATGTGTTGTATGTTGTGTGTGATATACGCTGTGTGTATATGCCTAGAGACTTAAACTAAGACTATAAACCCTCAAATAATCTGTTTACTCTGCTTTCCTGATCTTCAGTTGTAGTGAATTATGTGTTTGGATTATTGCTTTTGTCTAGCCAAGAGTTTATATACCTCTTAAATCATACTCTCTGAATCTTCTCTAAATTTTGTTTATAATCTTCCTTCCAAACTCCCATTCATTTTACCAAAAATCCTTTGGCTACAAAAGTATAATCCACTCCCTTAAATCCAGTATCATTTTGCTTGGCAGGTGATTTAGTTGTAGATTGAGTGCATTTCTGCTTATTTTGAAGACAGCTGGTCTATTTTTAAAACCTAATAAAGCACAGTCTACATAGCTATGAGTCCATAATGCACTTTTAATATACTTATTTAGTGCACACATTAAAACAATCATTCCATTTAAGTACCTCATGATTAAACACTGTAGTTCACACCTAAGTGTCTATGTTCTTAGGTAATTATCTTACAAAGAAGGCTGTTGGGGGATATACTTTCTCTGCTAAGCAATTCTGAATGTTAATTATTATAACAACTTGCTTTCAAGAAAGAGAAATTTTCTTGCAAAACAGACCTTGTGCATTTGGGTACAATTGCCAACCACTATCTCCGACAAAAAGCATTCTTTCCTTTTATGGGGAAATATAGCTTTTCCATGTTTACCTAACTAAAATTATACTGAAAAATATTCAGGTGTTCCAGCCAATTTATTTTTGGTTTTCAGGATGAGATATTTTTAGATATATTTCCTTTTTGAGATATTATTTTATTCAATTTTATTTTGGTTGTGCTGGGTTTGCCTATAGGAAAAAGTATCTTATGAATGACTCATTATAGCACCCAAGTAATGGCACCTATGTCCCAATGACTTGGATCCCTGAGACCCATTAAAAATCTGCAGAAACCAAACAAAAGTGCTGGAGTAATATTAATATCAAACTTCAAACTCTACTACGAAGCCACAGTAATAAAAACAAAAACTTGGTACTGGCATAAGAACAGCCTGAGGACAAATGCACTAGAACTGAAGACCCAGAAATGCAGACCTAAACTTTGATAAGGAAGCCAAAAAACAGGATGGAAAAAACACAGCCCCTTCAAAAAATGGTGCCAGCAGAAGTGGCTATATTCATGTAGAAAACTGAAGTTATATCCTTATATATCACCCTGCACCAGAATCAATTCCAAATCGATCAAAGACCTTAAGGTAAGAGCAGTACCCTGAAAACATTACAGGAAGGAATAGGGGAAACACAAGGGCTCCTTGGCACAGATCAAAACTAACTTTCTTTCTTTCTTTCTTTCTTTCTTTCTTTCTTTCTTTCTTTCTTTCTTTCTTCCTTCCTTCCTTCCTTCCTTCCTTCCTTCCTTCCTTCCTTCCTTCCTTCCTTCCTTTCTTTCTTTCTTTCTTTCTTTCTTTCTTTCTTTCTTTCTTTCTTTCTTTCTTTCTTTGTTGGTCATGGGGCTTGAACTCTGGGCCTGAATGCTGTCCCTCAGCTTTTCAGCTAAAGGCTAGCACTCTACCACTTGAGCCACAGTGCACTTCCAGTTTTCTGAGTGGTTTATTGGAGATAAGAGTCTCACAGCCTTTCCTGCCTAGGCTGGCTTTGAACCACAATCCTCAGATCTCAGCCTACTGAGTAGCTAGGATTACAGGTGTGAGCCACTGGCACCCAGCTCAAAACTTTCTTAATAAAGACCAGAAAACACAGCAAATCAAAGAATTGTTGGATAAATGGGATTGCATGCAACTGCAGAGCTTCTTCATAGCAAAGGACAGATATAGCAAAATAAATAGAAGCCCACAGATTGGGAGATCTTCACTAGTCATACAACAGACAAGGGTGTCATATCTAAAATATACTTAGAGCTCAAAAAATTAAATCCTACAAAAAAATCCTCAAAGAAACAGCCACCTCATTAATAAGTGAGCTAAAGTCTTAAACAGAGGCTTCTCTAAAGAGGAAATAAGAATGACCAATAGATACATGAAGAAATGCTCAATGTTTCTGGCCATAAAAGAAATGCAAACCAAAACAACACTGGGATTCCACATTGCCCCAAATTGAATGGCCATTATTAAGAAAGCTAATAACAACTGGATGCTGGAGGTGATGTGGCCAAAAGGGAATGCTACTACATTGTTGGTGGGAATGTAAACTTATTCAAACACTCTGGAAAGCAGTATGAAGTTTCCTCCAAAGACTAAACATAGAGCTCCCTATGACCCAGCAATCCCACTCCTGGGCATTCAACCAAATGACTACAAACAAGGCTATACTAAAGCTGCCAGCACAACCATATTCACTGCAGTATTATTTACCATAGCTAAGATATGGAACCAACCCAGATGCCCTTCAGTAGATGAATGTATCAAGAAAAAATGGTGTATATAGACACAATAGAGTTCTGTGCTTCCATCAGAAAGAATATCATTGCCACATTCATAAGGAAATGAAAAGACCTAGAAAAAATTATATTAAGCTAAGTAAGCCAGGTCCAAAGAAAAGTAGGTTGCATGGTTTTCCTTATTGGTAATAACTAGAATATGTCTATGGTATGCTTAACAGGGAATCACAATAGCTCAATTACTAAATACATAGGACCATATATAATCAAGTGTATTATAATGAACTCCAAGAATTAGAAACAGGAGGTTCTTATTATGTCCTTATGCAGTTATTTCTATTTTTTTCTGGTTTAGTTTTCTGTACCTTTTGTCTTATATATAAGTCTATTTGATTCATGGAAAGGAAAGGTAATCAGAAACAGCAAGAAAAAGGATGAACTAATGCAACAATGGTAGTCACTAGAGACAATGTTGGAAATGAAATATACAACTTGTGGGAGGGGAACAAGGAGAGAAAGGTAAGTAGGAGAAAATGAAGGAGGGAGTAACTGGAAAGAAATGTACTTGTTACCTTATTTATGTAACTGTAATCCCTCCCCCTTTATTGCCTTTACAGTAAAGTTATTAAAAAATCTATAGAAATCAATCAGATGCTGGTGACTCACACCTGTAGTCCTGTATACTAATGAGACGCATCCAGAGGATCAAGGTTTGAAGCCAATTGAGGCAGAAAAGTCCTTGGAGTTTTAAGTGGAGATGTCATCTTCAGTTAACCAGCAAAAAGCTGGACTGGCAGCATTGCTCAATTGATACAGGACCTATCAAGCATCCCAGCAAGCTTAATAACTTGAATTCAAACTCCGATACCAACAAAACAGAAACCTTTAATGACTGGTACTACAATAGTCACTGCTAGTAAGTCAGGAAGTACAGGTGTAACCAACTTCCTCCCGCAAAGTCCCTCAGCTTACAAAGGACAGTACTCAGGACTCAACCCAGTTGCTCCTGACTTTGAGTCCCTGGGTGTCTCTGGTGAAGCCTCCAGAGCATGAGTAGCTTGTGCACTGGCAAAGAATGTTAGATGATGTGCCATTGGTCCATATTGGCTTATAGAAGTTTCAGCTGAACCTCCATGCAGAACTTTATGAGAGCTCATGTATAAGAGACCTTCTGGTAAGATGTAAGAACCAGGAAGTATCAGCTAGAAAAAAGCAATGGTGCCAATGGCTCACTAAAATCCTAGCTACTAAGGAGTTTGAAAGGAGCAGGAAAGGCCATGAGACTCTTATTTCCAATAAACTACTCAAAAACTCCTAAATTGACTGTGTGGTTCAACTGGTAGAGCATTTGCCTTGAGAAAAAAAGAATCTCAGGGACAGTGTCTAAGCCAAGTTCAAACCAGGACTGGAAAAAAAATTAAATGAAAAAAAAAACAAAGGTATCAGTATAGAAAATCTAAAGATAGCTGTAAAGTAACAGACACTATTAAAATAGTGCCTCTCTATAGAGACTGTTTTGATAAAATAATTATAATAATATAAATGCTGGAGAAATGAACATTTAAAAATATGAAATACCTAATAAATTTTTAGATTCAGTGGATAAAATTGCTCCATCACAATGCTAACAAATTTCTACATGCTTATTTGCAATGTTGGTGTTTGTTTCATCCTGGTCTGACACACTACACAGCACAGTCCAAGAATACATCCCTGGAAAGTGAAGAACCACATGGACAGTTAGTCTGGTATCTATAAATACATGCTAAAGACAGGTGTGCCTGTGGGCCTCCTCGTATCCTCAGTGGAACTGGAAGAAAAGCAGAAAGCAAAGGAGCAAGGGAGCTAGGATCATGGGGTATCATGAATAAAAACAGTCTGAGGCTGGGCTGTGGTAGTTCATGCCTGTAATCCTAGCTACTCAAGAGGATGAGATCTGAGAATCAAGGTTCAAAGCCAGCCCAGGTAGGAAAGTCTGTAAAACTTATCTCCAATTAAGTATCCAAAAAGCAAGAAGTGGAGTTGTGGCTCAATTGGTAGAGCCCTGAGCACAAAAGCTCATGAAGAGCACTCAGGCACAACAACAAAAACAATACACACACACACACACACACACACACAAACATACACATGTACACACACAAACAATCTGAATGTACCTGAAAGCTGAGAGAAAACAAAATTAGGTCCGTCTACCTCAAATAAGACACTGAAGACCCAGTATCCAAATCTTTTTCTCATTTACTAGTTTTAGTTAAATCACATCAACATGTGCACTTTTCCACCCTTTTTAAGAGTCTATATGAACTTAGATCCACTTGTGTACATCTTAATTTGTATTTCTGGTTTCGTGAGTCAGTATCATATACTTCTCATCGTATCTTTTCAAACTACATATTTTTGCCAATTTAAACTATTTATCTTTAGAAAGAAAACTGAACTTTGAAGAAAGAAAGCCAACATATTTAATAAAATATGTAATAGGTAGAATTTAGCAATTAGTCATAGTAATTCACAAAAGCCCATTCAATGAATGACATTATTGAGTGGCTTTTGCTGAAAGTTGCCACTTATTTAGTATTCAGCTAGTTACAAAGCTTCTCCAAGGGACTGTCCTGTGCTAGAAAAAATCAAATCAACAAAAGGACAGTGTCCTAGCCCAATAGAATTTATTTTATTTTTTTTATTTTTTGGGGGGGGGGGTCCGGGCATGGGGCCTGAACTCTGGGCCTGGGCACTGTCCCTCAGCTCTTCAGCTCAAGGCTAGCACTCTACCACTTGAGCCACAGTGCCACTTCCGGCTTTTTTCTTATATGGTGCTGAGGAATCGAACCCAAGGCCTCATGCATGCAAGGCAAGCACTCTACCACTGAGCCACCTTCCCAGCTCCCCAATAGAATTTTTTAAGTAATACAGAGTGAAAAAATTACAAAGAAATGGGAAGGGAAAATGCTAATCATTGTCAATTGGTTGCTAGTATAATGGTTTGAACTCAGGGCCTGGGCACTGCCCTTCATCTTTTTTGCTCAAGGCTAGTATTCTGACACTTGAGTCACAGTTCCACTTGTGGCTTTTTGGTGATTAATTGGAGACAAGGGTATCAAGGACTTTCCTATCTTGACTGACTTCACACCAAGATCCTCAGATTTCAGCCTTCTGAGAAGCTAGAATTGCAGGTGTGAGCCACCAGTACACAGCAACTTTTTTCCTTCCTTGCTTCTGTCTTTCCTTCTTTCTTCTTTCTTTTTCTTTCTCCTAATTTCACTAAGCATGGGTCATGAATTCTAATACCTCATAGAGAACCGGCCATATGCATTGCCTGTAATAAGCATTTGATAAATACTCCGAAAACAGCCATGACCAAAATAATAAAAGAAAATTCTTTTTTCTAATTAGCAACTTGCTGGCAGATAACTCTGACTCTAACTTACTTCACTGGACATCTCATTTGACTTTTAAAAATGCTTGCAGAAAAAATCATTTTCCACAAGAGTCTTAATTATTTTTAAAAAGGCAAAGTCAGTGATACTATTATCAGCATCCCCTCAGCATAGACAGATACAAAACATATGTGCTTATTTATCACCTACTCACATAGGAAAATCTTTTTGTTTCATGTTTGTCTAATATAAGCCAATGTGTGTATATAATATAAGCCTTACAAGTGGGATTAGAGTTGGATCCATGTTGTCTATTGAGTGTGTCAAGGTACATTTTGGAGACCATGGACAAGAGCAACCTGACAAACCCACAGTCCCCGGGGGACTTGTTATACAGATTTAACTTCCTACCCTGGGAGCTATTCAAAGCTAAAGCCCACAGTGCTTCTCCCCTTCTCTTGCCTGCACAGTAGCATTTGAGATCTCTCACCTCATGAAACAATGGATTTCATTTTGTTCCTTGCTGCCATGGTAACAGGTACCTGCTAACTCAGTCAGTATGCAAATGTGACTTGCAGAACCACTGATGAAAGATGAGAAATGTAAAATGTGTTAAATGTGAATCTAAGAACGGGCCCAGGCTCCTTGTATCTCTGCTTTTCTAAACAGCAAGCTCTGCTCTATTCAAATTCCATTGTAAAAGTTCACATTTAAAAATAAATCACTGTCAATATATAAGAAACTCTACTTTCTTCCATTACCAAATCTCAAGTAAAGACATAGTAATGGTTCTTTGTGAATGAAAAAAATAAGATTAATGTTATAATATATTTGGATCTCGTTCTGTAGATGCCAAATTTAAAAATCCATGCCCCATACCCCTGGACAAGTACCAGAAAGAAGCTAAGTGCTGTTCCACAGAAAGACTCTGGAAAGAGTCACTAGGAAAGTAACAATCTATTTTTAGTGAAAGAATATTCATATTCTATAATTTGAACAAGTAGTGCTGAATGAAAATAACCTTTACCGAACAGATACCTATGTTCCTGTGAAGATTTTAAAAGACCAATCTTACATTTCATAAAATTTTGATTGATAGATGAATTTATATTAAACAAAGAAACCTAAAACTCAAATAAAATAAGTATAATCTAAGATTTTCTTAAAATTATTTCATTTAACCAAGTGAACTATTTTTTCATTCTTATCATTAAGTAGGATTGTAAGAAAGGTAGAAATCATGTTCATTTGTATCTGAAAAAAATATTATCTCTGTGAAGATGTCTCTTTCTTAACGTTTTGTGTACTAATATAGACAGGTTTTATTAATCTTTCTTTAAATTTTATTTCTTCTTCTGTTAAACTGAAGATCTGGTGATATTTAAGAGAATCTAATGTCAGAAACCTCTCTAGGCTCATATTTTAAATCAACCTCATTTCTCTTTTAAAAACTAAATTCTGACAAATTGATTCTTTACTTGACATTACAAATAAATTTGGCTTGAGTTAACTATTTTTTAAAAAATTATTTTCACATATCCACATATAATTTCCTATACTAAGATGTGTTTGTTGCTATGCTCTTTGAACTATCAAATTGTAAATAAAGCCTTTATGCAACCTGGTTACAAAATTTTACAGCACACTGCGCATAGTATCTTATGCCTATAATCTCAGCTACATGGAAGGTAAAGATCCAGAAGATTGTGATTTCCCAGCAAGGTTGGCTAAAGCATGAGACTTCATCTCAACAAACATGCCCAGCATGACAATAATATGCCTGTCATCATAGCTACATATTAGGCAATAAGTAAAAGAATCATGATCTAAGGCCATCTTGGTAAAATCTCTATAACGTATCCATAGAATAGTCAAAGCAGAAAGGGCTAGAGATGTGTCTCAAGTAGAAGAATGCCTGCCTAGTAAGTATGAGGTCCTGAGTTCAAGTATTGCCAAAAAAAATAATTTAAACCAACACAAGGAAAGCATTTTACATCATAAAATGTATAGTTATCAAAATAATCTTAAACTATGCCTGTCATTTTTCCCATATCACAAATGAATTAAAAGTATCAAAGAGAGTTAATACTGTTAAGGTGCTAGACCCAGTATAGTAAGTGAATCTGCTTCACTTACCATAACACTTCCCATGCAGGAAAGACAATGACCTTACTTTTCCTGGAGGTCACCTTAGAGGCAACCTCTTGCCTCAAAGTGGTATTCACTGTGTGTCATCGACTCCAACATGCATTGTGTTTGTAAAGCATGCCTTCTTAATAAATACTTCTTGCAAACATTGAAAGACTGAACACTGGTTGCAGGATGGCACACCTATCAAGAGCTTACTTACAAAGTACAGGTCATTGACTTTGAAAAGATATCTAATCAAGCTAGACTTCCATATTTTCCCTGAGCTTTGCCTTATAAAATCTCAAACTCTTGGTCTGGGGAGGTGGCTCAGTGGTAGAGCGCTTGCCTTGCATGCCTGAGGCCCTGGGTTCCATTCCTCAGCACCACATAAGCAAAAAAGAAAAAAGCCGGAAGTGGCGCTGTGGCTCAAGTGGTAGAGCGCTAGCCTTGAGCTGAAGAGCTGAGGGACAGCGCCCAGGCCCAGAGTTCAGGCCCCACAACTGGACCCCCCCCCAAAAAAAATAAAATAAAATCTCAAACTCTCAACACTATAGAATCTGAGAATCACAGAAATGTGATATCTGGCAGTAACTAAGTATGCTCCTATCCCTCCCAAACCCACCCTCCTCTCAGTTTTCCTAGTTACATAGGTGCTTGCTTATTTTTTCTGAAAAGCTATCGCAGAACAGTGATGATCCAAACTTGGTGATTCCAGGATGCTGGGTACTCTTAAATAATGAATAGGAGTCCTCTATTATAAAGGTTATTTAGCATATCAAAATAAAAGCTGAGAATTTTCAAATTGCTATATATCAAATTCACTGCGAAACAACCTTACACATGTTAATACAAAACAAGTACTATGGGAAATTGAAATACCTTTTTTTAGTGAGAAGTAGAATTGTTCTTTCAAGTTAGGTTTTAACCCTTCATCCCAAACAAATACATGAGAGCTTTCCCTCAGTAAAAACATGGCACTGTTAGATACAATACATGTGACTGCTTTATACATTCTTGTCAACCAAGGCACCAAAAGTGTTGTCACACAGATGTACTTACAGGTAATAATTACTAAAAATGTTTTCTTTTTTAATTATCTTTAAGTAGTTATGCAAAGGGGTTGCCATTCAATGTCAATTTATAAGTGCAATGCATCTTGATCAGTGTCACCTCAGTTCATCATTCTCCATCTCCTTCCCAACCCCACCATTTTCTCCCCTTCTTCCCAATACCACCTATCAATTTTCCTAGTTTCACAGCATATATACTGAAAAATAGGAATGCATTTTCCTTCCCTTGACTTCATTTATCTCTCCCTCCCCTTGACCTCCATCTCTCACATCCCAAGTGCCACATTGGTTTTTCTAAGGAATTACATCATTTGAATTCATCTCTACACATAATACACTTCCATTAATGTTTGTGTCCTTGCATTTGACCTTGTATGTGTTTACTTATGTATTTACAAATTAGATCTAACTTCCACCCATGAAAGAAGACATTTATCATTTGTCTTTCTAGGCCTCACTTACTTAACATAAAAATTTTAATTTCTATTGCTTCACCAAAACATTCTTAAAAGAATTTGACATTTGGAGGAGGAATGGGTGGGGGGGCGGGGGGGAGGCTGGGAAGGTATGGGAAGGGGAAACAAAGGAGGAGGCTACAATGCTTAATAAGAAATGTACTCATTATCTTGTCCATGTAATTGTAACTCCTCTGTACAGTATTTTCACAACAAAAAATAAATAAAAATTTAAAAAAATACCAACATGGAAAACACAAAAAAAAGTCTCAATGTTGTTATGAAAATATCTTTGTCCTATGGACTCCTTGAAAAGCCCACAAAAGTCATTGCCCCCAAAACAGTCTCATTTAATGTGAACATATACATTTCATGTATTTCTTTTTTTTTTTTTTTTTTTTTTTTGCTTATGTGGTGCTGAGGAATCGAACCCAGGGCCTCAGGCATGCAAAGCAAGCGCTCTACCACTGAGCCACCTTCCCAGCCCCATTTCATGTATTTCTTAATGAGATATATTCATAAACAACAATGCAAATATGGCTCAGAAAAGCATGAGACAAATGTGGTCCTTGTTCTAGTCTCACACTGGTGAAGAAGCTCCTAGGTAACCTTTCATTTTCTCTCCCTGAGTCTATTTCTCCCTTAACCTATAGTGAGCCATACCAGTTTCGAAACTTTTGCATACAAATATATATGTAATGCATAGATACACAGCAGTGTATTAATAGGAATACCTCAGAGAACATGCAAGTTTTTCAAACCTTAGATTCTGGTAAATATCAGGCATTGAGGTACCAAGTTTTAAATTTGTTTCCTACACAATAATACTGAGGTCTAATACATAGACTCCATTTCCCCTGGAAAATGCTAGTCAGAAAGTCTCTGATTCAATGACACAATATTAGTAAAAACACAATACAAACCTGATAACTGATGTGTCAAATTGCCTATGAATTTCAAATGGCTATTTATGGATTCACATACGCTTTTCCAGATCCCTAATCTCTTCAGCAGCAATTTGGAATTACACTTATGACTGAAACATACCAACTAGGCACTAAGGTGTTTCAACATAGTTGAAACTATGGTTGTCTTGGATATACAAGACTAAGAAAATAACATATTTGACTGGATATTTTTCCCCTTAAACTAATACAAGAGCAAAGACCTATTTGACCAATTGCTTAGTTTGCATTTTATATAGATAAAGCTTTAGGACAATCAATAACAGGAATTTCTGTGAAACAATGCTAAATAACAAGTATAAAAATAAAGTTGTACTAAAATATGGCCCAGTAACCTAGGCATATATTCACAAGAAATGGCATTGCTGTTTCAAAGAGACAACTACATGATCGTGCCTACTGCAGCATTATGATCAGAAGCTAAAATAGCAGAGTGAATAAAGTAAATGCAATATATATTCACAATGGAGTATTATCCAGCCATAAAAGTTGTGAAATCCTGGCACGGGACAACAAGTAAGTCAGACACAGAAAGACAAGAAGCACATGTTCTCCGGTGGAAGCTGAAAGAATTGATGTCATCGAAGTTGAAGCTGGAGAATTTGAGGAAAGGGAGGATGGGAAAGTGATACTGACAGACAGGAAGAATAAGATAATGTTCTCTCACACAATAAGGTTGACAACAATTAACTGAATATTTTCAGAGCTAGTAGAGTGGATTTTAAATAGTCTTAACAGAAATAAATGATAAATGTTGAGATTATAGATGGACCAATGACCCCAATCTGATCCTTTCATATTAGTTGAAATTTCATATTGAGTTAAAATTTCATATTGAGCTGAAATTTCATATTGTGTTGAAATTCCATAGTGTATTTGATAAGTATGTACAATTAAGTGTTGATTTAAAAGTTTTAATTATGTAAAAGAAAAAATATTTATAAAATCTGAAGGATTTCTTTTAGAAGCAGATTTCTGAGAAATAAACTGGGGAGATAGATACACTTTGAGGCAGATCACTCAAAAGGACGGGCATGTTGACATACACCTATAATCCCAACAAGTGAGAAGCTGAGGCTCAGGGGCTACAGAGTGAGACGCTGTCTGAGAAAGAAACAATAATAAGAATAATATGCTCAGATACACCAACAAACTGACTGCAGAGGCCAAGTGGCTAATAAACTGGGCCTCTATGGTAAGCATCGGTCAGTGTGTGGATAAGTAACTTTCTCCCCAGTGTTTCTAACATGTTCGTTCTGTGAAGTAAGAGAATGTGGTCTCTAAAAGTCAAGTCACCACTAGAAAAATGGTCTTAAACCTCAAGGAAGACTCATAACTCAGAGCCTTTTTATTTACTTCCCCATCAGTCATATGCTTAAGGAGAATTTTAGCACCAGAAGTATGTCATTCAAGGCCGATAAAATAAGAACCCAATCTGAGTACCCATGGCTCACAGTTGTAATCCTAGCTTCTCAGAAGACTGAGAACAGAAGTTGTGAAGTTGAAAGCCAGCCCA
This sequence comes from Dipodomys spectabilis, assembly GCF_019054845.1. Lineage (NCBI taxonomy): Eukaryota > Metazoa > Chordata > Mammalia > Rodentia > Heteromyidae > Dipodomys > Dipodomys spectabilis. The sequence goes on from NW_024871113.1 coordinate 7,949,129, forward strand.
GGCAGAAAAGTCCAGGAGATCCTTACCTTCAATTAACCAGCAAAAAGCCAAAAGTGGAGGTTCAAGTGGTAGAGCACCAGCCTTGAGGGAATGAGCCAGGCGAGATTGCAAGGCTATGAATTCAAGCCCTAGGACCAGTACAGCAAAATAACAACAATAAAAACAAACAAACAAAAACCCATTTGAAGAATAGGCCAATGAAATTCTGCTGTTAGTTTTCTCTCATCCCCAGATGAGAAGGCTATGGTTTGATCCCTTGTTGTCACTGTACTTGATATTTACCCAGTGTATTGTATATATATTTATCTGAGTTAGGAAAGGAAAGAGGAACAACAAGATGGTGAGATAAATGACAAAGGGAGAACCAAGGCAACAACAATACTCACATGACAATATGTTGGAAATGCACTTTACCACTTGCAGGGAGGGGGGCTTGGAGGAGGAAAAGTGGGAGAAAATGAAGGAGGGGGGTAACAATATTTGAAAAGAAATGTACTCACTACCTTATATACATAACTGTGACCCCCCTCTGTACATCATCTTGACAAAATTATATTCTTTTTTAGAAAAGGCCTAGTTGACCTGATCAGAGAGAGATTTTGGGGACCTTTGAGATCAGACATTGTTGGAAAGGGCAAAAATCATGCTTGTAATTGTTTGTGAGTGATGGGCACATAGGTGTCCATTGTAGTATCTTGTCAACATTTGGATGTGTTTAACTTTTCCATGATGTTTTTGGTGCTAGGGATTGAACCCACATTGGCATACTATATATGCCAATCGCATGCTTTCCCACTCAGCTACATCACCAAACTGAGTAGATTTTAGTGCACTTCAACATTTAAACATTATTTTCTAATCAAATAGAAACTTTAGGCAGTTAAATGAAGAGAGGAAAAGTGGGCAACCATAGTTATAACACTCAGTGTATATATGTGAAAGTGGAGCAGGTAACTTGAGGCAATGGGTGACATTTGGGACAAGTTGAAGAGAAGATCAAAAGGTAACATTGAATACGTTGCATTGTATTCATTAACTGATATGTTGAATTGAAACCTCTCTGTACAACTACTTAAACATAATAAAAGCCTTAAAATATAAAGAAATTGAACCTCTTAGACTAAGTTTTTTGGCCAGAGATTATATGATAAAAAGGAAGTAGGAAAGATTAATCTGGCAATGATTTGCTCATGAAATGATATCTAAGACTGAGAAAAAGAAATCAGTTGTGAACCTCTTACAGTGTCTCAGCATACATTGGAAAGAGTCTCTTAAAATGATAATAGAATTGGTAACAGGAAGAGTAGTTCATGATTTCAAAGAATTGTCAAAGTTTGCCACTGCTTGACTATGAGGCACAAAGCAAAGAAAGATTAAAAGATGACACAAAACATTCAAATATGCCATATTTTAAAATAGTAATATAAAAATAATGAAAAAACAGGTAAGCCAAGAGGGCAAATCATTTAAAGATGGGTTAACTACTTTGCTTCCAAGCAACAAATTTCAGACGGTGCAGTGTCCAATTACTACTGTTAGCAAATTATTTAGCTACTCTGGCATAAAAATGAAACCATACTACTCTCTACCAAAAAGGAATGGTGTATTTAAAAATAAGGTATCATAAATTCACCATAGAATATTGGGGGGAAACGAATAAAAATAAATAAACTGGCATGATGATACATGACTGTATTGCCAGCACTAGAAGTAACTGAGGCAGGAAGATTTTGAGTTCCAGGCCAGCCTAAGCTACATAGTGAGTCCTTGTCTCAGAAAAAAGAAAGTCAGATCTTCTTTTTTTTTTTTTTTTGAAGGTAATGTGACTTTTTTTTTTTTATTGTGAAAATACTGTACAGAGGGGTTACAATTACATGGGCAATATCATGAGTACATTTCTTATTAAGCATTGTAGCCTCCTCCTTTGTTTCCCCTTCCCATCCCTATCCATCCTCTCCCCTCCCCCCCCCTCCACCCAATCCTCTCTGCTGCCCCCACCCCCCCACCAAAGTTGTAAAGCTCATTTTTGACATAAGGAAAGTCAGATCTTCTTGGTACTAATATTAAAATAGACCAATTTCTCCTCTAAATTAAAAAAGTTTCTTTGCATATCTTATACATTTAATTTAAATCATTGTCTCTGCAAAAATCTGTTTCTTGTTCTTGCAAATTGTCTCACATGTAATATTTTTATCACAATTTCCATCTCCACACATATAAACATAAAAAAGCAATCAGCACATTGAATATAAATGGGTTGAGTATAAATAAATACTAAAGTTTCTGACCAACTCATTCATTTATTATAAGCAGTATGAGAACACTGGAATGAAATTTGTAATGCTACAGGAAAAAGATTGTAATACTACAAAAAACTAATGCTGCAAAACAATTTGTCTTGTGAACCCTCTTAAATAAGATGGTATCCTTGTCTTCCTTTGTAACATTACTAATTACCTTAAGTAACATCATCATTATTGATATGAGTTCTCTTGAATTATATTTATGGAAAAGATCAAACTTAGCCTTATAGAATTAGCATTCTATAAAACACAGTACATTTCAATGATTAGTGTTTCCATACCTGAAGTTTGGAGTCCTGTTATTTTTATGCTTAGAATGACACAGTCCCCATTTTTACCTTACTAAGTGACTCCATAAGACCAAGAAAATCACTGATTCTTTCTCTAAAAAGAAATTGAGAAGACATCTCAACAAACAATAAACTGCAGAAATACATTGTTCTCTACAGCCAATGGTCCTCATCCATTTTTGCATGGTAAATATCCCAGACAATTCACCGTGCTAACTAATATTGCTAGATCTAATCCCAGACTTTCTTTGCTGCTTAGAGCCAGAACATTTCCTGACTACACCATTGCTCATTGTTTGTGAGCTAGCAAAAAAGGAGAAATTATACCATTTACTCTCTTGGTCTGACCAATAAGTATTAGGCCAGAAGTCATCTAGATTGGCAGTGTTCCATTTTGCAAAACAACAGAACTAACCCAAACTATTTATAATCCCAAAGCCTGGGCCCCTGGACTCCTATGCCTCTTGTTGTCAGAACACCAACCTATGATTTGCTCCTCCCTGGCACCTGACAGCTGTAGATAAAACATGTGATCTTCTTCTTGACTCAGTGACCCTCGATCACTAATAGGGTGAAAAAGAAAGGCATCTTGGGAGATTTTTATAATCTATCAAAAGAAACCCAATCAGAATCTTTCTTTTCCTAACTCATAGAATGTTCATGAAGAATCAAATATTTATTTTGTAAAAGTACTAAGTTTCCTTATTAGGAAAGCAATAAATTCATTATTGGTGTAAAGTATTAGTTGAAATTTTTGTTTTTATTTCATCTCACCATTAAAATGGTATAAAAATGACCTACAGGAAAAAGCAGGACAGACAACTTCTTGATGTAATCCATCAGATTTAGGAAATAACTATTTAAAAGCCAGAATCAAAGAGGAGAGAGTTAACTGAAAAGAGACAGCTGGGAACAAGGCACATCAACTCATGTGGTTGTTGTGAAATTTATGGAATAAGTTCATTATTCATAGCCATCTGAGCGAAAACCATCTTTAGGAAATAGGAAGTTTCAGTATGTATCATTTTTCCCTTTCAATGTACAATTTTACACTTTCAGCCCTTGTCCAGGATCCTTCTTCTGAAACTCCCTTCCCATTTCTGCAGGTTCTTCCATTTCTAGATTAAATGTCACATTCGCTGTCCATGTTCTCTAACCAAGACCACAATATTTCTTTCTTCCTGGAGGACTTTAAATTTGATTGTGGCTCCTAATATAGTCTGCTGTGATCATCTGAACTTTCTACTAAATTCTGTAACTTTTTCAGGCCAGGAGATGGCCTCATTCCTTTTTATCACTAGCACTAAACCTGCTCACTGCTCACTGTCTAGAACAGACAAGAGTTTAAATAAACCTAAATTAAAGTGGAAAAAAGGATGTGTAATTTTGCTGTAATAGAGGGTGGAAGCAAGGATTTCCCACTGATAATTTCCTTAGTTTCCCTCTATGTAAACATGTTATTTTTTTTACTTCATTATGCTTCTTTTCTTCAACATTGTGGTTTTGAGTTTCAGCCATCACATTTTACACATCATTATTTATTCTCAATGTTTACAGAACTGTCAAAAAGTACTTCCATAATATGGAGATAGTTTTATATTCACACTTTCATATCTATGCCATATAACACAATATCCATGATCTACTAATGATTATTGAACACATAAATATGGTGAGTGCAACTGAGCATTGAAATATTTAGCTTTATTTATTTTAATAAGTTTAAGTTTAAATAAGTTTAGTTAATTTGTTTTTGCAATAGGCCCTACAATATCTATACTTTTAGATGACTGTATCACAATCAAATCACTCATTCTGTACAATAATATTGTATATTTCAAGTTTAGGCTTTCCTGAATGTGACTGGTATATGTTAACTTTTTGTCTTTAAGGGAAAATAAACATGTTAATTTTGCACTGAACCAATATCCTTAGAAAATATACGTATATGAAAGACTCCATCAAGCAATGGTAACAATAAAAATTTAGTATTCATTTAATTCTTATGTTAATTTGAACTTCTAATACTCTTAACAAAATTGGTTGCTTCTATATTACAAGTATACTGCTATTTCACTTTTAATGGGTTTCATTTGACACTTTGGATCTAATATTTTAATGTAACCAGATAGTATTGTTTGATTTTTAAAAAATGTTCTGAGTACCTGTGACATTTCCCGACAGTTCTACAGCTAACACAAAGGTTACAGAGCCGGATAAGATAGGAACTTGCCCTTGAAAAATTTGGTATATTGAAGAAGACAGACTAATCAAAAACAAATGAACCATGATAGGCTATGGTGTACAATATAAATATGATACTCCATAATAATACAAATAAGTAAAATTCATTTGGGAATGACTCAATTCAATGAACAAAAATAATATAGAGTTGGTTTATTTAATTCTCTCACTTTCTGGAATTTGCTTAATTAATAAGTAATACTGACAGTCTTATACACAAGGCATAAAAGCTTTGTGCATGAGATGTTAAATCTTCTCTTTAGGTTTCTGCTATGTTCTGCAATTGTCCCATTACAGACAAAAAACAAAGGCAGAGAGCAGCTTAAGAATTTTGTTCAAGAACTAGTAATTATTAGCAGTAGTATTTCTATTTTACAGATGGATCCACAGACTCAGGTCCTAGCCACTTCACATAATATTAAGTCAGAAAACAAGGGTCTTACATCATACATTTGCTTCTGTTCTATATAAAATTATTTGAGATGAATTTGACAAATCATAGACAATAGTAATAACTGTTCTCTAGAATACTTCTCTTTGTCATTGAACAGTAATGAACTTTGGTCTATGCAGTTTATGCGCCCACACTGAAAGAAGAAAAGATCACTTGTGTCTCTTATCCATTTGACAGAGGGTAAAATGGCAGAATCTTTCTAAATGTCAATTTGTTAGTTGGGTAAAATATATAAAAAGGATGTTAGGGGCTGGGAAGGTGGCTCAGTGGCAGAGAGCTTGCCTTGCATGCATGAGGCCCTGGGATCAATTCCTCAACACCACATAAACAGAAAAAGCCGGAAGTCACTCTGTGGCTTTAGTGGTAGAGCGCTAGCCTTGAGCTGAAGAGCTGAGGGACAGCACCCAAGCCCAGAGTTCAGGCCCCACAACGACAAAAAAAAAAAAGGATGTTAGATGTATAAAATTAACAACTGGGTTCTGTGTTCCATTGCCCTAGCTGAGGACATTGTAGAGCTGGGACACTGATTCAAGCATAACTTGTCTAAGATAGCTCACAATACCCATCCAATGCATTATTGGACGCCATGCAAATAAAGCTTACTTCCAATTTTAAAATAAGATAGCCAGGGTCAGTGATGAAAAAAATCTTGTTTCTTAAATAAAATATCCTAAATCTGTTCATTCTTTATTTGTTCAATAAAAATTTCAATTAATATATTTTATAGGTCTGGGAAAATAATTCATATAATAGAGTATCTGCCTATCAAGCCAGGATTCTGAGTTCAAAACCCAGTATCACACCTCAAAAAATATTTTTAGAAACATTTTGTGATACTAAACACAGGGGGCAAAAGAATCAATTTTACATAAAACACAAAGTAAAATCTACAAAAAAAAAAAGAGCCAAAGAAAAACAGCACATTAAGAAAAAGTATTACTGGGCTCCAGTGGCTCACACCTATATCCTACCTACTCAGAAGGCTGAGATTTGAAGATCATAGTCCAGTCCAGGCAGGAAATATATATGAAACTTTTTTTTTTTTTTGGTCTGGTTATGGGGCCTGAACTCTGGGCCTGAGCACTGTCCCTCAGCTCTTCAGCTCAAGGCTAGTGCCCTACCACTTGAGCCACAGCGCCACTTCCGGCTTTTTTCTTTTTGCTTATGTGGTGCTGAGGAATCGAACTCAGGGCCTCAGGCATGCAAGGCAAGCACTCTACCACTGAGCCAACTTCCCAGCCCTATATGAAACTTTTATCTGCAATTAATCACCAAAAAAAGCCAGAATTGGAGCTGTGGCTCCACTGATAGAGCACTAGCTTTGACCACCAAAGCTCAGAGACAGTGCTCAGGCATTGAGTTTAAGTTCAAGGACCTGCAGAAAGAAAAGAATTAAAAGGAAAAGAAAGGAAGGGAAGGGAGCAAGAAAGAAAAAGAGAACAAGAGAGAGAAGGAAAGAGAAAAAGAGAAAGAGAAGAAGGAAGGCAGGGAGTTAGGGAGGGAGGGATGTAGTAAGGAAGGAGAGAAGGGAGGGAGAGTACTGAGACATTACTATAATTTCAATCTAGCATGTGTCCTAGATGATCTGTTGGGAGTCTTGTCACTTTGGGTGTCATGGAGCTTTTAAAAGATGGGCCTAGAGAGCCAGGCAACAGTGGGTCACACCTAGACTCGGGAGGCTGAGATTTGAGGAAAAGCCAGAAGTGGTGCTGTGGCTCAACTGGTACAGTGCTAGCCTCAAGCACAAATAGGCTCAGGGACAATGCCTAGGTCCTGAATTCAAGCCCAGGACCAGCAAAAAAAAAAAAAAAAAAAAAAGGATGGGTCTAGTGGCAGTTCTTCAGGTCATTTCATGAGGGATGACTCAACCGATTCTCTTTCTCTTTTTATCTGTCACTTCCTTGTCATGGGAGACACAGTTTTGCCTCAGCACTCACCTTATCAGTGATGTACCACCTTGTCACAGACCAAAACGAATCATGGCCTGACATGTGTGAAACTGGGAGGCACAAAAAGTCATTTCTCTTTATAAGCTTGTTAAGGCACAGAAAGCTAAGTAATACAAACATATAAACTAAATAAAGTCTAATTTTCCTAATTCCAAAAAGAAAATTCAAACAAAAAGAATAAGTTCTAAAAGGCAATCAAGTGACAATGATTAAACAAGACATTCCCTGAAAAAAGTAAATATTTGAAAATATAGTATCATTCATCTCACTCATAATAAATAACTGAAAATATAAGAAACCTACACCATCCATAATATCCAAGAATATTAATTTGCTTTGTACTTCCCACAGTTGACAAGAAGTGGGAAATTAGTATTTTCAGAGCTAAAACATGAAATTGGAAAAATGCTCAACATCAAGAAGAAAGCTGTGGAACTTTGAGAAATAAATGATGAAGAAGTACAAATTTTCAGATTCTTTCCAGCAGATGCTATCTTTGTGCATGTAATTTAATAGACTTTTGTACACACTAATTAACTTTTAACTAGATAAATCTGAGTTTTAACTTTAGTGCTTAGCCTGAGCTAAAATAGAGCTCTAGCTTAATGTTATAATTTGAGCAAGTTCTGAGAAAGAAGGTCAAGGGAACAAAGAGTATACTACAAAAACTTATCCACCGATAGAACCATGTTCTATATATCCCCAATCTCTGTCAAAATTGATTTTATTAATAGTCTGAGTAGACTGGAGAGATGTATCTGGGTCTACAAGGACAAAGCCTAATCTGAGATCGAAGCACAAGCTATACCTGCAAGAATGTGAATTAAAAGATATTATAATGGGGGCTGTGAAGGTGGTTCACTGGTAGAGCGCTTGCCTTGCATGCCTGAGGCCCTGGGTTCGATTCCTCAGCACCACATAAGCAAAAAGAAAAAAGCCGGAAATGGCACTGTGGCTCAAGTGGTAGAGCGCTATCCTTGAGCTGAGGAGCTGAGGGACAGCGCCCAGGCCCAGAGTTCAGGCCCCACGACCGGACCAAAAAAAAAGATATTATGATGTCAGTATGTCAGTCATTATGTGGTTGTGGGAATATCACTGAAGCACTTACACGGTTTTCAGACTCTTGCTTTGGAAAATTAGATCATGTTTCCATTTAATGAATGAAAGCTTGCATTGTGTAAAAGTTTTATTCTTAAGCCAGAATTCCTATGTTTGACTCCAGGTACAACAGCACATGACCTGCATGGCCCAGACCAAGTTACCTAACTTGTGTTTGCCTCAGTTTTCTCATATCTAAAGTAGGATTAATAATGCCACTTAGTTAATAGGATTGATAGACGTAGATGTGTATTATGCTAGTATCGAAGTACTGAGAACAGTAATGGTTCAATGACCATTAGATAATTCACACTATTATTTCATGGTATTTTAAGCATCTGTTTTTTGTTGAAAACTCATAGTAGTCATTTCAAATGCCTGGATTCACCTTCAAGATCACAGACAGTACACAAAATGGTGATAAAAGCTGATGGTATCCTCAGAGAGTTTGTTCTCTGCCCAGCAGAGTAATGGACAGGAGAATTACATAGTCAAAATACATCTTTTGAAAAGTCTCTTCTTTATCATAGAATTATATAGTTTGAAGTCAGGAAGCACCAATATTTCTTTATATGAACTCTGCCTCAAACAGCTTATTTAGGAGGACTTAATTACCATATGCACACTGCCAGTCTCATGTTCTTCCTCAACTCCAATTATTCCTCTTTCACTCTCTGCAGCAAGCAGCCTGGCCCTATTGAACTTAGAACAATTAAAACTTATATTCACCTAGCCATTCTTATATGCTCTATTTTCATTGTATATGCCATATTTTCCTAACTAAATGCTTTTAAAAGACATGAAATATGATAATGAATTAATCATCTTAAACTATTTTGATATCCCTGGGACTGTATTTTCAAAGTAAAATGCATAATAGCAATTTCATAAAGATATTTTTGTTGGTTAGATAATCATTTGAGCTTCCTATAATAAAAGGGAGGATTTGAGCATAGTAGGGAAGGATGAGATTTAGATGAGGATTCTAAAATTAAGTATATTATACCGAGAAAGAGCGGCGCAAGGAAGCATGAAGTTCACAAGTTATACCATGAATAATAATGTCATATATGTCTGATCCAGGAACTTTGTGTCATCCACAAAAAATTACCTGTCAATCTGTTCCCATCTAACATGTTAGCGTGCATATATAGTAAACCTCTAGATTCTTCATAGTTTCTTGGTAACCTGCCTATATCTGTTTCTCTACAAGTAGAATGAAGACAAGGCACAAACCTCAGAGAGCTAATGTTAAACAGAAGAGTCAGATATATATGCAATACATAAAACAAGCCTAAGTCAAATCTAGACTCCTTAACACTACTTCTCCTCGGATTGAATGATAGCTCTGTAACTTGGTCCTTACTGGCCACTCAGCACCCAACACTGTGACCAGTCTTTTCCTCACAGATGTTCCTATTTCCTATCCTATATTTGATTGATTTACTCCGTACAGTTTTGTTCCTCTTTAGTTCCTTCCTGCATGTCATATGTACACAGAGGGAACTAACAACAGGAAAATGTTTTCCAAGTGTCTTCAAAACTGAACTAAGTTTCCACATGTTACTACTTAGCAATATAACAACAACAGAAAACCAGTTTCTCTGAGATTGGGGGTAGGAAAGGCAGTAATCACACTGAGGGGTTGGAGATAGTCCTGAGATCTTTATTAGAAGAAGAGTTATAGGAAACATTAAACATCAAGAATCACTCAACTAAATGGCCAATGCAGATTATTGTCCAATGTCTTAATTTAAAAATTGTCAAAAATTCTAGAATGAAATGGTAGCTGTAAGATACACGGCTGAGTGGCCATTAAAACTGTGGGGTGATAGAAGGAAGACAACTCCTTACATCAGCAGGTCCAGGGGAGTGCAGCTCTACCTCTTAGTAGTCAAGATAACTTGAATAAGATATCTAACCTCCCCAAATGTCAGTTACTCACCTCCTAACAACATAAAAAATCCCCCCGGGGGGGGAGGGTTGGGGGGGACGGGGGGGAGGCTGGGAAGAGATGGGAAGGGTAAACAAAGGAGGAGGCTACAATGCTTGATAAGAAATGTACTCACTATCTTGACCATGTAATTGTAACCCCTCTGTACAGTATTTTCACAATAAAAATAAATAAATAAATAAAAAATCCCCCCAGGGCTCAATACATTGTAGCTCTGATTAATGCAACTGCTGAAGCTTGCCAGCAAATGACTTCTTCAGAACTAAAGAAAAGACTGAAGATTATTTATGATCACTTAAAAGTGATAAGCTTTTCATACATAAGCTTTAACCATGTGTATATTACACTTGCCACATACAGCATTACAAACGAAATAACTGGCTGCAAACACCTCCAAAAATTCCTTGCAGTCAGACTTACATAATTCATTGACAGTCTTGGATAACAACTTCTTGATTTGATGAACTTACCTGTAATAAAAAGTCAAAGAGAGCCATCTTGGACCACTCGTAGTGATGGATTTCAGTACAGCCCCACTCAGGTTTGGGGACCTTGCCATTCAGCCAGCAATTCTGTTTCAGCAATCGTTGATAAATTCCCCAGGTGAGCTTAACTGAAGAATGGGTGTCATTGCTTGCTGGAGCTAAAGATGGGTCCCAGAGAATAGCAGGACATGGGTGGCCATCTGTGGAAGCAGAAAAGCAAACATAATGTGAGCAGGTGATACTATGGACTGCACACCTGCCCTTGGGCAGGTCACTCACTCCTCCGCAGCCGCACTCTCTCACCTATCTGGTGCAAGAGATTGATAGACATGTTTCATGGTCTTGTGAATGTTTGAATACCTTAACAGTAATTCTGCTGTAGTGTTATAAAGTGGAAAGTTACTATAAACAATGAATTTTTTAATAAGACAATTTATAGATGTGGCAGGAATAGGCTACTAACCATCAATAGCAACGTAATATAGTTAATGTGGTTTTATTCCACATCTAAAAGCAGCCACTACAAAAAAAGGAAAGAATACAGACTTTTATTGTCTATTCAATGTCTGAGTGGAGTTGCTCTATATCTGTAATAACAGCTGTCTGATTTCCTGAGGCCACATTAAAATATCAGGGGGGAAAAGGATTTTTAGAAATCATGATTTCAAAGAGAAATTGTATGGTTCATACCAATAACTGTAATCTCCAAAGAAGAGGAGCAGTCCCAGATTGATTTTCTTCTCTAATAGAAACCACACAAGCACAATGGTGCTCTGAGGAAAATGTATTCACACACAACTTCACAAAGTGTACTTAGCAAATGTCACTTATTCAACTTCATGTGCATGGATAATGTGTTTTAAAATTTGTTGTCGCTCAGATTGCTTTTTGTCTCACTCTTGAGAGTTTAGCAATGCAATGTCTTTTATTGCAAAACTGTGTAAAGAATGACAAGCCTGATTAAAGTCCTTATAACAAGAAAGACCATGATGGGGCCCACTGAACATCACTTTAGGCTGAATATCAACATTACTCTCAAGCCCCAATTTCTTCCAAATAAAGGCACTGAGGGAGTACTCAGCAGTTTGCTCACAAATTAAAAATTGGACTGATGATCTTGAAAATATAAGAAAAGGAACAGCTACATTACAAAGATCTGAAAGGCCCACTTAACTCATTCCGAACAGGCCTGAACAACACAGTCCTCTGAAATTACAACTGGAATGTCTAGACATGCCTCAAGAATGTTTAGCAGCTCTTGGAAGAAGCCTCAGATGTTCTCAGTCTACAGCCTTCTTCAATGTTTCCTTGAAACTTATTTCACTTCCCTTCTTGCTTGCTTTTTGTGGAGTTCTTATCTACAGGAAACAGTCATCTTCTCTAACCATACTTGAATTTGGTGACACACTAATCACAATCATTTTACTAGCATTCATCTAATCATTCTAAACACCCCATTTCAGTTTTGTTCAAAAGAGAACTTGTTCTCCTTTTCATCTTGCAATTTGAGCCAGGGTATGTGTGAAGTCCTTTGGATCATGCAAAATATGTTACACTCGCTGGCATAATTAAGAGAAAAATAAAGGAAGAAACTTGAATCAGCACTAGAGAATTTTACTTGTACTGTCTCTCTCCTTTCTACTTATTTTTATAAATTCATTTTACTAAATTATCTAGGATGGTCCTAAATATTTCTATTAGATATAAAATTGTGATAAATGTGTATACCCAAAATACTATGCCAGTTAAAAAGAAAGAGAACATGGGAGGGAAAATTGGAGGGAGATAGAAAGAGAGAAAGAAAGAACACATTCAGGTAAAATTCAAGAAAGCTATATATCAATGTCTTTGGGCCAAAGTTTACATGAATAGTATTTTGGATTCCTAGGGTTTAAAAGTATTCAACGGGGCCTTAACGCTAATATTGAATTTCAAAAGCATATATTAATGCACAGAATAGGCAAGACATCATGGTTCCCTTGGTAATTTACAGAAAATCCCCAGAGGTACAAGAAAATGCTGTCCAAGAACAATCACAAATTCCTGGGCTATTTTCCCATTCTTTAGAAGCATTTGTTCCCTTGTAAAAATAATTACAAGTAAATCTTTTCATTATAAGAAATATGGAAGGGCTGGGAAGGTGGCTCAGTGGTAGAGTGCTTGCCTTGCATGCATGAGGCCCTGGGTTCGATTCCTCAGCATCACATAAGCAGAAAAAAAAAAAAAGCCAGAAGTGGTGCTATGGCTCAAGTGGTAGCACGCTAGCCTTGAGCTGAAGAGCTGAGGGACAGTTCAGGCCCCACAACTGGACACCCCCAAAAAAAAGAAATATGGAAAAACAAAATGCATAGCACAGAAAATCAAAATCATTGATAATTAATAAATCGTTCTATTATTTGTATATTTACTTCCAGCTGTTTCTTACCTCAGCTATTCACATCTATGCAAATGGCCTGTAGAAACTTAGACATACAGCTAACATTTAGTTTGAGCTCAGCTCAGACTATGGAAGCAACAAGATCTTTTGAGTTATATTAATGTTCCTTCTTAGCTTTATAACAAGAGCTCGTGTGTTAGGATTAAATGATACCATGCACTTAAACCCTTATCATACTTGCATGATGAAAACTTTCAGGATGCTTTCATCTGGCTTTTTGAACTCTGCAGTACTTAATGTTATCCACTCTGTGGTGCTGTGGCAGGTATGACATATATGCTAAACCTGATCTAAATATTATACAAAGCCCATATGTTAACAAAACACATATACTTCCCTAATATGTAATTATAATGTTTTCATGTATCCCTTTCATTGTTAAAGGGAGAAAAATATAAAGAGAAGTCAACATATAAACAATACTCTTAACCCACGCCACTGGAGAGCTCTGGCAGCATTGTATAATGACTATAACAACATATATGTCACATAATGTATCTGTCTTTAACTGATCTTTGTTGCTTATTAAACAACTACTATGTGACAGAAATTATCTAGAACCTGAAGCTTAAATTTGTAAATAAGTGCCTTTTTTCCTCCTGGTGATTATATTTCTATCAGGGAAAAAAAGCAATAGTTGTATAATTCTTGTACATACTGTTTATATATATATACATGCATACATATATATAGTTTGTCAGAATTCCTTCATTAAATATATCACAAACACATTTTATATTGTAAGATAATAATTGTGATGTAGGAATGTAGCACCATGGTGAGCAAGCTCAGTAAAGGGCAACTTCAACTATTTTAAGTTTTGAGAGCCACGGAGCCTTCTTCAGAGCCCTTAACTGTGCGACTACCTATTTCCATGTCAGTAAGCACCAATACAGTAGCAGACAATAACTAATTGGTTGTGACTAACCCAGTAGTATTCCATTATGACCACTGAAAATTGAATTTCATGTCAGTTTCAAGTGTCACTCATTTAAAATTGTAGAAACTCTTCAGTTCATAAACTAAAGCTAAATAATGTGCTATCTTGGCTTATATGTTAGAACTCCTTCTAGCCTAGTAATTGACTCTATTTTTCTTACCTTTTCTCTACTTTAGTAACTCAAGTTGTACAAATGGCTTATTTTCTATCCATAATTAAAAGGTGATTCTCAAATTGCCAATGATGGTGGCTGATAGGAATGATTGTATTTTTTTCCATAGTCATCTAGCAATGAGAATACTGAATACCAAGTAAAGATGCTATTTCCTGCCCAGCAGATCTGTGCATGTTAGGAAAGGGGATTTCCAGAAAATACAAAGAAAGTAGGGAAGTGTAATACCCATACAGCCCTGAATGGCAAGGCCTCCTTCCTGTGTTCCTTCTGAGGTCTTGCCATGCCTGGATGCCATGTCTAGCCCTGAAAATGATCACAATAGTCACTGTGGCTCCAAAACTCAGAGCAAGCTTCGAGTACCACTATGAGGAGAATTTCATTATATATATTTCTCCAGCTTTAAAAAGAATTAAATGAAATTTGATAGATATGAAATGATGGCATTAAAAAAATAACCTCTGAACACAGGAGCCTGGTTAAAGCAACTTACCCTGAAGTGTTTCAGAGACGAATTCATCTCTTCACATTCCACTTTGTCAAAATGATGCAGTACTGTGCTCTCCAGAGAAATTTAACAGTGAAGACATAAAATTCTGACTGTCAGAGTGGTGAGAAAGCAGGTTTTAAAAGATATGTGGGTGTTCATGTGAATTAAAGGTTATATGGCTCTCTTAAAAAATAAGACTTGCCAGAAAAACTTTTGCCCAATATCTGTATATTTCTCGTCATTTTGTTTTTGTTTAAAAGTACAAAGAGGACCATTCTTTTGAAACAATGAATATAAAACTTAAGCAGGAAGGTATGCTTCACACAATCTCCTTTGTCTCGATGAATTAAGTGTCTGCCATTCATTCTAACATTGGCCCACTGGCTTTGCTGAATTAGAGGTGAACACAGAATACTGGATGGAGCTGTGAATGTCTGATTGTAATCAGCAGTAAGCAAAAATAAGCAAAAATGTCCTGAGCTCAGAAATTAAAAGTCCTTTTTACCATATTGACTAAATTCCAAAACTCCTTGTAAATAAGATAAATAAAACAAAGTGATAAACCAGCTCAGAACCCTTCATTAAAACAACTCTGTAAACTCACTAAAGAAAACCAAGGCCAGTCAAACCTTGTGGGATACCTTTGGTAAGAGAAACAAAACAACTGGCAGCAAGAGAGTAACAGCAAACATATATATTACAGTCTTCCCATTGCAAAAGGTAATTGCTAATGCTCATGCAGCTCCATAGTATCACAAAAATCTGGATATTAATGACTCCTTAAGTACTATTAGCTCTATTTTTCTTCAGTGTTCATCTTAGTAGGACAATTAAGAAATAATAGACTGATGAGAAAAAGCAGGCCAAATCTCTTGGCTTGAAGTGGACCAATGTACACATTGGTAAGCAAGAGAGTAGGCAGAGCAGAAATTCAGGATTACCTACAGGATCCAAAAATAAGTGACTTTGAAAAATCAGATGCAATTTTACATGTACTCAGGATTTTAAATAGTTAATTCACATGCTAATTCACATTGTTAATTCATTAAAGAAGTGTTTGCAAGCACTCCTATTATTTGTATCTATTTGGGCCCTAATTTTTGCTTGGATGGAAAGAATTTAGAGTGATATGTACTAAAAATGGAGACTATAGAAAGCCCCAGCCCAAGGGAAGATCTGAGTCTTGAAGGCTCAGCATTTAGTAGAACCTGTAAATGTTTGCAAAGAGAATGGGTGCTTTGAAGGGACCAGTGAAGATCTAGCTGAGATCTCGGCTTAAAACAAAGAGATCAAGAAATGTTGTGCCTCAGGAAGGCAATTAGATGCAATGGTTCACAAGGAAAAGATAACTTCTGCTGAGAGGGAACCAAAAGTAGGGTAAGATAGTAAGGAAAGGAATTACAATTGTTCAATATATTTCAAAGACCACCAACTGGTCTCTACAGGACCTGAGGAGTGTTTTCAACTGTTCTGCTAAGGCACTGAGTTCTCTTAGAGACACAAAGAGTACTTGCAAATATACCTGGAAGGTTTGAGGGTGAATCAAAACAAAACAAAAAAACTAAAAATCTTTAAAATAAATAAATCTACATAAAGTTTCATGATCTTTCAGGTGGAAGATGTATGTAGAGGCAACATTTTACATTCTTAACATCTAAAAATCTAGATTCTATAGTTCTAATATCTAGATTCTAAGAATCTAGAATCTAGGGTCAACAGAACCAACCAAGTCTTGAATATAAAACCTATAAATGATTTGTCTTAAAAATCAATTTGTAGGGGCTGGGAAGGTGGCTCAGTGGTAGAGCGCTTGCCTTGCATGCTCGAGGCCCTGGGTTCGATTCCTCAGCACCACATAAGCAAAAAGAAAAAAGCCGGAAGTGGTGCTGTGGCTCAAATGGTAGAATGCTAGCCTTGAGCTGAAGAGCTGAGGGACAGCGCCCATGCCCAGAGTTCAGGCCCCACGACCGGACCCAAAAAAAAAAAAAAAAATCAATTTGTAGGCAAATTGAAATTGCAGTGACAAATTCCTTTATACATGTTAGAATGGCTATTATCATAAATAGTATAGATAAATTTCTTTTTATCTATGTAAGGAAAAGAGAAACTTCATTAACTATTAGGAAAATGTAAATTCATTACAGAAAACAGAGGAATAATAAAAGTTGGATATACAGTCTAGTAAGCCCATTGCTAGGTAAAAATCAGAGAACTTGAAAACAATATGCTGAAGAGATATCTGAGCTACCATGATCATTGAGGCCTCATTTACCATGGCCAAGTTATAGTAGTAAATGGCACCCACTGTTTGATCAATGGGTGAAGAAAGTGAGCTATGTATACACAATCAGATTAAAATGCAAATAATGGAATGCTATTCAGCCTATAAAAAGGAGAAACGCTATTACTTGAGACTAAAAGGATTAATGTAGGGGATATTATGTTAAATAAAATAACAGAATGGACAAATAGTATGTAATCTCAGTTATATATGAAATATTAAAAAAGGGGAACTACGTGGGGACCATGGGCTCACACCTGTAATCCCAGATAGTCTGGAGGCTGCCATCTGAGGATGTGGGCTTGAAGCCAGCCCAGGCAGGAAAGTCCATGAGACTCTTATCTACAATTGACCACCAAAAAAGTCAGAAGTGATACAAGTGACAAAGCACTAACTAGCCTTGAGAGAAAAGCAAGGGGAAAAGCTCAAGGGCAGCGCTCACGCCCTGAGTTCAAGCTATAGAACTGGTATTAAAAGAAAACCAAACTAGAGAATAAAAGCATAGTTACCAGAGCCTGGATGAGGAGGATAAACAAGTAAAAGGGAAATGTCTATTAAAAGGCATAATAAAGAAGTTAAATATGGTAGTGTGTATATGATATATAATCCTCTTACTCCAGAAATGGATATAAGAAGATCCTAAGATTGAGGCCAGCTCAGGCAAAGTTATCAACATCCCATCTCAAAAACAAAATTAAAGTCATATTCAAAGTCAAGTGCTTGACTAGCAAGTGTGAAACTGTGGGTTCAATCCTGAATATATTTTTAAGTGCACAGTTTCAGTTAAATTTCCTTATTTTGTTTCCTTATTATTTCCTTCTTATTCTGAAGAAATGAGGAATTATATATAATGATCTATTGCTCTATATAACAACTGTAATAAAGGGTAATCCATTGTATATTTCTACTTAAAAAGATTTTATATGCTTTCATAATAAAGAAACTCTAAATATGTGGGTGGATGGAGTTAATTTGCATGATTTAATCATTACACACTATAAATATATATACACATATATATCAAAATGTCCCATTGAACCCCACCAAACTTATATGATAATCAATTGACTAAACTTAGTAATAATTAGAGAAGCAATAGATTACTTTGCAGTCTAGAATATATTTTTTCAAATGAAAGTAAGCTTTTTTACTTGTACAAATATTTTCTACATCATAGTTTATCTTCCTCTAAGTTGGGTTGAGTTAAAATTATCACATTTCCGCAAAAGTTAGAAGCTGAGGAGGTAGGAAGGAAGAATGTCTTGTGACTCCATCAGGAACTACTCAACAATTTAATGACCAGTTCTGCTGTTAAAAACAATGTCCTTCTTTGTTCTGAACCTTTGACTAATGGGCAGAAATTTCTACTTTCTAGGTCTGCCCTGGACTTCAGTTATATAAATGGAAACTCCTAGACTCTTCCTGTCTCTATATTCCATTTAAAAAAATAAGAATGAGATGTGAATTCTCAGTTGTGCCAGACTCCAGCAACAATCTCATTGTACAGATAAAGTCTTAATCACACTCAGGTTACCCAGCCTGGAGTGATTCTATGTTTATTGATGTAGCTAAAGGAGCCATGAATACCTAACCAGAGTAATCTCACATCACAGGGCCAACTACATAACGTCTAGTCTTCATCAGCTATCACCACTGTCTGCAAGATAAAGCGATGCTCAATATCCACTGACCATAGACTTATCTCGAGCCATATCCTCATCTATTTGCAGTTTCCTGAACATATTCTACCTCCTAAGTGCTTCATATCTACTCTATTTACCCTTCCTGTTTCACACTCCACTCACAGTGACTTTTTTAAGCTTAATTTTATTGTCAAGGTGAGATGCAGAGGGATTACAGTTACCTACACAAGGTAGTGAGTACATTACTTGTTGAACTTGTTACCCTTCTCTTATTTTTCTCCCACTTTACCTGTTAAGAGTCAATTAGGGCATTATTTCTTCAGATAGTTTTTATAATTTCTGAATCCACTCGCCTATTAGTGCAGTCTAAGACAAATTCCCTCTCTTTCTCTTTTCTCGTAAAAATATACTAATTGAGGTATTTATTCTATGCTGCTTATGCAGCAAGTCTACTTAACTGACTCTTGTCCAATCTGGGAGCTCTGTGAGATCAAAATGGACTCAAAATAAAAAATGTATTTGATGTGATCTCCTAGTAATCTTTAATCTCAATGTTCATACTATAAATGAATTCAGAGAGATTGAAGCAGTTCCAAGGATGTGAAAAGGTTTCTAGGCCCTTGTTCTGTCCAGGTAATAACAATTCACTTCCAAGTGTCCATATTTCAGTGAGACTTGGGTATACTGAGGGCAGATGGGGGAAACACCACTGCCTCTCACTGCCCAACCCAAGACACTGTTATGGAAAAGGAAAAACTTGAGACATCATAGTTACGTGCAGGAACCATATTTCAACGTTAGGCGGGTTATAGTCTAGATCATGAGTGATGGAGAAAGCCCCAGGCTGCATTCATAGGAGCCAGTCAAAGTGAAGCAAGTCACAGTGATGAAGAATGATACTACTGAGTCCCTCCAACCTATGCCCATCCTCAGCCTCAAGCATACTACCCAGAAGACTTGCTATTCTCTGGGCCTCAGTTTCTTCACCGAAAATCTGCATTAAGGATATACAGAATGAAAGTGTGTCGTACTCCATGAATGAAAGTTATTGCTATGATTCAATATAGTCTCCAATTTTTAGGTGCCCATTTATTTATCAATATCTAGATAAACTAAAATCTAAAAAAATCATATATCACAGAGAACTAAATCAGCTTAGAAATTGATTGAAAATAAAAAAGTGCTATTTATGAGTACTACTCTGTGGTTGGAGGCACTGTGGTATATACATCAACTGAATTCTTTTTTTTTTTGGTGGGGGGGGATCCGGTCGTGGGCCTGAACTCTGGGCCTGGGTGCTGTCCCTTAGCTCTTCAGCTCAAGGATAGTGCTCTACCACTTGAGCCACAGGGCCACTTCCAGCTTTTTTCTTTTTGCTTATGTGATGCTGAGGAATCGAACCCAGGGCCTCAGGCATGCAAGGCAAGCGCTCTACCACTGAGCCACCTTCCCAGCCCCTCAACTGAATTCTTATGACAAGTCTAAGGTAAGTGCTATTACCACCTTCATCATCATTATTTTATCATCATCCCAATAACACTAGAGAAAAAAATAAGACACAAAGAGATTGGTTAAGTTAACCCAGATCACACAGCAGCAAATAGCAGAAACAGGATTCAAAGTGGGGATATCTTTTCTGCCAGTCCAGACCCTTAACCACATAGCTCTCTTCCCCAGTGCCAGGCCCATGCTTCACACATAAAAGTAAATGCCATTGAATTGAATGGAGATACCCAAATTGGACTAAAAGGTGAAATAGGAGCCAATTAGCTGAGTTAGAAAGAAGGACTGTCTAGTCCAGTCATACCTGTGTGGTTATTAGACCAAACCAGAGCTGCAGCAGCTTTAGCTACCATGGAGATGGTATGGTGTGGAGATCAGAAAGTGCTAAGGAAGTCTGCAATCAACCACAGTTATCTCCAGGCTTCCAAACTTTCAGGGCACCCACTAGCATCAGTTCCACATGGATGGGGATTCTGGACAGCTTTGATCACTGATACAGCCTCAATGACTAAAAGAGTGGTTGGCATATAGTAGGTGTTTAATAACTACTTGCTAAAGGATAAAGAGAAATATTCCATGGATGGGAAAAGATTACATGGAGTTAAGGCACATGCATGCTTTACACTGCAACAACCATTCAAGGCCTCTTCTATACCAACCATATACAGGATCAAGGAAGAAACACCAGAAACACCAAAAAAGTTGTCAGTTGCCAGGTCCTGCAGGGGGCCAGAGAAGGTACGTAGTGAGCAAACAAGAGACACTATAGCACAATGCTGCTTAGAATTCAAGCTCAGTAAACTTTTGTTCACTGAATGAATGCAAGTATCAGGCTGACCAATTCAAAGTGATTCTTAAAGAAATATCCTCAGGGCTTCTCTAATAAAGAATACAATGTACTTTCAGTCTAAAATTTCAAAATAAAATATGATTATATGCTCCCAATTAAATGTTTTTGAAGAAAATTTAAAGATATGTCAAAGATTTGTACAGTCTGGAAGGCAATGTATTTCCAAGTTATAGGTGCATCAGAATTGCCCTCAAAATTGTGTTCAAGGTCCAGCCACCAAGTGGCTTATTTATGCCTCATCTAACCATTCAGAAAGCTGAGGTCTGAAAAATCATATTTGGAAGCCAGCCCAGGGAAGAGACTTCATCTCTAATAGAATCACAAAAAGCTGGGCTAGAAATGTGGCTCAAGTGGTAGAGGACTAGCTGTGAGCAAGCAAGCTGAGTAAGTATAGGACCTTGAATTAAAACCCCATATCAGCAGGGGAAAAAAAAATTTTCCGCAAGAAAAAAACTATGCAAATAGACCCTCACATTTATCTGACAGCCTGAAGGATACAGTTGCAAAGATGCCATCTTTGCTTCCTCATCTAGCACAGCATCTCTTAGAACTCATAGTGCTGTCTGAGTATACTGGAAAATATGACAAACAGACCCCACTTCTCCTGCTATCTAATGAGAAGAGGCAACGCAAGCTGAAAAACAGTGAGGAATTTGGGCTCTACAATGAATTTAAATGGAACTGTGTGGGGTGCCTGCAGTTTGTCATCTCAACAGCCTGCCTTCAGAAACCCCAGAACTAGGCTACCTTGATTCAGTATGACAGCTCTGGTGCAATAAAGCAGAATCCTAAAAATAAAACATGCATAATTCATCTTCCACGCTGGGCATGAAAAATAGGACGATGCCTAAATGCTACCAAAATGATGTCCCTTGATATCCATTCACATTACAGTGGGCATTATGAAGGAAGCTCAGGCAGAACTACTAAATCAAAGAACACACTTGTGTACTGGATTTTCTTTTCTTACACTCTTGACTTCACAAAAACATATCTTTTTTGCCTTACTCTAGATAAATATTGAAAATATGCTCTTCAAAAAGGTTATATAAATGTATCATCACCACACAACATCAGTGCCTTTTAGAAGGCTCTGAGACTCTTATAAGAATAAAAAGGCAAATAAGATTGGCTGATCATTGGAAAATTTGTTAAGTGTTGAGCACTCAAGTGCTCAGAATGGTATATTACAACTTTCCTTTAATGGAAATATTATCAAAGTAAGATTCCTGAAATAAAATTAAGTAGGAATGTTGGCATAAGCAGTAATAGCAGAAACTAGCATGCTAAAATTTGTCAGTAACTCATAATTTTGCCAATGTGTATATGACAGATATCTGGGCTAAAAGAAGCAACATATAGAGATGTTAATTCCACTGCTCAATAGCTAGGTTATACAAGATAACTTTTATAACCACTCTGAGCCCCAGAATTTCCCTATTCAAAACAACAGTAATATCTGTTAGAATTGTTTTGAAGTATAATGGACAAAGACATCAAAATTAGTGTGGAGCAGAGTTTCATGGCTCACACATGCAAACTTAGCTACTCAAAAAGTATGGTCCAAAGCCAGCTGGGTTAGAAAAACCTGAGAGTCCATCTCTAACCAGAAAAATGCTGAGGTATGACTCAATTGGTAGAGACCAGCAGAGCCTGCAAGAGGCACCTGACTTCAAGCCCAAGTACCAGAAAAAAAAATTATAGGCTTATGTAGTATATAACAGTGAACTTCATACATATTTTGTTTAAGATTTTGCTGACCTTACAGCAAAAACAAATTATTTTTTTTAAAAATCCAGATAATGTATTTTATGTTTGAACCTCTTCACAGATATGCACAGTATGAGAATCTGCACCAAGGATGACTGCTACATTTAATATTGCTGTACACTATCTAAATACTCATGAACTTGCCATTCCCAAAGTGGACCCTTCTCATTTTCTAGCATAACTTTGGATATCTTAGTGGTATTCATGTAATACTGGTTAACTTACCAACTTCAAATATATCTTTGGTATTCAAAGATAATCACTTAGAATTAATTGTTAGACCACCAGGATCTCATTCCAGAGTCACTGGGCTAATGCGTGTGATGATCAGGCCACCCATATTAGCTTGACCATTTAACAGCATCTCTGAAGATTTGCTGCATGTGGAAGGTCTTCAAGATACCTTAGTTCAACTCACTTTTCAGCTTTAGAATGGTGTGGAAGAATCCAATAGAAACAGAACTTAGAATTTGAGTTTTAATCTTTTGTTGGGCTAGTGGGGTTTTTTGTTTGTTTTTTTGGGGGAGTGGGGGGGGGGTTGCTGGTTGTGAGGCCTGAACTCTGGGCCTGGGCACTGTCCTTCAGCTCTTCAGCTAAGGTTAGCACTCTACCACTTGAGGCACAGGGCAACTTCCAGGTTTTTTTTCTGCTTATGTGATTCTGAGGAATTGAACCCAGGGCCTCATGCATGCCAGGAAAGCACTCTACCTCTGAGCCACCTTCCCAGCCCCTGGGCTAGTGATATCTGCACAATGCTGTGTTACTCTTCTATAATACCATGTCCTAACAGTGAATGATCACAGTGATATAATCAGGAGGGTACACAACCTATACTCTATAGCATGCTGTGTGGCTAGAGTTTTGTTTATTTTTAATATATGTTTTATATTTTGTAGCTTATCATATATACATTATTCTAACCTGTTATGAGATTTAACTATAAAGCTATAAGAGGTTGTGTTAGATGACTTTGCCCAACTGTAAGCTAATGTAAATGTTTCTGTAAAATACCTGATCATATTTAAGATAGCTTGAACTAAGTTGTGATATTTGGTAAGTTTGTATATTGGATGTATTTTCAACTTCTGATATTTATCAACATTGTAAATCAAAGCCATCTGTAATAAAAAAAAGATTCTTTTATCTTCAAACTGAATCAACAGAGCTTCACCTGAGAGATAGAGGGCAAGAGAATCATTCAGATCACAGTGTTTGATTTTCTCTTGAATCTCCCTTTGCATCTCTTGCATCCCTCTTGTCTGCAGGCAATCTGTGTGACTTCAAGCAAGGCACCTAACTACTCTCTCTTTGGATCTCAATTTCCATGTCCATTATATATCTGTCAGAGTCCCAGGCTCTATGACACCTGGATACACCTCTAGAATTTTAGTAAGAATTTTAGTAATGAGATAAAGGAAACAAAGTTCTTAGAACAGAATGGTGCCTGGTATAACGAAACATTGAGGAAGTCCTAGCTATGGCTGAAGTCATTTTCCCACTGAGAAAAGAGCCTGCATCTGTGTGCAGTCCTAGACACACAGATGATAGATAGATAGATAGATAGATAGATAGATAGATAGATAGATAGATAGATAGATAGATAGATAGATAGTGCTATAATGGATATATAGATGTAGATACAGATACATAGATATCTATATGTCTGTATGGCTATAGATATAGAAAGATATACAGATATAGACGCATAGATATCTATATAGATCTATGTATAGATAGATAGATAGGTAGATAGATAGATAAATAGATAGGTAGGTAGATAGATCATTTGAGACAGATATAGAACATTTGAAACAGATTACTTAAAAGATTTACTAGCTATTCCTCTCCATTTTTTGTTAAAAGTTGTATTTCAAGACTAAGCCACACCACCAGAGAAACACATACCTAAACCAAATCCTATTATTTGTCAGAAAACCCATTGTCAAATTGCACTACAGAGTAATGCCAAACAGACCACACTGACGATGGGCTTCACAAGAATAAGCTCTATAAACATCATTATGTGTGTTGTAGAGATGCTTCCAAAACAAATTTTATTACAGTCACAAGTTTTATCACTGCCTCATTATGAGAACCTCCAGGAGAAATTCTAGTCTGAATGTAACACTCAAAAGGATAGTGCTTCTAAGTCGTGGAGAAGAGGAGCAAATACAGTATAATTACTTAAGTATTAGTGACACGGGTTGAGAATGCATCCCTACAGTTATTTGACTTACAAAGTGCCTACCATGTGCTCAATTCTTTACTAGGACCCTGACATAGCAAATACAATAAAGAATACAAAAAATATCTCTGCTTCCTTACACCTGGATTATAGAGAAAAGGAAAAGATGATTAGACAATGATTACAATGCAGATATGTATAATGTGATAATAGGAATGAGCCAGAAAGAGAATCCAGGTTAGTAGGTAAGATCTATTACCTTGTTGGGTTGAGAGAACAGTCCAAATAAAGCTAAGCTCAAACTAGGAGACCAATTTTATGGTCCAAGAAGGAAAAAGAAACACATTCTTGAGGAAATTAGGATAAAAAAGTCACAGGGCAAGAAAAGGTTATAAATAAGTAGACAGAAAGAGCTACTGAGATTGTAAGATTATCCATATCATAACTAGAGCTACTCTATTTGCACACTTTGCATACTAGTATAATAATCTGCATGTATATAATTGTATTGAGTGTTCAGAAATACATGTTTCTTAGGTTCCTGATAAGACTTGGCTTTATAAGCAAGTAACTAAATGAGAGGAGGTATCAAAGAGAAACAAAAAAATAAATAAAAGAAAAACAAATGAAGATATAGAAATGTGATATAACTTTACAGATTTAATCCATCATATTGAGTCCAAATACTTTTGGCCCTGTTGCTTCCTTTCCATCACCATTTGGAGGAGAATGGGAAGAGGAACACTCAGGCCATATTGAGATTCTACTCCCCCTCCTTCAAATTCAAATCTTTATTCTAAATCTTTACTCTGGAGATTGAGAACAAAGAAATAATTATCTAAGAGGAATACTGGTAACAAGATTGCAAACTTAATTAAGCAATCAGAAGACTAGAGATTCAGCCATGGATTTTTTATGAAAAAAATGATCACTGGGGATTGAAGGCTAAAAGATTTTTGCCCAGTGATCACTGAGCCACCCATTCCAACTCAACTCCATATGGTTGGTATTTCATGAGGTTAGTGTAGTTAACAAAACTAGTCCAATCTTTGAGTCAGCGGTATTTTCCATGTACCAACTACCAGCCATCCTGGTGAGGGAGACAGTATTGTCTTTTCAAGTGGAAGAAACTGAGAGAGGAAAAACATTGCAACATTTCCAGATAACATGGCTGGTGAATTCAGAGCCAGGCAGTCCAGCTCCAGAGCTCATGATCTTAATTGCTACTTGGAATTTTTCCCAACATCCTAAGAAAGCTCAAAGAAGATGTTACAGTACTCTGCCTCAAGCTATACCACTTTCTCTTCTCTGTATCCTTTATGACATGAAAGTAAAGAAAAATAACTCAGGAGAGACCTCTGTCCTACTGAGCCAGGACAGCTCCATGAACACCTGTGTAACCAATGCCTGTCCCAATGAGCTATCACTCATGCATGGTACTGTTGGGATAATCAGGTACATACTTACCTAAATCCGCTGGTTAACAAGACTTCTGCTTCTGAAATATTCTAGGCCATTTACCAGCTATGACAATTGGTGCCAGTGACTTTGCATCAATAAGCCTCAGTTTTCTAAATACTAAATGAAAACAGTAATAATGCCTACCTCATACCATCACTGTGAAAGCTTTAGGAGCCCATGCTTACATGAACTCTATAAGCCCATTATTCAGTAATGTGCTTAGCAGTGAGTGCTTTTCCCAACATCAGATTAAAGGTTCAAGGGGCTTTCTAACATTGGCATGCTTTATGAATCTGAGACATCAAAACATCACTGTGAATCTAGAGCACTTAGACATGAACCAGAATAAGGAAAGAATGCCCTATATAAATAACTGGTGTGTCAAGCAGTACCCATTCTAAAACTAGATTATAATCTCAAAGCCAATGGAAAAGTGGCATGTTCTCTAGAAGCTCCAAGAGCTTTAACTCACCCATCCCAGGAAATCTCTCTGAAATGCTAATTGTGTAATTGTGTGTGTGTGTGTGTGTGTGAGAGAGAGAGAGAGAGAGAGAGAGAGAGAGAGAGAGCGCTCTGGAGCTTCAACTCGGGGCCTGGGCACAGTCTCTGAGCTTCTTTGGCTCAAGGCTAGCACTCTACCACTTGAACTCCAACTTTTTTTTAACTCCACTTGAAGGTCCTGCTTTTTGGGTGGTTAATTAGAGATAAAAGTCTCATGGTCTTTCCTGCCCAGGCTGGCTTCAAACCATGATCCTCAGACCTCAGCCTCTTGAGCAGCTAGGATTAGAAGCATGAGCCACCAGCAACAAGCAAAAGACTAAATTTTAGGGTGATGGTAAGACCTTTGAGAACCTTTTGAGCACCTTGTGCCCACCTGTAACATTTGTAACTTCTAGGGTCATTGTGCTTTCAACACAAGCAACCGACTCCCTGGATTTTGGATGCCAATCTTGGCATAGCTTCAACATTCACAGAATGTGTTTTATGTGGCATAGGCACGACCACAGACCAATGCCATCACTTTGCCCTGCCTGCTGTAACTGCTGCATACCTTACAACCTACCAAAACCTGTATCTCCCAAGAGAGATTCTCAGAAATCAAGCTCCAAAGCCATTGTCTTGAAGCTTGACCACCATATGGCAAGTCAATATGTACACTGAGTGCCAAATATTCTTGCTTCCATTCTCTAATTTGCTAAGTAAAGGGGTTAAATACTAGGGAGAGAGAATCAAAATGATGGAATAGAACATGGTCTGGCTGTTGGCCTCCTAAAAAGACCCTATGTAGTGTAAATAGATAACTTACTTCAATCTTAATTGTAAAATAAAACTTCCAAAGAAGGGAATTCTGTGTCCATAGTAACCTATAATAAGACTCCTGACTGCCAGCAAATTCTGTGACTCCACCCTGTCTTCCTCTCTGCATCATGCCAATTGCCATGGGCTGTAATTAGATTTAATAAACCGCTGGGAAGTGCAGCGAGGAAATGAAGAGCAGAAATGATACACTGTGGGCTCATTCTTGCATGTCCAGTGCAGCGTTTCGCTGGAACTCACACCCTCCCCGGCTGGGAAAATAAAAGAATGCCAAGAGAATGGAAAGACTCGCACTTGCTGCTGCTCTCCAAACGTGGGTGGAGAAAAATCACTTAGAAAAAAAAAAAAGGAGTAAAGGAAAAGGGAAAAAGAACCCAAATCCCCAACAGCTGCCAAAGAAAGGAACGTGGGAATGAATCTGTTACCTTGGATGAACTCTGATTGCCTGCTCACAGACGGCAGGGTCCTGTTGAGCCCCAGGATTCTGTCCAGGTGGAAGGCAAACACCTCACTCATGTCCAAGGGCTGCTTGAGTAGCGCGCAGGGGCTAGGCCCGCAACGGCGTACTGAGTCTGGGGTGCTCCCTTCCAGCACCAGCAGGTGGGCTCCGCTCTTGGAGGACACTGGCTGGAGGCCCGCCACCGCGCCGTCCGCCAGCAAGCGCATCCTGAGGATGTCATCTTTGCTCAGCCACGAGGGGGCACTCTCGCTGTAGATCCTGATGTTACTCTCCCTGGTCTCGGGTAGGTGCAAATTTGCACCTGCAGATCGGACTCCAGGACCTCGCACCAAACTCCAGGGGCGCTCTCCGACCTTGGCTAGGTGTCCTTCCCAAGAATACCCAGGCATTTCAGCATAGGCTGCCCTTGCAGCTTCTTGCGGCCGAAGGGACGGTCCAACCCATTTCTCCGGTGCGAGGACCACAGAGGCCACCGCATACTTCTTCCTGCGCTTAGGTTTCACTGTGCCACGGATATTGGCCGGCTTGCTGCGCTTGGAGCGTAAGGTAATGTACACCACGTTGGGTTGCAGGGTGGTCCCATTGTCCTGTGACTCCGGTGGGGCCAGAGTCCCATCCAGGGGGATCTCAGCGAAGGAGGCCTGGGCCTTGTCAAGGCTGTGAGGCCGCTGCCTTTCGGCGGCCTGCCCCTGCTGGATGGAGGCGCGGCCCACCTGGCTCACCAGGAAACCCAGGTAGATGGCACAGGCAGTGCCCAGCAGGAGGTTCCGGCGGGTCCTGGGTCGCCGGCTGCTCCAGAGTTTCCGCAGCCTCGGGCCGCACAGGGAGCAGAAGAGCCAGTTTATGAGTGGCCCTGGCTTGCCTGGACAGGTCATTTCTCTGCCGCATCCGCATGTTGAACCGAGTTTAAAGTCTGCAGTTGGCTCCTGCTGGCATGATGCATGGTTTCTTGAATTCAGCGATAGTGTCCTCTCCAGGGGGGCAGAGGTGGAAGGCAAGGGTTGGTGACCTGAGCTGGGAATGTTTTTGACACCAACCACAACAAACCTTGTAAGTTCCTATCTGCCTTCCCAAGGAGAAAGGAGGGCTGGTTCTGGAATGAATGGAAACAGTTTACTGAGTCACCATCTCAAACCATTTCGTTTCCTCTGCCAGGGGAAAGAAGAAATTAACCCTTGCCTGCCATAAATAGCACCACCCAACTGGACATAAAGTTGAAAAACCCAAAACAAAACAGATATGTAGGCTAGGTTATCAGTTTAAAGTCGTGAAAACAAACCACTCTCTCTCTCTCTCTCTCTCTCTCTCTCTCTCTCTCTCACACACACACACACACACACACACACACACACACACATTTTTAAAAATAAGGTTTTTGTGACTTCCATCCAGAATCATCTCATTTGATTCTGAAGCAAAGCATTAAAATTTAATCAACCTGAACTTTTCCTTTCCACAATTCAGAAATAACTTAGGACAAAAAATAGAGCATCTTTTAACAACTTACAGCTATCCCACATTATTTTTACATTATTTGAGCAAAAGTACCAAGAATCAGCATTAAATTCAGAGCCATATTCTCTGAACTTAATGTTACAGACTTCTTTCACAATATGTTCCATTATCTTACACTAACTTTGTGAAATATAAAGCCATAAATTATAGTACTTAGAAGCTCCGACATTCTTTCAATATCTCTCTCCATTCTTTCAATATCTTTCTGTCTCTCTTTGTCTCTATCTCTGTCTCTCTCTCACACACGCACACACACACATAATCCAACTCTCTTTTATTTCTTTCTTTCCACTAAAGTCAGCTTAAAGAAACAAACCTCCAGCTGCATTTTTTTTTCACATCATTAAGTAGCAGAAGAAGAGCATAAGCGACCTTACTTACAGAGCGGGCCCCACGCTTGGCTCGGGAAGAATGTGATCCTGACTCTAATGCAAGGAACTTTTGAAGGCTGAGGCATGTAAGTAGAACATATTTTTCATGGTCAAGAGTTCCACAGTGCAAACATTTCAGCTCAGCTTTAAAAATTCCCTTCCAGTGATAAAAAAGTAAAATGCTTGCTTGTAAACTGGCAAGTGCATACTTTTCAGACATATTAGAGATATTTTTAATGATGATTTAAAAACTAAACTTTAATTTGCAATTCTGAAAAAGCAAATGCCATAGAGAATCCGTTTTCATTCAAACAACTTTCTGCCTGTTTTTAACCCCTGGGAGCCCTCTAGTGTCCCATTTGCAAACACACAGAGAAATATCCATCTTCTGTTATTATACAGGATCTAGAGTGCTTGCCTAGCTTGATGAGGATGAGTTCAAAAATAAATAATTTGTAAAATGAGAGATGACTTCACTCCTCCACCCATTCCAAGTACATGGCGTACCAGAACCTACTTACCATCCTGGTCATTTGCAGAGTGACACTGGTCTCCCATCCATTCTGACAAGAGAAGGCCTGCCTAGAAGTAGAGCAAAAGCTAAGAAAGGGTTAGTTCATGTGAGGAGGAAAATGCAGCCACAGTGAGATAAGAGACACAGAGATAGCAAACGACATTTACAGTCACACAGGGCAGCAGTTCATAAAAAGCAGGCGCAGGTCCTCTCTGATTGGAGGTTTTTAAAAAACAGGTTAGTGATTGGCCTAGGTTGTTTGCATGTCCTGGCACAAAGGCAGGAGCTGATGACCTTGGGGTCTCACTCAGCTTATTCTAACTTCCACTGCAAATAGAGTCAAAAGGCCAGATGGTTCCAAAGGGACAAGTCTCCCCCATTAGGAAAGAAGGTTCTGATACTGAGAGATGGATAAGAAATTAGAATATGATGTATAATCCTTATAATACTATATTTAACAATGCAAAAATAGTCAGGAATTGGAAATCTATGTAGAAGAAGGAAATAAACATTCAAGTGGTGACATGCCAAAAGTTATAATGGGACTGTTACTTCAGACTCTTAAACTTAGCCCTCTCATTGTCTTTAAAATTCTGTCACACCATGGAAAGAAGTTTAAAGTTGACAGAAGCCTAGGCTTGAACTAAACTGTGACAATTTGGATATCAAATCTTTGTCCTCCAACATTCGGAGCACATGCTGCCACATGCTATCTATTTCTAGACGGCAAAATCAAACTTCTTACAAGGAAACCATAGAAGAGTTGTTTTTTTCTATCATCATATTTATATATTCAGAAGAATAACTGTCCCCCAAAATTATAAGAAGTAAGAAGTATCACACAGCATATCTACCTCAACTTTAAAATCTTTGTCAGAGCTCAATTATAAGAAGCAGATTTGCTTCTAGACTTTTTTGTTGTTGTTATTTTGATGGAAAAATACCTAGGAAGCAGATAAGAGTTAGGTAACATATTAAATTTGGTATACTCTCCTACCTCAAAAATGTCTCCTTATTAGAAAGATACAATATATTGTTTCCTCCTAAAGCCAGAATAGTGACTAGCAGATACCACTAAAGTGTACGATAATTAACAAAGTGAGTGAGGAAGGAAAAATCTTGGTTTTGAGTGTTCCTCCTTCACTTGCTAGATGGGGTCTTGTGGACCTGTGTAAACCTCAGTTTACCAGATAGCATCAATCCCATAGGTTTCTTGTGGCAATTAAAGGAAGTTGTGCTGATGAAATGAGCCTTTGGAATAAATGGGATGGGTCTGTCTTTCTCTCCTCCTTCATTGCTCTTTCTGAGACCTTCATAATATCATGGGTGAATTGCGTTGGAATTACTGTTGTAGCCAACACATTAATAAAACCAATACTGCAGTAAATAGGGCTTCCTGTGTATGATCAGAATGATTCTGTAAATCATTCTACTCACTACCCAGTAGAACCTGCTCAAGTAGTTCTTCTTCATACCCTTTGATGAAAACTCAAGCAGGTTTTTTTTTTTTTTTTAAGTTTCCCAGTCCATTTAAGGGCCATAAAATATATACATAACAAGTTAATTGGCATGTTAGACTATACTCTCTGTGTGTTTCTGTGATATTGAGTTTGAACTCAGGGCCTATGCTTACTAAGCAAAGGACCATCTCCTGAGCCATACACCAAATTCTTTTCTTTTAGCTTATTTTTTCAGAGAGTCTTTCAATTTGCCAGTGTTGACCTTCATCCTTCTATTTCTGGCTCCAGAGAAGCTGTAATTAACCCCTACCTTTGAACTTCTCTTACAGTTGATTTATCAGAAAACACAGCAGGATCTAAAGGAGTAGCTTACTCATGAAGAACTTATCTAGTATACACCAGAGCCCTGGGGTTCTTCCCTAGCACCAAAATCAAAACAAGTCCACACCTACTGAAAATAAGGAGAGGAACTGGGATTCTTTTCCTTCTGTCCAAATTTTCCTTTTCTCATCTACTCACCTACTCCTCCACACTAAGTCTGGCTGGAGGTCTTCCTCGGAGGAAAGATTGTAAAAAGTTCTTACCTCTGCCTAGAAACAGTTGTTTCCACTTAGAAACTCCCTGGCTGCCCATTGCAACAATGAGATGTACAAATTGTTATGTCGAAAAACGAACTTTACAACTTTGGGGGTGCAGGCGATGGGAAGGAATGGGAAGGGGAAACAAAGGAGGAGGCAACAATGCTTGATAAGAAATGTACTCATTATCTTGCCCATGTAATTGTAACCCCTCTGTACAGTATTTTCACAATAAAAAAAAAGAAAAGAAAGGAAGGAAGAAAGAAAGAAAGAAAGAAAGAAAGAAAGAAAGAAAGAAAGAAAGAAAGAAAGAAAGAAAGAAAGAAAGAAAGAAAGAAAGAAAGAAAGAAAGAAAGAAAGAAAGAAAGAAAGAAAGAAAGAAAATGAAACTCCCAGGCTGTCCCTGTCCCAGGTGTATAACAGTGCCCTCTGGTGGGCATTGCAGTCACTGCAATGACACCACTGTAAAATCAGCTCTGGCTGGTTGTTGATACCTCCTCACCCACTGTAATCAGGCAAGCACTCTGATTTACCAAGTTTATCTCGTCCTCTAGCCCATTCTCCAGGGCATCATTTAAAAAGATCAACAAGCTGATTTTCTCATCTGGGCTTCATAAATGGCCCAATGGGCAGTCATCCTGCTTTGCCACATCCTCAACTTTCCCACAGCTCTAGACAAGATGGGGCCACACCTCATCACAAAATGCGGGAGCAACTGCCAACTACTTCCCTACAATCTATTTCTCAAGTCTAAGGTAACCTGATACTTGAAAGAAATTTTTATTTATTTTTATATTTAACAAAGCTAAATTCCTTCAGCAAAGAAATGAATTTGAAAACTTGTTGACATAATCTTGCCATATAGCTTGTGAGCACACCTAGTGCCCTTAAAATATTAATTATTGCTATTAATTATTGCTAGATCAGGAGGACTAATAAACTTCATTCCTAAAGTATTTCCTCCTTGTACAAGGATGATTCTGAAATACTGTAACACCTGTCTTTATGATTTTTGAGAATGAGTCCATGGACACAGAGGAAGAAATAAAGGGGCAAAGATTAACTGAAGAGAAAAGGTGAAGAGAGATCCTGCTAAACAGGAGGGATCCCCAGGGAAGGCACTGCATGGAGTTCCTTATTCAGGAGTTCACAAGGTGTCTCTAGGAGAAAGCTACATGAATTTCAAGATTATTGAAGAGCCTACAGCCGTATCAGTTTCCAAACCCAATCACAGGCTTCACACACTCTGCACAGCTCTCCATACATCCTTTAGCCCCTCAAACTGGGTACCTGGTAGAGCACATACCAATCAGCCTGGGGCAATGGACCATGATGTAATGCCCAAGGACCTACTTGTGTGACTTCTGAAGGCCATGATGAAGAATGCAGAGCCTCTATGAAAGAAGGCCTTGCTGTGATTGACTTGTCAAGCTCTTTTTTTCCTTCTCTCTTCTTAAGAGGATCTACAAGGGAAACAAGGTTTTAAAAAAGAGACACAAAGACAATAGTATAACCTATTAGAACTACCTGAGGACTTTCTTATCCACCCTGTAAGGGAGGGTGTGTAGTGATAGGGAAGACCTAGGGACTGTGGAAATACTCTTCATCTTCCCTGAGATATCACCAACCAAGGTCTGTCTATTCAGAGATAATTCACTAGCCCTGCATTTCTGATCTTTGCACTTTTCCACATACATCGTATCATTATAAAAGAGGTGATGGTGATTAAGTAGCTATTCATTTCACAGTGTGTACCTTGCCCAGTTTATCCCTCAACATAGAGAGTATGAGAGTAATCATTTTTACACCATTTTTTTACAATGAAGAGCTCATATTGCTCTGGTCACTTAAGGACTGAAAAATACAATCACTGAAAATCTTATGATATATAGATGCCTAGGCCCCTCCTATCTTCTCAGAGATTCTAATTTAATTGATTCTAATTTAATAGAGCCCAGGAATCCATAGTTTTTAAAAAGCTCTCACATACAGGGCTATGCTTCAGTGTTTTAAGGTTAAATGTCTTGTCCCAAAGTAAATTTACACCTTTTCTAAAATTCAATGGTGAGTCTTAAGATTGAGAGGCATTGAAATCCGTAAATCCTTCAAGACCCAGTTGTAAGTTTTGAGTGTGTTGGAAGCTGTCTTTGTTCTCAGCCTGGAACAACTCTGGGACCCGATTAAACAGTAAACAGGTTCAAATTTTTCCACTTACTGCATCTCATTTCCCCACTGTGATCAGGTAGATGTCTAACTTGCTGCTGCTGTGGACTTACGCTTGCCCACCTCCAGAAAGACACTGGGAAAGTAAGGAAGAACTCATGCGGGGAAGCTGAGTATCAAGCATCCCTTGCTGTTGTTGACCCTGGCTTGTTACAGGCTACAGAACTTCCTAGTCCTAGGCTGAACAGACCCTTCTATCAATCCGCTCAATCCCCTCCTAATCTCTGGTATTTTTGTCCCTTCGAATTATAGCCCAACAATTATGCCATGTACAACCTCAGTGTTACTTACCACATGGTGTTTTCTTTCACTTCTGCAATTTATTTTAATACTGAGCCTGTCCTAAGTCTTATCCTAATAATCGTTGAAATTTTGTCTTTGGCACGAAGACATTTATAACTCTTTAAATAATGCTTCATATTTTGTCTTTTGAGCTGTATGAAAAGAAGTTACTTATATTTCATAGCAATGCAGGCACAATCACAGAATATGAGATGCTTCACCTAAAGATTTGTTGCTGTTGCTGTTGACCTATACAATGACATCCACTTGGTATAAAAGTGCTTCAGAAGAACACCAGTGTCTCCTCAGAGATAGCCTTATAAATCCACAAAATAATGCCATTGCTTAGTCTCACAGACATTCCCAAGAGAGCACCAAGCAGGCATATTTCCAGGGAATAAAATACCTTCCACTATCTCCCCACTATAACCTACTACTAAACCTGGTTAAGAACAGAATTAGGCTGCTTGCTTTCACAATAAGGAAATCTCCTGCAATCATCCTTCAGCTGTGAGACTTTTTTTGGCCAGTCCTGGGGCTTGAATTCAGGGCCTGGGTACTGTTCCTGAATTTGTTTTTGCTCAAGGATAGCATTCTAGCACTTGAGCCACAGTGCCACTAAAGAATTATAGCCCAAGCTCTTTAATGAACATTGATGTGAAAATTCCTAATAAAATATTTGCATTCTGGCTGGGCGCCGGTGGTTCACGCCTGTAATCCTAGCTATTCAGGAGGCTGAGATCTGAGGATCGTGGTTCAAAGCCAGCCCAGGCAGGAACATCCGTGAGACTCTTATCTCCAATAAAACACTAGAAAACCGGAAGTGGCGATGTGGCTCAAATGGCAGAGTGCTCTCCTTGAGCTGAAGAGCATAGGGACAGCGCCCAAGTCCAGAGTTCAAGCCCTGCGACCGACCAAAAAAAAAGAAAAGAAAATATATATATCTATATATATATTTGCATTCTGGGGAAAAAAATCCTTTAGCCTCAGTTCCCTGGGAATATTTGTTCCATGTCTTTGAAGTTGTGTCTGTTAGAATGGCTCTGACACATGACTGGAGGCAGAGCAATGCTTGCATGAAGTCCAGAATGTAACAGGCAGGTGAAATGATCGCAGCCAGTTTGACACCCAATGTAGACATGTGAAAATGGAATTAGGAACCGTAAGGGGATGGATGATGGGTTGAGATAAATAGAACAATAGAAGGAGGAATATCAATCAAGATGCATTGTACAAATAAATCGACATGTTGAATTGAAAGTCCCACGTGAAACTACTTACAGATAATAAGAAAATTAATTTATTTTGAAAAAAAAAAAGCCTGTTCCAAACCAATGTAAAAGATATAACAAAAGATGTTTAAGGTTATTTTCCCCATATTAATAAGTAAATGGTCTTTGCATATTGGAATAATTAGCTTTTGTTTTACACTTCTTAGTCCTATAATTTAGTCATAATGGAATATTTATAAAAAAAAATTATAAATTGTGAGCTGGCAAAGCACTTGCCTAGTAAGTGCAATGTCCTGGGTTTGATCCCCAGTACCAAGAAAAATAAAAATAAAAGACAAAAGAAAAATACTGTTTTTTAAAAAAACTGAACAACCAAATAGGCAAATTGGAGGCTACCCTGTCTTTATTAAAAGCCACCAGCAATCTAGACAACTATTTTTCTGTTTCAGAAGTAGGCACTAGGCCCTGAATAGACTGCCCTTATTCCACCCCCAGGCCCTTTACACAAAGAAGAAAGCAAGATCTGGCCCTAGTCATCCTTACCTTAGATAGAACACCATATTCAGCACTAGTTCTGTGCCTTTGAGAAGGAGTAAGGATTAGATGGTGCCATCACAGTCTTCAGGCTCCTTGTAGGAGATGTGCAGAGCTGCGGGTTATCTTTCCTCAGCTCACCTAAGATCTAGTTAAATGAGCTGTGGAGTCTACATTTAAAAGAAGAAAGGGCCCCTGGCAATGCTATCTTTAATTTGGCACTTTAGAAATGCATTGGAGCCGGATGCCAGTGGCTCATGGCTATAATCCTAGCTACTCAGGAGGCTGAGATCTGAGGATTGCAGTTCAAAGCCAGCCTGGGCAGGGACAGCATCTAAACCCAGAGTTCTAGCCCCATGACCGAACAAAAAGAAAGAAAGAAAGAAAGAAAGAAAGAAAGAAAGAAAGAAAGAAAGAAAGAAAGAAAGAAAGAAAGAAAGAAAGAAAGAAAGAAAGAAAGAAAGAAAGAAAGAAAGGAGAGAAAGAGAGAGAGAGAAGAGAGAGAAAGAAAGGTATTGCAGTCATTGCAGTCAGAATGAAACACAGGAGGACAAAAAGTCAGAGAGAAGTTTGATCTTCTATTTATTTGTATCTAGTAGTTGTGAGACTGTATTTTGTCCCCTACTGTGATTCTAACATATGTGTTGTGTCTGATAACATGCCAGCATATGTAACCACATACATGGATTTTATCAACTGGAATAGGAAAGGCAGAGTGGTTAATATCACATTCCTCTCTCATCCACCCACTCCCGTGTCCAAATCCCAATAGGATGACACCTGCTACAGAAGAACACTGACAAAGACACTTTCATGTATGCTCTGTGACATGTGGAAAAAACAGCAGTACACTTTGGTTGTCAGGTGACAAGATGTGGTATAGGGTCTGGAAGTGTCTCATTCTTCTCACTTTGGTGTTGGTTAGTTTTCATATATATTTTTTAGATTAATTTATATTTTAATATCATTATTTTGTGTTCTGTAGTAGCAACCTAAGTTGTATGCTCTGTTGAGCTTTTATGATATTTCTATGCATTTTTGATTGTTATTATAAAGGTGATGTATAGAGAGGTTATAGTTACATGTCAGATAATACATTTCTTTTTAAACCATGTCACCCCTTCCCTCCTTCTCTCCCAATTTTTCCCTCCTGTCCCCACCCACAAGTTGTATAGTTCATTTATAACATAGTGGCTAGTGAGTACCACTTCTGCCTTTGTTTGTAACAGTACTGAGACTGGAACTTAGGGCCACTCACTTGCTCAACTTGCTTATTTAGTTGTCACTCTACCACATTAGCTATGACTCCAACTTGGCTTTTGCTGATTATTTTGCATATAGATTAATGGACTTTTGTGCCCTGGCTGTATCTTCCAATCACAATCCTCCAGATTTTAGCCTCCTGACTAGCTAGGATTACAAGCAAGGACCATCAGCCTCCAGCTGTGCTATTTTTGGAACCCGTATAGGCAGTGCCTCTTGTGAGGGATCCACAGTAAGTAACAGCAACAGCAGCAGTGGCAGATACAACAGTGAGCTACCCTGAAGCAAATATACGGACAGAAATCAATCATGAGAGACACTTGTGTCTATGTCATATACACAAATTGTTGGAGTTATAAGCATGTATATGACTATCCCAGCATCCCTGAGACATAGTTGAGAGCTCTATCAAGAGTATTATGGTGGGGCTGGGAAGGTGGCTTAATGGTAGAGTGCTTGCCTTGCATACATGAGGCCCTGGGTTCGATTCCTCAGCACCAAATAAGCAGAAAAAGCCAGAAGTGGTATTGTGGTGCAAGTAGTAGAGCGCTGGCCTTGAGCTGAAGAGCTGAGGGACAGCACCCAGGCCCAGAGTTCAGGCCCCATGGCCCACCAAAAAAAAAAAAAAAAGAGTATTATGGGTCTTATCATACCATATTCAGGACAGAGTGAGGGTCAATGCAATTTGACTCACTCCTGCTAAAGAAGGCTTGGTAGCCTTAAGCTAATGAGATATGGAGAGCCATAGATGACTAATCCATTTAACATTTATTAATTAACTTCTACTGGGCTATAATGGCCAAACATACTTGTGGTTCCAGAAGTTGGAGTTCTGTGGCTCCAAATTACATTACTATGAAAAACAAACTGAAATCTAAGTGGCAGTAGACATAGCTCAAGTAGGAAAACAGTTTTCTAGTAAGTGCCTCTTATTTCATACTCCTGTACTACTAAAATGTTAATAACAATAATAATAATAATAGCCCAATGCCAGTACTTGTAATACTCACTACTCAGGAGAAGAGGATCAGGAGGATATAGACTACTAAATGCCCAGAGGGTTCCACAAAGGATATGCAATTTCTAATGCCTGGCTCTGTAATGGCTCAATAAAGTCGGATAAAAAGGAATGACTTATAGAAATATTAAGGGAACATAGCACAGTCACTAGATCAGTGGCTCTCAAAGCATCCCTGAAATAGCCGTGTTGCCTTCACCTGGGAATTTACCAGAAATGCAAATCTTGAGATCAATTGAATTAGCAGCTCTGTAATCTGTATTGTCACAACCTTCCATGCTAAGAATCACTGTGCTACATGAAAGGCCCCCAAAAGAATACGGCAGGCCAAAGGAAAATAGGAAACTATCCAAAAAGGAAGGACATCACAGAAAATTATGAGAAGATTCAGACTCTAAATTCCTGTTTTTCAGAGAGTTCAGAGAGTTCCATTTCTCTCCTGACATATTTGCCATTGCTTTGGCAAAACCGGAATGTGTTATTATCACCTATTCCGTCCAGCCTGCCACCCTCACTTACCCCGTCTAATAGAATCAAACCCCTTTCTCAAAGCAACGCCAGAGCATGTAAATAGTAGGAAAGCAAGAAGCAGTATAGATTGGATCAATTACAATTCATAGCTCATGACATGAGCTAGGTAGAGAGCAACCATCTAAGGAAAACCCATAAGAAACTAATCCTCCACCAGCATCACCAGTTGTATGCCCATAAAGGAGCCTCTTATAAAAAAAAAAATCACAGTATTTTCCAAAACCTAGTCATCAAATTCTCATGGTCATGTAACATGTACCATAGCCAATAATTATAAACTTCAAGCTTTTGGTTAGAAGCCTAGAATTGATTTTACAATAAAAAAGGAGAAAGATAAAAACAGCAGAGTGTAACACTGGAAAAGATTAAACTTTCATAAGAACAAATATGCAGTTTTTCTAAATGTGACTCACCTCAATTATTTTTTCACAGGAAATGACCAATGCTTTAATAAAGAAAGCAATTAGATTGCAACTGTTTAGAAAAGGAAACCATCCTTAACTCAGGTAATCGCCAGTTCAGAGGCAACTCTCATTTTATTTTCACAGTAATTGTTTATAACACAAACATAGCCCAGTGGTACCATTTATGACACTAAATTTACATTTAATTTAGTTGGGCTGAAGAAATTGTAAACAAAAAATGTTAGCTAGTGCTTTTATCAAGATCTTAATTTTATGCAGTTTCCTTGTGTGAAATATTATTGTACCTGTCCCTCAGGGAATTCCAACATCTAAATTATGTAACACCTAAAGCACCTGCACCATATTTAGTGAATTGTATGAAATGGCTGTGCATTCATTTGTTCTTCTTTTCTATCCAGGGTGATACTAGTGGCTGAGTGCTCTACAGAGACCCAGAGAAGGCAACCATAGACTTAACTGCTCCACACTCAGTTTCAGGTTCATGGAATAGTTGTCAAACTTTCCAAGCTAGTCATGTAGCAAATCACCTAGAATTTGCTTCACCATTTTTTTCTATACCTAATATGGGGCTTAAGAGATAATCACAGATAGGTTCCATACACTACTTTGTGTTCAAGCCTTTGATCAATTTTGCCTTTGAAATCTAGAACGATGTAGCTATGGTAAGGTAATACAATGGAAACTGGAGGCATTTGTTGTCATAAAGGATAGTATGGGTAGTGGAGAAACTGAAAGACTTCTTATGACACCTACATACTGGTTAGAAAGATGTTTTTTAGGCCTCTGGAAATATCACCAAGATTATAATGTTTAATAATAAAAATAATAATATAACAATATGATTATTATCAATAATAATTAATAATATAATTATTAATGATAACAGATTAATATTAATCTTAACATTCCTAGTAACAATACCTATCCCATGGGGTTAATGTGACCAGTAGATAAATAAATGTATGAAAGTTCTTAAAGCACATAAAAGTAGACACATACACATAAAGTTAACTTTTCGTGACCAGGAAGAAAACTGTAGTAGGGAAAAATAGAAGCTAGAAATGTTTGTTTATTTGTTAGGTCCCAAAAAAGAGATTCATCATTGCTCATACTTGATCAGAGAAGAGACTCTCCAATTATTGTATCAGTTTACTTAGCCAATCATTCCAGCAGGTATCTTTTTGATATGGTGACATTTGTCATAGTTTATCAGAGACTGAGATGTTTGCTATCATATATCTAGGCTGCTATATTACTCTTTCTTTTTTTAATTTAAAATATTATGTGAGCTCTACTATGTAATATG
This sequence comes from Dipodomys spectabilis, assembly GCF_019054845.1. Lineage (NCBI taxonomy): Eukaryota > Metazoa > Chordata > Mammalia > Rodentia > Heteromyidae > Dipodomys > Dipodomys spectabilis. The sequence continues at coordinate 7,990,667 of NW_024871113.1, forward strand.
CCCTTTCAAGTGACTTTAGACACAGAGGTTAAAAAAAAAGCATAAGACAGTGACCTAGCAGTACAGATTTAAAGGATCCCACCTTTGAGATTTGATTCCATGCAAAAACTCTAAGCTTTAACTAGTTCCTAGTTTCCTACTCTGAGAACCTGCTGAAGCCTAATGATCTTAGTTAACTAAGATTTCTATTTCTATTCTAGCTTATCCTGACACAACTAAATATATCATGCCTACATACAATCTCAGACATTATAATTCTGTGTCAGATTCATCACCTTTCAAGTGACAGTATTAGACTGGTTTGGGTAGTTGCATAGATAATTCATTTTAGTTGATAAATAATTCCCTTACTAATCTGTTATGTGTTTTGAACTGACCAAACTAATTTCCACTTAAATACTGATTGGATTCCTTGAGGGAGGAGGGAGAAGGGAAATCATTCCTTTTTCCTGTATGTGAAAAAAAAAATCCTTTATACTTGGTTACATTTTATCTAGCAGGTAGATAGCTTCCTTCTACAATAGTTTTTTAATTGAAAATTACTTAATAAGGTGGGATTGAAATAGAAAATAGAAAATATTCCAAATAAACTTGTATGAAATATAAAGCTTCATCTCACTCTCTTTTGCACAAAGTTTTTTGGATTATGTATCAGAGGAGAAAGGATAGTTTCAAATTGTATTAATATGTGATGGAGTGCTCAAGTTTTACCCATAAATAAGCTTTGTGCATCCCACTTTTAGTCATTGGTTTTTTTTAAAGGGGTGAAAAGTTTATGTGCATTAAATATGTAAAGAACAGGGAATGGTGAATAGTTCTAAATTTCTCTAATCTAGTTATATTCATTATAAACATTCCAGAATGCAAATGATTTGGGCTTTTATTATAACATATTTCTTGAAAACACTAAATGGAAAATAACGATTAAGGTGCTGATTCTGGGAATAATAGAATGGTGAGACAAAAAGGGGGAACCAATGCAACAGTGATATACACAAGTCAATATGTTGGAATTGATCTGTAAAACTTGGGGGTTGGGGATGGGGAGAAGGGAAAGTAGGAGAAAATCGAGGGAAGGGGTAACAAATTAGACAATAAATCTACTCATTAACTTACTTATTTAACTGTAATCTCTCGGTATATCACCTTGACAATAAAAAACAAATTTAACCATACTAATCATTTTTCAATGGATGTTAGTTTTTCTATCTATAAATAAATACAGAATAATTTCTTTCTGAATAAGACATCCACAGGTAACATGGACTTTACAATAGTAAGATTCATATATGTATTAAAATAAGATAAAATATTAGCTGCCTCAGTGCAGTAGGAGACACTGGATCTGGAGTGTTAAAGAGATGCATTGGATGGTTAAAAGTTTAATACATATGTAAGTAGATGTCCAGAAGAAAAAAAGTAAAACATGCGTCATAAACACTTCTTGAAAAGATAATGATGGAGATTTTTCATAGTGAAAAAGGACATGAATCCAAGGGGGAGGAGAGAAAGTAGGAGAAAATCAAGAGAAGGGGTAACAAATTAGACAATAAAATATGGTCTTTGATCCATTTTGAATTGATGCTGGTACAAGATGATAGATAAGGTATGGTTTCAGTTTTCTGCATGTATATATCTAATTTTCCCAATCGGTTTTTGAAGAAGCTGTCTTTCTTACAGCCTATGTTTTTCCTTCCTTATCAAGTATTAGATGGCTGTAGGCCTATGGGTTTGTTTCTGGGTCTTCTGCACCGTTTGTCTTCAGGCCTGTTTTGTACCAATACCATGCTGTTTTCATTATTATAGCTCTTTAGATGAGTTTGAAGTTTGTTGTTATTATGCCCCCAGAACTTCTTTTCCTCCTCAGGATTATTCTCGCAATTTGGGGCCATCAGTAGTCATATATGAATTTTTGGATTATTTTTTCTATCTTGTTGCAGAATGTTGGGATTTTGATGGGTATTGCATTGAATTTGAGGATTGCTTTTGGCAATATTGCCATTTTTTATGATATTAAATCTGCCAGTTCAAAAGCATAAAAGTATTTCTACTTCCTTATGCAATTTCATTCTTCAATTTTTTTTATCTTTTTCACTATAGAGTCCTTCATATCCTTGGTTAAGTTAATTTGTAAGATTTGGGGTTTTTTTGGGGGGGGTAGTTTATATTTTTTGAGAGCCAACAGCTGAAAAGACAGCCTAGAGAGTGGGAGATTTTTCCAGTTATATACCAGACAATGGCCTAATATCCAAAGTGTATAAAGAGCTTAAAGAACCAACAACCAAATTAATAAACAGGCTAATGAATTAAAGAGAGTCTTCTCAGAAGTAAATATGGCCAATAGACATATGAATTAATGTATAACATCTCTGTTCATAAAGGAAATACAAATCAAAACAATACTGAGATGCCACCTCACTCCAGTTAGAAAGGTCATTATCAAAAATACAAATAATAACAGATGCTGACAAAGATTTAGACAAAGAAGAACCTTGTAAACTTGTTCAGCCACCCTGGAAAAATAGAATGGAGGTTCCTTGAAAAGCTAAACATATGCCAGGCACTGGTGGCTCACACGTGTAACCCTAGCTACTCAGGAGGCTGAGATCTGAGGATTGCAGTTCAAAGCCAGCCTGGGCACAAAAGTCCTTGAGATTTTATATCCAATTAACCACCAGAAAACCAGAAGTGGCACGCGACTCAACTGGTAGAGTACTCCCCTTGAGCTGAAGAGCACAGGGAGAGCGCCCAGGCCCAGAGATCAAGCCCCATGATAAAAAAAAAAAAAAAACAGAACTACTCTATGGTCCAACAATTCTAATCCAGGGCATTTATCCAAAAGATTACAAGCCAGAATACAGTAGTCATTAGCACAACCATGCTCATTGCAATACTGCTCACCACAGCCAAGGTATAAAATCAGACCAGATGCCCTTTAGTGGATGAATAGATCAAGAAAATGTAGTATACATACATGATGGAATTTTACTCATCCATTAAAAAGAATGGGAAGACCTGGGAAGAATTACATTAAATGTGGTTAGTAAGGCCCAGAGAAGACAAAGGTTGAATGTTCTTTTCTCATATGTGGAAGCTATAATTTGCTTCTAACTTTGTAAATAAATACATAAGTAGTATGCAAGTGTGTATAAATTTATTAACTGAAATACAGTAGGTTCAATGGCAAATCAAAGTTCAAAAAATAAGTACCAGGAAATGTATACTTGAAAGGGGTGTGGTGAAGTCAAAGGGAGAGATGTACATGAATGAAAAGAAAAAGAGGGGGAAGAATGCAGTCAAGAATTCACATTACATCCTATGTAATTAAGAAGAGTGAGGGAAGGATGGGTATGAATACTGAAAGGAATGACATTGATCAAGATGCATTGTATTCATAAACTGCATTTGTTAAATGGCAACGTCTGTGTACAACTACTTAAAGATAGTTTAAAAATACAATAATTCTTTTTTGGGGGGAGGGGGTCCGGTCGTGGGGCCTGAACTCTGGGCCTGGGCGCTGTCCCTCAGCTCTTCAGCTCAAGGCTGGCACTCTACCACTTGAGCCACAGTGCCACTTCTGGCTTTTTTCTTTTTGCTTGTGTGGTGCTGAAGAATCAAACCCAGGGCCTCATGCATGCAAGGCAAGCGCTCTACCACTGAGCCACCTTCCCAGCCCAAAAAATACAATAATTCTTGAAGAGAAAATTACCAAGAATTTTTCAAGATCAAGAAATACTGCAGGGCCAGGCATGGTGGCACATATCTGTACTTTTAACTACTTTGGAGTCAGAATTCAGGAGATCTAGACAATGGGCCCAGCAATGCTTGTTATTAGAGCCTAGGAAAATAGAGACTTGGGACTGATGGTCTACTGTTTTATCCATAACCTAAGCATATCACCAGGTTGGACACTTTTATACCAAACTTAAAGGTGTAGTGTGGCCAAGGAACAGCAGAACTTGAGATTCCTTGTGCTCATAACTGTGAACCTCTACATAAAGCTTGGATGAACAAAGGGCCATCTGCCCAAAACCAGCAGTTCTAAAGATGAACAGTCATGAGCTATACTGACAGTGAAGCTGAGTCCAAATGCAGTACTTCTCATTGTAGAAAGTTATCCCATTGGTATTCTGTTTGTTTATTTCAAGCAATAGGAAAAAGTGAACACAAACTCAAGGTTCCACAAAAGGCAATGTTGCTACTATGAGAAGAGGCAGAGGCAGATTCTGTGTATTTCAGTCAGGTCCTGTTAAATCTCTTGCCAATTTTCTTTGCTTTTCCTTTGCCTAAAACCGGGTTTCATATGTAAGCTGACTGTACCCTTGATCACAAAATGGTTATTAGAAGCAACAGATACTATATATGCCTCCTTGAATGTCTAGGTTAACAGATTATAAACATTCCACAAGCACCAAACAAGATTTCTGAACTATATGTAGAAGTCAGTGCCATGCAGGTTTATACTTAGGTTAAATGGCCTTTACTAAGCCAATGAACAGATGTAAATGGTTTTGAATTGTCCCCAGAGCTGGCTGAGGGAATCTCTCTTATATAAAACATTTTCTAGCTGCTAAGCAGTGAGAAAAGATTAAAATGGCTCTTGGGTAGGCAAACACAATGTCTATAACAATCACAGAGTAAATTTTCTTGTCTATTGCCCCCATCAAATTACTAGGTCCTAGACAGTGTCTTCTGATTCTACTTCAGGGCTGCCTATAATTGCAAGTAACATGTTAATGGAAATGAATGACTAAAGAAGAGAAAAATTGGTTCTCCTAAAAAATGTATTTGTTGCCAATCATTCCTGCAATTTTTCAAGCATATTATAACTGTAACACTGTTTGTACAACACATTATTGTTCAATTCCACCTTTCATGGGTATCATTTTTGTCTATTGCTTCCTGGGTCTTTCACTTGATTTCAATACATTGCTGATTATTTTTAGAGCTGCCATTAACACAGACTTCAATTGCCTTCCTGTTTTCCCCTTGAGCAATGAAGCAGTTGCCATGGAAACAGATTCCAACACCTCTCTCTGGAACTTCACATCAATGCAATTTGATGAGAGAAGCTAATATACAACCCTCTACCTGTATCTTAAGAATCTGAAGATCTATTACCTGAAAGGATGCACATCCTTACAGGGAGAGAAAGCATGTATGAAGTATAAATTTGATGGTCTGTAGATGCATCAGAGCTCTCTTTAGGAAATAATGGCTTAATCTGAGTGGGAGAAGGTTTAATGGTTGAAATGACTAAAAATATAAAAATCACAAAATAGACTTAAGACCCACATAATTTTAATGTTCCATCACCCAATGGCATGAAGTCATAAATGAGGACCCTTTCTCAGAAAAATATTTATGGTGATTTTGAGAGAGAAAGTATATTTTCCCCTTAGCTCCATCCTGCACAAACCCTGAAATTTTAAATCTCATCCAGGTAGATGAATGGCAGAAAATGGAATCACTTCCCAGAAGGTCTGTCCAATGTAGGTGTTGTCAGCCAAGGAAATCTCTGAAAACAAGGACTGCTTCTGCAGCCTGAGCTGCTGTACTTCAGGCAGCTGGAGGAGAGCACATTACAGAATGAAGAGCTCCTGTGAAAGCAATAACACCAGTCATGTATCAGTAGAAATGATCTACTATTATTATTAGAGGTTTTCAGAAGAGATTCAGAGGAAGGACTAATCATGGAGTAATCCTAAATTCTCACCAAGGACAGCTTTTCATAGTAAGACTATGTTTTGACCTTATTACATGTCAGCACATTGTATTTGGTGTTTGAATGTGCTATGATGGAATTTCTACCATGTCATGACATGTTTGCACAGCATACCTTGTAGATCTCTGAAGGTAAGCTGGATTAACTCAGAGACATGGTCAATAAGAGGCCAGGATAGGCAAATGCTTGTAACAAAGTGGTCAGAGATACCTAAAGTTCACAAATGGCTGCACAGTAAGTACTATAGATAGACAGACAGAGATGGAAGGGAGATTACTAGGCATTGAACTATGGACCTTAAACTTACTAAGCAAGTACTCTACCAACTGAGTCATGTTTCAGACATTTACTTTCATTTTTGTTTTAAATTGTATTTTCCTTGGCCAGCCCTGGGCCGTGGTCCTCTGTCTCCACTTCTTAAGTAGCTATGATTACATGTGTGACCCATTAGTCTTGGCCCCAGACTATATTTTAAAGATGATATTCTGCATATTTCTTCTCCACCTGTGAATATAAAGAGGGGCTATCCATAAGCTAGAGGAAGATTGATTTCTTCTACATGCTCTGGCTGCTACCAGTTTTGTTCTTTGTTCTTTATTCTTTGTTCTTTGTTATGTGCTAGCCACATATAGTAAGAAATTTCAGTTATTGAAAGCCATCCCATCACTTTTTAGGTGAAAAACAGGTCATTATTTTCAATGAAATTGATTTCACACTGTTCACTGTTTTTCTGGAAGAACCTGAATAGGCTTCCTAACATTCTTCAAACAAAACCATACCACACTTAGCCCCTTTCTAGGACTTGGTTGTACTCAAGGCCTCCAGATTCTCTTCAGACTCTTATTGGAGCTTTTTTTTATGCCTTCCTCATACTAGGCCTGCTTCCAAATGGCTGGTTAAAGAAAAACCATACCCTCTACATATCCCTGTCATCTTCACTAGGCCCCTTCTTGCCTTCCTGCCCATATTGCTTTAAAACCCCCACAACACGCATCCACTTTCATCTATTCATGGTTAGGTCCATATTGGCTTTCATGGGTAAATGTTATAGAAGATGAATTCAGAGGACAGCTCAGAGTTGGGCCAAAGATTTGTAAGCCATTGTAAGAACTTTTGCTTTAACCTTAGGGAAATGAAGAGCAATTGAAGATTTTCAGTTGAGGAGTGGAAATGGTCTGAAAGAAATTGAACAGATCGCTCTGGTTGTTATGTTAGGAACATGTGTACAGGTTCACATTTATAATTCCAGCACATGTCATCTCAAGGCAGAAGGATCACCAGTTCAACATCAGCCTGAAATACCTTGTCTCAAAAGAAAAGAAAGAAGGAAGGAATGGGAAAAGAACAAGGTGGGAAGGAAAGGGATGGAAAGAAGGAATGAAAAAGAAACAGACTAAAAATGAGGGATTCAGGGAGAGAAAGCATAGAAACTATCCTTGGGCTATCAAAACAATTCAGTGATATGGCTTATATTTTAAAGTCTAGGAAAAAGAATCTCCTGACAGACCGGAGACAGTATAAAAGATGGCATCAAGGCTGCCTCTAAGGGTTTTAGTCAGAGAAATTATGTAGATACTTGTATACTATTTCAGAAAATGTTCATTGTGCTAGATATTGTTCTAGGCACTTTACTGATCACAATTCATCAAATCCTCGTAACCTACAAGATACATGCTACCAACAAGAGATGAAGAATGGATGCACAGTTTGCTTAAATGACTATTTTATGTTCCCAGTGAATGCAAAATACTGTTGCCATTAATTGAAAGATCTTGACAGGAGTGGAATAGTTTCAGAGCTGTGTTAGTAATTTAGTTTTGGACTTATTAAAGTCTAGAGATCACTAATCACCAGGCTCAATCCACCGTTGCATTTAGCTATTTTTTGTCCATGGTGCCCATTGCTTGCCTGAATTAATTAAACTAGTACCTCAAGCCAGTAAGAAGTGCCCCAAGCTTGGTTTTCTACTGGAACTAGTGATATGCTGATAAATATTTAACCACGCTCCTCCAGGGAGAATAAAACCTTTTTGCTGATTCCTGAGATGTAAATATTCCCACCATAGCCAACGTCAACCAACCAATGTGATTTTGTTAAATGTGAGTTGGAAGGCAATGCACACAATCTGCCCTGCACTATAGTGTACCACTCACTGACTGGAATCATGCCTGTGGTTGTAAAGTGCCAGAGAGCATCTAGCAATGGCAGCTTCATGCTGCCAAGTAGAAGGAGAATTTGTGCCTAGAGATGTAACTGAGGTAGTCAGGAAAAATTGTTTAGGCTGGAACTGGAGATTGAATTAGGGATGATCAAACAAGATGGACAGAATAAATGCATGAGTAAAATGAATTTTACTCTTGTAACTAAGTGAGAATAAAATGTTTGAAACAGTTGATTCTAGGTTCTGACCCAAGGATACAGAGCAGAGATGACTATAGTAAAAACCAGAGGAGACTTAAAAGCCAAATCATCCAATTAGAAAAAGTATTAGGAGTAGGAGTAGGTAAAGAAGAAATCTAGTCTGTGAAGAACTTAATGGAGAGTATTAGACAGGAGCAGAGATACCCAACCATCACATTTGTCAAATAATATTTTCATAAACCACTTGCCTCTGAATCTCCAGGTGCTACTTATTTTTAATATTTCTAATGCAGTGCATCTGTGTTGGTCCAAGAAAAGAAGCAATTTTTTCAATCTCTATCTATAATACAAGATTTAGTCATTTAATAAGTCATGAAGTCTGAAGGAATCAGCTATCAGGGAATCTCAAAAGCAAATGAAAGCTATCTCATTCTGGGAGCAGGAATAGGGTCAGGACAGTAATAACTGAAAAGGACAAGACAAAGATGACACCATAAAAAGAGAAAACAGACACCAGTAAGATTGATGCTGAGTTCTGAGCACCAAGGGACAAATAGGGTAACCTTCACAGCATTCACAGTAGAGTGAAAGATAGAAAAGAAGCAACAGTAAAAGCAAGAAAATGAAGGATACATAACAAGCATATGATGATGAAGACATGAGCAATGTATGACAACAAGATGGGGTACCAAGATTGATTTCAGAGATATTTTAAAGTTAGATCTGACATAGCAAGAAATCTGATTGGATACAGAAAAAAAAGACTAGGCAAAAGCTGAAAATAATCTCACACTTTATGTATGAAGATCAGAGATTGGGAGAAATTGAAAAAGATTCCACATTTTTAAGTAGGCTAATTCAGTATGCAGTGCCATTTGGGGTGACAGGAATCTAAGAAGAAAGAGATATAAGTGTGCATTCATAAGAACTCTTGATTGCAAATAAGAAAACAGCTCGACTGGCTTACTCAGAAAATTGCTTTTGTGGCTACATAGACCCCTAGAAATAATTAGATCAACAAAAATTTGTAGTAGACTGGTAGCTGTAGTGTTGTCTCTTTAGAATATATTATAATATCCCTGTGCTAACATTACCCTACCATGCTTCTCCCATTTTGAGTACCTACCTGGTCTATCTACAGCCATTAAAGCAGAACGTGAATTGGGTCTATCCAGAGTAGGCCATGATTCTAGCCAGAATAACTGACTTGGAGGTAGTCCTGTGACATGAGTTACACTAATCAGGAGGCATCATCTGACTTCTTGAATTGAAGTTAGCCAAGAGTTTTCCCTCTAGATCTTCTGTCCTTTGGTTTATCGTTCATGAAGGGTAAAAGAGCAGAGCAGCTAAAATTCATCTTCCTAAGCCCCATAGTAAAAGCCTAATGACATTAAGTCTGACTGAAACAAATTCAAATCTAAGACAAGGAAAAAAGAGAGATGGATAAAAGAGAAAACTAGCCACTCATTTACAGGTAAAAATAAAGAACTAGATCCTGCAGCTATTTCTTTGATTCTGTTAGCTACTTTGATATCTTTCCCAGCCATATGAAAAAAAAGAATAAATGTATTTCCCTACTTTAGACTCGTTAGTAATGGGTCTCTACAACATTCTTTGCTGATACCAGCTAAGCTAGTTAACTTGGGTCCAGGAAAAACTAGATCCAAGGACTAGAATATTATTGGTCTTTCTCCAATTGGACCTTTCTCCAGCTACTGGTTTCCTTATTTCTCACTGAATACTACCTTATTGTGTATGGGTGGGATATGACTACAAACTCTTCCTTTTTCCTCGGCAATATTGGGATTTTAAATTCAGAGCTTTGTGCTTGCTGGGCAGTTTTCTACTACTTGAAGCAGTCCTTCAGCTGTTTTTGCTCTCAGTATGTATATTTAATAGGTTCTAGTTTTTTGCTCAGACCAGTCTGGACTGCCATTATCCCATTTATGCTACCTGAATGGATGAGATGATAGGTGCATACCACCATATCAGCTTTTGGTATCGATTGAGATGAGGTTTCACTAAAATTTGCCAAGAGTGACCTCCAACCCCCAATATTCCACATTTTAACTATCCAAGTAGCTAGGATTACAAGTGTACATATAGCTACCAAGTTTTATATTCACTCGTTATAACTCAAAAGGGGATAATAACTAGAATTCTAGTTAAAATAGTCTTAAGAAAGAATTGTAACTGACCAACTTAGTATCACAGATGGAATTGTAATGAGGGTTTCGAAATAGCTTGGCTCATATTGAACTCCCTGAACCAACGAGATGGAGCAGTAAAATGGCTATAAGAAAATTTGAATACTCAAAAAGCCACCAACCAGGAAGAAAACAAATCCAAAAATAACACAAGTTCTATCCCCAGAACATGGGCAATCATGGTAAAAGGCATCACATATGAGAAGGATGGTGTTTCAATCATGTTGAATTTGAGACTCCATGGCGAGCTAGAAGGAAGTCAAGGAAATATGTCTAGTTGAAATGGTTGTTCAAGTCTGTAAAGGACAGTTCATGCATTTCATTTTTCTAAAACAGATTTTCTCAAATGATAAATTTCAAAGTCTCTGTATACTTTTACCTCAAGATTGCATAGATCTCTAATAAGAATAAATTTCAGTTGTTTCTCAGATATCTAATGGGAGATATTTAGTAAGCTATAAAAAGTGTGGTTGTGCTGGTAGCTTTAGTGTGGCCTTGCTTGTGGTCTATTGTATAAATGCCCAGGAGTAGGATTGCTGGGTCATAGGGAAGCTCTATGTTTAGTCTTTTGATGAACCTCCATATTGTTTTCCAGAGTAGTTGGACAAGTTTACATTCCCACCAACAATGTAGTAACTTCCCTTTGGACAGATCCTCTTCAGGATCTGTTATTATTTACTTTTTTGATAATGGCCATTCTAACTGGAATGAGGTGGAAACTTAATGTTGTTTTGATTTGAAATTCTTTTATGGTCAGATATGTTGAATATTTCTTCATGTGTCCATTGGACATTCTTACTTCTTCTGAGATGTCTGAGTCCTTAGCCAATTTATTAATAGTGTTGTTATTTTTTGAGGGTTTATTTGGGGGGTTAAATTTTTGAGCTCTAAGTATATTTTAGATATGAGGCCTTTGTCTGATGCATAGTTAGTAAAAATCTTCTCCTATTCTGTGGGTTTTCTACTTATGAAATGAACTCCAAGCCAGGCACCGGTGGCTCATGCCAATAATCCTAGCTACTTAGGAGGCTGAGATCTGAGGATAATGGTTCAAAGCCAACTCTGGGCAGGAAAACCCATGAGACTCATCTCCAATTAACCACCAGAAAACCAGAAGTGGCGCTATGGTTCAAGTGGTAGAGCGCTCGCCTTGAGCTGAAGAGTGCAGGGACAGTGCCCAGGCCCAGAGTTCAAGCCCCATGACTGACAAAAAAAAAAAAAACCTCCAAGAAATGGAAACAAAGAGTTTTTGTTATTTTCTCTATCTCCCTCTCTCTCTTCTTTCCCTCCCTCCCTCCCTTCATCCCTCCTTTCCCCCTTTCTCTCCTTTCCTTCTCTCTTTTGTCAGTCATGGCGCTTGAACTTTGAGCCACTCTCTCCCTCCCTCCCTCCTTTTCTCCTTCTCTCCCTCTCTTTGTCTGTCTCTCTGTGTTTATCTCTCTGTCTCTCTCCGTCTCTCTCTGTCTCTCTCTGTCTGTCTCTCTCTGTCTCACTGTCTCTCTGTCTCTTTTTTTCTCTCTCTCTCTCTCTCTCGTCAGTCCTGGGGCTTGAACTCTGAGCCACAGCACTACTTCCAGTTTTCTGGTGGTTAATTCAAGATAAGAGACCCATGGACTTCCTGTGCCCTGGCTGGCTTTGAACCACAATTCTCAGATCTCAGCCTCCTGAGTAGCTAGGATTACAGGCATGAGCTACCAGCACCCAGCTCTGTTTTTCATTTCTATACCTTTGTCTTGTATGTAAGTTTATCTGTTTTGGAGAGGGTAAGGTGAGCACAGAAATGGTGGGACAAAGGGTGAATAAATTCAGCAGTAATACTTACTAAACATTGTTACAAATAAACTATACAACTTGTGAGGGAGGGATATTGGGAGGGAAAACTGGGAAGAGGTGACACAGTTCAAAAGAAATGTACTCATTACCTGCCTTATGTTACTGTAACCCCTTCGCTATATCACCTTTACAAATACAAAAATACTTTATAAAAGAAAAATGGGACCAGATTTTAGAAAATAATCCAGAAACTCCTAAATTAAAGTATCAGAAATAAATAGAAAAACCTTCCAGGGAAATGGATGGAGAAGTTTTTAAAGTACTTGGAAAAGACCAGAAAAGATTGTAGCATTTTGGAAGCCTTATGAATAAAAAACATCAAGGAGAAGTGAAAAAAACTCAATGGCAGATGTTGCAAAAGGGTCACATAAATCACACAGAGGATTAACCACTGGACCTGGCAACACATCATCCTTTGGTGTTTTTGACAGCTCATGGAGTGATGGTAACAAAATGAATGATAACTTAGAAATGACTTTCAACAGCAAAGACATAAATTAGATAGGACATTGCTCTGAAAGCTAGAGTAATTCCAAAACATGGAACATATTAGAACTTTGACACTTCCATATGTATAATGTCCAGTAAGTAACATCCTTACCTTATACATACCTACTCAAATATTTTACCTAAGGGAAATAACTAGGAGGTTGCAAGATTATTGATAAATTAAGCACTCCTCATGTTGTTTTAATTTTTTTCCAAAATGTCTGAGTCTTGGATAAAGCTTCTTTTTTTAAACTAGAAGATCAGACTAATCTTTAAATCAGTAAAGAACAAAATAACTGTAGACAAAACCCGAAGAAACTACATTTTATCCATATTAGATTTGTTGTCTGTGTTCAATAGTTGACCTTTATGTAGGTTCGTGTGTGTGCGTGTGTGTGTGTGTGTGTGTGTGTGTGTGTGTGTGTGTGTGTGTGTGTGTGTGTGTGTGTTGTGCCTCTACTGGGGCTTGAATTAAGAGCCTTGGGCTCCACTCTTGCTTAGCTTTTTTCACTCAAGACTGGTACTCTATCACTTGAATCACACTTCCAGTTCTAGCTATTTGCTGGTTAATTGCGCATAAGAGTCCCATAAACTTTTCTGCTTGGGCTGGCTTTGTTCCTCAATTCTCAGATCTAGCGCCTGAGTAGCTAGGAATACAGTATAAGGCACCAGCACCCAGTTTCATTATGCTTTTACCAATGCATTTCCTATATCATATTCATAGCTTATAGTTGAACATTTTCTTGAGGATCCAGTCTTTTTCTTGAAGTTTTCTGGCAACTCTAAAGTTTTGTCATAGTGGTGATTTGGTTTATAAAATTGAGTATCACTGAAATAAGACTCTAAGATGAGAATATATAGCTTGGCAATGAATATTTCCCTACAAATTAGGAGGATAATGAGAAGTGAGTCAAAATGGGGAGACTCAGAAATTAGAAACAAAAGTATGAAGCAGAACTAGAGTCTCCTGAACATGTATGTATAGCTTTTTACCAATTTCAAATAGTTACTTGAGTGTTCATTCAGTTCTATTTTAAGAGGCCAGAATGAAGACTATATCTCATATTTTGGAAAACATGGAGAATAAACAAAAATCAGAAAGGCTTTGGTTTAAGAATGGTCCTTACCACAAATGAGCCATGTTGGACCTGCACAAGTTGCTCTTCGATGTCTGTATTCTCATACACATAATCTTAACAGCATTTAACTCATTAAGTGGCTGAAAGAACTGAACAAGGCAATGTAGGTAAAGGTCTTTGTGCACCTGCCTGTGGCAAGCGCCTTATAATTATTAGTAATGCATAGTGTTATAACAAGTCACAAATGATCTTTTAGGTCTTTCTACCAAGGCCTTTCTTTGCTCACTTATCTCTCTACTACTCTTAGAGTTCTTGCTGGGTCCCATCAATAATACTCTCATTAGCATTCTTGGTAAACTTTCTCATCTGTCCTTGAACCATAGGTACCAAGTACCTCTCACCTGACTCCCTAACTGGGTGACACTGCTGAAGAGGATTATATTCATGACTACAAGAGAGGTAGGAAGTTGTATTCAATAAGAGACGTTTTAAAGGTTATTCATTAAATGGGATGGCCTAGCTTACATTAGACTCAAGCAATTTGAAGTTCTTAATGAATAAAATCAAGTATTAACTTGTATTTAATCATGACACTATTGAAAACCAGCTGGGACCTCAAAAAGACCCCAAAAGGCTAGGGTTTTTTTAATCTATAGCAATCATGAAGGAGCAAGGTGAAGTTTATCCGGTTATTCTAGGTCCTGGGTAAGGTCCTATGTGTCTCAGCTCTTTGGTGCCTCCAGGCAGAGGCCTTCACAGGAAATTATTCTTTCACTGACAGTTCCAGCTAGCTGCTATCAATTTCACTTTCACTGTCCATGCCAGCTTTACTTTTGCTACCACCTCCATAGCTCCGGTCATCACCACCTCCAGGCCAATTGGGCTTCCACAGAGCTGCCCTGGTACTGTGGCTCCTGTTGCCATGGGAACCCCTTGATGGTCTGCTGTTGCCCTGCTGCAATACTGCTTCCTTCCTGACTGACGTTGGTGCCACTTCTCTTACCACCATTGCTTCTTTTCTTCTTTTTCTTTTGTTACCAGCTCAGCCAAGTCAGGCAGGCAAGATCACTTTAAAGTCTTCGTTGGGACCTAATTTTGCAATACCAGGGGGAGCAGCACAGGAGGATGTCACCCAGTGTCCACAAAGTGAATTGAGCAGTCTACTTACACAAAATAAGAAGGAAGTAGAGATGGCAAGGGTGTCTGCCCCTTAAAAATAATAGGTTGACTCTTCGGGTCTCTTTGGCTCCTGCCGCTTGCTGCTCCGGCCCGCGCCGCGCGTCGCCATGCCTCGCAAAATCGAAGAGATCAAAGATTTCCTGCTCACGGCCAGGAGGAAGGATGCCAAATCTGTCAAGATCAAGAAAAACAAAGACAATGTGAAGTTCAAGGTGCGCTGCAGCAGATACCTGTACACCCTGGTCATCACAGACAAGGAGAAGGCAGAGAAGCTGAAGCAGTCCCTGCCTCCAGGTTTGGCGGTGAAGGAGCTAAAATGAACCAGACACAGATCGGAACTGTACATTAAAACCTTGAAAAGTCAAAAAAAAAAAAAAATAATAGGTTGAGTTTGCAGCAACTATGGCAGTCCCTTATGCAAATGAAGCACTGCTCAGTAAGCACACCTCTTCTGTTAGGCCACTAGCAGGCCACTTCTGCTAGTGGCCTTCTCTCATCTGGGTAGAAATGGAAGCGAGATCATTTAGAGTTTGCCAAGATTTTAATGTCCTGCACAAGTTGTTTTCTGAGACAGTGCCTTCAGGAGCCAGAGCTGTGCTTCAATGCGTAGCTTCCTCACTGAATCCATGGAGTGAGCAAAGAAGCTGATGCTGGCATGAGGGCACTCAGACTGGCTGCTTGGCCCATAGTCCTTCACTAGAAAGTAGCCAGCACCCCAGGAAAGAGTCTAAGAGCTGTCAATTAGAGGATCAAATTGTCCCACCATCAATATCTCAGCACATTCAAAGAGAAGATGAACATTAAAAGATATGCTTACAATAGACATTTTAATTGACATTAACAATGTTATAGTAGTATTTTATAGCTCTCTAGCTCCCAGTGACCCACAGGAAAAAGGGAGTGCTAACATTGATAACTATTTTCTGTTCTCTAAACATTGACAGACTTTTACCTCAACACACTATTCTTTTTCTTTTCTCATCCTTTTGTCTTTTTTTTTACGTTTTTTTCCTTTACTTTTTTATTTTACAAAATTACTGAGTTTTTGGTACCAGTGTAATCAAGTACTTATTCCTGACAAAAGATCCTGGATTGTAAGATGAGGTTATGTCATAGTTTGATCACTGTATAATGTCGAATTAAAACTGGGGACATAGAATATTAGCCTCATTTATTTTTTCTCTTTTTGTAACCAATTGATTTTGCTACTGTCTTTAATTGCTGCTCCCATTTTTCATTTGATGTTGTTTATATGTTTTGATTGAGAGGATTACTTGCAGAAGATGAGTCACTTAAACTGCTTCGAGGTGAAGACCAAATAATGAGATCCTCATTATGGATATTACAGAATCCAGCAGAATATGAATGCAATGGGAAGCTGCAGATATGTGCACGGTGATAAGGCCTTGCAACCCAACGCTCTACATATCACTCACTGCAGCAGGTCTTCCTCAGAAGAGTCTGATGGCTGTAGTTGTTAGCCAGGTCTAACAATTAGGGGGTGATACTGTTCAAAAAGAAACATACTCAATACCTGACTTAACCCCACTTTATATCACCTTTACAATAAAAAAAAATAAAAATAAATAAAAAGGACAAAACTTTAAACATGACACAACGGTAGTTACCTTTGGCAACTGTAAGCCTTATTGAAGAACTTTGGGGTGCTGAAAACTATGCCTTATTGCACTGTAATTTGGGCATTAAAAATCAAGGCACTCTGATTTTCTATACATAGGCTGGCAAGAACTTCTTCCGATGTTATTATATTCTATACTAAGAATATGAGATAAACATCTCTGTGTGGTGACTTAGATTTCTCAGGAAGGGATAGTGATATACATAAATATTTTGAAGTTATTTAAGTTTTCATTCTATTGTCCAAAACACAATTTTCTTTGACATTCACCAGTATAGGATCAGGGCCACAGATAAAGCCAATATAGGCATTTCTCAGAAAAAAAAATCACTTTTTCCCAAATACATATCATAGTTATAAAATGTCCCAATGGCCCAATTCTTGGAGAGACTATGATTTTCATACTGAGAAATTTGATTTTCTGAAAGCATGGACTGTCAGAAACATTGCTGTTTGAAATCACTTCACTGAGACTAGAACATCCGACTGTTGTCTGGAGGGGCTGAGACATTGTGACTCAGCAAATTAGCATTGGTTCCTATGTGCAGAGCTTCAGGTAGGGCCTCTGTGGACACATTTGATATCTTCATTTTGATTCCATGGAAACAGGTCCTGTTAACAGTCTAGAGATGATGCTGACTCCTTTCACTTCCACTTTGCATTTGCACTGCTCTTTAACTCCACTCAAAATATGCTTTTTTCATTTTGATAAATATTATTTTACATGAGCAAAAGCATAGCTCAAAATATTCTTCCTTAACTCTATTTTTCTTCATCCGGTGACATACACTGCTCTAAAAACCTGGTAGTTTTTCTATAGATTTGCCCTTGGTAGTTATGAGCTGATCTGGCCAGGACAAGATGATATCTCATTGTTAAATCTTTCTTGTAAGTATAATTATATATATTGTGTTCCATAAGAAATGTTACCTGAAATGTGGTCCCTGAACACAATGCTAATTCACAATGGTGAGATCAGGCAATAAAGGTTATTGATTTTGCCAGGCAAAATGAAGACTGCTTGAATTGTTATGTTAGAAGGAAGCACAGTTTTAGTAGGTATGGGGAGAAGGATAGTTTTTACAGAATACCTAGGATCAATGGACTTCCAGATGTCTGTGGGGAGCTGTGACTTTCTGCTGGCTATTGACCATGGATTGCTTATCTCTTCCTATGCTGGTTTTAGACTGCAGAGTTGTATTCCTTGTCCTGAATGTGCTTTCATCTTCCTATGCAGAAAGATAAGGAGAGGAATGTGGTGACCTTGCCTGGAACTGTAATGACATTCTTGAGTTCTCCCACACAGAGGATTGGAAGTGAGAAATAGAAGACTAAGAAAAAGAGGAAAAAAGATGCCACCTTTTAAAAATATGTGTATTTGAAAGTAACCTGGTTATTGTTAAAACTGCAATTATGAGCATATTTCTGTCATTGTTCCATAAGCAGAAATAACAATAGATTACAAACAAAAAGATGTGTATGGCATAAAAGTTCCCAAAGCAAAAACAGGAACTGTTTCTCTTTCATTCTATTGTAACACTAAGGCTGTGTCTCTTGAACAATGGTCAAAATATCTTTTTTCAGCTGAATCCTGGTGGCTCACATTTGTAATAGCTACTCAGGAAGCTGAGATGACAGCTAGAAAATTTCATGAGATTTCTATCTCCGATTAATCAACAAAAAATAGAAGTGGTGGTGTAGCTCCAATGATGAAGGGTGCCAACCTTAAGTAGACAAGACAAGCAAAAACATAAAGCCCTGCTCAAGCTCCAGTATCAGCACACATTTCTAGATACAAAAATAGGCAGACAGACAGACAGACAGACAATAATTTTCCTTTGCAATATAACTGAGCAAGGGTTAGTGACAATGACATCTGAATCACTTGAAGGATACTGAATTTTTTAAAATAATTATGAGCCTCCATCACTTACTTCCTGGTCATTACCCTTGACCTAGGTTCTTTATTCCTCTTTTACTAAGAAGCAGTCATCTTGAAGCAAATATAACCAAATATACACTACCACACTATTCCCCTCCTTGTAACTGCAGCAACATGTCCTTACTACTGATGTCTTCATGCACCTAACAAAGGTAATTCCCTCTGTTTTTGCACTCAATCCTCCCATGTGTGTCCATTGGAGGACAGTATTGTAGTAACTCTCTTGTTTCTGTTTGCTAGGAGCAAACTTCCAAGGTAGCCCATTGATCCTCAGCTCCTGACATCCACAATTCCCCAGAGATGGACATTGTGATGAAGACAGCCCAGCAGAGGCGGCAGCTGTGACTTCAGTGGCTAGGTCAGCAAGACAATGACTCTCTCACCTTAGCCCTTTCACCTCTGTGGAAAGCTAACACCAAGTTACTTGAAGAGCCCAGCAGCCCCACTGTAAGATCGCTGTGAGGAGGACCTGAGGTCTTCCTCGACATCCAGAGCAACTTTTCCAGGCTGTGAGTAAACCCTATAGACAGGATTCTATTTCCTTAGATGATCTCCAGCCTCTAGGCAGCAGCTCCTAAATTCTTGGCCCACAGATACTAAGAGATAACCAAATCTTAGTGTCTTCTCTTGCTACCATTACATATTTGCATTCATTACACACAAAAACAGATGGCTGACTGTGGTTATATGACTCCAGTGATTATATGATTTTATGATTATATGGTACCAGTGAGTCCCCATTTCCCTCTGAGGAATAACTAAGTCCTTTCAGAAACTACCAGTCCTCTCTCATGCTGCCCACAAACATTACCTATTGTAATGTAACTCACTCTTTGGATCACCTGTGTAACAACTAAAATCACATCTTTACCATTCCTCAGATCACCACAGGGCCTCTGTCCTCCCCACATGCCTCCTTCAGGTCTTTCCTAAGTGAATATTCTCCCTCAGTGAGGCCTGCCCTTCCCTTCCTCTCCCTCTCTTCCCTCTCTCGTATTCTCATTCTCTCTCTCTCTCTCTCTCTCTCTCTCTCTCACTCTCCAACTCTTCATCTTAATTTCACTTTGTTCTTGGAAATTTTCCTAGGGTCCATGATGTGATATATTTTTTCTTGAAAAACTGTGTTAGGATAATGTAGTTAGCTGAATTTTATTAATGGCTTTTGGTTCCCAATAAATCAAAATGAATAAAATGACACGGTCAGATTAGTACATTGTCAACAGTGTGAAATGAAAGACTTCACCCACCCACAAGGCAGATATTTTCAAAATGAAGCCTTGGAAGCCTGGAACTGGAATGGTAGCATGCACACACTTGACTGGCCTCATCTGTTCACCTCAGAGCTGTAACAGTAACAGAGTGGGACATGCCACCTGTGATGGGGACATCTGGGTCCACAAGTAAGAAAATCCTGAACTGCTGTATGCTTCTGACCCATGGAGGATAGCAGAAATGGCTCCTCTATGGCCTCCCCTTCCCACGATGCCATTGGAGACTTTCCTGAGTCAGATATCTGAATGGCAGTGCCATCTCAAGATGTCATCCTATCTCTCAGCCTCATGAACAGTGACAGGGATCAGATTTGTAGGACCAACACAGGGCAGGAAACATCACCCAGTCTCCCAAGAGGAAAGAAAGTCCACTTGCACATAACTGCAAGACTTTTTCTGGCATGTGGGAAAGCAAAAGATACAACTTAAGTGGAAGAAGATTTGTTGATGTGCCAGGCAAAGCAAGCAGTCACTATGTCAATGGAGTAATTTAAGTTAGTCACCATGAAGAACCAAAGAACACTTTGGTTTACAATGATAGCAATTTGTGCCTGTGAAATCCAGAAGACTCATTGGTATCTGTAAGTTCTCCCATGCTTAATGAGAACATGCTTAGTAATCTAAATATGTATGTTAAATTAACTTCTTCCTTCTAAAATAAACTAACAGTGCATATATTTCATAATCTAAGGAGTCAGCAGCCCCCAACCCACCCCCAACACAATTCATACTTCCTCATGATAAACAGTGATCCTCAAAACAAGAAGCAGGATCACTCAGTCTGAAAAGCATTTAGCAATCAGGAGACAATGGCAAGTGGCTGAGACTTGTTAAAACTTCCATAGACATACCTCTGAAACCTCAAAAAACAGTAAATAGGTATTCAGAGATTAAATGTGGAAATAATTCATTTGGATTCTATAGAAAGGAATAAAATATTACTTGACAGTATATCTCTCACTTTAGAAAGTACTTCTATTATTCAATGAATGTAAAAAGATACCAAGTAACTTAAATATATTCCAGTATGCAAATACAGAGCTGGCACAAACTTATACTCCCTAGGACTGGGGAGGTTAAGAAGGCAGAATTGTGAGTTTGATGCCAGTGTGGAGATCCTGTCTCTAAAGCAAAAAGGAAAAAAAAGAAAGAAAGAAAGGAAAAATACATTTATATGTATATATGTGTGTGTATCTTTATATATTATATATTATACAGTTACATATAGATAGATAGATAGATAGATAGATAGATAGATAGATAGATAGATAGATAGATAGATAGCTGATGTAATTGGTTTAATTAAGTGGTTGAGACATAGTATAACTGATATAAAACAATTACAAGTTTAAAGTAAGATATAGACTATTTTTACAATAGTGTTAACAGAAAATTTGAAAAGACAGTGAGTTCTCATTTAGCCCTTCTCCCTCATATCACAGTGGCCTTGGTATTAGTGTGCTTAGTGTAATTAGCAGAGCAATAATTGATGCATTTGTCATAAATTTATTTTACTCTTTCTTTGTGCCTATTCTGAAGCTTGAACTCAGGGCCTGACTCTCTTCTTGGCTTTTTCCAGCTCAAGACTAATTCTCTAACAACATTTGAACCATACCTCCACTTCTGGTGTTTTGCTGATTCATTGGGGAGAAGAGCTTTTCTACTCAGACTGCTTTTGAACCTCAGCCCTCAGTTTAGTATAGGATTATAGCCATGAGTAGCTAGGATTGCAGGCATAAGCCACTGGGCCTGGGCCTGGGCGCTGTTCCTCAGCTCTTTAGCTCAAGGCTAGTGCTCCACCACTTGAGCTACAGTGCCACTTCCTGCTTTTTCTGCTTATGTGGTGCTGAGGAATTAAACCCAGGGCCTCATGCATGCAAGGGAAGCACTCTACCATTGAGCCACCTTCCCAGCCCCATGTTGGGCTTTTTAAAAATTTTTTGCCACCTATACATTAGACAATGGCCTCCAGCTTAATTCATTTCTTATGTTGTACAGTTCTATGAGTTCTGACAGATGTATAGGGCCTCAAATGTAATCTGTCCAGCTTAGTATTCTATGTGAGAAAGTGTCTGCCATTATAGGATGAAACATTCTGTAAATACTCAATTAAATGATGCTGCTGTTTGGTTCAGCACTGTTCATCCTGAGCATGTGCATGGTGAATTTGCACCATTACAAATAGAGGACTAGAAAAGACCCAAGTAGTAGTACAAAGGAGCTGCCATTCACCAAAGCAGTTTATGAATGAATGATGAATTTTAATCAAAGGTTGTAAGACTCTATCTCAACCAGTGGCTCACTGTGTCCAGCACCTGTTATTCCAACTGCAGGGGAAATACGCTCCTGTCATCCCCACCAACACCTGAAAGTGTAAGTAGAAGGATCCCAGTCAAGGCCTGCCCAGGCATAAAGCAAGTAACTGGGGCAAAAATTGACTGAGAGCATGGGTCAAAAGTGTTAAAGACTCTGACTTTAATCCCAAAAAAAGTATAATGAAAGATTTAAGTTTACCTTAATATATTCTTTTTCCAATATTCTTCTTTGAAGAGCTTCTTTTAATACTTCTTCCAAGGCAGTTGTCCTTAGTTTTGCTTTTCTGTGAATGTCTTCTTTTTCAGTTTTGAAGGATGATAACACTAGATACCACACCCTAGGTTAGCAACTTTTGTTTTTCTAAATATTTCTAAATATTTTCTAAATATTTTACTATTTCATGGTTCTGAATAGTTTGGTATAATTCTTATCCTTCTTCCTCTATAGGTAAGAGTTATTCTTCTAGTTTCTTTCAATATCTTCTTGGATTTTCTGAAATTTCTATATGACAAATGTACATGGAAGTTTTGTCTTAGGGTATTCTCTGAACTTCCTGCATCTGTTGTTTGGTATCTGTCATTAATTTTAGAAGATAGCCAACCATTGTCACTTTAAATACTTTCTAATTCTTTCTCTTTTTTTCATGCTAATATCTACCATTATCTTTATTTAATCCCTTTTCTAATTGTCTCACACTTCCTGGTATCTGTGCCTTTTTAAAAGTCTGTTTTCTAGCCAGGCACTGGTGTTTTACACTGGTAATCCTAGTTACTCAAGTAGTTGAGATCTGAAGATCACAGTTTGAAGCCAGCCTGAGCAGGAAAGTCTGTGAGACTCTTATCTCCAAATAATTATGTAAAAAAGGTAGAAGTGAAGCTGTGGCTCAAGTGGTAGAGCACTGGCCTTCAACAAAAAGAGCTTAGGAACAGCACCCAGGCCCCAGAGTATAAGCCACAGGACTGGCAAAATAAAAAAAAGGAGGGAGAGAGAGATAGAGACAGAGACAGACAGACAGACAGAGACTGACAGAGACAGAGATAGAGAGACAGGAAGATCTGTTTTCTATTTATCTTTAAGTTAGAAAAGTTTCTGTTGAATCATTGTCAAGCTCATCAATGTTTTGTCAGCTGTCATGTATTCTCTTTCCTGTTGGAGGGTTTCTTCTTTCCAATACTTCCTTTTACGCTCAGAGTTTGCATTTATCTGCTTGTAATCATGCCTTTGCTTCCATGTTGTCTCATTTTGTCAATATATCTCCCAGTGTATGAGCCATAGAGATTCAATAACAAGACTGACCATCTCAATCATGGCTATGTTTATTTACATTCCTATCAATAGCATATAAGAGCCCCTTTCTTTACATCCCTGCTGGTGTTTGCTAGTCTTTTATTTTTTAGAAGGCATTCTAACTGACATAAAGGTATAATCTCATGGTTGCTTTCATCTGCATTTCTCTGAAGATTAATAATACTGAATATTTTTCATAAAAATTAACTCAAAATAGATCAAGGAGCTAAATGCGATACCTGAAATACTGAAGTTATTAGAAGAAAACATAGGGTAATACTTCAAGACATTGGTATAAAGAAAGAAATTGACAAAGAAGGATTGACAAGAAGGATTACATAACACTAAAACACTTTGGCACAGCAATAAACAAAAACAAAATCCTGACTGCAAAGACAACTTGCAGAGTCTGAGAAAATATTTATCAACTTGTCATTTGACAGAGAATTGATATTCAGACAATATATAAAAACTTATCCAGGCACCAATGACTCACACCTGTAATCATAACTACATAGGTGGCTGAGATCTGAGGATCATGGGTCAAATCCAGCCTGGGCAGGAAAACCTGTGACACTTTTATCCCCAGTTAACCACCAAAACCAACCAGAAGTGGTGCTATAGCCTTGAGCAAAAAAGCTCAGGGACAGCACCTAAGTGCTGAATTCAAGCCCCAGGATGGGCATTTAAAACAACAACAACAACAGCAGCAACAATAACAAAAAACTTCAAAAAACTTCATCACTTCATGATAAAAAAAAAAAATCTACTTGAGGTATAGGTAAATGATCTGGATAGACACTTCTGAACAGAAGCAATGTGAAGGCTGGCCCACTTTTCCATTGAATTTACCAGTTGGTAAGGTGGTTGGCAAGAAAAACCTGACTCCTAACCTGCTTCAGCTTGTAACATGCCTGTCTCACAAAGTGTTACCATTGCTAGCTTTTTATTTATTTTTATAAGAAAATTTTATTGTTAGCTAAATGTTACTCTCCTTAATTTCACTTAATTTACTCACCCTTGGTCCATATGGACATAACATAAATCATTAAATATAAAGATCATGTACACATAAAGAAGATTAATTCTTTATCCTCAATACTAGGTAAAAGGCTGAAGCCTGTTATAAATAATAAAGGAGGGAACCTAATTGAAATAGAAATTAGTCATCCACTGAAAGAAATTTATCAAAAGAGCAAGAACAAAGGAGTTGGAAACAGGGTTGGGAAGGTGGCTCAGTGGTAGAGCGCTTGCCTTGCATGCCTGAGGCCCTGGGTTCGATTTCTCAGCACCACATAAGCAAAAAGAAAAAAGCCAGAAGTGGTGCTGTGGCTCATGCTAGCATTGAGCTGAAGAGCTGAGGGACAGCGCCCAGGCCCAGAGTTCAGGCCCCACGACAGGACTCAAAAAAAAAAAAAAAAAAGGAGTTGGAAGCATGAATTGAACATATGCTCCATAAAGAGTGTAAAAAGCAAGATTTTATGTCTTTGACTTTTATGAATATAAATAGATTTTTTAAATTAATTTTTTTAAATTTTATTGTAAGGATAATACACAGAGGGATTACAGTTACATAAGTAAGGTATGAGTACATTTCTTGACAAACATTGCTACCCCCTCCCTTTTTTCTCCCACTTTCCCTCCTTCCCTTCTCTCCCCTCAAGTTGTAAAGTTCATTTCCAACATAGTGTCTTGTGAATATCACTATTGCATTGGTTTATCCTTTGTCCTTTGTCTCACCATTTTGTTATCCCCCATTCTTTCCCCAGATCAGATAAACATATATACAAGACATAGGATACCAAAATCAAAAGCAGCAACTACAGGGATAACCCAATGGGGGAGCGGAAATAGAAAAATAATGAAGGATAAAAGAAATAACTTCACACAGTACATTAAAAACAAAAAGAAAAAGAAAACAAATCTCATTTCCAAATCCTGGAGTTCATTTTGATTCATATCATTTTGTATGGTCATTATATATATACCACTGAGCTATTCTGATCCTCTGCTAGGACTATCCTAGACATATATTTTCTCTTTATTGCTTTCCCAATCCCCATCAAATCATTTGGAAATGCAAGATGCAATTAAAATTGAAAGGCTACTCTGTATAACACTTATTCTGCACCAGATTCTGGTCCAAATGGCCTGTAGCTAGCTTTTTATTTAAAGTGAGAGATATAACTTCATCCAATGTGACCATTTACCATTGTAGGAGTATTAACTATCCTAGTTCAATATTTTTGTGTGTCAAGGATTAAGGAGACCTTAGAAGAGACCAGGGTATAGCCAGTATAATAGCCTGATTGATTACGTTCCTTGTTTTGGGATACTGGTGACAGAGCACTCACTTAGTGTGTACAAGACTTTGGAGCCAATCCTTGGGTGGGGGTCCAAAAATCCCTGTCTTATGTGGTTGAAGTTCATGGTACCAAAAAGGAATCAGAAAATTACACACTGACCACCATAACAGATATGATGATAATCGAAAAGCTGGAATTTTATGAGAAATATAAGACACAAAATGAACGCATACTGTTAGAAAAATGGTACCAGTAGATTGCCACAAACATTCAGTTTGTAAAATCATCATCACTATCACCAACATCATCCTCATCTCTCCATAAAACACAATAGAGCACAGTAAACCAATATGTCTGTATATACATGTACATGTGGCCAAGGGAACTTATTTCTTCCAATTTTTTCTGGATTGCTTAATTAATCATTTCCCTTAAGTGGAAAGACATTTTTATTTCATTTTTGTTGTTACTATAAAGGTGATGTACAGAGGGGTTACAGTTGCCTAAGTCAGGTAAAGCATAAATCCACCCCTTCCCTTACTCTCTCCCAGTTTTTCCCTCCCATCACACCAACAAATTGTATGGTACATTTTCAACATAGTATCCACGGAGTGCCACTTCTGCATTTGTTCATCCATTGTCCCTCCATCTCTTGCCCTCCCAAAGATAGATAAACAAACAAGACAAAAAACAAAACAAAAACAGGACCAAAGGAAAAAAAAACCTCTTGTTTCCCCTTCCTGGAGTTCATTTTGATAAATATTATTTTATATGATCAGATGCACATAGGCACTGTGCCTTTGTGTTCCTCTAAGAGTATCTTCCTTTGATCTCACTATGTGTGGATGCCTAGAATCCTGTAGAATTTGCCATGTTGAAGAGGAATTTTTCAAAAAATTCTTAAATGAAATGATACTTTGCCTTCCCTCTACTAATGAATGTGACATTGAAATAAAGCAAAACTTCCTTCCAGAAAATCTCACCATTTAACAGTCTTTAGAGTTTTTGTTTTTGTTTCTCCCTTGTGATCTCCACAACCATTAGCAACACTGGATGGCCTTAGTTTAATGTCATTTCTTCAAGAGGCTATTCTGAACCTCATAGTAGAGGAGTACTTATATTTCCTGTTTGGGAATTTAAAGTTAATGTCTGTGTCCTCTGGTGTACTGAAACCTGGAAGGTAGGGTTTCCTCAAGTCTATTACAATGATCTCCTCTAGAGCTCTCTGCAGTGATAAAGAGGCTCTATATTTTTAACAATAGAGATGTTATTATAATAGTTGATGTGCCAGTGTTTAATTACTCTAATCCAGTAGAATTGTTAATTCCATTTTTTTCTAAGATGAATAACCACATGCTGCAAGAATCTACATATTGAAAACTAAATCTACAGTTGAAAACTAAAGAAATGTTCCTCAAACTCTGAACCAAGTAGTCGGGATCTTTTATAACCCATTCCTGAGTGATTCTTACAGGCATGGAAATCAGATGACTCCTGATCTAGAATATGATCCTCAAGCCTATTTTCACACTAGCTCTATCTTCAAGAAATTCAAAAAGAAAATAGTTCCTGAGCACCACCTCCAGATTCCACTTTAGTTGGTCGGGTATGGGTTTAGTACTTAAAAAAGAAAAAAGAAAAAAAAAAGTAGGCAGGAGGAGGGGGAGTATAAAGGAAGAGGAATGCATATTGTCAGGTGCAACCAAACCTGAGTTATATTCCCATATGTCGTTCTTTTTCTGTTAGTTCAATAGATAGATCAATGATCTGGATTTATAAAGTACTGGTGATGAAGTGAAATGGGAAAAAGTCAGTTTCGGTTCTTCGGTTACACTGTGAAATCCCTCAGCCTTCTGTTTTATCCGTAAACATCACAACTCACACTTAAAAAAGGGTTTCTAGCTTGGCTGTGCCCTTTTTGCACACATAAAGCCTGTTTCTCTGGTTGAATGACAGAACTTGATGGCTATCAGCAAGTCACCTGACAGGCCATGTGGCCCAACCTTGGGAGGAGGGCGGCCCCAGCCTGCTGGCCTGGGAGGGCCTCCCAGAGGGTGTGGAGATGACGGACCCAGCAGGAAGTAGAGGCCCGAGGCGGGGTGGATGCATCTGGATAAAGCTCAGCTCCAGCTCTGGGGTCCGGTCGGAGAGCGCGGCACTCGGGCTGCGGCGTGGAGCGCGCTGTGAGTATGACCAGGCAGGACGGTGAATAGATACGGATTCTGCGTAGAGGGTACGGACTCTGCGCAATAAGAACTTTTCGCGGGGGGCGGGAGCACCCACGGACTTTGCGCAACAAGCGAGTACAGACTCTGCGCAATAAGCGTACCCAGACTTCGCGCATTGAGGGTAAGAACTTTGCGCAGTTGACATACTGGGACTCTGCTCAAGGAGCCTGCCCCGACTTGGCGCAGCGCCTTACCAACTCGAGTAAGCTCCGCAGCCTGGAGCTGAGTTGCTTCAGATCATTCACGGAAGTGCAGCCCTGATCTCTGATTGCCACACGTAAACTGGGGCTCATAGTAAAGTGCTGCCCTGCTAACTTTGCCTGGAGTTTTGAGGAAATCAATAAACTAAAAATGCAGTCGTTGAAGTGGCAGTGATAAGTGACACACCCAGTACTAATTAAAAGGGGTGGAGGAGAGGCTTAGAATTGGTAGGAAAACAGTTAAAAGAAAGAAAAGTAGTAAAAATTTAAAAAATAAATACCTAATATCAATGACCATTTAAAAGTAAGCATTAAATAGGAAAACAATGTTCATAGCACCCTGAACGTTTGAGGAAATAGATGGATTTAAACTGATTCAAATGTGACTTAATTTATACATATCCAATATGGGACATGTTACCTGATTGTTATGTGTGTGTTTTATGTTTATATGTAGCAATTAAACTTAATTTAAAATTTTTAAAGAAAAATAATAAAGTAAAAGTTTTAAAAGTACCAGTAGTTTGAGCCTTAGGTTTGTGCTAAAAAGAAATAGGAGTAATATGCTGAAGTGATTGTCTTTCTTTTCTACAAAAATGTCATTAATTCAAAGAGAGTAGATTCTTCCTAAATGATGGTAAGCTATTGACAGTCAAAACTGCCTGCTCTGTGAAATGAAGAGTTGTGCCATAAACTTCATGTGCTTGCAGGTAGTAACCTAAGACAGCTCATTTCATCAGTCACAGTGCAAGTCCTACACTTAACCAGCACTTCAAATTATTTCCAGTCCAGGGCCCTTCTGCCCCATCTGGGACTTGCCTCAAAAAGTAGAGTACCTTCAGGTGGATGAGTTCAAACCCCAGTGGCATTCTCCATCAAGCCCAGCTTTTGCCTGGTTATTTTGGGATAAAATCTAGGTGGCCCAGCCTGGCTTCAAACCTCAGTTCTCCAGATCTCAAACTCCTGAGAAGCTAGGATTACAGATATGAGCCACCAGCTCCCAGCTGACAATCTCTTCTTTTTATTCTTTTTTTTGGGGGGGGGGGGGGGGTCCGGTCGTGGGGCCTGAACTCTGGGCCTGGGCGCTGTCCCTCAGCTCTTCAGCTCAAGGCTAGCACTCTACCCCTTGAGCCACAGCGCCACTTCTGGCTTTTTTCTTTTTGCTTATGTGGTGCTGAGGAATCGAACCCAGGGCCCTCAGGCATGCAAGGCAAGTGCTCTACCACTGAGCCATCTTCCCAGGCCCCAATCTCTTCTTTTTATGTAAAACTTTGGGGCTTTTTTCCTACTTGATCTGAATTAAAATGGAAAGTAATTTCTTAGCCAAGAGCTATTCCTGTTATTTCGTCTGATGCCCTTCCTAAATATTTCCTCCTACTCCTCCTCCTTTTCCTTCTTCTTGCTTTCTCAGTATATTATATTATATTATTGTATACATTATATTTTTCAGCTCTCCTACAATGATGGATTTTGTTTCTTTTTGTTTGCTTGTTTGTTTGAGACAGAGTCTCTGTGTAATCCAGGCAGGGCTCTTCTTATCTCAGTTTCCCCAATTTCTGTTTGGTATCTGCTCCTATCAGTTCTTCCTCTATGGGCCATGTAAGTTTAAACTTCCTTGGAGCCTACCAGAGGACTATTATGGATATTGACACTGGATTAACTTTTCAATGTCTCAGCCTCTTCCTCATCCATATCTCCATGAAAGATACTTTCTTCTCAGCAGTATGTTTTTAAGAAAGTACAGGTAATTTCAAATAGGCATTTTCTTTATGAAAGTTATTGTCCTATTTTGAATATATTCCTGTTTTTAGTTAAATTTTCCATAAAGGTATCAAGATGTTTTGTAGGTAATTGTGTATTAGTATTCCCTGCCAAAACACAACAAAACTTAAGAACAATATATTTAGCATTGCCATAAAAATAAATGATTTCATATAAATTCTAGAAACATCCACACAAACTTATCACTATGACATGAAGGTTGAAAGGGAGAAAGACTGGATTATCCTGAATTCTATTCCAGAACAGTGGTTCCAATTAGTATATAAAACATGAATCTAAAATGATGTGGTAGAAAGACTAACCAAATTATTTTGTGGATATTTTCCTCGTAGCTGATGCAATGAAAAAGGTGAGTTGTGTTTGGTGGCCATTTCCAAATGTTTTCTCATGAAAAAGATCTGACTGTGGGGTGTTGGTAGTTTGGATATTCCTAGCGAAACCAGAACTTCATCAAGTGTATACTTGTACTGGGGTGCAAGAATTTTCTGCAATGATAGACAGTTCTAGAATCTGCATTGTCCAGTACGATGGCTAAAAGACACATGGATACTAGGCATTTGAAGTGTAATTAACATGGCTGGATGTTTTTAACTTGTTTTGATTAATTTTAGTGAAAAGTTAGTTATCTCTACATGAGCCATGGTTTCTAAATTGCACAAGCCAGAGTGCTGACTAGCTCCCTTGCACTGCCCTGCAAATTGCTAGTGTTGCGCAACATACCCACTGCTGATAGTTGATTCGACAAGATTTGTGAAGCATTACTTCTATCTTCATTTGCTTATAAAGGTCAGATAGAAATTCACAAGCTATTGATTGATTGATCTGAGGGTAGAACCCCGGGTTTCACATATGGTAAATACACACTCTACCACTGAATTACACCACCTGTCCAGATGACAAGATTATGCAACTATGTAAGTGGATGTCTACTATGGATATATTCCTGATTGAAAGAAAAATGCCTTCACCTCCAGGGTATTCTTAGTTAACAGCAGTAATGCAACCTAAATGTTCCCTTAAGCTCTTGTCTGAAATTCAACCAAAGCTTTTGCTTATAAAGCACTTAATAATTCTGAAAGTCTTTTTAAGTACCTTTGAATTTGATTGACACCTCAGCCAATTGAACTCCAAACTCAAACACTTTTTCCTAATATCAGTCCAGTTTACAGGGAAATAGTTGTTATAATGTAGTAAAGATTGGATTCGGAACTTGGAAGAAGTTTTCAAGTTTTGAAGGAAACATTGAGTTTCTTTTTATTGTACATTAGTAATAAAGAATATCTGCCAGTAGAATAAATGAAAATACAGTGCAAACATAATATATAATTACATAATGTCCTGACTATTAACAAGAAAGAACTGTAGTGTACTTTTAATGAACAAACATCATATATTGAATATAATTTGTCCAGAGGTTTACAACTTCTCATGGTTTCATTTTTATTTCTTTCATTTCAGAAACTCTTGAAAAGGGCATCGAGTCTGAAGTGCACCAGCTCACTCTGGCTCTCTTAGCACCATGAACAATAATGGAACAGGCCTGGCCATTGGCTACCTCTCCTCTTCTGTGGCAATACTTTTGTTTGGCTCAAACTTTGTGCCACTTAAAAAATATGATACTGGTGATGGTAATTATTTTTACTTCATTGCTAAACTAAAATCATTTTTAAAATTTTAAATTGTTTTGCTTTTTGCTCTTTTTAAAATGATAGTTACCAAAAAAAAAAACCCTGTTTTGTTGATACTAGGAACAAATGAACAGAACTCACATATATTGTATGATAAAACCCTGTTTATCCAAGAGTTAGAAGAGTATAACCCTTCTGGCTGTGATTCATGGAAGACTAGGAAGGGATACTGTCAGGAAAAATTTTCAGCCACATCAGTAAGTTATAGTCAGTTCTACAAGCAACACATGGTTTGAAAGCACTAATTTTAAATTTTCCAACACAACTGATAAATTAGAAACAATATGAGGCTAACATGAATGTCATGCTTTCATATACATAATTTTGTGCTGCAGAAAATGAGACAAATACAGAATATTATTCCCAGTTAAATAAATATATGTAGTAATGTACAATATGTGCGCACACACACACACACACACACACACACACACACACACACAAACATATACTTCAAAACTTTCCCAACTTCCTCAGTTCTCTTTACCCTCACATGCTGTTTATCAGGCTCACCTACAGCTGGTGTCAGATTGTTCATCCAACTTCATAATAATGCAGTTATCAAGCCCCTTCTGATTCCAGTTCCACTAGCAAACTGTGAGTCTTTCTTATGTTGAAGTGCTATATTTATTACAGCATTTGTGTAGTTATAACTATTATTGTTTTTATTATATGACCCATTTTTATTATACTTCTGATGAAGCTGTTCCCCCAACATCCATAGCTTTACATGGTGCACTTTAGATAGGATCGGTAAATGGAGTGACAAGGATATTAAAAATGTTAGTGTCAGACTCAGGAATTAGAAAAGAACCAGGAAGTAAAACTGTAAAGGAAAAATTCAGAGCAGCATATTTTCCTCTGTTCACCCTTCCTTTCTCTTATTAAGCAACCAGAATAGGAGTACATAAAAGATCTGACTCACTTCTCCTTTTAGTAGGAAGCTGCCTATGTTTAAATGGGCATATCTGAAATACTGGCCTAAAAATTATACCTATTGTAGCTGTGCTTGAGTAGACTGAGGCCACTTGTCTCTGATATATTAAGTAACAATAAGATCCATCTTAGTCATATTTTAAGTAATAGGCTCACCCTAACTCTATTGCCTTCCATGCTTGAAAGCATGTGATTAGGGATTGCTAGGGGATGTGACTACAGTTCTAGATGAGAATTCAAGATGTAGTCCTCCAAGATGAATACCATAAAACAAACCACCATTTGGAATCTTTTTCTTCACTTCCATCTCTTGACTATAAAGCAGAAGATAGTTCTCCCTCCCTTCTCTGTTTCTCCCTATTTTGTCCTATTTTACTAATCCTGCTAGAAATTCCACACTGTGAGAGTTTCCTTTTTGTGAGACACTTTAAAATGCCTTTTGTCATGGATTCCATGTTTCTGTGAATTACATGGAAATGGAAAGCCAGAGGACTCCCTCTCCCCCTTATGTTTTCTTTCCTTCCTCCTATAATAGTAATGAGCAAAATTAAGTGTGAGGTAGCTTTTAGATAATGAAAAGCAAAAGGTCACTGTTTTATTCATATGCCCTCCATATGGATAACACAAGAAAGGATTAGAGATATTAAAGTGAATATCTGTTGAGAAATGACTTTCCCAGGAACTTTGTTTTATCTTCCTCATTCCTAATGTCTTCAGATAGCCTATACAATAGGATAGCAAATATTTTTTTGCTAGAACCTATCTTGTCTTTTCTTTGGAATGGAAATAGTAGAAAAACAACAGAAAAAGGCAGACGACTCAGCTTTTAGGTTTTCACAATCTGCTTTATGATCCCACACAAGCTTTTTGGATTGGTTTATTTGGTGTGTGTGTGTGTGTGTGTGTGTATTTCTGTGTGTGTGTGTGTGTGTGTGAGTGTGTGTTTGCTGACTCTTCAGGGTCTTACACATGCCACACTACCACTAAGCTACACCCAGAGCTCTGGGAAAGTCTGGTTGATGATTTTTGTTTTCAATTTTTTACTTGTAAAACAAACCTCCTTTTCATCTATCTGACACTTTTTTTTTTATTGTATAAATATTGTACAGAGGGGTTACAATTACATGAGCAAGGTAATGAGTACATTTCTTTTTTTTTTTAATTTAATTTAATTTTATTTGTGAACATACTGTACAGAGGGGCTACAATTACATGGGCAGGATAATGCATACATTTCTTACCAAGCATTGCAGCCTCCTCCTTTGGTTTACGCTTCACATCCCTTCCCAGCCTCCCCCCTCCCCCCCAATCCCAATCCTTCTCCTTCCCCCCCCCCCCCCCCCCCCCCCCCCGCACCGACGTGGTAAAGCTTGTTTTGGACATGACAACTTGTACTTCTCATTGTTGCAACAGGTCCACCTGTATCCTTAAACAACTGGTTTTTCCCCATCTCCACAAGTTATACTGACATCAAATATAGTGAAAGCAGGAGTTATACTGTGGGGGAGGGACATACAAAGCAACAAAAAGATAATCTTATAAATGCCTTAGAAACACATGCATGAAAGAAAAAAACATTAAAATACTTATCTAAGGGTTCATTTTCCTGACATCACATTATCTGACCTTTTCCGCTTGACTCATACATATACTAGATATTGCAAATAAGGGAAACCATGGGGCCTATGTTTCTTTGGGCCTGGCTTACTTCACTTAATATAATTTTTTCCAAGTTTTTCCATTTCCTAACAAATGGGGCAATGTCATTCTTTCTGATGGAGGCATAGAATTCCATTGTGTATATATACCACATTTTCTTGATCCATTCATCTACTGAGGGGCATCTGGGTTGGTTCCATATCTTAGCTATGGTAAATAATGCTGCAATAAACATTGTTGTGCTGGTAGCTTTAGTGTGGTCTTGTTTGTAAACATTTGGGTAAATGCCCAAAAGTGGGATTGCTGGGTCATAGGGGAGTTCTACGTGAAGTCTTTTGAGGAACCTCCATACTGCTTTCCAAAGTGGTTGAACAAGTTTACATTCCCACCAACAATGAAGTAAGGTTCCTTTCTGTCCACATCCCCTCCAGCATCTGTTGTTGTTAGAGTTCTTGATTTTTGCCATTCTAACTGGGGTGAGGTGATATCTCAATGTTGTTTTGATCTGCATTTCTTTTATGGCTAGGGATGTTGAACATTTCTTCATGTGTCTATTGGCCATCCTTCTTTCTTCTTCAGAGAAGTTTCTCTTTAAGTCTTTCACCCACTTATTTATTGGGCAGTTGTTTCTTTGAGGATTTGTTGTTGGGGGGTTTAATTTTTTGAGTTCCAAGTATATTTTAGATATGAGACCCTTGTCCGTTGTATGGCTAGTAAAGATCTTCTCCCAATCCGTGGGCTTTCTATTGATCTTGCTAGCTATGTCATTTGCCCTGCAGAAGCTCTGGAACTTTATGCAATCCCATTTGTCCAACCTTTCTTTGATTTGTTGTGTTTCCGGGTCTCTATTCAAAAAATTTCGGCCTGAGCCAAGGAGACCTAGGGTTTCTCCTACTCCATCCTGTAATGTTTTCAGAGTGTCTGCTTTGATTTCAAGGTCTTTGATCCATTTGGAGTTGATTCTGGTGCAGGGTGATATATAAGGATCTAGCTTTAGTTTTCTACATGTAGTTAACCAATTTTGCCAGCACCATTTACTGAAGAGGCTGTCTTTCTTCCATTCTATTGTTTTAGCTCCCTTATCGAAGATTAGATGGCTATAGGTCTGTAGGTTCATTTCTGGGTTTTCAATTCTATTCCATTGGTCCTGAGGTCTGTTCTTATGCCAATACCAAGCTGTTTTGATTACTATGGCTTTATAGTAGAGTTTGAAATTTGGTATTGATATTCCTCCAGCAGTGTTCTTTCCGTTGAGGAGCGTTTTTGCTATTCGGAATCTTTTATTGTTCCATATGAATTTTTGGATTGCCTCTTCTATTTCCTTGAAGAATGAGGTTGGAATTTTAATAGGTATTGCGTTGAATTTGTAGATAGCCTTGGGAAGTATTGCCATTTTCACGATGTTAATCTTTCCAATCCAGGAGCATGGGAGGCTTTGCCATTTTTTTAGTTCTGTGTTGATTTCCTTTTTCAAGATTTTAAAGTTTTCATCATAGAGGTCCTTCACTTCTTCAGTTAGATTAATTCCTACGTATTTTATTTTTTGTGTGGCTATTACAAATGGAGTTGCTTTCCTAATTTCAGCCACACTTTTCTCATTGTTGGCATACAGAAAAGCCATTGATTTTGGGGGGTTAATTTTATAACCTGCTACTTTGCCAAAGTTTTGAATCAGCTTGAGTAATTTGGGAGTGGAGTCTATGGGATTCTTTAAATACAAGATCATGTCATCTGCAAAGAGGGAGAGTTTTATTTCTTCTTTCCCTATTTGGATCCCCTTTATGTCTGCATCTTGTCTTATTGCTCTAGCTAGGCATTCTAATACTAGATTGAAGAGAAGTGGAGAGAGTGGGCATCCTTGTCTTGTTCCTGAGTTAAGAGGAAATGGCTTTAGTTTTTCACCATTGAGTATAATGCTGGCTGTAGGTTTGTCATATACAGCCTTTATTGTATTGAGGAATGTTCCATGGATTCCTAATTTTTCCAAAACCTTCATCATAAAGGGGATCTTGTCGAATGCTTTTTCTGCATCTATTGAGATAACCATGTGGTTCTTATTCTTGCTCCTGTTGATGTGATGAATAATATTAATTGATTTGCGTATATTGAACCAGCTTTGCATCCCTGAAATGAATCCTGTTTGATCGTGGTGTATGATTTTTTGGATGAATTGTTGAAGGCAATTGGCCAAAATTTTGTTGAGAAGTTTTGCATCAATATTCATCAAAGAAATGGGTCTATAGTTCTCTTTCTTTGATGAGTCCCTGCCTGGTTTTGGGATGAGGGTTATGATGGCTTCATAGAATGTGTTCGGTAGTGAGCTTTCTCTTTCAATTTCATTGAAGAGTTGGAGGAGTATTGGTGTGAACTCTGCTTTGAAGGCCTTGTAAAATTCGGCTGTAAAACCATCTGGTCCTGGACTTTTCTTAGCTGGGAGGTCTCTTATTGCTGTTTTTCTTTCAGTGATTGATATGGGCCTGTTAAGATAGTTTGCCTCATCTTGGTTTAGTTTTGGCATGTATCTGACACTTTTATATTGTTTTTCTTTTATTTTTGTTTTTTGGGTTTTTTTGTTGGTCATGGGGCTTGAACTCTGGCATGAGCGCTGTCCATCAGCTCTTCAGCTCAAAGATAGCGCTCTACCACTTGAGCCACAGTGCCACTTCCGCTTTTCTGAGTGATTTATTGGAGATAGTCTCACAGACATTCCTACCTGGGCTGGCTTTGACCCGCATAGTCTCACAGACTTTCCTACCCGGGCTGGCTTTGAACCGCCATCCTCAGATCTCAGCCTCCTGAGTAGCTAGGATTAAAAGCATGAGCCACCAGCGCCTGGCTATTATCTTGGTTTTGATGTTAGCAGCTAATATTTTCTCTCCTTAACTGTGAGGAAATAAAAATAAACAAAAATCTCCCAAAGTTAGAGTCAAAGATGATAGCAGAAAGGCTACCTTAATGTTTCTTTCAGTGCTATTAAGCACTGTGAGATCACCAGGTGGTCTTCACATACTGGGACAATAGTAACTAAGAACATAAAAGTGAAGTAGCCTTTACGTAGAAGGCAATAGGTTTATAAAATCTAGCCTATCATAGGCATTGAATTTCAATTCTATGAGGCTTGTAAATGGCTATAAGTGACTTAATTTTTACCCAGAAGGTGACCTAAATGATCTCTGAAGATTTAAATCACTATTGTGCTATTCTAAAGTTCTGACAGCTGAATGTTAAGCAAGAGCTCGCTGAGTGTCGGTCTCTACAAACATCTAGATATTTGGACAGGCAGGTTCATCTCAGATTCACTTTCTCCATCTTTTAGGTAGGTTGATTATATGCTGACTAGTCAGTCATAAAAATGATATGTGCAAGTGCCTGGTATGTACGTTTAACAAATTGTGACCATTTCTATAAATATATATATATATATATATTTATACACACATACATAGGTATACATGTACGTGCTGTGTGCCTAAGTATGAGTTTGTTCAATATTTGAACTATTAATACCATGTTATTTACTTCTAGGCATGTTTCTCCAGTGGGTGCTTTGTGCTGCTGTGTGGCTGGTTGCTGTGGTGGTCAACCTTATACTGCGATGCCCTAAGTTTTGGCCTTTTGCCATGCTTGGGGGCTGCATTTGGGCAACAGGTGATGTATAATATGGCTTATTGTGTAAATATTTAATGTAATGGCCAATGTAAGTTTTGTTCACAAGAGGTAGAAATAGCTCAGCACTTCTGAATAATCCTTAGTCATAGATAATACAAATTAAGTATTTCATTTCTTCCTTTCAGATACTCAATGTTCACTTCCTGATTTGTTTCTTTAAGCAATGAAAATTTCTGATAATAAATTATTAGAGTAAAAATATTTCAGTTATTTATAACATGATTTTTATATTGTTTTATGTGCTTGGGCCTTTTGTCTATTAGAAAATGTGAAATAATAGCCTTTACTACTGTTATTTTTAAGATTTATTCATAAAAATAATCAGAGAACAAAAACATTTATCAACAGAAAAACAAAATAGACAAAAATCTTCTTATTTTGCCTTAGCCACATGGGAAATGGTATAACTAGAATTTGTATCTTTGGTTGGCCAATCAGAAATGGTTCTCCCTTGCTATAAATTCATTCCTGGAGAATGCACACTCTCTTTGTCTTGCTCTGGCTCTCACTTTCGTTCTCACTCTCACTGGCTGCTACCAGGTCTTGGACTCAGGGTCTCTCTTGTTCTGATGGCTGACTCTTTATCTTTGAGTCATGCCTCTAACTTAGAATTTTGCTGGTCAGAATGAGAGTTTTCTGTCTAAACTGGTCTGGAAACCTAATACTTCTGATCTCTTCCTGAATAGCTAGCATAACAAGTTTAACCCTCAATGCTTCCCTGAGCTTTTTCTTTTCAACAAAAAGAACCCCAAATACCAGTGAACTTTAGGGATACTAAAAGCAAATAAATGGGCTGGGAAGGTGGCTTAGTGGTAGACTGCTTGTCTTGTATACATGAGACCCTGGGTTTGATTCCTCAGCACCACATAAGCAGAAAAAGCTGAAAGTGGTGCTGTGGCTCAAATGATAGAGCGCTAACCTTAAGCTGAAGAGCTGAGGGACAACGCACAGGCCCAGAGTTCAGGCCCCATGACTGGCAAAAAAAGACAAAAGAAAAAGAAAAGAAAATACATTTTAAAATGGTACTAACTTACTGATTACTTACTTAATTTGAATCTGAGAGCAATCAAATGACTTATTGAAGTTCATGAGAGATCAAGAGTCATCCTTTAAGTTTCTACCAGAATGTACGTCATGATTCATCACGCTCATTACTATTATTATGTCTAATGAGAAACAACAATTATTCACCCCGAAGATCTTTTTTTAAGACAGAGTCTTGCCATTTAACAGCCCAGGCTGGCCTTGAACTTGAGATCCTCCTTGAACTTGAGTCTCCCAAGTATGGGAATCACAGGCAGAGCGCACCACAGCTGGTTCATCCTGCAGATCATTGTAGCCACCAGAATAGATGTCATCACTCAACAGGTTCCACTGGGGTCAGGGGAAGGGAACTGTTTCAGCTGTGGCTCTTGTAAGATCATAGCAAGTGACAGGACATAGGACAGAAAAGAAAGAGAAGAAATGATGATACAGACACCATCAGAGAAAGTGGTGTTGAGGTTTACTACTGAAGAAACTAGGAAGAAAAAAAAAAGAGCCTTTCAGAAGGGAAATGAAGATTTCATCATGGAACCTTCTGAGACTAAAGTACTGATGTACCACAACAGTTTGGAACATAACAACAAAACTTGGGTATCTTCCAGCAGCAGCTGCAGTGTTGGGAGCAGGTTGACAGCTGAAATAATGAAATTAGGTCAAGTACACAAAGAATAGAGGAAAGGAGTAGTATGTTCAAGAGACATCTAGGAAGCACTTAAATCCAGAGGTATGATGAGAAATAGCAGCCAGAGGAAAGAGCTAGAGTACACCAAGAGGAGAATTAAGAAGTCTAAAGAGGGAATCAACCTTCTAAAAAGAGTTTAAGATGGAAGACAGTCTTCTGAGGGCTTAGTAATTTTGGGAAAAAAAATAATAATCTGGAAATGGTGGTGTATACATGTAGTCCCAGCTACTGGGAAGGCTTGGGCAGAGAAATCACTTGAGCCCATGAATTCAAAGTCGTCTAGGCAGCATAATAAGATCCCATCTCAGTGATAATAATAACAATAACTTTTAAAATGATGATGCATTTTGCCCTGAGTGACCTTCAAAGAGAAGGTAATGAATGTGGAATTCTAGAAGACAAGTAAAATGAGCTTGAAAAGCAAATCCTGGTACCAAAATTAAGCCAAAGACTCCTGCCAGTGGTTAGTCATTAACAGCTTCTGAGAGACATCAAGAATAGAGCTTTACAACTCCATTCGAAATAGCCCCACAAAAAATAAAATACGTAGGAATTAACCAAAGAAGTGAAGGACCTCTATGATGAAAACTTTAAAATCCTGAAAAAGGAAATCAAAACAAAACTTAGAAAGTGGCAAAAACTCCCATGCTCCTGGATTGGAAAGATCAACATCGTGAAAATGGCAACACTTCCCAAGGCTATCTACAAATTCAATGCAACACCTGTCAATAGTCCAACCTCATTCTTCAAGGAAATAGAAGAGGCAATCCAAAAATTCATATGGAACAATAAAAGACCCTGAACAGCAAAAACGATCCTTAACAGAAAGAACAGTGCTGGAGGAATATCAATACCAAATTTCAAACTCTACTGCAAAGCCATAGTAATCAAGACAGCTTCCTACTGGCACAACAAGAACAGACCCCAGGATCAATGGAATAGAATTGAAAACCCAGAAATGAACTTAAAGACCTATAGCCATATAATCTTCGATAAGAGAGCTAAAAAAATAGAATGGAAGACAGACAGCCTGTTCAGTAAATGGTGCTGGCAAAATTGGTTAACTACTTGTAGAAAACTAAAGCTAGATCCTTATACATCACCCTGCACCAGAATCAACTCCAAATGGATCAAAGACCTCGGAGTCAAAATAGACACTGAAAACATTACAGGATGGAATAGGAGAAACCCTAGGTCTCCTTGGCACAGGCCCAAATTTTCTTAATAAAGACCCAGAAACACAAGAAACCAAAGAAAGGTTGGACAAATGGGACTGCATGAAATTGCAGAGCTTCGGGGCTGGGAAGGTGGCTCAGTGGTAGAGTGCTTGCCTTGCAAGCATGAGGCCCTGGGTTCGATTCCTCAGCACCACATAAGCAAAAAGAAAAAAGCCGGAAGTGGCGCTGTGGCTCAAGTGGTAGAGCGCTAGCCTTGAGCTGAAGAGCTGAGGGACAGCACCCAGGCCCAGAGTTCAGGCCCCACAACCGGACCCAAAAAAAAAGAAATTGCAGAGCTTCTGCATGGCAAAGGACATAGCTCACAAGATCAATAGAAAGCCCACGGATTGGGAGATCTTCACAGACAAGGGTCTCATATCTAAAATATACCTGGAACTCAAAAAATTAAATCCCCTTACAACAAATCTTCAAAGAAACAACTGCCCAATAAATAAGTGGGCTAAATACTTAAAGAGAAACTTCTCTGAAGAGGAAAGAAGGATGGCCAATAGACACATGCAGAAATGCTCAACTTCTCTATAGCCATAAAAGAAATGCAAATCAAAACAACATTGAGATACCACCTCACCCCAGTTAGAATGGCTAAAATCAAGAACCCTAATAACAACAGATGCTGGAGGGGATGTGGACAGAAAGGAACCTTACTTCATTGTTGGTGGGAGTGTAAACTTGTTCAATCACTTTGGGAAACAGTATGAAGGTTCCTCAAAAGACTCCACATAGAGCTCCCCTATGACCCAGCAATCCCACTTTTGGGCATTTACCCAAATGATCACAAGCAAGACCACACTAAAGCTACCAGCACGACTATGTTTATTGCAGCCTTATTTACCATAGCTAAGATATGGAACCAACCAGATGCCCCTCAGTAGATGAATAGATCAAGAAAATGTGGTAAACAAAGAGGAGGCTACAATGCTTGATAAGAAATGTACTCATTATCTTGCCCATGTAATTGTAACCCCTGTACAGTATTTTCACAATAAAAAAAAAAGAAAATGTGGTATATATACACAATGGAATTCTATGCTTCCATCAGAAAGAATGACATTGCCCCATTTGTTAGGAAATGGCAAGACTTGGAAAAAATTATATTAAGTGAAGTAAGCCAGGCCCAAAGAAACATAGGTCCCATGGTTTCCCTTATTTGCAATAACTAGTATATGTCTGAGTCAAGCAGAAAAGGTCAGATAAGTTGATGTTATGGAAATGAACTCCAAGATAAGTATTCAAATGTTTTTTTCTTTCATGTGATTGTTTCTAACATATTTATAAGATTATTTCTTTTTATTTTTTTATTGTGAAAAAACTGTACAGAGGGGTTTCAATTACATGGGCAAGATAATGAGTACATTTCTTACCAAGCATTGTAGCCTCCTCCTTTGTTTCCCCTTCCCATCCCTTCCAAGCCTCTCCCCATCTCCCCCCCCCCCCCCCCCCCCCCCCGCCCCCACCGAATCATCCCCCCACCCCCACCCCCACCAATGTTGTAAAGTTCGTTTTCGACATGACAACTTGTACTTCTCATTGTTGCAACGGGTCCACGTGCATCCTTATTTAAACGACTTGTTTTTTCCCTTCCCTTCCACAAATTATACCGACATCAAATAGAGTGAAAGCAGGGGTTATACATGGGGGAGGTTTGATGTCGGTATAATTTGTGGAGGGGAAGGGGAAAAACAAATCGTTTAACTAGGGATATAGGTGGACCCATTGCAACAATGAGATGTACAAGTCATTATGTCGAAAAACAAACTTTACAACTTCGGTGGGGAGTGGGGGGAAGATCGGGTGGGGGTAAGAGGGAAGTATGGGAAGGGATAGGAAGGAGAAACAAAGAGGAGGCAACAATGCTTGATAAGAAATGTACTCATTATCTTGCCCATGTAACTGTAACTCCTCTGTACGGTATTCTCACAATAAAAAAATAATGCTAAATTTTAAAAAACAGAATAGAGCTTTAAGGATGAAGATCATTTGTACAATTAGGCAAGAAGCTAGTATAGCATATTTTATCCAATGGATTTTACCTCCTTAGCTCTAATTCTTTTAGCAATCATTACATTAAAAAAATAGTGCTTAAAAAGTAATTATTGTATTTAATAAATGAGAGCTCTAGTACACTGAACTTGTCAAAACCCCATAAACACTACCTCAGTTCATTTATGTATTTTCTATATTGGAAATAACATTTCTTCTGTGTATTGTATCCACAGGAAACATTGCTGTTGTTCCAATTATCAAAACCATCGGCTTAGGCCTTGGAATCCTTATCTGGGGATCATTTAATGCCTTAACTGGCTGGGCAAGTTCAAGGTAACACAACCCAAACTACTTCAACTAAGAGTTCTTGCACCCATTTCTAGTGGAAGGCAACTGTCAAAGCTTGGTTCTGCTGAGAAAAATAAAGTAGTATTTTTGCAGCTACATTTCATTTAGCTAATAGAACATACACATAAAATAAGCCATGTTTAATGATTTATCCTGAAATCTTAATAAGCTATCTAGATATTTGAACCATATAGCAAAACAGCAATAATAACAACATAACTCCAATCAAAGCAAAACAAAAATTAGTATGAAGAATTACACATAGGAGACAATTTAGGAGCAAGAAAGGGAGCTGATATTTGTTTTCTCTTTGCTGGACATATACCTCATTTTCACAACTACGTGAGCTAAGCACTGTATAGAAGAGCTGACATTCAAAGAGGTTGAGTTGCTGGAAGTTTCAACTACCACAGGTTTTAAACCCAATCCTCTCATTCTGAAACATAGTCTTCCTGAGAGCAGGGTCAGCCATCTATGGCCCAGTCTTCCCACCGCTTGTGAAATGCCGCCCTACCAAACAATTCAAGCATTGTTCATAGATGATTTTACTTGAGAATGAGAGCTGAGAAGTTGCAAGAGAATATACCCACAAAACCTGGAGTATGTATTCTCAGGCTCTTTAAGGAAACACTGGCCAACCTTAGTTCTGGAGTTGCATTTTCCAACAGATTTGCCACAAGTCTCAGGTGATCATATACAGGGACTCTTTTATTTATTTATTTATTTTTTGGTCAGTTATGGGGCCTGAACTCTGGGCCTGGGCACTGTCCTTCAGCTCTTCAGCTCAAGGCTAGCTCTACCATTTGAGCCACAGCTCCACTTCCTGCTTTTTCTGCTTATGTGGTGCTGAGAAATCAAACCCAGGGCCTCATGCATACAAGGCAAGCACTCTACCACTGAGCCACCTTCCCAGCCCCACAGGGACTCTTTTGTCAATTAAAAACTCAGGAAATGAAACAGTCCGCATATTTCAAGTGTTGAATAACTACATATAACAGGAGACTGCCAACTGGTACCACATTGAAGTAGATCAGAGCCCTCCACCAACAGGAGAGTTCTGCTGGACTGGGCTGCCCTTGTCAGTGTTAGGATGGACAGGAAAGTCAAAATGGAGGGCTGAGTAAGATGAAAAAATCTCTCTTGTCTTACTTTTTGAGGTTCTCTTTCCACTCACAAGCA
Organism: Dipodomys spectabilis; assembly: GCF_019054845.1. NCBI lineage: Eukaryota > Metazoa > Chordata > Mammalia > Rodentia > Heteromyidae > Dipodomys > Dipodomys spectabilis. The sequence goes on from NW_024871113.1 coordinate 8,034,937, forward strand.
TCATCATCACCTCAAAACAAAGCAAGTCACTTACTAGCCTCCCATGTGTGCATTTTTTCATGTTCTTTCCCATTGTATGCCCTGCTTCTTACAATGCTGTACTACTCTCCTTGGATCCATACTTCTTGGGACAGGGATTCTGAATCATTCAGAATCGCTGGATGGTCCTCGGTGATTCTTCTTAATGATCATGACCATGTCACAGCATTAGAAAAGAAAAAAAGAATTTAAATTGATGCCAAAGAACAAGACTTATTAATCAAGAATTTACTTTTAAGTATATTTACATTTTGTAGGCAGAATGAAGTTGGAGTACAATAGTAGAGAAGTTATCCTCAGGACAAAATTTTGACACAAAAATGCTATACAAGCTGATTGCTGGTGGCTTAGCAATGCAGCAGGCTGAGATCTAAGGATCATGATTTGGAGTAAGTACAGGCAGGAGAGTCCAGGTAACTCTTATCTGTAATTAACCACCAAAAGCAGAAAAAAAGCCAGATGCGGAACTATGTGGTAGAGTGCTAGCCTCGAGCAGATAGGTCAGAAATAGTGCCCAACTCCTGAATTCAAGCCCTCAAACCAACCAACACACACACACACACACACACACACACACACACTACTTTACAAAATGAGAGTAACTTAATCACTTGAACTGTTTTTCTTCTCTTAGATTTAATAAGAAAGGGACATTCATAGTAAATACTCTTCTTACATAAGCTAACAAATTTAATGTTTATAACAAACCTGTAAAACAGGTATGATTATTTTCCCACCTGCCCACCACATCCCCTTCTTTAAAAAAAAAAAATTATCTTTAAGTAGTTGTACAAAGGAGTTGCCATTGAACAAATGGCATATCTTGCACATCTTCTTTTGAGACAGGGTTTTGCTATGGAGCCCAGTCTGAACTTGAAGTCAAACTCCTTTTGCCACAGTCTCCTATGTGCTGGGTACCACAACAACTGGCTACTGTTTTCATTATATGAATGTGGAAGTTTGAGACACACTAAAAAGAACTAACATATCCAAAATTAAAGTTAGCAAGTTTAAGAACTAGGATATAAACCCAGAAATCTGCTCCTACATTCTTGCTTTCAAATGTTAGGATAAATCATTTCACATGTCTGATTTAAGGTGACTTTCTGAATTTCCAGGTTTGGCTGGTTTGGAATGGATTCAGAAGAAGTGTCAAAACCTCTCCTCAATTACATTGGAGCTGGGCTTTCCATAGTAAGGTAACATGGGGTGGATTAGCTATTCCTCCAAATATTTACAGTACATTTTGATCCTAATGTGTTTTCATTCTCTCCAAACTATATTTCATAAAATATGCATGAGTTTTATTCAGATTCTTAATTTAGCATGACAGATGTATGTCCGAAGACAAAAAAGTACCAGGTCAGGGGTCAGGAGTCTCAGGGCTAGAAAGCTATAAGACACTGGAAAAATCATTTAAGACATTTCATTATCATCATATGTAGACAATCATAAAATGTATCTCATGAATAAGAATCAATATATAACCAATATATAACTTTGCTAATTAAACATGATTATAGCTGAGTAATGGTGGCTCATATTGTAATCCTAGCTACTCAGGAGGTTTAAATCTGAAGATTAAGGTTCAGAGCTACCCTGAGAAGGAAAATCAGAAAGACCTTTTAATCTCCAATTAACAAGCAGAAAGTCAGAAGTGGTAGAGCACCAATCTTGAGCTAGAGCACAAGACCCTGAGTTCAAGCTCCAGTTCCAGCACAGAAATAAATTACTAATATAGATAAATGAAAATTGCTATACAAATAAATCTTAGAATGGCTTCCTGATAATATTCATTATTGGTTCTCTTTTCTATGTATTAATACAGTTCTCCTTTTCCAAGGGGGATATGCTTCAACTAGGCCGCCTATATGTGTACAAAACCTTAGATAGATAGTAATTGACTACATAAACTTCAGGATAGGGTAACTACTGTGCCATGTCTGTTACCAGCTTTCACTTCCCTGTCTTTTTACTCATTGTTTTTAATTTAGCTATGAGCACTGTTTCACCACTGAATACACACACTCATTTTGCATACCTATTTTTGGAAGTATCTGACTATATGAATGAGGATAGAAATGAATGCATCTCTAAATGGTGACATTTAATCAAAAAAATCCTAATAGTAATTAGGTCACCTTAAATTCAGTTCTTTATCCTTGCTGGTCCTCATTTATATTCCCTCTTATTATTTCACATGATGAATAGCACTGCCCAGAAGGATCTTAATACTTTTTTATTCTTCAGGGAGGAACAGTATATTTCCCTTCCTCCAACAATGATGGTACTCGGCTACACTCAGGAACAACCTCTGTGTCACTAGAGAGTAGTCCCAGGGCAATAGAAGAAGTAATATAGCTTATTCTAAAATAATAAATTCTTGACAGCTTTTGGTTAGAGGCAACTCACACAGAATTCTATCTGTGAATGGGTCTCTCAAAAATAATTTCTTCATGACACAAAATTATAATCTAGCATGTCCAATTTTCACCTTAGTGTCAATTTAAGTTATCCAACATATTTAGTATTATTTCTCCATATTTTCTTCCTTTAATAAGAGTATATGCTCTTTACAGGTGCCAGTGGCTCATGCCTGTAATTCTACCTACCCAGCAGGCTGAGATCTGAACACTGAAGATCTCAGCCAGCCCAGGCAGGAAAGTCTGTAAGACTCTTATCTCAAACATCAAAAAGCCAGAAATTGAGATGTAGCTCAAGTGGTAGAGTGCTAGTCTTGAGCAGAAAAGCTCAGGGACAGCATCAGTTCTGAGTTCAAACCCCAGGACCAACCAGCAAAGAAAAAGGAGTACATACTCTAAAATTACATCTCAAATACTCATGTTCTGTTACTTCTTCCTATATGATATTGGGAAAATTACTTTATTTTTCAAATCCTTTCTTAGATTTTGTATCTGTGGAAAAGGCTTAATAAGCCAGGCACAAGTGACTCGCTCCTGTAATCCTAGCTACTCAAGAGGCTAAGATTTGGAGGATCTGATTTAAAGCCAGTCTAGGCAGAAAACTTTGTGAGACTCCCATCTTCAAATTAACCAGCAAAAAGCAAGGCTGGAGGTAAAGCTCAATAGGTAGAGCATCAGCTGAGCAAGCACAAGGCCCTAAGTTTAAACTTCAATATTGCCAAAATGAAGTAGACTAGTAGCACCAATCTCATAGATCAACTGAGGTTCAAACTTTGTATAGTGCTAGCCACATAGCTAATGCTCCTCACAGTCTAATCTTTAAAGAGTTAGATAATTTCAAGTGTTGCCTTCACTTTTGTCCTACATGTTAAATCCATCCGTAATGTCACTCTAGAATTCAATAGGATTTGAAAAAAACATTGTTGACCCAGTGAAGCAAAATTTAGAACTCAGTGCTGTCAGTCACTTAGAGCCCACACTCCAGTCAAAGTGACAGTATAGTCACTTTTGCCCTGGGATGGAAGTGTCACCAAAACCACTGGAGCTGCCACCGAATCAGTCATAGATGTGTGCCTCCTATAAGCAGAGCCTTACTGCCAATGGAGTTTGGGAAACATGGTATGTATTCTTTTCTGAAATCTAAGAACTGAGTCTTCTCAGAAACTGAGGTCTTCTCCTGAGTTTAAGGAAGAGAATGTTAGGGCATGAGAAGAACAGATGCCAAGAAACAAAACCCAGAACACTGGCTTAAGTGGAGATTGCAGAGGCAGAATGCTTAAAAAGTCAGCTTTCCTTTCTGATTAAAATAATAACAAGGAGCTGCAGATTTTCATAGTCTGCTGTCTGCTTTTCTCACTACTGTACTTGCTCTCCGTGGAGGGCTGGGCATGCTCCCCAGCTTACACTGTTTGGTTACATTCCAAGAAACCCCGCACTCTTGTTTCTAGCCATTATCATTCTGCTGGGCTACCATCCTTGTAGATGTCTGAACACCAAAATGAACTAACTCTACCAATACAGCCAAAAGTAGATTCCTCCTCAGTGTCCTGTAGAAGCCACTGGGAACAAGCCCTGAGGGTCAGCAGGCCACCAGTATAGCACTATGAGGTCCTTCCCCTCTGTCCTCAGCATTCTCCCACCAGAATGTTCTGCACTAGATGCTTGCCTGCATATGATTCCTCATTCCCAGTTCCCTTTCTTGAACAAGATATTAACCACATGCATTCCAATTAAAAAATTTCATGTCTTTGACTTTTTTCTCTTTATACTGTCCCCCTTAATTTAGCTCCAGAAAAATCCATTCTAAAGATTTTCTAGTTGTCTCTCCTCTGCTCCTTGTCCATCATCACTCACCCATATTTTCACTCCCAATTTCCTTGGTTTCCTTCTTTCCTTTGGCTGGAATGCATTGCACATAGCTTCTCCTGTTTAGAGCCTTTGGAAATTCCTTATTGGACTGGCCAGCAGAGTATTCTGATCCAGCCATCCTTCCCAGCTCAGCTTTCACCTTTCTGCCTGCTCCATGCAATCTTCCACCCAGGATTACTTATCACACCATATTTTCCTAAGCTTCCTTGGCCACTCTTGTTTTCTTCTTTCTTTTTTGGGACAGAGTTTTACTATGTAAGCCCAGGGGTCCACAAAGTCATGATCCTCCTGACTCCACCTTCCCAAGTGCTGAGGTTACAGGCCCCATCATACCCAGCCTTGGCCACTCTATTAAATCAAGACTTACCCATCCCATGGGATATTTTCTCATTTCCTTGTTTCTAGTTAAAACAAATCTTCCCTAAACTACCATGGCTTATTGTACTTATATTGTTGAGTTTCTTAAAGAGTCCACTTTGTATTATTTATACAGTTTTCGTTGTCTTCAACATGATACTCACAAAAGTGAGATCCATCATTTTCTATGTACAACATCCCTCTCTCCACCCCCACCAGACTTTCCTCCAATATGTTGACCCATATATGTTGACACAAATATACTGCTTGTTGCATTCAGTTGTTTGTGTAAACTCTTTTTGTCTGTCTGTCTGTCTGTCTCTCATGCATACACACACACACACACACACACACACACACAAGTTTCACTCTAGGGAAACTGCAAAATTTACAAATACAGAAAAATACCCATGGCTAAACTATTGATTCTCCTTTCAGGTTTCACATGCTTTTGATGATGTTCATAAGCTCATGGAATTTTTGTCTTATACATGTTACAAGTTCTTTATAGCTGTAACCCAAAGAACATGATTTTTTCTTCTTTTGTCTGTGTGTCTGTGTCTGTGTCTGTGTATGTGCGTACAATGGTTTAGGGGCTTAAACTCAAGGTCTGAACACTTTCTTGAGCTTTTTTGCTCAAGGCTAACATTCTTCTACTTGAGCCGCAGCTCCACTTCTGGCTTCTTAGTGGTTAATTGGAAAATAACCACTGGGCTTTCCTGCCTGGCTGTCTTTGAACCATGATCCTCAAGTCACATCCTCCTTGAGTAGCTAGGATTACAGGCATGAGCCACTAGTGCTGGGCTTGAATTATCTGGTTTTATAAAAATAAATTGGATACCTTCTCTTAGCTTACTGCTACCCCACTCCTCTTGACCTTTCTTAAGTTAGCATTCTTCTCTCTGACTCACCTGTTCTTGCCACTCGAATTAATCACAGGGACTTGGACCACTGGAATTATCATTTCTTCCTCATGCCAGCTGTCCCTCTCCCATCCATGTGGCAGTTAAGACTCTGGTTGTACTAACATGCTTTGAGACTTTGCTACACAGCAGAAAGTACACAAAAGTTGGCATGGTGATATACACATATGATCCCAAACTTAGGGGGGCTAAGGGAGGAAGATCATGAATTTCAGGCCACGCTGAGCTACATAGTTTCTGTCTTAGAACAAACGAACAAAAACAAAAACCATAAAGAGTACATTGCAAATTTTGTGCACATTGTCATTTAATTTTTTAATCACATCGCTGAAGGACTATTTCCATTTCTTAGATAATGATCAATTTATTTAGATCAATTTATTTAGGAAGAAATTCAAATATTTATCTGTAGTTTTCAAGTGTTTCTAATGTGTCATTCAGTATTAAAATTATTAGAAAACACATCTCTATACAAAGTAGAGGATTTTTCATTATATAATTTATTACAGTATCTAATATTAGCTTTGCTCATTAAAAACATGCAAACACATATACATCCATATGTTCTCAACTCATTTACATATGTGCTTATAATTAGAGTTTGTCATGGGGTTGTTTGCTTGTTTGTTTGAGTCAGGATATCATTGTACAGCCTAGGCTGGCCTAGATCCCATAATCCTCCTGCCTCATTCAGGTGTACTCCACAATATCTCACACCATCATTAGGTTTTATACATGCAGTTTTACTGAGTATGAAGTATTTTGCAGGTTTTAAAGGAGATGGAAAATGTGACCCTATTCTCTGTTGAATTAGAAAATCTTTGGCAAGAAAGGTTAAGTGGAATTGTAGTGCATGGTTTGGACTGTGCAGTGATTCCTCTGAGAACTGTGTAAATTCAGAGAGGACAATTGGATGAAGGTGAGTGAAGTCATCTTCATGGGAAGTGTTTGCTTCCCACGTGCCTCACTCCACAGTTAGGACTGGAGATGAAAGTGTAGGATTGCAGTTTGGATGGAATGGAGGACAACTAGAAAGGCAATTGGGAAGTAATTGTATCATTAGGACTTGATAATTTACATTGTGTTCTCTCTTTAAAAAATCAGGCAGCTTGATATAAAATCTCTTAAGATAGAAATCATTAACAAGTGACATTTTCTTTTCCTTACAGTGCTTTCATATTTTTATTCATCAAAACAGAAGTAGCAACTAGCACGTGTTCTATGGATACCACACCATTAATGACAGAACATGTGAGTAATGTATGAGACACGACTGACATAAATTTGAAAAGAATGAGAAAATGGCATTTGCTTTCCTTTCATGGCTTAAAAAAAGAATCAAAGGATCTCTGAGCATAATTGCTTGATTGGATCAATCCTCCATGAAGCTTCTTAGTAAACTCAGAGGTGTATTGATGTGGTTGACAGTAGATCCACTAGGAGACATGTGTGCTCATTGCTGACTTGGCGAGTATCTTGGGTATTTACACAACAGAGGACCCAGAATTCTACAGAGCATTGTAAAAGTAGCCTTAGAAAGGAGGAGGCTGAGGTTTGAAATGGGCCTAAGGAGAAAAAAGACCAGAAGAAGCAAGGGTGAGTCAATGAAGTTTTGTGAGATTAAGATTATGCTTGACTTCCTAATTCTTTAACGTTTTCTCCCCTATGCCCTACTTCAAGGTAAAGAGCATTGAGATCATGCTCTTTCCATTGTATAACCATCTACATGGCTACATATGAGTATATATGCCTGTACTGGAGTGTTTGGACAGATTTGGATATACCTGTGATTTGAGAATTTTGTGACTTAAAGAATCTAGTTAGACTAGAGTCACAAATATGAGTTAGTGACAGGCTTTAAAGGGAACAAACTCTGTATAGGTGTCTGTGACTGCCTGTGAATCTACCTTACAATGGCCTGCACACTAGCTTTTCCTGTATCATGCATTGTCCACCTGCCCAGGGCCCCATGCTGGCCTCTGCCTCCGAACCCAGAGTCCAGAGTCCACCAAGGCTCTGCCCTTATTTCTGAGGAATCTCTACTTTCTCATAAAATGTTACCAACTAAGATGATGAAAGCTGAGTAAATTGACACTAAAGTTGAATAATAAACTGCTTGAGCCCAAAAGAAAAAAGCTTATTAATCCTTAGGCATCCATACCTGGGGACTGCCAAGGAGAAAGGGGGAGTAGGGTAGTAGGTTGTTCCTTGTGATTTCAGGATCTAGAGGTGCCCTAACCAACCACTTTCAAACAAAGGAACAAATGATTCAATAAAATAAATACAACTTGGCAAAAGATACATCATTTTTTAGGCAAGTGGAAGATTTGAATATGCTATTCTTAAAGATTCACAAAGCACTGACTAGTTAGTGTGATACACATCATGGTCTCCTTCCTGTGTCAAAAGAAACCTGATTTTGCTCCTATAAGTAGCAGGAGTAACTTTGGGAAGACTTTAGAAAAGCACAAAAATGCATTCAATAACAGAAATGTTATAAATTTGCTCATATGTTCTCCTGACTTACAATATTGACCTAATCTTAAAACATGGCTAGGAATGCAAATTCAATATAAAAACTGCTCCATTGATCTTAGGCATTCTATAATAGGAGACTCAAGGGTTTTGTGGGAGGTTTTTATTTTACTCTTAGTTTAGAGTTTATTAAAACATGCTAATAAACCACAAGAGTTCATAGCTTTTGTTAGTTTTAACAGATATATCAAAATAGTCACACATTAAACTTAACATTTTAAATGGAGAACTTGGCAACAGCCAAACCCTTCTGAAAGGAAGGCTGTGAGATATCACAGGTGATCGATGCATATTTTAAGGACTGTGAAGACACTAAGAGAAAACCAGTGAAATCTTTTCATCAGCATGTGTCTCTTGTTGCTCATTTGTGTCAATATTTTCAACAGGCGATCAACACTGCTCCAGACCCCTGTGCCGGCTGCTCCTGGGTGGACAGACTTTCTCCAGCACATCATCGCATAGTGTAAGGAGAGGAAAATTCTTTCTCTAGGGTTCTGTTCTATAGTTGTAACAGAGAGCAGGGGGACCAGAGTTCAAGAAGAAAATGGGAGCCAACATTCATGTTTCAGACCTGTAATCCCAGCATCTCAGGACTGTGGTTCAAAGCCATCCTGGGCAGTAAAGTCCATAAGATTCTTGCCCATTATCCACCAAAAACACCTGAAGTGGATGTGACTCAGGTGGTTGAGCATTAATTTTGAGCAAAAGAATTAAAGAACAGCTCCCTGGCCCTGAGTTTAAGCCCCAGTAATTGGCACACACAAAATAACCAAGCTTTGACTTCTAGCTCCTTGAGGCTATAATACAATAAACTGTATTTGTGCTCAGCTACAATATGTTTTGTGTCTGTGTGATTCCTAACCCCTCTGTCCTCATCATGAGGACTTGGAGAGTTAGGTTCAACATCAACCTTGCTTACTTTAGCATGTTGCACTTTATGTGGAGGGATTTTTTTCTGTACTGCCAAATAAATATAAAAATATGTTCTATAATTTGTATTTTACCATTTCATGGCTATTTTGAACTTTGGCTGGTGATGCCTTTTTTATAGTATATTTCAATGTTTTATTTTTTTGTGATGCCTTCTTTGGATACCTGAATATAAAGTTATTTATCACTTATTTATTGTGTTAATGTGGGGGCTGGGGAGCAAGGGGGATTTAAGGCTTCCCACATGCAAGACAAGCCCCTTACCACTGAGCTATGCCCAGCCTAAAATTTTTTTTAATTGAATATACATTGACTTCACAGTAGGAAAGGAGCAGCACAATTTGATTAAATGAAAGAATAAACAAATAAGAAGGTTCTAGAAGCAATAAATAGTTTGCTATTTTTGCTTTCAGAATGACACAGATTTTTTTTTTTAACCACTAAATTCTTTCCGATATTTTCAAACTTTTATTTTCCCCACAAAGCATCTCCTTTGTTATGGGAACCTTTGTTGAGAAAGCAGCTTCAGTTGTCTATAATAAGCCAGGCCTGATATGTGTCTTGTCTGTTTTGGACAGTTCTCACACAATGCATGGATTTCCAGTGTGGGTAGAACACATCACAGGGAGCCCCGACACTTCCAAGGTCTCATACACATTTAGCTACGCTGGCTTAATTCAGATGGCTTGAGTGAGAACTATTGAAATCAAGTAAGAGTTCAATTTAGGCGTAGGAGGCGTATTTTTAAAGTCATTTTCCAGTGAATTTTTTGTGCTTTTGGATTGTTTGTTGTTGTTGTTTTGAAACACAGTCTCTCTAGGTAGTCCAGGCTGACCTAGAATTTATGATCAACCTGAATCAACCACCCAAGTGCCAGTATTACAGGCATGCACCACTGTGCCTTAAAGAAGGAAGTAAGTTTTGCCCCAAACTGTTTCCTATTTGAAGTCATTATCCATTGAATTAATTTAAAAGATCTGCTCTAGAATAATCATCATCACCTCCCTGCAGAATGACAGGAAGGGTGTTCACCATGCAAATAGGGCCCAACCCTGAGGAAGGCAGCCGGGCTCCAGCACTTATAATGAAATTTGTTAGGAAATGGAAAGACTTGGAAAAAATTATATTAAGTGAAGTAAGCCAGGCCCAAAGAAACATAGGTCCCACGCTTTCCCTTATTTGGAATAACTAGTATATGTCTGAGACAAGCAGAAAAGGTCAGATAAGTTGATGTTAGGTGAAATTAACGCCAAGATAAGAACTCAAATGGTTTTTCTTTCTTGCTATTGTTTCTAACATATTTATAAGATGATTACTATGTTGCTTTGTATGTCCCACCCCCATGGTATAACTCCTGTTTTCACTGATGTTGGTATAATTTGGGGAGGGGAAGCTAAAAAAACAAATTGTTTAAATAGGGATACAGGTGGACACATTGCAACAATGAGATGCACAAAATGCCATGTTGAAAAACGAACTTTACAACTTTGGTGGAGCAGGGTCGGGGCGAGAGAGAGTGTAGTCGTGGAGATGGGAGGGCAGGGATGGTAGAGGAAAAACAAAGGAGGAGGCAACAATGTTTGATAAGGAATGTATTTATTACTTTGCTCATGTAATTGTAAACCCTCTGTATGGTATTTTCACAATAAAAAAAACTATTAAAGCCAGCATTGAAACTCGAATAAAATAAATAAATAAATGAAATTTTCTTCTTATGAGAAAGAAAAGTTTTAGTGGAAATACACAGATTTTTGTTTAAATCAGTATTTTCCCTTGTCCAGGCCTTGGACAGCTCTGCGCTTTGCATAGCTGTTTTTAGCAAAAATGTCTTAGTCTGTCTTGCTTCCATGCTGAATATCACAAGGTGCTGTAAAAAGAAGTCTGAGGAACACAAACAGTCCACACACTGCAATTCTATGGAGTGATGTTCACCTGTTGTGTGTTGTAAAGCCTGCACCATGTGGAGTGCCCAGGCTGCCCTTCCTGGTGCTCCTGGGTACCGCAGGGTGTGTGGGTAGTATCTACCAGTCATGGATATGTGTGACTTCTACCAAGCTACCTGTGATCACATTGGAAGCAAGTATCCAATATGATTCCTTTGGTATGTTTCTCAGAAACATTGCTTTATGCTGAGAGTCATTGTACTATCTGTATTTGTTTCTGAAGGGGCTGCAGCCTTGCAGTGATCTCTGGAATCTTCTATGGATCTACATTTGTGCCCATCATTTACATCAAAGACCATGGCAAAAGGAATGACAGTATATATGCAGGAGCGAGCCAGTATGGTGAGAGTTCAAAGTCTTATTCATTAGCCAATTCACTAATAGCAGTGCATATCTACGTATAAAAAAGAATTTCATAGAGTAAATACTGTGTATGGGTTGGGTATTTACTTTTCATTTGTAAGTAATGAATTAGAAAAACTCTAAAGGCTAAGCCTAATAAAAGACTAACTATTTTCACATGATCTTTGATAGAAGAATGGACTGTGCTCAGAATTTATTTCAGCTTCTCAAAGCTTGACAGTTTCTAGTTTTGCTGTAAGATTTTCAGATAATTTGCCAGTTTGATGATCTCTAGAAAAATATGTATTCTACTTTTTAATAAAAGGGTTATATGTAGAATTTTAAATCAAGTAAAGGTCAACACTAGTGTGCTTAGTCAGTGGATGCTATTTTTCAAGAACAGAGAATGAGATCTTCTGAAAGGGCCTATGTAGTGACTCCTCATGGGTCTGCAGCCACCAGTGATAACATTAATCTTTCAGCTGTAAGCAATGTATACACAGCCGTGGAAGGCTCCCAAGGAGATGAAAGAGGGTCTGCTTTTGGGCCCCATAACTGTGGTGAATCATAATCCTGTGACTATGCCCCTAAAGCGATAAGAGGATGCATAATAGAAATAATGAAGTTTTAAATCACATGGGGCAGAAATCACATGAACTCCATTCAGATAAGGGAAGAAAGAGTTTGAAGAGCAAAAGTCATGAGGGGAAGACTGATAAAGAAGTTGACAAAACAGGTGACAAAGAATGTAACTGTGGAATCACTGGCTTCAGTGACTTCCAGGACAGCATGGGCTATTGGATGATATTCTGTCACAAAATGTAAAGTAAAATAAAATAACCAAATTAATGTAAAATAAAATAATAAAATACAATACAAAAGAAGGGATGAAATTTGAACATGAGTTTAACAGTGAATAGACTTTGAAAAGAAGCATGGTTTCCTTTCTGTCGTATGCTTAGTGTTGATCAAATACCAAACCTTGCATCAATTTGTCTTTCTTTTGTTAAGATTTTATACAAATATTTTTTTATATTTTTCATTCTTAAGGATTAAAAACTAATAAAAAGAGGCTAACATAAGATAAATTTAAAAAGAAGAAAAAACAAGAGGAAGGAAATACATGGAGCCAGAAATGAGTCTAAATCTTTGGACTATATTTGTATCCTTCTAGAAATAAGCCATACACTGGGCACTCAGCTTTCTTGTAGCCACAAGGGAAAACAGACCAGCCTCAGGATTCAGTGAGCACAGATCAAAACAAGTAATTGTTTAGGAGTCAAGTTGTTCTTGGGACTGGGACATAATAAACAATGTCCTTGTCGTTCTTTCTCTAGAACAACAAGTTCTTAGGCACTGTTCTGAAGTAATCTCATGGGAACACACTTTACAACCATGTGTTCAAAAATAATTCTTGGCAGGCATTTTTTTCTATTTTGCTTATTTAATAAACATGCATGCATTTTGAGCTCTGTTATAGGGTCTTTGCAAATTCTAATTGGGTTAATCCTCATAGCCATTGACACTGATATTAATCTTGTTTTAAAATGGAAAAAAACCTGAGTCAGAAAAACTTAAGTTACTTTGCCTAAGTCCCAAGATTAGTAATGGGTGAGGATTTGCATAAGATGAGCTAAGTCTTCTGTTGGATAATGGTGATGGGGTAGTAGTGGTAGTGGCACTGGGCCTCACTCTTGCTAGTCAAATCTTCTACAACTTGAACCATGACTTCATCCCTTTTCTGCAATCATTGTTTTGTTTGCCAGTCCTGCGGCTTGAACTCAGGGCCTGCACACTGACCCTGAGCTTCTTTTGCTCAAGGCTATCAGTCTATCACTTGAGCCACAGTGCCACTTCTGGCTTTTTCTGTTTATGTGATACTGAGGAATCGAACCCAGTACTTCATGCATGTTAGGCAAGCACTCTACCACTCAGCCACATTCCCAGTCCTTACTATGCTTATTTTTCGAACAAGTACTCCAATTTTTGCCTGGGTTGTCCTGAATCATGATTCTATTTATACCTCCCATAAAGCTGGAAGAAGGTATGTGCCACCACACCTGGATTCATCATTGACATGAGGTGTTCTCATGAACACTTGGATCAAGTACTCTTAAACCCAAATCCTTTTGATTTCTTCCTTCTGAGTAGCTGTAATTGTAGGTACAAGCTATGACTTGTGGCATTTGTCTGTGTTTTAAACACTATGTTATACTGTCTTTGTAAAGGTTTTCATATATAGATACATTGCTATTTTGTGATCCAGTAGTATGTTTTAGGATTTTCAAGAACAGGCAGATTCTCCTGTAAGGCTCTTTTCCCTTAAATTTTATTTTTTTAATTTTATTTTTTCAATTCAACATATCAGTTTATAAGTACAATGCATCTTGATCAATATCAGCCCTTCCATTGTTTCCCTCTCATCTTTCCAAACCTCACCCATACCTTCAAGTTACATGGTCCCATTTTACATATGTACATTAAAGATGAATGCATTTGTTAGCCCTTCCTTTCCCCATTCAATCTATCCTCCCTTCCCTTAAGTTATTATCCCTAAACATGGCCACTCACTTGGTCAAAATTTTAGATGACAGAAACATGGAATGCCAAGACCTTGCAGTGCACCATCTGTGTGACAGAGTGCCACCTGCTCAGGCTGGCAGTAGCAGCAGGACTTCTCGAGATGGCCTCCACTGAGCATCTCGCTCCTCTCCCTCTTGCAGCTGGGCTACTGTAAACAATTGGACAGAACCCTCATTGAAACAACTTGCTGAATAGCCCCTTTTACACAGCTGTCACCTGCAACCATGATACTGGCCTGAAGATTCATTGGCAGCTCAGGTTTTCATCCCACATCCCTCACCATAACCTACATCTGCTGCAGTCCTGAGTAAGGTGAGGACTGAACACTGATTCTTAAAAGGGAAGCATTAGCATCGTAGGTACATCCTGTTTGTTTCTTTTTATGTAGCTTTCTAAGGCGGATTCTAAAAACTAGCCTTTTAGATTTAATTATAGTAAATAAAGGTTGTCGATTAAGATTCTATAAAATAGCATGTAGATAATGAAGATGATTGAATAAATATAATGAATGCTTCCTTTAGTGTTAAGGTTTATGTTGGTGAGTTTATTGTATGTTCAGAAATGTAAGTATACTTCAGATGGTTAAAATGATGCCTGATAATCTCTTTTTAGATTTAGACTATGTTTTTGCACACTTCAGTGGCATCTTTCTTACAAGTACAGTCTACTTTCTGGCCTACTGCATGATCATGAAAAATAGTCCTAAGCTCTATCCAAAGGCAGTCTTACCAGGTAAGACGATTCACTGCACAGACTCTTACTACTATAGAAAAAAACTCAACTTGCTGGGTTTCATTAATCACCTCCTGGGAACCCACCTATCTGTTGAGTGTTTGAGTGTGTGTGTGTTTCTGTGTAATTGTGTGTGTGTTGTATGTAGTGTGTTGTATGTGTGTATGAATATATGTGTATAGAAGCATGTGTTATATGTAATACATGTGTGTTGCTTGTATGTATATATATTGTATTGTGTATAATGTTGTGTGTGCATATGTAGGATTGCATGTTACAAACATGTACACATTGTTATTTATCATAATTGCTTTGACCCAGTTTGCAAATACAACATAATTTGTATCCCTATGAAATTAGATATGAAAAGCTGATCTTTCACAGAACTTTAAGCTTAACTAGCAGTCAATCTTAAGATATTTTTCCAGTGCCAAAATATCTGTTTTGATCACCAATCTATAGTTTCTTTTTTTACTATCTAGTGTTTCATATTAAAAGTCAGTGTTCTGGGCTGGGAAGGTGGCTCAGTGGTTAGAGCACTTGCCTTGCATGCCTAAGGCCCTGGGTTCGATTCCTCAGCACCACATAAGCAAAAAGAAAAAAGCTGGAAGTGGCGCTATGGCTCAAGTGGTAGAGCGCTAGCCTTGAGCTGAAGAGCTGAGGGACAGCGCCCAGGCCGAGTTTAGGCCTCACGACCGGACCCAAAAAAAAAAAAAGTCAGTGTTCTAGCTAGGCACTGATGGCTTATGCCTGTAATCCTAGTATTCAGGAGGCTGAGATCTGAGGCTAGCTGGGGCAGGAAAGTTCATGAGACTCATAAATGACTCAGCAAAAGCTGAGAGTGAAGCTGTGGCTTTGGTGGTAGAGCACTAGCTTTGAGCAAAAAGAATCTCAGGAATAACACCCAGGCCATGAGTTCAAACCCCAGGACTAGCACCAAAAAAATCAGAGTTCTGTGACTAAAAAATTAAAATATGTGCCTACTTTGGCAGCACATATGCTATTGGAGCAATACAGAAAATATCAGCATGGCCCCTGCACAAGATTGACACAATTTGTAAAGCTATCTGTATTATTTTGTACAACTACTTGAAGATAATAATAAAAAGTTTATAAATAAAAAATTACATAATATAACCAGCAGGACTATACAATCACTTGAGGAAAGTTTCTCCAATAAATAAGAAGAGCTGGTTATAGAGTTCAAAAAAAGCATATGCTAAGTGCTCTTGCTTTTGATCTTGATTCAATAGGCATTAATGGTTAAAGATAACAATAAAAACTGTTTAACTTAGGAGATAACTCTCTTTCACCTTTATTTGTAATATGGCGTGACTGCTGTTCTGGACTACCTATCAGGAAATGATAGAACGTCTACCCAATATCTAGAAACTGTAGTGTGGAATTTCAGCTGATGTCTGTATATCAGTGATCCGGCATTGCTCTAAATGTCACTTCCTCTTGAATCTGTGGTTTATAGGGAATGCTATTATCATTTGGATCCTGTCCTTCCCTAAGCCGTGGACTACCCAAGCTCTGGCTCAGCCAGACTGAGGGGGCTTTACTAACTGTCAACAAAGGGAAAGGATGGGTAGGTAGTTACAGCATAGCAACCGAAAGCAGAGGAAGCATTTAGTTTCTAAAATGATCCTCCAAAAGCTCAAAAATCCATATTGACAACAGTGTTGACAGAATGCATTTCTCAGTGCACCTTGATGCTCTCCGTTGGATAGAGTGTGACTTTTTGAGACCCAAGCCTATCCTGCAGTGTGTGCTGTCCCTATGTGTTCCAGGCTTCCTGTCAGGAGTACTGTGGGCGATAGCCACCTGCTGTTGGTTCCTAGCTAACCACTCTCTCAGTGCCGTGGTCAGTTTTCCAATCATCACTGCTGTAAGTAGCCACCTTTTTTTCTTCATTTTTCAAATGTAAATCTAATTTTCCCGAAGTGGGCTTAGTGACTCACTAAACACTGCTATAGAGTTTGACTATTTTATAGACAAAATAAGATTCAGGAAAAGAAATTGGTACACTTTAATTTTCATATCCTTGACTGTTATGAACTCATTTTTAGCAGGTTTACCAATATTTATCTTTAAAAGCCTTGTATTATTTTTATTGTTGTTAGGTCATTTTACTTAATGTCATTTTGGAGACATTATAATTTACAATTTGTAGCAACATGAATCTGTTTTATTTAATAATTTATAATTACAGCAAATGGCTGTGCCATTATAGATATCAATACAGATAAAGAGATATAGATACAGATGCAGATATAGACTTAAAAAACTACACTTGAAAGCTCATGGCAGACTTGAGAGACTAAATATACTCAGATTTCAGATTCTTCCTTCTGAAACATTTTTGTTATGTTGTTTTCTTTTGGGGGGGAGGGGTGAACTTGAACTCGGCCTGTTTGCTGTCCGTGAGTTTTGTTTTGCTCAAAGCTAGCATTCTATCCTTGAGCCACAGCTCCACTTCCAGCCTTTTTTGAGGAGTTTATTGGAGATGAGTCTCATGGATTTCCCTGCCCCAGCTGGCTTCAAACTCTGATCCTGAGAATTACAGGCCTGAACCACCAGCACCCAGAGTTTCTGTATTTTTAAGGAAAACTTTCAGAAATGTGGTATCTCTGGATGGTGCCATTTATCAAGCAGACTTAATAGAATTCACTCATCTGATTGTTCAGATATCTGTAGCAAAAAAAAAACCCAAAATGTTCCCCACGACAGCGGTAGTAGATTATCCCATTTCAAAATTGAGAAATTTGAATCAGTTGGCAGAGAAGCAGAGAGCTGATGAAAGTAAGAAACTCTCAGAACACAGGGTGACCTGCTTTCATCAGCATGGAATCTAATGTAGAGCTAGTTTCTCATCCACTGTGTCACTGGCTGATGTCTACTGGCCTAGCTTTCATGAGGGCTCCTTTGCTTTCCTGGACATCCTGAATTGCTGAATGATTCTTCCTCTGCCTCCTGGGTACAAAATTATGATCACAAACAACATTCACCTAAAATATTTTAGTAGCATATCTAAGTAAACCTAGAAAGCTGCTATTGCTAAGCACATTGTATAGCTAAAAGCACAGTGTAAAGATTTGATTGAAACTCATTCAAGCAACTCAGGGCTTGGGTGCTGTCCCTTAACCTTTTTACTCAAGGCTGTCACTTTACAACTTGAGCCACAGCTCCACTTCTGGATTTTTGTTGATTAGTTGGAGATAGGAGCATCACAGACATTTCTGCCTGAGCTGTCTTTGAACCATGATCCTCAGATCTCCACCTCTTAAGTAGCTAGGTTTACAGTTGTGAGCCGCAGAGCCCAGCTCAAATATTACATTTTAATATGTTTTGTGTTTTTCATTTTTGAGACAAGATCTCACTATGTAGCCCAGGCCAGCCTCAAACTTGATATTCTCCTGCCAAAGCCTCACAGATACTGCTTTTGCAGGCATGTATCACCTGGCTCAAGACCCTTGGCTCCAATTACACATTTTAACAGTTCTCTGCTCATAAAATGGCCTTCAGATTAAGCTGAATTCCAATTAAAAAAGAGATTTATCATTGCTTCAAGAACACAGCTTGACATTCTAACTTCTCCTGTGAGAAAATGTCCAAATCTAGCTAATTATAAGGAATTTATTTAGACCCAAAGTCCTCATAAAGAATATAAAAGAAGGGGAAGAGAAGGGAGCGGAGAGGAAGGGAGGGGAGAGGGAAATCACAACCAGAATTTGTTAACCACTGCTCCTCTTCATCCTTGATAATTCTAAATTCTAATCTGGAATGTTCAGCTTCTTAAGCCAGGATCAAGCCTACCTCATTTTCAAAAGCTGATCTACATGTGATTGGCATTTCTTCACAAAAGGAAAGTACACAATTCCAATCATCAAGGCAGTTGCGTCTGCAATAAGATGCGATCTCTACTTGGCTCTCCTCTGCCCAGAGCAGAGAGGCTGCATAGATTTTTGCCTCTGCTTGAATTACTCTCTGCCTAGCACCATGGCACCCACGTACAACCTCATGCACGCACAGGACATGTACAAAACCAATTAGAAACTCTTCAGACAGAAAGTTTTAAATTGCAATGATAACCATGTTCTCTGAAGGGCAGTGAATCTTGAGAGTTTAGTGAAAAAAGTTTCCTGAACAGCTGGCATGACATTAATATTGCGTCTGCACTTTTGTTCCCCAGTGTAGGTTGCCTGAAAGACTCATAATGCCTGTTTGATTTGGACGCTTGAGACTCAGGACTTTATATCACCAATAAAAGGCAGCTCCTTTGACCTATTTCTCTGCCTCCTTGGATGCTGACTTTTCAGATGCTGATAAACACATAGTAAAATATTCTTGCTTCCCTTCCATGCTGGGAGTGCAATCAAATACTGTTGACCAAGCCAGAGAAACGGTTGGTAGTGGCAGAGGAGAGAACATTTTTTCAATTGTTTATTTGAAATGTATCCATAGTTCCTGCAAGGCTCAAAAAGGAATCATAAAAATGTTGATATGACAGCATTTTGCACAGGTTCCACACAAGTACCAGGGTTAACCCAAATACCACATTTTCTCCTTGTTGAAAATACCCACGCCAATTCTAAACAGTTCCAAGTTTTCAAATTGAGGAATCCTAGCTTTTCTTTCTATTTTCTTCTCATTCCCTGCATTCTGTATTATTTGTTCTTGTCTTTGAGTTCAGTAACTCCTGAGTTTTAATCTTATTATTTTTATTTTATTTATCACACTCTTACTTGGTTTACTTGCTCACAGATGGAACGCTACCACTTGAGCCATGCCTCCAGTCCAGTATTTTGCTGATTAAGTGAAGATAGAGTATCTCAAACATTTCTGTGCATGCTGGTTTCAAATTTGGATCTTTCAGGTCTCAGCATTCTCCATAGTTGGGATTATAGGCATGAGGTACTGGCACCTGGTTTATCTAACATCATTTTTAATTTTTCCCTATAGTACTTAGAGCATTCATTTGTGTTTACTATTAGACATAATTAATGGTTTTGCAGTCATAATAATTATTATTGTTTAAATTAGAAGTATATACCATTTTAATATATGCATTATTGTAAGGCCCAAGAACATACTACCAAGACAATAGAAAAACAAGCTACTGTGTGCCAGAGGCTCACAACTATAATACTAGCTACTCAGGAGAGTGAGAGTGGTTTGGAACTAGCTCAGAAAGAAAAGTCCACAAGACTCTATCTCCAAGATAACCAGCAAAAAGCCAGCTTCAAGATGTACCTCAAGTGGTGTACTTCAAGAGCACCAACTATAAAAAACAAGCTAATCAAAAGCTTGAGTTCAAGACCTTCCTCAATACCAGTAACAAAACTAGTTTATTAGAACATACTGCATTAAACAATATTTTATATCACACATTATAATATCAAACTAATAAACCACAAAAAAGAACAAAAATAAAAAATATTTTACTTGATTATACTAGATCTTTTAGCTCAATTTGAGGTTATAGTTGAGATTATAGAAGTTTTACCTGAATATTTTGATATTCTCTCTAACTTCTGCACATACATAGAATATATACATAGAATAGCCAATTTAATTAAAATTCTTATTGTTATTTAAGGGTCCAGGATTTATAGCCGCACTGTGGGGCATCTTCGTTTTCAAGGAAATACAGGTATGTTAAAGAAAATGATTTCCTTTTTCCCCCAAATATAATCACCCATTTTCTCTGAGAGACAGACAATTTGGGCTGATTTTAACATCAAAAGGAAATTCATTTTGACTCCAGGAGAACATTATTCTTCTGCTACATAGATAATAAAGAAGAACTCAGCAAAGTGTTCACACATAATTAGGTTGTAGAGTGCTTATGATTAAATCCCATTTTTTAATTTAAGTAATTATATCAATTTATAATTCACTTTCTAATTCACAGAGTACATTTGGAAATTGCCTGACTATGTTCATTCTTTGAACAGTTTAAATATTCATTGAATACTTTTCTGCACTAGTGCTGGTATCTAAGTTAAAGTAAATTAATTGAAAAGTAGGGAAAGCATGCTGAAACCTTCATATGGGATTCAAATGCAAACATGTATGTCTGTGTATTCGTGTGTACATTTTTGTGTGACCAAGCATATGTGTAAATAAGCTATTACACACTAGGAAGGCTTTACTAGTTACTTGTAGAGGTTTCAGTGAGACTGAGTTTTAATAGAGCTTAAGCTCACAGTAATTTGACTTCATAAAGTCCTACCTCTGATCAGACAAAGTTAAATTAACCTATTCAAACCCTATTTATTCAATTGCTGAAAGAATGCATATATAGATATACCTATACCTATAAATATATTTAGATATATTGGTGTTTTATATGTTGTGTCATTAATCTTAAAGAACTATTCATAGGAAAGAAGCTCTCATTTGTTAGGAAATGGAAAGACTTGGAAAAACTTATGTTAAGTGAAGGCCCAAAGAATCATAGGTCCCATGGTTTCCCTTATTTGTAATAACTAGTATATGACTGAGACAAACAGAAAAGATCAGCTAAGATGATGTTAGGCGAAATGAACCCCAAGATAAGGACACAAGTGGTTTTTTTCTTGCTTGCTATTGTTTCTTTTTTTCTTTCTTTCTTTTCTTTTTTTTTTTTGGTACTAGGGATCAAACCCAGGATGTTGCACTTGCTAGGCAAGCGCTTTACCACTGAGCTACTCCTAGTCCTCTTGCTATTGTTTCTAACCTATTTATAAGGTGATTTTTTTTGTTTTTGCTTTGTATGTCCCTCCCCCATGGTACAACCCCTGTTTTCACTGTATTGGATGTTGGTATAATTTGGGGAGGGGAAGAGAAAAAACAAATCGTTTAAATAGGGATACAGGTGGACCCATTGCAACAATGAGATGTACAAGACGCTATGTACAACTCTGGTGGGGGTAGGGAGGATGTGGTCATGAAGATGGGAGGGGGGATGTTAGGGGAAAAACAAAGGCAGTAACCATGCTTGATAAGAAATGTACTCATTACCTTACTCGTGTAATTGTAACCCCTCTGTATGGTATTTTCACAATAAAAGCTTATTTTAAAAAAAAGAAAAAGAAAGAAGCTCTCCATAAGCAGTGTTCACATCTCCCTCCATCCTGTCTACAGTTTCTGCTCTGGGTTTGTAGCACAAATTTACCTCTAATGTCTGCAGTTTTTTTTTCAACAATTTATAGACCAGAGTCATCTCAGAAAGTATGAGGAAAAGAGGCAGAATGAGAGCAGATGGAAATCACTATGCAGTCAGTGAACACCTGTGCCTATGGGGAAAGTTAGCATCTCCCATCCTGGTATTTTCACCCAGTTAGAGTTTCTGTTCCTGCTCTTCCCTCAAAGCAGAACTGGCAGTGGGGCAGTAAGGACAGAAAGCCCCCAAGCCTTTCATGTTTAATGGGCAAGCAGGTCTCCCCAGGCCATCACCCAACATTGCCTAGCTAAAGAAGCCCAGGGTTTGGTAGATGCAGGCTCCTTGGCAGAGTTACCAAGAGAGGGAAGCTACCACTCCTTCCCTGCAGATGTGAAGCACGCAGGATGCATACTGCTCAAAAAGCCATCTCTCCCTCTTCTCCCTTTTCCTCTCAGAGTCCTTGTGTGTCTACTACATGACCTATAAGTAAGGCATTGCTACTTCTTAGTTTAAAGTACTAATACCAGAAATATCCTTTGATTTGATGATTAGAAGACTTAAATGTAACCTGAGACTAGGTCCCCAAAATAAGGGAGACATGAATCCTACTTTCCTCTGAGCTGTTCAAACTTTGCCTTAAAATATTGGTGTCTATCTGCAAGTGACAGACATTCAGAGGGAGGCAGCCAGGGTGGTGAGTCTGAAATCTTTCCAGGTGAAAAATGGGCAGAGCAGCTAAAATATTGATCAAAAAGAGATGCCTCTGGGAATATAAGATAGTTATTTTTCTATGTTTGAGGGTTTATCTTGTGAGAGAGATTAAAATCGATCTATCTGCACTCCTAGCTATAGATCTTATAGGAAATGAAATGTTTCTGCTTAGTGCTGGAAGATATTTCTTTGTTAATCTGAAGATGGATTGGGATCCATTAGGATGCAGTAACCAGTTTCTCCCATTGTGAGCACCACCATCCTCAGACACAGTGTGGAAAGGCAGGCTGCTGTTCCTCATACCTCTTCTGTATTTCTTTCTCACCCTTTAGATCCATCTTCATCTCTCTACCTGTGCTTTGCCATCTTTCCTCTGGAGGTTTGAGGCTACCGCCTCCTGCTCAGTCTTCTTGAATTCATTCTGCCCCCTCCAATCTATCCTATGGGGAAAGTTAGCCTCTACTGAAAGCCAAGTTGATCTTTTCAGCACATACAGCTGTTGTTTGGACAACTAGAACCCCAAAGCATAGGTAGACCTATAAAACTTCTGAATGCCCAGGCAGGCCCACCGCATTCACCTTCATCTTACCTCTCCTCACTCCAATCATTCTGCCCTGAACCAGGCTTTGTCCTTCAACAGGGCATTACACGTAAAACTTCTATTTGGAACCTCTGCTTGCTGCCCAGTTTCCCTGGGCAATCAATCTATCCATACTTGTTAGAAGCTCAAGTCCCTATGCTCCTAACAAGCTTTATAAGAGTCCTGCATATACTCACCAACCATTGTGACTGGTCATCTCTCTCATATCCCAACACTCCCTTCTACAATTTTTTTGTTAATTGCTGTCTCTCTCATTACTCCATATTTGGACTCCTGTGTGTTCACTGATAGGGTCAATTGGTGAGGCTGTAGATTTGTAAGAGAATATGGATGATTTCCAAGCTGGGGGGCGGGCAGTAAAAGCACACAGGTGGTTAGAGCAGGTAGTTCCGAAGGTCTCCAGACATCTTAAAAGAATTGCTCTTCTTTTTTGTATTTGAATTTAAGTCAGGTTTTTACATTAGTTACTCTTCTTTATTATCCAGGGTCCACGGAACTACTTATTAATGGCACTTGCATTTTGCATTATCCTGACTGGAGCTCTGTGCACCGCTTTTTCTAAACTCTAACGGACACAGCAGTGGTTCAGAGAATTCTGCTGGATCAGGGAAATTCTGCTGGGAGCAGAGTGAGATCACTCAGGGAATGAACCTCAGCCACTCTTGGCATGGGTAAATGACTGCTACCAACAAATGTGATTGGAAACTTATGATGAGCTGTTAATGAAGGCAGGGCTGTGCTGAGTGACTGAAGGAAGGTCTTCATACCTGTGCCATTACCTTTGAGTGGGTTGGGTGTCATACGCTACAAAACTGTGGAGCTGTGCCCAAGGAAGCACCTGTGCAAATTTCTAACATGAATGAAGAGGAGCAAAAATGAGGGTAAACTTATGGAATTAAATTACATAGATGTCTGAATCCTTTGCTAAAAGAAAGTAAGTGTCATGGTTGGTAACATTTATGTTACAAAGATCATTTCATTATGTTTAAGCAAATCTTACTTTATTCAGTCAAATAAAGGTTCCTCAGCTTTACATCATCCATCTGTTTTAACTCAAAATGCTTTTACTGTCTCCAGATAAAATCCATCTTCAGAAAACCAGTTTTCCATCAGTGAGATTATGCATACAGATAATTCACCTGTATACAAGTAAGACACACATAAGTACATACTTGGACATGTGCAAAATTTGGGGGAAATTCTAGTATCACTAAAGTCAGTTTCAGAACTGTTATTTTTATATTCTTCTATTTTTTGTATTTGTGACTGGCTCCCTGGTATTTAAAGATTTAAGTACCAAGATTTTATCTCATCAGGGACAATGTAAAGAAACCAAAATTTTTTAGTGAAATATCTAAAATAATTTTATCTGGAGTTTTCTCTGCCTTTTTCCTATGCTTGAATCTTTGAACAGGATTTCCCTATATTTGTCCAGACTTTCTATCCTCTTGCCTCAGCCTGTAAGTGCTGGAGGTCTCTGCATGCATCCCAAGCCAGGCCTTTGTTCCTGTTTTGGCTGGTGGTTTCTAGTAGACAGAAGAAAATGATAGACCTGCTTGTCCCTTATGAAAACACAAATAGAAGTACTAGTTTAATGTTCAAGACCAACCATGGCTTCTAAACCCTCAACATAATCAGATCTGTTTAAATGTTCATTCACCCATTCCCAACCAATATTGTCCTGTTTTGCTGTGCAGAAGCAGAATGTGGCTTCACTGTGTGGACTCCAGAGCCAACCTGTACAACTATAAACCCCACCTCTGCTTCCTCTTAATTCCATGGCTTTGGGAAGGTCCTGGATCTTCAGTAGTACTACACTCCTCCTTTGGAATGGGGCTCATGATAGTACTTAGTTCATGTGGCTACTGTGTGGTTCAGATTAGTTAAAACTGGTAAATATTTGCACCTAGTACTGCTCAAGCACTATCAAATGGTTAGCTATTATCATTGTTTATAAACTGTGAAATATAAGGACTATCTGCCTTATTCCTCCCACACAGCTACATCTTATTCTTCCATATCACAAATTTCCTGTTTCATCATTGGATTACTAATCCAAATGAATATTTGAATGTAATTAATTTCAACTTGAAATGTCATTAATTTATGCTGATAATTTTTAAATAAATTGACATGATACAAAAGCTATTTTTCTTCTTTAAATATATTTTACGATTTTACATCAGATAGCTTTTAGTTGTGATTGAGAATTTATGTGCAAAATTTAGACATGAAGTAAAGCAATTTCAGAAGGAAAATGAATAAAACAAACTACCAACAACAACAAAGTATCATTCCTTATACACAGTTTCTGTGACCAAACAATGCCTGGAGTAAAAACCAAGTCAAAAAGATTTTCCAAATGATCGTCAAACGAACAATTTACTGTAGTTTGTCTAAAGGTACAAATTTGAATCTCCACCACACTTGCTTTCCTTAGGAAATAAATGCCTACTTCCCTTGAGGTTCTTTGTCTAGTATGGCCAGATTCTTATGTTTCAGTGTTTCTAACTTGGCTTTCCTCTGTCTGACCTTGTGGGAAATGACCACCTCATTGTACCAAAGTGCTCCATCTTGTGTCCAGACAGACATGGCACTACAATAGGTAGAGGTGCAGCCTAACCAGGTCATTCTGATTGTAGGAACTTCCCAGTGCTATAGGAAAAAGAGAATCCAGAAATGTACTCATTACCTTACTCGTGTAACTATAACCCTTCTGTACAGCATCTTTACAACAAGATAATTTTTTTTAAAAATCCTATTAAGTTGTAGCATTAACAGCACAGCATTTCCCCAAAGCTACCAAATCTTTTATTCCTTGTTGTATTGATTTATTTGTATTTGGAGCTGCTAATGACTATACTTATCTACAGTCACACTGAAAGGGCTGAAAAATATTGTGTGATCAGCACAAGGCATATAACACACTTCATGTAGAGGCAGATAACATTCTTTGAAAACAAATGGAAATAACAGTTGTTTACTAAGGGATGGGTAGAGTACCTGCCTAGCAAACAGTCCAAATAAGAGTACCAATAATAATAATAATAATAATAATAATAATTTTCAAGTGGAAAGTAGGTGGAGAAGATGGACTGAAGCAAGACAGCTTACCACATAGGTTTTCTTCCCCCAACACTCCTGAGTTTTTGTTTGTTTTATTTTGTTGTGTTTATGCTGGTTCTGGGGTTTGAACTCAAGCCTCTGTGACACACTTGGATTTTTCACTGAAAGCCGTAGTTCTACCACTTAAGTCACATCTCCACTTATGGCTTTTTGCCGGTTAATTGGAGATAAGAGTCTTACAGCTTTGTCTTTATGGTCTGGGTTTGAAATTTAATCCTCAGATTTCAGCTTTCTGGGTAGCTAGGAATGCAGGTGTGACTCACTGGTGCCCAGCCTCCCCATCTCCTCACAATTCCCTTTCTCACTCTACCAAACTCTAAGATTATAGACATGCTTCACCATACCTGGCTTCACACGAGTTTACATAGACCTATCTAAAATACACAGTGATTTTTCTTTTCCCTTACCAATGATATATTTTAAACAGTGTTGCTAACTCATTTTTACTTTACATAACCAAAAAATAGTAAATATATCTTTCATTTACAAGATTTTGTTTGTTTAAAACTAACTTCACATTGTGTCCCCATTAGGTTTCCAGAATTTGAAGGTTGGTTCCTGTGGGAAGCTGATGAGAAGTGTTAGAATTTGTAAGAGGTGAGGATAGCCACTTGCCATGGCTCATATCTATAATCCCAGCTACTCAGGAGGCTGAGATTCAAAGGATCCCTGTTTGAAGCCAGCTGGGCAGAAAACTCCATCTCCAATTAACCAGCAAAAATCTAGACTGAAGGCATGGTTCAAGTGACAGAACATCAGCCATAAGCAAGAAAGGAGAGAGAGAGAGAGAGACCCTGAGTTTAAGTGTATATACCAGTATACACCCAAAAAAATGAAAGGGAGAAAGGAAAGAAAGAAGGAAGGAAGAAAGGAAGGAAGGAAAGGAGGGAGGGAGGGAGGGAAAGAAAGAAAGAGAGAAAGAAAGAAAGAAAGAAAGAAAGAAAGAAAGAAAGAAAGAAAGAAAGAAAGAAAGAAAGAAAGAAAGAAAGAAAGAAAGAAAGAAGGAAAGAAGGAAAGGAAGGAAAGAAAGAAGGAAAGAAGGAAAGGAAGGAAAGAAAGAAGGAAAGATGGATGCATGTGGGTTTAGGGATAGGAGGACAAGGGAAGAAATGTACTTTTACCAAAAAAGAAATGTACTCTTTATCTGACTTATGTAACTGTAACCTCTCTGTACATCACCTTTATAATAACAAGAAAAAAGAGAAGAAAGGAAAGGAGGAAAGGGAAGGGAAGATGGACCTAGTAGGACTTTAGGTCATGGAGAGTGGGAGGGAGGTCTGGTGAAACCTGTTGGTAGTTCTTGCTCAGCTTCTTGGCTTGAGATGTGACTCCTGTTCAAACATGCATTTCGCCATTGTCATGTCAGAACTGTCACCATCAACCACTCCACCATGCCATCATCATTATTATCTACCATCTACCAAGAGGTGATACAGCCAAATGATATCCCTTCCTCCATAGCCTTTATATACAGCTTAATCTTTGGACACCCATAGTGGTGAGCTACATAAACCTCTTTTCTTAGTATCAGCCTGTATCAGGAATTTTGTCACCATGTCAGAATGGACTAACAGACTTTCCAAAATTTGTTTCTCATTGGAATGTTTTGTTTTGTTTTGTTTTCCTTTGGTGCTGAGGACTGGACTCAGGTCTTCGCACATGGTAAGCATGCATGCTACCACTGACCTACACCCCAAACCCTACCAGCAATTCTTATGAAACAGGTGCTTATTCATTTACTGAATCACAATAAAGATATTTATTAAGTGCTTTTTTGCATCTGAGGCTAACCATTGAGATACATCAACAAATCTGTTGTGGAACTTGATCAGAAAATCCAAAGATATCAAATTAACATCTTAGAAGGTTACAGAACAGAGTATTGTGAGGCACTTAAGAAATCTTGTTTTAAGATAATTCTCAAGATAAGGCTTTAGCCATTAGTTGCTCATGGTAAAACCAAATGGAGTGCAAGAAAGTTTCCTACTCTGATGGCATTTTTTTTAATTGGCACAGATTGTGCTTTGTTAAGTTTAACTTTGTTAAGTTTAACTTTGTTAAACTTAACAGTTACTTCTAACAAGTTTTTGTTGTTATTTTGTTGTGTTGTTTTAGGCAATAATAGGATTGAACTGAGAGCCTTCTTCTTGCTCTGGCTTGTTTGTTCAGCTGGTTTTCTAATGTTTAAACCACATCTCCAGCCCTGCCTTTGCTCGTTATTTTGGGAATGGAGTCTAGAGAAGTTTTCTGACCAGGTTGGCCTCCAACAGTGATCCTCCAGAGCTTAGTCTCCTGAGTAGCTAGAATTAGAGGTATAAGCTACTGACATCCAGCTAATATTTCATTTTCTCCTTTTCACATTTGTTTCTTTATGACCACTTTCTCATTCATAATATTGATAATTTGGAGAATTTTTTTCTTTTTCTAAACATTTTAACTTAATGTTTACCTATTTTGATGAGCTATTTCATGAGTTAGCTTGAGGTCTTCTTAAGTTTCCTCTACTCTGTTTTTCTCTTTCATTTAATTGATTTATGCTTTCTCTTCTAATTCTTCTGTTTCCACTAGGTTTTTACACATGCTTTTATTTTTCTCTTTTTTTTTACTATAAAACTCCGATTACACATAAGTTAGGTCACTTTATTTTTTCGTAACTCACTGATTGTGCTTATTTCTTTTTCAGCTAATCTCTTTCTTTCATTTTGGACAGTGTCTGTGGTTCTGTCTTTAGTATCTAAGTACTATTAATAACACTCAGTGTTTTGCACTTTAGACACACTTCTATTTACCACAAGAAGTTTATCTGGGTTATTTTTACATCTCTAATCTCCTCTTAACAGACTGCTTCCTTGAACATATGGAATATGTGTGTATCAGCTGTTTTAATGTCACTGTCCACTAATTCTATCATATCATTTTTTTGGGTCAGTAGCTAAAACTTTTTTTTTCTTTAATAAAGGAGTTCTATGAAAATGCAACTGCTTCTGTGTATGAGAATTTTGTTTGGATGCCAGTTGATTTTATTGTTGAATGCTGTTTATTTTTCTTTCTGAATTTTTTGAGATTTGTACTGGGTCCCAGTATAGTTACTTAGAAACAGTTTGATGGCTTTAATGCTTGCTCTTAAGCTTTATCAGGTGAAATCAGAAAAGCATCCAGTCTGGGCTGAGTTATGTCTCTAGGATGGATTTCCTTGCTAAGTACCTTGGTGCTCAATACCTTTTACATCATGAGTCTATTTTTTGTTGTTGTTGTTTACTTTGGTTGTAGTGGACTCACACTTTTGCAAGCCCTAGTCCATTTGGAAGAATTTTTCCACATGTTCCTTTTCCAGATAGTGTTTACTCAGTCTCTGGCATTTTTCTCCTAGTCATGGCTGACCATAAATCAACTAAAAAGCTTTCTACACCCTACAACCCCAGTCTCTCTCTCTCACTCTCTCTCTCTCTCTCTCTCTCTTTCTCTCTCTCCACTCTCTCTCTCATCAGAAAAGAATTTGACACTGTACCAAATGAAGGCTTCCTCAATATATACTGGAGTCTTAATTCCCAATGTCTCTGAATGTGGCCTTATTTTGGAATAAAAGTCTTTAGAGATGTAATTAAGGACCTTGAGATGAAATCAGCTAAGATTTAGAGTTGACCATAAACATAATGACTAGTGTCCCTACCAGATAAACAAGAATAAGGTTTGAAACTTAGTGAGGGAGAAGGTTACATGGAGATAGAGGCAGAGGCTGTTGTTTAAGCCCCACTACTGGCACACACAAAAAAATCTATTTTTCATGAAAGTTCTTCTAAGAGCAACTATGATATATTGACATATACTTTGAGTTTTTTCCTACTCAGATAGACACACTTAAGTGGCAGACTATGAATTTTGTTGTATAATTTATTTTGAAATATTTTTGTCATCAAGTTCACTGAAGATATATTTTCACATCCATCAATATATTTCTACTGGATCACTTACAATTGAATAATTATATAGCCTGGCTACTTGGTCCTACCCCCTTATTTGATTTTGGTTTAGCCATGTATTAGGTTACAATGTCTGTTCTTCCCATACAGACACCATTTTCCATGGGCTTTTATCCCCACCTAGTTAGAGCATCTCAGAGGACTCAGCATGTCGTCACCTGCCCTCCATCCTCACCTGTCTTAACCCTTCTTATCCTTCCTAGGAGTTATGAGCATGTGAATATTGTGGTACCTTTCTGATTTACTTCTGTAGTTTATCCTCACTGATTTAAACACCCAACATGCTACTTTTTATTTTTTAACAAAATAGGCATACAGTAAGTGTTTTATGAATGAATAAATTCTAAAGGCTTTATTTGATCTTTTTTATTTCATATCAGAAGAAGCAGCTTGAGAAAGAAAAAGAAAACAAGGTATTACAATTCAAAACCATTTCATGCTGCAATCATCTTTTCATACTACCTCACATCAATTAATAAAGCATAGGAAACTTAGAAAGTATAAAAAGTTTTGATTTATCATTTTATTTATTTACTTATTTATTATCAGTCATAAAAAGGAGTTTCAATTCAATGTGTCATTTTCTGAGTATACTGCATCTTGACTGCATGTTCTCCTTCATCTGACCCAACCCCACCCTAGGACAAGTTTCTCAACCCTCTGTAGCTACCACACAACAAACATTAAACTTGTCATGTACTCCTCAGTTCAAAGAACATTTCATATAAAAAAGAACATTTTATGATTAGCATTTTAAAAAACAGATTAAAGC
The DNA here is from genome assembly GCF_019054845.1 of Dipodomys spectabilis. NCBI lineage: Eukaryota > Metazoa > Chordata > Mammalia > Rodentia > Heteromyidae > Dipodomys > Dipodomys spectabilis. Next base: position 8,065,953 of record NW_024871113.1, read on the forward strand.
CGGGCACTGGTGGCTCACGCCTGTAATCCTAGCTACTCAGGAGGCTGAGATATGAGGATCGCGGTTCAAAGCCAGCCCGGACAGGAGGGACCGTGAGACTCCTATCTTCAGAAAACCAGAAGTGGTGCTGTAGCTCAAGCGGTAGAGCGCTCGCCTTGAGCTGAAGAGCTGAGGGACAGCACCCAGGCCCAGAGTTCAAGCCCCATGACCGACAAAAAAAAAAAAAAAAAAAAGGATTAAATTGCCTATATATTTTATTTTATCTTAAGTCTCAAAGAGTACATTAGTAAAATCAACTTCTATTGGTTTTTTTATGAAATTATCTGAGACCATGTGAAAACTAAATAACTAGGGAAAATATATCTCCGTGTAGAATATAATTTTATCCACATAAGTAAAGTCAATATTTTAAGAAAACTTAAACTTAAAAATCCCAAATCTCTTAAGGCCATAATGAATTATACAATGTGTATGTGAATAAAAATTAAAAGTACAGTAACATGGCTATATATAATAACCACAAAAAATGGGCCATGGATCTTAGATTAAGCTTCTAAATCTTTTAATGTGCTGATTACATACACTTCTGTGTTTCTAAAGCTTCACATTTTAATAAGTATGACAAAAATGGCATTGAAAAATGTGTTGTCTACTTTCTTAAAATTTAAGTAATATAATAAATCCAGGAAAATATTCTTTTCCTATTTTATTTGTATAATTGAATACCAAAATCCAGAATACATATATAAATATCACCCAATGCAGTGTGAGGCTTAGGGATACCTTCATTGTTTAGAAAATTACTTTTATTCCTTCAGTTTTATTATTCACATCCCTGATATAATAACACTTACTGAGCTTTTTTCCTTAAGAATTAGGATTTAAAAATCAGGAATTAGTCTTAAAAATTAGGACTTTTCCAAAGGAGAATCACTAAGCTTTAATAACTAGAGAAAATAGCATCAGATAAATTGGTTAACATAAGATGTCTGATTGTTTGCCTATAGTTTTTAGTGTGTCTACATACTCATTTAATTCATTTGTGAAAATATTTTTTCAAACTGGCCATCTGAGGGCAGTATAGGCTTAATTCTGAGAGTGATAGTCTCAAAATGGAAACTCGTGTTTAGATCTCTATTCTTGAGTCTCTCTTTTGCCCTCCCTCTTTCTCTTCTTCCTTCCCTCTCTCTCTTCCTCCTCTTTTTCCTTCTCTCCATCTTCCTCCTCTTCTTATTCTTCTACTCCTCTGTCTCTCACTCTCTTTCAATTTTCCTGTGAATCTACATACCATGATCATTTTCTTTTCATTTTATTTTATTTTATTCTATTTGCAGATATTTACAACTAAATTGGGGAAGGGAGTAAATGCCTTATTTTTCAAACATTATCAATATAACTAAGTTACGGTTTTCATTACCTATTGCTTGGATTTTATCATTTAAGTTCCTAGAAGTTAGAGACATCACAAACTAAATTCATTTTTAGAGTTATTTAAGCAGAAGAAGATGTTCTTATCCCAGAATAATCAGGACATGATGGACTTCTCAGAGTTCAGGCCACAACATAAGTGAGTGTTGCTTAAAAAATGTGGAGCTAGAAGCCACATTCTTCTCCCACCCCGTGACAAAGACATCATTACTAAATCACTACGGGGGATTGAAGTCAGGTTTCTCTAAGATCTAGTAATAATTCTTTGGCTTAATTGGCTTTTAAGGTCACAGAGACCTGGGACTATTTGCCCTGTCATTTTTGAAGACCTCTTTGCAAACAAGAGGCTGCAATGTTTCCCCAGCAGCCTTATTAAGTCAATCACATGCTGTAATTCAAGAAATATGGAATTTGGGGAATGTTACTATCACTGGCTGAATGGATTGCAGGAGATATGTCCTCAGTCCCCTTTTCCTGAGTACAGAATCATGTTTGGTGACAGTCAAAGCTTGACATCAATGGGTAGCAAATAAGCCTGAATAATGTTTATTTCAGCTTTGAACACCAAGTGGAAAATTACCAAGATGTAAGTCCTACTAAAATAAGAAGATTGGATTTGTCAATGCTTAATTCATAAGCTGAGACATTTCCCAGAATTACCTGCATTTACATACCAACAGTCATTTAGGACCTGTTGTTTCTATTTGAAGATCTCATATCTGAAACTGTAAATTATGCCACATACATATTATCTTGGCAACAAAGCCATTGACTTTAATATGATAATGGAACATATTTCTTTCATGGGTTAAAAAAGAAAATTAATCTCGCAATGTATTTCTGTAGATCTATATGTGTTGAATGGGGGAAAGAAATGGATGTGAGGTGACTTGTTATGGCCATTGCAACAACTCAAAATGCCTAATCATTTAGAATTAACTTCACCTCATGCATTATGAGGTGCCTGAAAAAAATATGTTTCAAGATCAAAGGTGAAATCAAATCAAAAGAAGAAATCAAGGGAAGACAATATACTTTTCATAGGCTTTGTGTAGTTTCCAGGGTTCCATGGCCCCATCTGTCTGGCTCAATACTTATTCAGGCAAGCATTCCACAAAAGGCTCAGCATAACACACCATGACCCAAATGGCTTATTAGGCAATTGCTTGCCCATGAAACAGAGACACACATCCACTAAAGCTGCTTTTGCACAGTGGTTAGTATTCAGAACTTCAATAACTAAATGTTAGTGGCTCACATCTGCAATCCTAGCTACTCAAGAGGCTGCGACTTGAGGATTGAGGAATGGCCCGGCCGCGGGGTCGGTCAACAAGGGCTCGAAGAGGAACTGACCTGAATGAGAGACAAACCAGACACAAGGAAGGAGACCAAGACAGGGTTCTGATCAAGGTCTCAAACTTTATTTTTTACAAGGCAGTATATATAGCTCACTGAGCAGGGTAATTAACATCAGCAGGTCCATAGGGTTGCTAGGCACCAAAACCTCAAAATATATCTTGCAAATGGTCATAGGTAGGGAATCTCCAGAAGACGCCATCAATGTTGTCAAACAGGATTTCGGTAGGCCCCAAGGCTTAACGGCTCTTATCGAAAGTAGTGGTGCCAAGCAATGTTGCCAAACAGGATATCGATGGGTTCCAAGGCTTAACAGCTCTTATCAAAGATAGTAGCTGTATTTTTCTTAGCAAACAGCACTTGGTTCCTAGCAGAGGAAGAGCAGAAAAGTTTCTAAGACTTTTCTTTTTTTTGTCCCTGAGCTCTTCAGCTCAAGGCAAGCATTCTACTACTTGAGCCACAGCACCACTTCTGGTTTTCTGGTGGTTTATTGGAGGTAAGAGTCTCATGGACTTTCCTACCTGGGCTGGCTTTGAACTGTGATTCTCAAATCTCAGCCTCCTGAGTAACTAGGATTACAGACCTAAGCCACTGGCACCCGGCTTTTCTTTTCTTTACTCTTGCTGGTCCAGGGGCTTGAACTTAGGGCTTTAGTGCTGTCCATGAACTTCTTTGTGCTCCAGGCTACTGCTCTATCACTTGAGCCACAGAACCACTTATGGCATTTTCTGAACAGTTTTTATTAGAGATCAGAGTCTCACAGAATTTCCTCTAGGAGCTGGCTTGTAATTTTCAGATGTCAGTCTCCTGACTAGTTAGGATTATAAGTGTGAGCAATCAGTGCCCAATTTATGGGACTTTTATCACTAGTGAGCCAGCAAAAAGCCAGAAATGCAGGTGTGACTCAAGTGGTAGAGTACCAACCTTGAGCAAAAAAGCCAAGAACACAAGGTCCTAGCTGGGATTTTTCATGTTTCCTATGGTATCTATAATGTAAAATTAGGTTTCTATGTTAAAATAATGACAGAACTATAATAAAATATAAACAAAAACAGCACTCTTAATCTCTCAAGCTCCATCTGTCTTACACACACACACACACACACACACACACACACACACATCTGGAGATAGTTTACAGTACTCTGTTACTAAAGTAAAAGCAGAATATAACACTAATGTCTTTGCAATTATTTTATGCACTTATACAGATCTGTTTACAAGGCATATTCCTTGAAGTAGTATTGTAACATCAGATATATTTGAATTTGAAGTTTTGATCATTGTTACCATAATGCTCTACAAAAAGCTAAAACTAAATTTTACCCCGAGTGATGTGATCTTTTTTGCAGCATTATTTACTATAGCTAAGATCTGGAACCAACCCAGATGCCCCTCAGTAGATGAATGGATCAAGAAAATGTGGTATATATACACAATGGAATTCTTTTTTTTTAATTTATTTTTTATTGTGAAAATACTGTCCAGAGGGGTTACAATTACATGGGCAAGATAATGAGTACATTTCTTATCAAGCATTGTAGCCTCCTCCTTTGTTTCCCCTTCCCATCCCTTCTCAGCCTCCCCCCAGCCCACCACCCAATCCTCCCCCCCCAAAGTTGTAAAGTTCGTTTTTTTTTTGTTTTATTCTATTTTATTTTATTTTTGTGAACATACTGTACAGAGGGGTTACAATTACATGGGCAAGATAATGAGTACATTTCTTATCAAGCATTGCAGCCTCCTCCTTTGTTTACCCTTCACATCCCTTCCCAGCCTCTCCCCGCCCCCCAATCCTCTCCCCCCCCCCCACCAAAGTTGTAAAGTTCGTTTTCGACATGACAACTTGTACTTCTCATTGTTGCAACGGGTCCACCTGTATCCTTAAACGACTTACACAATGGAATTCTATGCCTCCATCAGAAAGAATGACATTGCCCCATTTGTTAGAAAATGGAAAGACTTGGAAAAAAATATATCAAGTGAAGTAAGCCAGGCCCAAAGAAACATAGGTCCCATGGTTTCCTTTATTTGCAATATCTAGTATATGTCTGAGTTAAGCAGAAAAGGTCAGATAAGGTGATGTTAGGAAATGATCCCTAAGATATGTATTCAAATGGTTTTTTTTTTCTTTCATGTGATTGTTTCTAACACATTTATGATTATTTCTTTGTTGCTTTGTATGTCCCTCCCCCACAGTATAATCCCTGCTTTCACTGTATTTGATATCGGTATAATTTGTGGAGGGGAAGGGGAAAAACAAATCGTTTAAATAGGGATACAGATGGACCCATTGCAACAATGAGATGTAGAAGTCGTTATGTCGAAAACGAACTTTACAACTTTGGTGGGGGGAGGGGGGAGCAGGGAGGATTGGGGGGGGGGGCGGGGGAAGATGGGAAGGGGAAACAAAGGAGGAGGCTACAATGCTTGATAAGAAATGTACTCATTATCTTGCCCATGTAATTTTAACCCCTCTGGACAGTATTTTCACAATAAAAAAAAATAAGAAATAGAAATGCAAAAAAAAAGAAGAGCAGAGGGTGAGAAGAAGCTAAGAGAGGAAAAACCAGGAAACACTGAGGTCCCTGGAGAGAAGACACACTGCATCTCAATCAATACAGGGGATGCCATGAAAACTGAGATGACAGCTCCATTTTCTTACAGAACAAGTAGGTATTTGTGGGAAGAGAGAGCTCTCATCGGGTGCTAAATCTACAAACAGCACCTTCTATTAATGTTATTAAAATCTAGGAAGGTGCCAAAAATCAGATAGTTATGAGATTACCAAAAACTTGAAAATTCCTTAGAAAAACCACAGGATGGAAAAATTAAAATGTTTCAGAAGTGCCTGCTGTCCTGAGGACTGATATAATGTCCAATTCACAGTGGCATTCACCTGCTTTCTAAGAGCAGAGAACATAAAAAGGAATTGAAGGTGTTTCATGGAGGCAAAGACGCTCCCACTCTAGCCCAGTTTGGGATACTTGTAACTTAAGTTCTATCTCATCTCAAATCTGCTATGGCTTTAGTTATGTAATAGAATTTTTTTAATTAAAAGAAAATAAGATTCTTGCAATAACAATCCCCTCTCCCACACAGTCCACAAAATTCTAATGTTAGCACATCCTTTGCCAATACTTGACAATATGTTTTATGAAAGCCAAGATCAAAAAGACTGAAACTGAATCCCAACCACTAAAGAAAAGCCAAATGAGAAACTTGGAATAGATGAATGTAGCTTGGAGAAAGGGAAAGAGGAAGCAGCAGCACAGGGGTGGGACAATGCTCTGCTCCTTTCCTGTAGTGAAGCAGCAAGGAAGGCTCAGAAGTCATTCCTGTGCAAGGACGTGGAGGGCCCACATCCCCCCAGGGTGGATTCAAGATCCAAAAGTCAAGGGAGGAGACCATGCTCTTATTCTACTTGGAGGAAGAGTACCCTGTGATAGCCTGATGCTAGCGTTGGTGACAGTCTTGGAAGACAGGGTGGCTCTCAGACCCAGTCCATACTCAGGTGATTCAACCCTTCTTCTCAGCCTCTGACCATCTCCTGCTTGCCTCGCTTAATCTCCAAGGGTTCTACCTGGAACCAAATGCAACATCCTGTGTGATGCAAATGCCACACAGGGATGGCCAGGCACTTGGAAGGCACATCTGTCCCCTGGGAATCCAAGTCTCCTCCAGCTGTGCTCCCAAGATTTGGGCCACAGTGGCAGGAGGTACTACACAAAGATCTGGCAACTCTTGAAATACTTCGTTTTGTCTGTGGTGCAGGGATGGTACCCAGGGTCTCTCACATGCTAAACAAGTGTTCTACTGAGGAGCTGCACGGATAGACTTTGAAATATTTGTTTGCTGTTGTTTTGCTTGGGGCTTTTAGTTATTTGTTTTATCCTTTTTGCTTGGGGTTTTTGTAGTTTGGATCTATCTACCCATCTAATATTTCTTTCTTTCTCTATCTATCTATCTATTTATCTATCTAAATTTTTTCTTGTATTATGCCCACCTTTGGTCCTCAGCTCCACCCAAACCTGCTAGCCCCTCCCTCTCTCCACCCAGACCCACCTACCTCACTTCCTACTCCCCAGACCTTGCTGCTACCTAAATAGTGGAGGCTGCCATGTGCTCTCTCCAGGGGAAATATGGCTCCTCTAACAAACCTTGTAATAATCTTTCTCCTGTGCCTGCATGCCTCCGCGTGGTCCCCTGAGATGGATATGTTGAACCCTATTTATTCGTTTACTGAAACAGAGCTTTGTTTGTAGTCCAGACTGAGCTGTGAATCCACCTATCTCTTGCGTTCTGGAATTAAACCGAAGTATTGTTGATGTATGTCAAATTTAGAATCACTTTCTAGTTGAAGTAAGTGTGTGTGTGTGTGTGTGTGTGTGTGTGTGTGTGTGTGTACTATAGTAGTATAGTACTATAGTAGTAAATATTCTCTTAATGATATATATTTAAAGTTGTTTAATTTGTTCATAGTCATTATGCTTCTCTTTCAGGTTATTACAGCTATTCTCATTTTCCCAGGTAATCTTAGAATAAATCTATCAAGGTCCAGAACAACATAAAAATAACATCAAAAATCAAGGATGTCCAAATACCTACTGATTGACATTAAAATAGGGGATCAGTTCTTACCAGTGCCATCTTGGCCATATGGTGAATGGTAAGGTCTGGCATCTTGTCTTCCTTGGGGAAAGGAGGGGAGGTGAAGCCCCCACCTCCTAAGTGATGAGCATGCCTAAATCCCTGGAGACAGGGGCAGGCACTTGGCTGGTAGGTTACTAAACCTGTTAGTCCAGTGCCTGGGACTAGGAGTTTCCTATGACACTTTCCCCTGACCTGACACTATTTAGGCCCAGACCAGCTCAGTCGCCATTATGCCATGTCATGAGTCTCTTTGTGTCCTGTGTCCTGTCTCCTAGCTCTTCTCTGGTCACCAGGGTATCCCAATTCAGCTCTCCATTGGAGCTGAATTGGTTTGTTGGTATTGTTTTTGTTCTTTCTTTCCTCTCTGGCCTTCAATTTTCAAACAGTATTAAGTGTATTTGCTAGCTGCTGGTCTTTGAGACAGGAGTCCATCATGTAGTTGCAGGCCTTTTAATAAAGACTCCAAGATTCAATCCTTCAAAATGTGGCTTCTCTGTTTTCTCACCTTACAACAACATAGTTTTCAATTTTTTTGTCATGTGACTACCAAGTTTTCTGTTACTATTGTAATTTTTTTCAGTTTTAGACTTTGAGCAAAACTGAGGAGAAAGTACAGAGCTGTCTCCTATATCCTCTGCCTCCCCCTACATAGGTCCCTTCCTTTACAAACATCCCTCACAAGAGTGGAATGTTTGAGACATTTGATGGAGCTTCATTGATACCCAAAGTCTATAGTTTACATTAGAATGTATTCTTGGTGTTGCACATGCTATGAGTATGGACAAAGGGATTATAATACGTTTCCACAATTATGAGATCTGCTGGTGATTTCTGCTGACACCTCTCCTTTCTCCCTTCCCCTGGCAATGGCTGGTCTTTTCACTGTCTTTTGGCTTGGTTACAGACCATAGATGGCTGGGGTCTTTTCAGATTGGCTTCTATTACTTGATAATATACATTTTAGAATATAGCTTTTGTGTTAGGGTATTAATTCACTCACAAATATTTATCTGGGAAGGGCCAAAACTAGTGATGTCCAGCTCTAATTCTGGTAATCTCCTCCAGAGCCTTTTCCATCTCAGACTGTCTTCTAGTCTTGGTAGGTTGTTCCTCTGCATCCTTTGATATTTCTTCAGAAAGAGATAAGACCTTCCCCCACCCCAGCCAAGGATGGGAAAGGCTGGAGGAGAATACATGTAATTCAAGACTACCTCATTTGATTATTATTCTCTCTTTTTCTGGCTTTGCTCAGCAGCCTGCTTCTCTGGACCAACTCTAAATCTGATGAAAACAAGACACATCCATACTTTTCCATCCTCTTCTATGTCTTTCCTGCCCCATGTCTCATTCTTCCTAATAAAGCACTGTTGGTTAAAGCTGGTAAAAAAAAAACAATAGGAGGGACCCCTCTTAGAGAAGGTGTTGTAAGGTGAATCATCCCAGAAGCCACATTTTGGAAATTGAATATTGAAGTCTTTATTATACAGTTAGAAGACTGAAGGTAACCAGTTGTTACAAAGTCCTTCAGCCACCCCAAAACACATAACACAGCTAGGAAACAGGCTAAAAAGGAAAGAAAGAACAAAACCAATACCAGCAATCCAACTCAACTTCAGTGGAGAGCTGGACTGGGATGCCATGAGAGATGAGACAGGATACAGGACCCAGGACATGATCACGGAGACACACGTGGCATGGCATCCTGGCAGCTGGTCTGGTCTGGGCTTAAATAGAGTTGGTGCAGGGGACAAGAAATTTCCAGTCGCAGGCACTGGACTGATAGATTTAGTAACCTATCAGCCAAGGGTCCACCCCTGCCTTCTGAGATCCAGGCACACCCATCACCTGGGAAGTAGGTGATGGGTGGGGTTGTTACCTTCCCCCAGCATGAAGACAAGATGCCAGACCCTACCATCCACCAGGTAGCCAATATGGTGACAGCCAGACCTGACCTTCTTACTTCAAAGGAAGACTATGAAATCACAAATATAAACCTTCTATTCAAAGGAGAATTTGCTACAATTTTAGAAGTTTTTAAAAACCCCTAATATGAATAAATAATGTTGGCATCTGTGATTAGTTACTGCATGGAGCTTGTCCCTTTGGTCATCCTCTGGCCCAGTTACCTCAGTTGTAGTTTGAGCCTAAAAATTAGACAAGGCCAAAGAAGAACTAGAGGTCTTCAGGTCAAAATGTCAACCAACTCTGGAGTAGTAGGGCTTCCTGGATCTTGCATGACACAAAGTTAAGTGAAACAAGACCATCCTCAGATTTTCTAGAGGATGAATTGCAGGGTCCCCAGCATTTGTGCAGTCAAGGTATTGGCAGTATGCATCAGCACTATCATGTCTGCATGCCTTACTTAGCACAGTCAATGTATTAGCTAGATTTCCTGATTTAAAGGGGAAAAAATAACAAACTTCCAGTGCATAGATATGGCTTAATTTATATAAATATGGAAGAGTAAGTGACATAGTGTTAAGGCATGACTCAGTTCAGAGTTAGTGGCTTCTCTCTGTCTCTGTCTCTCTTGGTCTCTCTCTTTCTTTGCCTCTGTTTCTGTCTCTCTCTGTCTCTCTGTCTCTGTCTCTGTCTGACTCTCTCTTTCTCTCTCTCTCTCTCTCTCTCTCTCTCTCTCTCTCTCTCTCTCTCTCTCTCTCTTGCTATCTTCATCCTCTGCACTCTGCTCTTCCACCTGATTTTGTATGGCTCTTTTTTTCAGTAGTTGTCTTTGCTTTCATTCTCTCTGCTGAGATAGTTCCACATGGTAGAAGAACATCCCAAGTACCTCAAACTACCTATTGCTCTAACTCAATATCCTGTATGAAAATCCCCTTGTACATCAGGTAGAAATCTTTGGGCATAGGAGATGCAGTATTGTGAGTGATGGACTTAGGTGACCTGCTGACTCATTGTGAGGAAGCAGGAACCCATAATTGTCACCTACATGAGCAACATGATTAAAGAAAGAGAAGATCACTTCAAAGAAAGATGGAATATACATCAAAACACAACCAGTATTATCCTCCAGGGTTGACTGTTACAATAGAAAGAAGGGATGAGGTAAGAGACTTTGGTGTTTCTATAGCAATTACACATAACCCAACAACTGCTATGCCAACAAACCAATAATTGTATGGCAGGGGCTTTACATGCATTTTCACTGAGTGTGGTAGTGTGGCCATGTAATTGCAGCTACTTGGTGGCTGAGATAAGAGGATCTCAAACTCATGGCACACTGGACTACCTCATACAATACTGTCAAAATTAAGGGGCTACAGTTTAGTGATAGAGTGCTTGCCTAGTATATGTAAGGCCTTGGTGTCCACCTCTAGTGCTACTTAATACCATGGTACCATGCCCTCAGAGATAACAAAAACAGAAAGCTAAAACAGAAGAAAAATGAAGATTCTGGAAATCTTATCATTCAATTTGACCTAACTTTTACCACATTTTATTAACACTAATACCTGTTCAGGGTCTTTCATTGTGAAATGTCTATCTATGCATACAATATGCTTTGATCAGAAGTTATATTCTCTGTCACTCTCTCTCCTCCTTACTTTCCCCTTCCTAAACCAATCTCAACATGCCTCATTGCTTCATTTTCATTTATGTACATAAAAAAAAATTTTTTGGGGGGGGGGGTCCGGTAGTGGGGCCTGAACTCTGGGCCTGGGCGTTGTCTCTCAGCTCTTCAGCTCAAGGCTAGCACTCTACCACTTGAGCCACAACACCACTTCTGGCTTTTTTTTCTTTTTGCTTATGTGGTGCTGAGGAATCAGACCCAGGGTCTCATGCATGCAAGGCAAGCGTTCTACCACTGAGCTACCTTCCCAGCCCATACATAAAATATTTTGACCACATTTATTTCACCCTCTCTGTCTACCCTCTTCTCTCCCACTAGTACCCACAACCCAGATAGAACCTGTTTTATAGTCCTGCCATTTATTTTTTAAGGATTAATTAATTGTTCAAAGAAGTTTCACCAATGTATTTTAGGCATGCATATACAGTAATTTAATTAGATGTCCTAAAATATGATGGGTTTTGTAGAAAGCTCCATAAGGCATGGGCTGCTGAGAAGAATGTGTACTATGCACCTGTTAGACATATTTTGAAGATGGCTATCAAACATATTTAGTCTGTAATGTTAATTCTGAGGTTTCTTTGCTGAATTCTGTCTGGTTGACCTATTTATTGATAAGAGTAAGATATTCTTTTACTATTATCATATTGGGGTCTATCCAGTATCTTTTTCTTAATAAAGTTTGGTGTACTCACATTTGGTATAGATAAATTGTTCCCTTTATTAATATAAAATGGCTTTTGTCTCTTTTCACTGACTTTTGTTCGATGTCTACTTTATCAGATGTGAATATAGCTACTCATGATTGCTGTCATGGTCTATTAAATTGAAACATCATTTTCCATGCTTTCAATTTAGCCAGTGTTTGTTTTTGTCAGTACATGTGTTTAATGTAAGCAACAAATGGTCAGGTCGTGCTTTTTAATTGAATTCATCACTCTATAACTTTTGATGGGAGAATTTAGAGCATTAATAATCAGTGGTATTATTGAAAGGTATATAGTAATTCTCACAATTTTTTTGAGTTTATGGTGCATGATTCTTTCCTCTTCTTCAGTTGCATATCTGCTCAACTAGTGGGATTTATTTCCTCTCCTATTTTCATGGTTACATTTATCTACTTCTTCTGTGAGAGGACTCCTTTGAGTGTTTTTTTTTTTTTTGCAATCGTGGTTTAATGATCATAAATTGCTTTAGTTTTTGTTTATCATGGATAGTTTTCATTTCCCCTTAGTTTTGAATGATAGTTTTTCTGGCTATTAGTCTAAGTTGGCAGATTTTTACTTTTGGCACTTGAAATACATCTTTGCTCCATTATCAGACAATCCTTGAATCACTATGATCTCTTTTAAAAATGTCTACATCCTCTTTAGGCTACAAGTGTGTTCATGTTTGCTTGTAGCTTCATTCCACATACTTCTCACTGTTGGAAGAGGGCTAAAGAAGCAGCTTCTATCTGGAATATTCTACTCTGGTGGTAGAAGAGAAATCATGGAGGAAAACCATACAACAATTACTTGAACCCTCAGTAGCGACACTCTAACTTCCTGTCCATCACCTTTTACTGGCCAGTGCACATGTTGTGGCCAATCCTGACATATGTGGGTGGAAGTATACTTACTCTGCAGGGATAGTTGCATAGAGACACCTAGAAAGAAATAGTCCAGAAGAAAGAAGCAGCAATTATTTTAACAATAACACCACTATTGACAAATAAACTGATATTGTCTCTTTCTGAGCAAATGCAACCTGTCCCCAAAGAGTTCTAGGAATAATTTGTCAGTGAATTTTCAGGGAAGATGAGGACTAGTATTTATCTGAGATATTGTCCATCTGACTCAAGTCAATGCTATTTGTGTTGTTGGTCTAAGGAATTAGTCAATATGTTTAGCTATTACTATGAAGACTAAAACCTTATATTTTCCCTATGTCAATAAAGAATGATTTGTTCTGACTCAAATAATGTAATAATGGGTAACATGAGAATATGATTGTTACTTTGACAATTTGCATTGGGCCAACTAGTAATATTTAGCAAATTAGAAAGAATGTTGCTTTCCTTGAATATTAGAATTGCTACCACTTTCAATACTTGTGTGTGTGTGTGTGTGTGTGAGAGAGAGAGAGAGAGAGAGAGAGAGAGAGAGAGCAGGAAAGAATGAGTGTCCTGGGACTTGAACTCAGGACTGGGTATGTCTTCGAGCTTTTTGCTGAAGGCCAGCTACTATTTGAGCCACAGCTGCACTTCTGGCTTTTTTTGGTGCTTAATTGGAGATAAATCTCATGGACATTCCTGCCTGGTCTAGTTTCAAATTGCAACCCTCATATCTCATCTTCCTATTCAGGAAGATGAGATTACAGGTGTGAGCCACGAGTGCTTAGCCAACACTTTTTATATAATAATTTATTGCAGTTTTTTGTTGTTGTTGTTTAATGTGAGCTTAATGCAGTAGATGACTGTAAAAGTACAAGTTTCTAAGGCTTAACCTATACAATTAAAATCCCAGGGCTAGGGGTAGCAGAATGTACTAACACTGAAATATCCAGGACTCCTCCATAACAATCACCTCTGGCTCTGCCTGTCTTGCAGAAATACTGTACTCCTGTCCTGCAGGCATAAAGTTCAACCATATGACTTGCTTTCACCAATAAAATCTAATGGAGCTTCTGTCAGAAGATCCATAATAGGCTTCATTATGCCTCTTTCCCCAACACAAGTAAGCTCATCAAGGCTCCCAGGGAAACCAATGGTTTAGCTTTAGTTCCCAAATGGAAAGGACATAGATCACATTCATGTAGATCTCCAAAGTCACCAGTATATTTTGTGTCTATAGCAAAACCTGATAGGACCTGGATACTTGGGATTAAGAAGATTATGATAGCCGGGCACCAGTGGCTCAAGTCTGTAATCCTAGCTATTCAGCAGGCTGAGATCTGAGGATTGCAGTTCAAAGCCAGCCCAGGAAGGAAAGTCCATGAGACTCTTATCTCCAATTACTTACCAGAAAACAGGAAGTGGCATTGTGGCTCAAGTGGTAGAACACTAGCCTTGAGCTGAAGAGCTCAGGGACAGCACCTAGGCTCAGAGTTCAAGCCCACGACCAACAACAACAACAAAAAAAAAAAAAAAGGAAAAAAGAAGGTTATGATAGAGGCCAACCTGGGGGACAAAATGTTCAGGACACTCCACCTAAACCAATAGCTGGGCACAGTGTTATAAGTCTGCCATCCCACCTATGGAGGAAGAGTAAATAGTAGGATCATAGCACAGGTGGGCATGGACAAAAATGCAAAAGTAATTTGTATTTTTATAGTGCTCTCTGATGTGATATAGTCACATAAAATGAACAATATTTAGGAATAAGATTGTCATTTTTATTGAATTATGAAAGCGTTTCCAGTTATTTTTGTAACAGAGTATGGGAACATAAATTACAAAGGCAAATATAAAAAATTAATTTTAATATGTAATGACAGATTGTTTTATGGATAAGTTTTACCAATATGCCCACCTGGTACAGGCACAAGCTTCACTGTATACTCACCAGACTGACACCTGGCCATTATTTCAATCCTTCCAGTCAAATAAGCAAAATTAATCTCATTTTTTGTAAATTTCAATTTTTTTTCTGGAACTGGAGATTGAACTCAGGGCCTCACACTTGCTAATCCTGTGTTCTGCCACTTGAACCTCTCCTTCAGCACATTTTTATATTGGCTATTTTCAAGATAGGCTCTTGATTTTATGCCCAGGTCAGCCTGTCACTGACTATGAAGGTGTGTGCTACTACACCTAGCCATTGTACTTTCCCTGTCACTGGGATCATACACATGTGCCACTGTACCCTGCCATTGCTTGAGATGAAGTCTTGCAAGCTTTTATGACAATGCTCTTTTCCATCTCCCAAGTAGCTAGGATTGCGGGCTTAACCAGTTCTACAGCTGAAAATTTTATTTCTCATGAACTTATATCTTTTGTCTTAATATGTTTTGTGTTATTATAATTTGGTCCATAAAGAATTTTACTCAAAGGTCCTACGAAGTTACAAATACAAATACCTGTTCAGAATGTGTCTTATGTGTTAAGTTTGTATCAAGCATTAGCAATGTGATCAGTATAATTTATTTTATTTTAATTAATGTAAATTAATTTTAATCACTTACAAGTGGAAATTACCATATTTGTTGACACAGTTCTAATAACTTAACTCAGTTTGGGAAATGGTCCAACCTAGGCTTCAACAATGAGCAAGAAGAATGCCTGGGCATGACTGCACATGCTTGTAAACCTAGCGCTCTGAGAGATATAAATAAGAGGATTGTTAGTTTGAGGCCAGTGTAAGCTCCACAGTGAGTTTCAAGCAGCCTGGGCTACATAGATTCTCCCTTAAAACAAATGAAAATAGCTGCAATAGATTATAACATAACAAATATACTGAAACTCAGTAAATGTTGATTTGATTGGCAAAGTGACTTGTAATGTTTCTCTTTAAGGTGCTTGTTATGCTGTCTATAATCATTATAGTACTTTGTAACTTACAAAATTCTTTTTACATTCTTCACCTTAAAGTGTTAAAATAAAAAATTTAAAAACCAAAACAATAAAAGAAATTTATTGATGGTCAAACTACAAAATGTAACATAAGTGTACATTTTGCATATGGTCAACATAAAATTTATTTTATTTATTATTTCCTACTTTAGATGTTGGTTTATTATGTCTGTATGTTTAATATAGATTATGTGTTCAATAAATAAATAATGAATACTTTCTTTCGTCTGATTAGATTGTAATATTATTAGATTCATTATTTTACTAATAATTGCACTAAATCCATTTAGGCCACTCGCAGTTTTTTTGTTTGTAGATAATAGTAGAGGGAGAAGATGCATTGTATAAAATTTGAAAGTATAAAAATATATATAATGAAAAACAATTGTATACCATCCTGCAAATATTAGCTATCATTGTTAAAATTTTATCTTTATTTAGCTTCTAGTATTTCTTAAGAATATTTCAGTTATTTAAATAACTTACTGAGTATAAATATTATTTCTTCATTTATTTTTACATGTGTATTTCTACATTGTGAAACATGCCACAAAAACATTTGTATGGATATTCAGCATTCTAATACATCAAAGTCATTTTGTTATTTGTTCACTATTTAGTTAATTTTTAAATCAACATCATCATGTAACACAACATAGTCATCTATAAGAGTAAATACTTTTTTGAATGGTTACCATGCACAAGGTTATTTACTGAATGTCTTTTTTTTTTCTTGTTAATACATATAGGGCACAAGCAGGTGAATTTTTTTTTAATTGAAAAGGTAATGAGCTGGGGGGTTACAATTACATGGGTAAGACAATAAGTACATTTGTGGGGGGTTTTTGGTTTTGTTTTGTGTTTTATTTTTTTTTTATCTGTCGTGGGGTGTGAACTCTGGGCCTGGGTGCTGTCCCTGAGCTCTTCAACTCAAGGCTAGCGCTCTACCACTTGAGCCACAGCGCCACTTTTGGCTTTTTCTGCTTATGTGTTGCCTCATGCATGCAAAGCACTATACCACTGAGCCACCTTCCAAACCCCCAGCACATTTGTTTTTAATCATCATTACCCCATTCCTCTTTATTTCTCACTTACCCCTCCCTATCCCCTCATGGTGTCAAGTAAGTATCAATGTTGCTGTGGTTCCTCTGTTGTTCTGCTATTTCTGTGATTTCCTTTCCTTTTTACATATTGCATTTTCTATTATGCAAAACATGCTGTAGAAAAAGCTAAGAGTCGTTTAAATAAGGATACAGGTGGATCTGTTGCAACAATGAGAAGTACAAGTTGTCATGTCAAAAACGAACTTTACAACTTGGGGGGGGGAGGATTGGGGGGAGGGAGGATGGGAAGGGATGGGAGGTAAACAAAGGAGGAGGCTACAATGCTTGATAAGAAATGTACTCACTATCTTGCCCATGTAATTGTAACCCCTCTGTACAGTATTTTCACAATAAAAAATAAATAAAAATTAAAAGAAAAAAAAGAAAAAGCTAAGAGAAATGAAGAAAAATAAAAAACAATTGAGAGGAAAAGAACGAACTATATACAGGGTCTAATGAGAGCTTCTTGTTTCCATAAGTTGGAGTTCATGTTAATATGCTTCATTATTGTAAAGTATATTAAATAGGTAGGTTTCATTAGGTAGCCGATGAAAAGAACACCACGCACTATTCAGGCAGGAAAAGAAGTTTATTAACTGAACTGCTGCCTCCCCCACCCCCATGCATGGTGGAGAAGCATGGCTGTAAAGGAACAGGGGGGGAGGGAGGAAAAGGGGTGACCCATCTCTGGGCCAGGACTTATCTAGGCCAAGGACAGGAAGAGGTGTGGCCTGGTGGGGGAAAGTTGTGGCCACACTGGATCTGGATGTGACCTCAGGGTCTGAGACCCTCCTAGGGTCAGAGGGGAGGCATGTACCAGGAGGTGGCCCAGGATGTGACCTAGCAGGAGGGGAAGGTGACTGCTTCCAGGTCTGCCAGTTACCTAGGTAACAGATATTGGGGAAAACTTAGCTAAAAGGGAGGGAGGTGTCCCTGTGCAGACCTTACAATTATATATAGTCTTTTGCACTAAGCATTTGGGTTCTTGAGACCCCTGTTTAAAGTATCTTCTACATATTCTAGTTCTTACAAATGAGGGAGATCATGTGACCTACTTTTCTTTGATTCTGGCTTGCTTCGCTTAAGCAAGTTACTTTTAAGGGACACATTGCTACCCTCCAGAGCCATCTATATGGATCCAAACATCCATGCTTTAATCTACTTCCTTGTATCAATTCTTCATATATAATCATTATGCGTGTTTAAATAATATCAGTTAGTCTTTTTTTTTTTTTTGAGTCTGGTCGTGGGGCCTGAACTCTGGGCCTGGGTGCTGTCCCTCGGCTCTTCAACTCAAGGTTAGCACTCTACCACTTGAGCCACAGCGCCACTTCCGGCTTTTTTCTTTTTGCTTATGTGGTGCTGAGGAATTGAACGCAGGGCCTCAGGCATGCAAGGCAAGCCCTCTACCACTGAGCCACCTTCCCAGCCCCCAGTTAGTCTTTAAAAAACAAACAATTTTTGGAAGTACTTAGGTTTGAATCCAGGCGCTAGCTAGTCAAGTACTCTATCACTGAAGTCCAGTCCTCAACCCATATCTATTATTAATGAAATCAAACATGGTATTGTTTTTAACAAAAAGTGAACTTTTAATTTCACAGCTTAGGGGTTAACAAGCTTATTATCAAATGTCCAGATAAAAACAAGAATTGGTTGTAAGTTTAAAAACAAAAACCTTCCTCAAAAGAAGGCAGTCAATCCATATATGTGCAGAACTAGCTATAAAATTTTCAGTAAGTATCTATCTTCTCAGCAAATCTAAAAGCTGACTTGGACAAACAATAGCCTTGCTCAGCTTCCATGGGGTTTAGTGAAGGAAGCAGGACTAGGGTCTGCCCCACCCAAACAGTTTACTTCCCATGATTTTTGAAAGTTTGTTTGTTAAACGTTTCCAAATTTTTCAATACTTGTTACCAGGGGATTGTTTTTAGTCCATGTAGCTCTTGTGCTGAATGTGAAAGTGACTACAATAATAAACTGACTCTTGTTCTCTATAGTCACTAATCAATCTCTTTTAAATTCACTCAACACAAATTTAATCACAAAAGGAATCAAAGTTCTCCTTGGAAAGGGCGTTGTCAAATTTATTTTGAGTAGTATAGGTATTTGGAGAGATACCTGGTTTTTTTTCTTTAATATAAAATTCTAAAAGTGGTATTATACCGCTGACACTACAAATCTGAAAGATTTACACACAAAAAAGCCATAAACTTGGTAGTGGAAATTTATTAACAGAGTTGGTTTGCTTAACACATTCGTGGACACCCCGTGTTGTGTTTTTGAAACCTGTGTTAGGCAAAACTTAAATGAGGATATGCGCTAAGGTTGTTTCAAAAGTCACAAGGAACAACTAACAAGCCACCCAAATGATCTTGAGAGGTCATTTAAAATGTTGCTTTGACAATTTACTAAACCCTACTTTTATGACAGAAAGTTATAGTTCAGGATTTGCATGATGCTTGGAAAAATCATTATTAGAATTAATACAAAAGCCATGTTCACAGCATGGAACATGGCTATTATTTGTACCTAAGTTAATGAAGGAATGTATGGTTTGATATCAAAGAGAAAAAAGTTAAAATCCCAACCCTGCCACCTACTAGTTGTATAGCAATAAGTTATTTAATTAACATTAAATATTAAACTTAACATTAAATAGTAACATTAACATTAACCTCTCAGAGGCTTAGTGTCTTAGTCTATTATGAAGACAAACTATCTACCAGACAAGTGAAGAGAACAAAAATGGGAATGGGAAAGTTCCAGACTCTTGTCACATAAAGAGAGAAGATGAGGGTTAAATGAAGAGCCCAGAAGAAAAAGAGTATAGCAACCACTGAGCAAGGATTCATTCAGAAAAAAAAGACCAAACCTCAAGTTGGATTAACTAAGCCAGAAGGCCACAACAAGAGGCAACACCTAAAATAATTAATGTTGTTTCCAAGTTGAACTTGTGATACAAAAGGATATTCAGAGTAATTTTTACTAATTACCTTGTGCCAGATCCCTTTTTAAGATTTTTAGAGAGAACCATTTTTGATTACCTTAACTTAGTGTTTACAATGTAAAATGAAGACAAAAATATAGCAACCCTATCTACCTATCATTATTCTAGAAAATGTAATGTGAAAAGTACAAATTAATGGTTAGGTTAAGCTAAGTTATATCTTTGCTGTATAAAATAGATTGGACTAAGACATGAGGCCATATCATTTGTGTTTATGTAAGTCTGAATTTTTATATATCCTGCTTTTTCTAGTGAAAATTTACTTTACTTTTAATATAAAGAATAAAGCCTTTCCTGTACTAAATCACTGATCCACAATTGTGCAAGCCCACAGAGAATAAGAATTGTAGTGACCCTCAACAGTTAGAGGCTTATAGGCACCATAGAAATTTCTGGTGCCAGTGGCTCATGCCTGTAATCCCAGCTACTCAGGAGGCTGAGATCTGAGGATTGTGGTTCAAAGCCAGCCTGGGCAGGAAAGTCCATGAGACTCTTATCTCCAGTAAACCACCAGAAAACTGGAAGTGGTGCTATGGCTCAAGTGGTAGAGTGGTAACCTTGAGCTGAAGAGCTCAGGGACAGTGCCCAGGGCCAGAGTTCAAGCTCCACGACTGACAAAAATAAATGAATAAAAAAAGAAAGAACAAAATAATAGACTTACCTACTTCAATTATTTTTTATTTCTTTTAGTAGGCAAAGTTTTATTCTTGTTTTAAAAATTATCTTTAAGTAGTTGTGCAAAGGCATTTCAATTTTCAATTGTCAACACAGCTTGTGAGTACAATGCATCTCTATCAATGTTACCCCTTTCATCATTCTCTCCCATCTCTCCAAACTCCACCTTATCTCCTCAAGTTATCTGGCTCCATTAAATATTATGAATAATATGTACATTGAATAATATGACTGCATTCACATGCCCGTTCTCTCTCTGTTTATCTTAGGCTCTGGTATTTTAGATATGTGGGCTAAATCTCAGCTTGGCCACTTGTTATTGTGCTTTCTAGGTTTCAGTTTTACTCTCCTGTTCATCTGTAACATGTAGAAAATGATAGATCCAGAAAATTCAAAGACAGAGTGAACTAAAAGGAAGGAGCATCACTAGAATAATCCTTACTAGCTGCCCTATCATTCATCTGTGATCTCAATGAATCAGAAATTAAACAGTCATTGGGTAAATGTATATATAATACCCAGGATACCAAAACTGAATGCAGTGACAATGGGATAAGCCATGGTGGGGGAGGGGAGACACAAAAGAGCAAAATCTCATAGTACATTGAGAACAACAACAAAGAACAATCTCTGTGTTCATTTCTTGGAGTTCACTTTGCTAGCATCATCTTATAACTGTCTATCAGTTCATGGATATATGTGGTATTTCTACATTCTGAAATATCCAGCCACCAAAAACAGGAATGAAGTAGTGTTACATGCTATAAAAAGGATGAATCTCAAAAACAGAATACTTAAAGAAATCAGACACCATAAAATGTGATTCCATTTATATAAAATGCCCTAAACAAGCAAACCCATAAGGATAGATTAAGATTAGGGGAATAAGAAATAGGGAGTGGGGAGTAGTGCTAAAGGTATTGGAGTGTTTTAGGGGTGAGAAAATATTCAAGAATTACAATAATTCTACAAGTCTGGGAATATAGTATCAGCCACTGAAAGTATATGGTATGTGAAAAAGACTTCAATAAAGCTTTCATAGAAAGAAAGAAAACAGTAATCCGGTCCATAATACACTGGCCTTAGTAATTCTGAATCAAATTGCTAACACATAGTAAAGATGAGTATACAGTGCTATTATGAAGGCCTCTTCCTTGTTATTTTCAAGTAGATTTTTCTAATTGACCAAAGGTGTATATCATTAAGGAATAAAAGTGATATTTTGATACATGTCTACAGTAAGAGATGATGATCTGAATTTAGCTAATTGACATGCCTGTCACTTCACATTGTCACCATTTCTGTGGGAAATTGAGAAGCTATTAAATGTACTCTCTCAACAAATTGCAAGTGTATACCCCAGTAGTGTGAAATTCAGTCTCCATGCTGTGCCTTGGTTTTGATGAGAGCTCTCTGCCATGTGACCCTGCTGGCTAACTTCTCTCCCCGAAAGAGACCTCCACGGAGAGAAAGTCCATTGAATAGAAGGTCCTTGCTGATTGAGGGATGGGAACAAGAAGAGTCCATTGTTTGGCTGGGTGTATCTCCTTCAACATGGCTGTACAAGGTCAATAATTCTACAGCCAGCAGAGAAGGCTCCTGATTCATACTTAGATACATTTTCAATCTCTACCTCCATATTTTGTCTTTCATTACCTCTTATGAACCTCTCTTTTGATTTATAGAATGTAGTAAGAAAAGGATTCATATATTCAATTTTTGTTGTTTTTTCTGATGATACTGATATTTGAACACAGGTCCTTAGAGGTGCTCTATCATTTGAGCCACATTCCTTGTCTCTATATTCAATTATTTTGTAACTAAGTCTTTCAGGCTTTGAAGTCTTTCTTTCCTTTTTGAATTTTTTCCTCAATTTTATAGAGTTACGTCTCATCTCAAAATGCAGTCTTATTTTTTTTCCATATTTTTGGAACACTTCTCAGTGACATAGCCAATAATCAGCTCAAATTCATCCTTCACATTACCTGTCCCCAGAGGCTGATGTGTTGAAGGCTTGGTACCAGCCTGTGACACTATTGGGACTTGGTGGAACTCTTCAAGAAGGAAGGGCCAGTGAGCACAAGCCACATCATGAGTGGTGTGACCTTCAAGCTGATATTGGAACGTTAGCATCTCTCTCTTTGTTTTCTGATATTCATGACATGAATGAGTTTTCTCTGCCAGGTTCTCCTACCCTAATATATTGTTTTGCAATACATCTAAAGGTGGCAGAGCTAACATACCATGGACTGAAACCTCGTAAACTGAATTAAAATTTTCTCTCCTAAACTGTGGATTATCTTAAATATTATCAAACTGGTGGGAAACTAGATAATGCAGTAACAATTCAATAACGATTACCTTGTTGATTTCCCCTTGCCATAAATTTATCTTTACCTATGTCCTATTTTACTATCAAAGAAATTAAAGTCAGATTTTTGTCTCAGTTTCATCATTGTCTCTCAGTGCCTGCAGCTGACATATAAATGCCCTGTTTTTCTGGGCTGCTGTTCTACAACCCGGCAGAATAGCTGCTAAAGTGCTGGGGGCCTATTACAACAGTTTCATGGAGTATGGGATGAGAAATGCAGCTCAAGGAGGTGTTAAGGGTTCTGTTCTATAAGAGCAGCAGAGAGAATTCCAGCATATACATGTCATATATATATCATATATATTTATTTTGCTTTATATATAGTTTATATTATATAATATTTTATTTTATTTATACATATATTTGATTATTTTATTTTCTTCCCTCATTACATAGTAAAAGGAGAAAAAAGGGAGGGCTTAGGCTCAAAGGGAAGGGTATACTTTGCATTATATTTTAAAATCACAAGTAACTAAAAATACGTATCATTTTCCTCTGAAGACATTCTGCCAAACCATAACTAAGAATGGATTCTGCTGCCATTTCTACTGACTCCTGTAGCTGCTTCCCACCTGGCCACACACTCTTGTACCCATCCATGCCCTGTCACTGTTTTACATTACAAAGAAGAAACATCTGCTTTTTAGAATTTGATGCACTAACTAATTAAGTAGATAATTGGAAATCCAATGGCTGATATAGAGGGAAAACATTGTGAATAGATGGCAGCTTGTTTTTCAACAAAGGAATGAACTACTTTCCAAAGAGGAGTAGTAAATTTGAATCTGTATTCGTGCAGAAATACATATGAATAATTACATATATTAAATAACTCATATACTCATTAACAATTACATCTATTAAATAGCAAATACATATGTTAAAAGCTTATCATATATAATAGGTTGATAGATAGATATAATGACATAGAGATAGCCATAAAAGAGATATATAAATTGTAATACTTTCTATGTTAATATTACTAATCATAGTATATGGGTATTTTCAAATGTATCATATTTGGAAATAGTTATATTTCCAAAATATAATTAGATAATAGATAATGAATCATAATGCTAAATCTATTAAAGATCTGAAAATGGACATGAATGGAATCTAGATGCCAGGTATATAGGAAATCCTATCAATAGTTAACTAAGGGCTGGGAAGGTGGCTCAATGGTAGAACGCTTGCCTTGCATGCATGAGGCCCTGGGTTCAATTTCTCAGCACCACATAAGCAAAAAGAAAAAAGCCAGAAGTGGCACTGTGGCTCAAGTGGTAGAGCGCTAACCTTGAGCTGAAGAGCTGAGGGACAACGCCCAGGCCCAGAGTTCAGGCCCCACAACCGGACCTCCCCCCCCCCCAAAAAAAAGAATTAACTAAATTTGAAAATTCATTTTGGGGAAAATCTGAGATTTACCTTTGTCCAAATTATTTATTTAAAAAGTTAATTTGTTCTTTTTTATGTTTAAATGGATGTCAAAGATGTTTTGAAAATTACACTTTTCAAAAACTCCAAAACCTTGGTTTCCTGTAGAAACACACTGAGAAAATAGGTGTTTGAGCAGCAAATATACATGTCATAGGCAAATGTTCCCTGTCAATTTTAATTATCAAAGGGCCATTAATTTTGTTTGTAGATTGTTTTATACATATTAGTGTACTAGAATAAATTGGAACTGGTAATTATAATAAAAGCAAAAACAATATATTTAACTAGCCTGTAACTTTAACTTATTTTCTAAATATATAATGACCTTTAAGGTGCCATTTTCCTACCTTGATAAATTAGTCATGGCATCTAAAAAATAGTGTGCATTTCTAGGCAAACTAGGGTTTATAACTGGATTTTTTAAATGCAAGGTATTCTTACTTTGAAGATTGTTCAAATTTTTTATAATTGTACAACAGTATTTTAGAATTTTTTCTTAAGGGTTATCCCACTTTGAGATATGTACAAGTAAAGCAAATGTGAAATCAATTATGTACAATAATTCCCAAATAAAAATAAGACTCTTCAAGTTTCTCATGACTGATAACTACAAAATAGTTTCTAAATACCATTATCCACTAAAATGAGCCAGGTATCCTTAAAGAAATAATTAATAAAGAAATGAGGTGAAACAAGATTAATCTAGACCAATTATGCTATCAAGTCTCACACATGATGAGGATATAGGCCCAAAACTCAAGAAATGTTATGGAGTTAGGCAAAGGTGGCTTATATCTATAATCCTAACTATGGTGGTTGAGATCAGTTCAAAGCCAGCTTGAGCAGGAAAACCTGTAAGATTCTTATCTCCAGTTAGCCACCAAAAAGCCAGAAGTGGAGCTTTCAAGTTTTAGAGAGCTAGTGCTGAGTAAAAAAGCTCAAGGACAGTGCCCAAGCCCTGATTTCCAGCCCCCAAACTGGCACACACATACACACAGTATTATGAAAACACTTCAACTAGCCAAATTTAGCCAATTTGAAAAGCAAATGCAAATTAAATAAAGACAGAAACAGCTAAAACTCATCAAAATAAGAATCTATGAATCCATACTGAAGAACCAATGAGAGATAAATAGACAGGAAGCCAGCCTAACAAGTAAGTCCTGAATCACACTTTCCCAGTGATATCAAACAATTCTATGTCTAAGTTTAACTTAACTATGCCCCATTAATTATATGTACACGTTATAAATAATATTTACAAGTTTTACATTCCCTAGTTTTAGTTTTTACCATACACTGTCACCACAGGACATCTATAATGTTTAGATGTTGTGAAATAATGAACTATGTGTACAATAAACACAAGTATTTTCTAAAAACAAAGTACACAGATAATAAAAACGGACTTCTCGATGTGGAGAAACAATCAAAGAGCCCTTCTGTCACCTCCTCTTCTCTCTCTTCACTACTCCAGTGACTAAGTTAAGAATGACATTGACACGCTAAGAATTCAGAATGACACTATGAGAAAGATTACCAAAAGCCACTCTCAGAAGACAGTTCTTCCCAAAAACTAACAAAGGATTCTTTTGTTACTTCTAATAAATTTCCTAAGGATTATAACACAAAATACATTAGTGTTTTAATTCTACCTTTTGTAGAGCAAAGACCCCCCTTAAGAAGGTATGGTAGAAATAAAATACCGAGGGCCCGGTGGAATGAGGAGCGATGGCCCAGCTACCAAAATATCCCTTACCTGGGAAACTCAAACCACCTCTCTAGAAAGACTAGATGTCGAAGCTGTGATCTTCTTGTCCTTTATATTACCAACCCCCCCCCAACCTCCACACACACAAGTAAAGTAATACCAAGTGACCAACAGTTTCTCTTCCCCAAAGCATATGTGCTTAGTGTTCTGCATATCACCTCAGGAACCAGGGGACAAGCACCATGTGTATAACTCCACACAGGTTTGGTATTCATCAAATTAACATTCCTGTGAGTTTTAACAAAAAGGCAACTACAAAAAATATTATTTTACTGTTGCTATTTTGGAGATACCCCAGACCCATGAGAACATTCAAGAAGACTAAATATTTCAAAGGAGTACTTACCATTGTGAACTAGATTCACACTATTGAGGAATAAAATATACATAATGATTGTTGTAATAGGAAAAGCGTCTTCCTTTTCCCTTTCCCACATCTTCAAGACCACTCCACAAGAAGAGACAAGTGTCACTCCTAAAGGTGGTCTGAGAATTCCATGTCAAAAAGTTGCTTCCATAACACACACACACACACACACACACACACACACACACAGCCTTTCCACCATTCACAAACACCCAGGCAGATGGGCGCAGCTATTTTTCTCACACTGATGCCTCCCAGGCAGACTTCCCCAGGGTCAAGAGTTAAGGGTAAAGCTCAGCTCTTATGTAGTAGGGAAATGCACACTGAGTGTGAACAGTTTGGAAAGCATACACTAAGTTGGACCATCCACTTTTTTTTTATTAAGTAGTTATACAAAGGAGTTTTGATACCACAAGTCAGGACTACAATGCATCTTGATCCATGTCTCCAATTCCATCATTCTCCTCCATTTTCCCTTATCCTATTCCTACCTGCAAGTTACACAGTTCAATTTTTATATACTGTAAATTAAATATGTGATTTTGGTGCCCTGTGTATTTGTGTATACATTTACCTTAATTAGGGAAGGGAAGAGGAACAACAAAATGGTGAGAAAAAGGACAAAAGGCAAACCAATGAAATAACAATCTCACAAGACAATATGTTGGAAATGTACATTATAACTTGTGAGGGGTGAAAGGGTGAAGGAAAACAGTAAGAAAAATGAGGGAGAGCTAATAAGTTTGAAAAGTTATGTATTCACTACCTTACAAGTACTGTAACCCCACTGTACATCACGTTGATAATAAAATTTAAAATATAAGCTGCATGAAAAAATTAAATATAATGATATTTTTGCTCACCCTTTTCCCTTCATTCATGTGCCCCCTCTGAATCCTTCTCCAAATGTTTTACTTTCCTGGTATTCATTTTGCTATTTGTTTTCTTAGTTATTCAGAGGAGTTACACCATTGGACTCCTCCCCTAAGTACATTTAGTCAGTTTGGATAGATAGATAGATAGATAGATAGATAGATAGATAGATAGATAGATAGATAGATAGATAGATAGATAGATAGATAGATAGATAACTTTATATGTTATACTTTATGTTTGTTTTATTTTAGATCTTTCACATATGAGAGGAAACGTGATCTGTTTGTCTCTCTGAGCCTGCATTATTTCACTTAACATATTTTTTCTAGGTTCATCCATTTTCATGCAAATGGCATAATATAATTCTATCTGATAGGTAAGTAAATTTCACTTGTATATATGTGCCACATTTTCTTGATCTAGATGTAAGGCATCTGGGCTGTTTTTATAACATAGTGTAGCAATGAATGTGGATGTTCAAGTGTCTTTATTGTATCCTAACTTGTAGAGTGGTATTGCTGGATCATAGCATAATTCTATATTTAATTTTTATAAACTATCTATATTTATAAACTGTATCTATAAACTTTCTATATCTATAAACTGCCTACAAGTTTACATTCCCATCAACGTGTAAAAAGGTTCTTTTCCCCCCGAATCCCTACCAGCATATATTCTTGATGATAGCCAGTCTTACTGGGGTAAGGTAGAATCTCAATATTTTGATTTGCATTTCCTTTCCAGCCAGAGATGCATATTAACTATTTTTACCACTTCTGAGAAGTCTCTAGTTTCTTTACCCATTTATTCATTGGGTTACTAATTTGGGAATTGTTTTCAGTCCGTACTTTTCATGGCAAAGCCAAAGAAATGAACGAGTTATGGTCATTACGATTTTACACCTTCAGAGTTATAGCACATGCTATGGCAATTAAATACTATCTGATGTTTTATTATCGTAAATTCTATAATATTGGGACATTTGGTAATGATGTGATATTTTGCTAAGGGAAGTATATGAGTTTTAGTTTTAATCTAGACTAGAAATCAATTGGCACTGAGCATGATACAATCCCTCCAGAGAAACAAGTCTGTTCTTGTTCTATGACTCAAATTTTGTTAAAAATAAAAGCCAAAAGGACATGACCCAGTGGCTTAAAGGGCACAAAAACATAAGAAAGAGAATAAAGGATATTTTTGCTCTCAGTTTCAACTGATCCAGTGCTAGCAGCAAAAGCAAAGTGTTGCATCACATTCCCTTGACGGGGGTGATGGTGATGGTGATGGTGATGGTGATGGTGATGGTGGTGGTGACAGTCATGGTGATGGTTGGTGTAGGGGGCACATGGCAAGAGAAGTCACTGGTTTTCACACAGTATTTATGGTAAAGTGAGAGAAAACATTTTGCTAAAGTCTCACAGACTCTATCACCTAGCAGAGATTTCTACTACTTTTACATTTCAAGATAACCCTTGAGCAAAAAAGCACTTTATAACTGCCAAGGTCTGTGAAAGTACAAATTTGTTACTTCCATTCCCTCCAGGTTTTCTCAGGCTTAGCAGAATATAATTTTAATTCAATCATCAAGGAGGATAAAGATGCCAAAACAACACACCAATTTAGATGTGAATTTAATTAATCTTCACAAATGTACTTATGACACTGTATTTATTTCCATATGTTTAAATCCAGGGGATCTAAAATTGCATTCACCTTTCAGAAGAATGGTGTGTGTGTGTGTGTGTGTGTGTGTGTGTGTGTGTGTGTGTGTAGAGAAAGAGAGAAAATTTGAAATCTTGTCTACACAGAACGTCTTGAAAACCACTTAAACTATATATCTCAAGCTAAATTGTTTCAGTAATAATCTTATATTTTCATGATGTTACTGCTTTATTGTTATAAAATAAAATAAAGTTCTAAATATGAGTGATCAGACACATTAAGAGATCAGTGTTCTCCTGAACATGTCCCTGTATTAGACAGGAAAACTAGTGCTGACCACCTGGTTTGGGAGAGACATTGTGCTTCACTTTGTGGAACACAGAGGGAGCTAAGGACAATGTTCTCATTGTGCTCAGGTATTAGTGTACCAGGTCAAATTATTTCACTTACTCATTTCATATATAAATATATACAAGATATTTTATATCATATATTATCATACATAATATATTATAAAAATGTTTATAAATTTATACATTATATATTTAATACATTATTGCATCAAGTACACCTCATCCTAGAATGAGTCCACTAACAGAATTTTGCTTAGGAAAGGGCAGTTTCTTTAGAAAAGAAAACTCTGTTGGAAGAATTAGAGATTTGTTTGACACTTTAGAGAAAATTTTCTTTCCCAAAGTTGCTTCTTGGATACTTTTAAAAAAAGAGAGTATATTTGGAAAAAACTTAGCCAAACCAAGGTGATACCTTAAATCAGAGACTATAGAATTTGAGCAAGAATGAACTGATCTGTTATTTTAAAAGATAAAGTCAAGTGTATAAGCCAAATAGTATTCAGTTACATTTGTATAATAAAATTGTTTAAAATAAATACCAAACAATTATAGTCACAATTTTGTAAGGTGATATGAATACAACTCTTTGAATGAAATTTCTCTGGAAGAAACTTAAACAACATAAAATAAAAACAATTGGGGCTGAGGGTTTAGCCCAGCGGAAGGGCATGCCCAAGGCCCTGGGTTCGGTCCTCAGCCCTGGGGAAAAAAATAAAATAAAATAAAAAATAAAATAAAATAAAAACAATTGATAATTTCCCATTCTTACTTTTCCAGACAACTGACTAGACTAGAATTATAATAAAACTCTTAATGGTTACCATAACCACTACTGAGGTTTCATGTGTTAAAAATCAAACTGCATACATGTAATCCCAGGTACTAAGGAGGCAGAAATTTGGAGAACCACAGTTAAAGGCAAGCCAGAGCAAAAATTGTTGAGATTGCTATCCCAACAAACAACTGGGAACAGTGGTACACACCTGTCATCCCAACAGTATGGAAAGATCCAGGCAAAAAATTAGCAAGTTCCCAGCTCAACAG
Organism: Dipodomys spectabilis; assembly: GCF_019054845.1. Taxonomy (NCBI): domain Eukaryota; kingdom Metazoa; phylum Chordata; class Mammalia; order Rodentia; family Heteromyidae; genus Dipodomys; species Dipodomys spectabilis. The sequence continues at coordinate 8,096,194 of NW_024871113.1, forward strand.
CTGAGTATTTGTCATCCCAGGTACATGGAAGGTATAATCAGAAACCTGACAGTCCAGACTGGCCCAGAAAAAATATAAGTCCCTCTCTGAAAAATAAGACAGCAAAAAGGATAACAGCATGACTCAAGTGATAGAGCTTGCGGTCCTAAGTATAAACCCTAGCACCCCACCCCCAACCCCAAGGAAAAACTAGAAGTATGTATTTGGAACATTAAGTGTAAACTAGATGATTTTTAAGAAACTTTCAACCTAATTTTATCTGGCCTATAGTCAAAAGATTTAAAAAAAAAAACCTTGAGCTTATTTATTTACTTTTACTTCGAGTGTGATGTGTGTGTGTGTGTGTGTGTGTGTGTGTGTGTGTGTGTGTGTGTGTGTGTATGTGTGTGTTGAGGCTTGAACTCACCTTTTTCAAACTAGGCTGGCCCTCTACTGCTTGAGCCGCAACTCTATTTCTTTTTTCTGTTTGGCAAGTAAAAAAAAGAGAAATTCCCATAAGTCAGATTGCTGTGTCACAGTGGAGTTCTATGTTTAGTCTTTTGAGGACCTCCACACTGCTTTCCAGAATGGTTGAACAAGTTTTTACTCTTCGCCCTCACCAACAGTGTAGTAGGGTTCCCCTTTGACCATTTCCCCTCCAGCATCTGTTGTGGTTAGATTTCTTGATTATAGCCATTCTAACTGGGATGAGGTAGAATCTCAATGTTGTTTTGATTTATATTTATTTTATAGCCAGAGATGTTGAACAATTCTTCACGTGTCTCTTAGCCATTTGTGTTTCCTCTTCACAGAGGTCTCTCTTAAGGTCTTCAGCATGCTTTTTTTTGTTTGGTTTGTCGTGGGGCTTGAACTCTGGGCCTGTGCGCTGTCCTTGCACTCTTCAGCTCAAGGCTAGCACTCTACCGCTTGAGCCACAGCACCACTTCCGGTTTTCTAGTGGTTTATTGGAGATAAGAGTCTCATGGACTTTCCTGCCCAGGCTAGCTTTGAACTGCGATCCTCAGATCTCAGCTTCTTGAGTAGGTAGGATTACAGGCATGAGCCACCAGCACCTGGCTTAGCACACTTTTTAATGGGGTAGTTGTTTCTTTGAAGGCTTGTTTTGAGGGAATTTAATTTCTTGAGCTGTAGGTATATTTTAGATATGAGACCCTTGTCTGTTGTATGGCTGGTGAAGATCTTCTCCCAGTTTGTGGGGTTTTGATACATTTTGCTAGTTATTTCCTTTGCCATGCAGAAGCTCTGCAGTTTAATGCAGTTCCATTAATGCAATCTTTCTTTGATATGTTGTGTTTCTGGATCTTTATTAAGAAAATTTTGTCCTGTGCCAAGGAGCTCTAGTGTTTCTCCTATTCCTCTTTCTAATATTTTCAAGGTATCTGCTTTTACCTTGAGGTCTTTGATCCATTTGGAGTTGATTCTGGTACACCTTGATATATAGGAATCTAACTTTAGTTTTCTACACATGTTTAGCCAATTCTTCTAGCACCATTTATTGAAGAGGTGCTTCTCTTCCATCCTGTTTTTTGTTTTGTTTTTGTTTTTTGTTTAGATTTTTGCTTTTGGTTTTGTTTTGGTTTGGGTTTTTTTTTTTTTTTTTTTTGGCTCCCTTGTCAAGGATAGATGGCCGTAGATCTGCAGGTTCATTTCTGGGTCTTCAGATCTAAGCCATTGGTGCTAAGGCCTGTTCTTGTGCCAGCACCTAGTAATCTCACTTCTGGGAATTTACCTAAATGACCACAAAAAGGCCATACTAAAGCCACCAGGATGATGATGTTTATTGCAGCATTATTTACCATTGCCAAGATATGTAACCAACCCAGATGCCCCTCAGTAGAGGAATGGATCAAGAAAATGTGGTACCATATGCACAATATAATTCTATGCTTCCATCAGAAAGAATAACATTGTTCCATTCATAAGGAAATGGAAAGACTTGGAAAAAAATCATATTAAGTGAAGTAAGCCAGACCCAAAGAAAAGTAGGTTGCAGGATCTCCCTCATTTGTAAGAACTAGAATATGTGTATGATATTCTTAACAAGGGTTCCCAATAACCCAAATATTTACTACATAGGAATATATATATATATATATATATATATATATATATATAATGAAGCATATAAAAACATCAACTCCAATTAATGGAAACAAGAGGTTCTTATTAGATCCTACATGTAGTTCATTCTATTTTTTTCTATTGTTTTATTTTTTTCTTTGTTTCTCTTGGTTTTTTGTACCTCATGTTTTGCATATTAAAGCAATATATAGAAGGGTAAGGATATCACAGAAACAGCAGGACAATGGATGAACCACAGCAACACTGATATTTTCTTGACACTATGTTTGATATGAACATTACAACTTGAGAGGGATAGGAAGAGGTAAGTGGGAGATAATGAAGCATGGTGTAATAATGATTAAAAACAAATGTACTTATTGCCTTACTTATGTAACTGCAATGCCCCTGCTCATCACCTTTTCAATAACAAAATAATAACACCTACCCTCATAGACAATCTTAACATATGAGAAAAGAATACATTTTAAGGTACTCTAAAAAAATGAGAAAGAAAGAAAGCAAAACAACTTCAGAGATTAATGTATACATAATGATCTGCACAGAATTAGTGAAGATTAATCATGTGTGGCTTTGATTTCACTTGTTTCTATGTAAGATAAATATAACACTTGTGTAGGAACGAGGTTAATTTGCTTCTGGTCTGAGGCATCACTATAAGGATCTCAGAATGCTTTGAAGTCTGCTATAGCCAAAATAGAATTTGAAATACCACCTAGTGAGTTCTATTTATATTATGCTGCCAGAAACTCCTCCTGGAGGCACTGAGCATTAAGGTTCCATGTCTACTTTAAGAATGCATATAGCCGGGCGCTGGTGGCTCACGCCTGTAATCCTAGCTACTCAGGAGGCTGAGATCTGAGGATCGCGGTTCAAAGCCAGCCCAGGCAAGAAAGACCGTGAGACTCCTATCTCCAATAAACCACCAGAAAACCGGAAGTGACGCTGTAGCTCAAGTGGTAGAGCGCTCACCTTGAGCTGAAGAGCTGAGGGACAGCGCCCAGGCCCAGAGTTCAAGCCCCACAACCGACAAAAAAAAAAAAAAAAAAAAGAATGCATATACTGGCCAGGTGCCAGTGACTCACACCTGTCATCTTAGCTACTCAGGAGGCTGAGATCTGAGGGTCAAGGTTCAAAACAAGTCCAGGCAGGGAAGTCCATGAGAGTTTTATCTCCAAATAACCACCAGAAAACTGGAAGTGGCACTGTGGCTCAAGTGGTAGAGCAGCCTCCTTGAGCTGAAGAGTTGAGGGACAGCACTCAGGCCCAGAGTTCAAGCCCCATGACTGACCAAAAAAAAAAAAAGAATGCATATACTGAAGGCAGGCTTATCTCCTAACTGTTCAGAAGGCTAAGATCTGAGGACTATGGTTCAAAGTCAGCTTGAGCTGGAAAGTCTGTGAGATTCTTAGCTCCAATGAACTACCATAAAACCAGAAGTAGAGCTGTGGCTCAAATGGTGGAATGCTAGCCTTGAGTAAAAAAGCTCTGGAATAGCACCCAGTACAGGCATAGACCAGAAAAAAAGAAAGAAAAAAGAAAAAACAATTGCATACACTGTAATTGGTTTAGCCAATCAAATAGCCTGAATTTAGTTCTGTGACTAGTGACATAAAAGACTTCCCTGCAAACTTGTTCTCTAGCTTCATAAAACTAGGACAGTGTGAACATATCTTAGTGGTTCGTAGTCTGAAATTGATTATACTGAGTCTGTGTAACTCAGAAATGACCCTTTGGGCCATGTCTAGAAGTCTGTGGATTATCTTATGATTTTAGGCACTCTCTTACTGTTGCATTAGGTCATTTTCTTTCCATCTACCAAGTCTGTTTCTCCTTTTACCAACTCTGTCATAATTGTGTTAGGTACATTTATTTGTCATCCAGGAAAGCTGATTGATTCTCTTAAAAGTTTGAAATAGAGCTACAAATCTCTTGGCTTTTCAGCTACACTGATATTATCAACAAATAATTCTTTTTTATCTACTGCTTTTATTCTCTACTTCTTTTATTTATTGTACTGGATAGCAATTCAGTACAATGTTGAATAAAATGATTAGCAATATGGTCATCTAATTCCTGTTGTTAGCAGGAATATTTTTAATAATACCAGTATTTCCTTTATTAAGGGCTTCCTTATTGGCCTCAGGTTCAGAGTACTTTCCAGGTCCTTCTCAGTTTTCTGGACCTAGCCTCTCCTAATCAGCTGGCCAGAGCATTTCTGTCTCTTCTTTCAGAACAAGTCATCCTTCTCTAAGCTTCTGGGTAGCAATGTAGAAGGTATAATACATCTCTGTTCCTGAGTACAAGAACAATGCCCTATATTCACAAAAAGGACTTAAGCCTTTTTGTAGATACAAGTCAGTCATGTTCTTCAGTTCATTTGTCTTATAAGACTCCTCCTTTGACTTATCACTTCCTACATAAAGATATATTGAGCTTTTCCAATAGCTATGGAGATAGTGGTTAGAAGTAGAAAAGAGAATAGATAGCATTGCTTTTTAAGCTTTTTCCCTTGACTATGGAAATTGAACTGCTTCTTCAGAGGGCTCAAGGGAAAGCCAGATGTGATTTTGAAGTTCTCAAGCTCATATACCAGGGTCTCAGGTCTTGGAGTCCCAATCTTCCTAACAGAGACCTAATTTGGCATAGAAGGTGTGTTAGTTATTATAACAAATTCCAATGACAGTCAACTTTCTAAGATAAAAACTTTATTTTGTCTCACAGTTTTAAAGGTTCCCGTCTATGACTGTTGGTGGCCCCTTTGCTTTGGGGCCTGTGGTATGGAAGCACAATGTGATGGGGACCACTTGGTGGAGTAAAACTGAGGAAAGTGGCTAAGGCCTCATTGTACCTTCTAAGGTCATGCCCCAAAGACCTAACTTCCTTCCACTAAACTCCCCACTATATCCCACTAGCACCACCTTGGGGACCAAGTCATAGGATTTTAAGAGAACATTCAAAATCCAACCTGCAGCAACATCCCTCTGGTAACCTGAGGAACCAGCATTTTCAACATTCAGACAGGATTCTTCAGATAACTTGACCTTGTCACTTTGTAGGGAGAAATAAGGGGAGAACACCCATTAAGCCTCACCTCTCTAATATACTCTCAGATGCTGGTAAAATCTTATTTGGTAGAAAGGGAAATAAAATATGTAAGCCAAATGCATTCACAGTTAAAACATAGACACTATTCTATTTTGTAGTAAGGAAAAAATATTTTCATGACACAATCAAGGTCTTTAATAAATAATAGCTAATGAGAATAAGCCCAGCTGCTAGGATCTCACATAGAGAACTTTGTAGCTTCCTTTCATATAGCAGCACTTTCCTTCAGCCTCTCTCCCTGCTTCCTGATAAACACAAAAATAACATGGTGTAGAGCTCCTTCATCTTCTCACAGCCTTGTCTTCTCATTCCAAAAGTAGAAGCTGATGGAGACTAAACAACCGCATATGGGTAAGTAGTGAGGTTGCTAACTGCAGGGCCTGCCTCATGTCATTGCACTGAAAATCTCCTCTGGCACTAAGTTGCCTGAAGCTGGGAAGTATAGCCATCCCAGATGGGCACACAGAGGAAAGGGACCAGATGGAAGTTTTCTTCCACATAATATCCAGTAGTGATCACTAGTTTTCCCTTTAAAAAAGAGGAAGATTCAGTAGGCCAAGAGTTCCTTCTACTGGTTAGTATACATGTATAATAGTTTTATATTAAGATGTTGAAGTAGAGAGGTGTCTAGTGTTTGTCAGCTTTCCATGGCTGTAATAAAATAACTGAGCAAAACAACATCATGGAAGAAAGGTTTATTTCAAGTCATGATTTGAGAGAGTCCATAATCATATGACCTCATCACTTGGGTCTGTCAAGGCAGAATATTTTGGAAAGGAGTAAGTGGTGAGGCAATGGTATTGAAGAAATGGTGAGAGAAGAGATCAGAGACAAGAAAAATCCCTCAAAGACCCATTATCTTCAACTAGGGCTTACCTTCTAAATTTCCATTACTTCTCAATAGTCCATCAAATTATGAACCCACCAACAGATTGATGCATTGATGAGGTCAGAACCTTAGTGATCTCCTCCATCCCGGAATCCCCACATCTGGACACCGCTGCACTGGGGGCCACACCTTCAGTACATGAGTTCTTCAAGGACATCTCACATTTAAATCACAACAGGTCCGCACTCATTTTCTATTCTGATTTGGCTTTTATCTTTTTTTTATTCATTCTCTGCACCAGTTAAGGCACTATCTCTTCTCCAATCTTGTAAACTTGTAATGTTAAGATTACGTCAAACTATCAGCATGTAGGAGGATGTCTCCTCCTTTAGAGATGGCTCTTCCAAAATTACTTTTTTTATTTTGACACTAGCCAGTTACACATCCACTACAAAAGTGTTTGTGTCCCAGAAAAATAGCAACAAGTATAGGCAAGCCACTTTTATGTGCTAATCCATGAAGTAAACCATCATAAACATAAATACCTTCAAAGTAAAATGAAACTATTGTAGTTCAATATTAACCATTTCATAAAGAACTTTGTTGAGAAAAAATATGCTCTAATTCACAGTTAAACACCAAGAATTCTTCTGTGTTGGATTGAAGTCATTTCTCTTCTGTAGCAAACACACTAAAGCTGAAAGTAGGCCACTCGGAGCTATTTCAGAGGGAGACTATGCATTGTCTATCAAAAAGTGCAGTACAAATATGTCTCAACTGAGCTATAACTCTGTGGTTTGTTTCAGAGATTCTTCTTTTACAAGCAGATGCAGTTATACAATTTCTCCAAATTTTATCTTCTTAAATAATGTGACAATAATTCATCTAAGGACATTAAACAAGATATTTCTTTAACTGTGTTTATATAATCCCAATATAAATTGGAACCCTTAATTGTAATCATTTTTTTATTATTGTGGTTTCTTCATAGCATTTTATGACATATACATATATAAATATGACATATATATATACATATATTTGTTTGGGGGGCGGTTTTCGGGTCCGGTTGTGGGGCCTGAACTCTGGGCCTGGGCGCTGTCCCTCAGCTTTTCAGCTCAAGGCTAGCACTCTACCACTTGAGCCACAGTGCGACTTCTGGGGTTTTTTTTCCTGATTATGTGGCGCTGAGGAATCGAACTCAGGGCCTCATGCATGTAAGTCAAGCGCTCTACCACTGAGCCACCTTCCCAGCCCTATATATACATATATACATATCCAGTAGCTCACTTAGTGCTCACCACATGCATGGTGCATGCTCCAAATACAGTGGTTGAATGAATAAGTGAAGGTATTTTTTTTTCACGAAGGCTATGCGTTAAGAAAATAACCACATAACAGCTGTACCTATTGACTTGATTTTGGTATTATTCCAACTTCCTTTGTACTACCACATCCAGTGAACATAAATAGTATGTTTTTATATGCTTTCCAATATTTGAAATCAATGTGCATGTTTCTAATAAAATGAAGAGAGCCAAGGGACTCTTTAAAAATAATCCAACTTAAGAAGAAAATAAAACAGTATCAGAATATCAAATGGAAGGAATTCAATATCTATTTCTTTTTCTTTTTGTGTTAGTATTAGAGCTTACCTCAGGATTCTGTCCTTACTCAACTTACTTGCTGGCATTCTTCTACTTAAGAGAAACCTCAAGCACAATTTGTTGCTGGTTTCTGTCCAGGCTACCTCTGAACTGATTCTCCAGATCTCAGCCTCCTGAGTAGCTAGAATTATAGGTAAAAGCCACCAGCACTGGGCTTAATATCTATTTCTTCATATAGTAAGAACTCTAAAATGGTTTTGTGTTTTATTTCAGTGTAGTGAGTGACTAAAAGTAAACTAATAACTTAAAGAATCTAAGTGATTTTATGGCAATTTCTTCAAATATTTCCACTATTGCCTAGAACTTCTCAACAATTCACAGTGTCTTTGCTCAAGGAGATTTTCTGCTTTAAAGATGTTTAGAGTCATTGCAGCCTATCAAACCTAGAAAGAGCATTTGAAGAGTCACTCCCTGCCAGAGTCCTCCTCTCTTTAAATGTTTCCAAGTTGATCATGTTTAAACCTCTATCTACCTCAGTCTCTCTCTGATATTCTCTCTCTCTGTCTCTGTCTCTCTGTCTCTGTCTCTCTCTGTCTCTCTCTGTCTCTCCCTCTCTCTCTCTCTCTCCCCCCTCCTCTCTTTGGATGTGCATATGTTTCAAGGCTAAAGTCGGCAGATTTCCACTTCCTTTTTTAAAATTTTATTTTAAAGATGCTGTACAATGCTTACAAACAAGACCATACTAAAGCTGCCAGCACAACTATGTTTATTGCAGCATTATTTACTATAGCTAAGATATGGAACCAACCCAGATGCCCCTTAGTAGATGAATGGATCAAGAAAATGTGGTATATATACAAAATGGAATTCTATGCCTCCATCTGAAAGAATGACATTGCCCCATTTGTTAGGAAATGGAAAGACTTGGAAAAAATTATATTAAGTGAAGTAAGCCAGGTCCAAAGAAACATAGGTCCCATGGTTTCCCTTATTTGCAATAACTAGTATATGTCTGAGACAAGCAGAAAAAGTCAGATAAGTTGATGTTAGGTGAAATGAACCCTACGATATGTATTCAAATGTTTTTTTTTTCTTTCATGCATTTGTTTCTAACGCATTTATAAGATTATTTCTTTGTTGCTTTGTATGTCCCTCTCCCACAGTATAACCCCTGCTTTCACTGTATTTGATGTTGTTATAATTTGTGGAGGGGAAGGGGAAAAACAAGTCATTTTTTTTTTGTTTTGTTTTGTTTTGTTTTTTTTTGTTTTGGGTCCGGTCATGGGGCCTGAACTCTGGGCCTGGGCGCTGTCCCTCAGCTCTTCAGCTCAAGGCTAGCACTCTACCACGCCACTTCTGGCTTTTTTCTTTTTGCTTATGTAGTGCTGGGGAATTGAACCCAGGGCCTCAGGCATGCAAGGCAAGCCCTCTATCACTGAGCCACCTTCCCAGCCCAACAAGTCGTTTAAATAAGGATACAGGTGGACCCGTTGCAACAATGAGAAGTACAAGTTGTCATGTCGAAAATGAACTTTACAACTTTGGGGGGGGGGATTGGGGGGGGCGTGGGAGGCTAGGAAGGGATGGGAAGGGGAAACAAAAGAGGAGGCTACAATGCAATGCTTGTTAAGAAATGTACTCATTATCTGGCCCATCTAATTGTAACCCCTCTGTACAGTATTTTCACAATAAATAAAAATTTTTAAAAAAAGATGCTGTACAGAGGGGTTACAGTTATGTGAGTAAGGTAATGAGTACATTTCTTGTTGAGAGTTGTTACCCTCTCCTTTGAGTAGCATTATCTCATTTTTGAAACTACTAGGGTTAACCAAGAGAAACAAAAGGTCTTGACCTAGAATATAGACCAAGCATTTATCTTTTGTGATTTCATGGAAAGAGGGAACACACACACACACACACACACACACACACACACACACACACACACACACCACACACACACACACACACACACACACACATATATATATATAGAGAGAGAGAGAGAGAGAGAGAGACTTAAGTTCTGTCAAACTCACTCTTAAGTTCTCAAAAAAAAATCTTATCTTTCCATGTGTTTCTCTTAGGGTCAAAACAGTTCCAGTGGAAAGAATATTATTTCATATATTTGTTTATCCTCTCTGACAAGTGTTATGGCTTGAATCTAAGCAATGTCTTGACAAGGTACATATATGGAAATCTTGGTCTATAGGGTGGCGCTATTGGAAGATGTTGTAGATCTTTTAGAGTTGTGATGCTTAGGTTACTGGGTGTGTACCTTCAAAGGAGATTGTGAGACCTATATTTTCCTGTCTTTAGACCTACTTCCCATCTTGTTAGGAAATCAGTTTGTTCTAAATTTTCATATGTGCTGTCCTCCCCAGAGGTTCAGAGTAATGAGGTCACTTGATTTTGTACTGGAACTTCCAGAACCACAAGCCAGAAAAACAAATTTAAAAATAAAGGAAGACTTTTATTCTTTGTAAATTAATTGTCTCTGGCATTTCATCATGTTAGCACAAAGCTAATACATGGTTTAAACAATAAATCAATACAGGAGCCTTCCTTGAAAGTTTGTCTATAAAGGAAAAGAATACTCCTTAAAAGCTAGTCATTGTTTCCGCACCAATTTTCTGGGACCATTTTTGCTTAGAGTTATAATTGTTCCTAGAAAAACAGCATGATGCTGAATCACTCAGTGGAGAGAAAAATCATATCAATGCAAAAAAAAAATAAAGAAAACAAACATCACATAATGATTGCTTCCAACTATGAGATCATTGGCCTATTTCATTTCCTCATGATCAAAAGAGAACTTGAGCAAAGATTTGAAAAAAGACTCTGCTTGACATCTATAAAATTTCACTTTGATTCAACTTTTACTTCATAAAGTTACTCATTCACATATGAATGATCTTTCATAAAGTTATTAAAAGTTATCATTGACTTTCTTCTATGATCTGGACACTGTGCATGTTAGAAGATATCGAAGGTATAAATAAAATAATTGAAAAAAAATTCTCCAATTGTCCAATGAGGGGACAGAGGAAATTAACAATTGCAGTAGAATTTAGTTTCTCAAGAGTAGAAAAATTTCTGTTTATTTCATTCTGTATCTCCAATACCTAAAATAATGTTAGACATACAGCATATGCCGAATAAATATGTGCTGAATGAGTAAATATTATTGTAACTATAATGGAGATAAATTGCAAGAGCAGCAGAGATCCATTAACAGATATAGACTTGAATTGCACATGACAGAAAACCCTTTAAAACACTGACCAAGACCAATATATGATCATTAATATCTTCTAGACATGGAAGTCAGATAACAGAGACTGGTGGATTGCAGAGTGGCAACCAATAATTTTCTTCTTCCCTGATCTGTAACTCTTTAACAAAATAGCAAAGGCTGGATGACATATAAAGAATCTATTTTGGCCCAGGGTTCTGGAGGCTGGGGGGACTGAGAGCATGGCACCAGCAACATTTTGGGAGAAGGTCCCTGCTGTATCATGACATGGCAGAAGGCATCGCATGGCAAGAGGAAACACAGACAAGAGACAGAGGCAAGCCATTCTTTATAAATGATCACTTGAAATAATAATCCATTAGTTTGTAAGAAGGTTAATCTTTTACTGATGTAATCACCACTCAAAGGTCCCACCTGGCTCCACTTCTTTTTTTTTAATGCAAATCCATTTTTTATTATTTTTTATTAATTTTATTGTCAAGGTAATATACAGAGGGATTACAGTTACATAAGTAACATAGTGAGTACATTTCTAGTCTAACTTGTTACCCCCTCATTCATTTTTCTCTCACTTTCCCTCCCCCCTCAATCCCCTGCTCCAAGTTGCACAGATCATTTCCGACATATTATCTTGTGAATATTGCTGTAGCATTGGTTCCACTTCTTATTGCCTGGAGATTAAATGTGAGCATACATTTTGACAGGAACATTAAATGCATACCTTCAATGAATAGCCAGGAGACTACTTAGGTGGGTCTTGCATTAGCACACGTGCTTGACCACCAAAACCTGAAACAAGCTGGAGAAGGAGGTAACATTCAAGAATGTTCTAAGTTCAGCACTACTGATTCTAACTATAATTCTAGCTACTCAGGAGGCTGAAATCCTGAGGAACAAAAGTTGAAGCCAACCTGACCAGAAAAGCATGCAAGACTCCATTTCCAAAATAACCAGTCCAGCTAGGCTGGAGGCATGGCTCAAATGATAAGAGCACCAGCAGAGCAGGCTCAAGGCCCTTGTATCTATAAGGAACAGAGTATGAAGTAGTTACAATTCCATAAATCAGGTTAGAAGGACAATTCATCTTGATCAGTGTCACCCCTTCCATCAAAACTCTTTCTGATTTTCCCCTTCCCATCCCTAACCTCGTTTCATGGTTCATGTTAAATAATGTACATTGAATATAATGTTTGCATTTGCTCACTCTTTCTCCTTCCATTCCTCATACTCTTCCCTTTACCCAACATCTCCCCAAAAAACATATTTCCACCTCTTCAGTGAACCCCAAAGATATGGACATTTGTCCTGGAAATTAAGAGCAAATGAGAAAATGAAGTTTGATTTGATTTGACCTACTTTGTAAATTATTGTATTACTAATAGACAAAAAAGAGGGCCTCAAATCTGAGAGTATGATGATCCAGAGCCTTATAGATTAGGTGAATAGATGGGAGTGTCAAAGATATAGTTCATGCTCTGAACACCCCCGCCCCCTTGAGGCCACAGACACCTTTCCCAGGTGATTTTCTTGCAAACTTAAAGGGTTCTTATGTTTGTTCAGGTCTTTGCTGTAGTGCCATGGCAAAGCAGAGAGCCTGCTCCAATCTGCTTGTCCCAAGTTCTGTCACATCTCTTCAGCAACATTTCCTGATATCTGCCCACAATCATTGCTCCTTCATACCTTTCATTAGGAGGACAACCATAGTCTACTCAAGAAACCCAACACTGCAGTCTTTATAGTAATCCAAATGAATCTCCAAAGTCACAGTGCCTCTTAGGAATGATCTGTACTGCAGGAATCTTTCTGTAAAGTCTAAATCTATCATAGGAATATGAACCATGAAATAAAACTTTCACCATAGAAGTCTTTAGCACACCAAGCTCATAGGTAGACTTTTAAAATGTTTTCACAACCTGGAAAGCACATAAGAAGAGACAGGATCATAAATGAACTTCAAAAGTCTCATTACAATGACTTCAAACTTTAAGTAATAAAAAGAATACTGAGAAGTCTTCATTTTGTCAGTTCACATGCTTACATCATTTGCCTTAAACTGGATCTTTGATGAAAAGTTCTGAGCATGACTTTTTCTTCTTATTTAAATTAAATTTATTTTCACTGATATATAAAATTTAAAAAGTTGACATAATAATTGGGTAACATATTTAATACATATATGTATATATTGTAATCAAGCTGAATAGATCTATCTTCAAGTTTTTTAACTTTTTTATGGTGAAAACATTCAATTTTTTTATAATGTTTTTTGTTCATTATATTTAAGTAGTTTCTAGAGTTGCTACTGGCACAAAAACAGACCTGAAGACTGATGAAATAGCCAGAAGACCCAGGAATAAATCCAAATAACTACAGCTATCTGATTTTTTACAAGGGGACCAAAAATAAAAATTATAATAATGCCAGCCTCTTCATTAAATAGTGTTGAGAAAGCTGGACATCCATATGCAAAATACTGAAACTGGTTCCTTTCTGACACCTTGCACTACTATCAACTCAAACTAGATTAAAAATTTGAAACCTTGAAACTACTGCTGGCCTAGGCAGGAACTTCGTTCACAGAATTCCAGGGGCTCAGCAAACAGGAAAGAAAATGGGCAAAGGGAATTACATCAAGCTCAGAAGTTTCTGCACAGCTGAAAATATTTAAAATGTTGACATAATCTAGATTTCAAAGAAAATTTGAAGAAAAGTACAAAGAACTACCACGTAGATTTTATTTGTGCTTGTGGTTTTCTATCGCTCATAACAAATGCCCAAAAGTTAGTGACTTAAGATAACAAGTTATTCCTTAGCTTACAAATCCGTAGGTGTCAAAGAAGTAGGCCCATCAGTGGCTGTTGAAGTTCAACTAGAGGACATAGCCAAGATGGACTCTCCCCGGGCTAACAAACTAGTGCTGGTTTTCCCTCAACTCAGGCCTCCAGTTGCCAGCTGAGGAGCCTTTCTGTGGAGGCCTCCACACACAACTTCCATGTGGCTGTTTGGGCTTCCTCCAAATATGCAGCCTCCTCCTGAAAAGTCACAGGGTGTTATTTGTGCCTTGGCCATGAGCATGCATATATGAGAACATAGATTCCTCATACTAATAAACGTGTTATGAGATATGAGAGATTATTATTTGTACTTCTAAAAATGCAGTATGCAACTAGAGCCATCAAGTGTATATATTTTGTCTCATTTTTATTATATTTTTCTACTTATAAAGTGATTGATCAATACGTAGATTATATTTAAGTATATATTGCTCAATGTAATGCTCAAACAAGGGTATTATTTTGCATAATACAGTTATCAAAATTAGTAAATTTAATGTCAGTATAATACTCTCATATAACCTAGTGTCTATATTAAAATTTTGTCAACTGTCCCATTAAAAAAAAAACAAAGGATTGCATCACTGTTATTTTTACATCTTCCAAGGTAATTTTGGTGGATATTCTAAGTTAAGAGCAATATATAAAAATTGGAAACTAGGGGCTGGGAAAGTGGCTCAATGGTAGAGCGCTTGCCTTGCATGCATGAGGTCCTGGGTTCGATTCCCCAGCACCACATAAGCAAAAAGAAAAAAAAGCCGGAAGTGGCGCTGTGGCTCAAGTGGTAGAGCACTAGCCTTGAGCTGAAGAGCTGAGGAACAGCTTCCAGGCCCAGAGTTCAGGCCCCACGACAGGACCCCCCTCCCCAAAAAAAAAAATTGGAAACTAACACAGGTTCAAATCTTAGCTTTTCTTGCACACCATAGCATACTGTTTGGCAAATGACTTTCTCAAGTTCCTCATCAACAAAAATGAGAATGTAACTATTTACATCATAAAATGGAGAAAACATGTCTATGGTGCCTGCTTCTCAGCAAATGTCAGTTGCATCTTCTTGAGCAATTTGGAACTCCCAAGTAACCACACAGAAAATAGTGCTGGAGGCCACACTACCCCACTCAACTGCCTAGTGTGACCAACAATAGGAATTCAATTTCACCTTTAGCAAGGCTTCTGTCATTTATGTGGTGTTTTGATTTAGTCAATTCATGGACTCAGTCCCACAGGAACCAGCTGAGTTTTGTTTTATTCCCTGCTCTCAAGCTATTCTAGCTTTCTTTCATGTAAGACCTAGGTAAAGGAGCCCAGTGAATGGTAAGAAGTCATGATATTGAGGTATACATTTATATGGTTATTGTAAAGGTGGTACACAGAGGGGTTAGATGTAGAAGACATGCTTTTGATTACAGATTCAGTACTTAGCAAAGAGAAGCTCCCTCCAAAATGAAAGATGATTTCTTATGGTGCTATTTGGGAAGTACTAAAAAGCAAAATATAGGCATGACTTTCTTGTTGGATTTTTCATTATTATTTAAATGTACTCTAAATAAAATTCTTGTTGCTTATTTTTTTCTTCCTTCTGATAAATATGCTCTGAGATGCACAGCAGTGTAGTCCCTGGCAGTTAATTTCACTAGACTTCTGTGGGTTTGTTTTGCCAGATGTTTCATTCAAGGTGACTTTATTAACTTTGGCAGTTTTTCTCATCCCTTCATGATACTATCTCTAACTACTCCCTGTTTTAAATAATATATGAACATTATAGTTTAAAGATTCCTAAGCAATATGGTCCATTTTATCAAATACCACCAGACTTTGAAATGCCTTTAATCTGTCATTATTTTGCTTTATTGGGAAAAGCTGTTAAATCATTTCTGGCCATTGCTTCAGTCTGGTTCTAAGTATTAGAACATATGAATGGTCACATGTATGTGTCCACATTGTACAAAAGCAAGCAATGGCTCAGTTCCAGCTACACACTTCATTGCTAGGAGAGACAGAAGGGGTCTATGAAACTAACCAAACCCTGTCAAAAGGGATGACCCTATGGGTGAATGTGGCTCATTAACAGATCCCAGACATGAATTCCAACCTTAGCCTTTGAAAGAAAAAAGTGAAATCCATCCTTTTAAGTAAGTATACAAACCCTTCCCTGTTGCAATACTGCAAAGGGCAACTTGAAAGATGCCTTTCGCTGGGCTCTGTGAATTGGGGAACTAAAAGTCCCCCAATTTGGTATCTGTGCCTTTTGCTTTGAGTTATTCTATTACAACACCACCAGTTCCTGGAAAGAGAAGATTCACAGTTAAGTATCTTAAGTGGAAGGCAAACTTTCATTTCAAAGAGGCAATGCCTTCTTTTATTATCTTAAAGAAAACAACCAAAACCTCTGGAGATCACAGCCAACATGCTCCTCTTTCAATGGTAAAGTGATAACAATTTTCTGAAACTCCTCCAAGGACAAAGACTGAGAAAATATTCAACCAAGCCCATACTTGTGATTTGAGTCTGCTTTAACTATGCATACCTTTCTGGTTTCCTGCCTCTAGCTCCTCCTATTCAACCTAAAGCCAACGTTTATATTCTTGCAGAAAGCTGAAGGTGTACTGCAGTGCTATCATCCCATGGCTGCCATTTAATAAATTTCCTGTCTCTGTCCTTCACTATTTCCCTCTATTTGACATATGGGGCAAATGGCCAGACAAAACTTGATACTCCTAGACGTTGAGTGAGCCTGGGGTCTTAAAAACCCAGTTTTGATACTAGTGCAGTCAAAAATCAGACAACATTATGTTCTAACTATTTCACAAAATCACAAGGGTAATATAGAACATGAAGTTTTGCAGCATATTTTTCTTATTTTATCCTATTATATCTTAATATCTTAAGATCATAATAGTGCCTTGATCCCAAGCAGAGTAATGTTATATTCAGGAGTTAATCCTATCATTTTAGCAAGTGAATATTTAAGGCATCCTTTGGAAGACCCTTGTGAACATCTTCAATGGCTCTATTCCCTTCCTACTGCGTCAGCTTGTCAACTTCAGAGTTTATACTGCAGAGCCAGCCCTTTTCTTTATTGGGGAATTCTAAATCACAGCTATACAGAAAGCTTAAGCTAGAGAGTATTGTTTTGCAGAGCTAAACAAAGCTTGTCCCATATTTACATTGTTTTTTCATGCCTTTGAGAAAAAGCTGAAAGTTGCATCTTCAATAAAGCGCTAAAGTGGTTTTATATTTTAACAATGCCCACACTGCAAAGTTTTAGTCATGTTCAGTGTCATGAAATGTATCAGATACAGATAGTTGAAGTTAAAAATATCTTGCCAAGTGACAATTGTAGCTCATGGCAGGTACCAGTGAAAAGCCATTTAAACTTTTGAGATTTAGAAAACACTCAAATTTGAGTTCTACCCAGAACATTTTTAACATTTATATGACTTTTAAAGTCTTAATTACACTACAGTTTAGGAATGGTACAGACTTTTAGAAACAACTATTTTTTTTTTATTTGAGCCATCTACCTTTTACTTCAGTAGCATTTGTTGTGTTGTTGTTGTTGTTGTTGTTCGGTCATGGGGCCTGAACTCTGGGCCTGGGTGCTGTCCCTGGGCTCCTCAGGTCATGGCTAGATATTTTCTCTAGCCAAGTAGAGCCAGTTACATGATAGCAAATTTGCTAAACAAAAGTAATGACAAATGATTATTTTCTACAAAAGAAAATTCTATTAACTTTTTTTTTTTTTTTTTTTGTCGGTCGTGGGGCTTGAACTCTGGGCCTGGGCGTTGTCCCTCAGCTCTTCAGCTCAAGGCGAGCGCTCTACCACTTGAGCTACAGCACCACTTCCGGTTTTCTGGTGGTTTATTGGAGATAGGGGTTTCACGGTCTCTCCTGCCGGGGCTGGCTTTGAACCGCGATCCTCAGATCTCAGCCTCCTGAGTAGCTAGGATTACAGGCGTGAGCTACCAGCGCCGGGCTCTATTAACTTTTAAATAAGCAAATGTTTGGATTCAAGCTTATTTGGTAACCTGTGAGCAATTTTAGCCTAAAGTTATAGTGAATTGACCAAGTTACCGTGACTAGTTACAGCTGTGGGTTAAACTATTCAAATGTTTTTAGGAAAAAAATACTTATTATATCAGTTAACCTTATTAGATACTATAAAAGTTTAAGGCCAGAAAACTTTTTTTTACTTTATATATATGTGTGTGTCTGTGTGTATATATGTATATATATATATATATATACTGTAAAGATACTGTATTTATTTATACTATACATATACATATACTATACATATGTACTGTGTGTGTGTAAAGATACTGTACAAAAGGGTTACAGTTACATGAGTAAGGTAATGAATACATTTCTTATTGAGCATTTGTTTTTCCCCTACCATCCCTTCCCACCTCCCCAACTTCTTCCTCCCCCTCCAAAGCTGTAAATTTTTTTTTCAACATCGTGTCTTGTACATCTCATTGTTACAATGGGTCTAACTGTATCCTTGTTTCAACGTTTTGTTATTTCCCTTCCCCTCCCCAAATTAGAAAAATGTATATACAAGATGCAGGGCACCAGAATCAAATACAGTGAAAACAGGGGTTAGACAATGGGGGAAGAACATACAAAAGAACAAAAAAATCATACTGTACATTATAAGTACATTAAAAGCAACAGCAACAAAGATAAAATCGTTTGTGCCCCTATCTTGGGGTTCATTTCACTTAGCATCATTTTATATGGTCATACGTACATAGCTTTTGAGCTTTTCTGCTTGTCCTAGATATATATGAGTTATTCAAATAAGGGAAACCATGGCATTTACAAGAAATGTTTTGAAAGTAAACGAACTCTAAATGGAAGACACATATTGAAACACTCAATTTCCCCTTGACTGAAAAGGGCAATATGGTAGCTTTCCATGCTGTGAGATAAAACCTGAGATAAACAAGTTAAAAAGAGGATTTATTTTGACACATAACTTCAGACATTTTAATCCAAGGTCCTTTGGCTTCATTGCTTTCACACCTGTAATGAGGCAGAACATCATGGCAGAGAACACAAAGCAGAAGCTGTGCATCTCATTGTAGCTCAGAACAACAATTAACTAACTAGCTAACTAAATAAATAAATAGGAAATAACAAGGTCTCAATATTCCCTTCAAAGTCATGTCCTTAATGACCTACCTTCCTCCCCCTAGGCATGTCCCACAGGTTCCAGCACTATCCAGTATTGCACAGGCAAGGAACTAAGCATTTTTGAGGGAAATGTAAGATCCAAACAGTAGCAGACAGTCTGTTTAGATAGTCTGCTTGTTCTTTGGACTGGAGAGACCAAAAAAGCTGTAGACTTCATATGCCTGTGCTTCCCATGAAGAAATTAAATACTTGCTACATTCCCAAATTTATCAGCTTATCTAACCATGTCTGCTGAATGGAGTGGGATGAAACTCATCCATAGGGTGGACAAGGTGGTGTGGGAAAATGAGATGAGAACACACAAGAGTTCAATGAAATCTTCCATTTTTTTATTATTTGTACATTTATACTATCAGTAAGAGGAATGAGAAAGATTTTAGACAATCCTAATGTATTTGATACAGTAAGACCTGATTAGTCATGAAAAAAATTATATAAGGTTACCCATATAAAGTAGTTACCATGCATAAGACAGCAAAAGACTAATCAATTTGCACTGCCAATCTCTCTCCTCATTTATTATTTTCTGTAATAAAAGATCTCTTTTGATATGTAGGCTTGATATATATATATATATATATATGTATGTACATATATATCACATCTGTGTAATGTATGCACATTATAAAACCAAAAAGTGAACATTCATGCAAGTGTCACCCCAATCAAGAAATATCTTTACCTCTAATCATGTATCTCTGTTTATGCATTGTCCTGTGCTTCATTTTCAGCTCAGCCCCAGTCACTATCCTGAATTTTGTATTTACCATTCTTTGAATTTTATAGTTTTTGTCACAAATATATTTATGCACTCAAAATGAAGCATCCACATTTGTCTGATTAATTACATGTTATTGCATTTTATTTGTTTTCCTAACTGTATGTTTTCATTAATTCTTCATAAATCAGTCCAGTTTGCTTTTAAAATTTATCATTTTTATAGTAGAGAAACAACCATAATCTACCATAAGCTACCATGAGCTTTCATCTAATGGCTCTCAGGATATAAGTATATTTTCTCCATATAATAACTATGATAAAAATGTATGGATTGTTAATGAGTACCGAGCATTGTTACCTCCTTCTTTGTTTTTCCCCTATCATCCCTTCCTTTCCCACCACCCCAACTACCCCCTCGCTCCTCCCCCCTCCAAGTTGTAAAGTTCGTTTTTCAACATAGTGTATTGAACATCTCACTGTTTCATTGTTACAATGGGTCAACCTGTATACTTGTTTCAGCATTTTGTTATATCCCTTCCCCTCCCCAAATTAGAAAAATGTATATACAAGATGCAGGGTACTGGAATCAAATACAGTGAAAACAGGGGTTATACCATGGGGGAAGAACATACAAAAGAAACAAACAAATAACATAGTACATTTTAGATATGTTAAAAACAGCAACAAGAAAGAAAAAAACAAGTTGTGTCCCTATCTT
This sequence comes from Dipodomys spectabilis, assembly GCF_019054845.1. Lineage (NCBI taxonomy): Eukaryota > Metazoa > Chordata > Mammalia > Rodentia > Heteromyidae > Dipodomys > Dipodomys spectabilis. Next base: position 8,116,547 of record NW_024871113.1, read on the forward strand.
GGGGTTCATTTCGCTTAACATCATCTTATATGGTCATATGTACATAGCTTTTGATGTTACTCATGCAATTGTAACCCCTCTATGCACTAATTTTACAATAAAAAATATAAAAGTAGGATACTGAATGATCCATTTTAACAATGAGGTGTACAAAACAGTATGTTGAAAATGAACTTTACAACTTTGTGGGCAGGGGACAGGGGAGGGAGGAGTTAGGGAAGTGGAGAGGAAAAAGATGCTAGGGGAAATATAAAGGAGGGGCAACAATGTTCTATAGGAAATGAACTCATTGCCTTGCTCATGTAATCGTAACCCCTCTGTACAGTATCTTTACAATAAAAATATATTAAAAAAATTTTAGAAAGAAAAAAAATTATAGATTGTTTATATGCAAGTGTTCTGCCTTTGAAGGTAATGCTCAGAGGTTTTCCAATGGCTGCTACAATATTTTAAATGGCACTTGATTGTGAATGACAGAGAAAGATGGAGTTAATTGGTAACTGAAATGAACTGGTATCAAGTAGAAAAATCAAAGAAAAGACATGAAACAATAAACAACATAGCTACATCAATGTCAATTTATGCAGAAGACTTGCAATAGAAGTACAATTATTTTTTATCTGACCTCTAGAGATGAACATGTATTTTATATGAGATTTTACATGAGATTTATATGAATTATTGGTTTCTTTTCTCATCTACTATTCACTTAAAACTAAAACTTTCCCTCTGAACATTGCATTAGCAGAATCCCATGAGTTCTGATATTGCTTTTTATTATTATTTATTTTAAAATATCTTCAGCCTTTATTATAATTTGACCCTTTCTAAGAGGATAATTAAAAGACACTTTTGCTGGCCCTGTAAATTAACTAAAAGTTTGAACATTTGGCCCTGTAGTTTACATCTGTGCTCCTTGATCTGAGGTAGCTGGGACTGTTTTAATGATACGTATCATTCTCATCCCCTGCCCCCAATACTCCCAATTTAACTTGGGGCCAATGTCTGTACAGTAGAAAATGATTGAGGATGTACTCTAGTGTTTTCTTCCTGTGGCTACCAGTTAATAAAATTCCTTTCTCCTTACCATGTCTCTTTATTTGGCATTGGTAGGTGAGTGGCCAGACATAATTGGGACTCCTTGATTTGGGGCTTGGAGTCCAAAAACCTGGATTTACTTGGATACACAAGTTATTTTGAAACATATAACAATCTTCTAACATTTTTTATAAAATATTTAAATTTTTTGTGGTGACAAGGATCAACCCAAGGGTTTTAAACATGCTAAAAAAGGGCTCAATTCCAGCCCTCTTATTTCTTAATTTGTAACAATTTGAAAGTGGTGCTGTGGCTCAGTGGTAGAGTGCTAGCTTTAAGCTGAAGAGCTCAGGGACAGCGCCTAGGCCCAGAGTTCAGGCCCCACAACCAACAACAGCAGCAACAACAAAAAAAAAAGCTAACAATTTTACTAAGATAAGAGTATGAAATAACCACTGTACAATTTATTGTAACTTCCTTTACAGTCCATATATATATATATATCCCATATATATACATAGATATGATTTTATATATGATTTTTATTAAGCTCCATGTAAATTTAATAGAATATATGAAATTCAGATGTTAAGCACTGTATTCTAGTAGTATGGTTCAAATACATACATATACACACATAGAAAAGTGTTAATCTTATTCTAAATTTCTATACTTCTACTGATTTTTTTCTCTTGCTAAGTATTTGCTGATATAAGTATTAAATTATTCTATGCATATTTATTTTCTATTAGTTTTTCATATTTTCTAACTGAGTCTGTAGTACCAGGTGGAAGACCCCCCCAAAGACCACCAGGGAGCCGTCGCCAATGTAAATGCCAATGTAAACCCTTCCTACTGCAGCAGGTTGGAAATTGTGAGCCCGGACCTCTTGTCCAGCAGGGTTTTTATAGGGAATGTGAGGCCGAGGGAGGGGTTATTACAGCATTGGTTGTGTGGGGTTATGTAATTGGTTGGTGATTCGTGGGTGAATCTTGTCTTAAAGTCATTGGTTGGGACATGATCATTTCTAGTAAGGGCAGGAGCTTTCCAACTTAGGGGCTACAGGATAGTTTGAAGCATATATAGCAAAGATGTCATTGGTAGGGGTAAGCAGGTAAGCAGGGCCAGCTACAGGAATGCTGATTCATTTCCGTGTCCTAAATTGCTTCCCGTCAGGGTTGGGGTGACCTATCAGGGCGTCTGACCTCTTAGACTGTGCTGATACTGTTACATTGTCTTGGAGCAGGCTTTAACATTTATCCTCCAGTAAACAGATGACAGATGTTTTCCTTATAGTTTCATTACTGTCGAACTTATTTTTAGTCTCTCAAGTCCTTTTTCCATTTTCCTGACCATATCTACCATCTTACTCTTTCTGCTGTTTATTGTCCTTACCTGTTGAGTTGGTCTATGTCAGGCTGAATCCAGCCACAACTAATTCTTTACATATTTTCTGTAGTATATTGTGTGAGCAGAACTAAACAAACAGCTATGATCTATTTAACCATAAAATGCTACTCTGACAAATGAAAACATTTTACGAAAATTCTCCAATGCATAAAACCTTAAGAAAGCAGAACATATTGAGTACATATGTATATGTAAGTAACAGAGAACTTCTACTTAGAATTCTTAAAATAGGTAAGTTAAAAACAAAGAAAGAAAAGGAAATCAACCTTCCCAAATAAAACAAAAGCCAGGTGCTGGTGGCTCACACCTGTAATCCTAGTTACTCAAGAGGCTGAGATTTGAGGATTGCAGTTCAAAGCCAAACCAGGCTGAAAATTCACCATGTGTTTCTTATCTCCAATTAAGCACCAGAAAAACAGAAGTTGCACTGGGGCTCAAAGTGGTAGAGTACTAGCCTTGAGCAAAAGAGCTCAGTGACAGCACCTAGGCTCTGAGTTCAAGCCCCATGACCAATTAAAAAAAAAAGAGAGAAAATTTAAAAATAGTTGTTTCATGAATGAGGATACTCGTGACCGATAAGCATATTTAATATGAATATTTGAAAGACCCATATTAAAACTATAATTCAATACAGCCCATCTACTAGGGTGTCTAAAAAATTCTGTGTCAGAAAATAACACCATGGAACAAAGTTAAATGTTACTGGTAGGAAAATAAATTGGTATAATCACTTTGAGAATTTTTGGGCAATAGTTACTCAAATCAAATGCACCTTATGATCTACTAATTTCGCACATGTTACCAAGAGCAAGTCATTCAGTTTCTCACAAAACCATATGGACAAGAATCTTCTTAATGGCATTACTTACAATTGTGCAGAACTAAAGCCTACCCCTAGTTGGATACTGGTAGCTCGTGTAATTTTGAGTTATTAAGGAGGCTGAGACCTGAAAAATCACAGTCCCAAGCTGGCCAAAACAGAAAATTGGGTGAGATTCCTTGTCTACTTAACTAGCAAAATGGAGGCATGGCTCACGTGGTAGAAAACCAGACATGAAAAAGCCAAATAAGAGCATAAAGTCCTGGTACTGGAGCCGTTAATAACGCCTTGGGGCCTACCGATATCCTGTTTGACAACATTGATGGCGTCTTCTGGAGATTCCCCACCTATGACCATTTGCAAGATATATTTTGAGGTTTTGGTGCCTAGCAACCCTATGGACCTGCTGATGTTAATTACCCTGCTCAGTGAGCTATATATACTGCCATGTAAAAAATAAAGTTGGAAATCTTGATCAGAACCCTGTCTTGGTCTCCTTCCTCGTGTCTGGTTTGTCTCTCATTCAGGTCAGTTCCTCTTTGAGACCTCGTTGACCGACCCCCACGGGCCAGTGCATACATACACCCAGAAGAATTGTTTCAAAGAACTTTAGCCAAATGACCATTAACAGAATTAATAAATTATACTGTTATTCCATATTGGAAAGCACAAGAAGGAATAAAACACAAATGTGGTTTCATTCCTTACAAAAAGAATAAAAATGTATTACAAAAAGTTCACAACCAAGCTGCATTAATGAGTGCTGTTAGAATAGGGAAAGTGACTTTTTTTTGGAGGATGTGGTGGCTTAGAGGGTGTACAGGGAGTGTTTAGGTATCAGTAGGGTCATGATTCTTCATCTCAGTTCTGGCTACAAACAATGTTAGTTTATGAGAATTCACCTGTCTATATACCATGACTTGTGAACATTTTTCTATTACTTTATCCTTCAACAGACCTTAATGTTACAGATATTGAAGTCAAGTACAATTATAGACTTGGTCATATATGATTAAGATGGGAAAAAAAACCTGTGTTTTTACAATGCAACAGATTGTACTTTTATTTTCTCTGAAGCAAACTGTCATATTTAATATAATTCAAAGTTGAATATTAACATAAATGCTTGTCTAACTAAATTTCCCCCTCCCTCGTGTATTTAATTGACTATATTATCAAACTATAAATATTTTAAATAAGAAATCATATGTTCAAGATGGAAAGAATAATTTTTTCATTGTTTCTTCTTTCTAAGGAATTGTCAAGAAGGAAAAAAGTAAAATACAAATAAAATTATGGATGGAAAAAATACTAATACCACTGTAATTGTTGAATATATCTTTGAGTGTTCCCCAAAAGTACATCTCACTATATTTGAATCATTTATAAAATTTTGTGTGCACAAATGGTAGATGCTATACTCAGAAATATTCAACAATGAAAGGAATTGTGTGAGAGAATATTCCCAACTCATAGTATTTAGGAAAATTATTTCTTTGAAGGAAGTGGTTTTATTGATTGATCAGAAAACAAAACTGCAACATATATAACTCTTACTCCTTTTTGGATATCACACAAATGTATGTGGCTTTAATGAATGTAAATTAGTTGGACAGTAAAAAGAAAAAGGTACTGAACAAAATTATACATTTTTGCAAAAGTCTATGAACTGAATGTTAAGGAATTTTACCAAAGAACTCTCTATTCTCATATTACTTACAAATTTATGTAATGCATATTGCATTTTATTTTACATCATCTACAAAGCAAATTTCAACCTACTAACGAGCATGTTCATTTAATTTCACATCCTTTGTTCTCTCTTTTTTATATTCTTTATTGTTTTGTTTTGAGGTGGTTTTTGTTTTATTTTGTTTTGTTTTGTTTTTTGGTCGGTTGTGGTGCTTGAACTCTGGGCCTGAGCACTGTCCCTCAGCTCTTCAGCTTAAGGCTAGCACTCTACCACTTAAACCACAGCGCCACCTCCAGCTTTTTCTGCTTATGTGGTGCTGAGGAAATCGAACCCGAGTCTCATGCATGCGAGGCAACCACTCTACCACTGAACCACGTTCCCAGCCCAGTTTTTGGTTTTTATTTGAGAAGAGTCTTACTATCTAACTCTGGCTGGTCTCAAACTCATCATCCTATGGCCTCTACTTCCCAGGTTCTAGGATTTTAGTTTTGTGCTAATATGTCTAGCTCTTGTTTTATCCTACTGCCTGCTTTAGAGTAAGAATAAACTTTCATCACCACCAAGCTTTACCATAAATTCCTTCATATCTAACCCCTCATAGCTCTCCAAACCTTGGTAACTACTAATTCTTTACCATCACTACAGTGTGCATATTTAAAATACCTGCACTCCTCTATGGGGGGGGTGGGGGGGAAGAGGGACAGCCCTTCCTCCCTGTAGGGCAAAGGTCCTGCACCCCGTGGCAGGCTCAGATGATGTTTTTCAGGAAATGCCATTCGTGCTCCTCCTAATTAATTGTGTAGAACTATGCCTCAAGATTCCTTTTGTGTTTTTTAAATAGACCCCCCACTTGCACCTTGCTTCCTCTTTTGTTAGCCTAAATGAAAGGTTGCCAATCCTCCATATCTCCCAAGAGTTTGTTTACCTTCAAGGTCCTCTTCCTGTCCTGGGGTTGGCCCCTGACTACAGTCTTACCTTCTATGCCCCTATGCCCTATATAAGTGTATGATGTTTTAATAAACTATGTCTATACCCACATGGTATGGTCCCTTTCTGCCTATCAGACACTGAGTTCGTGGGTCTCACTGTGTGAACAGTAACACAGTTGATAAGAGTTGATAAAGCAAGGTTGGTGACTATTTTCACACAAGTATTTTTGTACACTTGTCACTTGAATAAATATCCAGGAAGAGCTTACTGTGACATATAGTATAAATGTACCTATAATTTTGTAATAGACCACCAAAACATGTTGCAAAATTTACACTGTTTACACACCAGCAAATATGTGTTCTGCAAGTATTTTCTCTCAGGCTGTAGACTGATTTTTAATTTTTCTTAGTTTTCTCTTCTAGAATCTCACTGATTTATCAATTCAGCAAATATGTTAGCTGCTTACTGCCCCGGCCTGCGGGGTCAGTCAACAAGGGCTCGAAGAGGAACTGACCTGAATGAGAGACAAACCAGACACGAAGAAGGAGACCAAGACAGGGTTCTGATCAAGGTCTGTTTATTGAACTTACAAGCAGGCTTATATACTATAAATGAACGAGGAAGTGGTTGCAACATATTGGTAACACAGTTTTTTACAAAAAAATGCAAGCAGCTGGGAGGAGTAAGTGAAAGATCAGTATCTATCTTTAAGATAAATCTAAGCCACAGGGAGGTCTGTTACAAAATTCCTTTATCGATATGCTATGAGCTGACAATTGGCTTTGTGGGTAAGCAATAACTTTAGCAAACGATAGCTTTAGGAAAAGTTTTACAATGGTCTCCGGCAGCTTACTATATGCCTTAGCACAAGAAAATTCTTTAGGAAAGAGAATAAGGACTAAGATGAATTAAGGATGGGGAATAACAGGAAACAAGGATGAACATTATAAAGCTATGTAATAGGCACATTTGAAACTGTTTTAATAAAAACCATTATTTTATACAGTTAATATACATTAATAAAACACAGCTAGAATCTTCCAGGCATAGTGGCTGTTTCTTTTAACCCCAGCTACTTAGGAGGTAGAGATAAGGAGAATTATACTTCAAAGGCAGTCTGAGGAAATAGTTATGAGACCCCATAGCTGGTTGAAATGCAATGTTTACATTTCACAGTCCAAAACCAACCTGAATGTAAACATGAAGAGCTATCCCCAAAATAACTAACAAAAGGGCTAAAGATATGGTTCAACTGATGGAATACTGCCATGAAAAAGAAAAAAGCTGAACGAAAGGATTTTTCCAAAAAGAAATGATAAAGGTCTGAGAGGTAAATATTCTTATTCTGATATAAACATCATACAATGTATACATAGACTGAAATACTATGTTACTCTGTGAATACATATAATTTTTTAATCCTTTTTCTCTTTCTCAGAATGACTTTGGGTTTCCTTCTAATATAGTTTCCCTAGGAATGGAAATGCCAGCTTTGTTATCAATCAACACAGCTTATGGAAAAATGATTTGTAATTAGAAACATGATCAGAGTCAAACAAAACAGAGTCACCATAAACACTAAAGAGCTGTAGAACTGATCTTACAATAAGTGTGTTCATTCATTCCCTTACAGCTTACTAGAACTTACTCATGGGATGATCATAACTCATATTATGAGGTGCAGATCTTCTAAGCAAAAGTGGAACCTGAATCCAACTGCCTCTGGAAGAAGAGGATCCTGGAATGGTTGGGGGACCCCTGCTGGATGCAGCCTCATGCATCTTATATCTGTGATGTTGGTGCCACCACAGTACTACTAGGGTAACTGGTGAGGCAAACCTAAGAACCTTGCTGCGCGTCACCCTGAGTAAGTGACTTCCCTTCCTAGACATTGTAAGAAGAAAGGTGAATGGCCAAAATCAAGATGCTCTTTGGCTCAATTTTAACATCCTAGCATGAAGGCACAGACAATAGATTTGCAGTCTTCTCAGGTAGCAGCGTTACACTGAAAATGAAAATGCATGTGGGAAACAGAGAAGAGTTGTGAAGAGAAGATGACATTCTATAGTTAGTGTTCAGAGGGCTTTGTGATAAAGCAACATTTTCAAGAGCGTTCAGGGAAGCAAGGCAACAATTCAGATAGATATCCATAAGCGAACTTTCTAAGTAAAGGAAGTACCAGATGCAATAATCCTTAGCATAAATATGTGTAGTATATCCAGCAATTAGCAAAGGGGCTAATCTGAATCAGCAAAAACTCATAAGATATGAAATCATAACAAGCTCATGGAAGGTCACGTCTTACCGAGCCTTTCAAGCCACCAAAATAAATAGGAGGCTTTGGGGGTTCTAAGCAGCGGTATAACGGGGGCTGCTGTACAAAGAGCCAGCTGTGAGGACAAGTGTAGAAGTAGGAAAACAGCTGTTTCAATAACCCAAATGGCAGATGGTAGAGACCACAGCTAGAATGCTACACTGCAAGTGGTAAGAAGCAATCAGAAGCAAGATTTGGTGTAAAGGTTGAATTTTGTTCCTGGATTGACTTTCTGGTATAAAGAAAAAGAAAACAAAAGTCAAGGTTAATGTTAAAACTCACAGTTTATTCATTCAGAGAAAAATATTGCTGTGAGTTGAAATGAGAATTTAAATGGGACCTGAAGGGGAATTTGGAGGGACTATTGAATAATTTTTACAATGCCATAATTTTTAAAATGCCAATTATAATCCAACTGAAGAAACTGCATAGACATTCAGATATAAGAAATAAGGGTGTAAACTTAGAAGTCATTCATTAGGATATAGAAAAATTTGAAGCCAGAGAAGAAGCGTAAGGGCTGAGCCCAGATACTTAGCAACTCACTTAGTTGAGCATAAAATTCCAATGGATTTATAGATGATTTAGTTCTAATTCTTCTTAAGCAGTCCATGATTTTCCAAGAAAGTGGTAGGACCCACAGGGCCTGATACAAGAATGCACAGAAGGTACAAACAGTTCACTTCGTATATGGGCCACTAAGAAAGAAGTAACTGAAAAATGCAAGGATCTCGAAAAGTTTTTCCTCAATTTACTAAAAAGGGAAAAAACACCCTTTGTTCTAGAATGTTAACATTCCTGCAAGTTTTATCCCACATAAAAATAGACTGTTATTCAAGACAAAACATTTTACACAAAAGTCACTTTTATTATCTCTATCACCTGTTGTGAAACACAAAATAAAGTGGTGTCACTGTGACCAAGGATTTGATTTATATTCTTTGGGGAGATGATCCAAGGGAAAACTGCATATAGCCAATATATTTTAAGTCAATAGTAAAGAGGGAAAGGTTTTAGGGGATGTGAAGAAATTGCTTCTTGAGCTTGCCTGCGTAAATTAAAACATCATTGAGATTCCATCTCACCCCAGTCACAGAATGGCCATCATAAAAAAAAAAAGTTTTTACGGTCAGATAAATTGATGTAAGGTGAAATGAACCCCAAGATAAGGACTCAAATATTTTTTTCTTTATTGCAATTTTTGTTTCTAACATATTTATAAGATGATTCTTTGTTGCTTTGTATGTCCCTCCCCCACAGTATAACCTGTTTTCACTGTATTTGATGTTGGTATAATTTGGGGAGCGGAAGGGAAAAAACCAATTGTTTAAATAGGGATACAGGTGGACCCATTGCAACAAGATGTTATGTTGAAAAACGAACTTTACAACTTTGGCATGGGGCCGGAGGAGGGGGAGGGAGATAGGAAGGGATGGCAAGGGATGGGAAGGAGAAACAAAGGAGGCAACAATGCTTGCTAAGAAATGTAGTCATTACCTTGCTCATGTAATTGTAACCCCTCTTTACGGTATTTTCACAATTAAAAACAAAAAGTTTCTAAGCCACTGGTGAGAATGTAGAAGAAAAGAAACCCTTTATTCACTGTTAGTAGGAATGTAAATTAATGTAGCCACTCAAAAATTAAAAATAGAACTGACTTGCTGGGTGTTGGTAGCTCACACATCCTAGAAACTCAGAAGACTGAGACCTGAGGATCGCCGTTCAAAGCCAACCAAGTCAGGAAACTCCATGAGACTCTTGTCTTCAATTAACTCCCAGAACTTTGGAAATGGAGCTGTGACTCAAAGTGGCAGAACCCTAGCCTGCTCAGAACAGTGCCCAGGCCCAGAATTTAATCCCCCCCCCCCACACACACACACACTAGAACTGACTTATGATTGTCTGATCCTGCTATATCAGTCCTGGGCATATACCCAAAGGAATCCAAATCATTATACAGTAAAGACATCTGAATGGCCAGGTTTATTATGGCTATTCACAAGTGCCAAATTATGAATCAGCTTGGTAGCCATCAATGAATGGTTAAAGAATATCATTCGACAATAAAGAACCACAAATTTAAGTTATCTGAAAAAAATGGATAAAACTAAATATAATCATGTTAAGTAAAAAACAAGAGAGGAAAACAAATTGTACATGTTTTCTCTTATATGTAAAGTCCGGCTTACAAAAACTTGAAAAGAGAACTATTTGGGAATGGGAATGGGACTAGTGGGAGGTAGAAGAGGAACAAAAGGATAATAGGAAGTTAGTATGATCAAAGGATATTATGCATATGTATGAATGTCATGATAAAACCCATTATAATGCCTCCTCCAAAAAAACACAGTGGAGAACAAAAGCATTTAATACATTATGATTTGCACCCTTTGCAATTCAAATAAAAATGACACTAAATAAAGATATATACATATGTGCTTGTGTTCTTTTAAAACAAAATGTATATGTATGAGGCGATTTATATAGTTGTTTCATAAATCACAATATTATTTTTGAGCATCTTTATTTTCAAAATGCTTTAAGTACCTGATTACTTAGCCTATTACACAAATTAATGCTATTCAACGAGTGAATTTGAGTGTCATGTCTGAGTGTTAGTTTGTCTCTTTGCTGCATTTTCCCCTTTGCGCTTCTTTAGCATTCTGTAAATATATTCATGCATGTCACTAGTCAGAGAGCTAAGGGATAGTTCTTATCATCCTGCTCTATGACAATAACTGTCTGCAATTTAAAAGGTACAGCGTGTGTTACAAGAGAGGAAAAGTAACCTTAAAATTGTTGATTTTAACAATGAGATTAAATTATTGAGTGATGATATATTCAGATTCATGTAGGAATTTATACACAGGTTTGTTATCTGTTCCTTTTCTAGAATGTCAAACATCTTGCTCTTATTTCCTTATTTTCAACATAATTATTTTACAGTATCCCTGAAGATATCTTATATCTCCTTTGTGCATAGTTATTTTATTCATTAAAACTAGATCAAATGGCAGATACAGAATTATGTTACACCGTTTGCTTGTGAAAGTGACTTCAGCTTTGCTTGCTTTTCTAAGAAGTACCCTTGTCTTACAACCAAATGTGTATATGATTTTTTAAGGGCAAGGTCTTTTAATTTTGAAGCATATAAAATCTTTGTAAAAACCTCATTCTTTTTGTTCTCCTCTGAGCCAGAATTAGAATAGGATTTGGACAGACTCAAAATACAACCATCCCATGAAACAGTTTTCATATTTCTTAAATTATCATTCAAGGATACATACTCATAGATATATACTAGTTTGGTGTAGTTATCATATGGAAACATTTTTAATTCGTTCTGGTATATGTGGCCAGTAAAGTTGCACACCAGAACTAGCACACCCCATTCTCTCTGCCATATGCTGCCTGTTGTGATTTACACCCAGAACAAAGTATCCCCAGGCGTCTTTCTCTTTCTGAAATTAGTTGTTATTCTCAAAAGGCAAAGATCTTTTTTTTCTTTGTAAAATTCATGCATAAAGTCAAAGTCTTTTGAAGTTAAACCTAGTAAAATTTTTAATGAGAAATTTAATTTGGTGACTAACATTACACAAAGGGAAGAATCCTCTTTAATAGGATTTTAATACATTTGTTTTATATATATATGTCCTATAGTTATATAGCATATATAGTATACATAGTTTATACTATATAGTATATAGTCTATACTATATAACTAGGTGGACTCTATAGTATATGATGTATACACTATATAGTTTACCACCTTATCCATTGTGAAACAACTTTTTTCTTTACATCAGATAATTTTAATATTCTTTTTAAAATTTTATTTCATTGTAAAGATGCTGTACAGGGGGTTACAGTTACATGAGTAAGGGAATGAGTGCATTTCTTGTTGAATATTTTACTCACTCCTTTGTTTTTCTCCTACTATCCCTTTCTTCCCCCACCTCTGCCAGTCCTCCCCCCCCACTAGAAGTTGTAAAATTGTAAAGCTCGTTTACAACATAGTGTCTTGTGAATATCATTGTTGTAATGGGTTATCCTATGTCCTTGTTTTAGAATTTGGTTATTCCCCTTGCCCTCCCCAAATTAGATAAATGTATATACAAGATGCAGGGTACCAAAATCAAATATGGTGACAACAGGGGATATACCATATGGGGAAAACATACAAAAGAAATCAGATAACACATTAAAAACAACAACAAAGAAAAACCTCTTGTGTCTATATCTTGGGGTTCATTTCATTTAGCATCAAATATTCTTTTTTGGTTTTAAATCATATTTATCAAGGAATTTAAACTGCACAGTTGGATATGTTTTAACATAAATACATTTTCCAGAAGCCATTACAACAATTAGCATAAAAAATGTGTTTTTCAGTGTTGGAAAAACAACTCAGTGGAAGACTGACTCCCTAGCACAAAAAAGCCCTAGATTCCAAGTTGGGCACCAAATATTTTTATAAGAAGACTATGATGATAACTAATATGATGATGACAGCACCCCTTCTCTAATGTTCCCTCTTATTTCATCCCAGTGGCCTTTTCTTTATCCTCAGGCAAGCAAAGATCTGTTTTGGGTGATAGATTACTCTATGTTTACTAGAATTTTACATAAATGGCATCACACTATGCAGCTTCCTTTTATCTGCATTCTTTTCATTCAGAATAACAACCTTGTAATATCCACTTGTATACCCCAGTGCACCTTTCCTTCCCATAGTTGGTGTTGCTCTATTGCATGGAGATAACTCCATTCGTTCATACATTAACCTGATTATGAAAATGTGGGCTGCTCCTAATTTTTTTTCTATTACAAGTAAAGCTGCTACGACTATTGTGTACAAATATTTGCATGGATATGTTTTCATAATCCTGAGAACTCCAGTTGATCCACATTTATCAACAAATGGTATGTGCTGTCCATTTTATCATAACAATCCCACCAGATAAACAGCAACTTCTCAGTGTGGCTTTTGTTTGTTTTGCTTTGTTTTGTTTTTGTGCCAGTCCTAGGGTTTGAACTCAGGATCTAGGAACTTGCCTTGAGCGTTTTATTGCTCAAAGCTAGTGCTCTACCACTTGAACCACAGCTACACTACCAGATTTTTGCTGGCTAATAGGAGATAAGAGTCTCAAGGACTTCCCTGCCCAGGCTGGTTTTAAATCTTGGTCCTCAGATCTCAGTCTTGTGAGTAACTAAGATTACAGTAGTGACCCACATAATCATTAGTAATTCATGTATACTTGCCATCCACAAATGTGAAATGACTGTTAAATCCTTTGCCTACTTTGATGAAAGGATTTGTTTTCTTATTACATGCACAGTTTTTTTGTTGCTGTTATTGTTGTTGTTGGTGGTGGTGGTGGTGGTGGTGGTCATGGGGCTTGAACTCAAGGCCTGGGCTCTGTCCCCGAGCTTCTTTGCTCAAAGCTAGTGATCTACCACTTCCAGTTTTTGAGTGGTTAATTCGAGTTGAATCTCATGGGGACTTCTTTGCCTGGGCTGGCTTCAAACTGCGATCCTTAGATCTCAGCCTCCTGAGTAGCTAGGATTACAGGCAGGAGCCACCAATGCCTAGCATATGAAAATCATTTTTACATAGTTTTTCATGTTTTATCAGAAATGTTTTCTAAGTAGTTTTCCAGTCTGTGGCTTAGTCTTTCATTCTACCAACAGTATTTTTTGGAGATCAGAATTTCTCAACTATGATGAAGTCCAATTATTAATTAATTCCTTTATGGATTTTAGATGTAATATTTGGTGACATTCCTGATGTCATATCATAGAAATGAAAGATTCTACAATTTCCTACTATAATTTCTATGGACTTAGGTATTATACTTAGATCAATTTTGGTTATTGTGCTGGGGAGAGAAATGGTTCATTTACATGTGAATATCCAATTGTTTCATCACTATTACTGAAAAGACTATTCTTTCTCTACGGAAATTTCCTTAGCACTTTTAATAAAACTCAATCATACATATGTAAGTCTATTTTTGGATTCTTTTTGTGTTCTAGCCACCTATTTCTGCATTTTTAACTATCTCAATACTTTCTTAGTACAGATTATGAAAAGATTTAATTGAAATTAAGTAGCATATGTCTTATCCTTTTTCATCCTGGTTTGAATGTAAATCTTCTACATTTTAAGATAAATTTTAGAATCAGTTTATCATTTTTTTATAAAAATGACTGTTAGGATTTTGGTTGAAAAGTCTATAAAACTCTGTCTCCAAACTAACCAGAGAAAGCAGAGCTGGAGGTGTTACAGTTACAGTCTAGCTCAATGACAAACAACTAGGGATTAATGGACAAAAGAAAACTAAGGAGGGGCTGGGAAGGTGGCTCAGTGGTAGAGTGCTTGCCTTGCATGCATGAGGCCCTGGGTTTGATTTCTCAGCACCATATAAGCAAAAAGAAAAAAGCCGGAAGTGGCGCTGTGGCTCAAGTGGTAGAGCGCTAGCCTTGAGCTGAAGAGCTGAGGGACAGTGCTCAGGCCCAGAGTTCAGGCCCCACAACCGGACCCAAAAAAAAAAAAAAAAAAGAAAAGAAAACTAGGAAGGAGTAAAGAACCAGAAATAAAGGAAAACAGGTTGAGGTGAAACTAGAAGAAAGATTAAGAGATACAATGAAAAATAGAAAAGGAAAAAGTAAGAGTAAAGGAATGTAGAGAAAGAAAGGAAGAGCAGGAAGAAAATTAATATCTAAATTCAGAGAAAGAAAAAAATGAGAAAAAAACTAAAAAAAAGAAAAAAACTTATGAAATTATATATGTGTACAATAGTACTAAAATTAGATACTAATTGAGAAATAGAAAATTGAGTAATCAAAATATAGCCTGATTAAGTATGCACAGAATTAAGGAGGAAGCCTGGTAATCACCATAGGCTGGGCTTCATTATATTTCTTAGTCTTTCTTCTAATTTCACCTCAACTTGTTTTCCTTTATTTCTGGTTCTTCACTCCTTAGTTTTCATTAGTCCATTAATCCCTAGTTATTTGTCATTGAGCTAGACTGTAACTGTATCCATTTTGACTGTGTCAAAGTGGCTCATCATGTTATCCTTTTGGTTCAAATTGCTTTAAAGCTCATGACAGATTTGTTCACTGATTGCAACTATATATAATCTCAACTCTTGAATCATAATACCCCTCCCCTAATGAAGAAAAGGAGAGATAGATAGGGGACTACCTATTTATGATTTTGAACCTCTAAAATCAGTGCAATCACAGGGGCCCATATCCTAAATTCAGCCAACAACAAATGCTGGTGGAGATGTGGAGCAAGAGGAACCCTATTGGATTGCTGGTAGGAATGTACACTAATACAACCACTTTGGCAAGCAGTCTGGAGGTACCTCAGAAAGCTAAATATAGACCTCCTTTACGACTCAGCCATACCATCCTAGGCATCTACCCTGAGCAACAGGAATCAAGATACAAGGATATATGCGCCTCCATGTTCATTGCAGCACTGTTCATAATAGGCAAGATATGGAAACAACCCAAATGCCCCACTACAGTTGAATGGATTCGAAAGTTGTGGTACCTGAATAGAATGGAATATTATGCAGCCATTAGAAATAATGGCATTCACGGGAAATGGATGGAACTAGAAAAAAAATCATTTTGAATGAGGTAAGCCAAGAGCACAGAGATAAATGACATGGTCTCCCTGATATGTGCATGTTAAATCCAAAATGCAAGGAGATATGACAAAGTAAACAGGACTCAAGAAACAAAGGATCTCCACTCAATTTGTCATATCATTTTGATATGGTGAAGGAAGTAAAGATGGAATATAATATCTGATAATGAACGATTTTAAGATATAAATGTAAGTGTGATGTGGATAAGACTTCCCTGGTAACTAGCTATGTTAGCTAGTAACTGTAACTGTAACTCTGTAACTCTGTAACCCTGTAACTCTGTAACTTGGCTTCTGCTGTTTTCTGAGCAATGTGAGACCTAACCCAGTGGAACCATCATCACCCTTTGTTCTATTCCCTTGCTTCCCACTAGCAAAACCTTGGCAGGAAATTTAAACTTAAGGTGTGCATTTCCTGTGACAATCATTGGCTAAAACCAACACCCAGCCTCCCCCTTCCCCACCCTAGCTCAAAATGCTTAAAAGTCACTCAATAAAATCTTTTACATTTTCACTGTGGACTGAGTGGTCTCACTATACCTCCCCACTACAATTTCTAAGTGACTTCATGTTCTTGAACACATATATGGTGTGTGTGTGTGTGTGTGTGTGTGTGTGTGTGTCCACATCTAAGGGAAGCTAGGAAGATGACACAGAATCAGAGGAAAATGGAAAAATATACAACAGAGGGGCCCATCAACTGCATTGGACATTGATGAAAATGAACTAAGCAACTCAAGGGCGATGCTGGGAGGGAGGGAATGAGAGAGAAAGAGGGAACAGCTTATATCAAGCAAAATGAAAGAAATATACATATCACCCAAGGTGGAAGAAATTGTTGTATTGTCAAATCTCCAAATGGGCAGAACATGCCATAGAAACACAAGAAAAATGGCAAGTCAAAGAACCTCAATTCCAAAAAATAAAAAAAATGAACCTTAATTCTCATTCAAAATAAACAGACAACAGAGCAACCAATGTAAAACCTAGAGGACAGTTCTCAAAATGTTCTCCAAACACTACTGGTAAACGTGCTGAATGAAAATATTGAAAGTTTGCATATCACTATGCATGAGCATGATGAAGGCTAAGTAAAGTTTCATAGAGGATTTTATGGATTCCACAAACAGAAAGCTGAATGGATTCCAGCACAAGGAATGGGAGTCCAATGAAAATATAACCACTCAGCTAAAGGATTTGAGAAGGAACACTGATAATCAAATGCAGTAAGTAAAGAAGTCCATATAAGATCTAAAACAAAGTTTCAACAAAAACACTGAAGCCATCAAAACTGACCAGTAGAAGGAAGGGAAATAAAAAAGTAGTCTTGGTAGTAGATCAGAATCTCTGGAATTGAAGATAGTCTAGACTTTATAGAGAAAGAACAAAAACATTTCAAAACAAATCCAAGAAACAAGACACATCTCTATAAGAGATACAATACATACTGTCTTGTACAGCTCATTGTAACAATGGGTCATCCTGTATCTTTATTTCAGCATTGTATTATTTCCCTTCCCCTCCTCAAATTAGAAAAATCTATATACAAGATGCAGGGCACGGGAATCAAATATAGTGACAACAGGGGTTGTACCATGGGGGAAGAACATACAAAGAAACAAAAAAAAGTTGAAAACAAACTTTACAACTTTGCAGGGAGGGGGAGATGTGGGAGAGGGGAGGGAGGAGTTGGGGAGGTGAGGGAAAGGGATGGTAGGGTAAAAGTAAAGGAGGGTATAACAATGCTCAATAGGAAATGGACTTATTACCTTGCTCATGTAACTGTAACCCCTCTGTACAGTATCGTTACAATAAAAAATATGCATTAAGAAAAGAAAAAAAAGAATTATAGGAATGCTTTACAATTTTAAAAAAAGAGATATAATACACAATCAGAAAGCCTATTTTTAAGCTAATAGGTATTGAGGGTGGAGTAAAGAAAAAAGCTAAAGAAATAGGAAATATATTTAATAAAATCCTGCCAGAGAATTTCCCCAACTTCCAAAAGAAGAGGCCTATTCAGCTTCAAGAAGTCTTTATAACCCCAAACAGACCAAACCAGAGCAGGACATCCCACCACAACATTGTAATTTACACAGGATCAATAGAGACTAAGGAAAGGATCCTTAAAGCTGACAATCACCTATAAAGGACAACCAATCAGAATACCTAAAGATTTCTCAGCAGAGACCATGAAAACAAACAACTATCAACCAAGAATAGTGTACCCAGATAAGTTCTCATTCATAACTGACAAATGAAGACCTTCCACAGAAAGGAAAAATTGAAACATACTTCCACCAAACCAGCATTACAGAAAATATTCAAAGATGTTCTACACATAGAAAACCAACAAGATGGGCTGGGAAGGTGGCGCTGTGGTAGAGCGCATGCCTTGCATGCATGAGGCCCTGGGCTCGATTCCCCAGAACCACATAAGCAAAAAGGAAAAAACTGGAAGTGATGCTGTGGCTCAAGTGGTAGAGCGCTAGCCTTGACCTAAAGAGCTGAGGGACAGCACCCAGGCCCAGAGTTCAGGCTCATGACCGGACCCCCCCCCAAAAAAAAAGAAAAAGAAAAAAGAAAACCAACAAGATCACAATATTGGCAGAGAAACGGCCCCAATAATTATAGTAAGAATTGACAAGGTAGAACCCCTAAGAAGGTCGATATATGGCAGGAACAACCAAACACCTCTCAATCCGAACTCTCAATATCAATGGACGTAATGCTCCAATTACGTGATGAAATAAAAAATGAAAGAGTGATGAAATAAAAAAACAAGAGTATCTTCTGTCTTCAAGAGACAAATCTTGCCTACAAAAAAACAAAAAACAAAACACCAGATTCTGGAAGTGAAAGGCTGGAATAAAACATATCAAATAAATGGCACCTATAAGCAGGCCAGTGTTACAATTCTAATACTAGATAAAACAGACTTCAAATTAAAATTTATGAGAAGAGATAAAGAAAGACATTATGTACTATATACTAATAAAGGAATCTTTTCTACTGGAGGATATAACAATTCTAATTATCTATATACCAAATGCCAGAGCACCCAAATTCATCAAACAAACACTACTTACCCTAAAATCACACATAGACCCAAACAAAATGATAGTTGGTTGGGGCTGGGAAGGTGGCTCAGTGGTAGAGCGCTTGCTTGCATGCCTGAAGCCTTGGGTTCAATTCCTCAGCACCACATAAGCAAAAAGAAAGAAAGCCGGAAGTGGCGCTGTGGCTCAAGTGGTAGAGTGCTATCCTTGAGCTGAAGAGCTGAGGGACAGCGCCCAGGCCCAGAGTTTAGGCCCCACGACCGGACCCCAAAAAAAGAAAAAAAGAATATATAAGTACATACATGTATAATATATAAACATATACACATGCTAGTTATGTGTTAATATATAAAGCCATATATAATTATAAATTATTACATATATCATAATTACAATATATTACATTATATGTATCATTATAGTATACTATATTATTTACTTATAGTAGTTATTATGTATGTGAAAAGTACTAAATAGGAATAGAAAATCTGGCCAAGTTAATGCTTCAGCAATAATGAAGAAGAAAGACCTAAGCTCAAGGGTGTACAAGTTGTTTTACTCCTCTGCATTAAGAAATGGAATAAATGTGAGTGAAAATTTTCAACTCTATTATCTTTCTAATAATCAACAGAGAAAAAAATCAAGACTGTATTCCCCCTACCCCCACCCCTATCCTTGTATAATGGAAAGCAACATAAAGAACAAAATCTAAATGGTTGCTATGGGTGGTTGCCCATAATAAATAACTCAATAGCCAATAAGTAAATAACTTACAACAAATAACTTAGCATGCAAATTGTACCACAAAAGTCACCCTTCCAATGTCCATGCTGTACAAAAGTGGACTGTGCTAAGACAATGAATATAGCAGCTCCATATTTACTGCTACATTAATATACTCTTTCCTTAACAATGCATATTTAGGTTTGTTGAGCTGGCACAGAACACATTCAACAAACATTATCTCAATCTTTATTAATCTATACATCAGAAGAATTCTAATATTGAAACATTTGCAAAGTATTGAGAAATGCCTAAGGAAGCCATTATCTGTGCTTGAGGCAAGGTTGGCAACAACTATGGCCTAATGAAAATCTATGGAAGAAACTGAATGAGACTATTTTCTAGGAATGAGTATGTAACTCTCATTATTAAGCTTCTTTCTTTTTTCTCTTTTCTTTTCTCTCTTTACTTCTTCCTTTTTTCTCTTTCTTCTTCCCTTCCTTTTTCCTTCCTTCCTTCCTTCCTTCCTTCCTTCCTTCCTTCCTTCCTTCCTTCCTTCCTTCCTTCCTTCCTTTCTTCCTTCCTTCCTTCCTTCTTTCCTTTGCCTTCCTCTCTCTCTCTTTCTCTCTCTCTCCTCTCTCTCTCTCTCTCTCTCTCTCTCTCTCTCTCTCTCTCTCTCTCTCTCTCTCTTTGCTTCCTTTTTTTTTTAGATGGAACTCTGACTTGAACTTCAGGTCTTGGTCTTGCAATTGCTAATGCTTGGGCCACATCTCTGGCCCTTTTTTGCTTTATTTTCAAATAATCTGTCATTATTTTTGCTCAGGACCAGTCTCAGCCTGCATTTCTCACCAAAGTTTTGATGTGGTTAGTCCTATCATTAGCATGGTTCATCCATTGGGTGATGCTACATCCCCTCATACTACCTGATGATGTCACCTGCAGCTGAGACACACAGTTCCTGGCAAGCTATCATCTCACTCCACAGGTCTTCTACATTTGAAAGTTGTTTTCCATTCTGCAGGAACATGGAAGTATAGTAGTGCAGAAAAATTAAAAATCAAGGATACAGTTAAAGCAACAAGTATGAGAATTGGTAAATAAATGTCCTAAAATCACTGTCCTCCAGAAGAACAGGTCCAGGAGGGCTCCATATGGTTCCTTAAAGTTTTTCCCACAGAACTGATTCCCAGGTGCACATTAAAAAAAACCCCACTATACTTTCTATCTTAAATGTCTCCTATGATCCATGTGTTGAAGGTTTAATCCCGATCCCATATAGCTATAGGGAAGTAGCGGAACCTTTAAACTGTGAGGCTTCAGGGGAGGTCTTCTTGTTGTTGGAGGTATAACACTGCCCCCTACAAGGGGACAGTGGAAACCATTCCCTTCAATTCTCTCATTTGCAGTCTGGCTACGAGGTGAGCAACTTTGTTCCACCACATACTCCCACCATAATGTTTCAGAATAGACTTGGAGTAAATGTGCTCAAGTTTGCCTGAAACTTCCAAACCCCTGAGACAAAATGCATCCTTTTTCTTAATAAATTGAATGAAAACAAACATTTGGTACAATAATGGAAAGCATGGTGACTCTACTTACCTTTCTTTCATTTTTCTATCTTTCTTTTTCTTCTTCAAACTTTCTTTCATTTGTAGTTTTCCTTTCTTCCCTTCTCCCATTTCATTGGTTTGAATTCTCCAAAAGATGGCTTTTTCTTAGCAATGCTCTAATACAAATTGAAGGATATCTATCAAAACTACATCCAAAAAGTTCTACTACTTTATGAATTAAATCAGCTCTCTCAGCTAACATATATGCCATCATTTATTTCAATACTTCTTTATCATTCATAGGACATCATCATCTCTGAAGTTTACTAAGAGCAGTAGGCATATGTTTTTCAAGTGCCACAGCAATTAGGCAAGGGATGAGATCTCATCTTTGCCTGGTTGTCATTGCGCTCTGTTTCCTAACTCCCTTGAGGTGTGAACGTTTCTTCCTTCATGTACTTCTGTTACAGAATTCTGCCTTATCACAGGCACAAACCAATGAAATCAGTTGACTATCGACTGAAACCTCTGAAACATGAGCAAAATAAATCTGCCTGATGTCTGGCTTAAATCAGGCATTTTGTCACAGCAATAAAAATGATCCACATGGTGGTAAATTAACGTTTGTTTTCTAGTAATAAGTAAGCTGCATCTAATAGAATTCTGCTGAAAAGGAAGTTAAAGGCTAGATTGATTATATCAGACCACAAGGCAATAAGATAATATTATAACACTCTAAGAACATGGGAGAAACAAAGAACGAAGTGACAAGGTTTAAATAGATGTGTGGATACTCTATACTTAGGTCATTGGGACTGTTTTACAGGTTTGTCTAAGAACTCGATCATTACATATGCTGGTACTCAGATTGTCAAAAAATTAAAAATAAGGAAACAAAATGATCTATTTGTTAATCTGTTCTGAGAGTTCTGAAAATAAACATAATAAAATATAAAATATAAGTCTATTCTACTATAACCTTAGATTTAACCAAACAGAGTTTTACAGAAACTAAAATTTGTTCCAAGAATATTTAATTTTGGATTAAAACCATAGTATTTTGACAAGAATATAAGTTAATTTTCACATTCCTTAGCCCAGCAAACCCTTGAGATTCTGATAATTTGTTCAAATGTAAAAGTAAGTTTGGCTGACTTTGTACTTGGCATTTATTTTCTGAAGGAAAAATGCAATTTTGACTGTAAAGGGGATACATTTCTCTACAATTATAGCACCTTGCTTGGTTGAGCAAGTGTAAGAAGGGACTTACTCTGAAAGTATAAAGATAAACTAAATACACAATAAGAAGGTACCATAGGCATTAATAGCAAGTCTGGATATGGAAAACTCTTTTCCACTTAATTAAATATGCTGTGAAATTGAAAAGTGGATATAAACCAAAAATATTGACTTTGTAGGCAGCTATAAAAACATCTTTCCCATTTGCTGTTTAAGTGACTTAATGTTGCAATATTTGAACTTGGACAATTAATATCCAAAATACATACAGAAGTCAGTCAACCACAAGAAAGAAAATCATCTGTTTTAAAAATGAAAAAGACCTATAGATGCTGAAAGGTGTATGAAAAGATACTAACCATCAGTGATTACCATGGAATTGCAAATTGAAGTGACAATGAGATATCATATTACTCCTGTTAGAATCACTACTAAAAAGCAAAAAATAACCAACAATGATGAGGATGCCAAGAAAAATGAACTATTACACACTGTTGGTGGAATGTAAAGTAGTACAACCATTGTTGAAAGCAATATTTAAATTCCTCAAGAAAAAAAAATAGAAGTCAAACTATCTTACAATGTAGCAATCCATTACTGGGTAGGCAGGAAAAAGAAGTGAAATTAATGCAGAAACACCTGTGTTTTTGTTAGGTTTTTAAAAAGAGGAAAAAACAGAGAGGAATCCCAGCTATCCTGACTTTAGGCCCTTTATCCGAGTCATGGCATCATTTATGTTAGGTTTTTAAAAAGATGTAGCCGAGTAAGAACTGCACCACGCACGTGGTATTCAGGTAAGGGGTAGGTTTATTCAGTAGACCTGCTGGGACCAGGCAAGGTTGGCACTCCACGCGGCTGGCAAAAAAGGAAGCGTCTGGCCTCGGTTAGGCCCTATATAGGGTAGGGGGCGGGGAAGGGTGTGTCCAGGTAAAGGGAAGTGGGATCAGGTGGGAGAAAGGTGTGGCCACATCAGGTTAAGATGTGACCTCAGCGGATGCGGATGTGACCTCTTCCAGGTGTCCCAGTTACCTAGGTACTGGGCGAGGTCTGTTCGCCGTCCAGGAATGGACCTTACAGTTTTCAAGTTTGTTGCAGCAATATTCACCTTAGCCAAGATAGGGAATTAGTCTAAATGTTTATGTACTGATGAATGTATCCTAAAAATGTAGCCCCAGGAAATACAATTGAGCTGTAAAAAGAATAAAATGCTGTCGTTTGCAACATGAACAGTGATACAACTCTTCTTACCAAGGCTCTAGGTAGTCTTCATATAGTGCAAAATACATAAGAGAGTTGGTGTGGATGGCTCATGGCTATAATTCTAGCTACTCAGAAGGCTATCTCAGCCTGGACAGAAAAGTTTTAAAAAAAAACTCCATTTCCAATTATTTAACCAGCAAAATTCTGGAGGTTGATCAAGTCCTAGATAATCAGCAAAGCAAGAAAGGTGAGCCAGAGCTCAAGGCCTTTAGTCCATGGTCCAGTACTAACACACACACACACACACACACACACACACACACACATCTCAAGACTTTCTCTCAAAAATAATCAGAAAAACAAACACACAAACAGGACTGGAGATTTTCCTCAAGTGTGTCAGCCTAATAAGCAAGCTTGTGATAACACATTCTCAATGTAACCATGTGTTAATATTACTCAGGATCAGCCACCATATGAATGAATAGGAAGAAGAAAAGGTAAAACTTTTGGATATGGCTGCTGAGAATGAAACAACTGCAGTGACACATAAGGAACAGTGCCTTGAATTCTTATGGGTGAAGTTGCTCCTGTGGTATGTCAGCCAAGTGAATTCATAATGACTGACAGTGCAGTGGTAGGGGATTTCGTTGTGTTAACCAAACCCTTTGAACCCCAAATGCCCATCAATGGCTGGATAATCCTGAAAGAGGAGTAAGAATAAGATGGTGAATTGCAAAGAAGAGAGAGATCTGTGCTCTTGGGAAGCCATGTTCTATATTGTTGCCCTAAATGAAGAACTGCTGCTCAATTTATGCACATATGTCTTTTTCTTTTTTAATTAATTAATTATTTTTTATGTTTTTATTGTGAAAATACTGTACAGAGGGGTTACAGTCACATGAGCAAGGTAATGAGTACATTTCTTATCAAGCATTGTTGCCTCTTCCTTTGTTTTTCCCCTACCATCCCTTCCCTCTCATCTCCACAACTACACTCACTCCCCATCCCCCCAAATTGTACACTTCGTTTTTCAACATAATGTCTTGTACATCTCATTCTTACAATGGGTCAACCTGTATCCCTAGTTAAACATTTTGTTTTTTCTCTTCCCATACCCAAATTATACCGACATCAAATACAGTGAAAACAGGGGTTACACCATGGGGGAGGGACATACAAAGCAACAAAAAAATCACATGGTACCTTATAAATACATTAGAAACAATAGCAATGACCCCTATCTTGGGGTCATTTTGCTTAACTTCATCTTATCTGGACATATGTACATAGCTTTTGATCTTTTCTACTTGTCCCAGACATATACTAGTTATTGCAAATAAAGGAAATCATGGGACCTATTTTTTAATTAATTAATTTTGTGTACAGGGGTTTGAATTCAAGGCAGGTGCTCTACCACATGAGCCACACCCTCAGCCCTTTTCTGCTTTAGTTATTTTAAGTTGACAAGTAAGGAACTCATGATTACAAAGAAAAAAGGGGTTTGAGGGAGTGAAAGAGAGAGATGAGAATGTTATGAGGGGAAAGGGTCCCTTTTGAGGTATATTAGTGTAGATTTTCCGTATATTATTCAATTATAATGAGTAGATGGATTTAATGTTGATATATTTTGGGAGAAAAAAACTGCCCATGATTATTTTAGTGAAAGAATAAAGAGATACAAAACAAATTCTAATGAGGGTAAGTATGGAACTATATGTGATCTTCTTTTTTAAAATATATACTTTTATAGTAAAGGTACTATACAGAAGGGTTACAGTTACATGAGTAAGGTAATGAGTACATTTCCTATTGAGCTTGTTACTCCCTCCTTTGTTTTCTTCTACCATCCCTTCCGTCCCCACCTCCTAACTCCTCCCCCCAAAATTATATTAAGTGAAGTAAGCCAGGCACAAAGACACATAGGTCCCATAGTTTCCCTTATTTTCAATAACTAGTATATTTCTACGACAAGCAGAAAAGGTCAAAAGCTATGTACATATGACCAAATAAGATGATACTAAGCGAAATGAACCCCAAGATAGGGACATAAGAAGTTTTATCTTTGTTGCTGTTGTTTTTAATGAACTTATAATGTACTATGTGTTTTGTGTGTGTGTGTGTGTGTGTGTGTGTGTGTTTCTTTTGTATGTTTTCCCCCATGGTATAACCCCTGTTTTCACTGTATTTGATTCTGGTGCCCTGCATCTTGTATATACATTTTTCTAATTTGGGGAGGGGAAGGGAAATAAAAAATGCTGATCTTTGCTTCTGTACTGAATTACTTGACATTTTATGACAGAGCAAAATATGTGGCTTTTCTAATTTGTTTTCAGAATCCTTTGATTTCTTATTTAAGCATAATCATACTAAGGTTTTTGTGAGGAGCCAAAAGTTGAGTCTCTCAACATGATAGGTTTGACTATCTCACTGGAACATCTTGAGGCTGAGTTTACAAAATCCGACCTTTTCACCCTGCCCTAAGCAAACATCCTGCAGCTGCTTCGGCTAATGAAAAAGCTTCCTTAATGGCCAATGAAAAAGCTTCCTTATTCCAAGCATATAAATACCCCTGTGTGAAAAATAAAAATTTGCAGCTTGATCAGAATCTCTGTCTTGCTGTCATTCTTCGTGTCTCTTGTCCCTTCATTCCTTCTCGCTTAGGTTCACTGCCCTCGTTGACGTCCTGCGGGTCGGGACAGGTTTTTATTTCTTATTTAAGCATAATCATTTCCTAAGGTTTTAACCTTTTTCCTCAAATTTTAAATAAAAGCTAATTAAATGTTCTTCCCGCAGGATTATTAGATCTCCATAGACTTATTAAGAATTTATTCTCAACTATTCTGGTAATATTAGATTCAAATACCGCCAACTTATTACCATTTGGATAATTTTGTATTTTAAACCATTTTTAACTCTCTAATCAATGGAATGCAGTTCAGATGCAGGAATTTTAAACTCTCATCAATGAAGTAAATCAGTAACTTTTTAGGAAGGAAGCATTCATTAGCTTCTCATATACCACTTACTATAAGGGCCACACATGATATGAAACTCTGATATTATAAGCATTTATTTGCAGTCTTACCGTAATTTTCAGAGTTGCATGATTTCTTTTTTTTTAATTTGCCATGCCAGGATCTCTTTATATTTACAATGCAGGTGCTATACCACTTGAGCCACTCTGCTAGTCCTTTTTTGTATTTTGATAGGGCTGACCTGGACTTTAATTCTCCTTTGTAGTTGGGATGACATACATATGCCATCATACTTAGCCATGCTTGTACCTTGCTGGCCTTGAACCATGATCCACTGCTTTCTACCTCCCATGTCGTTAAGACTACAGGCTTGAGCCATCATCTTACACCTCCTGTGTAAGATAATTTAGTAGCACTCAGTTACATTCTCCATAAAATATAAGCTTCTGAGAAGCTCTCAAAGCTCTTATGACCTGTCCCTGACTCCCTCTCTATTTGTGCTTCCTGTTATCCCACATCTCTCATGTTCATGTTATTATACTACTTCAAATCCTTAGAATGTGTCTTGCATTCATAGTGTTGTTGTATTGTGCCAATATGGAATTAGTACTGGTAACCCTCTTCATAATGTTATGGCTACTTCAGTTTGTTACTGGCCATCAGCATAACAAGCCCATCACATCCTTAAGAGTTTGTCATTGTGTGCAATGTTCTTCTGAAGGCCTCCTGGATGACTCTGTCAGAATATAAGTCTCAGGTCGAAATGTCACTTTCTTCGACTGAACTTCTCTGATCAACCTAATCTTGAAAGCCAAAAAGAGCTAAAAGACCACACTATCTGAAAGCATCAATAACTCTTATTATAACCAAATTGCACCTGACCAATCCTGAGACAATGTACTCTAAGAACCTCTTTGTTGATCTCTGACCACCTCTGAAAAAGCCTGTGACTTAGGACTGTTTTATATATGACTTCTCATTCTCTGCTTCCAACTCTCCTTGTTTAATTGATGGCAAATGTCTATATCCCAACCTGAAGATGGCTGAAGTTCTATCTTCCCATAGCAGGCTCATGTGACATAATATCTTTTCTCTGCCCTTCATCATGTGTCTCTAATTTTGCATAAAGGAACAAATGGCTGGTCTTTTTTTTGTCAGTCATAGGGCTTGACCTCTAGGCCTGGGTACAGTCCCTTAGCTCTTCAGCTCAAGGCTAGTGCTCTACCACTTGAGCACAGTGCCATTTTCGGCTTTTTCTGTTTATGTGATGCTGAGGAATCAAACCCAGGGCCTCATGAATGCTCTACCACTGAGCCACCTTCCCAGCCCAAATGGCTGATCTTGACATATGGGATTTCTGGAGTTTGAGCCTAAGACATAAAAACTCCAGTTTCACTTTCTATATGATCATCTGATGAAGATTGTCATATTGTTATATGAATTTATGTGCCTTTCCTTTAAGTATAAGAATTTTGATCTTGGAAGTGGTGCTGTGGCTCAAGTGGTAGAGCACTCGCCTTGAGCTAAAGAGCTGAAGGACAGAGCCCAGGCCCAGAGTTCAAGCCCCATGACTAACAAAAGACAACGACAAAAAAAGAGTTTTGGTCTTAATACCTACCAATTGTTATAGAAGCTGCTAGTCACTCCTTACGAGGATCGTTAGCACTAAAAAAGTAAGAGAGAAGCCAAGTGCTGGTGCTGCTCCTACATACTAGCTGCTCCTACATACACCTGCTCCTACATACTAGCTGAGTGCTAGTAGTTCATGCTTATAATGCTAGCTATTCAGGAAAGTCAGATCTGTAGATCACAGTTCAAAATCAATCTGGACGGGGGATTCCAGGAGAGTCATAACTCCAATTAACCAGCAAAAACAAAACAAAACAAAACAAAACACAAATGGAGCTGTAGAGTGCCGTTGTTGAGTGGAAAAAAACTAATGGACAGCATCCAGACTCTGAACTCAAGCCCCAGTACACTACAGACACACACACACACACACACACACACACACACACACACACACACACTTTTTTTTTTTTTTTCAAAAAAAAGGAGAGGGCGGGGAAGATGGCTCAGTGATAGAGTGCTTGCCTAGCATGCATGAGGCCCTGGGTTCGATTCCTCAGCACCACATAAGCAAAAAGAAAAAAGCCAGAAGTGGCACTGTGGCTCAAGTGGTAGAGCGCTAGCCTTGAGCTGAAGAGCTGAGGGACAGCACCCAGGCCCAGAGTTCAGGCTCCATGACTGGACCCAAAAAGAAAAGAAAAGAAAAGAAAAAAGGAGAAAAAGACTTCTACTGACTGGATAAGAAAAAATTGACAAGATAAAAATATTTAAATTGAGTCATCAAGTGTGGGAGCAATAAAGAACACTCAGTGACACTGAGCCTGGATCTCACACAGGTATTCACCCCATTGCGGGAGGGAAACACAGTATCTCCAAGAGCAAATTACACTAAGACCTTCAGCATATGCTACAAAAGATGAAAGAAGAACAAAATCACTTTGTATGTTATTATTGTATTGACAAAGTACCACTGTGTCATTTAAATAAAAATAATTCAAACCATTTTGGATACCACCTTACTTACATCTGGGATTATATTGAAGCCCTGACTATAAAACAAATAAATAAATCATTTTCTTGCAATTAGAATGGCATATAACAATTGCAAGGAAGATCAAACATCACAACAATTTCTTCAAGTTCATATTACATGGTACAGAATAAAAGATGTGTATAACAATCTCATAGAAATGGATGATAAGAGATTTAAAACAACAAGAAATCTAAATGGGAGCCTTAACTGCACAGCACATATTATGGCTGATTTTTATGTATAAAGTCCATCATGGCTTTCTTAGGCAGAGTTTATCCTTTCATCTTTATGAATATAAAAATACCTAAGAAGTCTTCTCAAAGTGCCCAACTTAACTCTCCCCCCCACCTTTATTTTTACTGCATTTTTTTCTTCAACTCTCCACAACAATCTTGGTTAGGGAGGTACCATATTATATTTATTTCCACAAAGTTTATTTGAAACCTGGCTTAGTTACTTGTGAGTCTGAACCTGAGAACATGTACAGATTTGTGTGGCTGTATGGTCTAATTTCAGAGCAACATATTTTCATTTGGTGACTTGGTTGTGCTCTTAGACTATATAATGTTTTTGAAATATATAAAGTAATTGTTTTTTTCTCTTTCACCTTTATTGAGTACAGAATTTTTTTTAGATAGACCAGTCAGTTTCTGATAGAAAATTCCAACCAGAATAATGCCTATCCGAATGAAAGAAGCCCCAGTCCTATATGCAGCTCAGAATAATGAAGCATTGTCATAGTTTCTGCTTCAACTATCATAAAATTTAACTCATGCCCCTATTTTTTATAACTGTTTCTGAGAAATAAGTCACTATTAAGTACATGAGTTACTTTCCTTTAGTTTCATTCTTCCTAACTTGTCAGCATTTTTTTAAAATCTGAAGATAGCATAAAATTATAATACTTCACCAAAAAAACCTGAAACATCCTCTACAACTTTTTCTCCTTCCTGGAAAGAATGAAAAAATGCACACTGACAAGGCTCAGCACTACAAGAAATATGTGCAATCATCTTAGAAATTGTCTAAAAGAGTTTGAGAAGCATTTTGCTCCTCCTCTAATGGAATTTTTTATACAATCAAATCCTTTCAAAAGAAAGAACATCTTCTTACTCTTATGTTCTATCTTTATATTCTACCACCATCCTGAAATTGTTTTGCAGTTAGGAACAGCAGCTTTATGGCAACCATATAATAACATTTGCTTCCTTGCTGTAGGTGAGCAATAACTGAAATTAGAGGCAATCACAAAAAGAACAAGACATCTAGTGGTATAGATTGAAAGGAAAATTGGACTTGATAGGCCTGAAAACATCACACTTAAAGAAGAGACTTTTAATAAAATCTAAGTTAACAGAGTATAGCCTTAGAAAGCTATTGATAAAACTCAGAGATAGAAGCTCAGCTAAGAACTGTATTTTACGAAGGGGAAAAATAAACACCCAAGAGCTGTTTAAGCAAGCATGTATGGTAGAGGAGATCAGAGTGGTAATAGCACAGAGCACATGGGTCTCCTATGTCATTTTAGGGGTCACTTCTCTAAGTACAAAGCCAATAGAGGATTCTGAGGAATAGAAAGAGATGATTGATTACATTTTGAAAGATCCACTCTGATTGCCTTGTTGTAACTGAAGTGTAACGAAAGTGAAAGTAGAGAACCCACTTAAGAAGCTATAGCAAAAATCTGAAGCAAATACCAGGCAGAGGGACCAGGTAGAGTCGATAGTGGCCAAAAGTATATTCTCATATACTGTTTATAAGATACTAAAGAAATAATGGAGGATAATTTTGAATTTTGGTCTGAATAACCAGTAGGAAAACTAGTCGTTAACTGAAAAGGATAAGAACAGGTTTGAAAATCCAGAGTTCAGTTTTTCACATGTGATTTTAAGCCACATGTGAACTCCTCTGAGTGTTGATTTAAGTATATGAAGCAGGTACTCAGAGGGAGACCTCTGCTGGCAATATATAAGTATGTGTATATATATATATATACACACACACACACACACACACACACACACATACATACGTGTGTGTGTGTGTGTGTGTGTGTGTGTGTGTGTGTGTGTGTGTGTACATACATACATATATACGGGAAGAATTCACCTACTCAGACTATGGCCTACTTAGACTGTCCCAGGTCTTACAAAGGAATAAGAACAACATGAAGATAGGCAACCTTTGGGCTAAGCCCTGGTGTCCTCTGTCACTTAGTTGCCATGGAAAAAAGGTGACTAGCCCAGTGAGTTAGTGGTATAACCTAATGTGTAAATGGTTAAAAAGTTGTAAAAATGGACCAGAGGGGAAGGTTGTCTGGTAAGTTGGGGGCTGAAATGTTATCACAGGCTATTGCAATGCCAGGCATGAAAGCAACCTTGCCAATCTGTATTTAGGTAGAGTAGTAGTAGTGAAAGCCTGATTGAGGGGGCAACAAAACTAGGAATCAGGGTCAGTGAGTGCTGACATTCTGCCAGGAGGCTGCAGGAAAGGAATAGGGAGTAAGGTGACAGGATAGTAGAGATAAGAGTGTGTTTTAGCTTTTTAAAAATGAGATCCAAGTGTCCATAGAATCCTGGGGATGATCCATCAGCAAAGGGAAAATTGAGGATCAGTGAGAGCAAAATAATGCTAGTATATATTCTTGATTGTGTAATGCCATCTGAGGATAATACAAATTAAGAATCAGTCTTTATCCTCTTGTCAACCCCAGCTTTGTCTTGCTCCTCAAGGGACTGCATAAACACATCCACCTAGCACACACATGTGCATGCACACATACATACATACACACTGCCACTTCTTGGGAGACCACTTCAGTTGCATATAACACATAGCAGAATGGGGGCTGTTCTTTTAAGCATGGACCTAGGGTAGTTAATACAAGATACATGATGGTTTGGGACATAATAGAGAAGGCATTCCATAGTCCTGAATGTCAACAGGACAGCCTGGAAGATGGAAGGAGATTTTGGACAGGCAGCAGAACCATTGGGCAAAATAGAGATTCACGGGGTTGGGGTTCACATCAGGAGTCTTTGTATGAGTAAGGAAAAGTTAATGGCTGTAAATGAGTACACTTGATGGGAATCTATGAAACTCTCTCAAGGCAAGAAGGAAGCAAGTTGATCTCTCTGCTAATGCGAAGCAAGTTGATCTCTCTGCTAATGCAAGAGATTCTGGAATTCATGAGGATATAGAAGGTGTGAACTAATTTGATGAAGGGAAGTGCAAGGAAGGGACAGGTGCAATGTGTGGATGGGCATCGTTAAGACCTTAAATGAGGTTTGTGGTCAAAAATTTAAATTGAAACCAATTTTGGTTTTCCTAATTTGGTACAAAGAACTCTTTGTCAAGAATGGATGAAAGGGCAGGGACATAACTCAGTGACAAAGCACTTGCCTAGCAGGTGCAATGTCCTGGGATTGATCTTCAATGCCAAATAAAAGACAGAAGAGGCAATTGTTCAAAAAGAAATGTACTCATTATCTGACTTACGGAAAGATAACCCTTTGTACATCATCTTTACAATAGCAATAAAAAGCGGAACAATGTGAAACACAAAAATACTGTTAGGAACTTAAAATAGGTATTAATAGTGTACTGGAAATTAACATGATAAGTAACCATCTGAGGAGCACATGGGCAGCAAAGATGGCGCTGAGAGGGAGATGAGTGGGCAGAGCCCGATTTGCTTTACATTCAGTGCATAACCAGCCCGTGGAAGCTTAGGTGCATGATAGGGTGTGACCTTTACAGTGATTGGTTCCTTCTCCTCCCCTCCCATGCCACCCGGTCTCTTTTGCTTTAAAAAGTGCTTGTTGTGTGTTAATAAATGAGGTCCTGCTTGACTTGACTTGACTCCCCCTCTGCGTCTGATTGTCTCCTGGGCTAAGGGAGGCTGTGGAATGGGCGGGCAGCCGAGCCGCCACATTTACCTTTCCTCGGACCCCGTCCATCTTTCATGGGACATAGGAAGACTCAACAACCATCTCGTAATTAAAAAAAAGAAAAGACCAAAAATACAATTAAAAAAAAAACAAGAATGGATGAAAGCTAGGATACACACTCTACAGAAGAACCCTAACAGTGAGAAGATAGTCCTCAGGCCAGAGTTAGGCCTGTGTCACTCAAATGAAACACCATGAAGCCGTGAAACAGAAAAAAGGTTATTACTCACAGATCCCAGAGAGAATAGTGTCCACAAGGAGTGAATGCAAAATGAAGCTACCAGAAAGTTCAAACAGTGAGTGAGAGTATGGAATACCTATGGGTCAAGGACCTTTATTAAGATCCAGGGTGATATCCAATCACATCTCCCTTGGGAGTTCTAATCTGATGAATCTACCAAGTCACATGGAAAGTTGGTCACTGAGGAATATTTAGATAGCCTGGGTAGGATATGGAGTCATTGGGATATGTTAAACAGTTGTATCTAGCTGTCTCTCAGAGAAGTAGATATTCACTAGGAGTCAGTCAACAAACAAGGCAATGATCTAAATGAGCCCCATTGAGGAACTAGAAGGATGTGATAGTGTCATTGGTGAATAATTTTTGTTTCTGGTAGAGAAAGTCTAATTTACATCTAAAATATATGCTAAAGCAATGCACAGTAAAGAATTTGCTGTGCCTGTCCATCTGGATAGATTTTTCTCCAGTCTTATTCGCTGCTATGTATAGGGAAAAATTGAATTTAAATGATAAGGATGTGGTTTCTTGACAACATAAGAGGCCAAGAGAGTTCAGTGTGTATTTAATATAATCATTCTGACTGACTTCTCTTTAATATAGAAGTAGAGGGGAAGAAGGAAATCATAGAGAGGAGGGATATAATAATAGGATAGAACGCTGACAGGGCCAGCTGGAATAAAAGGTTCTTGGAACTGCAGCACTAGAAGGATTAGCTGGAGATATAAAAGGTTATGGTCAGAAAGTGGGATATATGGAACAGAATATAAAACTAATGCATATTTTAGTAACAACTAGGCTAAAATGGAAAGCAGGAGGAGGAGATGGAAGAATTCAAGAAATAGAAGACTTGGTGTAAAAAGAATCATATATATTAAATTTCTTAAGGAAAAAATACAAAAAAGATGGTGACTATTCATTGACGATAGTTGCCTGAATAAATAGTTTCAATGGAAGTAGAAAATGTTTTCCTAATATATTTTCTAATTTTTTTAATGTTTTTTAATTATGCTATATTTACACTTACTTTTTTTATCCTGTGAACTCATTTTGGGTATTTTGATAAATACTAGGCACAATGAAGATTTTCTCTTTAGTTATCAATTCTCAAGCTGATTGGTACCCTGGTTACTTGAAATGACAATGCCCAGGTCTTGACAGGGCAGAGTTGAATGAGCTAAGTTAGCGATTTTTTTTTTTTTTTGTGAAAATAATGTACAGAGGGGTTACAATTACATGGGCAAGATAATGAGTACATTTCTTATCAAGCATTGTTGCCTCCTCCTTTGTTTCCCCTTCCCATCCCTTCCCATTCCCCCTGTCCCACTACCCAATCTCCCCCCCACACCAAAGTTGTAAAGTTCGTTTTTCGACATAATGACTTGTACAACTCATTGCTGCAATGGGTCCACCTGTATCCCTATTTAAATGATTTGTTTTTTCCCTTCCCCTCTACAAATTATACCAACATCAAATACAGTGAAAGCAGGGGTTATACCGTGGGGGAGGGACATACAAAGCAACAAAGAATAATCTTATAATTATGTTAGAAACAATCACATGAAAGAAAAAAACATTTGAATACTTATTTTGGGGTTCATGTCCATAACATCAACTTATCTGACCTTTTCTGCTTGACTCAGACATAGACTAGTTATTGCAAATAAGGGAAACCATGGGACCTATGTTTCTTTGGGCCTGGTTTACTTCACTTAATTTTTTCCAAGTCTTTACATTTCCTAACAAATGGGGAAATGTCATTCTTTCTGATGGAGGCATAGAATTCCATTGTGTATATATACCACATTTTCTTGATCCATTCATCTACTGAGGGGCATCTAGTTGGTTCCATATCTTAGCTATGGTAAATAATGCTGCAATAAACATAGTCGTGCTGATAGCTTTAGTGTGGTCTTGTTTGTGATCATTTGGGTAAATGCCCAAAAGTGAGATTGCTGGGTCATAGGGGAGCTCCATGTGGAGTCTTTTGAGGAACCTCCATACTGCTTTCCAAAGTGGTTGAACAAGTTTACACTCCCACCAACAATACAGTAAGCTTCCCTTCTGTCCACATCCCTTCCAGCATCTGTTGCTATTAGAGTTCTTGATTATAGCCATTCTAACTGGGGTAAGGTGGTATCTCAATGTTGTTTTGATTTGCATTTCTTTTATGGCTAGAGAGGTTGAGCATTTCTTCATGTGTCTATTGGCCATCCTTCTTTCCTCTTCAGAGAAGTTTCTCTTTAAGTCTTTCGCCCACTTATTTATTGGGCAGTTGTTTCTTTGAGGATTTGTTGTTGGGGGGATTTAATTTGGCAAAGTTGGCAATTTTTTGTTAGTATCAGTGTTAAGGAAGTTCCTAAGTCTTTAGATAGATTGCAGCCATTACTTTTTGGATATTCTTCTCTGATGTGTTTGTGCGCTCGTAAGCCAATCCTGGGGCTTTAATGCAGACCCTGGGCACTGTCCGTAAGCTTCTTTTGCTCAAGGCTAGCACTCTACTACTTGAACCACAGCTCCACTTCTGGCTTTATTTTAGTAGTTTATCAGAGATAAAGAGTCTTACAGACTTTCCTGCCCAGGCTGGGTTGAAACCATGATCCTCAGAGCTCAGCTTCTTGAGTAACTAGGATTACAGGCAAGAGCCACCAGTACCTGGCTTCTCTTTTTTATATATGACTACAGTAATATTTGAAAGTGTCCTTGATTTTCAGATTACTCTAGCTTATGTCCCTGAATACAAAACAGTCCCTCATCAGAAACATTTATAAGCACAACCCAAGTATCAGGAAAGCTTATGGCAAGAGGGTTACCATTGCTTCTAGAATTTCTAAGTAGACAAATGAGAAAAAAGTATTTACAAAGTAACTGTATGCTCCTATTTACAATTCAAATTTATCATTACAAAATCTTTGCTTATTTTTAAAATTTGTATTTTTACTGGTCACTTAAAAGAATCCCAAAACTCATATGGAACAATAAAAGACCCGGAATAGCAAAAACAATCCTTAGTAGAAAGAACAGTGCTGGAAGAATATCAATACCAAATTTCAAACTCTACTACAAAGCCACAGTAATCAAAACAGCTTGGTACTGGCCCAAGAACAGACCTGCACACCAATGAAATAGAACTGAAGACCCAGAAATGAACCCAAAGACCTATAGCTACCTAATCTTCAATAAGGGAGCTAAAAAAAAAGAATGGAAGAAAGACAGCCTCTTCAGTAAATGGTGCTGGCAAAATTGTTTAAACACATGTAGGAAACTAAAGCTAGATACTTATATATCATCCCACACCAGAACCAACTCCAAATGGATCAAAAACCTCGATGTCAAAGCAGACATTCTGAAAACAGTACAGGAAGGAACAGGAGAAACTCTAGGCTCCTTGGCACAGGACGAAATTTTCTTAATAAAGACCCAGAAACACAACAAGTCAAAGAAAGGTTGGACAAATGGGATTGCATGAAATTACAGAGTTTCTGCATGGCAAAGGGCAAAGTTAGAAAGATCAATAGAAAACCTACAAATTGGGAGATCTTCACTAGTCATACATGGGACAAGGATCTCATATCTAAAATATACTTAGAACTCAAAAAATAAAAACTAAATCCCCCAACAACAAATCCTCAAAGAAACAACTGCCCAATAAATAAGTGGGCTGAAGACTTAAAGTGAGACTTCTCTGAAAAGGAAATAAGAATGGCCAATAGACTCATGCAGAAATGCTCAACCTCTCTAGCCATAAAAGAAATGCAAATCAAAACAACATTGAGATTCCACCTCACCCCAGTTAGAATGGCTATAATCAAGAACTCTAATAACAACAGATGCTGGAGGGGATGTGGCCAGATGGGAACCCTGCTGCATTGTGATGGGCATGTAAACTTGTTCAACCACTTTGGAAAGTAATATGGAGGTTCCTCAAAAGATTCCACATAGAGCTCCCCTTTGACCCAGCAATCCCACTTTTGGGCATTTACCCAAATGATCACACACAAGGCTATACTGAAACTACCAGCACAACCATGTTTATTGCAGCATTATTTACCATAGCTAAGATATGGAACCAACCCAGATGCCCCTCAGTAGATGAATGGATCAAGAAAATGTGATACAGATATAGATATAGATATATGATGGAATTATATGCCTCTACCAAAAAGAATGGCATTGCCCCATTTGTTAGAAAATGGAAAGACTTGGAAAAAAATTATATTAAGTGAAGTAAGCCAGGTCTAAAGAAACATAGGTCCCATGGTTTCCCTTATTTGCAATAACTAGTATAAGTCAAGGACAAGCAGAAAAAGTCAAAAGCTATGTACATATGACCAGATAAGATGATGTTAAGTGAAATGAATCCCAAGATAGGGACACCATTTATTTTTTTTTTCTTGCTATTGTTTTTAACGTATCTGAAATGTACTGTGTGATTTTTTTGTTTCTCTTGTATAGTTTTCCCCTACAGTATAACTCCTGTTTTCAATGTATTTGATGTCAGTGCGCTGCATCTTATATATACATTTTTCTAATTTGGATAGGAGAAGGGAAAAAAATGCTTAAATAGGGATACAGGTTGACTTATTGTAACAATGAGATGTACAAGACACTATGTTGAAAATGAACTTTACAACTTGTGGGCAGGGGGAGTTGGGGAGATGGGGAGGGAAGGGAAAAATAGGAACATGAAACTGCACTGTTGTAAAATTCTTACACTGAAAAAAGAAAATATAGAAGGAAATTTATCTAGAAAATAATCCAGAAAAAAAGAATCTTTTCAGTTGAATGTTTTTATCAACATTTGAAAATTCAAATAGACTGCTTGATCCTAGCATGTCTTCAATTTTTAAGTGTTTCTTTTTAATTGTGTGTGTGTGTGTGTGTGTGTGTATTTGTACTTCACTTACTCAGTCCCAAAGTAGGAGCATATCTGTATGACAAACTAAGTTGAAAAATCAATTCTGTGCCTCTTTCACCTACCACCCTATCTACCTGCTCTTAAGCTGTGAGCCTATTTAGTCTAGTCTTCTGATTTTCCCGTTTGCAAATATGAACAAATACATACCCACACATTTCTATTCCTCTCTTTTCCCTGTGAAAAGGTGACATATTATCTACACATTGCTTTATCCACACAACAATATATCCTGATAATCAAACCACTTCATTGGATGGAAAAGTTTCCTCTGTTTTTACACCAATAGAGTATTTCACCGTGTCTTGTACCATGTCATATGCTACAATTCATTATATTCATGCGTATGTGTGACTATACGCTTATATGATTCTTTAAAGTATCATGTATTTTACATATATTCTAAACACAAGTCACACAATTAATAACCTTTTGTTGAAGTCATTTCAATTATATTATCATGCTTCTAAATTATAGTTCTGCAGGTGGAAATATTGCATCAAAGAGTCAATAAATATGTAATTTGAAAAAAGTCACCAAATTTCTTTTCATATCGGGGGTGTAACACTTTGCCTTCAGTCCAGCACTGCATGAAAGCCTGGCCATTCTTGACAGCCTGACAGGTAAGAAAATGTCTCAATGTAATATTTGGGAAATTTTGTTGCTATTGTTTGTTTGTTTGTTGTTTCCATTTCCAAATTACTTGGGTTTGAACTCAGGGCCTTGTGCTTGGTCAGCTTGCTCACTCAGCTGGCACTCTACCACTTGAGCTATACCTCCAGTCAAGCATTTTTCTGGCTACAAGAGTCTCATAGGATTTCTGCTTAGGCTGACTTTGAAACTAAATCATCCAGATCTTAGCCTCATGAGTTTTAGAGGCTAAGCCATTGCTGCCCAACTTTCAATGTAGTCTTATTTTTTTTAACTGAAAGTGGATTTGAGCACCTTTGAACATTGAATTCAACTTTCATTTCTATTTGTGAATTCTCTGTCATATCTTTTTGTCCATTTTATATCACTATTTGTCTTTCTCTTATCTGTATCAGCACATCTTTACTGTACTAAAAATAATAGTCCAAAGTGCTCCTCCCCCCAGGATGCTCTTCCCAAATAGATGGGGCCAAGAAAACATGGACTGAACTCTCAGAAACCATGAGCAAAAATAAACCTGCTTTCCCTTATGGTGTTTTGTCAGGTATTTTATCTCAGCTGTGAAAAAAGTAACTATTACAGAAAATTGGGAACAGAAAAATGGGGTCATTGCTATGACTATCTGACAACATTGTGGAGGGTGGGGGTGTAGAAAAGTGTGGAGAGGTAGGCTGGAGAACCCCTGAAATGCTATAGCAGAGCCGAGTGGTGATCCTGGTGGGAGCTCAGTAGACCAGAATGCTGATAGGAATTCAGATAGTGATGTTTCAGATGGTAACAAAAACTTTAATTTTTTAAATTGTAAATGCGTTGTATAAAGGGATCATAGTTACCAAATTTTATAGTTCATTTCCAACATAATGTCTAGTGAGTATCACTGTTGAATTGGTTCATCCTTTGTCCCACGGTTTCTGTACTTCCCCTTCCCCTCCCTAAATCAGACAAACTTATATACAAGACAAAAGGTACAGAAACAAAAAACAATGACAAAAGGGAATACACCAAAAGAAAAAACAAAAGAAAAATAAACCACAAACAGTACAATAAAAATATCTCGTTTCCATTTCCTGGAGTGCCTTTTGATAAGCATCATTTTATATGAT
Organism: Dipodomys spectabilis; assembly: GCF_019054845.1. Taxonomy (NCBI): domain Eukaryota; kingdom Metazoa; phylum Chordata; class Mammalia; order Rodentia; family Heteromyidae; genus Dipodomys; species Dipodomys spectabilis. The sequence continues at coordinate 8,156,629 of NW_024871113.1, forward strand.
TATATGCCATAGCTATTGAGATCTTGTGATCCTCTCCTAAGAATATCCTCCTTTGTTCTCAATGTGAATGTTTAGAGTGCTGGATAATTAATCATGCCTTTTATTAATCCATTGGGTTTATTTGTAGATTTATATGAACAGTCAGATAATTACAAATGAGGGAAGCCATGCAGCCAGTTTCTTACTTCACTTAGTGTAATTAACAAAGACTCTTTTCAGAGGTCATACATGTTACATTGTGGGGAAAAAAGTCTATATTTTGTCTATGTCCTTACATTTTATGGGAAGCTGAGTTTAAAGGTAAGGCCTAACTAATTTCATGTGGGAAATTTCGAGGTTGTCCAACATTCAGGCTATGGCCTAGTTGTCATTGTTTACTTTTAGCCAGATTCACAGTGAGAATTGTGGGCAAAAAGCAGTGCACAGGGCTGGGAAGGTGGCTCAGTGGTATAGCGCTTGCTTTGCATGCATGAGGCCCTGGGTTCGATTTCTCAGCACCACATAAGCAGAAAAAAATAAGTCAGAAGTGGCACTGTGGCTCAAGTGGTAGAGTGCTAGCCTTGAGCTGAAGAGCTGAGGGACAATGCTCAGGTCCAGAGTTCAGGCCCTATGACCAGACACCCCCCCACCCAAAAAAAAAGCAGTGCACAAATATTTGGAAAACTTGCAGATTTCCTAGAAAATGGTGCTTATAAAATTGGAGTCATGGAAAGTATGACTGATGACATGAATAGAATCATTGAGAAAAAGCCAACTGAGATGGGTTTAGTGGCACTTTGACTGTAAATCCAATTACTCAAGATAGAGAGAGGAAGGACCATGAGTTCAATGCCAGCCTAGGCAAAGTTACTGAGACTCTATATCAAAAACAAAAATAAAAATAAAAGGACTAGAGGGGAAGAACTCAAGTGAAGCCACAGTTTAAAAACCCCAATAACAACAGAAAGTCAATTGCTTTGAATCAGAACAATTGGCAAGATGTCTTGAGACCATCTCAATAATTGACCAGACTAAGCTCAAGTGAATAACTTATTTGAAACATTTTGCTCTGAGATGGATACTCTAGGACCATCCAGGAAAATGTTTTCCAGTGTTGAGCAGCCCAGGCACAGGGGGACAGTCAAAGGGGCCTGGCTACCATTGGAGCCAGCATCATTCATATGGTGCTGGGTTTGCAAGTGTAGAATTCAAGAGTTATTCCATCATAGACTTTAGAAGAAAAGCCTAGACTATGTGTGATAGTATTGGAATCCCTTAGAGGGCAATGCATGAAGCTCTGCAGTTGAATCCTAAGCTGCCATAGTGTCCCCAGGATGTTGGAGATGTCAAGAACATGGAACCTTAACCAGAGAGGCCAGGTGGGTGGTAGCCAGAAAAGTCATAGGGCTGGGGTTACTTGAGCCTGCTGCGGAAGCTCCCATCATGATATCACATACCCCATAGGTCAGGTATGAACCTACAGGATTTAATGTTTATCCTGCTGAATTTCCATTTTACATTAGTCTCATCCATCTTTGCTATGCTCTCCTGCCTCTGTTTTTCAACAGGGATGTTTATTCTGTGCTATTGTGTATACATAACTTGATCTTTGACTTTCATAGGAGCTCAATGGGAAGAACTTGTCTTGAGTCTCAGGAGAGAATTTGGACTTTGGTGGTTTTTAAACAATATCGAAGCTGCTAAGTTTTCAGGGACTCAGATATGGAGTAAAGGCATCTTGCATTATGAAATGGACCTTGAAACTTTGTAAGCAAGTAGTAGGCCATTATTGTTTAGATACAGAATACCCTCCACAGACTCAAGTTTCAAGAGTCTGGTCCACATTTTAATTAATATAACTGGACAGAGCTTCTTAACATGATATTTTCTCTTTTTTTGAAATGTCAAAATATCTTTTAATGAAGCATTCTGAAATATTCGAGTTACTTAAAAATTGACTAAGTTGCTACTATGATTAGGCTTGTAGATTTTATTCACATACATACACAAACAGTATATGACTAGAATTCAGATTGAAAAACGAATAGATGCCAGGTGCCAGTGGCTCAGGCCTGTAATCCTAGCTACCCAGGAAGCTGAGATCTGAGGGTTGCCAGTCAAGACCAGTCCAGACAGGAAAGACCATGAGACTCTTATCTCTGATAAACCACCAGAAAACCAGAAGTGGTAGAGCACTAGCCTTGAGCTGAAGAGCTGAGGTACAGCCCCCAGACCCAGAGTTCAAGTTCCATAACTGACAAAAAAAAAAAAAGAACACATTAGTAAATTATAAAAGTTACAAAAATATAACTACTCTCCTTTTGCTTGCTCTTTAGTTAAATCAATTTAGAATTCCAAGAAGAATTGGTTTTATAACCTCTTTTCAACATACCTCTTCTGTTGTTTCAAGGGACTATGGTAGATATTTTCTTATTTATAAACTAACAGTTTTGGCCTTCCCACCAATACACAGAAGGAAGTTAGCACCTAGAAAGCTTATAATAAAAGATATTTTATATTGCTTTAGTGTTTAATATATCTTTTGTGCTAGTCCTGGAGCTTGAACTCAGGGCTTGGGGACTATTCCTGGGATGTTTTTGTTCAAGGCTAACTTACTGCCACTTGACCCACAGCTTCACTTCCAGAGTTTTGGTGATTTTAATTGGTGATAAGAGTCTCACAGACTTTCCTGCCTGGGCTGGCTTCAAACTGCAAGCCTCAGATCTCAGCTTTCTGAGTAGATAGGATTATAGCCATGAGCCAGTAGCGCCTGGCTATTATAGTATTTAATATTTTTTAAAATTTTCTTAACCCTTTCATAAGTAACATTACTATTCAACAATGATGGCTCATTGTTGTTTTCTTCTTAGATACTTCTTTTTGAATTGTAGAACACAACTGTTTGTTTTGTTTAACACACTTCTTTTATTCCATAGAATAACAAAACATTTTAGAAGAGTTCATCAAACAATTCACAGCATGGAAAATTTATTTTTCTTAAGAAAAATGATAAAGAAAATACAAATCAAATTCTGTTTATTCTTGAAAATTCACCAAAATAATCCTTCACAGGCCAAATAAGAAATCACTAAAGCCTTATTTAGTGATAAAGTTGCAGCTACCTTGAATCACAGGGACATCTCTGACCAAAGAAAGTTGGCAAACAAGAGGTACTGATTCTTTTATAAATAAACATTTAGAGTTTGGTAAATGTGTTAACCAAATAACTCATCCTGAACATATATTAAAAATCATCCCAAATTAGGTATTGCTAGAAATAAAACATATATCTCATATGGTCTGGATATGATCTGTCTTCCAAGAGTCCATTTGTCATCCAATAGTGCATGTGCAAGAAGTTTGTTCTGAAGGTGGATGGTGAAACCTTTAAGAGGAGGGTCCTCATGGAAAGAAATTAGGTTATAGGAGCTTCATCCTCATGAATGCATAATGCTGTCTTGCAAGAGCAAATTGTTATAAAGAGCAAGTTTGATTATTATCACATTCCACCCCCAATCTCTTGCTTACTCATTCACACAAACCCCATTTCCAGTCCCTTTCTGCTTCCTCACCATGGAATTTTATCAGAGGTCAGCAGCACAAAAGTGACTAAGAAAATATCCATAGTTAGGTATTTTGTAGCATTGTGGGCTCTTTTACAAGTTACCAAGTCTTCTTCACAGTATTTTTTAATTTAAGTTTTTTATTGTAAAGGTGATGTACAGAGGGATCACAGCTGTATAAGCCAGGTAATGAGTACATTTCCCTTCCAGCAGTGTTACCCCCTCCCTCACTTCTCCCAGTTTTTCCTTTCCAGACTCCCTTTCACCCCCAAGTTGTAAAGTTCATTTCCAAGATAGTCTCCAGTGAGTATCACTGCTGAATTGGTTTACCCTTTGTCCCACTGTTTCTGTGATTGCCTTCCCTTCCCCAAATCACATAAACTTATATACAAGACAAGGGATACAGAAATAAAAAATAGTGACATCAGGAAATAAACCAAAGGGGAAAAAAAGAAAGAACTGCAAACAGTACAAAAAAACCTCTTGTTTCCATATCTAATGAGCCATTATGATCCTCTTCTAAGAATATCCTAGACATATTACAAATGAGGGAAGCCATGCAGCCTATGTTTTTTTAAAAAAAAAATCTGGCTTACTTTACTTAATATGATTTTTCCAAGTCTTTCCATTTCCTTACGAATTTCTCTCTGATCTCACATAATAACTCACTATCTCTTTTAGATATTATCTAAATTTTTCAGGTTTGGATTTGGAAGGTTAGGGGAAACTGCCTACATCATCATACAAATTTTATTTTAAAAATATGCTTTGACTTCCACTATTTAAATCAAAAGTGACTGTTGCTTAATTTTGCCAATTATATCAGTTGTATACTTTTCTTTGCTTCTGTATTTATGTTCTTCACATACATAAAATCCAACATGTTTTCTTTATAATGCATTGTCCCGACCCGCAGGACTTCAACGAGGGCAATGAACCTAAGTGAGAAGGAATGAAGGGGCAAGAGACACGAAGAATGACAGCAAGACAGGGATTCTGATAAAGCTGCAAATTTTTATTTTTCACACAGGGGTATTTGTATGCTTGGAATAAGGAAGCTTTTTCATTGGCCGTTAAGGAAGCTTTTTCATTGGCCGTAGCAGTGCAGGATGTTTGCTTAGGGCAGGGGGAAAGGGTGGTCGTTAGCAGTTGCAAGATGTTTGCTTAGGGCAGGATGAGGGTCGGATTCTGTAAACTCAGCCTCAAGATGTTCCAGTGAGATAGTCAAGCCTATCATGTTGAGAGACTCAACTTTTGGCTCCTGACAATGCATAATTTTTGAAGTCACAGATTGTATGCCAAACCTGGTGCCTATGAAATTGAGCTTGTCTGGGAATGGGATCTCTGCAGCAGTCATGAATTAAGGACATTGAGAGCAGGAAACAGATGAACCCAAAATTCAATGACTGATACCCTTAAAAGAAAAAGGAGGGATTGAGGTGTATCTCAATGGAAAAGTGATTGCTTAGCCTGCACAAAGCTCTGTATTTGAGTCCTTACATATGGAAGATAGAAAGGAAGGAATGCATCAACTCCCTCCTCTGAGAGGAATGTTTTAATGGCATTGGCACTACAAAAACTGCAATTATGTGGTTCAGTGCAGAAGTGGACTCTGCAGGGGAAATGGGGACAAATGTGGGGAGACTGAAATTCTCCAGAAAAGCTACCAGACTATTTCTATCACTGAATTACAGAAGAAAGACATTGGGTCCTTAGAAGGATAATATCTGTCAAGAAGGCAAGAGCTGAAGTTTTGGTTGCGTTCTCTGATAATTTGTACATGGTTTAGTCACAGACAATGATCCCCTCCTGAAGTAAAATATATGTGGTGCCCTAGAAAGAGGGAGGGTGCTCTCTCGAATGATCCCAATATGTCCATCATAGAATATTTTTATTCAGTAGCCTTTTGTCAAGCCTCTTTCTGGTCTCAGACACCAAGGGAAAACACAAAATCACTTAAGAAATGGTCTTTCCTCCGAATGGATGGAGGAATCAGTGCATATAGAAACAAATGACAGAATGGTGTAAAGGATGACATCGATGCATTGTACTCATAAACTGACATTGAATCAAAATACATACTCATTTTTTTAATTTTAAAGAAAGAAATTACAGTATGGTATTGAAGAGAGTTGTTACTGACATGAAGAAAATGTTAAGAAAACACAAAAAATGGAGCAATTAATTTTGTCTGCCTGGAAGTGAAAGGTCTTAGAAGATGTCAGTGTGTGTAGCTTGCAGGAGGAATCAATGGGGGAAACTACTGCTAGAAGGAAGGTGAAAAGGACAGTAGAAGGAAAGTAAGGACAGGGGAGACAAGAAGATAGATTTTCCAGCATTCTCACAGTAGCCACATCTTACAAAAAAAATCTTTGGTTAAACATCCCTTATTCAAAATGCTAGGAACTAGCCAGGTACCAGTGGTTCCTGCCTCTTAGCCTAGCTATTTAAGAGTCTAATAACAGAGGATCAAGGTTGAAAGCCAGCCAGGGCAGACAAATCTGAGAGTCTCTGTCTCCAATTAACCTGCAAAACAATCTAGATTGAATTGGAGGAGTGGCTCAAGTAGAAGAGTGCCAATTGTGAGAAGAAAAAAAAGGCAAGTGAGAACAATGTGGTCTTGAGCTCAAGTTTTATACTAGCAAAACAAAATGCTGGGAAACAGAAGTTTTCCAACTTGTTGGCTATTAGCTATCTTGGAGATGGGACCTAAGTTTATACATTAAATTTATTACTTTCTTATATGCATAGTCAGCAGATAACTTTATATATAATTCTGTTAGTTTGCCTGCATTTAGAACATGACCCACAGTTTGAGATCATATGTGGAATTTTCCACAAACATTTCCGATTTTGAAGCATTTCAAATTTTGGATTTCCAGATTAAAGGTAGTCAATTTAAGAGAGAATTAGCCTTGAGTTAATCCCATAATTTTCATGATGATAATTAAATTGAGAGATAAGTGCCATAATAAACAAAACCAGCCAGAAAAGATGAAGTCAGTGAAGACTCCAGCCTCTGTCTTACTCCTGGCCTGAGGAGCCATTCTAAGACACCCTTAGAGACAGAGTTCACATTCCAAAGAAAGCCAGAGGTCACACACACAGAATATGACATGTATTGGTGAAGAAGAAAACATTCAAGTACAGAAGGGAGAATAAGCTCACTGCTAAAGAGATACATTGCAAAATAAACACAATCCCATTTCTTTAGTTTCAATACTGAATTGTTTGCCTGTTCATCCTAATGAGCTGCTGCTCAGTGCTGTACTTATGTGTACTTGTGTGCCAAGTATAAGGAGGAATTTCTATAAAGCAGTGGAAGTCCTTTTTAAACCCATTTGCCTGAACCTGATGCTTTAAATCACCCAGCAAAGTCATATCCTATAGTGATGAGACGCTAGCCACAAATAAAATTTGCATTTCGCTTTTTCATTTTTTGGTACACTTTTTATTGTAAAAGTATTGTCCAGAAGGGTTACAGTTATATGAGCAAGGTAATGAGTACATTGTTGCCTCCTCCTCCCTACCAACCCTCCCCTCCCACCTCCACAACTACCCCCACTCCCACCCCACCAAAGCTGTAAAGTTCATTTAGAAAACGTCAAAAGCTATGTACATGTGACCATATAAGATGCAAAAACTTGCATTTCTATTTTCACTTTTTCATTTTTTCTGACTAGCAGTGTGTCAGATTTCCTCCAGGGGCTTACTGCAGGTGGCCCCAACCCCAAGGATAGAGGAAGACTTGGAATAATCAAAGGCTATTCTGAGTCCAATAAATCACTTTTGAGTTATAGGTCCTTTGAGAATGGGAGTGGGACAGTGGCCAACAATGAAGCTTTGGCAAGATGTTTCAAAGAAGCTCTGTTGTGCAATAAAGGAAGTTTATTCTATTTTATTTGCTCCAGGTATTTGGGAGAAAGCTGCTTGTCTCAACTTGGTCCTGAGCAACTGGGAGCCTGTGGATTCAGCAGTTGAATAATTAAGTACCTGGAACCCAGAAATGCAATGGTACAACTTCCTCAGAAAATAAAGAAGGACATGGCAACCATTGAACCCTCATTCATCATAGCAGAGGTCTCCAAATGACCAGAAAAATAACTCTAAGCACATACTGCTGAAATGTATGGAAGTAAACACTAGAAGACTTCTCTAGAAATGTTGAAAAACGGTTGTCTTTGGGGCCTGGACTAAAAGACAGGCATGGTGGCTCAAAGGCCAGTCAACCACTCTTTTATATTTTTTCTGTCTCATAGTAGTCTTTCGTAACTAATGAACCACACTTGCACCATACACTTGGAGGCAACAGTAATGGAAGTAACAGTACACTTTTAGTTTTTCCTGTCATAATCATTAATAATTCCATGTCAATCAAGAAATATTACAATATATAAAGCATAATTTTTATGAACTTTGTATATAATCTTCTGTAGAGCAGAATAGCTGTCCAAAGGAAGAAGATAGATGGTGGCAAGGGTGATTATGAAGACTTTTTTCCTACCCTTCATCAATATGCAGCCTTTGAATGGTGTCTTGGAAAGTAGTGACCTCTGCTTGTGTAATTTGATGTCAGGCCTTTGAAGAAAAGGATACAAGTACTCTAGTGTTTACAAAGCTCCTATGGAACCCTATATACACTTAGCTCATAGTCTTCATAATTGACTAACAAACACAAAAGCATTTCTTATTTGAGTGTGAGTGTGCATCTGTGCACATGCCCATGTGTGGATGGAAATAAACATAAGTAGGGAGGCTACTGGAGAACAAAGTATATAGACCTATAACTTTAGGCAATAGCATCAATGTTGTAGTTGCTGAGATTTCAGTGCAAAGCTTCACCTTTCTCTCTTTTTGTGGGGAGCAGAGGGAATGGTTTGAGTTGTTTTACTTGTTGTTTGGGAATTTCAAGGAGGGATATTTACTTTTGGGACAGTCTTGCCCTGATAGCCAAAATTTATTTTTTTAAATAATTGACTTATCAAATAAAAAATATTCTGAGCTTGAGGAGGTTAAAAATAGAGTTCTGTTTGTCCACATGTTAAAATCTACCTCACTTTGGGGACAGTGAGCTATCCATCCATTTTTATTTCTTCTTCATAGCCAAAAAATGTTTCTTGAGGGCATTGCTCTGATGTCTGTTTTCTAGATTGTGAAGATCACTTGAGAAAGGATTTTTACCACACTGGGTCACGAGTCTCTATTAATATATAAAAGAAGACGGTGCCTGAATTCTCACTAAAAGAATTCCACAGCTCCCTGTAGGAGCACATCTGGGAGGAATTCCTTTTAGATCCCATCATTGTCACACAATAACTGCATGCACCTGCATTCTCACAATGTCCATTATGCAAGCCTCTGGAAGACTCTGCTCACCTGCTGGGATAGGAAGGTTTATTCCTACGTCCTTCTACTGAGTGGGGTCTCTTCACTGAATCCATGCCAGAAATCCTCTTTTCAATGGCACTTGTGAGACCTTAGAATATGCCACCCAAAACCTGAGTGATTGTTGAGCAACTTCGTTAGACTTGTCTATAACAGTGCATCAGTGATCAGATTCAGTAATGGGTCCCCGATCAATCAATTATGAATGAAGGCAAAAATTTCAAGGATATGAGTTTCAGGTCTGGAGTAAAAGTCCAGATGACCAGTGCTAAATCTGGTCCTGTCAAGTTTACAGCATTGTAACTGGAAAAATGTCATATGACACTGTCACTCTGATGGAGATTCAGTAGGATTCTCAATTGCCCACTTCAAAATTCCTTGCTTGTTCCATTACTGCAGTGACTCAGACACAGGCACCTGGCATCTCTAGCTACCTCTCACCTCTCCTAGTTTCTTTTTCAATAGAAATGTTTGTTATAAATATTGAACATGGATTCAAAGGGAGAATATACCATTATCATTAGAATGTTTCATTTGAACTACTAAGGAAAAAGTTCATTTTAAATAATGTGCTTTCACACTGTCTTCAAGAATGTTGAGCTGAGGGGCCAGTGGCTCACTCTGTAATCCCATCTAGTCAGGAGGCTGAGATCTGATGATCACAGTTTGAAGCCAACCCAGGAAGGAAAGATTGTGAGACTCATATCTCCAATAACTTTTTTTTTTTAAGTTGGAAGTGGAGCTGTGGCTTAAGTGATAGAGCACTAGGGTTGAGCACAAAAGGTCAGGGGCATAGCAGCCTAAGCTGCAGGACTGACAAAAAAAAAGAGAGAGAGAGAGGACTGTTGAAAGGGGTGACATTGATCAAGATATATTGTCTTCATCACCTGCTTTGTTAAATAGCAACTCCTTTATACAACTGCTTAAACATAACTTTTTAAGTTAAAAAAAAATAATCCAAACCACTGTTGGCTCATGCCTGTAATCCTAGCTATTTAAAAGGCTGAGATTTGCGGACTGAGGTTAAAAAACAGAAAAACTTTTATCTCCTATTATCCAGTAAAAACTAGAAGTGGAGGTGTGGCTCGATTAGTAGAGCACCAGCCTTAACCCAAAAAGCCAAGTAAGAGTGTGAGGACCTGAGTTCAAGCCCTAGTACCAGCACCAAAAATATTATTTAAAAATCTGTAATTTTTAAAGAAAAAATTCCATAGCACCTTGCTTAACTGGTTAGAAATCCAAAGTCTCAGTTTCCTAGCCAAACATAGGAGGCTAGCTGTAGGAAAGGTGAGGTAAAGTATTTCACTATTTAGGGTTTGTAAATAATATGGCAAAAGATAAAAAGGGAAAATGTTTTTCTCATAGAGCATGTGAATATTAGGAAAAATATTGGATTTCACATTTTTTAAGTTTTATATTCTAAAGTGGATAATAACCAGCTTGAATCCAGATAAAGATGTTTGTGTGTAGACCCACAATGCAGTTGCCACCATTGTTATAGTCTAGATTCCTAGTGTGACCGGGAAAAATGGAATTCCACTAAGATTGAGAGTGGCAAACAAAAGATTGTGGACAGGAGAATGGTAACTTCAGGAAGACACAGCATGAAAGGGGAAAATTTATAGAAAACCCAAAATGCTGGGAAAAATAAAAATTAGATAGGACAAGTTCATTGGGTATTTGTTCTGGGATATGTGCCAGGAAATAGAATATCAGCTCCAAAAAGAAAACCTCATAAAGTCCAGGTCAAACAAGTGTCATCTGCTTCTACAAGAATCTTAAGGAAATACTAAGATTCAGAAAAGAACTTGCAATTTTTTTTAAGCATCAGGAGGCTTTGGACCAACAGTAAATTTAGAATTATAATTGGAATAATAACAATGTGAACTAATTTTAAAATGAAAGTGGCACAACTTTCTGACCTTTCTACTTGGGTAATGCGTATTTAAGCTCCTTGCTTCCATAAATAAGCACAGCTGCTTTTCTTGTTTTCTATGTTTAGAATTGGCCAAATGCCTGTTTGGTTTGCAAGTGTGCCTTCTACTGACCTTCTCCTGTCCCTGTAGAACATCCTGTTGATTATGGAAATAAAATAAAATAAAGAAATCAGTGATATTCACTAGTCATCATGTTGGAATAAACTTTACAACTTGAAGGGGAATAGAGGGAGGGGGGAAAGAAGGAGAAAATGAGGGAGGGGGTAACACTGTTTGAAAATGTACTCATTATTTTACTTATGTAACTGTAACTCCTCTGTACATCACCTTTATAAGAAAATAAAATTTAAAAAAGAACTCATGAAAAAATCAAAACTGAAAAAACAAAACAGAACAAAAAAAAGAATTCAGTGGCCATGTTGTTTCTAATTTTGTGTCTTTTTCTTTATTACTGGGTCGATACTGGTGTCTGCCTGACTTTTAGATCTCTTTTTTCTCTCTACCTCACCCATTCTTACCTGTATTCCATCTTATTGATGCTACTGAATTGTGACCTAACCCTAGATCACTTAGGAAACTTTAAAAAATATTAGTACTCTAAACCCCATACCAGGTAAACAAAATTAAATATAGGACCTATGTGTTTCTATTTTTTGAAAATTCTCTGGGGATTTTATTGAGTCACATGCTTGCCTGCTGAACAGTGTGGATGTTTGTTTCTGTTGTGATTCTGTTGTCTGGCAATTATGGTATAATACTAGGTTAAAACTATCTGAGAAGTCTAGATGAAGACATTCATGATACCTGATCATTCCTCATATCAGGTTTGTAAACACTCCTGCTCCCATAACAAACTCTGCTCATGTCTCTCTTATTATCAAGATGGCTCTCCTCTACTTCTTCTTCCTCCTCCTCCTTTTTTTCCTCCTCCTCCTTTTCTTTCTCCTCCTCCTCTTCCATTCTTAGTTTTGTTTCATTAATTACATAGGTTTGTCTCAACCAAGTAAAGTAGTTAGACTATAAAGAAACGTCTAAGTACTTGGGAATGATTTTTTAAATGCAACCTTGATTTATGTAGATAATAGTAGAAAAAATCTACTTCTTCATGGATTTCATTGAGAAATGTCCAACTCTTGACTTGTGTAGTAGCAAAGGAGGTAACTGGACCCTGATAACCTGATATGGCTTCATTTTATATGGTGTCCAGAAAGCTACGTGAAACTATTTTTAATAAATACCCATGATGTATGCCTTCTTGGAAACAGAAACTCTTGTGTCAAAAGTATAATGACTTCATTTTATTTATAAGTTATCTTTTTACAGAAAAGGGAAACTGTGTTGGATTTTATTTTTAAAACATTTGGTTTTCTAAACACCAAATTACATGTCTAAGCATGTATATGTGTGAGCATGTACATATGTGTATATATGTTTCTATACATGTTTATATGTGTCTATATACACACATATGTGTACAAGTGAACAAGAATGTATGTGTCCTGCCATTTTATTTAGTTAGTCATGTTTTTATGCTGGTACTGGGGCTTGAACTCAGGGCCTAGACGTTTTAATTTCCTCAAGGAAATTTATGCCACAGCTTATGCCACAGCTCTACTTCAGCTCCACTTCTGGCTTTCTGATGGTTAATTGCAAATGATTCTCATGGATTTTTCTGTCCATGCTGGTTTCAAACAGCAGTCGTCAGATATCAATCTCCTGAATAGCTGGGAATAGAGGTGCAAACCACCAGTGCATGGCTTACCCTACCATTTTTAAAGGAATTTTTTAACCAAACTTTTTTTCTATAACCATTTGGCAATCTTTACAAAATTTTCTTCCAAAAATTTCAGTGACTGTAACCATTATTTAATATCTACTTTTCAAAGTAAAAAAATGCATATTTAATTGGAATTAAAAAGCAACATATAGCCAGGTGCTGATGGCTCACATCTATAATCCTAGCTACTCAGGAACTTGAGATTGGAGAAACCCAGTATCAGATCACTTCAGCAAAGAAAGTCCAATTACCCACCCAAAATCCAGACATGGAGCTGTGGCTCATTTGGTAAAGCACTAGCCTCAAGCAAAAATGCTCACGGACAGTACCCAGGCCCTGAATAGAGGTCCCAGGACTGGCACATAAAAAAGAGCTAATATATAATTCAAAAGAAGTGTCTAAGCTTGATTTTTCACAAATAGTTGTCTCATTTTACAAAACAATGTAATTTAGAAGAGCTACAAAAAGAAGATAGGAGCCAGGCACCAGTGGCTCATGCCTGTAATCCTAGCTACTCAGGAGGCTGAGATCTGAGGATCACTGTTCAAAGCCAGCCTGGGCAGGAAACTCCGTGAGACTCTTATCTCCAATAAACCACTAGAAAACCAGAAGTGATGCTGTGGCTGGAGCGGTAGAGTGCTTGCCTTGAGCTGAAGAGCTGAGGGACAGCACCCAGGCCCAGAGTTCAAGCCCCATGACTGACAAAAATAAAAACAAATTTTAAAAAAAGAAGATAGGAAAGACTTTTTCTAGTAAAATCTCTTTTCCTTCTGCTGCCCACCTCACATTACAGGCATCAATAAATGGCAAAAATACAAAGCAAAGAGCCATGATGCAGGAAAAAAGCAAAAGGGCCTGTTTGGTACTTTCTGCATTTGGGAGTCATCTTTTTGTTTATGCAACATAAAAATCTCTATCATCATATGGCAGATTACTATGACGGTTATGTTTAACATCACAACTGCAGATAAGATTATTTTCCTTTGAAGAGAATTGATCTATGTGTGAATAAAATATATTCCTTATTGACACTCAGAAACTTAACCATGGTATTTATTGCAAAGAAAGTGATGAAATGAAAAATTACATGAAAACATGGTTTGTCTATTACCTTTGGAAATGTAAAAGAATATTATAATAACCTATCAATTTAAATCATAATGCTTAAAGTAGTATTTATTGATATTTTAAAGATAGATTTTTACCTCTAGAAGGAGTGGTCAAATGGAAGTGAGCTTTATTATATTAATAAAATTCAAAGCAGTAGCTGAGGGAAAGGTTCTCTGTGTTCTTAGTGAGTCTTCTACTCCTAAGGTGGAAAATTCTTTTCAGAGACCATGGTGGGTCAAGTCATATATTGTAACCACAGGACATATTACCACAAAAATGTTCTTTACAATGTTGAATCAGATTCAGCTTTTAAAAAGAGCCAGTCATTTCTCCAACAAATACAGTGTCCTATTTTCCTAAGGGAAAATAAAATTCCTTTTCCCTTAAAGGGCTTTATGTGCTGTGCCAGGATTTTTAGTAATCCTAGCTCCCCCATTTCTAGGCCTTCTACATTTGAATATTACCTCACTGGAAACAAAGCTGTACATCTAAATCTCTGATACTCTTCAAGTTTCACATTCTCAAAGAGTTTCGCTTTTAATTGCATCCCCAGAAATTTCCTCAGAGTATACTGAGTAATGTGATGTGATAATGTAGTTGGGTGATTCCAGGAGCTGGGTGGAGACATTCAGAGATACATGGGTCTGACCCCTTGACCCTGTGATTTCTATGCAGCAAAAGCCCCTCTTCAAGCCAGGCGCCGGTGGCTCACACCCATAATCCTAGCTACTCAAGAGGCTGAGATCTGAGGATCTCAGTTCAAAGCCATCCCAGGCAGGAAAGTCCATGAGACTCTTATCTCCAATAGAACTACTCAGAAAACCAAAAGTGTGGTAGAGCACTAGTCTTGAGCTGAAGAGCTGAGGCACAGCACCCAGGCCCAGAGAGTTCAAGTCCCACAACCAACAACAACAACAACAACAAAAAGACCTTCTTCAGCTGGCTTCACACATGTCATCCTAGCCATTAAGGAGGCTGAGATCTGAGAATCATGATTCAAAGCCAGCTCAGGCAGGAAAGTCCATAAGACCCTTAAATCTAATTAGCCACCAAAAAGCCAGAAGTGGAGCTGTGATTTAAGTGATAGAGTACTAGCTTTGATTAAAAAAAAAAAAAAGCTAAGGGAGAGCACTCATGTCCTGTGTTCAAACTCCAGTACTGGTACAACACCCAAGGAAGGAAGGAAAGAAAGAAAAGAGGAAGGGAGGGAGGGACGGAGGGAGGGCAGAAGGAAGAAGAAAGGAAGGAAAGAAAGAAGGAAGGAAGAAAGGAAGGAAGGACCTTTAAGACATAGCCACAGATGATGTTCCATCTTATGACCACTCCCCTTCTTTCTGTCCTTACCTGCATCTTAATCACATACTCTATCTGAGCTTTCATAATAGATTCAGGGTGTGACCAATTTATGCAAGGCATTCTGTTCCAAATATTATTGGCCTGTGAGCAGATATATATTAGCCCAATCAGAAAGGACGGGATATACCCAATGATATAAGCAAAGGGAGAGGTTTTCCTGCCTATGAGCAATGAAGGTGGCTACCATGTTTGCTGCAGGCTGCATCTCAGAACCATAAAGGAAGCTAAGCTGAGAACCAGACTGGAAGTGGAGAAGAACAAAGCAGAGTTTGCACCAAAACAACAAACAAAAAACCCACCTTTCTCTGATAGCATTCCTACCCATTCCTACCCAAATCAAAGACTCCAGGGTGTGTTTGATAATAAATTTCCTTGTTGCCAAAGTCTGTTCAATTTGTTACTCCTGTTACCTGTACTAAAACATTCTAATTTTTACAAAGCCATAATCAAGCCAAAGGTCCAACTGAAGTAGCAATCTCAGGGCATCCAGGAAGAGTCATGGGACAGAAATAAAAGATGCCTAGGAGGAAAGAATAGTTTCAGAATGAAGAGCAAAACAAAATCTGAAGCAGTTCTCAAGATCAGCATTACTGACATCAATGCCACATGGGTGTTTGGAGATGCCATGCTGAACATGTACTGTGGTACATGGTAGCCTCCATCTGCAAGATGGCAGTAACATCCCCTCACAGCACTGGCAACCAAACATGTCTCTACATATTGCCAATCGTCCCTGGGGATGCCAAAACATTCTTCTAAGAACTTTTGTTCTGGATAAACTAGCTGAGGTTCTGCACCAGAGATGTATTGCTTCAGTACAGGAATCTGAAAGTTTACTAAGGCAATAACAGACCAAATTCTGGCACCACTGTTTACACACTCTCCCTATCTTCTATCTTCAAATTCTTACATCATTCACTTGGGACATCTAACTTTTATGACCTAGTACCAATTAAGTAAATTTTCTGCCTTTCAATTTCTCATATGGAAAATATAATAGCAACAAATAACAGTTCATATAGTTGTTAAAAATTAAATAAGATAATGCAGGTAAATTGCCAGCCACTATGATGTTTCCTGTTTCCATAGGCCCAAAGCAACAGGGATAATTAATCAAGGACTATTTAGCTCATGAACTATGAGCCAAACAACATTCCCAGTTTGTGAGGGTTTGTCTCTGGTACTTTGTCACAATAACAGAAATCTGAGTAAACACAGGAAAGAAAGAGGTGAAGGCATGTGGGCCTAGTAGATCACTGAATAGATTCCAAAAGTGTTTGCCAAAGTAGTATAATTTTAATTTACATAGTCATAGGCATTTTATTAAAATTCACAAATGGAATTATTAGTCATTGTTTATTGAGAATCCACTAAATGTTGATGTCTGTGTCAACTAAAAGCATAACATTCTTGCTTGTACTTCTATTGCTGGGGGCATGAAAAAGTTGGTTATTTCTCTCCTGAAAAATGATTTAAAAATTTAAACTGGAAAAATAATGTTAAAGATGATTAATTTAGGGTATTTGACATTGTCAAAAGCAGATAGTAAATTCAGAAGCATTTATACTTGGCCAACTAGTGGAGTAGAGGGAGTGTGAGCACATGTCTGTGGCAGGAGACAGGTCTGGAAAAACTCCCTGTGTCCCCAAGCATGGTGGGCAAGGTCAAGCCACAGCCTCTCTATTGCCATGAGAAGAGGTATTGATGCAAGAATGAGAGTGGAAAGCTCTGTTCTGCTGTCTGAATAGTTGTTCACTTCATTGAGGTAAATCAGATAAATTCACCATATTGCAAGCTCCAGGTTGAACTTTGCTTTTATTGAGATGCTAGGGATGAGGTGCTATGTAAACTATCTACTACTGAACCACACTGCCTGCCTGATTGTATTTTTTGATGATCATTTAACAGAAATACTCTGGATTCTGGAAACATGGCAATGTAACTGAGGAATGGAATTGGTCATTACACTTTAATTCAGTTGGATTTTAATAGCTATATGCTACCATGTTGGACAATACAGACAAGTTCTAGGAGGGAGAATGGGTAACCTGAGGATGCTCCCTCAACTGAAACTCACATTTCATTGCCTAGCTTCCAAACCAAACTGGGGGTATTTTCATTCCCAGAACTTACTAAGAGATTAAATTCCTATAAGCAAGGATCCTGAAGCAGTACAACAAAGACCTATGGCAATGATTCATCCAACCTATCAGCCACTTGTTACCCTTACCAGGGAGAGGAAGACAGCCACTCACTGGGGATGATATGATGCAGAAGCCAAGTAAATGTTCTCATTGTTTTCTGAGACCACATCTTGTGCTACACATAGAAAGAGTGGCCATCAATCAGCCATCAATCAGCCAATTCCTTCCTTGTGGAAGGAATTCATAAGCTCACACAAACAGGAAATATATCAGTTTCTCTGTCTTTCTCTGAAACATACACACACACACACACACACACACACACACACACACATACACACACACACACACAGAGCTTATGTCCACTGAAGAAAACATACCTTAAACTGGAGAAGAAAAAGTTGAAGTGATGTGTTGCATGCATTTTTTAAAAATCCATAATGTTATTTCTCAAGATTTTTTTCTTTAACACATAAAGGCTTCTGATTTGACTACTAAAGGCATTCATAACTACTTAAAGTATGGGAATGGTTCCAATAAGCTGTTGATATTAAACTAGTAAAATTATTTTCTGCATAAAGTAATTTTTTAAAATCCACTTCTGTCCAGGTGCTGGTGGCTCAAGCCTGTAATCTTAGCTACTCAGAAGGCTGAGATCTGAGGATTGCTGTTTGAAGTCAGCCTAGGCAGAAAAGTCCATGAGCTTCTTATCTCCAATAAAATACTCAGAAAAAGTTGGAAGTAGTACTATGGCTCAAAAGGCTGAGCAAAAGATGCCCAGGAACAGCACCCAAGCTCTGAGTTCAAGCCCAAACACCATCACACACACAAAAATCTACTTATACCCATAATAATTTTGAACCTGTTTCAGAATCTATAACAGGTTATCATCCTGATAACCTGTGCTCCCTGTCACCTTCTCTCTGCACACAATTAGTCCTCTCCCAGACAGGCCGCGCAAGGCTTACCTTTTCCAACTCCTTAGACAACCTGGGGCTCCTCTAGTCATTGCTTGCCCACCCAGGGATCACGATACATTCTCCACATGGCCATTTCAAACACAGTATATCTACCTGCAGACAGTTCAAAGCCTTCCCAGAATTCAGAAGGAAAGACTAACAGATGCACCTAGTTACAACAAATGGTGATTTTTCGGATATATCTGGGCTTCTCTTTTTATTTATTTATTTTAAAGGTGATGAACACGGGGTTATTTAAGCAAGGTGATGAGTACATTTCTTTGTAAACACTGTTACCCCTTCCCTCATTTTCTCTCACTTACAACTCCCCACTTCCCTCCCCCCAAGTTGTAATGTTCATTTCCAACATAGTGCCTAGTGAATATCATTGTTGCATTAATTATCCTTTGTCATGCTGTTTCTGTGATTTCCTTTCCCTTCCACAGATCAGATAAGCTGATATACAAGACAAAGTGTACAGAAAACTAAAATATAAATAAAAGAATAGAAATAATTACATACAGGACATAAGAACCTCTAATGAACCATCTTGTTTCTTTAAAGGCTACTATATTTTTAAAGACACAGGTTTTGTTACATATCTCCATATGTGCTTATGATATAAGGGAGAAAATAGACATTCTAACAAGACATCTCGAGATGCTATATTAGCCAGATACATTTTAACTGTAGACAACAAAATAACTTCTACAAAATTATCAAAAATAATGATAGCAATAACAATTTTTACAGATTTGTTGTTTCATATTGCAGTGCACAAAGGAGTCAAATGTGATAGCTTGTGCCTGTCACTTTATTATCCTAGACTTTGAGGCTTGCCTGGACTAGTGAGAGCTTGTCTTTAAAAAAAGAAGAAAAAGAAAGGACTGTCTTAAGGTTTAAGATATGGCTCAATGGTAGAGTGCTTGCCTGCCCTGCTCATGGTCCTGCATGGATGTATGTATGGAAGGATGGATGGATGGATGGATGGATGGATGATACATAAGCAGATAGATGATAGACACATAGATAGATAGATAGATAGATAGACAGATAGATAGATAGAGAGAGAGAGAGAGAGAGATAGATGATAGATAGATAGATAGATAGATAGATAGATAGATAGATAGATAGATAGATAGATAGATAAATAGATAGACAGACAGACAGATAATTTCCAAGGACATTCAGCCTGTGGATTCTTAGGCACACTAGCTCAAAGTCATGAAAATACCACATGATTTTAATCCATCTGCTGTGTTACCTTTGCCTCTTGAGCCCCAAGATACAGAATGAAGGGACCTACCTCTTAGTATATAACTCCTTAATACATGAGAAATCTTTTTCTAAAAACTACTAACTTGAGTTAGCCTTGAGTAAGGGTAATGGTTTCTGTCCTATGTAGGTGCATGTTTTCTCCCATATAGAAATTAGATCTAAATTCTAAATACACATAAATATATCATATAAATAAATATATACATACATATATTTAGTACATATGTTTATCTATGTATTTATACACATAAATATACAGTATATTTGTACCATATCTATACTATATGTATGTAGTATATATAAATATATGCACACACATATAAATATATACACATACATATATATGCACACTACTAATATAGTCACTATGGGTTATGTGCCTTTCCCTAAGCCACACTCTAGCAAGGGATATGCATAAGTTATCTGAACTGAGAACCTCAACCACAGAATTTACAGCTGGGGCTTTTGAACTGAAGGAGGGGCTGGGAATGTGGCATAGTGGTAGAGTGCTTGCCTCGCATGCAAGAAGCCTTGGGTTAGATTCCTCAGCACCACATAAACAGAAAAAGCCAGAAGTGGTGCTGTGGCTTAAGTGGTAGGGTGCTAGCCTTGACCACAGAGAGGCTCAAGGGCAGAGCCCAGGCCCTGAGTTCAAGTTCCAGGACCTGCAAAAGAAAGAAAGAAAAAGAACTGAGGGAGAAGTGCCATTCTATCAAATCTATAACCTTTCTTTACTTTTTAATTTATTACTTGGATATGGGGATAGCAGTACTGGCTTGAAACTCAGGGCTTTGTGCTTGGTAGTCAAGAGCTCTGCCATTTGAACTACACCTTCAGCCCCTGTCTTTCCTTTGGGATTCTGAACTAATGATTTTTTTACCTGATAGGATTATTAACATAAAGAAAAATACTAGTCACTCAAACATTACTTGTTCCTAAATAGAAAAGTATATGTAACACTTAGCACACTAAGAAATAAAAATCAATATTGTACAAAGTCTCTTTCTTCAGGATTCTTCAGTTAGTAGATTAGGCTCATTGATATCAATGTCCAGCAAAGGTAGACTTCAGTTGTCATCTTGGGAAAACATGCCATGAGACATTCATTCCAAGTGAGGCTAGACCTCCAGACCAAGAGGCTACCTCAGGGTTGGAGCAGAACTTTTCTCCTCCTCTTCACAGGGACAGAGCAGTTCTCCACTCACAGACTGCACTAAGGCTGACTCTATCCACAAGCACATCAATATTTCATCTGGGGCAAACGTACCTTGTATGTTTTCCAGAGAGTAAGTCAGGATGGCCTACTATTTCTGGAAACTAACTAGATCTGGTTCTGAAAAGTGACACTGCTCTGGGAATTGAAACTTGAGATTTCCCTGCCAGTTGTCATACAATGAAGTAGAAGTAGAGAATTTATGACATCCTCAAGCTTTATGAGAACAGGAGGAAGTTAAAGAGAGCCAAAGTTAAAGAAAGCCAAAGAGACTTTGAAGGAGCAGCTTGTGTAGGGCATATTAGGATCCTACTGCCATGTTTCTGCTCAGCAAGTTACATATATTTCCATTTAGCTTTTATCAGAAGCGTTTAGTTTTACAAGGAGGTTTCATTTGACATATCCATACGTACATACAATTTTTTTTATCAGACTCAGCCCATCCATTGTTCTCCATCATGGTCCCTCTCTCCTTTCTAAGACAATCTCAACAAGCTTCATTGTTATATTTTTTACACTGTACATAAAATACTTTGACCGTATTTAGTTTCCATCACTGTCTCCATTCATCTTCCCTACTCCCACTAGTAAGTACCACATACAAGACCTGTTATGCACATTTCTGTCATTTTTAGTGTATGTTAATTGTTCCAAAGGATTTCACACATGCATAATCAGATTGATCCTCCCACACCCTTTTACTTTTCCATCCTTACTACACCAAGTTATATTTTTAAGTTACTGTTATATTTTCTCAGGAATCCATAAATGTCATATGTCAAAGGTGTTGTCTCTTCCAGATATTATTTGAATTGTTTTCTGTTACAAGTCTTTTCTGAAACTCTCTTATGAAAACAAATAGACATTGGTAATAAACTTCAATGGACCAAATCTATAAAAGTGCCTGTATTTCTACACTGCTAAATCAAAGCAACTTTCTTGTGGAGGTAAGTGTCTAATCCTGTTATCTTACCAGTAGATATTAACCAAGAGGAGTTCAGTGATGCCCAGGACATTGCCAAATAGAAGATCAAAGGAACACTTGGTGTTTTTCTGAAAACTCTTCTTTGAAGTTGCTCTCTGGGAGCAATTTTCCTTTGACAGACTGCAGTACAGATGTTGTCACAGTTTATGTTTTCTACTGTTCTTCTACCAACTCTTAAAATAGCCACTTCTTTTAATTTTTAATTTTTAGTAGCTTTTCTCATAGAGTAATGCCTTCTTCTTATAGAAACAGAATTTTTAAAACCACTAATAGAAAACTAAAAACAGCTTAATTACAGTTTCATAAACTCAGAGGCAACTTCTGTTAACTCCTTGGTATACATATTTCCAGATTTTTGTACTCACAAAAAAAACTAACAGCATATGTAGTGTTTTAAATCAAAACATTATAAATAATTTTCACTTAACAAGAATACTTCTAAAGCAGCAGTATATACAAGGCAGCATATTCTATTGCATAGCTATACATTCATTCAACAATTTGTCATTGTTTTCATACCTAAGCACTGATTTAGTATATCCATTTTCTTATTAGAATGACACTAAGAATATATACACTGGTAATTGTCTCCCTTTTTGTTTTTTATGAACATCCATATCTTCAGTAAAGACATTTACATACCCATGTTCATTGCTGTACTATTCACCATAGCCAACCTATGGAAGTGGTCAAAGTGTTCTATAATTGGATCCAGAGAAAAAAGAGAGAGAATGAGATTTTACTCATCCATCAGGAAAAATAATAGTATGTCATTTGCAGGGAAATAGATGGATCCGGAAAAGTCATGTTAAATGATGAAATAAGTTAGGCTCAGAGAGACAATGTGTCTATATTTATTCCCTCATGTGGAAGTTATACTTACTTAAATCATAAATATATGTGAAAATTATATACATAGTTATACATATTTGTACAAAATTAAAGTTTGGTTTACACAGGTGAGGAGTTAGAAGATTCCACCTCCTTTAAACAATGAACTTACAGATAACAAAATGATTATCAGGAAGCTGGAACATGTTTTGTCATAGTAAGGGAGGTCAAGGGGAGGGGCAAAGAGCCAAAATATTCAATGTACACCTGTGAAAATGGAACCACATAGCTTGAGCAGATCGGTACATTAGGAGAGAATGATAGAAAAGGTAACATTGATCCAGATGCATTGTACTCACAAACTGGCATGTTGAATTGAATCCCCTTAAAATAATTTTTAAAAGAAAGTAAGGATCTTTAAACATTGAGCTTTTCTATATTTCTTTCCAATTTGCTTGAAAAGAGAGAAAATGAATAAGACAAAAAGAGAATCAAATTATTTTGCATATTTGAATCCAGATATGTTTCATATTAACTGGTTTTAAGTTATATATTCCCGAAAGGTCCTTAAGACTGGTGCCAAGACCAATAGAAAGGAGAAAAAAAAATCACACAGAGAAGTAAGAGCAACCAGGTGTGTGAGCATAAACATTGAAGGGAGGTTGATCTGTGTTCTTGACAGGAAATATACCAGTTGAAGGTTCTAATGTGTTCCCTCTGATACTAGCAACACAGAACTGTAACCCTTGTATCTTCATGTGAAGATGTTTATTGATGGCCTTTCTTTGATCCAGGATTTCCTTTTTTTTTTTTTTTTTTGGGTCCGGTCGTGGGGCCTGAACTCTGGGCCTGGGCACTGTCCCTCAGTTCTTCAGCTCAAGGCTAGCACTCTACCACTTGAGCCACAGCGCCACTTCCGGCTTTTTTCTTTTTGCTTATGTGGTGCTGAGGAATCGAACCCAGGGGCTTGAGCATGCAAGGCAAGCGCTCTACCACTGAGCCAACTTCCCAGCCCTCCAGGATTTTCTTATTTATAAAATCAAGGGTAAAATATAAATTTTATTGCAGCAAAAACAACATTTACAGGAAAAGCTAATATAGTCCATTTAGGAGATTTTTAACTAACTTGAACTTAGGGGAAATTATACTGGGCCCATATCTTATTTCCTCCCAACATCCCTCTTGCTAATAGTATATTGGGCAAGACATAAGTGGTTGCAGATTTCAGAACTGATGAAGGTAACATTAACCATAAGTCTTTGAATTTTTCAAAGCTAACATTTGCACCACCATGATTTAACTAACATAAAAAAGTTGTCGTATTCTTAATGAAAATGATATGGAAACTTGCTGAGAAAACAATATATTTATAAACACTAGCTGACTGAGGAGTCACAATGTGTTGGAGTTGAATTCGAAAATAACTTTCCTTTAACCATATCCATCAGCAACCCTGGAAGAAAATGTTACATAGCTGGGTGACTACTATCATAACAATATCTTAGATGCTTCTACACTAATTTAGCTATTAAAATAATCTTTTCTCTAATACCTAAGACTCTAGAATGTTATGAAAATTTTAAAGCTCCCTAGATGGAAACATATCCCTCTCTCCTTCAAAGACAATAGTCAGGGGACCTCTACCACAAGTTGTGATTTCCTCCTTCACAATAGAGAAGAACAAAAAGCACTAAGAATATGGGGGTGACTAATGTTGGTAGCAGAGAAATAGTCTGTGCAGTTTCATTTTTCCTGTTGTCTCAGAATTGTTACTAAAACACAAGCTGAGGACACAGGCACTAAATTGTCTATGTAGCCAGTATCTGCAGCATGTATCTAGGCATGTGTCTATATGGCCTGTGTCTATGTGGCAGATGTCTATGCACTTTTATAGGACATGCATACTCTCAGTTCACAACTACATGGCCAACATCTATGCAAGTCATGTCCATGCTACTTTTATCTGTGCTGTTCCGGATGCAGGTGATATCTGTGTGGCTGGCATCCATGTGGCCAGACTATAACACTGGCCCATAGCTACACAGTTCATGAACATGTGACCTGTGTCTATGAGGCTAACATATACAGGGCTTTCTTCTGTAAAGCTGGCATCTATGCATTTCTTGTCAAGCACTGTTACCCCTCCTTTGTTTTTCTTCTACTATCCCTTCCCTTCCCCCTTTTTTCCACCCCTTCTCCCCAAAGTTGTCCAACATAGTGTCTTGTTAGTCTCATTGTTGTAATGGGTCATCCTGTGTCCTTATTTCAGCATTTTGTTATTCCCTTTTTACTCCCCAAATTAGATAAATGTATATACAAGATGCAAGTCTTATCTTTTTCTCTTCTTTACCCTAAGACAGGCATGCATGATGCAGCAATTAATTTCACCAAATTTATTTGAATAAGTTTTGATTATAGGTTCTCTAAGGCATAGGCAGAAGGAGCACAGGACAAAGAAGGAGTCACTTGTAAATGCCTAGTGCCTGAAATTTAAAAAGCCCTTGCCCTTGACAATTGATCTTCTCCCTGCGCTTTTCCTTAACCTTATTGCTATTCAGTATCTTTACACACTGTAATTATACAGTGGTAGAGTAAAACAATATGCACTTTATTGGTTTAGTTTTATTTTATTTCATTGCAAGTGATGTACAGAGGGGTTACAGTTACATAAGAAGTAAGGTAATGAATATATTTTGTCAAACAGTGTGACCCCATCCCTCGTTTTCTCCCACCCCACCCCCCCCCCCCGAATTCCTTCCTCACCAAGTTGTAAAGTTCATTTGCAACATAGTGTCTTGAGAATATCGCTGTTGCATTGGTTCACCCTTTGTCTTTTGTCATACCATTTTGTTATTGCCCCTTCACTTCCCTAATTCAGATAAACATATATACAGGACACAAGGTATCAGGATCAGAAACAGTGACAACAAGGGATAAACAAAAGGGAAAAAAATGAAAAAATTAATAACTTCACACAGTACATTTTAACAAAAACTTTTATTTCCATATCTTGGAGTTTATTTCACTTAGTATCATCTTATATGATTATATGTACATAGCTATTGAGCTATTTAGATACTCTGTTAGAACTATCCTAGGCATATACTAATCATTACAAATGAGGTAAACCATGGAGTCTATGTTTCTTTGGGTCTGGCTTACTTCACTTAATATGATTTTTTTCCAAATCTTTGTTTCCTTATGACTGGTGCAATATCATTCCTTCTGATGGAAGCATAGAATTTCATTGTGTATATATACATTTTCTTGATCCATTTATCTACTGAAGGGTACTTGTGTTGGTTCCATATCTTAACTAAATAATGCTGCAATGAACATAGTTATGCTGGTAGCTTTAGTGTAACCTTGTTTGTGATCATTTGGACAAATGCCCAGAAGTGGGATTGCTGGGTCATAAGGGAGCACTATGTGTAGTATTTTGAGGAACCTCCATACTGCTTTCCAGACTGGTTGAACAAGTTTACACTTCCATCAACAGTATAGTATACATTCCATTTGACCACATCCCCTTCAGCATCTGTTGTTATTAGATTTCTTGATTATAGCCATTCTAATTGGAATGAGATGGAATCTCAATGTTGTTTTGATTTGCATTTCTTTTATAGGCAGAGAAGTTGAGCATTTCTTCATGTATCTATTGGCTATTCTTATTTCCCCTCCAGAGAACTCTCTTTTTAATTCTTCAGGCCACTTATTAATGGGATGGTTGTTTGAAGATTTGTTATTGGGGGGTTTAATTTTTTTGAGCTCTAGGTATATGCTAGATATGAAGCCCTGTCTGTTGTATAGCTAGTGAATATCTTCACCTAATTTGTGGACTTTCTAGTTATCTGGCTAGCTATGTCCTTTGCCATGCAGAAGCTCTGCAGTGTAATGAAATCCCATTTATCCAGCCTTTCTTTGATTTGTTGTGTTTCTGGATCTTTATTCAGGAAGTTTTGACCTGTGCCAAGGAGCCCTAATGTATCCCCCATCGCTTCCTGTAATATCTGCTTTTACCTGAGAGGTCTTTGATCTGTTTGGAGTTGATTCTGGTGCAGGGTGATGTATATGGATCTAACTTGAGTTTTCTACGCATGTATAGCCAGTTCTGCAAGCACCATTTGTTGAAAAAGCTGTCTTTCTTCCATGCTGTGTTTTTTGCTACCTTATCAAAGATTAGGTGGCCAGAGGTCTGTGGGATCATTTCTGTGTTCACAATTGTATTCCATTTGTCCTCAAGTCTGTTCCTGTGCCTGCACTAAGCTGATTTTATAACTATAGGTTTATAATGGAGTTTGAAGTTTGGTATTGATATTCCTCCAGCATTGTTTTTCCTACTTAAGATTGTTTTGCTATTCAGGCTCTTCTATTGTTCCATATGAATTTTGGATTGCTTCTTCTATTTCATTAAAGGATGTTGTTGGGATATTGGTAGGTATTGCATTGAATTTGTAGATAGCTTTTGGTTAGTATTACAATTTTCATGATGTTAATTCTCCTAATCCAGGAGTATGGGAGGTTTTTCCACTTCTTTAAGTCTTCTTTCATTTTCTTTTTGAGGTTTTTAAAGTTTTCATTATAGAGGTACTTCACATCTTTGGTTAGTTCTTAGATGTTTATTGAGGCTGTTGCAAAAGGTGTTGCTTTCCTAATTTCAGCCTTGCTCTTCTCATTGTTGGCACACAGAAAAGCTATTGATTTTTGTGTATTGATTTTATACCCTGCTAATTTGACAAAGTTTTGGATCAACTCAAGTAACTTGGGAGAAGAGTTTATGGAGTTCTTTAAATACAGGACCATGTCATCTGCAAACAAGGAGAATTTTACTTCTTTTCCTATTTGGATCCCCTTTATGTTTGTCTCTTGCATTATTGCTCTGGCTAGGATTTCCAATACTATATTAAAGAGGAATGGAGAGAGCAGACATCTTTGTCTTGTTCCTGATTTTAGATGAAATGGTTTTAACTTTTCACTATTAAATATAATACTACCTATAGGTTTGTCATATACAGCCTTTACTATATTGAGGAATGTTCCATGTATTCTTTGCTTCTCCAGAGCTTTATCATAAGGGGGTGTTGGATCTTGTAAAATGCTTTCTCTGCATCTGTTAAGATGATCATGTGGTTCCTGTCCTTGCTCCTATTGATGAGTTAAACTACATTAATTTGCTTGTGTACATTGAACTAGCTTTGCATCCTTGGAATAAATCCATTAGGTCATAGTATATGATTGTTTTGATTGATTGTGAAGGTCAATTGGCCAGAATTTATTGAGAAGTTTTGCATCAATGTTCATCAAAGAAATAAGTCTTTGATAGGTCCCTATATGGTTTTGATAGAATGAGATGATAGTGATCTTTCACTTTAAATTTCATTGAAGAATTTGAGGAGTTTTGGAATGAGTTCTTCTTTTGAGGCCTTATAGAATTAAACTATGAGTGCATCTGGTCCTGGGCTTTTCTTGGCTGGGAGATGTTTTCTTGCCAATTCTATTTCAATACTTGATATGGGGCTATTTAGTTGGTTTAAATCTTCTTGGTGTAGTTTGGGTATATCAATATTTGCTAGAAATTCATCTCTTCCAGATTATAGAATTTGTTAGCATAAAGATTTGTAAAGTATTCCCTTATAATGTTCTGAATCTTGCTTGTTTCTGTGGTCATGCTCCCATTCTCATCTCTGACTTTATTTATTTGGGTGTGTTCTTTTTTTTGTCACATTTGCCAAGGATCTGTCAATTTTGCTAATTTTATCAAAAAACCAAGTCTTTGTTTTATTGATCCTTGCAATTATTTTTGGACTCTAATTCATTTAATTCTGATTTGATTTTAATTATTTAAATTATGGTTTGTCCTGTTGCTTGTTTTCACGGAGCTTAAGGTGCATTGTTAAATCGTTGGTTTGAGATTTCTCCAATTTATTGATGTAGGAAATCAGATCTATAAATTTTCCTCCAAGTACTGCCTTTGCTGTGTCTCAGAGGAGCTGTTATTTTGTATGTTCATTTTTGTTAAATACCATAAATATTTGAATTTTCTCTCTGATCTCTTCAATGCCCCCTGGTGATTCAATTGTTCAATCTCCATGAGTTACAGAATTTTCTATGGTGGCTCTTGGTATTGCACTCTAATTTTATTTCATTCTGTTCTGAGTGAATGCAAGGAATAATTTCAATATTTCTGAATTGGCACAGATTTGCTTTGTGACCTAAAATGTAGTGTATTCTGGAGAATGTCCCATGTGTTCCCAAGAAGAATATATATTCTGATGTTGCTGGGTGAAATATTCAGTAGATGTCTATTAAGTCTACTTGGTCGATGCAATTGTTTAGTTCTGAAGTTTCTCTGTTGAGTTTTTGCTGAGTGATGTGTTAAAGTCACTATCAATATGTTTGGATCTATGTGTGATTTTAGGGTAAGTTGTCTTTGATGAATTTGGGTGCTCCAGTATTTGGTTTATACATATCCTTCTGTAGGGGAGAGCCCTTTATTAGTATGTAATGTCCTTCTTTTTCACTAATTTTAATTTGAAGTCTATTTTATCTGATATTAGGATTATGTCTCTGGCCTGCTTATGGGAGCCATTTGCTTGATAGATTTTATTTGAAGCTTTCATTTTTAGAATATGTTTATTTTTGTGGGCAAGGTGTGTCTCTTGAAGACAATAGATAGATGGATCTTGTTCTTTGATACAACTAATCAATCTATGTGACTTAATTGGAAAGTTAAATCCATTAATATTGAGTTAGGATTGAGAGGTGTTTGGTAGTTCCTGCCATGTTATCCACCTTCCTAGGGCTATACCTCATCAATTCTTACTATGTATAATCTACTGTCAAGACCTTTTACTTTGTTTTTTATTTCCCTTCCTTCTAATTGGTCATTTTTGATGGCTTCAATTTCTTTGTTGAAGCTTTGTTTTAGACCTTATATGGACTTCTTTACTTTCTTGATTTGATTTTTAGTGCTCTCTCAAATCTTTTGGTTGAGTGGCAATACTTTCTTTGGACTCCTTTTCTTTTTTTTTTTTTTGGAATTCTTTCGTTTCTCTATTTGTGGATTCCATGAATTCCTCTATTAATCTTTGGTTAGCCTCATCACACTCATGCATAGTCATGTGCAGGCTTTCGATATTCAGCATGTTAGAAATATCTTCTAGGTTTTTCATTGATTACTCTGTTGCCTGTTTATTTTGAGTGGGAGTTTAGATTCCTTGACCTGCCATTTTTCTGTGTTTCTATGGCTTGTTCAGCCCATTTGGAGATGGAAGCAAATCCAATACCACACTAGAATAGGATTTTAAGACAAGAACCAACCCAGAGCCCTGTAGTTGCATAGACTTTAGAGGTGCACAATCATAGACAGTTTCACTCTATCTCTCCTTTTTGGATGTGAAAGCAGATCCAATATCATGATAAAACAGAATTTTAAGACAAAAAAACAAACCCAAGCCAATTGCATTGATTTTAGGTACTCCTCTACATATTTCTCCTTTTCTTTGTTAGGGGAGGAAGTATTGTGATTCAGGAGTGGTGATTATATATAGTTGTAATCAGTAAACAAATCTGACATAAGCTTTAAAGAAATCTGAACTGGAAGGATAATATGATGAGCCACTTTGACACAAAATGGATACAGATTCAGTCTAGCTCAATGGAAAACAACTAAGGATCAATGGACTAAAGAAAACTAAGGAAGAGTGAAAGATCAGAAATAAAGGAAAATGGTTGAAGTGAAATTAGAAGAAAGAGTAAGGTATATAGTGAAAAATAGGAGGAGAAAAAAAGTTGATGACTATAGAAAAGGAAAGGAACAGAAGGAAGAAAAGTAATACCTAAATTCAGAGAAAGAAATAAAAACAAGAAATAAAATTTTTAATAAATAAGAAAATTAAATATTTATATGCATAAATTAATACTAACATTAAAAATACTAATAGAAAATTGAGTAATCAAAATGTAGCCTGAGGAGGAGCCTAGTAATCACCATATGCTGTGTATCTAGGAATAAACAGAACAGCAATGAATAAGAAAAAATGTGGAAAGAGGGGGAAATAAATAAATAGAAAAAATAAAAATTAACTTAGAAAAAATTCTTCAATTTATTTGGGGGATCTTGTGTCTACCCTATGTCCACCATCCAGTTTCTTGATGGAGCCTTTGATTTTTTTGCAGTCAGTTTTCCTAGTGGCTTAGTTGGTTTCTCAGATCAGCTTGTTTGAGTGGGCAGCAACAAGTTCTGTCTTACAAATTTAGAGTCTTTGGGTCTCTCTTCCAAGACTATCTTAGTGTGAAAAGGGGTCTGGCTTGTATGTAATGCATGAAGAATTTGGCTGGCTTCCATAGGTTGGAGTCTCTGCAAGTGAACTTGAATGGAGCTGAGGTTGTAGCATATCTGGAATCATTGGCTTTTCCCAGAAAGGTTAGCTCCTGAGACCCTTTTTTGGCCCAGTTTGGCTTTTATCGCCTATGTAGGGTTTTTCTTTCTTTCTTTTATCCAGTGAAATTTACAGACTTTTGGCTTTTTAATTCATGCAGCCAGATAAGCTGCAAGCTTAGCTGCTATAAGACTGGAATACCTTTGTTGGCTGCAGAGGGATGTAGCTGCCTCTTGCTGTGTCTATCCTGTTAAAGTTACCTACCCCTCCCTAGGAGGAGCTTCCTCCACCTGGGTGGGGCAACCTTCCACTGGGCAGAGCACACAATCACTGGTCAAATTCCTTTGCCCTGTTGAACGATGGAACCATAGTCACTGCTTCTTTGGCCAGATTTATCTGCTAGCTACTCTGGCAAGTTATATGCCAATATCAAAGATGGCAGTCTTCTCAGTGGGGAAGAAAGCTACCTTCCAAAAGTTGTTCTGTGAGAAGGAGTGAGGATGTCTTTTGTGGGGTACTCACACTTTGGGCCATCCATGATCTGTGTCCATCTGTGGCCAGCAGGATGTAGATTTCCACTCCTAGTCATCTAGTTCACACTGGAGGTGAGTGAAAAGCTGTGTACACTCTGTCTCTGGTGTTTTTGTCCTAGCTCTCTCTGGCCAGGGCTGCAGCTGCTGCCATCACCATCATGTACTCAAATATGTCTTCCTAAGCAGGCTGCCCGAATTTTTCCTCTCTGGCCAAAATCTCTGTACTATTATGGCTCACTTAGTATGACACTCTAGCCAAAGACTTTTCGCTGGTACCCTAAAACTGGTTCCTTGGAGAGAACTCAATTAGACCCCAGCTGAACCTCCACCGTCTTCCTCGGGCTCCCCACCCACCATCCTTAGACTTTTCTTCCCACAGCAGAAGCCTTCATACATATCTGTAAATCAGGTTAAATTCATAGGCTAGGAGAATACCCCAACAGTGCCCCTAGGCTCTGCAGCCATAGAGTGGACAAATAGAATTCAGTTGAATTTTGAGTAACTTGTCTAGAGAAGATGCTGGTTCTGTTCATTGGATACGATGATAATAACATGTATTATTCCAGACACGTAGCTTGGTCAAGAGAAAGAAAGGAGAGCTGTGGGACAGACTCCAAAAGAGACAAAGCCAGTGCTGGTGACTCATGCTTGTAATCCTAGATTACTTGGGAGACTGACATCTGAGGATCATGATTTGAAACCAACCTGGAAAGTTTGTAAGAGTCTTTTCTCCAATTAACCACTAAAAAACCCAAAGTTGAGCTATGGTTCAAGTGATTAAGTACTAATCCTAAGCAAATATGGTAAAATACAATACCCAAATCCTGAGTTTAAACCAGGATATTAGGATGTAGTAGAGATTTGAAACAAAAGAACAGGAACTCATCCTTTCTTTGGACATGATTACTGTGTAATGCCAAGAAAAAGACTGTTATGTCTGGGGCTGGGAAGGTGGCTTAGTGGTAGAGCACTTGCCTTGTATGCTTGAGGCCCTGAGTTCGATTCCTCAGCACCACATAAGCAAAAAGAAAAAAGCTAGAAGTGGCGCTGTGGCTCAAGTGGTAGAGGGCTAGCCTTGAGCTGAAGAGCTGAGGGACAGTGCCCAGGCAGAGTTCAGGCCCACTAGCAGAACTCCCCCCCCCCCAAAAAAAAGACTTATGTCTTTGCTCCAACACAGGATAGAGAAAAAAAAAACCATCAGCTTACTATTGGCATCAGGCTTTCTCCACACACCTTCCAGGTCTACTTCCTGTATTCAATCATAGCTCCAATGGGGTCCCCACAAGAAGCTATCTTGGGATGCTAAAGCAGACCTACACATTTACTCAGAAAATTGTGTGGTCCTAGAGTTCCATCAGAGAGAGTAGAAATAGAAGAAGGAGAAGCATCAAGCTGCTGGACTGCAGGTTTCTGGCCCAGGAAGGATTGAGGATAAGGGCCATTGGAAGCTCCTAGGAGCTTCAGTCACCAGGCTTGGTGGTGATGCTGCCTCACTGTAAATATCATTAAAAATAATGTCAAACTGTTTATTTACATATTTATTAACTGCTTAAATATTTCACATGAGGAACATTATTCTCTGTATTGGAACATTAAAACTCATACACTTATTACCAACAAGTAAATTTTCCTCAAAAATTTATAAAGAATTCAGCAGAAATTTCTTTCCCTCAGTAGTCAAGATCTGTCTGAATGACCATGAGCCAAATAAAATACCAAGGAAGTCCTTGGAAAGCAGAATGCAATAAGCAGAATGAAATGCAATGAGCTTCTTCCTAGAGCACAAGATTCCATTCTAAACAGCATGTGTTTCCAAGAGATAACCATTGCATTTGTTTATAGTATGCCATTCCAAGAAGCTTGATCAGACTTGGCTATGCAATGGATGTCCTCCCTTATACTTGTTCCACTACCCACCTATAAATGCTTTCAGGAAGATAATATAATGCTTTTGACAAGGCTTTCTTTGCCCTCATTCCACCTCAAGCACTTGACTAAATCATAACATATAGGATTGTCATGTGGAAAAATTCCAGATAAAATACTGGTCATATCCTGACAAGATATTTACTCTTTAGATTTATTTTTTTCAGCTTGACTGAAAAGCAGTTTTTTTTAAAATTTTGGAGAATTAATCAGAAGAATGTTTTCATAGACTAACAAGAGCTTTCTTGGTTTTATAACAAAATTATGATATTTGTTTTAAAGTTTCTCTAATTACACATTTAATAAACTCACAAAACAAACAGAAAATAATGACAGAAAAAAATCTGATCTAAAAAGAAACTGGAAAACTGAAGAAATTTAGATGGATTTTGTAATCTATTACAATGAGAGTAAAATACAGAAAGTGGGTTTCAGTTGAAATCTCACAACAGTCCCACAAACCATTAGTCTAGATAGCAAATGTATTTCTTATCTTCTCAGGATTAAACAGAAAGAAGGCAGGAATTTTCTAAAAGAAAAAGTTACAAAAACTATCTTTAAGCTCCAGCTGGGCATGCATATTACTCATTTCTGGCATGAATTACTGTTGAAATGCAAAGGGCTCTTGCCAGAAAATGGAAACATTAGAATAAAACATATAAATATCATGTTTGTGACTCTTATAGAATTTGGGGTTGTTCTGATATTCAAAAACATGTAACCCCTCTGTATGGTATTTTCACAATAAAAAAATGTGAGGCTTAAAACGTTCTGGGGTCTGCATACAAGTCTGTGTACACAGAGATAGGAGAATACAAGACAGTCATAAATAGCATTTCACATTTCAAATGGCTAAAGAGAAGAGTCAGGTGTGAGGAGAAAAAAGAGTCCTAAAACTCTGTCAGGAATGTAAAGTATACAACCATTACAACTCCAGCAATTCCACTGGAGAATAGGTATTTACTTAAAGGATTTGAAGTCAGTGTGCCAAGGAGTCATGTAT
Organism: Dipodomys spectabilis; assembly: GCF_019054845.1. Taxonomy (NCBI): domain Eukaryota; kingdom Metazoa; phylum Chordata; class Mammalia; order Rodentia; family Heteromyidae; genus Dipodomys; species Dipodomys spectabilis. The sequence goes on from NW_024871113.1 coordinate 8,190,989, forward strand.
GCTTACTAGATATCACAGCCTTATTTATAATAGACAAGTTATGAAAGCAATCTTAGCATCTATCCAAGGGTAAGTGGAGAAAATATGGTAGATAACACAATGGGATATTAATCAGCCTTTAAAGGAAGGAAATCATCTGTCACAGCATAGATGGAATTGGAAAAGATTGGCTAAATGAAAGAAGCAAGGCTAAGTGAAATAATGACAAATACTGCATTGTCTTATTCATATATGATATATAAACCTATCAAGCTCACAGATCAGGAGTTGAGTGCTGGCAGGTGGGAAGATGATAGCAACATTTTCAACAGGAGGAATAAGGCTAGGTTTTCCTTCTGAAAGATCGATTATACAGCATAGCAGATATTGTGACCAATAATGTATTATGTATGTCAAAATTACTACAAGTGGATTTCAAATGTTTCTGCCACAAAAAATTGTATTGAAGGTGAGATATGTTAATTACCTTGACTTAAGTATTTAACATTGCATTCATAAATCACTTTGTACTCTACAAATATATGCAGTTTTACATAGAAACAAAAATAAAATATTTATTTAAAAGAAAATGAGGGAGGCAGTGACACTTCAAAAACAAATGTACTCATTACCTGACCTATGTAACTGTAACCTCTCTGTACATCATTATCTTTACAATAAAAAAGTAACAAGGGATATATTCAAGTTTTTAATCCAGTTGTATGCTTACGAGAGACAGAGTTAGGAATCAAAAAGAGGCAAGTGTTGTTAAAAGGATCTAAATATCAATAGGTATGTTGAAATGAGACAAAAATATGTAATGGTCTTAAAACTGCATAATACAACCCAGTGTCCTTTACAGTGTCATCCTCTCCCAATATCCTGACACTTAGATATGTCCCTTTCATAAACAGAATGAAGTTCTGCCTCAGAAAAATCTATCCAGACTACCTAGAAAAGCATTATAATCTTGCACTTCTTCTGATCATGGTAAGGTGGCAGAGATCGGTTGACCCTCCTGCCTACAACAGTTCAGGATAACCAAAGTATTTGAATATAGTTATAAAGGCATGGAACATAGGCAACCAAAAGACAATGATTGCTACAAGGTAAATATCAGCGTGGAGTGCCACTGTAATTTTATCTGTAATTCTAGCTACAGAGATGGCTGAGATCTCAGAATCATTGTTTGAAGCCAACCTTGGCAGACAATTCTGCATGACTTTTTATTTCCAAAATCCAGAAATATAGGTGTAGCTTAAGTGTCAAAGCACTGGCCATGATTGAAAAAGCTATGCAAGAATGGAAAGCCCTAAATTCAAGCCCCAGAAGGAACACACACACACACACACACACAGGACAGGAAGCAAAACATCATAATTACCTAACTGACTGTTTTGAGAATTCCCAGGCTCCATTGCAGGAGGTAAGATGCAACAAAACCCAACTATCCAGAGCTAAGACTCAAGATTAGAAAGTATAAGGCTAGAAATGGCAGCATAGAAAAGTAGAGAGGACCCAGGAGAGAAAGATGGAAACCTACAGAATGATCAGTTTGTGCATGCAGGAAAAGAAAGCATTAGGTAGGGAAAGGATTAGAGGGAGCAGCCCCCAACACACACTGGGCCCACCAGCCAGACAGGGAATTTTCACCTTAGGTTAGGCAGGAGGCAAAGAATGCAAGTGGGATTTGCCTCTTTGATGGAGGAAAATTACCCCCTGGCCTTAGACTGTATGTTGCTCTCATTCTACAAGATTTGAAAAAATAGTAAAACTGTTGAAGTATAATATTTTACATTTTTCTATGCAGAAAGCCACTTTACAGATTTATTACATGTGGTGTTTTACTTAATGTGGTAAAAATAAATAAACAAGAACAAAAATACTAAATTCCTCAACACACATTACACAGTGAATGTCAAGAAGCTCTCCATCCACCTCACATTATCACCACCTACAGTTATATCGTTTTTTGATCTTCTGTGTTTCCCTTCCCTTCATTTTGCTAAACATCTTCCACACAAAAAGCAAATGTTGCCCCCAAAGTAAAGTATGGGTTATAATAGTCATCTCAAGACCAATGACACAGCCTGTCACACAGCATGAAGTGATAACATGAAAACAAGATTTGTTAAAAGGTAGGTATCTATAGCAGAAGATGGACTGGGTTGTGGGAAAAACGAATCAAGCATCTGCACAAACAGAATAAAAATCTACCAGTTCTGAACATGTATAGTTTTTCTTCCAAGGTGCTCTCTGGGCAATACCTGCAGATACCAAGGACCCACTTTGGCCTCTTGTAAATTTATCAATGCTTGCTGTACATTTCATTGTCAAAGTTTTCATTGATTATTTATCTATTTATTGTCAAACCTGTGAGTAAATATTTATTCTTATAGCTTAATGCTCTTGCTCCTTATAAACTCTATAATCTGACTTGGCTGTTCTAATGAATTTATAATTAAAGAGCTTGGTAAATATGATACAACTCTCACTCAACCATATATTCATCAAGGTAGCCACCCTTTCCTAGGGAGACTCTAGATTCAATTGCCAATATGATCTTGTTACTCAAGTAAGTGAGAATATAGTAAAAGCTTACCATACGGATGTAAATTATTTTTTCTAATGAATTAAATAATACAATAAAGGCAGATAAACTTGAGGTCAGATTTATTTTCTGTTAGCTGCACAGTGACCTGCATAAGATAATAGCTCTCTGAACTTATTCTTCATCTGCAAAATTAGGTTAATTTTTTTATGGTTCAGGAATTTGAAGTCACGGCCTCACATTTGCTAGTCATGTACACACAATCTTTCCAAATCTCTGGAGTTGTGATGATTACAGAGTGAGCCACCAGTGCCTGCCAAGAAGGTTAAGACTTTTAAAAGGTTTTTACTAGGAATAAATAAAATGAACAACAGAAATCATTGTGGACACTTTTTGTAAATACATGAAGGAATGTATGCCTACATTTTTAAAAGTCATCTCATATGTTAATGAAGATCAGCTCACAATAAAGTTGCTTTTACTAAATTTGAAGGAACTAAAATAGAAAAACAAAGATGGTGGTAGAGATACAACAAATATAGACTTTACAAAATTCATTATTTTTAGCAATATTGGGTGTTTTAAAACTCAGATGCTTATCCTTGCCATGTGCTTGCATACTCTACCACTTCAGGCATGCCTCCAGCCTTTCTTGCTTTCTTTTTGTAGACAGTCTCACACTTTGACCCAGGACAGTTTCAAAGTACATTCCTCCCTCCTAAATTTCATGAGTACCTGGGATGACAAGTGCATGCCCCATGCCCAGCTTGTTTGTTGTAATGAGATCCAACTCAAGTTTTGTTCAGGCTGGCCTTGAATAGTGATCAATTTCTACCTCCCAAGTTGGTGAGATTGCAAATATGAGCAATTATAACCAGTCAACTTTAAAAAGTTGTTTCACTTACAAATTTGTGGACAACCGAATAGTACCAAAAATAAAGCCATCCGCTAAAAAGGAAAAACAATGACTGATTTTCTTGCTGCCATTTTCTTGCTTCAAATTCAGTGATGTAAAATAACACAGATTTATTCCTTTAGCATTTCAGAGGTCAGAAGTCTGTAAAAGAGTCTCAGATGATTACAATCAAGGTTGGCAGGACTGGTTTCTTTTTCAGACTCTAGGAGAGAACTCTGCTCTCTGCTTCTTCCAGCTTCTAAAGGCTCCCAGCATGCATTGTTCTGATGGCTTCACTCCATCTCTTAGCCCAACAGTCACACATCTTTGTGCTTATTCTGGTCTCTAGCCTCTCTCTTATGAGGACCTGCTGACTACGTTGGACCCACATGGATAATTCAGAATACTTTCTCCTTCTCCATTCCTCCAATTTATCTACCAAGTCCCTTTGCCAGATATAAAATACCACCCACAGTTTCCTGAGGCAAGAACATAGGGTGGAGACATTATTCAAACTATTACTGTGGATAATACAAATGCAGATGATTCTGGAATCTGGTGCATACTGCAACACCAAGTGTCATGAAAATCAGGTTAAAACAATAGATTGTGTTCTGATTCTAATTTTGTATCCTCACAAAGCTTTATCTGACTCTTTTCAACAAGCTGTGGACATTTGGTTTAAAATATATTTCAAAATATATGAAACAAAGGAGAAGTTAATTGAGCATTTATTATTCCCATGGGCCTTAGCAAAGCCCCTGCCTGCCTGGAACTCTGTTCCTGGGAGAGGAAACTGTGTACCAAGATCTCAGCTAGTAGCACCAGCAATGTGTGTCATAAATGAATGAAAAGCCAGAGGAGGAATAGATTTTCTAGCAGTCTAATACAAAGATCTGAAAAATATTAACACTGGTGACTATCAGAGCAACTACAAAAATGGATTATAGCTAGATTAACAAATACTAGGATTTACTCTGACAACTAAAATGCAAGATGTTTACGTCTGAAGAGAGAGCTCTTGTAACACTCTAGTCAAGAGCAGAAAAATGAATTGGGAGAAATGTGGATGGATTCTAAAGGCAAAAAATAGTTATGTAAAAGAAAATCTGTTACTTCCCTTTTCAACATTTGTTTTCCAGCATTGGGCCTTGGACTCAGGGCTTCCCACTCTCACTGGACCTTTGTGCTCATAAATGGTGCTTTATGTCTCCAACCCTGCTTTTTGCTGGTTAGAGTCTCAGAACCAGGGCTAACTTTAAAGTGTGATCCTCCAGGTCTCAGCCTCCTAAATAGCAAGGTTGCAAGAGTGAGCCCCTGGGTCCAGCTGCTTGTATTTTAACCTTACAACTGAACACAAAACAAAACACTTCATGTTTTGAAATAAACATGAAGGAGTAAAACTGGCCTCAATTTTTGGTCAAAATTTACATTAATTAAAATAAGGAGAAACGAATGCTGGGTGTTTTTATTACTTTAAAGTCATATTATGTTGATTTGAAATTATACCAAACAAAGTAGCTAAAGGTAAACAAGAAGCTGCTTCAACAGGGTGATGATTTATCTTCTTGGTATAAGGCTATTTTCATTTTCTATTACACTATGTTTTTCAACAGCCATTCTTGTTTTTGTAATATCCCATTTTTCCTTTGTGTTTTGCTTTCTATCTTTTGTATTTGACATAGGATTTTTCTTATCTATATGAAATTCACTAAAATATATTAATTATATATAATATAATTTATATATTTCAATAGTGTAACTTCTTTGCACAAGTAGCTTACAGTTTTAACAAAATAAATGCCAGGAAGCTGGAACTTTTATTGTTGGGAGTAAGATCAAGGAGATGGGTGTAGATGAATGGAGAAAAGAAGAGTGGGCAAACAGAGTCGTAAGATTTAATGTGTGACAAATCAAAGAAAGTTTGGACAAATGGGACTGCATGAAACTGCAGAGTTTCTGCATGGCAAAGGACATAGCTTGCAAGATCAATAGAAAGCCCACGGACTAGGAAAAGATCTTCACTAGCCATACAACGGACAAGGGTCTCATATCTAAAATATACTTGGAACTCAAAAAATTTAGCCCCCCAACAACAAATCCTCAAAGAAACAAGTGCGCCCAATATATAAATGGGATAAAGACTTAAAGAGAAACTTCTCTGAAGAGGAAATAAGAATGGCCAATAGGCACATGAAGAAATGCTCAACTTCTCTAGTCAGAAAAGACATGCAAATCAAAACAACATTGAGATTCCACCTCACACCAGTTAGAATGGCTATAATCAAGAAATTTAATAACAACAGATGCTGGAGGGGATGTGGCCAAAAGGGAACTGTACTGCATTGTTGATGGGAATGTAAACTTGTTCAACCATTTTGGAAAGCAGTACGGAGGTTCCTCAAAAGACTCCACATAGAGTTCCCTATGACCCAGCAATCCCACTTTTGGGCATTTACCAAAATGTTCACAAACAAGACCACACTAAAGCTACCAGCACGACTATGTTTATTGCAGCATTATTTACTATAGCTAAGATATGGAACCAACTCAGATGCACCTCAGTAGATGAATGGATCAAGAAAATATTATATATATATATATATATATACATATATATATATATATATATATATATAAATGGAATTCTATGCCTCCATCAGAAAGAATGACATTTCCCCATTTGTTAGGAAATGGAAAGACTTGGAAAAAAATTATATTAAGTGAAGTAAGCCAGGCCTAAAGAAACATAAGTCCCATGGTTTCCCTTATTTGCAATAACTAGTATATGTCTAGGACAAGCAGAAAAGGTCAAAAGCTATGTATATATAACCATATAAGCTGATGTTAAGTGAAATGAATCCCAAGACAGGGACATAAGTGTTTTTTTCTTGCTATTGTTTTAACATACTTATAATGTACTATGTGATTTTTTTTATTTCTTTTGTATGTTCTTCCCCCATGGTATAACCCCTGTTTTCACTGTATTTGATTCCTATGCACTGCATCTTATGTATATACTTTTCTGATTTGGGGAGGAGGGGGGAAAACTAAGTGCTTAAATAGGGATACAGGTTGACCCAATGAGATGTACAAGATACTATGTTGAAAACAAACTTTACAACTTGTGGGGGGGGGGGAGGAGTTAAGGAGGTGGGGAGGGAAGGAATGATGGGGAAAAACAAAAGAGTTAGTTGGTAACAATGCTTGATAGGAAATGTATTTACTACCTTACTCATGTAACTGTAACCCCTCTGTACAATATATTTACAATAAGTAACATACTAAAATATTTAATGTGTATATGTGAGAATGAAATTAGGACACATTATATAAATTATAGATGCATACAATATGAAATTTAAGTCATCCATCAGGAATAATGATATTATATCATTTGCAGGGAAGTGGATGCAGCTGGAAAAAATTATGTAAAGTAAGTCAAGCTCACAGAGACAAGGAACATATATTTTCTCTCATAAAGGAAAGCTAGATTTTAAATTAGAAATATATATAAATATGTGCAGGGTCATATATACAAATATATTAACTAAAGTATGGTAGATGTGGGGGAAGATTCCATTGGTATAACTCACTTGAACAACTAACCTACAGTTTAGCAAAATGAATGCCAGGAAGCTAGAACTTGTGTTGTGGGAGGTGAAATTAAGGAGCTAGGAGTAGACAAATAGAGAGAGAAAGGTTGGGTGAATACAGTCATAATATTCAACAAATATTTGTGAAAATGGAATTAGCAAATTGAGAAGATGAGTAGGGCTGGGATAAAACAATTAAAAAGGTAACATTGATCAAGGTCAAGATGCATTGTACTCATAAACTGACATGTGGAATTAACCCCCTTTGTACAACTACCTAAGTAAAGGTAATGAAAAAAAGAGAGACCAAAATCAAAGTATTAGTTTAAGTATATCAAAATTTGACAATTCTTTCAGAAAAAAGTAACTCTTTTCTGAAGTGGATTTCCTAAACAAGACAAACAGAACATGTCTACAAGGAGCTGTGAGATCAGCAGGGTGGAACGGAGACAGGTGTGTGCTGGGTGTGAAATGGTTAGTGTATCTGTCAGGGCTTACTTGAGCAAGCAGGACCTCACTGATTATTACAGACTAAAAACCTTGAAATTTATAGATGTTTGAATTTTAAATTCCTCAGGAACTTTTCAGGAAAAGTTACTAACCAGCCACCTCAAGGAAGATCCTTGAAGCCTATGTACCTGGTCACTTTTGCTGGAGCCCTGCATTGCTGTAGGGGACACTAGGCCAGAAGTCAGGAATAAAGCCAGCTGCAAATATGGAGAAAATCAGAAAAAAGACCCTAGGAAGACCAACAGGAGCCCACAAAAGCAACTAAAACCACGAGGCTAAGCAAGAGAAGGTCATTGTCCTACTGCCATGCTGGAGACATGGCTCCCTGCATCCACTACTGCGAGCATGTTGGCCAAGGACTGGGAGATATTGAGAGCGGAGATGCAGCAGATGCACAGGGATCTTGCCCGCCACCTCTCCAGGCCAGAGACCGGGGACCTTGGCTGCACAGACGTTGACCACAGAGATGCAGGCATGGTAGACATTGGCCAAATGGACGTGGATGGGTTAGACACAAACCAGACACAAGTTCCAGAGTCACCTGGGGCTTCCCTCCAACCTTCTGAGAATCTTTGCAGCTGCTTCCGCTGCTTTCCAAAGCACACACACAGACACAGACACAGACACACACACACACACACACACACACACACACACACACACACACACTCACACACATCCCTATTTCTGACCCTGGCCTAGATGCTTGTTAAGAAATGAACTTCTGACACAGTTTTCCCTGACATATACAATTGCTCTCATCATATGCTCTATGGAAATTTTTTTTAATTTAATTTTTTTTTTGTGAACATACTGTACAGAGGGGTTACAATTACATGGGCAGGATAATGCGTACATTTCTTATCAAGCATTGCAGCCTCCTCCTTTGTTTACCCTTCACATCTCTTCCCTACCTACCCCCTACCCCTCCACCATCCAACCACCCAATCCTCCCCCCCCCACCAACGTTGTAAAGCTCGTTTTTGACATGACAACTTGTACTTCTCATTGTTGCAACAGGTCCACCTGTATCCTTAAACGACTTGTTTTTCCCCATCTCCTCCACAAGTTATACTGACATCAAATATAGTGAAAGCAGGGGTTATACTGTGGGGGAGGGACATACAAAGCAACAAAGAGATAATCTTATAAATGCATTAGAAACAAATGCATGAAATAATAAAGCATTAAAATACATATCTAAGGGTTCATTTTCCTAACATCACATTATCTGACCTTTTCCGCTTGACTCATACATATACTAGATATTGCAAGTAAGGGAAACCATGGGACCTATGTTTCTTTAGGCCTGGCTTACTTCACTTAATATAATTTTTTCCAAGTTTTTCCATTTCCTAACAAATGGGGCAGTGTCATTCTTTCTGATGGAGGCATAGAATTCCATTGTGTATACATACCACATTTTCTTGATCCATTCATCTACTGAGGGGCATCTGGGTTGGTTCCATATCTTAGCTATGGTAAATAATGCTGCAATAAACATAGTTGTGCTGATAGCTTTAGTGTGGTCTTGTTTGTAAACATTTGGGTAAATGCCCAAAAGTAGGATTGCTGGGTCATAGGGGAGCTCTATGTGAAGTCTTTTGAGGAACCTCCATACTGCTTTCAAAAGTGGGTTGAACACGTTTACTCTCCCACCAACAATGCAGTAAGGTTCCCTTCTGTCCACATCCCCTCCAGCATCTGTTGTTGTTAGAGTTCTTGATTATAGCCATTCTAACTGGGGTGAGGTGGTATCTCAATGTTGTTTTGATTTGCATTTCTTTTATGGCTAGGGAGGTTGAGCATTTCTTCATGTGTCTATTGGCCATTCTATGGAAATTTTATTGTATCTCCTGGCCTCTCCTCATGATCCCCAAATCAAGAGAGCTTTTCAAACTTCTGTGTATATGTCACCTAGGCATTTTCTATCTCAGCAGGTTCAAGATGGGGTTTGAGGTGTTCTGCATGGTGCAGAGGATCTATCCTCAAAAGTGAAAACAGATGCAGTCCTGACCTTGGGTTGATCTGTCCCCAGAGAGGTCTAACCAGCCTGGGATTGATGGACAATGGGAGGGTAGGCTTCTTGGCCTTGCAGCCTGAGTGCTCAACTTTTATATGTCTTGACATAAAATTCTCATAGAATATCTTATTTGCAGGGAAACAGATTAGCTCTGATAAAACAGCAACACAGCTTAGGAATTGAATTTGAATGATCGTGAGCTTAATTACAAAATTATTCTTGTATTGTTTTTGAAGAAAGGAAAATGAATATTGTACTTATCAGTATCTGAACTAAATTGTAAAAAACAGTTGTGGAATAACACATTAAGAACATACAATTTTTTATAATTCTATTAGTGATCTTTGTCTAGTCAAAAATACCAAATTTTCCTCAGCTTATTTTTAAAAGATGAACTGAATTCTCATTGGACCATAGGGATAATCACTAGCCATCTTTGGAACTGTAGTTCTTTATCAGTATTGTATTCAATTCAACAAATATTCATGGGGTAATATATATGTTAAGGATTCAATGCCTTAGGATACAAGAGGATTAACTCATATTTTCTATATTTAGGAGATTCATGCTCTATTAGAAGAAATAAAATTACTTACTGCAAAGAGGCCCATAAAAAATTAGCAAGGTGTATTCTTTTAAGGAACCTCCATACTGCTTTCCAGAGTGTTTGACCAAGTTTTCACTCCCACCAACAGTGCAGTAGGGTTCCCTTTTAGTGACATCCCCTCCAGCATCTGTTGTTATTAGTTTTATTGATTATAAGCATTCTAACTAGAGTGAGGTGAAATCACAATGTTGTTTTGATTTGCATTTCCTTTTTGGCCAGAGAAGTTGAGCATTTCTTCATGTGTCTATTGGCCATTCTTATTTCCTCTCCATAGAAGTTTCTTTTTAATTCTTTAACCCACTTATTAATGGGGTAGAGATCCCTATAGCCCAGCAATCCAACTTCTGGGCATTTACCCAAAGGATCACAAACAAGGATATACAAAGCTATCAGCACAACTATGTTTATCAAAGCATTATTCACCATAGCTAAGATATGGAACCAACCCAGATGCCCCTCAGTAGTAGATGAGTGGATCAAGAAAATGTGATATATATATATATATATATATATGTATATATATATATATATATATATAAAATGGAATTCCATCAGAAAGAATGACACTGCCCCATTTGTTAGGAAATGGAAAGACTTGGAAAAAATCATATTAAGTGAAATAAGTCAAACCCAAAAAAAAATAGGTCCTCATGGTTTTCCTTATTTGCAATAATTAGTAAACATCTAGGATAATCTTATCACATGAGCAGAAAAGCTCAAAAGCTATGTATATATGACCTTTAAAAATGATGCTAAATGAAATGAACGCCAAGATATGGACACAAGAAGTTTTTCGTTGTCATTTTTAATGTACTATGTTATTTTTTTGTTTCTTTTGTAGGTTCTTCCCCCTATGGTATATCCCCTGTTATAACGGTTTGATTCCGGTGCCCTGCATCTTGCATATGCATTTTTCTAACCTGGGGAAGGGAGGAGAAATAACAAAATGCTGAAACAAGGTCACAGGATGACCCATTGCAACCATGATACTTGCAAGACATTAAGTTGGAAACAAACTTTGCTACTTCTGATGGGGGAGAATGGGGGAGTTTCTGGAGGGAAGGGATAGTAGGAGGAAAACAAAGGAGGGTGCAACAATGTTCAACAAGAATTGTACTAATTACCTTACTCATTTAACTGTAACCCCTCTGTACAGTAGCTTTATAATAAAATAAAATTAAAAAATACAAATGTGTAGGAGCTCAAGAAAAAATATCTCCACTTGGAGTGATCGGGAAGGAATTAGTCATAGAAATGGATCTTCAAGAATTTATTTTATCATTATTAAAGGAAAGGGAAAGCATTTCTGTTGTGATACAAGGAATGGAGCCCAGACCAAGACTTAGAGGTAAATGAAAACAAGATGTACAAGGCTACATTTGAATGAGGAAGTAGAGTCTCTATGAATGTTATGGAGTAATTGTCCCAGATATTTGGGCTTACACAATTGGGGTATAGCTGGAGAAATGAAGATCCAGAGAATAGGAGTTCAAGAGTCAGAAAAGACACCTTCCAGGCTCCTCGGAGAAGCCACAAGCAGAGGGAACTGGAAGGACAACTTAGAAGGGAGACCTGTCAGAAACTAGCCCTTCTGTGGTGTTGACACAGCTGCAAGAACACAGCCAGCTATGTAGAGATCAGTCAAGAGCTGTGCTGGCCAGCAGGGCCAGAAGCTGATAGGCGATAGACACAAAGCTGAGGAGAGCCAGGACAAATACAAGCCTGTGATCCACTCCACATCTGCTCATCACAGTGCTGACTTTGAACACCTTCACAAAAATAAGAACCATTGTTTCATCATGTCTCCTCTTCCTCAGCAGTTGGTGGGCCACAAGGAGTTTATCTTGGGAAATGCAATCCCTGATTGACAGACTAGACATGTATATGCCATCACATACATGGTTTAGATTAAACAGAGACTAGAAATCATTTGATTAGGGATATCAATAGAACAGAGTTGCAACCATGATTTTCATGGTTTAAGGTTTTTTCATATTATTGATAACTAATTAATTATCAAGGGGATGATCATTATGAATGACTTGAGAGTGATGCTAGAGGCTTATTTTTGCAAGTTCGGGCTGACAATCCTGAGAGAGAGCCAACATTATCAGCACAAGAAATTATCCCATAAAATGTCAGCCCATCAGAATGATTTTTAAAGAGAACACCACCCACAGAGGCTTCCAGCTCTTAAGGTCCACCTATTGCACTGGTGGACCTGCAGACAGATCCAGGTATGTGGAAGTATTGATTGCCATGCCTACAAAGCAGTATGGTTAGTCAGCTCTAGGTCTGTAGATGAGTATCTCCATCCAGAGCTGAAGATAATGAGAATGATGGGCTGCTTCCCCACCAGGCAGTCTTTACATAAGGTATCTGGTCCCTGTGCTTCTCTTTCCGCAGCCAGCTGTAGTATGAACTGTAGCCTGTCATGAACAAGAAGCCTACAATGCTGCTGAAGACGTTCACGTCTTAAAGGTGTCCCCGGTTCTTGGCTGGCAGCCCTAATCTATTAGCAGGAGGCAAAATGGAGAGAATGAGGCCAGCAAGACAGAAGTCTTAACAACAGCTCAGAGTTTTGGCTTTTATGAATTCATAATAAATCTGTGGCTCTGGGTTGATTTTGTCCATTTTCTAATTCATGAATGGCTCTGAAAATGTACCCACATGGTGAAGATTACAGCTTCATCATTATTGTGGAGTTTGGATATAAATAACTTCAAGTACATTTAAAATCTATTCACATAATTTCATCTTTTCCTCTCTGTGGGGTCAAAGAGAGTTATTTACAATCCAAATTCAACAATTACAAATACTTTTTTGTGTATGCTAGTATTGGGGCTTGAAATCGGGGTCTGCGCAAGACTAGTGAAACACCACTTGAGCACACCTCCACATCATCCAGCTTTCAGCTGGATAATTGGAGATAAGACTTGTTACACAGACTTTTCTGCCTTGGCTGGCTTCAATCTGTAATCCTAACTTCTCAGGCCCCTGAGTAGCTAAGATTTCAGGCATGAGCTACCAGCTCCAGAAACAGTAAAAAAATAATTGAATGGTTGTAAAATTACAATTCTAACTTTCTAAACCACATTCTTTGTGAACAAGTGCATGCTTTGATAGTGACTATCAAGACAGTAGAGAGATCATCATTCAAAAATATTATTCAAAAACTGATGACAGCATTGAAAATATAATATCTGTGCAAAGTTGTTATCTTCATGGAAACAAATAGAAGTCTTTCATTAAAAATTGATTTTGGAGCTGGGTGCTGGTGGCTCATGCCTGTAATCCTAATTACTCAGGAGGCTGAGATCTGAGGATCATTGTTCAAAGCCAGTCCAGGCAGGAAGGCCAATATGACTCTTATCTCCAATTAACCACCAGAAAGATCAGAAGCAGAGCTTCAGCTCCAAGTGGTTGAGAACTAGCCTTAAGTGAAAGAGCTCAAGGATAGCCCACAGGCACAGGCCCTGAGTTCAAGCCCCATGACCAACAAAAACAAATAAATTGTATTTGGCGTGTGCTGGTGGTTCATGCCTGTAATCCTAGCTACTCAGGAGGCTGAGTTCTAAGAATGGCCATTAAAAGCCAGTGCTAGCAGGAAAGTCCTTGAGACTCCTATCTATAATACAACCAGAAGTGGAGTGGAGCTGTGGCTCAAGTGATAGAAAACTAGCCTTGAGCAAAAGCAGCTCCGGGACAGCGCTCAGGCCCTGAATTCAATCCCCAGGACCTGCCACAAAAAAAAAAAAAAAAAAAAAAAAGCCTGGCCAGGTGCCAGTGGCTTAAGCCTATAATCCTAGCTACTCAAGAGGCTGAGATCTGAGGATCATAGTTCAAAATCAGCTTGGGCAGGAAAGCCCATGATACTCTTATCTCTAATAAACCACCAGAAGTGGCACTGTGGTTCAAGTGCTAGAGGTTAGCCTTGAGCTGAAGAGCTGAGGACAGTACCTAGGCCCAGAGTTCAAGTGCATGACCGACAAAAAAAACCCAAAAACCTGATTTACAGAAGTCAGGGGAGATGATGGAAAAATAACAGGCAACCAACAGAGCCCTTTCCAAAGAAACAGAGTTTTAGGGTCCCACCAAATTGTCCGTGCCTAGAGATTCACACCAAGTAATAATCAATTAGACAACAACTTATACCGAAGGAGAAATTACAAGAAGCCTGCTTAAGAACACAGATTTAAGCACCCACCTGCGGTGGCAGCAGCAGGAGTGGTGGAATTCTATGCTTCCATCAGAAAAAATGGCATCACCCCACTCGTAAGGAAATGAAAAGACTTGGAAAAAATCATATTAAGTGTAGTAAGCCAGACCCAAAGAAACATAGATCCCATGATTTCCCTCATTTGTAATAATTAGTTTATGTCTAGGATAATCCTAGCAAAGGATCACAATAGCTCAATAGCTATGCATAAATGACCATATAAACTGATGCTAACCAAAACAGCAGTACTCAAAAGACACTAGGTTGGAAATGAACTTTACAACTTGAGGTGGGGAAAGTCGGTGGGGAAGGATAATGAGAGAAAAATGAGGGAGGAGGTAACAATTTTCTACAAGAAATATACTCATGGGGCTGGGAAGGTGGCTCAGTGGTAGAGCGCTTGCCTTGCATGCCTGAGGCCCTGGGTTCGATTCCTCAGCACCACATAAGCAAAAAGAAAAAAGCTGGAAGTGGCGCTGTGGCTCAAGTGGTAGAGCTCTAGCCTTGAGCTGAAGAGCTGAGGGACAGCGCTCAGGCCCAGAGTTCAGGCCCCATGACCGGACCCAAAAAAAAAAAAAAAGAAATATACTCATCACCTTACTTAACCCCTGTACATAACTGTAACTCCTCTGTACATCACCTTTGCAACAAAATAAAATTAAATAAAAAATGAAAAAATAAAATGATGTTAATTGAAATGACTCCAAGATATGGAAACAAGAGTTTTTTTAATGTATTATGTGAAGTTATTTCTTTTTACTTTCTGTTTCCTTCAGTTTATCCCCTGCTGTCACTCTTTTTGATTTTGGTACCCTCTGTCTTGTATATACGCTTATCTGAATTGGGGAAGGAATGGGGAATAACAAAATGGTGAGACAAGGCCAAAGAATGAACCAATGCATTAGTGATACTCAACAGTATTTTGGAAATGAACTTTACAACTTGGTGGGGAGGGGAATCCAATGGGGGGAAGTGGGAGGAAAGGAAGGAGGTGGGGGTAACACTTCAAAAATAAATGTACTCATTACCTTACTTATATAGCTGTAACTTCCTATACATCATCTTTACAATAAAATTTCTAAAAATAAATAAATAAAATAAAAGGGAACAAAACTAGTGGACTAAACTGTATATAAAGATGCCTAACTTAGCCAGCTTGACTTACAGTTGAAATTATTTGAATTAAATACTAATTTCATGTATTGTAAAAAATAAAAACCTGATTTAAAGGCAGCAGGTAGTGCTCAATTGGTATAGCACAATCCTTGAGCAAAAAAAAAAAGTCTAGAACTCAAGGCCAAGTCCAAACCTTGGTACAAAAAAAAAAAACTGATTTAATTTGGAAATTTTCAATCTGTTCAATAGCTAATAATCAACAAGGTTAAATTTGAAAATTGTTGCCCTAAGCACCACACAGAAACCTTCACATCTCTTCTTGTTTAATACAATACATTAAATGTCATAATTATATAGCTTTTTACTTAGTCCATAATGTTAATAAAAGACTACTAAGGGTTATGAATATTTACTTCTTTGTGGTTTTTTTTTTATTTTGGTCAACTTATTCTAAGACATGGACTTGCAATCTAGACTTGAACTCAATATGTGACCCAGAATGGACTCAAATTCACGACCCTCCCACCTCAGCTGAGATTACAGGTATGAACTCCTATACTCAGCAGGAATGAACATTTTGGGGAGTCAGAGAGGCACAAAAAGAGGCTTGCAGCTCTGGTTCTCTATATATTCATTATATTCCAACATTGTCTACCAATATTATGATGGACATTTATCACAGATTCCACTGGATGCCAAACTACTCTCCAACTTCATTTCTAAGAGAGATTCAGGCAATCCAAGTCTTTGGTTTCAGATCTTTCTGTGAAAGATAACCTTCACTAGATTCTTTTTCAAAAGAAATTCATTTAAGGATATTCAGAAGCTATGACTCTACATGATACAGTATATGACAGTTTTCTACCACAATAAGAAATACTTGAGAAAAGCAATTTATAAAAAGGAAATTCTTTTTCACTATAGTTTTGGAGATTCCAGCCCATAATAAGTTAATCATATTGCTTTGGGCCAGTGGCAAAGCAGCACATCAAGGTGAGAGAGTAAAGCAAAACCAAGCCACTCCCCTCATGGCCAGATAGAGCAAGGGGGATTCAGAGGCCCAAGAAACTCTTGGTTGAGCATACCTCAATAGTAGGGCCACATAAATGTTGTCCACATTTACACAGGATATCATCCATAACCTGAAGATCTCCCACTAAGCCCCACCTCTTAAAGGTTCTGCTATCTCTCATGCCTTTAACCCATTGGACCTTGGAGGATATTGAAGATTCAAACTACAAGAGGTGTGACTCTTACTTAGACTTGCTCTACTTATAGTACAGCAATGGGCTTGAGGGAAAAATACATGAGGTCCTGAGTTTAAGACCCAGTACTGGGGAAAAATAAAGATCTAACATTCCATTATAAAGATGTTTACAATAGTCAGGTAAAACTAAGGAAGACCTCATATAAGATTACAGAATAGATATTTTACAAACAAGAACTTCAAAAGATGGAAGAAGTTAAATGTGACTGCAATCTTGATTGTTAGCAGATGGTAAAATAGAATTAAGAGAAAGAGAACTGGTTAAGGGAAAAGAAAGACATACTGCATATGTATGTGTCTAGATATGTTGAATTCTCATCCCAAAGAAGAGCAATATTAACTGTCCTGTCAAATGATCAAAATAGTGACTCATAGCATGAGGATAAATATCCTTGGGTAATCATTTTTGGACTGAAGAAATTGAAAGAAACAGACAGTAACCCAAAAGACCACACAAAGTTACATAGAGGAAAAGGTTTATTGCTAGTGGAGCAGACAGGGCCAATTTCTCTTCCAAGAGGGGAGAAAATGGCCCAGGCCCACTCCCTGGGAGAACCCTTTATACCAAGGGGCTTCAGGCATTTCATCTGAAGCCACAAGGCGGGAGGGGTCTCACCTGTTCCTCCCACAGGTGCTGTTATGTGCTGTTATTGAGGTGGGGGTCTTGGAGCAGGAAATAGGTGATGTCTCACCTTCCCTTCAGGCACTGCCATTCAGGCACCACTATTGAGGTGGGGGCTTGCAGGTGCTGTTATTTAGAGCAGGCACCTGCTATTCAGGGTGGGGCTGGGAGCAGGAAATGGGTGTTGCCTCACCTGCCCCACAGGCATTGCTATTGAGGCAATGCTGCTATGAGGTGCTGCTATTTAGGGGAAGGAAGAGCTCAAGGGCAGGAAAGGCATTTGTTGGCTTACAGAAATAACTAATTAAATTATTAATGAATAGTAATATAAGATTTTGAGGTTTTCAAAATGTGTTTTCTGTATTTATGCTCTTCCGTTACATGGACTTGGAAATACTTCTTTTGATCACTTCTTACTTAACTTTATCATCTTAAATATTTACTCCCAAGGCTGAGTTTAAAGTCTAAGCTGGAAAGTTTTCTAACATACATGACATATGAAAGCATTGAGAAATTCATCAGACCACAATATGCTTCAAAAAAACTTTTTTCTTTTCATGCCTTGAAACATTGCTGTATGTAATTTGAAAAACTATTTTTCCTTTCAAATATAAAAAATACTCAATAATATTAGCTTGGAACAAAACACACAGCATTAAGAAAGAATAACTTGTAAATTTCTTAAAAAAAAAAACCCTGTTAAACATTATTACTGTGAACTAAGAAGTAATTAAACACTATGTTACTTTCTGTATTACTGACAAAGTTATAAACAATGCATCATCCTGTTGAAGATTAGCAACTGGGAAATGATAAAGTTATTAGAAAGTACATTAAAGCTTTTTTTATTTCATTGCAGATATGCAGTCCTCAACATTCCTTCTCCAAAGCAGAGCAATAATGGCCCTGGGAGTAGCATCCATAAATACACACCTTTGAAAAGAACCAGTAGTACATGGAGGCAAAATATCATGATCCCTATTAAAGCCTTCTCTATTAGATTCTATACAATCATAAAGAAAAATGAATGCAAATTTCTCATGAATTGCAGACACATTGTATACTCCCATAAGAGATAGAAGAAGCTATTGCTCCTGTTTAATGAAGCTATTGCTTCATGGTTTACTTGAAATTGTAGGCAAATCACTAATCTTTTTCTTGCATTATACTATTCAAAGAGATAAGCATGCTTTCATTATACAAAGACTATGAACAGAACAAATCCTACCTCCAGTGACTATGTATTACTTATACTACTTTAAAGTAACTTTTGCAGTAAGTCATAAACCTAGGAGGAAATGTTCAACTATTATTATTGTCTTAAAATAGTTATTAATTTTATCTCTGAAGTTGTGAGTTATAATCAAGTCTAAGTGGATAATGAAACAACGTGTGTGTGTGATGTTCCTTGTTGCTTTATCCACATATAGCTTGGCAATGCCTCATTAGAACACAATTACTGGGAACAAATGATGAGTGGAGGTTTGGAAGATTAATGGGAACTAATAAGCGTGTCCTCAACAGGCTCAGGAGCCACACTTTCCATTCCAACCAGAACTAGCTTCAACCAGAGAGAGAAGGAGAGAGAGTTCTATCAAATAACAACAATCAATGCCAGGTACTGGTGGTTCAACCTGTAATCCTCACTACTCAGAAGATTGAAATATGAGGATCATGGTTCAAAGTCCATGAGACTCCAGTTAACCAGAGAAGTATGAGAAGTAGAAAAGTATCTCAAGGCCGGCCTTAAGCAAAATATCTAAGGGAAAGAGCCCTACCCCACATTCTAGCCCCAGTTTTAGCACACAAAATTTTAAAAACATATAAAAACCAAGGATTCAACATATCCTTCCTACCCGTGATAAAAAGGAAAGGAAAGATGGAGCAAACTATAGCCCACAACTCCTTTTCCCTTCATACTTCACATACTCATCATTAGGCCAAAGGTAGATGGTGTTATGAGAATGTGCTTGCATCAAGAAGTAACATAGGAATAGAAAACTATGTGCTATGCAACATCTACTTTAACTATAAGACTAAGCTAGAGAACATGCATTCATGTCTTTACAGATAAGATGATTTAGCTGTTCTTTTTTTTCTTTTTTAAAAATTTTATTGTAAAGGTGATATACTACAGCTATGTAAGTCATGTATTGAGTACATTTTATTTTGAACACTGTCACCCCTCCCTCATTTTCTCTGAGTTTTCCCCTCCTCTTCCAGGTCCCCTCTCCCCCACAGATTGTATAGTTGGTTTCCAACATAGTATCTAGTGAGTATCACTGCTGAATTAGTTCACCCTTTGACCCACCATTTCTGTGCTTCCCCTTCCCATCCCCAAATTAGATAAATTATATACAAGACAAAGAGGTACAGAAGACAAAAACAGCAACAAAAGGGAAAAACATAAAAAATAAAATAAAACTTGCAAAAGTGAAATAAAAAATCTCGTTTCCATTTCTTAGAGTTCATTTCTATAAGCATCATTTTATATGATCATATGCACATAGCTATTGAGCCCTTGAAGTCCTCTCCTAAGAATATATTCCTCTCACTGTGTGAATATTTTAGAGTTCTGTTTAATTTATCATGTCTAAGTGTAAGTTTTTGTCTTTTATTGTCCATTGGGTTTACTTGTAGATTTATAGTACATTATAATTATTGCAAATGTATCTTATGTTTTTTTGGGTCTGATTTACTTCACTTAATATAATTTTTTCCAAGTCTTCCTATTTTCTTATGAATGGGCCAATGTGATTCTTTCTGATGGAAGCACAGAATTCCATTGTGTATATATACATTTTCTTGTCCATTCACTGAGGGACATCTGGGTTGATTCCTTATCTTATTTATGGTAAACAATGCTGCAATGAGCATGGTTGTGCTTCTGGAATTTGTGTGGCCTGGTTTGTGGTCAATTGGATAAATTCCCAGGAATGGAATTACTGGGTCATAGAGAAGCTCTATGTAAAGTCTTTTGAGGAACCTCCAGACTGCTTTCCAGAGTGGTTGAACAAGTTTATATTCCCACCAACCATGTAGTAGCATTCCATTTTGGGTACATCCTCGCCTAGCTGGCTCTTCATTTGTAATTTTCACTGTTATAGACAATGGAAACCTTTGGAACCTTTCACCTACTCAAATGTTTGTGTCTCCTCAAGGTTAATATGAAGAACAAAATGTCACATTGTGAGGTATGTTGAATTTATTAACTGTTGTGAAATTGTCTCCAAAATATTTGGGCTAGTATATATTTCTGCACACAATATTTGTTTATATTCACCCACATTCTCCCTACTAAATGGTATAATCAAACTGTAATTTTTTGCTAATTTTTGGGTACATTTCTTATATTGCTAGGAATTTGAACATCTTTGTATATGTAAGTATATTTCCTCTTGGGGAGTTGTGTGTTCATATGCTATGGTTATTTTTATTATCTTTAGATTTATTTATATCTGTTCCTTAATCTAGATATGATGTGTGTTAGTTAAGGGTGTTGAAAATATGACCTTCTCCTAAAGGCTTTGACTTTTAATTTTCTTTATGGTCTTTTAAGTCAAATGGAATTTTTTTCCTTTTATCATACAGGAAATTTTCCTGAATGACTCTTATTTCATTTGTCTTAAGAAGTCTTTTCTTAAAGTGGGCAGAGCAAGATGGTAGCTGAATAATATCCCCCACATCTCTTCCCACAGACATATCAAACTGAGCATATATTTTCACACTAAATTATCTTCAGATAGCTAAGGAAATCAGGTCTGGTAGTACACTAGATTCCTTCATACCAGGATCATCACAATAAAAACTCTGGCAAGAACTGGTGGATATAGAAGAAGTCAGCACTGCAGCCAAGGAGGGAGTATGCCAGCTGGGATCCCCAGGCCAGCCTGGCAGCTCTACAGAAAATGTTACCATCTTTGTTCCCACCTGTGAATAAAAAAGCTAAGGGACAGAACCAAGGCACTGAATTCAAGCCCCACTACTTGCACCACAAAAGGAAAAGAAAAGAAGACAAGAGATTAAAACCATCAACCAAAGATTTGGTCTCAGATGTATAAAGTCCAATATAGAAAGACAAGCAATATGAAAAAATAGGGCAACATTCTTATCAAAATTCACCAGTCCCACAATAATGACTTGAATGATGATGAATCAGATGAAACCTCAAACAATGAATATATAAGAATAACAGTGATCAATGAAGAACATATATAGTACCTGAATGATTTTTTTAAAGAGGTAGGAAAGAGAGCTGGAAAAGAGAGAGAGCTGGGATAGAGAGATAGCTGGGAAAAGAGAGAGCTGGAAAAGAGGTGGGAAAGAGCTGGGAAAGAAAGAGCTGGGAAAGAGAGCTGGGAAAGAGAGAGAGCTGGGAAAAAGAGAGAGCTGGGAAAGCTAGTACCTAAATGAATTTAAAGACAATAAACATCTGAAAGAACTCGAAGAGAATTCAATAAAACATTTGAATAAAATAAGGAAGATAATTTAGGATATGAAATGTGAATTAATAAAGATATAGAAATTCAAAATAAAAATCAAATTTAGAGAGACTTCTCTGAACAAGAATTAAGAATGGCCAATAAACTCATGAAGAAATGTCCAACATCTCTGGCAATAAAAGAAATGCAAATCAAAACATTGAGATTCCACTTCATCCCAGTTAGAATGGCCATATAGGATGTTAAGCGAAATGAACCCCAAGATAGGACACAAATATTTTTTGTCTTTCTTGCTATTGTTTCTAACGTATTCATAACGTACCATGTGATTTTTTTTTTTTGTTTCTTTGTAAAAACCCCTGTTTGATGTTGGCCGCCCTGCATCTTGTATACACCTCTCTAAGGGAGGGGATGGGAAAAAACAAAATGCTTAAATAAGGATACAGGTTGACACACAGTAACAATGAGACCTACAAAACACTATGCTGTTGGGATTGGGCGGGAGGGGGGAGGCTGGGAAGGGATGTGAAGGGTAAACCAAAGGAGGAGGCTGCAATGCTTGGTAAGAAATGTACGCATTATTCTGCCCATGTAACTGTAACCCCTCTGTACAGTATGTTCACAAATAAAATTAAATTAAATTAAAAAAAAAAGAAATGTACACATTATCCTGCCCATGTAATTGTAACCCCTCTGTACAGTATGTTCACAAAAAATAATAAAAAATAAAAAAAAAGAATGTAGAAAAAAAAAAAAACACTATGCTGAAAACGAACTTTACAACTTCGGTAGGAGGGGGATGAGAGGGAGTTGTGGAGGTGGGAAGAAAGGAATGGTATGGGGAAAACAAAGGAGGAGGCAACAATGCTCAATAGGAAATCTACTCATTACCTTGCTTATGTAACTGTAACCCCTCTGTACAGCATTTTTACAATAAAAAACATACAAAAAATAAAAATAAATAAAAAAGACTGGCTATAATAAAAAAAAAAAAATCTAATAATGACAAACGTTGGAAGGTATATGGCCAAAAGGGAGCCCTATTGCATTTTTGGTCAGAGTGTAAACTTGTCCAACTACTCTGGAAATCAGTATGGAGGTTCCTCAAAAGACTACACATAGAATTTCCATATGACCCAGCAATCCCACATTTGGACATTTACCCAAATGATCACAAATGAAGCAATACTAAAGCTATGAGCACAACTATGTTTATCCTAGCATTATTCACCATAGCTAAGATATGGAACCAACCCAGATGCCCCTCAGTAGATGAGTGTGGATCAAGAAAATGTGGTATATATAAATATATATATACATATACATTTATATATATGAATTCTATGCTTCCATAAGAAAGGATGACACTGCTCCATTTGTTAGGAATGGAAAGACTTGGAAAAAAATCATATTAAGTGAAGTAAACCAGTCCCAAAGAAATTTAGGACCCATGGTTTCCCTTATTTGCAATAATTACTATACATATATGATAATCTTATCAGAAGAGCTAAAAAGCTCAAAAGCCATTACATATGACCATATAAGATGATGCTAAGTGAAATGAATCCCAAGATATGGACACAAGAGGTTTGTCTTTATTGTAATTGTTTTAAATTTACCATGTGATTTTATTTTGTTGTTGTTGTTGTTTCCTTTGTATGTTCTTTCCCCTATAGCATATCCCCTGTTGTCACTATACTTGATTTTGGTGCCCTGTATCTTGTATATACATATGTCTAATCTGGGGAGGTGGAGGAGAATAACAAAACGCTGAAACAAGGGCACAGAATGACCCACTGCAACAAGGATACCCACAGGACATTATACTGGAAACCAACTTTACAACTTCGAGGGTGGAGTGGGGGTGGGGAGGGAAGGGATAGTGGGACAACCACAAGGGAAGGGGTAACAATGATCGACAAGTAATGTATTCATTGCCTCACTCATGTAACTGTAACCCCTCTGTACAGCATCTTTACAATAAAATAAAATAAAAAACATTGTGATTCCACCTCATCCCAGTTAGAATGGCCATTTTCAAGAAATTTAATAACAACAGATGCTGGCAGGGATGGGGACAAAAGGGAAAGCTACTACACTGTTGGTGGGAGTGCAAACTTGTTCAGCCATCTGGAAAGCAGTATGAAGGTTCCTCAAAGACTACACATAGAGCTCCCTATGACCCAGCAATATCACTTCTGGGCATTTACCCAAATAATCACAAACAAGGCCATATTAAAGATACCAGTACAACTATGTTTGTTGAAGCATTATTCACCATAGCTAAGATATGGAACAAACCCAGATGCCCCTCACAAAATGAATATATCAAGAAAATATGTTATATATACCCAATGGAATTCTATGCTTCCATCAGAAAGAATGACATCGCCACACTTGTAAGGAAATAGAAAGACTTGGGAAAAAATTATATTAAATGAATTAAACCCAACCCAAAGAAACATGGATCCCATGGTTTCCCTCATATGTAATAATTAGTTTATGTCTAGGATAATCCTAGCAGATGAGCAGAATAGCTCAATAGCTATGTACATATGACCATAAAGGATGATGCTAAGTGAAATGAATTCCAATACATGGACACAGAGGTTTTGCTTTGTTGTTGTTTTTAATGTAATATGTGATTTTTTTTCTTCCGTGTTTCCCCCTATGGTTTATCAACTGTTGTCATTTTATTTGATTTTGGTACTCTGGGTAATCTATATATATTGATCTGAATTAGGGAAAGGAAGGGGAATAACAAAATGGTGAGACAAAGGACAAAGGGGGAACCAATGCAACAGTGATACTAACAGATGGTATGTTGGAAATGATCTGCACAACTTGGTGGGGGGGAAGGAAGGGAAAGTGGGAGAAAAATGAGGGAGGGGTAACAAGTTAGACAAGGAATGTACTCACTACCTTATTTAATGTTACTGTTACCCCTCTGTACATCACCTTGACTATTTTTTAAAGAAAAGAAACAAATACATCAACAAAAAGCAAAACAGAAAAGAAAAATCAAATTAAAATTCTAAAGATGAAAAGCTCAGTTATCCAAATTTCTAATATATTTTATTGCTGTTGTAGAGGTGATATACAGAGGGGTTACAGTTACATAAGTCAGGTAGTGAGTACATTTCATTATGAAACATGTCACTCTTTCCAAGTTTTTCCCTCTCATCCCCACCTACAAGTTGTATAGTTCTAGTAGTACCATTGCTATATTTGTTCACCCTTTGTCCAACCATTTCTGTGCCTCCCCCTTATCCTCCCAAAGACAACTAAACTAGCAAACAAGATAAAAGGAAAAGAAAACAAAGCAGCAACTACAACAAAAAAACTCTTGGTTCCATTTATTGGAGTTCATTTCATAAAATCTTATTTTATAAGATCATATGCACATAGCTATTGAGCCTTTGTGATTCGCTCCTATGAATATCCTGCTTTGGGATTGCTGTATGAATGTCTGGAGACCTGTATAATTTATCATGTATAAGACCTGTTGCAACAATGAGAAGTACAAGTTGACATGTCCAAAACGAGCTTTACAACGTCGGTGCGGGGGGGGGGGGGGGGGGGGGGGGGGGGGAAGGGGGGGGGGAAGGAGAAGGATTGGGATTGGGGGGGAGGGGGGAGGCTGGGAAGGGATGTGAAGGGTAAACCAAAGGAGGAGGCTGCAATGCTTGGTAAGAAATGTACGCATTATCCTGCCCATGTAATTGTAACTCCTCTGTACAGTATGTTCACAAATAAAATTAAATTAAATTAAAAAATTTTTTTTTGGTTTTTTTTTTTTTAGTTTTTTTTTTAAACCATCCAGTGTGTTTACCTATAGATTTATAGGCACATTCTATTTACCACAAATAGGGAAACCAGGCAACCTATTTTTCTTTGGGTCTGGCTTACTTTGCTTAATATAACTTCTTCCCATTTCCTCACGATTGGTACTATATCATTCCTTCTGATGGATGAATAGAATTCCATTGTTCACATATATATATATTATATATATATATACATATATATATATAATATATATATATAATATATATATATATAATGTGTTCTTGAACAATTCATCCCCTGAGAGGCATCTGGTGTGATTCCATATCTTGGCTATGGTGAACAATACTGCAATGAACATGGTTGTGCAGTTCACTTCAGTGTGGCATTGTGTTCTATTGGATAAATGCCCAGGAGTGGAATTGTTGGGTCATAGGGAAGCTCTATGTTTATTTTGAGAAACCTCCATACTCTTTTTTTTTTTAATTTAATTTTATTTGTGAACATACTGTACAGAGGGGTTACAATTACATGGGCAGGATAATGTGTACATTTCTTACCAAGCTTTGCAGCCTCCTCCTTTGGTTTACCCTTCACATCCCTTCCCAGCCTCCCCCCTCCCCCCCCAATCCCAATCCTTCTCTTTCCCCCCCCTTCCCCCCCCACCGACGTTGTAAAGCTCGTTTTGGACATGACAACTTGTACTTCTCATTGTTGCAACAGGTCCACCTGTATCCTTAAACAACTGGTTTTTCCCCATCTCCTCCACAAGTTATACCGACATCAAATATAGTGAAAGCAGGGGTTATACTGTGGGGGAGGGACATACAAAGCAACAAAGAGATAATCTTATAAATGCGTTAGAAACACATGCATGAAAGAAAAAAACATTAAAATACATATCTAAGGGTTCATTTTCCTGACATCACATTATCTGACCTTTTCCGCTTGACTCATACATATACTAGATATTGCAAATAAGAGCAACCATGGGACCTATGTTTCTTTGGGCCTGGCTTACTTCACTTAATATAATTTTTTCCAAGTTTTTCCATTTCCTAACAAATGAAACCTCCATACTCTTTACAGAGTGGTTGAACAAGTGTACATTCCCACCAACAGTGTAGTAATCCCTTTTGGCCACATTTCTTGACAATGGCCATTCTAATTGGGGTGAGGTGGAATCTCAATGTTGTTTCCCAGATTTTTATAAAATGTCAATTCCAAGCTGAAGAGTTAAAAGTGGCTTCGTTTCAAAGCAATGGCCATTCTGCTGTTCATATTAACCCAGGGCCCACCTGAGTTCCAGGAGCTGACTTGTTTGCGCTGAAACTACTCTGAAGTTAGGCCCTACTTTGTACTACAGCTGACCTTAGACCCGCACAAACTCCAGGAGATGACTAAGCCAGCCCAAGATAAACAGACCCTGTGAGAAAACCCAGACCACCAATTATCCTAGCTAGCAGAACAGCTTATCAGAACCCAACTAGCCAGGAACTCCTTAAAGAAATGTCCAGATGGCCCATTGAGACCCAACCAATCTGATAACTCCTTACTACCCTTATTGTCCTGGGATGTCCTTCTGAGTCTCTGGTTGTTGTAAATTTGTCAACGCATCTGGTTAAATTTGTCAGTTTGTGATTTTTGTCTTTATAAACCCTGTGAAATTTCAGCTCGGGGCCTCTCAGCGTCATGGGCTGCTGCCGTGTATGCGGGGGACCAAGCTCAAGTTTGCAATAAAGACTCCTTTGCTTTTACATTGGTGACGGTCTCTGGTGGTCTTTTGGGTAAGGATTTCTGAATTCGGCTTTACAAAGCCTCACTAAAAGGATGGAACAAAGTGAAGGTAGAATATCAGAACTTGAAGATAAAGTAGGGAAATTAAAATCTTCACATAAGCATGGAGAAAGCTAATATGAAAAAATACACATGGAGCCTGGCACTAGTACCTCAAGACTGTAGTCCTAGCTACTTAGGAGACTTAAGTATAAAGTCAGCCTGGGCAAGAAATCCGAATAAGACTTATCTCCAAAACTGTTCAGGGGCAGCACCCAGGTGCTGAGTTCAGGCCCCAGGTCTGGCACAAAAATAGTAACAATGAGGTCATATTATTTGCAGAAAAATAGACAGGAGTAGAGTTCATCATGGAGCCAGAAAAATGTTTAAAAAGCCAAATATTATGTTTTCTTCCATAAGTGGTCTATATGGATGAAATGATAATGATGAAGATGATGATGATGATAGAACATGAGTATGAAAGGAAGATTGCTGGATGAGGAAACAGCAGAGGGGAGAAGGAGTTGGTACTGAGGGTATGAACATGATCATAGGATTATGTGCGTGTGTGTGTGTGTGTGTGTGTGTGTGTGTGTGTGTGTGTGTGTGAAAATAGCATAAAGAAGCACAATGAATAATAAGAGGCAGTAATAAGGGGAGTTAAGAACATATAATAGAGGGAGTGAATTTAATCAAAACACGTATTATGTGTGTATGGAAAAATCACAGTATAACCATTTTGTACAATTAATTTATACCAATAAAGAAAGAAATCTTTCATACTTATATTTTCTTTCAAATATTTTAGGCTTAGAGTTTCATAATCTAGGTCTACAGCAGAGTATTATCTGTATTATTTTATAGAGTATGTTAGGTTGGTATCTAATTGTACTTTTCACTGTTTCACAGTTGTCCACCCCATTTAATAATCTTCCCAATACCACCCAAGTTCCTCTGCATGTACTTACAGAAGAGGAGGACATTTATTTGTATTTCTTATTTAATTGCATTATTTTATAAGACAGCTTAAAATCTGGTAGGATGAGTTAATCTTTTACAAGCACTTTTATATTTATATGTTTCTTATTTAATTAATCTAAAGTGCAAATGTTATTTTTTTTAAAAAAGAGGGAATGTTCTAACTATGTAATACTCTTTTACCCTACTAAATTTAACATTATCTTAGGCCTATAAAGAGATCCATTTCTCATAACCCAGTTTCAAAGTTCTGACTAGTAACATATGCTTCTATTATAAAATATTTTAGCAAATAAAACTACTTTTGAATTGCTATGTATTTTACAGAAATTTGGGAGTGTTCATTGTTGGGTTTTATTGTTGTTTGAGGTTTTGTTTGTTTTTCAAGTTTGTGACTTGAGCTCAAGGTCTCTTGCTCTTGCTTTTCTTGCTCAAAGTTGGTACTCTACCCTTGAGCCACACTTCCAGTCCAGCTTTTTGCTGGTTAAAATGGAGTCTCAAGAGTTTTTCTGCTTGAGATTGCCTTTGAATCTGATCTCATCCTCCTAAGTAGCAGGATTATAGTAATGAGCCATCAGCACCTGGCTTACGAAACATTTTTCAAAATGGTATCTGCTGACTTAAAGTCAGAGAAAGATCTCCCCCTCTCCTTTCAACAATGAAACATTTTTTAGAAAGCTTAAATAAGTTTTCTAGTCACACTAATTTGTTATCCATATCAGAAAAATCTGGACTTCTGATTCTAAAGTATGATTTTTCCAAAGTGTTCTGTTGTCTTTTTATAGTGACTGTGACATCTTATACCATCACTCCCATGAGATCTCATCATGTCTCTTTTCTCTCAATTACACTGTAAAATTAAGTGACAAAGACATCACCCAGAGAAGTTAATGCAGTATCTACAAAAGACACTTAAATAGATGGACTCACTCCCATCATACAGAGACATACTTTCAAAGACCTTTAAAATAACCTCTATAAGTAAAGACAATTAAGAAGATTCTATGTTATGGGGCACCCTAGAAGAGATGATAACATGTGCATCTCAAAATAGAAAAGCAGGTGGGGCCGGGCACTGATGGCTCACGCCTGTAATCCTAGCTACTCAGGAGGCTGAGATCTGAGGATCGCGGTTCAAAGCCAGCCCGAGCAGGAGAGACCATGAGACTCCTATCTCCAATAAACCACCAGAAAACCAGAAGTGGCGGTGTAGCTCATGTGGTAGAGCTCTTGCCTTGAGCTGAAGAGCTGAGGGACAGCAACCAGGCCTAGAGTTCAAGCCCCACGACCGACCAAGAAAAAAAAAAAAGCAGGTGGGGCAGAGTGCAGTAGGTATTCTAAGTGAGCCACACTCACAATGTCCTCAGAGTACAGTGAATAAATTCCTTAGTCTCATGTAGATGGTTCTTAGGAAGATAAATTTAGAGGCTAGATACCTGGGACTAGATTGTAGAAAATAAAATGTGATAATTTTATTTTATTTATATGATATGAATTCAATGATAAAGAAGGCAAGAAGAAGCAAAACATCAGAACTATAGGGTCATATCCACATACCACTTTCATCTTTAGTTCTATAATTGCTGCCTTTAAAGTTGATTTACTTTGTGTGTGTGTGTGTGTGTGTGCGCGCGCACATGCACGTGTGCGCACGCATGCACATGTCCACAGCAGGTTTGAACTCAGGATCTTGTGTTGTCTCTTCGCTTTTTCCCTCAAGGCTGGCTCTTACACCATCTGCTGATGGTGCGTTGACTCAAGGGAATTGAAAGGAGATGGGAATTTTTCTCTCTAAATTTCTCTTTGCTCTCTACAAACACCCATGCACTTAAAACTGGGTATTATTCTATATATGGCCATTTGCTAAAAGTCAGGATCGTAATCTCCATTCTTGTGTTTAACAGGCATTTGGGTTTTTGAAATTATGAGAGGACCTGATCCCTGTATTAAGTTTATATCTTTTGTCATTGAGGGAATGGCAGTTTGGAGATGACCAGAGCCCAATTCTCTGCCTTAACTGATTTCCCTGGATCTCTTTCTACATGGTAACAAGTGTTGATGGAAAGTACAAAGATCAAAAGATTCCCTACTCTTCTAACTTTAAATGCTTGAGAATTTCATTTTCTCTCAAAGACTTCTTGTTTCACCAAAAGGCCCAATTCCTTGTTGAGCAAAGATATTTTGCTCACTTTGGGGAAAAATATGCTTTTGTTGATTGCTATAAGAAGATAATTTGAGATTGTTTTCTCCTCTAATCTTCATATAAAAATTCTATTAAAGGGTATTTTATTTTATTGGAAGTGTTTCTTATATGTTTAATTATTACTTAAGTGTTATGCAAAATTTTATTAAGTGTATGAGTTTAATGCAGGCAAAATGGCAAGCAAGTACTCTGTTTTCATTCATTATACATTAAGCTACATAAACAATTCTTACATGAAAGCACTTGTACACCTATTCAGGTTCACTGGCACTGCTACTCCTAATTTATAAGAAATCTGAAGTCCTGACATGTGTCCTGTATCTTTCCTGGCCAAAGATTCTAAATTTTACTCCAAAAACTACAAAACTACATGACATCTGTTTAACTACAATTCTAATTTTTGCTGACTCGTGTGTATTAAATGTATTTGTGTTCCTCAAGTCTATAAAAGTTCTTAAATTCTGAGTTTAGGGGAAAAAATTTACCAATCCAGTGATTTCTAAATTACTGATATATCATATACTTCTATTGTAACATGGAGTTTGGTAGTACTGGTAGAATGTTGTCAATCAAAATTATTACGCTAAAATTTCATATGAAATAGAAATAACAAGGCTTCTGTCAGTTGTTAAGCTGTTTTCCAATTTTTCTTATCTTTTCTTTTCTTTTTTTAGTGTACCACTTCTTGTCTTGAATTCAGGGTGGAAGTGCTATCCCTGGACTTTTGTGCTAGAGCTCTAACACTTGAGCCATGACTCTACTTCCTATTTTTTAGTAGTTAATTAGAGATAAGAGTCTCATAGACTTTCCTTCCCAGGCTGGCTTTGATCTGCAATCCTCAGATCTCAGCCACCTGAGTAGCTAGGATTACAGGCTTGAGCCACCAACGCCCATCTGTTTTTCAATTTTTTACCCATAACTATTCTAAACTTTTGTCATTACAGTTTGGATCCTTCTTCAAAGCATTTATGATCAAATTCATAAACAATACTCTAGCAAGTACTTTTATTGGTTCTGGTTTTTACAAAGGGAAATACTAAGTCTGATAATAAAAACAGCTAAGGAGACTAATAAAATCTGTTCTCTCTAGTTCAGTGTAATGTGCTAGGTCCTACACTTAGTACAATTAAAAAACCTTAACAAGAAAATTAAGGTTCTTAACTTTATAAACTGTGTTATCTTACTCTAATATGTAGATAATCTTAATAGCTTGATATCCATAGGATATTGGGTCTCCATAAAAGACATATGTTGTGCAGGTAGACTCAGCTCCAGGTAGACTGAAATGAGATTCAAGCAGGCAGAAGATGACATGGGATGCAGTAGAGATAGTGGTTATGCTTCCATGTAAATTATTCACAGCAGCCTAAAACAAAATTGTTTGTCTTAACAAATCATAAACTCTATTTTCAGAATTAATGTTCAATGGGAAATCCAATAAAACATGTGCCATTGGCAGAGGCAACTCTTAACACCAGAATCTCCTCCCCAAGATTTGGCTTCCCTAATATAGAAAGTAGGATGCATGTCAGACTACACCTGCACAGGTCTTCATGGACAGTGGCTGAGAGATGTCCACCCCACATTCATGTCACTGCTAAGAAGTGAATCCCTTGGTCTTTAAATAAGATTATTTTGGATGACAAGTATTCTCAGTGCTCTGATTTGACTCTGACAAAGAAGCCAATCCATTGACTCAAGTGACAGCAGGCTATTAGTGATATTTAAGGTCTAAATGAAAGCTAGGAGTAAAGGCAAAGAACCAATCTGTGTATAGAGCAGGAAATAAATTGTTGTGTTTAATCATTCCATTGAGTTTTCTCAAAAAAAGAGTATTAAACAAGATCAACTTATTAATTGACATGCATGAGTGACGGTGTCTGTCTGTCTATGGAGTTAAATGTATGAATATTTGTTGGTACTCAACAGTTTCCTTATTCTGGGGTTAGGATGGGGCTTCAGTGGTAACCCAGAAGAAGCGTGCAAAGAAGAAGATCTCTAATACACGGAGAGAGAATGATTTTATGTAGACATTTTGTAGCTTTGTAGGCCTTGGACAAATTAACATGAGGTGTCTTTGAAATGTGCTGACTCAGCATTTTCATGTGTTAATTAATATCTGAGTTAATGTGAGTTAATCTGAGTTAATGTATTACTAAAGTATATGATAGGAGCATGGCTGAGGATAGTCCTGTATGTGATCAGGGCTGGGATTAGCTATGTTGGCACAGGCTCAGTGGAGCATGAAGACATAAGCTTAAATCAGTGCCACAGTAAATCAAACTAATGGGGGATAATACAAAAGTGACAGATGATATTAAAGCCATGTGTGGATGTTAAGACTAATGAGGCAGCTCTAAGTGTCTAAGTAGGTGACCAGCTGTAATACTGGCTGTTAATCACTCAATTAGGGCTGTGGGCTGAATAAACAGGCTAATAGTTTTAACAATTACCAGCCAGAGGATAAGTGTGGCAGATGTTCTTTGTGATAGAAAGCAGACCAGATATAATTTCATTTTAGGTCTTCTTCCGCTCGTAGCGGAAAGCAATACCTAGATTTCTTAATAACTGTTTTCCATGAATGAGTGAAGAAATAACCCAAGTAAACTTGTTGAGCCAATCAATGAGAATGATTTTTACTAGAGGCTAAGAGTATTCTTTGATAGTATGAATTACTATTATTTGTTTTAGTATAAGTTACACTAGTCACATAATTTGATTATTGATTAAATGATTTAGGGTAGGAAATAGAATATTTTGGAAATAAATAATTAAAATAATAATAGCCTCATTGGCTTTTTAAGTCTATAGTGTTCTTTTGTGATAGATTTGAAGAACCGTTAGATTTTTAAATTTTTTTGTCTGTGATAGGACTTGATCTCAGGGCCTCAGTGCTGTGCCTGAACTTTTTTGCTCAAGGCTAGTGCTCCATCACTTTGAGCCACAGCACCACTTCCAGTTTTTTGGTGGTTAATTGGAGAAAATAGCCTCAGGGACTTTCCTGCTTGAGCTGGCTTTGACTACCATCCTCAGATCTCAGCCTCCTGAGCAGCTAGGATTATAGGCATGAGTCACCAGTACCTAGCTATACTTTGAAATTGTTAATTAAAATAAAATACATTGTTTTAGAATTGTTGAAGCAATAGTCATAAATCATGTCAGTGTATCTAGTACTATTTCAAGTGGAGACATTACTACTCAATTTTCACTTTAAATGTTAATGCCTTTAAATTTACAAAGACATCACAGCAGATATTAATGATTTCAATGTGGTTTTGTGGATCTTGTCAAAATATGATAATACTTAGGGTGTGACTTGACCATAGTTTTCTCAGCATTGTTCATTGTACAAGGCTGATTATACAGATGTTAGGATTGTTTCTTCTAAATATTCTGGAATTGTGTGTTTTAAGCCTAGTAATATAGAAATATCAACTGTTTTAAATTAAGTTATAGTTCTCTGGCTTAAAGTTTATTGTAGATATATGGAAATAGAAACATGTCTTCATAATCCTACTCAAACCTTTGGCATCACTGGTGGCCTATAGTAAGCAAATGGTTATTAATTTCATCTATATTGTGCAATATTCATAAAGATGGTAAAGAAATTAATATTAAAATAATATAAAATAGAAGAGTCTTGTCTTGAGCATCTATAGGAGTCATGTGATTAGTTGTTCACATTAACAATATAATATGAATGGGCTGGGAAGGTGGCTCAGTGGTAGAGCACT
Organism: Dipodomys spectabilis; assembly: GCF_019054845.1. Classification (NCBI taxonomy): domain Eukaryota; kingdom Metazoa; phylum Chordata; class Mammalia; order Rodentia; family Heteromyidae; genus Dipodomys; species Dipodomys spectabilis. The sequence continues at coordinate 8,225,293 of NW_024871113.1, forward strand.
TGCCTTGCATGTATGAGGCCCTGGGTTTGATTCCTTAGCACCACATAAGCAGGAAAAAAAAAGCCGGAAGTGGCGCTGTTGCTCAAGTGGTAGAGTGCTAGCCTTGAGCTGAAGAGCTGAGGGACAGTGCTCAGGCCCAGAGTTCAGGCCCCAGGACAGGACCCCCCCAAAAAAAATGTAATATGAAGGACTCAAAAGCTAATTAATAACGTAATTACTGAAATGTCATCATGGAACTAAGAAAACCTCTATAGTAAGTGGTTTTGCATCCTGAAAGCCCAGTAAAAATAGGTATGCCATAAAGATGGTACAGGTTTTTTTTTTACTATTTTGTATAGTTACACTTTGTTGAGAAAGCCTTTTTGGTTGAGAAAGTCATAAAGGACTGACTTGAAACCAGTGGTAGTGAGGTCAATTTCTTTCTTATTTGAAGCTTTTACATAAGAGGACTCTTCAAATGATATGGTACTAGAAAGCATAAAGCATTTCAGATTTGTGACTAAGACCTTTACTCTTGCTTAAAACAAAGAACTGTCAAATTGTGAGTTTGAGCATTATTACTGTTAGCAAGATGAATAAGGATGTACAAAAGATTATCGTCATGTGGTGCTCCTATAAGGGCAGCCAGAATGTTACTGTAGCATACCTGATAGCATGAGCAGATGTGGAGACAAAGTCAGGTAACACTACAAATGAACTTTGTCTTGGGTTGGGTTGTGTGTATCTCTTGAAAAGATCAGTGAACAGATCCTCCTGTGGTGATAAAGACTCATTCCTATTGATAAAACACAACAGAAATCTGATAAGACATAGTATGTGTCACGAAAAACAATGTCCAGTGACAAATCGACCAATATAATTTCTATCTGCTCTCCAACTGAACATAGGAAAATAAAATTTAAAAGCCATCATATTACCTCTGTAGAAGATTCTACCAACTGAACAATTCATGTGCAAATAATAATTATAGAAACCAATGTAAAATATTTTTGAGTAGCACATGTATACTTAATTAAATATTGGATGGGCCCACATCTAGGAAATCAATTGGTATTATGGCTCACACTACTCTTATATAAGCTAATGGCTTTGTTGCCTCGAATAGTGGGTTTTCCAAAACTGGGTGAACAATAAACATGTACTTCTAAAAGGCCAATAAATTGTAATAAAAGGTAGCATAATTTGGGTCTATCTGGGTCAATGAAGAAATACATTAAGATCTCAATCCATCATTAGTGTAAGGTCTGCCTGGGCCATTCAGGCCCTGTGCAGACAGCTCCCTACCTCTTGGCTAAGTTTCTGCCCAGTATCTGTTTTACCTAGGTAACTGGCACACCTGGAAGCAGTCACCTCCCACTCCTGCTAGGTTACATCCTGGGCAATCTCTGGTCACACCTCCCATCTGACCATAGGAGGGTCCCAGGCCCTGAGGTCACATCCAGATCCAATGTGGCCACACCTTTCCCCCACCTGGCCACACCTCTTCCTGTCCATGGCCTAGATGAGTCCTGGCCTGGAGGTAAGTCTTCCCTTTTCAGCCATGCCTCTCCACCATACACAGCAGAGGCAGCAGTTCCGTAAATAAACTTCTTTTCCTGCCTGAATAGCTCGTGGTATTCTCTTCATCGGCTACCTAATGAAACTTGCCTATTTAATAAACCTTACAATTAGTACAATAATGCTGGATGACAATGCTGGGAGAGAGAATTAGACTACACAAACTGTGGTGTCTGACATTAGTATATAACTAGTAACCTTAGGTTAATGATAATTATGAAAAAATTAACAATGAGAATAGTACAAGATTTACATGGTTCTGTCTGTGCTAAATGCCAGGTAAATGAGGAGAAACTGCACCAGAACCAGCACCAGAAGTCACAATGAAAGAAACCAGAAACCAGTATTCCTGACTCATGGAAATTCTGTATTCAGAGTTCCAGTCACTACAGGAGCTAATGAGATACCAGATCCTTTAGGATATAGTTGGTATGACTAGGAAAAATTCTTATGAATTTTCAGCCAAGGGAAATAATAATATAAACTGATCACTCCCTAATAGGGCTCCACCTGTCCTAATTTAGCTCATAGGAAGAGATTTAGGTTAATTCTTACTGTTCTTTGCCAGAAGTCTTATGTACAAAATAACAGGTATAAAGTGCCACTATCTTTGTGATTTGTTGAAAGTAATCAATGACTAATGAATATAGACAGGGTGGTAAAAAAAAATGACTGATAAACTTTAGATCAGATATCTAGTGACAGGTAGAGCCTTTTTACCTTGCCTCGTTGTGATGATTTTATTCAACTGCAAATTTAGAGGAACAACTTCAATTATAGCAAAGCTCTTCCATCATGACAAAGGGGTTTCAATTCAACATATCAGTTTTTGAGTACAATTTCATCTTGTCCAATGTCACTCCTTTCCTCATTCTCCTCCATATCTCCCAACCCTACCATCCAGTCAATTTTCCTAGTTCCATTTTCACATATATACACTGAATTTTATGAGTGCATTCACCTACCCTTCCTCTTTCCATCCATCTACCCATCCTCACTTGTCCTCACACACACTGACAACACATTTTGTAGGTCATCTGCATTCATTTTGATAAGCTGTAAATTAGTTCAAATGAGTTACACAATTGGACTCTTGTCTTGCATATATCATTCTTTAGTTAACATGTTTTATATATGCATATGACTATATATGTTTATATGTATATTTATAATTAAGATCTACTTCCATATATGAGAGAAAACATCAATCCTTTGTCTATCTGAGCCTGACATACATTACTTAATGTAATTTTTTCCAGGACCATTCATAGTTATTTATTGTAAAATCTTTTCACTGTTCTTTGTTCATAATTTTATTGTGTCTTTGAAATATTACTCCCTTCCTCAGATAAGAAAAAACCATTTCATTCCTAAATTTTCTCATATGACCCAAGGTTCACACAGTAAAGCAGAAAAACTGCACAGTTAGAGAACAGGTTGAAGAAGTGAAAATGAAAAGACCTTAGACTACAGGAATGAAGAAGTTGAACATGGAAAACACTAACAGACAGAACCCATATCAAACAAAGCCGGAATCACAGGAACACAAAAGAAGTACAAGGGGAAATGCAGAGGTACAATAAGGTGACAAGAGAGAATGAAAAAAAGTATTGCTTTAAAAAATACAAAATGAAGGAACAGGAGCCAATACAAAGGACTTAAGGTGTGCCACATGAGTCAAGTGAATTATAACTGCATCAACAGGGTAGAACTAGACATCTCCAGCCTCAGCATATGACTGAAGTCAATAACAAACACCAAAATTATTCACAACCAAAAACACTCAAAAAGAATAACAGGGGCAAGAATTTTTTGCAAATGTTCTCCCCAGGTTTTGTCCTCACAGCAAAAAATTTTGTTCCAATGCCTTTTAGTCTAGCTGACTCCTTATTTAGAAATGATTTTATCCCCAGACCCTAAGTGAACAACATTTTTATCCAAATTGGATCCAGGAGAGAATAAAGTGAAAAGTCAAAGAGGACAGTGAGATTACATACCTGGTTATACCAGTAAATGATGACATTGCCAAAGACTAGGATTCAGAACATATATGTCTTCCTTAATGAAGAATAAAGTGATGCATGGATTACCATGTAAGGAAATAAACTTCAATAAGTCACAATGAATTAGGGAAAAACAGAGGGCACAGAAAAAAAGCAGTAAAAACATGAGATTTCTTGTTACAAGTTTTAGGAAAGTGACTTAATGAAAAATAAGTAGCATATTGTCAAAGACTTAAGTTAAAAAGGGATTCACATGTGAATCCATTCATTCACATGTGAGTCCATTCATTGTGTCTTTATACTAGCTCTAGCAGCATTCCACAAATCAAGAAAAACAATAAAGAAAATGGAGCCAGGTGCCAGTGGCTCACACCTGTAATCCTGGCTACTCAGGAGGCTGAGACCTGAGGATCCCAGTTCGAAGCAAGACCAAGCAGGAAAATCCATTAGACTCTTACCTCCAATAAACTACTCAGAAAAATCTGGTGGTAGAGTGCTCAAGTGGTAGAGTGCTATCCTTGAGCAAAAAAAGTTCAGGGACTGTGCCCAGGCCTTGAGTTCAAGCTCCAGGACTAGTGAAAGGGGCTGAGGGGCGGGGGGAGAAGGGAGGGAGAGAAGGAAGGAAGAAAGGAAGGAAGGGAGGGAGGGAGGAAGGAAGGAAGGAAGGAAGGAAGGGAAGGAAGGGAAGGAAGGAAGGAAGGAAGGAAGGAAGGAAGGAAGGAAGGAAGGAAGGAAGGAAGGAAGGAAGGAAGGAAGGAAGGAAGGAAGGAAGGAAGGAAGGAAAAAGAGAGTGGGAAAGTGAGTTCCAACTTAAACATATAATGAATTCTCCAACTGGTGGGAGATGCCTAAGTCTTCTCCAACCAGGCAGATGAGAAGTTTCTTGAGAATGGAGGCCATATGTTACACAACCTAATGATTCATAGCTCTTAGCTCACTTCCATGTAAAAATAAGTGTTTAAAATGTAAATATCAGCATATACTATGGGATATCATGTCCCTTTAAATATAGGCTGTAATCATTGAAAATGTCTAAGTCATAAAGCAGTTTACTTGTTTCCTGCCTGTCATATGAACTGAAATATTATTTCTCATTTACTTTTGGGCATTGAAAACAAAGTATCCAACTCGAAATAGATTGAAATTCATGTAACATGATCAAAAACACTCTCAAAATTCATTCCCAAGAATACAGAGCATTGGTAAATATCCCAACAGGAATATTTAACAGGTTGGCAAAGAATGCTAATTCCTATTGTCAATCAGATAATAGAAACTAGTAAGAGATGACTAAAGGATGGGAAACATCCTTATTTCCTTGAAGAATAGTATCTGGGAAGAGACAGAACTTTAGGATAAAGAGGATGGATTTGGAAATTAAGAATATTGGGGGTATGTTCTATAACCAGACCACAAGATGGAAAGCCAGCCCAATTAAGTGACAAGAGTATTGCAATGAAGAAAAACAAGCTTTTGTTCTGCCCTTTTACTTTGTACTACAAGTCAATTTTCCTTATTTGAAATACACTGCATCTAGAATCAACCATACCAACCTACCAGGGGAAGCTTAGATTTAAATAAATTCTAATAAAATTCATGAAAAAACTAAACTAAAATCTGACCTCAGAAGTAACAGAGCCACCAAACACTAAAATTGGTACGTTAGTATCAGTAACCTGTCTGTAGCAGTGGACCATCAGGGGAAATTGTCTGGGGTAATATTGAGGCCAGGCGTTGTGTTCCACAGAATGTCTGTTCTCAGCTATTTTAACTGCATAAATGAGCCATATGACACTTCTGGAAGTCATTTGGATTTCATTCCTCACCACATTATCTCTACTCCACCTTTCCAGATGCTCGTGAGAGCAAACCATCTTATCATGAGTGGAAAGTAGGAAAATGAGAACACATGAAATAAGTGCCCAAAACAGAGGTGTCAAGGACTATCTCTATTTTATATCAAGTTATTATTACAGGAGCTTTTATGTAGATATTTCATGTCATCACTTTTAATTAAATGGGCAGGAAGAATAATAACTATACTGTTAGGTTTTGAAATGCCAGGCTATTTATAAGTAGCATATGAAGCAATTTTTATGAAGAACAGCTATATTTTAAGGCAATTATAAAATACAGAAGTAGGTGCCAATTGATGTTCTAAAGTGATTGTTAATAGATCTTCCCCCTCAGCAGCCTCCTACTCCTCCTTCCCCTCATCCTTCCCCATAACATATATCTCTTTCGTTAGCAGATAATAGTAGCTACCATTGCAGTGATTTTTAAGACTTGCTTTTGCATCAAAAGAATCTGCAGAAGTTTTTAAAATAATGATACTAGATTTCCACTCCTTGATATTCTAGTTCTGTGAGATTCATGTGGAGCTTGGCAATAGTTACATACTTTGTCATAGGAGTTTCTGAGGCACGGATGGCTAAGAAGCTCTGATTTAACTTCATCCTGAAGGTTTAGCTACTTGTATCAATTAATAGCATCAGGGATCCAACCGGTTTATGCAGGTTTTATTTAATTTGAGGACTGAATTCAAATGTGTTCTACATAACAATGTGTGATTATTTCACACATCCTCACAACCCCTCGCACATCTCCTCAGGCCTGGTTGATGATGAAGTCTCAAGGAAACGATCTGGCAGCACACTCTGTATTCAGTGGGCAAGCACAGATTGGTAGCCAGCTTCCTAAGGCTGTTGGTAGAAGAGGCAACCTCTAAGTATATAAGAAAGTTACTGAAGAAGTTGGGCAGCAAGAGTATGAATAATCCTGCCCCCCCTCCCAACACCCACACACGTGAATTATTATTTTTTTGGTACTGGGAATTGAACTCAGGGCCTCACGCTTGGTAGTCAAGTACTCTACCCCTTGAACCATATCTAATGTTCTTTTGCTTTTTGGTTTGTTGTTTTGAGATGGAATCTATAGGCTTTACTTGCCTGTCCTTGGGTCTCTATCCTTCTGTTTCCACCTCTCAAGTAGCTGAGATTCTAGGATTATGTCACAAAACCCAACAAACTACTTGTTTGTATTTCTCTCTCTTCTCTTAGAGGAATTTCCCTGATGTATTTTCTCTTTAGAGATGGCATAAATACATGTTATCTGTAAACCAAGTAACCTAGAACTGAATCTGAAGCGCTACTCTAGGAACTGTAGATTTTCATTCTATCATCCTGTGTTGTTTTATCTTGTATCTTTTCTCAGTTATATTTTAGTCACCCATGGAGCCTGCTCAATATGGAGTGTGCTTTATGATATTGCAAACATTTCTGAATACTGCTTTATAGTTAGTGAAAAAAATATATATATATTTTTTGTCGGTCGTGGGGCTTGAACTCTGGGCCTGGGCGCTGTCCCTCAGCTCTTCAGCTCAAGGCAAGTGCTCTACCACTTGAGCTACAGCGCCACTTCCGGTTTTCTGGTGGTTTATTGGAGATAGGAGTCTCATGGTCTCTCCTGCCCGGGCTGGCTTTGAACCGTGATCCTCAGATCTCAGCCTCCTGAGTAGCCAGGATTACAGGCGTGAGCCACCAGCACCCGGCGGAAAAAAATAATTATTAATTAGCCAAACCCACACCATGAGATAGGAATTTCTGGGGAAAAAAAATTAAGCTCCTCCGAAACAAATTTGATGTTAACTTCACAGAAAATTGGTGTATTGAATTCACTTTTTAAGTTATGTGCCATTAGATTCAAGAACCTCAACCTAGCACTGATAGCTGACACCTTTAATCCTAACTACTTAGAAGGCTGAGATCTACAGGATTAAACTTCAAACTCAGCTCAGGAAGATGTCCATAGACTCCATCTCCAAAATAGGCAACAAATAGCCAAACAGAATATGTGGCTCAAGAGTACCAAGTGAGCAAGCAAGCTGAGCAAGCTCAGAGCCCTGATTTCAAGTCCTGATATAAGCAAAACATAATAAGAATCTCACCACAGCCTGGGAAGTTGGTTCAGTGGTATGCATGATTCGATTCCACAGCACCACTTAAGCAAAAAAAGCCAGAAGTGGTCCTGTGGCTCAAGTGGTAGAGTGCTAGCCTTGAGCAGAAGAGCTGAGGGACAGCACCCAGGCCCAGAGTTCACCACATAATTAATAAAATATCTGAATCAGTGGTTGAATTCTGAGATGACTCTTAATAATGATTGTCCTGAAATTAACTGATATCTCCACATTCTGCAATTAACAGCTGACTCTGAAGCTGTTAATTACCTCTAGTAATGATTTTGATTTACGCTGATTTCTGAGAAGTTTCAAGCTCAGTTTAAATTCAGTGACCCTAAGAATCACCAAATTTAATAATAATGTGACAACACAAAAGAGACAGACCACAGATTCCATCTCAAAGGTAAAAGTTTCTGATAAAATATTTAGATTCTCATAAAATAAAACATAGAATATTCAGAATAAAAACAGTGAGCCCCGAGCATGGTGGTATATACCTATAATCACAGTGCTCAGGATACTGACACAGGAGGATATCCCCTTCCAGCCAGCTGTACTACATGCAAGATCCTGTCTACAAAATTATCATCATCACCATCATCATCTTTATCAGTGAGCAACTTCAAATTCAAATGGGTCTTTAAAAATAAGGAAAAGCTGTAAGAGTTTTGGTAGTTTTGTTCAAGAAATGTACCTATTGGTATCAAAATTCATTTGTGTGGCATAGTCTTTTTTCAAACAAGAGATAAGCAGCTTACTGTCTTCATGTAGGATCCATAGTCTGTCTTATTTATGAACTCACTTGAAAATATAGACCAGGTTATAAGTACTATATGTACAAAATATCCCGAAAGAGATAGGTTAAAAAAATTATTTATACTGTGTGTCAACATTGTTTCTCTTTTTGAAGGAAAATATAGACATTAAACAGTTGTGTAAGGTCCTCCAGGAAATTCAACCTATAGGAGACAGAGAAATAAAATCAAAGTTGGCTAATTTTAATATAAGGTTTTCAGAATTCCAATGGCTTGCTCAATAACCTCTTTTTCTATGAATTGCATTTCTGTTTCTACAAATCATACTTCTTGACTCTTGCCAGAGTTTCAGCTATCTCTTAAAAAGACAGCATACTGGTGCCTTTTTAAAAGCTCTGCTGTTTGAGAGTTCCAAAACTAATGGGGAGATTTAGTCTTTTGACATGGGTGAATGGAAACATTCATTTCTGATGGGAAGAAAAGAACATCATCCAATAAACTGAGTAACTTTTCAAGAACAAGTCATCTTTATGGAAAGAACTCCTGCAACGTTCCAAAATCTGCCTTTCCAAGCCATCTGCTCTGCCTGTCAACAGGCCAGTTACATAAACCAGCACCTGGTCTTCCCAAAAGCTGCCCATTTTGCATCCATGAATCACAGTGCTGACCTCATCATATAGCTAGCAACTCAGATCTCACAATCAAAATTGAAGTTTTCTGATTCCAAAGGTGATAAGCACTGATTAAGAATGGGACAGATAGGGAAGATGGACTCTTATTTTCAAAAGAATGCTAGCTTCAAACTAGAACTTCAGTAGTAATTGTATGTTTTCTTACAGCATGTTTCCTCATTTCATGTTTATTGATAGAAAAGATTCTTCTGAAGTTTATTGAAAACCCAATAAAACTATTTACTAAGCAGTAAATGTAGCTGAAATTCTTGGTCATAGTCAATTTGTCTGGTATTTGGTACCACAAAGACTACTATTTATTTATAATCACTTATTTTACGACATAACTCCCAAGTGAGCCTTATCAATTATTAATATTTGATAATATATATCAGAACATGCCAGTCAGTCAGGCTGGTGATATCCCAGAACTTAGTCTCCTCTGATGGAAATTATTTACTCAAAACACTCCAGTGCCATGGATTTTTCAGGCTTAGAAATACCACTCACCATCTGGTTACCATCCTCCCTCTTTTCCAGAGAAGAGGAAAAGAGGGAGAATGTGCTATCACTCCCAAACTAACTCCTACTATCCACATTCTCATTCTGTGTGTGTGTGTGTGTGTGTGTGTGTGTGTGTGTGTGTGTGTGTGTGTGTGCCAATACTGTAATTTGAACTCAAGGTCTCATACTCTTGATTAGCTTTTTTGCTGGCATATCTACCACTTAAGCCACATCTATAGTTCCTGCCTTGGAAGTGGCGCTGTGGCTCAAGTGGTGGAGCACTAGCCTTGAGCTGAGGAGCTGAGGGACAGCATCCAGGCCCAGAGTTCAGACCCCACAACCGACAAAGTAAATAAATAAAGATATAGTTCCTACCTTTTGCTGATTAATTAAAGATAACAGTCTCTCGAATTTGTCTGCTCAGACTGACTTCATACCTCCATCCTCAGACCTCAGCCTCATAAGCAGCTAGATTATAGGCATGAGCCACTAGTTCCTGGCTTCTATACTCTCATTCTGATAAAGCCTATTTCTGATACTTTTTAACCATCACATCGTGAACTCTGTACCAAAAGCCTTCCCATGCCAGCTGTGCTGGCAACTAGTGATCCCTGGAACCAATGTTACCTTTATCTTCTGAATTTATGGCACATAAACTCACTTTCCTTTTGCCAATTTGTGACCTTATACTTCTCTTTTTGACTTCATCCACCAAGCTCTCTGGGTGCTTTCACCATTTTGTCCTGACTAGTCTTCATTTCAGCCACCACCCAGAGCTATCTGCTGTACACAAAATTACCTATTATACACAGGCTTGAGTTTGTGCACATTTCTTGGTAGGAAGATAATGAACATTAAAAAAAAAAAGAAAAGGAAAGGAAAAAAATGGTCTTCACACACAAGCATGAATATCTGTATAAATAATCAAACAAGCAAATTAGCCAAGAGACAACTTTTTAAAAAATAAATAAATCAAACCCAGAGAGGAAAAACAATGTGTCAGAGAAAACAGATGTCTGGGTAATGCAGCATTATAAAATGCTCTCCTAAACCCCAATGTGCTAAGTGAAGTGTGCAGGAAAGGCCAAACAAAATACCCAGGAGACTTTTTATAAACAAAAGATGATAAATACTTTTCAGAGAATACTATCTTTGAAACAAGGAGACACCCAGTCACATTTTGAAAATACAGTTTGGGGACTCCTTTTGCAAATAACTTTTACAAACTAAATAGGAATTGTTTCACAAAGTCAGTCTTTTAGTGGATAATGTGAACAACAGCATTTTCACTGATGCATGACTCATGATTCCTGTAATTACTCTCACATGTGACTCTTGCACTCCTGTGTGTGTGATTGCTAAAAAAATAAAAATAAAGAGACCTGAAGAATTTTAGCCCTACCTCTTATTTTATATTTGGTTATCCTGGTGTGCATACACACACACACACACACACACACACACACACACACACACACACACACACAGGCACGCCTCTGAAGTCACCATAGGAATAACAACCAGACTTATGGGAGTTCATGGGCAGGTTATGCAGCAATAATGTAAGGAAACTTCAGATGTCCCTTTATGGGAGTGCTAAGGTGAAGATTACTCCCTTACATCAAATTGTGTTTCTAACATTTGAAGAGAACCTGGAGCCATCTATATTTAGAAACAAGGGATAGGATTGTCAAAGCTGAAAATAGTGAGAAGAGGAAGATGAAAAAACAAACTGGAGGAAAAGGTGGAGGAAGATAAAAGATGAAATAAAGCTGATGAATAAGTTGGTCCTAGCAGTTGCCTGCCAATAAATCATTTTATTCCCCTGTACACAACTTATTTCTTTTAAAGAAAAAATTACTTCAACTAGAAGACTGTGTAAGGTTTTCACTAAAATTGTACAATGTTATTTAGGGAAGGTTGTTTGATGCTTTTTTTCTGTGTGTAGTTAACACATTGCTGAATAACCCTGTCCTGGAAGTATTTTCAATAATCATTAACTTTGCCCGGTGCAGTATGGGGGTGTAAGATGCAGCAAGAACTTATAGCAAGTTCTTCATGCATAGCACAAATTGTTACCCATGGGATAGTAGGTGTTTCATCTTCAGTTGTCTGATGCTGCTTATATTGTACAAAGTAATTGCTATTCTGTTAAGTGAATATGAATCTGTAATTATGGAAAAATTGCAGCTGTGTTGTTAGCATTGCAAATGCTTCTAAGAAAATGTAACTGTGACTAGAAGAGAAAAAAAAACTTGCCTGAGGCATTTGTATATTTAAATTCATGGAATCAGCTGGAACCAATGGCAGTATCCAGATAAGAAAGGATGTTATAAGTGGAAAGTAGACTTAAGTCAATCTCAGAACAAAAGACTACAAACCAGAATCTCATGATTCCTAAAGCCAGGAAATTATGTTAATTGTTGTCTGAATCAGTATAAACAGGGATATTTAAATTCTAAAATATTCTAAAATATTTCTTATGTTATCTATTTCCCAGGATAATGAGCTCAGCATTAAAAAAAAAATAGTGTGCAAACTCATGCTCTGTGTGTGACTCTCCTAAGCACATTTGAGAAAGTCTCTATTAACATTAGCTTTGTAGCTCTAGAAGCATAACAACTTGACTGGAGAATAAAAATAAGAAATAGGAAGGTTTTTCCAAAAAGAAGAACCAAGCCCAGTACCCCCAAGTCATTGGGATCTTGCCCTGGAGACTGAAAAAGCTCAGCAAGTACCACACTGAGGGTCTGCTCACCACTCTGAGACTCAACAAAGCACAAATGATCCTTTCTGCCACCATCATCATCATGACATTTGCTAGGACCAATTTATAAGTATCTTCCTATGGGAACCAAAAATGTTCACAAAACATATACTATATTGATAAAACATATACTGTATTAATAAATCAGGTATTTTTTTAATGAAGTTGTACAAAGAAGGTTCAATTCAGCACATCAATTTATGCGTACAAAGTGTCTTGATCAATGCCACTTTCCATCATTTAACAATCTATCCTAACCATGTTCACTTACTCAAGTTTTTTGCTCTCTCCCTTATTTCATTGCATAAAGATGGCCTATAAACATACATTCTTGAAGAAACTTGATGACTGAAATCATTTGTTACCTAGAAAGAGCTCACGGTGGAAATTCCGTCAACTATGTCATCACCTCTTTACTTTTTTTTTTTTTTTTTGGGGGGGGGGTCCGGTCGTGGGCCTGAACTCTGGGCCTGGGCACTGTCCCTCAGCTCTTCAGCTCAAGGCTAGCGCTCTACCACTTGAGCCACAGCGCCACTTCTGGCTTTTTTCTTTTTGCTTATGTGGTGCTGAGGAATCAAACCCAGGGCCTCAGGCATGCAAGGCAAGCACTCTACCACTGAACCATCTTCCCAGCCCTTTCACCTCTTTACTATGCACCACTCTTCTATGTTCTCTGTCCTCCCATCTCTCTCCAAGGGGATTCCTCCAATGCCCAAACCTCAGCTCTTAGTGGGCCTGCAAGCCCCCTCACATTGTCTATTTCTGCCATTTTGACTTTTTCCCATATGCCTATAAAGAGGCAGGCAGTATTTTTCTCATTCTGAAAAGATTATTTGAGGATGAGACTAGTCTTTTTAGAAGTGCCAAACTAGCTAGAAAACAACCCCCACACCCCAAAAAGCAGTGACTTGCAAACAGTTTGGATAATGATTCCATAGGGGATTTTTCCCCCTCTGAGAGTTATAAAATCATTTGGTTATACATATTTGATTATAACTTTTTTTGTCGGTCATGGGGTCTGAACTATGGGTCTGGGTGCTGTCCCTCAGCTGTTCAGCTCAAGGCTAGCACTTTACCACTTGAGCCACAGTGCCACTTTCCTGCTTTTTCTGCTTATGTGGTGGTGAGGAATCGAACTCAGGACCTCATGCATGCAAAGCAAGCCACCTTCCCAACCCTGATTATAAAAATTTTGATATGTGGTTTGTCCATATTTCTCAGTAGGTTCATGGTACACAAGGGTAAACATTTATTCAAAGAATTGACCTGGAGAACATCAGACTGGGTTTAGCATCCTAATCCCAGTTGAGGTGCTAGGGCTTAGCTGAGTGACAGAATTCTTCCTAGCAAATGTGAGGCCCTAGGTTCTAATTCCAGCACTGAAAACACCACACACACACACACACACACACACACACACGCGCGAGCGCGCTATAAATGGTCAGAGTGAACATGAAATATAAGTTTTACCAGTCAGACAATCAAAACAAAGGCTCTAAATAGAAAGTATAAAGCCAGATTGAGGCTGCCTTTAAGGAACTAAATACAGACAGAGCAGGATATTCTGTTTTACTTCTAAGATCACCTTATAAAACCTTCCCCATCACTTACTTCTCCCTCCTGAGAGCCCCAAACCATATGAGCCCTGGAGCTGTAGATTTATGAATTACTCTCTACTCAAATGAACTCTTCAGCTTTTAATACGTATGTTTATTTTTTTCTACTAAGTCATATATCACATATATTTTTTATTAAATGTATTACATTCAAGCTGAGCCTAGCCTGTAATCCTAGTTACTCAGGAGGCTGAGCCACAGAGAAATGAAATTTAAGAACAACCTAGGCACGGAAATCCTCTGGACTCCATCTCCAATATAACTAGCAAAATGGCAGGCTTACAAGTATGGCTCAAGGGCTCAGCACCAGCTGTGAACCCCAGTACTGGGGGGGGGGGGAGGGAGGAGGGGCCCGGCCCGGGAGGATTTTAAAAAAAGCATGGCTGAGATGGTACCTCTTTAGCATTTAAATGGTAGGTATATCCTTTATTAGGATAGTCATTCAAAGTTTCAGAGGCTAAGTAATGAAAGTCCTGAATTATCAGGCTAACATTGACAAGTTATTTTTTAATCTCTATTCAATAATGGGTTTTTGGGGGGTAGTATTTTTTTATTTTGCAGATAAACACTTTAGATAAACATACTAAAATTAAGGAAAGAGGCCAACCTGAGAATCAGCTCAAAACTACGTCCCGCTCTATCTGCCCTACAGCAGATGACTGGGTTAGGATTACTATCTTCCTTTAGAGTACAGATGCCCAAAACAGTTAGAACCAGGTATGGACACTTGTGCAATCTAGGAACTGTCCTCAAAATGCCTTTCAGACACGAGTCTTTATAGAGAGATTGTGTCTCAGGCATCTTAGTTAGTAACCTGGGATTTAGCATTTGGTACATGTGAAAAAAGACCCAATTAAGGAAAGAGCCTTTCTGTCAGATACACACTTCACCTGTCAGCATGCACCTAACCCTGTCCTAAAAAAAGCCCCAGCCAAACAAATCATTCTGACCCTAGAGCTGTCCTGCTTCCAGCAGCTGCTCCCTTGAAATGTACTTTTAATAAACTTATTCTTAGGCAGGCTTCAGTGGCTCACTCCTGTAATACTAACTACTCAGAAGATTTAGATCTGAGGACCGAGGTTCAAAGCTAGCCCAGGCAGGGAAGTCCGTGAGATTCTTATTTCCAATTAACCAGCAGAAAACTGGAAGTGGTGCTGTGGCTCAAAGTGGTAGAGTGCTAGTCTTGAGCAAAAAAGCCCAGTGAAAGCGCCCAGACCCAGAGTTCAAGCCCCAGGACTGGCAAAAAACAAATCCTTGGGGAGGGAAGGGATGGTAGGGGAAAAACAAAGGAGGAGGTGACAACACTAGATAGGAAATGTACTCATTACCTTACTCATGTAACTGTAATCCCTTGTACGGTATTTATTTTATTTTATTTTATTTTATTTTATTTTTGTGAACATACTGTACAGAGGGGTTACAATTACATGGGCAGGATAATGCGTACATTTCTTATCAAGCATTGCAGCCTCCTCCTTTGTTTACCATTCACATCCCTTCCCAGCATCCCCCCCCACCCACCTTCCCAATCCTCCCCCCCCAACAACGTTGTAAAGCTTGTTTTCAACATGACAACTTGTACTTCTCATTGTTGCAACAGGTCCACCTGTATCATGACAACTTGTACTTCTCATTGTTGCAACAGGTCCACCTGTATCCTTAAACGACTTGTTTTTCCCCATCTCCTCCACAAGTTATACTGACATCAAATCTTATAAATGTATTAGAAACAAATGCATGAAAGAAAAAAAAACATTAAAATACATATCTAAGGGTTCCTTTTCCTAACATCACATTATCTGACCTTTTCCGCTTGACTCATACATATACTAGATATTGCAAATAAGGGAAACCATGGGACCTATGTTTCTTTGGGCCTGGCTTACTTCACTTAATATAATTTTTTCCAAGTTTTTCCATTTCTTGTATGGTATTTTTACAATAAGAAAAATATACCAAAAAAAAACCCCTCATTCGTTTTTACTCCTACCCCTTTATATCTTGTTCAGATTTTTTGTTCACGACACAAAAGAACCTTGATTCACATCTCAGGGAAAAACACTTATAGATATAAACATCTTTTTCTTTTTCTTTTTTTTTTTTGTTGGTTATGGGGCTTAAACTCTGGGTCTGGGCGCTGTCCCTCAGCTCTTCAGCTCAAGGCTATCGCTCTACCAATTGAGCCACAGCACCACTTGCAGTTTTCTGGTTGTTAATCAGAAATAAGAGTCTCCTGGACTTTCCTGCCCAGGCTGGCTTTGAACCGTGATCCTCAGATCTCAGCCTCCTGAGTAGCTAGGATTACATGATCCACCAGCGCCCAGTTATAAATATCTTTAATAATGATTCGTGTCCTTCAAAAGTTCAGGACAGCAGTTTTGCTTTATTGCATGTCCCCTGCCATAATGTACAGGCCCAAAAGCAACAGGACCAAATGGTGGGCAAATGGTGACCACCAAATGGTGGTCAAAATTGTGACCAAAATATAAGTTGACTGTATCAGGTATGTGTTATATTGACAGAAAGCTGCTGACACAATCAAATAATAAACAATTTAGACTAGGCTTCATGGTCTATACCTATAATTCCAGCTATTTGGGAAGTGCATGGAAAGATGGAAAGTTTGGGATCAGTTTGAGGAAAGTTAGTGAGATGCCATCTCAGCATAAAAGCCAGATGTGACTTGACACCCCTGGCTTACAACTATAATCCTTGCCACTCAGTAAGCTGAGATCTGAGGATCATGGGCTCAAAGCCAACCCATACAGATGAACTGGAGACTCCAATTTGTAACCAGCAAAGCACTGTAAGGGAAAATGTGGCTCAAGTGGTAGAGTGGCATCCATAACAAAAAGAAAAAAGCAAGCAAGAATGCAAGGTTTAAAGTTCAATCCTCAGTACTAGCACACACACACATATGTAAAATTAGATTTGAGCAGAGATGGGATATTTCATGAGATAATGAAATGCATGACTCTCAGACTACAAACATGCTGGGCCGTGGTTTCTTTCTTTTATTTGTAGTCCTTATTTAACAAACTACTCTGCAATTGCTTTAAAAACTTAAAAGATATTAATATTGCCTGGAAACATTTTCAATTACATAATTTGAATTATGAATGAGAAAGCTTCTAGTAGCTCAAAAGCCAGAAAAATAACTAGTTGATAAGTCAATATCTAGGCCCTAGTCAGATACACAAAAAAATAAATACAGCTCTAGATGTAAATATGTGACATGGAGCTTAATAACTCATGCATGTAATCAAGAGGCTAAGATCTGGAGCTAGAGGAGCTGACAGGGGAGACAAAGGGTGAGAGGGAGGAAGAGGAAAATACTGTAGTCCCAGAAACATGGAAGGAATAGATAGGAAGATCCCAGTCAGAGATTGGTCCAGGCAAAAACTCAAGACTACATGAAAAATAACCTAAACCCCAAAAGGCTGGAGCTATAAAGTGGTAGAGCACTTGCAATTGCACAGACCTTAGTTCAAATCTTAGTATTGCCAAATATAAAGTAAAAGAAAGCACAGTTTATTACAAAGGGTATTCTGAGATAACAGGAGACCCAAGAGAGTAGTAAATAAAGTGAAAACAAAAACAAAATACTTGAGAGAAATGTATTTGCAGTCAACGAAACATGAAATTCTATGAAGGGCATTTTTTTTAATGAGACATTATATATTTGTTTTAACCAAATGAGTCAAGAGCTTCCTGAGTCAAGAGCTTCCTCTTGGGACATGGTTGAATTAAGCTGATATTTTCATGCTAAAGAGATCAAAATGAGCAAAAGCTTCAAAGAAATACTAAACACCACATTCATTATTTATTAAAGCCCTGCTGTGTTCCAAACATTGAGTTAGGCACTGGGAATACAAAATTGAATTGGTAGACATCATTATGATTAATTTATAGAACAGACTAGCAAGAAGAAAATTAGCTAGATGCAGATGATGCACTCCTGTAATTGTAGCTACTCACAAGGTTCATATCCAGAGAATCAGAGGATCACAGGTTAAAAACATCAAAAACATGGGCTGGAAGCTGGTCTCAAGTGGTAAAACACCAGATAAGCAAGCAACCTGAGCAAGCTTAAAGCCTGAGTTCTAAACCCACATGGAAAAGAAGAGACTGAAGTAAAGGAGGAAGATTCTACTCTAAAGATTGTTAGTAGAGATATGAAAATTTCAGAGCATCTCAAATCATATATCAGGTTATTCCCTGTCTTCTTAAAGAAAAACTGTCTATAAAACAAGTGGAGTTTCATCAGAGCAAATAGTTATAATTACTAAGTAGAATTTATATATTACAACCATAACCATTTGAAATGAAAACAAGTTACATTTTATCCCAAAAAAAGAATGGCTATTATTAAAAGAAAAGAAAATAACAAAAGAAGAAAAAAGAGAGAAAAGAAAAAAATGGCAAGGATGACCAAATGGCCAATAAAACATTTATGAGGAATACACTTTCTGCTTCCTTAGAATGTGAGACTGTCACAGGCAGGGATGGAAGATCCCAAGTATGTCTTATAAATCAAGAAGAAGCCTTTCAACTATAAACTGGGCAAATTCATTAGGCCTTTATAATACCAATCTCTCACAGGTATGGAGTACTTCAGTGTCAATACTACTTTCATGTACTAATGTTATCCAGCCTTAGTTGTCATAGGGATATTTATTAGGTCTCCTAAGGAGATTCTCATTCAGTGGGCTGAGAACTAAAAGTCCTGAAGATCTGTATTTTGAATAAATGACTCATGATTATTATTTTTAAAAAAGAAAAAGAAAATGGCTACAGCAAGTTGATGGAAAAACAGGGACACTAAAACACTGTTGGTAAATAAGATATTCAAGAATTACTGCCAATAGTTCATGAAACAAGGATGTAAAATACTATTTGTATTTTTTATGCTGATACTGGGGCTTGAACTCAGGCCTGGGAGTGGTCCTTTAGTTTTTTCACTCAAAGCTGGTACTCTACCACTTGAGCCATAGCTCCACTTCTGGCTTTTTGCTGGTTAACTGGATATGAGTCTCATGAACTTTTCTGCCTAGGCTGGCTTCAAAACTCAAAGTTAAGCCCCTTTAGTTGAAGGATTAGAATTATGAATCACTGATGCCCAGCACTATTTGTGTTTATTTTGTGGGAGATAGAAAAAAGTAGAATGACAACTTACATATTATTAACAAGCAGAACAATAACTTATGTTTACTATTAATCATAATAATAACAAATGTCAGCATTTGTGAAAGAGAAGTTTAGCAAGGTAACAACATATGATGGGTGTTCTATTTATCAGAGTAGAAAGGCTAAAATTAATGAATTTATAAATTTAATAACTTTTAGATTAAGATGAATCAATCAAGCAAGAATGAGTTTGCATACTATATGCTGATAGGCTGAAAGTACTAGGAATACTTTTTTCCAATAAAAAATATTTTATTAAGTTGATAAGATAAAATAATTTTCCTTTGGATACAAGTAAATAATGCAAAGAGACAGGACTAAAAGCTTCTCATTATATGCCCTTAGCTACTTTTTTTTTTTAATATCAACTGTCAGCTAAGGATAAAATCAGCTTCATTGAGAACAAAGAAAGTTACAATTATTAGAGGCTAATTAGGATTGCAATCTAGGAAATCACAGACTCAAGCAATCTTGAAAATATGCTTCAAGGTTTTACAAAAGGATGACTATATTTATATCTTTAAACCACCAGAGGGTTAGAAATTACCTCACTTACTAGGATTGTTGACAGTAGAAGTTAAACTGCTGTAGGAATAGGGATCAGGCGTGGTATGTGTTTCTGAGTAGTTTGGGGGAAAGAAATCCATTTTATAGAAAGTCAATAGACTCAACAATGACTTGAAGGTCAATTCCATCTGGGGTAGGCATATCTGCTACTGGTTCAGAGGTTTCACTGCAGATAGCCTGAAAGAGCCAGTGTCCTTTCTCCATCTGAACCTAGACTCTCATCGCATAGTCTTACTACTTTTGTAGTACTTACTACTACCTCCTAAAAAGGTACTTACTACTTTTGTAGTAAGACTATGTTTTCATATTGTAAATTTTTCTTTATAGAAGCCCAATACAAAATTAAGAGAGACAAAACAGAAAGAGAAATATATATGTATAGAGAGAGAGAGACACACAGAGACAGAGAGATTCTCAGCATATTTTATACATTGTGCAATTAAATGTGGTTTCCTAAAGATGCTCCTTCATCTCCTTTACAAGAATTTACTGCTTTTTACATGTTTTAGATACTAACCACTTCTAAAACAATTAAGTTTCATATTTAACAGTTAATAAAATTGAACATTCAAATGTAGAAAAAACTCAATTGCAATTAACTGTAATTGAAGCTCAACTATAATTGACCTTAATTTTGTTGGTTTAAAGTTGTTGTTTCTTTTTAATTGGTGGTAGGGGGAATAAACAGGTATTCTTTCTACCATTAATATCAACTAGTATCTTCAACATACTCTGATTTGAAGATATGGAAAAATAGATATCCTAGAGAACTTTGGAACAGAATGAGGAACATATAACCAGGTCAAAAATATGAGTGATTGAGAGCTCAGAAGGAAAGAATAGGACATGAAAAAAATTCATATATTCACAATGGGTGTTTACCAAATTTGATGGAAGAAACTGAGAAAATCTCATAGGACAAGTTCAAAATAACTGCATCTAGGTATAGCAACATCCAACTGCAAAATAAAGAGAAAATATTCAAAGCAGCTATTTAAAAAAAAAACACAGAATATGGCATAAACTCATCCATTGACAGCTGACTTTCATGAGATATTATGGAACCCAAAGTCTATAAGCTGAAGTGATAAAACAAAAATATAAAAAGTCAACCCAAAAGCAAAATTGTTTTTTAATTGCTATTATAAAGGTGATGTACAGAGGTGTTATAGTTACATAAATCAGGTAATGAGTACATTTCTTTTTGGACCGTGTCACCCCTTCCCTCACTCTTTCCTAATTTTTTCCTCCTGTTCCCACCCACAAGTTGTATAGTTCATTTTCAACTTAGTGTCTAGCAAGTATCACTGCTGCATTTCTGCAGCAGTAATCAAACTCTTAATATCCCTTATGAACTAGGGTGAAATTAAGAAAAGTCCAGATAAAAAGAAAACTGATTAAAAAAATTGAAAAAAGAAGGAATTCAAATTCTTTAGGTTGAAGATGAATGCTATAGAGATATTTAAATTTTCAAGAAGCAAAGAAGAGCATCAGCATCAGAAATTATGTGTCAATATACTATCATTTTCATTTTCCCTTAATTTCTTTAAAATGTATCTGACTTTAACTATATTATTCTGTTGTAAGACTTATAGGATATAATGCATGTAAAAAT
Source organism: Dipodomys spectabilis (assembly GCF_019054845.1). Classification (NCBI taxonomy): domain Eukaryota; kingdom Metazoa; phylum Chordata; class Mammalia; order Rodentia; family Heteromyidae; genus Dipodomys; species Dipodomys spectabilis. The sequence goes on from NW_024871113.1 coordinate 8,246,493, forward strand.
TATACCATGGTAAAAGTGAAGATATTAAAGATCCTATAGATGTGCAAGGTTTTCATTTTTCATGAAGTCATACAATGTAAAGTCTAAGCATTCTGTCAAGGATAAGAATGTATATTGACATTCTAAGCAATCACTAAAGCTAATGTAAAAAGATATAACTGAAAATCCACTTATAAATTAAAACACAATTCCCCAAAACTTCAGTTAATATAAAAAGGAAGAATAAAGGGAAGAAAATTTTAAAAAGAAAAAAAGAGAAAGAAAGTTAAAGGAGTGCACCCAAATCTAATCATAATTATATTAATTTAGCCTTGATCAAAGGATAAGATAGAAGTTGCCATAACAAACTATAAAGACCCAAACATAGACTATTTTAAGAGTATGAACTTTAGCTAAAAATATAGAGAAACTGAAATTAAATAGTTGGAAGGAGCCAGGCACCAGTGGCTCATACCTGTAATCCTACTCAGGAGGCTGAGATCTGAGGATCACAGTTCAAAGCCAGCCCAGGCAAGAAAGTCCATGAGGCTCTTATCTCCAATAAGCAACCAGAAAACCCAAAGTGGTAGAGCACTAGCCTTGAGCTGAAGAGCTGAGGGACAGTGCCCAGGCCCAGAGTTCAAGCCCCAAAACATAAAAAAAAAAAAAATAGTTGGAAGAATATGCCATATAGATTGCAAGAGAATGGTAAGAGTGTCTATATCAACCTCAAATAAAGTAGACTTCAAGGCCAATAGTATCTCTAGATGAACAGAATGCCAAGTACATATATCATAGACAGGTAGTACTTAAGTCATGTGGAAATTGTAGAAATCTAACTCACTTATTAATTCATATGTTCAGGAATATTAATCACCAAAAGGCTCAGAGCATGAATACCCAGATTCATTTAATACAAAACTGTACCCACTTGCATGCACACTTATTTTTCAGTAGCACTACTTTTCAACATGAATCACTCTTTACATAAGTCATTTCTTCGAACATTCAGTAGGGCATCCATAAAATATATCTCACCCGCCAAAATAGAAGGCTGGCCCAGACATTCCTTGAGTTTCTTTCATTGCTAAAGTCTATGATTCTATAAAATTACAGCTAAGAAAAATGAAAGCAACTTCTTTCAGATCCACAGGACTATCTTAAAAACCTGAGAAGCCTTAAAATTCTCAGCTTAGACACAATACACAGGCATAGAATAAACATAAACAATCCTGTTTTGACTTTTGACTAAAGAATTCAGTCAGAAGAAATATTTCTTATGGAGCATAACTATTCATCAGTGTAATGATGAATTTCTTATTCTTTTTCTTTTATCCTTTTCTTTTTCTTATTTATTTCTTTTTCTTTCTTTCCTTGAACTCTGTATTTAAATACACTCTTGGGAAAAGAAAAGTAGCTAAACTCATGAAACTAGGATTACTCCTGTTGAAATTGCAAGTGGGAGTAGGATTTTATTCCTTCTACAGAAAAATCACAGCTCCTTCCTCCTGGAGCACAGCAGGGCTCAGGACAGTGGCATGCCAAGGGCTCTGCTCATAATGCCTCTTTCCCACCCAAACTTCCCTAAACTCCCAAGTCCCTGCTGTCTGCTTGTAGTCCATGCTCAATTTTGTGTTTAGTCTCACCATTTTCTGTACATGTCTATGTCCTACATACTGACTCTTGAAGTGTGTGCATGTAGAATTTTTATTACATTCTCTTATATTGCCTTCAAGGTCCTTACATTCTCTAACTCATTTCTCCCATCTCCAGAAAGATGATTAAATTGCTGATTTTACAAAACTACTAGGATTCAAACACCCAGTTCTAAATTAAACATTAAAATGTATGAAGGGAATACTGAAAGATCCAGCGAGAGCAATGCAGATGTACATATGTTGAAATTAAATATATGTGAGCTAATTTCACTGGTCAATGGAAAGGCAGTGAGAAACTTAATAACTGTCTTCAGGTTAGCGGAAACCCTTCAGTGCAGTAATTGCTTTTTAACTATTACGAACAGATTTTTAGTGGGCAAAGGAAAATTCCTTCTTAATGAGATCTGGCTGGACCCTAGTGCTTCCCAGCCATCCAAATTACCAAACACATGTCCATGTTTGAATAAATTTTCCAAGCAGTTGCCACATTTTTCAAGATTTCTATCCTACTCCAATTGTTTGAAAATATCCAAGGGGGAAAAAAAAAGGCCATTGAAGTGAATTTGTGAGACTTGGAATGAGGCCAAATGATAGCTGTGGCAACTCTGGGATAAGAAAAATGTTTAATTCTGTGTTCCCTCTCTCCCTCTCTCTCCCTCTCTCTCCCTCCCTCACTCCCTCACTCCCTCCCCTCCCCTCTTTTCTCTCTCTCTCTCTCTCCATCCAACTTATTTCTTCTCTCTCTCCTTTCCTCCCTTCCTCCCTCCCTCTTCCCTTCCCTCCCTCCTTCCCTACCCTTTCTCTCTCTCCCACTCTCTCTTCCTCCCTCCCTGCCTCTCTCCCTCCCTTCCCCTCCCCTCCTCTCTCTTGCTTTCTCTCCAGACATCCAGCAAACTCATTTCTTCTTCTCAGTCTCCAAGTTCTGGGATCTTTCTCTCTTCCTCCCTCCCCACCCCCAGGGAAAGAGAGGGGGAGAGAGAGGGGGGACAGAGAGAGAGAAAAAAAGAGAAAAAGAGAGAGAGGAATAGCTGGCCGCCATCAAGACTCAGCCACTCAAGGAAGGGTGCTGGTGTTCCAGGAGAGGCCAGAGTGGAAATGAAAAGAAGGAATAGGGCATGCTGAATAGGGTATCTTGGGGTGTGTGCAGCGCAGTCAGATAGACAGATTTGGGGCTGTGCTGAGGGCTCTGATTCCAGACTCTAGGTGTGGCTAGGCCATGGATGAGGTAGAAACTGACTATGGATAAGGAGAAGTTCCCACCTCAGTTCTGTGACCCTTCTGCTACTCTAGGTCATCATTCGGAGGGTCTTTTTATCCTTTAAAGTTGTGTAAAGATAATTTTTTTAGGTCTACGTGTTTGTGTATGTGTGTATTCATTTTATCAGCTGAGAGTCCATCATATATTTTTCTAAGTTCTTGAAACTTCATTACTCAAAAAGATTTGAAGCAGAGGAAGGTCAAATGGCAAAATGAAGAAAAGCAGGAGGCCCAAGCTAAAGAACAAAATGTACTACACAGAAAGAGAATTCAGAATCCACGTGCAACCTGAGATGTTAGCAGCAAAAGAGTCAGAGAAGCCTGAAGACACTGGACCAGGTCACACAGAAGAAAAGTTTTCCAGTAGAAGATAGTACCTTTGTATCAGTAGGAGACCATTGTTTGTCACCTCTTGGTGAGTCACTCTCTGCCCACTTTATACCACTCATATACCGTGCACACACCAAAAAATCCCCACTTCCCTATAGGTGTGAAAACCCTAAGTCCCTAGTGCCTGCAACTTAGGAACAATTAGTGGAAGAGCTAACTGACTCCAATTGGAAACAATCTACAATTATTATTATTGTTTTTTGCAATATCAGAGTCTACTTATTCACTGCTGGTGCTCCACACTTGAGCCATGGGCCTAGCCTGGCTTTCTGCTGGATGTTTTTGGAAATAGGGTTTCATGTTCCACTCAAGCTGACTTTGAAGCATAATCCTCTCCATCTTAGCCTCCAAAGTAGCTAAGATTACAAGTATAAGGCACCAACAATCACCAAGTAATCAATAATTTTTCATTTTTATCTTTCCTGGAGTAGAAAAGAAAGGACTGAAGCAGTGCCTATAAACATTTTAGATTGACTAGATGAAGAGGTGAGCAAATATATTCCTGTTTATTTCTTGACTACAATGAACAATATTGACAGTACCATTGTAGGATACAGAAAAAATAATGAAGAAACAGAATTAAATAATAAAATAACTAAGCAAAGTAACCTTTATATTTGTATTCACTTGTCAACGTTTTATTATGTTACTAAACACCATTATTATTTATGCAGAATAATCTTTTATGTTTTAATCTACAATATACACAAGATAGGAGTAGACATAGCATTAATCAATAGCTGCTATAAGCCAAATTCTGCAAAATGCCATGTCCTAGGTATGAACATTTACTGAGGAAAATGAAGTTTGCTTTCCCAGTAATCACTTTGACAGTTTTAAGATAATGCCATGAACTGCTCTTCAATTTTTTAATCTTTTTTTCTTTTCTCACTTTTTTGAGTCTCATTATTTAGCCCAGACATCCATCAAACTCATTTCTTCTCAGTTTCCAAGTGCTGGGATCATAGGCATGTGCCACTATGCTCAGCTTTTTTGTTCCTGATGGAATACATTATTTCTCTCAGTTGTGGAAAATTACGTTATTAAAAACAGCTTATTTTTATAAAGTTAAGCATTAGGCAAAGTATTCTATACTTTCCCTTTCAGAGATTTATATTAGCATTTGAATTAGATTTAAAATATTATATTCTACTTTCTGAGATACAACCATAACAAATGCACAAGTGTGATAATAGGGAAATGCATCTGGATATTAAAGAGTTTGAAAAGAAGATGGTTCGGACAATCAAATAGCTTGTGAGCTAATAACTGATGTTTTTCCTTCTTTTTTCAATGACAGGGCCTTTGCACCACTGGGCCAGTGCCCTGTCACTGAGCTACACCCCCAGCCCAGCTGATGCATGGTTTAAATATTTTTTTTTCTTTGCTAGTCCTGGGGCTTGAACTCAGGGCCTGGGCACTATCCCTGAGATGTTTTTGCTTAAGACTAGCACTCTACCACTTGAGCCACAGAACCACTTCTGGCTTTTTCTGTTTATATGATACTGAGGAATTGAACCCAGGGTTTCATGCATGCTAGGCAAGCACTCTACCAGTAAGCCACATTCCCAGGCTTAAGATTCATTTTAAATATGCTCTATGGGAATAAGCAGAATATATTCTCATATCTGTACTGACTCAAGAATCAAGAAAGAAGCCCGGGATTGGGGATTCACATCTATAATCCTAGCTATTCAGGAGGCTGAGATCTGAGGATCAAGGTTCAAAGCTAGTCCAAGCAAGAAAGTCCATGAGATTATTATCTCCAATTAACTACCAAAAAGCTGGAAATAGCACTGTGGCTCAAAGTAGTAGAGGACTAACCTTAAGCACAAAAACTCAGGGATCAGGTGATCAGGCCCTGAGCCCAGGATAGGCACACAAACACTCATACACACTCACACACACACACACACACACACACACACACACACACACACACATTTTTTTCCCCAGGGCTGAGGACAGAACCCAGGGCCTTGCGCGCACAGGGCGGACGCCCTTCCGCTGAGCTAAACCCCCAGCCCCGCACACACATATTTTTTAAAAAGAGAATCAAGAAAGGAGAAAGGACAGTTGTTGGTAAAGGCATAAGACCAGCTACGCAATTTTCAGGACAGATGCAAAATGAAAATTTTGAATTTTCTTTTGCAAAAGAACAGAGGAGGAATACCATTAAAGATACAAATAAAAAAGGGTTTTCCCCCCTCCTTGTCAGCATGTTTTTATTTTATTGTTTTTAATTTTTTGCTCTTTTCAGGTTGCTCCAAGGAAAAAGAAATATAATTTCAAACTGTTCATAGGATTTTTCCATTTGTCTTTGTGTTATGCAATGCCAGTTTAAATGCAAATATAAGACCATTTAACTTGCTGGACGCCAGTGGCTCATGCCTATAATCCTAGCTACTCAGAAGGCTGAGATGTGAGGATCACAGTTCAAAGCCAGCCCAGGCAGGAAAGTCTGTGAAACTCTTGTTTTGTTTTTGGGTTTTTTTGCCATTACTGGGCTTGAATTCTGGGCCTGGGCATTCTCCCTGAGCTTCTTTTGCCCAAGCCTAATACTCTACCACCTGAGCCACAGTGCCACTTGCAGCTTTCTCTGTTTATATGGTATTGAGAAATCGAACCCAGGGCTTGATGTATTCTAGGCAAGCACTCTACCACTGAGCCACATCCCCAACCAGTCTGTGAAGAAAACACCAGAAAACTGAAAGTGGTGCTATGGCTCAAGTGGTAGAGTGCTATCCGGAGCTGAAGGTCTGAGGGACAGAGCGCAGGCCCAGAGTTTAAGCCCCACAACGTACCAAAAAAAAAGAACATTTAACTTGCATGCAAAAATCAGTTTCTGTTTCATGGCTCATATATGAATATATTGTTCTTAGGAAAACAGAGGAAACATGGCATTAAACTAAGTCCCTGCTTATCCTCTTGGCTCACTGATAACTAAACAAGGATTGAAAGGACAAGGAACTAGGAATAGCCCCATTTTTCACTTTGCCTCCCTCTTGTGACTTTCAGCATAACTGTGAGCCCTTCAGGGAAATAGCTGAGGTAACAAAGAACATCCTAAGGCTTCTAGATCGCTGGTGTTTCATAGAGCACCATTGCCCACTTTGGAGTTGTGCTGCATCTAAAGGAGAACAAAGCTCTCAGGTCTGTCAGCACCTCCCTTATCACAGATGCGACACAATTCCTCTGTGTTCCCACTGGGTTTCACCAAACTCCCATGTGTGTCTGCAGGAATTCTGTAGCTTTGTAAAAGCTCTGTCCAAATGGAAGAGCAAAGAATGGAAGACACACCTATTGCATGAATCTTCTTTGCTTACACACATGCTACATGTTCTCATCAGATTTACAAATACAAATTCAAAACTGAAATTATTAGAATTTCAAGATGGAGACAGCTGAGCATTAAAGTAAGCAGGAAGCCCTTGTAAAGATAATGCCCCTGGTGATTGCCTAGGTCATATCTCAAAGAAGCCAGCCCTGGGCACAAGAGGAGCCCTACCTTCACCACCTCTTCTGGGCTCTAGTTTTATACTCACTCCACCATGCTGAATTTCCCTTGTGCATGGTCCTTGTCCACCTCATGCAATATGCAACTGTAAGGCAGAAACCTGGTTCTTACTTGAACTTTCAGCAATGATAAGAATGTGATAGGGTTTCTAAGTGCCTAGACTATGTTTGTGGAAGAAATGAGTAAGTGAATAAACATAAATAAACAGATGACTAAATGAGCCTATGAGTAGAATGAACTTCACAGCTTTCTACCAATGCCAGGGACTGGAAAAGCAGGGAAAGGTCATATAGGGGAGGGCAGTTGGCTGCTCTTGTTTTACCCACTCATAATTCCTCTTTTCTTTGCAAATTTAAAAGTATGGAAGTTAGATGCTCTTCCACATCTGTGCACCAGCCACCAGTACCATCTGAGTGCCCCACTTGCCTACTGTAGTGATTTCCACTCTAGCTCCTAATGCTGCATCTAAATACATTGGATTATTTTCAGATTTCTCTGTGTGTGTGTGTGTGTGTGTGTGTGTGTGCGTGTGTTCAATTTGAAAAGTCCATCTTTCCAGTGCCAAAACAGATTCAAAATTATTTGATTTCTGGTCCACTTCTGTGCTGACTACAAGAGATTCACTTTATCTTTAAAGACACATACAGGCTGAGAATTAAGGGCTAGGAAAAGATGTGTCTTACAAATAGCAATAAAAAAATCAGCAATGGGCTGGGAAGTTGACTCAGTAGTAGAGTGCTTGCTTTGCATGCATTAGGCCCTGGGTTCGATTCCTCAACACCACATAATCCAGAAATAGCTCTGTGGCTCAAGTTGTAGAGCACTAGCCTTGAGCTGAAGAGCTGAGGGACAGCACCCATGCCCAGAGTTTAGGCCCCTAAATGGAAAAATAATCAGTAATGATGCTTATCCTTACACCAGACACAAACAGACTTGAAGTAAAAAATTGTGACTGGAAACAAAGAAGGTCATTGCATAATGATAAGGGGCCAAATCATCAAAAGGACACAACTATAAACACACATCAATATCAGAACATCCAAATCTATAAAGCAAATACTAATATAACTGAAAAGAAAGACAGAACAAGGCAATAGTAACAGAGAACATCAATCCCCCTTTTCAACAATGATATGGCTGAAGTGATAGAGCATTTACCTAACAAACATGAGGCCCTGGGTTAAATTCCCAATATTGCAAAAGAAAAAAAGGGAAATAAGCTAAATGTTGATGATTATATGGAGAAAAGAGAATACTGGCATACTGCTGATGGGAATGTTATTAGTGTAGCCATTAGGAACACCAGTACAAAGGTTTCTTACACATTCTTTTTTTTTTTTTGGGGGGGGGGGTCCAGTCGTGGGGCCTGAACTCTGGGCCTGAGCGCTGTCCCTCAGCTCTTCAGCTCAAGGCTAGCACTCTACCACTTGAGCCGCAGCACCACTTCCGGCTTTTTTCTTTTTGCTTATGTGGTGCTAAGGAATCGAACGCAGGGCCTCAGGCATGCAAGGCAGGCGCTCTACCACTGAGCCACCTTCCCAGCCCCCTCTTACACATTCTTAAATGGAACTAACATATGATCCCACAATCCCATCTTCAGGTCTCCAAAGGAAATGAAATTAGGGGCATACTATTTGGCTTCCCCGTGTTCAGAATGGAAAACACATAAATGTCATTGATGGATGTCTATAGATCTATAAATAATATTCCATTATATATACATATATATAAATGGAATGTTATATAAATGCCATTGATGGATGTCTATAGATCTATACATAGATATCTATAGATCTATAGATCTATATATAGATCTATAGACGTATATATAATGGAATATTATTTAGTCTTTAAAAAGAAGCATTCTGACATTTTTAATAACCTAAATAGACCTAGAGGACCTTATCCTATTGGAAATAAGCCAAACTCAGAAAGTCTGGTACTATCATTTCATTTATCTGTGGACTTTAAAATAGGCAAACTCATAAAAGCAGGAAGTAGAATGATGGCTGCCAGGAACTTGAGAAGGCATATATGGAGGTGATGATTGAAAGACAAGGGTACAAGGTTCATTGGTACAAACATTAGCCTGGAATGGTAATCACAGAAAATGATATTGTATTGGATATTTAAACTTTTCTTAAAAGGGTAAGTCTTGTGCTAAGTGTTAATGCCATGGAAGTAAGAATAATTATTATTGTGTGATACTTGTTTTCAGATTAATGAATGAATAAAAAGGCACAGGAAGAATGGAATGGACTTCCTACACCACTTTGACTTCTTAGTAGTACCTTTTTCATATTTCTTTGGCAATCTAACCTACATTCTCCTTGGTCTTTTTGTATTATTGCTATGGTTTATCTTTCAAAGGGGCAACTTCAGAAGCCATTACAAGTAAATCTTGCTCTGTCTAATGATCAGTGTAGATAGTTATTGCTTAGCCATATAAATTTGTCTACTCAGAGACAAAGCAGAACCTGCATTATTTTTTCATCACACCAATGGGACTGGAAAGATATTAAGTCCTATAGAACAATGTATCACAAACTTGAGTGTGGATGAGAACCATGTAGAAGTCTTGTTATACCCTACACATGTGCACTCATTCTATGTTATCTGCTTCATCCATGGGGCTACCCCTGAAAACTTGTATTTCTGTTTTGTTTCCAGGACTATAGTGGGAGAACCATTGTTCAAGATTCTCAGAGACGGAAGTGGCGCTGTAGCTCAAGTGGTAGAGTGCTCGCCTTGAGCTGAAGAGCTGAAGGACAGCGCCCAGGCCCAGAGTTCAAGCCCCATGGCCGACCAAAAAAAAAAAAAAGATTCTCAGAGAGTTTCACTAAGAAAGCAAATATTGTGGAAAAAATTTTATTATTAAAAAAATTTAAATGCTCACACTTTGTTTTATGGTGTGGGGTTTGAACTCTGGACTTTGTGCTTTTGTTCAGTTTACTTGCTTACAGTTGGTGTTCTACCACTTGAGCCACATTTTCAATCCAATTTTTGCTGATGAATTGGAGATGGAGTCCTGTACACACTTCTCTGCCCAGACTAGCTTCAAATCTGGATCTTTTGACCTCAGCCTGCTGAGTAGCTAGGATTATCTGTATGAACCATTTCCTGTGAAACAGTTATACTTCTAACTCAAAACTTTACCTTAGCATTCTCCCATAAGTTTTCTTAAGGGAATTTTAGTTAGTAAGAGTAGTATAATACTCATTCATTAAATGTCAAAAATAGGGTTAGCCTCATAATACTGAAAGCCTTCATATTTAAAACTTATTAAGCATGGTTTTTTTCAGATTTAGCTTATAGACAATCTTGGGTCTGGTCGTGGAGCTTGAACTCTGGGCCTGGGCGCTGTCCCTCAGCTATTCAGCTCAAGGCTAGCGCTCTACCACTTGAGCCACAGTGCCACTTCTGGCTTTTTTCTTTTTGCTTACGTGGTGCTGAGGAATCAAACCCAGGGCCTCATGCATGAAAGGCAAGCGCTCTACCACTGAGCCACTTTCCCAGCCTAGACAATCTTCCAAAGAACATATGTCATTATGTCAGTAGAACATCAAATGAAAGATACATTATCTTTAAGAAGGAACTAAACTAGAACATCCTTTCATGTATGTTTACAATTTTGCAAAACTTCCAAATCAGACTCTACCTGTAAAGTTTTCTTTCTAAGTTCACACAATATGAGTGCACAGTTAAGTATCAATACCACCTATATGTACTGAAAGAGGAGGATCCCACACACCCATCCCAGGGGACCACGCAGAGACAGGCAGGCACAGGAGAAAGATTATTAAAAGATTTGTTAGAGGACCCATATTTCCCCCAACATGGAGCGCATTGCCTCCATCACCATCCAGGAGGGTCTGAGGGATAGGAGTTCAGGTGGGTCTGGGTGGACAGAGGGAGGGGCCAGCTGTATGGAGGGAACTCCAGGAATGGGAGGGGAGCCCAGGTCTGGGCGGAGCTGAGGACCAAAGGTGAGCATAACACTAACATTCCCCTCTCTGTTGTTTAATAAAAATAGGAGGTACCCAGCTGGGGGGTATGGGCAGAGGTCATTTCTTCTGGAGCTACTTCCTGCTGTCAAGGGGCTAAGTAGTCAAGAGTCTCTGCTTTGTTGCTCGGATGGATACCATCCATGAAGCATCTGCTTGACAGTGGTTGGTAAAGGTAGTGTCCTTTTTCCATGACAATAGTTATCTAAAATGCAAGACACAATTAATACAAGGCAAAATTGCTGTTAAGGCAAAAATTGTTGTTAGCAGCCCAAGAGAGGACTATGCCATGGAGGGACTGATTTCCAGAAAGGGCACCAGAGCCAGTGGGTGTCATGGGCTCTTTTGGCTACTTCCTGCTGGACTAGGGGCATCAAGGAATCCCTGGAGCTGGGATCTTTAGGGTCCAGGTCTGTGCTGGGCAAGGCCATGCAGCAGTAATGTCTCTGGTTGCCTATAGGAAGAGGATGGCCTTGACTTGTTCCCAAATTGTATCCTGGACAGGAGATGTTATCCTATTGAAAGAGACTTTGCAAAAGATCAGGCAAAAAGCTGACAAAACATCAAGTAAAAAGCTGACAGGGTGACAAGGTCAGTTAACATGAATGACATAGGAGAACACACATTGGCCTGGGGCCAGAAATGTTTCATTTGGAGTATAAAGCCCATTACAGGGAAGGTGAAATAAATGGACTTGGGGCAAGAAGGCAGAAAGGGGGTGTCTAGGGTCTTTTGGGTAACTGGGTAAGGGAAAACATCAGAAACTACTATAAATACAAATCGCAGGTAACAAAGGCAAGACTATTAACTTTCTGTCCAGTTAGAAGGTAGATAGGTATGGGCATTAGGTGGACAAGCAACTATTTCTCTTGATCTCCCAGCTCTGATTAATTTTGAAAGGGCGAGCATAAAGTGACTCCATTTAGGATGTCATTTCCTCTTATTCTCTCCATGGTTTTCCATTGTCAGGACTGACTTTGTCCTGGCTGGTGTCTCAGTGTCCGTTGCTGGGATAGGTTGTCCTAGTTGGCATTTACAGTTTGGACACAAGGCCTGGGCATTGTCCCTGAGCACTTCTGCTAGAGGCTAGTACTCTACCACTTTCATACTCAGAGGTGAGTCTGGAGCCATGCCTCCAGCCTGCTCTGTGCTGATTAGCTGGGAGATGGAGGTTTAGAGGGATTCTTTGTGCCCAAGATGGCTTTGAACTGTGGCAAAAGGAGTCTTTGTTACAAACACCCTTTTATTTCCAATTAAAGCAACAGGAGATCAATGAGATAGAGGTTACCTATAACTTGTTCACAATTGACTAGCAATTACTTGTCAGAGTTTTTTAATAAAACCCAGTAGATACTTTTAACCTGGGACTGATTGCCTACTGCCTCTGGGCAGCCTGTTTAAAGTGGCTTATATACAACATTTAACCTTTAACAAATGTACAGGCCTTTTTTGGGCTACAGCAGCATAGCCTGTTTAACACCCTGGTTTATAAAAGCATTTTTTGGCTGGTGGAGGAACCTGATTTCTAGTGGCCCCAACAATGCCTACCTGTGTAGGCCTTTAGACAGATCTCAATAGGAACATAATCTCAGCTCTACACGCTTTTTTATTGTTGTTGTTGGTGGTGGTTGTGGGGCTTGAACTCTGGGCCTGAGTGCTGTCCCCTCAACTCTTCAGCTCAAGGCTAGCGCTCTACCACTTGAGCTACAGAGCCACTTCTGGTTTTCTGGTGGTTTATTGGAAATAAGAATTTTACGGACTTTCTTGCCCCAGATGGCTTTGAACCATGATCATCAGATCTCAGCCTCCTAATTAGCTAGGATTACAGGTGTGAGCCACCAGCGCCCAGTATCTACATGCTTTTTAACTGATGAATTTCACCAGCTCAAAAGTTACTGCCAATTAGGACTTTGAGCAGATTCAGGTGGTTTGGAATTTATTTTTTTACTAAAACCTTAGCTTTTACTGCCCACTATCACAGTTGACTGGCAAGTTTTGTCCAGTTAGATGAACATGGGTATTAGGCATGTTTATAAACTTTTCATGACCTCCCTGAATTTTAGAGGGCCAAGCTCAAGTAACTCAGGATTTGGCACCATTTTTGTATGTTTAACATTGCTGGGGTCCCCAGAGTGCCTTTTTTTTGCTGGGATACATGCACCTTTGACTTTTTTTTTTTTTTTTTTGGTCAGTCGCTGGATTGAACTCAGGATTTGAGTGCTGTCCCTCAGCTCTCCAACTCAGGGCTAGCACTTGGCCACTTTGAACTCCAAAGCAGCTTGGCTTTTGAGTATTCTGCTGGTAGATTAGAGATGACAATATCACAGGGACTTTTGTTAGCCCAAGTTGGCTTTGAACTGCAGTTCCCAGACCAATGAGTTTTTACAAACAGCCACTTTTACTCTAATTAAAAGCATCAAAGATGGTTATAAGCATGGTTTTACCTGGAACTTATTAAGTTACATTTAACAAATGTGTCCTGTCTTTTACTGTGGGCCTGCTGGAAACTGTTCCAAAAAACTTTGAGGGCAAACTGGAATAATCCTATTTTTTTTTTTAACTTTAAAATAAACCTTTAGGACAATTTTATCTTTTAAACTTTTATCTGGGAGGCCTACAACTTCCCAAATTTTTACAAAGGGGACGGTCATTTTAATCCCTTTTTGTAAAGTTACTTTAATTTGCATTTAAATGCCTCATTGAAACACTGGGCTACACCCTTTACCTCTTGCCTGAAACTTCAATGTACTAGCACTGTGGCATCTTTTTTTTTTTTTTTTTTTAGAAATACAACCAATTGTAAAATAACATAGAAGTCAATTTATATCCTTGCTCATATACCCATTATGGTCTAACTAGTGGGGATTAAGATTTACAGAACCAAATATCTGAAGTGGCTTCTGTTTTACCCAAATTAGCAGGCTTTCAGTCATGTGTGCTGAGGCAAGGCTGGAGTCTGGGCAAGTCTATGGCATCTGTTACACCTCCCGCTGGTTACCTGTAAAAAATTCTTCATATACTGGTTAAAGACCTGGTTTACACTGGCTTTTGCAGGCTGGTGCCACTGGTTTAGGCAGCTGTGCCTGGGCATAGCTGGTCCCTTGATCTTAAAGGGAATTGATTGGCACACAGGGGAGAAAACAGTGAATTAAACCCTTAGCCTAGTTTACTAGCCATGGTCAGAGGTATAATATTTAACACTTAGCATAAATGGACATAAGAATGACATAAATCACAGCCAACTTAATTACCAATTTCATTTACTTTGCAAAGGAAACTGTCTTTTTGTTATTCCTTTCCCAAGGCCTTTAAAACTGTTTTCTTTTCCTTTGGCTTAGTGAGGTCACAAAGTTTTAAAGCAACTTAGATTAAATAACGGCTTCCATTGACAAAGATCTTTTAGTATGCAGAATACTTGGTAACTTTGAAACCATAACCATTTACATATAGACAAATAGACAGATATATTCATGCACAAATTATAGAGAACACTTAGATTTTAAAATCAGTCATTTTAAAGTTTTGAAGTTTTAGTGGTATTACTTTTCCTAATTATGATGGAACCAAACAAAACTTGGTCAACAACAAACTTAGTAAACAGGAGAGAAGACACAAACAGACGTGGCCTAGCATGATAGTGCTGCATGTCAGGTTGCTGGGGGGGGGGGGGGGGGGGAGGGAGGGGGGAAGGCGGTCACAGAATCAAGTTGAGTCACTATGAAACAGCAACTGAATTACCATGATGCCAAGATGGCTCATCCACCACATGCTCAATGCTAGAGAGAAAATTTAACAGAATTTAAACACTTTTGGTAATATCCAAACTTGTTGGCCTTTTTAGGGGGGAGTTTAAACTTAAACTCATTAATTTTCTATCTCAATGAGTATAAACAAGCTATTGGTGGCTACATTCTTCCAGGGCTTAACCAAGGCATTTAGCTTATGAAATACTTGTGAATATCTTTAGTTGGAAGAAGGGAGAGGTTACCAGAAGCTAATTTTGGAACAGCAAGCAACAGAGGTTAAGGGGAGGGGTAGAGAGACAAAGAAAGAGAGCTACCTGACTGAGCCCTCACAGAAGTGGAGTTTTAAATTTGGGGCCAAATTTGACTCTGATGGGGGCCTGGTAGCCCTCCAAGGCCCAGGTGGCCTTAACATAAAGAATTTTAATGTCCTTCCCATGGTAAGTGACCTGAAGCCACCGCCTACAGTGCGGGTTGGCTCCTAAAGAGGGGGTGGCTCTGCCAGTGGACAACATCATCATGTTTGTCCACGGGGCATCCTTGGGCCACTGTAGGCCCCTAGCAGCTAGGTCCAGGCACTTGGCCAAGATTTTGCTCGGATGAGGGGCTTGGTCAGCCCACAAAGGCCCAGGTGGCCTTACCACTGAGATATTGGAATCAGAAACCTGGATCTTGGATAAACTGATCACTTACCCTGAAGTGGGACTTAATTAACAGTGTTGGATGGGCTGGTAGAGCGCTCGGTCAGGAGAAAGTTACCTTGGTGTTCCTCTGGCAACCAAAGTGTAGGATCTCAGGATAAGGCCCAGAGCAGCTTGTCAATCCCCCTTCTGAAGTGGAGGGGAGAGCAACTCCACTGGGGAGCCTATCTATGTACGGAGCCACCACCAATGAAATAGGAGGATCCCACATCCCAGGGGACCACGCAGAGACAGGCAGGTACAGGAGATTATTATAAAGTTTATTAGAAGAGCTATATTTATTTCCCCCAAGAGGGAACACATGGCCTCCGTGCCCATCCAGGTAGCAGGAGGGTCCGAGGGATAGGAAGTGGGATAGATGGGAGTTCAGGTGGGTTTGGGCAGAGAGAGGGAGGAGCCAGCTGTATGGAGGGAACTCCAGAATGGGAGGGGGACCCAGGTGTGGGTAGAGCTGAGGACCAAAGGTGAGCATAACACTAACATGTACCTTACGTATAAATAAAACCACTTCTTACAACTTTTTATAAAACAAAAAATTACATTTTACAAATTTACAATATTAGTCTCCTATGGATCACTCCTGTATGTTATTATGAATAGCATCAGCCAGAAAATCAATTTACCTTAGAGAACTATACATACCCTTCATTACAAAGTAAATATTGTTATTATTGAAATAAATCATGGACATGCACTAATGCCTTTCATGTACTATGGTAGGACTCAATATGCAAAGGAAATAGTTTTTATTCAGTAGTTAATTATTTGAAGCTGAAATACTAGGCATGTATGCTAAGAACTTATTTTAGTTGGTTTACTTTGTGTGCTTTGTGCTTATTGGTGCATTTTTTAAAGTAACAATGAAATGAGAAAAGGTTAGCACTCACCTTGACAAGAATGGAAGTGAACCTTGCTCCTGACAGAACATATAAGGCATTGCCACCTACTTTGTATTAGCTAACAAGTTTTAAACACATTAACTAAAGTGTAGTATATACAGATGAGGACTCCACTTGTATAACTCCTTCGAAAAACTAATGTATTGTTTAACAAAATGAATACTATGAAGCTGCAAAATGGTTGGTGGGGATGAGGTCAAGGAAAAGGGGGGCCAGGTGAATGATGAGAATGGTCACAGTATTCAATGTGCATATGTGAAAATGGAACCAGTTAATTTGAGGGGAAGGGAAGGTTGGGTGAGATTGGCAGAATGATATTGATCAATATGCATCGAAATCACAATTGACAATTTTGAGTTGAAACCCCTTTGTGCAACTACTTAAAGATAATTTTTTAAAAGAATTGAAAAATAAAGTAGCAGCATGTTTGGTTGCTACCTATCACTGTTCAAACCTCTGAACATCAGCTCCTCGGCAACACATATTTTTGAATAGCTAAAGAGAGTTTTATTGTGACAAGGGCACCTTCAGACAAGGTTAGATTCCAAGATGGATTTTTCCAAGTTTTGTTTAATAATCAAACATGGTCTTTATAAGAAGTATGCTCAGAAACTCATCTTAATAATGCTGGCCAGGAAAATTGGTTAACTACTTGTAGAAAACTAAAGCCAGATCCTTATATATCACCCTGCACCAGAATCAACTCCAAATGGATCAAAGACCTCGGAGTCAAAGCAGACACTCTGAAAACATTACAGGATGGAATAGGAGAAACCCTAGGTCTTGTTGGCACAGGCCAAAGTTTTCTTAATAGAGACCCAGAAACACAACAAATCAAAGAATGGTTGGACAAATGGGATTGCATGAAATTGTAGAGCTTCTGCATGGCAAAGGACATAGCTAGCAAGATCAATAGAAAGCCCATGGATTGGGAGAAGATCTTCACTAGCCATACAATGGACAAGGTCTCATATCTAAAATACACCTGGAACTCAGAAAATTAAATCTTCCAACAACAAATCTTCAAAGAAACAACTGCCGAATAAATAAGTGGGCAAAAGACTTAAAGAGAAACTTCTCTGAAGAGGAAATAAGAATCACCAATAGATACATGAAGAAATGCTCAACCTCCCTAGCCATAAAAGAAATGCAAATCAAAACAACATTGAGATACCACCTCACCCCAGTTAGAATGCTAAAATCAAGAACTCTAATAACAACAGATGCTGGAAGGGATGTGGACAGAAGGGAACCTTACTGCATTGTTGGTGGGAGTGTAAACTTGTTCAACCACTTTGGAAAGCAGTATGGAGGCTCCTCAAAAGACTCCACATAGAGCTCCCCTATGACCCAGCAATCCCACTTTTGGGCATTTACCCAAATGTTCACAAACAAGACCACACTAGGCTACCAGCACGACTATGTTTATTTCAGCATTATTTACTGTAGCTAAGATATGGAACCAACCCAAATGCCCCTCAGTAGATGAATGGATCAAGAAAATGTGGTATATATACGCAATGGAATTCTATACCTCTATCAGAAAGAATGGCATAGCCCCAATTGTTAGGAAATGGAAAAACTTGGAAAAAATTATATTAAGTGAAATAAGCCAGGCCCAAAGAAACTTAGGTCCCATGGTTTCCCTTATTTTCAATAATTAGTATATGTCTGAGTTAAGCAGAAAAGGTCAGATAAGTTGATGTTAGGGAAATGAACCCTAAGATATGTATTCAAATTTTTTTTCTTTCATGCGATTGTTTCTAGCACATTTATAAGATTATTTCTTTGTTGCTTTGTATGTCCCTCCCCCACAGTATAACCCCTGCTTTCACTGTATTTGATGTTGTTATAATTTGTGGAGGGGAAGGGGAAAAACAAATAATTTAAATAGGGATACAGGTGGACCCATTGCAACAATGAGATGTACAGGTCATTATGTCGAAAATGAACTTTACAACTTTGGTGTGGGGGGGAGGGGGTAGGGGGAATATGGGAAGGGATGGGAAGGGGAAACAAAGGAAGAGGCTACAATACTTGATAAGAAATGCACTCATTATCTTGCCCATGTAATTATACCCCCTCTGTATAGTATTTTCACAATAAAATAATAATAATAATGCTGGCCAGGTTCTTGCTATTGTTTTTAACATATTTAAAATGTACTCTGTGATTTTTTTGTGTGTTTTTTTTGGTGTTCTTTCCCCATGGTATAACCCCTGTTTTCACTGTATCTGATGTTCGTGCCTGTATCTTGTATATACATTTTTCTAATTTGGGGAGGGGAAGGGAAATAACAAAATGCTAAAATAAGCATTGCCCATTGTAATAATGAGATGTACAAGACACTATATTGAAAACAAACTTTACAACTTGGGGGGGGGGGGGTTAGGGAGGTTAAAAGGGAAGGGATGGTAGGGGAAAAACAAAGGAGGTAACAATGCTCGATAGGAAATGTACACATTACCCTACTAATGTAACTGTAACCTCTGTATAAACTATTTTTACAATAAAAAACATTTAAAAAATAATGCTGGCCAGGAATATCAATGTTCCCACAACTCAAAAGTATGTAAGTTACATAGTAATGTGTAGTCTTGCAAAGTATTTGGTTAAAACCAACAAAGAAGAATACATTGATAGTTTATTAAAACAAACAAACAAACAAACAAACAGGTGCTAGTTAATCTAAAGAAACATAAAACAACCGGGTATTTGGCTTAAGCAATAGAGCATCACTCTTGGGCATATCTGAATGGAGGGTAGTAAATCAATATACAAAAAAGAGTTTCTACACAACCCTGCATCTTCAATTCTGTTAGTAATAGTCAAACTGTGGAATCAGCAAGGCGCAAAATGACTAAGTGGATAAAGGAAATATCTCTCTTTTTCTCTCCTCCTGCACCCATCTCTCTGCTATACTGAGCCATAAAGAAAACTGAATTATGTCATTTAAAGGAAAATGAAAGGAACTGGATATCATGATGCCCAGAAACATAAGCCAAGCTCAAACAGCCAAATACTTCATATTCTTGTTCATTTCTGGACCTAGATCTAAAATAATTGGTGAGGAGGAGGATAAAGATCAGGATGAGGATGATATAATATATAGAAAAAAGAGTGAGGGTAAAAATATCAAGTTCCATTACATATGCATGTGTTTATGTGTATGTGTATTTTCAAAAGGAAGAGGATAGAAATGGAATATAATGAAGGACATAGAACTTATACACAACACACTGTATTCATGTTGGTATTATTGCAATGAAACCCTTTTTTTTATTGATGTATGCTAAGTCAAAAAAATCAAAAAAAATTAAAAAGATGGACACAAGATATCTGGGAAAGAAAGGAAAAAAGGAAGGAAGGAAGGAAGGAAGGAAGGAAGGAAGGAAAAAGAAAGAAGAAAGAAAGAAAGAGAAAGAGAGAGAAAGGAAAGAAAGAAAGAAAGAAGGAGAGAGGCTAGAAGGAAGAAGAGAGAAGGAAAGTGAGAGAGAGGGAGGGAGGAGAGGGGTGAGAGTGAGAGGGAGGGAAAGAAAGAAAGGAGGAAGGAAGAGGGAAGGAAGGAAGGAAGGAAATATCAGCATGGATATATAGGAAAATGGACGGCCATCACCTGACTGATGTGACACAGAGCACCTGGATGCAGGCCAGGTTCAGCATTGCTCTCCCTAATCTTGCTGGTTAGTCTGAGGAAAGTTCCACAGATGAAAGATTCCCTGTAGGTCTTTCATGACACACCAGCATGAGTAACAGACAGGTATCTATGAGAAAATTTAGAAATCCTAGGAACTCCAGTCTGAACTACTCAACTCTAAATATTAAATAATAACTAAGAAACGCATTTCTGTTTTTACAACTAGGATTTCTTATTCCAACACCATCTTATTTCAGCAGTGCACTCTGAAGATTGTTACCTGACCACAAGGAAAGTAATCAAAGTTGATCCATCTTCACACAGCAAAATTAAAAACTATAAAATTATATGTTACTTTTTAAATATTTAGGTTTATTACTATTGTGATAACAGCAGTTACATTTCATGTTCTTCATAAGCTTGCAGACACCAACTCGTTCTCATTCAACTCACATTATTGATGCATTGCCTTGCAATCTAGTCTTACTTTTGCTATTGTTTCTTTTTTCCAGTCCTTACTTTCCTGCCCTGACCCATTCTCCTCTTCACTAATCTCTTAACCTCTCCCAAGGCATCTTAAGACTTGATGCTCTTTCCTTCTCCTTATACTGGCCAAAGAAGCTTATGTATGGAAGTAGAGTGTAGATCTGCCCATCAACCCTCCACATCCCCTGTCACCTGACAAAGTGTCCTATCCCACCTTGTAATCATGAAGAGGAATAATCTATTAAAATTAAAAGACTGCAGGTCCCTAAATGTAATGCTCAGTTCAAGACTCAACATGCACAAACAATAAGAGAACAGTACCACTCACTACCTCTTAGATCAGCCTAGGAGATGTTTCTTTGCTGTGAGGTTACAGACCTGAAAAGAGGAGACGCATGGGTTGCCAGTAGCTACTAGGTCAACCACATGAAGAAAATTTGCTTACATTGAAGAGAGAAGGAGACAAATAGAAGCAGGAAGGACATAAGGAAGAAGTGAGAGAACAGAATGGTAAAGGAATAAGAGAGACATAAACACAGATATAGAAGAAGTCATGCTGACCTCTGCTGTGTTGGATTTCTTTTCTTTTCTTTTCCTTTCTTTTTTGATAGAGAGACCAGGAAAGTTTATTAGTACACAAATCAGTACTGGGTATAGGCACCCTTGGTAGCAGGTGCTATGAGTGCTATAACATCATGGATCTTTATGGTGAAAAATTGGGTTGGGGGTTGGCTCCAATCCACCTTTGAATGACTGTTCCCATTCACTGACACCTGGGGCCCTCCATTGTTCTCGCTGCTTCACTGTGATATCACTTAGGCCCAAGGTTTCAAGGTTGATCCACTTATTATATTTGGGACATGGTCACAAAGAGCATTTTTTTAGTTTAAACAAAGTGTGGGCTCTGCCACACGCTCTCGTCAGGACAGCTGTCTATCCTTGACATTTGTTTTCCTTTGCAAACACGTAGCAATTGTTTCCCGAAGATTTTCTTTCTCTTTCTTTTCCCATAATATGTATCTTTAAGATATCCGTGCATGGCCACTCACGTCTGTAATCCTAGATACTCAGGAGGCTGAGCTCTGAGGAGTGTGATTTGTAGCCAGCCCAGGCAGGAGAGTCTCTGAAACTTTTTTTTTTTTTCCAAATTTTTTATTGTGATTAAGTGGTTACATAAAAATAACAAATTACACATTATTGTGGGATAGTGATGCTCAGTTAAAGTCAAAACACATTCTACCTTTCCTGGAGCAAAATGTCTATCACGGTCTATAATATTTATGAGTTCTATGAGCTTTGCAATACAGTTATTTCTTCCACATTGGGTGATATGTACATTTCTTTTGTTTTGCATAGCCTCAGCTGTTCTCTCTCCTACTTCTTCCCTCCCTCCCATCGCTGCCATTGAGTTGCTTAGTTCATTTTGGTCAATGTCCAGTGCAACTGATGGGTCCTGTTGTTATATGTTTTTCCCTGATTCCCTCTAGTTCTGTGTCATCTTCCTGGTTCCCCTCTGGTGTGCACATATATACCATATATGTGATCAGCAGCATGGAGTTATTTACTAGTGATTCAGCCAGATGAGTGGAAGTCCTTTGTTTCTTAAGTCCTGTTAATTATGGCGTATCACCTAACATTTTGGATTTAACATCCACTTATCAGGGAGACCATGTACCATTTGTCTCTTTGCTCTTGGCTTACCTCACTCAACATGATTTCTTCTAGCTCCATCCATTTCCCTGCAAATACCATTATTTTGTCCGTTCTAATGGCTGCATAATATTCCATTGTGTATAGATACCACAATTTTTGGATCCATTCCAAAGATGGTGGGACATCTGGGTTGTTTCCATATCCTAGCTATTGTGAACATGGAGGTGCATGTGTCCTTGTATACTGGTTCCTGTTGTTCAGGATAGATGCCTAGAAGTGGTATGACTGGGTCATAAGGGAGGTCAATATTTAGCTTTCTGAGGGCCCTCCAGACTGCTTTCCAAAGTGGTTGTATAAGTGTACATTCCCACCAGCAGTGTAATAGGGTTCCTCTTTCTCCACATCCCCTCCAACATTTGTTGTTGGCTGACTTGAGGATGTGGGCCATTCTGACTGGGGTAAGGTGGTATCTCAGGGTTGTTTTTATTTGCATTTCCTTTATAGCCAGGGATAATGAACATTTCCTCATGTGTTTTTTTGCCATTTTTATCTCTTCTTCAAGAGGTCTCTCTTTAGTTCCCTTTCCCATTTAGTAATTGGTTTGTTAGGTTTGGGAGGGATTAGTTTCTTCAGTTCCCTGTATATACTAGATATTAACCCTTGTCTGATATATTGCTGGTAAATATTTTTTCCCAATTAGTTGGTTGTCTTTCTAGCTTGGTTGTGATAGCTTTAGCTGTGCAGAAGCTTTTTATTTTAAGGTAGTCCCATTTGTCGAGTCTCTCTCCAATTTGTTGACCTTGGGACTCTGTTCAGGAAGTTCCTTCCTGTGCCTATAAGCTCAAGTGTCTCTCCCACTCTGTCCTGCAGTAGTTTCAGAGATTCAGGTTTAATGTTAAGGTCTTTAATCCATTTTGAGTTGATGTTGGTGCATGGTGATAGGCTGGGGTCCACTTTTAGTCTTCTGAATGTGGTTGCCCAGTTTTCCCAGCACCAGTGGCTGAAGAGGCTGTGTTTCTTCCATTGTATGTCTTTGGCTCCTTTGTCAAATATCAGCTGACTGTAGGCATGTGGATTTATTTCTGGATCTTCTATTCTATTCCATTGGTCTTCAGGTCTGTTTTTGTGACAGTACCATGCTGTCTTTGTTATTATGGCTCTATAGTAGAGTTTGGAGTTCAGCATGGATATCCCTCCCATGTCTTTATTCCCTAGAATTGTTTTGGCTATTCTAGGTCTTTTGTTGTTCCATATGAATTTTTGGACTGTTTTCTGTATTTCAGAGATGTATACTATTGGGATTTTAATAGTAATTGCATTGAATTTGTACATTAATTTTGGCAGTATTGCCATTTTCACTATATTAAGTCTGCGTATCCAAGAGCATGGGAGGTCCTTCCATTTCCTAGTGTCTTCTGTAATTTCTTTCTTTAACTTTTTATAGTTTTCATTAAATAGTTCTTTTACATCTTGGGTTAGGTTAGTTCCTAAATATTTTATTTTGGGGGAGGTTATTGTGAATGGGGTTGCTTCCTTTATTTCACTCTCTGCTTGTACATTGTCAGTGTATAGGAAGGCAACTGGTTTTTGTGGGTTGATTTTGTATTCTGCTACTTGGCCAAAGTGATTTATCATTTCTAAGAGTTTGGGGATGGAGTTTTGGGGATTGTGAAGGTATAGTATCATGTTGTCTGCAAAAAATGATAGTTTAACTTCTTTCCCTATGCGGATCCCTTTAATGTCTTTTTCTTGCCTTATTGCCCTGGCTAAGGGTTCCAGGACTATATTGAAGAGGAGTGGAGATAGTGGGCATCCTTGCCTTGTTCCTGATTTTAGGAGAATTGGTTGTAGCTTTTCCCCATTAAGTATAATATTGGTCTGTCGTAAATGGCTTTTATTGTTTTAAGAAATATTCCTTCTATTCCTATTTTCTCCAGAGCTTTTAGCATGAATGAATGTTGAATTTTATCAAAGGCCTTTTCTTCATTTGTGGAAATAATCATGTGATTCTTGACCTTGGCTCTGTTGATGTGTTGGATTACATTTATTGACTTGCGTATGTTAAACCATCCCTAAATCTCTGGGATGAAGCCTACCTGGTCATAGTGTATGATTTTTTTATGTGTTTCTGGATTCTGTTAGCTAGAATTTTGTTAAGGATATTTGCATCTGTGTTCATCAAGGAAATTGGCATGTAATTCTCTTTTTTGGTTGGGTCTTTGCCTGGTTTGGGGATGAGTGTGATACTGGCATCATAGAATAAGTTTGGGATAGCTCCCTCCTTCTCTATTTCTCTGAAGAGCTTGAGGAGTTGGGTATTAGGTCTTCTTTAAACGTCTTATAGAATTTTGTTGTGAATCCATCTGGTCCTGGACTTTGCTTTGTTGGAAGACTTCTGATTGCTTCCTGTATCTCGTTGTAGGATATTAGCTTATATAATTGATTTACTTCTTCTTTGCTCAGGTTGGGCAACTTGTATTTCTCTAAAAATGCATCCATTTCTGCCAGGTTTTCTTTCTTTAGAGAGTATAACTTTTGAAAGTAGTCTGTTAAAATTGTTGGATATCTTGGGTTCTTATTGTGATTTTTCCCGTGGCATCCCTAATCTTGTTAATATGGGTTTCCTCTCTTCTGACTTAATTCATCTTGGCAATGATCCATCAATTTTACTTATTTTTTCAAAGAACCAGCTTTTTGTTTTGTTAATTTTGGCTATGATTCTCCTATTCTCTATTTCATTAATCTCCACTCTTAGTTTGTTTATCTGGCTCCATCTAGTAACTTTAGATTCCATTTTTTCATGTTTTTCTAGCTGTTTTAATTGCAACATGAGATTATTTACTTGGTCTGTCTTTATTTTCTTGATGTGGGCACTGAAGGCAATGAGTTCGCCCCTCAGGACTGCTTTTGCTGTGTCCCACAAGTTTCTTTGTGATGTGTTCTCATTTTCATTGAGTTGTAGGAATTTTAAAATTTCTTCTTTAATCTCTTCTGTTACCCAGGTGTTGCTCAAAAGTGTCTGCTCAATTTCCATGTATTTGAGTAATTTCTTTTTTTTTTTTTTTATTTTATTTTATTTTATTTGAAAACATACTGTACAGAGGGGTTACAATTACATGGGCAGGAAAATGCATACATTTCTTACCAAGCATTGCAGCCTCCTCCTTTGTTTACCCTTCACCTCCCTTCCCAGCCTCCCCCCTACCCCCCACCCAATCATACCCCCCCTCCCTCCCCCCCACCGACATTGTAAAGCTGGTTTTGACATGACATTTTGTACTTCTCATTGTTGCAACAGGTCCGCCTGAATCCTTAAACGACTTGTTTGTCCCCGTCTCCTCCACATGTTATACTGACATCAAATATAGTGAAAGCGGGGGTTACACTGTGGGGGAGGGACATACAAAGCAACAAAGAAATAATATTATAAATGCGTTAGAAACACATGCATGAATGAAACAAAAACATTAAAATACATATTTGAGGGTTCGTTTTCCTAACATCACATTCTCTGACTTTTTCCGCTTGACTCATACCTATACTAGATATTGCAAATAAGGGAAACCATGGGACCTATGTTTCTTTGGGCCTGGCTTACTTCACTTAATATAATTTTTTCCAAGCCTTTCCATTTCCTAACAAATGGGGCAATGTCATTCTTTCTGATGGAGGCATAGAATTCCATTGTGTATATATACCACATCTTCTTGATCCATTCATCTACTGAGGGGCATCTGGGTTGGTTCCATATCTTAGCTATGGTAAATAATGCTGCAATAAACATAGTTGTGCTGGTAGCTTTAGTGTGGCCTTGTTTGAGGTCATTTGGGTAAATGCCCAAAAGTGGGATTGCTGGGTCATTGGGGAGCTCTATATGGAGTCTTTTGAGGAACCTCCATACTGCTTTCCAAAGTGGTTGAACAAGTTTACATTCCCACCAACAATGAAGTAAGGTTCCTTTCTGTCCACATCCCCTCCAGCATCTGTTGTTGTTAGAGTTCTTGATTTTTGCTGTTCTAACTGGAGTGAGGTGATATCTCAATGTTGTTTTGATTTGCATTTCTTTTATGACTAGGGATGTTGAACATTTCTTCATGTGTCTATTGGCCATCCTTCTTTCTTCTTCAGAGAAGCTTCTCTTTAGGTCTTTCGCCCACTTACTTATTGGGCAGTTGTTTCTTTGAGGATTTGTTGTTGGGTGGTTTAATTTTTTGAGTTCCAAGTATATTTTAGATATGAGACCCTTGTCCGTTGTATGGCTAGTAAAGATCTTCTCCCAATCCATGGGCTTTCTATTGATCTTGCTAGCTATGTCATTTGCCCTGCAGAAGCTCTGCAACCTTATACAATCCCATTTGTCCAACCTTTCTTTGATTTGTTGTGTTTCCGGGTCTCTATTCAGAAAATTTCGGCCTGAGCCGAGGAGACCCAGGGTTTCTCCTATTCCATCCTGTAATGTTTTCAGAGTGTCTGCTTTGAGTTCAAGGTCTTTGATCCATTTGGAGTTGATTCTGGTGCAGGGTGATATATAAGGATCTAGCTTTAGTTTTCTACATGTAGTTAACCAGTTTTGCCAGCACCATTTACTGAAGAGGCTGTCTGTCTTCCATTCTATTGTTTTAGCTCCCTTATCGAAGATTAGATGGCTATAGGTCTGTAGGTTCATTTCTGGGTTTTCAATTCTATTCCATTGGTCCTGAGGTCTGTTCTTATGCCAATACCAAGCTGTTTTGATTACTATGGCTTTATAGTAGAGTTTGAAATTTGGTATTGATATTCCTCCAGCAGTGTTCTTTCCGTTGAGGAGCGTTTTTGCTATTCGGGGTCTTTTATTGTTCCATATGAATTTTTGGATTGCCTCTTCTATTTCCTTGAAGAATGAGGGTGGAATTTTGATAGGTATTGCGTTGAATTTGTAGATAGCCTTGGGAAGTATTGCCATTTTCACAATGTTAATCTTTCCAATCCAGGAGCATGGGAGGTTTTGCCATTTTTTAAGTTCTGTGTTGATTTCCTTTTTCAAGATTTTAAAGTTTTCATCATAGAGGTCCTTCACTTCTTTAGTTAAGTTAATTCCTAGGTATTTTATTTTTTGTGGGGCTATTACAAATGGAATTGCTTTCCTAATTTCAGCCACACTTTTCTCATTGTTGGCATACAGAAAAGCCATGGATTTTTGGGGGTTAATTTTATAACCCGCTACTTTGCCAAAGTTTTGAATCAGCTTAAGTAATTTGGGAGTGGAGTCTATGGGATTCTTTAAATACAAGATCATGTCATCTGCAAAGAGGGAGAGTTTTATTTCTTCTTTCCCTATTTGGATCCCCTTTATGTCTGCATCTTGTCTTATTGCTGTAGCTAGGCATTCTAACACTAGATTGAAGAGAAGTGGAGAGAGTGGGCATCCTTGTCTTGTTCCTGAGTTAAGAGGAAATGGCTTTAGTTTTTCACCATTGAGTATAATGCTGGCTGTAGGTTTGTCATATACAGCCTTTATTGTACTGAGGAATGTTCCATGGATTCCTAATTTTTCCAAAACCTTCATCATAAAGGGGTGTTGGATCTTGTCGAATGCTTTTTCTGCGTCTATTGAGATAACCATGTGGTTCTTATTCTTGCTCCTGTTGATGTGATGAATAATATTAATTGATTTGCGTATATTGAACCAGCTTTGCATCCCTGAAATGAATCCTGTTTGATCGTGGTGTATGATTTTTTGGATGAATTGTTGAAGTCGGTTGGCCAAAATTTTGTTGAGAAGTTTTGCATCAATGTTCATCAAAGAAATGGGTATTTGAGTAATTTCTGCGGTATGCATTGTTATTGAGAACTAGCTTGATTCCACTGTGGTCAGATAGGATACAGGAGATTATGTCAATCCCCATGTATTTGCTTAAGTTCCTTGCATGAACTATGATATGGTCTATTTTGGAGAAAGTTCCATGCCCTGCTGAGAAGAATGTGTACTGTGTTGTTTTAGGGTGAAATACTCGGTAGATGTCAGTTAGTTCTGCTTGAAGTATGACCTCACTTAATTCAGTAGCTTTTTTGCCAGTCCTCTGGTTGGCAGATGTCCTTTGGTGAGAGTGGGGTGTTAAAGTCTCCTAGTATTATCGTATTGGGATCTATTTTATTCTGTAAGTTTGAGAGTATTTGCTTAACATATTTGGGTGCGCCAATGTTTGGAGAATATAAGTTGATAATGATAATATCCTCCTCTTGGATTGTTTCCTGTATTAATATGTAGTGTCCTTCCTTGTCTTTTTGTATTGATTTTAATGAAAAGTTTATTTTGTCAGATATCAGGATTGCTACACCTGCTTTCTTACTGGGGGCATTATATTGGTGGATCCTTTTCCAACCCTTCACTCTGAGTTTGTTTGTATGTTTGGCTGAGAGGTGGGTCTTCTGAAGGCAACAGATGGATGGGTCATGTTTTCTGATCCAATCTGCAGTTCTTCTTTTAATTGGTGAATTAAGACCGTTAATATTAAGAGATAGTATAGAGAGATTCATTATGGTCCCTGTCATTCCCTGTTTTCCTAAGTTTTTCTTCTTTCCTTTCCTCCTGTGCTTGCTCAGTTAGATTTCTATTAATGCCTGTTTGTGTGTGGGTCCTTGTTCCTGGTTGCTTTCTTCAGATTGTGTTCTCCCTCTTAGTATTCTTTGTAATGCTGGCTTAAATTTTATGTATTCATTTAGTTTTTCTTTACCATTAAAAATTTTCAGCTCTCCATCGAATGTGAATGCTAACTTTGCCAGGTATATCAGTCTGGGTTGGCAGTTATTGGCTCTCAGGGCTCGTATGGTACTTTCCCAGGCCTTTCTTGCATTCAGTGTCTGTGTGAAGAGATCTGCAGTGATTCTAATTTTTTTCCCATTGTAGTATAGCTCCTCCTTCATTTTTGCTGCATGCAAGATTGTTTCCTTATCATTCAGATCTATCATTTTTACTATAATGTGTCTAGAAGTGTTTCTCCTAGGATCTTGCTTGTTAGGTGTTCTATATGCTTCTGTTATGTAGGTAGGATGTTCTTTTTTGAGATGGGGAAATTTTTCACCGATTAGCTTATTGAGGTGTTGCATTCTCTTGCTTTGATATTCCTCACCTTCGTCCACTCCAATTATACAAAGGTTAAATTTCTTGGCACTATCTGCTTGCTCTTGGATTTCCCTTTGGCATAATTTAAGTGATTTTTTTCCATATCTGTCAGTTTTTGGTCAAGTTGGTGTATTCTTTCTTTTGTATCTGACACTCTACAGGCCATTTCGTTCACTCTGTTAACTATGGCTTCCATTGTGGTTTACATGGAGGAAATGGACTCATTTATGGATTCGATGTTGGTTCTCAAAGTACTAATCTCAGCTCTTAATGAGGTATGTACTTGCCTCTATTTTTGCACTAATCTCACCTCTTAGTGTGGTGTGTGCTGCCTCTATTTTTGTACTAATCTCATCTCTTAGTGAGGTGTGTGCTGCCTCTATTTTTGCTTGCATCTCCTGTTTGATATCCTGCATCTCTTTTGATATTTCGACTCTGTGCTCTTTCAATTTCTGGTCTAATTCACTGTATTTCTTGAGTCATTGCCTCCAGAACCTCTTGGATGTAGCTTTTGTCTTCCATTCCTGCTTTGCTCCCACTGGGGCTCTCCCCTGGGTGGCTGCTGGCTTTGGGGGATAGCTTGCTATCCTGGGTGTTGATAAACCTTGTAATTTTTCTCTGTGATTTTCACATGGGGATTCAGGGATTATTGGAGACTAATCTGAAATTTTGTTGGTCAATAGGTGTCCGTCTTTGCTTTGTTGCTGTTTCTGTGCTGGTAGAGAGAGTCTGTACCTGATCTCGGTTCTGTTGGGGGCTGACCTCTAGCTGCTGGTCTGACCCACATAGGGTTCTCTGCTCTCTGCTGTAGATTACTGGCAGTTCCCACCTTTAGAAGGGTTGAACAGCCTAGACTGCTCCTGTTTGCTCCTACGGGTGTTCCTGGTGAGATCGGATGTGCTGGATGCACTCTCCCAGTCTGGAGTCTGCTATGGGCTCCTGATTTTTTTTTTTTTTTGGCCGGTTGTGGGCTTGAACTCTGGGTTTGGGCACTGTCCTTCAGCTCTTCAGCTCAAGGCTGGCACCCTACCATTTGAGCCACAGAACCACTTCTGGCCCTTTCTGCTTATGTGGTGCTGAGGAATCAGATCCAGGGCCTCATGCACCCAAGACAAGCACTCTACTGCTGAGCCACCTTACCAGCCTGAGCTCCTGACTATTATCAGGTGCTGGCAGCCTTTGTTGTCCAATTCCCAGCCTAGTATATATGGGTTGGGTTCTGGTGGGGTTTGGGCTTCTCTTGTCTTGAACCCCTGGGTCTTTTGCTGTCACAGGCATGATTCCCAGGGGTTACAGTACCCTGTTTTTCCCCACTCTGCTGA
The DNA here is from genome assembly GCF_019054845.1 of Dipodomys spectabilis. Taxonomy (NCBI): domain Eukaryota; kingdom Metazoa; phylum Chordata; class Mammalia; order Rodentia; family Heteromyidae; genus Dipodomys; species Dipodomys spectabilis. The sequence goes on from NW_024871113.1 coordinate 8,276,841, forward strand.
GGCATATGCTCAGCTTCTGACTTCAGTTGGGAGGAGTTGGTTGTGTTGCTCAAGCACCAGATCCCTAGGCCTGGTCCCGGCCCTTGGCCTGGGGCACGCCAATTGTACCTGTGCTGCTGTGTATCCTGCTTAGGTTATGCAGCCTGGAGAACACAGTTCAAATTTCTTCCATTGTTGGCTGTTTTGACCCAGGGGTGCTGTTCCTAACTTGGGTGTTTAAGCTCCCTTCCAGGGACGCTCTTGCTCTAGGCTGGCCAGCTGGGTGTGGTCCATGGGCTGGTGGAGCTCTCAAACAGTTCCCACTTTTAGTGGGTCCTGTGGTCCAGGTGTTGGGGTAGGGGGTCTGGGTCAGGGTCTGGGGATTCCCACCAGCTCTGGTCTCCCTTGAGGGGTACTCACCCTGGAGGTAGTTGTTGTTTCTGTGTGATGTAGGTTGTCGGTTTCCATTGCAATCAGAGTTCAGTTGAGGTGGTTGTGGGCTGGGCCCAGGTGGTGGCTCTGCATGTTTCTCCTCTGTCTCTGCCTCAGTTGATGCTGTTCCAGTCCATGCCGCAGGATGGGCCTCCAGCCTCTGCCTGAGGGGTGGAGGAGGGGCCTCCGTGCAGGTTCTGAGCACTGGGGTTTGTCTCTGTTTGTACTCTCCGGATCAGCACCAGTACCTTGCAGGTCTTCTGCTCTGGTGTTCTGTGGGCGTCCCATGTAGCTCTGGGGTTCCCGCCGTGGGGCCTAGTAGCTTTGGTGGGATGGAGCCTCTCTGCTCGGATGGAGAGTGAGGGGTGGAGGTGGGGTCTTTGTGAAAGCTCCCAGCTCGGAGGTTTCTCTGTTCGTCGCGATCAGCGGGTACGACACTGGTACTTCTGCATGGGTGATCTGCAAACAGCCCCCTGTGTCTCTGGGACTCCAGCAGCCCCCACTGGGCCCAGCCAGCCGTGGCTTGGTGCACTGCTGTGTGGCCAGTAAAGACTGGGGGAGGAGTCTTGGCGCTTCTCTGTTCTGAAATTTTTCTTTTTCTCTACTTCTTTTTTTTTCCACCTCCTGCTTTTCTCTGGGTGTTCGTCTTTTTGTTGTTGTTGGTCTCTTGGGGAGATTAAGTATTGGAACTTGAACTCTCTTTTTGGTTGGGGAGAGCTGTGGCATTTTCCTACTGCTGCGTCGCCATCTTGGTCCTCCCTTGTGTTGAATTTCTAATACCTGCACCTCAATTGGTTCTGACTAATGCAAATAAATAAATAAATAAATAGCTTGCTGTGGTAAAAAAAAAAAAAAAGCTAAATTGTGAGCATAATTGAGTTGAGAAGAGGTAGAAGACAGTAAGATCCCTCCATTTCAAGCTGGGAAGCTGACAACTCAGTTACTCATTAAACAGCATCTGATTCAATAGTCCCCTTTGGTTTTAGTACTAGGGTATAGTTTAGGAAACTATGTATCAAGATACAGGTTAGATCCTTGATTGATCATACATGAAGAGTAAACATTTTTTTACCCTTGTATATACTGACTGACTTCTAAATTGGTGATTGGATTTTGTGAGGTGTCATATATACATGTTTTATTTTATTATTATGTTATATAATAATACCTATATGAAATACACAAAAATATAATATATGCATGTATTATATGTAGATATATAGAGAGAAAGTGAGAATTTACTTATGGAACAGGTATCAAGCAAGAAGAAAACTACTCTCAGAGGCTGTAAAAACAGTCATCTACATTGACTGTAACTAAGTCCCTGGTAAAGCTGTCATCAGTAATAACCTAGCAAAAAGGCAATATACTTAAATGACTTCATAGTCCTAAGGCAATAAATTATAGAAATTTGGTACTTTATGTTAGTTCCTGTGGTCTGTAGTTCCTTTGATTTTACAAAAACAAACTTTGTAAAAAAAAAAAAAATTGACCCACTTACCAAAAAAGATAGAGTACAAAAATTCAGAACTAGTGGGTTTAACAAACTCTTTTCAGAACTATTTCCCAACCACAAGCAGTAAAAGATAAAATTCAAAAGTTTTCTTAGCAACAAAGGCCAATCAAAATCAGCCTTTCAGTATGGATGAAAGTATGGTAATGGTCATTATGTCCATTGTTAAAATGTTTGAGGTCACTACAGCACAAAGAGTTAAGGTCAACTAAACCGTGACACTGTGCATCTTTTCAACTGAACCAAATGGCTTCTGAGAAAAGAAGAGAGTGATTGACTCAAATGTAATGGACTTGTTACTTGGAACTGAGTCAATAAATGAAAGGAAAGAGGAGGAGGGAAGCATAGTCAGCCAGAGAATTAAACCCATAAAATTATTCTGATAAGAGTATTGTACAAGTAGCTGTCTACTGACATACAAAATGAATTGGAAATAAGAAGCATGCATGAGAATTCAAGTAGGGAGGGAAGAAGTCGAATTATCCCTTTTTGTAGATTATATGATCCTATATCTAAAAGACCCTTAAATTTATACAAAAAAGTTCTTTGAACAAATAAACACTTTAAGCAAACTAGTATCAACAACAGATAGCTAAACAGATAGGTAGATATCATCTATCATACTTGATTGCTATCATTGATATATATCAATAATATAATCAATACATAAAAATCAGCAGCTTTCCTATAGACCACCAATGAACAGGCAAAGAAAGAAATTATGAAAATGATCCCATTCATAATAGTTTCCAAAAAATAAAATACCAATGAATAATTCAAGAAATACAAGACTTCTTTAAAAAGTAAAATAAAATAAAATCTTGAAAAAAGAAAATGTAGAATTCACTAGAAAGGTAGCAAAGAGTTTCTATGCTCATGGATCAGTAGACTCGCTGAAAAAATGGCTAAACTACCAAAAGCAACCTATATAGTCAATGCTATCTCATCCAAGTTCCAATGACATTCCTCACCAAGGAAGAAAAATCAATCCTATTTCAAACAGAAGCATATAAGACCTGAAATAGCCAAACCAATACTGAGTAGAAAAAGCAATGCTGGAAGTATCATAATACCTGACTTCAAACATACTATAGGGCCACAGTGGCAAATAAACCATTGTGCTGGCACAAAACTACACTTAGACCAATGGAATGGAACAGAAGAACAAGAAATACATCTATACAGCTAAAGCTAGCTGTATGATTTTTTACAAAGGTGTCAAAAATATACCTTGGACTGTAACACATGGAGGCTGAACAACACACTGTTGAATCACTAGTGGGTCAAGGAAGAGATTAGAAAGGAAATTCAACTGTTCATGATATTTAACAAAAATGAACACACAAACTATCAGCTCGTCTAGGACACAGCAAAGGCAGTACTCAGAGGCAAGTTTATAGCTCTAACTTCCTACATTAACAAATTGGAGAGAAAAGAAACCAACAATTTAATGAGGTACATAAAGCTCCTTGAACAAGAGCAACAAATTAAACCCCAATCCAGTAGACAGAAACAAATAATTAAAATTAAATGAATTAGAGGTTTAAAAAAAAAGCTGTAAAAAGAATCAACAAAACAAAGAATTGGTTCTTCAAAAAAATTAACAAAATTGACAGACCCTTAGCAAATCTTATAAGAAAAAGAAGAGAACATAGCCAAATAAACAAACTCAGAGATGAGAATGGAAACATCACTACAGAAACAGCCAAGATTCAGAATATAATAAGGGGATACTTCTCAAAACCTTAAGTTCACGAATCTGAAAGATATAGGCGAACTTCTAACAAGTATTGCTATGCCCAAACTAAACCAAGGTGATTTAAACCAAATTAACAGACCCATATCAAGCATCGAAATAGAAACAGCAATAAGAGACCTCCCACCCAAGAAAAGCCTAGGACCATGTGGATTTACAGCTGAATTCTATAAGGCCTTCAAAGCAGAACTCACACCAATACTCCTCCAACTCTTCAATGAAATTGAAAGTGAAAACTCACTACCAAACTCTTTCTATGAAGCCAGCATAACCCTCCTCCCACAACCAGGCAGGGACTCATGAAAGAAAGAGAACTATAGACCCATTTCTTTGATGAATATTGATGCAAAATTTCTCAACAAAATCTTGGCCAATCGACTTCAACAACTCATCAAAAAAATCGTATACCACGATCAAACAGGATTCATTTCAGGGACGCAAAGCTGGTTCAATATATGCAAATCAAGTAATATAATTCATCACATCAACAAGAGCAAGGATAATTATCTTAATAGATGCAGAAAAAGCATTTGACAACATCCAACACCCCTTTATGATGAAAGCTCTAAAAAAAAACTAGGAATCCATGGAACATTCCTCAATATAATAAAGGCAGTGTATAACAAGCCTACAGCCAGCATTATACTTAATGGCAAAAAGTTAAAGCCATTTCCACTAAGTTCAGGAATGAGACAAGGATGTCCACTCTCTCCACTCCTCTTCAACCTAGTACTAGAATGCCTAGTTAGGGCAAAAGCCAAGATGCAAACATAAAGGAGATCCAAATTGGGAAAAGGAAGTAAAACTCTCCCTCTTTGCGGCTAACATGATCTTGTATTTAAAGAATCCTATGGACTCCATTCCCAAGTTACTTGAGCTGATCGGAAACTTTGGCAAAGTAGCAGGGTATAAAATTAACCATCAGAAATCAGTGGCTTTCCTGTATGCCAATAACGAGATGAGTGTGACTTAAATTAGGAAAGCAACTCCTTTTGTAATAGCCCCACAAAAAATAAAATACTTAGGAGCTTAACTTTACAAAAGAGGTGAAGGACCTCTATGACAAAAACTTTAAAAACCTGAAAAAGCAAATTAAAGGAGAACTAAGCAAGTGGAAAAACCTCCCATGCTCCTGGATTGGGAGGATTAACATCATGAAGATGGCAATACTACCAAAGGCTATCTACAAATTCAATGCAATATCTATCAATATCCCAACCTCATTCTTCAATGAAATAGAAAAAGCTATCCAAAAATTCATATGGAACAATAAAAGACCCCTAATAGCAAAAACAATCTTTAGTAGAAAGAACACTGCTGGAGGAATATCAATTCCAAATTTCAAACTCTATTACAAAGCCATAGTAATCAAAACAGCTTGGACACAAGAACAGACCTGAGGACCAATGGAACAGGACTGAAGACCCAGAAATGAACCTACAGACCTATAGCCATCTAATCTTTGACAAGAGAGCTAAAGAAATAGAATGGAAGAAAGACAGCCTCTTCAGTAAATGGTGTTGGTTAAACACCTATAGAAAACTAAAGCTAGATCCCCATATATCACCCTGCACCAGAATCAACATGAAACAGATCAAAGACCTTGAAATAAAAGCAGACTCCCTGAAAACATTACAGGAAGGAATAAGATAATCTCAAGGGCTCCTTGGCACAGACCAAAATTTTCTTAAAAGAGACTCAGAAACAAAACAAATCCAAGAAAGGTTGGACAAATGGGATTTCATAAAACTGAAGAGCTTCTGCAAGGCAAAGGACATAGCTAGCAAGATCAGTAGAAAGCCCACAAACTGGGAGAAGATCTTCACTATCCATACAATGGACAAGGGACTTAAATCTAAAATATACTTAGAACTCAGAAAACTAAATACCAACAACAAATCCTCAAAGAAACAACTGCTCAATAAATAACTGGGCTAAACTCTTAAAGAGAGTCTTCTCTGAAGAGGAAATAAGAACAGCCAACAGACACATGAAGAAATGCTCAACTTCTCTAGCCTTAAAAGAAATGCAAATCAAGACAACATTGAGAAACTCACCCTAGTCAGAATGGCTATAATCAAGAAATCTAGTAAGATGCTGGAGGGGATGTGGCCAAAGGGGACCCTACTGCATTGTTGGTGGGAATGTAAATTTGTTCAACCACTTTGGAAAGCAGTATGGAGGATTCTCAAAAGACTCCACATAGAGCTCCCCTATGACCCGCCAATCCCACTTTTGGTCATTTACTCAAATGATCACAAAAAAGGTCATACCAAAGCTACCAGTACAACCATGTTTATCACCGCATTATTCACCATAGCTAAGATATGGAACCAATCCAGATGTCCCTCAGTAGATGAATGGATCAAGAAAATGGTATATCACTTTGGAAAGCAGTATGGAAGTTCCTCAAAAGACTCCACATAGAGTTCCCCTATGACTCAGCAATCCCACTTTTGGGAATTTACCCAAATGATCACAAACAAGACCATACTAAAGCTACCAGCACGACTATGTTTATTGCAGCATTATTTACCATAACTAAGATATGGAACCAACCAGATGTCCCTCAGTAGATGAATGGATCAAGAAAATGTGGTATATATACACAATGGAATTCTATGCCTCCATCAGAAAGAATGACATTGCCCCATTTGTTAGGAAATAGAAAGACTTGGAAAAAATTATATTAAGTGAAGTAAGCCAGGCCCAAAGAAACATAGGTCTCATGGTTTCCCTTATTTGCAATAATTAGTATATGTCTGAGACAAGCAGAAACGGTCAGATAAGTTGATGTTAGGTGAAATGAACCCCAAGATAAGGGCTCAAATGTTTTTTCTGTCTTGCGATTGTTTCTAACATATTTATAAGATTATTTCTTTGTTGCTTTATATGTCCCTCTCTCATGGTATAATCCTTGTTTTCACTGTATTTGATGTTGATATAATTTGTGGAGGGGAAGGGAAAAAACAAATTGTTTAGATAGAGATACAGGTGAACCCATTGCAACAATGAGATGTACAAGACATATACATAGTCGAAAAATGAATTTTACAATTTTGGCTGGGGGGTTGGGAGTGAAGGGGGGAGGGGGGGAGAGATGGGAAGGGAAAACAAAGGAGGAGACAACAATGCTTGATAAGAAATGTATTCATTACCTTGCGCATGTAATTGTAACCCCTCTGTATAGTATTTTCACAATAAAAAAATAGAAAAAAAAAGAAATTGTGGTATATATATGTGATATATATATATATATATATATGGAATTCTACGCCTCCATCAGAAAGAATGACATTGCCCCATTTGTTAGGAAATGGAAAGACTTAGAAAAAATTATATTAAGTGAAGTAAGCCAGGCCCAAAGGAGCATAGGTCCCATGGTTTCCCTTGTTTGCAATGTCTAGTACATGTCTACGACAAATAGAGAAAGTCAAAAGGTATGTACATATGACCATATGAGATAATGTTAAGCAAAATGTACCCCAAGACAGGGACATAAGAGTTTTTTTCTTGCTTGCTATTGTTTTTAATGTTCTTATAATGCACTTTGTGATTCTTTTGTTTCTTTTGTAAGTTCTTCCCCCACAGTATAACCCCTGTTTTCACTGTATTTGATTCTGGTGTTCTGCATCTTGTATATACATTTTTGTAATTTGGGGAAGGGAAGGGGTATAGTGAAATGCTAAATGAGGATGCAAGTTGACCCATTGTGACAATGAGATATACAGGACACTATGTTGAAACTAACTTTACAGTGGGAGGAGTGATGGGGTGGAAATCAAAGGAGGAGGTAATAATGCTTGATAGGAAATGTACTCTTTACCCTACTCTTGAAACTGTAACCCCTCTGTATAGTATCTTTACAGTACACACACACACACACACACACACACACACACACACCTTGGAGAACAAATAGCCTCTTCAAGAAAAAGGTGTTTGGAAAACAAAATATCCTTTTATACAAGACTAAAAGTAGATCTTTTTTTCTGTATTAAAATTAATTCAAAGTGAATCAAAGATCTTAATATGAGAACTAAAACAACTGCAGGAAAAATATATAGGGAAAACACTGTAAGATAAATACATAGGAGGAACCTCCCTGAATAGGACTCATACTTAAGCAAATAGGAGCTTACATTGAGAAATATACTGCATTAAACTACAAAGCTTCTTCACAGCAAAGGAAATAGTCACTAGACTGAGGTGACAGTTCACAGATGGGTAGAATGGAACTAATAACCAGAATGCCAAAGAGCCAAAAACTAAAAGAAACAACAACCCAGTTAATGAATGGGAAAATGAAAGAAGTCCAAATGACAAAAAAAAAAAATACATGAAAATAGTTCAACATCTCTAGCCAGAAAGGAAAATTAAATCAAAACTACATTGCAAGGCTAAGGGCATAGCTCAAGTGGTAGAGCACCTGCAAAGGAAGCTGAAAGCCCTGAATTTGAATCCTAGAAACAGGAAACAAAATGTCTTAAAACTAGATTGCTTTCATCCCATCACAGTCAGAATGGTTATTATCAAGAAAACAAACAACAACAAATGTTGGATAGGATATGAGATAATAAGAATTCTAATTCACTGTTGATGAAATAGAATTACCATATGATCCAGTAGTATTCCTAGTGGGCATTTATCCAAAGGAATGTAAGTCAAGATACAATTGAGGTACTGCACACTCATGTTCATTTCTGCCCTGTTCATAATAGCCAAGCTACTGAAATAGCCCAAATGCCACTAATGAATGAATTTTAAAAAGTGACATATAAACACAAAGAAGTATCATTCCACTATTTTACAAAATGAAATTATGTCATTTGCTGGGAAAGTGGATGGAACTGGAAATAATCATGTTACAGGAAGAAGGCCATGTTCAGAAGAACTATAATGATAGACTTGTGTGGAGTTAGAAGTAGGAGGAAGAAGAAAGAGAAAGAATGATAGAGGGTGAACAATACAGAACTACATTGTGTCCATGAATGAATATGGCACAAGGAAATCCACTGGAGCTGTTGAAACATATTGGGGAGCGGAAACTGGGAAAGGAGAGCAGAGGAAGCTAATGTGATCCATGTATGTAATATGTGTGTGTGAAATATCTTAGGAAAACCTCTTTGAACAGTGTACACTAATAAAAAATTATATGCAGTTATTTCTATTTTTTTCTGATTTAGTTTTCTGTACCTTTTGTCTTGTATATAAGCTTATCTGATCCATGGAAGGGAAAGGGAATCACAGAAACAGCAGGACAAAGAATGAATTAATGCAACAATGATACTCACTAAAAAAAAAAAAAAGATACTCACTAGACACTATGTTGGAAATGAATTTTACAACTTGAAGAGGAGAGGAGTGGTAAGCAGGAGAAAATGAGGGAGGGGTAACAATGTTTAAAAAGAAATGTACTCATTATCTTACTTTTATAACTGTAACCCTCCCCTTCATCACCTTTACAATAATTATTTTAAAAGCCAAAAAATATACAAAAATCTAACAACAGAATGGTGAGACAAAGGGCAAGGGGGGAACCAATGTAACAGTGATATTCACAAGACACTATGTTGGAAATGATCTGTACAACTTGGGGTAGGGGGGAGTAGGAGAAAAATGAGGGAAAGGGCAACAAGTTTGACAAGAAATGTACTTATTACCTTACTTATGTAACTGTAATCCCTCTGTATATCACCTTGATAATAAAAAAGAAATAATAATCTAGGCACTGGTGGTTCATGATTGTAATCCTAGCAACTGAGGAGTCTGAGGCCTGGAAACCTGCAGTTCAAAGACAAGCTGAGCAGAAAAATCCTCAAAACTCCATCTCCAATAAACCAGAAAACAAAAAGCCAGTGTAACTCAAGTGAGAGGGCACCAGCCAAGCAAACAAGCCAAGAAAGCATGAAACACCTGAGCTCAAGCCCTGGTATTGGAAAATTATAAATTATAATTAAGAGTAAGTCCTTGAGAGATGGAGTGGTACAAAGACTAACAGCCGGAGACAAAAAATAAATAAAATAAAATAATGTTATTCATTGTGTCAATGAATCTGAAAGTAGAAAATGGGTCAAAAACCCTGCTTGGTCTGAATAACTGAATTCTCCCATCTCTGCTTTGGAAGTGGTAGTTCAAGTTAATGTAAAGAAAGAACCTTCAGAGTACCCCAGGGAACAAAGAGTTAGGTGGTCCCGACTAGGGCATAATTAAAAATTATTCTTCATCTTGATGCAAGAATTCTGCAATGTCACAGAAAAAGCCAGATGTGACATTGTGGCTCAAGTGGTAAGGTGATAACACGATAACCTTGAGAAAAAGAAAAAAAAGAATATTATTTTTTGTGAGCCACTTAGAAATGTGAAATCATTGGTTTGAAATATCCAATCAGATTTTTTTTCTATGTTTCACTGCTTCACGTGCAAAGATATTGTAGAAAGTGTTACAAAAAGAAAAGTGTAAGCCCAATACCTTTTTCATTGTCGAGGGCACTTTCTCCCTAAATATTTTGACCCAAATTATCTTTTTCAGAGTATTACTGTTTGGTAATTAAAGGTTAATTCACACACACACACACACACACACACACACACACACACACAAAAGAATGTCTGCAATGTCCTTTTCACCTGTTGCCTAATGAAAATAGTTTTGTTCCCAATCCATCATTGTATTGGAATGGACCAAGTGCTTCTCTGTTTACTGATCTTCAATCAAGACAAGCCGCACTTAGGTACTGTGTGTGACTACAACCCTGAAATCCTTCAGTGACATGAATGTGAGCTCATGACTATGACTGGATGTGACTTTAAGAACACCGCCTTGGAAAAGAGGTTGGGATCAAGAAACATACTGGAGTTGTCATTGATTCTGATCATCAAAATGTTTCTGGCTGTCCTCCCACCAGATACAGAGTGGGGCTGCCTTTCTCTTCTCAGCACTTTGACATGGTGCTTACACATGCAGGTAGCATCTTTCATAAACCTCTTTCCCCAAAAGAACTAAAGCCAAAAGGCTGTCAGCATGGTTCAAATTGTAGAGCAACTGCCTAGTAGGCAAAACCCTGAGCTTAAACTCCAGTATTGCCAAAAAATAAAGATTACTTTCACTTGTTTCTTTTTACTTTTCTTTCTTTTAGGGAGTAGCTCTAGGGTTTGCACTCATAGCCTCTTGCCAAGCAAGAACTCTACCACTCATCCTTCAGTCTTTAGTTTGTTTTTCAATAGGATCTCACATTAACTATGCCAAGGCTGCCCTCAACTGAAATCTCTTATTTCCATTTACTGAGTTGTTGGGATTACAGACAAGCACAACCACACTTAGCCATTCTTTTGACTGTTTCAATGTTGCTTCTAAATTTTTAAATTGCATATGTAGTTCTCATTATGGAGTAGGGACATCCCTACTCCAAAGTCACAGTGTGTTTGTGATTAAGCACAATCAACACTGTGATCTTTCCTGTTATTCAAAAGCCTTGATCACTTGACTAAAGTCCCTCTTCCTCATCCTTGGCATCACATGATAGTGGTTTTCTATTAGACTCTGACTATGTTACTATGTTGCTCAGAAGTTAGTTTTAACTTTCAAACCTAAGTTGGTATTACCTTAATTAGTCAATCTTACACTCCAAAACTTTGTGGCTGGTTCTTTTACCCAGTTTAGACTATTTTCCATCCAGATTTGCTGATTGCATACATTTACCCTTTGTGTTTACTTCTCTGTGGTATGAAATGTTTTTTTAAATTTTCTCTTAAAGGTGATTTACAGAGGGGTTACATTTACATGAGTCAGGTAATGAGTACGTTTCCTTTTGAACAGTGTCACTACCTCCCTTGTCCTCTCCCAGTTTTTCCCCTCCAAACTTCTCATTCCCCCAAGTTGTATGGTTCATTTCCAGCAGTGTCTAGTGAGTATCACAGTTGAATTAGTTCTCCTTTTGTCCCATCATTTCTGTGCTTCCCTTTCCCCTCCCCAAATCAGATAAACTTATATACAAGACAAAGCATATAGAAACCAAATCAGCAACAAAAGGGAATGAACCAAAGGAAAAGAAAGAAAGAAAGAACCGTAAGCAGTATAATAAAAAAATCTTCTATTTTTATTACTACCTTTCCATATGTTCTTCATCTTCCTCATTTATTGCAGCTTTCCTTCCCTAGAAGGCCTCCACTGTTGGCCGTACTCAGTTCCTCCCTATCTTGCTTTCTGTACCAGACTCAAGCATCAATCTGCATTGATTGAAACTCTCCATAAAAATTTACTTTAATGGGAGACATAATAAAAAAATGTTTTCAAAACATAGTGCACTAAAACCTTATGGGAGTCTATCCCTCTAAGAAATATGCAATTCCATGAAATGAAAGTATATCCACATTTCTATCTCTGCTAATGGTAAAATTCACCCAGTCAACGTAACTAGCACCTTGGGACCAAATTTTCTCTCTCCTCATTGTGTAATTAATTGCTAAATCCATTGTTTCTATTTTAAAACCTCTGGAACGACTTATTTTTCCTCAGAATAAAATTTCTAATCCAGAATTGTTACAATAGCTTTCCTCAACTTTTTATCCCTCTCTAATTCCTCTCCCTCATTTCGGTTCCAGTTATCGCAAATAAAGCAATCTCTTTAATCCAGTGCAAAAAAAAAATTACTTTAATGGGGATGGGAGGGAAAAACAGAGAGAGTGAGGGAAGGAGTCCAAAAAGAAATGTATTCATTACCTGATTTACATAACTGGAACTCCTGTACACCACACCACCTTTATGATAACAATAAAAATTATATATATACTCACATACTTTAGGCAATTTATGTATGTGTATTCTATTCTTATAACTAATTTATAAATTACTTTGAAGATTATCATATTTTATAAACATTCCAGCTATAATGCAGCTATTTTTTTTACAAGTAAAGACTATAATCTTTTAGTGTTTCATCTGAAGTTATGAACAAAACTAGGATTTCCAACATACTACTGGCATTGTTAGGACAGGCCATTTCTTATTTTCTGATTCTGTCTTCCAGCATTAGAAGATATTCCTCATACAAATCAAGAAGTCTCCAGGGAGGCTTAGCAGGCATCCTAGCCTAGCCAAGGGGTGCTGGGATTGAGTAGGGCAAAAAGTAAGGTTTATGGAGAATGGAGGAAGAAAATACGAGCTAAATCTCAGGCAAACTAGCTGAGTAGGAAGCTTGCAGGCAAGACTCCTGCAGAGTAGCTATGAGGTAGAGAAATCTGAAAGAGCAAAGTAAACTGCAATGCTGCCAGGCACAAACAGTGTTAGGTTACCACACATAGAACAGCAAATTGACGCTCCATTTTACATTTTCATTTTCATGTTTTTCATTTGTTTTTTGTCAGGCACAGGGCTTGAACTAGGATTCTGGGTGCTGCCTATGAGCTTTTTTTTTTCTTTTTTTTTTGTCAGCCATGGGGCTTGAATTCTGGGCCTGGGCACTGTCCCTGAGCACTTCAGCTCAAGGCAAGCGCTCTACCACTTGAGCCATAGCACCACTTCCAGTTTTCTGGTGGTTAATTGGAGATAGAGTCAGCCACCCCAGGATGGCTTCAAACAGCAATCCCCAGATCTCAGCCTTCTGAGTAGCTAAGATTATAGGCGTGAGCCACCGACACCTGGCTCATATTTTATTAGTGTCTATTAATTACACTGAATATTGTATTTCACTGAGGTATTTTCACACGTGTATATAATGTACTTTGACCACACCCACCACTAATATTATCCTCCCTTATTATCAACTACCCCCTTCTCTGGAGCCCCTTCCTCTTCCCTAACTATCCTCCTTCTAGTTTCATTGTTTGTTTGTTATCTAGATCTAGAGGAATATGTGGAATTTGTCTTCCTAAATCTAGCTTATTTCATGTAACACATTAATCTCTGCAGATAACATAATTTCACTCTTCCTTATGGCTGAATAATATTCTAGTGTGTTTATAAGTTGAATTTTCTTAATCCATTTGTCAGTTGATGGACACCTAGGCTGATTCTATAGCTTGATTATTGTGAATAGGACTGTAATAAACAGTACTGTGCAGTTGCCTCTATTGTATCCTGACTTACTAATATGTGCCCAGGACTGGTTAAACAAGGTCAGAAGGTTCCATTTTGAGTTTTTTGGAGAACCTCCATACTGATTTACATTCCCAACAACAAGGTATATGGCACCTATCCATTGTTCTGTCCCAATTGCATGTTTTGCTTAATATAATTCTTTAAAAGTCATCTCATTTCATAACTCTTCCATTAATACCAAATCAAACAGACAAAATTGTCCTTGAATGTGACTTAGAGATAGATGATGTACCTCCAGTGTCTTACCTCATTGACAGCTGTCAATTGGAAATAGACACCAGGATGAGCAATTTTATTATGTTTGCTTTAGATTATACTTGATTGTCTTCATTTATAGTTGGTAAACTACAGTATTTCTACATTATGAGATTTTGGCATGGATTTCATCAAATTTTTGTACTGAAAATCCCAGATGTACAATAAAAATTATGTTAATAAAATGATTGTTTCTTCTGTGGAACATAATGGTGGCTTGGTGGCTGACAAGTTCAGAGGTATGGATGAAAGAACAGAGTAGTCTTTAGTCATAGTGGGATGTAAAACCAGGGCCCTGTGCATCTGTGCAATGTGAGCAGAGCAATGCTTATCTGGTTTGATTCACTGGATTTTTAGAAGAAGCAACTTTTGTTTTTTGCCAGCACTGGAGCTTACATTCAGGTCTTACAGCATTGCTTGACTTTTTCACTCAGGCCAGGACACTTCTAGATTTTTGCTGGTTTTTTGAAAATAAGAATCTCACTGAGTTTTCTGCCCAGGCTGGACTCAAAACAAAATCCTCAGATCTCAGCTTTTTGACTAGCTAGGATCAGAGGCATGAGCCATGAGTGCTCAGCTATAAGAAGCAACTTTTAAGGAGGAGGTCTGATTACTATTTGGAGAAGAGTGTACAGACAAGAAGGTTTAGGTAGAAACTCAGACTATACTCAGCCAAGCACAGGCACTGACATCATAGGTTCTATCAGGCCCTTGGTGTAAGTTTATAATTGAACAACATAGACAGAAAGAGAAAGTTCAGAACACATGCCATCTGTTCGTTGTAATATCTATCTTCACGCTACAAAACAAGAACATGAGAACGTACAATTTAATTCAGATTTTAGGTAAAAAGTATTCAATGTCAGTGATCTGATCATTTAAAACTCAATAACTAAATATTTTCAAGGGAGTACTTGGCTATAAATAGTCCCACCAAGGGCCTGGAAATACATTTAATTGTCAACCATAGAGTGCCAACAGCATCCAGCGAGCAGAAGCCAGATATGTGGCCAAACATTTCACTGTTCCTTCCAGTCAAGGATTCTACATCCCAGAATACTAAGAGCACCTGCTGCAAAAGGACAGGGCACTCTAGTCTCAACTGGAGGTTTTTAACTACCAAATATACTTGAGTACTATTCTAAATTCACACCCTGCCAAAAATACAAAAGAAATGGAAAGAGGTGGCATTCTGATCAAATAAATATCAAAATTATCCCTCCAAGAAAAATTTGACTTTGTAAAATTTACTGTATTCTTAATGAAATGGGATTATTTTTTTAAAATACAGATAATTAGATTAAAATAAAGATACACTGCTGAAGTAAGAGCAAGGATTGAGAAACAGGATTTCATCAAATTAAAAGCCTTCACAGCAAAAGAAACTATCTCTAGTCAAAAACAGTCCACAGAATGGGAGAAAATTTATGCCTCTATACATCTGATAACCAAAATATTGTGGGAACTCAAAGTACTAATCTCCTAAACAATAAAAACCCAGTTAATAAATGGGCAGGTGAACTGAATAGATGACTCTCAAAAGAAGTACAAATGACCAATAAATAAATACATGAAGAAATGTTTGATATTGGTGGCCTTAAAGAAACTGTAAATCAAAAAGCATTGAGATTCCATCTCACTCATCAAAATGGTTACCATCAAGAATATAAACAAAAAAATAGAATATAAACAATAATGAATTCTAGAGAGTATATAAGGGAGATAAATCCCTGTATCCCATGGTGGGAATGAAAACTAAAATGTTTCTTCAAAAAGTAAAAATAGAACTAACATATTATCCAATGATAGCACTCTGGGGTATATATCCAAAGGAATGTAAGTTTGGAGAAATAGAGGCACCTGCACACCCAGATCCATTGCATGTTCTCAATATCCAAGCTATAGAAAAAAGATGCCCTACAACTGATAAATGGATCAGCAAAATGTCCATTATATACATAATGGACTATTATTTAGAAATAAAGAAGTTATGTAGTTTGCAGAAAATAGATAGAACTGAAGAGCATCATGTTAAGTGAAGTAGGTCATCTTCAGAGGCCAAAGGATGCATGTTTTCTTTCATATGTCAATGTTAGACCTAAAAGACAAACATATACATAAACACATAGAATATCATATTACAAACACATACATATACATATGCTTTTAATTGGGAGACTGTTTGAGGATATTAGGGGAGGAAAAGAGAAGTTAGAAGATAAACAATATTAAAATACAATGGATCTGTAAATGAAAAAGGCAAAATGAAACTCACTGAAAGCTAGGGCCTAATAGGAAATAGTGGAAACTGGGAAAGTGAGAGTGAGAGGGTGGTCAATCACCCCCACATGCATGTGAGAGAGAGAGACAGAGACAGACAGACAGACAGAGACAGAGACAGAGAGACAGAGACAAAGACAGAGACAGAGAGAGACATGCCCTGGTGAAACCCATGTATCTATCCACATACACTAAAAATATGGATGACAGGAATATAAAATAAGTCCTGTCCAAAGTGTAAGTACTAAGGGGAGAGGAGAGAGTTAGTAAAGAAGGTGAAAAATTGTGACTGCAATCAAAATACTTTATACACATGAATGAAAACTAAATAATGAATTTTGTTGAAGTTAGGAAAAGGGGCAGAAGAAAGCAAGAGAGTAAAGGAGAGTACTGATCTGATCAAGATGCATTGTACACTTATGTGATGTGTCAAAATGTAAGCCCTTCAAACAATTAGTTGATGCTAATAAAAATGTTTCCAAAAATATGCAGCTGTAAGAAAGTACATCCTGGCCACTGGCGCACTAAACATATGCATCTATGATAGGCCATGAAGCAAAATTTGTCACAGCAAACAAAACTATTTGGTTGGCTTTGAAAACCTGTGTGCCACTAACTTCTTTTATCCTGGGACAATCTCTCAAGTGTACTATTAAGAGGCTTCTGGGGCAACAATGCTCAATAGGAAATGTACTCATTACCTAGTTCATGTAACTGTACAGTATTTTTACAATAAAAACATACAAAAAAGAGGCTTCTGGCAAGTAACTCTCCTGACACTGTCGTTCCCTTATCTGACAGCATCCTTAAAGGAGAGCTATTTCTAAAATAATCCAATAATCCCTGGACCACCCACAAAATAATCTTTAAACCATTTCAAATGTACTTTTTAAATATTGAAGATTTAATAAGCATTTAAATTGTTAACCATAAACATTTTTACCAAAATAAAAATGTATTCATTACATAAGTCTACTGCTTAATGAATGAGAACTTGTGACAATTCCAGTACCAAATTTCTCTTTTCATGGAATCTACTATACTAGGGGAGCAAAGGCAGTATTAAAACAACCCTTGGGCAAATACAATAAATAGGCTAATCCTGCTGCAGTCACAGATACAAAGTCAGACAATTGTAGAGTCTACAAGTTGGGGACCTTTCACTTCACAGACAAATGTCCATTTGTTCTGGAAACACATTATTAAGTCACAAAACAAGAATGATAGCTTCTGAATAAGAGAGAATGCTGTGCCTACAAATGTTTTTTGTGTTTGCATGCTTTTCCCCCTCCTCTGTTGATCAAATAGTAAAATCACCTTATAAATGTCTGCCACGTAGTAACCACTACTGTGTCCCGAGCCACACAACTGACCTTCAGTGTGTATGCTGCATGTCATATAGCTATTCTTATGGACAGGTGTTTTCCTCTGGACAAATGGAGTTTCAACCAAGTCTCTACGAAGTTCCAAAGTGGCAAGGCTCCTCAGAGCCTTGGCTGTAAAGACTTTACAGCCAAAGACATACCAGCAGTCTACTGTAGCAAGAGTCACAAGTTCAGAAGATTTTTAGGTTTTCTTATTGTTAGGTCTTCCAGGGAGAACAGTCTCTTCCCCACTTCCTCTTCACCTGACTGAAACCTGTAATCACCTGACTGAGTCAGCAAAGGGTCCCAGGCTCTGAGGTCACTTCCTCATCTGCTAGGGTCATTTCCTGAACTGGTCACACCTCCCTCTGACAGTGAGAGGTTCCCCAGGCTCTGAGATCACTTCCATATCTGCTCTGGTCCCACCTCCTGCCTTTCCTACATAATCTGGCTCAACAGGAATTCCCCCTCTCTTCTCTTTTTCTCTTTCTCCTTCCCCTCTGTCTCCGTGTGCCTCCATCTTGTGCAGGGGGGGGGGGGGGCAGTTTTCTCTCCTCCCAATAAACTCTTTCTGCCTGAACCATGTAGCAGTTTCCTTTCCAGCAAACCTTACACTTATTCCTTTGTACTTTTTCCTTTGGACTATATCTTATTATTTACATTATCCAAAAAAAAGACATAAAGGCCATAGTAGTTACTCTTACACTTTAGTTGTACTTTATGTTTATTCCACAAAGATAGTGTGCCTGTGTAGTCCGGCTCTTTTCTTAGCCCATGTCATTGGAAAAATACAATGCATTGTTTTTGTTGGAGATCTACCTCTAGCTCAATTCCTTCTCAAAGTATGACTTTGAGCAGAGCAGATGTTTGTCAGGGTTCACACACACCTTTATTTGTAGATTGCCACAGGACATGGAAACACAATATTTAAAATAAATGGATGGTCCATGAGTTCTCTGCCTGAAACTTTTCCTCCCTGATCAGCATTGTGTGTGTGTGTGTGTGTGTGTGTGTGTGTGTATGGGTATTAAGACTATGAGAGGAGGAGGGCAGGGAGGATGAATCTTGAGAGGCAAAAAGGAAGAGAAGAAATAAGAGGGAAGAGAGAGAGAGAGAGAAGAGAGAGAGGGAGGGAGAGGGAGGATGGGAGAGGCAGAAGGGAAAGCTGCTCTCTAGCTGCTAAGATTGCAGACAGAAAATAGCACACGGCTGGGAGCTGCACACTACTCAGAAACCAAGACCACATTTTATTCATTTCCATTAATCAGTCACTCCAAAAGAAGGCAATGACATCTGGTTCTGTCTTCTTCTACATCTTAATGATTGGAAAATACTGTAAGTATGCTCAGCATCTAATTTTATATACCTTGATGTTTTGTGAAATAACCTACAAATGTTCATTCCTTAGCTTTATGTTTTTAAGCTAAAAGTATATATTCTGATAAAACTGAAATCTTACTTTAGAATTGTTTTTCTTGGTATGTTTCTGGTATTTGTAGTAAAAGCTGGGCTATCTTGTCATTGTCAATCATTGAGCAAGACTAACATAATATATGAAACTATACTTCCTAATAACCAATTTTTACTGTTTTAATACATTGTGTTATAATAATTAAGGAGTAGCAGTCCTTACAGAAATTGTGCCTGGGGATATGTCCACTTACTGAGATCCCCTGGGGAAGTGCTGGGAGTTGTTTCAGAGTCTGTATAGTTGTAATACTCTGCCATCCTTTGTGATTTGATATCATAGATATGCAGCCCCACAGAGTCAACCATTTAACTCTGTTCAGAAAGCTCTCTCACTCTTTCTTAGAAGAAAAACAAGATAAAACACAAAGCAATGAAACACAGGCACCCACAAAAAGTTCTAATATACTCTTACTATAATGACAAATTTGCTTTCTCTATACGTGCCATGGATTTTTTTTTCAAAAAAAAATCTTGTTTTAAATTCAAAGGATAGACTCTCTATACATCAAGCCTCATTTGAATTCTATTATTCAGGTAGGAAGAAAGTAATGTTTCTTAGATCATGAACAATGAGAAAGTGAGAGCCAAGCCTAGAAAATAAAGTTTCTGTGTACCTTTTATACCATCAGATCCTGGGGACGTGAGCTTCACCAGTTTTACAACTCACAGTGTTTATATTCCTCCATCTCTTAAAAATTTGAAAAGATTTTATTTACACTAAGATATTCTATTGAGGGAGGTCTCAAGATAGCTTCCAATCCTAACTCTGTTTGTTCTCAGAGCATGTACGGCACCAAAGTGTTTCATTCCCTCTTTCTCCTCTCCTCTTTACTTCTCGTAAAGAAGTAAACTTCATCTAAATGGTCAAAACTGGGGGGCAGTATCAAAACAGAGAAGCTACTCAGAATCTCCCCAAAATATTCTAGTCATAGCTTTCTCTATCTCTAATCTTGATTGTAATATTTCATTTTTAACTAGGGGGAAGAGCTCAAATTGCAAACCAACATCAAAAACTAGATATATATATATATAAATATAATCCAATGCTTAACGTACCAGAGTTTTTGACAGCTGACATCAATCATTAATAAATTTTACCATCCCCTACTGCACCTCAATGATTTGAATAGACTAAATAAGGCAAAAGAACACTGCTAAAAAGGCCTTCCAGGGTGAAGAACTCAAGACAGAGATGGTCATGACAGTGTGAACTTTAGCAGCACTAAACTTTCCATGATAGCATGTGCTCTATTGTCAATGAATTCTTCTCTACACAGAATATAGTGGAACATACTGCCTCCATCTTTTACATTTTAAGTTCCCCTTGGACTTAAAAAGAAAACTTAATAATATAGTGAGTAATGGAGAGATCCAAATTTCCCCATCCCATACCTTCCACAGGGGATGAGGAGATATGCTTGCATAAAGCTGCTAGCAAGACAATTGACTACCTGTGCTGACTGGGAGTTAAGGGAGGCATTTGCCAGGGTCTTCTGAAACACCCATCACCCAGGCCCTGCCTAAGTGAGGATTTGCTAGCCAGAGAGCAAAGAACACTAAAAAGCACACGTGTAGACTAAGTCTTGAGTTTCTGCAAATACTAGGGACTTGGAGTTGTTGGCTCTGCCTTGCTCTATGATGCTTTGTTTTATTTTTTCCCTGGGAAATGTGAATCATGTGAATCATGATACCTGTCCTAAAGTGTTTGGCTGAAGTACTTTGTACTAGTTCTGATAATAGGCAAATTAACTGAGCCACTTTGAGTTTTAGTGTGCAAAATGGCAATCAAATGCCAAGCTCTGTCTACCTCCCAGAGTCCTTGTGTTAGGATTTTTATTGCAAAAATTTGCCTCTTTGAGAAACATAGGTCCCATGGTTTCCCTTATTTGCAATAACTAGTGTATGTCTGAGTCAAGCAGAAAAGGTCACATAAGCTGATGTTAGGAGAGTGAACCCCAAGATAAGTATTCAATTTTGGGGGTTTTTTTTCCTTTCATGCAATTTTTTCTAACATATTTATAAGATGATTTCTTTGTTGTTTTATATGTCCCTCCCCCACGGCATAACCCATGCTTTCACTGTATTTGATGTTGGTATAATTTGTGCAGGGGAAGGGAAAAAACAAATCGTTTAACTAGGAATACAGGTGGATCCATTGCAACAATGAGATGTACAAGTTGTTATGTCGAAAAACGAACTTTACAACTTTGGTGGGGGAAGGGGGGGGAGTATGGGAAGGGATGGGAAGGGGAAACAAAGAGGAGGCAACAATGCTTGATAAGAAATGTACTCATTATCTTGACCATGTAATTGTAACTCCTCTGTACAGTATTCTCACAATAAATAAAAAATTTACCTCTTTGAATCTTCACAGTAACCATTGTGTAGATACAATTAAGCAAGACCCAAAGACATTTGTTGCCTTGTCACAAGACAACTAATTTAAGTGCCAAGATTAGAATGCTGCTCAGATCATCATCCTTCCTGAGAGATGACCACTTTCAGTAGAGACAGCCTGAATAAATGCACTTGAAAACTAAAGTCCTTTGTGATAATCAATAGCTACTTGTCATTTGTTAGCCAAAAGTACCTACTAAATGCCAGGTGTATTTATAAGCTGTAAGAGTAAAGGTGAGAGCCAGTGGATCACACTTGTAATCCTAGCTACTCAGGAGGCTGAGATGTGAAGATCATGGTTCCAAGCCAGCCCAGGGAAGAAAAGTCCCAATGAGATTCTTTTTTTTTTTTTATTGTAAGGGTGAGGTACAGAGGGGTT
Organism: Dipodomys spectabilis; assembly: GCF_019054845.1. Classification (NCBI taxonomy): domain Eukaryota; kingdom Metazoa; phylum Chordata; class Mammalia; order Rodentia; family Heteromyidae; genus Dipodomys; species Dipodomys spectabilis. Next base: position 8,298,764 of record NW_024871113.1, read on the forward strand.
TTGATTACATAAGTCAGGTAATGACTTATGTAATTTCTTTTTGAACAGTGTCATCTTTTCCCTCATTTTCTACTGGGTTTTTCCCTCCCAACACCCCTGCAAGTTGCATAGTTCATTTTCAACACACTGTCTAGTGAATATCACTGCTGAATTAGTTCACCCTTTGTCTTGTCATTTCTACACTTCCCCTACCCAAATCAGATAAACTTATAAACAAAAAGTACAGAAATCACTGGGCCTCGGTAGTTCACACCTGTAATCCTAGCTACTGAGGAGGCTGAGATCTGAGGATCACAGTTCAAAGCCAGCCCACGCAGGAAAGTCCATGAGATACTTATCTCCCATAAACCACTAGAAAACCAGAAGTGGCTCTGTGGCTCAAGTGTTAGAGCACTAGCCTTGAGTTGAACAGCACAGGGACAGCACCTAAGCCCAGAGTTCAAGCCCCTTGACCAAAAAAAAAAAAAAAAAGTACAGAAATTAAAAACAACATCAAAAGGGGGGAAACAGAAACAAAAATAAAGGTAAAATAAAAATCTCCAATTAACTACTTTAAACCCTGAAGAAGAACTATGGTTCAAAGTGGAAGAATGCTAGCCTTGAGCAAAATTGCTCAGGAACAGCACTCAGACCCTAAATTCAAGTCTCACAACTGACCAAAAAAAAAAAAAAAGAGTAAAGGTGAATACAACACCACCTGAGCTCTGAAAGTAAAGGGTAGACAACAAAGTAATCCAGGATTATCATTCAGGGAAACAAAGAGAATTGTATACAGATAGATGACATTAGAATCAAGATGTCCTTTAGCCTTGAGAGTTTTTCACTTGTTTAAAAAAAATCTGGCCAAATGCTAGTGGCTTATTCCTATAATCCTAGCTACTCAGGAGACTGAAATCTGAAGATCACGGTTCAAAACCTGCCTAGGCAGAAAGACCATGAGAGTCTCATCTCTAAGTAACCACCAAAAAGCCAGCAGTGGCATTGTGGCAGAGTGCCAGCCTTGAGAGAAAAAGTTAAAAGACAGCATATAAGCCTTGAGCTCAAGCTCACATACACAAAAACAAATCTAATCATATTGCTCAAACATTAGCTTAATTAGTTTCACTAACATCATTAGTTTTGAGAGTACTGTAGATATGTAAGATTCACAATTAAAGGAAGCTGGACAGAGTATATGGGACTCCTCTAGAAGACATTTTCAAATTCTTGTGAGTTTATAATCATTTCAAAAATACTATCTCTGGATCCAGGATCTGGCCAAACTGCTGGTGATTCCCTTTTCCAGCTATGACAAAGGGGAAGAAACATATTAGGTGAGTACATTATTAGCTTGATAGGTACTTTGAAAGAGACCATACTGGCATATTTACCTATTTTCAAAAGCTGAGAGAATAAACATCAATATGCAGGCTAGAGAAGTAGCCTGTGCCCCAACTTCAATTTTTGAAGATGGCTAGTGATTTTATCTCATTCTTATTATGAATTTGGAATCATACATTTCAATTTCACATAGAAAGGAAAATGATAAATCTGTGCAGATAGATTACTATCCACATAAAGGGAAATAATGTTTATTAATCACATAGGTTCTCAAGTACAATTTCATACATCAGTACCAACTTGCTAAACTGAAATGCCTGGAGTTGGATATCCTACTTAGGTTTATTTTTCTGTCTGAAAAATCTTGTAAGCATTTAAACTATTTGATTTCAAGCCATATGGTTATGGGTGTGGTTGTTTCATATTTTCTACTTGTTGAGAGCTGTCCCTGAGCCAAAAACCATGCTATTCGCTTTATAAACATTTCATTTTATCTCTATAACAATTTATAAGCTATTTTCAACTTACCAAATAGAAAACAGAAAATGAGAGATTTTAATAAGAATGCTATTAAGTAGCATTCTTGGCACTGCGTTGTAGAAAGTGCTAAGAGATTTGAATCCAAGTTTGTCTCCTTAAAACTACTAGACCAGTAACATATGATCCAGTTCTAATAATCTAAAATTATAAAATACTTATATGATCAAATTCAAAGATACTTCACAGACTTACTAATCCAGCCCATTGACTTTTAGGTAAGTTATGGATTCCCCATTTAGAAATTAAGCAATAAAGAAAACTAAGCATTTCTCCATGCCAGAAGTTCAGTGTTCCTGACACTTGAGGTGAGACCAAGCCCATCCTCAGTGGAATTCTCTGTGTCCATTATCCATGTCTACCCATAACTGATGGGTTAGGGTATGTATGTCAACACTAAGGGTATACAGAAACACTTTTGTTTGTAACAAATGCTATTTGTAAATAAACATTGACAATTCCTGCATTAGCTTATCGCACCATTCCTGGATGGTACCACTTCCAACAATCTCTACAAGGAAGCCCTGACAACAAAAGCTCTTCCCTTTCCTTATTTCAAGATAAGCAGAGACATGTGGCCACTTCAAATTTAGGTGAAGCATTGACCTGGGCCACTAGATTCAAACCACATAGCCATAAGTCCACAGCTGTGGGCTGCATAGATAGACACAAGCCCCAAAGATCCAGGTGATATACATGATGTACATTGTACAAATGCATGCCACCTGTGCTGCATAAACTCAGGCCACACAGATGAAAACCATTTGTAGCTCCTGCTTCTGGCCCTGGTAACAGCAGCTCTCTGCCTCTCTCATCCTTCCCTTCATCAGCTTCCCCTTATCCTGCCCCAAGAAATCAAGTTCCCGTTCTATAGTGTAGAAAGACACAGCCCTCTCCCCTAGGCCTGTTTCCAAATGCACTTCTAGCTCTTCCTTTAGTCAAGGTACCTAGTAGAACCCAAACATCACCCATGTGATGCTACAAAATGGGATGGCAGGTTATCTGGTATACTATTTTATTTTATTTTATTTTATTGTAAAGGTGATGTTCAGAGAGGTTACGGTTACATAAGTGAGGTAATGAGTACATTTCTTGTTGAACAGTGTTACCTTCTCCCTCATTTTCTCCTAATCCTCTCCCAAGTCCTCCCCCCACCCCCACCCCCGGCCAAGTTGTAAAATTCATTTCCAAAACAGTGTCTTGTGAGTATCACTGTTGCATTGGTTCACATTCTGTCCTTTGTCGCACCATTTTGTGATTTTCCCAAATCAGATAAACATATATACAAGACACAGGGTACAAAATCGAAAAGAACTCCAGAACAAAGAAATGAGGGTTTTTTTTGAGCTGGTGCAAGTGGCTCATGCCTGTAATCCTAGCTATTCAAGAGGCTGAGATCCGAGGATCACAGTTTAAAGCCAGCCAGGGCAGGAAAGTCCATGGGACTCATCTCCAATACAACATCAGAAAACCGGAAGTGGTGCTGAGGCACAAGTGGTAGAGTGCTCGCTTTGAGATGAAAAGTTCAGGGACAGCACACAGGCCCAGAGTTCAAGTCCCATGACAAAGAAAAAAAGAAAACAGAAATGAAACTTTTTAAATAAGTTTTTTTATTGTGAAAATACTGCAGAGAGAGGTTACAATCACATGAGCATGGTAATGAGTACATGAGTACAAGCATTGTGGCCTCCTCCTTTGTTTCTCCCCTACCATCTCTTCTCTCCCATCTTCACAACTGCGTCGCGCACCCTCCACAACCCCCCCACCCCGCCTAAATTGTAAAGTTCGGTTTTCCGCATAGCGTCTTGTACATTTCATTGTTGCAATGTGTCAACCTGCATCCCTATTTAAACAATTTGCTTTTTCACTTACACTCCCCAAATTATACGAACATCAAATACAGTGACAACAGGGGTATACCGTGGGGGAGGGACATATAAAGCAACAAAAAAAAATCACGTGGTACCTTATAAATAAGTTAGAAACAATAGCAAGAAAGAAAAAAAAAACATGTGTGTATTTATCTTGGGGTTCATTTGGCTTAACATCATCTTATCTCACCTTTTCTGCTTGTCTCAGATATATACTAGTTATTGAAAATAAGGGAAAACATGGGACCTATGTTTCTTTGTGCCTGGGTACTTAATATAATTTTGTCTAAGTCTTTCCATTTCCTAACAAATGGGGCAATGCCATTCTTTCTGAGGGAGGCATAGAATTCCATTTTCTTGATCAATTCAACTACGGAGGGGCATCTGGGTTGGTTCCATATCTTAGCTATGGTAAATAATGCTGCAATAAACATAGTTGTGCTGGTAGCTTTAGTATGGTATTGTTTGTGATCATTCCGGTAACTGCCAAAAAGTGAGATTGTTAGGTCATAGGGGAGCTCTATGTGGAATTTTTGAGGAACCTCCATACCAGTTTCCAAAGCGGTTGAACAAGTTTACACTCCCACCAACAATGCAGTAGGGTTCCCGTCTGTCCACATCCCCTCCAGCATCTGTTGTTATTAGAATTCTTGATTATAGCTATTCTAACTGGGGTGAGGTGGTATCTCAATGTTTTGGTTTGCATTTCTTTTATGGCTAGAGAGGTTGAGCATTTCTTCATGTGCCTATTGGCCATTCTTATTTCCTCTTCAGAGAAGTTTCTCTTTAAGTCTTTAGCCCACTTACTTATTGGGCAGTTATTTCTTTGAGGATTTGTTGTTGGGGGATTTAATTTTTTTGAGTTCCAGGTATATTTTAGATATGAGGCTCTTGTCCATTTTATTGTCTTGTGAAGATCTTCTCCCAATCCATGGGCTTTCTATTGATCTTGCTAGCTATGTCCTTGACATGCAGAAGCTCTGCAACTTCATGCGACCCCATTTGTTCAAACTTTCTTTAATTTGTTGTGTTTCTGAGACTCTATTAAAAAAATTTTGGTCTGTGCCAAGGAACCCTTGAGATTCTCCTATTCTTTCCTGTAATGTTTTCAGGAAGTCTGCTTTTATTTCGAGGTCTTTGATCCATTTGGAGTTGATTCTGGTGCAGGGTGATATATAAGGATCTAGCTTTAGTTTTCTACAAGTGATTAACCAATTTTGCCAGCACCATTTACTGAAGAGGCTGTCTTTCTTCCATTCTATTTTTTTAGCTCCCTTATCGAAGATTAGGTGGCTGTAAGTCTGTGGGTTCATTTCTGGGTTTTCAATTCTGTTCCATTGGTTCTGAGGACTCTTCTTGTGCCAGTAGCAAACTGTTTTGATTACTATGGCTTTGTAATAGAGTTTGAAATTTGGTATTGATACTCCTCCAGCATTGTTCTTTCTGTTAAGGATCATTTTTATATTCGGAGTCTTTTATTGTTCCATATGAATTTTTGGATTGCCTCTTCTATTTCCTTGAAGAATGAGGCTGGAATATTGATAGGTATCTCATTGAATTTGTAGATAGCCTTGGGAAATATTGTCATTTTCACGATGTTGATCCTTCCAATCCAGGAGCATGGGAGGTTTTTCCACTTTCTAAGTTCTGTTTTGATTTCCTTTTTCAGGTTTTAAAGTTTTCATCATAGACATCCTTCACTTCTTTGGTTAAGTTAATTCCTAGGTATTTTATTTTTTTGTGGGGCTATTACGAATGGAATTGCTTTTCTGATTTCAGCTATGCTCTTCTCATTGTTGGCATATAGAAAAGCCATTGATTTTTGAGGGTTAATTTTATACCCTGCTACTTTGCCAAAGTTTTGAATCAGCTTGAGTAATTTGGGAATGGAGTCCATGGGATTCTTTAAATACAAGATCATGTCATCTGCAAAGAGGGAGTTTTACTTCATCTTTCCCTATTTGGATCCCCTTTTTTGCATTTTTTTTATTGCTGTACCTAAGCATTCTAATACTAAATTGAAAAGAAATAGAGAGAGTGAACATCCTTGTCTCATTCCTGAGTTTAGAGGAAATGGCTTTAGTTTTTCACCATTAAGTATAATGCTGGCTGTAGGTTTGTCATATACAGCCTTTATTGTATTGAGGAATGTTCCATGGATTCCTAATTTTTCCAGAGCCTTCATCATAAAGGGGTGTTGGATTTTGTCAAATGCTTTCTCTGCATCTATTGAGATAATCATGTGGTTCTTATCCTTGCTCTTGTTGATGTGATGACTTATATTAATGGATTTGCGTATAGTAAACCAGCTTTGCATCCCTGAAATGAATCCTATTGGATCATGGTGTATGATTTTTTTTAGATGAGTTTTTGAGGCCGATTGGCCAAAATTTTGTTGAAAGTTTTGCATCAATGTCCATCAATAAAATGGGTCTATAGTTCTCTTTCTTTGATGAGTCCCTGCCTGGTTTTGGGATGAGGGTTATGATAGCTTCAAAGAAAGAGTTCGGTAGTGAACTTTCTCTTTCAATTTCATTGAAGAGCTAGAGGAGTATTGGTGTGAGTTCTGCTTTGAAGGCCTTGTAGAATTCTGTTGTAAATCCATCCAGTCTTGGGCTTTTCTTAGATAGGAGGTCTCTTATTGCTGTTTCTATTTCAGTGCTTGATATGGGCCTGTTAAATTGGCTTAACTCATCTTGGTTTAGTTTTTGCATGTCGATATTTGCTAGGAAATCGTCCATTTCTTCCAGGTTCTCAAACTTATTAGCATAAAGGTTTGAGAAGTATTCCCTTATAATGTTCTGGATCTTGGTTGTTTCTGTGTTGATGCTTCCATTCTCATCTCTGAGTTTGTCTATTTAGGTGTATTCTCTTCTTTTTCTGATAAGATTTGCTAAGGGTCTGTCAATTTTGTTAGTTTTTTTCCAAGAACCAACTCTTTGTTTTGTTGATTCTTTCTATTTTTTTTAATTCTAATTCATTTAATTCTGATTTAATTTTAATTATTTCTTTCAATCTACTGGATTGGGGTTTATCTTGCTGCTCTTTTTCTTTTTTTTTTCTTTTTTTTGGGAGGGTCCAGTCGTGGGGCCTGAACTCTGGGCCTGGGCTCTGTCCCTCAGCTCTTCAGCTCAAGGCTAGCGCTCTATCCCTTGAGCCACAGCATTACTTCCGGCTTTTTTCTTTTTGCTTATGTGGTGCTGAGGAATCGAACCCAGGGCCTCATGCATGCAAGGCAAGCACTCTACCACTGAGCCACTTTCCCAGCCCCCTTGCAGCTCTTTTTCAAGGAGATTCAGATGTCTCATTAAATTTGTTGATGTAGGAACTCAGAGCTATAAACTTGCCTCTGAGTACTGCCTTTGCTGTGTCCCAGAGGAGCTGGTAATTAGTGTGTTCATTTTTGTTGAAATTGTGAACATTTGAATATCCTTTCTATTCTCTTCCATGACCCACTGGTGAGTCAACAGTATGTTGTTCAGCCTCCATATGTTACAGGGCTTTCTTTGGTGGCTTTTGGTGTTGAGTTCTAATTTTGTGTCCTGGTGGTCTGAGAGAATGAAGGGCATCACTTCAATGTTTCTGAATTTGGACAAGTTTGCTTTGTGGCCTAAAATGTGGTCTATTTTAGAAAATGTTCCATGTGCTGCTGAGAAAAATGTGTATTCTGATGTTGCTGGGTGAAATATTCGGTAGATGTCTGTTAAATCTAGTTTATGCAGTTGTTTAGATCTGCGGTTTCTCTGTTGAGTTTTTGCCGAGTTGATCTATCTAGTGGGGATAGTGGTGTGTTAAAATCCCCAACAATTAATGTCTTTGTATCTATGTGGGATTTGAGGGAAAGTAGTGTTTCTTGGATTTGATTGTTTGGTGAATATTTAGAATTGTAATATCTTTCTGAAGGAAAGATCCCTTAATCAATATGTAGTGACCTTCTTTATCTTTTCTGACTAATTAAATTTGAAATCTATTTTATCTGATATTAGGATTGCAACTCCCACCTGTTTATGGGGACTGTTTGCGTGGTAGATTTTATTCCAGCCTTTCACTTTCAAGATACATTTGTTTTTTTGGGCAACGTGTGACTCTTGAAGGCAGCAGATAGAAGGATCTTGATTTTTAATCCAGCTAGACAATCTATGTCGCTTAATTGGAGAGTTAAGTCCATTAATGTTGAGAGTTAGGACTGAGAGGTGTTTGGTAGTCCTGCCATGTTATCCACCTTCTTTGGGGCTGCGACAGCTGGGTTCTTCATATAGTTCTTGGATTCTCAGTTTGGGTACAGTTTCTTGGCCTTTATTGTGGTCTTGTTGGTTTTCTATGTGTAGGACATCTTTAAGTATCTTTTGTAGGGCTAGTTTGGTGGAAACATATTGTTTCAGTTTTTCTTTGCTATGGAAGGTTTTTATTTGACCTTCTGTTATAAAGGAGAGTTTAGCTGGGTACGGTATTCTTGGTTGATAGTTGTTTGTCTTTAGGGCATGGTATATATCATTCCATGTTCTTTTTGCTTTAATTGTCTCTGCTGAGAAATATGAGGTTATTCTAATCGGTTTCCTCTTATAGATGATTGATCTTTTCTTCTTGAAAGCTTTACGGATCCTTTCCTTGGTCTGAATTGATCCTATGTGGAAGATAATGTGACAGTGGGATGTCCTGTTCTGGTCTGGTCTATTTGGGGTTCTAAAAGCTTCTTGTATCTGAATAGGCCTATCTTTTTGCATGTTTGGGAAGTTCTCTGCTAGGATCCTGTTAAAGAAATTTTCTAGACTGTTAACTTCTGTCTCTAGGTGCTCCTCTATACCCATTATCCTCAGATTAGGCCTTCTGATGGTGTCTTCCAAATGTTGAATAGATCTATCATATTTCTTGGATTTGTCTTGGATAGTTGTATGTTCTTTCTCTATAATATCTAGGCTGTCTTCAATCCCCGAGATTTGATCTTCTACTGTCAAGACTTTCTACTTTGTTTTTTATTTCCTTTCCTTCGAATTGGTCAGCTTTGATGGCTTCAAATTCTTTGTTGGAGCTTTGTTTTAGATCTTGTATGAACTTCTTTACTTCCTTAATTTGGTGTTCAGTGTTTATTCTCAAATCACTTAGTTGATTAGTTATGGTTTCCTTGTACTCCCCTGTGTCTATAACTAATCTCTTGGTGAAGTTTCTAGTCTGCTTGTGGTGTTTGATTTTCTTGTGGCTTAATTGGTTTCTTAAATCAGTTTGTTTGAGCAGGCAGACAGCTCTGCCTTACCCAGGACTTTGTGATCTTCCTCCCAGGCTAATTCAGTGGGAGGGAGTTCTGCTTTGAGTATCACAAAAGAAGGAGATGGCTGTCTCCTCTAGTTTGGAGATGCTGTGATGAGGCTTGGTTCTGGGTAGGGTTGAGGCCTTTCAGCAAACAGTAGCTTTTCACTGAGAAGCTAGCTCCTGAGACACTTGCAGAGCCCAGCCTGGAGCCATTCTCAGGGTTTATGTTTACTGAGTTTCAACTGTTTGTCTAGGCTGCCATAGGGAGGGGCAGCCTCTGGCTCTGTTTACCCAGTGAAGAAAGTCACTCCTCCGTCAGGGTTCTACTCACACCAAATTCTCAGTTCCTGGGCCATCCCTGGTCTGCGATCAGCAGGATAAAGATTTCTGCTCCTTGTCAGTTCTTGCTGGTAGTGAGTAGAATCCGCTCACATGCCATATCTGGTGCCTTTGTCCCGGACTTTCTCTGTTGGTATGGTGGCCGTGGCTGCTGCCCCATCCTCCACAGCCACGGCTACCAGCAACTGCTCGGATCTGTCTCCTTGACCAAGCTACCTGGATTTTCCCTCTCTGGCCACTTGGTGTGATTTTCTAGCCTAAAATTGTTCACTGGAACACTAAAACTGCTTTCTATGTGAGAGCTTGTTTAGCCTCCAACTTCTCCTCCACCATCTTCCTCCAGTCTCATGAGGGGTTTTTTAATGTACTATGTGAAGTTATTGACTCCAAGATATGGAAACAAGAGGGGTTTTTTTTATGTACTGTGTAAAGTTATTTCTGATATATTCTTTAATGGTAGGATTAACCCTTCTTGAGAAGCAGTTGAGATTTTAAGTAATTTGCTACTTTCTTCAGAGGATGGGCACATACTTGAGTTGAGAAGGCATGCAATTGTAGGAGTTATTTCCTTGATTAAAACTTGAAGTTCTGCTGGTGTCTTTCTTGGGGGAGGCAGGGGAGGTCCAGTCGTGGACCTGAACTCTGGGCATGGGCACTGTCCCTCAGCTCTTCAGCTCAAGGCTAGCGCTTTACCACTTGAGCCACTGTGACACTTCCGGCTTTTTTTTTCTGCTTATGTGGTGCTGAGGAATCAAACCTAGGGCCTCATGCATGCAAGGCAAGCGCTCTACCACTGAGCCACCTTCCCAGCCCTGCTGGTGTCTTTTAATCATCTTTTTTTTCCTGATTCTTATGTAACCAACTGAGGAAAAAATAATATGAAGTTCTGATTTTGCTTCCCAAAGTTTGAGCCTCAATTGCTATCTAGTTTCCACTTATGTCTCTTAAGTACTTTTGAAATTTAAGTTTCATAAAATCAAACATTTTTCCAGTGTAAGAAAACTTCAGGCTTGCATTGAATACAGTCTTCTTTTACACAAGTAGAAACTATGGCTATGTCCCTTTAATTTTCAGCTGTCTTCTTTGTTCACTGTTAAATGTGAAATTCCAAATTGCATGTATAAGACAATAAAACAGGAATTAGGAGAAGGGTAAAATATCACCTTGAAATACAAAGAACCTAGACTGTAGTTTTTTAAGGTTACTCTTTAACAAAATCCTAGCAAGACTTGGCCAATATTTGAATGTAGATAAACACTTCACATTATCTTCACAACCAGAAGGGTAAGGGTTCTGGCCCTACAGTCCCCACCTTTAATGAAAGAGGAATTTTAAATGGTCAAAGGGTATCAAAATAGCCACTAGATGTCTCCATGGAGGTCATTTCCTCCTAGCACATGCTCCTGCTATTGCCCCAACCATCACATCCCCTCTGAAGATGCAGTATAGAGACAAGATACCTGTGTGCTTCATTTTTCCCATAGCCCTTTCCCCCCATAGAAACAGATAGCACCTCCCTGTCTTTCTGCCTGTGCTGGTACAGAAGTCAGAGCATTGGAGAAACTGCTAACCTTGCTCAGGTCCCCCCCACACACACCCACTACACACACACCTTGCATGCTCCACCACACTGTAATTTCCATACAGAAGTGATATGATTTCTGATGTCACGGTGAGTGAAAGAAACATGTAGTGTATCCTTGCTGTTATGTAAAGGTACACAGGCACTAATGAATAAATCACAAATTTCATACATAAATACCATATTGGTAGAAAACTCCATTATAATGACAATCTGGTTTCTACTTTAGCACATGAGATAAGACTGTCTTTGAACCATTGTGTTTAACAGGCAAATACAATTAAACAATCCTCCACCAGAATTTTCTAATCATCCTCAATTGGTTTTATTTGGGCAGGGGTAGGGGGTGGGGGGTTATTATGTGTGTGTGCAGGAAGGGGATCTGTTTTTGTTTCTTTAGCTTGTGAGTTTTTTGTTTGTTTTGTACCAGTACTGGGGCTTAAACTCTGACCTCATACTCTTGCTTGGCTTTTTCACTCAAAGCTGTCACTCTATCACTTGAGCCATATTTCCACTTCTGGTTTTTTGCTGGGTAGCTGGAGAAAAGAGTCCCATGGGGTTACTTCAGCTTTACACCATCATCCTCAAATCTCATCATCCTGAATAGTTAGAATTACAGACGTGAAGCTCTGGTGCATGGCTCCCCACCTTCGATTCTGATCCTCCTAGGAGCTCAATTTTCCTCAAGTTCTTCCCCCCCATGTGCAGGCTGCTTGCTTCCTCGTGATTCCTTATTGCTTTTCCTGGCCCCTAGGCCTAGGTACTGGCTTCCAGTTATCAACTATTGACTCTCCCAGTGCTAGATTGCTCCCCTTTCTTAACCATGCTCTTTCCTTTGATCCCATTGTGACTCCTCACAAAATACTCGCAAACACAAACTCTCCTCAGTTGATCCCAAATTTTATAGATTAAATATTTACTTTACCCACTTCATCTCCCCAACATTCTTCCACAGAAAAAAGTTAGCTGTTAAACACACATATATAGATCACTCCCTTCTCCCCCATGGTGCAGTCAGCTGTGTTCATGGGCATTTGGGGCTGATTTTCTCAGCATAGAGTAAATTGGTTAAAATACAAGGTCCCCTACAGAATGAAGGAGTTATGTCTCTATAGTTACAGCCACTTAAAGAGAGGCCTGGATCTACTGGGGAAATCAAGCTGTCCTATACCGCTTTTGTGGACATGCGGGAGGGACAGTACTGGTGCTTGAATTCAGGGTTTTGGTGTTGTCCCTTAGCTTTTTTGCTCAAAACTGGCGCTCTACCACTTGAGCCCCACAGAACCACTTCTGGATTTTTCGTGAGAATCTCATTGACTTTCCTGCACAGGCTGGCTTCAAACCTCAGTTCTCAGATCTCAACCTTCTAATAGCTAAGATTACAAGTGTGAGTCACTGGTTTCCTACAATATTTTTGTCATTTGGCCTCATACTGAAAATATAAACTAATGAAAATAACTGATTAAGTTCTCAGGTGTGTCCAGGACTAGCTTCGGAGAGAATTCAATTCAAAACATCATTACAACCACTCACAGAAGCTCTGATTCTGTCTCTTCTCATCCTTTTTTCTCCTTTGTGGCTTACTTCAGCCTTCTCATGTTTTAATAAGTTTTCCCAAAGAAAGCTAAAAATGGTTGACTCATTCTTTGATGGTCCAGATTTCCCATGTTTTGCATTCCCAGTTGTGGCTGATTTGTTAAAAAAAAAAATTGCACACTGCTTCATGGTTTATAGATGTTTCTACTTTCTCACATATTTCAAACTTAGAAAGACATCAGCGAGACACACTGTGAACCTCTTAACCTGTTAAACTCTTAACCTCCATTGAACCTGCCCTTTGGGCTAAGAGCAAAAGAAGTGGCTAGTTTGGATACATTAGATTCAGATGGCAGTTCTGCACTTCAATGCAGTCCTTATCCCGACCTTGTGAGCTAGCAGCACAACAATGTACATGCTCTGGAAACAAGCATTGTTTTATTTGTTAAATTTCAATCACTGTTATGGACAACTGGCCATTTGTCCTCAGTGTTGACCTAAAAAATGTGATTGATTACTTGTTAATGGTGGGGAGGTAGGAACGAATGGACACTGCACTGCTCTGGGGCATCTTTTTTAAGTCTAGATGCTAGTGTATATAGCAGATTCCATATTAGTTACATGATTCATTACAATCATTAACCAGGAAAAGCTGCCCAAAGGAATTAAATAATCTTAGAGTGTTTCTCCCTTTAGGTGTTCATAGTACAAGACAGACAAAATCAAAAGAACACAGACTAGAATTATTAAATTAAAATGTGTACAGAAAGGCCAAGCCCAAATATTTCACATATTTCATTACTATTATAATCCCTCAACATTTTACTTATGACACAGTTATAATAAATACCAGTAGAGGTAAGTATGAATGGATGCACAAATGATTGAAACTGAGGAAGAAGAATTGAACTCAACAAAGCACTGTATTATGGGGACAGGGAAAAAAAAGATAGAGGTGCTGAGTAAAAACAGTCTTTGTTGGCAGAGAGTGCCACTGAGAGATAAGAGAAAAGTTGAGTGAGATCATCCTCCCTAAGATTATCTGAGCAGGTACCCAAACCACACATATATGCTGGTGACACTATTTGTTTGTACAAGTCTCATAAAGCTGTTGTGTGTCATTCTGTCTCCAAATGGATTTATCTAGAGAATTAAAGAATATCCATCATTTTATCTACACAACTCTATTTCAATATTGAGTGAATTTGCTCTTATCCCCACTACTACCCTATGAGTCCCCTTGAATCTGACTCTTCTCACACAGTGCCCATGTGTAGGCTCATCTCTGCTCTGTTCCACCCGGGTCTTCAACCCCTTGTGATGTTTTCCCTCTTCTCCCAACGCTTGCTCCTCTGCTGCCTACAAGTGCTTTGGAGGCAGTCAATGTTCTACTCCAACTAATTTGTCCCAGGAGAATTCACCTCCCATACACTGTCTTATTATTCCCCTCTGAAAGCATAGGGATGAAATTGAAGGAAGGTTAGAAGTACAGAGTCAAGCCAAGTGCCTATAATATAATCTTAGCTATTCAGGAGGCTGAGATCTGGAGAATCATGATTCTGACCCAGCCCAGAGTTTTCAAGAAACTCTATCTCTAATTAATCATCAAAAAGTCAGGCTGGAGGCATGATTCAAATGGTAGAATGCCAGCCATAAACACCAGCTAAAAGAGTGAGAAGCCCTGTGTTCAAACCCTAGTAGCAGCATGCCTACACAAATGCACACACACAAACACACACACACACACACACACACACACAGAGGAAGTATTAATATTCTGTGTCCTGACATTAGAAGATAGAAAGTAATGTAATAAACTATTGCTATTAAACACAAACCCCTACTTTAATAGTTCCACTTCATCCTTAGTATTAAACATACCAAAATCAAGTACAGTATTTACTATAAAAAAGTGTGTGTGTGTGTGTGTGTGTGTGTGTGTGTGTGTGTGTGTCTTTTGGGAGCCACATTCCTCAGATATGCAACATGAACTTTTCCTATGTCTAAATTCAGGGCTCATGACTCCTCCACAAAATGATAGAACATTTAAATTTGCTAATTCAAACTAGCTTGGCTTCAAAATCAAGCTCTACTGCCTTAATACACAACCTTTAATCACTTCAAAACCTCACTAACTCAATTGAGTTTCCCATCTGCCCAACAGCATTTGGATTAGAAACAGTTCCAGACCTGGAGAGCAGGAGACTGGTAGAGTGCTGTGCACCCAGGGAGTCCCATGGCTTTGCTGAGGATTGCCTCCTTCCAGCTATGGTGACTGTGATGCCAACAGAGGCTGGAAAAGATCATCAGGGACCAAAGATCAATGCAAGTGGCAATGAGTCGTTTATTGACGAGCTCGAGCACGGACCCCTTGGTGCACTGATTTTCGAGTGCAGAGAGAGGCCCCCAGCACAGGGTTATAGCACTTTTTATATGTTCTTTGGTAGGGGTAAGGCCTCAGTATGTATTGGCAACAAATCAATACACCACGCGAGAAATTTAAATCATAATTCTAGCAGATGATTGGCGCGCAATACAAAGCAGGAAAAGGTCTGGGGCTGATAATTGGTGGGGCTAGCGGACTGAACCAAATGGCCACTATCTCTGATCACGGCCTGGGGGAAGTGGTTACCCAATAGCCACAATCTCCGATCCCAGGCCTGGGTGGGAGGGTTGCCAAATGGCCACTATCTCTGATCCCAGGCTCCGGTGGTCTGGAATGTGTTAACTTCAGGTCCAGATCAGGAGTGTCTGGTGGTCTGGAATGTGTTACCTTCAGCTCCAGATCCGGGAGTGTCTGGGGCTCGAGGGCGGGTAGACAAAATGGCAAATACAGGTCTAGCTGGCTTATATATATATATATATATATATATATATATATATATATATATATATATATATATATATATATATATATATATATATCAGGCTTCTCAGGCTGTCACTGTTTAGTATTCCCCAAGGTTCCAATGTGGATCACCAGCACAGTTCCTCCTAATCTTGACTGCCCACAGTTGCCTTCACAAACAAGACAGGAAACCCAAGGAGCCCAAGGCTAGCAAAGATTCTGCCTCTTATTCACCCTCTACCAACATTACCTTTCCTTCTCCTACAGATTCACCCTTTCCTTGGGCTGCATAGCACAGCTTGAGACAAGAATCACTTCTGCTTGAGTATCCCAGGAACTCTTGGAAGTTTCCACATCCTCACTTCCAATAATGAGAGTTAGATCTCAAGGAGACAGGTCCTCTCTCACTAGCAGCTCCCACCCAGTTCAGGAAAATGGTTTCCAGAGTATCCTACATGTTTTTTGATTGGTTCTGGAGTGAATTGTGTCCCCTTGATAATCAAAACCAAGATGATAGGGGATAGAGGTATGACTCAGGTAATAGAGCACTAACCAGTAGGTGAAAGCAAGCATCAGATACCGAGTTTTGGTCCCAGTCTCAGATCAAAAAAGAAAATCTAAGATGATAGAATTATTATATATGTATATGTATGTGTGTCTGCTCTTTAGCTGAGAAAATTATGACTTTCACACTTTGTAACTCACATTTTTTTCAGGATTTTGGGGTGTGTGTGTGTGTGTGAGAGAGAGAGAGAGAGAGAGAGAGAGAGCTGGTCTGGGGCTTGAAACCAAGGCCCAGGCACTGACCCTGAGCTTTTGCACTCAAGGCTGTCAACCTGCTATCTGAACCACAGCTCTACTTCCCAAGCTCTGTAATACAAAAGCAAAGAATTTGATTCTTCTACAAAAGATATTTTTGTGCTCAACAGCCAGCCTCTCAGTAATATAGTCCAAATTTGTACATTTACTGGCTGAATAAAAAAAGGAATACTACAAAAATTAATTTGGGGATGTATCATAAAACCAGAGGCATATATAAACAAGAATTATAAACATAAAACCATAGGAATTTAAAATAATGAAACATTTTAATACAATATGAACTATTGAAATTTTGAAAATGGTATAATATCAGAGAGTTAGCTGTTTCTCACTGTAAAAAAAAAAAAAAGAAACTGCTAGAAGAGAATGAAAATTTCAAAACTTGCATAATAGTGAATAGAGGTTGGTGGCTCATACCTATAATCCCAGTACCTATGTTCGTTGCTCTGTAATCAAGATTTGCAGAGATATCTATGTGATCATAAAGGACTGTCCCAGAAAGCCTGGTTTCAGATGTAGAAACACTTCATGTGAAGAATTGCATTGATAATACTAAAGTAATCAAAACAATGTTTTTAATGAGAAGAAAAATGAGGTAGCAGTGGCTAGTACATGACTGTAACTCTAGCTACTCAGGAGGCTGGGATCTGAGGATTGAGGTTCAAAGGCAGCCCAGGCAGAAAAGCCCATGAAACACTTATCTCTGATTAGCCACTAAAAATTCAGAAATGGAATGATGGCTCTTTTTGGTAGACATAGCTACACGTAGTATCTTCTCTAAGGCCCTTATAGTGTTGTCATGTTCAGGCTTCTTACAAGGTTTGCTCTCAAAATCTGAACATAGAATGGAGATTTTATTGTTTGATTCTAAAAAGGCTTCACAAAATTATTTCTATCTACGTATGTGTTAAAGGTTTTAGTAACTACCAAAAAGCCAGAAGTGGAGCTATGTTTATCAGGTCTATTGTGTGCTAGCCTTAAGAACAACAGCTCAGGGACAGAACTTAGGCCGAGTTCAAGCCCCAGGACAGGCAAATACACAAACACACACACACACACACACACACACACACACACACACACATACACACACACACACACACATAATGGCTGGGTGCCAAGGGGTCACACCTATAATCTTAGCTGCTCAGGTTGAGATGTGAAGGATCTCATTTCAAAGCCAGCAGGGCAGAAAAGTTGATTAGAGTTCATCTCCAAAATAACCAGCAAAGACCAGAGCTGGAAGTATGGCTTAAGTGATAAAATGCCAGCCATGAGCAAAAAAGCTGAGCAAGCTTCAAGTCCTAACTTCAAACTCAGAAACTAGGAAGGAAGGAAGGAAGGAAGGAAAGAAGGAAGGAAGGAAGGAAAGAAGGAAGGAAGGAAGGAAAGAAGGAAGGAAGGAAGGAAGGAAGGAAGGAAGGAAGGAAGGAAGGAAGGAAGGAAGGAAGGAAGGGAAAGATAGGGGTTAGAGGGATCAAGAAAATGTGGTATATATACACAATGGAATTCTATGCCTCCATCAGAAAGAATGACATTGCCCCATTTATATTAAGTGAAGTAAGCCAGCCCAAAGAAACATAGGCCCCATGGTTTCCCTTATTTGCAATAACTAGTATATGTCTGAGACAAGCAAAAAAGGTCAGATAAGTTGATGTTAGGTGAAATAAACCCCAAGGTAAGTATTCAAATGTTTTTTTTCTTTCATGCGATTGTTTCTAACATATTCATAAGATGATTTCTTTGTTGTTGCTTTGTATGTCCCTCCCCCACGATATAACCCCTGCTTTCACTGTATTTGATGTTGGTATAATTTGTGGAGATGTACAATGAGATGTACAAATCATTATGTCGAAAAACGAACTTTACAACTTTGGTGGGGGGTGTATATAGGGGTGCAGGTGGCAGTGGGAGATGGGAAGGGATAGAAAGGGGAAACAAATAAGGAGGCAACAATGCGTGATAAGAAATATACTCAATATCTTGCCCATGTAATTGTAACTCTTCTGTACGGTATTTTCACAATTAAAAAAAAAAGTCATAATGCCAGAAAGAAAGAAAGGAAGAAAGATAAGGGTTAGAGGCATGACTCATGTCATGGAGCACCAACCAATGAGTGAAAGAGGCATTAGAGACAAAGAGAGAGACAAAGAGAACAAAAGGAGAAAGAGAGGAAGGGAAGAAGGAAGGGAAGAAGGAAGGAAGGAAGGAAGGAGGGAGGGAGGGAAGGAGAGAGGGAGGGAGGGAGGGAATGAGGGAAGGAGGGAAGGAGAGAGGGAGGGAGAAAGGGAGGGAGGGAAAACCTTCATAAACATTTTCTCTTTCCCTAAAACCTATAACACATATGTAGAAAAAATCATTTTGTGAATCTTTGTTGTAATAAAAAGTAAATTCTCGGTTCCACGTTCAGAGTCTGAAAGAAAAATCTTTCAGGAAGGCTGGACACTGTACTGAAGATGCTGTAAAAGTCAAGGCACTGATCAAATCAACTAGTTCATCAGCTTTTATATTGTTATCCTAGGGTGTATGACAGTTTTAATGTATTTAATACCTGATAAAGGCCTGTAGAGCACACAAAATCAATGTGGAATACAATACAGAGATTTTGTTAAACCCGACAATAAAAAAACTGGTTTTTCTGACATTGCACTCCAAAAGAACTCATTCTCAAGAATCTCATTCCCAGGGATCTTTCAATCTACCTTGCACTTCACACATTATCTATTTTGCATGTATTATTTATCATTTTCTAACTTGCTCTTTGCTTAGCTGTGTAAAGCTTGCGGACACAGTTTGAAAATACAATGATAGATGAAGCATACCAGAAACCATTAACAAAGGCTTAGTCAGTAATGGATAGTAGATAGGCCTAATGGTTCTGTACCACCATTTGAGTAAAATGGAAAGTGCTATCCACAAGTACACTCTTTAAGCAACAAGAAACTTTGCAACATAAAGATGCTAGTAAGAAAGAAGTATTTCATTTTAACACCAAGAAACATACCACAAATAATTTTAAAAATTGTGTTTATAAGGCCAAAGCTTAATATCTACCAGAAAACAATTCTTTCTTCTTTACTCTATTTGCATTTTAACTAACGATACTACTTATATTGGGTTTTGTGCATAGTTGCACATGTCCTAGGTTTGTAGTATGAGGGTATGTCAACAGCAAGGCTGGATTGTGCTGAGAGTTGACATTGAAACTGTGTCAGAGAGTTCCTCACTCCCCAGGCACATTTTTGGTTTCTAAAAAAAAATTGGCTGGGTCAGTGGCTCATGCTTGTAATCCTAGCTACTTAGGAGGCTGAGATCTGAGAACCATTCAAAGTCAGCCCAGACAGGAAAGTCTGTGAGACTCTTATCTCCAATTAAGTACCCAAAAAAAGTTGGAAGTGGAGCTGTGGTTCTGCGGTAAAGTGGTAACCTTGAGCACTTGAGCACTTGAGCACTGGAGCCTTGAGCCTTGGGTACAGGGACAGCACACATGTCAAAGTTCAAACCTCCGGACCAGTACTGCCCCCCCCCCAAATGGAGAATATAAACTGCTCCCCTGCTATTCAACCCTGCAACCTGAGTTAGCAACCACCTCCCTTCACAGACAAAGAAGAAAGGAACCAAGCTAGCCAGCAGGAATGGCCCATTCAAGAGGCTAATATCTGAAGATCATAGTTCTAATCCAACCCAGTCAGGAAAGTTCATGAGACTTTTATCACAATTAACCACAAAAAAATCTGCAAGTGGAGTTGTAGCTCAAGTTATAGGAACAGTGCCCAGGCCCTGGGACGAAGCTCCAATACTAGCATCAAAAGAAAAAAAAATTTGAATATTACTAGATGGGTTGTAGTAGAACTTTTAAACAAGTATATTTTCATTGTCTGATTTCTTTTTTTGTTAATATCCCTTCAGGCTGACAAGAGGTAGGAGTAGAAGCAGAGAGTCCAAGTAGGGTGAAAGCAATTCAGAAGCGATGATGGACCTCACTCTGAGAAAAGAAGCAGAAATGAGGAGTTGACCACCTGGGATAGTTGACCACTTGATATAGCTTGTGCAGCACTGCTAGAAGGCTGTAGGTGGGAAGTTAGGAACTATGAGAGGATCATCTCCCACTAAAAGATGAAAGGCTACAAAATTAATTCTAAAAAGAGTAAGCCAAAAGAATTCTTTTCTTTTGCTGGTCCTGAAGTTTGAACTGGGCCCTGTCCCCAAACTCCTTTTGCACAAGAAAAGCACTGTAACATTTAAGCCACAGTGCCACTTCCAGCTTTTTCTGTGATTTAATTGGAGATAAGAGTCTCACAGATTTTCCTGCCCAGCCAGGCTGGCTTTGAAGTGCAATCCTCAGATCTCAATCTCCTAAGTAACACTGGGCTCTAAAGGAATTTTTATAAGAAATTGTAGGGAAAGAATCATATAAGCTATGTTTCTTTGCTTAAGAATTCAATCATAAAGGAATAGCACCTCCTCTTTCTTAGCAGAAATGTACATCTAAACCTACTGATGTAAAAACAGAGCACAAAATGGAAAAAATGAACCCCTCCCCTGCTATTCAACCCTGCAACCTGAGTTACCACTATCTCCCTTCACAGACTTCACTTTCTCTTTTTCTTTTTCTTTTTCTTTTTTCTCTTTTTGTTGGTCATGAGGCCTGAACTCTGGGCCTGGGCACTGCCACTCAGCTCTTCAGCTCAAAGATAGCACTCTACCACTTGAGCCACAGTACCACTTCCAGATTTTTCTGCTTATGTAGTGCTGAGAAATCAAACCCAGGGTCTCATGCATGTGAATCAAGCACTCTACCACTGAGCTAACTTCCCAGACCACAGGCTTTTCTCTTAATTTGAAATGGCAGCCTGGACAGAAGCAAAGTCTAACAGCCAGCAACACAAACTAGGATGCGGTGATGTTCAGTAAGGGATAATCGGGAAAGGTGTGGATGTGTTCAACAAAAATGGAAAAAAGAGCATCAACTAGTTAATTTGTAAGAAAAGAAAAAGTATGAGAGAGGTCAGGGAACACCTAGCACCTGTCAGTATTTAGCTCCTGGTGTTTTCAACCTCATGGATTGGTGATTGGTGGAATGACACAAACTCTGTGAAATATATTTTAATGCACTTGATAGTTACAATAGAACTAATCTGTAAGTTAAGGGCAATGAACTTAAAAAGAAGTGTTATTCACAATTATTCTCTGACTTCACTGAATGACTATTGTGAGGAGTCCTCTCACACATTCATTTTATCTGAATGAAGAGTTACTAATCCCCATGATCCAGAAGAAATTGAGACTTTTAAAAAAAACTGTACCAAGCCTACAATAGCAGGCCTGGGAACTTCTCAGAGTAACCTTTCTACCTATACAACTGCACTGGGCCTGTGCCAATAGCCTGTGGTTATAGGTGTATGTAGTGTACATTGTCATGTTCTTGTCTGAGGCTCTGGTAATTCCAAGAACTGTTAAAAGTAGTAAAACACAGTATCCAGATTTAAATAGGCTTTTCTGATTTTATTGAATAATAAGTAGCTCTATGGAAAAGTTGTGAAATAAAACCCTTGGTAGGTGTCATTAACAAAACTACCAGGAGAATTTTACAAAGGATTCTGGGGATGTGGCTCTAGTAGTAAAGCAACTACTTAGCAAGTAGAAGCCCAGAGTTCAAACCCCAGTACCTCTCCAAAGGAAGCAGCAGTTGCAAACTACAATAGGCCCAATTGTCACTGCTCTGACTGTCCTACCGGTGTTAAGATTTGTGCTTATTCCCAAATAAGTGAGGTCTCCTCATGTACCATGTCCATGGAAGCTTTGTCCAACTCTTGGCCTTTATGTGTCTTTAGCCCTGTGGTTAAAGATTTTTCAAAATTATAGGTTCCAAGTCACAAACACACAGGTCCTTCAAATCACTCTGTATGCTTTATTCTTAAAATCCTTAGAAACCTTAAAGAAACCTTACAGCCTATAACACTCATACAATTTCCAGGTAATTTCACACTTACTCAAAAACTGTGGATATAATTCCAAATGCCAGGCAGAAGGAAAGCAAAGATTCTCCAAATATGAATATTTAAATCTGGAGAGTTTCTAAGCCATTTTCAGCTACAAGTTAAAAGATTAAAAAATACTTCTCAAACTTATTTTTAGGTTTATTACAAAACTAATTCAATGATTACCTAGAAGCCTGACATGTGATCTCCCCCACTGCTAACATTTTCCCAAGTTTATAGCTCTTCTCACACTATGAATTCTTTTCTAGTTATTTTCTCTCCTTTGAACAATTAACACGTGCTTTAGCTTAAAAGTGATTGACAGGAATGTAAAACAGGCCCTTTGTGGGGGTGGGGGTACCCATGGGAGCAGACAGAGAACATAGAAGGTGAAAAGAGAGTGAAGAAGGGTGAATATGGTCAAAATACACTTGTGAAAATGAAGTGATGAAGTGTTGAAATTGGTCTGAGAAAGTGAGAGAAGAGATGCAGGAGATTGACAGAGACGGTAAGTCTGATCAAGGTACATCTATTCATATATGGACATGTCAAAATGAAACCCCCTTGTCCAATAAATTGATGCTAATTAAAACATCTTTTAATTACATTTTCTTTTTTTCTTTTTTTTTTAATTTTATTTTATTTTATTTGAGAACGTACTGTACAGAGGGGTTACAATTACATGGGCAGGATAATGCATACATTTCTTACCAAGCATCTTTTTTTTTATTTTTATTTTTTGTCACTTGTGGGGCCTGACCTCTGGGCCTGGGTACTGTCCTCAGCTCTTCAGCTCAAGGCTAGCACTCTACCACTTGAGCCACAGCACCACTTCCAGCTTTTTCTGCTTATGTGGTACTGAGGAATTGAACCCAGGGCCTCATGCATGCAAGGCAAGCACTTTACCACTGAGCCACCTTCCAATCCCTAATTATATTTTCTTATCCACCATACAATTACCAAATGCAAACAATTTAACCTTGATGAAATAATCCTATCTAGCAAAGAAGAGTAGTTCATGCTTGTAATTCCAGCATTCAGGAGACTGAAGCAAAAAAATCATGTGTTCAAAACAATATAAGTGTGCATATATATATATATATATATATGTGTGTGTACATAATATATGTAATCCATTGTAAAGTCATATTCACATAATATATATAATCTATTGTAAAACCATCTTCACGTAATATGTATAATCTATTGTAAAGTCATCTTCATATTTTACTAACTGTCCCAATTCCAGATCACATAGAGCTTTCAGCAGCCTCAGTGAAGCTGTCTCCTTTAATCAGGAGACAGTCACTTTGTGAGATTTGTAAAATGGGGACCACTTGTTATAAAAAATAGAATGTGCTTCAATCTTGGTTTGTCTAAGCTAAGCAACTTTATATATCTAAAAATATACCTATTGCAAAAATTGCCATAGAATTGGACAAAAGGCAGGCTGCATGTTGAGATTGGGATCCGATCTTCTGTGACAGCATCTCCTCACATTTGCATCAATTTTTATTTAAAATTATGACTCACTGGTCTTCCTGTTTCCATGTGTCTTCTGTTCTAATTGTTCTGAGCCAGTCTTCAAACAAAAACCTTGTAATTGTCTGTCCTAATTTTCAAAGTCATTGCTTTCTTTTCTTTTCTTTTCTTTTTCTTTTCATTTTTGAGGAAGGGCCTCACTGTGAAGTTCAGCTTGGCTTTGAACTTGCGATGCTCCTGTCTCTCTTTCCCACGTGGCAGGATTATAGGCATGCACAAGCAAATCTGGCTCAATAATTTCTAAACCCTTACTACTAGTCCGCAGCCCTTGCCTTGCCTTTGCAATCATTTCCAGGGTTCCTGTATCTAGACATATAGTTCTTTTACTCTTCTCCTGGGTAGAGTCCTCATTGTTATTTTCATCTGTCTCTTCAGATGCATCCTAGATGCTGCAAGGAAAAAGATCAAGGAACAGTGGCTTCAACAAACACAATTTTTATTTCAATCAGGCAAATGGCTCAAGCCTAGATTCCTAGCTACTTGAAAGGCAGAGAACAGGGGATCACAGTTCAAGGCTAGACCAGACATATAAGTTTGAAAGACTCCATCTCCACCAATGGCTGGGTGCAATGATGCATGTATGTTTTCCCAGCTACAAATGAAACATGATGGTTGGGACATTAATGGAAATGTCTGATGGCGCTGAGCCAGCTCTTTAGGCAAGCCAAGATGTTTCTCTGCTCTTCTATTCTTCCCACACCACCATCTTCCACACCTTCTGTGTGTTTCCTATAGGAAATTATTCCACACATCATGTCCAGCTTCAAAGCAGGAAGAAGGGAAAGAATGACACAGAGCTAAATCCTCTGCCTGTTTCCTTTTGTCAGCAAGGAATAGTTTTTCCAGACCCCCATGGAGAAGAAGGAAGGGTGGAAGGAAGAGAAAGAGAAAGAGGGAAGGAAGATGGAAGAAGAGAATGGGAAGGCAGAAATGGAGAAAGGAAGGAGGAGAAATGAAGTGTTTAAGACAGAGTGGTACCAACATACTCAGTAAAACCAATTATTACACCTGTGAGACTGAACCAAAGACCATGATGGGTGGATAGTCAAGAAGAGAGTTTTGTCATCACTTAAGACAGGCTAAATTCCAGAAGTATCAACTGCTGATGTTTAGTGCATTCATTCAATAAATGTTTATTATCCTAATATGTTTATAACAACTTCTCATACAACCGATGATTATTTATTATCAACTCTCAGAAGCTATGATTCCATGTCTTAAAAATCTAGGCATTGAACTGGGTGCCCATGGCTCACACCTATAATCCTAGCTACTCAGGAGGCTAAGATCTGAGGATAATGGTTCAAAGCCAGCCTGGAAGAAAAGACCACCAGAAAACCGGAAGTGGTGCTGTGGCTCAAGTGGTAGGGCGCTAGCCTTGAGCTGAAGAGCTGAGAGACAGCACCCAGGCCCAGAGTTCAAGCCCCACAATTGACCAAAAAAGAAAAAAAGAAAGAAAGAAAAGAAATCTAGGCATTGGGTTGGGAAGGTGGCTTAATGGTAGAGTGCTTGCCTTGTGTGCATGAGGCCCTGGGTTCAATTCCTCACTACCACATAAGCAGAAAAAGCCGGAAGTGGCACTGAGGCTCAAGTGGTAGAGCACTAGCCTTGAGCTGAAGAGCTGAGGAACAGGGCCCAGGTCCCAGAGTTCAGGCCCCATAACCAACCAAAAAAAAAAAAAAAATCTAGGCATTAAAAAAAAGAAAAGAAAGAAAAACCTTTTGTCTTTTTCTAAGCCCCCACCCACTTGTCTGCTCATTCATCAACACAGAAGTATGTAAGAATCTGTGTTTGTAGTCACAGTAGGATCAAATAACAGACAAATGAGAATTGGAACCATGAAGCTACACAGGCAGAGAGACTGATGATACAAGTAGTGGCAAGGGAAGAATTGTGAAGAAACACTATTAAAAGCTGAGAGAACTCAAGAGCACAAATCTGTGGCCAAAATATAGAACAAGAATCCCCTGAAATGGCCCTAAAAATATATACCTTGTTACCCCCAGCTTACAAATGAAAGATTGATATTCAGTAGATTTCCAAAGTTTCAGAAGTAAAGCTGAATTTTTTAAATGTTGAGTCAGAGACTACAATATGGAAGTTTTTCCAAAATGAGATCTAAGTGGTATAGGTTCTCATTTTGTCATGCTTTTAAGAGATGTGTGAGATGATCCTGCCATTTCTGTCCTTGATTCTATTTATGTGCTGTATTACATTTATTGATTTGTATATGTTGAATAATCTATATATTTCTAGTATGAAACTCAACTTGATCACAATGCATGATCTTTTTAGTGCAATGATATTTCAAACTGTGTTTTTGTATTTGATTAAGAAGTATTTTATTGCAAATATTTTATGACTATGTTCATCAAAGGACATGATCTGTAATTTTTCTTTGTTGAATCCTTCTGTAATTTTGGCATCAGTATAATACTGGCCTTAGTAAATAAGATTTGCAAGCCTTCTTTTCCTTTTAATTTCCTGAAATATTTTGAGGAACATTTATGTTTTTTAAAGGTCTGGTAAAGTTAGACAGTGAATCCATCTAGTCCTGGGCTTTGCTTCATTGGGAGATTCTTTGTTACTGCTTATTTGCAATGTGAGTTACAGTATTAAGAATTTATTTTTTCAGTATATGTTATATTGTTCCTAGCATAGAACTGGCTTTTAGGGTTTTCAAGTAGTTTTTTATATATTTTAATTGTTATTATAAAGATGATATCTTGGGGGCCAAATGATATTTTTAAAGAATCGATATACTAGACAAGTACATTTCCCTTGAAATATCATGACTGCTAACTCCAATATATTTAACTTTGGACAATTTAATTAAGTTCCCTACATTAAAAAAAAAATTGGGGCTGCACTAAGGTGTATCATACTTGTTAGGCTCTACCACTTTAGCCATACAACCAGCCCAAAATCCTTTTTTCTTTTTGCATAATATGTTAATAATATGATCTTTATAAGGGTTAGCCTATCTTATTCGGAAGTCTAGGATAAACTATATTCTCACTAAAAAGGAGAGAAAGAGAGATGCATGGAAGCATGTCATTACATGGGCTTTCATCCAGGAGAATGGTGAACACTGACAATGCTTTAGAGTAGGGAGAAGGCTGACTCCTGGGTCTGGGGAGGGGATGAGGCTGGGAGCTGGGTGAAGGGCTGGCTTCAGGCAGGGTCACAGGCAGCTTTTATATAGCAACGGTAAGAAAGCACAGTGTAGATGAAATCCCGGGAGATAGTTCGGGACTGTGGGGACTCCTCTAAAGGCCTGAAGTGAGAGGTAGGAGAGAATGAGCTTCTGGTTAGAGAAGGAAGAAATAATTATCTAGGAACTGAGGGAGAATATAGAGGAAGGAACTAAAGAGGGACCAGGGCTGATAGCACTAAGGACCCCCTAAGGTGAGAGCCTAGGATTTGAACTTGATCCTTGCTTTTCTCTTGCCACTTCGGCCACATGAGTACAGAACATGGAGAGACTGAGTTAGGTCACTGAAGATGTGTCTGTGGAAATAGAAAAAAGAGGAATTCCTTACTGCCCATCATAACAGGTCACTGGCAACATCTCCATAACAAAGACAGCATCTTGAGAGAAAAGGGACAGCAATGGATTTGACCAATTTCATGTGGAGCCTTCATATAAAGACATGGGGCCTTCACAAATGAAGACTTAGGGATCCAGGGGTGTTCCCATTGTGATATTTAGGCTCAAGGAAGTATGGGCAGCATGCAGTCATACAATTAGAGAGGAAGAGGTAAACTGAAAGGGACAAGCTAAGGTGGAGACCAAGTAAAACCTGGGTGTCCTAATAATATCGTTTGTTCCTCCCAGGCATGAGGCAGGACCCCTCTGTCTGTAATGAAGGTCTTGTTATGTACTTTCAGACAATTATAGGACAGAGGATTTCTTTGTGGCCAGCTCCTCCACAGAAAGAAAAGGATATGTTATAACATATGTTACATTTTACAGCTAGCACTGGAGGAAAAAGAGATTCTAATTTCAAAGGTCTTCCTAGGGGAAAAAGAATTCCTGTTTCCATAACTGGCCCACAACTTAGGGAGAATGATGATGAGAGACAGGAAAGCAGAGAAGTTCAGAAGTGTTTTCTTCTGAGGCCTTCACTTTGGGGGATCATTTTCTGAGCTTCAATATGTCTTCTTGCCAAAAGTGAATTATGTTTTAAGTCTGAAAGAAGTAGATTTAAATGCTGTAAAGCCATAAGAGTAGCCATATTCATAAATCTGACTACTCTGCTAGACATCTACTTAGTCATTCAGAAAGGTTTTCCAGACCCAAGTATTTCAAAACCTCAAATTCTAGTCAAAAATTTTCCTTTCAAAAGACTTGGAAAAAATTATATTAAGTGAAGTAAGCCAGGCCCAAAGAAACATAGGTCCCATGGTTTCCCTTATTTGTAATAACTAGTATATGTCTGAGTCAAGCAGAAAAGGTCAGTTAAGTTGATGTTAGGGAAATGAACCCTAAGATATGTATTCAAATGTTTTTTTCTTTCATACAATTGTTTCTAACACATTTATAAGATTATTTCTGTTTCTTTGTATGTCCCTCCCCCATGGTATAACCCCTGCTTTCACTGTATTTGATTCAGTATAATTTGTGGAGGGGAAAGGAAAAAACAAATCGTTTAAATAGGGATACAGGTGGACCCATTGCAACAATGAGACATACAAGTCGTTATGTTGAAAACAAACTCTACAACTTTGGGGGGTGGGGGGCTAAGGGGAGGATGGGATGGGAAGGGGAAACAAAGGAGAAGGCTACAATGCTTGATAAGAAATGTACTCATTATCTTGCCCATGTAATTTTTTTTTTTATAGTGAAAGCAGGGGTTATATTGTGGGGGAGGGACATACAAAGCAACAAAGAAATAATCTTACAAATGCATTAGAAACAAATGCATGAAAGAAAAAAACATTAAAATACATATCTAAGGGTTCATTTTCCTAACATCACATTATCTGACCTTTTCTGCTTGACTCATACATATACTTGATATTGCAAATAAGAGAAACCATGTTGCCCATGTAATTGTAACCCCTCTGTACAGTATTTTCACAATTTAAAAAAGGACAAAAAAAATTTTCCTTTCAATGATATCTTCTTTTAAAAATCTGTTGATGTTATTCAAACATTTATGGAACTAATACAAATACTCTGAGAATATTTTGTAGCTGATCAGTTTACTTTGGGCAGAAAGTATTTAAATTATCTATCTAAGTTTTCAAAAACCTCCACAGATTATCTCGGTAACTTCATTCATTGTTTAATGATCCTCAGAGTTAAGAAATGTTTCACTGACTCTTATCAGTAATAACTTCCCTGACACTACAGTGCATTCATTGCAGTCTCTTTCCCAAGGCACTTGCCAAATACAACCATTTCCACCTGCCAAGAAATCCAGTGGCTGCCCTTGTCCCCCTGTAGAATAATGTCCACACAACTTCTTAAAATCAATGACTCAATCCCCATAGAAAGATAAACAGCAGAAGATATTAATAACATTACTTTTTCTGTAAATGAGATGGTGTGTTGGCCCACTTCTCTCACTCAAACCACTTTACCCAGTTAAACACACTTAACTGTAATATTTTTAAATCTTTTTTATGTATTGGAGACATTTTTCAATTATTCATTTTCATAAGTAGATACACTTTTGACTCGTTTAATGAGATGAGAAAATTCAAGTTAAATACTGTAATCACAATAGTCTAGTGTGAAGTACCACTGAAAGCCAGCTGCACTTTCATCAGCATTAAGTATGGACTAACCACATACTAAGAGAGCCAAGGCCTCCTCAATGCATATCACCTTGACCCACTAAATTGCTAGAGCTCTGCCAATGTTCATTTCAGTTTAGTAGAGTGGAATTATAATTTTAGCGAGTTTAGTTCTAGTGAAATTACTAATTTTCTGGTTCCAGGGCCTTTCCTTTCAAATTCCTAGGGTACAAAGAGATTCAGGTGTATTAAATATTTTATTCATGTAGCCAGAAAGCCTTCAAAAATTTTACTGAGAAATACATTTACTCTTAAGGCCACATATTCCTCTGTAAGCCTGAAATGTATACAGCATGGCATATTTTCTTAAACTAATTTAGCTAGTCTTTTTATTCCCTATCTGAAAAAAAGATTGCTATCACTTTTTGACAAAATAAGTTTAAATTGAAACCAGCAAAATTTTGATTCAGATAATTATCCTTTTTCTTATTACTCTCTTCTTTTTCATTCCTCTCCTCCTCTTTTTTGTTCTATTACTTGTGTAAATGTACGCACACACACAATACAGGCACACATATGGGCACATGCACAAGCACACACATAGAAAGGCAAAAAGTAGTTAAGATATGCAAACCCTCTGATGTACCTTGCTAAAACCTCATTTTATTGAACTATCATTATCACAAAGCTCAAAATCATTGTTTTGTTTTTAATCTGCAGAGTGACAAAGGCCAATTCAGAGTACACTGAACCCCAACACTGAGCATTGGGAATCAAGGCTCTTTAACAAGTAGTCCCATGTGCCAATCATGCATCCATTGCTAAACCAAGTGGTTGTGAATTCCAGTCTCTTGGACAGGCATTTTTATGTTCCCAAGCACTCCCTCCTAAACTTGCCTCTGTTTCCTAAACATTTCCTTGCACCTGTCAGTAGACTTGAGGCCAGAAAATGATCTGATAGATTCATATTTGTATTCCCACTTGATCTAATGGACAAGAAGGGAGCAGAGATCCACCACCTCCCTCTAAAGAAGAGTATAGGCAAGTGCCGCCTGAGGCACACCCACCTCAACAAGACTCATTCTCTCCTCATTGCACTATCCTTTCTAATAAATTTCCAACCTAAGATTTCTCATCTTTGAAAAGAAACTCTGAGTGTAGAAAAGACATTTCTGTGTTACTTGATCATTAGAAATGTGTTTTGTGTGTGTGTGTCGGTACTAAGGCTTGAACTCAGGGCTTGGGCATTGTCCCTTAGCTTTTTCTCTCAAGGTTGTCACTCTACCACTTAAGCCATAGCTCCACTTTCAGTTTTTTGGTGTTTAATGGAGAGAAGAGTCTCACAGCCATTTTGCCCAGGCTGGCATCAAACTGTGATCCTCAGATCTCAGCCTCCTGAGTAGCTAGAATGACAGGTGTGAGCTACTAGTATATGATGATATGTGTTTCCTTATAGCAAAAAGAATAAAAAGAAATAACCTTCTGTGGTTAGAACAAAGACTGTTTCCTTCTATGAAGAAGTATAAGTCACCTGATGATTTCAGGACTGGTATATCTCAGACACCTGGGAGGTTTCTTGGTCTTGATAGCATACTTGTTCCTTCATAATAGCAAGGTGGTTGCTGCAATCTCTTTTTTTTAAATTTTTTATTGTGATTAAGTGATTACATAAATGTCACACATTTCACAGTATTGTGAGATAGTGATACTTAGTTAAAGTCTCAAACACATTCTAACCTTCAAGAGGCAAATTGTCAGTATCGTAGCCTGTAAAGTTTGTGAATTCTATGAGCTTTAACAATACAACTATTTCTTCCACATTGGGTGGTATGTACATTTCTTCTCTTTAGCTTAATGTTAGCTGATCCCTCTTTCCCTCTCACTCTCCCTCCCATCGTTACCCTTGTGTTGCTTAGTTCATTTTCATCAATGTCCAGTGCAGCTGATGGGACCTTCTGTTGTGTTTTTCCCTGATTCTGTGTCCTCCTCCTAGCTTCCTTCAGATGTGCGCATATGTATGTATGTATGTATGTATGTATGTATGTATGTGTGTGTGTGTATATATATATATATATATATATATATATATATATATACAATATATGTAGTCAACAACATGGGGTCATTTAGTAATGATACAAAAGGATGAGTGGAGGTCCTTTGTTTCTCAAGTCCTGTTTACTTTGTCATATCTCCTTGCATTTTGGATTTAACATCCACATATCAGGGAGACCATGTGCCATTTATCTCTTTGCTCTTGGCTTACCTTGCTCAAAATGATTTTTTTCTAGTTCCATCCATTTCCCTTTGAATGTCATTATTTTGTCCTTTCTAATAGCTGTATAATATTCCACTGTATATAGGTAACACAATTTTTTGATCCATTATTCTGGAGTGGGGCATCTAGGTTGTTTCCATATCTTGGTTATTGTGAACAGTGCTGCAATGAACATGGAGGTGCATGTGTCCTTGTATCTTGACTTCTGTTGCTCAGGGTAGATGCCTAGGAGTGGGATGACTGGGTCATAGGGGAGGTCTATATTTAGCTTTCTTAGGTACCTCCAGACAGCTTTCTAAAGTGGTTGTATTAGTATACATTCCCACCAACAGTGCAACATGGTTCCTCTTTCTCCACATCCCCTCCAGCACTTGTTGTTGGCTGAATTTAGGATGTGGGCCATTCTGACTGGAGTAAGGTGGTATCTCAGGGTTGTTTTATTTGCATTTCCTTTATAGCCAGGGATGATGAACATTTCCTCATGTATTTCTTTGCCATTTTTATCTCTTCTTCTGAGAAGTCTCTCTTTAGTTCCTTTGCCCATTTAGTAATTGGTTTGTTAGGTTTGGGAGGGATTCATTTCTTGAATTCCTTGTATACACTGGATAGTACGACTTTGTCGGATATATTGCTGGTAAATATTTTTTCCCAAGTAGTTGGCTGTCTTTCCAGTTTGGTTGCTATATCTTCAGCTATGCAGAAACTTTTTATTTTAAGGTAGTCCCATTTATCGAGTCTCTCTCCAATTTGTTGTGACCCCAGGACTCTGTTCAGGCAGTTCCTGCCTGTGCCTATAAGTTCAAGTGTCTCTCCTACTCTGTCCTGCAGTGTCAGATTTTCAGGTTTGATGTTAAGGCTTTTAATCAATTTTGAGTTGATGTTAGTGCATGGTGACAGGCTGGGGTCCACTTTTAGTTTTCTGCATGTGGCCACCCAGTTTTCCCAGCACCAGTAGTTGAAGAGGCTATGCTTCTTCCACTGTATGTCTTTGGCTCCTTTGTAAAATATATCAGCTGAATGTAAGTGTGTGGTTTTATTTCTGGATCTTCTAATCTATTCCATGGGTCTTCGGGTCTGTTTTTGTGCCAATACCAAGCTGTCCTTGTTATTATGGCTCTATAGTAGAATTTGAAGTCCAGTATCATGATCTCTCACAGGTTGGCTTTTTATTTTGGGGGGCAGGGGAGGGGGATGGGTTTGGTTTGTTTTTTTGTTTTATGGGGGTTTTTTTGCCTATAATTGCTTTGGCTATTCTAGGTCTTTTGTTATTCCATATGAATTTTTGGATTGTTTTCTCTACTTCAATAAAGTACGTCATTGGGATTTTAATGGAAATTGCATTGAATTTGTATATCAATTTTGATAGTATGGCCATTTTCACTATATTAATTCTGCCTATCCAAGAACATGGAAGATCTTTTCCATTTCCTGGTGTCCTCTATGATTTCTTTCCTTAGGCTTTTATAGTTTTCACTAAATAGTTCCTTTACATCTTTGGTTAGGTTACTTCATAAAAAAATTTTTTGAGGTTATTGTGAATGGTATTGTTTCTTTGATTTCCCTTTCTGCTTGTATGTTGTTGGTGTACAGAAAAGCAACTGATTTCTGTAGGTTGATTTTATATCCTTCCCTATGTGGATCCCTTTAATATCTTTGTCTTGTCTTATTGCTCTGGCTAAGGATTCCAGAACTACATTGAAGAGGAGTGGTGAGAGTGGGCATCCTTGCCTTGTTCCTGTTTTCAGAATTGATTGTAGTTTTTCCCCATTAAGTATAATACTAGCTATTGGTCTCTCATATATGTATTTTATTGTTTGAAGGAATGTTCTTTCTATTCCTGTTTTCTCCAGAGCTTTTAACATGAATGAATGTTGTATTTTATCAAAAGCCTTTTCTACATCAATGGAGATAATCATGTGGTTCTTGCCTAGGATCTGTTGATGTAATGATTGCATGTATTGATTTATGTATGTTAAACCATCCTTGCATCTCTGGGATGAAGCCTACTTGATCATAATGTACGATTTTTCTGATATGTTTCTGGATTCTGTTGGCTAAAATTTTATTGAGGAGCTTTGCATCTGTGTTCATCAAGGAGATTGGTCTGTAGTTCTCTTTTTTTGTTGGGTCTTTGCCTGGTTTAGGGATGAGTGTGATATTGGCTTCATGGAATGGGTTTGGGATAGCTCCTTCTGTTTCTACTTCTCAGAAGAGTTTAAGGAATATGAATATTAGTTCCTCTTTAAAGGTCTTATAGAATTCCATAGTGAATCCATCTGGTCCTGGGCTTTTCCTTGTTGGAAGACTTCTGATTGCTTCCTCTATCTCATTGTAAGTTATTAGTTTGTTTAATTGATTTGTTTCTTCTTGGTTCAGTTTGGGCAATTTGTATTTCTCTAAAAATTCAGCCATTTCTGCTAGGTTTTCCTTCCTGAGTGAATATAGATTCTGGAAACACTTCTTTGTAATTGTTTGGATGTCTTGAGTATTTGTTAGCATTCTTCCCATGGCATCCTTGTTCTTATTCATTTGGGTTTCCTCTCTTCTATTTTTACTTAATCTTGTCAGAAGTCTGTCAATTTTATTCATTTTTGCAAAAAAAAGCTTTTTGTTTTATTAATTTTATTTATAGTTTTCTTAATTTCTATCTCATTAATTTCAGCTCTTATTTTGGTTATCTCACTCCATCTAAGAAATTTAGGTTCAATTTTTTCATATTTTTCTAGCAGTTTTACTTGAAACATGAGATTATTTACTTGGTCTGTCTCTATTGTTTTGATATGTGCACTGAGAGCAATAAATTTGCCTGTCGGGACTGCTTTTGCCATGTCCCACAGGTTTCTATTGAATTGTAGGAATTTTTTAATTTCTTCTTTAATTTCTTCTGTGACCCAGGTGTTGCTCAAAAGTGTCTGTTCAATTTCCATGTATTTGAGTACTTTCTACGGTATGCTTTGTTATTGAGAACTAGCTTGATTCCACTGTGGTCAGATAGACTGCAGGGGATTATGTTGATCTCTTGTATTTGCTCAAAATTCCTTGTATGAACTATGATATGATCTATTTTGGAGAAAGTTCCATGGGCTGCTGAGAAGAATGTGTACTGGGTTGTTGTAGGGTGGAAAACTCTGTAGATGTCAATTAATTTCACTTGAGATATGGCATCATTTAATTCAGAGGCTTCTCTGCCAATTCTCTGGTTGGTAGACCTGTCCTTTGGTGAGAGTGGAATATTAAAGTCTCCTAGTATTTTTGTATTTGGATCTATTTTATTCTGTAAGTCTGAGAGTATTTGCTTAACATATTTGGGTGCACAGATGTTTAGGGAGTATAAATTGATAATGGTGATATCCTCTTCTTGGATTGTTCCCTATATTAATACGTATTGCCCTTCTTCATGTTTTGTATTGATTTTAATGAAAAGTTTATTTTATCATATATCAGGATAGCAACTCCTGACTTATTGTTGGG
This sequence comes from Dipodomys spectabilis, assembly GCF_019054845.1. Classification (NCBI taxonomy): domain Eukaryota; kingdom Metazoa; phylum Chordata; class Mammalia; order Rodentia; family Heteromyidae; genus Dipodomys; species Dipodomys spectabilis. The sequence continues at coordinate 8,333,883 of NW_024871113.1, forward strand.
AACATTTGCATGGTAGATCTTCCTCTATCCCTTCTGCTCCAGGTCTGTGTTTCACACCATCTCTGCCTCTGTTTTGCTGTCTGGGTCAGCACCGCCGGCATTTTTTTGCACTGGCCTCCTACAGACCTCTGCGGTTCTTGGGGCAGGTAGCTTTGGAGGGATGACCTGAAGCCACTCCACTGTCAAGGGGTGTGGGAGGGGTCTTCATGCAAGTTCTGAGCTCCAAAGTTTCTGTCTCTGTTTGAGCTGGCACGTTGGGAGTCACTGGGGTTCTATGGATAGACCCCTGTAGTTCTAGGGTTCCTCCTAAGGCCAGGATGTTGGGTGGCTTTGGCAGGATGGTGCTGAGCTGCCCCATCAGTGAGGGGTGTGGGAAGAGTCTTTGTGCAGATTCTGAGCTCCAAAGTTTCTCTGTTTACAATCACTGGGTCTGGCACTGGCACCTTGGGTCTTCTGTCAGTTGCTCCATTCATCTACTGAGGGGCATCTGGGTTAGTTCCATATCTTAGCTACCGTGAATAAACATAGTTGTACTGGTAATTTTGTATAGCCTTGTTTGTGATCATTTGGGTAAATTTCTAAAAGTGGGATTTCTGGGTCAAAGGGGAGCTCTATGTGCAGTATTTTTTATGTTTTTATTGCAAAAATATTGTACAGAGGGGCTACAGTTACATGAGTAAGGTAATGAATACATTTTCTATCAAGCATTGTTACCTCCTCCTATGTTTTTCCCCTACTCTCCCTTCTCTCCCCACCCCCCCTATGAATAGTCTTTTGAGGAAACTCCATACTGCTTTCCAAAGTGAACAAGTTTACATTCCCACCAACAATGCAGTAGGGCTCCCTTTTCGTCACATCCCCTCCAGCATCTCTTGTTATTAGATTTCTTGATTATAGCCATTCTAACTGGGGTGAGATGGAATCTCAATGTTGTTTGGATTTGCATTTCTTTTATGCCTAGAGAAGTTGAGCATTTCTTCATGTGTCTATTGGCCATTATTATTTCTTATCTGCAATAACTAGTATATGTCCTAGGACAAGCAGAAGAGGTCAAAAGTTATGTACATATGACCATATAACCTGTTGCTAAGTAAAATGAAGCCCAAGATAGGGACATGAGATTTTATCTTTCTTGTTGTTCTTTTTAATGTACTTATAATGTACTATGTGATTTTTGCTTATTTCTTTGTATGTTCTTCACCCATGGTACAATCCCTGTTGTCACTGTATTTCATTCTGGTATCCTGCATCTTGTAGATGCATTTTTCTAATTTGGGAAGGAGAAGGAAATAACAAAATGTTGAATTGTTTTGATTTGCATTTCTTTTATGACTAGAGAAGTTGAGCATTCCTTCATGTGTCTATTGGCCATTCTAATATCCTCTTCAAAGAAGTCTCTTTTTTATGTCTTTAGCCCACTTATTAATTGAGCAGATGTTTCTTTGAGGATTTGTTGTTGGGGGATTTAATTTTTTGAGTTCTAAGTATATTTTGGATATGAGATCATTATCCATTGTATGGCTTGTGAAGATCTTCTCCCAATCCGTGGACTTTCTATTTATCTTGCTTGCTATGTCCTTTGCCATGCAGAAGCTCTGCAGTTTAATGCAATCCAATTTGTTCAACTTTTCTTTGATTTGTTGTGTTTCTTGGTCTTTATTAAGAAAATTTTGTCCTGTGCCAAGGAGCTCTAGAGTTTCTCCAAATAGCTCAATTTCTTGTCTCAGAATAGCTAACGCTTTCATGACTTTGTCAGACATGTGTCTCAGATGCCAGAAAGGTGCCTTGTGGCCACCTAGAAGCAACCTAGGGAAAATACTGTTCCTCTAAAAGTTCTGGAAGGGAGAAGGCCTTAGAGAATTTCTGCTTAATTAGCCAATCATGTCTGCCACATGATAACTTCATATTAATGTGAATATATGGCAAGAAGTTCAAACAGCTTTCCATAAGCCTTCAAGTTCATCTTACAAATCTTACTATCTCATTTATAAATCTTGCATTTTTTGGGTGGTATCAAGACTTGAACTAGTTAGGAGCTGTAATACTTAAGCTATACCTCAGATCTTTTGCTTCATCACTTTTCAAAAACAATCTCAAATTTATGCTTAAGCCAGCCTGGATCACTACACTGCCTTTGTAGATGAGAAGACAAGCACATGCCACCATGCCCAGTTTTTTATTAAGAAGGGGTCTTAAAAAGTATTCCCCACCTCCCAGGCTATACTGGAACCACTATCTTCCTAGTCTCTGCAGGAGTGGGCCACCAAACCCTACAACTTTTCTTTTATCCTTGCTGGTACCATGGATTGAACTTAGGTCCTCCAACTCTCACTCAGTTTGTTTACAAATGACTGACACTCTATACTTGAGCCACATCTGCAGTCATGCTTTTTGCTGATTTATTGGAGAAAGAGGGTCTCAGATTTTCCTGCCTAGGCCAGTTTCAATCGATCCTCTGAGTAGCTATAATTTTAGGTGTGATAAGAAATGTATTCATTGTCTTGCCCATGTAATTGTAACCCCTCTGTACAGTATTTTCACAATAAAAAAAAATTAAAAAAATTTTAGGTGTGAGCCACTGGTGCCAACAACCTTCACTTCTTACTTAATAAATGCTTAACTCAAATTAAATCAAACTCCTAGTAGCAATCTAACTCAAAAATAAGTTAGTTAAATTTGCTAAACTATTATAAACATGCATCTCAAACATAATGATTAATTAAATGATTTCTTTAAAGCTCTAGAAAAGCAAATAAAATATATTTTCAGTATATGTACTAAATATATTTCAAATATCTAGAGCTCTAAAATAGCCCTGTGATACAAACAGGGTCAAATCTTTTTATTTTTTATTGTTTTCAAATAGTTGTATGAAGGGTTTCAATTCAACATGTCAATTTATATATACAATGCATCTTGACCAATATCTACTTTTCCATCATTTTCAAACTCTTTTACAACAGTGAAGTCCTAGGATTAGACTCAATTACGTATTTTTCTCAAACTGAAGTTAAGTCAATCTGTTTTTACTTGCCTAATTCTATTAAACATTAAAATACTTAAAGTCAAAATAAATATTCCTACATCATAATACTATAGTGCTACTATAATATATTTTATTAATTTTATAATCTCTATAGTTAACCCTAAAATGTTTCATGATGGAAAATGCACCGAATACGGTGGTCTGTACCTGTAGGCCCAGCTACTCAAGAAGCTGAAAGCAAGAGGACTGAAGTTTGAGAGCAGTCTAGACAAGACAGCAAAATTGTGTCTTTAAAAATAAATAAAGTTTCGGGGCTGGGAAGGTGGCTCAGTGGTAGAGCGCTTGCTTTGCGTACATGAGGCCCTGGGTTCGATTCCTCAGCACCACATAAGCAAAAAGAAAAAATCCAGAAGTGGCTCTGTGGCTCAAGTGGTAGAGTGCTAGCCTTGAGCTGAAGAGCTGAGGGACTGCGCCCAGGCCCAGAGTTCAGGCCCACGACCGGACCCAAAAATAAATAAATAAATAAATAAATAAAGTTTAAAAATAACTAAGAAAAAAGCAAAAACAAAGAAAAATGCACATATCCATTAAGAGAATTGTACTGTACCAGATCACCAGGGATCATATCAAATATACTAAGATTACTTTTAGCCAATAACTTCTTGTTTCTCAGGGCACAGTACTTTGAGGGTTTTTTTTAATCTGGGATGATTCTACCTGAACCCTTAAAGATACAGAACCCAAGTTCCTTGTCATTAAAAGCATAACCTCCAATAGCAATTGGTGTCAAAGTCCCTGTGTATTTCCTGTCTTCAGTTTAGACACTCATGGGGCAGGAAAATTTCGGTTCTCAATTCAGTAGGGGGGTAGGGTCCTACAAATTAAACAAAAGGTTGACTAACAGGAGAACAAAACATCTGAGGGCATTAACAAAAGTAGTAGGTAATTTCTTGAATGATGAGATGATAATCCCTGCTGAGGAGACCTTAGCAGGGGAAGGGGAGAGACTAGATAGATGGGAGGAGCAAGCAGGTTTCCTCAGGAAAGACAAAGAAAAAACAAAGAGGAGATAAGAAAGTTTGTGATGCTTTTCCTGTGAGAGCTCTGTCTATCCATTGGGAACATGTGAGAGATTTGTGGTTGGTGTACTTTTGGTCTCTCTGCTGGAAGTACACTCATCTAAGAGAGGAAGTTTAAGCCAGCTTCATTTCCCAGAAGTTTCTATGCTTAGTCAAATGAGGGAAGCTCTGAGAAAGCTTATTTCTGCATCTGTTCACTCTCAAATGTCGTCAGCTTAAAATATCCACTCTGGGATTCCAAGTGACTCCTCACACCTGTTAAAAGATTATTTTAAAGAATAAGATAAAAAGGAGATAAAGTTATGACTCGTATAAATAGAAAAGCAAAATATCTTAAAGGCTTGAGTTAACTCATTCACTAATAAAGAGACCAGTATGGTCCTCTCAAAGGAGAATTCAAAACATACACACAAGCCAGCATGGTGGCACACATCAGTAAGTCTCTGATACTCTGGAGGATAGAGACAAGAGTGTGGTCCAAGGAGATCCTAGAAAAGTTAGCAAGATCCCATCTGAAAACAAAAAGGCTGGACGTGAGATTCAAATGACAGGATGTTGTTTAAAATATACAAGGCTCAGAGTTAAATCCCCAGTACCACACAAAAAGAAAAGAAAAAATAAACACGGAAGTGGTGCTATGGCTCAAGAGCTAGCCTTGAACTGAAGAGCTGAGGGACAGGACCCAGGCCCAGAGTTCAAGCCCCATGACTAACCAACCAAAAAAAAAAAGAAAAGAAAAGAAAAAAAGATACATATCCATATGTACATAGGCCAAAAAGAATGCTAAAATAAACTTTCTTACTATACGCGAATATTACCCATATCCGTGTGTTGTAAGGTATCTCAGAAGCAAATCCAGTCTTGAGAAAACAGAGAATTCACATTTTGAGAGGTCTAATTGGGAGTCTTTATTAAAAGGCTGGCCTGTGCAGATGGACCCCTGTTGAAAAGATCTGCAGCAGAACAAAGCCTTCGCCAAAATTTTAAAGACAAAAACCACATGTTTGGGAGGTGACAAAGCCCTAAAATAAACAAAGGCACCAGGAGAGGCACCAGGAATAGGGCTTCCCTGGGACTAAACCACATGATGCATTTGCATGTCCTCTAAAACAGCCCTTCTTGCTCCATCCACTGAGCTAGGCTTCTACAATTCAAAGGATAGGTCTGGAAGTTGGGTATAAAGCAAGCCCCCATCACTCAGTTAGGCACTAAGATGGCTTGTGAAAAATAAAACATCAACATCTAGACCTGGTCTCCCTACTTCACATGAGGCAACCATTAGTGTATCTCACAATCTGTATTTCTGTCACAGAAAATCTACATTTCTGTGAACAGTAGTCATTTGCATTATTGTCATCTACTGCACTATGAAAGATATGAGGTGGAGGTATGATCTTTCTTTTTGATCCATTTCAGAGTCTTTCACATTTTTGCTTGGTTTTGGTCCAGAACAAAAGCATACAACCCTTTTGTGAAGTATGGTAGCTGGATGACAGGACCTCTGTTATCAGTCACTTCTGTGAATCTGTACAACTGTTCCAGGGGACTCACCAGCCCTTTTCCAGTTAATTACACTATACACTATTACACTATAAGGAGATGGCTCCCTAATATAAGGAAAGTATTTTTCTACTTCCATAGATTTTACAAAAGAAAATTTCTTCAGAATTTTCCTATGGGCATTGAAGTGAGATCAGGTCTGGCCAGTGACATCCTGGCCACATGGTAGATAGTAGGGTCTGGCATCTTGTCTTCATGGTGGGAGAAGGTAAAACCCCCCCTAGAAATCAATGATTTGATTTCATGTACATAAGAGCAGTGAGGAATGAAGTGAGGAAACTGAGTCTAAATAATGGCACTGCCATCCTGAAGCTTGAGCATGTGATGGGGACTATAGTTTTTAGAGACATCCCGGTGCCTAGCCAAAAGCTATCCACCCAGCTCCAATGCCTAAAGGCCTTGGATAAGCCATTCTTTGAATTGCAGATGCCTTGCTCAATGGATAGATCCAGGAGGGCCCTGTTTTCTGAATATGTAGATACATTTTGATATTAAGCCCCAGGGGAGCCCTGCTCCTAACATGTGGCTGTGGTCTTTAAAAGCTTGGTGCAAGCTCTGTTTGGGGCTGCAGGTCTTTGTAACAAATTGGCCGCCTACAGACTACTAGCATTCCAATAAAGACTCCAAAATTCGACCTCTCAAAATGTGACTTCTCTATTTTCTTGTGACTAGATTTATATCTGATTTATGGTACAACAACATCATCTCCTGGCCCCTAGTCTTGAACAATCGAGTTCTAAAGCCATCAAGTGACTCACAAGAAGGGCATAAGGGGAACCAAGTGACCTAGGAGGGAATTGCAGAGATTCACTGTGAAAAAAATGATCCAGCAAGAAAGCTCTCACTGTGGAAGGCAGCACTGAGTAGGGTGATAAGAGCATGCATTCAGGGGCTGGGAAAGTGGCTCAGTGGTGCTTTGCATGCATGAGGCCCTGGGTTTGATTCCTCAGCACCACATAAGCAGAAAAAGCTGGAAGTGGCTCAAGTGGTAGAGCACTAGCCTTGAGCTGAAGAGCTGAGGGACAGAGCCTAGGCCCAGAGTTCAGGCCCCACGACCGACAAAAAAAAAAAAAAAGAAAAAGAAAAAGAGCATACATGCAGGATAAAGGATAACAAACAGCATGTTCCTCACTGTCCAAAAACAAAAAAAGAAATAGAACCTTACAGTGTTGCTTAGGAAATGAAGGTAAATTCATGGCTCTCAGATCTAGGTAGATACTGAAAATAGATAGGTGTGTGCAAGTGCAAATAAATGTAATCTTCATTCCCATGCTGTCCACTGAACCTGTCCACTGCTGGCAGTGATACCCTTCTATTAATGAGCACAGCTGAATTCCACATCTTAGCTTTTTCCTAGCATCTTACTCTCAGAGAAAGCAGAGATCTGAGAAGAGCTAAGCTGTCCTGGGGTTGGGGAAAGAAACAAATGATGCTGAAATGTCTTTTAGTGCCAGAAAGCAAGGTCATACTCAAAGACCAGTGGGTAGATTTCAAAAAGACACCAGAGCCAAGCTGTAGTGGTTTCTATTGGTAAAATCTGACACAATTGGAGCATCAGAAAATAAATATTAAAAATAGTAGTTATAGGGCATTGAGTAAAATAGGAAATAACCAATGCCTCTGAGAGACATAAATAGGTGCATAAATTGAACATTTGATAAAGAAAGAGATTATATAGTTTCAAATTAGTGATCTCCAAAATTTTTGCTAATTACCAATGAGCTCTGGGATCCCATGACTGCCTGTAAAACTATCTAGTCAGAAAGCTAAGGTCTGAGGATTTCAGTTCAAAGCTATGCAGACCCCCCCCCAAAAAAAATTCTGTGATTCATTTATCTCCAATTAACCAGCAAAAAGCCAAAAGTAGAGGTGTGGCTCAAATGGCAGTGTACCAACTTGGAGTGAAAAAGCAAAGTGGGAGCACAAAGCCCTGAGTTCAAGCTCCAGTACTAGCACCCAGAAAACAAAAATTAATTATCAATAATTGAGAAGTTTGGGGGACATTTCAGTCAAGTGACTGCAATGGTTATTGTCACTAATGGAACAAACCACCCGATAAACTAAAATGAGTCTTACTCTGTGAAGTTCCTGCCAGAGGGACATCGCCTGAACTTAGTGAACACTAAAGTCCAGATAACCCAAAGTCCAGAACATTCTGCAGTCATTGACCTGCAATCTCCCAGTGTCAAGGTTATGAAAAAAATGACATTCTGAGAAGTGGCTCCAGATGAGACTAAAGTCATGAAACAATTAATTACAAAGGTTGACCCCACACTAGCTGCTTTCACTGTAAAGGACATTTCGGGGACAATCTGCCAACTTGAATGGACTAAAAACAAAATCACTGCTAATCTCCTGATATTAATGGTTGTCACATGGCTGTAGGAGAATGCCATACAAAGCACTTAGGGGTGACAGAACGTCAGTCAACAGCTTACTGTCACACTGTGTAGGAGACAAGATGGCCTTTGTGCAGATTCTCTTTACAAAGAGATCATCTCAAACATTGTAAATTAAATTTTAATGTTACTTAAAATATTAAGATTTCTAATATACCTGTTGGATCATCATGTCATGAAAACATGGGACTAATCTTATGACACAGCCATTTAAAAGCTGTATCTGTCACTAACACAAGGTTAAAAATAGGATACCAGCTGAGAATAGAGTTCATGCCAAGCATCTCTAGGGTCATAAAAACACAGGTCATAAAAATATAAGATTCATAAAAGTTAACTACTTTGAAAAGAATTTTCAAAACAGTAGCATGAATATAAATCTAGGTGTGTCTAGTCAAAAAAAATTGGGGGGGGTATTTTTTAAATTCTGGGCCTGGGCACTCACTATCTCTGAGCTTCTTTAACTCAAGGTAAGCACTCTACCACATGAGTCACAGCACCACTTCTGGCTTTTTTGAGTCATTTATTGGAGATAAGAGTCACACAGACTTTCCTGCCCTGGCTGGCTTTGAACCATGATCCTCAGATCGAAACCTCATGAGTAGTTAGGATTACAAGAGTTAGCCACATGCACCTGGCTTAAAACTTTTTCAACATTATCTGTCTCTGGGGACTGACAATTGGTCCCAAAAACTTCCTGACAACATTGATTTTTAAAGTTCATTCTTTAAAGATTAATAAAGATACACACACTCTGTCTCAACATGGTTTTTTTTGTTTCTCTTTTTTAATGTTTTTAAATTTTAATTTTATTGTCAAGGTGATGTACAGAAGAGTTACAGTTACATATGTAAGGTAGTGAGTACATTTCCTGTTGAACTTGTTACACCTTTCCTCATTATTCTCCCACTTTCCCTCCCAACCCACCCCCCAGCCCCAAGTTCTACAGTTCATTTCCAATATATTGTCTTGTGAGTATCACTATTGCATTCATTGGTTCACCCTTTGTCTTTTGTCATCATTTTCTTGTTCCCTTCCTTTCCCTAATTCAGATAAACATATAAATGTATATACATACCCAGGGTACCAAAATTGAATATAGTGAAAATAGAGGATAAACCAGAGGGGGGAAAAACACAAAAGAAAAAAGAAATCACATTTTATTTCTATGTATACTTGAGATCTCTAGAATGTGTGATATTTGATGGCCTGCAATCTTTGATTTGAACTTTGTTTTAATCAATTGGTTGGGGAAAATACATCTTAAAATACTCCTACAAGTGAAAATACTATTTACAATCCAGCTCATCCTGTAGGCTGCACAGTTTCCTTTATCCAATATTGAGACTGGGTTGAAATTTAGGGGTGAAGTACTTGCCTTACAATGCACAAAGCTCTGGTTTGCTCCCAGCAACTCCTTCCCCCTTCCAGAAAAAAAAGACAAAGAAAAGAAAGTACTCATAGATCAAGATGTACCATTGTAGTCATAAATTGTTATGTTGAATTGAAAACCATTTGTATAACTTCTTAAAGATGATTTAGAAAAGAAAAATATATACTCTGAAATGACTATGATAAATCAAAGATAATTGCTCCTCTGTGAAAATATAACTTTCCTTTTAATTGAAGTTTCTATTGTATCATACAAAGCAAACAGTCGATTTTATTCTCATTTTTGACAGGTCACAAACACATTTTGATATAATGAGCTTTAATGACTATCCAAAGTATTGTGAGGTTTTTTTCATTGTTTTTGTTTTGTTTTCTTATTTTTTGTTTTATCATTGACTTGAGTGGAAGGGGGGGGTGTTTGGTTTAGTTTTGTTGTTTTAAAACAGAATCTTGTGTTATTTACCTGGAACTCACAGGTAAATGAGCCTGAGAGTAGCATCTTACCCTCAGAGAAAGCAGAGATCTGAGATGAGCTAGGCTGTCCTGGGTTGGGGAAAGAAACAAATGATGCTGAAATGTCTTTTAGTGCCAGAAAGCAAGGTCATACTCAAAGACCAGTGGGTAGATGTCAAAAGACACCAGAGCCAAGCTGTAGTGGTTTCTATTGGTAAAATCTGACACAATTGGAGCATCAAAAAATAAATATTAAAAATAGTAGTTATAGGCATTGAGTAAAATAGGAAATAACCAATGCCTCTGAGAGAAATAAATAGATGCATAAATTAAACTTTTGATAAGGAAAGGGATTATATGTTTTCAAATTAGTGATCTCCAAAATTTTTGCTAATTACCAATGAGCTCTGGGATCCCATGGCTGCCTGTAAAACTATCTAGTCAGAAAGCTAAGGTCTGAGGATTGCAGTTCAAAGCTATCCAGACCTCAGCCTCACAAGTGCTGATTGCAGATGGCAATCACAATTCTATTTTTATTGTTCATAATTGTAAGCATTTTAGAAAATTCTAAAATTATCCAAACTTGGTAAAAAAAAAAAAACTATGTAATTGTACTTGGAATGTACAATAACCTTTGAAATTATATAAATCTGACATTTGGAAATGATATGATTAACTTATATCAACACAAAAATCCACACACTGATATTTAGAGCAACTTTATTCAGATTTGCCAAAACTTGGAAGCAACCAAGATGTCGTTCACTAGGTGAGAGAACAGATATGTATTGTTAAGAGAAGCCAGTCAAAATGATCACATGCTATATGACGCAACTTGGTAACATTCTGAGAAAACCAAAACTCAAGGTAGTAAGCACATTTTATTTAAAAGAGAGGGATTGTAGTCAGGCATAAGTAGTTCACATCTGTAATCCCACTTATTCTGGAGAGAATGATTGGAAGTTTGAAAAACTCAACCTTGAATAAAAAGTTAGGCATTGTGGTATAAACCAGCCATCCCAAGTAACTGCTATAAGAAAGACATGAATAGGAAGGTTGAAATCCAGACAATCTGGCCAAAAGACAAGATTCTCTTTAAAAAATAAAAAGCAAAAGGAACTAGAGACCAAAAGAACTGGGCTGGTTCAAGTGTTGAAGCACCTTCCTAACAAGCACAAAGCTGAGTTCATTATTACTACCAAAAGAAAGACAGACAGACAGATGGATCGACAGATGTTTCCAAAGACAACATCATGTCCAACGGGAAAGAGAGGCCAAAACCAGCATCATATTAAGGAAAAGGCTCTTGGAATCCACTGGTGTCGGGATCTGAGCCAGGGAAGGCTGCTGTGGGGAAGGCTACACAAAGCAGCTAAGAAACCCAAATGTTTAGAAAATGCCAGGGACAATCATTTTTCTCTTAACAATCTTGGTATTAACCTTCTTCCAATGTCACCTCTCTTTTCTTTACCCCTAGTCACCCAAGCAAGTGAGCAAGGTATCCGGTGCCCCCTGGGCTCCTTTCCCTGCGGGAACATCACCAAATGCTTGCCCCAGCTGCTTCACTGCAATGGTGTGGATGACTGTGGGAACCAGGCTGATGAAGACAACTGCGGTGAGTGGCAGCCAGGTCACAGCCTGTGAGAGGGGCAGGTGGCTTTTGGCAAAAAAAGAAGTGAGGGAAAAAAAGCTTAAATTGAAAAGCATTATAGATACGGATGAAAGAAATCTTACACTTAGCTCCTTGGCTTTAGATGCAGCAGTGTGAAAGCCATTATCTCTGGAAGGACTAGTATCCATCTAAGCCTGTTCAGCTGTGTCCTAGAGAGAATATCCATCTCTGAAACTAGATGGCCCTACGGTAAACCTGGGACAACACTAAGATATACAAACTGGAGCATACAAGCATGGCTGCTGGTCAAGGAGAATACCTGGGAAAATGGCTTTCAGTTAGAATTTTGTCCATATTTTTGAAGCTTTAAGGCCAAGTGTGATCACTCACACCTGAAATCCCAGTTATTTGTAAGGCAGAGATAAGAAGGATCTCCATTCAAGGCCAACCTGGAAAAAAAAAATGATGTCTATTTCAAAGAACAAGGTGACACACCCATTATCTTGGCTCAATGCTAGCCCAAGCAAAGGTACAAAAAAAAAGCAAAAACAATTTATTATCATTTGATGGTCAGTAGATAACTCAATAGGCCAGATTTCTCAAATCTCTTTTTTATATTATAACTAAAAGATAAATTGAGTATTGTATCAGATTCCAATAGCTAAGTTTTTAAATTTTGAACAAATTGTCTTCCAAGGCTCAATAGTATTAAAAGTTTAATAATAAAATAACTCCTGGAACTTTAAAAAAAGAAAAGAAAAAGGTGCAAAACTGTATCAGAAAACAACAACAACAACAACAAAAATCCAAATAACTGAAAAGATCTGGGGGGTAGTGGCTGAGCAAGCACAAAGTCAGAGATTCAAACTCCAGTGTTGCCCAAAATATACATTTATAGAGGAACTTGAGTTTCCTGGAACTAGCACATAGAAAAATAAGTTTTGGTCAATGTTGTAAAATAACTTCTTATTGTAACTTTTTTCTCACTTGTACTGTTGTGGAATGGCAGAAATACACCTAACATGCTCAAATTGCTGCCTAAATAATGTACCCTAAAGAGTTCTAACTGCCCTCTCTCCTTCAAGGGCTTCAGTGCCTTCCAGGAACTGATTCTTTTTTTTTTTGTTTTTTACATTTTGACATCTTACTTTAATCATGTCACTAAATTAAGTTGCACTGTAGCAGAATCAAGGAAATTTCTAGATCAGTATAGAATGAGGAGTAGACATTCTTATTTTCATTCTACATAGGAACTAAACTTTTATTCAAAGTAAAAGAGGACAGAGGACAGGCTTGAAAATCCCCAACCAGTGTAAGCAAACTTGACTTGGTTTATCACCTGTTAATACCATAATACTTGCACCTAGGGTAAATATAACTTTTACAAGGGATATGTAAAATACATTCCCAAAATAGTTCAGAGCAGCACTTTTAATCATTTCCATACTATGGATGAGTCCAGTGTAATAATAAGTTATTATGAAGGATCAAACACACACACGTGTGTGTGTACATGTATATATACTTTTTAACTCATGCTATGAAGTCTCTTCATAGCAAGCTGTATGTTCTTTCACTGAATAATTGAAAGAGGAGGATCCCACACATCCATCCCAGGAGACCATGAAGAGGTAGACAGGCACAGGAGAAAAGACTATTATAAGGTTTATTAGAGGAGTCACATTTCCCCCAAGAGGGAGCACATGGCCTCCATCCCCATCCAGGTAGCAGGAAGGTCTAAGCCATAGGAAGTGAGGTAGATGGGAGTTCAGGTGGGTCTAGACAGACAGAGGGAAGGGTCAGCTGTATGGAGGGAACTCCAGGAATAGAATGGGGCCCAGGTGTGGGTGGAGCTGAGGACCAAAGGTGAGCATAATACTAACATTCCCCGCTCTGTTGTTTAATAAGAATAGGGGGGTACAGGCCAAGGGGGTACAGGCAGAGGTCGTTTCTTCTGGAGCTACTTCCTGCTGTCAAGGGGCGAAGTAGTCATGGGTCTCTGCATTGTTGCTCAGCCGGGTACCGTCCATGAAGCATCTGTTTGGCAGTTTGGTTGGTAAAGGTCCTCCTTTTTCCATGGCAATAGTTATCTAAAATGTAAGACACATTAATAAAAGGCAAAAATTGTTGTTAGTACCCCAAGAGAGGAATATGTCATGGAGGGATTGATTTCCAGAAGGGGCTATCAAAGACCTGAAATTGCCTTTTTTTGTCTCGGATTAGAGACATAGCATGGTACCTGACTCCAGGCATCCTGGAGGAGAGGGTTAAGACTTTTCTGCTTTAGGATCACAGTAACCTGAGGAGGGGGTAGCCGAAATATTTAAAGGTACCAGAGCCAATGGTGTCTTGGGTTTGGCTACTTCCTGCTGGACTGGGGACATCAAGGAATCCCTGGAGCTGGTGTCTGTGCTGGGCAAGGCAGAGCAGTGTAAGTGATGTCTCTGGTTGCCTGAAGGAACAGGATGGCCACTTGTTTCCAAGTGGTATCCTGGGAAGGGTATGTTATCCTGTTGAAAGAGACTTTGCAAAGATCAAGCAAAAAGCTGACAAAACATCAAGCAAAAAGCTAACAAGGTGACAAGGTCAGTTAACATGAATGACATAGGAGAACACACATTGGCCGTGGGCCAGAAATGTTTCATTTGGAGTAAAAATCCCAGTTGTAGCCCGTTACAGGGAAGGTGAAATAACTAGACTTGGGGCAAGAAGGCAGAAAGGGGCTGTCTAGGGTCTTTTGGGTAACTGGGTAGAGGGAGCATATGGACTGGTTAGGAGTACCAGTCAGAAGCTACTGTAAACACAAATAGCAGGTAACAAAGGCAGGACTTAATTTTCTGTACAGTTAGAAGATAGACAGGTATGGGCATTAGGAGGACAAGCAACTATTTCTCTTGATCTCCCGGCCCTGATTAATTTTGAAAGGGCCAGCATAAAGTGATTCCATTTAGAATGTCATCTCCTCTTACTCCTCTCCATGATTTTCCATCGTCAGGACTGACTTTGTCCTGGCAGGTGTCTTTTGGCATTTACAGTTTGGACTCAAGGCCTGTGCACTGTCCCTGGGCACTTCTGCTCCAGGCTAGTGCTCTACCACTGAGTCACAATGCCACTTTCAACCTTCGGCTGGATACTTAGAGGTGAGTCTGGAGCCATGCCTCCAGCCTGGCTCTGTGCTGATTAGCTGGGAGATGGAGGTTTAGATGGATTTTTTGGGCCTGGGATGGCTTTGAACTGTGGCAAAAGTTTTTGTTACAAAAGCCCTTTTATTTCCAATTAAAGCAACAAGAAGATCAATGAGATAGAGGTTACCTATAACTTGTAAACAATTGACTAATAATTACTTGTCAGAGTTTTGTTGTTGTTGTTTTTTTTTTTTTTAAGAAAACCCAGTAGATGCTTTAAACCTGTGACTGATTGGCACTCTAAGTACTGCCCACTGCCTCTGGACAGCCTGTTTAAAGTGGCTTATATACAACATTTAACCTTTAACAAATGTACAGACCTTTTCTTGGGCTACAGCAGCATAGCTCGTTTAGCATCCTGGTTTGTAAAAGCACTTGCAGGGGAGGGGGGGATAGGGGACTGGCAGACGAACCTGATTTCTAGTGCCCCCAACAATGACTAATGTCAACAGGGACATAATCTCAGCTCTACAAGCTTTTAACAGATGAATTTAACCAGCTCAAAAGTTATTGCCAATTAGGACTTTGAGCAGATACAGGGAGGTTGGGATTTACATTTTGCAACCTTAGCTTTTACTGCTATCACAGATGACTGGCAAGTTTTGCCCAGTTAGACCAACATGGGTGTTAGGCATGTTTACAAACTATCTTTCCATGACCTGCTTCGATCAATTTTTTGAAGGGCCAAGCTCAAGTCACTCAGGGTCTGATACCATTTTTGTCATCCAAGCGATTGCTTGTAATTGCCTCTGGATGTTTTAACATTGTTGGGTCCCCGGGGTGCCTTTTTTATGTTGGGATAAATGCATTTGGCATTTTCCTTGGTCAGTCACTGGACTTGAACTCAGGGTTGGAGTGCTGTCCCTCAGCTCTCCAGCTCAGGGTTAGCAATTGGTCACTTTGAGCTCCCAAGCAACTGGGCTTTTGAGCACTCTGATGGCAGATTAGAGATGACAATTTCATAGGGACTTTTGTCTGCCCAAGCTGGCTTTGAGTTTTTACAATTAGTTTTTACAAATGGCCACTTTTACTCCAATTAAGAGCAACAAAGATGGTCATTGGAAGTAGTTTTATAAACGTGGTCTTACGTGGAACTTATTAAGTTACATTTGACAGACTTGTCCTGTCTTTTATTGTGGGCCTCCTGGAAACCGTTACAAAAAAAAAAAATTAAGGGCAAACTGGAATAATCCTAATTTATCTTTTTTACCTGGAAATAAACCTTTAGGACAATTTTATCTTTTAAACTTTTGTCTGGAATGCCAGCCACTCCCCACAACTTCCCAAATTTTTACAAAGGGGACAGTCATTTTAATTCCTTTTTGTAAAATGACTTTAATTTGCATTTAAATGCCTTATTGAAACACTGGGCTACACCCTTTACCTCTTGCCTGAAACTTTAATGTACTAGCACTAACAATAATAACAAACTTTTACTTTTTTTTTTTTTAAATGCTGAAGATGAAACCCAGACATAGTACATGCTAGAGGCTGGTACACAACCATTGATCTCCATCCTCAGCCCAAAACATCTACATTTTTTTTATTGTGAAAATACTGTACAGAGGGGTTACAATTACATGGGCAAGATAATGTGTACATTTCTTATTGAGCATTGTAGCCTCCTCCTTTGTTTCCCCTTCCCATCCCATCCTCCCCCAATCCCCCCACCCAACCCTCCTCCCCCACCACCAAAGTTGTAAAGTTCATTTTCAACATAATGACTTGTACGTCTTATTGTTGCAATGGGTCCACCTGTATCCTTATTTAAACGATTTGTTTTTTTCCCTTCCTATCTACATATTTTATAACTTGGCTTGATTACATTTTTGGTGCCTTTCAGTTTGGCAGTATAAACCAAGTGTAACCATAGTGTCTAACCAGAGCTATAATAACTTTTGAATTGGAGGGCTACACATTTCTTAAAAAAAAAAAATAGTGTCTTGCTAAAATAACTGGATATTACCCTGTTTTTAAAAATTAAAGTAAAATGGTGCTTTGCACACTGCTACATCCCTCTCCATCTGGTGGCTATTTAGATACAGTCCCCAATGGAGCCATAGCTCTCATCCACATCTTCCTGCAGGAAGCAGGAAAGGGAGAATCTGCTAGCTGCACTAAATTCATCATGAGACTCAGGATCTTCATAGAAAATAGCTGAAAAACCATTTCTTTCATGTTAAGTATAAAGAAACCAGGTAAAGCTGGGTGCTTGTGGCTCACAGCTATAATCTTAGCTACCCTAGAAGCTGAGACTGAGGATTGTGGATCAAAGCCAGCCCACCAAAAAAGTCCATGAGTCTTATCTCCAAGTAACCAGAAAAATTTTAAAAACAAGAAGAAAAAGAAGCCAGAAGCCAGAAGTGGACCTGGGGTCAATGGAACCAAGGGAAAGTGCAAGGCCCTGAGTATAAGCCTCAGTATAATGAGAGAGAGAGAGAGAGAGAGAGAAAGGATAACAAAAGCAAAACAAAGTCAGGACTCCCCAGTCCAATTGCCTCCTCCAATTCAGATGGAGGCAGTGTGCATTTGAGTTGAGAGAGCAGACTCAGAATTGGAAATTTGAATTTAAATCCTGCTTATAAAGGGAGATATCTACATCTATAAGTTATGAATGAGATACTATATTTAAGATATTTAGCAGAAGAAGCACATGATGTACTGAATTTCTGTCCTTCCCCAAAATTCACATGTGAGTGGTGGCAACCATCAAGACATAGAAACAATTTTAACAGTGTTTATGGGTATGGTTGCTCAAATCTGTAATCCTAGCAAGAAACAAAGGTAAGATCATAACTGGAGGCCAACTCCAAAGAAAGAAAAAGAGAGAGAGAGAGAAAGAAAAAGAAAGGAAGGAAGGAAGGAAGGAAGGAAGGAAGGAAGGAAGGAAGGAAGGAAGGAAGGAAGGAAGGAAGGAAGGAAGGAAAGGGAAAAAGGAAGGAAGGAAGGGGAAATAAAAGACAAAGAAACTGCCTTAATACCTTTTTTCAAAAAGCCAGACATGGCGGTATAGATTGGTTACCCTAGCTATGTAGAAGCACAGTTAAGGTGCCTATCTGATGCTAGCTAGCCCTAGGTAAAAGTGTATGACCCTATCTGAAAAATAAACTGAAACAAAACTGGTTTGAGTGGTAGAAAACCTAGCTAAAAGCCCCAAGTTCAAACCTCAGAACCACCATCCCTTAGAAAATTCCAGGTGGCCCATTACCATGCCCAAAAAAATACAACTTGCAACACTCTAGAAAAGAGGGCAGGATTTCATGACCATCTTTAGAGTCCAATGGATAAAAATCTTAGAGGTAATAAAATCTATTTCTGCTTGTTGTCATTGCTTTAATTTCTTTTAGCAGCTGTGGATTTTATGTCTTTATTTTATAGCATCTGGATAATTTATGTACTCAAAGCTGCCCATTTTTCAGTCATCCACATTTAAATTCTGGTTAATGCTAATTAAATTAAGTTGGAAAGTTGGTCTTTGCAGAGCATGGGGATTTCGTGCATATTTGAAGAATCAAATTACATTTACATGTATTTGTGTAGTTTAATGTGTAGTTAACTACATATACAAGAAAAGGCATCAACTTGTAAAGTGATAGTATTTTGTCAAACAAAATGTCTTTTTTTTCTGGAGAGGGAAATCCTTCCTTAATTGATGATACTTTTGGAGGTAAAAGATGGCTGTGAAAACTGTTCTTATTTTTTTTTTTTTTTTGCCAATCCTAGGGCTTGAACTCAGGTCATGGGCACTGTCCCTGAGCTTCTTTTGCTCAAGGCTAGTACTCTACCACTTAAGCCACTCTTTTTTTTTTTTTTTAATTGTGAAAATACTGTACAGAGGGGTTACAATTTCATGGGCAAGACAATGAGTACATTTCTCATCAAGCATTGTAGCCTCCTCCTTTGTTTCCCCTTCCCATCCTATCCTCCCCCCACTACCCCCTACCCAACCCTCCTCCCCTAGCCCAAAGTTGTAAAGTTTGTTTTCGACATAACAACTCTACGTCTCATTGTTGCAATGGGACCACCGGTGTCCCTATTTAAACAATTTGTTTTTTCCCTTCCCCTCCATGAATTATAATAACATCAAATACAGTGAGAGCAGGGGTTATACTGTGGGGGAGGGACATACAAAGCAACAAAGAAATAATCTTATAATTGTGTTAGAAACAATCACATGAAAGAAAAAAAATTTGAATACATATCTTAGGGTTCATTCCCTAACATCAACTTATCTGACCTTTTCTGCTTGACTCAGACATATATACTAGTTATTGCAAATAAGGGAAGCCATGGAACCTATGTTTCTTTGGGCCTGGCTTACTTCACTTAATATAATTTTTTCCAAGCCTTTCCATTTCCTAACAAATGGGGCAATGTCATTCTTTCTGATGGAGGCAGAGAATTCCATTGTGTATATATACCACATTTTCTTGATCCATTCATCTACTGAGGGGCATCTGGGTTGGTTCCATATCTTAGCTATGGTAAATAAGGCTGCATTAAACATAGTCGTGCTGATCGCTTTAGTGTGGTCTTGTTTGTAAACATTAGGGTAAATGCCCAAAAGTGGGATTGCTGGCTCATAGGGGAGCTCTATGTAGAGTCTTTTGAGGAATCTCCATACTACTTTCCAGAGTGGTTGTACAAGTTTACAGTCCCACCAACAATGCAGTAAGGTTCCCTTCTGTCCACATCCCCTCCAGCATCTGTTGTTATTAGAGTTCTTGATTTTAGCTATTCTAACTGGGATGAGGTGGTATCTCAATGTTGTTTTGATTTGCATTTTTTTATGGCTAGAAAGGTTGAGCATTTCTTCTTGTGTCTATTGGCCATCCTTCTTTCCTCTTCAGAGAAGTTTCTCTTAAGCCACTCTTAAGCACCACTTCTGGCTATTTCTATTTATGTGGTACTGAGGAATTAGACCCAGGGCTTCATGCATACTAGGCAAGCATTCTACTATTAAGCCACATTCCCAACCCTGTCCTAATATTTTTTGCCATTCTTTTTTTTTTGGGGGGGGGGGGGTTCTGGTCGTGGGCCTCAACTCTGGGCCTGGGTGCTGTCCCTCAGCTCTTCAGCTCAAGGCTAGTGCTCTACCACTTGAGCCACAGCGCCACTTCCGGCTTTTTTTTCATTTTGCTTATGTGGTGCTGAGGAATCGAACCCAGGGCCTCATGCATGCAAGGCAAGCGCTCTACCACTGAGCCACCTTCCCAGCTGTCCTAATATTTTTTAAGCTGTAACCAATAATGATTATTAAAACGGAAAAATAAGTCAAGGGGGAAAAATGGAAATAAAACATGCAGGTGTCACTTTAAAAAAATAAATTACTTTGGTATTGGCATAAGAACAGACCTCAGGACCAATGGAATAGAATTGAAAACCCAGAAATGAACCTACAGACCTATAGCCATCTAATCTTCGATAAGGGAGCTAAAACAATAGAATGGAAGAAAGACAGCCTCTTCAGTAAATGGTGCTGGCAAAATTGGTTAACTACATGTAGAAAACTAAAGCTAGATCCTTATATATCACCCTGCACCAGAATCAACTCCAAATGGATCAAAGACCTTGAACTCAAAGCAGACACTCTGAAAACATTACAGGATGGAATAGGAGAAACCCTAGGTCTCCTTGGCTCAGGCCGAAATTTTCTGAATAGAGACCCGGAAACACAACAAATCAAAGAAAGGTTGGACAAATGGGATTGCATAAGGTTGCAGAGCTTCTGCATGACAAAGGACATAGCTAGCAAGATCAATAGAAAGCCCACGGATTGGGAGAAGATCTTTACTAGCCATACAACGGACAAGTGTCTCATATCTAAAGTATACTTGGAACTCAAAAAATTAAACCACCCAACAACAAATCCTCAAAGAAACAACTGCCCAATAAATAAGTGGGCGAAAGACTTAAAGAGAAGCTTCTCTGAAGAAGAAAGAAGGATGGCCAATAAACAATCTTTACTAGCCATACAACGGACAAGTGTCTCATATCTAAAGTATACTTGGAACTCAAAAAATTAAACCACCCAACAACAAATCCTCAAAGAAACAACTGCCCAATAAATAAGTGGGCGAAAGACTTAAAGAGAAGCTTCTCTGAAGAAGAAAGAAGGATGGCCAATAAACACATGAAGAAATGTTCAACATCCCTAGCCATAAAAGAAATGCAAATCAAAACAACATTGAGGTATCACCTCACTCCAGTTAGAACAGCAAAAATCAAGAACTCTAACAATAACAGATGCTGGAGGGGATGTGAACAGAAAGGAACCTTGCTTCATTGTTGGTGGGAATGTAAACTTGTTCAACCACTTTGGAAAGCAGTATGGAGGTTCCTCAAAAGACTTCACATAGAACTCCCCTATGACCCAGCAATCCCACTTTTGGGCATTTACCCTGATGTTTACAAAAAAGACCACACTAAAGCTACCAGCACAACTATGTTTATTGCAGCATTATTTACCATAGCTAAGATATGGAACCAACCCAGATGCCCCTCAGTAGATGAATGGATCAAGAAAATGTGGTATATATACACAATGGAATTCTATGCCTCCATCAGAAAGAATGACATTGCCCCATTTGTTAGGAAATGGAAAGGCTTGGAAAAAATTATATTAAGTGAAGTAAGCCAAGCCCAAAGAAACATAGGTCCCATGGTTTCCCTTATTTGCAATATCTAGTATAGGTATGAGTCAAGTGGAAAAGGTCAGATAATGTGATGTTAGGAAAACGAACCCTTAAATATGTATTTTAATATTTTTGTTTCTTTCATGCATGTGTTTCTAACGCATTTATAAGATTATTCCTTTGTTGCTTTGTATGTCCCTCCCCCACAGTGTAACCCCCGCTTTCACTATATTTGATGTCAGTATAACATGTGGAGGAGATGGGGACAAACAAGTCGTTTAAGGATTCAGGTGGACATGTTGCAACAATGAGAAGTACAAAATGTCATATCAAAACCAGCTTTACAATGTCGGTGTGTGGGGGGGGTATGATTGGGTGGGGGGGAGGGGAGATGCTGGGAAGGGAGGTGAAGGGTAAACAAAGGAGGAGGCTGCAATGCTTGGTTAGAAATGTATGCATTATCCTGCCCATGTAATTGTAACCCCTCTGTACAGTATGTTCTCAAATAAAATAAAATAAAATTTAAAAAAAAATAAAAATAAAAATAAATTACTAGTTGAATTAAACTTGTATACTAAGCTATTATACAATTAATTATATATAGGAAGAACCACTACTTTTATATTAAACAAATACTTTAAACAGGTTCTCTTATTAACATACTGGTTTTCTCAGAAAACACATAAATAATTTCTCCACAACATTCAAATATTTAAAAAAATAAAATAATTCAGTACAAAAAATGTTAAGATATTAAGCCATTCAACATTTTTCATCCACACAATGCAACCAAAAGAAATATACTTAGAAAATTTTCAGTTGAATTTACAAGAATTTCTTTCTAAATTATTTAGGCAATGTAAAACTCAGCTATGTAGACCACTTTAAGAACTGATTCTTACTGATAAATTTCAACATAAAAATTTACAAAGGAGGAGGCAACAATGCTTGATAAGAAATGTACTCATTGTCTTGCTCATGTAACCGTAACCCCTCTATACAGTATTTTCACAATAAAAAACTTACTTTAAAAAAGTATAAATTTTTCCCTCAGTAATACCATTTAATTTAATTCCCATATAATTTCTGTATGCTTTTTGACATGTGTCACCAACCCAATTTTCTCTTCTACTCAACCAAAACAAAATTTTTAGGTCATAAACTAGAGCCATTGACTCATACCTATAATCTTAGCTACTCAAGAGGATCTTAGTTCAAAACTAGCCTGAGCAGATAAATGTGAGGCTCTTATTTCCAATTAACCACCAAAAACCTAGAAGTTAGAGATGTGGCTCAAATGGTAGAACACCAACCATGAGTGAAAAAGCCAAACAAGAACACAAGGCCCTGAGTTCAAATCTTGGTACCAGCACAAAAACAATATATTTCTAGGTCATCAGACTCATACTTGTGCAGCTGTGACCAACCAGAGAAGGAGATGAGTCCTTTCCATTTTCCAACTAGAACTCTTGGATAGTTGGGAGAATCTCTCTGGGAAATTATGAAAGGAATCTGACTACAGAGAATTGAGTATTATCATTTGGGAATTATTATTATCAAACTGAGTGCTGACTCAGTAGTAAAAATGCTATGTGAAAGTATACCAGATTCTCAGATAAGGGCTGGGAACATAGCTCAGTGATCAATGCTTGCTTAGCACATAAGGTCCTCAGCTCCATCCCCAGCACTGCAAGAAAAAGAGAAACTCTCAGATACAATTTAATTTGCCTACATTTGTACATGAAATAAGCTCTGTTTCCAGGAGATAATTTGCCAGCATTACTTCTGTGATTTAGCCAACAGCTGTTTACAGAAGTCCCCTCTCAGACTAACCTCTTCCTCCTAGACAGGTAAACTTCCTCTCAACAGGAGACAACAGAAAGAGGAAAAGTTTACAGCCTCCTTCAAGGTCACATCCTCAATGTGAAGACCTCTCGTAGACCCTACCTCATGAAGAGCCACATGGCCCTTCAAGGACATTCAAAGTCTAAACTGTAGTAAACTCTTTCCTTACATGCTTTGTTTTTCCTACATGCTTTGATGTCTTCTAGTAATATTCATAATATTTGGAAACTTTGATGTGCACTGGATATTTTATGTTTGAAAATCAATCTTCTGTTCCTTTTTATCTTTCTTGAAATAAGAAGTTTTATCTAATTAGCATTGTGATGATGAAATTACGAGCGTTTTCTATTTGCTGAGTAGTTCTGGTGTGCCAGAAGCAGTACTACTGGTGCTTTAAGCACATCTTTCATCCTATCCTCACTGGAAATTGGATATATTAGATTATATCTATTCTCCAAACAAGAAAAATGGAAGTACAGAGAGATTATCTGTATCTTCTAATGTCATGGCTTGGTTAGAATTTATTTCCAATGGTTAATTTTTCATCACTACATGTAGCTGAAATAATGTATTTGTCGAGAGAGATTTATTTTAGCTTATAGTTTGAGAGATGTAATTCATGCTTAGTTTACCTGTTGCTTTTGTGCCTGTGGCAGGACAATACATCATAGCAGGAATGCTTGGCCAAGCAGAACTACTCACTTCACCACCCTCAAGGCATGTTCCCAATGGCCCTAGGACCTTCACTAGACCCCATCTTTTAAAGGTTCTATGACCTCCAAAGAGTGCCATAGGCACCTTTAACATTTAGACTTTTGGGGACGTTTATCCAAGCCTTCTTTATGTATTTTGTTTGGGTAGAAAGACAATGCCTAGCTATTAATTATTATGTGTTTTGTTTTCTTCTTCTTCTTCAAACAAATCTCTTCAAAATACAATGGGGCCTCCCATTAAATCTTCTTAAAACTTCTCAGGAGAGAGCTGGGTGCTGGTGGCTCATATCTGTAATCCTAGATACTCAGGAGGCTGAGATCTGAGGAGAGCAGTTTAAAGCTAAACTAGACAGGAAAATCTATGAGATTATTATCTCTAATAAACTACCAAAACAAAAAAGCCAGAAGTGGAGCTGAATGCAAGTGGTAGAAATACTAGCTTTGAGCAAAAGAAAAAAGAAAAACCTGGGAGAATAAAAAGCAAGATCTTCTTAATTTTCTTTTTAGAAGATAGTGTATGAATAATTAGATGAACTTTCAAACTTGATTTTATCTTCTTTAGGTAGTTGTACAAAGTGGTTTCAATTCAGCATATCAGTCTGAGTACAATGCATCGTCTTCATTAAGTAATTGTACAAAGAGGTTATAAATCCATAGAGTACAATGCATCCTGATCAATTGCACACCTTCTGTCAAACTTCCAAATGTAAAAGGACAAGTATAATGGCAAAAATAAGGTCTAATATTTTTGCAACACCTACTAAGCACAAGGTACTATTTTGAATACTTTATGTATTTGCTTTCTTTTGTCCTTATGACAATCCTTGAGAAAGATCTCTTTTTTCCCCTTTAAGAGGGTAAAATTAAAGCCCTGCATTCCTTCTGAGGCATATATGACATTCAGTTCACATTCTGCAGTGAATAAATCTTTATTCATATAAATTTTTGTTTCTTTATGGCTAAAGCTATTTCTATTGTGAGCTCCCATTCTTTCAAGTGAGAGAAACCTAAACCAAATCAGTTAAAGGTCATATTCATTTCCCTTCTTCTGGGATTGCAGTTAAGCTCAGGAGCCTCAGGAACACCAGGACACTACTAAGGAGCAGAGGAACTGTCCACATGCAGTAATCCCAGCATCCCTAGACAAAAGGATAACATAGGTGTCATCACTGTGTCAGTCAGACAGCGGTGCGTGCTGTCACACCCAGCCTCTCCTGCCTGTGTGCTTAGCCCTCTGTGGCTCATGGGAAGCATATCTCTGAACAATGTTATGCTTAGACCTCCAGCCATGGCCCTTACATAGCCATTTCCACTCCACCCCTCTGACGTCAAGCCAAACTGTGTAGCAAGTGGGCCAGTCCTGCCACATGTGTGGACTCAACTGAAGCAAGGACCCAGGCCAGCCCCACTCCAGGAACTCAGAAAACAGTATGGGAAATACAAGATTTCCCCCCAGACTCAGCACAGGGAAGTAGAGAGAGGGAGAAAAACATTCCCACTATATTCCCTGTCTGGTTCAAGTTTCTTGTCCAGTTTGTGATAACAATGCCCCACTCTTCTCTTTTCCGATTTTCCAAAGTTATGATCAAAAATCAAATTTAAGCATTTGAAACTCAAATATCAAAAATTGGACTTCTTGAGTTTTTGCTTTTATAAAATACATTTTTTCAGGTTTAATGGAAATGAATAATTTATTGTGAAATATAAATTTTATAAACGTAAAATTATTTTTTATAAACTTTGTTGTTAAAAATCATAACTTAGTATATTTTTGAATGTTAAATTATAGCGAGATTAAATTATTTCTAAACTGATACTTTGTTATTTTGCTGAACTTTCTAAATAAAGGACAAATAACTAAAAAAAAAAAAAATTGGACTCCTTTGTTGATCCCTTCCAAGCAATAGACACGGAAAGTTCTAGCTGACTAAGATAAGGAAACAGGAAGAGAGTGTAAGAAACTAAAAATTTGTTATTATCCCAAGATATTTTTGTTTCTAAGTTGGCATTCACCAATCTATGAAAGTTAGATAAGCAGTGTTTATTTATGTGTGATGTGGTGATATATATTTCTAAATAGGATTAGGAGGTTCTCAAGTAATTTCAAGGATTCTTTTAATTTTTAATGGTCCTTCATTTTAAATTCTGAAACACTAAATATTCCATAATGTCCTAAATAGGTTTCTTTATTTATTTTTTTTATTGTGAAAATGCTGTGCAGAGGGGTTACAATTACATGGGCAAGATAATGAGTACGTTTCTTATCAAGCATTGTAGCCTCCTCCTTTGTTTCCCCTTGCCATCCCTTCCCATCTTTCCCCCCCACCCAATCCTCCCTGCCCCCCCTCCACCCCCCCACCCCCGCACCAAAGTTGTAAAGTTCGTTTTCGATATAAAGACTTGTACATCTTATTGTTGCAATGGGTCCACCTATATCCCTATTTAAACAATTTGTTTTTCCCCTTCCCCTCCACAAATTATAACAACATCAAATACAGTGAAAGCAGGGGTTATACTGTTGGGGAGGGACATACAAAGCAACAAAGAAATCATCTTATAAATGTGTTAAAAGCAATCGCATGAAAGAAAAAAAATATTTGAATACATATCTTAGGGTTCATTTCCCTAACATCAACTTATCTGACCTTTTCTGCTTGACTCATACATATACTAGATATTGCAAATAAGGGAAACCATGGGACCTATGTTTCTTTGGGTCTGGCTTATTTCACTTAATATAATTTTTTCCAAGTCTTTCCATTTCCTAACAAATGGGGCAATGTCATTTTTTCTGATGGAGGCAGAGAATTCCATTGTGTATATATACCACATTTTCTTGATCCATTCATCTACTGAGGGGCATCTGGGTTGGTTCCATATCTTAGCTATAGTAAATAATGCTGCAATAAACATAGTCGTGCTGGTAGCTTTAGTGTGGTCTTGTTTGTAAGCATTTGGGTAAATGCCCAAAAGTGGGATTGCTGTCATAAGGGAGTCTTTTGAGGAACCTCCATACTGCTTTCCAAAGTGGCTGAACAAGTTTACACTCCCACCAACAATACAGTAAGGTTCCCTTCTGTCCACATCCCCTCCAGCATCTGTTGTTATTAGAGTTCTTGATTTTTGCCATTCTAACTGGGGTGAGATGGTATCTCAATGTTGTTTTGATTTGCATTTCTTTTATGGCTAGGGAAGTTGAGCATTTCTTCATGTGTCTACTGGCCATCCTTCTTTCCTCTTCAGAGAAGTTTCTCTTTAAGTCTTTAGTCCACTTGTTTATTGGGCAGTTTTTCTTCGAAGATTTATTGTTGGGGGATTTAATTTTTTGAATTCAAGATATATTTTAAATATGAGACCCTTGTCCATTGTCTGGCTAGTGAAGATCTTCTAAATAGGTTTCTTATTACCTGTCAGAATGCCAAGCAGTTTCAAGATGTTCAAGTTAGATGTTCTATTTCAGAAGACTCTACTGAGGTTGGTGGTTTGTTTTTCTTAAGGTTGAAAATATAGGAAGAAAAATGATATCGCAGCCGGGCACTGGTGGCTCACGCCTGTAATCCTAGCTACTCAGGAGGCTGAGATCTGAGGATCGCGGTTCAAAGCCAGCCCGGGCAGGAGAGACTGTGAGACTCCTATCTCCAATAAACCACCAGAAAACTGGAAGTGGCGCTGTAGCTCAAGTGGTAGAGCGCTCGCCTTGAGCTGAAGAGCTGAGGGACAGCGCCCAGGCCCAGAGTTCAAGCCCCACGGCCGACCAAAAAAAAAAAAAAAAAAATGATATCGCTCCTAAATTATTTTATTAATATACAATATTCATTATATATAACATATCATATATATTCTATATTATATCATACAATATACATATTCTCTATTCAAAATGACATTTATTATTCTCAAAATAGTATAAGCAGTGGAAACTTTTCCTTCTCTAATACAAACTTATTTTTATTTTCAAATATGTTTTTCTGTTAATAAACATATTAATTGTAAGTATTGTTAATACAACAATGCTTACAAGCTGAGTGCTATGCATCTATGATCCCAGATGCTCAGCAGGCTAAGTCAGGAAGATCTCTATACCCAACTTTAAATAACTTAGAGAAACCAACTGAAAAACAAGAAAAATTAAGGCAAAATAAAAACAACAGTCCTTAACCCTCCACACAGAAGTGCCTTTCAGAATGTTTCCTGCTAGATAAAGATACAGAGATAGCTTCTTTGTGGCCTCAATTTACTTAAAAAGATGCCTAGATTTCTCCAGACAGTTCCTCCAATGACATGAAGACCCCAGAAAAAACACATTGTATCCAGCAAATTAAAATTCAAGGAATCCCTCACAGCTAGTTTGATGAACTGATCTGTCTGGCCAGGTTACAAACCAGGACTCAGGGGCTCAGTATCTTCTCCTCTGGGGGATCATCACTTTATGAATACAAGATGCTTGGCTGTGTCCTAGAAATCACTGCTGAAAGTTAAGGGAATATGAGAATTAAGCATAAACCAATAGTGCATATACTTTATAACCTAACTGCTGATTTCCTTCATCCTAATGAAAGAGCAACCCACATATTATACAGAATCATCATACCTTCCTTTGATCTGATAGAAATCTAAGTCCCTTAATTTTCATTATTCAAAACCCAGGAGTAGCCTGGAGCTGATGGTTCATGACAGCCTGCTAACTACTTAGTTATTCCTAATTACTCAGGGGACTGACATCTGAGAAACACTGTTCTGCCAGTCTGGGCAGAAAAGTCCATTAGACTCTTGCCTCCCATAAACTACCCCCCCCCAAAAAAAGCAGAAGTGCAGCTGTGGCTCAAGTGGTAGAGCACTAGCCCTGAGAAGCTCAGGGACAATGCCCAGGTCCTGAGTTCAAGCCCTAGGCCCAGCACACACACACACACATACACACAGGATTAGAAGTGTAACACATGGTACACCACTTATTCAGCATGTAGAAGGGCCTGGGTTCCATTCCCACAACCTCTAAAAAACAAACCTAGACATCAAAAGACCCCAGGTAGGCCATGCGCTGGTGTCTCACGCCTGTAGTCCTAGCTATTCAGGAGGCTGAGATCTGAGGATCACAGTTCAAAGCCGCCCAGGCAGGAAAGTCCATGAGACTCTTATCTCCAATAAACCACTTAGAAAACTGGAAGTGGTGCTGTGGCTCAAGAGATAGAGTGCTAGTCTTGAGCTGAAGAGCTAAAGGACAGCACCCAGGCCCAGACTTCAAGCCCTAGGGCCGACAAAAAAAAAAAGGAACCGAGGTTTGCCCCTGGAAATCTAAAGAAGCCTGCAGGTGACCACCTGCAGCTGAGCCACCTACAGGGCTACCATAAGAAACTGGATCCTACACCCTACTCTTAGAAATACATATATAATAAAGCTAGGCATTGGCAGCTCACACCTGTGACCCTAGCTACTCAGGAGGCTGAGATCTGAGGATCACGGTTCAAAGACAGCCCAGGCAGGAAACTCTATGAGACTCTTATCTCCAATTAACCACAGAAAACCAGAAGTGGTACTGTGGCTCAAGTGGTAGAGTGCTCACCTTGAGCTGAAGAGCTCAGAGACAGCACCCAGGCCCAGAATTCAAGCTCCAGGATCAACAACAACAATATATATATATATATATAAAATAAAAAAGATTGGAGTCCAGAAATCATTTTTAAATAGACACTCAAAGTGAATATAAAACTTGCTTCCCAATGATGACAATTCACAGCACCTAGAGAGTGATTATGAAACAATACTTTCTCATGGTGCTGAGCAGTACAGCAAGCCACAGGTCCCAGCCAGCCATACAACCATGGAAGGGAACATCCCATATTCTAGTGTGCTGAGCTGCTAAGCTATGATGTTCAGTAGTTTTTGTTTGGTTTTGTTTTGTTGCCAGTCATGGGGCCTGAACTCTGGGCACTGTCCCTCAGCTCTTCAGCTCAAGGCTAGCGTTGTACCACTTGAGCTACTTCCAGCTTTTTCTGCTGATGTGGTACTGAGGAATCGAACCCAGGGCCTCATGCATGCAAGGCAAGCACTCTACCACTGAGCCACCTTCTCAGCCCCCAGTAGGTTTTTTTCTACTTAGAACAATTTCAACATAGTATATATAGCCCCACTGTAAGTTAAAGAACATTTGAATTGTTTTAGCATAATATGTACTTTATACACTTATAAGAGCCAGGAAGAGCTATATTTAAACTATATATTAAAAGTACCTCCCACAGTCACTGAGGTATACAATAATACATAGGTTCAGACTATTCCCTATCATAATATAATGAGATGCAATATATACATAAAGAAGCATGGAAAGATAAAATTTTAATGAATGCAATAAAATAGCATATGCAAAAGGCCCTTGTATTGAGGGCCAACTGTGTGACTCTTATTTGAGTCTGTTGGGCTACCTGTCTATAGCTGTCAGTCAGCAAGAGCTTCACTAAAGAAAGAAATATGCCCCCTCTGGGACACAAGACTTTGAGTGGCTAAATCAAGCTCTCCTCATTGCAGGGTTTGGAGGGCTATGGCTGATGGTGGCAGATCTCATAATACAGATCCTCTAAGACGTGCTCCATAAAACACACAACCCTCTAGGCCCCACACTGGCTCAATTTCTCAGAACCTCAAGGTAGAGCCTAGAATTTTATTTTACCATTAACAGGATTGAATTTTCTCTAGAGTATTTTTAAGGAAAGATTTTTATTCCTTCATTCACTCATTTATTCAACAATATTAAGCTCACACAGCAGACAAGACCAGATTTCTAGGGATCTATGCTTTAAATTTTACTCACAGAATCATTATATCATCTTTTAGGTAAAAATATCATTTTCTTTCTAACTTGCTCTTTACATTACCCTAGGTTGCCTCAATTAAAAAAAACAATAACAATTTTAGCCAACCACTTACTAAAGTACAAAAAAAGCAGTTTGCTCACAGCTCAGTATATCCCTAAAATATCAAGACTATGAGATGTAAAATATAGAAACACATACATTTTCTATTTTCTTTAAAAATGTTAACATTCTAACTTTATAGTTGGCTACATTTCTCATGTTCAATATTCCTGCTTTCTGGTGGGAGGAAGTGAGGGACAATAAGAAGGAAATACCTTGAGGAGGCAGAAAGAAGATTAAAACCTAATTACAAAAACTTTTTTGTTGGAAGAATTTGTTATTTTAAAATTTTTCCATAAAATAAACACTCTGACCTAGGGAAATGAAAGTAGGTTTGTCCTATTTCTTTCAGTTGGTCAGAAATTCCTATTTCCTTCCTGGCAGAGGGTGTGTGTGTGTGTGTGTGTGTGTGTGTGTGTGTGTGTGTGTGTGTGTAAGAGAGAAGAGAGACAGAGACAGACAGATAGGCAGACAGGCAGGCAGACAGACAAACAGGGCAACAGACAGACAAATAAACAGAAAGATGTAGAGAGAGAGAGGGCTAGAGAAACAAAGACAAAGAAAGACAAAGAAAACAGAAAATAAGAGAAAGAGTAAGAATGAGAAAGAGCAAAGAATGCTGCGTGAACTGCATCATTTCTATTTGTTGGACTAGAGTGTTGTCTCTGAGGATCTATATTTCTCTTCTTTAAACATCACAGGGATAGAATGCAATGGTACAGACAAAGGATCAGGAAAGGACACCAAGCTATAATTTTAAGCACTATTAGTGGTTAAAAAAAAATGACAACTTAAGTAGTCTATTTCTAAAGGCTCAATTAAATACAAGACACACTAAATCAGTATACAGAAAATAATCATGAAGTGGTCCAGGCCTTCCTGTGGTCAATTTCATAGCATCAGCGTGGCTCCACCCACAAAACAGCTCTGTGCTCTAGTAGCTGTCTCACCTAACTTCCCTGCTATTTCTCAAGACTGGGTGAAAATATCAAGAACACAGACATGAACAAATGCCCTTGCTCCTCCCAGACTGATACCAGCCCTGGCAGCCTCATCAGACTTCAAAGCCTACTTCTCACTGGTTCTCTGCAGATGCACAAACACTTGGTACAATTTAGTCTATGTTATTTTTATACAATAAGCAGCTGAGATGTGGTGTATTGGTAGAATGCTAATCTAGCATGCTTCAGATACTGGGTTTGAGCACCAGTTTCACACACACACACAAAGAATAATCAATATATTGACATACCTGGAACCAAATGATCCATCTACTTCCATGATTCATTTGTAATTTTATAGATGTCTAATAGTTCATAATGCTGCTCTGAAAATTGTCAGCAATACTTTATGATTTGCAAATCTTCATTGGTTCTATGACTTAAAATAATAACAAAATTAAATTCGAACTAACTTCTTGGTTTTTAATTAAATGGATATTTGTGTTATTCACACAATTCTGACAAAAGTGCTTGGAAAGGACCATCCTTTCCCTGTCCCTTTCCTTCCACAGTAAGACAAGTTAGCAAGAGAAAAGCAAACACATTTATTTAATCAAAGTTTGATGTCACGCCAGAGCTTTCAAAAACACAGATCCCCCATGGGGCTGGGAAGTTGGCTCAGTGGTAGAGCACTTGCCTTGCATGCCTGAGGCCCTCAATTCCTCAACACCACATAAGCAAAAAGAAAAAAGCCAGAAATGGTGCTGTGGCTCAAGTGGTAGAGCGCTAGCCTTGAGCTGAAGAGCTGAGGGACAGTGCTCAGGCCCAGAGTTCAGGCCCCACGACTGGACCCAAAAAAAAAAAAAAAACACAGATCCCAAAGACCCAAGAGGACTGTTTTTCGTGCTTAGATTTGATGAAGAATGGACAGCTATATAGAAAAGTGACACATGAAAGGTGTGTAGTAATGTTAGTAGTCTCAGAAAAGAAACTCAGGCAGCCTGCCTTTCAGCTAATTCTGGGCCTAACCAAAAAAGAACTTTCCTTTCCTCCTAATATGGGACAGGACCTCTTCTGGAATAAGAATTTTATTAGAAATTACAAGGTAAGACAAGTCAGAGAATTTCTTTCTGGCCAGCTCCTACACAGAATGGCAGAGGGAAAAAATGACAGCCTTATTTGTAGGTTTTGTAACTTGCTTTGAGGAGAGAGCCTCTTTAGAGAAGATTAAGTCTGGTTTCTATAACTCACTAGAGAGGAGGAAAAGGGATGAGAGATAGGAGGGCAGAAGACAGAGAGAAACTGCTTCTAAGGCTACATCTGAGGCCTTCTAGCATCATTGAAAGTTAGCATGCCAAGAACTATAGGTTGGAAGTATCATCCTCTGAACCTCTATAAACCTCAATAACTGAAACAGAAAATAACAAATATTTAAAACTGGTATAACACAGAAGTTGCATATATATATATATATATATATATATATATATACACACATGATATATGTATTGGATATGCATATATGTATATATATGATATATATGTTGATATATGTTGGGGATATATATGCTATAAACTGATTACTTTCTTTAGCTTGGAAACAAAAAGAAAGTACAAATTTTTATCCTTTTTTTTTTTTTTTTTTGGTCAGTATTGGTGTTTGAACTAAGAGCCTTGAATTTGCTAGACTGGTCCTCTACCTCCAGCCTGGCTTTGGTTGGTTAATTGGCAATGGAATCTAGTGAGCTTTTCTTCACAAACTGTCCTTGAATCTCAGTCCCCCAAGGCCTCAGTGTTCTCAGTAGCTTGAGCCACCAGCACCTAGCTGTTATTCTAAATTTTTTGTTTCTTTTAATAATTCTGTTTTAAGCCAAATGATTAAAGTTCTCAGAATCAATTTATCCATCTGTAAGTGCAGATGATAATAATGACCAAAGGGATGGCTTCTGGTGGCTCACATCTGTAATCTTAACTACATGGGAAATAAAAATGGAGAAGAAAGCTGTTCAGTCCCAACTGGGCATAAAAGTTTTCAAAACACTCATCTCAACAAAAAAGTGCTGCATGTGGTGGCCAGGTACCTGTTATCCCAACTATGGCAGGAAGTGTGAATAGAAGGACCTCAACCCAGGTTGCCCAGGGAAAAAGTGACAACCTATCTCCAAAATAACTAGAGCAGCCAGGCACAAGTCTGTAATCATGGCAACTTAAAAGACTGAGACCTAGAGAATCAAGATTTGAACCCAGCCCCAACAGAAAAGTCTGCAAAACTCCATTTCTAGTTAACCAGCAAAATGTCAGACTAGAGGCGTGACTCAACCATGAGTGAAGTGAAAAAGCCTATTGAAAGCATGAAGCCCTAGAGTCAAGACTTAGTACCAGAATTTTAAAAAAAGAGAGAGATGGCAAAATGTGAACTCTGCATACATTGAAACCTCATAATCCTTTGGATCAGCTTCTACATGATTTGGGACTGAATCAATTCTGACCTAATCCCAGGATGAGTGAGCAAGATGGGAGCTTCTCTCAGGGTTATCATGAAAGTTCCCAAGGTCCTATTGAGCTGATCATGTAAAGCTTTAAGTTTTGGGGGGGGTTCTGGTTTTTATGTTTGTTTGGTTGGTTGTTTTAGTCGGTTGTGGGGCTTGAACTCTGGGCCTGGGCACTGTCTCTAAGCTCTTCAGCTCAAGGCAAGCACTCTGCCACTTGAGCCACAGCACCACTTCCAGTTTCCTGGTGGTTAATTGGACTTTCCTGCCAGGGCTGGTTTTGAATCATGATCCTCAGCTCTCAGCCTCCTCAGTTGCTAGTATTACAGGCATGAGCCACTGGCACCTGGATAAACTCTTAAGATTTTATTGACCAGAACCATCTCCTCTATAGGGCCTTCAGAATTTTTTCTTCTCATTCTAATAATTTATAACAGAGACTACTAACCCAGGAAGCCAAAACTAGACATTGAGCCACTTTTTGTTGCTGTGTGTCATAAACTATGAGAGTCTGCCTCTTTACTTTCTTTTCAGAGGCAGAAATAGAAATTTGATTAAAATCCTAGCAGATAGGCAGGGGTGTGTGAAGCATCATTATTACATCAGAGGATTAGTGAAGACTTGGTGGAAAGTGTCACTACACAGACAGCACAGAGGACCACAGATGCTGTGGGAGCGCCAAGCCAAGAGATCTGGCTCCAGAAAGTTGAGAAGGGTGGCACAGACTGAGGACAAGCAACCCATGAACATGACAGCCTGTCTACAGACACCTGGACATAGCAGATGTCAGTGATGCCCACCTATAATTCTACTACTCAGGAGGCTAAGATCTGAGGATCACAGTTCAAAACTAGCCCCAGCAAGAAAATGTGTGAGAGTTTTTTCTCCAATTAACCAGCAAAAAGCCAGAAGTGGATGTGTAGCTCAATTGACAGAGCTCCAGTGTTGAGCAAAAAAGCTAAGAGACAAGCCTAGGCCTTGAGTTCAAGCCCCAGGGCTGGCACAAAAATTAAAAGCAAAAATACTAAATCCTGACAAGAGGACAGAGAGTATTGTATGCGCAGAATTCCCTTCCCCCAGACAGTCCCATTTTCTGATGGTAACAGGACTGCCACCATCTTAAAAAGCAAGCAGGCCAGATAACCCAACTGGTGTTTGTGTTCTTGGTAGTTTGTTATCTTCACTCCCTTCAGAAGGAGAACAAGGAAAAGAAAATATTCTAGGCTGGAGAAAAGGGTGCTTACAAAACCTATCTCCAATTTACCAGCAAAAGCATCTAGAGATGGAGCTTTAGCTTAACCGGCAGTGCATCAGTCTTGAGCAAAAAAAGCCAAACAAGAGCAAAAGGCCCTGTATTCAAGCCCCAATACCTTTAAATTCCAATACTGCATTCAATGGTAATATTTGTCAGTTCCAAGAGCCTTTATTGCTGAGAGTTGAGAATATAGATTTAAGTTATCAACTTCTAAAACATAAGAAAGTATTCTAAATTGGAAACAGAGTGGAGAAGGAAGGTGTCCACATATCTAACAGACTTAGGAAGCTATGGACTCCATTTGGCACTATGAAAGCAATCTTTCAAATTTCCTTCTCCTCCTCCTGTCTCTTCAGCTAAGATGTCATCCTCCTGTTATCAGAGCCCAAGGGTTCCCTGTCCTGGCTCCCCTGGCCTCCTGGGGGCCTCCTGGAGTCCTAAGCTGAAGTTTACACTTATAACTGAGTTCTACCAAGTCTCTCCACTCTGAATTGGCATGGCATTATACTATTTTGCTACTTTAATTTTTTAATCTTCTGTAGTAAAGAAGTTTTAAAACTAAAAAGGAATGCTAAAGAAAGGGGAATTCAATAAGTATAATGTTTCAATAATCTTTCCAGATTTTATTTTTAGTGGGATTTCTAAAAGGAAGTCTAATTTTACAAGTCTAAGTATTTATGATAGAATGCCTTTCCTTCCCAAATGTAATCTTCATAGAGGAATGAGAAGTAGAAAAACAAGCTAGGTGCTAGTAGCTCACCCCCATAATCCTAGTTACTTGGGAAGATGGGGGTCAGGAGGATCATGGTTAGAGTCCAGCTCAGGCAGAAAAATTCTTGGTACCCCATCTCAATTGAAAAGGTTGACCTTCATGACACACATCTGTCATCCTAGCTATAAATAAATTAAAAACAAGGGTGGACAAAGACCACAGTACAGACCAAAATAGGCAAAAAGTAAGACCACAGCAAAACAACTACAGCAAAAAGGGCTGGAGACATGCATTGAACAGTGGAGAACCTACCTAGAAATCAGGACACCCTGAGCTCAAATGCAAAATTTCAAAAAATGAAAAATAAAATAAAGTAACAGTCAAGTGCTGGTGGCTCATACCACTAATCCTAACTACTCAGGAAGCTGAGACCTGGAAGATCTCAGTTTGAGGCCAACCTGGGCAGAAAAGTCTTTAGAGTCTATCTCCAATTAACCAGAAAAATTCTACATTAGATGTATTAATCAAGTGGTAGAGCATAAACCATAAGCAAAAAAAGTCAAGCAAGAGGTCCAGAGTTCAAGTCCCAGTACCAACAAGAAAGGAAGTTAGAAAGGAAAGGAAAGAGAAGGGAAGGGTAAGGGAAAGGGAAGAGGAAAAGAAAAGGAAGGAAAGGGAAGGGACGGGGAAGCGAAGGAAGGAGAAAATAAGGACAAATGGAAGGGAAAATAGGAAAGTTATAAGGATGAGTATATGCCAATAAATTTAACCTTTCTGATTTGGGAAGTTTGATAGATTGTGAAAACTATTCATAAATCCAGAGTATCTAGAAAGTAAGAAGTTTATATAGAAAAAGATAATGAGTTTCATTTTAGAAACTGGTACTTTTGGAAACTATGCCTCACAGTAGAAAAGGTGTTGGCTAGATAATGAGGTGTGGTGGCACGTATCTGTAATCCCAGCATGCAGAAGGCTGAGGCAGGTGGATCTAAGTTCAAGGCAAGCCTAGTCTACACAAGAAGATTCTCACAAATAAAAAAAAAGCAAAGGAAAAATGGAAAGAAAAAGTATAGACTAGAGCTATAATCTCCAAACTTGTGGATTAGAGTTGAAATCATGGATATGAAGTGAGTTTACCAAATCTATGTAACTAAACAAGGTTGAAGTATATGAACTGAGTAATAAGGCATATGAATTATCTGATTAATTATGTAATTATGTAATAATTATGAATTATTACATAGGGTGGCAAAGAAGCTTCACTGTGCTCTGGTTACCAACTTGTCTCAGTCTACAAAGCAAAATACACAGATATCAAGTTATATAGAATTGATTTGTTTTGTGGAGAAAAGCATCAAGAAACAAAAGGAGCTAAAGATCCATAGAGGGTTGGACCCTCAAGACTCAGGAAAGCTACTCAAGATGTAAGGTCTTAACTGCAGCGCTGAAGGGCCACAGGGTTCTGTGCCTCTGGGGAAATGTGACTCACTGGGCAAAGCTTTGAGGGACATCCTATTTCAGAAAAGAAGACCTTAAGCCAGGGCTGTCCCTGGTAGCTGCTCCCCAACTCCAGACTTTAAGCCCCTTATGAAGGAAAGAACAAGGCCCATCCTATCAGTCCCTCTGCATCTCAGGATGCCAAGTTTCCAGAATATTCTATAGCTCTTGAGAAGGTGCAGCAGGAAAGGGGAAGAATTTGTTGGTACAAAGCCATCCCAAGAACAACTGTCTTGTGTATGGCAGAAATAATTTCAAAAAGCAATGCTAGATTTAATTTTTTTTTTTTTGTCAGTAGTGGGGCTTGAACTCTGGGCCTGGGCGCTGTCCCTGCACTCTTAGCTCAAAGCTAGCACTCTACCACTTGAGCCACAGCGCCACTTCTGGTTTTCTAGTAGTTTATTGGAGATAAGAGTATCACAGACTTTCCTGCCTGGGCTGTCTTTGAACCATGATCCTCAGATCTCAGCCTCCTGAGTAGCTAGGATTACAGGCGTGAACCACAGGCACCTGGCTGCTATTATTATTAATATTTAATATTATTATTTGAATGTGTTCATATGTTTGAATATTTTTCAAGAATCCTGGAACCGTTTCCTAAAAAGAAACTTAGTACCTCTAGAGAATCGCATTCAAATCTCAACCAAGAAAATAGTTTTATACCATGCACAAAGGCCTCCAGAAAAACTGCTCCAATCCCTTTCCACTAGTCCATTCCCTCACAAGTGTCTTTATTCTCCCTTACACCTAAAAACAACTAAAGCATCTTGAGGTATTTCACTTCGAAAATTATATTCTTCTCATCCCTCTACTAATTAAATTTTTATTATTATAACAATTACTTGAGATAGATCAAATTAAAAAATACGAAAGATTTGTTTTAGCTAACAGTTCAGAAGCTCACAGTCCATGTACTATTGTTTTGGCCTGTGATAAATAGAACATGATGGCAGAGTCTAGTGTAGAAGAAGCCCATTCACTTCATGACCAGGTAAGGAAGTGGTAAAAAGTACAGAGAGTGGAAGAAACAGCAGGACTCCTGCTGTCCTATTTGAGGGCACACCCCCAATGTCCAAAAGACCTCTCACTAGGCCCCACCCCTTAAAGTTTCAAGAGCTTCTCAATAACACCACGTTGAGACCACGCCTTTTAACACATAGGCCTTTTAGAGCTATTGAAGATCCAAAATAAAGCACTCCACTAATAAATAATGATGAAATTAATGAATGAAACTATGGTATTTGTTATGTTTGTTTGCTTAATAAGAGAGAATAATCACTGAATGCCAAAATGCCTAAGCAGAAAAAAGGAATGAGATCTCTGAAAAAAGAATGAGATCACACTGGTTGTGTTTCCCTTTGTTTTTGTTTTTTTGTTTGTTTGTTTTTTCTAAATGTAATCATCACAGCCACCTATCCATGTTAGTATATCTCCAGCATAAGTTTGAATGACTGAAGAATATTTAGGGAAACAAAGTGCTAAGAGCAGTGCGCTTTACTTTAGTATGTCTCAAATACCTCTTGTTCAGGTTTGGTCTACATACTAATTGAGGCAGGATCACTGCACTCTTATTAAACTTGGGAGACTAGGGACCCATCGTCTTGCTACAATTGCACCAACTTCCTGGAAGATAAATAATCAACAAGCTTGAGACTTATTTTCCCAAACACCCAGATGCTGTTGTTTTGTTTTGCTTATATGTTTGTTTATAATTTTCCTGCTATCTGATTTTTTTAGGAGACAATAACGGATGGTCTCTGCAACTGGACAAATATTTTGCTAATTATTACCGAATGACTTCCCCATATCCCTTCAAGGCAGAAACATCTGAATGCCGTGAGTACTCAGAATAACTGAACCTCCAGTCCCACTAAGTGTTTAAAAGTTGAGTCCAACATTTTCTTTTCAAAATCTTAAACGGTAATTAATCCTTTTTTCTAGTTGCAAACTTTATTAGAGATGCAGCCTCATAATGGGATTTAAGGGAAGGAAGAGTAACAAGGTTGAATGTGACCAAAGTACATTGCATGCATGTATTAAAACGTCACAATGAAAACCTATTATTTTGTACAACTAATGTATGCTAATAAAAAGAAGTCAGGAAAAAGGGATGCAGCTTTAATTTGGAAAATCTGTTTTAAAATGTTTCAGGGATCTTAAGTACAAGAGTTATCAATTATTTCGAATATTAAAACCAAAATTAACTATTTTACAA
Source organism: Dipodomys spectabilis (assembly GCF_019054845.1). Taxonomy (NCBI): domain Eukaryota; kingdom Metazoa; phylum Chordata; class Mammalia; order Rodentia; family Heteromyidae; genus Dipodomys; species Dipodomys spectabilis. Next base: position 8,373,759 of record NW_024871113.1, read on the forward strand.
AACATATTATAGAATAACTGAACAGCTGTCTGGGTTTTAACATTTACAAGACAAAACTCTTCTGGGGGAATCTAACTTATAAAGAAAGCCTTCTTAATTATAACCTTCTATGTGTAGTCATATACCAAAAATTTACAAACTGCTGTATGGCATGTGGAAGGGTAATACTTAGGGTTAACTTTATAGTATTTTAGATCAGGAAAAGTTATGAAAATAATCCCTTTTACATAAATATTACATATTTTAATTAACTATGAAATGCATGTCTATGCCTTGACAGTAGATTTTTAAAACCTTGGCAGAAAGCAAGCGCTAGCTAGGTGCCAGTGGCTCATGCCTGTAATCCTACCTACACAGGATGCTAAGATTTGAGTCTCATGGTTCAAAACCAGCCTGGGAAAAAAATTGCATATGAAACCAAGGGATCTATGTTTCTTTGGGTCTGGCTTACCTCACTTAATATAATTTTTTCCAAGTCTTTCCATTTCTGATGGAGGCATAGAATTCCATTGTGTGTGTGTGTGTGTGTGTGTGTGTGTGTGTGTGTGTGTGTGTGTGTGTGTGCATGTGTGTCTGTCTGTGTCTGTGTGTGTCTGTGTGTGTATATATATATGTATATATATGAAAATATATATACATATATATATATATATATACACCACATTTTCTTGATCCATTCATCTACTGTGGTGCATCTGGGTTGGTTCCATATCTTAGCTATGGTGAATAGTGTTGCGATAAACATAGTTGTACTGGTAGCTTTAGTATGGCCTTGTTTGTGATCATTTGGGTAAATGCCTAAAAGTGGGATTGCTGGGTTATAGGGGAGCTCTATGTGTAGTTTTTTTGAGGAACCTCCATACTGCTTTCCAAAGTGGTTGAACAAGTTTACATTCCCACCAACAATGAAGCAGGGTTCCCTTTTGGCCACATCCCCTCCAGCATCTGTTGTTATTAGATTTCTTGATTATTACCGTTCTAACTAGGGTGAGGTGGAATCTCAATGTTTTTTTGATTTGCATTTCTTTTATGACTAGAAAAGTGGAGCATTTCTTCATGTGTCTACTGGCCATTATTTTTTTCTTATCTTCAATAACTAGTATATGTCTAGGACAAGCAGAAGAGGTCTAAAGCTATGTACATATGACCATATAACCTGATGCTAAGTGAAATGAAGCCCAAGATAGGGACATGAGATTTTATCTTTCTTGTTGTTCTTTTTAATGTACTAATAATGTACTATGTGATTTTTTTGTTTATTTGTTTCTTTGTATGTTCTTCACCCATGGTACAACCCCTGTTGTCACTGTATTTGATTCTGGTGTCCTGCACCTTGTAGATGCATTTTTCTAATTTGGGGAGGGGAAGGGAAATAACAAAATGCTAAAATAAGGATACAGGATGACCCATTGTAACAATGAGATGTACAAGACACTACACTGAAAATGAACTTTACAACTTCTGGGGGTGGGGAGGGAGGAGTTGGGGAGGTGGGGAGGAAAGTGATGGTAGGGGAAAAACAAAGAAGGGGGTAACAATGGAAATGGACTCATTACCTTGCATGTAACTGTAACCCCTCTGTACAATATCTTTACAATAAAATATATATTTTTTTAATTCCACATGACTCTTATCTCCAATTAACCACAAAACTGGCTGTGGCTCAGGTGGTGGAGTGTTAGCCTTGAACAAAAAAGTTCAGGGACAGCACCCTAGCCCAGAGTTCAAGCCCAGGACCAGTAGAATAAAAAAAAAGGCAAAGGCCAAGGGAGGGGGAAAACACTTTGCTATACTTTTTTCACAAAGTGTAAAATCTGGCTTTTCAAATTTTTCATATTTTATATTCACTGCACAATGAGGTTAAATAAGCTAGCAATCACTAGTTAAGGAATGCCCATCTCTCCCATTTTAGCATAAACTCAGTACCATCTCAGCCATTCACTTTCACTGAGGAGAACTGGATAATTAGCCCTCCAGGGAAGAGGGAGTTAATAATTTGCTTATTAAAAAGTTAAAAGCTTTTGGAGGAACAAAAAGTTAATGGGTACAACTTAAGTACTAATATAATGCAAAAAATAATAAATTATACTATGCTGTCTAAAAACACAGGTGTTTTTAATTTTTATTTTACTGTGAATTATTTTGATATCCCTTCTTAAATTTTAGCTGCAAGTTTTTACATTTTACTCCAATTTTTTTTAGCAATTTACAATTCAAATATGGCTAAGCAGATTATAAACAACAAAAGTTAAAAGGTGAATGAAAGGGACTATCAAAGAAAACTATGTAAGAGAATCCTCCCTGAGAAAAGTCCAGCAAGCATGTCCATAGCTCAGTTGACCTCTTCTGGCCATTAGATCAAAGATGGAGAATAGTAGGCAACGTAACTTTCCTAGGCTGCTGTGTCAGGCAACACCCACCAACCAACCCAATCAAGTCATATGAGGCAGGAAGTCACCAATAAATGATAGATCAAAAATACACAAGTCACTTTAGTATAGAGAAAATAGGAAATTTTTGTTTTGTTTTGTTTTGTTTTTTGCCTGTCATGGGGCTTAAACTCAGGGCTTGAGAACTGCCTCTGAGCTTCTTTGGCTCAAGGCTAGTGCTCTACCACTTGAGCCACAGCTCTTCAGGCTTTTTTCTGTTTATGTGGTACTGAGGAATCAAACCCAGGGCTTCATGCAAGCCCTTCATGTAGGCAAGCCCTCTACCACTGAGCCACACTCCCAGCCCAGTAATTTTTATTTTGTCTGTGCCAATCCTGGAGCTTGAACTCAGGGTCTGGGCACTGTTGCTGAGTTTTTTGGTAAAGGCTAGCTCTCTCTAACACCTGAACTATAGCTCTACCTCTGGCACTTTGGTGGTTAATTAGAGACAAGACTCACAGACTTTCCTGCCTGGTCTGACTTCAAACTGCATTCCTTAGATCTCAGCCTCTTAAGTAGGTAGAATTATAGGCATGATCCACTGAAACCTGACTATGATTAAATATTATTCAACTTAAAAGCTGTGTAAAACTAGAATGAATAATATAATATAAAATCATAGAGTGAAAGCTAAATTAAGATTCCTACTGTCCTTTACAAGAAAATTTTTTAAAAAAGATTCCTACTGTCCACTTTATATATGATTATTATAGGAATTTATTTGGAATTAACCTGAGAATGCCATATCATCAGTTTTGGCTAGATAAAACAATTCATATTTTTTAAAATATATTCAAGATCAGTATCATGGAGCATATAATGTCTATGATTAATCAATACATTATCAGAGTTTAAATTTGAAGGATTTTGGGAGGAAATGACCATCCAATAACCACACTGTATTCAAAGGTTACTAGTATGAAGTTGCTGGTGCATTACTTGTCTTATTTTATTTCACATCATTTTGTTTCAACCTAGTTAAAATTTCCTGGGCAAATCATATTTATCAAAACTTAAATTAACATTTTAGCATAATCCAGTATCTTATCATAAACTCTTTTTAAATACAGTACATAATTTATAATCTATTTTAGCAGCATGGTTTGCTTATTCTTTTGTTGTTCATTACTTATTTTTCATTTTGCCCTACTACAGAAAACCCAGAAAATAATCTCATTCAGTCTGTATATATGAGAAATCCACCCCCTACACCCCTCCCAGGGATGCATGCTGATTGGCTACCTTCCTTTTCCATCTTTCTTCCTACTCTCTTGCCCTCAGGACTGTCATCTTTCTCTCACCCTTTGTCATCATGTCCCACAACTTAAGTTCACACTCACATCCTAGATCACACTAGGAAAGAATTCTTACTATGCCAAACTCCTGGGGAGTTCTCTGCCATTCTTGCTTCCATCAAATAGTGAAACAATAGTGATCTTGAACTCTTATAATCCTGTAAAGGAGGCTCTGCAGTTACTTGGAAGAAAGGCAAAAACATGTCCCCTCATGTTAAGGAATACATTTCTAGCTCGAACCCTATAGCCATAGTGCTTAATACAGTCATACCCAGGAGCTCTCTACCTGTCTGTCCTCTGAAGGCTTTACTCTATAGGTCAGACACCTAAAGCTTGGGAGCAGAAAATTCTCATAGAAAGTTTTGCTTGTCCTATACTATTTTAAAGTAGCTATTATCATTTTTAGATAAATACTTAATTTTTTAACTTTTAAAAAATATATTTTTTAAAAAATGTATTCTGGTTTCAGCTACCAACTGCCTAGTCTAATTTAGCAACAGTTAGAAAAAAACTCTTCCCTTGGGACATCTGGACAGTCTACACCTCCCACAGTCTGCCCTCCATATGTAAATCTGTATTAGTATGGGGCTAGAGATGTCAATGCAGAGGGGAGTCATCTCTTGCTACTCTTACTACTATTCATTTTGCCTGGCAAAGCAGGTATCAGACTGAATCTATTATACCAATTTGTTAAAGAATTTATTAGAATATTTAGCTATAGGACATATTGCAAGGCTCAGGTGAACTTTGATGAACAGAATCACTTCTTAAGGCTATCTACAAATCCAGCCTCTTAAGACAACCAACAATATACACTCTATTCTTTTTCTCTTTCCATTATCCAGCATGAATGTGTGTGCAGAAAAAATGTTTACAGCCATAAATGAATGTTTAGGCATGCTTCACTTTTATGTAAGACAAAAAAGCCCATTTCTTAAAAAAAAAAAAAAAAAAACTACCTTGAGGTATCTGTTACCACACTAAGCTTTCATTGGTTGAGATGGAGTCTCATGGACTTCCTGCTTGGACTGACCTTGAGCCAGAATCCTATGGATCTCTGCTTCCTGAGAAGCTAGGATCACAAGTATGAGCTATCTTGCCTAGATTCTGCTACCCATTTCTTTTTCCTCAGTACTGGAGCTTGAACTCAGGGCCTGGACGGTGTCCCTTCCTTAGCTTTTTTTCTCAAGGCTAGTACTCTACCACTTATGCCACAGCTCTAATTTCAGCTTTTGCTGGTTAATTGGAAATAAGAATCTCATAGACTTTGCTGCCTCGGCTGGCTTTGAACCACTGTCCTCAGATTTCAGCCTCCTGGGTAGCTAAGAGTATTGCATGAGCCACATGTGCCTGGCTCTGTTTCTCATCTCTATTTAACATGCTAGTAATTTCTAGCTAATAATAATGCAAGAAACATAAACAAATAATTGGAAAGCAAAATTTTAAAGATAAAATAAAAACCCTTTTGAAGAACTACAATTTTCCAGAAAAAAAAGACCATCAATGTTATCATGTAGTGTTTGTTTCTTCTCTTTCTTGCTGGTTAAAAATGATTTAGTGTCCCAGGAAAGATTTTGATTATGCTATTAATAAAGTGTTGATTATTAAGTAGAAGCTTTCCTATGAACATTAAACTCCATCATACATTATCTCATCTCTCTTTGGTGACATAAAAGCAGAAGCTTGCACACATTTTGAAACAAATGAAGAGCCATCTGTTATTTTAAAAAAATGGTGAGCTGGTAAATGTGTATATTTCCAAATGTTAATGCTCAAGCATAATATTTCAAGCTAAATGAAAAGCAAGCTTTGGAATCCTAATTTAAAGCATTGCCCATACTGCTTAGGTAAGATGTGGCAAATTTTGTACTAAGTCATATTCTTATAGCTTTTCATTTCTTTCTCTTCATTGCCTTTTTGGGCCCTCACTTTCGTCATTTCTTGCCACTTTCTCATTTCTTAGTGGTAGGTTCTGTGCCCGTGCGTTGTTTGTGCCAAGGTCTGGAACTGGACTGTGATGAAGCCAATTTACGAGCTGTTCCATCAGTTTCTTCAAATGTGACTGTAATGTAAGTAGAAAACAATGGCCTGTCCTAAAAGACAGAATGAAGTGCCTGTAAAAAAGAAGCACAATTAAGATTGTGTCATTATTAACAATGCATTTTTATTCAAAGTGATGCCATTGTTCCCAGATCGACCATAATGACTGCTCATTTTGCTTTGCATTTATAAAATACTAGAGCCTATCTAAAGTCATTCCATACATTAATTCATTCAATCTTTCATAATAATCCTATGAAGTAATGGATATCTACTTTATCCAAACAAAAGATATCACCAGCTTCATAAGCTAGTAAATCAAAAAGAACTTCTAATTACATTTCTACCTAGAACTTTTCTATTGTACAGGAAATTCACTTGACATTTATTGGAAAAGCTCTTTTATAATGCATTACATATAAATTTTAATATATTCTTACGTATAAAAAAGAGAACAAGTAAAATAAATTGGATAAGATCATTTTAGAACTTCACATTTAAATTAGCTTTTATGATATTGACTCAGATATTGATGTTTTTTCCTAGGCAATTCAAATTTATGTATGCAAAAGAAAATGATTCTCATAATAAATGGTTTGTTGATTTCTAGGACTAGTGTTTCTAAGTTTCTAGTAATATTTATTTTAATTTAACCACAATCAATAACACAAACACATTTGCCTCAAACTTTTTAAAAGACAATAATGGGAGGTAGATTTAGGGGGATTTGGGAGTTTGCTTTTGACAGTGCTGGAGATCAAATCTAGGACCATCAGCAGGATAGGCAAGCATTCTGAAGATAGATATTCAATCTAAATGTTTTATCAGATTGTTATGTTGATGATATTTCCCATTCAGAAGTTTCAGTGTGTTTTTTGGCTTTGACTTCTGCGTATATAAGGACAAAATATGAATGATTCTTATGTTTACTCATATTAACAAGCGTGTGCTCAAACTAAAACACCTGTACACCAATTCAGATGCTTAGCACGCAGTGTTGGAAGCCATAGCAGGGTTCCTATCCACCTGGCTTACCAAATTCATAGCCTCTGAAAACATCTGGAGGTTAAATCACAAACACTTGTTCCTCAAAGGAAATAACAATGCCACCTAAACCTGCCTTCCCACATCTGTTATAGCAATTACTCCTGCTAACAAAAACAGTGATCAACCAGAGAAACCAGGGTCCTATGAAGACTATTATTTAAATTTCAACTGGAAATGCTACACATAAAGAATCCTCATAATTTCATTCTACTTTCAGAGGTTAAAAAAAATCATTATTGTCCCTTAATGTGTATATCAAATTACAGAAAAATCCAAACCAAAGAGTTAACCTAGCCATGCACTGATGACTCATGCTTGTAATCCTAACTACTTGAGAGGCTAATAATGGAGGATTGCAGTTCAAGGTCACCCTCAGCATAAATTCACAGTAGCATGTGCCTGCCACCCCAAGCCTTGTGAGAGGTTGGGATTTTGAGGATGATGATGGCATCAGGTCAATTTAGGCATAAAAGTCCTTGAGATAGCTGGGTGCCAGTGACTCACACCTGTAATCCTAGTTACAAAGGAGGCTGAGATGTAAGGATCACGGTTCAAAGCCAGCCTGGGCAAGGCAAGTCCATGAGACTCTTATCTCGTAGAAAACTGGAAGTGGTGCTCACCTTGAGCTGAAAAGTTCAGTGACAGTGCCCAGGCCCAGAGTTCAAGCCCCTTGAGACTCCATCTCCAAGGAAGGGAGACAGACATCAGCAATGAAAAAAACCTAAAAGTAGGTCAATCATGGCTCCAGTGCAGCCTCACCCAGGAAAGTGAGACTTTACCCCCAAAATAACCAGTGAAAAATGGGGCTAAAGATGTGGCTCAAAAGTATCATGGCATAACAAGCATGAGGTTCTGAGTTCAAATCCCAGTACACCAAAAAAAAGGAAAAAGAAAATATCATGTTGGTACCCATCTCATTGTCCAGTTTATACATGTATACACACATATATATATATATATATAGAGAGAGAGAGAGAGAGAGAGAGAGTTTTCCACTCTGATATTAGGTGAAGAAAAACAAATCTGGGACCAGATCCTCACAATTGAGCTATAGAGCTCTCAAGAGCAGAGTGCTTGCTAGCATGCTGAGGATCTTGGGTTGAATTCACAGCACTGTCGAAGAATTCTTTTGTGTTTGAGGTTGAACCCTTTGACTCCAGTGTCTACTTACATGTTTCCCTTCAGGACAGTAGCTGAGCCTCACACCTTGTCTGTGTGTTCACTTCCTCGGGGAAAAGAACTCTAGTCTTTACTGCAAACACATTAAAGAACTAAATACAAATTTTCATTACTGAGCCATGCAAGCTTTTACTTAAGAACATTACAAAGAAATGTCAGATATGAACTAAATCATATATAAGTAAAGTATCAAAGAAGCCAGTAATCCAAATAATTTTTATTGGAGTTGGGGCTTTGGAAAACATTGCACATAAATGATAAAAAATTCTAACATTCTCCTAGCATGCTGTACATTAACTCTCAGAGTTTATGTTCAGATTCTGAAATTCACCATGATCCAAAATAAGAGCTTTCTTTACAAAACCAGAACTTGATTTGACAATAATGATAAAACTAGGTCTTTTCTCTCTATGTCACATAAACATACACATATGCACTATATGTGTATATAGTACATAACTTTATATATATTATATATATACAATATACATTGTATATGACTTGGTGGTATCAAATTTTGAAATACAAGAATCTATTATATTGAAGTATTTTCATTTCTTCTAATCAATGAAAATAGTAACATCTACCTCTTCCAATTTCAATCATATATTTTGAAAATAATTTTGATGAAAATACTTGGTATCAACTAGAAAGGAGTGAATTCTAAGGATTCTATGTTAATGAAGGCCTAACTTTACCAAGAAATATTCATATCTGTCCCTAACAAGTTTTCATCAGTTGAGTAACCCTTCCTCCCACCATGCCCCAGTGCAATTAGCCTCTCATAGAATTTCCCTTGTTTTTTGTTTTTGTATTTTTTTGTGTCTTGGCAGTACCAGAGTTTGAATTCAGAGCCTCATGCTTTCCAGCCAAGTGCTCTACTGCTAAGTCTCACCAGTGATTTTTGCACTAGTTACTTTTGAAATCTGTCACTTCCTGTCCAGTGCACACCTGAAGTCCTCTTATTTGATGTTTATCTTTACACAAAAGAAACATTGAAAGGGGATATAAGACAGAATTTGGTTTGGAAGCCAAATATTAGAAAACTCTCAACTTGCTGGTATAAATAAGATAACAACCTAGCAGCTAAGCTTAACTTCAAGAGAAGGTTACTAGTTATTCAACCTTTGGTGTTAAATTCTCATTTGTTTGTTAATATATCATTGACTGCTATATTTAGTCAAGACCAGTTTCTTTCATCTTTCTCTTATTCAATACTGCCTTCTAGGAGCCTTTTTAGATATTCTCTCCTATTTGTTCCCCTCTGTGAAATTTTAATAATGCAGATATACGGTGTATCTACTTATGTATATCTGAGGTTTATACATTTTTTTATTTAAATTTTATTGTAAAGGTGATGTACAGAGGGTTTACAGTTACATAAATCAGGTAGTGAGTACATTGCTGAACAGTGTCATCCTTCTGATTCATACATTTCAAATGTGTTTTATTCACTTTCTAAGACCAATCCTTATCCCACCCCCATTGAGGACAAATGGTCTTCTAGAGTCTAGAATAGTGTTTCTCAAATTAGACTCTGAAATGTTTTCTGGGGAGTCTGAGAAATTATCTTCCTTTAAGAACTCATTGCTGGGTTTAAGGGGTTCTGGTCCAAAACCTAACATTAATAGAGCCTTTATATAACAGCATCCTAACCTGAGCTGGCCTCCAGACCATACACATTCGTGACCATTTATCCATAGTATCTGTTCTGCCACACTATAAAATAAAGGTATTGATCAAAACACTGATAAAGATCATCTGGTCCAAATCCCTCATTTCACAGTTAAAGAGACTTGCTTGGGGAGGTTATGTGTGGTTCTTGGGAGGGAACTCTGCTGAGCTGATTTTTTTTCTTCCTTCACATACTTTGTTTCTACTATTTTATAGTGCTTTTCCTTAAAAAAAAAAAAAAAAGTAATCAATCAAACAAACAAATGGAACCTTTCTAATACAACCACAAGTTTGTGGACCTGCTCTGTATCAAATTTCTTATTAAATTGTGGTACAAGAGAAAACCTTTCTGCACTACTTACCAGAAATTAAATTACTGAGCAATGGTTCTTCAACTGTCATTTTAAGGTAATGCAATGTAGACAATATCATATTTATGAATATATAACTAAATTGCCCAGTGACTTTTTCAGACTTGTATATATTACATTTTAATCAGAAGAACCTTCTCCATTGCTTTTTCTTTCCCTGCAATTTCCAACTCCGTACTAAGAGTTTTCATTGGAATCCCTTATGCCATCTTCACATTCAGATGCATTGTATTTTGAAATTATTCCCTCTCCATCTTTCCCTTTTCCCCTCCCCTCCACTTCCCCTAGAGTGCTTTTTAAAGAGAAAATACAATTTGTATTGTTATGTGATACTCAGATGTCTTCTGATATGAAGTAAAAACAGAAAAGAGCACAACTGAAAAATCAATTTGCTTCAAATTTTATTATTTTAATTTTCATTAGAATTACAATGTGGTAACATAAATTTAAGAAATGATGACCACATTCAATAGTACAAAACCAAGTTAGAACTAAATTCAAATACCAATACAAGCATGTTGCAGTGAAATGTTTCCTTAAAACTAATGTCACTGTAAAGAGTATAATTGTCTATATTGTAATTTGAAATAAGAAGCAAACTTTTTATTTATTTCAGGTCACTTCAGTGGAACTTCATAAGAAAGCTTCCTCCCAATGGCTTCAAGAAGTACCATGATCTCCAGAGACTGTAAGAAAAACATTTGATTCCTGACATTAAAACTAATTAGCATTTTTCAATAGATCTGTTTCTTGACAATTCTATAGAGACTAATACTACACTACCACTTTAGGTAATCGGTTTTTTAGAAAAATTGCACATAGAAACCTGATCTTGCATAAACAATCCCAGACTGGAACTATGTACACAACTTTCAGACTTTCTATCAAATGATACAGAACTTGTCTATCAATGGAGGCTTTAAAGTGGAGGGACTAGGGGAGAGAGGAAGAGAAATTTTGCCACCACTTCAATATCCACCAAAGATCTTTTGCCAAGATCTATCATCAAGATTGAATAGAGATGAATTTCCTACAATATCTTTAACTTCAAAGTTGGCCTCTGCTTTAGATAGCAAGTTCTTGTGATTTGTAATTTGTGTGGTTTGGGGGAACTTGACTCCATTTTTCACTTTAGCTTTGTGGGTTTGACCTCTAGCATTATTAAAATGTTTGCTTCCCTTTATTTTAGGGTCATGAATACCTCTCAGATCCCCAACGGACCAAGTATAATTTAACTGTGATTTAGGTCAACTTTATGACTACATCATATTGTTATATACTTGAATTACTGTATTTAGATATTTTGTGTCTAAATCACTCTATCTAGAAAACATCCCAGACTTCTCATTTTAATTTTATACTTGTATTAGTTTTATTTTTCTCCTTTTTTGTACTAGAGAAATGTGTCATATTAATATACCTACACTTTTTTTGGGGGGGGTCCAGTCGTGGGGCCTGAACTCTGAGCTGGGCACTGTCCCTCAGCTCTTCAAGGCTAGTACTCTACCACTTAAGCCACAACGCCACTTCCGGCTTTTTTCTTTTTGCTTATGTGGTGTGGAGGAATCGAACCCAGGGCCTCATGCATGCAAGGCAAGCACTCTACCACTGAGCCACCTTCCCAGCCCCTACCTACACTTTTTAAGTACATAAAAATAGGACAGAATCAAAAGAAAAATTAACTACTTCTTCAATGAAATGCTCTATAAAACAGATAATCTGCAAAAATATTTACAAAGTAATTTCTAATGACTTTTCAGAACTTCATTCTGAATATTTATGTTTTAAAAAAAGAAGATCTGCTGAAAATTAGGCCTGATATAAAACTTCAAGAGTGTACTACTCCCTTTTCTGTCTTGAGTCTATAGCAATTTTCTGATCTGTAGTATCACCTCATGACCACATGTTTAAAAGAAGTCAGACTACAAAACTAAATTCAGGATAATATAACTCAGTAATCTAATATTGATAAAGTCATCAAAATTGATGATAATATAACTCAGTAATCTAACAAAAATAAATTTAAATTATTTATTAAAAGTATAACTTGAGCCAAGGACTGGAGTCTCATGCTTCTGCTCCTAGCTTCTAAATAGGCTGAGATCTGAGAATCCCAGTAGGCAGACAAATTAGAGAGAGTCTTATCTTCAATTAACTAGCAAAATGCCTGAAGTGGAAGTGTGACCCAAGTGCTAAAACACAAGCAGCTTTGACTGGAAAAAGCCAAGCAAGAGCAAGAAGCCCTGAGTTCAAGTCCCCCTCCACACACACACACACACACAAACACAAAGTATAGCTTGATTCAGCCTCTAAGTAAGGCAGTCTAATTAATGCTAGATTATTACAACAGTTAGAAGCAAAGATCTATTAATGTTCCTCTATACATTAGAGGAAAAGATGTGCTCTGGACACCATGACTGGGTCTATGCATGTTGTGCGAATGTCAAGTACATAAAAAGTTCATGATGATATTTTACCATCGAAGTTAGATCTTCTTGAGTATCAAAGAATAGGGAACCTCTTTTATTCCACATTTTTATTTAACTCCAAGTTTATTCATGTTGATTTCTCCCTATTGTCCCTAAAATTTACAACAAGTTCTGTATAAATTCAGAATACTCTAAAGAACAACAGTGACCTACTTACTGAACAGGACAGGCAGGACAAGTACCTGTAGAAATGCTTTAAATGCATGTGTGCTTATACTCTGCTACCTATGTCCTTTGAGCTCTTTAACTCATGTTCAAACTTCCAGCATTACTTTAGTTTGATATAAGCCTATATTCGTATCTTGACATTCCAATGTAAATTGCATTCCTCTAGTGTTGACTTTTTGGGTTTTTTTTTTTTTCATTTTTCCATTTATCTTTATAAGTTGCCTTAAATCCATTTTAGGATAAAACTTGGGGGTATCAAATTAATAAAATTGAAGTTGATTTCCTTGGAAGATTTGTGATTACATTGTATGTGGTTTGTGGCATTAAAAGTGTCTTATGTTTCTATTACTTCTATGCTGAGCACTTACAACTTGGAATGATTAGAGCAGGAGATACTGAAACTGCTGGCATCTAGGCCTGTCTGATCACTGAGTGCTTTACTACGCATTAACGTTTTATTGCTAGAAAATTCAGATTGAGCTGGTGTCAACAGCTCATGTCTTTATCCTAGCTGCTCAGGAGGCTGAGACCTGGAGGATTAAGGTTCAAAGCCAGCCCAGACAGAAAATCTGAGGCTCTATCTCCAACATAATCAGCAAAAATTAGACTGGAAGCATAATTCAAGTGGTAGAGCATCAGTGATGAGCAAGAAAGCTGAGCAAGAGTGTAAGGCCTGATTTCCAGCCCTGGTATTGGCAGAAAGAAGGAGAGAAAGAAAGAAAGAGAAAAAGAGAGAGGGAGGAAGGAAGGAAGGAAGGAAGGAAGGAAGGAAGGAAGGAAGGAAGGAAGGAAGGAAGGAAGGAAGGAAGGAAGGAAGGAAGGAAGGAAGGAAGGAAGGGGAAAGAAGGAAGGGGAAAGAAAGAAAGAGAGAAAGAAAGGAGAAAGAAAGAAAGAAAGGAGAGAGAAAGAAAAGGGAAGTTTAAAAGGGAATTTTAGCTATGGGAGGAGGGGGTGAACCATTGAGATATTTATAACATCATTCATAAGTCATACAAAATTACCAATATAGGCAGATAGCATGGATAGCTTAAGGAAAACATAAGAGAAGTATATGTCTATACTATTATATAGCAAATGGCATCTCAAGTTTTATATGGCCCTCAGGCTTTCCCTACCCAACCCCCTTTGGCTATTCTAACTGTAATAGCAAAATAAAATGACATGACATCCAGTTTCATTAAATTATTCCATTATGTCTGCCTTTTTATGTTAAATCTCTTTATGTTAAATACACACATCATAAAATTTACCATCTCACCCTTTTTGTTTCTTTTCACCTTTTTTAGCAATTTTTTTCCTTTTTTTTAAGCAATTCATTGTAGTTGTATGCACACACACACACACACACACACACACACACACACACACACACACACACACAGAGTCCTGGAGGTTAAATTCAGGTCTTGGATTTGTTTTGTTTTGTTTAAGGCTAGTACTCTACCATTTGAGCTTCAGCTTCACTTCCAGCTTTTTGTTGATTTATTGGAGATAAGAGTCTCATGAATGCCAGGCGCTGGTGGCTCACGCCTGTAATCCTAGCTACTCAGGAGGCTGAGATCTGAGGATCGCGGTTCAAAGCCAGCCCAGGCAGGAAAGACCGTGAGACTCCTATCTCCAATAAACTGCCAGAAAACCGGAAGTGGCACTGTAGCTCAAGTGGTAGAGCACTCGCCTTGAGCTGAAGAGCTGAGGGACAGCACTCAGGTCCAGAGTTCAAGCCCCACAACCGACCAAAAAAAAAAAAAGAGACTCATGAACAAGTTCCTGGCCCAGCTGGCTTTAAACTGTGACCTTCAATATCCTGAATAGCTAGGATTATGGTGTGAGATACTAGTACCCGGCTTTGCAACACTTTTTTTAAGAAAGGAAAAGGGAAAGAAGGTAAAGGAGGAAAAGTGTAAATTAGATAGGTGCAAGTATAAGCCAGGGCAGGGAGGACAATGTGATGCAATTACAGGAGAGGGAGGCTATTCAATTTTTTTAATCCAATTTCCAACCTGGTGACTTGGGTCTAAAGTATAGATTACGTGAGAATTGAAGTCTGCATAATATGTCTTCACTAAGCTCCACAGAAGTATTAAATATGGAGTGTGGTTTACAAAGTCAGCCCTATGTCCTTTTCCCAGTCCCCTCAATAGCAAAATTGGCTACAGCCAAGTCTGAGTGATGGAAGCCAGTCCCACTCTGTAAAGGTTAGACCTTTCTGCTCCATGACTTTGGGATCAGCAGCCCAGTCTCCCCAGTTGATGATGTAATTACAGTGGTTCTTGCAGGAGTGAGGGTGTTCGTCTCTTAAATATTTGCAGCTTGAAACAGTTGAAGAAGCTTCAAGAGAACCATGTTAGGCCTTTGAGGCATCTAGAAATTTCATATTGTGCCACCATCATAACCATCCTCCTCAGAACCTACTTCCTTTTGCAAAACTGAAACTGTTTCATTGTTTTCTTTTGAAATAATCCTGGTTCTAGGTGCCTGCAAAACAATAAGATTAGATCTGTGTCTGTGTACGCTTTCCGAGGACTGCTCCGCCTCACTAAACTGTAAGTACCCTAAATACCATATGTGCTCAGTGCCTTGCCAAGCTGTGACCTATGACTGCAGGCCACTCAGGACAGGGCACACAGATGTGCAAACCAAGTTAGCACTGTGTCTGACAGGCGGGCCTGAGAATCAGACGGGCCTTATGGCTCAGCTCTGATTTTATCACCGGAGAGGTAGGTGACTATGAAGAGTTTATTTTCTTTATAAGCACAAGTTCACTATAGTGTGCAATGCAATTTGTATACCTATCTTGAGGTTGTAGGGAACAAATGAGAAAATACTGAGTAGTAGTAGGTGTCTGAACCTGACACATTAGTGATGGTGACAGGAGTGACAACTAAATGAACTTGGTCAAAGTGACAAAGCCTCATGGTATGTTGATGTCGGGGAGGGAGATAGTCTTGCAAGCTGCTGGTGGCTTACACCTATAATTTTAGCTACTCAGAAGGCTGAGATCTGAAGATTGAGGTGCAAATCCAGCTCAGGAAAGAAAGTCTGTGAGACATGTGCCTCCAATTAACCAGCAAAAAGCCAGAAATAAAGCTGTGGCTTAGGTGGTAGACTGTTGGTCTTGAATATAAAAGCTCAGGAACAGTACATGGGTCCTGAGTTCAAGCCCTAGGACTGGCAGAAGAAGAAGAAGAAAAAACATAATCTTTTTTTTACTTTATTTACATTTTAATTTTTATTTTCTTTTAATTTTAATTTTTTGTGAACATACTGTACAGAGGGGTTACAATTACATGGGCAAGATAATGAGTACATTTCTTATCAAGCATTGCAGCCTCCTCCTTTTTTTCCCCTTCACATCTCTTCCCAGCCTCCCCCCGCCCCCCCCCCCACCCAATCCCCCCCTGCCCCTGCACCAAATTGTAAAGTTCGAAAAACATAATCTTGTATGGTGGTACATGCCTGTAATCCTAGACTTAAAAGGCTAAGACAGGAAAAACAAGAGTTAAAAAGTAGCCTGGGCTACATAGGGAGGATCTTACCTAAAATGAAAGGAGAAGAGGGGGAAGGAGGAAGAGAAGGGAAAGGGAAAAGAGAAGGAAGGGGAAGGTGGAGAAGAAAGGGAAGGAGGCAGGAGGGAGGGAAGGAAGAATAAAAGAGAGATAAACCCTGATACCCCTCAGTAGATGAATGGATCAAGAAAATGTGACAGATAGATATATGTATATTTATATATATGTATATTTATATATATGTATATATATACACACACACACACACACACACACACACACATAGAGAGGGAGAGGGGGAGAGAGAGAGAGAGAGAATGATACTGCCCCATTTGTTAGGAAATGGAAAGACTTGGAAAAAATCATATTAAGTGAAATAAGCCAGAGCCAAAGAAACGTAGGTCCCATGGTTTCCCTTGTTTGCAATAATTAATATATGTCTAGGATAATCTTAGAAGATGAGAAGAATAGCTCAATAGCTATGACCATATAAGATGATGCTAAGTGAAATGAACTCCAAGACATGGACACAGATATTTTTCTTTGTTGTTGTTGTTGTTTTTAATATACTATGTGATTTTTTTCTTTGTTTTGTATGTTCTTCCCCCTATGGTATATCCCCTGTTGTCACTGTATTTGATTTTGGTGCCCTAGCATTGTATATATGTTTATTTGAATTAGAGAAGAGAAGGGGAACAACAGAATGGTGAGACAAAGGACAAGGGAGAAACCAATGCAACAGTGATATACACAAGGCAATTTGTTGGAAATGATCTGTACAACTTGGGGGGGGGGTAGGGAAAGGAGGAGAAAAATGAGGGAAGGGTAACAACTTTGACAAGACATGTACTTATTACCTTGCTTATGTAACTGTAACCTCTCTATACATCACCTTGACAATAAAAAAATTAAGTTCAAAAAAGAGAGATAAAAGGGAGTGAGAAATGAAAGAAAAGAAAGGAAGGAGGGAAGGAAGGAAGCAAGCAAGGAAGGAAAGAAGGAAGGAAGGAAGCAAGGAAGGAAGGAAGGAAGATAGGAAGGAAGGAATCTTAAGACTTCCCCAGTTATTTTTGGTTTTGCTTTCCTTTGGTGCAGAGAATGAACTCAAGGTCTCACAGATGCTAAGCAGTACTGAGCACACCCCAATCCCTCAGTTATTATTTGCTCTTTAATCCTGCTTTTACACATAACCTAAAAGTGACCATTCTAGCCAGTTTGAAGGATATAGTCCATTGGCATACAGTGCAATCACAATACTGTGTGACCATCTCCCTCAGAATTTTTCCATCTTCCCCCATAAAAAGGCCAGATATTTTAAGCAATATCTATCCTCCCTGAAGACCAATAACCACTAGTTGGCTTTCTGCTTCTAATGAACCAGTCTAGGAACCTCATGAGAATGAAATAATGCAGCATTTGCCCTTCTGTGTCTTCTTATTTCACTTAGCAGAATATCTTCAATAATATCTTCATTCACATTGTAGCATGTGTCAGAATTCCCTCCTTTTAAGGCAGAACAATATACATGCATTTTGTTTCTTATACATTGATCTGTCTATGACTATTGAGAATAATGCTACTATGAGCATGGGAGAAAAAATATCTCTGCCCAACTCCATTCTGCTTCCAATTCCTTAGTAAAAATCCAGGTATTCAACATTGGGCCATATGGTAATTCTACATGTGATTTGTGTGTGTGTGTGTGTGTGTGTGTGTGTGTGTGTGTGTGTGTGTGTGTGTAAGTACAGGGGCGTACTACCACTTGAGACAAGCTCTACTTCCAGTTCTTTGTTTGTTAATTGGAGATAAAAGTCTCATGGATTTTCCTACCTGGACTAGTTGTTGTCCACAATCCTCAGATCTCACCCTCCTGAGTAGCTAGAGTTACTGGTGTGAGCCATCAGTGCCCAGATTAGATTTTTTTTTCTTTTTTTTTGAGGATTGTCATACTGTTTTCCATACCAGCTCCCCATTTTCATTTCCGGACAATGAAAAACAGGTCCAATTTTACTACATCCCAACGAATACTTGTTATTTTCTGGTTTGGGTTTCATTTGTTTTTATTTTTATTTTTTTGTCGGCCATGGGGCTTCAAATAGGCCTGCGCACTATACCTGAGCTCTTCAGCTCAAGGCAAGCACTCTACCACTTGAGCCACAGCACCACTTCCTGTTTTCTGGTGGTTAATTAGAGATAAGAGTTTCACAGACTTTCCTGCCCAGGCTGGCTTTGAACCATGATCCCCAGATCTCAGCCTCCTGAGTAGCTAGGATTACAGACATGAGCCACAAGTGCCTGGCTCATTTGTTTTTTATAATAACTCCATTAATAGGTGCAAAATGTTATTTTATTTTGTTTAAGAGTAAGGCTTTTTGCAATAGACTTTTAGTGATTCATCCACTTCATTTCCAGATAGCCCTCAGAAGTAAATATTATCAAAAATCAGAGAAATGAATAACTTTATTTCCACTTCTATTTATTTTTATTCTATCCCACTCTCTATCCTAGCCTAATGAACTCCTTTCCATCAGATTTCCGGTTTATAATACCAGTTTAGCATTGAGTCAATTGCTAAAAAGTCCACAAGGAGACTAGAAGCTTAACAGTGGCCACTTCAGCCTTTCCCTCTTCCTCCTACCCCATCCCTGCTCTTCTGTATTTTAACAAAACCAAAGTCATTGGGAGACTCATTCTCATTAGGCTCCTGCCTGCTCCATAGATCCACTCAAAATCTACTGAAAAGTATCAGCTTGAGTGGATGTTCATTGGTGTGAAGGAAGCTCTTGAAAAGCAGTGCTGAAGCGCAGAGCAGATTAAAAAGGGTCCTCAATGGAACATTTTATGGGTGTTAAAGTTGCCACATATCTCTAGTTTTTGCATAGATAGCTATTAAATGTTTGTTCTCCCTTCGTCCATAATTGTTCATTAACTGTTAAGAGCGTGCATGTCTTCAAATAGAACTATGAGGCATAGGAAGATGAATGAGACTTTAAGGAGTTGCAGAGTACAGGGCTACAGTGGGAAAAGGTAAGTCTTCCCTGGCTAGAGGCTATCATCTAAGCTGAAAAAAACAATGCCAATATACACAAGAATTAGACAACAAGAAGGAGAGTGCTGATATTCGAAATCTGTGTTGCTCAATCAAACTGTGATAAGGAATTAAATGGCCAAGTGTAATGGCTCACAATTGTAATCCCAGCCACTCAGTAAGTAAAGGTAATGAAGATCACAGTTTGAGGTGAGCCCAGGCAAAAAAAAAAGTCTAAGACCCATCTAAAAAATAACCAAAGCAATTGCCATCAAGATGCAAAGAGGAGAGGGATAGATGAAAGAAGGGAGAAGCAGGTATAGGGAGAATGCTTTCAAGAATTTATTTTATATACATAAAATTAAGAAAAGTAAGGGAGGGGGTAGATCAAAGGAGAGTGAGAATGTTGAAGGAGGTGACACTGATCACACAGGACTAGACAGGAGCACACAAGGAGCAAGAGTGAAGGAATTGCCTTTTACATGGAGAGATGGTGATTGGTTTATGAGAGACACCTGAGGTGTTCAGGGGAGGTATTAAAGCTATTTCTTGCTACATCCTGTAAATACCTGGACTCCAGGTCTGTATAGGAGAAAAGGAAGCATTTGAACCAGATAATGTCCAAGAAAATGTCAAACTTAACAAAAGAGGGCAGATTCCCAGTAGAAATTTTACAGGCTATCAATAATAAGCTATATAAGAGTGGAAGAAAAGAGGGATTGGCCATTTGTTAGGAAATGGAAAGGCTTGGAAAAAATTATATGAAGTGAAGTAAGCCAAGCCCAAAGAAACATAGGTCCCATGGTTTCCCTTATTTGCAATATCTAGTATATGTATGAGTTAAGCAGAAAAGGTCAGACAATGTGATGTTAGGAAAATGAACCCTTAGATATGTATTTTAATGTTTTTTTCTTTCATGCATTTGTTTCTAACGCATTTATAAGATTATTTCTTTGTTGCTTTGTATATCCTTCCCCCACAGTATAACCCCTGCTTTCACTATATTTGATGTTGGTGTAATTTGTGGAGGAGATGGGGAAAAACAAGTCGTTTAAGGATACAGGTGGGAAAAAAAAAAAAGGATACAGGTGGACCCATTGCAACAATGAGAAGTACAAGTTGTCATGTCGAAAACGAACTTTACAACTTTGGTGCTGGTGGGGAGGGGGGGGGCGGGGAGAATTGGGTGAGGGGGGAGAATTGGGTGAGGGGGGAGGCTGGGAAGGGATGTGAAGGGTAAACAAAGGAGGGGGCTGCAATGCTTGATAAGAAATGTACTCATTATCTTGCCCATGTAATTGTAACCCCTCTGTACAGTATGTTCACAAAATATAAAAAGAAAAGAAAAGAGAGGTTGGGAATGTGGCTTAGTGGTAGAGTGCTTGCCTACCATTCATGAAGCGCCCTGGGTTCGATTCCTCAGCAACACATAAACACAAAAAGCCAGAAGTGGTGCTGTGGCTCAAGTGGTAGAGTGCTAGCCTTGAGAGAAACTCAGGGACAGTGCCCAAGCCCCAAGCCTGAAAAAAAAAAAGAGTGAAAGAAAGAGAACTCACTGTGTTGCATGTATCATTGGAAGAGAAATATGAACCTATACTTGCCAGTGAATCATAGGCAGGGAGGAGAAAAGAAGAAGAAGGAAATCTGGGTGGGAGAGCTGAGAAGAACAACTATTTTAATTGCTAGGCAGGCATTATACCACATGAGCCACTTCACAACCCGAACCACTATTTTAGTCAACAATGCGTACAGAATGCCTGTGGCATGCCTTATCTGCAAAACTCCAAAGCCCTAGGAAGGAACTGTTGATTTGCTCACTTTAGAGCTCAGAAAGCTGAGGCTTACAGGAATCTGTTGCTTGTTCAAGGTCATGTCCTTACTAAATAATCACTTAAAGCACATTTCATTCAGAGAATTACTTCCCGAAAGAGACTGAGATAGAAATGAGTGTGGCAGAAAGAGTTCAACACAAAAAGGCAGAGTCACACTTCTTAATGAAGCAGGCATAGTCGAAAAACGAACTTTACAATTTAGGCAGGGGTTGGGGGGAGTGTATTTGTGGAGATGGGAGGGAAGGGATGATAGGGGAAAAACAAAGGAGGAGGGATAAGAAACGTACTCATTAGCTTGCTCGTGTAACTGTCACCCCTCTGTACAGTATTTTCACAATAAAAAAAAAAAACTTATTAAAAACAAAAATAAAAAGAAAGCAAGCAATGGCTGCTTTCCAGAACAGGCTCCTGTCTGAGTCCCAGGTTCATGTCCTTTCTCTCCTGGTAGTCCCCAAGATAGGAGTTCTCACTAAATTATCTGGTGGTCCCTTATCTTCTTTCTTGTCCTTGCTTTTGCAAAAGTTATTTCTGCTGCCTATTCTTTGTTTTGTGAATGCCATGGCTTTACTAATAAGACATTTCTAAATTGTGACTTTTCTGCCTCCTCTGTCCCTGTACTCCACAGGCCCCATCCCAGGAAACTGGCTTTGCAATGTAAAACAACCACTCTCTACACACTCTCTGTTTTCTGAATGTTGCCTATTCCTATCTGTTCTCTGGATTCAAATCCTCTCAAAGAAAGGGAGGGCAGGGCCAGCTATTCTGTAGTTCTCACTCATTAATACAAAATACCAGAGATTATTATAATGAGAAAAGGGTTATTTTAGTAAGGTTTAGATGCTCCTGTTTGTGGTAGACTGGCCTATGGTAAGGTAGCACATTATTCAAAATCATGTGGCTGAGCAAAATCTATTACAGTCCCCCACCAAGAGCACATCTCCATTGGCATCAGGGCCTCCCATGGGCTGCTCCTCAGAAACACAGCACCTCCCAATAGTGTCTCCCTTTAACATAAGGACCATTGAGGGCACTTCTGCAAACCAAACCAGTAGAGATTAGGTACTCAATAGATTGATGAATCTGTTAATTATGGGAAAATTAGAAGCTAGATGGGAGGGAGGGATGGGAGAAAATGGTGACTGACATCTGTCAAGTTGCACTGTACTTATAAACTAATTTGTTGAATGGTAACCTTTCTACAACTCTTAAAGATAATAAAAATATCTTTGTTTGAAAAAAAAAAGCTACATATGAGCTGGGTGTTTGTGTCTCATGCTTGTTATCCTAGCTACTCAGGAGGCTCACACACACACACACACACACACACACACACACACACATACACACACACATACATGTGTATGTGCACACATGCACATGCATGTACTATATATGATAATGTAACTGACAGACACTTTTGAAGATTCCAAGGAAGGGAGATGGCATGATGAGAATAGCACATAAAACTTTCATGATTATTGTTGTCTTTCCTTTGTTGTAAAGCAGCCAAGGTACAAACTTATGGCAATCATTTTTCCTTTTCCAGGTATCTCAGTCATAACAGAATAACCTTCTTGAAGCCAGGCATTTTTGAAGACCTTCACAGACTAGAGTGGCTGTATGACTAATTTATTTGACATTTTGTGGTATTTATTTTTGTGTTCTAAAACTATATAAGTGAATCCACTGTTTTTCTCCTGGCTGACAGGATAATTGAAGATAATCACCTCAGCCGAATTTCTCCAGTAACATTTTATGGACTAAATTCTCTAATTCTCTTGTAAGTACTACTAAAAATAAAGCAAACATCTCAATTGAGGAATTAAAAATTAATATTATATAGTCATAATAGCATAAGCTTGGATTTATTAAAACTCCAAGAAGGCTTTTTCTTGAACTAAAATCCATCTCCTAATCACATTCTCCAGGACTATTATAGTTCTAACAATTTTAGACTATGCTCTGCCTTCAAGAACACCAACCTATCAAAAGTGAATGGAGTCTCACTGTCAGGCTATAGTGAATTACCCTTCATCACACTATTACTACTGCTCTGCATTAATTATGGTAGAGAAAAGAGCATTTAAAGTCAATGCCTGACACAACTCACTGTGGGTGACACAGCCTGGGTTCAGCCACTGACAGTGCTGTTCCCTCTATGTGTAACTGATGGCCATAGTAATTTTATTACCACCAAAAACTTAAACATAAAAAGATGTACAGGGGAAAATTAGAGGGAGACAGCAACTAATCTAGTAGATTTCCATGTCTCATAGTTATAATAGTTATACCACATATGACTTAGAATGGGAAAAGAACTAGAAAAATACTACTTCTTGTTTTTTCTTTTTAGGGTACTGATGAATAATGTCCTCACCCAATTACCTGATAAGCCTCTCTGTCAGCACATGCCCAGGCTGCACTGGCTGTAAGTTATTAGATTGTGTGTGTGTGAGAGTGTGTGTGTGTGTGTGTGTGTGTGTGTGTAAAGAAGTAATTAAAGTCAAGTACCAGTGGCTCACACCAGTAGTCCTAACTACTCAGGAGGCTGAGATTTGAGGATCACAGCTTAAAGCCAGTACAGGCAGTAAAAAGTCCATGAAACTCTATCTCCAATTAACCACCAAAAAGCATGAAGTAGAGCTGTGGCTAGAGTGCTAACATTGAAAAAAAGAAAAAACTCAGGGACAGAACCCAAGTCATGAGCTCAGTATCATATCATATATCTTTACCTAACTTTCACACATCCTTATATTAAGCATCTTTATTATTTTACTTCCGTAAACTACCAAAGTAAATTATCTCAAAGAAAAATCTTTTAGAACCAAAAAGAAGAAAGGCAGAATGGATGACATGGGTCCCGTTTAGCACTCTCCCTTTCCCTGACAATCTACTCACCTAGTGTGTTTCTAAGACACTTTAATTTCATCCTAAACTCTGAGTAATGAAAATGATACTTCATCCTATTTTCAAATGGATAACAAAATAAAGTTCATTCCATGGCACTGACAATCTATTCATCTGTTACAATGATAAGTTGTTTGAATTTAATTCCCAAATTCTGAATGATAAAAATGATACTTAGTGCTTAAAAGAATAGTTATAATGACATATATTTTGTAAAATATATTTTACAAAGTTTTACTCTTACAGAGTAACTTTGTTTACAGTAATAATTATTACCCAATTATCCAGTAAATGTGTCTATTTAGAAGAAGGAAGGAAGGAAGGAAGGAAGGAAGGAAGGAAGGAACGAAGGAACGAAGGAAGGGAGAGAGCAAGCTAAAATGCCTATTCCAAAGTTCGATCAACAAACTACATATCATGATCTTATGAAAACTCCCTCTGCCTCTGGTTTTATGAGGAATTTTCAAAAGTTCACAGCAATGACAAAAGGACAGGAAAAAGTCAGAAATGTTGCGTGTAGTTTAAAATGACAATTATCAACTCAGTTCAAAGCCCAACTGAAAAAGGTCATAAGAAGCAAAGATAATTATTCAAATTATACTTATTTGTAATCCTAGGGAAAACAAGACATTTCAAAAATGATTAGTGGATCCAGGAAATACCTGGTATGACTGCTCAGTACTCTCTGGTATCTAGTAGAGTACAGTATCAGCCAGTACCACCCAGGCCTACCCACTTTGTAATGAAGCCCAAATACTCAGTACTTGCAGAAGGGAATTAACAATCTCATCTTAGGGTATTGAGGGCCTGGGGAAGGCTGGAATAGATGCTGGCTTTGCAGGATTTGATCACCAGCACCAAAAAAATAAAAAGTGCACCAAGATGAGAAGCAAAAGTGAGAGGTGTTGTGCACATGCACTAAAACATCATTGCTTTGTTTGTTTTGGTTGGTTTTGGGTTTTTTGTGCTGGTACACAGACTTTTATACCTGGGCTACCTTCAAACTTTGATCCTCTGATCTCAGCCTCTTGAATAGCTAGAGTTACAGGCATGAGCCACCAGCACCTAGCTCCTTTGTTTTGAAAAAGGGTGCAAACTGTATAATATATGCCAGATAAAATTCAAATGATTACTAGTTATTAGTAAAACAATTATTTTTTAATTATATTATCTTTAAAATTTAGCTATCAAAAACAACTGATTCCATAGGAATTCCTGGTGGTGAGAAACATCCTAATTTTAGTGCTAGTAGTAATGCTTTGCTGTGTAAGTATTCATCTCTTTTAAACTTCATTACAATATCATTAGCAGGTTAACTTCAACTTAGCAATGGCTTGGAAGGTGGTAGAGTGTTTGCCTTGCATGCATGAGACTCTGGGTTCGATTCCTCAGCACCACATAAGCAGAAAAGGCCGGAAGTGGCGCTGTAGCCCAAGTGGTAGAGCGCTAGCCTTGAGCTGAGGAGCTCAGGGATAGAAGCCAGGCCCAGAGTTCAGGACTGAGGACTGACCAATAAATAAATAAATAAAGCATATAGAATTTTTTTTAAAAAATACCAAAATGTGAACTACAAAATCAGATTCATGAGCCAAAAATTTTCACAGGGAAAATGCATATAAAATTTAAAAACATATGATAGTCCAAAACACTCTTTGCATTATTTCATAATAATGATAGAAAATAGATAAAACCTTCAATATAGTTTTTTTTCAAAGCAATAAGAAAACTGAAAATGTCACAATAAAAGTTGGAAAATTCAAAAAGAAAAACAGATCATTAATAAAAAAGTAGATAAACATAGAGCAATGGCCAGTTCCTTCTCAAAGGTCAAAGGAGTAAAAGTATATTTTTATAGAAAGGTGAAACTAAGACAAGCTAATTTGTGGACAGAATAAGTCAATATGAAGAATTTCAAAATATAGACATCAGTAGGGTCACCACACTGTAAACAAGATACCAAAAGATATAGAAATGAATGGAAAATAAAATGTGACACATAAAAGCAGTGCAAATGATTGAGCTGACACTACTTCAATCAATGTGACTCAATTGCAAGAAAAACTCACAGAAGAGTGCATATATTTCAATTCTAATTTAGCTGAAGCTTGCTTATGGTATAGAAAGCCACGAGACAATATTGCTCCCTCTTTCTCAAATTTAAATCTACAAAACCCTGATGTGGGGGAAACCATCTGAGAGCTGGCTACAGTCACGAGACATCCAAGTGAATGTAATTGTAAGGAGTGACACACGAGCAGGGCAGATACACATATCACCTTTGTCAGAGATTACAGGTGAGAAATCGACTGTCGTGAAAGAAGGGATGGATTAAAAATGCTAAGATTTGAATAGCTGTGTAAAGTTAAGTGTGAGCTAGTATAGCACTTCAGAATAACCTGTATCCCACACTCCACAGGACACACCTCCCTAACAAGCTGCCTTTCTCTGCCTCCACCAGCTCATACAAAAAACTAGATAGGTAAAGAGAGCAGAGAATCCTCCTTGATAACACACAGATGTGAAATGTCTGCCCCAGGCTCCTCCTCCTTCAAAAGCAAAAGTCCTGGAAGAGACAGGAAAAGCCTCAGGACTGGAAGCTAGACAAAGACCCACTGTTTCCAGAGGAGAGAGTCACACTACAGTACATCATCCCAGGGGAAGTAGAGACATCTCCGCTGTCCAAGATCCTGCATTGACCCAAAGCAGAGGTAGCATCCTCTTAGGCCAGGGCCACAAAATGTTAGTCAGCATCCTGTCACTGTAACAAAATATCTGACAAAATCAACTTATGAGGAGACATGGTTTATTTGCCTCATAATTTAGAGGTTTCAATCTATAATTAGTTGACTCTCTTGCTTCTTCATGGCTGGAAGAGAGAGAGAAGAAAGCAGAAGAGGCCAGATCCCGATATTTCTTCAAGAACACCTACTCTTGTAACCCAACTTCCTTCCACTATTTACACACCTTGAAGGGTCTCCCAATAATGCCATAGGCTGTGCCCACATCTTTAACACATAGGCCTTGAGGGAACATTTATCCAAGATTCAGCCCTGTGTTAGTGACTTCTGAAGAAAGAGAGCAAACAATTCTGAAAAAAGGCCCACCTCTAGAAATGAAAGGAGAAAAAGGTCCCATGTCAAAGTAGAAAGCCATGAGCATAACCAGACCTAGTAGTGGTCTATATGTTAGAACTTCCAAGCAGGGGTATTAAACTGCTGGGTTATGATTTAAGTGACACAGTAGGAAGTTGAACAATGTTATGAAATTGTCATCAAAGAGAGGAAATTATAAAAGTGAATCTAAAGACTGAAACCGCTTTATCCATAGAGTAGTGATGAGGAAATAATTGATGGCCTTGAAAAATAGGCCGATAGAAAGCTTTCAAGCTGAAACAAGAAAAGCAAAAAGTTAAATAAAGACAAAAAAAAAAGACCAAAAAAAGTGGCAGGATAACATAGTGCTCTAACTAAACTGTGAGTGGAGTGACAAAAAATAACAAAAAAAAAAAAATAAAGGAAGAGCAAAATAAAAGAAATGTATAAAGAAACAATGGCCAACTTTTTCTAAAATTAGCATAATATAACAGACTAGGGAAAAAAACAGACAAATCATAAACTAGTAAAAAGCAAAGATTAAGAAAAGATCCATAAAGCAAATAGGAAAACTAGAAATATTACATTAAGTAAAATAAAGATAGAAATGTGACACTATTTTTTCCTCAGGCTTATTTTATTTCACAGGATATCTTCCAGTCCCATTCATTTTGCTGCGAATAACAGAATTCTGCTCTAGTTTTTTGGCTGGATAATACTCCATTTTTATATATGTATGTAAATATATAGGATATACATATATATGTGTGTGACTATTTAAGGTATATATGTATATATGTAAATATATAGGGTATACGTATAAAAAGCATTATATTTATTCATCAAATCTGTTGACAAACACCTAGACTAGTTTTCTATCTTAGATATCATCATAAAATTATATTATGGAAGAGAAGTATAGGCGCAGAAAAGAAGAAAACATAT
Organism: Dipodomys spectabilis; assembly: GCF_019054845.1. Taxonomy (NCBI): domain Eukaryota; kingdom Metazoa; phylum Chordata; class Mammalia; order Rodentia; family Heteromyidae; genus Dipodomys; species Dipodomys spectabilis. The sequence goes on from NW_024871113.1 coordinate 8,401,761, forward strand.
ACTAATTTTAGCATCTCTAGTAATAGGAAATTAAATAGTATTGTGAAAGAAAGAGAAGATAAAGTGCATTAGGAAAAGTTACTATAATAGTAGACAACAGCCGGCGCCGGTGGCTCACACCTGTAATCCTAGCTACTCAGGAGGCTGAGATCTGAGGATCACAGTTCAGAGCCAGCCTGGGCAGGAAAGTTGTAAGACTCTTATCTCCAATAACCCACTAGAAAACCTGAAGTAGCACTGCCAGTAGAGTGCTCACCTTAAGCTGAAGAGCTGAGGCACAGCACCCAGAGTTCAAGCCCCATGACCAACAACAACAACAACAACAAAGTAGACAACAGAATTTATAAATATCATTTTTAAATATTAGAAAAAATATCTTTTTTTAAAAAAATAGTGAGCCAGACACCAGTAGCTTCTACCTTTTTTCTTAGCTACTCAGGAGGCTAAGACCTGGGAGATGGAGATAAGAAGTCAATTTGGTCAGAAGAGTCTTGAGAGACTCCACCTCCATTAACTAACAACAACAACAAAAAAAAAAAAAATGGGCTCAAGTGCTATAATATAAACCATAAGCAAGAAAGCTGAGCAAGTCACCCAGCCCTAAATTCAAGGCCTGGAATCAGAAAAGGATAAAAGAAAAAAAGATTGATGGAAGTGAGTTAAACATCTGAAATCATATAATATTATTTTAAAATATCAAACTAAGGACAATTATAATAGTCAGTTTGGTAAACCCATTTAAAAGAAAAGAAGCTCAGTGTAATGGTACATGGCTGTAATCCTAGGACTTGAAAATAAGGTGGGATTTCAAGCCCAGGCTGCACAGATAATTTGAATCCAGCTTGGGCTGCACAGAACAAACAAGAGGCTCTCATTAGACCCTGTATATAGCTCGTTTTTTTCTCTATTTTTTTTCTTTCTTCATTTCTCTTAGCTTTTTGTACCTCATGTTTTGCATAATAGACAATGTAATATGTGAAAGGGAAAGGGAATCACAGAAACAGCAGGATGAACCGCAGCAACATTCATACTTACTTGACACTATGTGGGATATGACCATTACAACTTGGAAGGGGGAATAGGGAGAGGTAAGTGGAAGATAAAGATGACTAAAAACAAATGTACTTATTGTTTTACCTATGTAATTGTAACCTCCCCAGCTCATTACTGGTTCAATTAAAAAACTTTAAAAAAAACAAAGAGGAAAGGCTCAGCATGACCATGCACCAATGGTTCATGCCTACAATCGTAGCTACTCAGAAGGCTGAGATCTGAGGGTCATGGTACAAAGCCAGCCCAGAAAAGTCTCTGAGACTCTTACCTCCAATGAACCATCTGAAAACCAGAAGTGGAGCTATGGCTCAAAGTGGTAGAGTGTTAACCTTGAGCAAGCTCAGGAGGAAGAGGAGACAAGCATCTACAGACAGCTAAGCACATAGATGAGCAGAAGTCAGAGGCTTTCTCTCCTCTGTTATCTCAATTTTCTCTGGAAATGGGAGCCAGATATATTAAAAGGTATGAGAGAAAAACACAGCTAAAAAGTTCCAGGTTTTAGATTGTCATTGGGAGATGAGATAGAAAGTTGAGGGGAAACAGACAAGATTACTGGAGAGTTTGTTTTTTTGTGTGATTTTTTTTTCTTCCAAATTAAAGATGAAATTTTCATTTGCATATAGTTCTGCCATATGTGGAAAAATAAAATGGTTGGCTCAGAGTAGGAAAAGTAGTGGTCTAGATTCATAATAAGAAGAAAAAACTTGTTTTTCTAAAAGCTTGGAGTTGGAGAGAAAGAAGTCATTATCTTTTGTTACTCTTTTTGTCATGGTAGTGGTGGTTGGTTTGATTAATAGGTACTTTATAAACCAGATATTTGTGTTTACAACTCAAAGAAAATTGTTGATTTAATCAAAGTCTCTAATTTGTGTCTTAGTCTGTGCCCTTTACTGTTTTGTGCAAGTAGTTTGGGGTGCTTTGGTTTTTTTGTCAACTTAATAGCAAAATGGCATATGCAGCAAAACTTTTTAGCATTTTTCTGATGCTTAGGAGAACACTGCCACCTGGTGGTACAATTGTGGTACTGGCTAACCATAAAATATTAGAAGAAAATAGTTTATGGTTCACAACAGTCAGAGGCCAAAAACCTGGGACAAACCTAAGACCAAAGAACTAGTGCTTCCAGTGCTTTGCTGCCACTTTGGTAGAATAATAAAAAATTTTCTTTAGAAGAGTGCTGTGGAATCTAAAAAAAAGTCTAGATATAGTACACAAACTTTGTTACATATTATGCTAATAGAATGCTTATTGTCTGGATACTATAGATTGCTAGAAAAGTGTGGCTTCAATTTGAAATGGTCTATTCATGTCTTTCAAATAGATTATTAATTCAGATGCAACAAAGAAACCCTAATATATACTAGAGCCTCACTTCCCATATGTTGTTCCTCATTGATGTAAATATACCCTTCTCATCAATTTACTCTATTTCTCTGTTCTCCAATCCAGGATGTCCAAGTCTTCTAGATGTGCTTTTCTTTCTCATGGTCTATTTTAAATGCAGCCCCAAAACAATGCTGTCTCATCTGTCACCTATCCAGTAGAATGTGTGGAATTTCAGGAAATTGTTACTAAAAAGAAAGAGGTAGCTCCTTTCTTTTCCTTCCTTATCTAGAAAAATTGAAGATGAAGGCTCACCTAAGCTCTAGCAAAAACCATAGAAACAAAGAAAGGTATGTGAACAATGAATAGGAAAGGCCTTCGGTTTCTTACACAGCAGCATTGCTGTGAATGCTACCCAGGTTTCCTCACATACTTTAGTGCTATGCCACACTTGTTCGTCTGCATTGAGTCACAGGTGTTCCTGAATAGCATTATGCTACACAGAAACCAATAAATTAAATGTTGACATATATTGAGGTTGAAGGGTCAGCTTTTACTTTTGAAAACTGCAACATGCCCCTAAACCTCAGCTAACTTCTCTAAAAACTTTCACCATGGATGGACCTGTTGCAACAATGAGAAGTACAAATTGTCATGTCAAAAACGAGCTTTACAATGTCGGGGGGGGGGGGGGGGGGGGGGGGGGGGGGGGGAAGAGGGGAAGGATTGGGTGCGGGGGAGGAGAGAGGCGGGGAGGGGGAGGCTGGGAGGGGGTGAAGGGTAAACAAAGGAGGAGGCTGCAATGCTTGGTAAGAAATGTATGCATTATCCTGCCCATGTAATTGTAACCCCTCTGTACAGTATGTTCACAAATAAAATTAAAAAAAAACTTTCACCATGGAGATACTTATAAAATGAAAGAAAGAAGGAAATCACAATTTGAGCAGGGTATGCCTGAATGATGGAGCCCTTGCCCAGCATGAGTGAAGCTCTAGGTTTGTTTCCTTCATGATGATGATGAATAAAACATTGTGTGTATATGTGTGTGTGTGTGTGTGTGTGTGTGTGTGTGTGTGTGTGAGAGAGAGAGAGAGAGTGTGTGTGTGTGTGTGTGTGTGTGTGTGTGTGTGTGTGTGTGCTCGTCCTGAGGCTTGAACTCAGGGCTTGGGTGCTGTCTCTGAGGTTTACCACTTGAGTCACAAGTTCCTCTTCCAGCTTTTTGGTGGTTAATTGGACATAAGAGACTCATGAATTTTCCTACCCTGCCTTCAGCCTCCTGAGAGTAGCTAGGATTACAGGCATGAGCCACAGGGGCCCAGCTTAGTTTTGATAAATATTGATACACAGACCAGACTTGGTGACACAGCAGCACACAGTAAAAGAACTCAAGGAGGAATGTGTGTGTAGAGGGCCAAGGTGTGCATGCGTATGTGAGTACAGGTATGAATGAGTCTTATATAAAAAGTTAACAATGTGAAGCAAAGCTATTTTACTAGATGGCAAATAATTCTTAGCCAATTTATTTCTGTCTGTGATTACAATTTATCTTGATCATGTTTTATTTTTATGTTCTAGGGATTTTGAAGGCAACCATATCCATACTTTAAGAAATTTGACTTTTAATTCCTGCAGTAATTTAACTGTTTTGTAAGTAATACTTTATTCATTTGATGTAATATCCTATCTACTTCCAGGACAAATGCATGTTTTATGTGGATAGAAGGCTGCCTAAGTATGTGTAGGAGTAGAAATATATGATTCATTTTCTCACCCATGGTACACATTATGGCCAACACTCCTACAGCAAAACATAGGTCAACAAGAGAAAAGCATATATTGATTTGTTCAATGTAAGTGGCACAGAAGATTCAGAAATGAAGACCAGGTACTGGAGGGTGTGGCTCAAGTGGTAGAATACCTATGTGGAAATAAAGAGCAAAAGACCCAGGGAAATTGTATTTTTATTTACGTATTTTTTTGTCGGTCATGGGGCTTGAACTCTGGGCCTGAGTGCTATCCTTCATCTCTTCAGCTCAAGGCTAGCACTCTACCACTTGAGCTACAACACCATTTCTGGTTTTCTGGTGATTTATTGGAGATAAGGGCTGGCTTTGAAACCACAATCCTCAGACCTCAGCCTCCTGAGTAGCTAGGATTACAGGCACGAGCCACCGGCACCTGGCGGAAATTGTATATTTTTATGCTTAGGTTCTATGAAGGCTGGACAGCCATGTAGAAATCCAATGGGATAGGATCTTAACCTATGGCCTATGGTAATAAGAGAGGAAAAACTTGTTCAGATGCTTTTTGTTCTACAGATGTGACATTCCTTCCTCTCTGATTTGGGGCAGGCTCCTTCCTGGAGTGTCTTATGGTTTATTGTCAGACAAGGAAAGTTGCCTCATTCACAGATTTCATGGATGGTTCTGGGCAGAATGGTTTTTGTTTCTATAGGTTCCCTTGAGGGAGAAAAATGAGCAGAAGGGGAGAGAGATCATTCTTGTAAGTCCTTTTTGTGTCTCTCAGTTCAAAATACCCAGCACATCAAGGTACTCACACACACACACACACACACACACACACACACACACACACACACACACAGATTGTGGCAAATGTTTGTTATACCATGGGGGAAGAACATACAAAAGAAACAAAAAAAAATCACATAGTACATTTTAAATATATTAAAAACAATAGCAAGAAAGAAAAAAACTAGTTGTGTCCCTATCTTGAGGTTCATTTCACTTAATATTATCTTATATGGTCATATATACATAGCCTTTGACCTTTTCTGCTTGTCCTAGACTTAAGGCTATACTAAAGCTACTAGCACAACTATGTTTATCACAGCATTATTTACCATAGCTAAGATATGGAACCAACCCAGATGGCCCTCAGTAGCTGAATGGATCAAGAAAATGTGTGTGTGTGTGTGTGCGTGTGTGTATGTATACACATACATATACACTGGAATTCTATACCTCCATCAGAAAGAATGATATCGCCCCATTTGTTAGGAAATGGAAAGACTTGGAAAAATTATATTAAGTGAAGTAAGCCAAGCCCAAAGAAATATAAGTCCCATGCAATAAATGCATTTATTTTTAACAAAACTTCTGTATGAAGAAGTTTGTGAGTCTCCTCCTGGCAGATGTTTGCATTTTTTCCATATGAGGTACTAGGAGAATGTGGTAATGGTTTGGACTTCTAGGAGAACTTAAACACTTAAGGATGGGACCAGTTCAAGTTGAAGACATATTACACACAATGTTCAAAAAATTGGAAACTCTCTGAAAATTTCCTGAGTTTATTCTTTATGCTGATAACATGAGCTTCTTGCTGAAGTGAACTACCAATTAGCTGTCAGTGTGCTTTCGTGATAAAGTGTGTATTTCCCATGTGTGAGGCCCTGGGTTCAATCTTCATCACCACAGGTAAAAAAAAAAAAAAAAAAACGCTGTCAGGAGCTACAGTCTGACTCGATATCCCCAAAATAAAGACTCTTCTGAATTGTCCAGCTTAGCTCTTTCTTTCTTAGCCAGCTCTACTCTAAATCCCATCAACTACCACATGGGTAAAAGTGCTGTGACACAAGGGGAACTGTGATAAACAGGCATGATTTGCAGAGTAAACACATAGTCTACATGTTCTTTATACTCTTGGTGGGAAGATATTAAATCTGTATTGTTTCCCTGTATCCTTTTCAGAGCTCTTTTTGAATTGTAGCCAGGCAGTGATGGCCCATTCCTGTGATCCGAGCTACTGAGAAAACTTAGATCTGAGGACCACCGTGCAAAGCCCATTTTGGGCAGATAAATCCAGAATACTTTTATTTCCAATTAAACAGCAAAAAGCTAGAACTTTAGGTAGGGCTCCAGTGGTGGAGTACTAGTTATAAGCATAAAATTTGAGTGATTACACTAGACCCTGAGTTCAAGTCCCAGGATACACACACATACAAACACACTTTACTTGTGTTTTATTTCTACTGTCATTAAAAGATTTACAAAATTTGAGAATAAAATTTACTTGAAGCTAGGTATGATAGAACATACCTATGAATCCTATACTCCGGAGACTGAGGCAGAAAGATTGTAGGTTTGAGGCTACCTGGGTTACATAGCAAGATTCTTTTCCAAAAAAATTAATAATTGAATTGGATAATCCATCATTTTCTTTCAAAATATCTTGATGTGAAAATACATTCTATATTAATTATTTTTGCCTTTGCAGGCTGTTAATCTCTTAGTAATTCAAGTGCTAGTTGCCTTTTCTTTTTACTTGCAGGGTAATGAGGAAAAATAAAATTAACAACCTAAATGAAAATACTTTTGCACACCTCCAGAAACTAGATGAACTGTAAGTTTGACTAAATATATATCGTTGGGAATTTTGTTTCTATTGTTTATTTTATATTTGTTATAGGTGTTTATATATTTAATAAGTATTAATATCCTCTTTCAAACATTATTTATATTTACCTTAGGTCACAAAAGAATTCAGGTAGTTTACAAAAATAAACACAAGATAAATGAAATAAACGCTTGAAACAACTGGAATAAAGGGACCATAGCTCCAGAGAAAATAAAGTCAGGGTAAAAGTAGTAAATAATATCCTATACCGCTCTATTCTATTGCTCCAAAGGTACAAAAAGATGGTCTTCATGTTTCCCAGAGGACCACACAACTTAAAGTCAACATTTTGTTGTTGCTGAAACCAGGATCCACATGATGTGATAGGTCACATCCCTAATGTATAATAATAGAAGCAAGAAATAAATTAACACTAGCTATTATATTATGTCTCTTCTTGAATATCAATTCCAAGTGTATTAAAACAATTCTAAAATGAGTGGAAGCCTTATGGACTGAGCACATTGAATTAAATAGATGATAGACATGAAACAATGAAATATATACACCTCAGGTAATTGTTAGCATCAATTTTCTGGAAAGGATTTGGAGAGTGGAGACATCTACATGTTCTGACAATTATCTAGGCTGAACTATTTATTTAAACTTTTGTATAAAAAACTAAATAAGCCGGGCACTGCTGGCTCACACCTGGAATCCTAGCTACTCATCCTAGCTACTCAGGAGACTGAGATTCAAGAATCACAGTTCAAAGCCAGTCCAAGCAGGCAGAAAGCCTGAAACTCTTATCTCCAATTAACAACCAGAAAACCAGAATTGATGCTGTGGTTCAAAGCGGTAGAGCACTAGCCTTGAACAAAAAGAGCTCAGTGACGGTGCCCAGACCCTGAGTTCAAGCCTCACAACTGACAACAACAACAACAAAAAAAAAAAAAAAACTAAAGAATGCAAGCTGAAGCCGGGCGCAGGTGGCTCATGCCTGTAATCCTAGCTACTCAGGAGGCTGAGATCTGAGGATCGCGGTTCAAAGCCAGCCCGGGCAGGAAACTCCGTGAAACTCTTATCTCCAATAAACCGCCAGAAAACCGGAAGTGGTGCTATAGCTCAAGTGGTAAGGCGCTAGCCTTGAGCTGAAGAGCTGAGGGACAGCGCTAAGGCCCAGAGTTCAAGGCCCAAGACCGACAAAAAAAAAAAAAAAGAACGGAAGCTGAGCACCAGTGGCTCATATCTGTAATCCTAACATGATGAGTCCTGAAGGATTTGTAGTTGGAATGGAAACCAACTTGGGCAGAAAAGCCCTCAAGACTCCATCCCCAATTAATCAGCAAAAAGCTATACTAGGGGTGTGACTCAACTGGTAGAGCACCAACCTAACAAGCAAGCAAAAGAACCTGAGTTTAAACCCCAGTACAGAAAACAATTAAAGAATTCAATTAGAATCATAGAAATATGACACATTACTCCCTTACTTACCTATGTTCAGAAATAAATAGAACAGATGTGCCAGCAGAACATTATTAGAAAAAAAAGTTCTATATTCTGCTCCAAAATAGCAGTGAACAAACCATTGAAAATCCAATTTTTTTTTTGGGGGGGGGGTTCCGGTCATGGGGCCTGAACTCTGGGCCTGGGCGCTGTCCCTCAGCTCTTCAGCTCAAGGCTAGCACTCTACCACTTGAGCCACAGTGCCACTTCTGGCTTTTTTCTTTTTGCTTATGTGGTGCTGAGGAATCGAACCCAGGGCCTCAGGCATGCAAAGGCAAGTGCTCTACCACTGAGCCACCTTCCTAGCCCCTCCAATTTTTTTTCATTGGTCATAAGGCCTGAACTCTGGGCCTGGGCACTGTTCCTCAGCTCTTCAGCTCAAGGCTAGCACTCTACCACTTAAGCCACAGCACCACTTCTGGCTTTTTCTGCTTATGAGGTGTTAGGAATTGAACTCAGAGCCTCATGCATGCAAGGCAAGCACTGTACCACTGAGCCACCTTCCCAGCCTTGAAAATCCAATTTTTTAATGTAATGATTGGCTTGACATACTTTTCAGTAAGAACTGGGTCAACCAAAGAAACATGGTCCCCTGGTTTTCCTTATTTGCAAAAAGTAGTATACATCTAGGATAATCTTATTAGACCAGCAGAAAAGATACAAAGCTATCTACATATGACCATATAAGATGATGCTAAGGGAAATAAACAAGACAGGAACACAAGAGGTTTTATTTTTGTTGCTGTTGTTTTAATATACTATGTGACTTTTTTGTTTCTTTTGTATGTTCTTCCCCCATGGTATGACCCCTGTATTCACTGTATTTGACTTCGATGCCCTGCATCTTGTATATACATTTTTCTAATTTGGGGAGGGGAAGGGAAATAACAAAATGCTGAAACAAGGCTACAGGTTGACTCATTGTAACAATGAGATGTACAAGACACTACTTGAAAATGAACTTTACAACTGGGGGGGGGGGAGAGGGAGGAGCTGGGGAGGTGGGGAGGGAAGGGATAGTAGGGGAAAAACAAAGGAGGGGTAACAATGCACAATAGGAAATTTACTCATTACCTTACTCATGTAACTATAACCCTTCTACAGTATCTTTACAATTACATATATATATATATATGTATATGTATATGTATATGTATATAGAACTGGGTCAAGTAATAAAGTACTTTTCTAGCAAGCACAAGGCCCTAAGTTGAAATCCCAGTACTGCCAATAAAAATTAAAACTCACAAAGCATTACCAATCACTCACAAAATGTCAAAGAAATTAGAACCAGGGCTCAGTTGTAAGAACTGCTAATGTGTGGCCGTCAAATCATATCATCATCAGTGCACAGAAATTGCTCTCACTAATAGAGAGATGAATCTACATGATCCACCTCACCATTAAAATATCATCTAATCATTAAAATACAAGTTGGCCAACTTGAGGTCACGACCTAAACATCAAAGGATGATTCCTCCAGCTTATCATCTCCATGGGAGCAATCAGGTACAGTCCATGAAACAAAAACTTTCCAGACCATAACCAGTGGTGAGCCAGGCCCAAAGGGAAAGGAAAGAACAATAAAAGGGGCAGGGAGTACACCCAGGGCCAGTAAATCCTGCCTAAAGCCTGCCTAGTCCCACATTAAACACTTGCCTGAAAAAAGACTCACACGTAAATAAACACAAAAATGGCATGTTCTCCAGGAGGGGGTGTTGTTCAGTGAATGCTTCTAGATCTAAACTCTGACTTTGGAAGACAAGTGGAGTACAAATTGCCCTCTGGATTATTTACACCAATAGCCTGGGCAACAATCAAGATACACTTGTCACAAAGGATTTTTAGTGGTTCCCATAACCATAAACTTGTGCTTGCTTTCATTTGTACTGTTTTGGTTTGGAGATGTGACCTAGCTATATAACCCAACTTGGCCTTGAATGTATAATCTTTCTGCCTCAGCCTCCCAAGTGGTGAGATGATAGGCATGCGCTACCACACTTGTCTATTTTTGCTTTTAAATTCAGTTACCCAGAGGCTGAAGTATAACTCAGTGGTAGAGTGCTACCCTAGAATGTGGGCACTGGATTCAGTCCTCAAAACTATAAAATAATATAGTAATATTATAGCAATAATACTAAGTTGACTACTTGAGTTGATAAGGAATGTTCTGAATGTTTCCATTCAGAAACGGACCTTGAGTCCAATTAAGTTTAGTCAACTGTCCTAAATTGGAGTTGAGAAAATAGACCTTTCACATGTCACTTAAAAGTAGGCCAAAGCTATCTCATTACACGAATCCTGCTGCAAGGAAATTGTAAAACATGGTTATAATCTGATCAATGTTACTTGACTTCCTATTCAAGAAACCAGAATCATGCCACACTTTTTCCTCAATATGAAGCAGATAGACACTGCCTGTGAATAGTCTTCTAATTGGAGATGTATAAAAATAGTCCTAGAGTCAGCAAAGCATTGGATAGAGTTCTTGTCTTCAGAGGGCTGTGTTTTTCTAAAAAAGGCACATGTGTACAGTTAGAACATGACACTGTATGTGTCATGAGTGTTATGTGACCTTGCTGAAGTGTACAAGAGGTGTGCATGGGAGAACAGAAAGGAGAAGCTACCCTTCTAGTAATAGTGGCTCCACAGAGGAGCCAACACCACCGTCCTGTCTTTAAAGATGAATAAGAAGTCAGGAGGGGGACTGGGAAGGTGGCTCAGTGGTAGGGTGTTTGCCTTGCATGCATGAGGCCCTGGGTTCGATTCCTCAGCACCACATAAGCAGAAAAAGCTGGAAGTGGCACTGTGGCTCAAGTGGTAGAGTGCTAGCCTTGAGCTGAAGAGCTGAAGGACAGCGCCCAGGCCCAGAGTTCAGGCCCCACAACCTCAAAAAAAAAAAAAAAAAAAAGTCAAGAGGGAAGCAGAGAGTAGACATGACCAGCAAGAGGAAGCCCCATGCAGAAGCACAGATGACAGCTACCGGTGCCCTCAAGTCATGGGAAAAGTTACCATGACTAGACAGCAGTAGAAAGCAAGTTCAGAAATACTACCCATCATATCTTTACATAGTTAGTGTTTTATGTCAAGTTAAACAGTTTTGATTCTGTCATCTAGGCAACAGTAAATTATTGAAAGATTTTATGAAAGAGGTACAGTTTTACAAAGTCACTTTGATTGTCCAAGTACAAAGTACAACATTCCATATCATAGCCAATTCACCAATAACATGTACATGATAGTACAAAATAGAAGGCATTCATAGTAAAGACAATGATTTTTGTCAGTTGTGGGGCTTGAACTCTGGGCCTGGGTGCTATCTCTGAGCTCTTCAGCTCAAGGTGAATGCGCTACCACTTGAGCCACAGCACCACTTCTGGTTTTCTGGTGGTTAATTAGAGATAAGTCTCACAGACTTTCCTTCCTGGGCTAACTTTGAACCATAATCCTCAGATCCCAGCCTCCTGAGTAGCTAGGATTATAGGCATGAGCCACCAGCACCCGACCAATGATGATATTTTTCAGGTCCTTTTGGCCACTTAGTTTTAGTGTTAAAACCTAATAAAAATCATCCTGACCTTCATCCTCAAATCCCCTATCTCTTGTTTTATAAACTATCCAGCCAGGTAACAAATATGTCTATTCTTCTACCTATCTCAGTAGTGACTAGTAGGGCTTATCAATAAGTAAGAAAAATAGGCTCTCACATTTCTTGATCACCCTGAAGATTCAAGTTTATTAAAAGTTTTGCTTATATACAAGAATCTGAGGACTTTCTCATGAGATCTGTCATTGTCAAAGCTACTATGAGAGGTGCTGTCATCAGAAACATTCTTGCAACTGAGCAAATATTTTGTTAGGCAGAGTCTCCACATGTCTGTGATGATACACAAAGTATCTACCCACAAGGGTAGCACAGAAAACCTGTGCATCTAGGCTAAGAAATTTGTACTTGAAATCATACACTTCCAATTCATCATCATAATAAACCCAACCAAGAGATAAAAGCTCCCAACTATATTCTTTTTTTACGTTTTTTATTATAATTGTAAAGGTGATGTATACAGGGGTTACAGTTACATAAGACAGGTTATGAGTACATTTGTTTTTGAACAATGTCGCCCTTCCCTCGCTCTCTCTCAATTTTTTCTTCCTAACCCCCCTCTCCCACAAGTTGTATAGCTCACTTTCAACATAGTGTCTAGTGGTTTCCCTCATTTGTGGAACTAGAATGTGCCTATAACTCTACACGTAAACACATTGGATAGTAAAAGACAAAAAAAAATGAACTTGGATATAATAAATTATACAGGACACTGGGCATTCACACAGTAATACCAAATGAGGATATTCTTTGGAGATAATCACAAAGGCTCAATAGCTACAACCAAATTAGATTCTTACTCTAACACAAATGGACATGATCACCACCAGGGGCTGATGGCTTATACCTGTAATCCTAACTATTCAGGAGGCTGAGATCTGTAGATCAGGGTTGTAAGCCTGCCCAAGAAGAAAAGTAAGTCTGTGATATTCTTATCTCCAATTAACCAGCAAAAATCTGGAAGTAGAGTTGTGGCTCAAGTGGTGGAGCATCACCAGCCTAGTGTAATGAAAACCAAGGGAAATCTCAAAGCCCAAAGTTCAAGCCCTAGTACCAGCACCAGAAAAGAAAAAAAGGAGAGGAAGAGACAAAGAGGAAGAAGGAAGGGGAAGGAAGAAATACACATATTAATCTAAAATACCTCATAAAACCAGATTAAATGACATAAAGTATTTAACCTTGGATTTAATATTTTTATTTAATTTTAATTAGTTTAATTCTTAATAGTTAAATAATTTAGTTCTTAAAAAAACTTTTTTTGGCAGTTGGTGACATTATTAAAGAGTTATATAATGGTTTTCTAGGGAACTGAAAAGTCTTTAGAAAATATATGACATGTTTGCACTTACTTCCCTAGGGATTTAGGAAGTAATAAGATTGAAAGTCTTCCGCCACATCTATTTAAGGATCTGAAGGAGCTGTCACAATTGTAAGACTTAAGTTACTTTCACCACTTCATTTCTTTTATAATGATTTTAATTGGGCAAAATTCGCTTAACGTAAAGTTTCCCATCTATCAATCAATATATGGTTGAAAGGCATCAACATAACTACATCAACATGACTGTGCAGCCATCACCACCCTCTACCTCCAGACTGTTGCGTCTGCAAAACTGAAACTCAGCAACCACTAAACACTACTGCCCATTCTCCCTCCCCAACTCCCCCTTCCCCAACCCCAAACAGCAAATTCCACTTTCTATCCCCATGAACTGGACTAGTCTGAGTACATCTATAACTGCAATCATACATTGTCATTTTGTTACTGGTTTATTTACATTCATATAATGTCTTCAAGGTCCATTCATCCATTCAGGTTGTAGCATATGTCAGAATAATATTGTATGCAATCAATACACACATACATATACATATATATATATATATATAATACATTATGTTTATCCTCTCATCAATTAATGGTTGCTTCTCCCTCTTGACTGTCATGATCATGGGTACAAATAGTTCTTTAAGTTTCTGCACTTGATTCTTTGACCTGTATGGTGATCCTCAGCTCACAATAAGGTTACTGTATATGCACCCTAATAAGGCCATCATAAGAGCACAGAACTGCATACCTGGAATTCTAGATACTCAAGAGGATGAGATCTGAGGATCAAGGTTTGAAGCCATCTCATAGGAGACAAATTCTCAAGACTTTTATTCCCAATTAACTAGCAAAATGCCAAAAGTAGAGGTGTGGCTCAAGTGGTAGAACACCAGCCTTTGAGTAGAAAAAGCTAAACAAGAACATGAATCCCTGAGTTCAAGCCCCAGTACCAATGCAAAAGAAAGGAAGGAGAGAGAGGAGAGAGAGAGAGAGAGAGGAAGGAAGGAAGGAAGGAAGGAAGGAAGGAAGGAAGGAAGGAAGGAAGGAAGGAAGGAAGGAAGGAAGGAAGGAAGGAAGGGAGACAGAAATCAGAAGTAGAGCCATGGTAGAGTACACGCCTTGAGCAAAAAAGCTCAGGGACAGCACTCAAGCCTTCACTTCAAGTCCTGGGACTGGCACACACAAAATATCACACTTAATACATCTATCAGGTTTTTTTTTTCTTGGTCATGGAGCCTGTACTCTGGGCCTAGGTGCTGTCTCTCAGCTCTTCAGCTCAAGGCTAGCACTCTACCACTTGAGCCACAACACCATTTCTTGCTTTTTCTGCTTATGTGGTGCTGAGGAATCAAACCCAGGACCTCATGCATGCACGGCAAGCACTGAGCCACCTTCCTAGCTCCCACCTACCAGTTTTTCACTCTTGCTGTTACCAAAAATAAAAGACTGGTGTGATACCAAGTAAAGCATTTGGACTAGTAGGAGTAACTCCATTTTGCTTGATGCCAGTGAGCGCAGAGGAGCATGCCACTCCAAAGATATGGGCCCCTGCTCCAAATTTTCCAGTGTTCAAGGAGTTTTAAGTTGGGGAAGGGGGATATAGACATAGGACATCAGTAGTCTAGAGTTGGAAGAAGGTCATAGGAGCTAGGTAACAGGATGCAGGTCCAAATAGACAAGTTTAGGTTGGAGAGGGAGACGCAAATTTGGAGAAGTCACATAGGTTAAGGTTGGATAAAAAAAAAAAAAAATTGCAGTTTCCTGAGAAAATAGAGGTCATACACTGAGGTTTAGAGATAACAATGGGAATTTATAGGGTTCAAGAAATAACAGTACACTTACAGCCATGGCACTTAGGGTTCCGTAATTAACAGCCATTGAGTGCCCATAATTCTTGGGAGTTATGGGGGTGGGAGAATAAAGCCAAGGCCTTTTTTGGAATTCATACTTTGGTCTGAGAAGCGTAAGTTGTATTTTAGCCCCTTTCCCCCAGCCACCCTGACAACGCAACTGTATGCCAGACAATTTGCAATTGTTGAGCTTTTCTTCTTCTCTTTGTATTTTTGGGAGTACTAGGGTTTGAACTTGGGGCCTCATTCTTAGTAAGCATGTGCTTTGCCAGTGGATCCATATCCCCAGCCCTTTTGCTTAGTTTTATTTTTTAATAGGTTTTGTGTTTTAGCTCAGGACCAGGCTCAGACAGTAATTCTCCTATTTCATTCTGCACATTTATCTAGAATCACAGGTATGCTCCACCACATCGAGCTTATTTGTTGATCTGTGCTCTCACTAAATTTTTCCCCTAGCTATCCCCAAACCAGTCTCCCCACCTCTATCTCCAAGCAGCTCAGACTACCAAACTTGTCTTTGAGACAAGGGCAGCTGACTTTTTGCAAGGCTGGCCTCAAATCATGATCTTCTTGTCTCTACCTTCTGAGTAAATGGTGTTCCAGGCATGTACCACCATGCCTGGTCCTCCTTTGCCTACTTTTTGATACTTTTTTGATACTTTTCTTGCTACTGATCTGTTTTTAAGCCTTATTTCCCATATTAACCCAAGTTCAGAAATAGCTCTGACAAGAATCCAAGGCCCTAGTTTTTTATTTCTAGAATGAGAAGGAAGCAGAAGAAGGAAGAGAAAAAGAAAGTAAAGAAGAAATACTTGATTTACAAATGCTTCCATGCTTCCTCCAATTCTTTATAGTCTCATCACTCTGCTCTTTTTCCTTGGCTATTCACAAGTGTTTCCATTCTTTCCACTTACTGTAATCCCAGCTGTCTAAATTTGCTTTTACTGCCTATTTTTTGAGGGGCATTCCAAGAAGTACCATTGCCCAAACAATGTATTTTCTTCTAGTGGTTTTACAGTTCAGGCCTTAGATATCTTTAATCCATTTTCAATTGTACTATCCTCTTCTTTTTGTATATATGAAAGTCATTAGATATGTCATTAGGCATGTTCTCTTTGCTCAAGAAATTATTAGAAATAACTTATTGCTACTTTTGTTTAAAAATAACAGGAATATTTCTTATAATCCAATCCAGAGAATTCAAGCAAATCAGTTTGATTATCTTGTCAAACTAAAGTCTCTGTAAGTATGCACAGACAAGGTCATTTCATGATTGAATTATTATTTCAATACTAATAATATGCGTTTTAGTGTCTCTCAAATTACAAGCTTTATTTCTAGGATATAAGGCTCCTCACAAACACAAATGACTGCTCTACAGACTATAAACAATCTGATAGCTATTACTTTAATCTTACATATAAATAAACTAAAAATTAAGTAATGAATCATTTATTCTCTTTTGCTTGGTAAGTAAATTGTTGGAAATACTAAATTGTTGGATTAGATTCCCTGAGGGCTTCTATGCACCTGTGCTCCATTAGTTGTAGACACTGAAGAATCTATAATGAGCATCATCACTCTAAGATGAACTGTCTTTGGATATGTAAATCATGGTTTGCAACACACACACAGACACACAGACACACAGACACACACACACACACACACACACACACCCCAAAACTCTACTAGCACCTAAGCAATTTCTTAAAAATCTAAGCATCATTTCATCTCATTGGAGTGTTTGCTAAGTAACATGGCATTTATTAGAAGAAAATACTACTTAAAAATTATTAGAAAATACCAGGTGCCAATGGCTCACACCTGTAATCCTAGCTATTCAGGAGGCTGAAATCTGAGGATTGCCATTCAAAACTAGCCCAGGTAGGAAAGTCTGTGAAACTCTTACTCTAATTTAAAAAAAAAAAAAAAAAGGCAGAAGTAGATCTGAGACTGAAATGGTAGAATACAAGCCTAGAGCAAAAGAAGCTCAGGGACAGAACCCAGGCTCTGAGTTCAAGCCTGTATGCATGTATTAGCAAACTTTCAATGATGTAAAACTCCTCTGCTCTTGTAAAATTGCCCAAAAAATAATGTTCACTTCCTTTTCAACTAAGATTTTCTGAGCAGTTACACTTATCACACACAGCCGTTGTGCCATGATCCAAGAGGATACAAAAAACATTGAATAGGAAAACTATATGTCAAAGAGAATACTCAAAATTAAGATTTAGGAAAGTGGAACTAGGAATGTTTTACTGGGAATGAATGTTAAGTAGAACCATTTTATTACATTATCCTTCACTGGAACCCATTTTATTATGCTACATGTAACCTGTATCCTTTTGACTGATTCTCAACTTGATATTTTCAGCAGCCTAGAAGGAATTGAAATTTCTAATATCCAACAAAGGATGTTCATGCCTCTTAGGAATCTCTCACACATGTAAGTAGGCATTGTGACTGATCTTCACCTTAATTTTATGTTCCCACTTGTATTTTGGTAATATTCATATCTGATGCAGCTAATCTATTCATATATTTTACTAATTTGCCTTCTGTTTACTGAATATTTGTGTCCTTGCTCCCAAATTCATATGCTGAAAAACTAACCCCAAAGTGATGGTACTGAAACCAAAAATTTACAATACCTGGATCAGTCCCTCCATTTCTCTGGTCCCAAGGATCCAAGTAAAACCATTAAGACTTATTGGAGAAAAGGATAAACAAAACTCCTACTACATAGGAAAGGTCCCAAGGGAGGACATTACTTGGGGTGCACTGTGTAGGGGTTAAAAAGGTGTCTCAAGGAGAGAACTACTTGACGCTCAAGGTCATTGGACAGCCTACAGGTTATGTGGGTTCCAGCCCCAATCAGAGAATCCATATAGCCTGCATGAGCTCTCACGCATTCTTTAGCCCCTTGACTAGATGACCATTCCAATGCACACTTCAGGGGTCCAATCAGCCCACTGATTACAGCAAATCTTCTAGAGGCAATGGGCCATAATGTGATGTCTAAGGTCTAGGATGTGTGAGTACTCAAGGCCATGCTAATATGGTAGCTAGAGGTCAGCATACAGGACTGCTCAAAGCCATGGTGATGTGATACCTAGTACCATACACACAAGATTGCTAAAGTGGTGATGAGGGATATAGAACCTCCATGAGAGAAAACCTTTGACCTGATTGTCTAGCCAGGTAAATACTTGCTTAGTACGTACAAGGCCCTGGGTTCCATCCTCAACATGACAGGAAAAACAAAGAGATTCTAAAACATGTCCCTCCATCATGTAAGGACAGAGTGAGAACACAGTCATCTTTGAAGCAAGAAACAGGACCTCACCTGAATGGGGTGTGCTACACCTTGGCCTTGGACTTCCAGTCTCTAGAACCAATGGGAAGGCACATTATTATTCAGACCACCAAACCTATGGAATTTTCTTTACAACAGTCCAAACCAACTCACACATGACTAAGCTATAATTAATTCAAAACTTTCAGTTTGATTTTGAGTTTTCCAACATCTGGTAGAATTTCATGGGAATTTTTTTGAATCCCAGGGAATTTCTTATAACTAATAAAGATATTTTTTCCTGGTTCCAGGGCTTGAAGTCAGAGACTCATTCTTGCTAGGCTTTCTTGCTCATGACTGCTATTCTACCACTTGAGCCATACTTTTAGTCCAGTATTTTGCTAACTGAAGTGTCTGGGAGACTTCCTTGCCCAGGCTGGTTTTGAACCTTGATCTCAAATCTCAGCCTCCTGAGTAGCTAGTATTACAGGCATGAAACAGTCCACAAGATCATACACACACACACACACACACATACACACACACACACACACACACAGCCGAACACTGTGCCTGTAAAGCAAATTGATCTAGTCTGAATTCAGTTTCTACAGTTATCAGAAAACATCCTAGCAACATACCTCCACTGAAGACACATTTCCTATGCAGATGCTAACATTCGCATTCATTTGAGAATTTATATCAGATGCCTAGAAGACACTCCATAAATGAAAATACCTGGTTATCCAGGTGATGACTTTACCAAGGGAGTCCTATTGGTGAAAGAATTCCCTCAACAAATGTTCATTGACACTATAGTTGTCTTCCAAAATCTAGAGTAAGTCAGGCATACTACAAACTAATTACAGATAACATACAGTCTATAACTGAAAAGTCCCCAAAGCCTAGAGGGAAATGTTCTTGACTTTGCTCTGAAGGTCAGAAAAACAGGCCCATTGCAAAAGCCAGGATGAGGCAACAGTGCATTCACACAGGAAATTATGAAAGCCCATACACATAAAAAAGTTCATTGAACTAGTTCAATCTTTAGGTGACAAGCTATCCATTTATTTAAGCCTTAAGATATGTCTGACTCTTACATAGTTAATTTACCCGTTAGCTTCTCTTGAAACTAAATTTTTAGACCCCAGGCCTAAAATTCAAGAGTTCCAAGTTAGGTCTGACCACTCCCACTCATATGTCAAATAAAGAGATATAGTGAAGGGCAGAGAAAGAAGATATATTATGTGGGAAGACAGCACTTCAATACACCTTCCAAATACGTCTTCCAATACGTCTTCCAAAATATAGACAACAGCTTCAGGTTAAACAGGGAGAATTTGGAGACAGTGGAGAGAAATATATGCATAGTAGTTAAGACAGCTCCAAGTTGAAGGTGTGGCTTGGTTTACCCTTAGCTCAGTCTTTGTCCTTCAAGAATTCTGGGGAGTTAAAATTTTATTACTGGAATGGAACAGGAATGAAGTAGTCTATGGAATTTTGGGCTTTTTGCTTGTTTGAGGGGCAGTTTGCCTTCTACACAAGATTATTACCATTGAATCTTCCCATTTCTCCTGCAAACAAGTGATTGCAAAGGAACTGAAACAGAAAATAGCTCAAAACAAAGGACACAGATATATAAAGTTGAAGACTTGTAATTTATTCACAGGACTCAGGAAAATCATCTTTGTGTGTATGTGTATATATGCCAATCCTAGGGCTTGAACTCAAGGCCTGGGCACTCTCTCTCAGCTTTTTTGCTGAAGGCTAGTGCTCTACCGCTTTAGCCACAGCTCCACTTCTGGACTTTTTGGTGGTTAATTGGAAATAAGAGTCTCAAGAACTTTTCTGCCTAGGTTGGCTTTGAACCTTAATCTTCAGATCTTAGCCTCCTGAGTAGATTAGAGCTATAGGATTAGAGGCATGAGTCACTAATACACAGCAAAAGCATCTCAGAAGCATCTCCACACATCTTTTACTGTGAAATCAAATGAATGAGAATTAGGTTCAAGTTAAAAATTTCTGAATTCCTAATGCTTTGCATTCATCTGAATCTCATATTAACACATTTTCCCCATTGAAGAAAATGTCGAAAATATCTATGGATGGAGATATTGAATTCTTTTCAAACTTTGATCTTTCACTTTCTCTTCATACTCCAGATATTTTAAGAAATTTCAGTACTGTGGCTATGCACCACATGTTCGCAGCTGTAAACCAAATACGGACGGAATTTCATCTCTTGAGAATCTTTTGGCAAGCATTATCCAAAGAGTGTTTGTCTGGGTTGTATCTGCTGTTACCTGCTTCGGAAATATATTTGTTATTTGTATGAGACCTTATATCAGGTCTGAAAACAAGCTGCATGCTATGTCAATCATTTCTCTCTGCTGTGAGTACTTCTCGGTTAAAGAGGAACTACAGTTTTGAAATACAGGAAAAGCATTGCTATAAATTCTGTCAGTGATAGAATAATGGAATTTTTAATTTTTCTGTGTGCATGTATATGTGCATGCATGTGTGTGTGTGTGTGTGTGTGTGTGTGTGTGTGTGTGTGTGTGTACTAGTCTAAAGGCTTAAACTCAGCGCCTGAACTTTTTTACTTTTGTGTGTGTGTATGCTCAATGTGTGTTCTATCATTTGAGCCACCACTCCACTTCTGCCTTTTTGGTGGTTAATTGGTGAGCAGACTCTTATCTGACATTATCCACCAAAAAGCCAAAAGTGGAGCTGTGGCTCAAGTGGTACAGCACAATCCTTTAGCAAGAAAGCTCAGGCTCAAAGCCCAGGCCCTGAGTCCAAGCCCCAGTACTGTCACTCACACACTCAGACACACACAAATGCCTAATAAAAATTCCATTATGCCTGTTTATTCCTCTAAACATGGAAACTCTGTGACACTGTAGGTGCTGACTGCCTAATGGGAATATACTTGTTTGTGATCGGAGCCTTTGACATCAAGTTCCGGGGAGAATACAATAAGCACGCCCAGCTGTGGATGGAGAGTAGTCCTTGTCAGCTCATGGGATCATTGGCCATTCTTTCTACAGAAGTATCAGTTTTACTCTTAACATTTCTGACATTGGAAAAGTACATCTGCATTGTGTATCCTTTTAGATGTTTAAGACCTCGAAAATGCAGAACCATTACAGTTCTGATTCTCATTTGGATTATTGGCTTCATAGTAGCTTTCATTCCCCTGAGCAATAAGGAATTCTTCAAAAACTACTATGGCACCAATGGAGTGTGCTTCCCTCTTCATTCAGAAGATACAGAAAGTATTGGAGCTCAGATTTATTCAGTGGCAATTTTTCTTGGTAAGAAAATTTTATGCAAACAATGAGATAGAATTACTCACAATATGAAACTCATTATGCCTTCTATGTTTACAAATTTTTGTTTTGTACTGGGATTTGAGTTCAGTGCCTTGAGCTGACTCAGCTGGCTCTCCACATGAGCAGTGCCTCCAGACCAGCTTTTTGCTGGTAATTTTGGAGATAGAATCTAATGGACTTTTCTACAGAAGGTTGGTCTCAAACCAAGATCTCCAGGTATCAGCCTCCTGAATAGATAGCTAGAACAACAGGAATGCTACTCTTATTTTGCATCTTCTACCCAGTTTTTCCTTAGCATGAAGATAAATTCTATCAAAATACTCAACAATTTGGGGTTTCTTTTCCAAAAATCACTGCTTTGAAGCAATCAATAAAAGATTCTTCAAAAAGTAAAAAAGGACTGCTTTCTTTATTGTACTCAATAAAAGATGCTAAACTTGTATTTCACATGTTCACCTGAATAATAGCAGACAAAATATACTGTGGGTCCTTATAAAAACACACATGATATTAACATAATGGTATTTGCTATCTTTTTTTAACTCACAGGTAAGCAACACACATATTTTGCTAAAGAGCATATATTCTCAAAATGCAGCACAAAGTAATACAATTGCTTCTTAAGCTCATTAATAATAGAACACTTAACTGGCTCAAGATACTTGCTGAATGACTGTAAACTCCATTTTAATATGCCATTTTAAAATTAAGCATCTTATCATTGTTCATCACTTCAACAATATACCAACACAAAAGAACTGATAACTTCTGTGCTCCATAGTAATTGTTGTTTTTTTTTTGGGGGGGGGGGTGGTCTAGTCATGGGCCTGAACTCTGGGCCTAGATGCTGTCCCTCAGCTCTTCAGCTCAAGGCTAGCGCTCTACCACTTGAGCCACAGCGCCACTTCCAGCTTTTTTTTTCTGCTTAAGTGGTGCTGAGGAATCAAACCCAGGGCCTCATGCATGCAAGGCAAGCGCTCTACCACTGAGCCACCTTCCCAGCCCCGTAGTAATTTTTTATGTAGACAGGGTCTCAATATGTAGCCCAAGTTGGCCTCCCACTTACTATGTAGCTTAGGCTGGCCTTGAACTTGAGATTCTCTGGCCTCTGCCTTTTAAGTGCTAGGATTACAAGAATGCAATACCATGCCCACCTTAATAAATCTTTCTGAGAAGCCAAAACACCATGCTATGGTCTTTGTATCTTTCATATTAATGCTTAAAGTTATGTTTTATTAATCTGCTCATTTTGTGAATATTTATATGTTATTAACATTCTTATATTCCAAACAGGTATTAACTTGGCAGCCTTTCTCATCATCGTTTTCTCCTATGGAAGCATGTTTTATAGTGTTCATCAAAGCGCCATAACAGCCACTGAAATACGGAATCAAATTAAAAAAGAGATGATCCTTGCCAAGCGGTTTTTCTTTATCGTATTTACTGATGCGCTATGCTGGATACCCATTTTTATACTGAAATTTCTTTCACTGCTTCAGGTAGAAATACCAGGTACAACTTTTCTTTTGACAAAGAAGTAATAAATCTGTTTGGGGAGTGTTCTGTGAAGGATTATTTACATTCTTACCACTAACTAATTTCAATCTAAGTCAGAACTACATGTACTTTAAGCTGCCATTTGTAATGGCTTACTGAAAGGCATTTATTTCTCTCCATAAACTCCTAAGGGTCAGGGGCATGGTTCAAATGGTAAAGTACCTGCCTTGCAAGTTTGAGCCCTTTAATTCAAATCTTGTACTGTCAAAAAAAAATCACAAATGCCTAATAACAAAATTATTATCAGAACAAAGGAACAATGATCAAAATAATGAAATGCATGTGATTTAGAGCACATGACTTCAGACTGTAAGAAGGCATACAAGGATTAAGATCTAAATATAGCATACATCTACACTAACACTATTATTTTAAACATCATAGCTGAGATGGTGTGGATGCTGTGAAAACAATGTGGCAGAGACTCTGCCAAAAACAAATACAAGATCAACATAACTCAATCATTCTTCCACTTCTGGATAAATATCCAGGAGAACTAAAAGCAGGGACTCAAACAGATTCATAAAGTTCATCAAGTACTGCAATACCATTCACAATAGCCAAAAGGTCCAAACAAAATCCATGGCTAGATGATGAGATAAACAAGACAGACAGATGCCAGTGGCTCATGCCTGTAGTCCTAGCTACTCATGAGGCTGAGATCTAAGGATCGTGATTCAAAACCAGCCCTGTCAGGGAAGTCCATGAGACTTTTATCTCCAACAAAACACCAAAAAGCCAGAAGTAGAGCTGTGGCATAAGTGGTAAAGCACTAATCTTGAGGGGGAAAAATGCTTAGGCTTTGAGTTTGTCTCAGCCATCTTACATGAGGTCCCTGGAGTGATCAAATTTATAGAGTGCATAAAATAGTGATTGCCAGAGGCTGGAGAAGGGGAAAATGAGAGTGGTTGTTTAATAAGTATGATTCAGTTTAGGAGGTTGAGAAAATTTTAGAGATGGATGATGTTTTTGGATGCATAACAATGTGAACATACTTAATGCCAATGAACCATACATTTACAAATGGACAAAAGTTAGACAGCTATGGCAGTAAATGCCTAAAATCCATGCACTTGGGAGACTGAGGTAAGAGGATCATGAGCTCAAAGCCAATCTGGACTACACAGTGAATGAGAACCTATCTCTATAAACCAAAACAGAACAATAATGAAGTTTGAAGTAGAAAACTTTGTTATATATATGGTCAATAGTATTTCTATAATGCATATTATTACATTTTATATATAAATGATATATAAATATTTATTAGGTATGATATATAATGCAATAATATTTTTATAATCTTTATAAATTCACATTTTAAATTTATATGTGCACATAATTTTAATTTTCTTTGATCCCATTGATAGGTAAAAGTATCTTACAGATTATAAATAACAAAAAGGAACAAAAGTATTAATTAATAATTAATTAATTAACAAAAATCTGAGTATTTGGTAGCTGTGTATATATAAAGATTTTTTCCCATATATGTTTAGCCAAAGATTTTTTTATAAATATTATCTTTACGTAGTTGTATAAAGAGATTTATACAAAAAAAATAGTTAATAAGTACAATGCATCTTGATCAATGTCATTGCTTCCATCATTGTCCCCCCACAAAGGTGGTTTTTTTATCGAAATAAATACTTGATCAAAAGCCTAAAAAGGCAAACCTAGTTTTGAAATCAAATAAAAAGCAGAAACATACTTAAGATAAGTCTACAGATCCTGAGTAATATTATATGTATCGTCTAGAATTTAAAACATTTGAAAAGATATGATTTAAATACTAAACAATATAGTTTTTTCTAAAGTTAAATCATAATACTGTCATCACTTTGTAGACAATGTTTCTATTAAAGTCTCTACTTGATGCTCTACTTGGCAGAGCCCTGTTTCTTTAGGGCCCAGAACTCCTTCAAACCCTAGCACTTCAGAAAGATGTCCTAGAGCAGGGTAGACTTGATGTTTAATTATGTGACAGGAAGCTTAAGACTCAAAAGTGGGTTGGAGTAAAAGATGCAAGAACAAAGATCATACAGGAAAAGGGAACCTATACTTTTTTTTTTTTTTTTTTTTTTTTTTTTTATTGTAAAGCTACTATACAGAGGGTCACAGTTACATGAGTGAGGTTATGAGTACACTTCCTCTTGAACATTGTTACCCCCTCCATTGTTTTCCCCCTACCATCCCCTCCCTCCCTCCCTTCCCCGAGGTTCTTTTTTTTTTTTTTTTTTTGATTGTGATTAAATGATTACATAATTTCAAAGTCACAAGTTCATTCTAACTTCCCTGGAGCAAATTGTCTACCACAGTCTGTAATATATAACAGTGTTCACATGTTATATACCATATTTGTGATCAGCAGCATGAGGATATTTAGTAGTGGTTCAACCAGATGAGCGGGAGTTCTTTGTTTCTTAAGTCCTGTTAGTTTTGTCGTATCACTAACCTTTTGGATTTAGCATCCACTTATGAGGGAGACCATGTACCGTTTGTCTCTTCGTTCTTGGCTTACCTCGCTCAACATGATTCCTTCTAGCTCCATCCATTTCCCTGCAAATGCCATTATTTTGTCATTTCTAATGGCTGCATAATATTCCATTGTGTATAGATACCACAATTTTTGGATCCATTCATCTGTGGTGGGGCACCTAGGTTGTTTCCATATCCTAGCTATTGCGAACAGTGCTGCAATAAACATGGAGGTGCACGTGTCCTTGTATATTGGTTCCTGTTGTTCAGGGTAGATGCCTAGAAGTGGTATGACTGGGTCGTAAGGGAGGTCAATCTTTAGCTTTCTAAGGACCCTCCAGACTGCTTTCCAAAGTGGTTGTATAAGTGTACATTCCCACCAGCAGTGTAATAGGGTTCCTCTTTCTCCACATCCCCTCCAGCATTTGTCGTTGGCTGATTTGTGGATGTGGGACATTCTGACTGGGGTAAGGTGGTATCTCAGGGTTGTCTTTATTTGCATTTCCTTCACCACCAGGGATGATGAACATTTCCTCATGTGTTTCTTCGCCATTTTTATTTCTTCATTTGAGAAGTCCCTCTTTAGTTCCCTTGCCCATTTAGTAATTGGTTTGTT
Organism: Dipodomys spectabilis; assembly: GCF_019054845.1. Taxonomy (NCBI): domain Eukaryota; kingdom Metazoa; phylum Chordata; class Mammalia; order Rodentia; family Heteromyidae; genus Dipodomys; species Dipodomys spectabilis. The sequence continues at coordinate 8,428,067 of NW_024871113.1, forward strand.
AGGTTTGGGAGGGATTAGTTTCTTGAGTTCCCTGTATATACAGGATGTTAACCCCTTGTCTGATATATTGCTGGTAAATATTTTTTCCCAATTAGTTGGTTGTCTTTCTAGCTTAGTTGCGATAGATTTAGCTGTGCAGAAGCTTTTTATTTTAAGGTAGTCCCATTTGTCGAGTCTCTCTCCAACTTGTTGTGACCCTGGGACTCTGTTCAGGAAGTTCCTTCCTGTGCCTATTAGTTCAAGTGTCTCTCCTACTCTGTCCTGCAGTAGTTTCAGAGATTCAGGTTTAATGTTAAGGTCTTTAATCCATTTTGAGTTGATGTTGGTGCATGGTGATAGGCTGGGGTCCACTTTTAGTTTTCTGCATGTGGCTGCCCAGTTTTCCCAGCACCAGCGGTTGAAGAGGCTGTGTTTCTTCCATTGTATGTCTTTGGCTCCTTTGTCGAATATCAGCTGGCTGTAGGCCTGTGGATTTATATCTGGATCTTCTATTCTGTTCCATTGGTCTTCGGGTCTGTTTTTGTGCCAGTACCATGCTGTCTTTGTGATTATAGCTCTGTAGTAGAGTTTGAAGTTCGGCATGGATAGCCCTCCCATATTGTCTTTATCCCCTAGAATTGTTTTGGCTATTCTAGGTCTTTTGTTGTTCCATATAAATTTTTGGACTGTTTTCTGTATTTCAGTGATGTACGTCATTGGGATTTTAATAGGAATTGCATTGAATTTGTATATTAATTTTGGAAGTATCACCATCTTTACTATATTAAGTCGGCCTATCCAGGAGCATGGGAGGTCTTTCCATTTCCTAGTGTCTTCTGCAATTTCTTTCTTTAACTTTTTATAGTTCTCATTAAATAGTTCTTTTACATCTTTGGTTAGGTTAATTCCTAAATATTTTATTTTTTGGGAGGTTATTGTGAATGGGGTTGCTCCCTTTATTTCCCTCTCTTCCTGTGCGTTATCAGTGTATAGGAAGGCAACTGATTTTTGTGGGTTTATTTTGTATCCTGCTATTTTGCCGAAGTGACTTATGATTTCTAAAAGTTTGGGGATGGAGTTTTTGGGATCGTGGAGGTATAGTATCATGTCGTCTGCAAAAAGGGATAGTTTCACTTCTTCTTTCCCTATGCGGATCCCTTTAATGTCTTTTTCTTGCCTTATTGCCCTGGCTAAGGGTTCTAGGACTATGTTGAAGAGGAGTGGAGACAGTGGACATCCTTGCCTTGTTCCTGTTTTTAGGAGGATTGGTTGTAGCTTTTCCCCATTAAGTATAATATTGGCTATTGGTCTGTCATAAATGGCTTTTATTGTTTTTAGAAATGTTCCTTCTATTCCTATTTTCTCCAGAGCTTTTAGCATGAATGAATGTTGAATTTTATCAAAGGCCTTTTCTGCATCTGTGGCGATAATCATGTGATTCTTGACCTTGGCTCTGTTGATATGCTGGATTACATTTATTGACTTACGTATGTTAAACCATCCCTGTGTCTCTGGGATGAAGCCTACCTGATCATAGTGTATTATTTTTTTTATGTGTTTCTGGATTCTGTTAGCTAGAATCTTGTTAAGGATCTTTGCATCTGTGTTCATCAAGGAGATTGGCCTGTAATTCTCCTTTTTGGTTGGGTCTTTGCCTGGTTTGGGGATGAGTGTGATATTGGCTTCGTAGAATGAGTTTGGGATAGCTCCCTCCTTCTCTGTTTCTCTGAAGAGCTTGAGGAGTATGGGTATTAGTTCTTCTTTAAAGGTCTTATAGAATTCTGCTGTGAATCCATCTGGTCCTGGGCTTTTTTTTGTTGGAAGACTTTTGATAGCTTCCTGTATCTCATTATAGGATATTGGCTTATTTAATTGGTTAACTTCTTCTTTGCTCAGTTTGGGTAACTTGTATTTCTCTAAAAATGCATCCATTTCCGCCAGATTTTCTTCCTTTAGAGAGTATAGCTTTTGAAAGTAGTCTGTTAGAATTGTTTGGATATCTTGGGTACGTGTTGTGATGTTTCCCGTGGCATCCCTAATCCTATTAATATGGGTTTCCTCTCTTCTTTTTTTAATTAATCTTGCCAACGGGCCATCAATTTTGTTTATTTTTTCAAAGAACCAGCTTTTTGTTTGGTTTATTTTGGTTATGGTTTTCTGATTTTCTAATTGGTTAATCTCTGCTCTCAATTTGGTTATCTGGCTTCGTCTAGTAGCTTTAGGTCCCATTTTTTCTTGTTTTTCTAGCTGTTTTAGTTGCAACATGAGATTATTTACTTGGTCTGTCTCCATTCTCTTGATGTGGGCACTGAGGGCAATAAATTTGCCCCTCAGGACTGCTTTTGCTGTGTCCCACAAGTTTCTTTGTGAGGTGTTTTCATTTTCATTGAGTTCTAGGAAATGCTTTATTTCTTCTCTGATCTCTTCTGTTACCCAGGCCTTGTTAAGGAGTGTGCTGTTCAATTTCCATGTATTAGAGAAATTTCTGCGGTATGCTTTGTTATTGAGAGCTAGCTTGATTCCACTGTGGTCAGATAGGATACAGGGGATTATGTCGATCCCTTTGTATTTGCTTAAGTTCCTTGAATGAACTATGATATGGTCTATTTTGGAGAAAGTTCCATGAGCTGCTGAGAAGAATGTGTACTGTGTTGTTTTAGGGTGAAATACTCGGTAGATGTCAGTTAATTCCGCTTGAAGTATGGCCTCACTTAATTCGGTAGCTTCTTTGCCAATCCTCTGGTTGGTAGACCTGTCCTTTGGTGAGAGTGGCGTGTTAAAGTCTCCTAGTATTATTGTATTGGGATCTATTTTATTCTGTAAGTTTGAGAGCATTTGTTTAACATATCTGGGTGCACCGATATTTGGGGCATATAAGTTGATGATGGTTATATCCTCCTCTTGGATTGTTCCCTTTATTAATATGTAATGTCCGTCCTTGTCTTTCTGTACTGATTTTAATGAAAAGTTTATTTTGTCAGATATCAGGATAGCTACACCTGCTTTCTTATTGGGGGAATTTGATTGGTAGATCCTTTTCCACCCCTTCACTCTGAGTTTGTTTGTATGTTTGGCTGAGAGGTGGGTCTCCTGAAGGCAACAGATGGATGGGTCTTGTTTTCTGATCCAGTCCTCAGTTCGTTTTCTTTTAATTGGCGAATTCAGCCCATTTATATTAAGAGAAAGTATAGAGAGATGCATTGTTGTCCCTGCCATTCCGTTTTCCTAAGTTTTTCTTCTTTCCTTTCCTCCTGTGCTTGCTCAGTTAGACTTTGAGTAATGCCTGTTTGGGGCAGGTCCCAGTTCCTGGTTGCTTTCTTCAGGTTGTGTCCCCCCTCTTAGAATTCTTTGTAATGCTGGCTTAATGTTTATGTATTCATTTAGTTTTTCTTTGCTATTAAAAGTTTTCAGTTCTCCATCGAATGTGAATGCTAGCTTTGCCGGGTATATCAGTCTGGGTTGGCAGTTATTGGCTCTCAGGGCTCGTATGGTGCTTTCCCAGGCTTTTCTTGCATTCATTGTTTGTGTGGAGAGATCTGCAGTGATTCTAATTTTTTTCCCGTTGTAGTATAGCTCCTTCTTCATTTTTGCTGCATGCAGGATTGTTTCCTTATTATTCAGATCCATCATTGTTACTATTATGTGCCTAGAAGTGTTTCTCCTGGGATCTTGCTTGTTGGGTGTTCGATAAGCTTTTGTGATGTAGTTAAGATGGTCGTTTTTGAGGTGGGGAAAATTTTCATTGACTATCTTGTTAAATAGGTGTTGCATTCCCTTGCTCTGGAATTCCTCACCTTCGTCCACTCCGATTATGCGAAGGTTAAATTTTTTAGCATTATCTGCTTGCTCTTGAATTTCCCTTTGGTTTAATTTGAGTGATTTTTCCATATCTGTCACTTTTTGGTCCAGTTGGTGTATTCTGTCTTCTGTATCTGACACTCTACCTTCCATTTCATTCACTCTGTTGACCGTGGCTTCTATTGTGGTTTGCATGATGGAAATGGATCCCTTTATGGATTCAATGTTGGTTCTCAGAGTACTGATCTCACCTCTCAATGAGGTGATATCAGTATGCATTACCTCTAATTTGGCGTTTATCTCACTTCTTACTGAGGTTTGTGCAGCTTCTATTTTTGCATCCAATTTTTGTTTGATATCCTGTATATCTTTTGATAGTTCATCCTTGTGCTCTTTCAATTTCTGATCCATTTCTCGCTTTATTTCTTGAGTCATTGCCTCCAGCAACCCTTGGATGTAGTTTTTGTCTTCCATTCCTGCTTTGCTCCCACTGGGGCTCTCCCCTGCGTGGCTGCTGGCTTTTGAGGTGAGCTTGCTGTCCTGGGTAGTGGTAAACCTTGTGATTTTTCTCTGTGATTTTCGCATGGGGGTTCAGGAGACTGCTCTTCAATCTTGTTTTGGTGTGTCTGTCTTTGCTTGGTTGCTGATTCTCTATTGGTAGAGAGAGTCTGTGTCTGATCTGGATTCTGTTGGGAGCCTATTTCCAGCTGCTATTCACTTAGGATTCTCAGCTCTCTGCTGTAGCAATTCCCGCCTTTGGAAGGGTTGAGCAGCCTAGACTGCTTGTGTTTGCTCCTGCGGGTGCTCTTGGGAAGATCAGATGTTCTGGATGCACTCTCCCAAATACTGGAGTCTGCTATGGGCTCCTGATGTGTTTTTGTTTGTTTTGGGCTGGTTGTGGGCTTGAACTCTAGGTTTGGGTGCTGTCCCTCAGCTCTTCAGCTCAGGGCTGGCACCCTACCATTTGAGCCACAGCCCCACTTCTGACCCTTTTTGCTTTGTTCAGGCGCCGGTCCCCTGGCCTGGTTCCGGCCCCAGCCTGGAGCGCGCTCGTTAGGCCTGTGCTAATGTGTATACCACCTTGGTTATGCAGCCTGGAGGACACAGTTCAAATTTCTTCTACTGTTGGTAGTCTTGACCCAGGGGCACTGTTCCTGGCTTGAGCATTTAAGCTCCCTTCCCGGGGCGCTCTTGCTCTGGCCTGGCCAGCAGAGTGTGCTCCACCGGCTGGTGGGGCTCTTGAACAGTTCCCAGTTTTAGTGGGTCCTGTGGTCCGGGTGTTGGGGTAGGGAGTCTAGGTCAGGGTCTGGGGATTCCCTCCAGCTCTGGTCTCCCTTGATGGATTCCCTGTCCCCTGATGGGTACTCACCCTGTAGGTCGTCAGTTGTTGTTGCAGTCCGAGTTCAGTTGGGGTGGTTGCGGGCTGGGTTGGGCGGCCCCCCGCCGGGTCGTTGCGATCGCGACAGGTCCCTTTGTGGCGCTGCTGGTGCCGGGCGGCTTTGGCGGGATGGAGCCTCTCCGCTCCGGTGGAGAGTGATGGGTGGGGTGGGATCCTCCTGGAGACTCCCGGCTGGTAGGTTTCTCTGTTCCTGGCGATCCACTGTTCTGCAATCCGGTACCTGGTGATCTGCAAGCAGCCCCCTGTGTCTCTGTGGCTCCGGCAGCCCCTGCCGGGCCGGCTGGCCGGCGGCTTGGCGCACTGCCGCGCGGCCAGTAAAGGTTGGGGGAGGGGTCTTCGCTCTTCTCTGTTCTGAAATTCTTCTTTTCCTCTCTTTCTTTTTTTGTTATTTTCCACCTCTGGTTTTTCTCTGAGTGTTCGTCTTTTTGTTGTTGTCGGTCTCTTGGGGAGATTAAAGGTTGGAACTCAAACTCTCTTTTTGGTTGGAGAGAGCTGTGGCGTTTCCCTACTGCCCCGTCGCCATCTTGAGAACTCTCCCGGGAACCTATACTTTTGTGGATATTTATCTCATTTTTCTTTTCTAGGTACCATTACCTCTTGGGTGGTAATTTTTGTTCTGCCAATCAACAGTGCTTTGAACCCAATTCTCTATACTCTGACCACAAGACCATTCAAAGAAATGATCCATCAGATTTGGTACAACTACAGACAAAGAAGGTCCATTGACAGCAAAGGAAGTCAGAAAACGCAAGCTCCATCATTCATTTGGGTGGAAAAGTGGCCCATGCAGGAGATGCCATCTGATTTAGGGAAGCCAGCTGCTTTCACAGACCCCTGTGAAATGTCACTCATTTCTCAATCAGCCAGGTTCAATTCCCTGTCCTGTCTCTGAAAATCTGAAACCAATTTCTTCACAGAGAGTACTATGGGGTGCTTCAGGAGGGACATACAGGAGTGAAATTAATGTCACAAAATTAATAATTTATAACAACGACTAAGACAAGTTAGATTACAAGGACCTAAGAAAAAATAAAAGTAGCCAGTTCACATCGAGAGAAATAACTGTATTGGCAATGTGTATATATTAGGACCTATCTTATTTAGGAAGTTAGTAAAATCTACTTCAGTGAGGAATTAATTCTTCTAACATGCATTTACTGAGTACTCCCATACATGATAAAGTGCTAAAAGTGGACAAAACAGAACCTTTCACTCTGTAAACTGTGCTGAAACTAAAGACTAGACAAAGACATCTACAGCTCCTGCATTAAAGCACAGCTTCTTTGGTTGTATCAGCAAACACAAGAATCAGGATTAATTATTGCAAATAAGGGAAACCATGGGACCTATGTTTCTTTGGGCCTGGCTTACTTCACTTAATATAATTTTTTTCTAAGTCTTTCCATTTCCTAACAAATGGGGCAATGTCATTCTTTCTGATGGAGGCATAGAATTCCATTGTGTATGTATACCACATTTTCTTGATCCATTCATCTACTGAGGGGCATCTAGGTTAGTTCCATATCTTAGCTATGGTAAATAATGCTGCAATAAACATAGATGTGCTAGTAGCTTTAGTATGGTCTTGTTTGTGATCATTTAGGTAAATGTCCAAGCAGAAATGTCAGATAAGATGATGTTAAGCGAAATGAACTCCAAGATAGGAACACAAGTGGTTTTTTTCTTCCTTGCTGTTGTTTCTGACGTATTTATAAGGTACCATGTGATTTTTTTTGTTGCTTTGTATGTCCCTCCCCCATAGTATAACCCCTGTTTTCACTATATTTGATGTTGATGTAATTTGGGGAGGGGAAGGGAAAAAACAATGTTTAAATAGGGATACAGGTTGACCCATTGCAACAATGAGATGTACAAGACGCTATGTTGAAAAACGAACTTTACAATTTAGGCGGGGGTGAGGGGGGTTGAAGGGAGTAGGGGTGGGGAGGTACAGTTGAGGAGGTGAGGGGGACGGGATGGTAGGCAAAAAACAAAGGAGGAGGCAACAGCACTGGATAAGAAATGTACTCATTACCTTGCTCATGTAACTGTAACCCCTCTGTACAGTATTTTCACAATTAAAAAAATGTATTAAAAAAAGAATCAGGATTAAGGTTTTAGGACATTCAGTGTAATGGCATAAGAAAAAAAGAGTATTCAAAAAGTATAACTATCCTCTTTTAAGAATGCTTATCTGTCTTCAAGTCTCCACACAATGACAGCCAATATGGCATATTTATCATTACAAACACAGGATGCTTAGCTATAAATACAAAAGCACCTGTCTCAATTCCTACCAAGGTTTCTTTTTGGTTTGCTTTAAGTGAGCAGCAGTATATGGGATTGAAATGAAAAAGTAGAAGATTTAGGGATAAAGTGGTGGATATGACACACAGCCAATAACATGTTATCTTTTTTTTTCTTTTTTTAACATGTTATCTTATTTCCATAGTGCCCGGTTCCTACTCAAATGTTTCTTCTTCCCAGTGAAAATAACAAGAGTCTCATTTACACAAGCCCTCCAGGAATCAGTGCAAAGCCCAGGAGAGGAGCCCAGTACTATCATAACCTCCCTCCAAGAGGACTCCATTGGATTCCAGCCACTTTTTTTTTTTCACACCAGTCCTGGGGCTTGAACTCAGAGCCTGGGAACTGTCCTTGAGTTTTTGTGCTCAAGGCTAGTAGTCTACCATTTGAGCAACAGTGCACAAGTGTTTAATTGGAAAAAAGAGTCACACAAAGCCAGGTACCTGTGGCTTACATCTGTAATCCTAGCTACTTGGGAGGGTGAGATCTAAGGATCATCGTTCAAAGCCAGCCTGGTCAGAAATGAACCCGTGAGACTCTTATTTCCAATTAACCCCTCAAAATCTGGAAGTAGAGCTATGACTCGAAGTGATAGAGCACTAGCCCTGAGCAAAAGAACTCAGGGACAGTGCTCAGTCCCTGAGTTCAAGTCCCACAACTGACTGAGGGAAGAAAAAAAGTCTCACAGACTTTCTTCCTGGGCTGGCTTGGAGCTGTGATCCTCAAATCTCAGCCTCCTGAGTAGCTAGAATTACAGGTATGAACCACCAGTGTTTCTTCCACAGCTTTCCTTTCACTTTCAAATAAACTGTTTACTTTTAAAGTTTCCTTTTAATTCTTTAATGAGTAAAGAAAACCATTGCTTAGATGGTATCACAGCCATTCACCCGCCAAATAGAGAAATAATAAAGAAAAGTGATTACATGGCAGCTGTGAGAAATAAAGTACTTGAGTACATCTTCAGTTGTCTCCAAGGGTACAGACACCACCTTCATGTGTAATAGGGAGAATTAGGAGGTAGGGGTGAGAAAACTATGCACAGTTCTAAGTGATAGGTATAGCCTGGTTGATTATTAGCTTAGTCCTTGACTCTGGAGACCTGATGGATAGCCTATAACTTTTGACTGTTCTCTTCAAGACCGTAAGAAGATGACATTGCTTGTCTGAGAGGCAGTTTGCCTTTGGCTGCAAGATGCTTAATGGTGACTCTTGATTTTTTCTGGAGCCCAAGATGGTTGTGAAGGTTGTGCAGAAATGAATGACTCATACAAAGAGCACAGATGCCAAGTTGGGAGGAGGGGAATACTGAATGTCAGGCTTTTAGTTAATTCACAGGCCCAGTAAAACCACCTTTTAGGTTGGCTCTTACAAATAACATTCAATAATGTAACTATGTACATTTTAATTTTAATGTGTCCAGTGCATCTTGATCAGTCTCTTCCATCCTTTTCCAGTTTAGAAGTCATATTACTAATACAAAATAATAGAATAAAAAAGTTTTTCTAAAAAGAATATCTAAAAAAGACAATAAACATGGAAATCAGTACAAAAACAAATCCTAGGGCTGGGAAGGTGGCTCAGTGGTAGTGTTTGCCTTACATGCATGAGGCCCTGGGTTCAATTCCTCAGCACCACATAAACAGAAAAAGCCAGAAGTGGTGCTGTGGCTCAAGTGGTAGAGTGCTAGCTTTGAGCTAAAGAGCTGAGAGACAGCACCTAGGCCCAAGAGTTCAAGCCCTAGGACCAAAAAAAAAAAAAATCCTACCTCCCTCCAAAAAAAAATCATGACCATGCTGGGTGTTGTTGGCTCACCCCTGTAATCCTAGCTACTGAGGAAGCTGAGATTTGAGGATTATTGTTCAAAGCTAACCCTGGCAGGGAAGTCCATGAGACTGAGTTCAATCCAGTATGTGGGCGCACACGCACATACTCGCATGCACACGCGCGCGCACACACACACACACAAATATCCTAACCCACTGAAGGGTAAATAAAGTTAATTAGGTTTCCTCACCCTAACTTCCAGAAGTGTTTGGACAAATACTTCCCAAGGACTGTGATTTATCTGGTTTAGTGTGTTCATGTACAAATCTCTACCTTAGGAAACTTCAAAGGCATACTTGGGCAAATAATACTACTTGTGTCTAGTTGTGAGTATAACCAGGCAAAATTGTGAGAGAGGAGGCTGATGGACAGAATGTGAGCTTGTGAATAGAATGAGGCTACTGGTGGTACGAGTCTGTCTCTGAGTCTATGCTAATGTGATGTTATTAAGGTGTATGCTGCTGCTGCCAAGTCTATGTACTGGAGTGCCTGTGAATAAAGCATGACCGCCATTCTCACCTTGTCTGGCATTTCTCTTGGCCTATACAAATCAAATAATAACCTGTAACAACACATCTGTTTAAGGATCTTAGAAATAAAAACTGATGGACACAATGGTACATGCCTATAATCCCAGCTACTGAAGAGGCTGAAGCAGGAAAATCCTGAGTTCCAGATCAACTTGAGAAAAATTAGCAAGACCTTATCTCAAAAAACACAAAATGAAAATGGCTTGGAGCATAGCTCAAGTTGTATATCACTTATCTAGCAGTTCCAAGTCCTGGATTCAATGACCAGCAGTGAGAAAAGGAATATGTTGAATTTTCAAAACATCCATCTGAAACTCCTTTTAACTGTTAAATTTTTTTGTTGTGCTGGCACCGGGGTTTGAATTCAGAACCTAACACTTGAGATTTTTTTCACTCACTACCACTTAAACTACACCTACACTTCTGGCTTTTTGATGGTTAAACTGAAGAAAAGTCTCATACTTTTCTACCAAGGTAGGCTTTGAATCTCAATCCTAAAATCTCAACCTTCTGAGCAGCTACGATTATAGGTGTGAGCCATTAGCACCTGGCTCTTAAAATATTTTTAATGATTTTCTATCTACCAAACCCACTCACTTTCCAGCCCTTCTACATGTCGTCTAGCTCCTACCAGTTTCTATAGGAAGTACAACAGAAACACCAAGTTAATCCAGACACAGGGCAAGGTTTTCTTTTTTAAAAAGATAACTTGGGGCAACAATTGGTGGCTCACACCTGTAATCCTAGCTACTCAGGACACTGAGAACTGAGGATCAGGTTTGAAGCCATCCCAGACAGGAAAGTCTATGAGACTCTAATCTCCAACTACTAAAAGTCCAGAAGTGGCTCAAATGGTATAGTTCTAGACCTGACTAAAAAATCTAAGGGATAATGCCCAGGCCCTGAGTTCCAGCCCCAGTATGAGTACAAAATAAAAGAAGTTTTAAAATAATAAACCCAAAGAAATGAAAATCTTGCTTTTTATAAGAATTTATTTTTATGCATTTTTAAAAATCACAACGTTCAGAATACACAAGAAAATGTAAGAAAAATATTTTTCTTATACTGAAGTAAACATCTTTTTGGTATAGAAAACACACCATATGTGTGGCTTTTAGATTAAAAAAAAAAAATCAAGAATTATGGCCTAACATGCTAAATAAAACCATTCGTGCTTTTTTTGGTCCATCCATTTGTCCCCTATTGCAGCTCCACTGTGAGGTTTTTAAACAAAGTTCTTTACATATCAAGAGATCTACAAAGACTTAAAGACACCACATCAGAGACACCCAAAACTCATAAATAGATGCCTTCATTGTTAACAGATGATACAAACCATGAAAAAGCAACATAGGACACAACATAGCTAAAATAAAACATTGTCAGTATGGTCAAATCATACAAAAACATTACATCACTAAAATTTGACACATTAGAAACAAACTTCAGAAGTTATTAGGTAAATAACTTGGAAAGTTCTAATAAGAATAACACAAAGCCCTAATTTGATAAGGCAATTCAAACATAAAAATATTAAATGTGAGAAATCAACTTTAAAAATAAATTGGGAACTGGATACTGGTTGGTGGCTCACACCTATAATCCTAGCTACTCAGGAGGCTGAGATCTGAGGATCTCTATTCAAAGTCAGCCCAAGAAAGTCCATGAAATCCTTATCTCTCAGTAACCACCAAAAAGCTAGAAAGAAGTAGAGTTGTAGCTCAAGTGGTAGAGCACTAGTCTTGAGCAAAAAAGTTCAGGGACTGAAATTAGGCCAAATTTAAGTCCCAAGACTAGTAGGAAAAAACAATGGAGGAAAGAGGACACATTTTCTGTGTTTTTTTGTTGTTTTTTTTTTTTTGGTCTGATCGTGGGGCCTGAACTCTGGGCCTGGGCACTGAACCTCAGCTCGTCAGCTCAAGGCTAGCACTCTACCACTTGAGCCACAGCGCCACTTCCAGCTTTTTTCTTATGTGGTGCTGAGGAATCGAACCCAGGGCCTCAGGCATGCAAGGCAAGCGCTCTACCACTGAGCCACCTTCCCAGCCCGAGGACACATTTTCTCTAGACATATTTTCATTTTCTAAAATAAAACCTTTTCCAAAAAACATCACACAATGGGAAAATTTATTTATCATCTATTCTGAAACGTTATCAAAATGCAAGTTACCATGCTGAGGGTGGTAGTGTGTATACCTGTAGACCCAGCATTTATGAAGGCTAAGGCAGGAGTACCAGGAGTTTGAGGTTAGCCTTGTCTACATAGTGAGATCCTATTTCAAAACAGAAGAGAAAAAAAAAAGAAGAAACAAAAAACTCAAGTCCCCATAAGGAGACTTTACATAAATGAACTTCAGATTCATACATTTTTTACAAAAATAATCTTGTCTTCATGCTTTAAAAAAAAAAAGAAGAAGAAGAAAAAGTAATTTTTAAATATGTTTGCGAAGTGTTTTACTCAACGAAACTTTGGGAGTGTCAGGTGACGGTTTCAGGTGCCTCGGTTCTAGAAGTCATAAAACTTATCTCTGTTCCAGAGAACTTAGCTGAGGGAACTGATATACACTGGCAAACTTAATCAAGTCCTTTGAAAGTTGTAACATGAAACTCAGCTTCACTCTTCTGGCATTCTCAGCATCTTCCAAAGTAATTATCTGGTCATACCATGGCACTGTTAAAATTATCTACTGAGAAAAATAACTTTCAGAAAGGAATCTGAAAACGTTTAAAGAACAGAAACTATTTAAGGATAAACATACTTGTCAACATTAAAAAAATCACATCAATAGTCTACTTGCACAAAAGTCTAGAAAACCAAGAAAAATTTCATTTTGAATACACAGAAATACTGGAGATTGTGCTATATATGTAGTACATGTGCAAATCGATATGAGAAGGTGAATTATACAGTCATAATTAGTTGTCAGGTTTCAGAGAATCATAGCCTTCTTTCAAGAGGTCTCTCCACGTCTTAAGGAAGCGTGCATTTTCTGTACATTTAAGGGCAATCTCTTCCACTTGAGCTGATACTGCAGATGTGGCTTCAAGAAGTTTGGTTAATGAAAACGCTGCCTGAAATTATATATATAAAAAAAAGTCAAATAGGTGAATTTTTTTTGTTCTTTTTGTGGTGGTGGGAATTGAAGCCAGGGCCTTGTGCACTGTAGGTGAAAGCTCTATCAACTGAGCTATATCCCAAATCCCAGATATTTATTTTTTTAAATTCTTATTTCCTTTGATAGACTAAAAATAGCTAAAAACTTTGACTCTAAGGCCCAAGTGTTTTTCTTTCAACATGATGGGTTTTCAAAGTAAAACACTAGGCTCTTTCACTGAACCTAAAAAAGTCTCTAACCCTATACCTTGCACATGCTTACGCACAGGATTTACCACTGTACTCTAACTCTGGGCCTGAAATTTGAGGAAACACATCTCCTAGAAAAAATATTCATTATGAGTAAAACGTAAGTCACTATTTAATTGAAAAACACACTAGAATCTCATTTAGCTCAACAAAACAACTTGACTGCAGGTACCAGAATATTTTAGATCACAAAAATGTAGAGCAAAAAAACACTCTAGGCTCTGACAAGCATCGACAAAATCACACAAATTCGAAAATTTCCACTTCTTGGTGGAACATCTCTTTTAATCAGTGTTCTTCGGCTAAGAGATAAAATAGCACTACCTAGAGAACACATCAGTCTTTCATTCTACATATTTACTTGTAACCGGTTTTGTTCTGAAAAAAAAATAATAAACCCCAGAGGAACATTTTGCTTCCTCGCAAAAAAAAAAAAAAAAAAAGCAAGTGTCCAAATATGAGCTAATGAAGTTCAGTTCCCAATTCTGCACACAAAGGTCAATTCCACAAAGCTCTCCCAAGAAGGTTCAACCGTACAAACTTCAATCTACTTGCATAAATACTGCAAGTGTCAGCCCTCCAGCTGGACGAGGGTTCGAGTGGCAGGTGTTGTTTTGGGGAATTTGGGATTTTACTCCACTCAGTATGCATTCTAGAAAGCAGAGACAGCAATCAGAGACGGGCAGCAAAGGTAGTGAAACCAACAGGGCAGGGCCGGGGCTAGGCCCTCCAAGCCGATCCAGCACAGAGGAAAGCATTCCCAGCTGGCTGTGGGCAGGTGGCCAACTGGCACATCAGGAGGAAAACCAAGGGCCGAGAGCCACCTCGGGGGTGCAGAAGACCGCGCGCGGTTTCGGGTTACTTGACCCCGGTGATTGGAAACAGAAGGACCAGAAGAAAGCCGAGGGAGGCCGCTAGTCCCTCCGGCGGCGGGCATCGCCGCGGGCCGAGCCCGCCCGGGAGCCGCAGCCTCGCCCGGGTCCCGGCCCGACACTTACGTCTCCGATCTGCAGCTCCACTTCCTCCAGAGGGTCCACCTCTCCGTCGCCGTTCCGGCTCGGAGCCCGCCAACCCGAACTTACGCCGGAGGAGGGTGCTGAAGACGCGTCCGAAGACGAGGGAAAAGAGGGAGGCGGCGGAGGCGGCGAGCAAACCTGAAACTCCTCTACGTCAGCCATGGGGAAAGGGCTAGGACCGTGGAGAGGGACTGGGACGGCCGAACCGCCACCAACTGTCTTTCAACCACGCGCGCCCAAAGCCAAAGGCTCCGCCCCCTCCCTCCCGAAGTCCTGCCCCTTCTCCCCCTGAGTCTCCGCCCCGAAACACAAAGACTTTTCATTCTTCCGGACAGCCAGGCAGCTGTCAATCAAGTCACCTTGGGCGGCTCCCCGCCCCCTGCTCAAACATCTATGGGGCTCTTGGGACGCTGTAGTAAGAACACTACAACTCCCAAAATGCTGTGCGATGCGCCCCGCCTCCTATTACCTCCAGTACGCCTTTGTGCGGGGCTTCTGGACATCGTAGAGCCTCCGGCGCCTTCCCAAGCTGCAGTGAGGAGGCCCGAAGCCGCAGGCTGCGCTGGGACTTGTAGTCCTCCATCCTTTTCGCCTTTGTACGTGACCCGGAAGTCTAGCAGGTTGACGGGTCGAAAGCGGCGCCGGCGCAGAACAGGAGAGGGGCGGGAACGCAGCGAAGCAAGGGCGGTCGGCGGAGAGGCAGACTTGAGAGGGACCGACTGCTTCCTGGCCGAGGATGGCGCCCCCCTCTGCATAGGAGACCCTCGTCCGCGGCGAGCCTCTGACAAGTCTCTTTTCCCTGTATCAGGCCGAGAGTCCTCGTTACTTTGAACATGTCGGTGTCGCTAGCCAAGCTGTCCTGTCCGGGTGAGAGGGAACTGCGGGTGGGGACGTGCAGAGTCAAGTGGAAAAGTTGGGGCAAAAGAGATTGGGCCACTCCTGAGGACTCCGGGTACCCCCCCTCCCCCCGCCCCGCCTGCTCTCAAGCTAAACTAGGGCAAAGGTCAATGCTGTCAGCTCCTGGTAGACCCTTGCTTCCCCCTGGAAGTGGCCCCATTTGGAAGAGTTAGACATCTAGGTTAAAGGTCACGGGCGTAGGAAACAAGTTAACATTCCTTGAATCTTCCCAAATCCTGACCCTACCCTTATCCCAAGGAGCAGATGTTACCTGTTGCAAGACAAAAAGAACTATTTTACAAGTTTGCAACCATCCTAACCTATTTAAATATCAAGTCAGACCTGTCACTGATTCATGTACTTTTCCTGTCTAGATTATATAGAGCTAGGAATGTGTCATGTTCTAAATTGACTCCTAGTGTGCTCCTCGAAGCAGGTGGAAGATATTTAAAGATTTACTTAAAAGTAGATATATGACCGGGCGTCGGTGGCTCACGCCTGGAATACTAGCTTCTCAGGAAGCTGAGATCTGAGGATCGCGGTTCAAAGCTAGCCCAGGCAGGAAAGTACGTGAGACTCCTTATCTCCAGTGGCGCTGTGGCTCAAGTGATAGAGCTGAGGGAGAGTACCCAGGCCCACAGTTCAAGCCCCATGACCGACAAAAAGAAAAAAAAAAAAAAGTGGGCTGGGATGGTGGCTCAGTGGTAGAGTTCTTGCCTTGCATGCCTGAGGCCCTGGGTTCGATTCTCCGGCACCACATAAGCAAAAAGAAAAAAAGCCGAAAGTGGCGCTGTGGCTCAAGTGGTAGAGTGCTAGCCTTGAGCTGAAGAGCTGAGGGACAGCGCCCAGGCCCAGAGTTCAAGCCCCACGACAGGACCCCCCCCCCAAAAAAAAAAAGAAAGTAAATAAATATATGTACTCATACAGAGGCTCTTGAATTTTGTCATACCTGGATTAATTTTTAAGTGCTTACTGAAGTTAAGTTTGGTTTCTTGAATCCATAAGTATACATATTGCAAATTTAAGGATGTGTTTGTGTCAATTTCATGTGAGAATTTTGGCCCCCATATATTGAGTTAGAAGTTAAAGTTTCTGTTTCCCATACATCTGTTACCTCATCTGCTCATATGGCTGTATGGGTTGGGGGAGGGGGAGGTAGTGGTAGTGTTTATTGTTTTGTTTTGGTGCTGGTTTTGTGGCTTGAACTCAGGATCTGGGCTCTGCCTGTAAGCTTTTGTGCTCAAGGATAGTGCTCTAACACCTGAACCATGGCTCCATTTCTGGCTTTTTGGTGATTAATTGGAGATAAGTCTTACGGACTTTTCTATCCTGCTAGGTCTCTATTTATAGAGCTCAGCCTCCGGAGTAGGTAGGATTATAGGCAGGAATGCCCCAGCAACTTTGGTTTTTTGGACATTGTTCTAGTCAGAAGCAACCATGGGCCAGTGCCCATTTCTTTTCTTTGGATGATAGTTCATTGCCATTTTAATAGCCACTCGTTAGCAATACTGGTAACAAAGAGGCAAACACAAATGTGCTGTTACTGATGTGGTGGTGTGAGTTCTGTGGCCTTTATGACTTCACTTCTCACCCAGAATTTCTTCACAGTACTTAATTTCAAATCTCTAAAGTGAGTTGTCAAATTTACTTTCAGAAAAGGAATAAAGGTTAACTTTTTTAGTCCCTTTGAGGAAATCCAACTCCACAGTTAAAATATTTTCAAGCAAATCAGTAACAATAGGAGCAATAGGATTAGTTTGCATTTTCTAATCATTAATTTTCAAAAGTAAATAGCATAACTTTTTAGCATTAACTACATTGTATCATAATATTTTAAATGGTGACAGCATCATGAATTCTGGAACTGCATACATGTCTCATGCTTTTTCTCTTTTGAGATTTAGATTAGGCAAAGAATCATCTAATGCTTATGTATTTCCAAGTAGAGAAAATTTAAAAAAAATTTTAAATAAAAAAAAATCAGACACAGAAGTATTCTGCTTAAAAGGCTAGAGTTTAGCTACTATAAATCTTTTCCCCTACTGCATTCATCATACCCTGTAGCTGTTACTGTCTTACGCCAATACTTCTTATAATCTATCTTCTTGATGAGGCCATCCTAGTGAATATAAAATAATACCTCATTGTTTTGATTTTCATTTCCTATAGTTAATGCTGTTGAGTCTTTTCATGTGCTTCTTTGGGGGAAAAATGGCTATTTCAGTTCTTTTGCCCACTTTTTAATAAAGTTTTATCTTTAGATATATTTCTTCATAGTCTAGACACAAGTTCCTTATCAAATATATGGTTTAAGAATAGTTTCTCCTATTTTTATGGGGTTTTTGTTTGTTTTGCTTTGTTTTGTTTGCTGGGCCTGAGACTTGAACTCAGGGCCTGAGTACTCACCCTGAGCCTCTTTATGCTCAAGGCTAGCTCTACCACTTGAGCCAGAGCACCACTTCTGAGTTTTTTTGAGTAGTTTATTGGAGAAGAGTCTCTCAGGGACTTCTCTGCCTGGGCAGGCTTCAGATCTGAGTAGCTAGGATTACAGGCATGAGCCATTTGCCCACTGCTTATAGGTTATATTTTAACTTGGTTTCATTTGAAACATAAATGAGGTGCTAGATTTTTTTTATAATTTTGATTATATTAAAAAAATGCTTAACTTGCAGTCAGAAGATGTATATGCACATTTTTTTCCTAAGAGTTTTGTAACTTTAGCTCTTCTTTTTCAGTCTTTGATCTTTTTGAGTTAATTTGATATCATGATCTTTTTTTCAACTTTTTTTTTTTTTTTTGGGGGGGGGGGGTCCGGTTGTGGGGCCTGAACTCTGGGCCTGGGCGCTGTCCCTCAGCTCTTCAGCTCAAGGCTAGCGCTCTACCACTTGAGCCACAGCGCCACTTCCGGCTTTTCTCTTTTTGCTTAATGTGGTGCTGAGGAATCAAACCCAGGGCCTCATGCATGCAAGGCAAGCACTCTACCACTGAGCTACCTTCCCAGCCCTTTTTTCAACTTTTCTATTTTGAAATAATTTGACTGAAAGATGAGTTGCAAAAATAATATAGTCCCATGTATTTTTTGCAAGCTTTAGTATAATTATCAAAACTAAGAAATTAACATTTATTAAATGCTTTTATCTAATTACAGACTGTATTCAGATTTCCTTTTTTTACTTTAGGATCTTGTCCAGAGTACTGAATTGCTTTGACTTCACATATCTCCTTTAATCTATATCAATGTGACAGCTCCTCTCTCTTTTCTTGTCTTTCATGATCTTGACACTTTTGCTACATACTTATCAGGCATTTTGTAGAATGACTGTCCATCTTAGATTTAAAGATGTTTGAAGATGTATAACACAGAGATGAAGAATTCCATTCATTGCATCTTCTCAGGGAATATGTGATAGCAATATCCCTTGCTGATGGTATTTAAAGTTGGTCATGAGCTTGAGGCAGGGGAAGGAGACTCTGGATCAAGTGATAGAACACCTATCTAGCAATCTTGAAGCCCTGAGTTCAAATCATAATATACTGTAAAACAAGAAAGAAATAAGTAAATAATGTTGGTCACTTGGTTAAAATGGCTTCTGCCATATTTACTGTACAATTTACATTTTTTAATACTCTACTTGTTTGAAAATAGTTAATGAGTCCATACTCAGTGGGGAAAAAAATAAAGATTTTATGGATATGCCATCATTCTTTGGAATGGTGACTTTATCAAAATCAGTGATGAGCTGGATACCAGTGGCTCATGCCTATAATCCTAGCTACTCATGGGGCTGAGATCTGAAGATTGAGGTTCAAAGCAAGCTTAGGCAAGAAAATCCATGAGACTATTAGCTCTGATTTAGCACCAAAAAAAAAAAAAGCTAAAAGTGCTACCCTTGAGCAAAAGAGCTCAGGGATAACACCTAGGCTCTAAGTCCAAGGCTCAGGACCAGCACCAGGTTAAAAAAAAAAAAATGATGAAAGATTTTCACACAGGAACAGTGAGTGTATACTTTCTTGCAAATAGTTTTCTATTTATTTCACCATGTCTTTAATTTAAAATGGCATATTCATCACATTCTGTTTCTGAGCAGCTTTTGTTTGTTATATTATCCTATCCTTATAATTTCATAATTTTTATGCAGCATATCATTGCTTCCATGC
The DNA here is from genome assembly GCF_019054845.1 of Dipodomys spectabilis. NCBI lineage: Eukaryota > Metazoa > Chordata > Mammalia > Rodentia > Heteromyidae > Dipodomys > Dipodomys spectabilis. The sequence goes on from NW_024871113.1 coordinate 8,447,339, forward strand.
CTTAAAATTTAACAAAAGTTATCTGCCTGTGTGTGCTACAAGATGGTCTTCAACTTCCATTGTACCTCAGATTACTACCCACTATACTATATATCCCCGGGATAAGGACAAGCGATGGGAAGGTAAGTGCAATAATATTGAGATTTTTCTAGATCTTTTATATCCTTTTGTGGATGGTGATGTTTTAATTTTTATGATAGTTTTAAAATACCTAATAATATGACTTTACCAAACTTATTAACTCTTTCTATTTAGTTAAGTAGATATTTGCTAAATTTATAATAATGAATTTTGAAGCTAAAAAGTTGATTTATGGAAAACAGAATCTAAGAGAACATTGAACTAATACAATAATAAACTTAATAGCATTATTATGAAAAGCACAGAGAAACATCTATAAATCACACTTACAGCATAGTGTATACTCTAAAATAATAAAGATACTGAGGGTGCTGAGATCTGAGGATCACAGTTCATAGTCAGCCCAGGCAGAAAAGTCCATGAGACCTTTATCTCCAGTTAACGCTTGAAAAGCTAGAAGTTGAGCTATAAGTCAAGTAGTACGGTCTAGGCCTTAAGTGAAAAAACTTAAGGTACAATGCCCAGGCCCTGAGTTCAAGCCCCAGTATTTTTGTGCCAGTATCAACAAAAGTAAATAATAACAAAACATAGTAAAGCATTCTAAAACAGCATGTAATTTATCATAGGTTTATCGTATCATATTAACCCCAGAATTTTCATCCTTTTTAAATTTTACCTCTCAGGAGTGAATATGGAAAGATTTGCAGAGGAAGCCGATGTGGTGATAGTTGGAGCAGGCCCTGCGGGGCTCTCAGCAGCTATTCGTCTAAAGCAGTTGGCTGCTGAACATGAAAAGGACATCCGTGTGTGTCTGGTGGAAAAAGCTGCTCAAATAGGAGCTCATACACTCTCAGGGGCTTGCCTAGACCCAGGTGCTTTTAAAGAACTCTTCCCAGACTGGAAGGAGAAAGGGGTATGAAAAGCTCTTTCTTATGCAAAGTCTAATCTTTACAGTATCTATTTGCAGATTTTTTTGAATACAGGAAATGCTTTTCAAGTAAGGTGTGTGTAGTGTGTGTGTGTGTGTGTGTGTGTGTGTGTGTGTATGTGTAAATATACATATAAATATAATTTAAAAATACAAGTTCTGACATCACATTTGTACTTAAAGGTATTAACTTGTACTTTTATATAATTCTCTATGTCATAATTATGTATTGGATTTATGAAAAGCATGATCTTGTAAAGGGTCTCTAAATAATTGGTGCTTCAAAATTGTACAGCACTTTTTTTCTCTCATCCTTAAATTTTATTGTGTTATAGGTTTCGTTAACTTTACATGTTCTAGTTCATCTTTTTTCCTTTGGGGGGCGGGGTCTGGTCGTGGGTCTCAACTCTGGGCTGGGCGCTGTCCCTCAGCTCTTCAGCTCAAGGCTAGCGCTCTACCACTTGAGCCACAGTGCCACTTCCGGCTTTTTTCTGCTTATGTGGTGCTGAGGAATCTAACCCAAGGCTTCATGCATACGAGGCAAGAACTCTACCACTGAGCCAACTTTCCAGGCCCCTAGTTGATCTTTTTAAAAAAAGTTTTTATAAGTTAAGCATCAGTGGCTCACATCTGTAATCTCAGCAACTCAGGAGACTGAGATCTGAGGAGTATGGTTCACAACTAGTCCAGGAAGGAAAGGCTGTGAGACGCTTTATCTCCAGTTAACCACCAAAAAGCTAGAAATGGAGTTATGGCCCAACGTGGTAGCCTTGAGCACAAAAGCTCAGGGACAGTGCCCAGGCCCTGAGTTCAATCAAACGCTAGAACTGGCCAAAAAAAAAAATTAGAATTTATTAATAATATAAAGGAAAAATAAAAATTCTCTAATTTTTTCAGCCAGCAGAACTTCAGACTTTAAGCTAACCCTGTAGTCTAAACTCTCACAAACAGGTAGACATGAGGTTCTATGTTTTGAGGAACCCAAGAAATAGATTCCTAAGATAAAACTGGCAGTGGTCTTATTTAGCTTTTTTAAAGATTGCCATTCATCTCAAAAGACACAGAGAAGATATTTCAGTTACAAGATTTTCAAAAAATGAACAGGGGAATTTCTTTTCCCTTTTGTGTTTTTTAATTTATATTTCCCTTAAAGATATAAGCTAAAACTGTTTCTTTCATTTCAAGGCTCCACTTAATACTCCTGTAACAGAAGACAGATTTGGAATTTTAACAGAGAAATACAGAATTCCTGTGCCAATTCTTCCAGGTACAGTACTGTGATAAATATTCAGAGACCCATAGAATTCCACAGCTGGAAGCAACTGCATATTTTAATGAAGAACTCTTCACCTTTACTGTTGAGAAAACTGAAGTTCAGTGATCTGAAGGATTTACCCCAAAATATAGTTATCTGACAGAAAAGCACAACTGGAAACTAGTTCTTTTGTCTTTCAGTCTAGAAATATGGTAGTATTCTAAGCTATCCAGTAACTCGTTTTAGTGCTTAATTTTTTTTAATTTAACAAACTAGAGCTTTAAATCAAAACAAAAAATAGGTTGAAGTTGTAACCATCAAGATAACCTGTACATTTGTGCAAAAATGCACATAGATACAAATTAATTTAATGGTTTTTGAAATGTTTTGTGAAAAATTATACATAACAAATTAAGTCTATGTTTTTAGGACTTCCAATGAACAATCATGGCAATTACATTGTACGCTTGGGACATTTAGTAAGCTGGATGGGAGAACAAGCAGAAGCTCTTGGTGTTGAAGTCTACCCTGGTTATGCTGCTTCTGAGGTCTGTATAGTTTTGTTTTGTCTTTAGTATTTGTAAGAAGTAATTTCTTTTTTAAATAAAACAATTTTTTTGTTTTTCTTTTTATTGTTTTTTTAAAGGTGATGTACAGAGAAGGTACAGTTACATAAGTCAGGTAGTACCTGCCCTTTTGTGGGGGGAGAGCTCATTTCAGTAAATTAAAACAAGAATTTTACAAAATAAAAAAAAAATTTAAGGCATAGGGTTATACATTTGCAAAATTAGGAAGAACCTTGAAAGAGATATAATCCAAGGAGTACTTGTACCCCATCAAGTGATTTTGTGCCTTATGAATAATACCCTAAGGAATAGAAAAATTATCTGTGGTAATTTTCCTTATATTGAATGGAAATTGCCTACTGTTTTATATTATACAAAAGGAATCTGTGCCCTCTTCCAAAGACAGTTTCCAGTTTGAGTTATGTTCTGCTTTCTCCTTCCCACCTTTACCCTGGAGTTTTGTTTTCTTGGGCAAAATTTTCTCATTTCTTTCAACCATGATAGTATATAATTTGAGTTTCATCAGTATTCTTGTCCTCCTTTGAACATGTTCCTTTTCAATTCCTTTTATAAAGTGGTACTTATAATGAATGTACTACTTCAAGCTTGGTGTGAAACAGAACTATTGTCCTCTTTATCCTAGGCATTTATTTCATTAGTTCCCTCTAATAACATGTTGGCCTAGAAAGATAATATATGAAATCTACTGCCAACTCAGGAGAATCCTTTCCATAAATTGCAAGAAGAAAAAGAATGAAGATTTATTACTAAATAAGCATTAAATTAAGACTCCAATGAATGTCACAGGCCAAGAATGAAGATTAGTTCTTTTAGTAGCCAGGCAAGGTACAGTCTATTACATATATGCTAATTGTCACTACACAAAAGAGAAATAAAAGTTGTGCTCTTTGATAAGCTGCAAATTACAACTTGAAGTCAACAACTAGTCCAAACTTCTACAAAACAGGGTGACAGCATCCTCTTTGTTTATAGCACAGAGTGATTGCCTCAAAGAGATCTTTCTGGGTTACAAAAACGCATGTGCTTTATTTAGCTTTTTTAAAGTCTACATGTATCTCAGAAAAACAAAGAATTTGCCAAAGTTGGGCAGAGGAAGTACTGAAAGAAAAGTGAGGTGTACAAAGCAGTTCTTTCTTTTATGTCTTTGACATCAGGGAAAATTTAAAATTTACATTTGTTAATTGAAATAAAACATAAATGTCCCTGTATTGTACTTTTTGCTACAAATTTCTGTTTTCCCAGCCCATACATAAGCATTTGGGTTTTTGGACCCCAGTGTGGGATTTCGCATTGCTCCTTGTTAAACATTCTTGACTCGGATCAGTGTCAAAAGTCACAGGTAGGTAATTTGCAGGACCCCTTGTTTTCACTATCTGACTATATGTACAGTCTCTTCTACCTCTCATCTTTTCCTCAACTCCTTAATGATCATCATCAATGTGGTCTGAGCAAATCAGATTGATCCTTGGGTCAGTTTGTGTGTTTGTTTAGTACCTTGATCCAGACTCCGGCTCTCTTTCATTCCATATTCATTGCTGTACCCTATTTTACCTTTTCAGTCTTCTGCTCCTTGTCATGTGATTCCAGTGTATATTTCATACATTTCTATTCCCCCCAAAAATTTTTCATACATGAACAGAAATAAAGGTTAAAGAGTAGTATAGTTGGTCATCTTATTTAGAACTCAAAAAATTAAACCCCCCAACAACAAATCCTCAAAGAAACAACCACCCCATTAATAAGTGGGCTAAAGACTTAAAGAGAGACTTTTCTGAAGAGGAAATAAGAATGGCCAATAGACACATGAAGAAATGGTCAACTTCTCTAGCCATAAAAGAAATGTAAATCAAAACAACATTGAAATCCCACATCACCCCAGTTAGAACGGCTATAATCAAGAAATCTATGGGCTGGGAAGGTGGCTCAGAGGTAGAGTGCTTGCCTTGCATGCATGATGAGGCCCTGGGTTCGATTCCTCAACACCACATAAACAGAAAAAGCTGGGAGCAGTGCTGTGGCTCAAGTAGTAGAGCACTAGCCTTGAGCTGAAGAGCTAAGGGACAGCGCCCAGGCCCAGAGTTCACGACTGACAAAAAAAAAAAAGAAAAGAAATCTAATAACAACAGATGCTGGAGATGTGGCCAAAAGGAACCTTACTGCATTGTTGGTGGAAATGTAAACTTATTCAATCCCTCTGGAAAGCAGTATGGAGGTTCCTCAAAGGACTCCACATAGAGCTTCCCTGCAATCCAGCAATCCCACTTCTGGACATTTACCCAAATGATCACAAACAAGACCACACTAAAGCTACCAGCACAACTGTTTTTCACAGCATTGTACACCATAGCTAAAATATGGAACCAATCCAGATGCTCCTCAGTAGATGAATGGATCAAGAAAATGTGATACACACACACACACACACAGGAATTCTATGCCTCTGTTAGAAAGAATGACATTGCCCCATTTGTTAGGAAATGGAAAGACTTACAAAAAATTAAGAGAAGTAAGCCAGGCCCAAACATAGGTCCCATGGTTTCCCTTATTTGCTAGTCTATGTGTAGGATAATCTTACCAGACAAATAGAAAAGGTCTAAATCTATGTACATAAGACCATATAAGAGGAGCTAAGCAAAATGAACCCTAAGATATGGACACGAGGTTTTTTCTTTGTTGCTGTTGTTTTTAATGCACTAAATGATTTTTTTTTTTGTTTCTTTTATATGTTCTTCCTCCTATGGTATAACCCCTGTTGTAACTGTATTTGATACTGGTGCCCTGCATCTTGTATATACATTTTTCTAGTTTGAGGAGGAGAAGGGAAATAACAAAATGCTAAAACAAGGATACAGGTTGACCCATTGTAATAATGAGATATACAAGACACTGTTGAAAACAAACTTTACAACTTAGGGGCGGGGAGGAGTTGAGGAAGTGGGGAGGGAAGGGATGGTAAGGGAAACAAAAGAGGGGATAACAATGTACTCATTACCTTACTCCTGTAACTGTGACCACTCTGTACAGTATCTTTATAATAAAAAAAATAAGAATATGACATACTTTCCGCCTTCTCCTTGCTCCAAATGTAAAATCCACTAGACTATCTTTAGCTTCTGTTTTGTTTTCTCTTTTGTCTTTTTATTTGGATAAGGAATGTTAATGCATTTGAGACATAAGCTTTATTGAGATTTTCTGGCCTTGATTTCAGCATCTTTACTAAAGTAAACTTTTTACCTCATTTTACCAGGTTTTTTTAGTGATCTCTCTTAATAGTCTCATCTTTTCCTTCTCATCAAAGTTGTGGCATTAATTTCATTTCCTTCTCTTTGAGTTCTTTTATTATGTTCTGGAAGGGAATAACATAAAAACATGTATCTTTTAAATATTTCAAAGATTTATTTCTGTAAATCTAAAGAATATGTTCATTTTCTAAGAAATCCAGGACTGTTTTTCATGCTTAGTATGAATCCTGAAGAGGCAATAAATTTGTTTTTATTGTTTTTAGATCCTGTTTCATGAAGATGGTAGTGTAAAGGGAATTGCTACTAATGATGTAGGCATACAGAAGGATGGTGCACCAAAGGTAAACCTAATACTTATGTGCTTAAAAAACTGACCAGTAAAAAAGAAACAACTCAAACTCAATAATTTAGGCTTTGTGATAATCTCGACATTAATTATGTGGGGTTTAAAATATATTAATATGTATTTTTATTATTTTGTTGAATATAGAAACAATAAGAAACTATGACACTCTTTTTTAGCAAGGATTTTAATTTAACAGGGTTAAAATAGAAAAGGAAAAAGAGAGAAGCATTTCCCTGTTCCCCATGCAAGAAATGGATGTTAGGGCTCAGAAGGTGGCTCAGTGGTAGAGTGCTTGCCTTGAGCTAAAGAGCTGAGGGATAGTGCTCAGGCCCAGAGTTCAGGCCCCAGAACTGGCATAAAAACAAAAAAAATGGATGTTAAAGACTCCTCTATAATATATAACAGATTTGTGTTTGTGTGTACATGTGTGCACGCCTGTGCTCGCATGAGGGCGCTGGTCTTGGGGCTTGAATTTAGAGCCTGTAGGTTGTCCCCTGAACTTCTTTTGCTCAAGGCTAGAGTTCTACCAATTGAGGCACAGTTCCACTTCTGGCTTTTTTTAGTAGTTTATTGGAGAAAAGAATCTCAGGGACTTTCCTGCCTGAATTAGCTTTTAACCATGATCCTCAGATCTCAGCCTCCTCAGTGGTTAGAATTGCAGGGGTGAGCCATGGGCTCTTCAACCTAAGAATATTTTTTTAATTTTTTTTATTGTGAAAATATTGTACAGAGGGGTTATAATTACATGGGCAAGATAATGAGTACATTTCTTATTAAGCATTGTTTCCCCTTTGTTTCCTTTGTTTCCCCTTCCCATCCTCCTCCCCCCACCCCTCCCCCACCGGGTCCTCCCCCTCCCCCACCAAAGTTGTAAAGTTCGTTTTACGACATAACGACTTGTATATCTCATTGTTGCAATGGGTTGACCTGTATCTCTATCTAAACAATTTATTTTTTCCCTTCCCCTCCACAAATTATATCAACATCAAATACAGTGAAAACAAGGGTTATATGATGGGAGAGGGACATATAAAGCAACAAAGAAATAATCTTATAAATATGTTAGAAACAATCGCAAGACAGAAAAAACATTTGAGCCCTTATCTTGGGGTTCATTTCGCCTAACATCAACTTATCTGACCGTTTCTGCTTGTCTCAGACATATACTAATTATTGCAAATAAGGGAAACCATGGGACCTATGTTTCTTTGGGCCTGGCTTACTTCACTTAATATAATTTTTTCCAAGTTTTTCCATTTCCTAACAAATGGGGAAATGTCATTCTTTCTGATGGAGGGATAGAATTCCATTGTGTATATATACCATATTTTCTTGATCCATTCATCTACTGAGGGGCATCTGGGTTGGTTCCATATCTTAGCTATGGTAAATAATGCTGCAATAAACATAGTCGGGCTGGTAGCTTTAGTGTGGTCTTGTTTGTGATCATTTGGGGAAATGCCCAAAAGTGGGATTGCTGGATCATAGGGGAACTCTGTGTGGAGTCTTTTGAGGAACCTCCATACTGCTTTCCAAAGTGGTTGAACAAGTTTACACTCCCACCAACAATGCAGTAAGGTTCCCTTCTGTCCACATCCCCTCCAGCATCTGTTGTTATTAGAGTTCTTGGTTATAGCCATTCTAACTGGAGTGAGGTGGTATCTCAATGTTGTTTTGATTTTCATTTCTTTTATGGCTAGGGAGGTTGAGCATTTCTTCATGTGTCTATTGGCCATCCTTCTTTCTTCTTCAGAGAAGTTTTTCTTTAAGTCTTTAGCCCACTTATTTATTGGGCAGTTGTTTCTTTGAAGATTTGTTGTTGGGGGATTTAATTTTTGAGTTCCAGGTATATTTTAGATATGAGACCCTTGTCCTTTGTATGGCTAGTGAATATCTTCTCCCAATCTCTGGGCTTTCTATTGAGCTTGCTAGCTATGTCCTTTGCCGTGCAGAAGCTCTGCAGTTTCATGCAATCCCGTTTGTCCAACCTTTCTTTGATTTGTTGTGTTTCTGGGTCTCTATTAAGAAAATCTCAGCCTGTGCCAAGGAGACCTAAGGTTTCTTCTAATCCGTCCTGTAAGAATATTTTTTAAAAGATAAAACTTGAATCATATAAATAAAAAACCAAATGTCAAAGATTTTATTTTATTCAGTTAATAAGAGAATTCATAAGTTGTTACATTATTACAGCAGTTCAGTGACCTGGGTATCCACCTCCATAATTTCCACACCTGGGGACAGTATTTACATTGTTATCAGTAAGTAAATACTAATAGACTTTGACCTGATTTGAACAGACCAAAATATTTTAGTGTATGTAAAACTGGTTGCCTTCCTCTCCTTCCAAAAGTAGACAGATGGAAGTCCTGAATTTAAAATGTAGAAAACTCAAGGCCCTAAATTCAAGCTACAGTACTGGCACCAAAAAAAAATTTTATTAAAGGAAAGCCACTCTACAATATGGAGCTCTCACCTGTCAATGCTACTTGGAAAAGACAAGAAGTATTTTGCTTACCTGAAATAAAATCAAAATAAAGATCAATGCATTATCTATTTATGTTCGTTTATTCTCTTCCTAATTACATTATAAACTAAGGACAGACAGAGGTCATAGAAGATTACTGTAATGCCTGGCACAGTACCAGGTATTTATTAGGACCCCAGTATCAGTATTTACTGATAGTTTATTCTCTTTTCAGCTGCTCTTGAACCAAATTAGAAGTCCAGTCTACTCCCACAGATCTTACTTCTCACTACTTCCAGGTTAGAAAGCAAGTGGCAAAGCTTGTAAGTCCTGCCTTTCAGGGCTCCTTCTACTGTTTTAACTGACTGCATCAGAATCATCTGAATCTAGGGGCTCACCATGTCCTGCAATAGAGACCAACAAGTTGTTTTTTACAAGTCCTAAGGATCTGATGTATAGCTAGGTTTACAAACAATGATTATTTCATAATAACAAAAGAATATTATTTTTCATGTATAAAAGTTATTGTTTTCTACATTATGATAACCTACTTATGAAATTAAATAATGTGCCGGGCGCTGGTGGCTCACACCTGTAATCTTACTTAGGAGGCTGAGATCTGAGAATCAGGGTTCAAAGCCAGCCTGGGCAGGAAAGTCCGTGAGACTCTTATCTCCAATAAACCACTAGAAAACCAGAAGTGGCGCTGTAGCTCAAGCGGTAGAGTGCTCACCTTGAGCTGAAGAGCCCAGGGACAGCACCCAAGCCCAGAGTTCAAGCCCCACAACCAACAATAAAATAAAAATAAATAAATAATGTAACATAAAAATAAATAATGTAACTTATAAATAACTTATTTAATGTTGCAACAAGACACAGATTCTACTATTAAGTATTTTTCTCCTTTTGTGCAAATTTTCTTACGTTCTATGCTTTTTTATGTATAAATACATAGCTTTTTAGTCATATATAAAAGCATAAAGGAAGATGGGCATGGTTACTGTAGTCCAGGGCTTAGGAAGGAAGAACTGAATTGTCAAAATTTGAGACCAGCTTGGCCAAGATCCTTTTTTTTTTTTTTTTTTGGTTGGTCATGGGGCTTGAACTCTGGGCCTCTTGCTGTCTCTCAGCTCTTCAGCTCAAGGCAAGTGCTCTACCACTTGAGCCACAGCAGCACTTCTGGTTTTCTAGTGGTTTATTGGAGATAAGAGTCTCACAGGGGCAGTGGCTCATGCCTGTAATCCTAGCTACTCAGGAGGCTGAGATCTGAGGATCACCGTTCAAAGCCAGCCAGGGCAGGAAAGACTGTGAGACTCTTATCTCCAATAAACCACTAGAAAACCAGAAGTGGCACTGTAGCTCAAATGGTAGAGCGCTCACCTTGAGCTAAAGAGTGTGGACCTTGAGCTAAAGAGTGCAGGGACAGTGCCCAAGCCCAGAGTTCAAGTCCCACAACCGACCAAAAAAGAAAAAGAGTCTCTCGGACTTTCCTGCCCTGTTTGGCTTTGAACGGCACTCCTCAGATCTCAGCCTCCTGAATAGCTAGGCTTATAGGTGTGAGCCATCTGCGACCCAAGATCCTTTTTTATTTGTTTTTAGTGCCTGTACTGGGGCTTGATCTCATCTATTAAAACAAATCTTTAAAAAAAAAAAAAAAAAAAAAAAAATAGCTGGGCTGGGAAGATGGCTCAGTGGTAGAGCGCTTGCCTTGCATGCCTGAGGCCCTGGGTTCGATTCCTCAGCACCACATAAGCAAAAAGAAAAAAGTCGGAAGTGGCGCTGTGGCTCATGTGGTAGAGCGCTAGCCTTGAGCTGAAGAGCTGAGGGACAGCACCCAGGCCCAGAGTTTAGGCCCCACAACCGGACCCAAAAATTAAAAAAAAAATAAAATAAAATAGCTGAGCACTGGTGGCTCAAACCTGTACTCCTACTTATTCAGGAGATGGATATCTGAGGATCAAGGTTCAGAGTCACCCTGGGCAAGAAAGTCCTTGAGACTTTTATCTCCAATTAACCACCAGAAAACTGGAAGTGGAGCTGTGGTTAAGCCATAGCTTACCACTTTTAGAGTGGTAGAGTATTAGTCTTGAGCACAAAAGCTTAGCAACAGTGTCAGGCCCTAAGTTCAAGCCCCAGAACTGACAGAAACAGTAGTGAAACACTGCAGCGACATAAAGGTTCAACTACTGAAACTTGGTTTAAAGCTTGGGGGAATCTATTAAAGCAATAAAAATGAATGCTTTAATTGGGCTGGAGGCATGTCTCAAATGCTAGAGCACCAACTAGCTTTGAGTAAGAAAGCTGAGTGAGAGCACTGGATGCCAAGTTCAAGCACTAGTATCAGTAAAAAATAAAAAAGGTAATGTTTGTTGTACATTGCTTTAGACAAATCACTTTATAATATGAAAGCAATTATAAAGGAGACACATATCAATGTAAACCTATTAATTATATGATTACCTGTGTACATACATGCATTCAGATATGAATTAAAAAATCAAAAAAGATAATGCTTCCAGACCCTGTTGGCCCACACCTGTAATCCTGGCTACTCAAGAGGTTGAGATCTGAGGACTGAGGTTCAAAGCCAGCTGGGGCAGCAAAGTCTAAGAGAATCTTATCTGCAGTTGACCAGCAAAAAGCCAGAGTGGAGCTGTGGCATAAGTGATGAGTGCTAATATTGAGCGAGAGCTAAGGACAGTGCCCCCAGCCCTGAGTTCAATCTCTAGTACACACACACAAAAGATATGCTTTATAACTTAACACAATGAAAGCTATCAAATAATAGGTGAGAGAAGAGGGAAGGAGAGCTAATCTGATTGAAATACTGTATCTGTTCTGTGTAAAATACTACTAATACAACTAATATACACTAATATACACTTTAAATCTGAGAGGAATGTAAAACAAATTGTCTGAAAGTGATACCATTTAGAGAAGGGAATGTGAATGGAGGGTTAAATATGGTCAAAATACTTTATTTACATCTATAAAATGAAATGTTGAAATTGTTTTAAGAAGGGCTGCTGGGGATCAAGGAGAGTGATGAAGGGGGAGGTGAATCTAATCAAGATACATTGTAAGCATATATAGAAGGTCACAATGAAAACTTCTGTTCAGCTACTATATGCGTGGGTCTTGAACTCTGGACCTAGGCACTGTCCCTGAGCTCTTCAGCTCAAGGTGAGTGCTCTACCACTTGAGCCACAGTGCCACTTCTGATTAATTGGAGATACGAGTCTCACAGACTTTTCCTTCCTGGGCTGGCTTTGAACGGTGATCCTCAGTTCTCAGTCTCCTGAATAGCTAGCGTGAGCCACCAGTGCCTGGCTAATAAAAATATTTTTAAAGATAAAATAAAGCTCAAAAATTCTCTTGCTTTCTAAGAAAAAAAAAGACATACTTTATAAGAGGTTTCCTGATTATTGTGGGTTTGTTTTGTTGTTGTTTTTTTTAGTAACTTCAGCCTCCTGAGTGCTAGGCTTTTTGCATTTTGTCTAGCTCTCATTGTAGCTTTTAGTTTTTAACACTAGGGGAAAAGTTCAAGTGAAAAAAAGCAAGTAGCTGAAGAGTATGTTTAGTGTGATTCTATCGATGTAATAATGGATATACATATTATTTTTATAGTTTTTTTATTAATAAACATTTTCTAGCATGATTCCCAAGAAAGTTTTTGATTCATACAATATAGAAAATCAGAAACAATGAGAAAATGCCATTTCACTTTATTTTCATTTGTTTTGGAGGGTTGTTTATTTTGGTAAGAGGCAGTAACATGGCTTTTGAACTCAGGTCCTCTCTCTCACTTGGCTTTTTCACTCAAGACTGACATTTACCACTTGAGCTAAAACTCTACTTCAGGCTTTTTGGTGGTTATGTGAAGATATGTCTAGCCAGGCACCAGTGTCTCACGCCTGTAATCCTAGATACTCAGGAGGCTGAGATCTGAGGATCACAGTTCAAAGCCAGCCCAGGCAGGAAAGTCCTTGAGACTCTTATTTCCAATTAACTACCAGAAAAACTGGAAGTGGCACTGTGGCTTAAGTGGTAGAGCGCTGGCCTTGAGCTGAATTGCTGAGGGACAGCACCCTAGCCCAGAATTCAAGCCCCATAACCAACCAAAAAAAAAAAAAGTCTCACAGATTTTCCTTCCCAGGCTTGCTTCAAATCTCATTCCTCCAAGTCTTAGCTTCCTGAGAAGGTAGGATGATAGGCCTGAGCCACCAGCACCCAGCTAATAAAGAGGTTTTTTAATATCATTTTTTCTTCTAATAAAGACATGAGATAAAATTTAAATTAAGTTCCATTTTCAACAGTACTCTTAGTTTTATTTCTTTTTATTATCATATATTAATTATACAAAGTAAGGAGTTCCATTGTGAGTTACTTCTAATATATATTTACACTATGTACTTGAATCATAACACAACTTAAAACTGACCAGGACATGAGTATAAATTGTCAAATGTTCACATTTAACCTGTTTTTGCTTTTCAGACAACATTTGAGAGGGGACTAGAGCTTCATGCTAAAGTCACAATTTTTGCAGAGGGTTGCCATGGACACCTAGCCAAGCAACTGTATAAGAAGTTTGATTTGAGATCCAATTGTGATCCCCAAACCTATGGGATTGGACTGAAGGAGGTATTCTGGTTTGACAATTTTAATTTTGAAAAAATGAAACTTAATTTATATTATGTACCTTATAATATTGATTAAATTTTGTGGTTACATTTTTCCTTAATGTGAAATACTCATTGCAACTAAAATATTTGAGTATTTTTCAAGGGGCTAGAAAATACTACTGACCAGGTTACATTAATAACCAAATTATTTTGTATTTTGCAATTGTTTTATCAAATGTTGCTTGAAATCAGCATTAAATTTGAAAATATTTCGACTTTGCTACATGCTACAAAGAGTTGTTTATTCAAAATTGCAATGTGAAAATTATTTAATCTATATAATATATACTCAGTCATGATATATTGATCTGCAATTTAAAATTTAATTAGGTTACATATATCCTCTTAATTTATTCATTCTCGTGTGTTTTCCAAAATCGAGCTTCTTAGGCATGTAAAATTATAATTTTAACCCTTTTGTTTTCTTTTTTTGTGCTGGTATCAGGGTTTGAATTTTGTACCTTGAATTCTTACTCAGCTTTTTCACTTACAGCTGGCAGTCTAGAGCTATGCTTCCAGTACAGCTTTTGCTGTTGTTGTTGTATAATTGGAGATAGATTCATGTGGACTTTTCTGCCCAAACTAGCTTCGAACCAAGACCTTCAGATCTCAGCCTCCTGGGTTGCTAGGATCTTGACTTGTGCCTGAGCCACCAACACCCACCTATAACCCTTTATGTAACAATTTTAAGCCAGATGTGTTGACATACACTCACAATCTCAACACTTTGGAGGCTGAGGCAGAATGATAACAAATTTATGGTCTTCACAGTAAGATTATCAAGAAAGAAACAAAGAAAGAAAAAAGAAAGAAAGAAAAAGAGAAAGAAAGAGAGAGAGAGAGAAGGGGAGGGGGAGGGAGGGAGGAAGGCAGGGAGAGAGGGAGGGGAAAAAAGGAAAGGAAAGGAAAGAAAGGAAGAAAGAAAGAAGCCAATATCCTGGTGCAATGATGCACACCTGTAATGCTAACTACTCAGGAGGCTGAGATCTGAGGATCACAGTTCAAAGCCAGCCTTGGCAGACAAGTCTATAAGAATCCTATTTCCAGGGCTGGGAAGATGGCTCAGTGGTAGAGCGCTTGTCTTGCATGCATGAGGCCCTGGGTTCGATTCCTCAGCACCACATAAGCAGGAAAAAAAAAAGCCGGAAGTGGCGCTGTGGCTCAAGTAGTAGAGTGTTAGCCTTGAGCTAAAGAGTTGAGGGACAGTGCCCAGGCCCAGAGTTCAGGCCCCACGACCAGTCCCAATAAAAATAAATAAAAATAAAAAGAATCCTATTTCCAGTTAACCAGCAAGCTGGAGTACAGTTCCTGAATTTAAGCCCCAGAGCCCCCCCCCCCACACACACACACACACACAAAAGAAAAATTTTTTAGGACTGGAGATATAGCTCAGTTGTAGAGTACTTGCCTAGCATGTCTTCTCCCCACTGTCTTCTCCCCTGAAAAAACAAAATTTATAGGTTAAATCTGATTCAAATTTTACATGTAACTAAATTCAGTATATTGTGACTAAGAGCTTATTTTGGTAGATTACACACATCAGGCCTTTAGATATTTCACAAGAAAATTGTATGAAATTTTAAACATACCAGTCTGAAAATAGAATGAACAATTTGTTTTTATTGTAAGGAGGCAGAGACAGGAAAGAATAAACTTGTATTAACAAATAACATGTGTATTATAAAATAACAGACCTAAAGTCTGCAGCCCTGCTAATTTATAACATATTCATTGGTAACTACTATTGGGTGGAATATCAGCACCCCAGAAGTTTCCCTCATCCTTTCAGTAGTGCTTCCTGTATATCACAAAAGTCTTTGCAGTTTGAAACTCTGTCTTTTAAAGGATTCATAACCTTCTAACCCATTTCTTTACTCAAATTTAACATGCTGCAGGTTGAAATAATTCTTTGATGTATGAAGTAATTTTCTTGCGATGCTCATATTACTATTTTTCACTTGTAATTAATAATATAGCAGTTTTGTTTTTTTGGATTTTGGTTTTTAGCTGTGGATTATTGATGAAAAAAAGTGGAAACCTGGGAGAGTAGACCATACTGTTGGTTGGCCTTTGGACAGACATACATATGGAGGCTCTTTCCTTTATCATTTAAATGAAGGTGAACCTCTAGTAGCTCTTGGTTTTGTGGTAAGTTATAACACCTCATGGAATATTCTGCTAGAGTTATAGGATTATCACTGTTGTAAAAAAAAAAGGTGGGGGGTTGAATGATTTTTAGTTAAAGTTTACTTTCCAATTTTATCTATATGCAATATGCTTAGGGCTACTGTATACATTAGTCTACTTAAACACACATGCCTATAGTAATAATACCTACACTCTAAGCATGGTGCTAGAAGCTTTACAAGATGTGTAAGTTTGCTTCATCATGGGTTGGTAAGGAAACTGAAGTCCAAACGAGTTAAACAACTCTTCCAAATATACACATTAAATGATAAGAGTCACTTCAAAGTCCCATTTTCACTATGGCATACTATCACTAAAAATGAAATTAGCACTTGATTTCAACCTATAACTTCTAAAACTCAACATCTATTTCTTCTTTCTTAGCCACTTACATTTTCCAATACACTATATCTTGAACCTGTTGCAACAATGAGAAGTACAAAATGTCATGTCAAAACCAGCTTTACAATGTCGGTGGGGGGGGGGAGGGGGGGTATGATTGGGTGGGAGGGAGGGGGGAGGCTGGGAAGGGAGGTGAAGGGTAAACAAAGGAGGAGGATGCAATGCTTGGTAAGAAATGTATGCATTATCCTGCCCATGTAATTGTAACCCCTCTGTACAGTATGTTCTCAAATAAAATAAAATAAAATTTAAAAAAAAAAAAAAAAAAAGAATGGAAAAAATGAGTTTCTACATTTTCCAATTGATGGCAACTTTAGTGTTGGAATTATATTTGTATATAACACATGGTTAAATTTAGGCATTATTGATTCATAACACTTGCTATCCAGTCAAGTTTTCAGTGCATCACTTTTGAGGAATTAACCTTATCAGTAGGAAAAAGGTACGGCTTTTAATTTCAGGACTTTAGTAATGTCTTATAAAATGTAATCTCTATATTTTTTTTCACTTTTTTCCAAATGTAATTTATGTCTCTTTTCTCTATTTTTGACTTAGAATTATTATATTATAAATTACTAGTTTTTTTTCTATAGTTGGTGTTGGTCAAGGAATAGAAAGCTACAACTTTTTTTTAATGACTTTTGTAGAAACATAATCTGAGAAAGTTATCTACAGATATTTTTCTAAATTGAACTTTGATTTCCAGAGCATATTAATTGCTATTTTCTCTACATTTAAGTTTTGCTGATTCAAATTCATGTTCCTTTAGTTTACCCTTTTTACATAAATTTTATAGTTATTTATTAAATTTGCATGTATTTCCATTAGTACTTTATATATAAAACTTCATTTAATGTACATGTTTTCTGATACTGCTCACATTTTAGCTTGACTTGAAATTAAAATAGCTAATTACATTAAATATGTCAAACTGAAATATAAATATTTCAAGGTTGGTTTAGACTATCAGAATCCATACCTGAGTCCATTCAGAGAGTTCCAAAGGTGGAAGCATCATCCCAGCGTTCAGCCAACATTGGAAGGTGGAAAAAGGATTGCCTATGGAGCCAGGGCTCTCAACGAAGGTGGCTTTCAGGTATCTATTCCAATGCTTTAGTCATTATTTTCATGTTATAAATTTTAAATTGATTAAAGAGTAGAAATTAGTTAAAATCAGCTTAAGTAAAAAGTAGAAAATTGTGTTACAGAAAGAAAATGTGTTTAATAAAACTATGGACAGGCTGGGCACCGGTGGCTCACACCTGTAATCCTAGCTACTCAGGAGGCTGAGATCTGAGGATCGCAGTTCAAAGCCAGCCTAAGCAGGAAAGTCTGTGAGACTCTTACCTCCAGTTAACCACCTGAAAACTGAAAGTCGTGCTGTGTCTCAAGTGGTAGAGTGCTTACCTTGAGCTGAAGAGCTCAGGGACAGTGCCTAGGCCCAGAGTTAAAGAACCATGACCAACAATAAAACAACAACAAAAAAAACTATGGATACAATAATTTATACCATGAATTATTTAAAATTATATTGATCTCTTATGGAAAATTCATGGACTTTTTGACTTTCAATTTCTTTTTAATCAGATAATAAAATCCGTGCAATTCATATTTCCCTTTATTACCACTAATAGGAAACTCAAAAGCAAATTTAGTTTTTAGTAAAAATTATTCATCCCGGGGCTGGGAAGGTGGCTCAGTGGTAGAGCGCTTGCCTTGCAATGCATGAGGCCCTGGGTTCCATTCCCCAGCACCACATAAACAAAAAGAAAAAAGCCGGAAGTGGTGCTGTGGCTCAAGTGGTAGAGTACTAGCCTTGAGCTGAAGAGCTGAGGGACAGCACCCAGGCCCAGAGTTCAGGCCCCACAACGGGACCCAAAAAAAAAAAAAAAAAAAATTATTCATCCCAACTAATGAATAATACCCAGTGTGTTAGCCTCTGTAAAGATTTTATTAATTGCCCTATATTAGTATATTAGATTCAAAGTAAATCTTCTCAAATGTATTTAATATAGTCAATATATACTAAACAATGAAGTAAGACCTAGGTGGCTAACTGAAATAAAATCTTTAGGAATGTTATTTGGGCAAAAAAGCTCAGGGATACTACCCAGGCCCTGGAGTTTAATCCCCAGAACCACCCCTCCCCCTGCCAAAAAAAATAGTATCAGACAAGTGAGATGATTTAAAACCCAGCTCTCAACCAACGAATGTTTGAAGCAAGTTACTAATTTCTCTGGCTTAGGGAATCAATGCAAAATAAAGATATTTTTCTGCCTCTAACATTCTAATAATCTAGTACTGCTTTAGAAATTCTTTTTTAACTATTATAACTATAACAGACAATAGGAATTATGGAAATTACTTAACCTTAAATTGAAGCTTTAAGTACTTTATTAGTATATGAATAAAAATAAGTAAGTAAAATCAATATTATCAACAACTTTTAAATGACACTGTCCCTAAGTTCTGTTGTGGAATTACTTCTAATTAGATTGTAAGGTTTTTTTTTTTTCATTATAATAAAGGCAATAATTTAAAACATTTATTTTGAGCTAATAAATGCTATCTTTTTCTTTATACCAAAACTGACCTTACCTGATAGGCTTCTATTTACTTGCAGTCTTAGTTTATATATAGCTTTTCCTTGGTTCCTAGTTTTCTAACAGATTCTTGCTGCTGGTAACATCTGCAATAGGATCTACCCAGAATTTAAATATACTGGTTTTTTTTATGCTTATTTTTATTGTGGTAGGGGTTTGAACTCTGGGCCTTACTTGCTAGGCAGAAGCTGTACTTCTAAGCAACATCCTCACCTTAAATACTTACTTGGGCTGTAATATTTATAGTAGGATTTAAGGACCCATTTTGGAATAACAGAGCCCTTATTGTGCCTCTTTAGCTCCTTGCTGATGTTAAGTTTGTTGTTAGCCCCTCTCTGAGGAGCTACATACACATCATTATAACTTTTACCTCCTTAGTATCCCACCAACCTTCTCAGCAAAGCCTCATGGTTACTTTAGGGGGAAAAAAATATGGAATGAAAACAACTCTGCATTGGCTCTCTCCTTTCTTTTACATACCAGAATAAAATTTCCCATGCACAGTAATGTATTCAGCCACTATGATATAGTGTTATATGTACAGGCACCTGTAATCCTAACTACTCAGGAGGCTTAGGTCTGAAGATCATGTTTCAAAACCAGGAAAACATAAGGTTCTTACTTCCAGTTAACTAACAAATAAGCCAGAAGTATAGCTGTGGCTCATTGGTAAAACACTAGCCTTGAGCATAGTATATAGCCTTAATATTGGCTATGTGCTTTTATTGGTTAAGTCAAAAAATATCACCACCCTTTATTATGTTGTGATTTAAAAAAAATCAACAGTGTGTATTGGGATCCAAGAAACTGTCTTAGATTTTATTTTGTAAATTCAACTTAAAATACTAGGAGTATGGCTCAAGTAGTGGAGGGCTTGCCTAGCAAATGTCAGGCTCTAAGTTTCAGTCTCCTGTGCCAAAAAATAAATAAATAAATAAGCCAGCTACCAAAGGCTCATGCCTATCATCCTAGCTACCCAGGAGGCTGAGATCTGAAGATCTTGGTTTGAAGCAAGCCCAGGCAGGAAAGTTCATGAAACTCTGATGTCAAATTAACCACCAGAAAGCCAGAAGTAGAGTAGTGGCTCAAGTGGTAGAGCACTAGCCTTGAGCACAGAAGCTCAGAGATAGTGTTCAGGCCCTGAGTTCAAACCCCAGGACTGGCACAAAAAGTAAATGCATTGTTTGGGGTAAGCATCTTGTACTAATGCCATGTTAGATCACGTTTCCATTCCTACCTACGAAACTAAAATAAAAGGACATATAGAATCCTGATAAGTCATGTATTTTCCTACAATACATGTAAAAGCAAACCAAAGTTAGAGAATATTTGTAAATATGGCATAGATCTGTACAAATAAAAGCATTAAATTTACAGTATGTTAATGCTTCAACCTTAAATCAGTCCCATGGAATAGGAAAAGGAAAAACTTTAACAGAAAAAAAACAGTAGTCCTAGAGGACTAAGAGTGCACTTGCTGTATTCCTTCCTTGTTGCGTTCATTTTTACATTTATTTTTCAGCTTTTCCCGATAGTTCTGTAAGATTTGCTTGTCAGTGTTCAGTTTTGCCAAATTCAAGCTAACATATGTATTCTGAATTTTTCTTTCAGTCTATTCCAAAACTCACCTTTCCTGGTGGTTTACTAATTGGTTGTAGCCCTGGTTTCATGAATGTTCCCAAGATCAAAGGTACCCACACAGCAATGAAAAGTGGCAGTTTGGCAGCAGAATCAATTTTTAATCGGCTAACTAGTGAAAATCTCCAATCAAAAACGTTAGGTAAGAAATTCCTGTTATAGGAAAGAAAAGTGTCAGCTATGTACCTTTCAGTTGATATTATAAGAAGTTTTGCATGTCTCTTAAAACAAAATATTAATATTTGTGTTGCACTAAAAACATCATGACCTACTCTCTGTTCTTAATAGAATTTTAGAAGTTATTCTAGTCCAATCAAAAGTAAACAAGTGGGCTGAGAAGGTGGCTCAGTGGTAGAGTGCTTGCCTTGCATGCATGAGGCCCAGGGTTTGATTCCTTAGCACCACATAAGCAAAATGAAAAAAGCCGGAAGTAGCACTGTGGCTCAAGTGGTAGAGCGCTAGCCTTGAGCTGAAGAGCTGAGGGACAGTGCCCATGTCCAGAGTTCAGACCCCATGACCGGACCCCAAAAAAAGTAAACAAGTAACCAGGTGCATATGGCTCACAATTGTAATTCTAGCTATTCAGGAGGCTGAAATCCAAATTGTAGTTTGAAACCAGACTGAGCAGAAAAGTCCATGAGACTTCATCTCCAATTAACTATATGCTATATGCTATGCTCAAGCAAAAAGCTCGGCTGGAGGAGTACGCAAATAGTAGAGGCACCATCTATAAGCAAGTACACGGCCCTAAGTTCCAACCCTCATACTGATCCAGGCACTGATGGCTCACTCCTATAATCCTAGCTACTCAGGAGGATGAAATCTGAGGATCATGGCTCAAAGCCAGCCTGGGAAGGAAAGTCCATGAAACTCCTATCTCAAGTTACCCACTGTAAGTGGCTCTGTGGCTCAAAGTAGTCGAGTGCTAGCTTTAAACAAAAGCTCAAGGACAGCACCCAGTTCCTGAGTTCAAGCCCCATGACCAACAACAACAAAAATTTATTCACCAAAAGGAAAAAGTATATTTTTAAAAGTATGTGTATAATATATATACATATTCCATAGATTATATATATTATATATTATGTAATAGTCTAAAATACACATCAGTAGTGTCCTCTCTACCTAGAGTATTTCAAATTTGACAGTATTTCATTTATACTGCATACATATAAAGTACACAGAAGGCACCTCTCAAAGACTAGAGTCACAGGCATATGACCCTTCTGCTGATAGAAGCTCCAGCTCTGACAGTGTGGAGTTCATGAAAGGCAATGAAAACAACTATTTTTCTCCTGAATTCTTAAATGTATGCCAAGTTTAGGTAGTATTAATGATTTCCTGAGGTTACTGTAATAACTTAGATGGCATTAAGCAACAAAACTTACTCTTTCAGGTTCTGCAAGCTAAAAGTCCAAAATCAAGGTCATGACAGGACTATGTTGCCTGAGGTCTCTGTAGGTCTCTGTCTTGCCTCTCCAAGCTTCCGAGAACCTTAAGCATCTTTTGACATTTGGCCATCTTTTGTGTCATTTCTCTTAAAAGAATTCTGGTCATATTGGTTTAGAGATCCACAGTGGACCTTAATTAATTACATCTATAACCATCTCATTACAAGGCCAGAGGTATTGGAGCTAGAATTTCAAATCATATTTTTGCAAAGACACTTTCAGTAGTAATTCTAGTGGCGACTTACGAACTGTTCAGTTTTGCTAAATTTTCAAACTAAGGAAAACATCCTAAAAAGAATTCAGAAATGGGGATTTAGCTCACTAGAAGCACAAACCCTGGGTTCAATCCTCAATACTGGAATTTTTTTATTTTTAATGACCACCTGTTAAAAATTACTTCGGATTGCTGCACACCATAGATTTACCACAAGGAAGAATGGTTGGAAATGGTACTGGGGAGGAAATACATGGGCATTCCCCTGGGAAAGACCAAAAGAGATGGTTTCAGTTTTCTTCCCCTGTAGTTAACCTTCTTCAAAAACATCCACAATGCAAAAAAAAAAGTGTGGCTACATTCAAATAAAATTACTTTAAAAAATAGGATTATTGTGCACTAATGGCTCACACTTCCAATCCTCCAGCCTGGGCAGATAAAAACAAGACTTTAATCTCTGGCCAGCAAAAAGCTAGAACTAAGTGCTTACTTGCCAGATTTTTGGCTGATGGCATACACTTCTGCAGTTTTGCCTTGCTGAGACAATTGTTTTTGTTTATTGTTGTGACTCCAATGGTTCTGGAATGTATATTTAGAACAATTTGGGGGAGCCATCTGGGATCTTTCCATCCAGGGGAGAGGTATTTGGGAGCCCTTTCCCCTAAGGAGACATGTCCCTCTGCCTTGTGGAAGCCCAGGGGTATTGGGCAACTGGCTCTCTTGGACTGGAATTCCATCTGAGACCTGAATTCTCTCAGGAATGTGGGGAACAGGGACTCCAGCAAGTACCATAAAACTTCATGCATGAACAAGACATGAAACACCAACACCACTGGTAAAATATTCCTTAGTGGTCAGGCATATTGAGCATTTAGTTTGCAAGACTTCTCCAGGTTTAGGAAGAGTGGGCATCTAGTTTGCAATGTATCTCCAGCTTTGGGAGACTGAGCACCTAGTTTGCGAGACATCTCCAGATTTCACTTGTGCAAGTCTCACTGCTGGGGGAGGGAGGGGAGGCACACATTGAACACAAAAAGGGCACACAAGGAACCTTCAGTAAGGGAGGCAGTACACAGGCCTTGGAAGATGGAGCAAAAACTATTACTGAATATTCACTCATCAGATATTTCAATAGCCAAGTTTCTTGACAATAGTATTTCATGTATATCTGGTCAGTTGTCCACTTAATATTTCCCATTTTCATAAAAGGACTCCATATAACTGACTATGAGGACAATCTGAAGAAATCCTGGGTCTGGAAGGAGCTATATGCAGTTAGAAATATAAGGCCATCCTGTCATGGAATACTGGGTGTATATGGAGGGATGATTTACACTGGAGTATTTTACTGGATCTTAAGAGGAATGGAGCCATGGACGCTAAAACATAAAGGTAATAGTCAAATACATTTAAGAACCTTTGAAACTTCATGTGCAGGCCAGGTGTCAGTGGCTCATGCTTGTAATCCTACCTATTCTGGATGCCAAGATCTGAGGATAAAGGTTCAAAGCCAGCGTGGGCAGCAAGGTCCATGGCTGTTATACTCAACTAACTACCAAAAAGTTGGAAGTGGCCCTGTGGCTTAGAGCACTAACTTTGAGCACAAAAGCTCATGGACAGTGCTCAGGCCCTGAGTTCAAGCCTCATGACCAGCACACACACAAAAAAAGTGTGGGACCCTAAGTTAATAAAATGGCATCTTTATTTTAAAATTGCTTTAATTATAATTATCCTTTGAATAGAGTATGAGATTTTAAAGTATATGAAGTATATATGTACATATATATATGAAGATTGAACTCTTATTACTTTATTTTTATTTGGTGGTTTTTTTGGTCATTCATGGGGCTTGAACTCAGGGCCTGGGCTAATTTTCATATTTTAATATGGTTAAGAAAGTACTTGAGGGGCTGGGAAGGTGGCTTAGCAGTAGAGTGCTTGCCTTGCACGCATGAGGCCCTGAATTCTATTCCTCAGCAACACATAGAAAAGATGGGAAGTGGCACTGTGGCTCAAGTGAGCTGAAGAGCTGAGGGACAGCGCCCAGGCCTAGAGTTCAAGCCCCACGACCGATGAAAAAAAAATAAAAATAAAACAATTTAAAACAAAACTTGAGGCTGGGTGTGCTGATATTAATTTACAGTCCCAGCACAGGAATTGGAATTGGACACAGGACAATCACATTTGTCTACATAGCAAGACAGTTCCAAATGTAAAATAGACTAGGCATAGAAGTACTGGTAATCTCTTGAGCAAAGCCAGCCTGGGCAAAGTGAAACCCTATCTGAAGAACAAGGTGAGTATAGTGGCTTACACAAGCCAGGAAAAATTAGCACATGACCCTGTCTGAAAAACTGGAAAACAAAAGCAAAGCTATATACCCTGAGACCCTATCAGGGCTGGGGGGATAGCTTAAGTATTCTAACAAGGTCGTTAATCCTCACTAACCAACAGTAAATGGGTACAGTAAACGGATACATGGTCTGGCAATACACCTATGTTTAGCATGCATGGGGCCTTTGGTTCAATATCTCAGTAGCCAAAAGCAAACTGTATTAAGCATTCTCCTCAAAACTGTTGAAGGTTCTGACTCTGATCAGCTCAAGCCAGCCAAGGATTGCACTCCTATTGAATATCCAAAACCTGATGGACAAATCAGTTTTGACCTCTTGTCATCTGTGGCTTTGAGTGGTACTAATCATGAACATGATCAGCCAGCACATTTAACTTTAAAAGATGACAACATACCTGTAAATAGAAATTTGTCAATATATGATGGGCCTGAGCAACGATTCTGCCCAGCAGGTCAGTAATGGTTTTTCATTTTAAAATATGAATACAAGTATCTGCTTTCAACATTTTAAGAATGTATTCCTTTGTGAAATTATTTCTTTTAATGATTTGGAAATTGTTATAACTTTTACATTCAGCTTCCTATTTAGGATTGAATAGCTGGCAATTTAGTTAAGCCTAGTTCAGATGGTATTTCTCTAAACATACTCCTCAGACCAAGATAAAGTCTACGGAAAATACCACCAGTTCTTGTGACTTCCTAAATGGCCATTTCTGTCATGATAGCCTGAGTGTGATGTGTATTGTGTGCACAGCACACACACATGCTAGGCTATAGCTACACTAATTCCAAGGAATGGTGCTTAACTTTCAATTCAACACGAATACTAAATCTTTTAATGTTGAGCTTTCAACTATAATCAGTGCCAGAACAAGTAATACTCTATATGTGAAAATTACTATGTTCTTAAGGCCTTGAGACGAGAAAACCTAAACTTCGGGGACAAGGAACTGTCTTAAAATCAAAGATAGCTAAGTGTTGATTATGCATTAGTGAACTAACTTAGCTAATCTGTTTTAACTTCCTTTTACTACATGTTTTTGCTAAATTCAACATACACCCAGATCATCTTAATATTCTTTATGGATAAAAATAAGAAAATAACCTTTAAAGTTTCTGGAGCTATTCCTTGTAGGATTTAGGTTTTTGCTTTCAAATATATAATTTTTCAAAGTTAGGAACTTTCATATTACTTATTTTTATTTTGCAGGAGTTTATGAATTTGTACCTTTGGAACAAGGTGATGGGTTTCGGCTACAGATAAATGCTCAGAACTGTGTGCACTGTAAAACATGTGATATTAAAGATCCAAGTCAGAATATTAACTGGGTAGTGCCTGAAGGTGGAGGAGGACCTGCTTACAATGGAATGTAAACTAAAACTGATTTCATTTGCCAGCACATTTGATAACCAGTTTCTGTAAATTGTAAATGCATTGCAATCAAACTTTAAAATGCTCAGAGATGAACAAGAATCTTTCACAAAATAGTGAAACTTTATACTGCATCTAAAATTATTCCCTAAAAATCATGAGATAATTCTCTTAAACTTTTACAAAGGATGTAGCTACCAACTAACCTCTTCAGGTCGTCAAAGATTTCAGTAACAGCAAAATGCAAACTGTACATTGTACATTTGGCTTGCTAAATTTCAGTGTCCAGGTCTAGGTACATATATAAATTAGGGAAAAGCATCGCTCACCATTCATTATATATGAATAGAGTTACAAACTGCAGAGTTGAGTAATTAAATAAACCAAACGATCCACAAAGCAAAGCTTTTTTTTTTGGTCCAGTCCTGGGGCCTGAACTCTGGGCCTGGGCGCTGTCCCTCAGCTCTTCAGCTCAAGGCTAGCGCTCCACCACTTGAGCCACAGCGCCACTTCTGGCTTTTTTTTTTTTGCTTATGTGGTGCTGAGGAATCGAACCCAGGTATGCAAGGTAAGCGCTCTACCACTGACCCACCTTCACCGCCCAAAGCAGAGATATTTATGATCTAGCCTTTTGCAGAAAATAAATGCCAAGCCAAGAACAGGTACCTATTTAAGTATAAAAGCACGTATACATACCACAGGTACATTAAAGAAAAGTAAATAATATAAACTGTTGCCCATTCATACAACAAGATATAACTTTAGGGCACCATTCTTTTTTAAAATGTTGGCACTAATTTAAAAAAAGCACTTCACTGTATTTTGTAATATTTTATTATAACAGGGAACTAACATCAGTATTTCTAAACATAACCCACAAAGCACTGCAGTATCAGAACAAACACATTAGGGATCCTATCTAGACCCCATATCGTTTTACTGTCTTTATATAATCAATGTTTGACATTTAAGCAAAAGTTAATTTTTATTAAGCAAACATTTTTGCATATACAGCCTTCTCTTTATCTTTTTGTGCCTTTATCTTTTGTTTGACTTTCAGCAATTCTGCCTGGATGGCTGTATAAAAAGAAAGAAAAAAGTCCGTTATCTGCCAAAGCATCTAAAAACTTAGGACCAACAAACTGTGGTAATGGCACTACATTCCCCTTCCCTTGATAATTCTTCCCCATAAAAAGTAACTCTACTTTATTAGCAGTAATTTTTAGTCTTGTGAAAGAATAGTCACAAAAATCATGATGTATTCTTTCAGAGGGCTGCCAACTGAGAAAACTTTAGTTAACAAAGGTTTGCCCCTTAGCCTTCTCCATTTAAGAGGGCTAGAATTGCTTCCCTTCTTTTAATGAGACCAAAAATATTTTTAAATATATAGATCTAGTGTCACTATTCACTGAATTTACCTCATTTGGAGAAATAGCTTTTCTAAAATATACAACTAGTAGTACATTCAGTTTAGAGAATGGTCCCAAAAGTTAAATTTACAATGAATACTCTCTTTACTGCTGATCTCTCAAGTAGTATTATAGTAATAGAAACTGGGTCTCAAATGTTAAGGCAGAACAAGCAATGTTTTCAGGTACATTCTTGAGAGAAATTAGAATGTAAGCTCTGTGAGAGCAGGGGTCTTGAATGTCTTGTTCATTTGCTATCTGATCAATGGCTGGCCTGATTAATAGGCACTGTTTCTAATTATTAATTAAACATCTAATATTTGGCAAGGTTAAATGAACACTGTGGTTTATGCGGATAAAACTTTAAAGGACAAAATGAACTCAGATTACAAACTGCCAGCTTACCTTTATCTTCTGGTGCTATCTCCTGAGCTTTCTTAAGATCAGCCTTCAATTGGAAAGAAAAAAAAAATGTTAAGAAAATTACACATATGATTTTAGAAAGGTAATTATCTATTTTAAAACATAAAATTTACCAAAGCTTGATCATATTCTTTTAATCCTTGCCATCCTTGAGCTCTGCGGTACAGTGCTTTGGTGTTTGATGGGTCTATTTCAAGCGCCTACAAAAACAATTTTTTTAAATAACATGTTATGAGTAAATATACTGGATTTCAACTTACTCAAAGTGGAAGTGCAGCCTACAGTCAGAAAAGTGCACTAAGTGGATGTAGAGGAAAAAGGTGTTGCTCTTCTAATCTCTAGTCTTCTCAGTACTGCAATTTCTTTCTCCAGACTAAACCCTACTGGTCCATATAACTGATCCCTAGGTATCTTTGGATTGGTCCATAAAAAACCCCACCCCACCATCTGCAAACCAAAATCCCTTATGTAAAATGGTATAGTATTTGCAATTAACATACATGTCCTGCCATAGACTTCATCTCCAGTTTACTTAAAGTACAATAAATCCTACATAAATAATTGGTCAGCTATACTTAGGAAATTAAAACAATGCAAGTTTCTATGTTTAAGAGAAAAGAAGCCGGGTGCCAGTGGTTCATGCCTGTAATCCTAGCTACTCAGGAGGCTGAGAGCTGAGGATCTCGGTCCAAAGCCAGCCCAGGCAGGAAAGTCCGTGAAACTCTTATCTCCAATAAACCACCAGAAAACAGGAAGTGGTGCTATAGCTCAAGTGGTAGAGCACTAGCCTTGAGCTGAAGAGCTGGGGGACAGCACTCAGGCCCAGAGTTCAAGCCCCAGGACCGACCAAAAAAAAAAAGAGAAAAGAAATTTATAACTCAAAGTTGGATAAGTCTATGGAATCCAAGGACATGGAATGGGTCTTTGAAACAAAGTTCAACAAGTCTCTCCCTTGCAACATCTAAAAAGTAATGTATTTTGTTTATATAACAGCTTTTAAATTAGCTAATGTATTTTTACTTAAGGAATATGATCTTCTTCACAAAAGTCAAAAGAGCCTGGGTAAAGACTAATCTTTGTTTTTCTTTTGTAGTATTCTTTCTTCTAAATACATTATCAGGCTGGGGGTATAGCTTAAGGGTACAGCCTGTGACTAGCATGTTACCTAAAATTTAAATATTATATATGAATGTTCTTATTATCCTTTATTTCATCTACTCAAGCAAATTATAATTTTTTTTAAGCAGTGCTCAGAACCAGGGCTTTGTGAGTGGTAAGTATGATACCTACCACTGAGCTATACTTCCAGCCTAGTCTCTCATTTTAGTTCTACTTGCTGTGAACCAAGGTAATCTCCTGACACAGCCTAATAGGCAAAAAGAATATAAAACAATTTGGAAATGATTTTACACTATACAATCACAAAGTCATAATTGATTTATTTGAAAAAGATAACACTTTCTGTATTAATCACTCAGTACACCTGGATAGCCCTCATTAAAACAATCGTTCCAGTGGTAACCCTTCTCCCTAGACCAGCCATGATTACACTAAATAGAAATTACCCACCTCAAGCAAAATCTATTCAGCTGCTTAAGCCTATGTGTCTGTCTTAATTTTAAGATTACTCTCTATTAGGTATGATTTTAAAAGGTGCCAAGCACAGTGCAAAATACTTTAAAACATATGCTATATGAGCTCTTATGATTCCATAAGAGAGCAACTAGAGAAATACTCTGTAAAATTAGAAATTTATCCAAAGATAACAATTATAGTGGCAGAGGTATTGAAGAAGCAGCCAGGGCATGGAGAAGAGAATGAAAAGGAAAAAGATGGAAGGGAAGAGGAAAAAGCCAGAAGGCACTAGCTCATGCCTACAATCCTACCTACTCAGCAAACTGAGATCGGGAGATTGAGGTCTTAAGTCAGCTGGACTGAAAAGACTCTTATCTCCAATTAACCAGCAATAAGCAGAGTTGGAAGCATGGCTCAAGTGGTATGGTCAAGCAAGTCAAGTGAGTGCAAAGCCCTGAGTTCTAATCCCTGGTATTCTACCTCCTCCCCTCAAAATATGTTGGGGCTCAGTGTAGTTACACAGCCAAGCTCATGGCCCTACACAGTGGAGTAGGGGAATGATGAATTTCAATTACCCCACAACTCACATTCTTAAACAATTCTAGCTTTTTCAATGCCTAGTATATAGGTACTCTTAAAATGAATGAGCTGCAATAAGTATCAAGTATCACATTTTCACTCCTTCGGAGAGGCTACATACATACCATTGACATAGACATGTATACACATACAAATGAAACAATTCTAACTATTATTGTCTAGGGGAATAAGGTAAAAGGGAGAAGGAAAAAGAGGGTGAATAATTTAACAACACACTGCAGCTGGGGGCTAGTAACTTATAACTGTAATCCTAGCTACACAGGAGGCTGAGATCTGAGGATCATAGTTTGAAGCCACCCCAGGCAGCAAAGTCCTTGAGACTCTTTTTTTTTTTGGTCAGTAGTAGGTCTTGAACTCTGGGCCTGGGTGCTGTCCTTCAGCTCTTCAGCTCAAGGCAAGCACTCTACTACTTGAGCCACAGAGCCACTTCCAGTTTTCTAGGTGTTTGCTGGAAATAAGAGTCTCATGGACTTTCCTAGACTTTCCTGGGCTTCCCTGCCCAGGCTGATTTGTGATCCTGAGATCTCAGCCACCGGTGCCCAGCTAGTCCTTGAGACTCTTATCTCCAATTAACCACCAGAAATCCAAAAGTGACACTGTAGCTCAAAGTGGTAGAACACAACCCTGGAACATGAGTTCAAGGACAGCACTCAGGCCCAGCATTCAAACCCAACAACTGACTCAAAAATAAAAATTAAATAGCAGTTATGTAGAGACGGCATAAGGAATCCCATTGGAAGCTCCTGATCAAGAAGTGGTGGGGGGAAGGGATGATGAGAAAGAAAGCAACAGGGCAATTCTGAACAAAACTTAATATAAGCATATGTGAAATACTATGATAAAATCTTTTGGTACAATTAATATGCACTTTAAAAACCTTCTGAAATTTGTATCTTTTATATATACTTCTCTAATTTGAGGAGGGGAAGGGAAAAAACAAAATGCTTAAATAAGGATACAGGTTGACCCATTTTAACACTGAGATGTACAAAACACTATGTTGAAAACAAAGTTCTTCCGCTGGAGGGGAGGGAGGGAGGTTTGGTGTGGAGGGGGAAGGGAAGGTAGGAGGAAAACAAAGGAGAAGGCAACAATGCTCAAGTGGAAATGTACTTTACCTTGCTCATGTAACTGTAACCCCACTGTACAGCATTTTTACAATAAAAAACATACCAAAAAAACTATAGAAAAATAAAAACTGTTGGGGTATGTACTTATAGTGAGGAGGAGTGAGGGGGCTGGGAAGGTGGTCAGTGGCAGAGTGCTTGCCTTGCATGCATGAGGCCCTGGGTTCCACTCCTCAGTACCACATAAGCAGAAAAACTGGAAGTGGCGCTGTGGCTCAAGTGGTAGAATGCTAGCCTTGAGCTGAAGAGCTGAGGGGCAGTGGCCAGGCCCAGAGTTCAGGCCCCATTACTGGCAAGAAAAAAAAAAAATAAGAGAGAAGGAATGAGGATAAATGTTTAAAATAGTTTTAGGAAGGGGCGAAAGGTAAAGGGAGAATCATAGAAGGGTAAATTCGATTGGGATACAGTTTATATACACATATGGAAATGTCACAATGAAACAGCATACTAATGTATGCTAACAAAAACAAATCATTAAAAAATGAGGTAAGGGGCTGGGAAGGTGGTTCAGTGGTAGTGAGTGCTTGTCTTCCATGCATGAGGCCTTGAGTTCAATTCCTCAGCACCACACAAGCAGAAAAAGCTGAAGTGGTGCTGTGGCTCAAATGATAGAGCTGAGGGCCCCATGGCCGACAAAAATTGAGGAAAAAAAAAAAGGTAAAATCATAGATATAGAGGTGTAGATATGAGGTGACAACTGTTAAAAACAAAAAAGAAAGAACTGAAACTTCAAAGTATTCAACACAACTTAAAAATCATATTCTTAATCAAGTCTCATTAGGTCCTAAACAGTAAGAGGTATTGAGGTATATAAAAAGTGCTTTGAAGGGCTGGGAAGGTGGCTCAGTGGTAGAGCACTTGCCTTGCATGCCTAAGGCCCTGGGTTCGATTCCTCAGCACCACATAAGCAAAAAAGAAAAAAGCTGGAAGTGGCACTGTGGCTCAAATGGTAGAGCGCTAGCCTTGAGCTGAAGAGCTGAGGGACAGCGCCCAGGCCCACAGTTCAGGCCCCATGACCGACAAAAAAAAAAAAAAAAAGTACTTTGGTTCAAGTTAAAAAGTTAAAATTGCCACTCCTGCTGGATACCAGTGGCTCATACCCATAATCCTAGCTACTCAGAAGGCTGAGATCTGAGGATCACAGTTTGAAGCTCACCCCAACAATAAAGTACATGAGATTCTTATCTCTAATAAACCACCAAAAAAAGCCAGAAGTAGAGCTGTAGTTCAAGTAGCAGAGTGCTAGGGGGCAAAACCCAGGTCCTAAAGTTCAAGGCCCAGAGGATGGGCCTGTGTGCATGCGTGTGCATGAGTTCAAGGACAGCACTCAAGCCCAGCACATGGATGCACGCGTCCATGTGCACACACCCCATTCCTTCAAGAAGTTAATACTTACCTCCAAACAACTGTCAATTGCTCCTTGCCAATTTGACATCTTCAGTTTACAAGCACCAATATTCAGCACACAGCTTAAAGCTACTGGCTGTAGTCTGGATCTATCTGCTTTCTCAATAACAGCCTTTGAACTATCCAAATATCTAGAGAACATATTAATAAGCTTATGTAATGCCACACAAAGATTTACTCTGCTTTTAACTGTATCATGTAATATACTTGATACAAAAAGCTTATCAAATGTTAACTGTTCAGTGATAATCTTTAGTTTGGGGGGAGCAGGGGGAACTAAAAACTAAGAAGGTCTGGGGGCACACTAAGAACATAATACTGCTAAGCTACATGCCCCTTCCCCACAGCCTAGTGTTTTTCTTGAGAAGGTATATTTATTTGTTCCAACAATAATGTTCAAGCAGTGGAATTTAACTAATTTCAAAATCTAATTAAGCACCAGTGATAACACACTCCTACTTTTACAGAGGTCCCCATTGTGTGCTTTCCAGTATAATTGCATTTAGAATCAGGATGCTCAAAATGAGGTAACAGAATTGAATGAAGAGAACAGCAACTGCATTGTATAGCTATTTTTTCCTAACTGTCCACTGAAAAGGCCCAGAAACAGAACATGTACCCCCTGAATTTATTTTCTAGTATTGTCTTTCTCAGGAAGGAATCAGAATTCCTTAGAGAAACTCTTATACCAAACATGAAATCAAAGATATGAAAGAAAAGATAGAAAGCTGAGCTGGTGTTAAGTGGCTCATTTCTGTAATCCTAACTATTCAGATCTAATGGCAGCAGTTCAAAGCCAGCAGGAAGCCAGCCTGGGCAGGAAAGTCCATGAGACTCATCTTCAATTAACAACAAAAAGCT
This sequence comes from Dipodomys spectabilis, assembly GCF_019054845.1. Taxonomy (NCBI): domain Eukaryota; kingdom Metazoa; phylum Chordata; class Mammalia; order Rodentia; family Heteromyidae; genus Dipodomys; species Dipodomys spectabilis. Next base: position 8,480,549 of record NW_024871113.1, read on the forward strand.
GGAAGTGACCAGGCGCTGGTGGCTCACGCCTCTAATCCTAGCTACTCAGGAGGCTAGGATCTGAGGATCACAGTTCAAAGCCAGCCAGGGCAGGTAAGTCTGTGACTCTTTATCTCCAATAAACCACTAGAAAACCAGAAGTGGTGCTGTGGCTCAAGTGGTAGAGCACTCACCTTGAGCTGAAGAGCTGAGGGACAGCGCCCAGGCCCAGAGTTCAAGCCCCATGACCAACAAAAACAAAAACAAAAAGCTGGAAGTGAGCTGTGGCTCAAGCAGTAGAATGTTAGCCTTGAGCAAAACAGCCCAGGGACAACACCCAGGCCTTGAGTTCAAGCCCCACAACCAAACAAACAAAAAAAACCAGATAACTTGGATTGCACAAAAAAAAAATCTCAATAAGATGTCAGTAGGGAACATTAATGAGCAAAAGACTAAAGTCACATTACAACCAAATACAATATACATCTTGAAATTATTACACACTGTATCTTAACAGTATTGGAAGTTTTGTAGAAATGACCTTGTTTTGTATGAAATACATGCTAAAATATTCAAGGATAAAACATTTTATTTACCAATTTCCCTCCAAAACAGTTTTGCAAAAATAAAAATAAAGCTAAAAATGGGCTGGAAGTATGGCTCAGACAGTAGAGTGCTACCTAACAAGCAAGAAGCTGAGCTTAAGACCCACCCCCCACACACACACACAAAAAAAAAAACCCTGGTGAATTTAGATGTAAATTAATGAGTACACTTTGGACTTTCTGTATTCTGAAAAAGTTCAAGTTAAGCTAGTAAAAAAGACATTATTTAAATACATCTGTTTATTCAACAATGAATTTGACAAAAATGAACAATTTTGAATTTTAGTATAAACAAGTTACATGTTCTTAAAAATAATTAAAAAATCCTTTATTACCTTAAAACCTTTGTATATTTTTTAATAGCCATCTCCCAGTTCTGGGACTTGAACAAAGTATTTCCAATGTTTTTCAAGTCTTCTGTTATTAACAAAATTTTATCTACCTGAACAAAAAAAAAAAATTTTAGATTTTTTTAAGTAATTGTGACTTACTGATAAAATCTACCACTATTGACACTTTGTACAAAAGCTCCAAAGTTTTAGTACTGAACATTGTTACTTATTTAACAGTGACTCCTGTAAAAATACTTACATCTTTTAAATCTATATCTGCATCGTCAGGGAAATCAGGATGACTGTCACCAGAGCCATCTTTTGGGAATATTCCCCAATCATCTCCTTCCTTCAATTCTCCACATTCCGCAATAATGCACAACTGTAAAAATGATACAAAATTATTCAAATACATATTAATGAAAGCTACACAGATGGAAGTCATGTGTGGTACTGCCTAAGTCACAGACTTCAGTTAAGAGGTGTAACCATCTGCTATGATGTGTCCTTCTACATACATTCCAACTAATCAACAAGATCTCTGTAAGTCATTCTACTGCTATTCAGCTCAATGAGTTGAAAACTGTATCATGCTCTATGTAATTGTCTTAGGTGGAACATTAGGTTCTAGTTTACTCCTATCTTTTTATACACGGAATGCATGTAACTGAGTTTCCAATTCCCACCAAGAACTTGGCACATAAGCTGGTTACTAGTCTGGTCATTTTGATTCAGACAAGAATCAGTATGACTATACTAATTAAGAACAGTATACTTAGGACAGAAGTCCAATAATTTAATTCCTTTGGACAACTAAAGGAAACAAACAACAAAATTATTATCAGGAAGCTGAAATATGTGGGGGAGGCAAACAAATGGAGGGAAAAGGAGTGAGCAAATACAATCATTATGTTCAATGTATATTACATAAAAACTAAACAAACTTAGAGTAAGGATGGGAGTGAAGAAAAGGAGAGAACCACTGACCAAGATGCAATATATTCATGATCTGACTAAAACTGCTTTTTATAACTACTTGAAAAAATATATATACTAACTTTCTTTAACACTGTAGAAAATAGTTTTAAAGAGTGACAGATTTAGGCTTCGAATGCAAAAACCTTTAACATTTTTCAAGATATTTGCCTAATCCTTTAATTTACATTTCTTTTGAGGCAGTAAACAAGCTATTAAGTACATTTTTACTTACTTTGGCAGGTTTTTCACCTTTCACTTCTACATTTTCCAGTATCCTTGCCACACCTATTCCTTTAATTACTTGTCCAAACACCACATGTTTCCCATCCAAATGAGGAGTTGGAACTGTTGTGATAAAGAACTGAGAACCATTTGTATGGGGGCCTGCATTTGCCATGCTCAGCAAACCCTCCCGATCATGCTGTAGAAATAAAAATCATTAAAAGAAAACCAAGGTTAGAGGTATTTGTCTGACTTTTCTTTTACTGACCATTCACATAAAAATATGGATTGTACTGCCATTTAAATCAAATTTCAATTTGACTTTAAAATCTTTAACAAACTTTAATTTATTGATTTATTGATTTTGGGTCCGGTCGTGGGGCCTGAACTCTGGGCCTGGGCGCTGTCCCTCAGCTCTTCAGCTCAAGGCTAGCACTCTACCACTTGGGCCACAGTGCCACTTCCGGCTTTTTTCTTTTTGCTTATGTGGTGCTGAGGAATCGAACCCAGGGCCTCAAAGGCAAGCGCTCTACCACTGAGCCACCTTCCCAGCCTGAACAAACTTTAATTTTACTCTTTATAAATTACTATACTTAGTGAATATGGGGTAATCACTTTTAAACTTTAAGAAAAACTTACAAAATAAAAATAACAAAATCAGGGCTGGGAAGTTGGCTCAGTGGTAGAGTGCTTGCCTTGCATGCCTGAGGCCCTGGGTTCGATTCCTCAGCACCACATAAGCAAAAAGAAAAAAGCCAGAAGTGGCGCTGTGGTTCAAGTGGTAGAGAGCTAGCCTTGAGCTGAAGAGCTGAGGGACAGCGCCCAGGCCCAGAGTTCAGGCCCCACAACTGGACAAAAAAAAAAAATTAAAAAAAAAAAAAAAATAACGAAATCAAAATAAAATAATTTTAAAAAATAGCCATCCTGAAAAGATGCTTATCTTTAAGACAAAGATACTATGTTAAGGACATCTAGTACTACTTTGCCCAATTTATTATGGGCACTTTTTCTGAGACTCTCTGTAGTCTTCCTATGTTCACAAACAGATTTACATCATGATTCTTCCTTTAGACTAAATTGAAAGGGATACTGAAGTGTTAGGTAAGTCATCCAGTCTAGGTGCTTTCCTAATTGCAAACATTCCAAAGTTCATTCAAGTCAATCACTTCAGACTATGAAAAAAAGTGAAAAAATTCTTACATACATTTTAAAACCATAATCACCAATCAAGGGTTCTGTGAAACAGCTTCATTTTTCTACTTTCTACTTCTTATGCTTTCTAAATGTTCCTGTTAGTGTATTCCTTTTGAGTTTTTCAGCCTAAAATACCTTTTACCTCTCCAGTCGAAATCAAATTCATTTTAAAAAACACTGATTTCATGTAAGAAAAATTCATCTCTCCTTTCTAAAAGCTTCCTTTCATTTTATCATGTGATAATATCACATAATCTTTTTGTTGTTGTTGTTCCCATCCTAGGATTTGAACTCAGGGCCTTGGCACTATGCCTGAGCTTTTTTGTTCAAGGCTAGTGCTCTACCACTTGATCCATACAACCCTACCTCCAACTTTTTGGTGGTTAATTGAAGCTCGTGAGTCTCAGGGTCTTGTCTGCCTAGGCTGGCTATGAACCATGACCCACAAATCTCAGCCCCTTAAGTAGCTAGGATTTCAGATATGAGCCACCAGCACCCAGCAATCATCACATAATCTTAAAATTTTTCATCTTTTAGATACATTTGTTGGTGCTTTAACAAAAATATTAACTAGAATGTTAACTCTTTCCTTTGCTTCTAATTTTTTATTTTTCCAAATAGTCCCCAATCCAAACAACTCTACGATATGAAGCATTTTTGGTCCCAATTATTTCTGAAGGATGCTAGACATCTATTAGTTACACCATCAAGTATATTCAATAACCTAGCATGTATTTCCACAATATTGTTCTTTATTTGTCCCACATGTGTTTAAATCTTGCCTCCAAGGTTAGAATTATAAATTCCTTGTCATCAAGACCTTTCACTGTTATAATTCCTTTGGTGCCAGGACAGACCACACATACAGTTGCAGCAAATAATTACTATTTAAAAAACTGGTGATGTTTTATTTCCAAATTATCCTAATTTACCTTGTTCCTAGTCTTCATTTCCAAATAAATCACTTTACTTTTGTACTTACATGTTTGCTCTCAAAACGTGAATGATGCAATATACCCCGATTAGTTCTTGGGACAATGAAGATAATGTCCTTTAGGAGCTTGGACATTAACCATATCCTCTAGTTTGCAAATCCCCTGACATCTGGGTTTTAGCGATGGTTTTGTTGTTCTTCAAATTCAAGGATAAAGATGCACATGTTACCATCCTTTAATAAGAACATTTTCCCTGGAATCAATTTTGCCATTTGGGTCCCTGGAATCAATTTTGCCATTTGGGGGCCACGCTTAAAAGCTCATTGGCTTAACTGAAGCATGTAAAAACTGCATGACAATGAAATTACCAAACACAGTACTATTGCAAATAAAATTCATTACTAAATGGGCACAAGTGGCTCACACATGTAATCCTAGTATCTCAGGAGGTTGAAAATCTGAAAAATCGGTTTGAAGCCAGCAGTCTGTGAGACTCTAATCTCCAATTAACTACCAAAAAGTCAAAAGGGGAGCTGTGGCTTTTAGTACAGCATTACCCTTAAGCAAAAAAGCACAGGCATAGCACCCAAGACCTAAGTTCAAGCCCAAAAAGAGCATGCACTCATATACAATCACTACTGATCCATAATCCCATTTCTTTGGAGGTCAGAACTTAGGAAGCAGAGGCAAGAATAGCTTGGGCTACATATCAAAATTCTGTCTCAGAAAAACAAAAAATTAATGGGTAAAATTTTTCCTTATTAAAAGATGCATTTTGACCTGTGAAATACTTGAGTGGTGGAGCATTTGCATAGCATGTGTACCCTTGGTTCATCCAAGTAACCTGGAGAGGGGTTGGGGGTGCACTACAAGAAAAGTTGTGTCTGGGGACACCCAAGATTTTAGTGTCTTAGTCCAACAAGTATTTGTCATACATGTAACAACTTTTACATTATCAAAGTCATGAATTTTCTCTACTTTACCTTATAATGGAAATTTTCATCTTCAAATTTTTCACCATAAATACTTTCTCCACCTGTCCCATTCTGATTTGAGAAGTCTCCACCCTGAATCATAAATTTCTTTATAACTACAAAAAAGAAATATGGTTATTAATGGAAATATGCATGATTCTACAACATAATTAATGAATATGTACTAAGGATAAACTTCTTAAGCATAATTTTAGTACTATCATCCTCCTGTTTCTTTCCAGTCTGAGTGTAACCTACATTTTACTCTCTGATCCCCAACTAACATTCAAAGAATTCACTCTTTGAACTACTTCAAAGTTTCTTACCTATAAAATTTGTCACTGAAACCCAAAAGCCAAACCTCCTAATTTTTATCCAAGTTTTTTGGCTTTACTTCCAACTTTTAATGTATAACTATCTCTTTCACAAAATAATGAGTATTTGTGTGACAACTTTTTATTTCTTGTAACTATATACAGCTTCTCATTTATGCCTACTAAATACAGACTAAGTATTCCCTATAGATTGGGGGCAGAGGCCAAACTGAATATAAATGCAGGGACTCATCAACACTAGGCAACACAGAGATGTGTGTATATGTGCACACCTGCCAAAACTAGGGCTTGCCAGGGTGCTGTCCCTTAGATTTTTTACTCAAGGCTGAGTAAAAAAGGCTGGGCCACAATGCCTCTCCTGTTTTAGTGGTAACTGGAGATGAGAGTCTCAGACTTTCCTGCCAGGCTAGCTTTGAACCACCATCTCCAGATCTCAACCTTCTAAGTAGCTAGAATTACAAACAAGCATGAGCTACTGGAACCCAGCTTACCTAGATATTTTTACACTCTAATGAAAACAAGTTGGCAGTATCATTCCTTTATGTCAAAGGTTACCAAAGCCGGGCGCTGGTGGCTCATGCCTGTAATCCTAGCTACTCAGAAGGCTGAGATTTGAGGATCGCGGTTCAAAGCCAGCCCGGGCAGGAGAGACCGTGAGATTCCTATCTCCAATAAACCACCAGAAAACCGGAAGTGGTGCTGTAGCTCAAGTGGTAGAGCGCTTGCTTTGAGCTGAAGAGCTGAGGGACAGCGCCCAGGCCCAGAGTTCAAGCCCCAGGACCGACAAAAAAAAAAAAAAAAGGTTACCAAAATCACTCATATGTTAATAGATTCCTATGTTCATGAGACTTGAAATACCTAACTGGATCAGAAGGAAAGACCTACAGTCTACAGGAAGTTACGTGCAAGCAGAACACACTTTTGCCAACAATAAAAATGCAGACAGCTCTGTGTCAATTAAGCAACTCAGTACCCGAGGTATTTAGTTATACCTTATCAAGTAAGACCATCTCTGCCTACCTTGTTCCAAAATTCCTGACTCTTCAAAACCATATGTTTGGCATAAATTACAAGTCTGTACAAGTAATCTAGACAAGTTCCCAAACTTTTGGAAGCTGAAAGAGCAGGGATCCTCTTATGTTCTTTATTTTCTCATACTTTTTGTTGGCATATTTTGGTATTTCCTTAAAGCCCACAGTAGATCAATAGTTTAGAATGTAAGGGAAAAAAAACAATTTCTTAATAAATCAGGCTTTTAAGAAAATATTTCTGGACTTGGGAGTGTTGCCAAGTGATAGATACTTGCCTAGTATGTTGGAAAACCTTGGGTTCAATTTCTATCACTACTGAGAAAAAAAATTACTGATACATTATAATTTAACTTCTTTATGCACTTGTTTTTACTGAATGCTTACTCAGTAACTGCAGTAAATGTAGAGAACATATGGTTCCTGAATTTACAGGAACTTATAGTCTACTGGAAGAAGTATCAAATAATTAGTAAAGTTAGGATTATAAAGTAGAAAGTGGCTGGGTACCAGTGTCTCACACTTGTAATGCTAGCTTCTCAGGAGACTGAGATCTGAGGATTGCAATTTGAAGCCAGCCTGGAGGTTGGTTGGGGGGGGTGGGGGAGAGGAAAGAAAGAGAAAGGAGAAAAGCGTTCTGAAAGAAGAGTGAAAGGCAGAGAGATGAAGAGAGGGAAGACAGAGAGAGGGAAAGGGAGAGAAAGAAGAGAGAAGGAGGAGAGGAAAAGGGAGGGGGGAGACAAAAGAGATGAGGGAGGTAGGCAGGGAGGGAGGAGTGCAAGAGCTCATGTGTAGGTGCTGTCCCTAAACTTGTCTGTTCTACCACTGAGCTACAGCTCTACTTTCAGGTGTTTGGTGGTTAGAGAGTCTCACATAGTTTCCTGCCTGGACTGACTTTGAAACTTTGATCAGCAGGATCTCAGCCTTTTGAGCAGCCAAGATTACAGGCATGAGCCAGTGGCACCCAGCCCATGAGACTAATCTCTAGTGAACTGGGGAGGAGGGAGGGGACCCAGAAGTGGAGTTATGGCTCTCAAGTGGTTGAGTAGAAGCCTTAAGTGAAAAGGCCAAGTAAGACATTAAGACCCTTAGTTCAAGCCCCAGTACTATCACAAAAACATTAAAATTTTCAGCTGGGCACTGATGGCTCACATCTGTAATTCTAGCTACTCACAGAGGAGGCGAAGAGCCAAGGATCACAGTTTGAAGCCAGCTCAGGAAGAAAAGTCTATGAGACCCTTATCTCTACTTAACCACTAGAAAACTGGAAGTGGCACTTTGGTCAAAGTGGTAGGGTGCTAGCTTTTGAGCAAGAGCTCAGGAACAGCACACAGCACCCAGGCCCCAAGTTCAAGCCTCACAACAAAACAAAAAAATTTTTCAAATAAGATATGAAATGGTGTCACAAGAGGGAGTGGTACTAAGGTTTGAAATCAAAGCTTCATGCTTGCCAACTGGATTCTTTACTACTTTTTTGCCCTTTCTTTTCCCTTCCACTTGTCTTGTATAAGGTCTTACCCAAGAAAGACCTCAGACCCAGTTCTCCTATCCAACTACCTATCTCATAGGGATAGGAATCCACACCTAGACTATAAAGATGAGATCTTACTGGCATTGCCTCCAACTGGTGCTTTTTGCTCCCAGGCAGCTGAAATGATAGTCATGTACCACCACACCCAGTACATTATCACCTATATGTTAATCTTTAAATTTGCAGCTTTCTCAAGCAATGCTGCCTATGATGGAAACACAAACTTTTGTCACCAAATTACCAATGATCAGCACTATTTATTTGGCCACACTTTTGCTTTTATAATCACAATTTTGGAGTGGAGAGATTCAAAGAACTGGCTAAGCTAATGCAGTCCACTTCTCAATGGATAAACTTTAGCACTCTCCAAAATCAATTCCACTGCTCACAAACCAACATTAATGAAGCTGAACTATTACTTCAGATGCCAACACATTCTCCTCAGAACTAACTGCCTCTTTAACTTGTACTCTGTGGTTAGTGTTCTGCTAGTTCCCAAGAATTCATATAGATATATGCAGATAATTAGATTGAGAAAGTTTACACATACTTCGATGGAAAGGACATCCTTTAAAATGGAGAGGTTTCCCAGTTGTGGATCCAATGCCTTTTTCTCCTGTACACAACGCTCGAAAATTTTCTGCAGTTTTGGGTACAATATCTGCAAACAATTCTAATACAATTCTACCAACTAAAAGAAAAGAAAATTTTTGTAAGTATACAGAACAACCAATTGGCAAATATCCTAAGGAGAGTTGGTTGGTACAATTGTCACAACATTAAAGAATTACCAAGTATATTATCTTCTTTTTTTGCAATTTGAAGAACAGTTATCAACTATAATCACAAATGTTGTGCAATAGAGCTTTTTTGACCTTTCTTTCGTCCCTATTATTTACCATAGCATTCTACTTCTTTTTTTTTTTGTTTTGTTTTGTTTTTGTTTTTTGGGTCCGGTCGTGGGGCCTGAACTCTGGGCCTGGGCACTGTCCCTCAGCTCTTCAGCTCAAGGCTAGCGCTCTACCACTTGAGCCATAGCGCCACTTCCGGCTTTTTTCTTTTTGCTTATGTGGTGCTGAGGAATCGAACCCAGGGCCTCAAAGGCAAGCGCTCTACCACTGAGCCACCTTCCCAGCCCTGGCATTCCACTTCTATTAGTAGACTATGCACATAATTGAGATCAGGTGGTATATGCATTGCTACATACAGTTCATTTCACTTAACACATCCTTTAAATTCATCATGTCACAAACGACAGGATTTCTTTTTTAAAAGATGAATAGTATTCTACTGTATACACATACCAAATTTTATCTATGAATAATACTGCAAGGAACATGGACATGCAGACATCTCTTTAACATACAATTTTTATTCATTTGGATATGAATTCATTTCTCATGTTTAAATTTTAGTCTAAAGTTCAAGCATCTAAGTGAACCTGAAGAACCACTAGAAGAATCTGGTAAGAACCACTATGAAGCATAAATGAATTTCCTCACATCTGCAGAAATTCCAATCACCAAATAACTAACAGAAGAAAATGTACCCTTTCAGTGGTCAAGCTGGCTACACCTTAAGGAAACTGCCTAGTGCAGCCTATGACACAAAAGATGAACAAGTACTGCTTCCACACAACTCCTAAAATGATAGCAATAAAATTAGCACTGGCTCCAAAACAAACAACCTTGCAAGTAAATGTGTATTTATCCCATATATGCATTAAACACACCGCCTGGCAAGTAGTTCTATCATGTTCCAGAACAGGTCCAAATCCATATAGATACTGGGTCTAAATAATTTCTTGTCCTCACCACCGTCTACTATCTTACTAGAAAATGAGGACTTTTCACCCAATTGAGAAAACCCTAGAGGTAAAATATACTTTGAATTGCAGATGTGTTATGTTAGCTCTGGGTGATCCTTGCCCTAATCCTCAGATGGCTTTACCTAGCTGTTTTGCTTTAGTAAACACAATTTTGATGGCTTAGTTCCCCACCAGAATCATGTGGTTTTTGCCTTTATAAGCTTTGTGATAGCAGCGTTCGGGATTGCCGGTTCTTTGGGACAGGCGATCAGCAGTGAAGATTCCTGATTAAGCCTCTCAAAAATGTGGCTTCTCATGATCGAGGTTCCCTTTAACACTACTAGGTGATGCTTTCCCTCACCCCCAAAGCCTTAGGAACTTCAAAGCTATTTTGTATACCCGGCAACCCGTTAGATTAAGCTTCATATCCCAAAGCCAAAAGAGAAGTGCTCATCTTCTCTGATTGGACTGCCAAGTTAACAGTAAAATTGAGGGGGGTGGGGGGAATCTGTAGCACTAAGAAGCAAACAAGTCTCTTTCACGTATAAACACCGCCCGCAGGTAGTAATTGGTATGCCAAAAACAAAAAGATATCAGAATGACGGGAGTCCTACAGCACACATGCCAGGAACTTTTTGTGCTATTTCACCTATAATTCCAAATAATCTTTTGTGGCAAGCTGTTGGTGCAAAGGTGGTGGAAAAGCAAATTAGGAGATTAACCTAAAAGCTACCACAATTCTTGAGCCAGAAATTTCCAGAACCTTCCCACTTCCCACAAGTCCGAAGGCATTGTACAAGAGCACCAGCTTGACCCAGGCCTGGATGCCCGGTCGCCTTCGGGTCGGTGTCTAGGTAGCCATTGCCCCCGCAGGCGCTCAGCGGCCCCAGGGTCCAAATCGCAGCCTAGGAGCTACCCAGGCCCTCCGGGGTCCGGTATCCTCAGGCTCACCTCGCTCCCCTCCAATATCCACGTCAAAGAAGACTCGGGGGTTATTAGGGTCGGAGGGCTTAGCTTGTGGGGACGGGTGCGACATCTCGACCGGTGGAGGAGCAGGAGCAGAAACAGGAACCGCGTGCACAACGTCGCAGCGCAAGCCGGAGGGCGACGGTCCCCACGCAACGCTGGCGCCCGCACTCAAGACTCACTTCCGGCGCGCGCCCTCGGAAGTCTCCGACAGACTTCCGGCGCGCGGCGTGGAGCCCGACTTCCGGAGCTCTGCCCCTTCCTCTGGATTTCCCGCTCCCAAGCCCCGCGCTTTCCAGCCTCCCGGCGCGCGACCGTCGCGGTGAGTCTGCGCGTTTCCACTTCTGCGTTCTCTGATTCTACGGCCTCAGGTCTTACCGTTTTACTCAGAGCGTGCCCTTGATCGCCCTCCCACCGTTGGAGTGTAGACTTCTGGGGTCTTCCGCATTCCAGCCTCTGCTCTGTCACCACCTGGCGGTGGCCTCCCAGAAAATTCGCTCTTGTGAAAAGTGAAACGCTGACCTGGGAAAGTCGATTCCAGGATTAAGTACATGTGTGGTTTAGCACAATGCATGGCATAAACTGGGGAAAATCTACTCAAAACACCTGAATTATTTTGCTAGAATTTGGTTAGACATTACAATATTGTGGTGATAAAATTTAAGATTAATTTAAACTCCTGCTGAGAGTCCAGAAGAAGACAATTTTTGTTGTTGTTTTCTTGTCAGTCCTGGGGCTTGAAATCAGGTCTGGACTCTGCCCCTTAGCTTTTTCGCTTAAGGCTAGCACTCAGCCGCTAGAGCCACACCTCAACTTCTGGCTTTTTGGTGATTAATTGGAGATGAGAATCTGTTGAGCTTTTCTGCCCAGCCTGGCTTTGAACTACAATCCTCAGATGTCAGTCTAAGTAGCTAGGATTACAGATGTTAGCCACTAGTGTCCAGCTAAGAGGACAGTTTTAACTCCTGGAAAGCACTATTACAGTCTACTTTTCCTAGATGGGTATTTCTAAATTTACATTTTAAAGCTAGCGTGGTGTATTCCTCTATAATCTCAATATTTTGGAGGCTGTAACAGGAGGATCAAGAGTTTGAGGACAGCCTGGGCTATGTAGGGTTGAGATCTGCCTCAAAAAGTGTTTTACATTTTACATACCCATCTATACATAGTGTAGATGTGTAATATGTAAAATATAGTACATTACATTTATGTATATTCACATATAGATAGATATATGCATGTACGTGTATGTCTGGAAAATGCATTCTCTCACCTCTCTTAGTCTGTTAAAGCAGAGTGATACAGTCTGTCCACATGCATTGACTTATAGTTGTGCTTTTGCTGAGCAGTTCGAGTAATCCAGATGCTTACTTTTTAAACAAGGCATAAGATATTCTTTTTTGGGGGGGAGGGGGAGGGTCCAGTCATGGGGCCTGAACTCTGGGCCTGGGCACTATCCCTCAGCTCTTCAACTCAAGGCTAGTGCTCTACCACTTGAGCCACAGCGCCACTTCCAGCTTTTTTCTTTTTGCTTGTGAGGAATCAAACCCAGGGCCTCAGGCATGCAAGGCGAGCGCTCTACCACTGAGCCACCTTCCCAGCCCCGGGGTAAGATATTCTTAATTGCTTACTTTTGTTTTCTTAACAGGAAATTGATACACTGTATTTGAAAGTAGCATGCATGGGGCATGCCTCAAAACCAACAACTACCACCAGCAAAAGTGGAATTTGGGAAGGAAAGTGATGTCCCCATCATAACCTTTACTGTGGAGTGAGATGAAAAGAAGGTTCCCGTCCTGCTTGCTGCCTGATTTTAGGATATATGTAAAATTTTGTATTAAAATATTCTTAAGAGGATACAGGTGGACCTGTTGCAACAATGAGAAGTACAAGTTGTCATGTCGAAAACAAGCTTTACAACGTTGGGGGGGGGGGGGGAATATAGGGTGGGGGAGGAGGGGGGAGGCTGGGAAGGGATGTGAAAGGTAAACAAAGGAGGAGGCTGCAATAATTGATAAGAAATGTACGCATTATCCTGCCCATGTAATTGTAACCCCTCTGTACAGTATGTTCACAAAATAAAATGAAAAAAAAATTCTTAAGAGGGGCTGGGAAGGTGGCTCAGTGGTAGAGCGCTTGCCTTGCATGCCTGAGGCCCTGGGTTCCATTCCTCAGCACCACATAAGCAAAAAGAAAAAAGCCGGAAGTGGCACTGTGGCTCAAGTAGTAGAGTCCTAGCCTTGAGCTGAAGAGCTGAGGGACAGTGCCCAGGCCCAGAGTTCAGGCCCCACGACCGGACCCAAAAAAATAAAATATTTTTAAGAAGAACTCAAAGACACCATGCCTGTCTGTATCTGATCAGATACAATAATACTAATTGAAATGAACTCCAGGAAATGAAGCAAGAGAATTTTTCTTTGTTTTTGTTTTCTTTCTGTCTTGTTTGTTCATTTATTTGACTCTGAATGGGCAGCCCAACAGAAAAGTTTATGAGACTCTTAACTCCAATTAACCACCAGAAAACTGGAAGTGGCACTGTGGTTCAAGTGGTAGAGCAATAGCCTTGAGCTGAAGAGCTGAAGGACAGAGCTCAGGCCTAGAGTTCAAGGCCCACAACTGCCACAAAAAAAAAAAAAAAGGAAAGAAAAGAAAGAAAAACTGAAATATGTGCCTGTAATTCCAGATGCCTAAAATCCCAGCCTGTATGCCAGAAGTTTTGGTAAAAGGATCAGGAATTAGTGGCTACACAGAAGACCTTGTCTCATCTCTATTGCCCCCAAAACAATACTTTTTTTTTTTTTGTATTTCCAGCACTTCTAACAGTTCTTGGCACATAGTAGGTGTTTAATAAATGTTTTTGAGGGGCTGGGAAGATGGCTCAGTGGTAGAGCACTTGCCTTGCATGCATGAGGCCCTGGGTTTGATTCCTCAGCACCACATAAGCAAAAAGAAAAAAGCCAGAAATGGCGCTGTGGCTCAAGTGGTAGAGCGCTAGCCTTGAGCTGAAGAGCTGAGGGACAGTGCCCAGGCCCAGAGTTCAGGCCCCATGACTGGACCCAAAAAAAAAAATTTTTTTGCCGGGCGCTGGTGGCTCACGCCTGTAATCCTAGCTACTCAGGAGGCTGAGATCTGAGGGTCGCGGTTCAAAGCCAGCCTGGGCAACCGTGAGACTCCTATCTCCAATAAACCACCAGAAAACCGGAAGTGGCGCTGTAGCTCAAATGGTAGAGCGCTCACCTTGAGCTGAAGAGCTGAGGGACAGCGCCCAGGCCCAGAGTTCAAGCCCCACGACCGACAAAAAAATAAAATTAAATGTTTTTGAGTGAATTATACAGAATACTAACAGCTTTATGAAATTTATAAGTGGGAGCTGAAAGTTGTGCCCAGTTATACTAGCTAATCAGAGGGCTGACACCTTGAGGATTGAGGTTCAAAGCCAGCCCATGCTGAACAGTCTGAAAGTCTACATTTCCAATTAACCAACAAAATACTGGACTCAAGGTGGCAGCTTAAGTAGTAGAACACTAGCAGTGAGTGAAGAAACCTGAATAAGAGTTTCAGGCCCTGAGTTTAAGTTTGTAAGAGAATTTAAATATTTAATTTCATTTTGTTGGTGGTGGTAGTGGTGGTGGTGGTCATGGGGCCTGAACTCTGGGCCGGGGCACTGTCCCTCAGCTCTTCAGCTCAAGGCTAGCGCTCTACCACCTGAGCCACAGTGCCACTTCCAGTTTTTTCTGCTTATGGGTGTTGAGGAATCAAACCCAAGGCCTCATGTATGCAAGGCAAGCACTCTACCACTGATCCACCTTCCCAGTCCCTGATTTCATTTTTATTTGTCCTTAGGTGTCATTTGAGAAGATTATCAGATCGCCATGCTGAATCCTTCAAATTATAACATATAATAATGTACCTTCTTACATCTTTCAATTCCATGGTGTTCATTGTAGTTCTCTGAAGGTCTACAACAGCTCACCACAAATCTCTCATGTCCAAGAGACCTGCATTGTTTCTCATCTGGGCTGCAAAGTGATAACTTTTACTTTGTCTCACATATAGTGCAATGAATTTTTTACATTAAAATTGTCTTTCTCATCTACTAGTTAGAGATCCAGAGGACAAGGGTTCAAGGCCAACCAGGGAAAAAAGTTAATAGGACTCCATCTCAACATCAAAGAAAGCAAGGTATGGTGGTATGCATCTGTCATTAGAGCCAGAGTGGGAAACAAAAATAGAAAGATGGTAAGCCAGGCTAACCCATGGAAAAGTCAAGACTATCTCAAATATAACCACAGCAAAAAAGGCTGTGGCTCAAGCAATAGAGCCCCGGACGAGGCAGCCCTGAGTTCAAACTTAAGTACTGCTCCTCTAAAAATATTAGCCTTTGGCTTATTATAACAACAATTGTCATTTTTGTACCAGAACTTCCTAACCATTATTATCACGATTTATAATCTCATTCTCAAGGAAGGAAATTAAGCACTGCTGCTCTGCCATTAGACTTCTAGGGTTCAAATTCAGTTCTAATAGATAATAACTTGTAAGTTTGGACAGGGGTGAATTAGTTTCTTGGTGCATTTTTTTCTCCCATTAGAATATATACTATCTTTTAAGGTTTTATGATTAAATGAAGATTTTTTTTGTATCTTACACATACTAAGAACTCAGTAAGTGGGAGCAACTGTTGTTAAACAGAAATGGTTAATTGCTTACATATCTTAAAATTACTAACATACTTTAAGATGGAAGTCAAAACTGTCTATATAGTGTAAACAGGCATAGTGGTACAGCTAGGTATGCTAGTGCATGCCTGTAATACTAGCATCAATAGACTGAGACCCAAGGACTGAGAGTTCAAACCAGTCTGAGCCACACAGTGATACTGTGTCAAAAAAAAAAAAAATGTGTCCATAAATTGACATTGAAATGAAACCCCTTTATATAACTATTTAAAGATAATTTTATTTAGTATACAAATGTTTATTTTTAGAGAGATGAGAGATGTCAATAGGTTATTAAATTATGTATACTATGTGACTCCCAGTTCTTAGGAATTTCATTATGCCCCATTTAATAAATGTGATTTTGTTTTTTTTTCCTTTTTTATTATTATCTTTAAGTAGTTGTACAAAGAAGTTGCCATTCTACAAAACAGTATGAGTACAAGGTGTCTGACAACATTGTCACCCTTCACTCCTAACCCATCCCTTCTCTCACTTTTTTTAAAATTGAGATTAGGCAATTGTATAAATTTCACATGTCTCACTGTATTGTAGAATAGTGATATTTAGTTAAAGTCACAAACATTTTAACCTTCACTGTTGGGTCTTCCTCCGTCCCACGAAAGACGGGCGGGGTCCGAGGAAAGGTAAGTGCGGCGCTCGCCCATTCCCTAGCCTCCCTCAGCCCAGGAGACAATCAGACACAGCGGGGAGCCAAATCCAGCAGGTAGAAAAACTCGTTTATTAACAGAGAGCAGCCCCTTTTAAAGACAACAAGGGTGGGTGGTATGGTAAGGGAGGAAGAGGAACCAATCACTGTCAAGGTCACACCCTATCATTCACCTGAGCCCTCACGGGCTGGTTAGGCACTGATCAGAAGATCAATTGGGGTCTGCCCACTCAACCCCTCCCAGAGCCATCTTGGCTGGCCATGTGCTCTCCAGTAAATTAGGCTCTGCCCACTCAACCCCCTCCCAGCGCCATCTTTGCTGCCCATGTGCTCCACACTTCACAAGACACATTGTCAGTCAGTATCATGGTCTATACAGTTTGTGAAGTCTATGAGCTTTGACAATACAAATTTTTTCCACATCAGGTGATGTTTACATTTCTTTCCTTTTGCTGACTTTAGGATGTTCCCTCTTTCCCTCTCGTTCCTCCTTCCCATTGCTATCTTTAGATTGCTTAGTTCTTTTTCTTCTATGTCCAGTACAGCTGATGGGTCCCTCTGTTGTATGTTGTTCCATTACCCACTTATTCTGTGCCCTCCTCCTATCTTCCCTCTGTTGCATGCATATATAAATCATATATATGTTCAAGAACATGGAGTCATTTAGTAATGATATGACAAAATGAGTGGTTGTCCTTTGTTTCTTGAGTCCTGTTTACTTTGTCATAGCCTCTTGCATTTTGACTTTATCATCCATATATCAGGGAGACCAGGTGCCATTTGTCTCTTTGTTCTTGGCTTACCTTGCTCAAAATAATTTGTTCTCATTCCATCCATTTCCTTACAAATGGCATTATTTTGTCCTTTCTAATGGCTGTGTAATAGTCCATTGTATATAGGTACCACAATTTTTGGATTCACTCATCAGTAGTGGGGCATCTGGGTTGTCTCCAAATCTTGGCTATTGTGAACAGTGCTGCAATGAACATGGAGGTAGTGCATGTGTCTTTCTAAACTGGTTCTTGTTGTTCAGGGTAGATGCCTAGGAGTGGTATGGCTGGGTCATAGGGGAGGTCTATATTTAGCTTTTTGAGGTATTTCCATACTGTTTAATGCAGTAGGGTTCCTTAAAGATAATTTTTAAAATAAATTCAATTTTTAAAACTTAATAAGGTGTTCTAGGGATACCTCTATAATCTTGGAAGAAAAAAATGGCATTCTTTCATTATGCAACTTTCTATGATGACTTATCCAAATATTATTCTTACTATGCCTAGATTTTTACGGTAAGGTCACTGTTTTGTATAAATTGTCATATTACTAGAACCAAACCAAGTAATAGAATGGTGCTTTTGAAACCCACTCAAAACAGATCTCTAGTGGAAAAAAAAAAATAAAGACAACCTGCCCTAATGGCAGTTGCTTATTTAGAACATTTTCGAAGCACTGCCATTTTGCTCAAGCTTAGCACAGAGCAGGACAGAAGAGCCAAAGTGACGCACTGTTTCTTTTTTTTTTTTTGGTGGGGGGGTCTGGTCGTGGTGCCTGAACTCTGGGCCTGGGTGCTGTCCCTCAGCTCTTCATCTCAAGGCTAGCACTCTACCACTTGAGCCACAGCGCCACTTCCGGCTTTTTTCTTTTTGCTTATGTGGTGCTGAGGAATTGAACCCAGGGCCTCATGCATGCAAGGCAAGCGCTCTACCACTGAGCCACCTTCCCAGCCCCTGATGCACTGTTTCTTAGGGCTAAGGTCATAGTTTCACATGGATGGGGGGGGGGTGGACTCTAAAGCCCTTAATATGGTTATCATCATCAGTGATAATATTGTTTCTGTTGGCTCCACATAAGCAAGATAGGGTAGTGTTAACAAATTCCCACTCCTATAGGCTTTTCACTCAATTCTCATTATCATTCCATCCCAAACAAGCAGCTATCCATGTACTCATGGCTTTAAGAAAAAGATGTGACAGCCAAGAAAGCAATGGAGTGAGGAATTTCTTCTTGGCTTTGGTGTTGCAGAAGACATGGCTCTACAAGAATAGAAAAGAGTTGGCCAAAATATCCTTCAAAAGACCATGGCTTTCTTTTCCTTTTCAAAGAAAATAAAATTAACCAAACAAGTACCCATTTCCTATGCTTGGAATGCTGATTGTAGATAGTAAGGCAGGACACAGGGATGAGGCAGACTGTCACTTCCCAGGGACAGGGAGTATTACCAGGTGTCCCAAACATCCCTGGGAAATCCATAAACCACATGATGAGTTTATGAGCTCCAGGAGCATAGGCTTGTATGTCCTGACTCCTGAACAGCCCCAAGAAGATGGAGGGAGTGGTGGGAGTAATAGATGGGAACTGGATAGGCTCTTGGCTTTCCAGGCCCCCTTGTGTGCATGGAAAAAGGAAGGCAGCCTCCAGAGTTAAAGCAAGCTTTCACACCAGTGAGATTGGATAAATGAGTTAGGGGGTTGAATTTCTCATTGGATGCCTATGGACAGGTGACATTGAGAACCAAAAGCCCCCAACACAAAGCTTGTTACTACTCCAGACCTTCTGAAACTGAGATCCAATATCTGGTAGAAAAACAAAGGAAATAATGGTTCTGTGTTTGGAAGACAGCCTTTTTCACACATCTCTAGATCTTTTCAGAAATGGTGGAAATTGGCTGGGTACTTTCAGTGTAGATTGATATTCATTGCCCCCCCCCCATGTAAAATGTAGAATATTACTTAATTGCACCTTATAAACTGTGAAACAGAGTTCACAGTGTAGATGGGACTTGAACTGGGCCTTTGAGAGACCACAGTGAGTAAAGGACATGTAATAGGTGGGCACCCTAGTAAAGTTGAAGGCAGGAGACTGTTGAGTGCATGTGGATGGACCGGAGTGATTACAGTAAAGGGATGAGATCAGTTGTACAAGGTCTTTCTAGCAAATAGTTTCTGCCTTGGGTTTAAGATGATATTGCTACCATATTTCAACTCTCTGTCCACCGGTCTGTCATTCTATCCCTTCCCTGAGTTTGTAGGCAAGCCACATTACTCACTAGGTTGTAGTCTCCTTATCTATAAATTGGGATAGTCACATGATCTCATGGAGCTGTAGGTGGGGGTTTTGAGAGAGAGAGCATGACAAGGCTCCCGGACAATGAGCTTTAGTTGCTGTCATTGCGATCACATTGCATAGGGGGTGCTGTAAGCTATGACCAGCAGTCCAGTGAATCCATGCTTGCATTGTTTGCAAGGCAGTACCTCTAGGTCCAGGATCTGGCTCAAGACTTTATACTTCTTGTTCCTAGATTGGGACCTGTAATTTTTCTCTGGGCTCCCTGAGGACCAGAGCCTTCCCATGAGCTCCCTTTTTGCTGGCTATCAACTTGCCTTTGGCCATCAGCTGGTGCAACAAGTCTGTATCAAGGCCTCCTTTTGGCTATTTCTGACTGCCTAAACTTCACCTGTGACCCATTATTTCCTTTCTGCCTTTAGGCTGCCTCTCATCTATTATAGTTTTCCAAAGGCTCATCTATCAACCTGGCCATTCTCTCCTTGGGACTGTTTCTGGTCTCTTTTCAAGGTGTGTGCCCCTTTCCAGTTCCCTGTCTTTCCCATATTAACTTCTCTCAATGTCTTCTGACTCCAGACAGTCAGGAGGGTGTTCATTTTTCATTTGGGTTATACCATTAAATGCATGTTAAGCTAACACTTACTGAACTGTGTTCCAAATAACTCTCCTAGGAAGCATTGCTGTCATTACACTTAGTAATCATTTTATCCTCAATCCAATGGAACAGCTATTATGATGCAGCTATTATCCCCATTTATATATGAGGTTATGATCCACAGAGAGGTCTAGTACTTTACCCAAGAGTTCACAGTAGCTTGGTGGCACAGCAAGACAAGAATTGGAAACCTAAAGTCGGGAATTACATATGCGTATTTTACAGAAGGAATGACTCTGGTTCCAAAAATGTGAAAAAAAATCTAAAATTCCAAATTACATTTCATTTGAATAGTGTCTTCAAATTTCTTTCTGGCAGCACTGAATATTTTGGCCTTATAAAAAAGAAAGTGTCAGGGCTGGGAAGGTGGCTCAGTGGTAGAGCGCTTGCCTTGCATGCCTGAGGCCCTGGGTTCAATTCCTCAGCACCACATAAGCAAAAAAGAAAAAAGCCAGAAGTGGTGCTGTGGCTCAAGTGGTAGAGCGCTAGCCTTGAGCTGAAGAGCTGAGGGACAGTGCCCACGCCCAGAGTTCAGGCCCCATGACTGGACCCCCAAAAAAAAAAAAAAAAAAAGCAAGTGTCAGATTCATATTCATGCTAACGATGAGCCTTCTGGAGTTGCAAAATTTACTAGTACTACCTGTCTCAGTCCTTTGGTTTGTGTTTGTTGTCACTTGTCAGTTCTTTTCCACTAATTAAAATATTTTTCAAGATCAAATACAATAAAGTTTCCCAAGTTTGCACAGAACCTGCTGCAAAGACTGGATAGTGAGGTTTTAAAACAAGTATAGTGCTAGCTTACAGGCAGAACCAACAAGTTGTGTTTGCCATCTGCCACTCTGAAGCACCAATTCAACACATGAATAATGGTTTCAAGATTTCTTCTGTGGCACCTACAAGCTAAGTAAACATTTGAAACTTATATAGGGGATGCCAAGGACCACTCACATGTAAGGCTTTTCTCTGGAGGAATTGTTAAGATATATAGTCATTGAACATGTGAGACCCCTGGTGGTGAGACCATTGTCTCACTACATACATAGATGGATGGAAGCACCATTTCTGATTCAGGAGCATTTTTGTGTGTGTGTGCTGTTCCTGGGGCTTGAACTCAGGGCCAGGGTCCTCTCCATGAGGATTTTTGGGCAAGACTTGTGCTCTACCACTTGAGCCACAGTTTCACTTCCAGCTTTTTTTGGTAGTTAATTGGAGATAAGAGTTTCACAGGCAGCCGGGCGCTGGTGGCTCTCGCCTGTAATCCTAGCTACTCAGGAGGCTGAGATCTGAGGATCATGGGTTCAAAGCCAGCCTGGGCAGGAAAGTTTGTGAGACTCTTTTTTTGTTTTGTTTTGTTTTTGGGTCCGGTTGTGGGGCCTGAACTCTGGGCCTGGGCGCTGTCCCTCAGCTCTTCAGCTCAAGGCTAGTGCTCTACCACTTGAGCCACAGCACCACTTCCGGCTTTTTTCTTTTTGCTTATGTGGTGCTGAGGAATCGAACTCAGGGCCTCAGGCATGCAAGGCAAGCACTCTACCACTGAACCACCATCCCAGCCCTTTGTGAGACTCTTATCTCCAATAAACCACTAGAAAACCGGAAGTGGTGCTGTGGCTCAAGCAGTAGAGCGCTCACCTTGAGCTGAAGAGCACAAGGACAGCGCCCAAGCCCCACGACCGACCAAAAAAAAAAAAAAGAGTTTCACAGGCTTTCCTGTTCTATCTAGCTTTGAATCTCAGTCCTCTGCCTCCTGAGTAGTTAGAATTCCAGCCTTGAATCACAGGCAGCATCTCAGGGGCATTTTTATTTGATGCAGAACAGCATTAGTTCAGAGTCCCTAAGTAGCTGACCTACTTTTTGGCTGCTCAATTAGACATGCATGAGGCACTCAGTGAATTCTGCTATGGTAGGCTTGTCTGTGCAGAATGACCAGCTCTCAGCCCATGTTTTAGGACACAGATGAGAGGCTGGAACTATTCTTAGAAAGGTCACCAGGTCATTTCTTTTGGCTGTTACATCCAATAAAGGATAATTGAAAGAACTGGAGGTATTTCACAAGTCATCAGGAGAGTTCCAAGACTAGAGAGCAATTCTATGAATGACACTTGTTCTTTGGAGGCCTTACAGTGTAGACATCAAGGACTTGGTTGTGCTTTGAGAATGACAGATGTGGGTCTACACGACAGCTTTATTTTTAGTGCTTGATCTGTTTTATGATTCCTGAAACTCAGGCTTCCTGAAAAATTGGGATAAGTTCTTACCTCCTAAGTCTGGTGTATAAGTTAGATGAGATTTTTCATGTAAAGAACTTAGTACAATATTTGAATATGGCTAGACTTCAGTGAATGGCTAGGATGGATATCATCAAAGTTTGTTTAATAAAGAAGCAGCCCCAAGGAAAGATAGCAGAAGATTTTGACCTTACATAGCTAAAGAGAGAACTTTTCAACTACCAGAGCTGCTTCCTGAGGTATGACTGCTCAGATCTGAAACCTTCCAAGCTTCAGTTTGGTGACTCACACAAGTCAGATTAAGTAGCTGGATACGAGTGAGAATTTGGATCAGTTGGTTCCTATAGGGCTTTCTAGTTCTGTGAGTCCCCAGTTTTATACTGTAAATTTTTTAATTGGTGTGTATTTAATTATACATAGGAGTTTCATCATGACATGTACATACAGGCACATAATGTACTTTGGTCATATTTACCTCCTGTATTATTTCTGTAAGAGTTGTTATAGTTGAGAGTTTTAAATACAATCTATAGCCAAACTCAGATGCTCATATCTTATCAGTTTGAGTCACATGCAAAGAGTGTGAACATCAGTAGTTTATTATCCAGTCTGAGTTATCCTTAATCTCTTCAAAGATATTAATTACTAATGCATTAAAGAAAATGAAGTGTTTGTTCTTCATTTACTAGATGATTATAAACTCAAGTGTTTCATCAAAATGAAGTTCTATTGTTTGCATGTTAAAAAAGAAAGAAAGGGGGCTGGGAAGCTATCTCAGTGGTAGAGTGCTTGCCTTGCATGCATGAGGCCTTGGGTTCGATTCCTCAGCATCACATAAGCAGAAGAGGCTGGAAGTGGCACTGTGGCTCAAGTGGTAGAACACTAGCCTTGAGCTGAAGAACTGAGGGACAGCACCCAGGCCTAGAGTTCAAGCTCCATGACTGACAAAAAGAAAGAAAGAAAAAAAGAGAGAGAGAGAAAGAGAAAGAAAGGAAGGAAGAAAGAAAGAAAGGTATTCAGAAAATGAAAGTTCAATTTCCAATCCTTTGGAAAAGGCAATTAAAAACTAAACCTAAGGTAAATGACAGGAAAATAAAGTTGTACTTCTATATGCATTTGAATTTATGCTTTTACACTTTGAGTTGTAAATAAAGTTAACTTCATAATTATTTGAGTTTATACTTTTTTTTTTGTTTTTTGTTTTTGGGTCCGGTCGTGGGGCCTGAACTCTGGGCCTGGGCGCTCTCCCTCAGCTCTTCAGCTCAAGGCTAGCGCTCTACCACTTGAGCCACAGCACCACTTCTGGCTTTTTTCTTATGTGGTGCTCAGGAATCGAACCCAGGGCTTCAGGAATGCAAGGCAAGCGCTCTACCACTGAGCCACCTTCCCAGCCCTTGAGTTTATACTTTTAAAACTAAAGTCCTTACTAGGAGTCCAGGCAAATTGGAAGTATACTCAAACCTTTTGTCAAAGGCAGTAAATTAGGAAGAACACTAGAATTTGGGTGGAAAGTTCCAAGATCTTGTTTATATCAAATACTGATGACAAAAATATTCCAAAGAGGTTAATATGTAACTTTTGTTTTGGAGGTATTGGTTTTAAACTCAAGTCTCATTCTTGCTAGGCAGGTATTCTACCATTTGAACTATTCTTCCAAACTTCCTTTCCACTGGTTATTTTGTATGAGATGGAGGGTTTCTAAGCTTGAACTCAGAGCCTCATTCTCTTACATGGCTTTTGCTCTCAAGGCTGGAACTCTACCACTTGAGACATACCTCCCCTTCTTTTTGCTAGCTAAATTGAAGATAACAATCTCGGATTTGTCTGCTGGGACTGGCTTTAAACTACAGTCCTAAAATCACAGCCTCTGAGCAGCTAGGATTAGAGACACACACTGCTGTGTCTAGCTTTCCTAGTGGAAACACTCAGATTTTTCTACAAGGCTGACCTGGAAACCATAATCTAGCCAATTGCAGCCTCCCACATAGCTTAGGATGATAGGTATAAGGTATTGAACCCAACTTTGGGATTGAGAAGGGGTTTCTTGAACTTTTTTGCTCAGGTTGGTCTCGGATCTTGATCCTTCCAATCTGAACTTCTTCCCAAGTAGCTGGTAGTACAGGCATGAGCCACTAGTGCCCATTTAACAAGTAATGCTTCTAAGGAGGCAAAGCCATTCTGCTCTCAGAGGAGGCACTGGTGTTGAACCAAGAGTGCTAGATACCAGTGTGCTCCCACAGGCAGGAGAACTTCCTCCTAAGGACCCAGGCTCTGCACACACAAAAAAAGTATTACCACCAGTGTAACAGAATAATTGCAAGTCACAAGAGAACAGCTTTCAGACTACATTTAGGAGTATCTGTAAATATTTGCTTGTTTTTGAAGGCTAGAACATGGAACCAATGAGGTGCCACCAGGGGACAGCGGAGTCTCTGCCACCAGCAAAACCTTACCACAGTCATAAATGGCAAAATAACACCTTCTTCCATAGTATAAAAATAACAAGGCTTTCTTTAGTCATTTTGCACAGAGGAAGGAAGAGGTTAGAAAGTTGGTATTACTCTTTTAGAATTCCCATGAATGTTCTTAATTATGTGCAGAAACTGAAGCAAGAGAGAGAGAGTGGGGGTGGGTATACTGGTGGTTCACACCAGTATTCCTAGCTACTCAGAGGCTGAGATCTGAGGGTCACAGTTTGCAGCCAGCCTGAGGAAAAAAGTTATTAGACTCCTATCTCCAATTAGCCACCAAAAAGCCACAAGTGGAACTGTGGCCCAAGCAGTAGAGCTCTATCCTTGAGCACAAAAGCTCAAGGATGCACTCGAGCCTTGGGTTCAAACCCCAGGATCATCACACAAAAGGAGACAGAGACAGAAAAACAGAGACAGAAAAAGACAGAGACAGAGACAGACAGAGAAGACACACACACACACACCAACACTACCACTACCACCACCAACAACAACAAATGATCCTGGTGCTCTGACAGTTGAGGACTTTAAACACAGGGCCCTGGGTTTCTTTTGCACAAGGCTAGTGCTCTACCACTTGCGCCACAGTGCTACTTCCACCTTTTTCTGAGTAGTTTATTGGGGATAAGAATGTCACAGACTTTCCTGCCTGAGCTGGCTTTGTACGATGGTTCTCAGATTTTAGCTTCCTAAGTAGCTAGGATTACAGATGTGAGAGCAACCCAAGCCTGGCTGTGACTGTAACTTAAAAAATAAAATAAAATAAATACAAAATATAATACATTCATGATGCAGAGCAAATGTACCATAAATACTAGCACTTATTTAAATTTTAACTTAGTGGACATAATTATTTTCCATTGAAATAAAGATAGCCAGAGAATTTTTTAAATTAATTGTTCTAAAATTTAAACATTGGGCTGGGAAGGTGGCTCAGTGGAAGAGTGCTTGCCTCTTATGCATGAGGCCCTGGGTTTGATTCCTCAGCATCACATAAGCAGAACAAGCCAGAAGTTGCGCTAGGGCTCAAGTGGTAGAGTGCTAACCTTGAACTGAAGAGCTGAGGGACAGCACCCGGGCCCACAGTTCAAGCCCCATGACCGACAAAAAAAAAAAAAAATTTAAATATTGCCAGGTGCTGGTGACTCATGCCTATAATTCTAGCTACTTAGAAGGCTGAGATCAGAGGATTGCACTTTGAAGCCGGCAGAAAAAAGTCCAAGAGATTCTATCTCCAATTAATTAACAAAATGCCAAGCTGAAGATGTGGACTTTTATGTTATGTTGAAGATTTAGGATTTTCTCCCTAGAACATCAATAAACCAAGGTTAACATTAAAAGATTTGAATTTTTCTGTGCATGTGTATGCAGGCCAGTATTGGGGCCTAAACTTAATGCCTTGTGCTCTCAGCTTTTTCTGTTCAAGGATAGTGCTCTATCACTTAAGCCATACTTCCATTTCTGGCTTTTTGTTGGTTAGTTGGAGATAAGAGTCTCGTGGAGGGCTAGGAAGGTGGCTCAGTGGTAGAGCGCTTGCCTTGCATACTCGAGGCCCTGGGTTCGATTCCTCAGCACCACATAAGCAAAAAGAAAAAAGCCAGAAGTGGTGCTGTGGCTCAAGTGGTAGAGCGCTAGCCTTGAGCTGAAGAACTGAGGGACAGCGCCCAGGCCCAGAGTTCAGGCCCTACTACCAGACCCAAAAAAAAAAAAAGAGTCTCGTGGACTTTTCTGCCCAAGGTGGCTTTGAACCATGATCCTAAAATCTTAGCCTCCTAAGTAACTAAGATTACAGGCCCCTGGTGCCCTATAATTATTATTATTATTTTCCCAGTGGAAGAGACCAAACTCAGAGCCTTGCACATACTAGACAAGTACTCTACCACTGATAAAAAGCTAGTTTATACATCTTGGTGGGCCAAATGAAAAAGCTTCATAATTTATATTCATGTTAATTTCATTTTTTAAAACCATTTATAGAATTTTTACTATTTATTATGCGAGGTACCAGGGCTTGAACTCAGGGCCTTGCACTCTTATTTGTTTTTACTTATGGCTGGTGCTCTACCAGCCACATCTTCAGTTTGGCATTTTGTCGATTAATTGGAGATAGAATCTCTTGGACTTTTTTCTGCTGGCTTCAAAGTCATCTCAGCCTTCTAAGTAGCTAGAATTATAGGCATGAGTCACCAGCACCTGGCAATATTTAAATCGTTGAACAATTAATTTAAAAAGCTCTCTGGCTATCTTTATTTCAATGGAAAATAATTATGTCCACTAAGTTAAATTTTTAAATAAGTACTAGTATATATTTTATTTATTTATTTATTTATTTATTTTTGTCCGTCATGGGCCTCGTACTCTGGGCCTGAGTGCTGTCCCTCAGCTCTCTAGCTCAAGGCTAGTGCTCTACCACTTGAGCTACAGTGCCACTTCTGGTTTTCTGGTGGTTTATTGGAGATAAGAGTTTCACAGAGTTTCCTGCCCGGGCTGGCTTTAAACCATGATCCTCAGATCTCAGCCTGAGTAGCTATGATTACAGGCATGAGCCACCGGTGCCCGGCAAGTGCTAGTATTTATGGTACATTTGCTCTGCATCATGATTGTACCTATATTTTGTATTTCTTTTAAGTTACATTCACAGCCAGGTATGGTTGCTCACATCTGTAATCCTAGCTACTCAGGAAGCTAAAATCTGAGAATCATAGTTCAAAGCCAGCTCAGGCAAGAAAGTCCGTGACATTTTTTTTTGTGTGTGTGAAAATACCATACAGAGGGGTTACAATTACATTGGCAAGGTAATGACTGCATTTCTTATCAAGCATTGTTGCCCCCTCCTTTGGTGTAAGTAGCACTGTGGCTCAAATGGTAGAGTGCTAGCCTTGAGCAAAAGAAGCTCAGGGATAGCACCCCCACCAAGGCCAAACATTCAAGTCCCAGGACTTGGGGGGAAAAATTTTTATTCACAAAGTTCAATCAAATGTTCAAAAACAAAAAGTTTCTGGCCAAATTCCAGGTGTAGAAAAAAAAATCAATACTACCATTTTTCTTCAGTGTTTCTTAAGCATTACTGTGATTATACAAGCAAATATGTATGTATGCAAAATATAAGACTGGGGATATAGCTCAGAGATAGAATGCTTGCCTAACATATGCAAGGCTGAGTTCATCATCTAGCATTGGCTGATGACAAAAAAAAAAAAGGCTGTGTGTGTATATGTCTGAGTGTGTTCAATCCCATGTCAAACAGCATAAAATGGGATGGAACACACACACACACACACATAGTTATGCTGTTTGACATGCTTACACTTTGATTCCTCTGATTAATAATGCCTGGCTAAAATCCCATCCCATACCAGAGTATTTCCTCACTGTTTCTTAACATTGGTATTTGAATATGGAGTCCCTGTAAATGGTGATTGAGATTATTTTTACTCTTTTCCTACTGTAAAGTGTTTCAATACATATTTACATACACATATGTAGTCATTCATTTACATCTATTTGATAAATTCTAGCAAAAGGAATTGCTAGCCAAAAAAGTATGTGTGTGAAAAGTCACCATGCAGTTATAGGGGCCCTAGGGGGAAAGATAATTGTCCCCTCTAATCAAAATGAAGAAGCTATCAAGTACTGGAGGGTGTTGAATTGGAGCTGTGATGGAAACACCAGGTTGTCAAGGCTGTGATAGATGAAGGAATGATCACATGACAGCACCCATCCACTGTGCCCTTATAGCTCATGCCTGTAATCCTAGCTATTCAAGAAGCTGAGATCTGAGAATCACAGTTTAAAGCCAGCCTGGACAGGAAAGTCTGTGAGACTCTTACCTCCAATTAACTACTCAAAAACTGGAAGCCAAGCTGTGGCTCAAAGTGGTAGAGCACTGGCCTTGAGCAAAAGAGCTCAGGGACAGTGCTCAGGTCTAAAATTCAAGCCCCATGACCAACAAAGGAGGAGGAGGAGGAGAAAGGGGAGGGGGAGGAGTATGCATCCAGTATGCATGTTGTTCTGTCCAGAGAGATGCAAAAAGCAGCTCCAGCTTTCACAGAAAGAAAAGACTGCATGGAAATGGAAGAGCCTTTAAAACCTGCCAGAGGTAGTGCCCACATGACAGAAGATAAAAGCTCCCCAAGATGTACACACAGCACCTTGAAGAGGAGAGCTAATGTTCTGCCAGAAGATACTCCACTGGAGCCAGGATTCGGTGATGGTTTGGAAGACATTAGAAAAAGCATTACCTCCTTTTACTGTCCTCAGATTCCTCTTCCACAAGGACACAGAAGGAAGATTAGAGAGGGTCTGCTCTCAAATTGAACTCCATTTGTAATAAATACATAGAGTTTTGTCAGAAGTGTGTGTGTGTGACTACATGCAGGGATGGCAGTGGGCCTTGAAAAGAGTGTAGATAGGAGCAATCCAGAAGCATTATCCACAAAGCACACTTGAGCAAAGGCCACACTAAGCCAGGTTTTCTAAAGCTTAGTCTCCCTAGTGAATGACACTCCAACTTTCTATTTCTGACAAAAGTAGAGGTTACTAGGAATGGCAGGTAAGGATCCTAATACAAGTCTTGCCACTGTTTCTATGTGACTAACTTGGATGAATCATTTTATCTAATTTTGTCTTGCTTTTTTGCTGTGGATGGGGGAGGAGTGTGGGTGTGTGTGTGCTGGGGCTTGATCAGGGTTTTATGCTTGTAGTTGGCTTTTTTGCTCAAGGCTGATGCTCAAAGCTTGAGCCATACCTCCACTTCCTGGAATATGTTTTTAATAAAATAAAAGCTATTTTTTTCAACTTTGTGTACATTTTTTAGTTTTGATCAATATTGTCAAGTCATTTTATGAAATAGCTGTACTAATTTATACAAAATGTATGAGAATATCTCTGCCAATGTCTCACCAATGAATGTATTTTTAAGCCTTTTGATTTTGCAAATCAGAGTGGAGATAATCCATTCATTTTTTCACTTAAGGCTGGCTCTTTTCCACTTGAGCCACAGCTCTACTTGCAGGTTTTTGCTTATTAATTGGACATAGGAGACTCAAGGGGCTTTCCTGCCTAGGCTGACTTCAAACCATGATCCTCATTTCTCATTCTCCTGAGTAGCTAGGATTATAGGTGTGAGCCACCAGCACCTGGCCATCATTTTTCATTTAAATGGATTTTCTCACCAATCCCTATAACCTTATTATTATATCATTTTACATATGTGCAAATTATGGCTTCCAGAAGTTAAGTTACTTGCTCAAAGTCATTCACATAAAAAGGAGGAAGAAGAAGAAGGGGGGGGGGGTCCGGTCGTGGGGCCTGAACTCTGGGCCTAGGCGCTGTCTGTCCCTCAGCTCCTCAGCTCAAGGCTAGTGCTCTACCACTTGAGCCATAGCACCACTTTTGACTTTTTTTTTTCTGCTTATGTGGTGCTGAGGAATCGAACCCAGGGCCTCATGCATGCAATGCAAGCGCTCTACCACTGAGCCACCTTCCCAGCCCCAGAGGAAGAAGAAGAGGAGAAGGATTATATATACTCTGCCAACATCTTGAACAAAATCTGTAATCAATCAATATCTGCATTAAGAAACACAACCAAAAAGACAAAATTTAAATTGTGTTCTCATAATTATGTTTTATGAATCAGAACTTATTTCAAAGAGTGCAGTAAGGCATTGTAGTACCTCACTGTCATCATTTTCAATATGATTATTGTTAAACAACATATGTATGTCCTTGTTTAAAGAAAAAGCATAGATGCCAAGTGACCCACCTTTAAAGTTCTCATAATACCACCAAAGTGGAAAATGTCATCCCATCTCCCAAAGCTTGAGCTCATCATCTCTACCCAGTGCTCAGTTTCATAGTAAGTTGAGCACACATAGTGTATTCATTAATGCTAGAATGATAAAAATACAATAATATGGGCAAAATCTATCTTTTTCTTTTATGCATAGTTCAGTGATGTACAAAGATTAAGGTCTGATGTTTTTCAATGTAGATTAAATCAGATTGCAAAAGAACCAGGAGCCATGTGACTACTCCCACCATCCTTTGACATTATTGGAGAGAATGTATGTGAGGCGGAATAGCTAACTATACAAGAGTCATGTGCTCAAGACTAGAGCTACAATTTGGAGGCATTATACATGTACTCATTGGGTGTGGATTTTCAGCATGTTACAGGTTTGACTTGTTTACAGCTCTCAGTGGTGTGCTTGAGATTTCACAAAGAAAATTTACCCTTACCTTAACAAGTCTACCTAATAATCTCACAAGTGTCATTTCATAACAATACAGAAAACAGGGAACATTTTTTAAAAATCTAAACGATTCCTCAAAATTATATTGATGTAGTTGCACAACAGTGTTTCAATTCAACAAAACAGTTTACCATGCATCCTGATAAATGTCATCCCTTCTAATGCTCCCCACTGACCCATATTTTAAAGGTTGTTGGGACAAATGGGAGTAAATGCACACCTGGACTTAGACTATAAATATAGTGTTTATATGTTTGAAAAGTTGGATTAAAATATTTTTATGTGTGTGTGTGTGTGTGTGTGTGTGTGTGTGTGTGTGTGTGTGCTGATACTGCTTGAACTCAGAGCCTTGAACTCTTTTTTTTTTTTCCAGGGCTGAGGACTGAACCCAGGGCCTTGCACTCTTATTTAGCTTTTTTGTTTAAGGATAGTGCTCTACCAATTCAGCAACGCTTTCATTTTTAGCTTTTTGCTCATCACAGATGAGTGCCCATTTCATATATATATATATATATATATATATATATATATATATATATATATACATACACACATATATATGTATGTACACATACATCTCTCTCTATGTATATATGAATATATTATCCAATAGTAATCACACATTATACAGTAGGTATGTTTCTGGAGATAGATCACCCAGAATTGCTGAAGTTGGATATGGAATATAAGAGAAAGAATCCATAATGATTCTAAGATTTTCAGCTGAAAAACTAGAGATACAGAGTTGCTATCAACTACAATGAGGAAAACTAAAAAAGATGCAGATTAGAAAGAGGCCAGGGGTTAAATTATGAAGATGGTAAGTTTGAAGCCAAACTGGGTTCCACAGGGAGACTCCGTGTCAAGGAAAAGAGATACTGTTACATATTGAAATGGATGTATATCCAACAAACTCCTAGGCTATATAATATTGGATATACTGGGAAAGATCTAGAATGAAGCTACAAATTCAGAGTGAGCATATCTAAATAATAGTTGTGAGGTTCACTGGGGAAAAAATGGCCCCTTCCCCATTCTCCCTTGGTGAACACAGCTCCTTCCCCAGAAGCCTCGGCCCATCACCTGGATAACCCAGGTGATTGGCACACCTGAGGGCAGTGGGAGGTCCCCTAAGCTTGGAAGTCACTTCCCCTTCCTCTGAGGTCACATCCTGTACCACTCCAGTCATGCATCCTTCCAACTGTAGGAGGTTCCCAAGCTTGGAGGTCAGGTCTGCATCTGCCATGGCTAGCCTCCTCCCCCACCCTCTCCCTACATTAACTCCATTCTCCCCATGCATCTGTCTCTACACATCTACTACATCTCCTGTGGTCTGGTAGTTCTCATACCTCTAATAAACCCGGTAGCAGTCTCTTTTCAGCCTAATTTTACAGTAGTGAAAGCCCAAGAATTAGATGAGCCAGCAATGAAGTGAGTACGAATAGAAGAGAACCAAGAATTAAATTTAGAGCATTCCAACATTTGGAGGTAGGAATAACTAAGAGGAGCCAGCAAAGGAGACTAAGGAAAATGAAGTGTGATGTCCTGTAAGCCACATGAAGAAATTCACCAAGCAGGACATGATCCAATGTGCCAATGCTGTTGATAATCCAGGAAGATGCAAACTAAAATTTAGCAATGCATGGCATTAGCCAGTTTGACAATGCATACAGCCTCTAGCAGTAGTGGTGGTGAAAACAAATAGGATGGATCAGGAGAAATGAGAACTGAGATATAGACGCAGCTATGCTATGAATTTACAGAAAATATTGGACAGAGGGTCACCCTAAATGAAACCCAGAATATGGGCCAAATATAGTGGTACATGTTCTTAATCCTAGCATGAAGGTAAAGGCAGGATTATATTGAGTTCAATACCCAGCATGGGCTACCTAGAGAGACTTTGTCTGATAAACAATAGCAAATACAAACATGTGGAACTTCTACAGGAAAAAAAAAATTTGAGTGTGTGTATGTGTGTGTGTGTGTGTATGTGTGTGTGTGTGTGTGTGTGTGTGTGTGTAGCAGTACTGGGGCTTTAATGTGGAGCCTGGGCTTGAGCTTTCTTGCTCAAGGCTACCACTCTACATCTTGAGCCACAGCTCCACTTCTGGTTCTTCCTGGTTAGGTAAAAATAGGAATCTCAGACTTTCCTATCTGGTCTGGCTTCCAACTCTGACCCTCAGATCTCAGCCTCCTGAGTAGCTAGGATTACAAGTGTGAGCCACCAGCACCTGTTATATCGTGGAGTTTTAAGTACATAAAATGCATAAAAAAGAGGAAAGAAAAACTGTTACACACACACACACAAATATTTCACACAGGATATAATTGTAATCCAAAGGACTCAGGAAGCAGAAGTAGGAGAGTCACCAGCTGGAGGCCAGCCTGGGTTACATAGTGAGATGCTGACAGAGGGGAGTAGGGAAGGAAGGAGAAAGGTAGAAGGAAAAAGTAGAAGAGGGCAAGTGAGGGGAGGGAAATGGAGGGGAAGAGTTAAACAGTATTAGACCTTGATTTAAGTATATCTACTACAAAAAGTAGTAGTAGTTGTTTTTAAAGCATTTAGGAAATTTAAGCTCTAATTATGTATTTATTTTTGTTGGATATGATGTTGGTCTTGTGATTGGCATTACTTAAATTCATTATCATTGCAGATCTATGCTGCAGTATTTATAGGTAAAATATAGAATTTCAAGATTTGCTTTAACACACTCCAGAAATTTTAAAGATTAGAAGAGAATGAAATAACATTTACAAAATGTTTGTAATGGTTGAAACTGGATAATTATATGAGATTCATTCATACAGTTTCTGTAGGATGTGGAGTACAGCCCAGTAGTTGTATGCTTGTTTAGCACACAAAATTGCCCTGACTTCAGTTTACAGCATAACAAAATAAAAATAAAATAAAAACTATCTCTACGAGTTTGAATTTTTTAAATAAAAAATTAAAAACAGACTAAATAAAAAGAGAAAGTAGTATGGACTTATACATGTGCAGACAGGTTCACAGTACCAGGAAGCCAGGCAAAACAGCTAAAAGAGGACAAGGAGAGGAGAAAGAATCTGGCTGAATCTCATCTTAGGCCTTCAGTTTCCCACAAATGATGTGAGTACAAGCATGTAGAAATGTGGGGGAGGGTTGTAGGGCTGAGAAAAAGGAAGCAGAGCTTGTCTAAACAATGGGAGAGTAATATATCCAGGAGCCCCAAAGACTGTCAGACAGTGGCTCAAAGCCTATAAAAATGTTAGCCCTGAATCTGACACATGACTAATCATATAGGGTATTTTTCTAGCCAGATTTTCAGAGGGAGGGTGGGTAAGGAAGAACTGGAATTGTAACTAGGGGCTTTGCCAAGTGTTATCAAGTGAGAACTCAAGAAGGGTATTGGTAGTTGATTATTTAGAAAAGATTATGTTGTCTTAACAACAACCTAACAGTAATTCTGGTACTTAAGGCAGATGGTTATTTCTATTTCAAGCAGCAATCTAAAGCGACCCATGCAGACCATTGAATCAGCTTCAAACCATCATGTGGAAACAAAAGGTCCTCCCCTCTCTTCTCTTCCACATCAGGGAAGGTGAGTAGAGGCGCTGCCTTCCCCAGCTTGAGAAGGGTGCGCTGCCCTGTGATAAGGCCTAACTGTTGTATGGTGAGAACAGAGAAGCTGCACTTTGAGAGATTGAATTGGGAGTCTTTATTAAAAGGCTGGTGCCTACAGAGGGACTACTGTCCCAAAGACCTGCAGCTCCCCAAATACACGTAACACTATCAGAAAACTGAGCTATGAGAGCAGGAGAGGAAAGAAAAAGCAGAAAAACAATACCAGCAAACTAGATCAGCTCCAATGGAGAGCTGAAGTGGGATGCCATGGTCACTGGAAGAGAGCAAGGGGACAGGACACAGAACACGAGGCATGGCGTAATGGCATCTGAGCTGGTCTGGACCTAAATAGGGTCAGGTCAGGGGACAGGGTCACAGAAATCTTGAGAGTTCATGACCCAAGACTTGTAGGTACAGTAACCTATTGTCTCTGCCTCCAGGAATTAGACATGCTCAGAACCTGGGAGGTGGGACTTCCCTGCCTCCACCAAGAAGACAAGATGGTGCCAGTCAAACCCAATACCCTATCATCCACCACATGGTCAAGATTGCATTGGGTAGATTCAGCATCTCTACTTAATAACCAGTAGGTGCCACATGCATTGACTTATGTTGCACTAGCAAAGTGTAGTGGCATAGCTTCACTTAGAAGAGAGGAAGCCCAGGATATACAGGATATACAGTACTTTGCTGGCTATGTGCTTACCCCACAAATGTCTTTCATTTTGGAGAAAGAGAAGGATGGATTTTAGTAGACATTAGAACTCTTTGCAGGAGCATGATTGTAATTGATCAGGGACTTGATACTAAGCAATAAGGAATAGAAGCATCTGAGATAAAAGAGGCACAATCAAAATCAGGTAGAGTCAAGAGACTAATTTTTGTGAAATGAAAGAATGACTGGGGCTAGTGTACTAGAAAGACACTGACATTGAGAACACAGACACTGTTACTTATTTAATTTCATTTTTTTATTTTTTGTGTATTGTACTGAAATAAGGATACTGGATCTAAGTAACGCCATCTTAGCACCTTGATATAAGTTAATAGAAGATGGGGACTTGCTGAGAACTCTAGAGGTTATAGAGGAGATTCTTGGATTGCAAATACGTCATGAGTTGTTGGACTCCAGGGAGCTCATGATTCCTCCCGATAATTGGGGTCCTGATTGTTCCTTATTGTTTCTCTGGATAGTCAACTCTGCCTATGTATAACTTTTTCTTAGGAATAAGTATCCTCATCTAGCTTGTTTTATGCATAACACTTCTGTTAATGTTAGCCTGATCTCCATCTCAAGAGACATCCCACCATCTTAGGCCTTGTCGTAAAGCATGGACTTCCCCCAAAATTAGCTGACACAGGGCCTTCTGAAGAAGGCAGCTGAAACTATAATGGCAGCTTCCCCCTAGAAGCAGTATCCCTTCTGTGCAGCTACAACCATACGTTGTAACAACAGTTCCCCCTGAAGTAATTTCTTGCTCATGCAGCTGCAACCATAAATCTTAACCCTGCCCCAGTGGAGCCTCTACTCTCATATCCTTCATGGCTCACAGAAACTCCATCCTATATAAACGTTTCCCGTAGTCCCCCCTAGCTGCTACTTTAGCCTGCAAGGTAGCCTGTTAGGTTACTGACATTAAATCCCTTTCCCTTTGTATGTGACCATGTGTTTGAGTGATTTGGGGGAAACCTTTCATTCGTGCCATGATTTGGATAGGGGACCTCCTATAAACCTTCCTCTTCCCTTCCTGGGGAATCTGAGCTGCTTTGGGAATCCTGGCCCCTCTGGTTCCCATGGAAATCCCTGGGGGGGGAAGGGGGGTAAAGGGGAAGGTAGTTGTGGAGGTGGGAGGGGAAGGGATGGTAGGGGAAAAACAAAGGCAAAGGCAACAATGCTCGATAAGAAATGTACTCATTACCTTGCTCATGTAACTGTAACACCTCTATACAGTATTTTTACAATAAAAAGTACAAAAAAAACAAGATTATGCAATAAAAAAGAAATGTACTCATTACCTTACTCATGTAACTGTAACCCCTCTGTACACTATTTTTACAATAAAAATATTAAAAGATATTATATTAATAATAATATGTAAAATGCATCATTAAATTATTGTAACTTCTGCTTCTATGGGAAAAAGAAAGAAAGAAAGAAAATCATTCGAGGTATTTGACAGGTTGCTGGAGGTCATCCTCAGACTTTAGGATTGTCTGATATACCTGTGTGGGATCTTGGAGAAGTTTTGCTAGTTCCCGACATATATATATGGACCTCATCAGTGGATAACTGATCTTATCTTCAACTCCCTCATCCCACCTTTTGTCCCATGGATCTGTGATGGTAATGAGTTTACTAGAGGAGCCTTTGAAAGGAGGAGGTTTTATTGGAGCATCCCATTGGGATCTCCACCAAAACTGCTATGGTATTTACAAGACAATAGGGGCAGCCCTCATAATAAGAGTTGTGGGGAGGGCACCCTCCTTACACCACAAGAGTCTGATCATAGAAAAAGCTAATAAGTGGGGGGAGGAGAGGGAGGAGAAGGATTGGGACTGGGGGGGGGGGAGGGGGAGGCTGGGAAGGGAGGTGAAGGGTAAACAAAGGAGGAGGCTGCAATTCTTGGTAAGAAATGTACGCATTATCCTGCCCATGTAATTGTAACCCCTCTGTACAGTATGTTCACAAATAAAATAAAATAAATTTTAAAAAAAATTACAAATGTTAAAAAAAGAAAAGAAAAAGCTAATAAAGAAGGCATCCAATACATTAAGGTTAATATATACATGAGTTGAAACCAAATGAGGGTGAAACAGAAATATGAGGGGCACTGGGTGGGGAGGGGAGGGAGACAGTCAGCCTGGCCTATGGTCTTTCTCTGGCCTATGGTCTTTCTCTGGCCAGCCTGTTCCCGATCTCCAATTGTCTCCCTAATTTTAAATCTACAAATATATTGACTCTAGCTTGGTGGTAGGAGGAGCCCCAGAAGGCAGAGGGTCAGCTGGGGTCTTAGAAATGCTTAAGCCTGTAGGGCCAAGGAGCTCACTCTTATATGAGCCATCCTGTTGGGGGGCAAATTTTACCCTGGAGATGTGATGCCAGGCTGAGTCCCCCTGAAGTTTTACCTCTGTGGGTGTGGTGAGGAGCACTATATGAGGTCCAGTCCACCGTGGTGTTAAGGGCTTAGGGTGGAGGGTCTTGAGGAGCACCTCCTCCCCCACCTGGAGTTCCTTAGGGTGGCTTGTGGGGTCCCTCTCCTCGTCTGGATGAGGGAGGTACCGGTCAGCATGCTCACTTAGCAACTGTCTAAGAAGAGAAAGATAGGGCAAATAGGATGCCAGGGGCTATGGTTGGGAGGGCAAGTTATGATTAAGAAGAAAGGACCGCCCATAATCAGTTCAAATGGGCTCAAGTAGGTCAGAGCCCGAGGGGTGGCTCGCATCCTGGCCAGTGCATGGGCAGCAACTCTGTCCATGACAGTCGCAGCTCACCAACCAATTTTGTTAAGTGGGTCTTAAGGAGGCCATTTGCCCATTCTATTTTACTGGATGAGTGAAGCCTGTAGGGGATGTGAAGTTTCCACTCAGTGCCTAAGGTAAAAGAAACCTGTTGTAGTAGTTGGAAAAAAAAGGCCAGGCCATTATCAGATTGAAGGGAAGAAGGAAAGCCAAAATGAGGAATAATTTCTGAAAGTAAAAATGAGGTTACAACTCCTGCCATCTCTTTGGGAGTAGGAAAGTCCTCAACCCATCCTGTGAGGGTCTCTACCAGGACAAGAAGATACCTCATCTTTTTGTGGGTGGGCATATGGGTGAAATCAACCTGCCAATCCTGTCCATGGCACTGCATTGGATAGGTTGTAAACGCTGGCTTAAGTTCTCCTTGAGGGGTGGTGGTGGATGATGGTGGAGGCAAGACCCCATCTGAGTTTCTGTGTGCTTTGAGGGTGCGTGCTGGCATGCATTCCTCTGGGGTGGGGAGAGGGACAATCTTCCCTCTGTGCGGGGCAAATCCTGTGCCAGGTGCCAGGCTCAGGTGGTATTTTTTAAGATATTCCAGTCGTGTTCCTTATAGTGAATTGTGTAGAACTATGTATAACTATGCATCAAGATTCCTTTTGTGTTTTTTAAATAGATCCCCACCTGCACCTTGCTTCCTCTTTTTTGTTATTGTTGTTGGCCGTTGGGCTTGAACTCTGGGCCTGGGTACTGTCCCTCAGCTCTTCAGCTCAAGGAGAGCACTCTACTGCTTGAGCCACAGAGCCACTTCCAGTTTTCGAGTGATTTATTGGCGATAAGAGTCTCACGGACTTTCCTGCCCGGGCTGGCTTTGAACAGCAATCCTCAGATCTCAGCATCCTGAGTAGCTAGGATGACAGGCCTGAGCCACCAGCGCCTGACTTGCTTCCTCTTTTGTTACCCTGAATGACTTTTCAGTCATGGAGTAAAAGTTGCTAATCCTCCATATCCCCCAAGAGTTGTTTACCTTCAAGTTGTTTACCTTTAAGTTGTTTACCTTCCTGTCCTGGAGTTGGACTTGCCTTCTATGCCCCTATGCCCTATATAAGTGCATGATGTTTTAGTAAACTTTGTCTATACTCACGTGGTATAGTCCCTTCCTGCCTAAGCCAGACATCACATTCCCAGATCCCACTGTGGAAACAGCAACAGTGGAGCATGTAAAACATGCCCAAGAGGCAGATTCAAGGAACTCCTGACTCAGCCCCTTGACCCAACATTTGCTCTTATAGACTACTTAGCTAAACAACTTGACCCCATAGTTAGAAGATGGCAGCCCTGCCTCTGTGCTCTGGCAGCGGCGGCCACCCTAACCAAGGAAGCCCTTAAGTTAACCCTGGGGTCCCCACTAAAGGTGCTTTTGTCACATAGACTTACTCAGCCACCATGGCTTAGCCCTTCTGTCTCCTTCTCGCTTACAGGAGATTCACCTCCTATTTATTGAAACCCAATTATTTCACATATTCAGTCCCCTAAGCTCAATCCTGCTACTCTTCCCTCTGCTTCCCTAGCCGACCCCTCCTCCTTGTCTGAACACTCCTGCCCTGAATTAGTGGAGTCCCTTGCCTCCCAGGCTGGGCTTACCGACTAGCCATCCCTTACCCTGACCTGGTTCTGTCTGGGGACTGACTGCCTCAGTTCCCATAGGCCTGGTTGTATCTGTAAGGTGGATCTCGTCCCTATGGACCTGGGCAGCCAGATAGACTGGCTCATGCTCCTCCATAATGAGAGTGGAGGAGAGTATATATAACATGGAGATCATGCCAGGTGAGATATTAGACCCTCAGCCCAGTGGGGTCAGATGGCACATAGGGTGGTGGACAAGCCACAGGTGGGAAGGATAACTGAGAGTCGAGAGGGTCAAGAGAGGAAGAGAGAGGGGAAGAGCTTTTGGAGGGATCTTGCCACATGAGCAAGATTTGGGATGGGGAGACAGGAGAGACAGAGGGAGAAATGAGAGCGTAAGTAGAAGAATCCCTGGACATAAGAAATTTCAGCCCATTTTCCGCTCACAGAAATTGCAGAGATTGGTTAATACTTTAAAATCGAAAGTTCCATTTTCAGGCCAGCATGACTGGTTATCGAGTTGGTACATAGGCCATTCCCAGTTACAGAGGAAGGTTAATTTCTTCAGTCTAAGGTCAGATCTTAGGCCTAGACGTTTGAGATTAGCCAATCAACAACCTAGAGGAGTATATGGGTCTAGTTTGGAATTTTGGTTTCCCACGGTACCCAGGCAGCCCAGGATAAAACTAAGGCTGAAGAAGGCATCCCTGTCTTAGCCAAAGAGTTACCAAATAAAAACAGAGGTGACAGAGAAGACCAGGTATCCCTTGATGGTTCTCAGCACCTAGACCAAAGGCCAGAGGGAGGCTCTGACATGAGCTCCTGATTTTATGGAAATGGGACTGAAGGAGCCAAGTTCCAGGAGAGCAAGCCAGGACACCCTGGAAGGATAGTGGGGACTCACCCAATCCAAATGTGGTAGATGTGCAGAAGGCTGAGGTCCCGGTCCAACAGGCAGGGGGAGGGTGGAGGGTGGGTGGGGTGGGGAGGGCAGGGGAGGTAGAAGCAGAGGTAGAGGCCTGAGCTGGTTTTATACAGATAACCAAGAATTTCCCAAGCCACTAGGTGACCATCTGCAGGATATGCACCACTTATGGAGGCAAAAGCCATGAGGTCTTTTCAGGTGGCTATTTAGCCCAAAGTAAGCTCGGTGGGCTCTGTGCTCCCAATGGAGGAGGCCTCTGGAAAGGAGGAGAGAGGCCAAGAAGGGGCAATGCCCTTCGGTTGCCCAGAGAGAAGCAAAGCACTACCACCATCTCAGGTTTCTGCACCAGATGTAAGGTTTAGGGGAGGAAAGAACACACAGGTTTAGAAAGGAAAGTTCATTGGGGTATGCTCCCAGGCGAACTCCCTGGTCAGGATCAGAGAGGTCTCACAAAGTCTGGTTGTAGCAGGGTTTAATGACGGGGTCAGCAAGAACTTATAGCACGTAACTTGTTTTGCGAGTTTAAGCAGTTTCAGGCTAGTGCCCCAAATGATTAGGAGAGGTGGTGTATAATTGAGAGAGGTGGTGTATAAGGAAGTGGCTTTTCTCAGCTGCCTCTGCCCTCCAGGGGCCCGTTAGTACTCTCTCCCATCACTGAGCACTCTGACTTACAGCCACCAGCAGCCGTCTACATCCATAGATCTTCCTTGGTGAATGAGTTCGTTTTTCCAGAACCCAGATTCCATTGTTGATTACTAAAGTCTTGGTACCAAGCTCAGAGACTCCCTCCAGGCCTTTGCCCCTCCCCCCCCCCCTCCACACTTTTACTAGTTGAGGAACTTTTGGGGAAGTCCACTATCCCTCATAACTAGTACCATTTGCTCCTTATCATGGGAGGGTCCTCCTCACACATCCCCTCCAACTCCCCTTTCAGATATAACTTCTGTGAGTGCTCGGGAAAATGACAAGAACTTTCTAACATACAAGCTTTCCTCTAAGCCCAGTCTCTGTACTTCCTGCTCCCACTTCCCTTCCAACACCACACCCTTCCACTCCTCCCTTGAATCCCACTGTTCTACCTCCTGCTACACCTGCAGCCCCTGTGCCTTCAGCCTCACTTCCTCCCAGGCTCTTTTGCTTGGCCCAGCCTCCAGTAGCTCAGCAGCCCTCCATGGTGCCTGCTCCTCTCCTTCCCCTCTAGGAAGTAGCCAGTTCCAAAGGCATTGGCTGAGTTCATGTCCTCCTATCGCTGTCTCTGTCTCTGTCTGTATCTCTGTCTCTGTCTCTGTCTCTTCCACTTCTGTCCCTCCCTCTCTCTCCCTCCCTCATCTGTGCTTGTGCCCTTGAGAGTTCATATGCAGACGGGGTACTGGGGACACTCCCCCCCCCCCCAATAGATCAATTTCTATGCTAATTGTCTTGGTGTTGCTTGTTTATCTAGTGTTGACCACATGTTCTAAACTTACTGCCAGTTTTCATTTTTTTTAAAAAAAGAACTAAGTATGCCTTAAAACTTTTGTGCACAAGTATGTGTGAACATGTTCAAAGTAATATCATTGTAATACATGAAAATTGTCATCATGGCTTAAAAATTATTTGCTTTAAGACTGCATTTGTAATTAATGTAAACTTTGTGTTAAAGGAGTTAATTATCAAGTGTACTGCTTGTTAAAAGGAAACATCTTTATCAATGGAAGCTGTGATGTGAGCCTAAAATCTATCAAACTGCTCTGCACCTTGCAGCCTAACTGTGAGTGGAGTCACAAAATTACCTTGAGGCAGTTCTGAAATAATCTGGCTCCACAGGCCAAAGGAAAAAAAGGAGACAGTTTTAAACGCAAACCTCATCAGATTTGGGTGCGAACAAATGTGTCTATTGTAAAAAAAAAAATGTAAAAATGAAAAAAAAGAAAAGTTAGCAAAAAATAAAAAAATAGAAAAGACTTGGAACAGGATTGAGAAAATGAAAAATGGTTTCCTTTGGGTAAGAAAAGATTTGGAAAGTAAGAATTGTCTCAAACTCCGGAGGTTTGAATATGTAGCAGATTGCATGAGTATTTCTTGAATTCATAATATAAAGCTTATGAGTAAAGTTGATACGAAAGTAAGTTGTCTGTGATTTAAATAAGGTCAACATTAATACATTGAGGTAAAATCAGTGTCTCATTCTTTATGTTCATCCATAAAAGTAATTATTTGTGCACTACTAAGTTTGTCAAGTTTTTAATATGTGTTTCCCAAGTATATAATCCCCCTTGGATACAGAACTGGCAATGGCTTCAATCTTCAGTAGTGTCCTAGAGTGCTATATTTCATTAAGCCGTTGCTATTTTAAAACTCTCATCATGTCTACTGAGTTTTGTCATTACAGATTTGTATCCTCTACAGCTTTCAGTCAGACCCACAGAGAAGTGTTTGTTGGTTAATTCTTTGCTTTGCTTATTTCAATTGAGAATAAAAGGATTTCATGGCAAAGGCTTACTTTATCTTCTGCCAGCCAGGCAGAAAAATCCTTCTGAGACTCTTATCTCCAATAAACTATTTAAAAAAGTGCCAAAAGTGGCATTGCGACTAAAAGTGGTAGAGCACTAGCCTTGAACAAAAGAGCTCAGAGACAGCACCCAGGACAATGAGCAAAAATGTCAACTGGGACAACTATCCCAGCAATGAGCACCTAGACCCTGGGGACAAAGCCAGTCCTGACAATGAAGGATTATGGAGAGGAGAAAGAGGGGAAGGTATCACATCATAAATGGATGCGCTCAACCTTTCAAAATGAACCAGAGCAGGGAGATCAAAAGAAAATAGTTAATGAGCATGCCTAATGTTCATACCTGTCTTCTAACTGGACAGGAACTTAAAGTGAGCTTTAGACTCAAGGACAGTTAGCCTTGACAGTTTTCTGGGCCTCCCACACATACTCTATAATCCAGATATCTACCAAGGCCTCTCACTCACTGGGCCCTCAACCACTTCAATCCAGCCCTAGTCTCCTAGTTATTCTCAAAGTCCACCGTGCTCTCTCCTACCCAATTGCCACAAACTCTGGACACTTCCTTCCTGTTTCTAGTCTAGTTACATGGAAAGTTCTCCTTCCTTGTAACAGGCTACAACTGGG
This sequence comes from Dipodomys spectabilis, assembly GCF_019054845.1. NCBI lineage: Eukaryota > Metazoa > Chordata > Mammalia > Rodentia > Heteromyidae > Dipodomys > Dipodomys spectabilis. Next base: position 8,524,223 of record NW_024871113.1, read on the forward strand.
TTTGTGCTCCAAATGAAACTTTTCTGGCTTGTATCCAGGGTATGCTTTCCTATGTCTTTTTTTTTTTTTTTTTTTTGGTTGGTTGTGGGGCTTAAACTCTGGGCCTGAGTGCTGTTCCTCAGCTCTTCAGCTCAAGGCAAGCACTCTACCACTTGAGCCACAGTGCCACTTCTGGTTTTCTGGTGGTTACTTGGAGATAAGAGTCTCACAGAATTTCCTGCCCAAGCTGGATTTGAACCACAATCCTCAGAATTCAGCCTTCTGACTAATTAATATTACAGGTGTGAGCCATTAGCACCTGGCTCCTGTGTCATTCTTATCCAACCAGTCCTGACACCTTGTCAGTCTTTTGTCTGAGCTCATCTTTTTCAAACGTTTCTCTTTAACAGGATAATAGCTCTTACTCAGGACACCACCTGGGAGCAAGTCAAGGCCATCTTTTTACTGCAGGCAACCAGAGGCTTCACTTACACTGCCCTGCTCTGCACAGACCTGGACCCTGAAGACCCCTCAATGACTTCTCGATGTACCCATGTTAGCTAGAAGTAGCCAGAAAAGACCACTCTGCCCCTCAACCTTTTATACCTCTTCAGGGTTTCAAATAATGGGACTCTGATGTGTTCTTATAACTCATAACTCTATGATGCTCCCATGGCACTCTGACCAACCTTCTCCAGGAACCTTCCTGGTTCTCAGAAAAACTTCATCCCTGGCTTTACCTGAAAGTGCAGGACTGCATGTCGGGACAGTATCCCTACCATAAAACCTGCCAAACAGAACATTTTGAACAATAAATCCCCAATAGGACAGGACAAAAAAAATTCCAAAGAAGAGTCTCACCCTAGAATGTATTAAAACCAACAAGGCCCTCGCACTCCCCATACTTTTCCTAATCACCCTTACAGGCCAGCGATTTAGTATACAGCTCCAATACCCATCAACCTCAATCCTTTACTTGCTCCTTTAGCTTCCCTCCTAACTGGGATGGTCCTACCCCGTTATACTTTCCACTCCAATGTTAGGGCTGCCCATAACATAAAGCTCCATAGCCTATGGCGCCTTCTTACAGCACAGGCCCACAGGATCTCTGTCTCTGCAGATTACAAAGAAAGTGGAGCAGAGCCTGTCCAGAATTCTGGAATACTTGCCAACATTGAAACTTCCTGAGGTCCCGATCTCCATCTCGCTGTTATCAATTTCTCCATATTTTGTGGACCCAACTCTGTTTGTACCCTAGGCCCCCTACCCTTCCTATTCTCCTAAATTTGGTGCAGGAGCTACACTTACATTATCCAACTTTATCCCAGAAAAGATGTATACCTATCCCCGCTTTCTTTTTTTATTCTCTTATCTTCTATTCTGCATGTTTTTCCTTGCCCTTGGTAATATGGAAAACTTGCAGCTTGCTACCCATACTCAAGTGGAGCCCTAGGTACATAACCCATCTGCCTGGCATTTGTACAAGATTAATCCCTCTTCCCAATAGGTGCTTTCCTCAGCCTGGTGCTTCTCCATGGGATTCACCAACCCCATGGCCGTGTCCTTCAACCTAAGACAGGCCTGCACTCCAGGATATTCTTACATGAAAAATTACCACTATGACCCTAAAACCTTCTGTCTCATTTCAGATCAAGACAATGACTATTGTAAACATAACACTACTTATTACAGCTGCCTCTCTTGGAGCTGCAAATTTCATTACTGTCATCCTCTAGACCATGACCAAAAATTTGACCTAGGAAACAAAATTTTTATAAACTGTACCCATACCATTACCTTTACAATAAGCAACCATATGGACAAAAAATGGGAAATAGGAGTAATGGGTTCAGTTAATTACCAACTAGCTACCAGAGAAATTAACATTTACCGCGTATATGAGCCCCTCAACCCCAAAATAGCCCTTTATATGGTTGTTGGTATCATAAAAAAAAGTCCTCTAACAGCCTTAAAAATTCTCTATCTCTTACAAGCCCTTCACCTAGAAAAGTTTACTAAACCATTCTCTCCTGGTTCAAGCCCTCAATTTCATTGTTTCCTTGTGCTCAGTTACAAGAATCCCATGTGGCTCTTAATGTTTCTGCTAAAGATAAAACCTGGTCCTGCCTGGCACTGGTGGCTCATGCTTGTAGTCCTAGCTACTCAGGAAGCTGAGATCTGAGGATCACAGTTCAAAGCCAGTCTGGGAGGAAAGTCCGTGAGACTCTTATCTCCAAATAACCACCAGAAAACCGGAAGTGCTGCTGTGGGCTCAAGTGGTAGAGAGCTCACCTTGAGCTGAAGAGTTGAGGGACAGCACCCAGGCCCAGAGTTCAAGCCCCATGTCTGACAAAATACAAACAACCCCCCTGCCACCTGCTCCCTATCCATCATACTGCAGCCCTCAGATCTCTCCTTACATTATACAATTTCCCCTGTGCCATGATATACAACTCATAATTCCTCAGGTGTCCTGCCAAACCGGAACACATGTCAAGTAAACATCTCCATTACCAAATCCTTAGCCCCAATGGAACCATCTTTTGGTGCAGCTCCTCTTTGAGCAGGTGTATCAGTCCAGGCTCTCCCTGCATACTGGTTTCTCCAGTTCTACAGTACAGTTTGTACTCCCACACGAGTTCAAAATCTTAAGCACCCTCACTTAAAATCCACATCCAGGTGGGCCATTTTGTCTCCCAATTCTGGTGAGAGTGAACTTGAAGTCCACCATTGTGTCCATAGAGCTTTCGGACAGTAGTCGCTACCATTCCATAACATCTAACCAAAAACTTGGTGAACATCTACTCTCCTTTATTGAGGGCTCCTCCAAGGCCCTCTGCCTTTTACAAATGCAACTTAATTCTTTTGGTTGACGTCACACTCCAAAGTAGGAGACCTTACTGCAGAAAAAGATGGGACATACATCTTTTTAAGGGAAAAGTGTTGCTAACATATAAACACGTCAAGACAGGTGGAAGAAAAAATACAGGCACTAGACAAGCTTGTCACTTGCTGACTTATGCCCTAGGGACTCTCTCTCATCTGTGTAATCATCCTCATCCTTTTTTTTTGGGGGGGGGGAGTCCAGTCGTGGGGCCTGAACGCTGGGCCTGGGTGCTGTCCCTCAGCTCTTCAGCTCAAGGCTAGCACTCTACCACTTGAGCCACAGTACTACTTCTGGCTTTTTTTTCCCCTGCTTATGTGGTGCTGAGGAATCGAACCCAGGGCCTCATGCATGCAAGGCAACCACTCTACCACTGAGCCACCTTCCCAGCCCCCATGTGTAATCATCCTTATGGAGCCCACTAGCCACATGGATTTTGGCCCTGCTGCATCTTCATATGGCCATTTTTGTTTTACTTATAATTTGTCCTTGTATTTTTATATGCTTGCAAAAGATCCTCACAGAAGAGCAAGAACCTTCACTAACCATGTGGTCAATCATATAATCCTGGGTCAATACCACATTGCCCCTTACCCAGAGGATACTTCCAAATGACTCTGCCCACTATACAGCAGGAAGCAGTTAAAGAAGATCAACCTTTGCCCATACACCCTAACATGGTATCCCCACCAAAAATAAATGAAAAGGAAGGAATGTTAGTCTGATCTCCTCTATCTCAGGAGATAACCCACCATATTAGGCCTTGTAGTAAAGCATGGCCCTTCTCTAAATTAGCTGACACAGAGCCTTTCCAAGCAGGCAGCTGCACCCCATAATGGCAGCTCCCCCCTCCCCGGAAGCAGTATCCCGTTTGTGCAGGTACAACCATAAATGGTAACAACAGATTCCCCTGAAGTAATTTCCTGCTCATGCAGCTGCAACCATAAATCTTAGCCCTGCTACAATGGAGCCCTCCATTCTCACATCCTTCACAGCTCACACTGCTGTAAGATGAGAAAATGGAGAGGCCACATTATTGAGAGGTTGAAGCTTGGACGCTTTATTTAAAAGGCTGGTGAATGCATGGTAGAATCCTATCTCAAAGACCAGCAGCCAGCAAATACACTTAACACTGTTAGGAAATTGTGCCACGAAGGCCAGAGAGAAAAGCCACAAAAACAATACCAACAAACCAATTCAGTTCCAATGGAGAACTGAATTGGGATACCATGTTGACCAGAGAAGAGCCAGGAGACTGGACAAAGAACACATGGAGACATGTGGCATGGTATAAGGGTGCCTGAGCTGGTCTGGACCTAAATAGGGTCAGATCAGGGGGCAAGTTCAAGGGAAACTCCCAGTCCCAGGCACTAGACTGACAGGTTTAGTAACCTATCAGCCAGGTGCCTGCCCCTACCTCTAGGGATTCAGGCATACCCACCACCTGGGAGGTGGGGGCTTTACCTCCCACCATAAAGACAAAATGCCACACCCTACCATCTTTTTTTTTTTTTGGGTCCGGTCGTGGGGCCTGAACTCTGGGCCTGGGTGCTGTCCCTCAGCTCTTCAGATCAAGGCTAGTACTCTACCACTTGAGCCACAGCACCACTTCCGGCTTTTTTCTTTTTGCTTATGTGGTGCTGGGGAATCGAACCCAGGGCCTCAGGCATGCAAGGCAAGTGCTCTACCACTGAGCCAACTTCCCAGCCCCAGACCCTACCATCTACCACATGGCCAAGATGACACTAGCCAGACCCGATCTCCCTATTTCAACACAAACCCAATCCTCTACAACCATGCTTATAGGAAAAGGAATAAATACTTCGTTTCCCTTTCTATGTGACCATGTGTCTGAGTGATTTTCTTGGGGAAGTTTTTCAGTTAAGGCTTGGTCTCCACCCCAACATATGGTTTTTGCCTTTAAAAGATTTGTGCTAGCTCTGTTCTGGACTGTCTGGGTTTTTGAGACAGGAGTCCACATGCATACATCAGCTCTCCAATAAACACTCCTGTAAGCACCACCCTCCCAGCCCTGGAGTTCCCACCATACAGTCGGCCCCTCCCTCCCTCCTTCCACCTGAACTCCCATGACCTCACTTCCTACCCCCAGACTCTGCTGCTGCCTAGATAGTGGAGGCTGCCATGTGCTCTCTCTCAGGGGAAAATATGGCTCCTCTAATAAACTTTCTAATAATCTTTCTCCTGTGCCTGCCTGCCTCTGCATGGTCCCCTGGGATGGATGTGACAGATCTTTTCAACTCCCTCTCAGAATGTGGCTTCTCTGTTTTCTTGTGACTGAGTTCCTGTACAACAATGCTAAGGCTTAAACTCAGGGCCTCATTCTTTCCCTTGACTTTTTCACTCAAGGCTGGTACTCTGCCACTTGAGCTATATGAAAGGCTCACTGGGAAAAAGCCCACCACATGTTCAGGTAGATAAAGAGTTTATTGGGGAGCGGGGGGCTGGGAAGGTGGCTCAGTGGTAGAGCGCTTGCCTTGCATGCATGAGGCCCTGGGTTCGATTCCTCAGCACCACATAAGCAAAAAGAAAAAAGCCGGAAGTGGCACTGTGGCTCAAGAGGTAGAGCGCTAGCCTTGAGCTGAAGAGCTGAGGGAGAGCACCCAGGCCCAGAGTTCAGGCCCCACAACCGGACCCTCCCCCCCCAAAAAAAACGAGTTTATTGGGGGGAGAGCAAACTGCAGGCCTGCAAGAGATGGAGGCACGTAGAAACAGAGGGGAAGGAAGAAGAGAAAAAGAGAGAAAGAGAAGAGAAGGGAACTCATATTGAGCAGAATTATATAGGGAAAGGCGGGATGCGGGACCAGAACAGACACAGAAGTGATCTCAGAAAATCTCTGGAAAATCTCTGTCAGAGGGAGGCATGACCAGGGTGGTTCCAGAAATGACCTCAGCGGATGAGGAAGTGACCTCAGAGCCTGGGATTCTTGGCTGACTCACAAGTAACTGACAGTCAGGTGATTACTGGTTTCAGGCAGGTGAAGAGGAGGAGGAAGAGCTGTTCTCCCAGGCTGACCTAACACTATACCTCTGTTCTTGCTAGTTAATTGTAGATAAAAGTCTCACTAACTTTTCTGCCTGGCTTTGAACTGTGATCCTCAGATCTCAGCCTCCTGAGTAGCTAGGATTACAGACATTGAGTGAGCTACCAGTGCTTACTGGGCCAAACACTGTTATGGACTATTCAAGGTAGAGGATATGGTCTCCCTGTGACTGATTCTCATATGAAAGGCATAATCACAGGAGGTCAAGAAACAGAGGCACTGGTATATTGACCAAAGTGAATATTGAAATTACTTAGCATTATGCTGCACATGCATGAGAGAGAGAGACAGAGACAGAGAGAGAAAGAGAGAGAGAGAGAAACAGTGGTGTACCAGTTGCTGACATCTGTGAGAAAGGCAGGTTAGAGCAAGGGGAAATGTAGGTGGTGTGATCCATAATATTGAAGTAAGGAGGCCAAGTCTGGCCGGTGCCATATTGGCCACATGGTGGATGGTAGGTTCTGGCATTTTGTCTTCATGCAGGAGGAAGGAACAGTGCTCCCCCACCCCCAATCACCTGCCTCCCAGGTAATGGGTGTGCCCAGACCCCTGGAGGCAGGGGGAGGCACTTGGCTGATAGGTTATTGAATCTGTCAGTCCACTGCCTGACTGGGAATTTCCTGAGGATCTGCCCCCTGTGCCGACCTATTTAGGCCTGGACCAGCTGTCCTGTGTCCTGTCTCCTGACTCGTCTCCAGTCATCATGGAGTCCAAATTCAGTTCTCCATTGGAGCTGAAATGGCTTGTTGGTATTGTTTTTGTTTTTTCTTTCCTTTTTAGCATGTTTCCTATGTTTCCTGTGTTATCTGTATTTGCATGCTGCAGGCCTTTGTAACAACTGGCGGTCTGCAGCCTGTTAACTGTATAATAAAGACTCCAATATTCTATATTTTAAAATGTGGCTTCTGGGATGATTTACCTTACAACACTATGAGATGCAAAGCTAGGGACAAAGTGGGGAGTGGAAGAGGCCTGAAAGTGGACATGCAGCCCAGTGCTGTTGTAGGTCACGCCTATAATCCCATCTACTCAGGGGGCTGAGATCTGAGTATCACTGCTCAAATCCACTCTGGGTAGATAAATCTGACTCATCTCCAATTAACCAGCAAAAACCTGGAAGTGGAGCTATGGTTCAAGAGGCAGAGCACCAACCTTGAGTGAAAAAGCCAAGCAAGAGCACAAGATCATGATTTTAAGTCCTAGGCTGGCAGAAAAAAAAAATTGGAAATGAGGAGCAAGATATACCCTCAGGCCTCCAGCGGGACCATTGTCTTGTGGGAAGATATGACTGAAAAATACCTACCAGCAGAGGCTGCTTCCCTAGATGCCTAGGGAAGTCTTGCAAGGCTTTGGAAGGTGACTTCCTGTGGTATAGGGACAATGATGCCAACTAGGCCTGGTGGTGCATTCTTTGGAGGAGTCCTGAGTATAGGGGAGAGATGGGAGAAGGAAGGGAATGAATGAACTGTGTGGACCGTGTGACCTGGGGGTGCAGCACTTCTGTAATGCTGATAAAAAACAAGCTGGAGTAACATGGTTGAACCTGCAGGGCTTAAGGCAGACAATGCTGGCAGGCTCTGAGTGTTCTGTCAGGAAGGAATAGTCTTTCCAGGAATTCCTAGGATTCCTTTCCTCCTGCTGCTGCAGGCAGAAGGTGGTCTGAGTTAGCACACAGGGTAGAAAAACAGCTGCAGTCTATAAAGGATTCCCTTTCTTGCAGAAAAGCCAGGATCTCTTCAGGTTTCTGGTTTCAAGCTTCTGATGTTTTCCAGTGGTTTCTTTCCAGCCTCACTTGGGACCATGTAACTGAGAAGCCTATAGGACAAGCAGCCAAAATTGGTTCTTTCCCAGAACTCTCCAGGCTCTGTTCATTGTGGCCTGCATCTCACAGGGGTCAGCGGAAATTCCTGCCACATGGCATAACCAAACCACAATTTGTCATCCATTTTTGAGGGTTTATAACTTTTTGAGTCTTTCTGATTCTTCCTGATGTATTTCTAGTTTGTGAATTAAGCCTTTCATTCATTTATTTATGCAAGCATTTCTTTCCTTGGCAACTAGTCTAGCATAGCTTTATCCTAGGTACTTAGGAGGTTATAAAGGCAAACCTCTTCCAGATCTTACAAGAGTTTAAATCTATTTGAAATTATATAAGGAGAGGGAGCCAGGTTTCAGTGTCTCTTGTGTGTTATCACAGCTACATGGGAGGATGTGATTAAGATTATTGCAGATCCAGGCAAGTCCAGGAGAAAAAATTCATGAGACTTCATCTAAACTGAAAAGGCTGGGCATGGTGGTGTACGCCTGTCATCCCAGCTAAAGTGAGAAGCATAAGTAAGAGGATCACAATCCAGGTAGGCCTATCTCACTAATCATAGCAAGAACAAACCCCTGAGTTTAAACCTAGTCCAGTGAGAGAGAGGAAAAGAGAAAGAGGGAGAGAAAGGGAGAAAGGAGGAGGAGGAGGTGAAAGAAGTAGAAAAGGAAGATGAGGAGTAGGAGGAAGGGGAAGAGGGAAGGAAAAATACCCCCACATTTAAAGTAGGTAAACACACAGGAGGATCATGAGTTGAAGGTTAGTCTGGGCTACACAATGAGTTCTAGGCTAGTTCAGGCTATCTAGTAAGACAAGGAAATGAAAGGAATGGGCATTGCACACTTACGTGTACTCCCAGCACTCAAAACTCTAAGGCAGGGGAATCTGAAGCTCCAGCCTACCTAGGCTAAATAAATAGCATGACTCTGTCTTAAAATTTGTTATGATCAGTGGTGTAGCTCGCGTGTGAAATGCACACCCAGCATAGGCAAGGCCCTGGATTTATCCTCAGCACAAAATATAAATTATCTTAAATTCAAAAGGCTGCATGTAAAATCAATAGACCTTTATTTGGTATGTGAAGCAAAGCTTGCAAGAAGAGACTTATTGATTCCCAGCCAAGAAGATCTGATTACTAATGCTATCAAGTATGCATAAATTAGTCCAAACTTCAACTTAATAAATATCTCAACTGGCTGTGTGCCAGTGGTTCATGCCTATAATTCGAATTACGGCTGGGAAGGTGGCTCAGTGGTAAAGCGCTTGCCTTGCATGCTTGAGGCCCTGGGTTCAATTCCTCAGCACCCATAAGCAAAAAAAAGCCGGAAGTGGCGCTGTGGCTCAAGTGGTAGAGGACTATCCTTGAGCTGAAGAGCTGAGGGGCAGTGCCCAGGCTCAGAGTTCAGGCCCACAACCAGACCCAAAATAAAAAACAAACAAATGAATTACTTAGGAGGCTGAGATCTGAGGACTGAGGTTCAAAGCCTGTGAGACTCTTCTTCAATTAATAAGCAAAAAGCCAACAATGAAGTAAAAAAAAAAAAATTGGAGTACAAAATTATTTATCTGTGACATTTCTATTGGTATAAAAATGTTATGTAACTATTGCCAAAGTCAAACGGGAGAAGTTTAATGCAAGTATTTGGGCAATCTTGTACCATTAATCATTGTTTTGGTAAATGTATGCTATAATCCATCTTTTTCCAAACTTTTCAACCTTTTCTAAGTTATTTTTTGTCTTTATAAAATATAGGAGTGGGGCTGGGAAGGTGGCTCAGTGGTAGAATGTTTGCCTTGCATGCATGAGGCCCTGGGTTCAATTCCTCAGCACCACATAAGCAAAAAAGCCAGAAGTGGCACTGTGGCTCAAGTGGTAGAGCACTAGCCTTGAGCTGAAGAGCTGAGGGATAGCGCCCAGTCCCAGAGTTCAGACCCCATGACTGACAAAAAACAAAACAAAAAAAAACAAAAAAAAAAACATTGCAAGTGTTGATTATCATCAGTGGGATGATTGTGGCCAATCACAACTGAAGTTCTATGCATTCCTAAAGAATAAAATAAAATAAAATAAAACATAGGAGTTCATGAAATGCAATTTGAATTAAACTAGAGAGCAAAATGTGATTTTTTTTTTTTGGTTAAAAAAAAATTCACTGAACGGAGCCAGGTGCTGGTGGCTTACACCTATAATCTTAACTATTCAGGAGGATAAGATCTGAGGATCTTGATTTGAAGCCAGCCCAGGCAAGAAAGACTGTGAGACTCTTATCTCCAATTAATTACCAAAAGAGCTGGAGGTAGAAATAATGGCTCAAATAATAAAGTGTTAGCCTTGAGCAAAAAAACCTTAGGGACAAGCCTAGGCCCTGAATTCAAGCCCCAGGACACACACACACACTCATCAAAATGGAAAGTTTGTTTTTTTTTTTTTTGGGGGGGGGGGGTGTCAGTCCTGGGGCTTGAACTTAGGGCCTGGGCACTGTCTCTGAGCCTGCTTTTGCTCAAGGCTAACACTTTACCACTTGAGCTATAGCACCACTTCTGGCTTTTTCTGTTTATATGGTACTAAGGAATCAAACCCAGGGCTTCATATGTACTAGGCAAGCACTCTACCACTAAGCCACATTCCCAGCCCCAAAAGTATTCATTTTGATTCATGTTTTTTTTTTAATCTTGTATGCTAAGATGTTAGAGAAATACTTTTAGTGAAAATAAAAATAGAAAACATTTTAAAATATGATACAACAGAAATTAGCACCAACAATAGCTAATAAGTTGTTATTTATTGAGTGGACAGTAATATAAAGCATGGTCATTATTAGTATTGTAGCTATGTGGTAATTTGCATATGAAAGGTCTCATTAATTAGACAAGTCATCTCTGACATTATTAGTTAAGGCACATCAGCACTTAAATGAAACAGCAAGCCCTTCCACAGCACCTATTGCATCCCAGGGCTTTTTCTTAACATTTTCCTGTTCTGCCTCATTTAACTCTGGCAAAACCCCTATGGATTTTATATAGTGCAATTATTCCCACTTTGCAGTTGAGAAAACAAGTACACAGAGTTTCTGTGCATGGCTAACACATAGCCAGCATTGAGTGGAACTCACATATCTATCCTCTTCCATATCCTCACAAGGCTGGTTGGTACAGAAGAACAATCACACATTAAATTACATCAGTAGACTGTCATCTCTCTAAAGCAGAAAGTTCTGCCTCTGCAGATTCAACCATCTTGAACCAATATGTGCCGACTTAATTTTCTTAAAAATAATAGTTTACTTTTACACTGCTAGGTATTACAATAAAACTAGAAGTAGATACAGAAGGAGCCAAGTACTGGTTGCTTGTAACTGTAATCAAGAGGTTAATCAGGAGCTACTCAGGAGGCTGAGATCTGAGGATCATAGCTCGAAGCTAGCCCAAACAGATAAATCCCTGAAACACTTATCTCTAATTAACCAGAGAAAAGCTAGAAGTGGAAGTGTGGCTCAAGTGGTAGAGCACCAGCTTTAAGCAAAAAATGCCAAGCAGCTTTAAGCAAAAAATGCCAAGCAAGAGGTCAAAGCCCTAAATTCAAGCCTCAGTCCTGCCACAAAAATAAGTAAATGAAATAACTTATACAGGAATATATGTGTGGGTTATATGGAAATACTGTGCCATTTTGTGTAATGGACTTGAAGATCCCGAATATTGGTACCTACAAGGCTTCTATAACGCATCCACTATGGACACTGAGGGATGACTGTTTAAATTGTCATAGATCAATTAAAAAAAATTAAAGGAAAAGTGTCACTATTAAAAGAAAAGTGTCTTTTTGTTTTTAATGCCAAACAGCTATCAATCATCTTATGGTATCCTGTTTCAGAGAACATATATTATGAAATGATGAGCTAAGAAATAGTCTGAAACTTTCATTTGTGTTGTAACCTACCTATGGTTCCTTCCTTCAGCACTTTCTAAACTTCCTTGCCTCTTCTGAGCTACTTCTCTTTTGAGATTTAGTAAGAAGACATTTTCACACACCTCCATCCAAAGTGTTTTATTTGCCTGTGTTCTATTTCCCCTTCCTCCTTTCCCCATTCAATGCCCTTTCTTTCCATTTCTTTACTTTTCTTTCTAGTGGGTCTTGGAGCTTTACTCAGAGTCTCGGCTCTGTCCCTGACATTTTTTGCTCAAGGCTAGCACGCTATCACCTGAGATACTTTTGGCTTTTTGGTGGTTAATTGGAATAAGAATCCCATAGACTTTCCTGCTTAAATATTCCAGTGATTTGGTATCTTTCTTTTAGCAGCTAAAGTTTTTTGAATCATTCTGTGATTTCTATTTCACTTCTCCCATATCATTTTATTTTAATGTAAAGCATCTTTTACATTCATGAGTCTCTGCTTCCTTGATACAAATAACTTTATTTCCTAGGTTATTAATGGCTTTAAATGTTCCATTTTATCATTTTGATTGTCAGTAGTAAAAATTAATTGATATAATAAATTTCAAATTCTAAAACATGAAAAATAAAATTGCACTGTTTTCTATGTAGCTGCAAATGCTATGATACCTTATTTGTGTAAAGAAATAAATGAGAACAGGCCAGGCGCTGGTGGCTCACGCCTGTAATCCTAGCTACTCAGGAGGCTGAGATCTGAGGATCGCGGTTCAAAGCCAGCCTGGGCAGGAGAGACCATTAGACTCCTATCTCCAATAAACCACCAGAAAACCGGAAGTGGCGCTGTAGCTCAAGTGGTAGAGCGCTCGCCTTGAGCTGAAGAGCTGAGGGACAGCGCCCAGGCCCAGAGTTCAAGCCCCACGGCCGACCAAAAAAAAAAAAAGAAAAAAGAAATAAATGAGAACAGAAGCTTTGTAACATTACAATTTTTAGTTTCAAAATACAGCTTAAAAATCATGTTTTGGCTGGGTGTAAGTGGCTCATGCCTGTAATCCTAGCCATTCAGGAAGCTGAGAGTTGAGGACTGCGGTTCAAAGCCAGCCCGGGCAAGAACATCTGTGAGACTCATCTCCAGTTAATCACCAGAGTACCAGAAGTGGAGCTGTGGCTCAAAGTGGTAGAGCCTTAGCCTTGAGTAAAACAGCTCCTGGACAATACCCAGGCCCCATGACCCACGAAACAAAAAATTATATTTTGTCATAAAAAATTAGTCTGTGGTTTAGTAATAAACTCTTTAAGAGAAATTGGTTCTGTGGGGTGGAAGTATGGAGGGGTAACTAGCTAGAGGGGGTGCTGTGCTAACAAGGTGAATGAAAAAGGATGGATATGGTCAAAATAGATTGTTTGTCTTCTGAAAATAGAAAAATAAAACCTGTTGAAATTGTTTTAGGAAGTAGAGAAAATGGTAGGGAGAGTGATAGAGGGGGTGAGTCTGATTGTAATACAATCTAAACATGAGTAGAAATATCACAATGAAATAATGACACCCCTGCCCAACAACTTCAAACAATAATCCTCTGCTCTCAGCCTCTTGAATAGTTCTACATTCAATACATTTTACATTCAATAAATTTTCTATGCTAGGGCTGGGAAGGTGGCTCAGTGGTAGAGTGCTTGCCTTGCATGCTTGAGGCCCTGGGTTCGATTCCTCAGCACCACATAAGCAAAAAGAAAAAAGCCGGAAGTGGCACTGTGGCTCAAGTAGTAGAGCGCTAGCCTTGAGCTGAAGAGCTGAGGGACAGCCACCCAGGCCCAGAGTTCAGGCCCCACAACTGGACCCAAAAAAAACATTTTTTTTTTCTATGCTACTGATTTTCCTTTTCAAGTCAGTTATCACACTGTTTTAATTGTTATAGATTCAGATGCTGCATTCAAGTTCTCTAGATGAACAAAATCAATAGAATGTATATAAACTATAAGAGGGAATTAATTGGGTTGGTTCACACCATCAGAAACTGCATAGTCCAACAATGGCTGTCTGTATGCTGGAGAGTAAGAACCAGTAGCTGCTCAGTCCAAGATGCCTGAAGCCTAAGAACAAGGGGACAATATGCAGCCCCCTTTTGGGACTCTAAGCCTGGATGTCCCCTGTTGAGTTGCCTGGTATGAGTTTATGTTAAAAGCTTGAAAAATTTGGAGTCTGATTTCCCTGAGGCCATGGCATCATCAAAAGTTGCAACCGCTCAAGAGTCAAGCTTGTGCGGGAGTGAGCATTTTCTTCTGCTCTTGGTTGTGTGAGCATTTTCTTCTGCTCTTGGTTGTATCTGGGCCCTAACCCATTGGCTGGCTGCTGCACATAACTTATAAAATGAAAAGGGGTCTCTCAAGCTTTTCTGAATGGGCTTTGCCTTGAACTATGATCCTCCTGTTTTCAGCTTCCCAAATGCATTGTTTTAGAAGTCAGACAGTCCTAAAAATCTTATGTCAATACATAGACCAAGTTTGCTTGGAACTCTTGATTCTCCTCCTACCTCAGCCTCCCAAATTCTGTGTGGGGTACTGATTTGAGAAATTCACTAGGTAATATTTCAACAGTAAATGTTTCAGTTCCTCAGTTGGCTCCCCAACTGAAAGCATGTGGCTATCTTTTCTCTGTGGCCATTTCACTTTTCCCAGAGCACAGCTTTAACTTAATCCAGCTCTTCTGGTCCATGGAGGGACTACTGTCCAGCTGTGCAGGATGGATCCTGAGATCTATTTCATATATTTTTTTACCCATTCCTTCCATGTTAAGCCTACCTTCAGTATTATCTGACATCTACATGCTGAAGCTAGTGGAAGTACAAAGTCATTAAAAAGGTGGGTTTTATTTTATTTTATTTTATTTTATTTTTTGATGGTACTTAGGTTTGAATTCAGGGCTTCATACATCCAGGTAGACATTCTACTGCCACACCTCTATCCCTTTACTCTGGTTATTTTTTAGATAGGCTTTCACTTTTTGTAAATCCTGCATAGGTAGGTTAATAGATAGATAGATAGATAGATAGATAGATACATAGATTTGGCTTGCCTGAACTATAATCCTTCTATTTATGCTTTCCACCATAGCTTGGACAGGTATGCATTGCAATGCCATCTTCTGCTGGGTATTGTATCTGCACATAATGTCAAGGGCTATGGTGACTATTTTAGTATCAACCTGGAGAAGAATCCAACAGGTAGATAAAACTAATCCAAAGAAATCACAGAGAAGTTAGAGCATTTTATTGTTGTGACTGTAGTAAGGCTTGAACACAGTCCCTGGGCACTGGGCTTTACCTTTTTTACTCAAGGCTAGCACTTTACCACTTGAGCAAAAGCTTCACTCCGGGCTTTTAGATGGTTAATTGGAGATAAGATTCTCATGGACTTCCCTTCCCAGGTGAGCTTTGAACACTGACTCTCAGAGCCCAGCCTCCTTAGTAGCTAGGGTTACAGGCATGAGCCATTGGCAATGTTAAAGATTTGTATTTTATGAAATAAAGATCCCTTTATTGATCAAGTTGCTTGGTTAGAGCTTCTGTTACCTGTGGCAAAAGACAATAATAGTTAATAGAGTAGGCTTTTAGAAATGAGATTTCCTCTATGAAGAAAATGAGGGGACAAACCAGACATCACTATTTGAAGGGAGGGAGGTGTTGAGGATCAGACCCAGAGCTCTTAAGTACTAGGCAAGTGCTCTACCACTGAGCTGCATCCCAAGGACAGATGTGGGACAAAGAGGCAAAGTACACACCTGTAACCAGATTCTCTTCAGAGCCAATTTAGTGATTTTTAAGGCCAAAGGGCTTAGAGGTTAAACCAGGCAAATGAGAACAAAAGTCTGAGTCCAATATATACTAGTTTCCTAATGAGGACTTTCAACCTCTTCTTCCTCCCAAAGTAAATACATGAAGAGTGCAGAAAGTCTTTCTAACCTACTGATTACTTTGCATAGTTCTTTCAGGAGATTCTCAAGCTTGTATTTAGTAAGATTCAACAAATATACATTTGAGAAAATACTGTGCTGGGCATATAAGTTAATTAAGTAAATAGTCCCAGATGCAAAGGAATGTTGCATAGGTATTGGGGGTCCGATCGTGGGCCTGAACTCTGGGCCTGGGCTCTGTCCCTCAGCTCTTCAGCTCAAGGCTAGAGCTCTACCACTTGAGCCACAGCGCCTCTTCTGGCTTTTTTTTTTCTTTTTGCTTATGTGGTGCTGAGGAATCGAACCCAGGGCCTCAGGCATGCAAGGCAAGCATTCTACCACTGAGCCACCTTCCCAGCCCTGTTGTATAGGTATTGTTATAAACTTGCTAATTAGTAAACTATAAATGATGGGTTTTTGTTATTGTTGCTGTTACTGCATTATTTTTTGTTCTAGTAATGTTGCTTGAATTCACATTCATATTTATTGCTAGTGGTTAGCAGTCTACCATTTGAGCCATGGCTCCAGCCTAGTTTTTCTTGTTGGTTAATTGGATACAGAATCTCTTTAAACATTTCTGCTGGGGCTGGCTTTGAACTTTGAAACTATCTCCTGAATAGCTAGAATTATAGGCATAAACCACTGGCTCTTGTCTTGTTGTTTTAAGTGCTGGGCTGGGGATGAAACCAAGGCCTCATGCATGCTGGGCAAATGTTCTTCTGTGGAACTATACCACATGCTGTATATTATGGTGTTTAAAAGGAATAGAAAAGGGTGTTACAGAAACACTGGTGCAAGGTGGGGTCAGATGGTCAATGTGTGCATAAGTAACATTAAATTGTGAAATGAAAGGTAAATAGGAGTTAACCAGACAAAATTGTGGGATAGAATGGGGAGGCTTAGCAGAAGTACAAGCATGTCAGTGAAGAAAGAAGGTACAAGTGAGGGGAAAGTGATGTCAGATTATTTGGAGAGAAATTAGGGTCGAACCTAGGATTAGTATTAGCAAGACTAATGGCAACAAGGAAGAGAAATGGAATTGAGAAATGTTTTAGATAAGAAGAGAAACAGAAGAAGTAAGCATCTTGAGTTTCTGTTGTAAACATAGGTATCCAAGAAGGTGCTATGTACTTTGTGCTATGTACTGAGATGGGGAAGGTGACAAGAGAAGCAGATTTGCAGCAAAGATCAGAGGTTCCATGTGGCTTGTTTGCAAGACATCCAAGTGGATATTATAAAGTAGGTGGCCAGTTAGAAATACCTGGAAGAGAGATGAGACTAGAGGTAAAAGATTAGGTGTCATCAACAAACAAATGACATTTAAAATCACAGGGTAGGTGAATTTACTTAGGGAGAAGAGAGTATAGAAGGAGAGACTAACATTTATACCACCAGGATTCACTGGGTCCAATTACAGATTTTAAGGGCATTTTTCCCCTCTGAGATTCTGCTCATAACTATTTTATGACTTTTATGATTATTTCTTTGTCTCATATATGTATGTATGTATATATTTACATATATATATACACATAAATATGTATATATATAGTCAGCCGTGAAGCTTGAATTCTGGGCCTGGGTGCTGGCCCTCAGCTCTTCAGCTCAAGGCGAGCAACCCAGGGTTTCATGCATGCTAGGCATGCACTCTACCACCAAGCCACATTCCCAGCCCTTTAGATGATTTTTTTTTTTTTTTTTGGGTGAGTCATGGGGCTTGACCTCTGGGCCTGGGCGCTGTCCCTCAGCTCTTCAGCTCAAGGCTAGTGCTCTACCACTTGTGCCACAGTGACACTTATGGTTTTCTGGTAGTTTATTGGAGATAAGTCTCATGGATTTTACTGCCTGGGCTGGCTTTGAACTGGGATCCTGAGATTGCAGCCTCCTGAGTAGCTAGGATTATAGGTGTGAGCCCCCAGCCCCCAGCTCATATATATATATATATAAATATATATATATAATTTTTTTTTAAGAGTACATTTTTTCAACCTTACTCAGCAATTATTCCTATCGCTGAAATAAAAGACAAAAATAATAAAAGGAGAATTTACAATCATCTACAAAGTTGATTTAACAGTGAAATAAATACTAGATCCTCTTTTGATCTGTAATACTTAAGTATTGCCTTAAGTGCTGAATTATCTTTCAAGGGAGTCTGAGAAATGTGGAGATGTAATCTTTGAATTATTTATTCTTATTTTGAAGCATTTATGAATCACTGATGATTAGAATTTTTCATTTTCTCCCATAATAACAAAGAGAGGAAATTAGATTCGGAAAAATAGAATTAGATCATTAGAGATGAATGTTTTCCTTGGCTTTCTGAGAAAATGAAAAAGTCAAAACTATGAATTTTAATAATGATGGTGAAATTTGTCATATAAGAGAAATCTCAGCCGGGCGCTGGTGGCTCACGCCTGTAATCCTAGCTACTCAGGAGGCTGAGATCTGAGGATCGCGGTTCAAAGCCAGCCCGGGCAGGAGAGACCGTGAGACTCCTATCTCCAATAAAAAAACCACCAGAAAACCGGAAGTGGCGTTGTAGCTCAAGTGGTAGAGTGCTCGCCTTGAGCTGAAGAGCTGAGGGATAGCGCCCAGGCCCAGAGTTCAAGCCCCACGGCCGACCAAAAAAAAAAAAAAAAAAGAGAAATCTCAGACTGTGTGTTTTATAAATGTTGCTTTTGTGTGTATGTGTTTGTGTGTATATGTGTGTAGGTGTCTGTCTGTGCTGGTACAGGGGCTTGAACTCAGGACCTCATGCTCTTTGGTTTTTTCCACTCAGAGATTTATGCCATTCCACATAAGCTACACATCCACTGCTATACTGTGTGTTTTAAATGATAATATTTATGTTATCAAATGTAAGCATGGCTGATTCAAGCCAGGCACTGCCAATGACTCATGCCTGTAATCCTACTTACTCAGGAGTCTGAGATTGGAGAACTATGGTTTCAAGCCAGCCCTGGCAGGAAAGTCTCTGAGACTCTTATTTTCAATGAACAACCAAAAAGCTGTAAGTGGAGCTGTTGCACCAGTGCTAGAGCACTAGCCTTAAGTGATAAAGCTAAGGACAGCAACCGGGCCACACACCCATGCATGTGTGCGTGCGCGCACACACATGTGCATAAACATATATGCACAAAGAATTGATGATTCAACTATATATATATATATATATATATATATGGATATATGGATAAAAAGGAAATATAGGGGCTGGGAAGGTGGCTCAGTGGTAGAGCGCTTGCCTTGCATGCCTGAGACCCTGGGTTCGATTCCCCAGCACCACATAAGCAAAAAGAAACAAGCCGGAAGTGGCGCTGTGGCTCAAGTGGTAGAGCACTAGCCTTGAGCTGAAGAGCTGAGAGACAGTGCCCAGGCCCAGAGTTCAGGCCTCACAACCGGACCCCCCCCCCCAAAAAAAGGAAATATAGTCACTTAGTGGGAATGACATCCTTGATCATTAGTTTGCAAGAAGAGTATGAGCCATCCCCAAAAGATGTGTGGCATATATATTTCCACTTTTTTTTATGATGTTCATTAATCTACTTGATACAGTTTATGAGGCAACAAATGATAAAGGAAGATGTATTTTCAGAGGTAAGTTGAAGGAAATATGTCTGTGTTAGAGATGAAAAATGTAATGAATTGCTAATTTAAACTGGTGTTTACAAATCTAAAAATGAAAATGTTTTGCAGCCAAGAAACAAAGAATATGTCTGTGTTCTCTTCAAAATGACAGGATGAAGCTTCAAAGTTTCCAAAAGCTTTGCTTTTTGTTTATTCAAGCACAAGAAGGAACAAAAGTAATGAGAAGCTAGGAAACTGAAGATACAGTTGAAATCAGAACCAGTATTTGCAAGATTATGACCTTAGTTTGTATTTGTTGATTATTAAGTTGTTAGTTGTATTTAAAGAATATTACCCATTTATGGTAACTATTACTTTCAAATATGAAAGAAACAGAATGGAAAATTTGATTTGCTGTGTTTAAAATCTGTTATAAATTACTTTTCTGTATTGTTGCTTCTGCAACAATTTACAAAATGACTTAATATATGAAAAAAAAGCAGGGCTAAGGGTATAGTTCAATGGTAGAAGGCTTGCCTGTTATGTTTGAGGCCTTACGGTCCAACCCAGCACCATGATAAAAGAAAACAAAACCACTGGTGATGAACACTTTCTCTGGTACACTTAGAGTTAAATAGTAGGAGCTTATCACATAAGCAGTGAAGAAGAAAATTCCCCAACTTCCCATAGATTTCTTTTGGACTCATAATAAAAATGTGATCTCAATACAGTTATTTCTTCTGTGTTGAATGGTATGTACATTTCTTTCCTTTTGCTTACTGTTAGCTATCAAAGTTTATAGAGTTCACAAATTTTATTTTATTTTATTTATTTATTTATTTATTTTTGGGTCCGGTCATGGGGCCTGAACTCTGGGCCTGGGCGCTGTCCCTCAGCTCTTCAGCTCAAGGCTAGCGCTCTACTACTTGAGCCACAGCGCCACTTCCGGCTTTTTTTCTTTTTGCTTATGTGGTGCTGGGGAATCGAACCCAGGGCTTCATGCATGCAAGGCAAGCGCTCTACCACTGAGCCACCTTCCTAGCCCCAAGAGTTCACAAATTTTATAAACCAAGATAATGACAATTTTTCTTGTAAAGGGTAAAATGTATTTGTGACTTTAACTAAGTATCATTATCCTACAATACTGTGAAATTTGTGAAATTTATGTAATCATTTAATCTCAATAAAAATTATAAAAATGATCTCATCTAAAGATTATCAACTTAGGACAGGGTGATTCTAGGTCCCTAATGCCATTAATGCCACCTTTCTGCTCTGTTGTCCCTACTCTTAGCTTCATCTGTAGGCTTGTGTCAAGATAGTTGTAGCAGTATATCTAGTTGTACAACATCAAAAAACAAATCCCAACATCTCTATCTCTATAAAGAACAGGATTTTTTTTTTCTAGAATTACTTTTTCTCTTCCAGCTGCTTTTCTTCTTGCTGCCTTTGTTAGGAAAAAGGGGTTTTCACATACTGGGCAGGCCACTTATGGTGTCCACCACACCTGGATAGAGGTCAAACTAAAACAGTGTTCAGAATATACATTAATTGGGTACTGACTCCATAAATCAGAATAGACCAGTATATGTACACCAGACCTTTACCAATGCCCTTTTCCATTGTGGTGTTCTGTCATCTCCAAACATTCAAAATATTGATTTATATACTGCTTCTCTGAAAATTCAATGTAGAGTCACATGGTCAGTTCTGGAGCCTAGGACTATGACAAGCCCCAGGGATGAGGGAGTGACTAGTGGATGATAGGCAAAACAAAAAGAAAAACAAAAACAAAACCCATCATTATTTTTTCGCCAAGTACTGTGGTTCACACTTGTAATCTTAGCTAGGGGCTGAGATCAGGAGCATGGCAGTTCAAAGACAGCCTGGGCAGAAATGTCTGAGAGACTCCATTTCCACAATAACCAGCAAAAAGCAGGGCTGGAGGCATTGGGCATTACTCATGTGGCAAAGTCCCAGACAAGCAAATAAGAGGGACTGACTTCAAATCTCAGTTATGCAAAAAATGAAAATAATAAATAATAAATAAATAAAAAATAATTGGGTTTCTTTGGAGACATTGAATACCCAACAAAAATGACGAGACAGGAAGTGGTGCTGTAGCTCAAGTGGTAGAGCGCTCGCCTTGAGCTGAAGAGCTGAGGGACAGTGCCCAGGCCCAGAGTTCAAGCCCCACGACCGACAAAAAAAAAAAAAAAGAAAATTTGGGCTGGGAAGGTGGCTCAGTGGTAGAGCGCTTGCCTTGCATGCCTGAGGCCCTAGGTTCGATTCCTCAGCACCACATAAGCAAAAAGAAAAAAGCCGGAAGTGGCACTGTGGCTCAAGTGGTAGAGCGCTAGCCTTGAGCTGAAGAGCTGAGGGACAGTGCCCAGGCCCAGAGTTCAGGCCCCATGACTGGACCAAAAAAAAAAAAAAATGACGAGACAGGGAGAGTTTGTCTAGATCACTCTCTCAAGCTTCACTGGCTAGGACTTTTGTACATTTTAAAAACCTCAGGGCCAGGTGGCTCATTCCTATAATGCTAGCTACTCAGGAGGCTGAGATCTGAGGATCACAGTTCAAAGCCAACCCAGGCAGGAGAGACCATGACATGACTCTTATTCCCCAATTAACCACAGAAAACCAGAAGTGGAGCTGTGACTCAAAGTGCTAGAGTGCTAGTTTTCAGCACAAAAGCTCAGGGACAGCGCCCAGGCCCTGACTTGAGTTCAAGCCCCATGATTGAGAAAAACAAAACAAAGAAAACCAAACACAGAGCAGGAAGTATATAGCCAGATCTAGCATGAGGAAAAATGTGATATAGAAAGGAAGCAAAGGAGAAGAAGAAAACCATTTTAGCTCCCTCTTTTTTTCCCTAGCTCAAAGTCTTGTCAACAGGCATTGTTCCCTTACAGTTGCCTAGTCAGGATCAAAGCTGATAACAAGCTAGGACTTTTCAGCTATGTCTCTTGGATGATGGTATCCACTTGAACTGGCTAGAACTGAAAACAGATCTTTGAGATGAGTACAGGGAGGTCAGGTCAAATTAAGCAGATGAGTTACACAAGGCAAGCTGGGCACTGGTGGCTTACACCTATAATGCTAGCTACTCAGGAGGCCAAGAGCTGAGGTCTCAGTTCAAAGCCAGCCTGGGTGCTAAAAGTCCTTGAGACTCTTATCTCCAATAAACCACTCAAAAGACTGGAAGTGGCACTGTGGCTCAAGTGGTAGAGCTGAAGAGCTGAGGGACAGCGCCCAGGCCCAGAGTTCAAGCCTCATGACTGACAAAAAAAAAAGAAAAAGCAAAAACAGTTACACAAAGCAGCATGCAAACTTCAGTTAGGAGAGTACAAGACCATGTTCTGACCAAAGATGAGATAAAGAAAGGTGATATGTCGCCTGCCATTAATATGTCCCGAGTCACAGAAGATGAGGCCAGTACTCACAACACAGGATACTAGTTGATAACCATATACCTGGGAAGCAATGGTTCTCACTAAACAGAGGAAGAGACAGCAAATCTATAAATCAGGACTTGGTGTACATTTAGTTGTGCAAAAGAATAAGTGCTTACTAGCATAAACTCTTAATTCACCATTCTAACAATAAAAATATCAAGGAATAAAATGACTGAACAGGTGGGCATGGTGTTGTACAACTGTAATCCCAGCTGTTCATGAGGCAAAGGCAGAAGGATGGAAGATTTGAGGTCTACTTTTGAGACTCTGCTTCAAAACTGAAAACAAACCCCAAACAACAACAACAACAGGCTGTGGGGCATAGCTCAAGTGGTAAGTGATTAGGAAAGGTCCCAGATTCAGTGTCTGTGAGACAGAGAGAGGGGGGGAGGGAGGGAGGGAGGAAGGGAGGGAAGGAGAGGGAGAAGAAGAGGGAGAGGGAGGGAGGAAGAAAGGAAAGAGGGAAGGGAAATAATAAGAGAAGGGAGGAAGAGAAAGAGAAAGAAAAGGAAAAATCTCCCCTAGACTTCAGTCTCTACCATCTTACCCTTGTAAAACTTAAGCACATTATCATCTCAAGAGAGTTTCTAACAAGGTCAGAATTTGCACAATAAAATCTATACAGTAAAAAATGGAGTCAGGCATTGGTGGTCCTTGCCTGTAATCCCAGCTACTTAGGAGGCTGAGATTTGAGGATTACAGTTGGAAGCCAGCCGAGATAGAAAAAGACCATGTGACTCATATCTAATTAACCACCAAGAAGCAGGAAGTGGATGTGTAGCCCAAGTGGTAGAGCGCCAGACGAGTAAAAAAGGAGAGCTCCTGAAAGTGGCGCTGTGGCTCAAGTGGTAGAGCAATCGCCTTGAGCTGAGGAGCACAGGGATAGCAGTTAAGCCCAGAGTTCAAGCCCCACGGCCGAAAAACCAAAAAACATATCAACCAAAATGGGAGAGCTCCAGTACTGGCACAAAAGAAAAAACAGTACTGGAAATTAAAATCGACTCAAAATATACGCATTGTTGACCTTGCTGAGGATGAACCCAGACCACTGCTAGAGGAGTGCTCTATCACTGAACTATACCCCTGATATTTTTGATTACACATATTTATGAAAATACATCTACATTGTTAAGTCCTGCTTTCATCAAATCTAAGAAAGTCCAGATGAGTCAAGGTTTTACTCATGAAGAAGCTGGAAGAGGTGAGGTTGAGTTCCAACTTTATTTAGCTCTATTATCCACTATCCCCCAAACTAGAGCCTCGTGCTAGAGAACAGAAGATTATGAAGCTGCTTTGAATGTGGTGACACCTTCAGGCTCTGGCGCCTGGCACCACAAAACACTGAATTCTCATGGGTATTCCGGTGGGACCGGCAGGAAAATGACCTCATTTCCACCTACAAACCAAGTATCTGCCTTTGATAACATTTTTTATGTGTCAGGATTGTCCAATTAGGAAAGCAAGCCCTTGTTTAAAATAGCATGTCTTAAGTTTCTCAAACTACGTACTTAGTCTTTTCTCTGTATTTAAAGGCTAACCATTTTAAATACAGCTTTTTACATAACCAAGATATGGCGTGGCCCCAAAAGTCAAACAGAACAATGATTGCATAAGTTGTTTAAATTAAACATGTAAGAGCTCGGAGAAATCTCCTGTGGTTATGGCAGGAACGTGCTAATACCGTGCAAGCCAATATCTCAGAGCGAGCCTTGTCACTGCAGTCCCAGCCCTGCCAAACAGCAATTCCAAACATTGAACCTGTCGTCCTGCATACATTCCATTAAGCGAGTTCCGTACCAGCCCTAGTTTAAAGTCTTTGTCTCCCAAGATCAAAGATCCGCCCAGAAAGTGGTTTTCCCTAATCAGGAGCTACGCGAGGTGTCCGGGTTGCCTCGCCCGGCTCCCTGAGAGCGCCTCGACCCCGCCCCGGTCCCTTTAAGCACTGCTCCCTCGCGCGTCAAGCCGCGCCCCTTCAGGGACGTAGACCCGTGAGCCAATAGCTGCCGCCGAGCCCTCGCGCTCCTCCCCCTCTCCTCCCCCGCTCCTCCCTCGCCCCTCCCGCGCCGCCGCCTTCGCCGCGGAGCTGCGGGCTCCTCCCGCGGGAGGTTAACTGTCAGCGCGAGGCGGCGGGCCGGCTCAGTCATATGACCAGCCGCCGGCGGTCCCAACGCGCAGCCCACAGCGCGCTACTTAGCCACCACTCCTCAGCCGCAGCGGCTCCGCGCTCGCGCCAGACCGGGTGGCCGCGCCTCCGACGACGCCCCCGTTGCGATGGCCCCGCCGCGGCCGCCCCCGGCTGCGCGCTGAGCCGCGGGCCTCCCCGAGCGCCACGGCTGGAGCTGCCGCGACCGCGGCATCATGGCCCCGACCCTGCTCCAGAAGCTCTTTAACAAAAGGGGCAGTGGCGGCAGCGCGGCGGCGGCGTCCGCCCAGGGCAGGGCGCCCAAGGAAGGACCCGCCTTCAGGTGAGGGTCTCGGGGTTCCCAGAGGCTCCGAGCGCGCTGAGGCGGGCGGAGGAGGTCGGGGGGCGCGGCCCGGGGAGAGCGCTGAGGGGGACCGGAGCGGGCGGATGGGGAGCGCGCCCGGGCGCCGGCGCTGCCTGTCCGGACTGCCCTGGCGGTCCCAGGCGCCCGGGCCGCGCAGGTCTCAGCGGGCGGGCGTGCCTCGTCGAGTGTACCCCGCGAACCCCAGCGCCCCCCTGGGCCGGTGTACCCCCGGCCTGCTCTCGTTCTCTACACTCGCGGCCGTTCCCGCGCCGAGTGCTCCCGAGGTTCCCGGGGTTCCCGAGCGCGCGCCTGCTCGGCCAAGCAAGGGGCGGTGGGTGCGGGATTGAGGCGAATCCTGCTAGGCAGAGCCACCCCGCGCCTCTGCGGGCCCCGAAAAGCTGCCAGCTGTCATTTTGCGGACAGCTCCAACCAGCTGTGAACGTGACTAAATTCTGAAGTTGTTGAAGGAGCAATAGTCCACTGAGAAGGGCATCTCCTCTTTCTTTACAGTGTTCGACGAAGCTCTCTGATGGATGAATGAGATTTCCACCTCCTCTCGAAGGGGAGGGTGCCGCAGCGTGGGTGGAAGGGGGGGGGATCAAATGCTTTTACGAAATACCTCAGACGTCAGTTTTCCAAAGCGGACGCGTATACTTGATAGATCGTTAGATCTTGTATTTTAGAGGAACGTTCACTGTGTCGATGCTTTACGTGGATTCTCCCCCCTTTTCCTTTAACAGCTGAATGATGTGTGCTATTCAGTCCCATTTTCCAGGTGAGAGCCCTGAAATGGGGAATTTGAACAGCTTGACGCATACCCACCCACAGCTGTTAAGTGGCGGAACCAGCTTAGTAATCTGGGCAGTTTGAGCAGGAAATCCAGTCTTTGAAATCCATAAGCTATTCTTCTGCTACGAAGAGGCCTTAAAATAGAGTCCTAAATTGCCTTTTTTTTTTTTTAAGTTACATTGAGAAGTATGTTTCTTTTTTTTCCCACAGTTTTCATCTTTTTTTTTTTTTTCCTTCTGACTACCCACTCCCAATTCTTGTACACTGGCAGAGGCTTTCTGGCCAGCCAGTCCTATAGAGATAGTTTTTTGTTAAACAGGTCTAGACTCTGTATGACAAATCCTTTAAAAGTTTCAGGTGAAACTTTGAAATGAATTTTGGATTAAGTCTTAGGTCATGTATTTTGTTTCTCTTCAGTTTCATTCACGCGAGTGCATGTGCCATGTGCATGATGGGTGCTGGGATAGTAAATTGTGAGGACTTCAGTGCACCCCGTTCGGTGTCTTATTTCCTTTAGGTGAACTGAATCTTTATAATTTGGTTAGTGAGTTCTGTGCCTTTCTTTGCACTGACTATCCGTGATCCTCTAGCTTTTCAGGATGCTAGAATTACTTCAGAGCCAGGGTATGTAATTTCTTCCCCTTCCTTTCACGGACCCAGACCAGATCAAGGGTAGGAAGCCTGGAGAGAATGGGGCTTATGTGTTAACCACTCCTGCCAAGGAGTGGTTCTGGTGCTGGTGGAGATTGTGGAGTTAGTCATTGTTTCTTGGACTCCCTGGCTAGTTGCCCACTAAAATTCCTTCCATCCATAAATTTAATCGGGTGTATTTTTTTTTTTCCGACCAGTTGTGGGGGCCTGAACTCTGGGCCTGGGCGCTGTCCCTCAGCTCTTCAGCTCAAGGCTAGAGCGTTACCACTTGAGCCACAGTGTCACTTCCGGCTTTTTCCTTTTTGCTTATGTGGTGCTGAGGAATCGAACCCAGGACCTCAGACATGCAAGGCAAGTGCTCTACCACTGAGCCACCTTCCCAGCCCAATCGGGTGTATTTGGAACAACAACAAATGTGTTTCTATTAGGGATTGGTCATAGTAGGGAAATTGAATCCCATTTTATGGAAACATTTTCAGTAGAGTGTTAAGACTTCTCATGGTGTATAATGAAGAACAAGAGGTAAGTGGTCTTTGGAAATTTGGAGTTTTCAGTTGAATGAAAGTCATCTGCGGACTGGGAAGGTGGCTCAGTGGTAGAGCGCTTGCCTTGCATGCATGAAGCCCTGGGTTCGATTCCTCAGCACCACATAAGCAAAGAGAAAAAAGCCGGAAGTGGTGCTGTGGCTCTAGTGTTACAGCGCTAGCCTTGAGCTGAAGAGCTGAGGGACAGCCTCCAGGCCCAGAGTTCAGGCCCCACGACCGGAACCGCCCCCCCCCCCCCCCCCCCCCCCCCCGCCCCCCACCAAAAAAAGAAAGTCATCTGCAGAATGAAAGGTCCTCCAGGAATTCAGGTAGACATTTTTTGGGGGCAGTTTTTTTTTTGGGGGGGGGGGGTTCGTGGGGCTTCAACTCTGGGCATGGGCGCTGTCCTTCAGCTTTTCAGCTCAAGGCAGGTGCTCTACCGCTTGAGCCACAGAACCACTTCCGGTTTTCTAGTGGTTTATTGGAGATAAGAGTCTTGCAGACTTTCCTACCAGGGCTGGCTTTGAACTGCGATCTTTAGATCTCAGCCTCCTGAGTAGCTAGGATTACAGGCGTGAGCCACCAACGCATGGCCGGGGGCAGTTTTGTAGTATATTTTTTGGGAAAATCTAAACAAGATCCTTTTTAGGCTATATAGTAGGTTGAACTCAGGGCCTTGTATTTACTAGGTAAGTGTTCTACCACATAAGACATACTCCTAGTCTGGGAAAAACTTAAGCAGGCTATGCCTGCGGGAGTTCACAACGTTTTATTTGATAGTTGGAGAATCTTTTTGTATCTTTTCTGTCAATGATAGACTTTTGTTCCTTAGTTTAACCTTTTTTCTTTATTTTTTGAGACAAGATCTTGCTGTTTAATTTAGGCTAGCATGGAAATCATATCCTCTTGTCTCAGCCTCCCAATTGATCTTGAGTCCTGGGATTATAGACCTATGTCACCACACCTGGCATGATGTATGTTTACTCTTTTGTGCTTCTTAATTCCTTTTCTGGGTTTCTTCTTTGCCTGCCTGCCTGCCTGCCTTCTCTCCCTCCCTCCCTCCTCCCTCCCCCCTTTTTTCCCTTCCTCCCTTTCTCTCTCTCTCTCTTTCCTTCTTCCCTCCCTCCCTCCTTCCTTCCCTCCCTTCCTCCCTTCCTTCCTTTCCTTCCCTTCCCTCCTTCCTTCCTCTTCCTTCCTTCCTTCCTTCCTTCCTTTCTTTCTTTCTTTCTTTCTTTCTTTCTTTCTTTCTTTCTTTCTTTCTTTCTTTCTTTCTTTCTTTCTTTCTTTCTTTCTGTCCCCTCCCTCCCTCCCCCTCTCCCCCCTTCCCCCCTCCCTCCCTTCCTTCCTTCCTTCCTTCCTTCCTTCCTTCCTCCCTCCCTCCCCCTCTCTCTCCCTTCCTTCCTTCTTTCTCTTTCTTTCTTTCTTTCTCTCTCCCTCTCTCTCTCCCTCCCTCCCTCCCTCCCTCCCTCCCTCCCTCTCTCTCTCTCTTTCTCTTTCTTTCTTTCGGCTTAAACTCAGGGCCTGGGCACTCTTCCTGAGCTTCTTTATGTTCAATGCAAGGCTAGCACTTTGAGCCACAGTTCTACTTCTGGCTTTTTCTGTTTATGTAGTACTGAGGAATCAAACCCAGGGTGTCATGTATGTTATGCAAGCACTCTACCAGTAAGCCACATTCCTAGCCCCTGTTTTCTTTTTGTAATGGACCCCAGCTTCAGGCATAGTAGGTTTGCCTACAATCTTAGCCCTCTCCTCTTTTTTATGGGTTTCTTACTGTTCTCCCATTCATCCAGGTTTCTCATATTAGAAAGGAAACAAGTAGCTTTTATCACAAGTCATTTCAGATCCTTGTGCTTTTAGGCATTTTGCCTACAAAGATCATCACAATCAGGATTCCTTCCTGGATTTTTTGTTTAGGATTTTGAGAAAGAGCCTTTTCATAATTTTGGGAAAGAAGTTGTTAAAAGGACATACAAGGAAGAAAAAGAGATTGAATTTACTATTTAAGTAGAGCAAGAACATGATATGATCATGGTATTTGTGAAGTTTAAATTAAAATTCCTCTGTGGTCATGAAAATTTGAGAGAAATCTCTGCTGGTCTTCCTTTTATTCCCCCCTGAACTTAGGTAGGTTGTTACAATCAACATGTTCATCTAAGTGTCCAGTGCTTCTTGATCAGAGTCATCCCTTCTATCAGTCTACCGCATCTTGTCTGTTCCCTCCCACCTAGACTCATTTCATGTTTTCTGCTGCCCTGATCACAGATGTACATTGAATATTCTTACTGCATTTGTCCCTCTTCTTTGCTAGTTGCTACACTAACAAATTTTATATTCGCATAACCTTTTGCTCTAGGAGGGAAAGGTTGGACAAAAGAATGATTTGTACAAAGGAGGAGGCAACAATGCTTGATAAGAAATGTACTCATTACCTCGCCCATGTAATTGTAACCCCTCTGTATGGTATTTTCACAATAAAAAAATAATTTTCACTAGTCTAAAAAAAAAGAATGATTTGTACAGTGTCTCAAGTCAGAAATAGAACTGGGTTCTTAATTACTGCAGATTTAAATCCAGCATATTTGCATAAGACTAACATATCTTGTTCAAGTTAACTTTGAAGCATTACCTTTTTTAAGTGCTGGTAATGAACTCCAAGACTCCTACATACTAATTGAAGCTTTATTGTAAGGTGATCGTTTATTTATTTATTTATATTTACTTATTTTTTGGTCAGTCTCGGGGCTTGAACTCTGGGCCTGGGCGCTGTCCCTCAGCTCTTCAGCTCAAGGCGAGCACTCTACCACTTGAGCTACAGCGCCACTTCCGGTTTTCTAGTGGTTTATTAGAGATAGGCGTGTCACGGTCTTTCCTTCCCGGGCTGGCTTTGAACTGCAATCCTTAGATCTCAGTCTTCTGAGTAGCTAGGATTACAGGCGTGAGCCACCGGTGCCTGTCGATCGTTTTATTTTTAACTGCCTGTAGATTAGTGGATCAGGTTCTGCCTAAAATGTTCATGGAACAAAGAGGTGAAAAAGATGACTAAGATGTTTTACTTTATTTTGGATCAGTTAAATGAGGTAAGCACATGTATCACCCGGGATATGGGAAGTTACTGAAACCCTCATGGCTGCCTGAAGTGCATCTGTTTAACTCCCTTTGCTACCCCCCATTCCCCCCTCCGACCCGAGTACCTTATGTCAAATGGCCTAGTTAGTACTAATCCCTACTTGTTCTTTTAGAACAGATTTCTGTGATCAGTTACAGGGTTAGCATACTTATGATTAATCTGCTTATCATAATGATTAAATTGCAGCTAATGCCCAAGGACAGTGACCTGGTGCCCTACCTGTACAAATCCAGATAGGACACCTGTGGTTATGCCTTCTGCAGTTCACAATCTAAAGGACAGTAGGTTATATAGTAAGATGAATAACAGAAGACAGCATAACAGAAACCAGCATGTAAATCTAACACTGATAGTAAAATTTTACACTCAGTATAGAATTGAGGACTATTCTGATGCATGATGTCAGTGAGGATAGGACTATGATTTCTCTTCCCCTCTATCCTTCAAGGTTATATACATTTCTAATGTGATTTTTCTAAGGCAGAATGGGGCATATTCTGGAAAAGACTCATGCTTTTAATATCCATATTGTAAGATATGTGATTCATAAGTAGCTTTTTTTTTTTTTATCCTCCCTCCCTTTTTGTGCCAGTACTGGGGCTTTATCTCAAGACTTAGGGCCTCTGCTGAGCTTTTTTGCTCATAGCTGGTGCTCTACTATCTGAGTGTCTCCTTTACTCTTGGCCTTTTGCTGGTTAATTGGAGCTGAGTCTCCAGGACTTTTCTCCTGATCTGGCTTTGAATCGCAATCAGTGAGTCTCAGCCTCCTGAGTAGCTAGGATTAGAGGTGTGAGCCACAGGCACTTACATTTTTTAAATGGCCTTGCCTGCTTGTTTGGATCTTCTGGGCCATTCCTTACATAATACTGCTTGTGTTCAGATATCACTATGCGGGTGGTATAGTTCTGAGTGGCCCTGAAGATCCTAGTGAACTCAGGAGAGGTGAGAAAGGGAACAGCTGTTCCATCTAATGCCATGGGTATTATTAAAGCCCTTGGAAGACAAATTGAGGAAACCTTGATTGAGTTCTACTTTTTATGTACCATGTTGATGTGAGATCCAATAAGACTGTATTTCTCTGGTCCTCAGAGTTTAGTCATTTGTGAAGTTATAGCACCAGTCCAGTGTAATAGACTGTGGTGAGGAAGTAATCAGATGACTGGAACTCTTTTAAAAAGGGTGAAATGCAATGTAAAATGATTTTAGGTATTAACATTTTTTTAGGTAATAGAGTTCAATATTTGCCCATTGATGCTTTACTAAGAATGAACCTGGCTCCCTCCATCCCTCCCTCCCTTCCTTCCTTCCTTCCTTCCTTCCTTCCTTCCTTCCTTCCTTCCTTCCTTCCTTCCTTCCTTCCTTCCTTCCTTCCTTCCTTCCTTCCTTCCTTCCTTCCTTCCTTCCTTCCTTGGCAAAATTGGAAATTAACACAGGGGCTCAAGCCTCCAGTGCTCTACTACTTGAGCCATGCCCTCAACCAGTTTGGCTTTGTTATTAAAATAGGACCTGGTACTTTTCATGTGTTTCCGATGAAATTTTATACCTCTACTTCCTAAGTACCTGGAATTGCAGATATATAATATCACAACTTTTTTGTTTTCCCCCAACTTTTGTCTGTCTAGCCTCAAATCTTGATCTTATTGTCTCTGTTTCCTGAGTAGCTAGGATTATAGGTGTGCATCATAATACCCAGCCCTTGAATTTGTTTAACTTATTTTTAGAGGCTTTTTTTTTTCTTTCACTTTTTTGATTATTTTATTATCTTTTCTTTCTTTCTTTATTTTTGGGTCTAGTTGTGGAGCCTGAACTCTGGGCCTGGGCGCTGTCCCTCAGCTCTTCAGCTCAAGGCTAGCGCTCTACCACTTGAGCCACAGTGCCACTTCCAGCTTTTTTCTTTTTGCTTATGTGGTGCTGAGGAATCAAACCCAGGGCCTCAGGCATGCAAGGCAAGTGCTCTTCTACTGAGCTACCTTCCCAGCCTTTATTTTATTATCTTTAAGTAGTTGTACAAAAGAGTTGCCATTCACCAATGCAGTTTATGAATACAATGTATCTTTTAATATTTTTTAATATTTTCACCCACCCCTCCAAACCCATTCTTTCTCTTATGTTAATTTTAGGTTATATTTTTATTTTTTCCCCTTTTAATAAAGCAATTTATGTACAGTGCATCTTTATCTTTGCCATCACATAAACATCTTCATCCCCCTTTGACCCACTTCTTACCTTACATTTCTCAGTTCTGTGGTATATATGTTGAATTCTTGCCCATATACTCCTCATTTACCCCCTTCATTTTTCTACCTCTCTTCTCTTTGGCCCTACCATACTGTCTTGAAAGTACCTATTTTCTGGTACTTGTTTTGTTGGGCTTGATTTAGTCTTTTAAAAGAATTCCACTATTGGGCTGGGAAGGTGGCTCAGTGGTAGAGCGCTTGCCTTGCATGCCTGAGGCCCTGGGTTCTATTACTCAGCACCACATAAGCAAAAAGAAAAAAGCTGGAAGTGGGCTGTGGCTCAAGTGGTAGAACGCTAGCCTTGAGCTGAAGATCTGAGGGACAGCACCCAGGCCCAGAGTACCCATGACCGGACCCAAAAAAAAAAAAATTAAAAAAAAAAAAGAATTACACTATTTGCTTTCTCTATAGAGTCTATTACACTTAAATCATTTGTAACTCCTTGCTTCCCACTCTATGTCTTTTTTTTTTTTTTTGGGTCCGGTCATGGGGCCTGAACTCTGGGCCTGGGCGCTGTCCCTTAGCTCAGGTTCAGAAGACCTGGCTTTAATCTGAGTTCATTTAGTTTCAACTAAATGTTGGTTGAAATGGCCTTCTTACTTTTCAGATTTGCAGTCTCCACTCAATGGAGAACCATTTAGTCCATCCTGGAGTCTTAGTCCTGGGACAAATCCTGTCGCAGTGCTCCAGTGAATAAACGTCAGGCTGAAGTCTTAAAGTCTCTGCTCTGTGACCACATACATTTCCACTCCTTCAACTTCTATTCAAACTGAATAATGCTTTGTAGTTCTAAACTCTAAGGCCACATATTTGCTGATATCAGCAGGATTTTCTGTTTCCCGAACCCTTGGCTATTAAGGGCCATTTTCCATTCCTTCAGTAGAGGCTGTTTTCTTGAGACATAGCTGAAGACTTTAAAAATTGCTTTTGATCATATTGAAATTTGAATTCAGGGCTTTATACTTGCTAGGCCTCACATTCACTTTCATTTGCACTTTTTAATAACTTTTCATTAAACAATTAAAACTTTATTCATAATTATAAAATAATGAGCTGACATTATATTTTCATGCACGTATGTAATGTACTTTGATTATACTCCCCATAACCTTGGTTGTGCTCCCTCATGCTGGTCTATTTCTTCTTCCCAACAGGTTTTTTTAAATCAAGAATAAGATTGAACCAAAGGAGAAAATGGCTTAAACAAAACAATACACTATGTGAAGGTGTTCTCTATAGAAAAGCAAAAGCACTCCCCCACGGTATAACCCCTGCTTTCACTGTATTTGATGTTGGTATAATTTGTGTAGGGGAAGGGAAAAAACAAATCATTTAAATAGGGATACAGGTTGACCCGTTGCAACAATGAGATGTACAAGTTGTTATGTCAAAAAATGAACTTTACAACTTTGAGTGGGAGATGGGAAGGGATGGGAAGGGGAAACAAAGGAGGAGGCAACAATGCTTGATAAGAAATGTACTCATTATCTTGCCCATGTAATTGTAACCCCTCTATTCGGTATTTTCACACACACACACACACACACAAATCAGAGATCATGTACTAATGAAAAAAAAAAAAGCAAAAGCAAAGATAATATTTTTTAAAAAAGGGATGGGATCACTTGGAAAAAAAAGAAAAGCCAAAGCAAGTTTACATTTATATGGCTGGCAGGTAAAAGGAGTTTGTGAGTGAAATTGTGCAGACCAAGCTAGCACCAAACAGCACCCTGATAGGCCGATAGGATTGCCTTCCTGTGGGTAAAATTGGCCTTCGTTATCTTGCTCTAATGGATTTGTATTACTTTTGTGATTGAAAAAAAAAATTTTTTTTTGGTCTGTCGTGGAACTCTGGGCATGTGTGCTGTCCCTCAGTTCTTCAGCTCAAGGCAAGCCACTTGAACCACAGCACCACTTCTGGTTTTCTGGTGGTTTGTTGGAGATAAGAGTCTCATTCTCTGGGGATGGGGGTTTAGCTCAGCGGAAGGGCGCCCGCCTGGCGCGCCCAAGGCCGTGGGTTCGGCTCTCAGCCCTAGTTTAAAAAAAAAAAAAAAAAAGAGTCTCATTCTCATGGATTTTCCTGCCAAGGTTGGCTTTGAACTGGTTCCTCAGATATTAGCCTCCTGAGTAGCTAGGATTATAGGCGTGAGCCAACGGTACACAGTGATTTACAAAATATTTTATACAGAAAGAGTAGGATAAATTTAGTTTGTCAAATAAAAACTGATCTGAACAAAAACAGAATTTTTCCTCTGCATATGCTTCTCTTGGCAACACAATACATAGGCACAGTTATCAATGACTAAATTTAATATGTCCCATTATTTTGGTACAAAGTATACTAGGAAAAGGTTATGTATGTAGCATGATGTATGAAGATACAAATCCTTCTCACAAGTCCACTAAAAAGGCAGCTGGACAGAGTCTTTCTGAACACAAGAGGATGCGAGTCAGTCACTTCCATTCCCACTCAGTCCTCCTATTCAACTCTTCCTTTCCATTAAAATAAGTGATAGGTTATTATTAAAAATAACATACTTGTTATGAACTTTAATTTTGAAAACCTAAGTCTATTGCAAGCCTTAGGAGGCCAGATTACTTGATTGTGTTAGTAATTATAGAATACATGTATGAAACATTTTTCCTTAGCCTCTCAGCCTATGCAGTGTTTACCCACAGACCAGTTGGTTATTGAGCACAGGTCTCTAGCTTTATTTGAAAGATGTTTAGGAAGAATTGGCATAACCTTTTAAATAAGAGACCTGGAGTTGATAGGCTTTTGTTATTGTTTTTGTGTTGTTTTGTTTTGGGGGTGGGGAGCCTCATTGGCCTGAATTTGCAGGCTTCCTGCTTCAACTTCTCAAGTGCTGGGGTTATTGGTATTACCCCACTACTCCTGGCTAGATTAATTTTCTTTTCTTTGTGGTACTAGGGTTTGAACTCATTGCCTCAAGTTTGCCTGGTCTGCTTTCTTGACTGGCACTCTATCACTTAAACCACACCAGCCTGGTCTTTTGCTGTTTATTTCAGAGATAGAGCCTCACAGGCTCTGCTTTTCTGCCAGGCCTAGCTTTGAAACTCAGTTGTCCAGATCTTAGCCTCTTGAGTAGCTAGGATTACAGCTGTGAGCCACCAGCATGGGGAAGAACATTGGTTTTTATTGTTATTACTTTAGATTGTGTTCTTCTAAGGTCAGCTTAAGGAAGTCACTTTGTCTTTGTTTCTTTGGCAAAGGAAGTTTTAAAAAAGATTGTCCTGGCCCTCATGAAATGCTTTGGCTTGCCTGTATGAGCTCCTGGTAGGTAAATCTGGTTTGGGAACAGGTATGTTCCTTATTGTTCTAGCCACTGTCCCCCACCCTACCCCCTTGGTGTGTGCAAAAAAGGAACAAATGTTTTAAATTGCTTGTGTGAGTTTTTTGCTTTGTATGAATCATTGGGACTGGGCTAAAAAGATCCTATGTTCTTTTGAGTATAAGAGCACTGAAGTAGTTGATGAGTTCCTACTTATCAACCATTCTTTATCAGTTTTGTAAGAAACGATCATTATATAGAAGAGGAAAAACAGGGTGACTTTTCCAGCTGAGCATATAATAGTAATTTCCCTCCACTTCACCCCACCCTGTCTGTAATGGAACATCCATGACTCACCAGGGCCACACAGGCATTTTTGTAACCAGCACTTGAATAGTAGGGTTGAGTGGGGAATGGAGGTGTTTGTCTAGCATCCTCTTATGTTTAAACAGAATCTTACCAGCTGCATTTTCATATATCATACTACATACCCTTTTCTGAGTGTACTTTGTACCAAAATAATACACTATATTAAGTACACTATAGTCTTTATACTATAATGTTTTGAATAAATGTTGTATAACCATGAGTCTGGATTTCTCATGGTCACATTTTCCCTGAACTGTATTCCCTTTCATCTTTTAATAGGTTTAGAATAGTTTTCTAGCTAATCTGTCCCTGTGAATTTTTTTTTCCTGGTCCTAGGCCTTGAACTCTGAGCCTGGGTGCTGTCCCTAAACTACTTTTGCTCAAGCTGCTTTTGCTTTACCATTTGAGCTACAGCTTTTTGTCTAATTAATTAATTTTCTGCCCCAGCTAGCCTCAGTCTATGATCCTCAGATCTCAGCCTCCTGAGTAGCTAGGGTTACAGGGTTAGCCATCAGCACCCAGCTCTGTGATTTTGTTATTGTTGTGTTTTAACAAGGGTTTATTTTAATATAAGTTAAAATAGAAATATAGAAACATTTCCTGCTTTCTGTGCTGGATATAGGAGTTAAAAACTATTCTGTGTGATCTTGCTTAATTTATAGATAATTCATGTCTATAAAAGAAGTGTATATTGTTTTTTGACTTTGACTTTATCATCATAGTTAAGACCTTTTGATTGTAAATAGAATATATTTGTGTTTGTTATATATTTAAATCACTGGTTATTGCAATTTTATATTTATTGATATCTAATAGAAAATGAAGACAAATTCATCCAGGGTATCTACGTGACTACAGTACTCAAGCAGTAGAAATTCATTCCCCAAAAGCCAAAGGGAGCAGATTGGAGGGGAGCTTTGTATAGTTTCCGGAAAAGGTAGTAGCATGTTGCTATGGCAACTCTTTCTTTATAAGTCAAAGAAAAGTTAAAAGGCATTCTACACCTTGAGAGATGAAATGCTGTTGATTTAGGATGTCTAGGAAGAAACAAAGAATCAGTCAAGTCAGTTTTGTTTTTAAGACCTTATAAATGCTTTATACTATTGGCTGTTTCTCTTGATATGCCAAGACAATTGGACTTTCTTCTTTTCTGTCTTGTAGTCAAGCCTTTAGCGATATGATGGAAAGAAAGCATGTTCTCATTTAGCCCTTAATTTACTTGATTTTTAAAGTTCTTTTATAAGATATGATTGGAAATCTGCAACAAGAATATGTTTTATATTTGATGTCAAATGTCTTTTAAACTTAAAACCTGAATTTGAAGTAACTACACAAAACAAGAAAAGGTATGTAATATTGGAGCCTAGATAGGAGAATTTTAAATCCTAGCCCAGCTATTATGTCATGATACACACCTATATTTCCAACACTTGGGGTTCTAGTTTTAGACCAGCCTGACATATATAGTGAGTTATAGGCCAGCCTAGGCTATGTGGCAAGACTTGTCTCAAAGCAAACAAACAACAAATAAAGAAATCTTAGAACCATAATAACAAAGACAGGTTGGTATTGGAACAAAAACAGACCCACAGACCAAAGGAATAGATTAGAAGATCCAGAAATAAATTCACATACCTATTGTTAGCTGATATTTGACAAAGGAGACAAAGACATAAGTGGAAGAATCATAGCCTCTTCAACTATTGGTGCTGGAAAACTGGGTGGCCACATGCATAAAACTAAAAGTGAACCCCAACCTGTCACCATGCACTAACATCAATTCAAATCAAGACCTTAAGATCAAACCTGATACTCTGGAACTACTTAGGAGAGACACTTGAACTTATAGTATGCACAGGCAGGAAGTTCCTGAAGAGTCCCAGGGTCACAACAAATTGGAGAGAGACTCAATAAAATAAAAATAAAATAAAATAAAAAGGTTTCTGCACAGCTAAAGACATAGCAACCAACTAGAAAGAAAGCCAACTAATTGGGAAAAAATGTTTACCAGCAATATATCAGACAAGGGTCTAATATCCATTCTATTCAGGGAACTCAAGAAACTAACCCCTCAGAAATCTAACAAACCAAACATGAAATGGGCAAGGGAGCTAAAGAGAGACTTCTCAGAAGAAGAGATAAAGATGGCAAAGAAACACATGAGGAAATGTTCATCATCCCTGGCTGTAAAAGAAATGCAAATAAAAACAACCCTGAGATACCACCTTACCCCAGTCAGGATGACCCACATCATAAATTCAGCCAAGGACAAATGTTGGAGGGGATGAGGAGAAAGAGGAACCCTATTGCATTGCTGGTGGGACTGTACACTAACACAACCACTTTGGAAAGCAGTCTGGAGGTACCTCAGAAAGCTAAATATAGACCTCCCTTGGCATCTATCCTGAGCAACAGGAACCAGGCTACAAGGACACATGCGCTTCCATGTTCATTGCAGCACTGTTCGTAATAACCAAGATATGGAAACAACCCAGATGCCCCACTACAAATGAATTAATCCAAAAACTGCGGTACCTATCTACAATGGACTATTACACAGCCATTAGAAAGGACAAAATAATGGCATTCACAGGGAAATGGATGGCACTAAAAAAATCATTTTGAGCAAGGTAAGCCAAGAGCAGAGAGACAAACGGCACATTGTCTCCCTGATAGGTGGATGTTAAATCCAAATGCAAGGAGATATGACAAAGTAAACAGGACTTGAGAAACAAAGGACCTCCACTCAATTTGTTGTATCATTTCTAAAAGACTCCATGTTCTTGAACATATATATGGTATATATATGCATACAATGGAGGGAAAGCAGGAGGAGGACGCAGAATAAGTGGGAAACGGAACAACACACAACAGAGTGGCCCATCAGCCGCACTGGACATAGAAGAAAAAGAACTAAGCAACCCAAAGACAGCAATGGGAAGGAAGGAATGAGAAAGAAAGTGGGAACAGCTCATACTAAGCAAAAGGAAAGAAATGTAAACATCATCTGGAAGAAGTAGTTGTATTGTCAAAGCTCATCTAATACACAAACTTTATGGACCACGATAAAGACAAGGTGCCTTGTGAAGGTTAAAATGTGTTTGTGACTTTAACTAAGTATCACTATTCCACAATACTGTGAAACATGTAAAATTTATGTAATCACCTCATTTCAATTTTAAAAAAAAGAAAAAAGTGAGAGAAGGGATGGGTTAGGAGCAGTGGGTGACAATGTTTTCAGACACCTTGTATTTATACACTGTTTTGTAGAATGGGAACTTCTTTGTATAAAAAAATGTGTTAAAAAAAAGAAAGCATACAGGCAAGGAAAGTTCCTTGTTTCCATTAATACCAGTGAATTTTTTTCTGATATCCAAAGACTGAGTGTTGTCAAAGATGCATTGACTTGTCCCCAGCAAAGAAAAATCTAAAAGAGGATACTTGTTTAAATAATATACCTCTGACCTAGTTGTAAAATTCTACAGATGTGGGAAATTACTTATTGCAAAAGTATTAAACTCATATATATGAAGCTATTAAATTCTTAAGTGTTTTGTACTGTAGAGCTTTTTTATATACTTTTTGGATTTACTTGAATTTTTATGTGACTTAATAAAATGAACATATTGAAATGAGCAAAGTGGTTTTTTTATCAAGTTTAAAAATTTTTGATTAAATTTTAATTGATTAGATTTGATTGTGGACTCTCTACAGTCGGTTTGCATGTTATATAAACATTTTGGAAAAAATTGGGCTGGGGAGGTGGCTCAGTGGTAGAGTGCTTGCCATGCATGCATGAGGCCCTAGGTTTTATTCCTGAGCACAATATAAGCAGAAAAGGCCGGAAGTGGCACTGTGGCTCGAGTGGTAGAATGCTAGCCTTGAGCTCAAGGGCTGAGGGACAGCATCCAGGCCCAGAGTTCAGGGCCCATGACCGACCTGCTTTCCATGCAGGATTTTTCCATTTGATCAACTCTGATTTGTTCCTTAAGAACAAGGAAGTTCTCTTTGTGGTGGCCTGTACAGTGTGAGGAACAGAGCTATGAATAAATATTTTCTCTATGACCATCAGGAAAGACTGTTTGCTTTAGAATGGTACATTGAATAGGTTTGTTGTTAGGCGGAAAGGTAGCAGGAACTATTGGCCCTGCCCAGAGGGCAATAATGGACGCCTAGTAGCCACTTGGATCATTTTAAGGTGACTGAATCTGTGGAGGCCCCTGAGAATATTGGTAGCTGGCTCTTACTATGATATGCTATGTGTGGAAACCAGTGTATGTGAGATACGTTGAAATGTAAGTCACTGTATGCTTCTAATTCCTCTTCTCAAAGGTTATCCACCACTTTCTTTTGTATCCTGTACAAAACAAGAAAATTTTTTTGTATTCTATTTAAAATTTTTCAAAAACTGTTTTCTATTATGCAAATGAGTTACTGCCTGAATTCTGCATTTTGCATATCATTTTGGTTTCCTTTGAATAAATATATGTATAAGACTTAACCAAGTAGTTCTGAAATCAAGTTATACATTAAACTTACCTAAAGGGATGTACATGCCAGACTGACTGTCTCTCATAGATCAGGACTTAATTGATTTGGGCTTTGTGAAATCCTACCTAGGGGTGCTTTCAGGGTTCTTTTCTTTCTTTTTTTTTTTTTTTGTTGGTCGTGGGGCTTGAACTCTGGGCCTGGGCGCTGTCCCTCAGCTCTTCAGCTCAAGGCGAGCGCTCTACCACTTGAGCTACAGCGCCACTTCCTCTTTTCTTTCTTATTAGAAATAGTGAACTGGTAAAAAAAAAAAAAAAAATCTTATGTACTGCCGGGTACTGGTGGCTCACACCTTTAATCCTACTACTCAAGAGGCTGAGATCTGAGGCTTGAGGTTCAAAGCCAGGGGGCCGGAAAGTTGGTGAGACTCTTTATCTCCAATTAATCAGTAGAACACTGGAAGTAGTGCTATGTCTCAAAGTGGTAGAATGCTAGCCTTAAGCAGATGAACTTAAGGACAGCACTCAGGCCTTAAGTTCAAGCCCCATAACCAAAAAAAAAAAAACAAAACCCAAAACAAAAAAACAATCTTTATGCATGAAGCTCAAGTATATTTCCAAGAAATTACAACAAATTGCCCTGGGGGGAGGTTGCAACTGTTTATATACTTTATAACAGCATACGATAGTTGCTGTTCAGTGGAGATTGGTCTAAGGTACCTTAAAGAAACAATATTAATTAGCTTATTTTTGGTAGTTGTTGATCACTTCTTTTGTTCAATATCTTTTTACATTGTGAGATTCTTCGGCAGTGCTATCTATACATAAAAAGGTACATGCCTGTAATTCTAGCTACTTAGGGGGCTGAGATCTAAGGACAGTGATTCAAAACTAGCTCAAGTAGAAAAGTCTGTGAGACTCATCTCTAATTACTCTGAAGAAGAACTGTGGCCTAGTGGTAGAGCACTAGCCTTGAGCCAAAAAGCTAATAAAAAAAAAATGCACATTCTTTTTTGACCTAATAATTTGTTCAGGACGATTTTTTCTTTTTCTTTTTTTCTTTTTGGCCGTATTGGGGTTTAAATCAAGGGCACTGCACTTGTTGGGCATGTCTCTACCACTTGAGCCATACCATTAGACCAGGAAGATTTCTTTTTTTGATTAAAAAGAAAACTTGTACAAGATGTTCTTAAGGTTTTATCATTATAATGATAAAAAAAACTCACCAGTTGTACATAGGAAAATGGCTAAATTATAACTTTAGTTTCATAAGATATTATGTGATGGTTAAATGATTATGAAGACTACTAATATAAAATGTTGAGATGTTAAATGAAAAAAATTATGAATTGGTATTCAGATGGTGAATATATTAGTAAATACAAAAATGTATAACCAAGAACTAGAAAGAAAAAGAAAAAATAGTTACAGAACAGTTGATAGCTTGTTGTAATGATTGTAGGTATGTCCTTTTTCCCCTCTGCTTATTCTGGGGTTTGAACTTAGAGCCTAGGTTCAGTCTTCAAGTGTTTTTGCTCAAGGCTAGAACTCTACCACTTGAGCCACAACCCCACTTTTCTCTTTTTGCTGGTTAATTGGAGATAAGAGTCTCATGGAGTGGGGCTGGGAAGGTGGCTCAGTGGTAGTGCTTGCCTTGCATGCATCCTCAGATATCAGCCTTCTGAGTAGCCCCTATACAAGCATGAGCCACTGGTGCATGCATCCTCAGATATCAGCCTTCTGAGTAGCCCCTATACAAGCATGTGCCACTGATGTCTCATGATCCATATCCTTTTTTAAAAGAAACAAATGCATTATAGGATTGTGTGGGTAGAAAGTTAAAATTTGGGGCTGGGAAGGTGGCTCAGTGGTAGAGTGCTTGCCTCACATGCATGAGGCCCTGGGTTCGATTCCTCAGCACCACATAAGGCAGAAAAATCCAGAAGTGGTGCTGTGGTTCTAGTGGTAGAATGCTAGTCTAGGACAGTGCCTAGGCCAGAGTTCAGGCCCCTGGACTGACAAA
Source organism: Dipodomys spectabilis (assembly GCF_019054845.1). Classification (NCBI taxonomy): domain Eukaryota; kingdom Metazoa; phylum Chordata; class Mammalia; order Rodentia; family Heteromyidae; genus Dipodomys; species Dipodomys spectabilis. Next base: position 8,566,816 of record NW_024871113.1, read on the forward strand.
AAAAGAAAAAGAAAAAAATTGGCAACAATAATCTTTTTTTTTTTTTTTTTTTAGCTGATCAAAGATCACATCTTTATTGCAGTTTGCAGTTCTAATTTTTTGCGAATTAAATCCATGAAAAATTAGACTTCCTTTATCAAAACATATAAACCTTATTTTTGTTGCCTACAATTTTTTTTTTTTTATTGTAAAGCTACTATACAGAGGGTTACAGTTACATGAGTGAGGTTATGAGTACACTTCCTCTTGAACATTGTTACCCCCTCCATTGTTTTCCCCCTACCATCCCCTCCCTCCCTCCCTTCCCCGAGGTTCTTTTTTTTTTTTTTTTGATTGTGATTAAATGATTACATAATTTCAAAGTCACAAGTTCATTCTAACTTCCCTGGAGCAAATTGTCTACCACAGTCTGTAATATATAACAGTGTTCACATGTTATATACCATATTTGTGATCAGCAGCATGAGGATATTTAGTAGTGGTTCAACCAGATGAGCGGGAGTTCTTTGTTTCTTAAGTCCTGTTAGTTTTGTCGTATCACCTAACCATTTGGATTTAGCATCCACTTATGAGGGAGACCATGTACCGTTTGTCTCTTCGTTCTTGGCTTACCTCGCTCAACATGATTCCTTCTAGCTCCATCCATTTCCCTGCAAACAATAATCTTTTAACAAGCAGATAGCCATGTAATTACATCTTTTTCTATTGTAAACCTTTTAATTTGTGAAGACATAATTATAGAGAATGTAAATGACTTCCTTGAAATCTTTGAAGAGGACTATAAATAGCTCCTTTTCATGAATTTTAAGGAAGACCTTCAAATATTTGTAGAAACTAACTCATTGTGCCAAGTAATTTTTCTTACATCTCACTTTTGTCTCACAGTTGTCCTTTGCAAGTTTTTTTTTGTTTTGGGCCTGGGTGCTGTCCCTCAGCTCTTCAGCTCAAGGCTAGCGCTCTACCACTTGAGCCACAGCACCACTTCTGGCTTTTTCTGCTTATGTGGTGCTGAGGAATCGAACCCAGGGCCTCATGCATGCAAGGCAAGCACTCTACCACTGAGCCACCTTCTCAGCCCCTTTGCAAGTATTTTTTATCAACTAACTTATAATTATAAAGTCACAATAATTTATAGGTGGAAAAATTCAGGCTAGCTTGAGTTTGACTGGTTGGCTAATAGTGCTACTACAATTCAAACTAATCAGTTTTTTGCTAATACAAGATGTACATTTCCTTTGCAGATTGATATTTGAAGCACCTAAAAGATTGAGATTCTCTGCTTAATTCTATGAGGTTTATGAGCAAGTATGAATATAAGCACTAATTTTAGGGAATTTATCCTTTTTTAAAATAATTTTTATTGAGATTAAGTGATTACATAAATTTTAAATGTTTTACAGTAAGATATAGTGATACTTAAAGTCATAAACACATTTTAACTTCACAAGGCAAATTATCATTATCATGGTCTATAACGGTTGTGAATTCTATGAACTTTGACAATACAACTATCAGGTGATAGGTACATTTCTTTCCTTTTACTTAGTGGAAGCTATTCCCTCTTTCCCTCTCATTCCCTCCCTCCCATTGCTGCCTTTGAGTTGCTTGGTCCATTTTCTTCTATGTCCAGTGCAGCTGATGGGCCACTCTGTTGTATGTTTTCCCCTGTTTCCGTGTTCTCCTAGTTTCCCTCAGAAGTGCGCGCGCGCGCACACACACACACACACACACACACCATATATGTGGTCAAGAACATGGAGTCTTTTAGAAATGATACAACAAATTGAGTGGAGGTCCTTTGTTTCTCAAGTCCTGTTTACTTTGTCATATCTCCTTGCATTTGGATTTAACATCCACCTATCAGGGAGACAATGTGCCGTTTGTCTCTCTGCTCTTGGCTTACCTTGCTCAAAATGATTTTTTTAGTGCCATCCATTTCCCTGTGAATGCCATTATTTTGTCCTTTCTAATGGCTGTGTAATAGTCCATTGTAGATAGGTACCGCAGTTTTTGGATTAATTCATTTGTAGTGGGGCATCTGGGTTGTTTCCATATCTTGGTTATTACGAACAGTGCTGCAATGAACATGGAAGCGCATGTGTCCTTGTAGCCTGGTTCCTGTTGCTCAGGATAGATGCCAAGGGAGGTCTATATTTAGCTTTCTGAGGTACCTCCAGACTGCTTTCCAAAGTGGTTGTGTTAGTGTACAGTCCCACCAGCAATGCAATAGGGTTCCTCTTTCTCCTCATCCCCTCCAACATTTGTCCTTGGCTGAATTTATGATGTGGGTCATCCTGACTGGGGTAAGGTGGTATCTCAGGGTTGTTTTTATTTGCATTTCTTTTACAGCCAGGGATGATGAACATTTCCTCATGTGTTTCTTTGCCATCTTTATCTCTTCTTCTGAGAAGTCTCTCTTTAGCTCCCTTGCCCATTTCATGTTTGGTTTGTTAGATTTCTGAGGGGTTAGTTTCTTGAGTTCCCTGAATAGAATGGATATTAGACCCTTGTCTGATATATTGCTGGTAAACATTTTTTCCCAATTAGTTGGCTTTCTTTCTAGTTGGTTGCTATGTCTTTAGCTGTGCAGAAACCTTTTTATTTTATTTTATTTTTATTTTATTGAGTCTCTCTCCAATTTGTTGTGACCCTGGGACTCTTCAGGAACTTCCTGCCTGTGCATACTATAAGTTCAAGTGTCTCTCCTAAGTAGTTCCAGAGTATCAGGTTTGATCTTAAGGTCTTGATTTGAATTGATGTTAGTGCATGGTGACAGGCTGGGGTTCACTTTTAGTTTTATGCATGTGGCCACCCAGTTTTCCAGCACCAATAGTTGAAGAGGCTATGATTCTTCCACTTATGTCTTTGTCTCCTTTGTCAAATATCAGCTAACAATAGGTATGTGAATTTATTTCTGGATCTTCTAATCTATTCCTTTGGTCTGTGGGTCTGTTTTTGTTCCAATACCAACCTGTCTTTGTTATGATGGTTTTATAATAGAGCTTGAAAGTTGGTTTCTGATCCCTCCTGTGTTGTTTTTTTTGCCTAGAATTACTTTGGTTTTTTTAGATCTTTTGTTGTTCCATATGAATTTTTGGATTGCTTTGTCTAGTTCAGTAAAGAACATCATTGAGATTTTGATAGGAATTGAATTGAATTTGTATTCATTTTTGGCAGTATGGCCATTTTCACTATCTTAATATTGTCTATCCAAGAAAATGGAAGGTCTTTCCATTTCCTGGTGTCCTCTATGATTTCTTTCTTTAGGCTTTTTTTTTTTTTTGGGGTCAGGTCATGGGGCTTGAACTCTGGGCCTAGGCGCTGTCCCTCAGCTCTTCAGCTCAAGGCTAGTGCTCTACCACTTGAGCCACAGTGCCACTTCCCGCTTTTTTTCTTTTTTCTTTTGTGGTGCTGAGGAATCGAACCCAGGGCCTCAGGCATGCAAGGCAAGCGCTCTACCACTGAGCCACCTTCCCAGCCCCTCTTTAAACTTTTAATAGTTTTCACTAATAGTTCCTTTACATCATTGGTTAGGTTAATTCCTAGATTTTTATTTTTTATTTTTTGTGAACGTACTGTACAGAGGGATTACAAGTACATGGGCAAGATAATGAGTACATTTCTTATCAAGCATTGCAGCCTCCTCCTTTGTTTACCCTTCACATCCCTTCCCAGCCTCCCCCCGCCCCCCATCCAATCCTCCTCTTCCCCCCCCCCCCCCACCGAAGTTGTAAAGTTCGTTTTCGACAGCCTAGATTTTTTTTTTAAAGATTATTATATATGGGATTGTTTCTTTGATTTCCCTTTCTGTTTGTTCATTGTTGTTATACTGAAAGGAAACTGATTTTTGTGGGTTAATTTTGTATCCTGCTACTTTACAAAAATGGTTTATAAGTTCAAGGAGTTTGGGAGTGGAGTTTTTGGGATTGTTAAGGTGTAATCATGTCATCTGCAAATAGAGTTAGTTTAATTTCGTCCTTTCCTGTGTGGATCCTTTAATGTCCTTTTCTTGCTCCATTGCTCTGGCTAAGGATTCTTTTAACTATGTTGAAGAGGAGTGGAGAGAGTGGACATCCTTACCTTGTTTCTTGTTTTAGGAGAATTGGTTGTAGTTTTTCCCTATTTAGTATAATATTGGCTATTGGTCTGTCATATAGCTTTTATTGTTTTAAGGAATATTCCTTTTATTCCTGTTTTCTCCAGAGCTTTTAACATGAATGGATGTTGTATTTTATCAAAATCCTTTTCTGCATCAATGGAGATAATCATATGGTTCTTGACCTTGGATCCTGTTACATTTGTTGATTTATGCTAAACCATCCGTTCATCTCTGGGTTGAAGCCTACTTGATTGTAATGTATGATAATTTTCATATGATTTTGGATTGTATTGGCTAAAATTTTATTGAGGATTGTTACATCTGTGATCATCAAAGAGATTGGTCTGTAGTTCTCTTTATTTTGTTGGATCTTTGCCTGGTTTGGGGAATGAGTGTGATATTGGCTTCATAGAATGAGTTTGGGATTGCTCCTTCTGTTTCTATTTCTCGGAAGAGCTTGAAGGGTATGGGTATTCCTTTTTAAAGGTCATACAGAATTCTGAAGTGAATCCTACTTGTCCTGGTTTTTCCTTGTTGGAAGACTTCTGCTTGCTTCCTCTATCTAATTGTAAATTATTGGCTTATTTAATTGCCTTATTTCTTCTCGGTTCAGTGTGGGAAATTTCTATGTCTCTAAAAATTCATCCATTTCTGCTAAGTTTTCCTTCCTTAGTGAGTATAGATTCTGGAAAGTTCTTTATAATTGTTTGGATGTCTCGGATGTTTGTTGTAATTTTTCCTGTGGCATCCCTGATCTTATTGATTTGGGTCTCCTCTCTTCTTAGTTAATCTTGCCAGAGGTCTGTCAATTTTATTTTATTTTAAAAACTAGCTTTTTGTTTTATTGATTTTATTTATAGTTTCCTTAGTCTTTATCTTGTTATTTTCCACTCTTATTTTGGTTATTTCATTCTGTTTAGTAACTTTGAGTTCAATTTTGTCTTGCTTTTCTAGCAGTTTTAGTTGCATCATGAATTATTTACTTGGTCTGTCTGTATTTTCTTGATGAGTGCATTGAGAGCAATAAATTTACCCCCCCTCCCGCCCCGGCCTGCTTTTGCCGTGTCTCATGTTTCTTTCTTTTTTGTCTTTGTCTTTTTCCTCCCTCCCTCCCTCCCTCCCTCCCTTCCTTTCCTTCCTTCCTTCCTTCCTTCCTTCCTTCCTTCCTTCCTTCCTTCCTTCCTTCCTTCCTTCCTTCCTTCCTTCCTTCCATCAGTTGTGGACCCTGAACTCTGGGCCTGGGCACTGTCCCTCAGCTCTTTAGCTCAAGGCTAGTGCTCTACCACTTGAGCCATAGCGCCATTTCCAGCTTTTTCTGCTTATGTGGTACTGAGAATTGAACCCAGGGCCTCACGCATGCAAGACAACCACTCCACCACTTAGCCACCTTCCCAGCTCTCCCACAGGTTTCTTTGCGATGTATATTCATTTTCATTGAATTGTAGGAACTTTTTAATTTCTTTAATTTCTGGTGTAGCTCAGAAGTGTGCTGTTCCTATTTTCCATGTATTTATGTAATTTCTATGGTATTCTTTGTGATTGAAACCTAGCTTGATTCCACTATGGTTAGATAGACTACAAGGGATTATGTTGATCCTCTTGTATTTGCTTAAATTCTTTGCATGAAGTATGATATGATCTATTTTCGAGAAAGTTCCATGGGCTGCTGAGAAGAATGTGTAATGGATTGTTGTTGGGTGGAAACTCTGTGGATGTCTATTAAGTCCATTTCAGATATGGCATCATTTAATTTGGAAGCTACTTTGCCAATCTTCTGGTTAGTAGACCTATCCTTTGGTGAGAGTGGAGTAGTAAAGTCTCCTAGTATTACTGTTTTGGATCTATTTTTTCCTATAAGAGTATTTCCTTAACGTATTTGCATGAACCCATGTTTTGAGAGTATAAATTGATAATGATACCCTTTTCTTGGATTGTTCCCTGTGTTAATATGTATTGTCCTTCTTTGTCTTTTTGTATTGATTTTAATGGAAAGTTTATTTTGTCAGATATCAGGATGGCAACTCCTGCCTTCTTGCTGGGAGCGTTTGCATGGTAGATCTTCCTCAATCCCTTCACTAGGAGTTTGTTTTTATCTGTGGCTGTGAGATGGTTCTCTTGAAGGCAACAAATGGATGGAACCTTTTTTCTGATCCAATCTTCAGTTCTTTTTCTTTTGATTGGTGAATTGAGTCCATTAAGATTTATGGTTACTATAGAGAGGTTCATTGTGTTTCCTGTCATTTTCCTGCTTTCCTTATTTTTCTTTCTTTCCTTTCCTCCTAAGATGGTCTTCTAGTGATATCTGTCTTATGTGGATCCCTTATCTTGACTTGTTTTCTTTAGATTGTAATCTCCCTCTTAATATTTTTTGTAGTGCTGACGTAGTGTTTATAAATTCATTTTGTTTTTCTTTACTATGAAAAATTTTAGCTTCTCTATCAAATGTGAATGCTGTCTTCGCTGGATATACCAGTCTGGGTTGGCTGTTAATTGCTTCTCAGGACTTGGATGGTACTTTACCAGGCTTTCCTTGCATTCAATGTCTGTGTAAAGAGATCTGCAGTATTTCTAATTTTCCCCCATTGTATTATAGCTCCTTCTTTGCGGTTAACCTGGTGCAAGATTGTTACTTCATTGTTGAAACCTAGCGTTTTTACTGTGATGTCCCTTGAAGTGTTCCTTCTGAGATCCTGTTTACTAGGTGTTCTGTATGTTTCTCTTATGTAGGAAAGATTTTCTCTTAAGATTGGGGAAACTTTTAGTGACAATCTTGTTGAATAAGTGTTGCATTCCTCTGTTCTGGTATTCTTCACCTTTGTTGACCCCAATTATATGAAGGTTAAATTTCTTGGCATTGTCTGCTTTTTCTTGGACTTGCCTTTGGTAGATTTTGAGTGTTTTTTCCCATATTTGTGACTCTTTTTTCCAGTTGATGTATTTTGTCTTTAGTACCTGATATCTATTTTCCATTTCATTCACTGTATTAGCTATGTTTTCCATTGTGGTTTCCAGGGAGGAAATTGAACCGTTTCTGATTTCTATGTCAGTTCTCAAAGTATTATTTTCATTTTTTTTTTTTTTAAGAGGTGTGTACTACATCTACTTTTGAGTGTATCTCTTGTTTGAAGTCCTGGATCTCTTTTGGTAATTCATTTCTTTGTTCTTTAAACTTTGGATCCATTTTTCACTTTAATTCTTGAGTCATTGCCTGTATCAACTCTTGGATCTAGTGTTTGTCTCCCATTTCCTTTTTGCTTTCCCTGGAGTTCTTCCCTGGGTGGCCGCTGGCTTTTGGGGATGGTTTGCTGTCTTGGCTCTTGATGAATTTTCATTGTGATTTTCTCATGACGGTTCAGGGATTATTGGAATGAATCCCTAACTCTGACTGCTTTGGTCAATAGGTGGCTACCTTTGCTTGGTTCTGGGTTGGTTCCTGGGTTAATTGTTGAAGCCTGCTCTCAGCCCTGGGCTGGCTGAGAGAGACTTTAGGCAGTCTGGGTTCTGTTGGGCGATGGGCTGACCTCCAGCTCCTAGTCTGATCCACGTAGGGCTCACTCTTGTTAGATCCTGGTAGGCAGACACTCCACTCTCTGCTGAGTTGTGTACTCAGTTCCTGACTTCAGTCAGGGACATGTGGTTTAGACAGCTCCGGTTCCTGCTTGGAACACACTGGTGGGGTTTCTTCAGCCTCCTTCTGGAGCCTACAGTCAGGAACTTGCTCTTAATTTTGTGAATAATAGGCTGGGTGCTGGTGGTTCAAACCTGTAATCCTGGAATCTGGGATCTGAGGATTGCAGTTCCCAAGCCAGCCTGGGCAGGAAAGGTATGAGATTCTCATCCCCACTTAACCAACAAAAAGCTGAAGTGGAGGTGTTTCTCAAGTGGTAGAGCACTAATTTTTTTTATTTGGTCATGGGGCTTGAACTCTGGGCCTGGGCAAGAGCACTAATCTTTAACCAAAAATTAAAGAATAGCATCCAAGCCCTGAGTTTAAGCCTTAGTATTTGCACTCATGCTTGTGTGTGCACGTGTGTACACACATACACACAGAAATTGTGAAGAATAAATGACAAGCATGGAAAAACCAATAATAATATGAAGCAACATTAAGTTTTTAAAATCCGGTTAAAGCTACTTAAGAGGCTGAGATCTGAGGATCGTGGTTCAAAGCCAGCCCAGGCAGGAAAGTCTGTGAAACTCTTATCTCCAGTAAACCACCAGAAAACCAGAAGTGGTGCTGTAGCTCAAGTGGTAGAGCGCTCTCCTTGAGCTGAAGAGCTGAGGGACAGCACCCAGGCCCAGACTTCAAGCCCATCGACCGACCAAAAAAAAAAAAAAATCAGGTTAAGATGAAAGGGAGTCTTTTGGGGAATATATGATCCATTTCAAAGAGGTGAAGAAAGCTTTTTATCTTACAGATGTTCATGAGGAATGATGAGTTGGGGGGTATTGTTGTTGAGGAAGGGTTTCCATGTTTACCTTAGGATTAGTAGAGTCATCTCTAAGTTTTTTTTTTTTTTCCCCAATCTTTAAAAAGGATATAAAATCACCTTTTAAGGTTGTCTAGGACTAGAGATAATATGGTATCTGAACCCTAGAGTCATTTTTAGTGGGGAGGGGAACAATTACCCTTGAGGATAAGATAATATAGTATCTGTACTCCTTCAGTTCAAATTCTATAGTGTTATTAATCTGTCATTTATTACCCTCTGTTCACACACCTCCCACCCTTTTTTTCTCTAGATAGTCTTTAACATTTTTCCCAGGCTGGCTTCACAGGATCATTCTCCTACCTTTTACCTTTGTATCTCACATAGTTAGGATTATGAATGTGCACTACCTTGCCTTGCTTTGTTTTTTCCTCATTTAAAAAAATATTTGGATGTGACCGTGGCAGTTCAAGTTTATAATCCCAGCACTTATGAGGCAAAGACAACATGCTCAAGAGTTCAAGGCTAACGTAGGCCTCATAGTAAGACTGTCACAAACTACTAACAAACAAATGAAAAAATCTGGAATATGGTTCTTAACTAAGTCTGCCTTCAACATTTGGGCAAGCAGATTGACTAGCCTTCTTCTCCTCTTTCCTTCTCCTTGATGTTTGACATTGTCTTCACCATCAGATTAGTATGTTAGAGACTCTTTTGTGGCCTTCATTGAAGGCAACGGAGGAAGTCTGACTTACACTGGTTTAGGCTTTAAGAAGTCTAAAATTTTTACAACTTAAAATTCTGTCTGCCCCATTAGAATTCTTTTTTTGTTGTTGTTGTTGGTTGTGGGGCCTGAATTCTGGGCCTGGGCTTTGTCCCCCAGCTCTTCAGCTATAGACCAGGGCTCTACCACTTGAGCCTCTGCCCCATTTCCAGCATTTTCTGCTTACGTGGTGCTGAGGAATCGAACCGAGGGCCTCATTCATGAAGGCAAGCACTCTACCACTGAGCCACCTTCCCAGCCCCCTCCATTAGAATTCTAAAGCCTAGTTCAATTTGAGGCTGAGATTCACCTCCAAGTTGAACAAGTAACTACAGATTTATTATGGCTCTCTTGCTTTTTCTTCTTTGGAGAACTAACTAATATGGATAGGGGCATATACAGGATTCTATTTAGGGGAAGACTGGACAGGATATAAAAGTGAGGAGAAGAGCAAATTATAAACGAACAATAATCAAATACAGGGAAACCTTGTACTACAAATGTATGCCAATACAAAAATTAAATTAAAAATTCAAGCAAAAGAAAAGTAGCATTGTAAAATAACAAAGGTTTTGAGCTTGAGTAACTTACTAGAATGTTAGCATAATTAAAGTGGATTTTAAAATAGAATATGTACATTTGTTTTGTACATTTAGTTGTATTTGAGGTGTAGTTTGGCACTCAAAGTGATAATAATGTTCATGAAGCTGTAGTTGTTAGGATTTTTTTTTAATTTTAAAAATTATTAGGTGACGTATAAAGGTTAGGAGATTATTAAGCTCAGGAAACCTATCTTTAGCTCCATAGGCTTGTTCTTTTCTATTCCTTCTCCCAAATTACTTTGTTGAAATTCTGTTTGTTCTTTCAACTCAGTTTAGATGCCATCTGATTGTTTTTCTTCAAAGAACATATTCATCTCTCTCAACACCTGAGCTGAGCATATTTCATTTTATGTGTCAGTTACCACATTCTATTACCTGTTTCTATGTCCTTTTAATGCCTAGGAAAACTAATCTTTACCCAATTGGATCTGATCTTTGCCTGGACTAACACTGATTTGCTAATTATTTGTTTGTATATAAACTCTCAAAAGATCTTTTTGTTCATTTCCTTTACTTGGCTATTTCTTCTGGTGAAAAATGTTTAGCTCTTTTTATAGATATGGCTCTCTTGGCCAGCCTCTCATCAAGATCAGTAAGAATAATGTCAATGGGATTGCTGAATCAAGAATGTACTTTGAAGGCATAACCAAGAAAGAAAAAAAAGCTACTGGTTTTTCAAAACAAAAAACAAACAAAAAAAGAGTAAAGTCAAGTTCATCCTTAATACCCATCAGAAGTATACATAGGAAAGACCTCTCTGTGTATATATATTCTTTTCTCAGACACACAAATTTTGTATCTATTCTTTGGTCTCTTGTACTTAACCCACTTTTCCTTCAAGATAAATTTTCTACTAGCTTCGTATTAACCTGTGTGCTAATATAGTTCATGTATTAAAAATGGTCATTGCATAAGAGACTCAGATAAGTAAAAGACTAGATGGCTTCTCATGTCTAGAGTTTAAATCACAACAGGGTTTACTAGTATATAGATGAGATACTGTTGACAGTATTTTCCAGGGGCTGTTAGAAGCCATGCCTCACATGAAATTTTTGTGAATGTGAAATTGGTCAACTATAGCTTGAAAATTCTAATTTTAGTCATAAATTATGTCTGGATACATATGGCAATGAGTCTTAACAGTGGTTTTATTTTTGAAGAAACACAAGGTTTGGATTTAGTTTTTTGTTTTGGTTTATATTTTGGTTTGGGTCCTGGGTCTTGAACTCAGGGCCTTGGAACTGTCTCTGAGCTTTTTTGCTCAAGGCTAGCATTATAACTCTTGAGCCACAGCTCCACGTCTGGCTTTTTGGTGGTTAGTTGGAGATAAGAATCTCACAGACTTTCCTACTCAGGTTGGCTTCAAATTGAGATATTCAAATGTCAGTCTCTTCAAGAGCCAGGAGTACAGGCCTGAGCCATCAGCAATGGGCACTGTTTTGAAAGCTGCTTTTTTATTCTGTGATATTGGTGTTCTCTTTTCCAGAAAAAGTGGACAATTTAATTAAGGGTAAAGGTATTGCCGTTTTGATGAGAGTTTATTTCTTAGTATAATTCTGTGATTTCTCTCAGGATACTGTCCCTTTAAGTTGTACCGTTGATTGACTAAGATGAAGTGGGGTGGGGAAATGATAGGAGGGAGATCTGAATTCCTTTTCATTTCCTTAAAGTTTCTTTTAATCTTTAAATCTTTGGATTTTAATTTCAGACCTGGAATAGAAAGACTTGTGACTCCAGATAGCTGCTACCATCTCTTGCCAGTCTGGGAAGGGATCAGTGATTGGAGGGATTTCCATGAGCTCTGGAAAATGTCCTGCTCCCACCATGAGTGCAATTAACCATTGTGTATAGCCTGGGTGCTGTACCTGAGCTCAAGGCTAGCACTCTCCCATTTTGAGCCACAGCTCCACTTCCTGTTTTCTGGAGCTTAATTGGACATCAGTCTAAGGGACTTTCCTGCCTGGGCTAGCTTTGAACTGTGATCCTCAGATCTCAGCCTCCTGAGTATCTAGGATTACAAGTGTGAGCCAGGACCTGGCTCCATAGATCTGTCATTAGCATCAGTTGTTTCCCTTGGCAAAAACAAAGGTTTGTTTAGCCTATGAAATTGTTGTAGTGATGGTTTCAAGGCCAAAACAAGCTGTGCCCAAGTTTTTGGATGCTGAAGTAGAATTGTATCTATATAAACCACTTAAAAAATCAAGGTCTCATAATTACTCCTAGGCTCAACATCTGATCCTCCTGCTTCAAAGTAGTTGGGATTACAAGCAAATGACACCATTTCCAAACTTACTTTTCTTGTTTTTTTGTTTTTGTTTTTTTTTAAACGTAACAAAATTGTGGTGAGAGAGGAATTCATATTCTTTTTTTTTTTTTTTTGTCGGTCGTGGGGCTTGAACTCTGGGCCTGGGCGCTGTCCCTCAGCTCTTCAGCGCTCTACCACTTGAGCTACAGCGCCACTTCCGGTTTTCTGGTGGTTTATTGGAGATAGGAGTCTCACGGTCTCTCCTGCCTGGGCTGGCTTTGAACTGCGATCCTCAGATCTCAGCCTCCTGAGTAGCTAGGATTACAGGCGTGAGCCACCAGCGCCTGGCTTCCAGTCTCTTTTATGTGACTGGTCCTACCATTTCTGTCACTCTGCTTACTCCAGTGAAATGGACACGTCTCTTGAATAGTTTTGAGTTTTCCCTTTATAAAGGTTTTTCTTCTTAGAATTTGCCTCTTCCCTTCTACCTTCATTTTTTTATGTTTTTGTTTTTAACTATAATTTAATGTTTTAAAGTGTTGTACAGATGTGGTTACCATTTCATAGGTTAGGTAATGAATATATTTCTTTGTTGGACAGTGTCGCCACTTCCTTCTTTTTCCCTTCCCCTGTTTTGGTTTTGAGGCAGGGTCTCCCTATAGGCTATCCTTGAACTCCAAATCTTCCTCAGCCACCCCACTGCTGGATTTTTAGAATATATCACTATGCTTGACTTCCTTCCTGCTTGAATCTTACTAACTCCTACCTGCTGTTGAGATTAGGAGTGAGGGTGAGTCCTGGAACCAGATGTCAGGATTTGAATTACAACCATTAATAAATCAGTTAACACACTGTTGTGCTGCTACTTTCTCATGTATGCATTGAAGATTATAGTAACTGCTTCATGGTATCACTGTAAGATTTAAAAGGGTTTATTTTTTAAGTTAGAACTATGCTTGGTATAGTAAGTACTCAGATGTCTGGAAGCCTTTGTGAGACTAGATAGTTTTGCTGGCTCTCAGATTCATTGTTGCAACTAGTATATTGTTTTCTCTACTCTTCTACTGCAGGGACCATGGCAAGTGTGTTCCTGGGCACTGCAGCTGGCATTGTATACTCACCAGGCAAAGATTGGAATAAATGAATATGCAAAGGCCCCAGTAATTCATGTGGTCAACTTGTGTCTTTGAGTTCAGCTTTCCTTTTTTTTAAAGCAGACAGAGCAAGTTTATTTAAAAGCAAAAGTAAAGCAGGGAAAGGAAAAAGAAAGTAGAAGAGCATACTCTGTGGAGAGGGCTCCCAAAGGTCAGGTCCCTCTTTTGTTTTTGTGAACATCTTTTTTTGGGGGGGTGGTGTCTGGTAGGCAGTTTTTGGTGAATGCAGTTGATATAGAAGATCCTCTGGCTCCTAGTTTGGCTCTTATTTCTTCATTGGAGTTTTTGGAATTGTAAAGCGTGATTGCTTTGTATAGTTTATTGCCCTCTGGGAAAAGAGGGTTACATAGTAGACAGGCTTCTAGAAAAATATCTGTTTTTAAGCAAAATTTCAAGTGGGGTTCCACATAGAAATGGCTTCACTCATGATTGTAATCTGGTTTTAATGTTTACTGACCTGTTCCCTGTACTCTAGCTCTCAACTCACAGGATTTCCTGGCATTCAGCTTTTTTTTCTGGTAATCAGGTGTGCCTCAGCCACAATGTAGTACTGAAGCCACTTTTCACCCTGGATGTTCCATCTTTAGTCCAATGAAAACAAAGAAAACCAAACCAGTACAGTAGTTTCTGACTAAGTGAGGAGAGTGTTTTTTTTCCAGCTCCGGGGTGGAAGTAGGGGAGGGTGTTTTAGGTAAATGATGCCTTATCTGAGCAGGAGAGAAGGGCTTGCTGTGTGGCTGTGATTCTTTTGTCTAAAGCCATACACCATTGTGGCCATTGGAGAGTATAAGATAAATAGAACCAATCTTTAGCTGCTGAAGAATCTATCAGATTTTGCAGGAGAGAAAGGTGGCAGCAGTGAAAAAGCTGTGAAAAGGATAGCTGGCCTAACTGACTTCACAGCCCTGTTATCCTCAAGAAACGTGTATGTCTATGTGTGTGCGTATGTGTGTATGTGTGCAGACCCTTATCCCTCAGAAATCTTATTTATTAGAATAATGGCTATATTGTACGTTAACCTGGTTTTTGTTACAATGTCAGGTTCTCTGACTACTCTGTATAATAATGTTTCTAATGGTGCTTTAAACTCTAAAACAAAACTTTAAAATGAACTTATAGTGCATTGGTGTCAGAAAAAAACAACTATTCTCAAACTCAGTTACTCCTAGTCACACAACACAGCTCACCTGACACCAGGTGTGTGGATTTTCTTCCCATACCAAGCAAGGAGATAACCAAGTCTATAACAGTAGACTCTTCAATCAGTTCTGTTCTGATACTGTCTACCAGGAAGTCTACCTGTATCACCAAGTCCCACAGGTCTACTCTTCCCTACTTTAGATACCAGTTGCAAGTCTCAGGTTGTTTACTTGTACTTCTGACCAACCACCTGTAAACTGGGTTACCACAACCCATCCTCTGGTTTGATTAACTTGCTTGAGAGTAATATAGAATTGAGGAAACAGATTTGCCCTTTTTTAGCATAATACCTCCAGGAAACATCATATGTTCAGTACCAGAAACTTCCAAAACATATTCTTTGAGATTTTTAGGGAGACTTCACTACATAGACTTGGAATGCTTAGTTGAAATGTGATTAGACAGAAGGCATGCTTTAATGCTAATACACTGTGTGGGAACACCAGCAAGGCTTATTTGTTCAGATTCTTCAGCCCTCCTCCCCCCTGGGAAGGGATAGGACCCCTTGGGAGGATTTTATTATCTACTGTCAGACAAGGTAGGGCAGAGAAAGGCAAGGAAGGTTAGACTCCTTTGGGGAAGAGAAACTCTATGCTTTCTGTGGCCTGCTGTTCTAGTTTCTATAGTAAATCTTCATTCAGTAAATCCTATTCAGTAAATCTTCTATATTCCAAGTACAATGAATTCTTGGAGTACAGAATAAGCATGATACATCCTTATCCTGGAGGAATTCAGTGTGTTGTTTATTCTCTGTTCTACTCTGAGGCCTGTAATTGGAGCTGACTACACACAAAGTAGGCCCAGGAGGCCTTGAAGCACTTGGCATAGAGTTGCTAGGTGGCTTAGGTCTCCAGCTTGGTAGAATCCTTCTTTTTCTTCACTTTTTTTTTTTTTTGAGACAGTATTATTGATGTAGCCCAGGCTAACCTTGAATTCATGTTCTTCCTGTGTCCCTTAACTGTTGGGATTATAACCATAAACCAATTGTAATAAGAATTTTACAAGTTTTAAGAATCTACTGTTGAGATATAGGAAATTCTCTTTCTGCCATTGCTTTTTTCTTTTTTTTTCTATATTGACAGTGTTTACATAAATTTACTGCCATTACTTTTCATGAGCTTATATGAAGTAATTCCTCCTTGCTCAGACTGTCAGTGTTAGTAATGACCCCGTGTTTTTATTTTTTTCCCACTTTCTCTGCATTGTGGAGAGAAAAACAGATTACAATTGTGTACAATATGCCATATATAGGTGTGAAGGTAGGTGATTTCTAGTATTCTTAAGTGCAAGAAAGTTGTGCCTTAAGAGAAAATGTATGTTAGATAAACTTGGTTCTGTAAGGTACATTAAATAGGTAGATTTCATTAGGTAGCTGATGAAGAGAACACCAGGCGCTATTCAGGCAGGAAAAGTTTAACGAAGTGCTGCCCCCACCCTGCATAGTGGAGAGGCATGGCTGAAAAAGGAAGGGGTGACCCATCCCTGGGCCAGGACTTATCTAGGCCAGGGACAGGAAGAGGTGTGGCCAGGTAGGGGAAAGGTGTGGCCACACTGGATCTGGATGTGACTTCAGGGTCTGGGACCCTCCTAAGATCTGATAGGCTTGTGATCAGAGGTAGCCCAGGATGTGACCTAGCAGGAGGGGATGGTGACTGCTTCCAGGTGTGCAGGTTACCTAGGTAACAGATACTGGGTGGAAACTTAGCCAAGAGGTAGGGAGGTTTCCCTGTGTAGACCTTACAGGTTCAGCTATGAGTTAGGAGTGTTGGCCATGATTTCTTAATGAGGCAACATTAAGTAAGGTATCAGTAAACAGAAGCACACATAAAAAAGTGTGTATTAATGAGTTGTTGACAATATTGTAAGCAGAGATTGAAGGCACCTAACCCTATATTTATCCTAGGAGCAGTGGTTCATTATTCACTAGCTCAGTGTTCACAGTGACTTTGTAGAACCTAACTACATCAAATAATGAGGATCAACATACTGTAGAAGTGTTCTGTATAACTGTATAAGTGTTCTGTATACTATATAAGTGTTCTGTCTTAGGGGGTGAAGTTGATAGTCTTAGAGAGGGTAAAGATGGCTTGATCCTAGAATAGGTTTTGGGGAACATTCCAACTGAAAATAAGATGAACTGGGGAACCAAATAATGACTTACAGGGCTTGAACTATATGGAAGCAGAGCCAGGATGACTTTGATTAAGGAAGTTTTAAGGGACTGGCAGCTTTTGTCAAAGTCAGAGGGCAGAGTTGGAGGGAGGGAATAGTTAGTTACAAAGAGTTTGTAGTCAATCATGCCGGAAAAAGGAGGAGAAGATAAAAGACTACTCACTGGAATTTAAGTTCAAAGGGGATAATGTGGTGATACTTAGGTCATAAGGCCCAGAGAGCAGCAAAGACAAATTGAATGCCTAGTGGGTGTAGCAGTGTGGACATGTTTCAGAAATGCCAAGAGCCATGAGATATGATCCAAGGTTCTGAAATATCAAGGTAGAAGAGTATTTATAAGAAGCCTATGCAGACTATCAAATGTGGCCATAATTTGTACAGAATACAATATATTTTTTTCCATTTACAAGTGTCATTCCTCCTGTACTACAGGAAAAAAAATAAGTTTAGGGAGAAGAAGAGTGGAGTAAATGTGGGATAAATGGTAAAGAGTTCCTACAGTGTTGATTAATTGTTACAAGACACTTTATCTTTGTCAGGGAGTAAGATTGAGGTTATACTTTGTTATTTTTTGGTTGTTAAAGTTTCAGTTCCTTTGTCATGTGATTTTCATTATTATGACATTTAAGATTAGTAATCATATAGACTTATGGTTTAACAAATAGAGGTAATGACTCCTCTCAGTTCTGTGTACATGGGGGCTGGGAGACAGCTTCTGCTGTCTGGTTATCTTTAGGATTCACTGACAACTCAGCCCTGAATTCTCTAGCCTTTGAAACTGGCCACCATATTAAGTTTCCTATCTTTTTCTCATTGGTCTCTAATGGGATTTGGAAGTAGAGAGGCAAGTAATACCCATATATTATCATTGTGATTCTTCTGAGTTTTCTAGAGCTGTACTGTCCAATTCAGTACAATATGATGGCTACATATGCCACTTGAAAAACACCTAATCTGAGTGGAGATGTCCTCTAAGTAAATTGATCATGCTCATACACACTTATAATCCCAAGCACTGGGGAAGCTGAGGCAAGAAGATCATGAGTTTGAGGTCAGCTTTAACGACATAGTAAGATCCTGTCACTAAAAAAAGAGTAGAATAATAATAATAAATCTATACTTATAAAATGATTTTTATATATTGGGTTAAATAAATACTTTAAAACTAATTTTACTTTTTTTGGTTTTTCAAATGTGGGTATCTTGCTCTTATTATTTTGCTCACATATATTTCTCCTTTTCAGCTTTTTCTTTGTATTTTCAGAAATCAATTGAAAATGATTGTAGGGGAAAATAAGAGAAAATGAGGGAGGGGGTAACACTGTTAAAAAGAAATGTACTCATTACTTATGTAACTAATTCTTCTGTACATCACTTTTACAATAAAACTTAAAAAAAGGAAATGTTTGTATTAAATACTATAAAGGCCAACTTCTTGGCCAAAGTTATTTGTGATGCTATTGAAGTTGGTGCTTACATGTGAATGTGGCTTTTGTTTGTTTGTTTTGTTTTTGTTATTTTGTATTGAGATTGAAACCAGACCCTTGCCTTTTCAGCTTTTTGATTATTAGGGTATTGTTGACTTTACCTGGTCTGGTCTTGGAACTTGGAGATCTTCCTACCTCATCCTCCTGAGTATTTGGAATTATAGAGATATGCTAGTATACCCATATTGCTCTTGTGAATGAAAATTTCTGCTGAAAGCAAAACTTCTCCTTAACAAATTGTTCTGCTGGGTGTCAGTGGCAAAAGTCTATAATCTTAGCCACTCAGCAGGCTAAGGATTGCAGTTCACGGCCCCGCTTTGGCAGCAGAGTCCATCTGACTCTTTAACTCCAATTAATGACCAAAAAGCCAGAAGAGCTGTGGCTCAAGTAGTAGAGTGCAAGCTCTGAGCAAAAAAGCTAAGGATAGCACCCAGGTCTTGAGTTCAAGCCCTAGGACCAATATTAAAAAAAAAAAGAAAGAAAAGAAATGAGTTATTTTTCTAGATTTTTTTTGGTAATAAATAAATGGAGTATGCATTCACAACATTTCTTCTGTTTGGGACTGAATATTCTTACTATTGATATCAAGGTTAACATTAATTTGTCTATTTTGGTTAATCAACTATGGTCAGATCTCTTGACTGTATAATACTAAACCCTAGTATAATGTTTTGTTGTCCTTGAGGCTGTTTTCAGAACTTAGATGAACAGCCATATATAAGGCAGGGTAAATAGGAAACATGTTCACTTAAAAGGACTTCACTTAAAAGGACCTGATGTAAGAACCATTTACCAAGTGGCTTATCTCTTGCTCAATCTTAGCTTAACTTCACAAACAAAACACAAAAGAAATTGAAGATGTGAGTCAGTTGTTGTTGTGTATGCCTGTTATCCCAGCACACTTGTAATCCCAACATTCAGGACGCTGAGATATGGACAGCCTTAGACTATATCATGAGACCTGTCTCAGAAAAAAAGAAATTGATTAATTCAGATGTGTTTCACAGCTTCAAGAATCTCCTCAACTTGTCCAGGGATTTATATAAAAGACATTCTACCATTCTGGTATTGGGTAATGTTAGGAGAGATTAATATAATAACAGCCAAAGCACTAAAATTTGAAAATTGCTTATGAATAAATACAGAAACAGGATTTCGTTAGCTAAACACCACTTTGTTAGGCACATTTTTAAATAGGAATTGTACTTACCTTGCAGCTGTTCTTACCTAAAATACAACCTAAGGTAGTGGCTGAGACCCAGGGACTTGTTCTAAGGTATGGCCAAGGGGAAATGTTGAAGCCTGATTGTAGCTGAGGAGGTTCTAAGTGCTAGGAAAGAATAAGGAATCCTCAGAGGCATGATATGGAGTCCATTCTGTCTTCCCATTACAGATGTTAAAACATTTTCATTTATGGTAGGAAAGTTTTTATGGAGCAGTGGGCTTTGGTTTGTGACCTGGGAGAACCTATTGGAAAGTAGGATGAAAGACACTTTATAAGGGGAATTGCTGTGATTAGACTAATAAGGAAGATTTTTTAAAGGGCACTTTTTTCAGTCGAAGAGATAGGACTTTATATTAACTTGAAAACTGACTACTTCATAGCTACAGTTTTCTAGCTGTTGAACTAATTTGTTTTAGAGTTTAATGTTCTCATGGAACTTTGCAGCCTGTTTCAGAGTGCTTAATTGTCTCGAGTTTCCAGAGAGTTGGCTACATTTTAAAGAATTGGAGGTGGAACTGGGATGTGATTGATTTTGGAAAATCAGTATTTTTGAGACATTATTGTGGCCAACATTGTTTGTCTTGGCTCTGTTTTACATAAATACAACATAGTCATCTCTGAATTTAGCAACTCAAATAGGACTGTATCTGTACTATATATAAAACAGCATGTCACATTTTTCTAAAGCTTTTTCAGTTTTCAAAGAGACTTTACAATAAAAACAAAAATTTCAGTAATAACATCATTGTCCTTTTACTTACACTTAGAGCCTGCCTCATTCATGGATTTCTTACATGAGTTTGGACCAAGTATGGTAAATAAATAATACATAAGAAATTTCCAGAACCAAAAATTTTAAATTTTAAATTGTAGTCTCACTTGATATTGAGATGATGCTCTTAGTCAGTCTTGCATCATTGTCAGTCGTGTTTAAATTATGTGTGAAGTTCTGGTATGACGAGTGAAGTACAGGTTCTGGTTCTTGAAAGATCCTCTGGCAAACCAAGCTAGAACCAAATAGAGAACCAAACTCTTTCTGAAAGGCCTCTTTGTTGGTAACTATAAATTTTATCCTAAATACTTGCAAGGGATTTAGTTTACAGCACTGTAAAAACCAACATTTAAATATAAAACTGTTACATCAGTCTTATTAAAAAATTTTGTGTGATAATGCTGAGTGTTTTCTATGTCCATTTTATGAAAATCTGCCTCTCAAAAAGCAAATGAAATCCAACAAAGCAGGGGTAAAGGTGCTTAACTGAAGTGATCAAGTGAAAATTTGAGATTTGTTGAGAAGTGCCATGTCCTTCATGGAAGTTGGTTGATGTTACGAGAAAAATAAACATCTGCAACACAGCACTGAAATCTTAAAACCAGATATCCACTGATGTCAAGATTATTGTGTTTCCTTAGAGTCATGGGCCTGGTAAATGATTGGCCCAGAAGCCTGTGGTTGAATCCTGTAATCCTAGCTACTGAGGGGGCTGAGATCTGAGGATTGTGGTTCAAAGCCAGTCCATGCAGGAATGTCTGAGACTCTTACCTCCAATTAATTACTAAAAAAGTTGGAAGTAGAGGTGTAGTTAGACTTTTATTTACTAGTCTTAAGCAAAAAAGTTCAAGGACAGTACCCAGGCCTGTAATTCAAGCCCCAGGATTAGAAAAACAACAAAACAAAAAACAAAACTGGGCCAAGGCTAGATGTATCTATCTCAGCAGGGTCACTGCTGATAGAGACCACTGGTCTGCTGATAGTGTCTGAGTTCCTGGTCTCAGCCTTAGCATGAGGAACTAATTCAGAAGTGAATATCTGCTGATTCATAGCCACATATCCTCTTCCCTGCTTTCTCTTCTCATAAATTGATTTTTGTCCACTCCTAAGCAGCTTTCTGAGTCTTTGTGGTTGTTGGAACTCCTGTCTTTCTCACTGAATTTATCAATGATAAACATATATGGGAATCTTTTCATTTTATCTATTATAGTAAATATCACTATTATCTTTCAAAGTAAAATGGATGGAGAACTCTGGAGGTGTGGTTCAGGTGTTAGTGGTCTTGCCTAGCAAGTACAAGGCCCTGAGTTCAAACCTCATTAACACCAAAAAATAAAACTAAAGGAGAACAGAGAGAAGCATTCCCTTCTTCTCCAGCTCCTTTTCTTCCTTCTTGAGAAGAGTCTTAGCATATAGCCCAGGCTGGCCTCCAACCTGACATCCTTACTTCCACCTCCTGAGTGCTGGGATTCTAGGACTGTACAGAGAAGTATCTTCTGTCATTAACATATCCCAAAAGATCTATACCAATTTTCTTAAATACTTCTTATTAACCCCAGTGTTCTGTTAATGTTACCAACTTTTCCATTGAATGTATTTATAGCAGGCAGACCAGGATCTAGTGGATTACAGTAAGAAGGACTTGGCTTAGAGCAGGAACAGTGAAGTATGGTGGAAGCTCCCATCTCAGGAGTGTGCCGGGAGTGGAACATGATCCAGATAAAACTTCCATCTGGCCTTTATGTTTATGTAGTGAGCTATAGTTCTCTAGGTACTTCTAATAAGACTTTTCTGAAACACTAGGGCTCCTGTTACATCCTGTTACATCATCACCTCATCTGCCTCTTGAAGTTAGCATACTTATTTTAATTTTTGTTTATCCTGTTTACAGTATTTACACAATGACTGTGAGAAGCTAAGGCTTCTAGGACTTTTTTTTTTTGTCAGTTGTGGGGCTTGAACTCGGCCTGGGTGCTGTCCCTCAGCTCTTCAGCTCAGGGCTAGTGCTCTTCCACTTGAACCACAGTTCCACTTCCGGTTTTTGGAGTGGTTAATTGGAGATAAGAGTCTCGCAGACTTTCCTGACCAGGCTGGCTTTGAACTGAGATCCTTAGATCTCAGTCTCCTGAGTAGCTAGGATTACAGGCATGAGCCACCAGCGCCTGGCTCTAGGATTTTTTTTTTTTTAATCCAAGTCTTTAATCTCCATAAGATGGGGTGAATAATTAGGTTAGTCTCCCTCCCTTATCCTCTTAGCTCCTATTGCTTACCCTACTCTGCTTTATCATTGGAGTTTACCATTTTCATTGGGATCTTTTCTAAATTACTGGTTCTTTCTTTACATCACTATAAATGGAAGCTTCATGCAAACAAGTTTTGTTTAATATTTTTCATGATCATGAGCATCTTGAACAGGGCCTGACATATCAAATATTTGAAAGGATGATGATTTTAGAGATAAGGTCATATATTGCTCTACAAAAACAATGAGATGCCTTTATAAATTGTAGAAGGGTATCAAATGCTCTTTATCTTTATTTAATCTCATTTTGTGATTTATTTATTTACAACAGATTAATGAATAGCTACTATTGATTATCCTAATGGTTATAATAGTTAAAATAATATTGTTTTTGTGATGTCATTTACAATAATTTGAGTTTTTCTGTGAATCAGATGTATCTCCATATTATAAATCCTAAATTATACATGCTTAAAAATGTTATAAAGGAGCTGGATATGGTAGTACACAGTGTTATTCCTAGTAGTTGAGAGGCTGAGGCAGGAGGAAGCATGAACTACATCATAAGAAAACCAAGAGCTGCATAGCTTAGTGTCAGAGTGCAAGCCTAACATAGGAAAAGCCCTGGGTTCTATCCAGTACTGGGGGGAGGAAGTTCTTAACGTAAGAAAGAGTTTTTCACAAGAAACCTGTGTGCCAGGAAGACTTGAGGGCAGTAGAGTGCCAGACATTGGACTGTACAGTTTACCTGAACAAAACGTGGGATCACACAGAGGACTGATAAGAATGAGAAGGCTAGCCACAGAGGGCCTTCATGCACAGGCAGCATGGTTAAAGCTTTATTATGTGAACTGCTGCTACTCAGTATTGCCAGCATCTTAGGCCTCTAATTGGAGTTTTGTATTGCATGCCAACTAATTCAGTATGCCTTGAAAATACCAAGAGAAGTTTTTGTTTTTCTTTACAAAATTTCCATAATGTTCTTTTTATCATAGATCATTGGCATAGACTCCTCTTTTAAGAGTTGCTATTCTTTGAACACGTGGTCCAGCGAGGTAGCAGTTGCTTGTTTTTTTATTTATTTTTTATTGTAAAGATACTGTACAAAGGGTTAAGATACTGTACCAAGGGTTATAGTTCCATGAGTAAGGTAATGAGTACTTTCCTATCAAGCATTGTTAACCCCCTCCTTTGTTTTTCCCCAACCATCCCTTCCCTCTGCACCTCCCCAACTGCTCCCTCCCTTCCCCAAGCTGTAAAGTTCATTTTCAACACAATGTCTGTACATCTCATTGTTACAATGGGTCAATCTGTATCCTTATTTCAGCATTTTGTTATTTCCCTTCCCCTCCCCAAATTAGAAAAATGTATACACAAGATACAGGGCACCAGAATCAAATACAGTGAAAACGGGGGTTATATCATGGGGGAAGAACATACAAAAGAAAATCACACAGTACATTATTTTTTTTTAATTTTAATTTTTATTTTTTGTGAACATACTGTACAGAGGGGTTACAATTACATGGGCAAGATAATGAGTACATTTCTTATCAAGCATTGCAGCCTCCTCCTTTGTTTACCCTTCCCATCCCTTTCCAGCCTCCCCCCATCCCCCCACCCAATCTTCCCTACCCCCCACCAAAGTTGTAAAGTTCATTTTCAACATGACAACTTGTACTTCTCATAGTTGCATCGGGTCCGCCTGTATCCTTAAACGACTTGTTTTTCCCCATCTCCTCCACAAATTATACCGACATCAAATATAGTAAAAGCAGGGGTTATACTGTGTGGGAGGGACATACAAAGCTACAAAGAAATAATCTTATAAATGAGTTAGAAACACATGCATGAAAGAAGAAAACATTGAAATACATATCTAAGGGTTCATTTTCCTAACATCACATTATCTGACCTTTCCTGCTTGACTCATACATATACTAGATATTGCAAATAAGGGAAACCATGGGACCTATGTTTCTTTGGGCTTGGCTTACTTCACTTAATATAATTTTTTCCAAGCCTTTCCATTTCCTAACAAATGGGGCAATGTCATTCTTTCTGATGGAGGCATAGAATTCCATTGTGTATATATACCACATTTTCTTGATCCATTCATCTACTGAGGGGCATCTGGGTTGGTTCCATATCTTAGCTATGGTAAATAATGCTGCAATAAACATAGTCGTGCTGGTAGCTTTAGTGTGGTCTTGTTTGTAAACATTTGAGTAAATGCCCAAAAGTGGGATTGCTGGGTCATTGGGGAGCTCTATGTGAAGTCTTTTCAGGAACCTCCATACTGCTTTCCAAAGTGGTTGAACAAGTTTACACTCCCACCAACAATGAAGTAAGGTTCCCTTCTGTCCACACCCCTCCAGCATCTGTTGTTGTTAGAGTTCTTGATTATAGCCATTCTAACTGGGGGGAGGTGGTATCTCAATGTTGTTTTGATTTGTATTTCTTTTATGGCTAGGGAGGTTGATCATTTCTTCATGTGTCTATTGGCCATCCTTCTTTCTTCTTCAGAGAAGTTTCTCTTTAAGTCTTTAGCCCACTTATTTATTGGGCAGTTGTTTCTTTGAGGGTTTGTTGTTGGGGGATTTAATTTTTTGAGTTCCAAGTATATTTTAGATATGAGACCCTTGTCCGTTATATGGCTAGTGAAGATCTTCTCCCACTCCATGGGCTTTCTATTGATCTTGCTAGCTATGTCCTTTGCCATGCAGAAGCTCTGCAACTTCATGCAATCCCATTTGTCCAACCTTTCTTTGATTTGTTGTGTTTCGGGTCTCTATTAAGAAAATTTCGGCCTGAGCCAAGGAGGCCTAGGGTTTCTCCTATTCCATCCTGTAATGTTTTCAGAGTGTCTGCTTTGAGTATGAGGTCTTTGATCCATTTGGAGTTGATTCTGGTGCAGGGTGATATATAAGGATCTAGTTTTAGTTTTCTACAAGTAGTTAACCAATTTTGCCAGCATCATTTACTGAAGAGGCTGTCTTTCTTCCATTCTATTACTTTAGCTCCCTTATCGAAGATTAGTTGGCTATAGGTCTGTAAGTTCATTTCTGGGTTTTCAATTCTATTCCATTGGTCCTGAGGTCTGTTCTTATGCCAGTACCAAGCTGTTTTGATTACTATGGCTTTATAGTAGAGTTTGAAATTTGGTATTGATATTCCACCAGCAGTGTTCTTTCCATTGAGGAGCGTTTTTGCTATTCGGGGTCTTTTATTGTTCCGTATGAATTTTTGGATTGCCTCTTCTATTTCCTTGAAGAATGAGGTTGGAATTTTGATAGGTATCGCATTGAATTTGTAGATAGCCTTGGGAAGTATTGCCATTTTCACGATGTTAATCTTTCCAATCCAGGAGCATGGGAGGTTTTGCCATTTTCTAAGTTCACACAGTACATTATTATAAGTATATTAAAAACAGCAACAAGAAAGATAAAACCTCTCGTGTTCCTATCTTGGGGTTCATTTTGCTTAACATCCTCTTATATGGTCATATGTACATAGCTTTTGACCTTTTCTCCTTGTGCTAGACATAGTTATTGCAAATAAGGGACACCATGGGTCCTGTGTTTCTTTGGGCCTGGCTTACTTCACTTAATATAATTTTTTCCAAGTCTTTCCATTTTCTAACAAATGGGGAGGTATCATTCTTTCTGATGGAGGCATAGAATTCCATTGTATGTGTGTGTGTGTGTGTGTGTGTGTGTGTGTGTATGTGTGTGTATACACATTTCTTGATCCATTCATCTACTGAGGGGCATCTGGGTTGGTTCCATATCTTAGCTAGGGTGAATAATGCTGCAATAAACATAGTTGTGCTGGTAACTTTAGTATGCCCTTGTCGGTGATCATTTGGGTAAATGCCCAAAAGTGGGATTACTGGGTCATAGGGGAGCTCTATGTGGAGTCTTTTAAGGGACCTCCATACTGCTTTCCAAAGTGGTTGAACAAGTTTTTTGTTGTTTTTTTTTTTGGTCGGTCGTGGGGCTTGAACTCTGGGCCTGGGTGCTGTCCTTCAGCTCTTCAGCTCAAGACCAGCGCTCTACCACTTGAGCTACAGCACCACTTCTGGTTTTCTGGTGGTTTATTGGAGATAGGAGTCTCACGCTCTCTCCTGCCCGGGCTGGCTTTGAACCACGATCCTCAAATCTCAGCCTCCTGAGTAGCTAGGATTACAGGCGTGAGCCACCAGCGCCTGGTTGGTTGAACAAGTTTATACTCCCACCAACAATACAGTTGGGTTCCCTTCTGTCCACATCCCCTTCAGCATCTGTTGTTGTTGTTGTTTTTTGGTCGGTCGTGGGGCTTGAACTCTGGGCCTGGGCGCTGTCCCTCAGCTCTTCAGCTCAAGGCGAGCGCTCTACCACTTGAGCTACAGCGCCACTTCCGGTTTTCTGGTGGTTATTGGAGATAGGAGTCTCACAGTCTTTCCTGCCCGGGCTGGCTTTGAACCAGTGATCCTCATTTCTCAGCCTCCTGAGTAGCTAGGATTATAGGCGTGAGCCACCAGCGCCTGGCGCATCTGTTGTTGTTAAACTTCTTGATTATAGCCATTCTAACTGGGATGAGGTGGAATCTTGATGTTGTTTTGATTTGCATTTCATTTATGGCTAGGGAGGTTGAGCATTTCTTCATGTGTTTATTGCCCATTCTTACTTCCTCTCCAGAGAATTCTCTCTTTAAGTCTTTAGCCCACTTATTAATAGGGTGGTTGTTTCTTTGAGGATTTGTTTTTGGGGGGTTTAATTTTTTGAGTTCTAGCTATTGTATGGCTAGTGAAGATCTTCTCCCATTCCATGGGCTTTCTATTGATCTTGCTAGCTATGTCCTTTGCCATGCGGAAGCTCTTCAATTTAATGCATTCCCATTTGTCCAACCTTTCTTTGATTTGTTGTGTTTCTGGGTCTTTTTAAAGAAAATTTTGGTCTGTGTCCAGGAGCCCTAAAGTTTCTCCTATTCCTTCCTGTAACAACAGAGAAGTTTGATTACATGTAGCTGTACTGCTAAGTGGGAAGGATTTTGAGGTAGGGACTTCTCTATTAATATGTTTTCCTCAAATGTGCTTTTCCTAAATATTTAATGCTCATAAGAATGATGGTTTCAGTGGGCAGAATGAATAGGAACACAGAAAACTGTGTACTGTTAAGAATTTTTGACAACCCTCCAGAGCACCTTCTATTCTACTTTACTTTGTAACTGCCCCCTGCTCACATGATCTGCAGAAAAAATGAAGGATTTGTGAATGATTCCCAAGATGATGGCCCCAGCCCAACAATAGCTCACTTCCCAACTTCCTAACAGGTCTGGCCTACTGATACCTTTGCTAAGGTCCAAATACTGGTGACCACTGGCTTGACATCAGAGTTAAACTTTAAAAGTTATATAATATCCGGATGCTAATGTTTTCTAACTTTCAGAAACCCTAAACATAAATGAATGGCCTTTGTTAATTTCAGTGAAATGGGAATAGGTTGTAAAAATCATATATAAGTAAAAAAGGTTACAGATTGAGGTCTGATACTGGACTTAGAGAGAAAGTTATATGTCATGCAAGTCTTATGTAAATTGCTGGTTAAATGTAGAACAGTCATTTTACTGAGACAGGGCCCCTTCTTTTTGAGGGCAGATGAACATTACACTTCTGACTCTTAGAAGACTTTAGCTTAGCAAGCCTCACTTGGCCCCTTTTTGTTGAAGTTGATAAGAAATAGTTAAAATTACAGCTCTTCTCCCAAGGCAGCTATCTCATTCATTAGATTGTGGACCTCCTAGAGTCTTATCTTTTTCCCTCTTATCTCTGTGTTATCACCCTGTTGATACTTGGTCTCATAAACTTTGAATAGCACTTAAAAAATTAACCTATCATTTAAATATTACTTTCATTATTAGGTGGATTGTATTGAAGTCTCCACAGAAAGGGAAATTATTGAATTTTGCTTTTAGTTGCATACTTTAAGAGGGTAACTAGCTGAAGGTATATACTTTATCTGGCTTATATAAATATTAATGATAGCCATTATACTGAAGAAAAAAAATAGAATGAGCTTGATACTGATCGCTCATGCCTGTGATCCTAGCTACTCAAGAGGATGAGATCTGAGGATCATTATTTGAAGCCAGCCTGGGTAGACAAATTCTCATGACTATGTCCAATTAACCAGAATAAACCTGGAACTGGAAGTGTGGCTTAAATGGTAGAGTACCATTCTTGAGTCTTGTGCCTCAGGATTGGCACAAAATGGGGAAGGGGAATAATGAGTGGAGTTTTATATGCAAGTACTTTTTATTTATCTACTTTTTCTTTTTCTTTTAGCTGTGCCAGTCCTGGGGCTTGAACTCAGGCCCTGGGTGCAGTCCCTTTGCTCTTTTGATCAAGGCTAGTGGTCTAGCACTTGACACACACCTTCACTTCTGGCTTTTTAGTGGTTAATTGGAGATAGTAATATCATAGACTTTCCTTACCAGGGTGGCTTTGAACTATGGTCCTCAGATTTCAGCTTCCTGAGTAGCTGAACCACCAGCACCCAGCTTCCACAGACTTGTAGAAGATATAATATTCATTCTTTGGTTACTGAGTACCTTCTGTGTACTAGGTGCTGAATGATTATTGTCCCAGACTAGAGCCTGTAGAATAATGCAGATTGTCCCATCTAGGAACCAAAGATCGCTTTGAATTGTCATGTAACTTTTCTTTTTAAATTGGTACTGAGTATTGAACCAAGGACCTTGAGAGTCCTAAATTTGAACTTTGCCGACTTATAACCCTAGTCTTCCTATAACTTTTAGCAGAATCTGAAAGCTAAATTATCTCCTAGGAAGATGTTTCTATGTTTCACATAGAAAACAATTCTTATGTTACAAGGTTAAATAAAAAGAATAGGATAGCCTGGAACCGGTGGCTCACACCTGTAATCCTAGCCACTGAGGAGGCTGAGATCTGAGGATCACAGTTCAAAGCCAGTCTGGGCAGAAAAGTCCATGAGACTCATCTCTAATTAACCACTAGAAAACTGGAAGTGGTGCTGTGTGGCTCAAGCGATAGATCGCTTGCCTTGAGCTGAAGAGCTGAGGGATAGCGCCCAAGCCCAGAGTTCAAGCCCCACGACCGCCCGCCCCCCCCCCCCCAAAAAAAAAAAAAAAAAAGAATAGGATTCCTTGAATGCTAGTGTCTCCTGCTTAAAATCCTAGCTCCTCAGGAGGCAGCAATTAGGACAATTGCAATTTGAAGTTCATAAGATCCCCACCCTTTCCCCCTGCCAGTCTCAACAAGAAGCTGAGTGTGATAGTATATGCCTGTCACCACAACTAAGGCAGGAAGCATGAAAAGGATCACAGTCTAGGTTGGACCATGCAAAAAACCATACTGTTATCTCAAAAAAGATAGAAGCTGTGCATTGATGGCTCACATCTGTTATCCTAGCTACTCAGATCCAGAAGATTGTGGGTCAAAGCTAGCTTAGTGAGAAAAGTCTATGAGACTCTGTCTCCAAAATAACCAGTAAAAAGTGGAGTTGGAGGTGTGACTCAAGTGATAGAATGCCAGATGAGCAAGCAAGTGGAACAAGTTTGAAGCCCCAGGTTCAAATGCTAGTACTGCCAAAAATAAATAAGCAAATTGAACGTGGTGTGGCATGACTGTCTTATTGCCTTTTGGGGAGGCTGAGATTGGGAGAATTGCAGTTGGAGACCAGTTGGGCAAAAAAGTTTATGAGACTGTCTCAACTATGACTGTCATTGCAACTATGATTGGAAACTTAAAATAGGTGCATCATGGTTCAGATGCACACCTGGGCAGGAAGCAAGATCTAATCTAAAAAATAACCAGTGCAGAAAAATGCTGGACCATAGAGCACCTGCCTAGCAAGTATGAGGTCTTGAGTTCAAAGCTTTGGTATTGCCAATAAAAAATAAACAACTAGAGCAAAAAGGACTGGAGGAGTGGCTCAAGTGGTAGAGTGCCTGCCTAGCAAGCTCAAAGTCTGATTCCAAACCCCAATGTCAGGCAAAAAAAAAAAAAAGAAAAAGAGATTCAAAGTTGTTTATATACTTTGATAATGTAATTTTACGAAGCAAATGTACACTAAATGTTTCTATTTTATTTTAAAATTTATTTTTTCTCAGATCCAAAATGTCAACATTTCTGTTTTAAATTTGTTTGATTTTAATATGTATTTAAGCTAAGTGTATGGATTTAAAAAAAATAGAAGAAAGAAAAACCCCTGTTAAAGAGTCTGACTGTAGCTGAGAGTTGGGCAGGACGGGTCAGGTAGAAAGCAGAGCTGTCTTCCTTTGGGGTGGTGGCTGTGCTTGGCTTCTGCACAAGGATTATTTATAAGAGAGCAGGGCAGGGTTTCTGACAAAGTATCTTGACAAGGGACTTAGTAACCCATAAGGCACATGACTTGGGCCTTATTCTCAGAGGACTGAATCAGAGCAAATCCAAACCTTGTAATTAGCATAGGGTTCAAGGTGATGGAGAAAGAAGTTGCCTATCAATTGGTGATATCCTTCTTAACTGCCTGCCAAGTCTGCCCACAGATGGCCAGGCTCAGGACAAACAGTGAGAATGCATAGTGGACCCACTCATGAGCAGTAATACCTGGATAAGACCTGGCCCTGGCACTGCTACATCACATAACTCAAATCAATTCTTTCACCTTTCTATGCTTCATTCTCATCTGTTGAAAGAAGATATCACTGCTACTTACCTCCTTCAATTAAAAGAAGCACATAGAAACAATGTCTGGCATGCAAAATAAGCATTCTGAATCTTGCTATTATCCACCTGGTATAGCTATACATATTGCTGAATTTCCTGAGTACTGAGCTTGTCAGATGAGATATATTAGGGAAGGTATATTATTTTTGGATTGCATACTGAATTGACATTGTGCAGATGGGTTCTACTTAGCTGTTAGAAACCATTTACCCATTATCATATTCCTGAGGATAGCTACTTACCAACGCTTGCTTCCAATCCTAGATCTGTCTACCCATCAGAGAAATTCTCATACTCCCTAATTTGTTGTATAAGAGCCTGGTTTTTGTTTTTTAGTTTCATATTGAATTACAGAAAAGAGTGCCTGATTTTCACAACATCAGTGCTGACATAAAGAAAAAATGTTCTACAACCTTGCCCTGTTTCTTTCTGGGGATGATGCTCTGAAAAACACAGGTAGAAGGAATTGAGATCAGATGCTCTTGGGCCTGGAGAAGGGGGAATGACCTTGACAGAGAAGGTCATAAACCCTGCTACTCCCTCTTCTACTACATTTATTTTCCTTTTTTTTCATATTAAGATAATGTGCATTGGCAGATGAAATTATTTATAGAAAGACTACTTTGGTGAGAGTAAGTAGACTAGACTTTAGAGGAGCTCTATTAGGGCTTTGTTTTTTGTTTTATTTTCCTTTTCAAACTCAGTGTGGGTCAATTGTAGCTTTTGAGTTAAATTTTCATTATACATTGGGATCTTTGCTTTTATCACTTGCACTAATACTGACTTTGAAACTTACTTGATTTTTATTTTCCCAGTTCTAATATAGGCATGGAAATTCCCTTTCTCAGTGTCTAGTCTTGGAGGTGGGTCCTGGAGCACTGTGTTAGATGGATTTGGAGAGGAGTTTACAAGATAAAACAGTGTTGTAATTGATGTAAACTTGACATCCT
This sequence comes from Dipodomys spectabilis, assembly GCF_019054845.1. Lineage (NCBI taxonomy): Eukaryota > Metazoa > Chordata > Mammalia > Rodentia > Heteromyidae > Dipodomys > Dipodomys spectabilis. Next base: position 8,598,888 of record NW_024871113.1, read on the forward strand.
TTTGTAGGACCACGCAGTCAGTACTTGTGATATGAGAATAGAAACAATGCAAATTGTAGTTTAAAGAACTGAAGGGCTGTACGTGTAGTTCACTATTGAAGTGCATGCATAGCATTTATGAGGCCTCTGATTTAATACCCAACAGCAAAAAAAAAACAAAACAGAGAGCCCTCCACCCCAATTAAATCAGTAGTCTCTCATACATACATATATATACATATATACATATATATATACATACATACATACATACATACATACATATATATATTCTTTTTTTCTTTTTTGGTCAGTCATGGGGCCTGAACTCTGGGCCTGGGTACTGTCCTCAGTTCTTCAGCTCAAGACTAGCACTCTACCACTTGAGCCACAGCACCATTTCCAGCCTTTTCTGCTTATATGGTGCTGAGGAATCAAACCCAGGGCTTCATGTATTCAAGGCAAGCACTCTACCACTGAGCCATCTTCCCAGTCCCTTTTTGGATGTGAGGGCAATCTAGCTGTGACATCTGTCACTCTATTGATCGCCAGGGTTGATTCGACTGATCTGGCTGGCTAGGTAGGTGTCCCCTTCCTCATCATATTTTTTTACTCTCTGTCTCTGCCTTCCAACATCTCCCAAAGTTCATCTGTACTATGAAAGATAGCAGCAGACATTCCAGCAACTTGCAAAACTGCAAGTGGAGTGGGTGTCTTGTCAGTGGTTGCAAGCACCTTTCTTTGATGTGTAACTTTGGATAGCCTAAATTATTTTCTGTGATGCAAGATGGGTGAAGTATTTAAGGGAAATAGAGAACTCAGTCATGAGCAGGGCCATAAATAAAGTTGGTGATAAAATATACATACTACTTAATAGTTAAGAGTAGGGTACCCAGCCCAGTTTGATCATGAATGATAGAGAGTGCCTGTCTATGTGTATGATTCCATTTCAGGAAAAACATGTTTTAAAAATAGGGGTATTCAATAAAAAAAGTTCAGTGTATATCCTATAAAAATTAAGTATGAGACGGGATGGGTTGGGAGGGATGGGTGAGCATGTTGAAAGGGGTGACATTGATCAAGATGCATTGTATTTATAAACTGCTTTGTTAAATGGCAATTCCTTTGTACAACTACTTAAAGATGCTAAAACAAATTTAAAAAATAAGGGGATTGGATTGAGGGAGAGGACAGACTTTTGGGCCCTTTAAATCTAAACATACCTACCATTAGCTGAATTCCACATGCTAGTTTTGCATCTCAGGAAAAAAAAGGTGATAATACAATTATTACTTTGTTTTCTGTTTACTGAAGAAATTTAAGAACCCTCAAAGGACATTTGAGGTTGTCTTGTTTTTAAGTATTAGAGTTTGAAATGCATTTCTATATTATCAGCTGTTTGACTTATAGAATTAAGGGTTATTGAATAGAATAACAGGGAATGGCATTTTCACTTTCAAAGTCGGTTAAGATACTGATGAGTCATACTGATTAAACACAGATGCTTATGTGTCTGTTGGACTTTTGCTGTAGTAAAGAAGGAATGGACAATGGGAGTGTACAACCTCTTCCCCTCAGAACATGTGTCAACCTGTGTCACAGAACAACTTGTGTCTGTGGATTTTCATGCAAATATCTACCATATGAAAAACCTGTATGTGGCACAAAGATCAATGTCAAAGAATTTATATAATCTAGTTAGAATCACAAGACCATCATCATATATGTTAGGTGTCTTTAAAAGTTTTATAGAGGTATTCAAGGAAAATGGCCTAGGTCATGGTAAAGGTAGAATTGTTACTTCAGGAAGGATTACTTCAGGAAGTAGTAGAGCACTAGCCTTGAGTACAAAAGCTCAGGAACAGTGCCTATGCCCTGAGTTCAACCAAGCTCCAGGATGGTACAAAATAAGACTGTTTCATGTTAGTACTGGGAGTGTAGTTCAGTGGTAGAGCATTTGCCTAGCATGAGTTTATCCCCAGCACCAAATTAAGGAGGGAAGCATGGAAGAGTAACTTTTGGTCTTACATCAGGTCCTAGCTTAGATTTGAGGTGGTTTTTGTTGTTGTTTGTTTTTTTGTGAAGATTCTGAGGTTTGGACTCAAGGCCTGGGTGCTGTCCTTGAGCTTTATTGCTGAAGCCTAGTACTCTACCACTTGAGCCACAGCCCCACTTCCAGCTTTTTGGTAGTTAATTGGAGATAAGAATTTCATAGACTTTCCTGCTTAAGCTGGTTTCAAATCATATTCTTGTATCTTAAGCTCATGAGTTGCTAGGATTGCAGGCATGAGTCACCAGGTCCCAGCTGGAGTTTGAGGTGAAGTAAGGAGGCCAGTTCTGGCCAGCGCCATATTGGCCACATGGTGGATTGTAGGGTCTGGCATGCTAGGGGAAGAACCCCCCTCCCCCACCCATCACCTTCCTCCCAGGTAATGGGCTTGCCCGGACCCTTGGAGGTAGGAGCAGGCTCTTGGCTCATTGGTTACTGAATCTTTCAGTCCAGTGCCTGGGACTGGGAATTTCCTGAGGATTTGCCCCCTGCGCCGACCTATTTAGGCTTGGACCAGTGTAGCTGGGGGACTCCATGCCACGGGTGTCTCCATGATCGTGTCCTGTCTCGTCTCCAGTCATCATGGCGTCCAATTCAGCTCTCCATTGGAGCTGAATTGGCTTGTTGGTATTGTTCTTGTTATTTCTTTCCTCTTTAGCATATTTTCTAGCTGTGTTATGAGTATTTGCGTGTTGCAGGCCTTTGTAACAATTGGCAGCCTGTTAACTGTATAATAAAGACTGTAGTAGGAAGACCCCTACTCAGGCAGGCAAGCCCACCTAGTTGTCCCGAGTGACAGAGCCCATCGCAACAAAGTTAACAAAGAAGCAACTTTATTGAGAAGGTTCCTACACTGACTGGTCAGGGCCGCAGCACAGGCTTGGGAGCTGATACTGCGACCTCATTCTTTGGTTTTTAAAGGGAAAATCCATGAGGTTGAGCCTGGTCACACACAGGTGACCAATGGGATCATAACACACACAAAGGATTGTACAGTCATACAGTCATTTAATGTTGGTTTAAAATGACACACAAATTTACTAGGTAAGGCAGGGTCTATCTTTTGGTGGGCAAAAGGTGGAGTTTACCTTAAACACGTGCAAAAGACGGGGTTTACCATAAGCACGTGGTGCCAGTTTGAGCCAGATTACAACCTATCTATTTTATCAGTCAGTCTTTAACTCAACAATCAAGGGTGAGTTAGGTTGTTAAAGGGAAGGGGACCAGATGTGTTTTTTTTTTTTTCATTCCGGGAACTAGGCCCCTTGAGTCTAAAATCCCTAAAACAGAGGCAAAGCTCAAACTGGAATCATACCCCATCTCAGGGTCCACTATAGGACTCCAATATTCTATATTTTAAATTGTGGCTTCTGGGATGATTTACCTTGCAACATATGGCACCTAGCGTGGGGCCCCAGTGCCAAGTAGGGCAGCTGGTCTCTTGAAGCCACTGGCGGATGGTCTTGATGGGCTGGCTGCCATGGGATGGAAACCACTACAGGGGAGGCACCCCCTGGTTAGTTCCAGGGCCCTGTGGTAGTTCCTTCACTCTGATAGCCAGCTTGCCAACACCAGACTTGCCATCCAAACATCTTTTTGGAGTTACTTAGAAACCTTCTGAAGTCAGTCTCTGTTTCTATGCCCTGTACTTTGTCCTATATTGTGTTTATGTTTTTCTGAAACATGCTAGTGTTGCAATTGGATGTATTTTTAAAAGGACAAAAAGATGCTAAGTCTAGATTCTGGGTACAGTGTTAGTGCTTGTAATTCTTGCATTAAGAAAAACTGCTGATTTCCGAATCATAACTCAGACTAAAAACAAAAATATATGTCCAGTTTAAAAACCTTTGACTGAGAGGTAATGGATGTGCCCAGTGTTCCGGTGGGGCATTTAAATACAAATTAATGTGTCTTTAAGAAAAGGGATTAAAAATGGGGCCCCCATTGTAAAAATTGGGAAGTACTAAGGGAGTGGCTGGCCTCCCTGACAAAGTTTAAAATTGAAATTGTCCTAAAAGTTTCTTTAAAATCCCCAAAGGCAAATTAGGATAACAAAAATGATTGTTTAGGGGCTGGGAAGGTGGCTCGGTGGTAGAGCGCTTGCCTTGAATGCTTGAGGCCCTGGGTTCGATTCCTCAGCACCACATAAGCAAAAAGAAAAAAGCTGGAAGTGGTACTGTGGCTCAAGTGGTAGAGCACTAGCTTTGAGCTGAAGAGCTGAGAGACAGCGCCCAGGCCCAGAGTCCAGGCCCCACGACTGGACCCCCCCCCCCCCCCAAAAAAAAAAAGATTGTTTAATTGCTATTTCAGTTTTCCCTTATAGGTTTTTTGTAACAGTTTCCAGCAGGCCCACAAGTTTGTCAGATGTTGGCCCTTAATAAGTTCTAAATAAGGGGCTGGGAAGTTGGCTCAGTTGTAGAGTACTTGCCTTGCATGCATGAGGCCCTAGGTTCCAGCCTGTAATTGCCTCTGGATGTTTTAACATTGTTGGGTTCCCCAGAGTGACTTTTTTTATGTTGGGATAAGTGCACCTTTGGCATTTTTCTTGGTCAGTCGCTGGACTTGAACTCAGGGTTTGAGTGCTGTCCCTCAGCTCTCTGGCTCAGGGCTAGCACTTGGCCACTTTGAACTCCAAACAACTCTGCTTTGAGCACTCTGCTGGCAGATAATATCACAGGGACATTTGTCTGCCCAGGCTGGCTTCGAACTGCAGCTCCCTGATCAATAAGTCTTTTTTACAAATGGCCACTTTTACTCCAATTAAAAGCAAAAAAAGATGGTTATTGAAGTAGTTTTATAAGCATGGTTTTACCCGGAACTTATTAATTTCTTTGACTGGACCTGCTGGTAATGGTTTCAAAATAACATTAAAGGCAAAGTAGAATATCTTTTAAACTTCTGTTTTGGAGGCCAGCCTCTTCCCACATTTTTACAAAGGGGATGCCTTAATCCCTTTTGTAAAGTTACTTTAATTTGCATCTTAATACCTCATTGAAACACTGGGCTACACTCTTTACCCCTAGGCTGTCCTGTGGGCTGTGCAGTGAAAGAGTGGCCATTTTTCTGCAGTCTGAGTTACCTTTAGGAATTTACATTCAATTGTAAACTAGTATAGAAATCAACTTATATCATTTGCTTATACACCCCTTATGGTCTAACTTGTGGTGATTAACAGTTACAGAACCAAATATCTAAAGTGGCTTGTGTTTTACCCTAAGTTGGCAGGCTTTTGATTGTGTGTGATGAAGCAAGGTCAGAGTTTGAGTGAGGCTATGGCATCTTTCAGTGTATATGGACTGTCGCACCTCCCATTGGTTACCTGCAAAATTTCTACGTATACTGGTTAAAGACCTGGTTCACACTGGCTTTTTTGTAGGCTGGTGTCACTGGTTTAGGCAGCTGTGCCTGGGCGTAGTCACTCTGATCCCTTGATCTTAAAGGGAGTTGATAGGTACACAGGGGAGAAAACAGAATTAAGCCCTTAGCCTTAATTTACTAGCCGTGGTCAGAGGTACAATATTTAAATCTAGCATAGATGGACATAGGAATGACATAAATCACAGCCAACTTAATTACCAATTTTACTTTGCAAAGCAAACCGTCTTTTTTTTAACTCCTTTCCTAAAGCCTTTTAAAACTGCCTGTTTTTTCTTTGGCTTAGCCAGGTCACAAAGTTTTAAAGCAATTTAGACGAAATCACAGCTTTTATTGATAAAGATCTTTTAGTATGTAGAATATTTGGTAACCTTGAAACCATAACCACTTACATATAGAGAAGTAAACAGACACTGACAGACATGTTTGTGCAGATTATAGAGTGAGTTTAGATTTTAAAATCGGCCGTTTTAAAGTTTTGAAATTTTGGCGGTATTACTTTTCCTAATTATGATGGAATCACGTGGTCATTTCAAAATACAAAACTTTGCCAACAACAACAGACTTAGTAAACAGGTGAGAAGACAGGAACGGACACGTGGCCTTGCATAATGGTGCCTGCAGGTGGAGGTTGGGGAGAGGTCACAGAATCCAGTTGAGTTGGCGATAAACAGCAACTGAATTACCTGGATGCCAAGATGGCGCATCCACCACATGTTCAATGCTAGAAAGAAGATTTAACAGCATTTAATACACTTTTGGTAATATCCAAACTTGTTGACCTTTTTTGGGGGAGGGAGTGAGTTTAAATTTAAGCTTATTCATTCTTTTATCTCAAAGAGTATAAACAAGCTATTGCAGGCTATATTCTTCCAGGGCTTAACCAAGACATTTAGCATAGGAAGGGAAGTACTTGTGAATACCTTTAGCTGGAAGAAGGAAGAGGTGACCTGAAGCTGTAGAGTTTAAGGGGGTGGGGGGGGGGGGGTGGGAGAGAGGAGAGAGCGCTACCTACCTGCCAGAGTCCTCACAGAAGTGGAGTTTTAAATTTGGGGTCAAATTTGACTTTAATTGGGGCTCAGTAGCCTTCCAAGGCCCAGGTGGCCTTAATGTAAAGAAATTTAGTGTCCTCCCCTGGTAAGTGACCTGAAGCCACGTGCCTACAGTAGAGCATCCTCTACTGTGGGGTTTGGCTCCTAAATAGGGGGTGGCCCCACCAGTGGAGAATGTCATCACGTTTGTCCACGGGGGGGGGGGGGGGTACGGTAGGCCCCAAGAGGCTAGGTCCAGGCACTTGGCCAAGATTTTGGTCAGACAGCGTGGGTGGGGCTTGGTGAGCCCAAAGAGGCCCAGGTGGCCTTACCACTGAGATATCAGAATTGGAAACCTGGACCTGGGATAAACTGGTCACTTACCCTGGAGTGGGACTTAATTAGTGGTGTTGGATGGGCTGGTAGAGTGCTCAGTCAGGAGAAAGTTACCTTGATGGTCCTCTGGCAACCGGAGTGTAGGATCTCAGGGTAGGTCCCAGGGCAGCTGATTGAACCCCCTTCTGAAGTGGAGGGGGGAGCAAATCCACTGGGGAGCCTATCCACCAATGAAAGAGGATTGGACACATCCATCCCAGGGGACCACACAGTCAGGCAGGCAGGCACAGGAGAAAGATTATTATAAGGATTATTAGAGGAGCCATATCACCCCAAGAGGGAGCACATGGCCTCCGTCACAATCCAGATAACAGGAGGGTCTGAGGGAAGCAGGAAGTGAGGTAGATGGGAGTTCAGGTGGGTCTGGGTGGAAAGAGGGAGGGGCCATCTGTATGGAGGGAACTTCAGGAATGGGAGGGGGGCCCAGTATTGGTGGAGCTGAGGACCAAAGGTGAACATAATACTCACAAAGATAGTCTGTAAGCATGCCTAATGTCCATGACTATCTACCTTGTAAAGGAACAGGAACTTGCCAGTCATCTGTGATAGTAATAAAAAGCTAAGGTTGTAAAATGTGGGGGATAGTTTAAAATCCCAACTCCCCTGTATTTGCTAAAAGGTCTAATTGGCAGCAGCCACCTAAATTTATCTATTTAGGAAAGAAGGTCGTGGACTTGAGGATATGTCCCTATTGAGATGTGTCTAAAGACCTACTACACAGGTAACTCAGGCATTTTTTGGGTCAATAGAGATCACGTTCCTAAGCCAGCCAGAAAGATGCTTTTGCAAACTAGTATGCTAAACAAGCTATACTGCTGTAGCCATAGAAAAGGTCTGTACATTTGTTAAAAGTTAAATTTATATAAAATCCAGTTTGGAGTAAAATAGTGCTAATAACATCCCATCCTGGCAACCGTTGATAAAATAGGCTAAGGCCATAGGTCCCTGACTAGGTAGTCTCAATGCCCCTGAGTCAGCTTGAAGTTCTCTGGTTATTTAAAAGTTGTCACCTTGGTAAATTACCCTGGAGGAGCTACTGCCTAAACTGCCTTAAAAACCAATGGGGCTCCAGCCTGCAAGAGTCAGTGTACAACCAGGAAGGTAGTGGGAAATTTCACTAAAGTCAGATCTTAGGTTAAGCTTCTTTAACCAGTTTATGCAGAAAATGGCAGGTAACTCAGCAGGAGGTGTGACACTCTACCCCAGCTGCTGGGAGACATTGCTGCTGCTGTCAAGCCCTTCTCTTCTAACCTGGAGATTCCTGTTTGAGTAGAGTTGGCCTGGCAGCATCTGGAGGAGACCACATCATCCTGACCACCTCCATCGTGGTCAAAGTGGACTGTACTCCTTCTTGCCTCACTCCATCACCTGCAGCTGATACCTGGCGAAAGACTGTTTTGGATCTGCCTAACCTAAGACTTTGGTTGCGGGACATTCTTTTGTGGGACATAGATTTGTAAATCATAACCTGCCTGACATGGGAAAGCAGGGCAAATTCCCCTGACTGTATGGTGCCAACCATATGGGGCCAACTTTTAACTGCTGGAGACTCCATAAATTACAGGAGTAAATGGCCTAGGCAAAAATTTGGTTCTTTTACAGAGAAATAAAAGATTTGATTTCATGTACTTAAGAAAAAAAAGGAGGGAATAAAGTAAGGAGGGCAGGTCTGGCTGGTGCCATATTGGCCACATAGTGGATGATAGGGTCTGGCATCTTCACGATGGGGAGAGGAGAGGTGAGGTTCCCTCTCTCCATGCCCCCCCCTCCCCGCCCATCACCTGCCTCCCAGGTAATGGGCTTGCCTGGACTCCTGGAGGCAGGGGCAGGCACTTGTCTGATAGGTTACTGAATCTGCCAGTCCAGTGCCCGGGACTGGGAATTTCCTGAGGATCTGCCCCCTGTGCTGACCTTTTTAGGCCCAAACCAGCCTAGCCACCAGGACTTCATGCCACCTGTGTCATGATTGTGTCCTGTGTCCTGTCTCGTCTCCAGTCATTATGGCATCCCAATTCAGCTCTCCATTGGAGCTGAATTGGCTTGTTGGTATTGTTCTTGTTATTTCTTTCCTCAGCATGTTTCCCAGCTGTGTTATGTGTATTTGTATTTGTATGTGTATGTGTATTTGTAACAACTGGAGGCCTGCAGCCTGCTAACTGTATAATAAAGACTACAATATTCTATATTTTAAAATGTGGCTTCTAGGATGATTTACCTTACAGCAGTGACTTAATTCCAGGGATCTGTAAGTTTTATTTCTTCTAAAGAGAATTTTGTTTTTCTCTGTGAACCTACAGCATCAGATTGATTCTCTAGCAATATTTTCATTTTTCAGATAATTTCTATGTTAAGGTAAGGACTCAAAATTGAACTACTTCTGTTCTAGTGTTCTAATAGTTAAAAGCTTCCTTAGCTTGACTGACTAGGATTTCAGAGCAAGAGTTTTGACTGTTGATAGCCTCTTTTTAGTGGCTTCTTAATATTATTACTGATTTTCTCATGTTAATTTTTCTTCATATTAAGGCAACAGTACTTCCTTTCCTCTGCTTCCTCTGCCCTCATGTTACCTTTCGTATATTAAGTCCTACATTTTAGCTGTCATGAGTTGCCATCCCTCACTTGATATGGGTAGAGTTTTGCAAGGTTGCAGAGTAAGATCTGTCAGCTGACACTTGCTCACATGAGAGCCATTAAGAGGGTAGTGGTGTGGCCAATGTCAGAACAACCTTGCAGCTGTAGGCAAGTTACTGCATTTGCTTAGAACCATATGAATAAGTCTTGTGACCATTTAATTGATGACTACATAATCTCCAGCTAGTGAGCACAGATGGAATGAGTCAGTCCAAGCTGCTCAACCTGTTGAGTGTTTGGTCTTTTACTAACTAGAGTAAGCTTAGGAACAAAAGTAGGAAGTGGGATTTGTAGCTGTCTGTTTATAATGGGTTTGCTGAGAGCATGTTTTATATCGTGATGGATGCATCTGACTCCCAAAATTATGAGTTTAATTTATGTAACAAGTGGATGTTCCTTTTTTTTTTTTCCTCTCTAAAAGAGGAAATTAGTAGGCTGTTGCCAAGTGGCTTGTTTCACGTACTATATAGGGAATGATCACTTAGAACTGTTGGTCACTGCAGACTATCTTTCAAATAACAAAGGAACTTAAAGGCTCCAGTCCACATCCGTGTTGATGGTCAGAGTAAAACGGAAGAGCATTAAACTATTCAGGAGATGTGTGGCAGCACAGCAAAATCCACAGCCCCACAAGATTTGGCCAGATGCATGAGTGACAACTGGTGTTGGGAGGATTTACAAGAGGCTTTTGTGCTCAAAGATTTGGAAACATATTGGTATAGGAAGGGGCACCTATCACACAGAACTTGACAACAGGTTTGAAACTTTAATTCTATTTCAGAGTTTTAGAGAAATCTTCAACACTCTAGGTACTGATAAATTGATTTGAAAAAAGTTTTTCAAGAATGCTTCTAAGTAGGAGAAAAGGTGGTGATTCATTGGTGGGGTACAGAGGCAAGTCTTTTCCTGTATAAAGTGTACAATGGGTATTTTAAAAAAATAACTTAAGATTCTGCTACCCAACTGCTTTCTTAAATTTTCATTACCTCTTCTGCAATCAACTTGCAAGAAATGAGCATATGACCTTTGTTGAAGATTGAAGAGTCTTATTTGCATTTATGGGGGAAAAAGTTGCAGTCTTGAAATACCTCCATAGGTAGGAGGAGATGGAACACTAGACAGGAATTCTCACTTCGGATGTCGCTGTGCCTCTCCCTGGTAAAGGGATGGTGCCGAAGGAAAGTCCAGGCTTGTCCCAAATCCTTCCCTGGCAGGGATGCATTAGGATGAAATGATTTTAATAGTGGAGTTTGTCGATAAAGAAAAATACTATTCTCTTTCTATTTCATCCAATTTGGAAGAATTCATTAATTTCAGTAGTAGTACTTGAAATACTCATTTGCAAAGACTTTTATTGCAAAGAATTTTATTGCATCTCAAAAGAAAGGAAAATCCTGCGAAGTACATTTTGTTCTAAACCCTTATGCCAATAAATAGTAATATAAACCAAAATTTAAGCTCTGTAGAATGTGAAAGTAAATTTCTAAATCCTTCTGTTCTCTTCCGTTCCCTTCCCTCTTCCCTTCCCTCTTCCCTTCCCTCTTCCCTTCCCTCTTCCCTTCCCTCTTCCCTTCCCTCTTCCTTTCCCTCTTCCTTTCCCTTTTCCCTTCCCTTTTCCCTTCCTTTCCCCCTTCCCCTTTCCCCCTTCCCCCTTCTTCCCCCTTCCCTTCCCTCTTCCCTTTCCTCTTTCCTTCCCTTCCCTTCCCTTCCCTTCCCTTCCCTTCCATCTTCCCTTCCCTTCCATCTTTCCTTCCTTTCCCTTCCATCTTCCCTTCCCTTCCATCTTCCCTTCCCTTCCCTTCCCTTCCATCTTCCCTTCCCTTCCATCTTCCCTTCCCTTCCATCTTCCCTTCCCTTCCCTTCCCTTCCCTTCCCTTCCCTTCCCTTCCCTTCCCTCTTCTGTTCCCTTCCCTTCCCTTCCCTTCTCTCCCCTCCCCTCCCCTTCCCTTCCCTCTTTCCTTCCCTCTCTCTGTCTCTGTTTTTTTTTTTGTTGTTGTTGTTTTTTTGTTTGTTTGTTTTGTTTTGTCAGTCATGGGGCTTGAAATAAGGGCCTGGCCCGGTCCCTGATCATTTTTGCTCAGGGCTAGTGTTCTACCACTTTGAGCCACAGCTCCACTTCTGGTATTTTGAGTAGTTAATTGAAATAAGAGTCTCAAAGATTTTCCTGCTCAGGCTGGCCTGGAACCATGATCCTCATATCTCAGCCTCCGGAGTAGCTGGGATTACAGGCATAAGCTGCTGGTGCCTAAGAAGTGAACTCAAAATTAGCAAGTCTCAGCTGGGAGCTTGTGGCTTAAGTTTGTAATCCTACCTACTCAGCAGACTGAAATCTGAGGATCTCAGTTTGAAGCCAGCCTGGGTATGAGACTTTTATCTCCAGTTAACTACCAAAAAGCTGGAAGTGGAGCTGTGGCTCAAGTGGTAAGAGTGCTAGCCTTGAATCCAAAAGCTTTGGAACAGTACCCAGGTCCTTAGTTCAATCCCCAGATGCTGCAAAAAGAAAAATAAAATAACATTTCATAAACTGTTCATTTTATGTTTATTGATTCAATTAAAAATAATCTGAGTTTACTTTCTGTCATGTAAAAATCTCTTTGTAGAAAACCAAATAAAATGGTAAATAGTCCAGGTAGGATAAAAGCCTGCTAAGTAGGCTGGAGAATTAGTAGAGGTTAGGGAGAACTAGGGAAGTCACTTTACAAGAGTTAGGTCACATGTTATCCACATAGAAATTTTTGTAGGAAAAGAGGTAATGAGTGATATTTGAGTGTTTAGATAAAGATTTCACTGGTATGATATCTGCTTTATCTTTATCATCATGAGAGTACCTTAGTGTAGGAGAAAGTAATGATTCTGATCCCAGGCACTGCTACCCAGGAACCTATATCATTGGGCCAGTCCCTTGGGCTTTCTAGACCTCATTCTGAACTGTTAAGCTATACAGTAGCACAGATTATGTTTAAAATTCTTTTCTGAGGGCTGGGAAGGTGGCTCAGTGGTAGAGCTCTTCCTCAGTACCACATAAGCAAAAAGAAAAAAGCCGGAAGTGGTGCTGTGGCTCAAGTGGTAGAGCGCTAGCCTTGAGCTGAAGAGCTGAGGGACAGCACCCAGGCCCAGAGTTCAGGCCCCACGACTGGACCCCCCCCCCAAAAAAAAAATGCTTTTCTGATATTCTAAGTATTAGGACCATATGTATTCTCCAATTTTGTTAGTCTAATCCCCAACTAGATTTTCAGCTAGTTTAACAAAAAACAAAAAACTCCAACACTTTCAGTGTGAACCAATATTTCTTCTTTTCATTTTGTTGCTGTGTTTTGATAGAATTTAATCAGTTTTATTTAAGTGATACTTTAAACTTCACAAAACATTTTCAAATCTGTTTTACCTCTTAACTTTCTGTGGAATTGACATTCTTAATGCTGAGTTGTTTGTGGTTTTTGTTTTGTTTTTTTAGAATTTGTACAATGACCACATTTATTTTCTGTTAATTTGGAATGAATAGGAATTCATATATAGTCAGACCAGTTTACTTGGTATATTTCATGTGTTCTTTTTCTCCTTTCACAGTCTTGAAAATAGAATTGTTATTTATAATATTGTCCTTGGTTTCCAGAAATTTTTAAAATCTTGGGCCAGCCTCAAGGGTAGAAGTGAATTATTTGCAGGATTTTACTCCATAGGATTTGGCTCCAAACTGCTCATGAGGTATCTGTTTGCTTGAGTTATGTGGCAATGAGGGAGACTTCCAACTTGCTTTTTGCTCGTGGGTGGTTTAAGTCAATAGTTGCAGGGCTTAGTTGGGCATATGGATGCAGTTTTTTTTTTTTTTCGCCAGAATTTTTCAGTTACTCTAAAGTGAAAGAACATTCCATAAATACAATAAAATCATATAATATACCTAACAGTGGCCACCAGTGTCAGATAGTGCTAGTGCAGAAAGGAACATTCTCATCATTATATTGTGGGTCAGGGATAGAAGCTGGACTTTGTATCCTTTGTTGTTGTTGATTGTGGGACTTGAACTCAGGGCTTGGATGCTGTCCCCAAGCCTCTTTGTACTCAAGGCTGGCACTCTACCACTTGAGCCACACTTCCAGTTTTTGAGTGGTTACTTGGAAATATTCTCACAGGGATTTTCTCCCCGGGCTGGCTTTGAACCGTGATCCTCAGATCTCAGTAACTTCTGTATCTTGACTTTCACTTCCCTTGTCTTTGTAGATAGATACTAGGCATCAGTTCACAGAGATCCAGAGTCAGCACAAACTGTGAGGTCATGAGGCATCTTAAATGGTTTGTCAGTAAGAAATTCCTTGTCAATTCAAACTGACAATTTTCAAATCATTGCTCTCAATCTTCTTTCTTAAAACCTGGACTGACTTTAAAAACTGCTAACAGCCTTCCAGTTTTCAGAATTCCCCAGCAAATTAGGTAACACCATAGTGCTGTTTTTATGAGAAATAAGAGTTTTTGCCAAATGTATCTGAATAACTTTTCTCTGGTGGCAAGAGAAAACTTGACATAATCTTTTCTGTAAAGTATACCCTTCAAACAGGAAAGAGGAACTGAAACAGAGCACTTCAGAATCAATTGTGCTTTACAGTTTCATATCTTGAAATTTGAATTTACAAAAAATTATCTGCGCTGTTTTAGGAGCACTAGAATAGATACTGGGGTATAGCTCAAGCTTAGCATGTGCAAGGCCCTGAGTTCTATCCTCAGTACTCCTCCTCCCCACAAAAAGACTCTAGAAATCACCAGGGTGTAGGGGAGCTGAAGATTTGTGAGTGTAGACATCTAACTTGCTTAGGTGAATTAATTTTATTTGAAAAGGAAGATCTTAGATTGCTTGAGGTAGTAGTTGCTTGTCAAGAATAACTATAGAAAATCAGGATATATTTTACCCCCATAGTTATATATAGAGATAAGCTGACCTTGATTTTCCTACCAGTCTTTATTTATAATGACTAGGATCACTGACTAGGAAATGCAAAAGTAATCACAGATTTAGAGGAATATGCTAGGATAACACCAAAGAATTCTGAAGGCATAATTAGAGGCATGGGAGTGTTTTTCATTGTGTTTTGCACACTGAAACTGAAAAAGCATTCTACTTAATAGAAAATGTCACTGTTGGACAGGTTGAATGAAGTGGATAGAGAAAAGAAATCAAACAGCAGTCAGCTGACAGTCTTGTACTTGTGACATCTTCTCAAGCTGCTGGGTGTGACTCTTTCAGATGTGTTGGACACTGTGTCTGAAGTTCTTCTCTTCTTACATTCATTCCCCTTTTACTGCTAATATATGCAAGGAAAATTTTTTTTTGACTTGTGAAGAGTTAATTCCTGTCAGTAAACAGGATTTTGAAATGTAATTCAAGACTGAGTGAATGAAGGAATGCAATTGTTATTTAGTACTGAAGTAGTTTCATGTCTGATGTAGGTTTCAAAAATGTTCATCTTTTCCACTGAGGATATGGATCTATTATGGGAATGAATCAGAGCAGTGTAAACACAGGAAGTTTTCATAGAAGATGACAAATTACCAGAAACTTTTTTGTCTGGTCTTACTTGATATTCATTGATGACATAGCAGGGTACAGCTTTTATGATTGGTGTCTATAATAAGTAATGTTGCACTTGACAGAAGTTCAGGCAGAAAACAGGTTACTTTATCACTAATGTCTGTAGGCCTGTTGATAGTAGCTTCTGAAACCTTCTCTGGAGTTACTGCTCAGTTTTGTATTGAACTGGAATGCTGGCTGGACTGGTCCATGATTCCTGGCTCTCCTATTATGACTCCTGTTGTGAGTCAGGCTCTTGATTAGCCTTATCCTTTTATTGTTCTGGTAACAAAAGCTGAATAACTGCTGAACAGTGATGTAGCAAGCCCTGGTGGGAATTGTGAGAGCAAGAACTTGTGACCCATCTAAGATTATAATGGAGCACACAGTCCAAACTTGCCAGAGAGTCCAGCCTGTAGGCTGCAGAAATACCAAGATTTCAGGGAATTTTCTTCCTTTCTATGGAGTTCCAAGGGGATATCTATGTAAAGGTATAAATTCATCCACATATCTTTATATCTTGAGTTTAATCTCATCGGTTGAGACAGGCTAAAATAAGGTCTTTAGAGAAAAGAAGTGAATGCATATCTTTCCACATTCATACCTTGTTATGTTCAAAGTCAAAAAGAAAAAAAAGAAAAAATGGAGCTGTGATTCAAAGTGGTAGAGCATTAGCCTTGAACAAAAGAGCTCAGGGACAGCACCCATGCACCAAGCCCCACAACCAACAAAAAAGAAAGAAAGAAAGAAAAATCTCTATCTGTGGACCTATTTTACTTGATTTAATGATTTAAGTTACTTCTTTGCCTTCAATTCATTATGACTTTGGGACTATCACCATATTTCTGTTTCTACTTACTCTTCTAAAAAATGTGAAGATGGTGGATGAGGACAGCAGTTCCCAAATATGTGTTGACCCAGATTCCTGAAAATAGAGGAATCTGCAAGCGCGCGCACTTGCACACACACACACACACACACACACACACACACACACACACACACACACACACACACACGTGTACACTGTTCCTGGACAAATACAAATAATGAGCCAGGTCTGGAAACCACTGGTAGGTAGTGTCTGAAGTTCTTTCAAGCTCTTACTGATTTTACGTCAGTGAAGTGATGCAGAAGACCCCAAGATGTTAGAGAAATTGGGTCATCAAGGGAGCTCAGATTGTCTTAGTGTTCATTTTTTTTCCTTTTCTACGGGAGGGAGCAAGTCCTGTAGGTATGTGAGGAAATGCAGTCTTAAGAGTGGACAGCAGTTTGAGCTCTTACAGCCGAGCTCTTAAGGCAGAACCATCCTGGAATGCATCCTAAAAGGAAAAATGTTGCTGGAGAGTAAAAATGATTTGGATTCTGGAAGTAAATGGTCCTTTGTGGGAATGTGAATTGGGCCAGAGAAGGATGCTGTAATGTAAGAAAGGTAGAGGTTGCTTGTTGGCCCTTTTTTCTTTTGGCCCTTCCCACTTCCCCTTTCCTACCTTCCACTTTGACTCAGTGCTATTGTTTCTTTAAAATTTGATTTCTAGTTCTTTATACTTTAGTACTTCATGACATGAAGGACTAATTTTTTTGGTGAAATTTTAGAAAAGCCTTTTGTAGATATGCATGTATCTGTGTCATATACATAATTGCCATCACACATATACAATTCAGTGTTCTATTCTTCAGTTTTAACATTATACAACCAGCAGCATTTAATTTTTCAAATAGAGCAGATATTTACACTTAACCCTTAGGTGTCTGCTGCTGGTGTTAAGGTGATAGTGTAGTGTAGTTGAAAAAGTACATATTAGAATCTGGAGGCATTGGTTTGAGTCATGACTTCACTTACTAGCTATAATCTTGTTGAAATCTCCTAACTTCTGTTTAAAACATTATATAATACAGGCTCTTGCTAGGATATTAGGTAAAGGTCAGCTCAGGTGAATTCTGTGGAAGTGTTTATAAACTTTAAATGGTATGCAGTTGTTTGTATGTGAGTTCCACAGCTTTGACAGGCTGTTTTCCCCTACCTAAATCACAACACCAAAGACTCCTGGAACTGGTATCTATAGATTCTGAGAATTATTCAGTAAAAAGGGCACCAGACCAAAAATAGGTTTCATAAATGAGAGGAAATGTTGCTATTTTATAGAGAAAATTTCTTCTGTCTTTGGGGGAGACCGAGGATAGAGAAAGAAAGATGCACTATACAAATGCTGGGCAGAAAGTTCAATACATTTCATTGTCTAAGGCAAAACTACATATTTGAAGACTTAATTCATTAAGGTGGTTTCCCTGTAGGAGTTCTCCCACTGCGTCATGCTTCAGCTACCAAGAAATCTCATAAAGGAACTGATATTAAGTATATTTGTCTTAAACCAATAATAGAGTCTTTGATGGATGCAAAGGAGAGGATTCCTAATTTTAAATACTTGAACAGATAATATAATTACATGGTTAATATTCAAGAAGTACAGAGCTTTCAAGCCCAAAGAAACATAGGTCCCATGGTTTCCCTTATTTGCAATATCTAGTATATATATGAGTCAAGCAGAAAAGGTCAGGTAAGGTGGTGTTAGGAAAATGAACCCTAAGATATGTATTTAAATGTTTTTTTTTCATGCATTTGTTTCTAAAGCATTTATAAGATTATTTCTTGGTTGCTTTGTATGTCCTTCCCCCACAGTATAACCCCTGCTTTCACTGTATTTGATGT
Source organism: Dipodomys spectabilis (assembly GCF_019054845.1). Taxonomy (NCBI): domain Eukaryota; kingdom Metazoa; phylum Chordata; class Mammalia; order Rodentia; family Heteromyidae; genus Dipodomys; species Dipodomys spectabilis. The sequence continues at coordinate 8,616,620 of NW_024871113.1, forward strand.
CGGTATAATTTGTGGAGGGGAAGGGGAAAAACAAATCGTTTAAACAAGGATACAGGTGGACCCGTTGCAACAATGAGAAGTACAAGTTGTCATGTTGAAAATGAACTTTACAACTTTGGTGGGGGGGGTGGGGAGGATTGGGTGGGGGGAGGGGGGAGACTGGGAAGGGATGGGAAGGCTAAACAAAGGAGGAGGCTACAATGCTTGATGAGAAATGTACTCACTATCTTGCCCATGTAATTGTAACCCCTCTGTACAGTATTTTCACAATAAAAAATATATATATATGACAAAAAAAAAAAAGAAGTACAGAGCTTTGTTGCTTTAGAGTATGCAATCCTTTTAGAGAGCACAGGGAAAGGTTGAAATGTAGAGTATACAATTAGGAGTCATCTGATTTCTTTTCTTCAGCAATTCAGCTTTCTACTACATAGGCAACTAGTGTTACCAGTTCATTATATATCTCTCTAGAGCTACTCAACACAGACATAATAAAACAGAGTCCCTAAACCTCAATTTTCCCTTTTTTGAGACATAGCTATAACATTCTATATACAATATTTTATACTTTCTCCTGTACCTCTCCCCTCCCTCCCTCCCTCCCTCCCTCCCTCCCTCCCTCCCTCCCTCCCTCCCTCCCTGCCTGCCTGCCTTCCTTCCTTCCTTCCTTCCTTCCTTCCTTCCTTCCTTCCTTCCTTCCTTCCTTCCTTCCTTCCTCTTCATGCATGCCTTACCACTGTGCTACATCTGCAGCCTGTACTTTTTTTTAACCTCCTTTTTTTTTTTTTTTTGGTTAGTCATAGGGCTTGAACTCTGGGCTTGGGAGCTGTCTCTGCCCTCTTCAGCTCACTGTGAGCGCTCTGCCGCCTGAGCCACAGCGCCACTTCTGGTTTTCTAGTGGTTTATTGGAGATAAGAGTCTCACGGACTTTCCTGCGGCTTTGAACCCTGATCCTCAGATCTCAGCCTCCTGAGTAGCTAGGATTACAGGCGTGAGCCACCAGCACCCGGCTAGTCACTTACTTCTATAATCCTAGCTAGTAGGAGTCTGAGATCTGAGGATTGCAGTTCAAATCCAGCCTGGGCATAAAAGTCTGAGAGTTTATCTTAAACTCAAATTAACCAATAAAAATGATAAACTCGAGGTGTGGTAGAATGCTATTAGCAAAAATGCTGAGAGTGCGAGGCTCTTGAATTAGCCTATACCAGAACTGACTTAGTATATATGTTTGTACCTTTTACATGTAATATCTTTATAACCAAAGATAAGTGATGGTTATTTATTTTGGCTCTTACATTTTGCAAATGACTTTTCATAGGTTATCTAATGCTCTTTACTACTGGAAACTTCCAAGAAAATTGAACTATTTTATCTGTATAAGTTTTGTTTGACCTAGAATTAACATGTAAAGCAATGATTTGAATATTTATTTTGAAATTCATTTATTAATGTGCTAGTAGCATACAGTAAACTTGAAAGTTGAGGAGAGAGATAGGGAAGCCTATTTTTCTGGAAGAGATAGCAAGAAGCCATTTGCTGTAAGTTACTTTTAAACAGAAGCTTTATACATTGCAGAAATCCAGGAATAGATTAATGAGTCTTGACTGCTTTGGTGTGCTAATACAATATTAATTTAGGGCATATTCAATTAATGCATACATGGAAATGGACAGTCTGTTTTTTTCTTTATTTTTAGTGCAAGTATTTTATGATATGTAGAAACAGAAAAGAATTAGTGCCTACTTAAGGATTAAAGGAATTAGTCCATAGATAGACTCTGTGGGACTTTAAAGGGTAGAAAAGGAAGAAACTGTTAAAGACAGCAAAAACAAAATCTGGAAAACTAGCAAGGAACAAAATCTTGGCTGCACAAGATGATTGACCTGCTGGCCGCTAGTGTTCCTCTTTCCTCAAAGGGTTTGTTTCTTTTTTTTCTAGAAAAAGATATATACTATTCTATATACAGTGTTTTGTGTTTTTCCCACTTTCCACTTTTCTTTTCTTTTCTTTTTTTTTTTTTGGGGGTCTGGTCATGGGGCCTGAACTCTGGGCCTGGGAACTGTCCCTCAGCTCTTCAGCTCAAGGCTAACGCTCTAACACTTGAGCCACAGAGACACTTCCAGCTTTTTTCTTTTTTGCTTATGTGGTGCTGAGGAATCGAACCCAGGGCCTCAGGCATGCAAGGCAAGCGCTCTACCACTGAGCCACCTTCCCAGCCCTCCTTTCCACTTTTCTTTTTCCCTTTTTTTTTTAAAGTAATGGATCAAACCCAGCACCTCATGTATTCTCTTATCTGTGTACTCCACTTTTAGCCTGGAGCACAGTGGTAGAAATGGATACTTTTCTCATTCAGATTTGTTAACATTGTTTGAAAGTTCTGCTTAGAGATTTTTCTATTGATCATGATTTTCAAAGTGTATAGAACATCTAGAAGGATTAAGGATAATACCATGCAGTAGTATAGATTAACATTAAAATTATTTTAGTCTTAAGAGTCTATTTCAGATGTCTATACTAAATTATCCTATAACCAGTATAGTTTGGCTGTAATTTAGGTTTATGACATCTGAGAATAAGAGGACCAAACCTATACATCCTTTTATAAAGGCTGGGCTAAGTTGGAGTATATGACACTAGGGACAGACTATTAGATTCTAGGTATCCCCAATGGTCTGCTTTTTGTCTGTGTTTGGTGGCCTCTGGGCAGTTTGGTATGGATATTGGTACTGTGAATACCACACATAAACCAATACTCTTGAAGAGAGTTACATATTACATGACCCCTGAGCACAGAAAACAAATTGTCTTCCTCTTTTATGCTTGGTAGTTCCCAAACTTCAGGCTGCATTGTGACTCATCTTACAATGTTCTGTCACTGTGTTGTAGAAACTCTGTGTGTGTGTGTGTGTGTGTGTGTGTGTGTGTGTGTGTGTGTGTGTGTGTGTGTGTGTGTGTGTGTGTGTGCGCGCGCGCGCGCGCGCACTTGTGGCTGTGGCCTTTGCTACCATTGATAGCACAGTTTTAGTGTGCTGGAGTGAGAAATAAGCTCAACTGCTTCTTCTTACACATCAGTTTTTGGCTGATATCTTCGTTAGGAATCAGCTGGATTCAGGAAAAACGTTAGGGGTCCTGAAACTTACATATTCTAGCCTTTTGTCCTTCAGATATCGTGCTCAGTAACAATGGTCAACAGTCTTTTATCCTACAATTCCAAAGTCCTTAAATCTCTGGAAAATTTTGTGAAACTCATAGGAATTCATATGAAGTGATTTATAGTCTCTAATCTACTTAGTTTAAGCATTTGTGACTTGGGCTGCTAATATTAATTTGTTTGATTTTGAAGTTTGATTATATCTCAAACTCTGGAGGAGGTATTACATAATATGTAGACTGAAAATGTTCCTTAAACCTTTTTTAGAAAATCTGAATTCTGAAACATCAGGCCCAAGGATTTTAGTTAAAAGATTATGTATCTGGGGGGGTGGGTGGGTAGGTAGCAGGGAGGATTAGGTGGAGGGGTGGGGTGGGGGGGGAGGATGGGAAGGAATGGGAAGGGGAAACCGAGGAGGAGGCTACAATGCTTGATAAGAAATGTACTCATTATCTTGCCCATGTAATTGTAACCCCTCTGTACAGTATTTTCACAATAAAAAATGAAAATAAAAATAAATCACACACACACAAAAGGATTATGTATCTGAATTGATCTTTGAATTATGCTTTACAAAAGTTTTAAAAGTGCTTACATACTTGCCTTTTCTGACCAACTTGTGATTCAGATAAGGCAGACATGTTTTGGGAAAGCCCAGTAACAGAGATGGAGCTTTCTTAAATTAGTTGAATGTGTTAAAGAGGCAGAGTTTAAGTTAGAAATTGTTTGCACTGGTGATTTCCAGTCCATGTTCTAGTCAAATCCTGTGATTTGAGTCTGTATAGGTGTGCTGTCTGCATCCTTTTAAAGTTCCTCATGAGTCATTTAGAGAATTCATCTTAGTACTTTTAACAGTGTAGTTGATGTAGTTACTCGTGTGCTTTTTGAGGTAATAATTGGATCTCAAATCAATGAGACCTGGTTGATTTCTGTTCAGTATCTTTCTTGGTGACTGAGTCAAGCCAGGTGCTCAAGGTTGTGTGGAAGGAATGAAGGTAAGTTAGGTTACAGTGTTTTTCCAATGTATTTTGCTATGTGAAATCTGATCTTTAATTCCACTTTTCTCTTTTACAGTGGTAAAGTGCCTGTCTAACAAGTGCAAGGCCCTGTGTTCAAACTTCAGTTGTACCTAAAAATAAACAAACATATATTAAAGCAATAAAGGACTTATTAGTTTCTTAAAGACAGAAAAACTGTAAATACGTTTTGATAGCAATGGGATATACTTAATGGAATAGTTTGCAAGTTAGTATCTTTAGGTTAGCAATATGTATTAGAGCTCTCATGATGAAAATGGAAATCTTTTAGCACTTTTCCTATACTGTTGACCACAGGACAGCTATGCAGTGGTGAAGTTTTATGAAGTTCCTGTGAAACTGCTCAGGCTGTTTTTGTATCTAAGCCCATATAAGTACAAAACAAGTAATGGAAGGAAAAATCTACTTTGTGGATTACTTTTTTTGTTAGCTGTCTTCCTGAGAGTACTAACCTAGCCCACCCCCCACCCCCCAAAATGAATTTGCAATCTGTCCTCCCATTTAGTTTATCTCATTTTTTTCTTGTAGCTTGTTACCAGATATAAAATAGTGGATATATTGTACTGGCAAGGTGAACTTTTTATAAATTTTAGTTTTATTTTTAAGTAGTTGTACCAAGATGTTATAATTCCATAGAACAGGTTATGAGCACAATGCTTCTTTTTTTTTTTTTTTTTTTGTCGGTCGTGGGGCTTGAACTCTGGGCCTGGGCGCTGTCCCTCAGCTCTTCAGCTCAAGGCGAGCGCTCTACCACTTGAGCTACAGCGCCACTTCCGGTTTTCTGGTGGTTTATTGGAGATAGGAGTCTCACGGTCTCTCCTGCCCGGGCTGGCTTTGAACTGCAATCCTCAGATCTCAGCCTCCTGAGTAGCTAGGATTACAGGCGTGAGCCACCAGCGCCCGGCGAGCACAATGCTTCTTGATTAATGTCACTGTTCCTCTGTTTTCCCCCATTTTCCTGCTCCCATTTCTACCCTCAAGTTTCATAGCTTAATTTTACATAATATATATAAAGACTGCATTAGGGTAAAGTCCTAATTGCCATCTTAAACATAATTTTTTCCCCTTTTTCCACCACTACTAATCTTCAAATTTTAAAGTTTTACTCACTTGAGCCCCCATTGGTTGGTTATAAGGAAACTTTTGAAGAGATTTCTATTTATATTTAGAAACTTTGTGTGTGAGAGTATGGAAGGATGGGGGTTGGAAATACAGAATAGAGTTGTTTTTTTTTTTTGTCGGTAGTGGGGCTTGAACTCTGGGCCTGGGCGCTGTCCCTCAGCTCTTCAGCTCAAGGCGAGCGCTCTACCACTTGAGCTACAGCACCACTTCCGGTTTTCTGGTGGTTTATTGGAGCTAGGAGTCTCACGGTCTCTCCTGCCCGGGCTGGCTTTGAACTGCGATCCTCAGATCTCAGCCTCCTGAGTAGCTAGGATTACAAGCGTGAGTCACCAGCGCCCGGCTCAGAATAGAGTTTTAAGAGTAGCTTCAATATGTCATCACCCTAAGTTTCATAGGACTGGAGGCATGGTTTCTTTACTGCTTTATCCCATTGCCTGGAAGATTGCTTGGTATACAGTAGGTTAGCAGGAAGTACCTGTTAAATTCAAAGTATTTATTGGTTGTAACTATTATTGTTTTTGTGCTAAGTACCTGTTCAATTGAGTAGTTTTTTTTAAAAATCAGTTGTTACCATTATTGTTTGGTCTATCTAAAGTTCTTTATCATATCTGACACTTAAACATTCTTGGAACACATAACTGACTTTTAATGATTTGTAGGGTTTTTTCATCGATTAAATGGAGTTACTGTGTGAGATCAAGGGGAAACTTAGAACCCAGTTAGAACTACATGCTACATGGAGGTACTCATGTCCATTGCTAGTCTGATTCCTCTAAAATTCAAGGGAAGGGTGAGCACAAATAGTAGAAATAGTATTGGAGGATATGGCAAATCATCCTGTAACAAATGATGTAACTACTGTTCTCTTCCTTGTTAGCTGTTACTTCTTTGAAATTCAGAATGTACAAGATAAATACCAACTTGTGTCTAAAACTATCTTCTCAATACTACTTAGTTCTCTTTCTAAAATGCAGATTGGATCATGATAGTCTGTCTCTAAAAATCTTGAATTTGGTATACTACCATGTATAAAACACGGTAAGTATTCTTTGGCATAGTACTTAAAGTGGATACAAGTCTCTGAAGCCTTGTTTGCTTTGTGATTCTTCTGTTAAGACACTTCCCAAGAATCCAAGACTTTAATGTTCCACCATTTGCCTTTATGTGTTTGTGCTCTTGTCTTCAACCGACAATGACTGCCTGCTTATTCCTTCTCTTTGTACAGATTTCATTCTTAGGAGGATACTAGTCATTAGATGATTGCCTGTACTAATGACTTCATCTTAACTTAATTATCTCTGCAAATACCTTATTTCCAAACAAGGTCATAGTCATAGGTACAGAAATTAGGACAGCATATTTTCTGTGTGTGTGACTGTGTGTGACTCGGTGTGTGTGTGTGTGTGTGTGTGTGTGTGAAAGGGGGGGGGAGAGAGACTGTGTGTGTACTGGTCTTCTTAGGCTTGAACTCAAGGCCTGGGCCCTGTCCTTGAACTTGTTTTGTTCAAGATAACACTCTACCCCTGAGCCACAGCTCCACTTTCAGCTTTTTGGTAGTTTATTGGATGTAAGATTCTTATGAACCTTCCAGCACAGACTGGCTTCAAACCACATTCCTTAGATATGTATGAGACATATATATATTTACATATATATATATACATATACATACATATATGAGAAGTCTTATTTTCTGTGCTTCAGTTTCTTGAATATTGCTTTTGAGGAGAGTAATTCAGACTTTGGTTACTTGTTTTCTACTGTTGAAGTTCTAGGAGTAAGGCCTGGTTTCTGTTTCAACCAGATAAATTTTGACATCAGTGAATTTTAAAACCTAAGTCATTTTGTTTAAAATGTGACAGTAAGATATGATAGGTAATAATAAATAAATAGTACATAGTTCCCTGATACCAGGTCCCTTATTCTTCAACAAAAACAGAGAAATGAAGTCGTTTTTTATTAGAATTCATTTATCTGAAATGGTTAGATATTTTAAGACAAAAGCTCAGGGCTTATGGTTTATACCCCTTTGAATCATTCAGAGGTATAGTCAGTTATCCAGGGAGTTAACTCCTGTAAAGTTTCTGAACCTTGGTATTTGTAGAGGCTCACAGTCAGTGCTGGTGTTATCTAAAAGTGAATGTAAATATAAAGGAGAATACAGTTACAATTCAACTGCTTATAAATAACTTAAGTCCTTTATGGCTAGGATGCTAGAGAAAGGAACTGGCAGAGTGCTGGGAATTTCTCTAGATTATCTCCTTTAATCTTCATAACATCCCTTACAAGTACTACTCAGGAAACTTTCCAAGGCTATTAAACTAGTGGGAGGCAGAGCTGAGATTTGATCTCAGGCCTGTTTTACTCTGAAGCATTTATTTAATGGCCTCTATCCTACCTATCTACTTTTCCAAGCTTCTCAACTGTAATCTCCTCTACTAAGATTAAGAGATGGTAAATGTCAAAATATGACTGGGTATTAAACCAAAGGCAGCATTCATATGAAGAAAAATAGAATTCTTTATACTTGTAAGGCATTTAGATTACAAAAATGGACACTTTTAACATAATCTTACCTTTTTGTTTCTGTCTTTTTTTAATGAAAAAGAATGTGAAATATTTAATAAGGTATTGCTACTGTTACTGAATTTGAGCTCTTTTAAAAGGATGTCCTCAGTTCATTGCTATTCACATCAATATTATTTCTCAGGATTGAACAGTTTGCTTGTTAAATTATGCTACTTTGGCAAAATGCAATTATTGTGGCAAAGTAGATTGAACAAGAAAATAGACAGGGAAATCTTTATTGATTCTTAACTTGTAATAATTTCAACCTGTAGAGTACATATTTTTGTTGTTTCCTTTGTGTGTATGCATGTGTGCGTGCATGTGCATGTGCGTGTGCGTGTGCGTGTGTGCATGTGCACACCCATGCACTTGTTCTTGGGCCTGTTTTGGAGACCCAACCCATTGCATGTGATGGCCAAGTACTGTACCAATAAGCTATGTACTTCAGCCCTTATGCTATGTTTTTTAATACATAATTCTAGAGAGTATTCTAATGGCCTATCTAATTTTAAAATTTAGTGGTTTGGGTCATCAGGTCTTTTTGGTTGTGACAGAAAAGTAGCTTCAGAAATACTAGCGCTTATCAGGAAAAGCTGTTTCAAGTACTAACAGAAATCTGTCTCATTACTCTTCTCTGTTTTCTTTCCCCATTAATGATGTCATTGTCAGACAGGCACTTACCATGGAATACCAAAAATAGCCATCAGCATTTCCACAATTACCATGTATGTGGAAGTTGAGTATCTAAGTTTGGGGGCTGGCTCCCAGGGCTTACTTGGCTCTTAAGCCATGCCATACTGACCACAGTTGGAACATGGACTGACTCTGGGCTATGTAGAGGATTCAGAATGGTTTCCAAGATAAACTTAAAATGCTGTTAACAAAATGAGAATGAAAGGATGCTGGACATAGCTTAAGAGGAAAGTTTTTGGAAGAAGATACAGCCAGACCTTTTATGTCTTTTCCTGATGAGAAAAGAACAAATCTGTTGCCCTGAAAGAGCATATTTAAGATTAACTACCATTGCCTGCAAAAGAAAAGGTCCAAAACATGGAATGTTAGGTATCAGACACCATATTGAGGTTGTTGTTTGTTTTACAAAAGTTGTAGCACTTATAATCATGAGGCAATGATAGCCGTTTTGGAACACTTACTAAATAAATAATTCTATTTAATCCATTTAATCCAGTACTCATTGTTCTGGTGTGGAAATGGAAGGTGAGAGCATTTGGATTTGAATACCGAAGTTTCTAACTGCACTTCACTTCACTATTGTAGTCTCACTTCTACAGTTTGCTTTTGTTGTTGTTTGTTTATCTTTCCACCTGTCGCCCATCCCTTCAGTCTTCCTGCTTCAATCTCTGCCTAAATAACTGGCAAGTACTCTTGTGCCCAGTCACTGGTTCCCTGAGTCCTTCCCCACCTCTGCTGTTCTCTGGGAGCACACACAGTAAAGGCTTGGCTCCCACTTTCCCACTTTGTATTCAGCCTGGCCTTCCTGCCTCTCCAGTCTCAATCAGTCCCATTCTCACTTTCCTAGGAGCAACCTCACGATCTGATCTTATCAGCCATCTGTTTTCCTTGGCAGCTCTTGATCTTGCCTCTGGCCTGCCTTAGAGCCCTGCTCCTTCTCTTTTCCTGTGCTGCTGAGCTCTTACACTTCCTGGGGCTGCCTCTTTATTCACTTTAACTCTTTAACTTCTTCTGGTCTGAACTAAAACACCATTTCACTCCTTAAATCAGCAAATCTTGAAACCCTTCCCCTTGAAACCCTTTCCCTTTTTTCACTTGTTATACATTTATATTTGAGCATTGCCCTATATTCCCTACTAAGTGGTGAACTCCATGAGGGTAGGGACCACATTTTTCTGTTTTTGTTTTTGTTTTATGCCAGTTCTGGAGCTTGAACTCAGTTCCAGGTGCTGTCCCTAAACGTTTTTTTTTTTTTTTTTCCCTCAAGACTGGCACTCTACCACTTGAGCTACTTCTGGTATTTTATTTTTGTATATATTTTTATTGTAAAAATACTATACAGATGGTTCAGCTCAGCTATCTGTAAGATAGAGTAAGGTAATGAGTACATTTCCTATCAAGCATTGTTAACTCCTCCTTTGTTTTCCCCCCACCATCCCTTGGCTTCCCACCTCCCCAACTCCTCCTCCCCCTCCCACCGAAGTTGTAAAGTTTGTTTTCAACATAGTGTCTTGTACAACTCATTGTTACAATGAGTCAACCTATATCCTTATTTGTTTTGTTATTTCCCTTCCCCTCCCCAAATTAGAAATATATATATATATAGGATTCAGGGCACCAGAATCCCATACAGTGAAAACGGATACCATGGGGGAAAAACATACAAAAGAAACAAAAAAATCACGTAGTAGTACATTATAAGTACTTCAAAAACAACAGCAAGAGAGATAAAAGCATTTGTGTCTCTATCTTGGGGATCATTTCACTTAGCATCAGGTTATATGGTCATATGTACATAGCTTTTGACCTTTTCTGCTTGTCCTAGACATATAGTAGTTGTTGCAAATAAGGGAAACCATGGGTCCTATGTTTCTTTGGGCCTGGCTTACTTCACTTAATATAATTTTTTCCAAGTCTTTCCATTTCTGAACAAATGGGGCAGTGTCATTGTGTGTGTGTGTGTGTGTGTGTGTGTGTGTGTGTGTGTGTGTGTGTGTGTGGCATTTTCTTGATCTATTCATCTACTGAGGGGAATCTATGTTAGTTCCATATCTGAGCTATGGTAAATAATGCTGCCATAAACATAGTTGTGCTGGTAGCTTTAGTACAGCCTTGTTTGGGTAAATGACTTCTGGCATTTTAGTTGTTAATTGGAGATAATATAAGTGTCTCATAGACTTTTCTGCCTAGGCTGCCTTCAAACTGATTCTCAGATCTCATCCTCCTGAAAAGCTGGGATATTAGGCTCCAACTCTGTTTGATTGATTATTGACTCTGGCATCTACTACAGAACCTAGAATACAATACTCAACTATGTGATGAATGGATTTATATGCCCACTGTACACTTTCATTCATTTCCTCTGACGTGTGTGTGTGTGTGTGTGTGTGTGTGTGTGTGTGTGTGTGTGTGTGTGTGTGTGAATTGAACCAGTAATAAATTTCAGGGTACATACTCATTTTAATTTGACTTGAGAGTGATTGACTAGGACAGGGAATAAGAAGACTCTTGATTTGCTCAGATGGCCTCCTGTCCAGTGACACTAACTTTTATGTGCCTTCCATAGAACCCAGACATCCAAACAGCCTTCTCTACATGTCCTTGCAATTTCTGGCTTCCGTCTATACCAAGACTGGCATTGGAAGAAGCTCTTTTTCAAGTGATTTGGTACATAAAATATTCATTCCACCTTTTGTGATAATAACTTTGTGGCATGGTGGTGGTTATACCTGAAGCCACCTGCCCCAGACTTACTAGCTGCTCCAGTATAAGATTACTGTCTCTGCACAAATGTGGCCCTCTGACATGCACATAGGTACATCAGCTGGAAAATTTACTATACATGATCATCCCAAGAACTGCCCATAATATAACTTCTCACCCCTTTTTGAATTCACAGTTGGTCATGTTCAGAGTTGGATGTAAGTGAGATTCGCCTGATTGTGTACCAGGACTGCGAGAGGAGAGGCAGACAAGTCTTATTTGATTCCAAAGCTGTTCAAAAGATGGAAGAGGTGGCAGCCCAGGTAGGAAATGGTGCATAGTTTTCTTTGATCAGTAACTTATCAATATATATTCTTCTGTCTGAATTATATTGTACAGCCAATAATGGCTCCAAAGCAACATAAGGAGATCTTTTTCCCAAGACAGGCATGCACATGTCTATTAACACAGGTGAAATTGGTAGTACATAATCATGGTAGGTGCCAGTGTTGTGTACCATAAACATCAGGATTTGTTGGTAATTGCAGTCCCAATAAGATTTTGAGACCATGTGTGTTATCAAATGTAGTAAGAGAATAGAACTCTTAACATTTTAAAGCACTAGCTTGTTTGTTTAAAAGGAAACTAATATGTCATTCTGTCCAGTGTTTCTCATAGACATTAACAAGTATTCTAAAGCTGGGCATGGTAGTATGTACTTATGATCCCAGCATCTAGGAGGCAGAAGTAGGAGGATTATCTATTCTAGGCCAGTATAATTAAATTTTAAATAAAATTTCATCTTAATTTTGAATTTTTAAAAAAATTATTATTATTATTATTTGTTCAAGGGTTTGAACTTAGGGCCTGGGTGCTGTCCCTGAGCTCTTTTGCTCAAGGCTATCATACTATCTCTTGAGCCCTGGCTCCACTTCAAGCTTTTTGGGTAAAGAGATAAGAGTCTCTAGGACTTTCTTGCCTGTGCTGGCTTCAAACTGCTGTCCTCACATATCAGCCTCCCCAGTAGCTAGAATTATAGGTGTGAGCCACCAGTACCTGGCTATGAATTTTATTTTAAATAAAATTAAATAAAAGGTATTATAGCACTGAGTTAAACAAGCTAAATCGGGCTTTGATATGCTAAAATGCATTGGCATCTTCAAAAAAGAATATTTTTCAACCCTAACTGACAAAGGATACTTGTATTCATTTCCTTTTTGTGGGGAGTTGGATTGGAAAGGTGGTAGACATTAGGAATGATCTCTTTGAGGTAAGAAAAATCTGGACTTTGCTGGAGCTGGTTGGATATCAGTCCAGGATACTTATTGATTGTTATAATAGGATTTTTACTTCAGATTTGTTCAGTTGCTTATAAGTTAAATAAATCTAGTACTCATTTTTTTCATGTTTCATTCTGGCAGTTGGTAGAATGTTTAGCTAAATAACTAAGCAGTTTATAATAGTTTTATCTCATCAGGGCCAATGAGCTGTTTTCCTTCTTTTGATAAGGATCACTTTTACAGAAAGGAAATGTACTTTATTGTGGCATTCTACCAGGTAGCTAATCATTACAGTGGTTGTTGCTGTGCTTGCTAGGTAGGTAGAAGGGAGGTCTGAGGAATCTCTCACATGATTCACCTGGGCTTTAATGGTAGATTGAGATCAAAAGATTAGGTGAGCCAGCACTTAACACATAATCTACTGTACACAGGATGGACATCCACATCCCTATCAGTACAGCTGCTAACGGATGAAGCAGATGGAGGGAAAATGGTTTCAAAGGAAACTGGAGTTCTCAGTCAGTATTCCTGAGCAATGGTAACTCTGCAAACTGGGCTATAGACTTTCTTAAAAATATTCATATAATCAAAAAGGCAGTTTAGGTTCAAGGACATTTGTAGCTTGCTCAAGACCATAAAAGAATCTGGTTGGTATGCCCTCTAATTATAGATCATCCAGTGTGCTGTACTCTAGCCAGAGGGGCAGGTAGTCAGAAGCAAGTAGAACTCCCTCTGGTTTCTTAGGAGTTGTGTTTCTAGGTTAAGTGGTGTTAAGTAGAAGCTAGATCTGAAGAGGGTGTTGAAGGAGTGCTGGGTGTTCGGTTAACACAGGTTAACTTTGAGCACTGTCAGTACTGGAGTGACTGACTGTTGTGGACCAGCATATTTTATGTTTTCCCTATGTTTGTTTCCTATTTACAGCTCCTCTACCCCCTTAGTAAGCACACTATGTCATGAGTTTATATCAAGCACATGATTGCAGGCATTTGCAATAATAGACCACCAGTGTGACTGTCACATTGAAGATTAGATAAAGCTGCAGTTACATTCATGGTTTTTCAAAAGCCACATAAGGAAAAAAAAGGCAAAGAAGATTCAGAATAGAAACTACTTCTCATAGAGGCTTTGGGATACTCCTATAGAGAGTGATATTACACACACACACACACACATAAACACGTAGATGATGATGGTGAACATCAATGGTGTATCTTGTTTTTGTTTTGTTTTGTTTTGGTCGGTCCTGGGTCTTGAACTCTGAGCCTGGGTGCTGTCCCTGAGCTCTTCAGCTCAAGGCTAGCGCTCTACCACTTGAGCCACAGCTCCACTTCTGGCCTTTTCTGTTTATATGGTGCTCAGGAATCAAACCTAGGGCCTCATGCATGAGAGGCAAGCAGTCTACCACTGAGCCACCTTCCCAGCTCCATAATGGTATATCTTCATATACTTATATCACTGTCATAAAAATTACCAATGAATTTTACTTCAGGGAGTATATAGTATCTGTTACCTATAATCTTTAAAGACCAGATTCCCATCACGTGCTCAGTTATAGTTCACAATAGCTCCTGTTTCAGGGTTTGGCTTCATCTTTCACAATTTCAGCCTTATGATTTTTTTGTTTTTTGGTTTTTTTTTTTGGTCGGTCGTGGGGCTTGAACTCTGGGCCTGGGCGCTGTCCCTCAGCTCTTCAGCTCAAGGCTAGTACTCTACCACTTGAGCCACAGCGCCACTTCCGGCTTTTTCTGCTTATGTGGTACTGAGGAATTGAACCCAGGGCCTCATGAATGCAAGGCAAGCACTCTACCACTGCGCCACCTTCCCAGCCCCAGCCTCATGGTTTTTCTTGTTATCTTTAAAGGAGTACGGGAAAAGGTGTCTAAGTTAATAGATGTGTTTTGTTCCATTTACTTTGTAAAAATTTTAAACTTGAATTGTCATCTTGTTCCTCACCAGTTTCATGCATTTTACTCTATAGGTATTAAAACCTAATAACCAAATCCAAGACCAGTTTTCATAGTTGATTTTATAATATGGCTTTAGATGTACATTCTAGTAAAGTTATTTAAGGAGAATAAATCTTAATTTCTCAACATTTTCTCTCTAGAACCATTTTACTAGTATCCCTTTTCATGATCCCTCCTCCTAAATATTATAGATATTCAGAAACTATATTTTTGTAATCATTATAAAGAAAAATTTTAAAGAGCTTCTTGTTTTTAATGCAACACAGGCACCACATGTTTTGATGAAATCATTTCATTGAATAGCATGTTGAAGAAGCCTGATAGTGTTTACAGACCCTTTTCCTTGCCTGCCTTTCTTCATCCAGAAAACAGAAGATATTCCTGTTAAAATGTCAGCCAAGTGCTGTCAAGGAGGCAGCAGTGTCAACAACAGTGTCAGCAGCAGCAGTAGCAGCAGCAGCAGCAACAGCAACAATAGTATCTTTTCTCATAGTTCTTCTGGAGGGTCTTTACCACAAACCAAGGAGCAGCTTCCAAAGTACCAGGTAAGATATACCTTTTCTAGAACCATGCTTGGAGCTGAAATAATTCATATAAATTCTTTTCAGGTAGGGATACCAACTTGAAGGCTTTGCTCCATGAGTGTGGGGAAAAGCACTCAGCAGTGACTAAATTTTTCTGTCAGTGCTGTTTTCACACTTTGGCTCTTATCCATCCACAAATCCTATTCTCAAGCAGAGGAAATACAGCATAATTCATAATGAATGAGGAAAAAATATTGTAAATGAGCAAAAATTCTTGTTCCCTGCTGTCACCCACAGAATAATAAGTCTGTGTTTTCCAGTTTTGCTACATGAACATTTTAGAATTCTGGAAATACATGTGAGCACCCTTAAAAAATAGAAATCACCAATATAAGGAGGAAATTCATACACAGGGGAAGGAAAGGACAAAAGCAGGCTTGATTATGAGGGTGAGATTCTTTGTACTGCATATAAATGTACAAGTATGCTTGATGTGCTGAAGCATGAGGAATAGGACCATTGAGAGATAGTGACTCATGAGATAAAAGGGAAGAAATATTTTTTTACTTTAGTTTTATTTTGTTGTAAAGTGATATACCAGAGGGGTTACAGTTACATCCATAAAGGTAGTTGAGTACATTTCTTGTCAAACATTGTTACCTTCTCCCTTATTTTTCTTCCACTTTCCTTTCCCCTCAATGGTACCTCCAAGTTGTACATTTCATTTCCAATATATTGTCTTGTGAATATCACTGTTGCATTGGTTTACTCTTTACCCTTTCTAACCATTTTGTTGTTCCCCTTCCCTTCCCTAATTCAGATAAACGATATACAATCTACAGTGTACCAAAATCAAATACAATGACAAAGGATAGAAATGGGAAAAAAGGAAAGAACCGCATACAATACATTAAAAACAATCACATAAATAACAAAAAAAGCTCCTCTTGTTTCTATATCTTGGAGTTCATTTCATTTAGCATCATTTTATATGGTTGAATGTACATAGGTATTGAGTTATTGTGATCCTCTGCTAGGACATATACTAATTATTACAAATAAGGGAAACCACGGAGCCTATGTTCCTTTGGGTCTGGCTTCATTTAATATGATTTTTTTTCTAAGTTTTTCCATTTCCTTACAAATGGGGCAGTGTCATTCTTTCTGATGAAAGCACAGAATTCCATGGTGTATTATATCACATTTTCTTTATTCATTCATCTACTGAGAGGCATCTGGGTTGGCTCCATATCTTAGCTATAGTAAATAATGCTGCAGTGGACATAGTTGTTCTGGCAGCTTCAGTGTGGCCTGGTTTGTGATCATTTGGGTAAATGCCCAAGAGTGGGATTGCTGGATCTTAGCAGAACACTATGTCTAGTCTTTTGAGGAACCTCCACACTGGTTTCCAGAGTGGTTGAACCAGTTTATATTCCCACAAACAGTGTAGTAGGGTTCCCTTTTGGCCACATCCTCACCAGCACCTGTTATCATTTGTTTTCTTGATAATGGCCATTCTAACTAGGGTGAGTTGTAATCTCTACATGGTTTTGATTTGCATTTCTTTTATGGCCAGAGATGTTGAACATTTCTTGATATATCTATTGGTTATTCTTATTTCATTTCCAGAGAAGTCTCTTCTTAATTCTTTTTTTTTTTTTTTTTTAAATTTTTTTTTTTGGGTCCGGTCGTGGGGCCTGAACTCTGGGCCTGGGTGCTGCCCTCAGCTCTTCAGCTCAAGGCTAGCGCTCTACCACTTGAGCCACAGCGCCACTTCTGGCTTTTTTCTTTTTGCTTATGTGGTGCTGAGGAATCGAACCCAGGGCCTCAGGCATGCAAGGCAAGCACTCTACCACTGAGCCATCTTCCCAGCCCTCTTTTTAATTCTTTAGCCCACTTATTAATGGGGTGGTTGTTTCTTTGACGATTTTTTATTGGGGTGGGGTTAATTTTTTGGATATTTTTGATATAAAGCTCTTGCCTGTTGTGTAAACTAGTGAAGATCTTCTCTAGCTTGTGAGCTTTCTGTTAATCTTGGTAGCTATGTCCTTTGCCATGTAGAAGCTCTGCAGTTTAATGTGGTCCCAATCATCCAACCTTTCTTTGATTTTTGTATTTCTGGCTCTTTATTTAGGAAGTTTCAACCTGTGCCAAAGAGCCCTAATGTATCCCCTATCCCTTCTTGTACTATTTTCAGAGTATCTGCTCTTTTCTCAAGGTCTTTGATCCATTTGGAGTTGTTCTGGTGCAGAGCGATATTTAAGGACCTAATATTTTATTAACATTTATAGAAAATGGCTATTAATTGATTCAGGATATATAAACCTTTTTGCTTGTTTTTTTTTTTTGTGTGTGTGTGGGGGGACTGGGGCTTGAAATCAGGACCTGGGCACTATCTCTGAGCCTCTTTGTGCTCAAGGCTAGCACTCTACCACTTGATCCACAGCACCACTTCCACTTCTGGCTTTTTCTGAGTAGATCATTGGAGATAAGAGTCTCATGGACTTTCCTGCCTATGCTGGCATAGCATCACCAGCCTCAGATCTTAGCCTCCTGAGTAATTAGGATTGCCACTGGTGTCAGGCTTTTAAAAACAACACACACACACACACACACACACACACACACACACACACACACACTCACTCACACTCACACATATAATTTTGTTTACTCTGTTTCTAGAAAAGAAGAGTGAGGGAAATTATCAGTAGCCACATAATCTTAACTTTGTAGTCATAACTTGTGCCTTGCATTTGTCTTTATTTTATAGTGATTACTGTTTAAAAAGTATAGAGTGACATTTTTGGCTAGTTGATAATCACAGTTAGCACATGTCCTTGTACCCTTAGAAAACACAAATGATAAAGCGGAGACAATGGGTGGAAGTTAATAGGAAAGGATATACATGTAGTAGGAAAAGGTTGGTGTGAGCTGTAACCAGTGAAGAATTCAGCCCGTTAGCAAGGCTGACAGATTTTTCTTTCTCTTTCCTAATGTGCCACTGTGTATAAAGAGAATATTTATGTGTGCATGTATGTGAGTAGTTGGCATTGAAAACAATGCAAAGATCCAGAAGCAATTGTCAAGGATACTTTCAGTGTTTGCCCTTGTATGGAAATCCCTCCATCAGAGAATCTGGCTGATAGGTCAGCCTTCAGAGAGGTGATTAGTTTTAGTCAGGCTGTACTGAGGTGCCTATGGCATTCTGATTTGCTCAAAATATGCTCTGTTCATTAGTATGTCACCAGGACTGAGCAGATTGAAAGAATCCTACACCTAATGCATTGGGGTAGACATTATTATTGTTGTTATTCCGATTATTATTTTGGCATTACTAGCCTTTTAACTCAGGGACTCATACTTGCTAGGTAAACACTCTACAACTTGAGCCACACTGTCAGCCTTTTGTTGTTGTTGTTGTAGTAGTTGCTTTGGTTATTTTTGAGATTTTTTTTTTTAACCCAGACCCACCTGAACTGTGATCTTTCTACTTAATGCTTCCCACGTAGCTAGCATGATAGACAGACACTACCATGCCTAAGTATTTTTGTTGAGATGGGGTTTTGTTTACTTTTTTGCCCAGGTTATCCTCAAATTATATATAACCTGGTCTTTGCCTCCTGTGTAGCTGGGGTTACAGGCATGAGCTATTGGGCCAGAGATAGTGGAGTTTAAAGCCCAGAAATAGGTCAGGTCAAAGAGATAAAGATAGGTATGGGATATTTCTGTGTAAATAGTAATTAAGGTCAGGCTGGGAGCAGGTTTATCCTCCTAGAAACAACTATATTCAAATGTTGATCTGAAGAGAAGAGACTCCAAAAGGAAAATCATTAACAGATCGGCTATAGGGAGAGAACTTTAATAAACAAAACTGGATGATACCTGTTTGCATAAAGGAAAGCACAGATTAACATTAGAGTAGATGGAATAGATGGAGTAGTAGAAGCAAAGTTAGGCTAGGTTGACAAAAATGTAAATGAATGAGTGTAAATGCAGGATGTAGGTTGTGCTTAGCATCTTCCTAAAGTAAAAATTTAAAAAGATAAAGAATTAGAGACTGATCAGAAAGTTGAATACTTTTTAATGTTTTTGTAAAATATTTAGAGTAATCAGACTTAGTTTGGACCTACACTAAACCTTTCCTGTACCATTGATCATTCAGTCATACACACACGTGTATACATACATACATACATACATACATACATACATACATACATACATATAATTCTTTTTTTGCAGTTTTAGGATTTGACTTGAGCCATGTCCCCCAGTCTCTTTTTGTTTTAGGGTATTTTGTTTTGTTTTGTTTTGAGACAGGGTCTCAGATTTTTTAATAAGGCAAACTTCCAAATGTGATTCTCTCACCTATGGCTTTCCTTGTAGTTGAGAGTATAGGCAGAGGATACCATGCATAGCCTGTTGGTTAAGATGGAATCTCACAACTTCTTTGCAGGCTCAAACTGCTATCTTTCTGATCTCCTACTCCCCAGTATCTTGACTAACACTGTTAATTATTGAATAATACTGACCCATATTTCTTTTTAGGATGTGCTTAAGAGTTTAAAAGGAGATAATAATAATTTTTGTTTTTTTATATTATTTTAAAAGATCTCTGATAAAATACTTTAGTTTAGTGTGAGCATATTGAATATAAAGAAGTCAAGAACATTAATATTTAGGGAGAAAGTCATTATAGATTATGATTATAAGGAGACCAATTGCAGCTTTAAGAAAATAGTTATAATTACCTAATAACTAAAGAGATAATTCAGAGATTAATAAACATTGTTTTCTCTTGTGTTGTACATCCTATTATTCCACGTATTGACTTTGATTTTGGTTTCTTGCATATAGTACACAAGACCAGCTTCTGACATCAACATGCTGGGGGAAATGATGTTCGGCTCAGTTGCAATGAGCTACAAAGGCTCTACCTTAAAGATACACTATATACGGTGAGGTTGGCCACCTTCTGCTTGTGAGAAATAGTTTGGAAATGTTGATTCCTAAATTAAAAAACTCATTTCATTTCTCCTCTCTTTTTCAGTTCTCCTCCCCAACTAATGATTAGTAAAGTTTTCTCTGCTAGAATGGGTAGCTTCTGTGGAAGTACAAATAAGTAAGTGTGAGAATTTTCATTCCTTTCTTTTTGTGGGGTGTCTGTTTCTGCATAGACTGCTTCTTTGAAGGACACAAGATATTTTGAGGGCCTGGGAATGTGGCTTGGTGGGAAAGTGCTTGACTGTCATGCATGAAGCCCTGGGTTCGATTCCTCAGTACCACATAAACAAAAAGCTGGAAGTGGCTCTGTGGCTCAACTGGTAGAGTGCTAGCCTTGAGTAAAAGAAGGTCAGGGACAGTGCCCAGGCCCTGAGTTCAAGCTCCAAGACTGGCAAAAAAAAAAAAAAAGATATTTTAAAATGCAAAGCTAGATGAGTGCAGATGAACACAGGATTTACAGCACTTACTAATAACAGTGAGTGGGAAAAGGTCTTGACTTTCTCAGCTGGCCTTAAAACAAATAATTGGTTGCTTTTATCTTGGGTCACCATTTGTCATCCCCTATGTACCTACTGTCAGTCATCAAGTTTTACTTCTCTTGAAAATATAAAAGGGAAAAAGAAAGTAGTTACATTAATGATTTTGTGCTATTCCCAGGTATTTATCTTTTTTGGGTGGGTAGGGGAGCTAGCATTGCTTTGTTACATGCTCAGACTGGCTTTTACTGGTAATCCTCTTGCCTCTGCCTCCCACATGCTGGGATGAGCAGGAACCACAAGTCTGGCTTATTCTATGTGTATAAAAATCTTACTTATTTCTCAGTGATTGAAAGTACTTTCTGTTGTTGTTTTTTTTTTTTCCTGATGTATGACACTGATGCATAACAGTGGTTGTCTGTATTTTCCATCTATCCTAAATAGTCAGTTTAGTCTTTGTGACTGGTGGGACTTGATCCATGTAGTATTTTGAGTTTTGTTGATTTCCCAGTTTTTTTAAACAGAACTTTTTTGCAGTATGGGGCTTTGAACTTGGCTACATGCTTGCTTGACTTGCTTGTGCAGCTAGTTCTCTACCCCTTCAGGCATAACCCCAAAATTTTTGTTATTTTGAAGATGGAATCTCATAGATTTTTCTGCTTAGTCTGGTTTGAACCAAAATCTTCACATGAGTAGCTAGGATTATGTTTGTTTTGCTTTTTTGTGTGTGTGGTAATGGCAATAAAACCCAAGTCCTTTGTGTGTGCTAGGCAAGCACTCTGAACTGAACTTTATACCTTTTTTTGTTTGTTTGTTTTGTTTTGTTTTTTAAAGTCAGTCATGGGGCCTGAACTCTGGGCCTGGGCACTGTCCCTCAGCTCTTCAGCTCATGGCTAGCGCTCTACCACTTGAGCCACAGAGACACTTGTGGCTTTTTCTGCTTATGTGGTGCCGAGAAATCGAACCCAGAGTCTCATGCATGTGAGGCAAGCACTCTACCACTGAGCCACCTTCCCAACTCCTATATCTCTTTTTATGCTTCTTTGTAGACCAAGTATACGGAAGTGTCTTAACTTAAACTCCCACTATATATCTGTTTGTATATCTGTTTGTACGTTTTTAACTTTCAAGCAGAAATACTTCCTGTGTTTTTAAAATAAAATAATGAAGACTGTTACACTTTGATAAATTTAAAAGACATTCAAAATTATTGTAAATTTTTAGGGGTCACATGAAGGTTTTTTGTTGTGCTTAGTGGTGGGGTTTGAACTGAACCTTGCACCTTGCTATGCAGGTGCTCTATTACCCCACCCCCAGCCCATGTTATTTTTATTATTGTTATAATCATCATACATTAGCTATACTAGGTTCAATTGTGCTATTTCTATGCATGTGTATGATGGTTTCCAGTCAATATCTCCTTCTCTATGCCTACCCCTTACTCCCCTCCCTCTTTCTTTCTAATATAATTACAGTAGATTGTTCTGTTTCATACATGTTAACAATCTATTTTCATCATATTTATCATCTTTCATCCTTGTCAGCCCTACCCCTTTGTTTCTCTTTCCTGTTTTCCCAAAGCCCATATTGATCAACAACTTTTATTGACGATTATTATGCTGTTTTTATATGTGGTTAGAGTATATCTCAAAATATTTACCATTTATTTATTTATTTATTTAGGTCTGGTCATGGAGCCTGAACTCTGGGCCTGGGCGCTGTCCCTCAGCTCTTCAGCTCAAGGCTAGCGCTCCACCACTTGAGCCACAACACCATTTCCAGCTTTTTTCTTTTTGCTTATGTGGTGCTGAGGAATCGAACCCAGGGCCTCATGCATGCAAGGCAAGCGCTCTACCACTGAGCCACCTTCCCAGCCCTGTTTATTTTTGTTGTTGTTGTTTGTTTTTTCTTTTTTTCTTCCTCCCACCCCCTCTAATTTGGTACCAGTTCCAGGGCTTTAACTTAGGCTTCACACTCCAGTTAGCTTGTTTGCTTGTTCACTCACTCACTCACTCAGGGCTGGCACTCTACCATGTGGCTATATCTCTAGCCCCCATGTTATTTTTTAATAATCTTAGGAAATTGAAAATATTTTCCACTGCATATCTCAGTACCATTCAGTCTTTGCTAACCCTTGCAACAAAATAATTTAGGCACCTATCTTTATCTACTTTATTTACCCTTTATTTTGGTCTCAAACTGGAGATACTCTGTCTAAGAGTATGAAGTACTAGGATTATAGGCATACAGCACCATAGCTAGTTGATATTTCTTATGTATTTTTTCTGCCTCCCCCATATTTTATTACACTAGATTCATGTAATAAAATATCAATCTCAGAATTAAGTAAAAGTTACTTTGACTTTACTATGCAATGTTTTCCTCAAAAAATGTGATATTTAGTTTTTAAAAAAATATTTTTAAGGGCTGGAGGTGTAGCTCATCTGGTAGAGTGCTAGCCATTTAGCAGAAGTGTCGGGTACCAAGTTTGCATCCTAATCTGAGACCTGAAAAAAAGAAAACTTCTAATCTGCTTCCTCACATTTTTTATAAATTCAAAAGTTTTGGGGGGCTGGGAAGGTGGCTCAGTGGTAGAGCACATGCCTTGCATGCCAGAGGCCCTGGGTTCGATTCCTCAGCACCATATAAGCAAAAAGAAAAAAAGCCGGAAGTGGTGCTGTGTCGCAAGTGGTAGAGTGCTAGCCTTGAGCTGAAGAGCTGAGGGACAGTGCCCAGGCCCAGAGTTCAGGCCCCATGACTGGACCCAAAAAAAAAAAAAAAGTTTTAGAAGTTGTGAAATCCATTTCATCATAATTTCAACTTATCTTCCTCCTGAAAAAAGTTGCTGAATTATTCATAGATGTTAGCCTAGAGTTAAAATTAATTTCACTTTGAAGATTTATTTGAAGTCCTTGAAATGAGTAGCAACATGTTGGGTGTCAGTTGTTAAGCAAAATATAGACGTGAATAGCAGTATTTTATTTTATTTTATTTATTTATTTATTTTTATTTACTTTTTAATAGCACTATTTTAGATGTCAGTCATTGAAGCAAAATTTAGACCCTTTATAGGATATGAAATGGATAGAATGTAGTTGTTTAGTATGCATTGGGTAACTTCCAAAAATCTTTCCTCCAACAAGTTTCCAGCAGTTGCCAACTTTATTTCCCTTGGTATATGTGGTATTCATTTATAGAGAAAACCATTGTGTAGTGACTGGTTAATTGTCTATATTTGGGAGTGTATCTACTAGAAAGTAACTTTATTAGCCTTTTGATATCTTTGTCTTCTCTCTCCCTCCCCACTCTGGATTTAGTTTGCAAGACAGCTTTGAGTACATCAACCAAGATTCTCATATAGGAAAACTGAACGCAAATCAGAATGGTTTGGGGCCTGGTCGTACTGGAAGTAACTTAGGTAAAATGAGACATAAAAATTTTTTTCTCTCTGAGTACCACTATTATGGGTGTGTTTTGTTTTATTTGAGTTTGTTGTGCTGTGTTGTTTTGATTTGGTTTTGCATTATCTTTAATCTATGTTTATTTTGTGTGTATGTGTGTACTTTGTTTGCCGTCTCCTGTGTGTTTCTGCTCTAGGTCTGCTACAGGCTTGCAGCAGCAAACTGCTGCAGGGGGTGGCTGAAGGAGGACCTCTCCGGCTCACCCGGAGTGCTTCTTTCTTTGCAGGTTTGTGTGGAATGCTGAGTACAGTGTGGCCCACACACATTAATCAATTCTATGCAGCTTCTTGTGGAAAAATCTACTTGTGCTTCTCTAGAAACCCAAGGGGCTCTCGGGATAAGAGATATTAGTTTTAAATGTATGTTTTGAAATGTCTGCCCCTAAATTTTTATTGTGAACAGCTCTGTTAATACCACAGTATAAGCTGATTTTGATCTGAAATGAGCCCTTAGTGTTTCTAAGAGGATTATTTTTTCCTGACTTTTCTGAGCAGCTGCTGCTGCTGTGAACTCTTTTCCTTTACTACAGTGTCCATTATACGTTTATCCACTTTCATCATTACATGCATGGAGTTTCTCTAAAAGTTATTCTTCTGTAAAAGAGCATGGGAGGTATATCTGTTTATCGATCTATCTCTTTCTGTCTCTTTTATTTAAGTAATAAGTACAATTTCTAGGTTCCTAATAGGTATAGTCATCTTGGTGTTTGGGTATTTTCTGAGATTTAACTGGCTTTACCAGCTAAAACTAGCAAACATTAACAAGTTGGGGATCTTCATTACTAATTTAAGGTTGTTAGTATGACAAATGTCTTTTATTTGTCAAGCTTTGTAGACGGAAATAGGTTGAGCGCCATAGTTATCTGACACTGTAATGAAACTGATGCCCTCCCAGCTTCTTACAGTGAGGCTACATGTTTATATCCATAGAGTTGTGAAAATAAGCATGCTTTAAAAGACATTGGCAACTTTCTGACAGGACTCTGGACTTCTTGTGTGGTATAAAAATCAATAGAGAAACTTTTCATCTATCTTCCAGCTCAGTAAATATACAGCTTAATTCAATCTAAAGCCTTCCTAGAAAACTATGATACTTAGGCATGAATTTTCAAAATTCATGAGTTTTTCCTATTAACTGTATAGTACTATTTTATATGGCATATATGGGAAACAAGTGGAGGAAGAAATGCTTGAAATGAATATAAATATTTTCTATCTGCCAAGAGGAGAGTCACAAGCACAGAAACATTTTTTGCGTGTATGAAATATTCTCTTTCAAGAGTTGAATATCATTCAAAAATGTCTATGTGCTCCAGTAGAACAAAGACAGATTCTTTTGTTTCCTTCTTTCTCTAATCCTTTTTTATGTATTTAATTTAAACTTAGTCCAAATAACTAATCTCCTTTGAAGTATGAAAATTAACTGTGGCTTTAAAAACATATCTCTTATTTTGGAAAGCCTAGTAACATGTTTTCCTTGTACTTGTATCTTAGCACATAGCACACCAGTTGATATGCCAAGCAGAGGACAGAATGAAGACAGGGACAGTGGCATTGCTCGATCAGGTATTTCTTCATACTTGTTTAACTAATACTGCAGGCCATCCACTTATGTGTAGAATTGAGAAAGGAGAAAATAGGTAAGTATCTGTGTATCTGTGTCTCTGTCTCTGTGTCTCTGTCTCTGTCCTCTCTCTTCTCTCTCCTATCCTTCTCTCTCTTCTCTCTCTTATCGTTCTTTTCCCTTTGCCCCTCTTTTCTCCTCCCTTCTCTTCCCCTCCTTTTCCCTTTCCTCTTTCTTTCCTCTCTCCTCCTGTCTTTCCCCTTCTCTCCCTTCCCCACCACTAATTTCTATGCAGAAATCTATATGAGAAAAATTGGAGTTTCACTCTATGTTGATCTAACTGATAGAACCTTACCTATGTTTCTTTTTCATATATTTACTTCATAAATATAGCATAAAATTTACTACTGTGTTTGTGTGTGTATGTTGTATGTATGTACACCAGTCTTGGGGACTTGGGGTGCTGTCCTTGAACTTTTTTGCTCAAGGCTTGTGCTCTACTACTTGAACCACATCTCTCCTGGGTTTTTTGTTGTTGTTGTTTTTTGTTTTTGTTTTTTTTTGTTTGATGGTAAGAGATTCTCAAGGACTTTTCTGCCTGTGTTAGCTTTGAACCTCAATCCTCAGATCTCAGCTTCCTGAGTAAACTAAGATTACAAATATGTGACGTTGGCATCCAGAATCACATAACCACTTCTAATGTAGACTTCAATAGTACTAAATATATTCATAATGTCATACACATGTAGTTACATAGACTTACTTATACTTTTAAATTTTCTTTGCAGCCTCACTAAGCAGCCTTTTGATCACACCTTTCCCCTCTCCAAGCTCCTCTACATCCTCTTCAAGCAGTTATCAGCGCCGCTGGCTTCGAAGTCAGACAACAAGTTTGGAAAATGGCATCATTCCAAGGAGGTGAGTTGCAAATTTCCTCTTGCTAAGGAAAGTACTAGTTTAGGCAGTTTAATGTACTTAGAGTAACCATCCATGCCTGTTGTCAACGGAAAAAGAACTGATCCTGTGTTTAGCTTCAGCTTAGCCTGAAAACTTACCAGTTAGAACTTCAAAAGAGGGAATGAATTAAAACAGAAACGTTGAGTAATACTTAGGTAGTTGTACCATGTGTGCAGTAGACTTGATGTTAAAATGCACATACTATCTTTTAAATCTGGATACCTTTCAGATGTAGCTCTGTTAGTTAGGAGAAGTAAAACAAATCTCTTCTTTGGTTTCCCTGTGCTACTTGAAAATATATGACAAATATATAACATATGTTATATATTTTTCTGATTGTATTAGGAGCATATTCTCTTTGTATAACTTAAAATTTTAAACTAAACAAATATCAATATGAGCATAGAGACACATTAAGGTATTTTATACCCTCGTTTCAGTTGATTTTCCAATCTGAAGTTTATGTGTGATGTTAACACCAGTACCTTCCAAGGGTTTGAGTTATTCCAAGGAAATGAGTTATTAGGTTTACTAGTAATCACAATGTATAAGGATCTGTAAAGATGTAAAGATGGTTCAGTTATGTTTTGGACTTACATAGTTGGTAGACTATTAGGGAAGATACAAGTAATGGCACAGTTAGATGTGAATTGTAAGATGGTGAAGGGAAGAGCAAGATAGAAAGAAAAATTGACAGTGATAGTTCACTGGGCTGCTTGCTTATTTGGTTGGTGGACTTGGAGTGGAATGATTGAGAATTTTGAATCTAATATGACAACAAATCCCAGCTCTTCCCCTCTTTCATTGTGTGATGAAAATTATTATGTGGATTCTATGTGTTGTTTCCTCATCTTCATCAGGATAATGTGATAAAGCAAATCCTGTGACTAGCAAGAATACGGGTATAGTTGACAAAATTGGCCAAGAAGATACTATTGGTATAATTATTACTTGAGTTGGCACTACCACCATCCAGTTGGTATTATGACAACCTCTATGATAACAGACAGATCTGGAAACTTTTTGCTTTAGACATCTCTACTATAAATATGCTTTGAATTGCTTCAGGTTTGCATCAAAAGTAGACTGTGGCCTTTCTCAAACTCCTGAAAATTTTCAGAATTTTAACTTGAACAGAGACCTGGCCATTGGGAACTAATGGATCTCTTATGAGCTACCTAAATTATTATTTTATATTTATAAAGCCTGGAAAGCCAGGCATGCAGAGGCTCACACCTGTAATCTCAGCTACTCAGGAGGTGGAGATAAAGATTGAGGATCAAGGCTAGCACAAGCAAAAACTTAACAAGACCCCATCTTAACTAAAAGCCAGGTATGTGATTCATGCCTGTGATCCCAGTTAAGTGGGTGGATGTAAGTAGGAAAATTATGGTCTGAGGCCAGCCCTCAGAAGACCCTACCTGAAAAGCAACAAAACCTGAAAAGTACCTAAAGCCAAAAATGGAGTGAGCACATGGATCAAGTGATAGAACACCTAGCAAGTGTAAGGCCCTAAATTCAAACTCCCACTATTGCTCTCTCTACCTCTAAAAAAATCCTGGGAATGCACTCAGGACTGGTTACATAATTTATGGGGCCAGGACAAAATGAGAAGGCCAGGCCCTTTGCTCATAAAGCAGCAAAAATGCTACTAAAGAAAACAAAGGAGGGGGTAACAATGCTTGATAGGAAATGTACTCATTACCTTACTCATGCAACTGTTACTCCTCTGTACTTTACAATAAAAATTAAAAAAAAATATAATATGTAAGGCTTTGTCTAAAAATAACAGTTCTGGTATTTTAAATAACAGTAGCAAATATGGACCAGCATAAGGTTTTTTTGAGGCCTTCCTAAAGATTCATTTGTTACATTATTAAAATTTACACTTAAAACTGGGAAAAAAATTGAGGGAAGAGGTGACACTGTTCAAAAAGAAATAGCTTGGCGCTGGTGGCTCACACCTGTAATCCTAACTCCTTAGGAGATTGAGATCTGAGGATTACCGCTCAAAGCCAGCCTAAGGAAAGGCCATGAGACTTATCTCCAATAAACCACTAGAAAACCGGAAGTGGTGCTGTGGCTCAAGCCGTAGAGTGCTAGCTTTGAGCTGAAGAGCTGAGGGACAGAGGTCAAGCCCCACAACTGACAAATAAATAAATAAATAAACTCATTACCTGACATATAACTGTAACCCCTTGGTATATCAAGAAACAAGCAAAAAATAAAATAAAATTTATACTTTTAGCAGGTTGCTTTTCAGTCCATACTAAGAACAATGTTAGTTGCTCCTAACAACTTCAAAGTGGCCAATACTTTTTTATAATTTTTTACTTAGATATTTATCTTTCTACCAATTCAGAGTCCAGTATTAGGGGAGCTTTATGAACTATGAAGATTATTGGGATAAATTTCTGATAGAGTAGAAATTTCAGTACACCTGATCAGATGGTTCTTATGGGATAGTTTCTCCCAAAGGATTTTGGTTTTTATAAAGATCCGTTTTGTATAAGTCTGACTTTCATTTTAGATGAGTATAAATTTTAATATATGGCTAATTAATGTTTTCTTGACATTTCTTGTAATTTCTGAATATCTTAAAAACTAAAAAGTGTCCACATGAGTTTTATAATTAAGAATGCCTGCTAATGTGTTATATCATTGATTCTATCACATTCTTCAAATATGTGAAAATTTTCATTGCAAAATGGTCTTCATTAGTAGTAATAATTTGGTCACCTAAAGAATCTTTGGATGGGGCTGGGAAGGTGGCTCAGTGGTAGAGCACTTGCTTGCATGCATGAGGCCCTGGGTTCGATTCCTCAGCACCACATAAGCAAAAAGAAAAAAAGCTGGAAGTGGTGCTGTGGCTCAAGTGGTAGAGTGCTAGCCTTGAGCTGAAGAGCTGAGGGACAGCGCCCAGGCCCAGAGTTCAGGCCCCATGACCGGACTTTCCCCCCCCCCCCCTCCCCAAAAAAAAAAAAAAAAAAAGAATCTTCAGATGGAAACTTTTCTTATTACAGCAATCTTTTCACTTAATTATTTATTTCTTTTTTTTCTATATCTTCTTTAGCATCAATTAATTGTACAAGGGTGTTTCATTTGGCATGTAGATATATGCATACAATGTTTCTTGATCAGACTCTCCTCTTCCATTACTTTCCTCATTCTCCTCTGCCATTTTCACACATGAACTTAAAGTATTTTGACCACATTTACTCTCCTTTATCCTTGGTTTGCCTTCCTTCTCCTATTACCCACTTCTGACATTCTTTTTTCTTCAAGATTCAAAGGAGTCTCATAGTGGTATTTCGCACATGCATATACAGTATTTTCTATATCACTACATGTGATTATTTGCTTTTTTAAGGAGCAGAACTGGGGTTTGAACTCTAGTCCTTGTATTGCCTGTTCCGTAGACACCATCCCAGCAGACACCAGGATGTTAAATGAAGTCTCCATGTACACTGTCCACTCATACTTCCTGCACCCAGTCATAACTCTTACAAGGATCTAGGATTCCCACATTATAATTTCTGGGCAAGTATTCTACAACTTGAGCCATACTGCTAGCCCATAAAATTTGCTATGTAATGTTTATTTTAGCAATGTTTAAAACCAGAGATAATTAACTGTTTGATGAATTCTAGTAACTCCCTGACATACTTTGTTGTGGTGTTCATGTAAAGGTTTTTTAATTTGTGATAATGTGCTTGGGCTTAGGTCAGAAAGTAAAATATTTTTGTAGATGCAATGAGCATAGCTCTATGGAGAAGCAGGCCTTTGACTGCTGTTCTTGTTGGAGTCCCTCCCTCCCCTCTCATCCTTGTCCCACAATATGGCCATTGCTGATGTTTTAGCAGTCAAAGCCATTAGTTTGGGTCCAAGCCCCAGCCTTGCTACCCTGGGGGATCAAGCACCCTAGCCTTCCCTAGACAGCAGGCTTATATCTAACTACCAGGCAAGTTGTTGATGTCAGAGTTACATGCTCTATTCATGTACTAGCTGCCCCCTTATGTCTTTACTGCTTGCATACATTTGCATTGTTCCATTAGACTTTAACAACATAAGATCAAAGATAAAATTGTTAGAGGGGTCCCAAGTGGCAGTCACAGGACAATGTACTAAGCCTGGGGGTGTGGGGGGGATCCTTAGAGCAGTGTTCAATGACCATGATGCCAGTCCTTACAGCAGTACTGTTTAAAACTTGTATATTTGTGATTGGCACCTTTTATTTAGCCTATAACTACACTTGTTCTTTTTAACATTTGTATTAGCATACATTAATTGTACAGTATATGTATATATATGTGTATATATATATACATATATATATGTGTATATATATATATATATATATAAATGATTCATTGTGAGATGTGTGTCTGTATACACATACATGTATGTATATAATATAATTTGGTGACTAGTGTTTTCAATTGGTTTGAGACTGGTCTTGAATATAAATTCTCTTGTCATCATGCCTAGATGAAAAGTACTTACCTTTTTCATATGCACATATATTACATTTTCATATATTTTAATTAGAATAACTCCTTCTATTGCTTGCTCTTTTCTGGTCTCCCTACCCCTGTACTTAAGAGCTTTCAATAATTTTTGTTGTTGTTATTTTTGGTTAATTGGAGATAAGCATCTGGTATGGAACAGAGATCCTCAGACCTCTGTCTCCTGAGTAGCTAGGATTACAGGTGGGAGCCATTCAGACTCTGCTGTTTTCTTAGTTTTTGTTTTTGTTTTTTATGATTATCATTCTGACTAGGGTAAGATAGAATCTTAATGTAGTTGTGATTTGCATTTCCTTTCTAACTGTGAATATTGAATAGTTCTTCATGTATCCATCAGTCATACGTACTTCTAAGAACTGTTCAGTTCATTTGCCCATATATCCAATAGGGTTATTTGTTTATTTATTGTTTAATTTTTTGAGCTCTGTATATTTTGGATATCAATCCTTTATCTGTTGAATAGCTGGTGACAATTAAAAATCAGTTTGTTATGGTAGCAATACAAAGACAGTGATCAAAATATTGATTACTGTAATGATCAACTTTTTGAAATATCATAGCTTAAAATCCTAGCTATCAGGAATCTGAGATCTAAAGATTGAAGTTTGAAGCTAGCCCTGGCAGACAAATCTGTGAGATTCTTATCTCTAATTAGTCACCAAAAGGCTGGAAGTGGAAGTGCAGCTTAAATGGTAGATAGAGCACCCGTGGTGAGCAGTAAAAGCCAAGCAAGAGTTCAAGTCCCTGAGTTCAAGCCCTGCTACCATCACAATTAAAAGCAATTATTCTTGCTTCTGGCTTAGAGAAAATGTAAGCATTTGTCATCTTGAAGTACTTATATATAAATGGGTATCCGTAAGTGTAAAAAAACCCTATTTGATTTCTTTAGAAGGAATAACCTTGACTTTTGTGAGTGTTATCTATAGTGTTTGCTAGCTTGAAGCCTATCATAATGCATCAGGTGTCATGAGCAGCAGCAGATAGATCAGGTACTAGCCAGAGTCTAGTTATATTCACTGTCCAGCAGATGAGCCTAGACTAACAGGCAGAAACCCTGGTTTGTAACTCCAGCACTCTTATTGAAAAAAAAAAACAAAAACTTTCTGTTCCCAGGGCAACTGAATAAGCACAATGCCTTAGTTTCTTCATTTGCAAAATAGCCTATGTACCTTACCTGGTGGCTTGAAGTAAACACATTCTCTAATGTCTTTTTATTGTAGAAAAATACTTATAAGCCTGGTGTTTGTTTTCACATTTGTAACCCTAGTTCCATAGAGAGACTGAGAGGATCAATTAATATGAGTTGAGGCCAGTCTAGTAGGCAGAAAAGTTCATAAGACTCCATCTCCACAGAGGGAAATTGGACAGAGTGGAATATGCCTGGAATCTCAGCAATTCTGGGAGCTTAAAAGTAGGTGGAACCCTCACCTTGGAGGGGAGAGAGAGAGAGAGAGACAGACAGACAGACAGACACCGTACCCTAAATCTAACCAGTGGAAGATATGGCTCAACACTATCTCACTGACCTAGCAAGTACAAAGTGCTGAGTACAAACCTCCATTACTGCAAAACTAAGAAGGAAGGGGAGATTATTCCAGTTTTCAAAATTGATGTCAGCCTACAACATGAAGCTCAGTTGTTTTAGACTTCAGGAATGTATTGAAGCAAGTTAGAGCTGGCCCCTTTATTATAGCCATGGAAATTTTGCAGAAATTCAGTAGATGGCACTCTCTGCTATTTTAGAATTGATGACAGAATTGTCTGTTATTCATAGAACAGAGATGAAGATGGTGAATAAGGCTGCATAGAGCCCAATGCTTATACAGTATGTAGTATGTTTATTGAAGATTATGTTGAACAGAAGAGAGGTGAGTCTTTCTGCTTGAGGGATTTTCCAGAGAGCGCAGTAGCTCACATGGTTTCAACCTGAGCATTTAGAGGAATAGCTTTGCCCAATGGTTTTAATAACCTTAGGAAAGTTAGCCTGAGAATATATACAAATATTCAAATAGAATATCTGTGTTAAACAGAATACCATATGAGATCTTTCCTCTCCTGACATTTCATCAGTTGTTATCTGTTAACCAAAACAAAAGACTTAAAAAAAAAAAAACTTCTGAATAAACAGGTATCTTACAACCCATCTAAAACCCACCAATGTGGTATATAATAACCTGGGGAAAAGGAGGAGAATCTAACAAGAGGATATTTAATTATTTTTATTCAATTTCTTTTTATGTTAAGATAAAAATGTGTGACAAGTGGATGTTAGTGTTTTTTTATAATGGAGATTCACAGAAGAGAATGAATTGGGGATAGATGAATTTTTAAGTCAAGGCTCTGAATCTTCTGAATTAGCTTTCTTTGTCATCCTTTGATGTGACAGTTTACCTTCAGTGTATCTCATTAATGTAGGCAAACTTTCAATCTTACTTTTCTTTTAGATTGACTGATGATACATTTAGTTTGGCTGAAGAAACCTGTAATTCAAATCCAGCCATGGTTAGGAGGAAAAAAATTGCCATCAGCATCATCTTTTCCCTGTGTGAGAAAGAAGAAGCACAACGGAACTTCCAGGACTTCTTTTTTTCTCATTTCCCCCTGTTTGAATCTCACATGAACAGACTGAAAAGTGCAATTGAAAAGGTACTAATGATTATATCCACTGTCAAGTACAGGTGATTGTGGGACTTTAAAAATGATGAGTCTCTGACTATGTGTCAGATTACTTTCCTAAGGAAGTTAAATCATCCCCACTAGTGATGGATCCTGAAGATCTTTGGTGCTATATATCAAGATACTTGCTGCTTTAGAAAAGGAAATTTCTGCTTTCTGCTGAATGAGAGCATTATTAGTTTGAGAGCTTTTAATTGATCATAGTATCAATTTTTATTGAGGCTAAGTAGGTAAGTTATAAAGGAATTTCTTCTCAGGGAGTAATTTGGCACACTTTCTCTCCCATTAAGGTCATGATCTCCTGTAGGAAGATAGCAGAATCAGGTCTACGCGTCCAGTTTTATGTCAGCCGCCTGATGGAGGCTCTGGGAGAATTCAGGTAAAGTACAAGGTTTGGAAAACCTAATGGGAAATTGATAAGCAGCATAACTAGCGTTAGCTGTGGATTTTAATGTTGCAGAGAAACTCTTTACACAACTGGGAGACTGACAGTTATTAGTCATTTTAGTGCCTTTACGCTTCAAGATTAAAAACATACCAAATGGCACAAAACATGTGAATAATCTAACACTAAAAAATATCAGTATGGTAAACAGTATTTTATATGATTCTTCTAGCAGAATGAATGGAAAAAATTAATAGGTATGTCTATAAGTCTATCACACAAAAACTCTAGGGGAAAACACTACTTACCCCATCTGACAGGTGGAAACTTGTGTTCAGAGGTGGTTTTCTATCAAAGTACACATGGACATGTGATGTGTGTCACCAAGACCTATATTCCAGTTGCTGGGACAGTCCTAGTTCACATCCAGTGCCTTCCTGTAAGTGTCCTTGTCTAAATATGAAGTCCTCTGATGATTGCTTTCCTGTGTTGTGTCTCCCTGGAGAGTTTCTAACAGATAATCTTTGGAAACTGGTTTTCTAGAGTCCTTGTTCCTGGTGTCTGGGTAGAAAGGTAATCTACTCTGGGTAGCAGGTGGGAATCTATTGAGTCAAACTATTAATTTACAGACAGGGAAAAAGTATTTTATAGCTGAGAAAATATTAGAACATTTTTGTGATGCTTATGGTATATCTATAATGCTAATTCGAGCAAAATCACTACTCTTTTTCTGAATTCTGGGCTATATGTAAAATATTGTGACAATAGTAAGACTTACATATTTGTGAACTATTATGAAAGTGTGTGTGTGTGTGTGTGTGTGTGTGTGTGTGTGCGCGCGCGCGCGCGCGCGCGCTGGGCCTGGGACTTGAACTCAGAGTCTGGGCTGCTCAAGGATAGCTCTCTACCACTTGAGCTATAGCTCCATTTCCTACTTTTTCATGGTTAATTGAGAAGAGTCCCAGAGTTTTCTACCCAGACTGGCTTTGAACCATGATCCTCACATCTCAACCTCCTATGTAGCTAGGATTACAGGTGGGAGCCACTAGCACCTGGCTGAAGTTGCACTTATTGATGGCAATTTGATAATTAGAAAACTGTTCATACTTTATGTGGGCAGTGCTGAATTTATTTCTCTGCAATTGTCAGACTCAAAACTAGTTTTTGTTTTAGAGTACAGGTGCTACTTTAATGAAAGAATTTTTCAGGGGTCAAGAAACTGAATATACAGAACCAGAAATTTGTACCAAGTCTATCTTTTTCAGAAATGGTGACAAGATTAAGTGCTAACATTCAGAGACTTTAGTTTTAGTAAGTGAATCCCAGTACTGTGTAATTGTAACTTGTCATTGCAGCCTAACTTGGCAACCACTGCTCTTTTTGCCAGGATGGGTTTCTGTTCTTTCCCAATTCTTTCATACATGAAGTTAGCAGTCAAATTGGAATGTGTTTCATCGCTCCTGATTTGGGAAAAGTAAATGCATTTTTTTTTTTTTTTGGGTCTGGTCGTGGGGCCTGAACTCTGGGCCTGGGCGCTGTCCCTCAGCTCTTCAGCTCAAGGCTAGCGCTCTACCACTTGAGCCACAGCCCCACTTCCGGCTTTTTCTTTTTGCTTATGTGGTGCTGAGGAATTGAACCCAGGGCCTCAGGCATGCAAGGCAATCGCTTTACCACTGAGCCACCTTCCCAGCCCCAAATTTAAATTTTTTTTTTTTGGGTCCGGTCGTGGGGCCTGAACTCTGGGCCTGGGCGCTGCCCCTCAGCTCTTCAGCTCAAGGCTAGCGCTCTACCACTTGAGCCACAGCACCACTTCCGGCTTTTTTCTTTTTGCTTATGTGGTGCTGAGGAATTGAACCCAGGGCCTCAGGCATGCAAGGCAAGCGCTCTACCACTGAGCCACCTTCCCAGCCAAGTAAATGCATTATAAATTCAGAGTTACTCTCCTGACTGCTTCCACCTCTTGAATGCTGAAATTATACTTTGGAATCTTGTTCTCTCCCTGGACTGCTTTACTATAATAATGGTGTGTGGAGGCTGGGAAGGTGGCTCAGTGGTGAGTGCCTGCCTTGCATGCATGAGGCTCTGGGTTTGATTCCTTAGCACCACATAAGCAGAAAAAGCTGTAAGTGGTGCTGTGGCTCAAGTGGTACAGTGCTAGCCTTGAGCTGAAAAGCTGAGGGACAGTGCCCAAGCCCAGAGTTCAGGCCCTATGACTGACCCCCCCACTTCCCCTCCCCCAAAAGAAGGTGTGTGGCACCAATGGCTCAAGTCCAGGCAGAGAAAGTTCTGTGGATTCCCTCTCCAAAATAACCAGCAAAAATCAGGGCTGGAAATGTGGCTCAAGTGATAGAATACCTGCTTAATTAGTATGAGTCCGTGACTTTTCAAAACCTGATGCCACCAAAAAAAAGAACCACCCCCAAATCCAACATACATACATACATACATGTGTGTGTGTGTGTGTATATGAAATAACAAAAGCATGTAGTTGGTTTTTGTTTTTGTTTTTGTTTTGGTCGGTTGTAGAGCCTGAACTCTGGACCTGGACTCTGTCCCTCAGCTCTTCAACTCAAGGCTAGTGCTCTACCACTTAAGCCACAGTGCCACTTCCAGCTTTTTCTTATGTGGTACTGAGGAATCAAATCCAGAGCCTCATGCATGCAAAGCAAGTAATTCTACCATTGAGCCACCTTCTTGGCCCAAAACCATGTAGGTTTTAATGAAAAATATACATTACAACCACTTAAAACTTAAGTTGTAAATTCTGGCAAAGAACATTGTGAATATTTATTGGTGCCGACACTGGGGCTTGAATTCAGAGCCTCACACTCTTGCTTAGCTTTTTTGCTCAAGGGTAGGGCTTCACTATTTGAGCCACCCCTTCACTTCTGGCTTTTTGCTGGTTAGTTGGAGATAAGAGTTTCTGAAAATTTTGTCTATCTGGGCTGGCCTCAAATCTCAATCCTCAGATTTTACCCTCTTGAGGAACTAGGATTACGGATGTAAATTTTGTATACGAACTGGTGTACTAGGCCATCTACCCAAGCCATAATTTTTTAATTAATGTTTTTATATTAAAGATGGCAATATTTTTTGGTAATGGATATTTGTCAAAAATTCTCTAATTAGTAATTGTCCTGTAAAAGCAGCCATAAACAATATGTAAATTGCTATACTAAGATTAAATATTGTTTATGTATCCCTTCTATCTTCTCTAGAGGGACTATCTGGAATTTATATTCTGTTCCAAGGATAGCTGAACCAGTGTGGCTTACCATGATGTCAAGCACTTTGGAAAAAAACCACCTGTGCCAGCGCTTTCTCAAGGAATTTACAATTTTGATAGAACAAATCAACAAGAACCAGTAAGCTTCAACTCTCTGGAAACACCTGTGCAGATTCCATAGCTAGTGCATGTACTATATAGGACATGGATTATTCTGTTGAATGATCTGTTTTATTCCATTTCTCCCAAGGTTTTTTGCTGCCTTGCTGACTGCAGTGTTAACCTACCACCTGGCCTGGGTACCAACCGTCATGCCTGTTGACCACCCTCCCATTAAAGCTTTCTCAGAGAAGCGCACCTCTCAGTCAGTGAACATGTTGGCCAAAACACATCCTTATAATCCTCTCTGGGCACAGCTAGGTTAGTACCTAAGTTAACTGTTCAGAAACTAAATTGGACAAAATGGCAAAATGCTAGATTTTGTAGCTATATTGGCTATCCAACCCAGTTATTCAGGGATTGTTCCTCAGCAAGCAGGAAAGGAGGTTGATGGCAGTTTGTAGTTGTCAGAAGAACTACTAACATTTCTCTCTTTTCCCCTCTACAGCAGCTTTGTTATACTCTTATAAAGCAGTGTAACTAAGTGTAAATAGCATAGTGGCTATTTACTCTGGAACTACTTAGACTTTGGGCCCGAAAATTCTTTTGGCTGATGAAGCAGGTAGAAAGAGTTGTTTTAGGCATTGTAGGATGTTCAGCAGCAACCTTGGCCTCCACTCACTAGATGCAGTAAGTAACCCACTCTGCCCCAAATTGTAACAATCAGAAATGTCTCCAGACATTGTCAAATGTTCCCCAGGGACAGGGGCAACATAATAAACTCGGTGACATCTTTAGCCCTAGAGGATGTCTTGAATGGGGAAAAAGAAGACAAAAAAAAAAATGACAGTGCAATCTTACCATCTTTCTCACTAGCATAAATCCAAAGTTTTCTATGTTCTTGCATTCTTGTGATTAGTGGTGGAAATTACTTCTTCATTTATGTAGAGATAAAAATTGAGTGCTTTGTTGTGATTGGTTATAGAATTTGGGTTGTGTATCTGGATTCAGGTGATAGAGAAGTGTGCTTTAGAACTTCACATTCATCAAACATTAAAATGACAAAATAAAACTCATGCCATATTCTGTCCCTCACCTGTGCTACATTCCAAGAAGTAGAGTTGTGTAACACAAGCTGCTTATTCTCATGAAGCCAGCTGCCTCATGGACAAGGTGGATCCCTATTCATGTGATTTCAAAACATCTTGATTACTGCTTTCATGGGATAGGGGTATGCAAGGGAATACAAGACAGAAGATAACATGTAGGTTTAAAAAAAAAAAATGATGGGCCTACTCTGGATCCCAGATTCTATGGGCAAGTTATTTAACCTTAGAGTTAGAATTCACTTCTCTTTTTTGGTACCGGGGATGGAATCTAGGGCCTTTCAGGTGCAACATAAATGCTCTGAACTGAGCTACCATACCTGTTTTTGTACTTGTCAAATAAGATGGTTGAGCTGGGCGCCAGTGTTTCATGCCTGTTATCCTAGCTACTCAGGAGACTGAGATCTGAGGATCATGGTTCGAAGCCAACCTGGGCAGGAACATCCGTGAGACTTTACCTCCAGTTAATGACTAGAAAACCAGAAGTGGTGCTGTGGCTCAAGTGGTAGAGTGCTTGCCTTGAGCTGAAGAGCTCAGGGACAGCGCCCAGGCCCAGAGTTCAAGCCCCATAACTTACCAAAAAAAAGGTAGTGATAAGACTTCATGATTATTGTGGGATAAAATCATTTATATAAAACCACTTCTGTTAGGAGATGCTAGTGCTGAAAATATATATTAAAGGTACTTAGGGTGAATGTGGGGAGAGATGGGATCTTCTATGGAAGTTTACTTTAGTAAATGTTCAGACTGAGAAAGATTATTCCAGTCTTAGTAATAGCATGTTTTAATAACTATAACAAAAGCGGACGCTATGAGCCAAACACTGTTTTAAGTGCTTCTTAAACACACCAGTTTTATATGGCAATTTTACACACCTGCTGATGTGTGAGTCACTGATGGGTGATGCATTGCATACTAATGAGTGGTAAACTTTCTTACTCTTACCCTATTGTCTTTACTCTTTAGCTTTTAAGATACCTTCTTGTGTTTGTACCCTGGGTCATAAAATGTGAAAGAGAAATATGTAAGGCAATAATAGGTTTTGTTTTAGATGAAGCAACTGAAGAATTTATGGGTTGTAAAACCATTTTAAACCCAACAACCGGTAAACTCACCTATAATCGTAGCTACTCAAAAGGCTGAGATCTGAGGATTGTGGTTCAGAGCTGGCCCAACAAGACACATCTGAATCTCCAATTAAATGTCAAAAGCCAAAAGTGGAGATGTGGCTCAAGTGACTGAATGCCAGCTTTGAGCAAAACAGCTAAGCATGAACATGAGCCCCTGAATTCAAGCCCAGTACCTGCATCAATAAATAAATAAATTTAAGTATAATACTTCATTTTTATTTTTTTTTTTATTTTGTCAGTCCTGGGACTTGAACTCAGGGCATGGGCACTGTCTCTGAACTTTTTTTCTTTTTTTTTTGTCGGTCGTGGGGCTTGAACTCTGGGCCTGGGCGCTGTCCCTCAGCTCTTCAGCTCAAGGCGAGCGCTCTACCACTTGAGCTACAGCGCCACTTCCGGTTTTCTGGCAGTTTATTGGAGATAGGAGTCTCACGGTCTCTCCTGCCCAGGCTGGCTTTGAACTGTGATCCTCAGATCTCAGCCTCTTGAGTAGCTAGGATTACAGGCGTGAGCCACCAGCGCCCAGCTCTGAACTTTTTTTTTTTTTGCTCAAAGTTAGCACTGTACCACTTGAGCCACAGCACCACTTCTGGCTTTTTTTTTTTCTATTGTCCAGAGGAATCTAACCCAGGGCTGCATGCATGCTAGGCAAGCATTCTACCACTAAGCCACATTCCTAGCCCCATAGTTTATTTTATAATACTTCATACAAAATGAGCACAGAGCTCAGAAAGACCTTGGAACATGCCTGTCTCACTCAACTCTTCCTGAAGACATACAATGTCGTTGTTTCTTAACAATGATCTTGAAAATGTAGTATCAAGTGCGGAAAGTAAGTAGGTTGGATATTAGGGAATCAGGATCTTACACTGCCAGTTTATCAATAACAATGCTAATTAAGCAGTGTGCATTTAATTAGATACATGTGTTTATAATTGGGCATGCTTTTCATTTGAAATTTAGCTAATTGGGAGCCATTAATTCTCTATGTTTAGCACTACAAGGCAAAATCCCTTCCTATGGGCTCACAATTATTCTTTCCTTCTTCATTGAAGACCATATATCACTGAAGGAAGCCCTTGCTTCCCCAAACAATTAAGCTGGGGCTTAGCTGCTAAAAGTAATGTGAGGAGGGATGAGGCCCTGGTACAGAGAAGGCATGTGAAAATTTTATAAAGTCAAGTGTAAATGATGGTTGAGTTTCTACCTTTACAAAAATTCAAAGCACTTCCATGATTTGAATTTATTCCTCTCCTCCTTTAAACATTTAACAAATCACAGTAAACAGGAAAATATAAACTACTGGAAATACTTAGGCAAGCTTAACTTTAATCCAGTTTCTTAAGTAATAGAAAAGATTATACTGAGTTATTTCAACGATTTTCCCAAAAGCTCATTAGGAAAATTAGAGTTGTTCTGTCTACCTCTTCAAGGCATCTTAGCCTTCTGGTGAAGGGAGGAAGAAGCTGTAGTTAACCCCTTCATGCTCTCAAGGAATTGCAGTTTAGGACTTGGCAATTGTGCATCCACCTCACACTTGCTCTGTGCACAAGCATTTCCCCAGTGAGGGTCACCACTCACTAGTGTATAATAGGAAGCATAAGTGACTCACACATTAGGTTTTGTAAAATGAATTTTAATAGGTGTGTAAAATTGCAGTATAAATTGTGCTTTTTTATTGTCAAGGTGATATATAGAGGGGTTTCAGTTACATAAATAAGTAAGGTAATGAGTACGTTTCTTGTCAACCTTGTTAACCCTTTCATCAATTTTCTCCTTGTTTCCCTCCTCTCAACGTCACCCCAAGTTGTGCAAATTGTTTTCAACAGATTATCTTGTGTATATCGCTGTTGCATTGGTAATCTCCTTGTCCTTTATCTCCCCATTCTGTTGTTGTTCTTCCCTTCCCTAATCCAGATAAACGTATATACAATAACAGGGTACCAAAATCAAATACAACATAGGATATATCATAGGGGGAAGAACCATAAGGGGAAAAACAAACAAAAAAATGACATAGTACACTAAAAACAGCAACAAAGAAAAACTTCTTGTGTCCATGTCTTGGTGTTCATTTCATTTAGCATCATCTTATATGGCCATATGTACATAGCTCTTGAGTGATTCTGCTCATCTGCTAAGATTATTGCAAATAAGGGACACCATGGGACCTATGTTTCTTAGGGTTTGGCTTGCTTCACTTAATATGATTTTTTCCCCAAATCTTTCCATTTCCTTTAAATTGTGCTTTTTTTGTTGTTGTTTTAATACACAAAGTTTTTTTTTTGGGGTCCAGTAGTGGGGCCTGAACTCTGGGCCTGGGCGCTGTCCCTCAACTCTTCAGCTCAAGGCTAGCGCTCTACCACTTGAGCCACAGCATCACTTCTGGCTTTTTTCTTTTTGCTTATGTGGTGCTGAGGAATCGAACCCAGGGTCTCAGGCATGCAAGGCAAGCGCTCTACCACTGAGCCACCTTCCTAGCCCCTAATACACAAAGTTTGAAACCCACTGAAGTGATGCCACTGATGGAAGAAGTTTCTTGACAATCTCCCTTTGACCTAATAAGTGTTGAGTATTTCTGAAAATAAAAAGCAATTTTTGTCTTCAAAACAGGTTTGGTATCATTGATTTTAGTGTATACAAATAAAAAACCTGAAATTCCTCTATATTTTTTTGAAGTTACAGTTGCATATTTTCAGAATGCAGTGAAATTAGACTATAAATCAGTTAAAAAAATTCCCATCTCAGAAAATGAATAGCCACATTTAAATAACTTAAAAGCTGGGGTTTGTAAAGCAGCATACATACCTAAACAACATTGAAAAGATTAATGTAACCCTCACATAAGGATGTCATTCAAATTTGCGAAGTGTTCTATCTATATTTTTCATTTATATGTCAACTCTGGATTTGAATGATGTGCATTTGCATATATACTTATCTAGATTTGTGTGTATATATATGTATATATGGCATTAAAGTCTAGGTATGTGTATACATGTACATAGATACTCACATACATATATATATATATTCATATACATAGAACTTGATTGTAACTATGAGATTTTTCGGAAGGATGAGAGGGCTTGGGAAGAAAAAAGTGATATAGGTTGAGTAATATGCATTGCTTTCCTGTGTGACAGTGGCATAAGGATTCTCAATGAAAGCTGTTAAACAATAGAAGAACCAACTCTTTGTTTTGTTGATTCTTTCTATAATTTTTTTGGATTCTAATTCATTTAATTCTGATTTAATTTTAATTCTTTCTGTCTACTGGATTGGGGTTTATCTTGCTGCTCTTTTTCAAGGAGGTTCAGACGTCTCATTAAATTGTTGGTTTCAGATCTCTCCAATTTGTTGATGTAGGAACTCAGAGCTATAAACTTGCCCCTAAGTACTGCCTTTGCTGTGTCCCAGAGGAGCTGGTAATTTGTGTGCTCATTTTTGTTGAATATCGTGAACATTTGAATTGCCTTTCTAATCTCTTCCATGACCCACTTGTGATTCAGCAGTGTGTTGTTCAGCCTCCATGTGTTACAGGACTTTCTTTGGTGGCTTTTGATATTGAGTTCTAATTTTATTCCCTTGTGGTCTGAGAGAATGCAGGATATAACTTCAGTGTTTCTGAATTTGGATAAGTTTGCTTTGTGATCTAAAATGTGGTCTATTTTGGAAAATGTTCTATGTGCTGCTGAGAAAAATGTGTAATCTAATGTTGCT
Source organism: Dipodomys spectabilis (assembly GCF_019054845.1). Lineage (NCBI taxonomy): Eukaryota > Metazoa > Chordata > Mammalia > Rodentia > Heteromyidae > Dipodomys > Dipodomys spectabilis. The sequence goes on from NW_024871113.1 coordinate 8,659,997, forward strand.
AGGTGAAATATTCAGTAGATGTCTGTTAAATCTAGTTGTTCTATGCAGTTGTTTAGATCTGTGGTTTCTCTGTTGAGTTTTTGCTGAGTTAATCTATCTAGTGGGGATAGTGGTGTGTTAAAGTCCCCAACAATTAATGTCCTTGGATCTATGTGAGATTTGAGGGAAAGTAGTATTTCTTGGATGAGTTTGGGTTCTCCATTGTTTCATGAATAGATATTTAGAATTGTAATATCTTCCTGAAGGAGAGATCCCTTAATTAGTATGTAGGGACCTTTTTTTTTTTTAATCTCTTCTCACTAATTTTAATTTGAAGTCTATTTTATCTGATATTAGGATTGCAACTCCCGCCTGTTTATGGGGGCCGTTTGCTTGGTAGATTTTATTCCAGCCTTTCACTTTCAAAATATGTTTGTTTTTATTGGCAAGGTATGAATCTTGAAGGCAGCAGATATAAGGATCTGCAAACATATACTCTTTAAGCTCTTAGCACAATGCCTACTCGGTAATTGTTGACTCTTCATTATAATTGTCATATTGTAATGTTACCATCAGAGTGTCAAATGTATAATCAAATAGAATCAAATGATCAAATATGCAACTTTTTATAGTTTGAGCATTTAGCAATAAAATATTTTGATGGAGAAATTATATTGCTAGATAGCTTGGTGACTCATTTCCTCTTCCACCACTTCTTTTTTGAATTGGATATACTTATAGTATGAGTGTTTTATTGTGGTATTTCTATACATGCATGCAGTGTACTTTTAACAAATTTGCCTCCTGTGCCATATTTTTATCTTTCCTTCCTGGCTCTTTTTCAAAGTGTTTGGTGGGTTTCATTATGCTGTCTCCATACATTTACACACACACACACACACATATTTACACACACACACACACACACACTACATGTCCTTTAAGCCTCTCACCTGTCTCAGTGTCTTCTCCTTTCTCCCCTCCCCTGTCCTGCTGATTCCTTCCTACAAGATTTTTTTTACATTTATGTTTCATTGCCATTAGTTATCATAATTTGAGTTTTGTCCTCCACAAATGAACATGAGCATGTGAATTTGGCTTTTTGAGCTTGGCTTAATTAAGTAGCTTGACCTAAGGAGTTGATCTGTCCATTTTTCTGCAAATGATATACTTTTATTTTTTCTTTGTAATTGAGAATTTGTTTCTCTGTTAAATATATACACATATGTGTGTATGTATACACACACACACACACACACACACACACCATGTTTTCTTTATCTGTCCAGTTGTAAGGCACTTCAGCCACTTCCACAGTTAGGTGTCTTTCCTCTATATTAATTTATACTTCTTTGGAGATATGCTGAAAAGTGGCATGGCAGGCTCATAGATAGACTTATGTTTGGTTTTTTGAGAATAGTCCACGGAATTCCCTGATAGTTATACCAATTTACATATCTGCATATATTGTGTAAGGGTTCCTTTTGTCCCCAAATCCTGCCCATTTGTTGTTGGTCTTCTTCATGATTGCCATTCTGACTCAGGTGAGATAGAATCTTCATGTAGTTTTGATTTGTACTTCCTTTATGTCTATGGATAGTGAAGATTTCTTCATGCATCTATTAGCCATTTGTATTTCTTCTGAGGTATGTCTATTTAATGCATATAGTTATTTAATTGGATTATTTGTTTACAATGTTTAATTTTTTTTGAGCTTGTATGTTCCATTGATTAGTTAATGAAGTTTTACTCCCATTCTGTGGGTTGCTTCTTGAGTCAGGTAATTAACTGCTTGGGTATGCAGAAATTTTTTAATTTGATGCATTCTCTTTTGTCATTTTTTGCTGTTATTTTCTGGGCAGTTGAAGTCCTATTCAGGAAAAAAAAATTACCTGTTACCTAGGTCTTCAAGAGTTTTGCCTATTTCTCCCACCTTGAATGTAGAATTCATGGTCCCTTAGCTTAGATTTTTAGTTTTTGTTTTTGTCAGTTGTGGGGCTTGAACTCAGGGCCTGAGTAATGTCCCTGAGAGATCTTTTGTTCAAGGTTAGCATTCTACCACTGTGAACCACAGTTCCACTTCCGGTTTTTGAGTGATTATTTGGAGATTAAGCGTCTCATGGGGACTTTTTTGCCCAGGCTGGCTTCAAACTGTAATCCTCAGATCTCCACCTCCTGAGAAACTAGGATTACAAGCATGAGTCACCAGCACCTGGCCTTAGCCTAGTTTTTAAATCAAATTGTTAGGCTATAATTAAAAAGATACATATTTTCCTAGTAGAATTTTATGATATAAAGTAAGGAAAATTTCCAGATTCATTATTTATGACTAAGCCGTTTTCATTCTGTAAATCAAACTGGTTCTACTTACTCTCTTCTGGATATTAAGAGGATTCTAAGTAGACCACTTCATTAAGTATCTCAAATTGATTTACTGTACATCACCTTGGAAACCCTTGAGCATCTTCTAAGAAATTCTTGAAATATAGAATGTATTATTTGATGTGGTTATGTACCCAGAGCATTGGCTTTGGCCTTCATGGTCCAGTTTATTGACAGCAGATCTCACAAGCATAGTGAGGAGGCTTTGTACCCAGTACCTTTGCTCCCATTACTCCTTGGGTGGTGAGGTACACCTGGCCAAGTATTTCTAGGATGGCTCTTAGTATCAGCTCTTAGTATAGAGATAAACTGGAGACATCATCCCTGGAAATTTGAAATCAGATGTCTCAGGAAGTGATTTTTGACTGTGAATCCAAGTTAATCAGTTTTGTTAATGTATGCATGCATACTAATCCAGATACTTGGTATCTACCTTTGCCTTCCAGGTGACCTTTATGGAGCCATAGGCTCTCCAGTGAGATTGACTCGTACTGTGGTTGTGGGGAAGCAAAAGGATTTGATCCAGCGCATTCTTTATGTTCTGACCTACTTTCTCCGTTGCTCTGAGCTACAAGAGAACCAGTTGACCTGGAGTGGTAACCACAGTGAAGGTGACCAAGTTTTAAATGGGAGCAAGATTATGACAGCCTTGGAGAAAGGAGAGGTGGAAGAGTCCGAATATGTAGTAGTTACAGTGAGAAATGAGCCTGCTCTTGTACCCCCCATCCTACCACAAGTGATGACTGAGCGGAGGCATCCTGGGCCCACATGGTTAGCTGGGACCTCAGAAAGCATTGATACTAGAGATCTGAGTCCCAAACCTGATAGAGAAGGAATCAAAAAGCCAGAGAAGAATTCTGAGACTTACAGCATAGGATTCCAAGAGCCAGCACTAGACACTTCTTGGAAACCTCAGAGTACATCTTGTGGTGATGAAGAGAATGAACAAGAGGCACTACAAGGCAGCTCTTCAAGATTTCACTGTTGTGAGGTTCTTGGGGCAGGAATGATGAATCAACAAACTGTCCAAGAGCCGTTGAAAGGGGAGATGCTAAAGAAAGAATCAGACCAGCCAACAGCCTGGTCCTGCCCTGACAGATGTTCCTGGAAGGAGCCTCCCATGGGAAAGGTCACTTTCCAAATTGGAAGCTCTGTATCTCCTGAATCTGACTTTGAAAGCCGCACCAAAAAAATGGCAGAAAGGCTAAAAGCCTGTAAACAGTATCCAGAGGGAGCCAGTGCTTTGGCCGAGTCAGCTCAGAACCAGCAGGGCTTTGGGTGCACCTTCAATGCTGGCTTTCAGAGTGTCAGCGTTCCTCAGAACAGGCCTTCTGATGAGAAGGAAGGTGAATCTGACTGGAGATTTACTGAGGACAGAGGCACCAGAACCAGAACCATGGCAGATGCTGTGGGGCTGCTCAGCCAAGCTGTTGGCACACTTGTACCCTCTGAGAGTGCACAGGGAACTGGCAGGAGAACTCTGGAGCAAACAGTAGGTTTGCACTTGAAAAGCAAGGAAAGACCTTCACCAGAGCCTGTTGCAAATACATGTGGACATCAGGATTCTAGCTTCCTGGTTGCTGCAGATGTCCTCTGTGGGGATACCGACAGGAAGGCTGACTTTAGCATGGAAGGAGACATTCCCAGGAACGAAAGCTCTGACAGTGCTCTTGGAGATAGTGATGATGAAGCATGCATTTTAGCCACACTGGGCCTAGCTCACAGTGGTGATAGGACTGATGGGTCCTTGGAAGTGGAGTTGCCTCTGCCAAGGTAACACAGCTGGGCAGGGAAGCAAGGAGAGCTGGGACCCAATACTGTTACTGACCTGACACTTTGACCATGTTAGCTACTGTCGGCCTCTTTATACAGTTTGTTTTGTTTTCCTCTCAAAATATTAGCAATGTTACCAAATCTATACAATTTTTTTTCAGTTTGTCCTTTTCTCATAGGATGTTCACTGGTCTAGTAAGAATGATCTCTCTGAGGGGAGGACTACTGGCTGAATACAGTTATTGGGACATGGTGGTGGTAGTGCTAGGCAGCAGCAGGCTTAATTTTCTTTGATCTTCATGGAGGTATTTCTCAGCTTCTGAGGTCTTGCTTCTGAAGCAGTAAGGCTGTAGCCTTGTCTGCTTGTCTGTAGCCTTATGCTGCAGAGCAGCATAAGGTAGTTAGGAAACAAGACTTCTTAATAATCCATGAGACTCTTTATTGTGATGACTGAAAATCATAACTAGAAAATGTTCTTGTGCTGTTCTACACTGCAGTGGGCACCACCCCTGTCCAGATATGTTACATTCCTAAAGCTAGACTTTTGGCAAGACCCTCTTCCCCAACTTTTTTTTTTTTTGGGGGGGGGGGGGTGGGCAGTCCTGGGCCTTGAGTCTGGATGCGTCCCTGAGCTCCTTTTACTTAAGGCTAACACTATACCACTTGAGCCACAGTGCCACTTCCAGCTTTTTCTGAGTAGTTAGTTGGTAGTAATTAGTTGGAGATAAGGGTCTCATGGACTTTCCTGCCCAGGCTGCCTTAGAACCATTATCCTGAGATCTCAGGCTCCTGAATAGCTAGTATTATAGGCATAAGCCACCAATACTCAGCTCTAACATTTTTTCTTTACTCTTTGACACAAACTGCCTGATAGATGAGGTACAAGAATGAACTCTTAATCATCTATGGAAATGCTTTTTTTCTTAGGTGTCCATTAAAATAAAAACAAAAATAGCTCCCTTTTCCCTAATGTCCTCATTTTTGTTTTCCCACACTACTTACTGGAGACTGGTAGTTAGACCACACTGAAGCTATTTTATATTACTTATATCATTAGGGATTTTATTTCTGTTGTAATATCAGAAGGAAGTATGTCTTGTAACTGTGTATTTAATAGTCCAAATATTGTTTTAGGTCTCACAGCATCAGCAATCCAAATGTAAGAAACTTTGGCCGCTCACTTCTGGCAGGTTACTGTCCTACATACATGCCTGATATGGTGCTTCATGGGACCAGCAGTGATGAGAAACTGAAGCAGTGTCTGATGGCTGATCTGGTTCATACAGTGCATGTAAGTGACCCCATCTTGGAGCCATTGGCTACTGAAAGTGTGATAGCCAAGACTATGGCCAGCAATGGGTGTTCTTACTGAAAACATCTACTTAAGAGATTCCATATGCAGATGTGGGCAGGATAGGGAAACCAACAAGGAAGGGTAAAGTACTGTGAATATACATGGCCAGGATAAGTAAGCAGAGTTAATATGACAGCAAAGTTGTAGAGAAGATATACTGGGAAGAGGGACTGCCTGGATGGAGGGAAAGTAAGTGGGGCAATTGTACATCTGGCTGTCCCATCTCTCCCCTGTCTCTTCTGGTATCTTCCATTGGCCAGTCCCAGTGGGAAGCCTGAGAGCAAGGTCACAGCTAATGTGACTGTATCCTGTTATAATTAAGGTCAGGCTCCTTGGTCACAGAGCAGGATAGGGAAGGGCAAAGAATGGATTTAATGATGAATGGAAGCAGGCAGGCTGGGCAAACTGAATAAATGGCACAGATGGTGGCAATAATATGTCATCACAGGGAGGACCAAAGAGATGTTGTGTATTGTTTGCTTTTTATCCTATCCTTGCAAGTTCCTAAAACTAATTTATTTTAACTGATTTGTCATTAAGTTCATTTTGATGGCTGCATAAAAATGGAAAATTGCCTTGTAGCTGCAGTTAAGTGGTTTTCTGTTATCTGCAGTATGACATGAAATAAGAAGTTAAGAAAATGATGTCAATCTGATGGGCCTGTTAATTGAGCTGCTATTGAGCACATGCAAGAATAGATGTTTTGCATTAGAAATATAGTGTCTTGTGCAATAGGGAAAGTATTTTTGCATTAAGAAAATTGAAATTTGACTTGCTGGCTCCTCACCCAATAAGATTTTTTTTTTTTTTTTTTGTCAGTTGTGGGGCTTGAACTCTGGGCCTGGGCTCTGTCCCTCAGCTCTTCAGTTCAAAGCTAGTGCTCTACCACTTCAGCCACAGCACCACTTCCGGCTTTTACTGTTTATGTGGTGCTGAGGAATCGAACCCAGGGCCTCATGCATGCAAGGCAAGCACTCTATCACTGAGCCACCTTTGCAGCCCAAGGTTTTTTTTTTTTTGCAAGATAGAACAGAAGGTATTGCATGTTACCTTTGGCCTTGAACATGTTCTGTGAAGGCAAAACACACATCACACACACACAGGCTAAGCAGGCTGAGGTAGGAAGAAGAACTCAGCAGGAAAGCAGATGTCCTCATGACCCCTCCATGGGGATGTGAAGAAATGTGAGGTGTTTGGGAGCGGGGGCAAGGCCCATCCACTGTATATTCCTAGTCCCACCCCACTTTGTTATCAGACAGGACACATTCACCAGGATATTCCTGAAGTGTTTTCACACTGTAGTATTTCTCATTTCTTTAAACTCTTCAATCACCCCGAGATATGGAAAGTTATTAAGCTTAATAACCTGTATTGTGTCATATTGTGGATGACTCCAAAGTGCAGTCATGCATGGGTGTTAATAGGAAATTGTGAAGGGTTCATAAAAACATCTTTAGAAGTCTAATACATTTAGATCATAACCAATTATCATTAGTAATGGATTTCTAATTTCACATGTCATAGTCATCATCATGAATTTTGCTTTTGTCTATGTTTTAATTATATTTTTATTATCTTTAAGTAGTTATATAAACCGATTACCATTTAACATGTCACTTCATAAATATAGTGCATCTTGATTTATGTTGCCCCTTTCATCATTCTCCCTCATCTCTCCCACCTCAACTCCTCCCCTCAATTTTCTTACTTTCATGGGATATGCATTGAATATTACAATTGCATTGCCCCCTGCTTCCTCTATCCATTTTTCTACCTCCCTTCCCTTGATCTCTTCTCATACACCTTTCAAGTACTAGTTTCCTGATATTCATTTTGTTGAACTGTGGGTTAGTTTTCTAAGGAACTGCATAGTTTGAATTCTCCACTGCATATGCCATTTTGTATATACTTGCATATAACTTCATATTTGTTAACTTAAACATTTATAAATTAGTTCTAGCTTCCACATATGAGAGAGAACATGACTCTTGTATCTCACTTCACTTAACATAATTTCTTCCAGGCCCATCCATTTCTTTGCAAATGATATAATATCATTCTTCCTAAAGAATGAGCAAAATTCCATTGTGTTTATATACCACATTTTCTTGATCTGTTTGTCCATTGAGGGTCATCTTGGATGTTTTCATACCTTGGCTATAGTGAATAGTGCAGCACTGAATATCGTTGTACAAGTGTCTTTACTGTGTACTGAATTAAATCTTTTGGATAAATGTCCAAGAGTGGTATTGTTGGATCATAAGGTAGTTTGTTGAGAAATCTACAAATGCTTTTCAGAGTAATTGAACAACTTAACATTCACACCAACAATGTATTATGTTTCCTTTTCTCCTACATCAGAGCTAGCATCTGTTGTTTGTGTTATTGATGATGGTCATTCTGACTGAGTGAGACAAAATCTGTGTTGTTTTGATTTACATTTTTTTAATGGCCAGAGATAGTATTTCTTCCTATGTCTGTTGGCCATTTTTACTTCTGAGAAGTCTGTATTTAGCTTTTTTGCTGGTTTACTAATTGGGTTATTGATTCTTTGAGGGTTTAGTTTCTTGAGCTGTTGAACTATTCTAGATATTAGGCTATTGTCTGATATATAGCTCACAAAGATTATCTTCACATGACATATTCATTATCATGAATTTTGCTTTTGAAATATTGTTCATATAGACTGCCTCTCGGGCTGGCACTTTATGACAGTGGTTTTCTTTTTATGTCTTACTTCCAACTTATATTAATAAATGTTTGTTGGAAAAAATTAAGATTTTATTTGTTTTCCATCTTTTGACAAAAGGTATCACTATACAGTCAGGGTAGTCTCAAACTCCTGATCATCTGCCTCAACTGTGCACCACCTCTTTTGGCTGAGGAATATTTTTGAAAACAACATATTAAATTGACTGCCCCATAAATCATAGGGAGTATTTAAATTCTTGAGCTGTTGCAAGAGAAAGAGGGAAAGATCAAAAGGCAAGTATGTAGCTAGAGTTGTAGGTGAAAGAATAACTTGTGGAAGAAAAGACTAGAATAAATTGTGTTACCATTGCTTGATTGGATTTAAATAATTTCCAGTGTTCACATCAGACTTCACCAGGTTTTGATACTCATAATTTTTTGGAGCTTCATCAGGTACTTCATCAGATATTCATAATTCTTTTTAGAGAAGGACTTTATGTGTATGTGCCAATACTGGGGCTTGAACTCAGGTCCTCATTTTCCACTCAGGTCTGACATTCTACTTGAGCCATACATCCATTTACAGATTTTTTTTTTTTTGGGTCCGGTCGTGGGGCCTGAACTCTGGGCCTGGGCACTGTCCCTCAGCTCTTCAGCTCAAGGCTAGCACTCTACCACTTGAGCCACAGTGCCACTTCCGGCTTTTTTTTTTCTTTTTGCTTATGTGGTGCTGAGAAATCAAACCCAGGGCCTCATGCATGCAAGGGAAGCACTCTAACACTGAGTCACCTTCCCAGCCCCCATTTACAGATTTTTTGAAGGTTAAATGGAGATAAAAGTGTCAAGGACTTTTCTGCTCAGGCTGGCTTTACACTGTGATCTTCAGATCTCAGCCTTCTAAGAACTAGGCATGAACCACCAGTGCCTGGCTAGAGAAGGACCTTCCATATCTGTTTAAAAGCAATTGACTTATGTTATTGAATTATTTTCTAGCCCTATCTATGACTTATATCCCCAAATCTGTCTTCATAAATTTGTACTTTTATTACCGCAGTAGATTGTTTTAGAGTTTTTCTCCAGAGCCTGAGGGGTTTCCTTTTGAGAACTTCTAGTACCAAGATTTTCCTTTTGTACTTTTCTATGTCCTAATCTCTTACGGAAGCATATTAACTTTATTTACATTTATTTTCCCATTATTTTTCACACATTAAAATTCAGATTCTGATTTAGTCCATGTATTATCTCTTTGCTGCCAACATCTGCCTTAAATTAGTCTAAAGTAATACTGTTTTATTTTTTTCCGGCTACATCTGAATATGCATTCTTTTGTTTTCATTTTGGCTTTAAGTGGAGAGAGAATGCACATGCAGCAAACCAGTAGTTCTCTGGACCTGTGACCCTCAAGTAGCCTTTTCTTTCTTTCTGTGTCTTGTCTACCTGTAAATGCTACCAACCAAGGTAATATCAGGGTTATCCAACTAAGCACCAGAGTAGAGCAGGGTACAAGCAGAGTAGCTTGGGTACAAATCCTGTTATCCACATTCATTCCCTGATAATCTTAAATAAATCAGCTGGCATCACAGGCCTCAGACTGGAAATAGGATTCAGTTGTTTTTAGTTTGTTTTGTTTCTAATTTTTTTTATATTTTTAGGGTTTCAGATTCAGTATGTCAATTTATATGTACAATGTGTCTTGATCCATATGACTTCTTCCATCCAGTTCAGTTGTTTTGAGTTTGATATCTCTAAACAAACATGAGTTTGAAGTAGAGTTAAAAGTAGTGGCTTTTAACCTTGGGATAAGTTATTTTAATTTTCTCATCTCTAAAATGAACAGTACTGGGATCACAGGTTCAATCTGGACATTCTATGAGAAAATCTATATCAAGTGTGTAGCACAGTGCCTTGAATTCTACTAAATCCACCAGAAAGTTAGCTATTAAAATAATATACATGAAAGTGCTTTGTAAACAAAAGTAATATGAAGTGCTTTTAATATGGAGAGTATATGACCAGTGTTATTTTAATAAAAATCTAATTACTGTCTGAGTTTGGAAAGACACATACAGATGTATTTAAAGTTCTCCTGACTGATGATATTGATGGTCATCAGTCCCACAAAGCTCCTGTTCTGCTGAACAGAACCTTCTTCATACATGGGGCCAGCAGCTTTGCTGTAGGGTCACAGGAGCAAGCCAGATAGCTCTTAACTTCTTGATGAGTATAGTCACCAAACCTAAAATCAGAATCACATTTTCATACTTTTTTTTTTTTTTTGGTGGGTCCTGGGGCTTGAACTCTGGGCTTGGGCACTGTCCCTCAGCTCTTCAGCTCAAGGTGAGCGCTCTACTGCTTGAGCCACAGTGCCACTTTCAGTTTTCTAGTGATTTATTGGAGATAGGAATCTCACGGACTTTCCTGCCCGGGCTGGCTTTGAACCGCAATCCTCAGATCTCAGCCTCCTGAGTAGCTAGGATTATAGGCGAGAGCCACTGGCGCCTGGCACATTTTCATACTTTTATTTATGCTCTATATAGCCTTGGGCATTTTACAGAGTAATCTATAATATAAAATAGTAGTTGGATTTAGCAGTCTCTCATTTAAGAGTAGCAACAGATTGACTTTAAAGTATCATGCAGGACACAGTAGCTTTAATAAAAGTCTAGTTGTGATACATGCTCATGAATACCTAATTCATATAAGAAGTCAACTAGTAAGCCTACAGGGAGTCCTGTGAACTGGGAAATCATTACTCACCTAACACAGATTTGCTGACTACCTCAGGTCAGCAATATCTTTAAAATCAATAATTTACAAAGGAAACAGCTCTGCAGAACAAATCTGTTGTTTAGAACTACCTTTGTTGCTTACATTTTCCTAGGTTGGAATAGGAACATGCTACTGCCTTGGGCTTATGGCATGTACTTTTCCACATCTGTATCCCTAAATGTAGTAGTGTACCTGTTGTTAGGAAATGCTTAAGGATGGCATTTTAAACATATTTTGTTTGTTTTGTTTATTATGTCTTAAGTTTGGATGTGTGTGTGTGTGTGTGCGCGCGTGTGTGTGTTGGGGCTTGAATTCAGTGCCCAGGTGCTGTCCCTGAGTTTTTTTTTTTGCTCAAGGCTAGTGCTGTACCACTTGAGCCACAGCTCCATTTACAGCTTTTTGGTGGTTAATTGAAGATAAGAGTTTCCCAGACTTTCCCTCCCTGGCTGGCTTCAAACAGCAATACTTGGATCTCAGCTAGGGAGTGTATCTCAGGCTGAACTCAAACTTGCAACCCCTTCTGTTTCAGTCTCTCAAATTCTGGGATTTTAGGCATTTGCCATTATGGTTGGCCTTTAATTTTTAGTAATTTATTAGTTAATTTTATTTTTTTTGCCTTTCTTTTTTTTTTTTTTTTTTTTTGGTCGGTTGTGGGACTTGAACTCTGGGCTTGAGTGCTGTCCCTCAGCTCTTCAGCTCAAGGTGAGTGCTCTACTGCTTGAGGCATAGTGCCACTTCAGGTTTTCTAGTGGTTTATTGGATATAAGAGTCTCACGGATATTTCTGCCCGGGATGGCTTTGAACCTCGATTCTCAGATCTCAGCCTTCTGAGTAGCTAGGATTACAGATGTGAGCCGCTGGTGCCCGGCTTAGTTAAGTTTTTTAAATTCTGGGGATTGATTCTAGGTACTTACACATGGTAGCAAGCAATGTACCTCAGGGCTATATCCTTTTGATTAATAACTGGATTTTGATGATGAAGTTTTCTTTTTTTCTTTATTAGCAGTACTGGGGCTTGAATTCAGGGCTTTAGACTTACTAGGCAGGTGTCACACCTCCAGCCTTGATGACCATTTTTTAAAAAACATACAGAATACAACTGAAATCACCACAGCTAATTAGATTTATTGTATAGTGAAACACAAATGTTTGTCCATATACAAGCATATATGCTGAGTGGCATGTCTCACCTATGCTTCTCTCAGAAACTTACTTCCTTTACTTTCTTAGTTCCTTGTCTGCTGATTGACACATAGGAGGTGCTTGTTTGTGGTAGCTCACTATTTATAAAACTGAGGACAGAGGCTTGTTTGCTTTTTTTTTTCTAAAGGTAAAACTGTGATGGGAATATGCCTCTCTTTTCTGAAATAAAGGGAAAGGGCAGGTTGTTTTTCTTTAGAGCAATAAAAGGGAAGAGTAATGTGTTTAGACATGATGCCTATGGCTCTGTGTGTTCTTTACCTAAGAAATGAGAGCTTGCTTTAGTTACTCAGGCTTGCATTGTGCCAGAATCAGACCTATGTTTAATTTTGACATTTTCCTTAATGTCTTTACTTACCTATGAGCTATTTGGTTGTCTTTATTATTCTCTGCAAAAGCCACTTCTCTTGTTTTATTTTACAGTCTGGTGACCCTTTTTAACCTTTGAGCATTATTCTGTACCTTCAAGCTATGTTTGACTCAACCTAACTGTTGAGTTATTAGAGCACATGCAGGCGTTCAGCCTGTAGGCTCCATAGGAACAAACAAATAGAAGGTCAGGCCTTTACACTCCTATGTAGCAACTCACTATGCTTGGGTACACCCTCTTTCTCTCTGTCCCCAGGTCTTCATGATGCTTCATGGGCTCTCCAGGGTCATCTATCTGCTCTATCTGCTAGGATCTTTCCACAGTATTCCAGAACCCAAAGTAACTGCTTAATTTCTTCCTCTTTGGGGACATGAAGCCAAGGTTAGCCTTGAATTCATGATTTCTCTGCCTGTGTTGGAGTTATAGGCATATGCCACCATACCTGGCACTCATCCTCTTCTGTCTTTTTAAGCTTTTAGTAACTAACATTAACCTGTTTCCAGGGAAAAAAAAAGTCTGACCACTGCTAACAGTAATGTGAGATCATACACTTATTAACCCTTTTTAGCATCTATAAAGATCTGTTAGCTACACTGATAAATTTCTGATGATGGGCTCAGCAGCTTGGCTGGCTTGACTCTCTGGTAACAGAGACTAGAGAGGGCTTTAGAGGAGGAAAAGGAGAGGCACACCTTGGAGATTTATTTATCTATTAAGAAATATTTCCATAGTGATATACTATGCACTTATTTACTAAGTTAAAGTTTGAAGTGGGAGGAGGGTCCCAGCAAGATGCTATACTAATGGGTAGAGGTGGTATACGTCATGCCAACATTATAGAAAAACAAGTGAAATATGACCAGTCTAGCTCAGTTTCACAATACCCAGGCATAGAGAGAAAAACCTTTTGTTCCAGGCAATAGACATCAAACCTAGAGCAGTCAGAGTGGGCTGAGACCACAGTAGCCATCCAGAATTTCATTCTGGATACAGGCCTAGGATTAGGTGCTATGTTCTTCTATGCATTCAAAACTGCTGTTTTGGAAAAAGATCTTTACCTTCAAAGAGCTTCTTCATAGAGTGATGAAAGCTCCAGGCATAGAAGCAGTGAAGCAGCAAAGCAACAGGTTGGCAGCTTGAGTGGGGAAAATAAAGTCACCCCTGAGAAATCAATGTGCTGTTTATGGGTCTAGGGTCCAGCTCTTCCTCAGGAAAGAGCATATGGAAATTAGGGTCAGAGAGACTTCTGGGACTCTGGTGAAATGAAACACACTAAACACACAGCCACGAGCTAGCTCATGAGGCCTATATAGGAAAACAAAACCAAGAACTCCAACACAGTGAGTCCACATTCGGAGACTACAAGTCATATAAACCCTGAGGAAAGCAAGCAAATACAAGAAGGAGAGGTAGGTAGTACCTTTCTAGCCCCAATAAGTGGCTAGAGTCAAAATAATTTTTTAAATGGGATAACATGCTAAATGATTATTGAGATTTGTGTAAGAATTTAAAATAACTTAACGACCAGGCACCAGTGGCTCATACCTATAATCCTAGCTACTCAGGAGGCTGAGATCTGAAGATTAGAGTTCCAAGCCAGCCCAGGCAGAAAAGTCCCTTTGAGACCTCTTATCTTCAATTAACCCTGGGAAAAAAAAAAGAAAGTGGAGCTGTGGCTCCAGTGGTGGAACACTAGCCTTGAGCAAAAGAGTTCAGGGACAGAGCCCAGGTCCTGGGCTCAAGTCCCATGACAAAAAGAGAGAGAGAATTATGGGTGGGGTGCTGGTGGCTCATACCTGTAACCCTAGCTATTCAGGAGGCTGAGATCTGAGGGCTGTGGTTCAAAGCCAGTTTGGGCAGGAAAGGCTGTGAGACTCTTATCTCCAATTAACCAGCAGAAAACCATAAGTAGTGCTATGTCTCAAAGTGGTAGAGTGGTAGAGGGTAGCCTTGAGCAAAAGAGCTCAGGGATAGCCCCCAGGTCCTGAGTTCAAACTCCACAACCAAAAACAAACAACAAAACAAACAAAAACAACTACTGAATCCAAAACTGCGAGGATTGGTTAAATGCCAGAACAACAAAAAAATTCTAAGTGAAGGCTAAACATAAACCTACCATTTGAATACCACTCTGGGACAAAAAAAGACATGAAAAATATAGAAAAGCAAATAAGAGATGTCAAAGCTGAAGGAAAAGTTTTTACAGCATATTCAGGAGAGCAAAGTATTCAAAGAAAGAAAGAGTGGCATGTTCCACATTACATAAGCACACTGACTCCTGAGTAGGGAAAATATAAACAAATCCATACTAGCAAATGGCCTTTATAGATAAAGGTAACCCTCAGAAGCAACCATAGAGAAGAGAACATGACTCCTGTCCTCAAGGAGTTTGAAGTCTAAAAAAGAAAAGAATATAGGGAAGGATGTGCAACAGAAAGTGAAGGGTTCATAGAAGGTGGCTATGGGAGGACCTGAGCAAGGGTGTTGGCTGCAGTGGTACAGTAGCGACCAGAGGTGGGTGCAGGATTTGATGCAACTCTTCCAGTGGACTGTAGGAACTTCCCATTGATGGGGCTGATGAGCCTCTTTACTAGCCACAGAGTTGACCTAGACTTCAGTGGAAGGTTCTGCCTATCCCTTCTGTTAGAATAACTCTTGTCAGCAATGTCTAAATGTTCAATCTTAGTTAAAAAAAAAAATTCTGAATGACTTTGTGTACTGGAGAAGATTATTTAAGAATAATGAGTACTAAGCAGGTTTCTTTAGATGAATGTGAAACTCAAGGGGTTCTCATTTGTTTACTTGTGTGTGTGTGTGTGTGTGTGTGTGTGTGTGTGTAATATATATATATATATATATATATATATATATATATATATATATATATATATTCAGCTTCAGACCCAAAGCCATCGGGAATGTGGTTTTATAAGTGAGTTTCTCCCTTAGGGAAGTAAAACAACAGTGTGATCTGAGAATGTTCAACTGAGTTAACATTGAGGTGAACTTAACTGCATGTTTCTTCCCATCTTTCCATGACTAATTAGAGGTCTCTCTCCAAACTGTTGTAAAAACTGTTCTTAATAAGTCATGATGCAATAGCATACTGATGTGAATCACTGTAGAAAGATGCTTTGTCATGTAGCATCCTCTTGCTCAAGTTGCAGCTTAATGAAGTTATACAACTTACTAGAATTAATATAAAATGGTTAATGAATTGACACCAAATCAATTATCACAATATCGAAGAAAAATCCAAGACACCTGAGTCATAATCATTAGTTGCCTTCATGTTTGAAAGAGGCTTATAGAGATGTTTTAGTCTTTACTGCTGTGACTTATGCAGTCTTTAAGAGTGGCAGAGTGGCTGGGTGCTGGTGGCTCATGCCTGTAATCCTAGCTTCTCTGGAGGCTGAGTCTGAGGATCCCAATTCAAAGCCAGCCTGGGCAGGAAAGCCCATGAGACTCTTATCTCCAATAAACCACTAGAAAACCAGAAGTGGCACTGTGGCTTAAGTGGTAGAGTGCTTACTTTGAGCTGCAGAGCTGTGGGACAGTGCCTAGACCCAGAGTTCAAGCCCCAGGACCGACAAAAAAAAAAAAAAAAAAAAAGTGTGGCAGAGTAGAGAAGGCTCTGTGTACTCCTGCTGTCCATAACACACATCTGGGATAAGATGTCCTTAAAGACTGATAAATTCAGCTTAGGATGGAGAAGTTCCTAGGCAAAATGTATACTATTGGCAGCTTGCTTTGTTCTTGTAGACCAGCAGTTGAGAACATAATTACACTTCTTTCTGTCTGATTGTCTAGAGATCTCTACCTTGTCAGGATTCTGGAGTTTCATGGAGAGTGCATGCATACATTAAGCCGAGTTGGAAGCACTTGGTGAGATCTAGATTCTTTTGACTCACTTACTGAGTAGGTACTCTACTATGTGAGCCATGCCCCAGTGCATGTTCCTTGATTCTTTACTCTGACATGCTATGGTACCTTGTGTGTTTTGTCCTTATTGTTTCATCTATCTGTGTAAAGGAAGACTGTGTTCCACAGGAAAATGAAGAAGCAATAAGTTAGTTATAGAGAAGCATATATGTAAGAATGGAACTTTTTGACTCTTCAAGTTAAAATAAGCACCCATATGAAATACTAGTCATTTAAATGTAGTACATAGAATAATAATGGTACATATGACTTAGTGGGACCTGGATTAAATCTAAAATTGTTTCAGCTAGAATGTATTTGATATTTTGAATATGTCCAGCACTTTGTTACGCTCATTTTGAAGGCTAGGCAGGAGGGGGTGTGTGTGAAGATAATTTCTCTCTCGTCACTTAAAAATCACTGAATAGGTAAATGGGTAGGAAATTGAGAGTGAGTTAAGATCGTGTGTGACGAAGTAATTTTAGACATTTTGTGCCCTAAGAGGGGAAATTAAGTGCAAGAAGGCTTCCTTGGGGCTGCAGAGCTAGGCTGGGGACCAGAGGAGAGTAATACTTAGAAGGTGGTAAAGAACACATTCTGCCCTGACATCAGAGTGAAGAGAAGCAGGAGTCCTGCAGCCTGGAGAAAAGGAGTCTGTGAAAATGACTGCACAGAGTTTTATGGTTTGGGTGATGAGTGCTAGCCTGGATTTTGGGGTTGCTGAAAGCAGTAATAATGAGGTATTTTAAGAAGACTGAGGGCATGAACTCAGGCCAGTGTTGTGTACATTTTCACTGCTGATAGTTTAATGAGGCTTGATTAATAGAACAGAAGGTAATATAGGGAAGGAGATGACAGCAGAAAATGTCACTAACCTAGTAGATGTTACACACATTTTTCTTACAGAAAACTTTTGGGAATTAAATTTCATTTAAGTCTTACAGAAAGTTTGAATTAAGTATGGTCCTATTTTACAGGCATAGAAACTGAGGGACAGGCTCATGAACACAAAGGTCCCACATTCAGTGAATGAAATGATACTTAAATCCTGCTTTTAAGCCCTTGCTTCCATCTTATCATTGTTTTTTATGAATTATCCAAAATTTGTAGATATTTCTTATTCCTGGATATCCACCTAAAGCCCAGGAAGCACTCTTTGTATTCTCAGAAACTGGCCGTGAACTTGAAGCTACAGATAAACCAGACTTGTTATGTTGATTCAACAAAGAAAAGAAAATTTTTGAAAACGCTTGCAATTGACAAAATAATAAGTTCATATGTTAATCTTGAGAAGTCTTCACAGGAAAATAGTTGTGAGATTGACAAGGTATAACTACACAAGTGATTCTTTCTCTGAGTACAGAAAGGAACAGTAATGGCTGGTTCTTCCTCTGATGAGACTGTCATCAACTCTACTGCTGTCTGCTCCCCTGATGACCTCTAGTGTTCTCTTGGCCCCAGCTCCTGCTGAGTTGCCTAGTAGTTAGCCTCCTGTGGGCAACATGAAGCCCAGCAGTGTCCATGGAGGGTGGCCCTCCAGGGCTATAGCACTTCCAGTGTTTGCAGCCACCCAGGCAAAAGTGATGGGCAGTACTTCCGGAGTCCTTTGGCTATGGAGAAAATAAACATACAATGCATTCTCATTCTATTAGAGTTGGACAAACCATGAAATCAAGAAACTTATTTGGAGACTGGTTCTTTTTAGCTTAATAAAGAAAAGGAAAGTTGATATATTTCACCATTTAGAAGATTTGTCAAGTTTGTTACCCAGGTAAATATTACAAGTACAAATGACTTTGTTTTGTTTCCGTGGTGAAGATTAAACTCAAGGCTTCATATTTATATTAAGCACACATTTTGTACTGACCTACACCCAGCTCAGGAATGACTTTATCATGTTAATTTTTCTCTCAAATTTTTCATATTTCAAATATCAGAGCACCTAGTTCATCTGAGACAGTAGTGATTTAGAAGGAAAATAAATTTTATTTTTAATCCAGAGTCTTATATATACTAGGCAACAAGCATTATACCACTTGAACCTGCCTTCAGCCCTTTTAGGGTTTTTTGTGTGTGTGCTAGTCCTAGTGCTTGAACTTAATGCCTCGGTGTTGTCCTTGAGCTTTGTGCTCACAGCCAGCACACTTCCACTTGAGTCACAGCTCCACTTCCAACTTTTTCGTGGTTAAAATAGAGGTAGGAGTCTTATGGACTTTCTTTCCTGGGCTGGCGTCGAGCTGTGAGCCTCAGATCTCAGCCTCCTTAGTAGCCAAGATTACAACTGTAAGCCACTGGCACTCAGCAAGCCTTTTCGTCTTTTAATTTTTTTTTTTTTTTTTTTTTTTGAGGACTTTAATACCTTTACCTGGTCTAGCCTCAAACTCAAGATCCTTGTGCATCTTCCTCCTGAAGAAGCGGGAATCACAGGCATGTGCTACCATGCCCAGCTGATAAATTTTTTAAGGAGTAAATACATGGTGTAGGCTTTTTATTTTCAACTGATAATCAAAATAAAGCCCTTTAGTAAGAAAAAGTTTTAACATTCAGAAGAAGAATTTTACTAAATTATTTTACTTAAGAAGCTGATACTGATAGTCTTTTTTTTTTTCCATTTAGTGCTGCAGGCTAGTGTAAGACTTATACAGTCCATGTGTCAACCTCAGGCAACAACATTGCTTCCTATTTCTGTTCTTCATCCTCCACAACCCAACTCCAAGCCCTGAGGAGCAGTAAGTGAAGGGGCAGTATTTTAATAGGTGTTTGGGAGCTGAGCAATGGAGCTCAGTAGTAGAGTTCTTAGTATGCATGGATCCTGGGTTCAGTACTCCCCAGAGGAACAATAGTAAGCATTGCAATCATTTAGGTTTATGATTTATAGCATTTACTATAGTACTTGATTTCATTAAAGTGCTGCTACATATGTGTGTATTGCTTTTTATTATATTTTTATTATCTTCAAGTAATTGTACAAAGGAGTTACCATTTAACACTTCAGTTTATGAGTATAATATGTATGGATCAATGTCCCCTCTTCCATCATTCTCCCCCCCCCCAACACTGTCCCTCCCCTTAATTTTTATTAATCTCATAGGATATCCATTAAATATTATGACTGCCTTCCCTACTTTCTCTCTTCATTTTCTAACACACCCCCCCCCCCCACACACACCTTTCAAAATTCCTTTCCTGGTATTTATTTTGTTGGACTGTTAGTTTTTCTAGTTAAACCATTTGAATTCTCCCCTTAAAATACCATGTTTTGATTTATATTCTTATGCATAAAGGAATTAGAAAAATTGTGAACTTAAAAATCTACTTGAGGGGATGGGGGTTTAGCCCAGCGGAAGGGCGCCCGCCTGGCGCGCCCAAGGCCGTGGGTTCGGCTCTCAGCCCTAGTTTTTAAAAAAAAAAAAAAAAATCTACTTGAAGCTGGGTGCCAGTAATCCTAGCTACTCAGGAGGCTGAGATTCGAGAACCAAGGTTCAAAGCCATCCCAGGGAGGACTAATCATAAAAAATCCAGAAGTGGAAATAAGGCTCACACAATCTTATCTACTTAGGAGGTTAAGATGTGAGAATTGAGGTTTGAAGGCAGCTCCTGCAGAAAAGTCCATGGGATTCTTGTCTCTTAATTAACCAGCAAAAATATGGAAGTGGAGTTATGGCTCAAGCCACAGCCAGCCTTGAGCAAAAAAGCTAAGGTGCCCCAGTTTTAAGACCCAGCAGTAGCACACACACATACCTACACCTACCTGACAGATTTTGCTATTTAAAAACTTTATCATTTATAATATGGCTCAGAAGAAGTTAGTACTAAAAAGAAACACACATATAGGTGAGGTTTCCTTAATGTATTGTGGATCTCTATGTGCCATAAATTCTACAGATTTAAATTCTTACAGATCAGCTTATTAGCTAAATCAAAATGTATTTCAATTGGGTCCTGTCTAGTTAGGTTAGTTTCCTTTGTAAAGACAGAATCTCCAGAATCACTTTAACTTATGCTTCAACTCTTTGACCTATAGAAAGAATATAATTAAATGGTAGGAGTTGTGTATCAGGTGTCTAGTAGCTTGGGTATGCATAATGCTTGGAATACTTTTTAAAGTTCTGAAAATGTTCGATTCTTTCACTTCTGGTGCCTGTGAAGGTCAGCAGTCCCTCAACTAATTAGAAATGCAGAGGCTGTGGACTCTGTTATTTCCTTGTGCATACCTATTTCATTTTAATTTAGTAAACAGCAGTTTTTTGAGTGCTTGCTCCTGGTTTATGTGCTGAGGACTTGGGGACAGGCACAGAGATGCCTGTCACTTCAGCTCACCAGCCTAATCAGTCTCAAGTCTTTCTCTGAGTCTGTACCTCAGATTCTACCTTTTGTTCCAGTGGTTTCAAGTAAATGGAGGTGTTTTTTTTTTTTTTAATGTTAGATTTATTTTGTTTCATTTTATTGTAAGGGTGATGTCAGAGGAGTTACAATTACATAAGTAAGGTGTAATGAATACATTTCTTGTCAAACATTGTTACCCCTGCCCTCATTTTTCTCCACTTTCCCTTCCTCCAGACTTCCTCTACCCCCCCACCCCAAGTTGTAAAGTTCATTTCCAACCTAGCACCTTGTGAGTATCGCTATTGTATTGGGTCTCCCTTTGTCTTTTGTTTCACCATTTTGTTATTCCCCTTCCCTTCCCCAAATCAAAAAAAAAATATATATATATATGTATATGTATATATATATATATATATATATATATATATATGACACAGGGTACCGGACTTAAAAACAATGACTACCAGGGATAAACCAAAGGGGGTGTAAAAAAAAGTACTTAATACAGTACATTAAAAACAACCACATTAGCCAGGCACCAGTGGCTCACACCTGTAATCCTAGCTACTCAGGAGGCTGAGATCTGAGGATCATGGTTCAAAGCCAGTCCGGGCAGGAAAGTCTGTGAGACTCTTATCTCCAATAAACCACTAGAAAACCAGAAGTGGCACTATGGCTCAAGTGGTAGAGCGCTCACCTTGAGCTGAAGAGCGTAGGGACAGTGCCTAAGCCCAGAGTTCAAGCTCCACGACCGACCAAAAAAAAAAAAAAAAAACAACACATTAACAACAGCAATAACAAAAAATCCACTCTTGTTTCCGTTTCTTGGAGTTTATTTCAATTAGCATCATTTCATATGGTCATATGTACATAGCTATAGAGCTGTTGTGATCCTCAGGACTATCGTAGACATACTAATTATTACAAATGAGGGAAACCATGGAGCCTATGTTTCTTTGGGTCTGGCTAACTTCACTTAATATAATTTTTTCCAAGTCTTCCATTTCCTTATAAATGGGGCAGTGCCATTTTTTCTGATAAAAGCATAGAACTCCATTGTGCATATATACCACATTTTCTTGATCCATTCATCTACTGAGGGGCATCTGGGTTGGTTCCATATCTTATCTATGGCAAATAAAGCTGCAGTGAACATGGTTGTGCTGGTAGCTTTAGTATGGTCTTGTTTGTGATCGTTTGGGTAAATGCCCAGGAATGGGATTGCTGGATCATAGGGGAGTTCTATGTGTAGTCTTTTTAAGGAACTTCCAAACTGCTGAACCAGTTTACATTCCCACCAACAATGTAGTAGTGTTCCCTTTTGGCCACATCCCCACCAGCATCTGTTAATTATGTTTTCTTGATAATGGCCATTCTAACTGGGGTGAGTTGTAATCTCAATGTTGTTTTGATTTGCATTTCTTTTATGACCAGAGTTGTTGAACATTTCTTCAGGTATCTACTGGCTATTCTTATTTCCTCTCCAGAGAAGTCTCTTTTTAATTCTTCAGTCCACTTATTAATGAAATATATATGCACCAAATGCCAGAGCACCCAAATTCATCAAACAAACACTACTTACCCTAAAACTGTACATAGATCCAAACATATTGATTGTTGGTGACTTTAACACACCACTGTCACTACTGGATAGATCAACCTGGCAAAAACTCAACCGATAAACCCCTGAACTAAACAATTATATAGCCAAACTAGACTTAACAGACATTTGCAGACTATTTCATCCAGCAGCGTCAGAATATACGTTCTTCTCAGCAGCACATGGAACATTTTCCAAAATAGACCACATTTTAGGTCACAGAGCAAATCTAAGCAAATTCAAGTATATTGAAATTATTCCCTGCCTTCTCTCAGACCACAGTGAAATAAAATTCGAGCTCAACACCAAGAGCCACTATAGAAAATTTTGTAACGTACAGAGACTGAACAACACATTGTTGAGTAGTCAGCGGTTCATTGAAGAGATCAGAAAGGAAATTCAAACATTCATAATATTTAACAAAAATGAACATACAAAAATACTAACTCCTCTGGAACACAGCAAAGGCAGTACTCAGAGGAAAATTTATATCTCTGAGTTCCTACATCACCAAATTGGAGAAATCACAAACCAACAATTTAATGATGCACCTTAAGCTCCTTGAAAATCACCAACAATCCAAGATGGTTATAGATAATTAAAATTAAATCAGAATTAAATGAATTAGAGTCCAAAAAAAACATAAAGATCAGCAAAACAAAGAATTAGTTCTTTGAAAAAATTAACAAAATTGACAGACTTTTAGCAAATCTGACCAAAAGAAGTGGGAGAGGGAGAGACGAGATTGGGAACATAACAGAAACAAGCAAGATTCAGAATACTTTGCAAACCTTTGTGCTAACAAATTTGAGAATCGGAAGAATTTCTAGCAAATATTTAGATACCCAAACTAAACCAAGATCTAAGCCAACTAAATAGACCGATATCAAGTTTTGAAATAGAAATGGCAATCAAAGTCCTCCGACCCAAGAAAAGCACAGGACCAGACAGATTCACAGCCGAATTGTGAAAGACTTTCAAAGGAGAACTCCAATACTCTTCAAACTCTTCAATGCAATTGAAAGTGAAAGATCCCTACTAAACTTGTTCTTTGAGGCCAGCATAACCCTCATCCCAAAACCAGATAGGGACCCAACAATGAAAAATAACTATAGACCCATTCCTTTAATGAACATCGATGCAAAGCTTCTCAATAAAATTCTGGCCAAATGACTTCAACAGCTAATCAAAAAATTTGTTCACTATGACCAAATGGGATTCATTCCAGGGATGCAAAACTGATTCAATATACACAAGTCAATTGATGTAATTCAACACTTCAATAGGAGCAAGGATAAGAACCACATGATCATCTCAATAGATGCAGAGAAAGTATTTGATAAGATCCAACACCACTTTATGATTAAGGCTCTGAAGAAACTAGGAATCTGTGGAACATTCCTCAATATAATAAAAGCTGTATATGACAAACCCATAGCTAACATTATACTTAATGGTGAAAAGTTAAAAAATATTTCTCTAAAATCGAATGAGACAAGGATGTCCTCTCTCTCCACTCCTCTTCAATATAGTATTGGAATCCTAGCCAGGGAAATAAGACGAGACAAAGTGTCCCAAATAGGGAAAGAAGTAAAACACTCCCTCTTTGACAATGATATGAACCTGTATTTAAAGGACCCCATAGACCCCTCTCCCAAGTTACTTGAGCTGATCCAAAACTTTGACAAAGTAGCAGGGTATAAAATTAATCCACAAAAATCAGTAACTTTTCTATATGCCAAAAATGAGAAGGGTAAAATCAGAAAAGCAACTCCATTTGTAATAGCCTCAAAAAAAAAAATCACCAAACAAGTAAAGGACCTTTATGATGACAACTTTAAAAACATGAAAAAGCAAAATTAAGGATGTGGATAAACCTCCCTTGCTCCTGGATTGAGAGGATTAACAGTGAAAATGGCAATACTGCCAAAGGCAATCTACAAATTCAATGCAATACCCATCAATATCCCAACAACATTCTTCAATGAAATAGAAGAAACAATCCAAAAATTGATATGGAATTTTAGAACACCCCTAATGACAAAAGCAATCCTTAAGCAGGAGAAATAGTACTGGAAGAATATCAATACCAAACTTCAAACTCTATTATAATGCTGCAATTATAAAAACAGCTTGGTACTGGCACATAAACAGCCTGAGGGCCAGTGGAAAAGAATTGAAGACCTAGACATGATCCCATAGCCCTATGACCACCTATTTTTTTTTTAATTTTTTGTCATCAGTTGTTGGGCTCAAGGCTAATGTTCTACCACTTGAGCCACAGTGCCATTTCTAGTTTTCTGGTTATTAACTGGAGATAAGAGTATCACGGACTTTCCTGCCTGGGCTGGCTTTGAGCCATGATCCTCAGATCTCAGACTCCTGAGTAGTTAGGATTACAGGCATGAGCCACCAGACCTGGCTCCATCTAATCTTTAGGTTAGATTTTTTTTTACTAAGTAGCTACCTTCATATCGTTTAGCCACCTTCTCTGCTGTTTATCTAGAACTACATCCTTCTGATATAACTAATGCTCCCTTGCCAGACTACTGCCCTTCCAGTGAAAACAAAGCTCTCTGAGTTGGTGGTGGTGCTGTATAAAATTACAGTCTGTAGACTATTGGGTAATTGGATTGACATACACTTCCCACCCTACCTCTTCAGTGATGTGGGCATATAGGAGAAGAGCTCAGATGGAAAATCAGGCCTTAATTATCTACTAAAAATCAATTTTTTTTGGTTGAAATAACTTTTTTTTAAATTTTAATTTAATTTTTTTTTGTGAACATACTGTACAGAGGGGTTACAATTACATGGGCAGGATAATGCGTACATTTCTTATCAAGCATTGCAGCCTCCTCCTTTGTTTACCCTTCACATCCCTTCCCAGCTCCCCCTACCTAATCCGCCTCCCCCTCCCCCCCACCAACGTTGTAAAGCTTGTTGCAACAATGAGAAGTAAAAATCAATTTTTTAAAGCTATATCTTACCATGGAAAGTGACCAACACATGTTTATCTGATTGTATATGTTGGCCTGTGTCTGATAATGACAGTATTACCATCACACTGAATTTTGACAACCCAAGCAATGAAGGGACTTGAGTTCCAAATATAAATATTTGCATTTCCATATCTTCATTTTCAAAGAGAAAGCATAATATTGATGGTAAATCATTGCCATCTTGCTGTGTTGTGAATTTATGACACCTGATTTTAGGGAAGTCAATGAGTGTGTGTGTGTGTGTGTGTGTGTCTGAGAATGGAGTCAGGGCCTCATGCTTTGTAGGCAAGTATTCTCCCTCAGAGCTACCTTCCCAACTGAGGTTCTGTGTCTTTAGCTCTATTTTGGAGAATGGATATTAATTTGCATGTTTGAGAAGCGTGAGGTAAGAAGATCATGGGTAAGAACATGCTGTAGTTAACTAGCCTATATGATGAAGTGTCTTGGGAATTCAGGCCTCATCAATTCAAAAATACATTTTATCAAATGCGTTATTTGAATAAAATGTTTAAGTAGATTTGCCTGATTAGTTTTCCTTTCAATGGTAAAAATATAAACCCTGAATATTTTCTCTTTGAATATACTGTAGGAAAAATATAGGTTCTACCAGTTTTTATTCAGCTCAGCAGTTCCTTCCTCAATTGTGAGAAGAAACACAAAGCTGCTCCCCGTTTATTAAAAGAATCCAGGACCTGAGAGTCCCATCTCTTAAAATTACAGAACGACAGTGCATCTTTGATAGGTATTTGCAGTCTTCCCACTACTTGTAGGTAACCATGGCCCAAAAGGGTTATATCTTTTTCTTTGTTGTAATTAGCAAAAACCAGACCTTATTAGCTTAAGCAGATGAGACTTTGTTGATAGGATATTAGAAATTCATAGACTTGATAAGTGCAGAGCCAAAGAATTAGGCTTGGCTGTGGAATCTCTAGACCAGATTCAGGAACCATGAACTACTGAAGAAGATCATTGTAGGGCCTTCCTTCTATGATGTGGACTTGGACACACACACACACACACACACACACACACACACACACACACAGTACTAGAAGATAGGTACCAGAAGGCATTGCTGGTGAAGCCATTATGCTATAATCAGTTTTAAGAAATTATGTTTGTTGGGCTGGGAAGGTGGCTCAGTGGTAGAGCACTTGCCTTGCATGCTCGAGGCCCTGGGTTCGATTCCTCAGCACCACATAAGCAAAAAGAAAAAAGCCGGAAGTGGCACTGTGGCTCAAGTGGTAGAGCACTAGCCTTGAGCTGAAGAGCTGAGGGACAGTGCCCAGGCCCAGAGTTCAGGCCCCACGACCGGACCCCAAAAAAAAAAAGAAAGAAAGAAATTATGTTTCTTAAGGCTCTTTACTTCAATGTTATCTCCATTGTACAATTTATGAGTATTTTAAGTATGTTTATCAGCTCTCAGCCATTTTTAGTTGGTTATTAGAGATAATTGATGCAGTGCACAGTTACTAAGTTAATTTTTCTTAATTAAAACTATAACTGTAAAGATAATAGTTGTTACCCTGGCTAACCTGGTTATTGGGGAAATGGCAATTCTGTACTTTATTTTGATTTTCCTTGTTTTAAAAGAAGACAGTCATTTAAAGAGATGAATTTTAATATCCTGGGATATAAGGACGACACAGGTCTTCTTGCTTATATATGAACATTTAAGAATACTGCACAGTGTACTTCCTAGTTATAAGAGGAAAATAATGATTAAATGCAATTTTATTGAATTAATTTAAGAAATAATTTTATAATGTTCCTATGTGAGTCCCCTGATGCATTGCATCTGTAAGCTTTCTTTCACTGTCAGCTTCCAAATCATTGGCCAAAATCATTCTGAGTATCACTGGTGTGAAGAAAGTCAACCTGCTGCATTTCCCTTTCAGCATCCAGTGCTGGATGAGCCAGTAGCTGAGGCTGTCTGCATTATTGCAGATACGGACAAGTGGAGCGTCCAAGTGGCCACGAGTCAGAGGAAAGTGATAGACAACATGAAGCTGGGCCAAGAGGTCTTGGTTTCTAGTCAGGTGTCCAGTTTACTTCAGTCCGTTTTACAGCTATACAAGCTTCATCTCTCTGCTGATTTTGTAAGTATTGGCTCTCACATCATCAAAGAAATACAGCTAATAAAATACTCTTGGAACACTTTGACTAAAGTCTTAAGTTCAGACACACTAGTTTTAATATAATTGGAGGTTAGCATTCAGTAAAAGTGGAACATGCAACATATAAACAGCAAACACTAAGGATCTCAGTATTAATGGCCCTCCTTCAAGAACTTGAGCACTGAAATCTTTTGAACAAGGAAGATGGTAGAATGAATAAGGGATAAGGAGGGGGGTCGAGCATAAAAGAAAATTTTAAATCCTCCATTGGAAAATTCCTTAGTTCTCCCTTTGTGAGTGGATTAATTAGGCACACCTTGTTTCTGAAGGGATTGTTGTTTTGTGTTCAGTGACTGTCCTCACAAAAACATTAAATATAAAATAGATATGGTTTGTAGAAACACTTTGAAATGTGAAAGTGCTGGATAAGATGTATTATGTAAGTACTTATAAGTTGGTATCAATTGTTAATTTTCAGCTAGACTTTTCAAATCACTTTCATATCATTTAAAATACAAATACAAGCCTAGAAAGCCCTAGAAAAATTGTTGATAGCTCTCCCCAAGTTAGTGGCCTTAATATACATAACAAATTACTCTGTCTCTCTCCCTTCTTCACCCCTCCCCCTCCCTCCCTCTCTCTCTCTGTGTGCTGACAAAGAGAGATTGAAAGAGGAACTATATTCAGAAAGGGAGGGATAAAACTAGGAAAATCCTCCTTGAGCTGGAAGAGTCTGCTAATTAGTCTTTCTTCCCTTCTGTGCAGAGTTTTTTTTTTTTTTTTGTAGCATAGTCACAAACCAAAACCTCTTTCCCTGCTGGCCTTGCAAAACATTAAATTAGAGCTACTGACCAGAAAAGTAGGAAGCTAAATATTAATACTCTAATTACCAATCCAATGGTCATTTTTCTTGAGTTCTTCTGATGGAATCTAGTTATACTACATTCCTCAGAAATAATCAAGACTTTGTTAGCTCTGAAATGATGGTTGTTGTAAAACCAGTGTCAGTGTGGCAGGGCAGGAGGACTTCAGAGCACCACTGGATTAGGCTTGAGTTTACTGGTGATTTACTTGTTTGATGATGGACAGTCCTGAGTGTCTCTGAAACTCAGATTTCTTGTTTTAAAATGAAAGTGGCACAATACATGTGTTGTAAAATTTCTCTGAAATTAGTGATCAAATACTGCTTTTTCAAGCTGTCAAAGCACAGTACAAATGCAGGATACTTTAAAAGCCAATACATATACATTAGGAGCCAGCCAGAACACAGGCTTTAGAGTTTAACTCAAGGTTTACTGCTAACCGCATAACCTCTTAAAGCCTCAGTGTGCTTATCTGCAAATCTGGAGAGATAATAGAACATGTCTCATATGCTTATAAAGATGAGACAATTAGGTAATTTATGCAAAGCACTTAGAAGAGTGGCAGATGTTATAAACTCACAGGAAACAGCTATTATTGGTATGGTATGTTGGTTAATTAAACAGTATTGATAATTGTAAAAGCCAGAAACATCTTTTCACAAAAATATTTATTTGGGATTTAAACTGAAGAATATTCTTATATGATGTCTGTCCAGGGGTAATGGAAAAGCATTCATGGGTTGTTGTGACCTTGTTTTCCATTCTCCACCTATAAGCAGCTTTCTTCTAGTAGCAGATTGGGTTAGGTGCACATGGCCTCTTCTGTAAGGGAAGGAGGATATATTAAACATCATAGTGTTTTATATTTCATTTATATTTCATTCTGAACTACATAGCTCCTATTGCATTTCACATGTTAGTTATCAAAGCTATAACTTACTAATTCTTTTTACTTCATTTGAATAGAATTAAGTTTAACCACCAAATAAAATGAATGCCTCATTAAACCAACATCAAAGAAAATTTTATCTGCAGTTTTATTTCTTAAATATTACTTGAATAAAACGTATATGATTAGGGCCTTCAGATGAAAAGAGAAAAGCTATTTAAAGTTTTAGAAGTTAAAAGTTGAACAAATCTGTCTTAGGAACAAAATCCCAGCAAAAAGAAAGGGAAATAATAGTTTTATTTGAATATTAAGCTTTTAAAAAAGTCTAACTACTTTAAATTTCACATTTATTTACATTTCCAGACACGAATACTCTTTCTTTCCACATCTCACCAAGTACTTTTCATGTGGAATATTGACACTAAATTAACTGTTTTATAAGAAAAGATTCAATATAATATTAATGTTCTATTTAGTATTTTATAATGCTCTTATTAAAAACATGAGCCTGGCACCAGTGCTCATGCCTGTAATCCTAGCTACTCAGGAGGTTGAGATCTGAGAGGACTGCAATTGAAGCCAGCTTGGGCAGGAAAGTCCATGAAACTATCTCCAATTAACCACCAGAAAACTGGAAGTGGCACTGTGGCTCAAGTGGTACAGCATTTGCCTTGAGCTGAAGGGTTCAGGGACAGCTCCCAGGCCCAGAGTGCAAAACCCCACGACTGACAAAAAAAAGAAACAAAACTGTGTGCTTTTATTCTATAAAGAACTGAAACTCGACAGAGAGATAGATCCCATAACCACTTAACTCTGTTAATTTGGAAGAAATTTCCATGAGAACTGGTGAAATCCTCCTGGCTTTGCCTGTTACTTACTAGCAGTTGTGTTTCATCCACCTGACACATGCACTTAAGATTTCAAGCCTGTATTCTTACAGAGTGCCTCACTAACAGATACTTTTCCTTGTCACTGATCAGTGCAGATGGCCAACTTCAACATTTTCAAATGCATCTGTTAATCTTTTTTACCCTGAAAATAACAGGCCTAATGGTCTAGAAGAAAATTACATATGATGGAATTGCCCTTGCCAAAGCAATCAGGTGTCTCACTGGAGATGCTTGCATAACTCTGCCTGCCAAATGCAAAAGCATTTGCCTCTGGTGAAAGACACAGATGGTTGCTGTTCTCTAGAAAGTGAAGTTGGACACATTTCCAAGGGTAAAGATGTCCTGAAATATAATTGCCTCTTTATTGTTATTGAAGACCTAGTTAAAGTATGCTCTTGAAAGCAAAATAAGAAGTTCCAAACAACCTTATTCTCCTCTGGGCCAAAACACTGTGATATGGAAATAGAACATATCAAATATAATCTTCACAAAATATTAGAACAAAAACAATTAAATAATGACAAATTTACTTCTCAGCAATTATTTAGCCATAAAATTATGTCAATACTGGGTGTTAGTGGTGCATGCCTGTAATTCTAGCTACTCAGGAGGCTGAGATCTGAGGATCTTGGCTTGAGGTCATCCCAGACATGAAAATCCATGAGTCTCTTATCTCTAACTACCAAAAATGTCAGAAGTGGAGCTTTGGCTCCTGGGGCAGAGTGCTAGCCTTAAGCAAAAAAGAGTTTAGGAACAGTGCCTAGACCCTGAGTTTAAGCCCTAAGTCCTGGCACATATACACAAAAAAATTATCAATAAAGGATTTTTAACATTGAAATTAATTGTTAGAAAGGTTTTTAAAGGTAGGAAATTTTTGTACTTAGAAACTTTAAAAACATTATCATGAGCTGGGAACCACTGGCTCACACCAGTAAATCCTATAAAAATTTTGATTTGAATAGCCAAGTCCACCCGGGCAGAAAAGTCCTCCAGTTTGAAAAATAACAACACAACACTGGCATGATACTATATTTTAAAAAATTGTCATTTTACAAAAACATGTTTTAGTAGTGATGGATTTTTTGGTCACTTGTAGAATTCTTTATTTGTATGTGTGTTACTGAAGATTAAACCCAGAACCATAAGTCATAAGCAAGTGCCCTACCACTGAATTGTTGAGGCAGGGTTTCACAGTGTAGCTCAGACTGACCTTGAACTCACTGTGTAGCTTCACCTGGTCCCAAACTTAAGATCCTTCTTTCTCCACCACCCATGTACTGTATCACCATTCCCAACAGTTTTTAAAGTGTTCTTGAAAGTGGTGATATAACTTTTATGACATTGGCAGATTGATTATAGCCCTCATTCTGAATGTCATTGCCTTCACAGTGCATCATGCATCTTGAAGACAGACTACAAGAGATGTACCTTAAAAGTAAAATGCTTTCTGAATATCTTCGGGGACACACAAGAGTACATGTGAAAGAATTGGGTGTTGTGCTGGGGTGAGTTCTGTGAAGGGCTATCACTACCCCTTTCTAGTCTGGTCCCTCAACTCATTAGCCTGTGCCATCCTACATCTGCAGGCCCAGTATTTCCCAGTGTTCAAGGTCCCTCAGATATGAGCTCCACAGCTCTCAAATGACCAACATCTGACATCTGGATTCCCACCTGGAAACAATTTTAGGACATGGGTTGGGGCTACTTTTGCTTTCTGCCTGCTGCTTTTATTCTTGTAAGGGAACATTTTACCCATTCTCTCTGTCCATTTCTAGTAACTCCATAAGATGCCAGAGCCACAACTGTCAGTGGGGAGCCTGTGTTCATACCTTACTTCCTAGAGGAGGAACAGGACTTCTCTCAAACTCCAAGGGCTTCCACGTAAGCCCTTTGATAGGGAGACTTGCTCATATTACTAATCCATGTCATCTTCCAGAGAGCACTTACAACATCTTCTCTAGAAGAAATGCTGATTTGTTTTCCTAATCAGTAGGCAGCTAACAAAAAAGTCATTGTGTCTATGGGTACTTGTTCGCTTTATCCATGGTAACTATTTCTCAATTCGGAATTAAAAATGTCAACCTTTAAATTCTCCCATGCCAGCTAGTTAAAGAATTTTTAAAATTTTTAAAATTTAGGCCTTTGCATTTACATTTACAGACTCTTATATTCAGGGTATAACTATTTTTTTTTCACATGTTGCATTTAAAAAATATTTTCCCCCTTCAAGACATTTTGCTGGTGTCCCCCTTGTGTTTTGTTTGGCTCATGGCAGCCGCATACTGTAATCCTGCCTCACCAGTTTCCCATCACTAGATGTGAACATTGTATTTCTAGAACTTTTTTTTTCTTTTTTTTTGGTCCGGTCGGGGCCTGAACTCTGGGCCTGGACGCTGTCCCTCAGCTCTTCAGCTCAAGGCTAGCACTCTACCACTTGAGCCACAGCACCACTTCCGGCTTTTTTCTTTTTGCTTATGTGGTGCTGAGGAATTGAACCCAGGGCCTCAGGCATGCAAGGCAAGCACTCTACCACTGAGCCACCTTCCCAGCCCCATTTCTAGAACTTTTTAACAGTTCCTCATTCTGGCAGATATCCATCCATCTATACTTGTAGAAAAATTCATAATTTTTAGAATTTAGAAGAAATAGTTAAGGACATGTTCCACAGACTGGAACATTCCAATTTTTTCTCCTCATAACACCTGGCAGCATTTTGCCAGCAACTATCAGGCTTCCACTTCTGCTTTAAGAGTGTAGCCAAAGCCATGTCCATCCCTTGAGACTGGCTCAAGCACTCAGGGAGGAACTGAGGGGCACAGCCTTCAGGAACAGACCCAAGGTATTCGGAGTGATGACTTATCACAATTCTCCTAGACTAACTTGAATCATTGTGTCAAGTCAGTCTGCCTGCAGGAAGATTGTCGGGAGGAGTGAGGGACAATGGAAAAACCTGAGTCAAACAGAATAAGAAAAGTCACCTGTTGGGCCCTCACAGAGAGAACAGCTTTGTGTTCCCCACCTTTCTGTGCCTATATCCTTGGCGTCTGTGGACAGAGTCCATTGGGAGATCTTAGCTTATCATTAGTTTTAAATGTTGGATAAGGTACATTAAAATGACTTCCTAGATAATTGTGTTAAAGTACTTTTTTTTTTTTCTGCTTTCGATCTTCAGGATTGAATCTAATGACCTGCCTCTGTTGACTGCAATTGCCAGCACTCATTCTCCTTATGTGGCTCAAATACTTTTATAAACTAATGCTCAGGACAATTCTTCTTGAAACGAGAAAAACAAATTCTCAACTGAAGGACAAATGAACCTGGCCTCGGTGACATCAAAAGCATAAGAGGAGAAGATAAGGAGTCATTCCATCATTTGCTTTGTTGCTTTCAAGTGGATGCTTCATTGGGAGACTTAGGTTTATTGGACACAATTGCATTTGTGATTTTCAGAAACACTTTGGATCTTTTGTTACCTGTGAATCAGCAGAGTGTTATTTCTGATCAGGGGAGACATAAGCACTACACTAAACACTAAGCAGTTGTTGCAGATAGCCTTGTGTTGTTTGGACAGAATAATGACGAGCAATTTGGAGTAGAGTGCAAACTGTGTATGTAACATTCCAGCAGGGCGAGGCTGTAACCTGGAGAGAACACAGTGCACTATTGTAAGACAGGCAGAATAAGGACTTTGATTTTCACAGGTGACAAGAAGGAAGCCAAATTATGCCATTATCAGCCCCGTGGCTCTAGCAGCTGCTGTTTGATATGAAAGAGGATTGTCTGTTGGAAAAACAGTGCTGTAGAGACCCAGTGCTCTCACTGAGTTCTCAGAGTTTACTCTCAGAGGCAGCTACAGGTAAGTCAGAGGTGGATTGCTGGTGCAATAACCCAAGAGCCAATGTAGCATCCTCAGCCTGACTCCAGGTGTTGACCCTATCACTTAGAGCTCTCTGCAGCCTTTTCAAGAAAGGCTATTTGCCAAAGTTACTTATAAGCTCAAGTGTTTCTGTTGATAAATTCTTCCAGCCAGAGCCACTTTCTTCCTAGATTAGTTGATTTAAGACTGTAATTTAAAAGATGCAGCTGTCCAAGTAGGAAGTGAAACTGCAACAAAAAGCAGCTAGGTTAGACTATAAGAAGCAAACTGCATATAGTGTGAATTTTTACAGTATCAACTGTGTACTTTTTTCATCTTGTTCATGTCCTTTCCAAAACATCTTTCTAGAAATCAACTTGATCATCACACATAAAGCCTACCAAAGTAAAGGATTCAACTGTTAAAAACTCAGTTTTCTGTTAACAGAAAAGAAACCTAGTTTACTGACTGATAATGATTGTATCTTGACATCTAGGATAAAGTAAGACTTGCATTAAGTGGAAGAGGCTAATCTAGTAAACAAGACATGGTTAAACCCTAACTTCCCTCCCTTCCACATATCTCTTGTACTAAGAAGGTGGACTACTTTGGAGTTAGAAAGACTTTAGACTTCATACTTCATAAAATCTTGATCCTCACTACCACATAACTTTGTCTATTCTTGTACAAATGCAAGTAAATTGGAAGCTGTACCAATTGACAAAAATGCTGTGTTCTTTCTTAGGAACAGGCCAGAAATACTACTTTCCCCTCTCTTTGTGCTTTATGAGAATAGATATAGGTGCTTTGAGGCACTTGGTATCTTTGATGTTCACTTTATTTTTTATTTTTTCTTTTACAAAATTTAAGTTTTACATTCCTTTTAGTGTTATTGCCTTTCTTTTTGGCCTAACATAAGTTTGGTATTTTCACATTTCTCTCTCCATGACATCATTGTTTGCTACTGGCCACCTTATGGCTCAGCATGCTCAACCTTGCTTTTCCTTGTGTGTGAATAAGCTGTCAAAGCTGGTCTTAGGTTTTTTCCATGCCAACCTAAAGCATTCCCCTCCTCTCTAGCTCCTTTTCCTTGTTTACATGTTGTGTGCACTTTGCCTTATTCACCATCTTCCCGGGGTTCAGAGAAAATAACACAAAAGGAATATGATTCTCGTGTATCTATTAGTGGCATGTTGAAAATTAGTTCCATCCCGGGAAAATTGAGCTTCACTTGGGTTGATTCTTAACTCTATACATAAAAAACTCAGCTAAGTCTCCTCCAAGCCTTAAAATTATAATTTTCTTCTTGTTCTAATGTTTTAAAAGTCACTCAGAAAATGTATTGTAGGAGATCACAGGTGGGTGGTGGGTGGAGGTTGTCTCAGTGATCCCTTAGGACTCCATTCAGAGCCTAATCCTGTTGTGCTACCTACAGATACAAACCCATAATGTTGCTGCTCTTTCTAAGTTTCATTGAAATATTGAACATTTCAAGCTTCCTCTTAAATTCAACTTCTTCCCTAAAGCAAAGATAAAGAGAAGTCCTGGGGACCTGTGATCCCCCAACACACATACAACACCCAGTGGCTTCCTTCTGCTACAGCTGAAGAGTCGAGAAAGGGCTCCCACCCTCCCATACCCCTCTCAAGAAAAAAAAAAATTAATGAAGAAAGAAATCTACCTCAGTTGACAGGATTCTACCTTTAGGGTTTATTCAACTCTATGTCTTACTGTTGAGTGTATTTCTTCGTTGCTCTTGCTTTCTTAAGCAAGCTAGTGAGGCATGATGGAGCGGGTATGTAAATGTTCCTGTAAAAGGCCTCTTTCTAGCATGTTGCAGTTTTTATTTTTAATAAGTTGATAAGTGATATGAATGTAAAGCTAATTGTGTATGTTTTAAACATGACAATGAAAGTTTAAGATGTAGCTTCCATACTTGTGCATAATTCCAAAGTATTTTATTTTATCAGTGTTAAATAGCTTTTTGTACAGGCTGCAATCCTTTTTTCTGAAGTGTGCTGTTTTTTAATGAAAATAACTAAAATCTTTTCACATCCCATGAAACTGCCGTTTACACATACAATTTTTTAAACTTACCATATTTTTCAGAATTAACTTTTTTGGAGGGAGGAAATTACCCACTTGATAAAAGATTCTAAACTGTTTAGGCTATTATGATTAGGTCCTCAGATTTTTATATAAATTTAGTCTGTAGTTTCTTAGGTTCTTCGCAAGAATTGATTGTACATATAAATATAAAATGACCCTCAAATTCTTTTAAATGTCTGGATTTTTCACTAATGAACACTCTGGGGAACATTTTGTTTATGCATACTTTCACCATTAAATTTAAAAAGTCTATCTCAGTTCATGTGAACACTTTGTTTTTGTTATGTTCTGGGGAAATGATATTTTCATATACTTTCTGTTAAATCAAGCAAGCTCCATTGTTTTAATTTTTAAATGTCAAAAGTTGGTGAGATTTTAATATGCCTAAATTTGAGTTGTAGTTTAAAAAGAAAATCTGGGATTTGTTGCTGAAACTTCATAAAGAAAAAGTAATAATACTTAATATTTTTGACCAATGGAATGGATACCAATGTCAATCCAGTGTCAATGTGTAGATTTTTTTTCTTGTTCATTATTATGAACAAATTATCTTGTTCATAATTGAGTTATTTTGGTCCATTTTTCTGTGGCATTTGGTGCAATAAATCTTTGAATTATCTTGAACACTTTCCTAGTGTTGGATATGATTTATTTGTTATATTTAATCAAAGGTGGTGTATCAAAGTAACTCATAGTAAAGCAGTATCTTTGTACATATAAGCCAGTGTTTTAACAGTGGTGTTTTAGAAGTACTGGGCATTTTTTCAACACACACTGATGATTGAGGGCCATAGTCATCAGTACATGGTGGGAGGGGATAGACGTATTCTGCCATGGGTGCATTCCCAGGGCCAGCTTCAGTAGCTATTAAATGTCCCACTGGGCATTCATGGGGGCAGTGGGGCAGACCTTTAATATCTAAGCTGTGTTCTGTTTTACAAAAAGTATTTTTTTTACATGTTTCAGTAGTTGTTACACACATTAAAGGAAGTTTTTACTTTGGAACTAGAATCTTGGGGTTATAAGGTAAGTACTCATTACCTTACTCGTGTAACTGTAACCCCTCTGTAGAGTATCTTTACAATAAAATAATCATTTGAAAACAAAAGATTTTTCATTAAGAGAAATTAGTTAATACTTTAATGTTATCTTATTACAGTATGACTTGGTTCTTGTACCAAGAACAAGTCACTTGGTCTTCTCCAAGAACTGATGGATTTTGGAAACTGTACTTCATCACTACCACCTCTGGGGAAGTAGATCCCTCCATGCACCACACATCTTGTTTGCCTCCATGGAGTGGCTGTGGGGTGAAGATGTGGGCATCTGCCTACTCGTTAGCTTTCTACTCTGCTACCCCCATGTTTTGCATACTAAAGAATGAGTTTTAGAAGTAGAGCTGTGACTCAAATGGTAGAATGCCAACCTTGAGCAAAAAAAATTAGGGGACAGTTCCTAGGCCCTGAGTTCAAGCCCAGTACTGCCACAAAATAAAATAAGGGATTTTAAAAATAGTTCAGCTAGGTGTTATATAGCTTTTTAAAAATATTTTTTTATTGTAAAGATACTGTGCAGCAGAGGGATTACAGTTACATGAGTAAGGTTATGAGTACATTTCGTATCAAGCATTGTTACCCCTCCTTTGTTTTTCCCCTACTTTCCCTTCCCTCTGGTATATAGTTTTGCATAAATTGTGTATCTAAGGTTTACTATTTGGATTTTACTTGAGGATAATAAAGGGTTGTCACAAAATACTTGCTATATTGGTAGATATCTCTGGGGAAAAATGTTTATTATCATATTATGTTTTCCTTATAAAGAGAAGTTTCAGGTATTTCAAAATTCTTTCTGATAAATGAAAATTTCAAGTATTTTTCCCGTATTCTGAAGCACACTTACAATTGTGCCACTAGTCAAGGTTTTAAATGTATACCTACATACCACAGTCCATGTTTTTAAAAAATAAAAATTTCACCCATATTAAGGTGACCCTTCGTCTTGTTCCTGAATCCTCTGTCAGCTAAGCATCTTCACTTCTTGGCCTTGGTTCTCTCTCTCTGCCACCTGGCTGCCCCTGCACACCTCTTACCAAGATCCAAGGCTTGTCTCCTCCCCTCCATAGTGTCTGAAGTTTTTCCCAGGTCTGCAGCTTGGCTGCAATGACTTGCCTAAAATATACCACAGTTTCTTGTTTGTTTTTGCCTTATTTTAATTCTTCTGTTTTCAGTTGAGTTATTGAAATGCTCCCTTCCATATCAAACATATCATCAATCTTGATGACTAAATACTTCAAAACTGAAAATTTGACCCTGTCATCTGCCCAGTAAGCTTCAGGTGTCTTAGTGTCCTGTACTCAAGTGACATAGCAGATTATATCATTCAAGATACCCTTTGCACTCTATTATTGAGATCAGGACTCAAACTCAGTACTTGCTGCTTTCACTCATTGACTAGCACTGTGCCAAGTGAGCCACACTTCCAACCCCTCTTTATTTTCTTTTAAGAGATGGAGTTCCCACTATGTTGCCCAGGCCAACCCCAATCTCCTGGATCCAATCAGTTCTCCCACCTCAACCTCCTGAGTAGCTGGTATTACAGGCTTGGGCCACAGGACTGCCTTTGCACTTGAATATCCAGCTATATTAGACCACATAAACTACAACATTGAAATCTTTGCCCTGAAAAATATGTCCTTTCTGATCTTCCTCTTCTAGTTCCCATTTCCTAATTCAAAATTTAGTTCATTGTCACATCTTGTAGTATTTGATACCTAAGGTCTGCCACGGGCAACAAGTAACTACAGAGTCTGGAATCTGGATAGAAATACAGAATCACCCATCACAGACCTGCTGAGCCATAAGCTGCATCTGATTGTATGGCTCAACAGCACATGGCTGTGATTCTTCCAACCTACCATGGGAAGTGTGCTGGCCTTTAGGTGAGAAATGTAATAACAACACTGGTGGCCGACCCAGAGGCTCTGTGTTGTAAGCTTTTCTTATGTTGTGTTTGCGATTTGCTTTTCAATGCATAGAAACACTTGCTTAAAGTTATTTTCCCTGAAGAGGGGTTATACAAAAGCAAGTCAAGCCGGGTGCTGATGGCTCACACCTGTAATCCTAGCTACTCAGGAGGTTGAGATCTGAGGATCATGGTTCAAAGCCAGCCCGGACAGGAAAGTCCATGAGACTCTTATCTCTAATAAACCTAGAAAACCGGAAGTGGTGCTGTGGCTCAAGCGGTAGAGCACTCGCCTTGAGCTGAAGAGCTGAGGAACAGCACCCAGGCCCAGAGTTCAAAGCCTCATGACCGACAAAAAAAAAAAAAAAGCAGGTCAATAATTATTAGACATACACAACTCTGGGATGTTATCCAGAAATAAGACTTGAAGGACAAGTTTGCAATTCATGTATGGAAATTTAAGAGAAAGTCTGATTGATTTTTTAAAATTTTTTGCATGATTCCATGTATTTTGTAGGAGTGGTGACCAAGTGATTGATGACCCTTACTAATAGGTGGAACCCAGCTTCGTTTTTGCTCAACATGAGGAAAAACAATCCACACATACCTGACACTCGTTTCCAAAGCATATAACCTGAGACAACTTGTGAGCACACAGAGGGTCTGTAGAGCTGACTCATAGCTTTCAAAAACATGGCATTAAAGACCAAGACTAGGAAACTTCTAGACTCGAGAGACATGATAACAAAAAATAACAAATTATTTGATTCTATCATGAATGCTGGGTTGGGGAAAATTATAAAGCCAATAATTTTTTATTTTATTTTTGCCAGTTTCAACTCAGCACTGCACCCCTTTTGTTCAGCTTTCTTGCTGAGCTTTTTTTTTTTTTTTACCACTTGAGGCACACCCTAGTCTGGGTTTTTGCTGATTATTTGGTTTGTTTTAGAGATAAGAGCCTTGAAAACTTTTCTGCCCAGACTGGCTTTTTTGTTTTAACTAAAAGCTCATTATGTATTTTTCTCTACAAGCATCAAGGCATTCATATCTTCACACAAGAGCCCTTAATCCTTCAATTTTTTTTTACATTTTACAAAGTACAGAAATGATTTCACTGTTTTGACCTAATAAATGGATGAAAACATCTAAATAAATAATTGTTCACTATAAAATGTTTTCCTCTCCAGCTGCTCAATAGGCCTGTTTATATTTTTTTTTTTTTTTTTTCTGATCGTAGAGCTTGAACTCTAGGTCTGGGTGCTGTCCCTCAGCTCTTCAGCTCAAGGCAAGTGCTCTATCACTTGAGCCACTGCACCACTTCCGGTTTTCTGAGTTGTTTATTGGCGATAAGAGTCTCACGGACTTTTCCTGCCCAGTCTGGCTTTGAACCTTAATCTCCTTCAGATCTCAGACTCTTGGTTAGCTAGGAGTATAGGCAAAATCCAGCTGGTAAAATTCTTCTTTGCATGTTTTAGATAAAATGTGTCAGCTCAACTTTCCAAATTTTCAAATTATAAACATGGTTATGTAGGAGAACATCCTTGTTCCAAAGAGGTATACCTCAATTGTGTGTGTGTGTATACATATATATATATATATATATGTATGTATATATATATATATATATATATACATTCATATACATTAAAGAAAATTCACAGTGGACAGGTCTAGGTCAAAAGTAAAGAAGGAAATATTTGCACTATTCTTATATTTCCTCTAAATTTTAAATCATTTTAAAATAAAAAGTATTATTTAAATGGAAAAATAAAACACATTCATTTGAATTTAGTGAATTTGGGATGATTTAACCTACAATAGCTCTAATCCTAGTTAGAATTAGTTCAGTGGTGCAAAACTTTTCACACATGGAAATCAACCATCCAATTGGAATCCAGCCCAGAATTCAGACCACAGGAATATAAGCAGCTAGCTCCCTTTTTCAGCACAGTCTCCAAGGATCAAGTCCCTATAACTCCCTCGCAAAATGTGTCAAGGGGACACAGATGATGGCAGGACCAGGAGGTTTCTGGTGACGAAGGGTAAGTACTGTTCAGACTCTTGGTAGAGCATGGAGACTTGGTGGACCTGGGCTATTCTATTTCTTCCTGTCTCATACAAACTCAGTATTAAAACACCTTGGAAAACACTGATGACTGCAAAGGTCATTGTGCTGTGGGATTATGCCAAGACGGTGAATGAACCTCAGGAGACCAATGCTGACTGCATGCTTACACATGCTTTACTTAGTTCTCCAACAAAACGTTAAGAACAGTAACCAATATCCCTCATCCTACTTCACACACACACACACACACACACACACAAATTGCAACTTAACCAAGGACATGCTCATGGCAACTTCACAACCTCGTGTTCATTTGCTACAAAAAGGGGTAACAGCACCCTAGCTTGATGGACATCTTGCGTGGACTCAAATACAGACTTCAATTTGGTTTCACAGGTTAAAAGATGTTGCAAACTGGTGAACAGTATTACTGTTAAGTGGCACTTTCTAGTTTGTATATTAATACAGCTTGATTTTTTTCTGCCTATGGTGATTCAAAAAAGCAATAGATCATACCTTTCTCTTTGTTGGTACCTTTGGCAGTGTTGATGCCTGGGACACTCTCAGTGATGGTGACTTACTCTGCTTCAAAAGTTGGGCCCGGCTGGAGTTTCTCTGAGTGGTGTTCTCATAATCACCTATGTGCCAAGCAAGAAAACCACGACTCTTTCTTCCTTCAGCATCTAGGACAGAAGGCCTTGGTTGCCTGAAAGAACAAAAAAAAAAAAAACAGGAAGAGTATAGAAACAAGGTCATTTTCTCATACATGAGATTTTCCTGTTTCTCCTATGAATTGAGGTGGCTTCTGGCCACATGGTTTGTGAGAGATGAAGACCTGGTATCCTGAGAAGGTTCTGGAAGGTTTTTCCTCAGTCCCTACA
The DNA here is from genome assembly GCF_019054845.1 of Dipodomys spectabilis. Taxonomy (NCBI): domain Eukaryota; kingdom Metazoa; phylum Chordata; class Mammalia; order Rodentia; family Heteromyidae; genus Dipodomys; species Dipodomys spectabilis. Next base: position 8,701,998 of record NW_024871113.1, read on the forward strand.
AATGGCTGTTCAACTGCTGGAAATACCAAGAAGTACCTACCTTCCCCATTGACACTTAAGTTGGAGACTTCTCACCAGTGTAGAAGATTCTAGAAGGGGAAGGTGGCATATTAAGACTGACCTGAGGGGCCGGGAAGGTGGCTCAATGCTAGAGTGCTTGCCTTGCATGCATGAGGCCCTGGGTTCAATTCCTCAGCACCACATAAGCAAAAAGAAAAAAAAGCCAGAAGTGGTGCTGTGGCTCAAGTGGTAGAGCGCTAGCCTTGAGCTGAAGAGCTGAGGGACAGCACCCAGGCCCAGAGTTCAGGCCCCAGGACCAGACACCCCCCCCCCAAAAAAAAAAGACTATGACCTGTAGTTCTCAAAGACATAGTCTGTTGATTTCAAGGTCTCACAGACATTCAGAAGAAAAAAAAAAATAGCACTAGCTTTGGACATTTTAGAAGAAAGAAAATCCATCTTCTTTCCCCAGTGAGATCCTTGGCAACATTCCCCAAACTTTAAATTAGAATATTAACTCCACCTTTGCCTTCACAACATAAAGAGCAACTCTAGGGAACAGACAGAAATAGGAATGTAAGGTAAGGATTTGCCATTTTGTTTGGGAAGCAAGGTTTGAGAGTACCTCTTAGGGCTTCTTGACCATGTTCATTGCAGCATTATATTTACCATAGATAAGATATAGAATCTAACCAGATGCCCCCCAGTGGATAAATGGATCAAGAAAATGTGGTATATATCCACAATGGAATTTTATGCTTCCATCAGAAAGAATGACATTCCCCCATTTGTAAAGAAATGGAAAGAGTTGGAAAAAAATTGAGACTGACGCACTACCTACTGTGCTAACGAGGCTCCTCAGAGTTGGAAAAAAATTATATGAAGTAAAGTAAGCCAGACCTAAAGACACATAGGCTACATGGTTTCCCTCATTTGTAATAATTAGAATATGTCTATAAATCTACAAGTAAACCCATGGAGACTTTATTTAAAAGAAAAATTTTGCCTGTGGTTCTGTTGTCTATGTCCATGTGCTGTGTTTCACTGTGTGTTGCCATTACTTGTGATAGTTCCTGCCGTAGCAGCAACCTCCTTTCTTGTCTGCTGGATCGAATTCTTTCTCTTCAGACTTTCTCTCTAACTTCCCTGAGGTATTTGTGATAATGGACAAACATGTATTCATCCATTTCCTTTGGGCTTCCAACATCCTCCCCCTTCCTCTCTCTTGCCCACTGAGTGTGTGTGTGTGTCCTGTGTGTGAGTGTGTGCATGTGTGTGAGTGTGTGTGGGTATGAGTGTATGGGTGTGAGTGTGTGGGGTGTGTGTGTGTGATAAGAATTTCAAGCCTTTGTTAAGACATATGAGGATCCAGACACTGTGCTGGTTTTTAATGTACTACTTCTCATCTGCTTCACAATCCCATATCATAGGAATTATTTTCCACTTTTTACATTTCTAAGACCAAACAGCAAAATTCAGGGAAGCTGGAACTTAAGTTTGTTACATTCTAAACGTATTTATTAAAATTATAAATTAATAGTTATAGCATATAAATTAATAATATATTTACTTCTATTTATATAAAAATTTATGCATTTATGTATTCATATACATATATTAATATTTATATAATATATAAATATGAGTGATATACAATATAAATTATAAACATATAAATGTAAATATGCATTATATACATAAATATATTTATATAGTACAACATGTTTATATATTTAAATATTTGTAACTTTATATATATTTATAATTTATACAACTTTTATTATTTTTATTGTAAAGGTGATTCCAGAATGGTTACACTTACATAATTCAGTTATATATTTCATATATAACTGAATTATTCATATATATTTCATATATTTCATAAGTTATATATTTCATTTTCAACATAGTGTCTACATACTTTTTTGTGTGTGCTGGTCCTAGGGCTTGAACTCAGGATCTTCATGTTATTCCTAAGCTGCTTTTGCTCAAGGATAGCACCACTTGAGCACAGCTCCAATTCTGGCTTTTTTGGTAGTTTATTGGAAATAAGAGTCTCATGAACTTCAAACTACAATCCTCAGATCTCAGCCTCCTAAGTAGCTACAATTACAGGCATGAGCCACCAGTTCCTGAATCATACTCTGTGTATATATACATAAATACTCACATGTACACTTATGTATGTATATATGTATATATGTGTCTGCTGGTACTGGGGGAGTTTGAACTCAGGGCCCAGACAATGTCCTTAGCTTTTTTAGTTAAGGCTGGCACATGTGAGCTTCAGTTCTACTTCTAACTTTTTTTGCTGGTAAATAAGAGATAAGAATTTCATTTTCCTGATCAGGCTGGCTTTAGAAATTCAATCATAAAATTTCAGCCTCCTGATCAGCAGATTACAGGTGTGAGCCCAGCTCATACTTACTCTTAATAAGTATTAAATGAGTTAATACTTACAGAGCATAAAAAGTGTCTAACTTTTAATTTAAAAATTTGTGTTAGCTATTTATATTATGATTATGCTCCTCAAGTCATCTTCCCTTGTCTATCCCTTCCACTGGTTACCTGTGATTCTTTTGATATAACCATATACCTGAACCCCCAGAAGACACATATGGAAGTCACTTTCCACACTTGCTTCTCCTCTTCCTTCCACATTCAGGTGCCTGCCAAGTCTCAATGAGTCCTTTGTGGCTCTCTCTTCACCTCACCTCTCCAATGCAGGCAATCTTTGTGTTCACTGCAGTCATCTGGCTGACATTCTCTTTCTCCCTCTTTGTCTCCTTTTCCTACTATGCCTAAACCGTAGATTTGATTATAGTACTTCCTGTCTTGAGAATTTGAACAACAGTAGTTTACTTCCTGTGAAAACTGAGCCCCAGAGTTTCAGGATGGAATTTAAACCACAGAATCTGGTTTCTGTGCAATTCCAGCCTAATTTCCAAACATCCCCAAACCCAAACTTGAATCAGTCAGCCAGTATCTCCTCAATATAACACATCACAGAGCTTTACCTGCTCCTTGTGCTTGTTTGATTTGCTCCTCAGGCTGGAATTTGTTTCTTGTCCCTACCTCCATGCTATGTCTTAAAAACACAGCTCAAGTGTTTTTTCCCTAAAAGTCATCCTTCTCCATATCTGCCCACATTTATTCCTCCTCTTTCCACCATAGAACATCGTTCAGACTGGTGTTTTCATTGTCATGTTGACTCTCCCCATCAGAAAATCTGAGAGTAGGCTGGGCATGCTGGCTCACAGCTTAATCCCAGCTACTCAAGAGGCAAAAATCAAGAGGATTATGATTTGAGGCCAGCCCAGGCAAAAGTTACTAAGACCCCTATATCAATAAATAAGCCAGGCATGGTAGTACATGCCTGTCATTCCAGTTAGACAGGAGGAGTAAGTGGAAGGACCACAGTCCAGGCTACCTGCAGACAAAAATACAAGACCTTATTTGGAAAACACCACCAAAAGGGCTGCAGGCTTTGTTTAAGCAAGCAAGTGGCCTTCGGTGAAATGCCAGCACTACCTACTTCCCCTCTCCTCAAAAATATTTGAGGGGCTGGGAAGGTGGCTCAGTGGTAGAGCGCTTGCTTTGCATGCCTGAGGCCCTGGGTTCAATTCCTCAGCACCACATAAGAAAAAAGCCGGAAGTGGCGCTGTGGCTCAAGTGGTAGAGCGCTAGCCTTGAGCTGAAGAGCTGAGGGACAGTGCCCAGACCCAGAGTTCAGGCCCCACGACCAGACCAAAAAAATATATATATATATATTTGAAAGAGGGAAAAATCATTTCTTTTTCTTCCTTTTTTTTTTCAATGTGGGGTAAATGGAACCCATGCCTGACAAGTGCTCAACCACTTCCCAGCCTATTTCCTACCTTTTCTATGTGTAGTGTCTATAGTTCCTGACTTATAACATATTGTCAGTCCATTTTGCTAACATCTATAAACACACAAAATCCCAAAGCTTTTTTTCTATCTCCAGTGAAAGCTTCTAACTACATACAATAGAGAGGGCAGTAGAACTGATTTTCAACTTGCCATGTCCTTTACTAATGGAATTTTTTTTTTTTTTTTGGCAGTCCTGAGTCTTGAACTCAGATCCTGGGCACTGTCCTTGAGCTTCTTTTGCTCAAGGCTAGCACTCTACCACTTGAATCACAGCACTGCCACTTCTGACTTTTTCTGTGTATGTGGTACTGAGGAATCGAACCTAGGACTTCATGCGTGCTAGGCAAGCACTCTACCACTAAGCCACCTTCCCAGCCCCTGGAATTTTTTTTATTATTATGTAACAATGTTGAAATATTCCTTAGAAACTACTGGCTTATTTTTGAGAAATGACCAAAATTTTCCCCACAGCCAGAACAGCAGAGAAATAGGACAAAAGATGAAATAGGTCTCAGCACCAATTAGGAAATGACTGGCGGGCCTTTGCTTATATAAGTGTCTGAGCAGAGGGGGAGGCTTGACTTTCACGTGGATGCTTCTGCCAGAGGAAACTCTAAGTGCTGACAGCACTACAGCTCCCGGTGGGCCTGAGACTCAGCTGGGGCCCTGTGGCTCAGTGGCAGCTGCTTGATTCATGAGCAGACAATTCAGTGAGGTCTCAATGTTTGTTTGAATGAATGTTTACTTAAGTGATTCAGAATGGCTCGATAGCATGGAGAACTGAGCTCCCAGTGTTAAGTGCACAGGAGACACCCTGCTTCTGTTGGTCTTCTGACCCACAACTTCTGGCTTTAGTTAGTGGACTAACAATAGTTCCAATAAGCAATAGAATGACTATTTTGGATTCCAAAGTTAAATTTTAAAAACTACCATTTAAGCTAGGTACCTGTGGATCATTCCTGCAATCCTAGCTATTCTGGAGGCTGAGATCTGAGGATCATGGATCCAAGCAAGCTCAGGAGGTAAGGTTCATGACTTAGTAGTAGAATGCCAGCCTTGGGTGAAAAGGCTAAGAGACAGAGCCCAGGGCCTGAGTTCAAGCTCAGTACACACAACACACACACACAGACACACACACACACACACACACACAATTACTGTTTAAGTTCCAGTGAGTCAGCCTAATTGCCTAATCCACACTGTAATTACAATTACCCACTTAGAGTTCAGATAAAGTAGGGAAACTTCCCTTCGGGGCTTTGCATCTCCCCAGCATCATAAGGTGATGTCACTATAGGCTAGTGTGACTACTCCATATCCTGATGTGACTTGCTCATATGAGGTCAAGTGACACATCCAGACTGTGACCCCAAGGCAGGATGATCTTTCTCTCAGCCAGTCAATTTCTTCAGGGTTTGCTATCACAGTCACAGCTGTCTGCAATTTAATTTCTCCCAAGAGCTAAGAAGCCATTGGTGGCACATGGAAAATTTAGAGGAAGACAGTTAGGAACCATTGGCAGGGTCTGTGCTGACTGAGAGAGTAGCTTTCTTCCCTGCTATTTTCTCCTAGGAACATTTGCATGGAAATCTCTGTTTATGTGGGATTTTTTATTTTTCATTTATAGTACAGTCCATGCCTTTGGCCAGATTCTTCCAGAACTGACAGGAGATTTTAAAGATGAGCTGTTTCCCAGTTCACTTTTCTCCTGTGGCCTTTTGCATAGGTGCTCACATGCAGCTGCACAGGAGCAGGGGTTCAGAGATGCAGACTGCCTAACCCCATAAGCACCCCCAACAATGCCCTCCCTGCAGCTGCCCAACACCTTACTTCAACACTAAGCTATTAGCACATAGGAAGAGGCATGGGTCAGCTTTAGATGCACCATCTAAGAAGAGTCCCATATAAGCTCCTTCATACCACAGAGCTTCCCCTTCTCTTCTGACCCCACCCAATCATAAATGACAATATCCTGCCATGTTTGCTAAGTGTCTCATCTTTATCCTCTGAATAATATGCATTTAATTTTGGGTCAACAGTCACATAGGCAGTTAAAAACAAGTTTCAGCTGGGCTCCAGTGGCTCATGCCTATAATCCTAACTACCCAGGAAGCTGAGATCTAAGGATGGTGGTTCAAAGCCAACCCAGGAAGAAAAATCTATAAGACTTTTATCTACAATTAACTAGTAAAAATCTGAAACTAGAGCTGTGGCTCAAAGTGGTAGAGCACTAACCCTGTACACAAAATCTCAGGGATAGCACCCAGGCCCTGATTTCAAGCTTCAGGACAATCACCAAACAAATCAACCCTCCCCCCCAAAAAAACAACAAAAAAAAAACAATCTTTTCAGCTGGACACTGGTAGCTTATGCCTTTAATCCTAGCTACTCAAGAGGCTGAGATCTGAGGATCAAAGCCAACCTGAGAAGGAAAATCCATGAGACTCTTATCTCCAATTAACAACCAAAAATCTGGACACAGAGCTGTGGTCAAGTGGTAGCCTTGAACAAAAAGCTCAAGGACAGTTCTCAGATCCTGAGTTCAAGCCCCAGGATTGGCATATATACACACACCCTTTTCCCCACAATAAATTTTTCAGAGAACATCCCCAAAATGCAGCTTAAGATTTCCCACTGTCTTCTCTCTTGCTGTACTTTGTTAGATTGTCTTAGAGGGTTTATCTATTTAGCTTTACATCTGTATGACCTTTCTCCTCCTCCAAGAATCATTATAATTACTTTGCTATATCCCATTGCAGAATATCACTACCAGTACTACACAAGACATTTTACTGTTCATTTTGTTCTTTGTATATATGTGCTGGTCAGGAGCTTGAACTCATTCTTATGCACTTCACTTGGCTTTTTCCACTTAAGGCAGAGCCACAGCCTTCCTTGAGCCACAACTCTTTTTCTAGCTCTTTGGTGGTTAATTGAAGATAAGAGTCTCAGACTTTTTGGCTGGCTTCAAACCACTATCTCCAGATCTCAGCCTCCTGAATAGCTAAGATTACAAGTGTGAGACACTCAGCACCCAGCTTATTCCTACTTTAAACCTCTTGGAGAGCTGCATTGTTCAGTATTAAAAGGCTTGCCTGACCTGTAGGGGCCCCAGTTGATCCCCAGAACTGGAAGTACCTCTCTCCACAAAAAACAATCTCTTAGAAGAACTCTTCTCTGAGTTAAACCATTAGCTGGAACTGAACTTGGGTTAAAGTCTGTTATTAGATTTGAAATGACTTGCTTTGGTAATGCAAGCCCCTGGTTGCTAGAAATAATCAGATGCAGCAGAGCCCTATTTTCTCTCTCTCCTTCGCTGTCTATTACTGTCTGTGTCCAATGCCCAGGCAAGGGTGGAGGTGTAATCCTGAATTCAAGGAGGAGTTGATTCTGGATCATGTCTTTCTGAACAGCTGCAGATTCTAAGAGAAATGTCTCCAAGACCTTAGTTCTGTTCAAGGAAGAAAACATTTGTCCTGCTGCCCACCATGTAATCCATCCTGAATTTTAATGAGTTAGCCTTTAGGCTACTAGACAGAAAACAAGCTGCCACATTCGGTTTAAACCCTGCTATCTTTGCGCACTGTTGCAAATGTATTTATTGTCAAATATGTGGTAATTGTGCCTTAAGTGAGTTTGTCTAAATGTGTGAGATCCCAGCTCTAAAGATTACCAACCAGGCTGTGGCAACATCAGTGTTTTGGCTCCTATATTGACATGGCCATTGCAGGAGATGCCCCTTCCTGTGGTCTGAGGTGATCTGCTGTCAAGTCGTTCATTCAAACTAGAAATGCTCTTTCTATAACAAGCAGAGAACATTGCCAAGCTGAGCTGTGGTTTCCAGCCTCCAGCGGACCTCCAGAACTTCAGCACACAACAACAATTCCAGCACATATTTTCTACCCCCTCCAGCATCCCTTGTTTCGTTTCCCATGACCAACACTTGTCAGTATTGAGTGTAGTGACACAGAAAAACTGGATCCCAAGCCTGAATTGGGCCCTTTGTCTCTATGGTCTTGAAGAACAAGTCCACAGATACAGAGGGAAAAGCAAAATGGCAAAGACTTACTGAAGACAAAGATAACCAGAGCTCCTGCTAGATACAGAGGTCCCAAACAAGAGCACTGCATTGTGCAGGGGTTAACAGCTATATGATTCTCAAGATCACTGGAGAACCTATGGCCCTATAAGTTCCTCGACCCAGTCAAAGGCTCCACACAGCCTTCACCAGCTCTTCGTGCATTGCTCAGCCCCTTTGACTGGGTCCTCTCCAGTGTACTCTGGGTCCAATCAACCCATTGTTCACATGCAAGTTTTTCATGGACAATGGTCCAAAACATGAGGTTTTAATGCAACTGCTCAAGGCTCTGGTGGTGTCTAGGGACCTGCATACAAGACTGCTCAAGGCAGTAGTGAGATGATGTCTAGGGACCTGCATATTAGACTGCTCAAGACCATGATGAAGGATGCAGAACTTCTATGGGAGGGAACCTTTGCCCTGTTTGCCTAGCTAGGCTTCTTTTCTGCTCTCAGTACTGAGCTACTGTTGAATTGTACAGTTAAAAATGACTAAGAGTAGCTGGTTGCTGGTGGCTCATGCCTGTAATCCTAGCTACTCAGTAGGCTGAGATCTGAGGATCATGGTCCCAAGCTAGCCTGGACAGGAAAGTTCATGGTACTCTTAGCCCCAACTATAAACACCAAAAAGCTGGAAATAGAGCTGTTAGAACATTAACCTTGAGCACAAAAGCTTAGGGACAGAGCCCTGAGTTCAAGCCCCAGGACTGCACACACAAAAAATAGTGTCTAAGAGTAAATTTCAAGTGAAATCTATTTTCCCACCATTTCAAAAACTTGTATACACAGAGACTCCATACAAAATGCCAAGGCTGTCAGGTCTAAGTAAGCTTCATCATTCCACCTACCCCCACAGTTGTCCAGAAAACACCCCAACTCCTATATACAGATGTTCTAGCTCCTTCCTTTTGGTACTGTAAATGAAGGAATCTTCTCCAAGCCAAGGCAGAGATACTGTATTCACTGTGCTCTTCCACAAGGGTAGAACAGCACTTGCCCCAAGACATTGTTCTCAAATCCCAAACAGACTCCTCCTCCCTCTACTCCACTCACTATTCATTTCCAAACATTTGAAGGCCAGGGCATTGCTTGTTTATTCCACTTCACCTCTCATACCACAAGGCTTCCTCTGTTCCTCTTTCCCTTCCCTGCCCTATTTTTGTCTATTCTCACTTAGGTCTCCAGCCACTTTCTATCTGCTTTCTTCAGGAGACATTGTTTTGTTCATAGCTGCTGCTTCTTCTTCTTCTTCTTCTTTTTTTTTTTTTTGGTGCTTGACTGCCCAGCAAGGGCAGGGGCTTGACCCAGGGCCTTGAGCTCTTGCCTGGCTTTTTCCACTCAAGGCTGGCAGTCTACCATTTGGGCCACATTATACTTCCAGCTTTTTGCTAGTTAACTGGAGATAAAAGTACAGTCATCCTTTGCTATATCTTGTTTCACTTATTATGGCTTCACTGAATTGAGAGTTTAAAAAATATATATCTGCTGGGCACCAGTGGCTCAGCCTAGCTACTGAGGAGCCTGAGATCTGAGGATCACAGTTGAAAGCCAGTCCAGGCAGGAAACTCCGTGAGACTCTTATCTCCAATAAACCACCAGAAAACCGGAAGTGGTGCTGTGCTTCAAGTGGTAGAGCGCTCGCTTTGAGCTGAAGGGCTGAGGGACAGCACCCAGGCCCAGAGTTCAAGCCCCATGACCGACAAAAAGAAAAAAATATATATCTAATTCTGTATTAAAGAGTTTTCACTATATAGTGGGATTTTGCAGTATATGGGTATCTATATAATATTTATGATTTTCATTACTTTTGCCTAAAAATTCAAAACAATATAAAATATAAGTGTTAATTCAAAGACATTGAAAGAATTAAATGGAAATAAAATACATTATGTATTTCATCAGCAGAGGAATATAGTACTGTAGACAGTGAAAATGCACTATGCCACTACTGCTTGCACAAGTTTGCCAATGTGAGATTGTACATGGCACACTACTGGCTGATGGAATGGAAGGTGACTAACCACAGCACTGTGTTCTGTAGGCTGGGTACTGATTAGCTCAGTGATAGTAGCATTGGTCTGTTTGCTTTCCCATACTGTGCCCATATGTTCAGCATCTCTCCTTGTCCACTTCACATCGATGTCTGATCGCTGTGAGGTGTTGCTCCACTGTGTTGTGTTTTTGTGAAATTTTTGTAAAAGTTTGAATTTATTTCAAGCCCTATGATGCCACCCAAATGTTCTGCGCCTTCTGAGGCTTCTGTGAACCCAAGCACTAGAGGAAGATGCTTACCAACAAAGAAAAGGTGGGACTTCTTGACATGTTAAAGGAAGGCAAAAGCTACATAGCTGTAGGCTGCCATTACAGGATCCACAAATGTACTGTTTACTACATAAAGAAAGATGAGAAGAAGTCTTATGGAAATGACTTTTAACAAGACTGCAAAGAGGATGGTCACTTTCCATAAAAAAGCCATTATGAGAAGAGAGTCTGCATTGGCCCTCTGGATAAATGACTGCAAGAATATCTCACTAGATACCAACACTGTCCAGATGAAGGCCAAGAAACTTTATGATAGTTTTTCCAGAAAACCCAGACATTCATGATGGTGATAATGATGGTGAGGATGAGGACGATGCAGAAACAGGATGGTGGAGTGCTTCTCCCAACAGACCAGCCCCATTCAGTGCCAGCAAGGGCTGGTTTGACAAATTTCAAAGGCACTTTGGATTCAAGAGTGTTTCTCTGCATGGAGTAGCTGCCTCTGCAGAGAAAGCTGGAGCTGAGGAACACATGAACAACATGTTCAAATCCATCATTGAGGAAGGGGGCTAGGCTATAAGCCTGAACAATTTTTTTAACATGGATGAGACAAAGTGAGCAAGTGAAGAAGAAGATGAGGAACAAGACAATCTATGGGTTGGAGAAGAGGAGGCGATTGGCCTAACACCGATGGTCTTGCAACCCTGGTCAGAATGACCAAAGAACTTCAGCGAGAGGCTGAAGAATGGGATCCCCAGATGCTTCATTCGCTGCATTTTGTATGAGTGGCATGTCCATTTATTTATTTATTTATTTATTTATTTATTTTTGGTCCAGTCATGGGGCCTGAACTCTGGGCCTGGGCGCTGTCCCTCAGCTCTTCAGCTCAAGGCTAGCGCTCTACCACTTGAGCCACAGCGCCACTTCTGGCTTTTTTCTTTTTGCTTATGTGGTGCTGAGGAATCGAACCGAGGGCCTCAGGCATGCAAGGCAAGCGCTCTACCACTGAGCCACCTTCCCAGCCCCTGGCATGTCCATTTATAAAAACCTTTTCATTCAGAAGAAAAAGCAGCACCAGCAATTCTCTATAATTATGTTCATCACTTAGATGAAGAGTAGCAGAAAAAGAAGTAATGGTCCAAGGTGAAGACACTGTACCACCTGATGAAGCACCTGATGAAGTGGTGCCTTTAATAAAGTTGTAATGCTCTTCTTGGCTGTATAGTACATTCATCTCATCGGCATCACCTTCATGGTCATCAGAACTGCACAGCTGCATAATTCATGATCTTCATTCAAGTTATAGTATACTTCACTGGTGAGTACCCATATAGAATTGTATATGTTGTTAAAATTATGTTGCTTTCAGGGTGTAGAAAGTGTTTAAGAGCATATGAGATGTTTATAAGAGTGTAGGAAAGATTAAGAGAGTAAGAAGTGTTTATAGGAGGGTGAAGGGTTTATAAAGCCTTAAAATATAAATAATAAATACAGTGTTGCTACTTTATGGATTTTCATCTATTGCAAGGGTCTTCAGAACATAACTCCTGCAATAGGTGAGGGATCACTGTATCTTAGCTTTGTCTGCTGGGGCTAGCTTTGAACCGTGATCCTCAGATCTTAACCTCCTGAGAAGCTTGTATTATAGGCATCAGTCACCAACTCTCAGTTCATTCACATCTAATTTAACTTTGAACATTGGTCTTTCAGACTTCCATGTGTGTCTACTCTAACCTTTCTTTCAAAGCAATCTGAGTTTGGGTCTAAGTCTGAGTTTCCTACAGTTCTGCCCTTATTTTTCTGGTCTTCCTGTTTCTCATTCACTCACATATTTTCAAGAACAACAAAATTATGATCATACACCCTTTATACATTCCTTTATCTAGCTTCATGCATTGGGTACCTGTGTCTCATTCATGTCCAGGGATTCCTCAGATCCACCTGGACTTGTCATTGCATTTTCCTGCATTAAAGATAATGTTCCAGTGTTTGGCTTGGGCTGGTCCACTGCCAAGTCATTCGTTCAAACTAGAAGTGAGAGTTCCCAATGGTTCTATCATGCTTTCAAGCTCACACTCAATATATAAGTATTTTGCCCTTAATAGCTCTACAGTCTGTTCCCTCTTCACTGTCTTGACTCCTACTCTTCCAAGTGACCACATTCACCTGGTTTCCCTCACTCCATCAGGCCCCCTTCACAGCCATAGAAACCTAATCAACTTCACAGTAGAAATCTTACTATGAGTAAGGGTAGGTGCATAAAAATTTAACCTCCTTCTGGAAGCTTTCCATTCTTTCAGTAGTTAATTTGCCCCTTTGTGTGTGTGTGTGTGTGTGTGTGTGTGTGTGTGTGTGTGTGTGTGTACTAGGACTTGAATTCAGAGCCTCATGCTCTTGCTTAGTTTTTTTCTACTCAAAACTAGTAAGCCACAACTCCACTTCTGGCTTTACTAATTGGAAATAAGAGTCTCTTAGATTTATATGCTTGGGCTGGCTTCAAATGATGATCCTCAGATCTCAGCCTCTTGTGTAGCTAGGATTATAGGTGTGCAAAGCAGTGTTTGGCACCTCCAACTTCTTATTGATGTCACCTTCAATACTCTGAGAGACCCGGCAGCACTGAAACATTTCCTGTGTCTATCCATTGTCAGTTTTTGGCTTCAGTTACTCATGCCCACTCTTCCAGCTCTTCCTTTCCTGCCTCACTCCCTGACCTCTTCCTAGACTCTTCCACAGATAGCCTCCATGCAACCCCTCCTTGCCCTGCACTGGGTTGTATATAGCAAGCTATCCCTTGTTGTGTTGTGCTGAGTTATCTGTGTCTCCTTCCCACCACACTGTGAGATATTTCATAGAAAAGACAAACTTCTAAAACAATTTGATTTGTCCACTAAATAATGTCCAATTAACTCAGTGTATACATTTTTCAAAAGTCAGAACAAGACATGTGTTGTTCTTTGAAAATAGAAAGGATTGGTTGAAACAAATTGAACTTCAAGAAGAATACATATACTGAACAAGAACTTTCCTCCTGAGCATTACTAACTTCAGCACACCCTAAGCCTCAGTAGCTCTTTTCTCAATGACTTTAAGCATCATATTCAAGTATTCTGGCTATCTTCCTCTTCGTTGTGCTCAGTGACTGCACATTGAACCTCCAGATAACACTCAGGGATGACACCCAAGCAGAAGTCGATGCTGCTGATAAAAAAATAAAATAAAATAAAAACAAACACCAACTACTGAAAGCTAAAGTTCTACCAAAAATGTTTTTAAAATTTTTTTTGTCTTTTCTTTTTTGGTACTGTGGATCAAACCTAGGACGTTGCACTTGCTAGGCAAGCACTTTGACACTGAGCTGCATCCCAGCCTTTTAAAACGGTTTTGATTCCTGCCTAGAAGATTTTTGGAAAAACAAAAAAGTTTTTTCATTATTATTGTTTTCGAACAAGAGGGCAAACAATAGATCTCAAATTAGTCTATTGTCTTTAGTGTTTATAGTGGACAAGAAAAAATTACAACACATCTATTCTGAAGTGATAGTTTTAAACGTAATCTATTCTTCTAGTCTTTCCTCAACTCTCTGAAGATGGAGATCTACCTAACTATATCCCTATGGGTCAGCTGTGGGCCATGATTTCCACACATTGACTTTTAGTTCTTAAAATATGTGAAGCAGAGGCTCAGAAAGCCTCTATATTTTATAAGATTATAAGGATTAATTCTGAGTCTATCCAATTGCAAAGCTGACACAAAGAATCTTTCATTAGTAGAAACTGAGGATTATGAATAGGCTCCAGAGAAAAAGTGAAAGCAATAATGATTTATAGAAATGATAGTGATGCACACTAATGGGCTGCGTAGTTAGTCTACTGCTTCATTTGCTAATAGAGACATGAGCATATCACTCCTATAGATGTGTGAGTGTAAGTTGCCATCACCAGAGTGTTTGGCTTTACCAAACTAAGCCAATGACAATGAAGTTTAAACTGAACTTCTGCTTTCTTTTTTCCTGCAGTTTTTCCAGGGCACAAACTCTTTGCCTGATTCAAGTTCATTTTAACTCATTTATTTACTTGTACTTTGTAATCTGTACTTTCATTTAGTCGACATAAACCTTTCTGTGAGGCCCAGTAGCTGCTTCCAGGACAGCTATAAGACCTTTGGTTCTGATGTCTACAATGCTAAGAAAATGGAGCTGACAGACAAGCTCCCAGGTATCTCATCTTAAGCACTTACATGTCTGTATTAGGAACTGGCGGTGAACAGCAACACAGTGGACTGAACGTTACCCTACCAGGGCATGCTGTAATAGACTAGTCAGTATTTCTCATGAGAATACCACAGTCTATTCTTTAGCTAGATGTGCTTATGAAAAATAATTGCTTTTCAAAATCAGTTACATCTTATCCTTTTGCTCTCAGTGCTCCATACTAAGGGGGAAAATATACACTCCACAAACATTTATGTGCAACCTGCACTTATCCATCACAGCAACTTCTATGTCTACAATCAAATGTATGATGATAAATGTTCCCCATCTCCCATGATGGAATGCAAGGGAAGCTGGCACTGTGTCTGTCTCCTGAGTCCTCAGGTCTATCAGGTACCTGGAAAAATCAGCACTTGGGTAGTTAGTGAATGGATCAATTAGTACCAGCTCTCTGTGTGGCACTGCCACAGAATCCATGGGCTGGGCAATGGCTTTCTAAGAAGCCTTCCAGCTGAAAGAGTGGAAGAGAGAAGAGGTGCAGAAAGAAGAGTAGAGAAAGTTCTGGTTAAAGAACTTATAGGACCAAATGAGGATTGAATGCTGAGAATCTCAAAAACAGCAAAACATTGCTACTTTCTGCTTCTGGAAATCCCACCAGTGTTTCAGGCACTGACAACCTTAAAAATAGAAAGCTGTCAAGATTTATGGATGTTTTGAGGAAAATAACTCCAAGAAACAAGCATGCATTTATGTACCAATATATTTTTAAAGAGTGCCTGTCATTAAGTCTGTACTAGTTTAACAACTGGTTTTGGCAGTATTTCTTGTGGAATAAAACAGGCAATTTTCTCCACATCCACCCAGCTGGTGCTGAATAAAGGCATACCTTGCACATGTCTGCATAAACAAAAAAAACTTGGCTTAGTCAGGTCTCTAAATGTTCCTTTAACACCAACAGTCCTGATTTTTAGATTGGAATTCTCTTTTTTCAGTTTAAGAGTCCTACTTATTGAAATTCTAGTTGACTATTAACCCCTATAGGTTAATTTTTATTTTTATCAAATAAAATATTTGTGCGTGTAACTTTTCAAACAGTGCTTTTTAAATATAGTACACATAGCATACATGTAAGCAATATTAAAAATGCTTATAAAAGATATCCCCTTGCTACTTGACTCAAATAGCCCCTCTTCTAAAACTACTTTCAGCCTATTAGACCTTTCTGGAATGTAATCCCCCCCACACACCAAAGTACCCTCTTTCCCCTGATTTCATCTGAACTGACAGCTCTCTTGACCCCCATTCAACCCTCTCCCCCAACCACTAGTGTCTGACCTGCTGGACTTTTCCTGTGACACCATCTTGGAAATTCCCCTAGCACAGCACCTATATTGGCTTTTAATTTTTTTGGAATAGACTCTCTCTCTCTCTTTTTTTTGTTTAACCCCTCTCTTGCTACAGCACATTTTCTGCTTACTTCTTAGGAAAGATGCTTTGAAGCACTTTTTATTTTAGTGACCTACATGCTTGGAAATGCCTGTTTTCTATCTTCCTGCTTGATCATTACTGAGGATGGAATTTTTGGCTGGAATAATTTTCTTTTTTTTTTTTTTTTTTGTTGGTCGTGGGGCTTGAACTCTGGGCCTGGGTGCTGTCCCTCAACTCTTCAGCTCAAGGCGAGCGCTCTACCACTTGAGCTACAGCGCCACTTCCGGTTTTCTGGTGGTTTATTGGAGATAGGAGTCTCACAGTCTCTCCTGCCCGGGCTGGCTTTGAACTGCGATCCTCAGATCTCAGCCTCCTGAGTAGCTAGGATTACAGGCGTGAGCCACCAGTGCCCGGCTGGAATAATTTTCTATCAGATATAGAAGCCATGGGCCTGGTTAGGACCTTCTAGATCCAGAATGAATGTTGAGAATTGAGAAACACATGGACTCTTCATCCTGGGTGGACCTCTGCTTCTCCTATGGGAGGTTCAGAGTTGTCTCCTCACCCCAGTATTAGGAAGTTGCACAGTAACACCCTGTAGGAAGAGCCCTGTGGGAGAAACCTAAAGCCCTGCAGGAGCTTTGACAGGGTGCAGGAAATATGAATGCATGGAAAATGAATGATGGGAAACCTGCTGGTTGTATGATTGCGTAGGCTAAATGTGTCTGATCTCCTGCAGTAATCCTGTCAAAAGACAGAGATGAATGCTTATGGTATCCTGGACATGTTACCAAAACTATTTATCCTGTTATCTACCTCTTGGAATATATATATTTTTATATATATGTTGGCGGTGGGGGGAGAGGGGGGAGGCAGTGTCCTGTCATGGGCCTGAACTCTGGGCCTGAGCGCGCTCCAGCTCAAGGCTAGCACTCTACCACTTGAGCCACAGGGCCACTTCTGGCTTTTTTTTTTCTGCTATGTGGTGCTGAGAAATTGAACCCAGGGCTGCAAGCATGCAAGGTAAGCGCTCTACCACTGAGCCACCTTCACAGCCCCTGGAACATATATTTTTGATCTGTTTCTTTAAGCTAGCCCTGAGACAATCAAACCTTATAAAAGTGGAGGATGGAGAAGACATCTTTGGTTTTACCATGTCTGTCAATGTGCAAAAGATTATGAAATAACACTGCATGGGTATACTTTTCATCCATCCCCAGTATCTGCTGGATGGAACCAGCAATACCCCAGTACAATGCTTTGTTTTCTTGTTTTTCATTCACATTTCATGGAGATTTCAATATGGAAATTCATGTTATTTCTTTTTTTTCTTTTTTTTTTTGGGGGGGGGGTCCGGTCGTGGGGTCTGAAGTCTGGGCCTGGGCGCTGTCCCTCAGCTCTTCAGCTCAAGGTTAGCGCTCTACCACTTGAGCCACAGCGCCACTTCTGGCTTTTTTTTCCTGCTTATGTGGTGCTGAGGAATCGAACGCAGGGCCTCATGCATGCAAGGCAAGTGCTCTACCACTGAGCCACCTTCCCAGCCCAATTCATGTTATTTTTGCCTGAGAATTTTTTCTATGTGTGGTGGCACTGGGGCTTGAATTCAGACCTTTGGGTGCTGTTCCTGAGCTTTTTGCTCAAGGCTAGTACTCTACCACTTTGAACCACAGCTTTACTTCTGGTTTTCTGGTGGTTAATTAGAGGCTCATGGATTTTCCTGCCCAGGCTGGCTTCGAACCACAGTCCTCAGATCTCAGCCTCCTGAGTAGATAGGATTACAATAATAAGCAACTGGCACCCAGCTCACATTCAGTTTTTTATTGACTGAGATGAAGATCTTGAAAACTTTTTGTCTGGTCTAGCATTGAATCCTGATCTCAGCCTCTCAAGTAGCTAGGATTATAAATATAAATCACCACACCTGACCATAGTTTCTTGTCATACCTGGTTATGTCAACACTACTTATTAAGCACTTAGCATATATTAAGTGTTGTACATGTAAGCATACAATCTATACAATAACCTTGTAGGGTAAAATATATTACCATTATTTGACAGATTGGGAAAGTGAAGCTTTCTTTGAATAATTTCTCCAAAGTTGTACAGCTAGTGGAAAGTGAAGCTATGACTTGAACTTACAAAGTCTGTTAGCACAGCTGCTACTCTTAATCATTATATAGGGACATAGTCTCACAAATGTGCTTGGGGAATATTAGGTTATTTTAACTTTATATTACTGCTAACACAGAATTGCACTTCTTTTAATTATACCTTTTAGGGACTCAAGATATGGTTTGTGTGGCAGAGATCCTATTTAGCAAGTATAAGGACCCAAGTTGAGTCCCTTCATGTTGCCAAAATAAATCAATAAAAGTTATATCTTTGAACATTGCTTATAATAGCCAAATAATGGAATCAACCAAGGTGCCTTACAACATATAAAGAAGTATATATGGGGGCTGGGAAGGTGGCTCAGTGGTAGAGCGCTTGCCTTGCATGCCTGAGGCCCTGGATTCAATTCCTTAGCACCACATAAGCAAAAAGAAAAAAGCCGGAAGTGGTGCTGTGGCTCAAGTGGTAGAGCGCTAGCCTTGAGCTGAAGAGCTGAGGGACAGCGCCCAGGCCCACAGTTCAGGCCCCACGACCAGACCCCCCCCAAAAAAGAAGTATATATTGCATATTATATTATATATACATATTATATATAAATGAAATCATGTCATTTACAGGAAAATGGATGCAAATAGAGGACATCCTACTAAGCTAGAAAAACCAAGATAAAAAAAAATATCATATGTTTTTACTTATATGTGGACGCTAGACCTAAAAGACATACATACTCATGAACATATACATAAATAAATATACATATCCATATACGTAATAACTTAGATGATTAAACAGAACATGAACCAAGTTAAGAGATTAGACAGTAAGACAGGGGGAGGGGAGAATGGAAAGAGAAAGTGTGTGTATAACTGTGTAAGACACCATAAGTACATATGAGCGCACCACAGAGAAACTCAACAAAAGCTGATGTTGGCCACCTACTTGCTCAATTTATGATGTATCTTCAGAATGATGTTGTAAGGACACTAAAAACTATGGCATTGACAGTAGGTGTGGGATGGGGATACAATTCTGAGTTTAGAACAGCCAAAAGGTGCCAAGCATGAGAGGAGAGCATAAGTTCTAAAGGATAAGAACAAACTACACACATCCCCTGACTTCTCTTTATGATTTTACACACACACACACACACACACACACACACACACCCTAGGTCCCTAGCCTTTCTTTATGAGCTACATGCAGCCCTCACCTTTTTTTCTTCCTGAGTTACAGAAACATAGCTCAGTTCAACCACCAGAATCAGAAACCTTGGCCATTGCCGACAACCATGTCATGATATAGGCCACAGGCATGTCATCATTCCCTTCTAGAACAATATTTGCACATGAATAATCCTGTAGATGTCCTCATTTCAGTGAGTCTTTAATTTACACGTGTGAAAAATTCACACAAGGAGGAATCTAAACATTTTCCTAAAATGTTCAAACCCTTTTATCTTCTACCAGGAAGTCCTCAAAACCTTACCTCATTTATTTCCTCATCCTGATCTCTATCAATCTGTGCTTCATGCAGTAAGGACCAGACCTGATTTTTATATATAATTGAACGGAGATGCATTGAGTGCCTTGTAAATGCCAAGGACTGGGCTAAATAAGGGAAATAAGGAAAGAAAGAAAAGTCACATCATTTCCATGCCTCACAGTCTTCTGAGGGAAGATCAACACACAGTGGAGTTGAGTCATAGGCTTAAAAGTAGAATCAGAACTGAAGCCTATGAAAGTGTTAAAGGATACACAGGAGGGAATGTGTCCAGATTGTGTTTTGAAGTGTGAACAGGGCTTCCAGGGAGCTAGAGTTGTCTCCCACTGTGAGCAGCCATGGAACACTGCCTCCTGTTCAGTCTTCTTTCAGATTAAATTGTTGTTATGATGTCCTATTTTTGTGTCTCCTTCTTGATCTCATGTGACTTTTAAATTTTATCTTTATTTCCCCAATGCTTTAAGACGTACCACATAGTGTGATAACTAAATCAATAGTATGCACTAAAGGAATAATTACAGAATTACAATTAAGTGACTAATTCCTGATCATATGAAAAAATCAAAAATTCATATGAGGAAGGGTTTTGAGGTAGTTAAAAAATTATTCCAGCTATGACAAAAAAAAGTAGATTAAAAAATACATATGGAAGCAAGATGAGGATTCTGGCTACTTGGGAGGCTGAAATTGTTGGAATCACAATCTGAGGCATGCCTAAGCAGAAAAATGTTTACAAGATCCCTTCTCAATGAAGAAGCTAGACATGTGGTGTGTGCCTGTTATCCTAGCAACTAGGTAACCCTAACATAAGTAGGGCCCCATCAGGAAACAAGACCTTATCTGAAAACATCCAGCAAAAATCAAGGCTGGAGGCAAGGCTTAATGATAATAGGATATCCTTAGCGAGCTCAAGGATCTAAATTCAAACCTCAGTACTGCCAAGAAAGGAATGAAGAAAGAAAGTAATGAAAGGAGGGAGGGAGGGGAGAAGCTGGACCTGTGAATGCTATGTCAGATTGGTGGGAGATGGTGTCTGGGCCAAATTCTCTGTGTGAGCTCCTATTGTAGCTCCTTTTTCTGACTGGGTGACTAATGGAAAGATGTCAAAGACTAGTTTATTTCATGACCTGAAATGGTTTTCCACAGATTCTAAATGTGGCATTAAGAAAGTGGAGAAGATTTCCAGAGACTATTTACAAAAGTACTTTCCCACCTTCTTTTTTTTCTGATCTGTAAACATGGCAGTGAGGTCCCGAATCAATTTGTCTTGAGTATTTTTAATTTGAGGGACATTTTAAGTTGCAGGTTTGGATTTGTAACATACCCTTGTTATCTCACTTGCTCTAAGGGAAAGAAAATCAACACACACTGGAAAGAAGACAAATGACCAATTAATCACTAATACTTGCTTTTGATTTGAAAATGACACAGCACATTTACTGAATCAAGAGTATAAAGAGGTCAGGCATGATAGTGAATGTTTATAATCCCATCTACTTTGGAGGCAAAGATTAGGAAGATCAGAGTTTGAAGCCAGCCTGAGCAAAAAAAGTAAAACCCCATCTCAAACAATAAACTGGACATGGCAATTATGCTTCTAATCTCAGCTAAGTGGATAACATAGGTAGGTGGACTATAGTCTGAGACTAGCCCAGGGCAAAAATGTGAGCCCTTATCTGAAAATAACTAAAGCAAAGATGGATTAGGGAACTAGAAACATGGCTGCTATTGTGAGGCCCTGAGTTCAAGTATAATATGTCTCCTCTCAAAAAAAAAAAAAAGAATAGAAAGAAAGCTAAGAGCATGGTGGTTAATACCAGTAATCTCCTGATCGGAGATTAACCTGGGCAAAAAGCATGAGACCCAATTAAAAAAAACAACCAAACAAACCAAAAAACTCCCCCCCAAAAATTAAATGTAAAAGGAGTTGGAGTTTGTGGTTCAGTGGTAGAGCATTTTTCCTAGCAAGTGTGAGCCCTTGGTCAAACTCTAGGACAAGAAAAAAAAATAATAGAAAGGACTAACAGGAGTGTTCTCCCTTTCCACACTTGTATATTTCAATGAAGCTCTAGAAAAACCTTGATCTTTAAGATGACTCTCATGTTCACTATTTAATTACACCATAATCCCAACTAGCAAAACAAGAAGTTATACTCCAAATAGCTAAGGGAGTTTTGCCTCTAATAATAATAAATTTTCAGAGTTCAATGACTCAAGAACCTTGAGATTGTTTGAATCCTGAATGTCTCCAAAGACCTGTCCCAAGTCTTGGTCTCCAGTCTGTAAAACTGTTGGGGGATGATGGAACTTTAGGAGGTGGAGCCTCAAGGAAGGAAGCTAGGTCACTGGAGATGTACCCTTGAAGGAGATATTGGGCCTATTGTTCCTTCCTGTCTCTCTTGCTACCTCCCACTACCACTAGGTGAACTATGCCCCTGTTCCACATGAGGTACTGTGCCACTCACCCCATGCATAAGCAACAGGAAAAGTGATGGTGGATTGAAACCTCTGTACTATGAGCCCAAACAAATCTTTCTTTCTTTTTTTTTTCTTTAGTGCAGTACTGTTTTTTTTTTTTTTTATTGTCAAAGTGATGTACAGAGGGGTTACAGTTACATAAGTAAGGTAATGAGTACATTTCTTGTCAACCTTGTTCCCCTTCCCTCAATTTTTTCCTACTTTCCCTCCCCGCAACACGGCTCCCCAAGTTGTACAAATCATTTCCAACATATTGTCTTGTGTATATCACTGTTGCATTGATTCCCCCCCCTTGTCCTTTGTTTCACCACTCTATTGTTCCCTGTCCCTTCTCTAATTCAATACTAGGGTACCAAAATGAAATACAGTAACAACAGAGGACATACCATAGGTGGACGAACATACAAAAAAAAAAAAATCACACAGTACTTTAAAAACAACAACCAAGAAAAAACTCTTATGTTTTGGAGTTCACTTTGCTTAGAATCATCTTATATGGCCATATGTATATAGCTGTTGAGATATTCTACTCATCTGCTAAGATTACCCTAGACATATACTAATTACTGCAAATAAAGGAAACCATGGAACCTATGTTTCTTTGGGTCTGGCTTACTTCACTTCATATGTTTTATTCCAAGTTTTTCCATTTCCTTAAAAATGGAGTGGTATTAGTCTTTCTGATGGAAGCATAGAATTCCATTGTGTGTTTGTGTGGGTGTATGTGTGTGTGTGTGTATCACATTTTCTTGATCCACTCATCTACTGAGGGGCATCTGGGTTGGCTCCATATCTTAGCTATGGTAAATAATGCGAGGATGTCCGCTCTCTCCACTCCTCTTCAATTTAGTATTAGAATGCCCAACTGGAGCAATAAGGCAAGATGCTAACACAAAGGGGATCCAAATAGGGAAAGATGAAGCAAAACTCTCTCTCTTTGCAGATGACATGATCTTGTATTTAAAGAATCCCAATGGACTCCAATTCCAAGTTACTCGAGCTGATCTGAAGCTTCGGCAAAGTATCAGGGTATAAAATTAACCCTCAAAAACCAATGACTTAGCCAGGTGCTGGTGGCTCATGCCTGTAATCCCAGCTACTCAGGAGGCTAAGATCTGAGAGGACTGTGGTTCAAAGCCAGCCCGGGGAAGGAAAGTCCCCAATTAACCACCAGAAAACCAGGAATGGTACTGTGGCTCAAGTGGTAGAGCACTAGCCTTGAGCTGAGTAGCTTAGAGACAGTGGCCAGGTCTAGAGTTCAAGCCCCACAACGACAAAAAAAAAAAAAAAAAAAAAGATCAATGGCTTTTCTGTATGCTAATAATGAGAAGAGTGTGGCTAAAATCAGGAAAGCAACTCCCTTTGTAATAGCCACCCCTCCAAAAAATAAAATACCTAGTAATTAACTTAATCAAGGAAGTGAAGGACTCTATGATGAAAACTTTAAAAACCTGGAAAAGGAAATTAAAGCAGAACTAAGGAAGTGGAAAAACCTCCCATGTCCTGGATTGGGAGGATCAACATCATGAACATGGCAATACTACCAAAGGCTATCTACAAATTCAATGGAATACCCATCAATATCTCAACCTCATTCTTCAATGAAATTGAAGAAGCAATCCAAAAATTCATATGGAACAATAAAAGACCCCGAACAGCAAAAAACAATGCTTAGCAGAAAGAACAGTGCTGGAGGAATATCAATACCAAACATGAAACTCTTTCCTTCTTTTAAGTTGATCATCTGGGGTATTTTGTCACAATACCAAAAAGCAGTTTGACACATACAAAAGATTATTGTAAAAAGGTTTTGATTGTCAGAAAATAAAAGAGAAAGGCAGACTTTAAATTGTTAAAGTCTGCTTTCCAATACTTGCTAAAAGCTCAGGATTGGGTGGGTCTTCAAATGCAGCTTTGAAAGAGTTTTGTTACCTTTAAAACAAAAAGTCCTGCCAATTCTTCATTTACTAGTGCATTTTCTTATGACCTCTGCTCTGCAAGCTGTTCCTATACTTCCTATCTGCACTTTTCAGTCTTTTTGTTGCAATTACAAGTACTGTCTGTATGTGTTGGAAAACATCCAATTACAAACAGAAGAGACTATATAAAAATGATTAAATCATCTGGCTACATATCTAGAGAAATGAGCTTTTAAAACAAGAACATGTTTGTTTTATTTCTGAAGAAAACAAAAGGGCTACCCCACACCCAATTACCATTCTCCTGTGGTGTGCTTTGCCTGGCCACCTCTGCTCACATCTGTCTATCTTGAAAGTCTATGAGCAGCTTGAGAGTGAGGACCCTGCTTATCATTTTACATTCCAACCACCTGATACACGTCATCATGTCACATCTTCTGAGGCATATCTTCATTAATCTTTTTTTTTTTTTTGTCAGTCATGGGGCTTGAACTCTGGGCCTAGGCACTGTGCCTCTGCTTTTTAGCTCAAGGCTAATGCTCTACTACTTAAGACACAGTGCCACTTCCATTTTTCTGGAGATAAGAGTCTCATGGCCTTCCCTGCCTAGGCTGGCTTTGAACCATGATCCTTAGATCTCAGGCTTCTGAGTAGCTAGGATTACAGGTGTAAGCCACCAGCACCCAGAGTATCTTCATTAATCTTTTATATATATATATATATATATATATATATATATATATATATATATATGTATATATATATATATATATATATATGTATATTTGGGTCCAGTTGTGGGGCCTGAACTCTGGGCCTGGGCGCTGTCCCTCAGCTCTTCAGCTCAAGGCTAGCGTTCTACCACTTGAGCCACAGCGCCACTTCTGGCTTTTTTCTTTTTGCTTATGTGGTGCTGAGGAATTGAACCCAGGGCCTCATGCATGCAAGGCAAGAACTCTACCACTGAGCCACCTTCCCAGCCCCTCTTCATTAATCTTTAAAGCAATGAATTTCCCAACACACAGTAGATTTAATTCAGCTTTACACGGGAGGGAAAAAGAAGCATTGCATTTGGACACTGCATTCAAATGATTATTTAACTAATTTCAAGTCAGTTAAAAATTCTGTAGTTATGGCCAAGTGCTGGTGGCTCAGGCCTGTAATCCTAGCTACACAGCAGGCTGAGGTCTAAGGATTCCAGTTCAAAGCCAGCCCAGGAAGAAAAATCCAAGAGACTTTTATCTCTAATGAACCAGCAAAAAGCTGGAAATGGAGATGTGACTCACAAAGTAGAGTGCCAGCTTTGAGTGAAAAAAGGAGTGTGAGGTCTGGATTACCCTAATACTCACATAAAAACTCAGTAACAAAAAAA
Organism: Dipodomys spectabilis; assembly: GCF_019054845.1. Classification (NCBI taxonomy): domain Eukaryota; kingdom Metazoa; phylum Chordata; class Mammalia; order Rodentia; family Heteromyidae; genus Dipodomys; species Dipodomys spectabilis. Next base: position 8,727,251 of record NW_024871113.1, read on the forward strand.
TAAAAGATTTCAAAGCTACTCATAAACAAAGGGACTCTGGTCTATTGTCAATACACAAACATTATCACTGGTGATAAATCACTCTGACTCAAATCACTCTGCTTTTTTGAGGCCACTATAACCCAAGCTATTAATTGTTCCCTCATATTAAGCCCCTATCCACCCTCCTTTTTGGTGCAAGTCCTGGAGCTTGAACCCAAGGCCTATATGCTGTTTCTAAATTTTTATGCTTAAGGCTAGTGCTCTACCACTTGAGGCACAGCTCCAATTCTAGCTTTTTTTTTTTTTTTTTTGGTCGGTCGTGGGGCTTGAACTCTGGGCCTGGGTGCTGTCCCTCAGCTCTTCAACTCAAGGCTAGCGCTCTATCACTTGAGCTACAGCGCCACTTCCAGTTCTAGCTTTTTTTGGTAGTTAATTAGAGATAAAAGCCACATTGACTTTCCTGGCTAACTTTGAACCATGATCCTCAGATCTTAGCCTCCTCTCTAGCTAGGATTACAGGCATTAGCCACCAGTGCCTAGTGATATTAAATCCTCCTTTAAAACTTGCCCAGTGGTTATTACCCTTTGTTGTCCTAAACTGCCTTTCCTCCCTGGTTTTTCATTTACCTGGCCCTGGGTGGATGCCTTCAGCTCTTCCTCTTCCCTTGGTTTTATCCACTTGGTTCTCACCTTATCTCTCAGAGGATGGTAGTTTTATAAATACCTGAGCCCAACAAACCTGTTAGAAATTACCAGTGAGATCGTCTTGAAATAGTACCTGAAGTATCTGATAAGCCTTTGACAGGTAGGGTTTGTTGTACAGAGAAAGAGACTCAAATCTAATCTTTTTGCATATGTCAGTGTACCCTTCAGAACTGAACACAGGAAAAACAGGCCTTGGAAACTCACATCCAAGAACTTACAACAACAAAGATAACATTTAATTCTCCATGTTGTGAGAGCTAGTTGACCCCTCCTACTCAGAAGTCTGAATTCTATGCTTTGTCTCTAAGACAAGCTTAGTTTTTGCTCTTTTCCCACAATTTCACAAACCATCAACTACATGTTTGCTTCTCACTACAAGCTACCCAAAGACAGCATGAATTCAAGCTCCTCTGTGTCTTTAGCAAGGTTATATTTATTAACCAAGGCTACCCATTATTATTGTTTCTAGGCCAACAGCATGAAAGGAGTGTTTTTAAAAACAACAGCAAAAACCCCTTTATATGTTTTTTCCCCCACAGAAAGCATTAGCTATAAAGTTGCAGTTAATTCAGGTACCATTCTTAATCACTGTAGGCTTGCATCTCTCATTCTTAATTGCTGTAGGTGTGTATCTCCTTCCCCCACTGTATTCTATTAATTTCTTGTTATAATTCTGCTTCTTTTACTTTCCATTCCCTAATTAAACCTAGAAGATAACAAACTTCATTCTGTTCACTAAAACAAAAATTTACTAAGCACTGGTGGCTCACACCTATAACTTTAGCTACTCAGGAAGCTCAGATCATGGTTCAAAGCCAGCCAAGGCTGGAAAGTCTATGAGAGTTTTTGTTGTTGTTGTTTGTTTGTTTTTTGGTCATGGGGCTTAACATAGGGCCTGGGCACTGTCCCTGAGCTTTTTTTTTTTTCTGAGGTTAGCACTCTACAACTTTGAGCCAGAACATCACTTCTAGTTTTCTGGTGATTAATTGGGGATAAGAGTCTCATGGAGGGGCTGGGAAGGTCGCTTAGTGGTAGAGCGCTTGCCTTGCATGCATGAGGCCCTGGGTTCAATTCCTCAGCACCACATAAGCAAAAAAAAAAAAAAAAAAAAAGCCGGAAGTGGCGCTGTGGCTCAAGTGGTAGAGCACTAGCCTTGAGCTGAAGAGCTGAGGGACAGCGCCCAGGCCCAGAGTTCAGACCCCACGACTGGACACTCCCCCCAAAAAAAGTCTCATGGACTTTCCTGCCTGACTAGGCTTTGAACCAAAAATCCTCAGATCTCAGCCTCCGGAGTAGCTAGGATTACAGGCATGTGCCCTCAGCACCTAGCTCTTTGAGACTCTATGAGCATAAAACTAGAATTGGGGGTGTGTCTCAAATGGTCTAGTACCAGCTTTGAGTGAAAAAGTAATGGGACAGTACCTAGGCCCTTAGTTCAAGCCCCAGACCAGCATAAAAATAAATAAAAACAAAAATTCATAACTTTCATTTTCTAAATCTGTATGAGGTAAAAATAAAGTGGTAATGTAGTTTAAAAAGTTAAATAGTGGTGTGTGACACTATTTAACAGAAGCAGGAGAATCTTGAGTTCTAGGCCATTCTGAACAAAGCAAGATTCTATCTCAAAAGCAGAATAAAAATAAAAAGACTAGGGGGTGTAGTTTGAGTGACAGAGCAATCACAAGGTTCTTGGGTCAACCCCAGGAAAACACATACATATGTATACACACACACCACACACACATACACACACAAATATATATATGTGTATATATATATATGTACTCACCATGGGTTTTGATATCTGTGGGTTAACTTATCAAGGGCACCAAGACTTAGTTCTCCATGCTGTAGAAAGAAAAAAAAAAGTACCATCACACCTATGCAAACAGGCACCAATAGGCTAAAGGTCTATTTTCCTAATCAAGAAGAAAGTTAGGTTGAGAAGTAAAATAGGAAATGCTAAATTCAGTTGCAAGGAAACCAAGAGAAATGACGTGTCTTGTTTCCTGAACTGTAAGACTAAGCCCATAAGATGGCCTGATGGGTTCCACTTTCCTTGGGGCAAGGTAGGACAAGTTGAGAGCAGTCTCATCCATCCTGCCTTAGCTACTTCCTGTCCTATGACTATGAATAAGCAGCCATTCTGAATTACTCTTTACTATTTGCACGAATAGTCTAGCTTTCTCTACTTTCTAGCTTTTTCTTTTTCTTTTTTTTCTAGCTTTTTCTACTTTATCTTCTCACAGGTAGAAAATGCAATGGCAGTATCGTAGGAAAGAACTGGATGGACACACCTATAGAAAGTGCAGATCAGAAAGCTCCCTTCAGAAAGCATAGAGTATTGACAGCTTAGCAGAAATTTCCGTATTCAAACTATTCCCCACACACTCCATGTGCCCTGGAATGACCTATTTTCAGTGAATGAATGATCACTACATATCATTCCTTCCCCAGACCCTGAAAAGTGGGGAAACAAGGAAACTCACATTGGTGAGGGTTTGATTCTGTCATTATTTCTAGGTTTTTCCATACTAGAGTTGGGAAAACAAGATATGAATTATCAAAAAGTATTTCACTTAAGTTTGCAATTAATTTTTTACTTACATTGAATCAACACCAACTTCATAGCATCTCAGAAAGCAGTGATCTAATATTTATTTATTGATTATTTATTCATTCACTGTGCCATTACTGGAGCTTGAACTCAGGGCTTTATACTCTTGCTTAGCTTTTTTACTCAGAACTGTTGCATTATCACTTTGGGCCTTTTGCTTGTTCACTGGAGATAAGAGTTTTATGAACTTTCCTGCATTCTTCAGACATTAGCCTCCTGAGTAACTAGGCATGAGCCACTGGTGGGTGCCCAGATTCATTTTTAAGACCTTCCCTTTTTTTCCTTCCTTTCCCCCCAAACGCTGGCTTAAAAAAATAACTTTGCTTGTTGGCTGCTACAGAGGATCTATGGATTGTTTTACTATGTATTTCACCTGCACAAACCAAAAAACCAGCAACCTTGACCTCTTCAATGTCCACATATGAAATGAGTGAACAAAGGAAAGGAGTAAGATGCCTCCTCATTCTGTAGCAAATGCAAAAGTAGTAATCTGCATATTTTTAAAAGTTCATGGAATTGCTTCATTATTAGACTGATTCCTGACATATCTATCACATCATTGCCTGAAAATTGATTTTATCCATTAAGCTGTCCCTGAGCTTTTGCTGAAGGCTAGTGCAAATATATGTGTGTATGAAGATATAGAGGTATGGCTAAGTGATAAAGCACATGCCTAGCATGAAGCCCTGAGTTCAAGCCCTGAGTTCAAGCCCTAATACTGGCAAAAATAAAATAAACGAAAGAAGGGTTCAGGATGTGGCTCAAGTGGCAGAGAGCCTGCATAGTAAGCACAAGGTTCTAAGTTCAATCCCCAGAACCATCAAAAACTAAATAAAAAATAATTTAATATCTTCATAAAAACATCTATTTGATTGCATTTCATAGAAATCAATGAAAACCTTTTACATTTATTTTGACTGCTTGTTACTAGCAAAAATAATTACAGCTTCAACTTGGATATTTATTACAAAACCATATATAAACAACTCTACACTTTAACAAAAGGGGACCACCCACTAATTACATTCAGACACAATTTCTGAATGAGACAAATCTGTTAAGTTGGAGTTCAATTAATTGCAGACATTTGGGACTCATCTAGTTAAAAACTGAAACCATCAACAACTTTCCCTTTTTTTCTCCAACCACCTCTGGCAGAGCTCTAACGTACTTAGATAATCTTGCTACTGGAATGGATCCCGGAGGAACCCTCTTCTTTATGATACTCTAAATACTTTTGCTAGGCTTTCCTTAATAGAAAGGACTATTTTCGATCCCATAACTATGAGGTCTTTCTCCTGAGCAGTGTGAATATAGCAGCAATGTATTCGGAGAATGTGGGTACACTAGGATTTCCTTGTCTGGTGGCCTCCTTGAGAACATAGAGCTCTCAGTACTAAACATTTGAGTGGAAAAGTCCCCTAAGCTACCTTTTCTCATGCTAATGTATTTTTTCTCTACTTTCCTCAATTTGCAAAATATTAATTTAACCCCTTAGAGCTTTCTTCCCACAGCCAGTGGGAAGCACTGGCATTGCAGAGGCTAGGCTACCAGATTGCATTCCACTGCCTATTGTAGACCTGGGCCATTGCGGGGAGATCGAGCATAAAGACCTTTCTATGAATGGAGCATTTGAAGTATTCATTTTATATTCAGAGCATGGGTAGAAACAAAACATTTCTTTCTGAGAAATGCCAATGTTTAAATCTTCATTCTGTGATGCATTTTTTTCCTTGTGAAAAAATCCAAACACCCTTCACTTTATGCCATGTTATAGACTGAGCTCCAACCTGAATGGTATAGTGCTCCACTTTTGACTTCAATATTTTTAAATTAGTTGAACTCATTCATTCGTTTTCAGCAAAGCGATGAAACATTGGCTTTGTGTTTGTTAACAACAGTTCCAGCATCTCTGCTTTCTGTGAAGTGTTCAAATAACCACCAACATATTCTATTATGTTTCTAGGGTGCTTAAAGAAAATGATCAAAATGTTCACAGGAGAGGATTCCCAGTGGTGTTATTACCCTGAACAACTAATTTATAGTTTAACAAAAATGAGGACGCTGAAAAATGTTTTGTCAAAGGAGGGGTGAGGTGGTGGGGGAGCAGATGAATACAGTCATGATAGTCAATGTACATATGTGAAAATGGAGCCACATAATTTGAGGGGATGGGTGGGGTTGAAAGGGAGAATGATAGAAGGGTGACACTGATCACGATGCATTGTACTCATAAATTGATATGTTGAAACCCCTTTATATGATTAAAGATAATGATAAAAAGAAAACAAGTATAATGACAAATAACCTAAGTTGATTATTGTTAAAGAAATCAGAAGAGAAACCTATCAATTAAAAAAAAATCCAGGTTCACTTAGATGTGAGATCAAAGGATCAAGGGTACAAAAATCCATGAGATTCTTATCTCTAACTACCAAAAGAAAAATAAATCTGGAAGTGGAACTGTAACTTAAGTGCCAGTCTTGAACAAAAAAGCCAAATGAGAATGCAAAGCCCTGTGTTCAAGCCATAGTACTGGCACACACACACACACACACACACACACACACACACACAATCTAGACAAGTAGAAAAATATATCATTAAGATATCAATACTGCTAGATCCCATTATTGAGCCTTGTTTTCCCCAATCCTATGCTAAGTGCTTTCTGCACACAGCTCATCTTATCTGTTCAGCAATGATCTCAGGGATTACTATGGTCTCTTTTAGGCAGAATTCTGGTAATGGCTGGTATTCTCAACTCCTGGTAAACACACCTTCTCCCAGGCTAGGTGCGACTCTGAAAGGCTTTTGTAGTTGCAATGAAGGACTCAAATGAGTTAACTTAAGAAAGAGAGATTCTCAATCAGGTGAGCTCTTGAAAGACTCTAGAGCCTTTCTAGCAAAGGGCTATTGAGCAGGAGAGAAGTTTGATATAAAGGAGACCTCTATTGGTGGCTTTAAAGGTCAAGAGGTTATATGGTAAGAATTTAGGCTGACTCTAGGGGTTAAGGAATGATCCAGGCTAACAACCATCGCTACAACCACAAGAAACTGAAATCTACCATAACCATATGAGTGTGGGGGAGACCACAAGCCTCAGATGACATCACTGCCACAGGAATACCCTCATGTCAGCTTTAGAGAGCTGACAACCAACTCTGCCATCCTCAAGCTTCTGACCCACCTGTTTGTTCTCAGAACAAATAGGCTTGCTTAAATTGATGAATGTAAGCCAGTGATCATGGCTCACTTCTGTAATTCTAGTTACTCAAAATGCTGGGACCTAGAGGATTATAGTTCAAAGGCATCTTGTGTAGAAAACGCTATGAGAGTCTATTTGTCCAATTTACCAGCAAAATACCAGACTAGAGGCATGGTTCAAGTGATAGAACACCAGTCAGTTAAGTGTGAGGGCTGAGTTCAAGTTAGGGTACCAGTACACACACACATACATACACACACAATTTATTTTTGCTCATGTAAAAATTAATCTCTTGGCAAAAAATGCATGAGAAACTCCATTTCAATCCTTCATCATTTCTGGATTGTCATCTTCCCTGTATAAGTCAATTGGAGGTAGTAAGAGGTAGACTGAATGGCTGCTGTTTTGTGTCAGCAGAGGGTCAAGTTAAACCAATCTCAGACATATGTTGCTCAAATCATATCTGGAGTGTAGCTTGAGATCATCCAGCATAACTGCAGACAAAAGCCATTCTGATTTGTTGTATTTTTGGTTCTTTATTAAGAAAATTTTGGCCTGTGCCCTAGAGTTTCTCCTATTCTTTTCTGTAATGTTTTCAGGGTATCTGCTTTTACTTTGAGGTCTTTAATCCATCTGGAGTTGATTCTGGTGCAGGGTGATATATAAGTATCTAACTTTAGTTTCCTACAGGTGTTTAACCAATTTTGCCAGTACCATTTACTGAAGAGGCTGTCTTTCTTCAATTCTATTTTTTTTTTTTGGCTCCCTTATCAAATATTAAGTGGGTATAGATCTGTGGGATCATTTCTGGGTCTTCAGTTCTATTTCATTGGTCCTCAAGTCTGTTCTTGTGCCAGTACTAAGCTGTTTTGATTATTATGGCTTTGTAGTAGAGTTTGAAGTCTGGTATTGATACTCCTCCAGCACTGTTCTTTCTACTAAGGATTATTTTTGCTATTCAGGGTCTTTTATTGTTCCATATGAAAATGGGGTTGGCATGGCAAAGGGCATAGCTAGTAAGAGCAATCAAAAGCCCACAGATTGGGAGAAGACCTTCACTAGCTACACAACAGACAAGGGCCTCATATCTAAAATATACTCAGAACTCAAAAAATTAAATATTCTAAAAACAAACCCTCAAAGAAACAACCACCCCATTAATAAGTGGGCTAAAAGATTTAAAAGAGAGACCTCTCTGAAGAAGAAATAAGAATGGCCAATAGACACATGAAGAAATGCTCAACTTCTCTGGCCATAAAAGAAATGCAAATCTGGGCTGGAAAGGTGGCTTAAGTAGAGCTTTGCTACATGAGGACCTGGGTTTGATTCCTCAGCAACACATAAGCAGGAAAAAAAAAAAAAAGCCGGAAGTGGCTCTGTGGCTCAAGTGGTAGAATGCTTGCCTTGAGCTGAAGAGCTCAGGGACAGTGCCCAGGCTCAGAGTTCAAGCCCTCTCAGCACCACATAAGCAGGAAAAAAAAAAGCCGGAAGTGGCTCTGTGGCTCAAGTGGTAGAGCACTAGCCTCGAGCTGAAGAGCTGAGGGACAGCGCCCAGGCCCAGAGTTCAGGCCCCACAACCGAACCTCTCCCCACCCCCCCAAAAAAATGCAAATTAAAACAACATTGAAGCCAGGTGGTGGCTCAAGCCTGTAATCCTAGCTACTCAGGAGGCTGAGATCTGAGGATTGCAGTTCAAAGCCAGCCCAGGCAGGAAAGCCTGTGAGACTCTTATCTCTAATAAACCACTAGAAAACTGGAAGTGGTTCTATGGCTCAAGTGGTAGAATGCTTGCCTTGAGCTGAAGAGCTCAGGGACAGTGCCCAGGCTCAGAGTTCAAGCCCTATGACCAACAACCACCAAAAAACCCCTACAAACAAACAACTTTGAGATTCTACCCCACTTCACCCCAGTTAGAATGGCTATAATCAAGAAATCTAATAACAACAGATTCTGGAGGGGATATGACCAAAAGGGAACCCTACTGCATTGTTGGTGGGAGTGTGAACTTGTTCAACAACTCTGGAAAGAAGTATGGAGTTTCCTCAAAAGACCACATACATATAGAGCTCCCCTATGACCCAGCAATCTCACTTCTGGGCATTTACCCAAACGATCACAAACAAGGTCATATAAAGGTACCAGCACAACGATGTTTATCGCAGCATTATTCACCATAGCTAAGATATGGAACCAATCCAGATGCCCCTCAGTAGGTGAATGGATCAAGAAAAAAAAAATATATATAATAGAATTATTTGCTTCCATTAGGAAGAATGACACTGCCCCATTTGTTAGGAAATGGAAAGACTTGGAAAAAATTATATTAAGTGAAGTAAGCCAGGCCCAAAGAAACATAGGACCCATGGTTTCCATCATTTACAATAATTAGTATACGTCTAGGATAATTTTATCACATGAGCAGAAAAGCTCAAAAGCTATGTACATATGACCATTTAAGATGATGCTAAGAGAAATGAACTCCAACATATGGATACAAGAGGCCTTTCTTTGTTGTTGTTTTTAATGTAATATGTGATTTTTTTGTTTCATTTGTGTGTTCTTCCCCTATGGTATATCCCATTGTCACTGTACTTGATTTTGCTGAATCTTGTATATACATTTGTCTAATTTGGGGAGGGGAAGGGGAATAACAAAATGCTGAAACATGGCACAAGATGAATCATTGCAGGAAGGGAAGGGAAGGGATAATGGGAGAACAACAAGGGAGGGGTAACAATGCTTGACAAGAAATTTATTCATTGAAATGGGGCTATAGCTCAAGTAGTATAGCACTAGCCTTGAGCTGAAGAGCACAGGGACAGCGCCCAGGCCCAGAGTTCAAGCCCCACAACCAACAACAACAACAACAAAAGAAATGTATTCATTGCCTTACTCATGTAACTGTAACCCCTCGGTACAGCATCTTTACAGTAAAATTAAAATTATTTTTTAAAAAGCCACTGTGAAACTGTCAACAACAAAAATGAAGAAACTTTCCCATGAATTCTTCCCTAGCAGAAGAAGGTCACCAGGGTCTCCTGGAGCCTGTTTTTCTTGCTGTTTCTTACGTGCCCAACTACAGCACAAGGACCACACAGGCCCTCAGTGTTTAATGAGCTCTTTCTCATTAAGGTTCTTTGGTTTCCAAAACTCAATACTGAGAAAAGAATAGGTTTCATCACTTTTATGTTTTCTATGCATTTTTGTCAATATAATTGAGGTACTCTGAGAGTATTGTATATGAATAATAATGATAATTGTCTTTGTAAATTTATCACATTTTAAGCATTTCCCTTAGAAAGATACGATCAATGCTAGATTTAGACAACAGATGTCCTGGTATTTTATCCACCTGTGCTTCTGTTATAAAATCAAGCAAAAAAATTCAGAATTCATTAAGAATACACATTAAAAAGCCAGGCTCTCAGGAGTGGAGCTATAGCTCAAGTGATAGAGCTCTAGCCTTAAATGTAAAAAGATCAGGGACAGAGCTAGGCCCTGAGTTCAAGCCCAAAGACCAGCTCACATACTATAAAAAAATCTGGATTATGGAGTCATACTATGATTTAAAAGAATGTATTCTATTAATGAACTTTCCTTAACTTTCTGTGTCTTCTATCAGTATAAAATAATATTTGTTGAAAATCTAAGGTATATAGTTAATTACTAACTTTAAGAAGCTTGCCTAAGCCCAAGAAATGTAGGTTGTATGATTTCTCTCATTTGTAATAACTAGAATGCATGTATAGTATTCTTAGCAGGGGATCACAAAAACCCAATTGCTAAGTGTATAGGACCACATATAATGAAGATTATCAAAATGAACTCCACAACTGGAAATAAGAGGTTCTTATTATGTTCTGTTTGCAATTGTTTCTACTTTTTTTGTTTTAGTTTTCTGTATCCTTTGTCTTGTATATAGGCTTATCTGATTATTAAATGGGAAACCTCTCATGGATGAGGGGGCATAATAAAACACAGTGATACATCTTCAAAAAAAAAAAAAAAAGAAGCTTGCCTATGTAGATATGACCATATAAGATGATGTTAAGTGAAATGAACCCCAAAATAGGGACACAACTGTTTTTTTCTTTCTTGCTATTATTTTTAACATATTTAAAATGTACTATGTGATTTTTTTTTGTTTCTTTGTATGTTCTTCCCCCATGGTATAATCTCTGTTTTCACTGTATTTGATGTCAGTGCCCTGTATCTTGTATATATATTTTTCTAATTTGGGGAGGGGAAGGGAAATAGCAAAATGCTGAAATAAGTATACCCATTGTAATAATAAGATGTACAGGTCACTTTGTTGAAAATGAACTTTACAACTTGGGAGGGAAGGGATAGTAGGGGAAATACAAAGGAGGAAGTTAACAATGCTTGATAAGAAATGTACTCATTACCTTACTCATGTAACTGTAATTAACAATGCTTGATAAGAAATGTACTCATTACCTTACTCATGTAACTGTAGCCCCTCTGTACGCTATTTTTACAATAAAAACATAAAAAAGAAGCTTGACTATTTTATGAAAGGCATTGGCTTTGAAAGAAAAACCTGGTATTTAGAGCCTAATACTTATGTGGTTGGTATTCTACCACTTGAGCCACATCTCCAGCTCATTTTTTGGCTGGTTATTTTGGAGATCAAGTTTCTCAGACTTTATTGAGGTGAGGTTAGCCTTGAATTATGATCCTCAAGAATTATGATCCTCCAGAATTATGATCCTTTCAGCTGGCAGACAGCTAATGTTTACAGTTGATACACATTCAAGATATGTCAGACCCTACAAAAGTTAAAATTTGGGGTACTTTAAGTTTTCTTTGCAAAGGGATAAAATCACATGACATTGAACATTTTTCTTTCTTTTTTTCCCTTCCACCACCCTCTACATCCTAATGAACAATGTAAAAATAGCATGTATGTGTTTTCCTGGTCATCAATGAAGTCATCTCAAACAGGGAGAGAAAGCACAGAGCTTAGTTGAGAGGTGAGGTCATTCAGGGTTGGATGGCCACCAGAATCTACCAAATATGTTGTGCTTTTCATTTATTTTTTTAACCATCAACCATATTTTAAATTTATTTTAACTGATACATTAAAACTTAGAGTTAAGCTGGGCACCCATGGCTCATACCTATAATCTCAGAAAGCTAAAATCTGAGAATCATTGTTCAAAGCCAACCCAGGCAGGCAAATCTAAGAGACTTTTATCTCCAAATTACCTGCAAAAAGGCAGAAGATGGAGGTATGGCCCAAGTGGTAAAGCACTGACTGTGAACAAAAATGTTGACCAAGAGTGATCGTTCCCCCCCACCCCAACAAGAATATAGAACTTGCACATAATTTTTGTTTCTAGTTGTATTGGGGTTTGAATTGAAGACTTCATATTCAGTAGGTAGGTATTTTACATCTAGAGCCATGTCACTTCTCTTTATTTATTTGAGAGAGGGTCATGCTTTTGGACCTCGATCCTTCTGCCCATGCCTCCTACATGGGGTCACAGGCACATACTACCACACTCAGCTTATTTGTTAAAATGGATTTTGCTATTTTTTTTTTATTTTAGTAGCCACAGGTAAAGTTTATTTATATGTCAAAGTCAGACTTTATTTTTTGGTCATGAGGCCTGGACTCTGGGCCTGGGCGCTGTCCCTCAGCTCTTCAGCTCAAGTCTAGCGCTCTACTACTAGAGCCACAGCGCCACTTCTTGCTTTTTTTGCTTATGTGATGCTCAGGTATTGAACCCAGGGCCTCATGCATGCAAGGCAAGCACTCTACTACTGAGCCACCTTCTTAGCCAAAAGTCAGACTTGTTAAAAGTTTTTAAAAATTTTATTGAAAAGGTGATGAGCAAGGTGTTACAGTTACTAAGTAAGGCAATAAATACAACTGTTTTTAATCATTTTTACCCATCCCTCATTATCTCCACTTATCTCTGGACCTTAATCATCCTGACTTTTGCCTCAGGAGTATCTAACATTACAGATTTGAGCCACCACGCACGGCCTCATACAATGCTTTATCCATGTATAAAATGTTTAGGTGAGTTTAAACATATCTGTCCCCTTACATATTTATCATTTCTTTATGATGAAAACTTTCTAAACCCTTTCATTTGCTTTTGAAATGTACAGTTACCCATGGTCACTAGCACACTAGAACATCTTGTCCCTATCTGAGTGTAACTTGTGGTCTTCTGATCTCCTTCCTGTATCCTGCCTTCCTCCATATCTCCCAGCTGCTGGTACCTGCCATTCTGCTCTCAGCTTTTGTGAGATGGCGTCTTACTTACTCATTTTGCCTATGAGGGGATGAAACCAAACTGGTCACTCTGTGCCTGGCTTATTCAATATGCTCTGTTCTTCAAGGAACTGCCTAGAACCCTGTGCATGGAGGTGATCCACCATGACACAGGCCTCCTTTTTCTCACAGTTTGACAAAGAAAGGAGGCATCAGACTGAACATTTATTTTCTGGAAATTCAGATGCAAGGAAGATTTTATAAGAAAATGACTTCCTTCAGTTTATTCTGAAGATGGTCAGCCTATGCACCCCCTTACTAAGGGCTTTTTAGGACATCACAAATATTTATTACTTTATCCAGCACTTAAGAGTGAAAAGTGCTAATATGATTGTTTTTATGTTAAACCACAAACTGTTAAGATGCAAATAGCTGTTAGAAGTAAAACGTGAGAACCAGACACACTGCCATCTGGAAAAAAAATCAGTCTGCAAAGGCATGGCTAATTTTAGAAAAGCTATTTCTACTTTGCTTTTATAACTTAGTTGAAAGGGAGAAGCTTTATTATCTCGATCTCTGTGTGTATATGTGTGTAGGTATGCATGTGTACTAATTCTGGGGCTTAAACTCAGGACCTGAGTATTGTCCCTTAGCTTTTTTGCACAAGGCTGATGCTCTATTACTTGAGAAACACTTCCATTTTTGTTTTTGTTTTTTGCTGGTTAATTGGAGATAAGAGTGTCTATCCAGGCTTGTCTACAAACTTTAACCTTCAGATCTCAGCCTCCTAAGCAATTAGATTTACAGTGTGGTCCATCAGCACTCAGCTTTTCTTTTTTAAATATTCAATATAGGTTGTGTAATTTGCAGCTCAATGGTAGAGTATAGGACTCGAATTTACCACTCTCTCTCTTTCTCTCCCCCCCCCCTCTCTCTCTCACACACACACACACACACAAATCCAACAATAAAAAATCTGGAGATTATGGTAGTATTTTTAGTGAGGCTGAAGACTAAGAACTGTTTCATGATGGCTTTAAATAAGCCCAAAGGTAAATGAGAATCTTGAGGAAGGGAGAGGAACTCTCTTAAGAAGTGCTGTGTATGTATTTTGGTATTGCACATACTCAGCACTGTCATACTGCCAATATTTTTTTCCAGATAAGTTCATAAAAGGTCAGGAAGGACACCCTGGATGGCAAGAGTTAGGTTGGGAAAGGGAAGGAAGGGTTAGCTTTTTATATCCCAAAATATCAATGATTTGTTTCTGATATATTTCCAAAGGCTGTGATGTTTCTTAAATTAAAAAATAATGAAAATAAAATCTTTACCAAGTTATTCTCACACTGACTATATGGATGGTTTCCACAATTTATTTTATTTTACTTTATTTTTCTGGTGGGTTTTTTTATTGTGATTAAGTGATTAGATAATTTCCCAAATTTCACAGTATTGTGGGATAGTGATGCTCATTTAAAGTCACAAATTCATTCTAATTTTCCCCTGAGCAAATTTTCTATCACGGTCTATAACATACAACGGTGTACACATATATACCATACATGTGATCAGCAGCATGGGGTTCTTTAGTAGTGGTTTGACCAGATGAGTGGAAGTTCTTTGTTTCTTAAGTCCTGTTAATTTTGTCATATCACCTAACATTTTGGATTTAACATCCACTTATCAGGGAGACCATGTACCGTTTATCTTTTTGCTCTTGGCTTACCTCACTCAACATGATTTCTTCTAGCTCCATTATTTTGTCATTTCTAATGGCTGCATAATATTCCATTGTGTATAGATACCACAATTTTTGGATCCATTCATCTGTGGTGGGGCATCTGGGTTGTTTCCATATCCTAGCTATTGTGAACAGTGCTGCAATAAACATGGAGGTGCATGTGTCCTTGTATATTGGTTCCTGTTGTTCAGAGTAGATGCCTAGAAGTGGTATGACTGGATCACAAGGGAGGGTCAATATTTAGCTTTCTAAGGACCCTCCAGACTGCTTTCCAAAGTGGTTGTATAAGTGTACATTCCCACCAGCAGTGTAATAGGGTTCCTCTTTCTCCGCATCTGCTCCAACATTTGTCATTGGTTGACTTGTGGATGTGAGACATTCTGACTGGGGTAAGGTGGTATCTCAGGGTGGTCTTTATTTGCATTTCCTTCACAACCAGGGATGGTGAACATTTCCTCATGTGTTTCTTTGCCATTTTTATCTCTTCATCTGAGAAGTCTCTCTTTAGTTCCCTTGCCCAGTTAGTAATTGGTTTGTTAGGTTTGGGAGGGATTAGTTTCTTGAGTTCCCTGTATATACTGGATATTAACCCCTTGTCTGATATATTGCTGGTAAATATTTTTTCCCAATTAGTTGGTTGTCTTTCTAGCTTAGTTGCGATAGCTTTAGCTGTGCAGAAGCTTTTTATTTTAAGGTAGTCCCATTTGTCGAGTCTCTCTCCAATTTGTTGTGCCTCTGGGACTCTGTTCAGGAAGTTCCTTCCTGTGCCTGTAAGTTCAAGTGTCTCTCCTACTCTGTCCTGCAGTAGTTTCAGAGATTCAGGTTTAATGTTAAGGTCTTTAATCCATTTTGAGTTGATGTTGGTGCATGGTGATAGGCTGGGGTCCACTTTTAGTTCCACAATTTATTTTAATATCACAGATGCAGTACATTGGATGCTAACAATTTGTCATGGGAATCAGGGAGAACAAAAGAGTGCTCTGAAAAAACTCACACCCTGTAACCCACTCACCAGAACCTCATGTGGAAGAAAACCACAAGTTAAGCTCTCTATCCAGCAGTTCCAGTCTAATGTTGAACTTCTCCATATGCCCTTCCATTTCCCATATGTTGTTACTCCCCCTCCCCCCAAGTCCCACCCTGCTCTAGATTAATTGACTTTATATAGCCAAGGCTGAAAATCCAGGCCCTAACATTTATTAGTTTTATGGCCTTAGGCCAGGCACCTTACCTGCCCATGCCTCAGTTTCCTCCTCTGTAATCTTTGTACCTTCCTTATTAAACACTCAGTCAATTGTAGCTCTTCTCATGTTTATGTTCTCTTAATAAATTCACAGACAGCCAACCAGCCCTGGATGAGCTTATCTCACTGGCCACTAAGAAACACAATATCTCATCAGAAATCTGTTCAAATGTCCATAAAACTGTCACCAAGAAGACCTCCCAAGAGCACAGCAGTAGAATTATAGCAATTAAAATGAGTCAGAAATTTCAAAGCCTAGAAAATTTTAGTTACTATATTATGTATGAACATACGGCTGGATGAATTTCTATAGCATTCCCTGGATATTTTTAAAGTTATTATACTGTGGGCTAAACCGATTGTAATATATTATGATTAATTTGTTTAATATTGTCTTTGGAATTGTAACAGTGAAGAATGAGTGATTGAATTTGGTTGACATCACTTCTGTTGGAAAAGCAAGCTTTAAATCATTTTGTCTGAGATGAGAACAAAGGAGCAGACACTGGGCATCTGGAAGCCCACTGACCAGTTGAGGGTCAGGTTAAAGTAAGGCGTGGGAAAAGGAGATGGACCAAGGGTCTGCAGCTTGGAGAGTTCCACAATCAGCCTAGGGGGAAGCCACAAGAATAGTTCCAGTTGTCTTCCTCTACTTGAGGAACCAGCATATGTACTTTGTTTAAAACCCACTTAAAGGGGCTAGGAAGGTGGCTTAGTGGTAGAGTGCTTGCCTTGCATGCATGAGGCCCTGGGTTCGATTCCTCAGCACCACATAAGCAGAAAAAGCCGGAAGTGGTGCTGTGGCTCAAATGATAGAGTACTAGCCTTGAGCTGAAGAGCTGAGGGACAGTGCTCAGGCCCAGAGTTCGGGCTCCATGACTGTCAAAAAAAAAGAAAGAAAAGAAAAACAACAACACTTAAATGAAAAGAAACTATTACTGCCAAGTCAGAGAGTGTGGCAAAAGTAACAATCTCTCCTGACTGACAGGTGATTTTTGGCATTATGATTCCTCCCAACAGTAACAGCCAGGAAGAAATGGCTAACATGTCCGGCAGAGATTGCTGATCTTGTGATTTTTTTCTTTTCTCTGCAAGGTGAGAGGAATTTTTCAGGTGTCATTCAGCATGGAAGTTATTATCTTCCTGCCAAAGCCAGATTATCTACCAAGACCTGCAACTGCCCCACATAAGAAGGCTGGCTCCCAGGGAGGAGGCAGCTGCCCCAGGCTATGTCCCAGACATCACTGGAGGTGCCTGAGCTTTCTTGCTGCCAGTCTTAGACAGAACTGGAGCAGCAAATTAGAAAAGGCAGCTCTTAGCACTGTAAAAATCCAGTAGACTCAAAAATTGAATCTGTGTTTAAGATTGGAGTTTTGAGCAATTGCACTGAGAGCCCCTGAGGAGTCTCTACAGTTAGACGGAAACAAGCAGAGGCTGTTTGGATCTGGACAATGATGGGAAAGGAAGGACAAGGGACATTCCAGAGGTCACAGAAAGGCCAGGCCCTGGACAATGAATAAGCAGCAGACTGAGGTGACACCACACCCAAGAAGCTTTTCGGTGACATGCTCCTGGGGAATGCCAGCACTCTTAGATTTCAAGAGTACTTAGCATGTTTGTACATGTTGGAGGAAGGGCGTGTATCCTCAGATCCAACCAGGTCCAATGGTTGGCAGTAGCTGCCTGAAGCAGTGGTTGATAAGGGTTTGAAGTCTGAATCTATACTCATAATTGGATGTAGAATGGAAGCACACCCAGGATTTCTTTAGTGAGTGAGTGATGGATATTTTTGCTTCTATCATCATCTTCAGTGAATATATGTGCAGTCATTCTCAGAATCTTATTGTTTATAAATCCATGGCAACATTGAAGTGTTGTTCAAGATTGTTATGACATAGATAGATTCTTGAAAGCAAAGATTTCTAACACAAGTGCATAAAAATGCCAGGACTGCTATGATTTGTTAGCTCACACCTGTAATCCTAGTCACTGAGGAATTTGAGATCTGGAGGATCATAAAGTCAGCCTAGAAATAAAAATCCACAAGAATCTATCTAAAACAAACAAAACAAAAAGCTAGACTGGAGGCTGGCCCAAGTGGTTGAGCCCCAGTCAAGCAAGTAAGTTTGGCAAGCTTGAGGTCCTCAGTTCAAATCTTGGTACTGGAAAAAAAAGCCAGGACTATGAAAATGTAGGTAGTTACATCCTTTACAATGGAAGCCAAACTAGGACAGGACATTTTCTGACTCTGTCACAATGTTGGAAAAGAAATTCACTGTATGGCACACACACACACACCCCCAAAGAGAACCAGATGACCCACACCACACAAAGCAGGACTTACAACAAGCAGTCTGAAACCCAGAAGAAACTGAATAGCCACCTTCCTGGAAGCCCAGTCCTCAGCTCCATCTCTTTTGGACTCACAACCTTCTTTAACATCCAAGAAATGTTGGACTCCTCATTTGGACAGGAAATGAGTCCCTTCAGTATAAGATTGAGAAAGAAGAGAAGCTGTCCACCAATGTGGGATAACAGGGCACAACACTGCAACAATGCCGGCAGCCACGGTTCTGGTCCCTCCCATAACAGCCACAAGGCTTTGTGGTGTCCAGGCTAATAATCAAATGCCTGATTATCATCCTCATTACCTGAGTTGGACCTAGTTTAAGAACCCACACATTCATTCTGTTTATCTGATACATGAAATACAAGTCAGGTGTGGGAGACTAAGGCAGGAAGATCCTTTGAGTTCAGAAGTTCAAGCCCAGCTTCAACAAAACAATGAGAAGCAAGCCAAAAAAGAACAACAAACAACAAAGCAACATAGCCACAGTCAGGCTAGTCTACATGGGCATAGGCCTTGTGCTCAGCAAATTCCTGTGTGCTGCTATTAATTATCCCAACATTGCAATGATTTGAAACACACACTGTGTGCTGGACACTGTGCCTGGCACTGCACAAACATTTATTTAGTGATCACAACAGCCTGATAGTATGCATATGTAAGGTTTCATAATAAGCCTCCAGGTGCCAGTGGGTCACACTTGTAATCCTAGCTACTTGGGAGGCAGAGATATTAGGATCAAGGTTCAAAGCCAGCGGCAGCAAAAAAGTCTGTGAAAATCTTATTTCTAATTAACCATCGAAATGTTGGAAGTGGAGTTGTGACTCAAGTGCTAAAGCGCCAGAGCTTTAAGCAAAAAAGCTAAAGGAGAATGGGAGGCCCAGAGTTCAAGCCCCAGTATCTGCACAAAATATAATATAATATAATATAACATAATATAACATAATATCACTTGCCTCTTTCCATTTGAGAGAAGGCTGTGGAAGAAGATCCAGGTCCACATTACCAGACAGAAGATGAGGTTTCTACAAACATACTCTAAATTGCTGACAATAGGCATGCTCAACAATAGGCATGCTCAGTAAGTTTTTAAAGACCTGAGACTCATCTTCTGCTTTGACGATTATGTCCAGCATTTTCTTCCTTGACACACCTATTCCCAGAGAATAGGAATAGTATGGGGGTATGCAAATGTCCCCATATACATGCAACTTTTTATGCATTCCAAAGCAGTGCCCAAATGCTAGGCTTACACATATGCTCTCTATGTACTTCAGGGCTGAGGGAGGATTGTGCTAGTAAGTCCATTTATTCATACATTTATCTGGACACAAAACCTGGATCCCATTACTTCTCAATGGTAGAGCATAACACCTGACAAGGCAGACAGAAGCAAACTCAAAATGAATTAATCAGGAAGCAGTATATATACTATGCAAGGAACAAATTTAAGAATAGTACCTTTCTATGAAAGCCACTCTTAAGTCTGGATTCATTGATGAAGGAGTACTGTGCCCCCCAACCAACTTCACCAACATACTCGTGTTTGTATTTTGGTGGCAAGCTTCCGTGAGAGGCTGCCCTCCATAAGTATCTGAGATCTCCCGTCTTTTCTAAGGTTGGCTGCTTTTCTCCTATGTAGGAGGTATGTTGATGAACTTTGGGCAAATGATCCTTTATGTAATCTGGACCTTAAAGAGACAAAAAGAAAAACACACTTCAAAAAATTCTCCATGTTTTATTCTACAATTCTTGTATTTTAGTTGTGAAAATAGTAAGTCCATGTTTTATGAGACAATTACTGTGTTCCTATAAGTAGGGCATTCAGACATGTTAGTCAAAATAACCCTCACTAATAACCAAAGGTGTCAGATTTAGTTTCCCTCTTTCAAGATAAGAGAAAATGTAGCATACATAGGCTTGTTCAGGTTGGGCTCCAGGGGCTTATGTTTGTAATCCTGGCCACTCAGAAGGCTGAAATCTGAGGATGGAGGTTTGAAGCCAGTCCAAGAAGATAAGTCTGAAACTCTTATCTCCAACCAAATAGCAAAAAGGCAGAAACAGAGTATTGACCAAGGGTAGACTGTCAGCTTTCAGCAAAAAAGCTAAGGAAAAGCATTTAGGCACTGAGTTCAAGCAGTACCAGCACGCACACACACACACACACACACACACACACACACACACACATCTATCCAGAGTTACATGTAACAAGCTCTTTCACACCCAAAAAGCTGCCTTGAAGGTTAAACTTGATGGCCACTAAATTTCTCTAACATTTCCCAAACAAACGAGGTTAGAGTATTTTATCCAGAGAAAATGTGAAATGAGAATTAGAGTGTTCCCCAAAGGGATTATAAGCAATTGGAAAACTGAGACAAGTACTGGATAAGAACATTTATCACATGCTGACCAGAGGCAGGGGTATTTAATTTGGTATTTCAAAATATAAAACAATGAACATAACCAATCAGTGACATGTAGAAATGGGTAAAGCAAGCAAACCTCAGAGGTCTGGGCAAAGAGCTTGTAATAAGCTTGGTATTTAAAGTTGATGGTTTGTAAGTGCTATATTGAGCTAAGTATTTTGGAAAGGATGGTACTGATTACAAATGGATGCACTAACAAGTGGAACTTCAAAAGCCCTGGAACCAGCATGTAGGATTATGTGTGTTGACTAGGAACACAAAGAAAGTACTCCATTCCTCTTTGTGCTCTAAAAGTGGAGTGAAGACCATGGAGGTAGTTGCTGTGGCTCCTTTCATTTTGGAGCCCAATATGTGCAGAATAAGAGGTGGGCAGCAGAGTATGAGGTGGGACCAGGTACTCACCTGAGCACTCTTGCAGGACTTGCTCTGGCAGGTGTCTTTATGGCTTGCTAATCACCATCACTCCCCATGATACAGTGGGCTGAATACTTACTTTCAACCTAATTTCCCTGATGAAACAGGACATGTGGCTTCAGTTCTATGTGCTTCAGGTTTTCACTCAGCTATAACTACTCTGGGGATTGTCGGAGCTTGAGAAACTGTTCTCTCCTCATCTGACAGATGTGGAGGTCTTGCCTATACAACTTCTGCATGGGACACTGCTTGCAACTTTGCCTTTTAGCTATTCAGGTCAAACTATTTATAATTATATAATCCAGAGTTGTTCAATGTAGTTTTCTCCAGTAGATCATTTACATGCATTTCACAAACATCAAAAAATTGAGGGAAGTAATGGCCTAATAATGTTTCAATTATTGTTAAAATGTCACCACTACACACCACTATGAATGTGAGTGCAGAAGAAGAGCCGTAGCTAGCTCCTTTGTGGATCATTTTGTTCTACAAGATATTGTTCTAAGTCGGGTGCCGGTGGTTCACGCCTGTAATCCTAGCTACTCAGAAGGCTGAGATCTGAGGATCAAGGTTCAAAGCCAGCCAGGGCAGGAAAGTCTGTGAAACTCTTATCTCCAATAAACCACTAGAAAACTGGAAGTGGTGCTATAGCTCAAGTGGTAGAGCACTCACCTTGAGCTGAAGAGCTGAGGGACAGCACCCAGGCCCAGAATTCAAGCCCCACGACCACCAAAAAAAAAAAAAAAAAAAGATTTGTTCTACAAGAGCTGTGACTCACTAGTTGTCTTACTCTATTCATGCTGCTATAACCAAATACCTAAAACCTTGTCTGGGAAGGTGGCTCAGTGGTAGAGGGTTTGCCTTGCATGCATAAGGCCCAGCGTTTGATTCCTCAGTGCCACATAAGCGGAAAAAGCCAGAAGTGGTGCTATGGCTCAAGTGGTAGAGCACTAGCCTTGAGCTGAAGAGCTGAGGAACAGTGCCCAGGCCCAGAGTTCAAGCCCCATGAATGACAAAAAACAAAAACAAAAACAAAAAAAAAACCTAAGACTTGACAACTGATAGAGAGCAGAAATGTTTTCACTCACAATTTGGGGTCTGGGTAGTCTTCGATGGAGGGGTCAAGCTATGTGGCTGGTGAGGGCTGCTCTGTCTTCACAATGGTGCCTGATGGCTGTGTTCTCCTCCCCAGTCCTCACACAGCAGGAGCCAAGGGAAACCCTGAGGGCTTTCATCCTATATGGGAGGAAGAGGCCTCTGTGGCCTAATCACCTCATAAAGGCCCCAGCAATTAATAGGATCACACTGCCCATTGATTTTAACATCTGGATTTAGAAGAGACTCATTCAGCATGGCAGAAAGGCTAGCTGTGAACAAGGAAGCTGAATAAGAGTGTGAGGCTCTGAGTTCAAGTCCCAGTACTAGAACAATTAAAAAAGAAAATGAACGAGAGTCATAAGGGCTGGGAGTGGCTCAATTGGAAGAACCCCTTCTTGGCAAGTATGAGGCTGTGAGTTCAAACCTCAGTACTACCAAAAAAAGGAAAAAAGGAGAAAATTCCACTTGTAAATTGAAAATTATAAAATTCCATTAGTCTGATTTCTTTGTTGTCTTGTTTATTTATTTATTTTAATTTGCTTATTCTTTTACCCACTTAAGTACTCAAAAAATAATTATGAATGGCCACTACATGTTGCAGGAATACAGCACTGAACAAACAAAGGCCTTCTTTTCCTGAGGAATTATAAACTGGAAGGCAGGCAGAAGTAAACCATCCTTTATTATCTTTCATCTGGATAAGCAGAATGCCTCCTAACTATTCTCAGCAACAACTGCTCTTTTTTTTAATTCATCTTTTCTCCAACCACCAGGAGAGATATAAAACTCAGATAAAATCAAATACCTTCTTTCCTAAAAATCCTGAAATGGGTTGCTGCAGTGGATGATAGTTGTGTTTATCCAGTTCTCTCAAGATTGCAGTGTCTTCATAATCCAACTCTAATTCCTCCCTTAAATTTTTTCTTTCATTATTTAAGCAGTGTTGGTGACTCAGCTACTTGGGAGACTGAGATCTGAGGATTCCAGTTTAATATCAGCTGAACATAAAAGTCTGTGAAACTCATCTCCAGTTAACCAGCAAAAAGCTGGAAGTGTAGATATGGCTCAAGTGCTAGAGTACCATCCTTGAGCAAAAAAAGCCAAGCAAGAACATGAGGCCCTGCCCAAGCCTTAGTATTGACACCAAAAAAATATAAAATAAATCTTTTTAATATATAATTTTATTGTAAAGATACTGTAAAGGGATTACAGTTACATGAGAAAGGTAATGAGTCCATTTCCTATCAAGCATAAAATAAATCGTATAGGGTTTATTGTAAATGCTTCTGCTATAGTTTGATTGTGTGTGTGTGTGTGTGTGTGTGTGTGTGTGTGTGTGTGTGTGTGTGTGTGTTGTGTATGGTATAGTCCTGGGGCTTGAACTCAGGACCTGGGCACTGTCCCTGAGCTTCTTTTGTGCTCAGAGCTAGTGCTCTACCTCTTGAACCACAGCTCCAGTTCCAGCTCTTTTTTTTTGGTAGTTCAGGGGAGAAAAGAGTCTCCCAGACTTTTCTGCCCAGACTGGCTTTGAAACTTGATCCTCAGATCTCAGCCTCCTAAGTAGCCAGGATTACAGATGTGAGCCACCAGCATCTGGCTTAGTTTTATCTTAAATATCTCCACAGATTATGTGTGGAGGCTTGATCTCCATCCCATGGTACTATCAGGAGGTACTGGGAAAGTGGCTCAGTGGTAGAGTGCTTGCCTTGCATGCATGAGACCACATAAGCAGAAAAAGCTGGAAGTGGCGCTGTGGCTCAAAGTGGTAGAGTGCTAGCGTTGAGCTGAAGAGCTGAGGGACAGTGCCCAGGCCCAGAGTTCAGGCCCCACAACCGGCAAAAAAAAAAAAAAAGAGGTGGGGCCTAGTGGCAGGAAATTAGGTTGTGGGGACATAACCTTAAAGATATGGGAGCACTAACCCATTTCTGTCTCTCTTTGTTTTCTGGACAGCATGAGGTGATTACCCTGTTCTGCACTTGTTCCTACCTTGACATCCTTTGCCCCCATGTGTACAAGTATACAGTCAACTAATCAAGAACCAGCACCTCTGAAACTGTGAGCAAAGGAAAATTTTTGTGTTTTGTTTTTTACCCCTCAAGACTGGGTTTTGCTAAGTAACCCAGCTGGTCTGTAATTTTCCATTCTAACTCCCCAAATGTTGGTAACTTTCTCCTCTTTAAGTTGGTTTATTTCCCATCTTCATTATAGCAATAATATAGCTTTCATTTCTGTAAAAGATCCCTAGTCTCCTATTGGCAAAATTAGGCACTCTATTTTCATTTTTCAATCTCTAGAGTGTAGAAGGGTATATATTATTGTTCTCTGTTCTTCTGAAGAGCAGTGGTTCTCTCTTGTTTTTCTCTATAGGGAACACTAATTTGAATGGCAGGATCCTCATCTTAACCATTTACATTTGACTGGGATTTGAAATCGGTACTTTGCACTTGCCAGGCAAATGCTCGAGCTCCATCTCTAGCCCTCGAATCCTCATCTGGAAAACTCAAGACCAAAAGGAATTTTAAAAAGAGCTGTCAGCAGCCAATAAACCACCAGAAAACCAGAAGTAGCATTGTGGCTCAAGTGGTAGAGCACCAACCTTGAGCTGAAGAGCTGAGGGAGAGTTCAAGCCCCACAACTAAACATACCAAACCAAACCAAACCAAACAAAACTGTCAGCTAGGCACTGGTGGCTCAAGCCTGTAATCCTAGCTACTCAGGAGGCTAAGATCTGAGGATCATGGTGCAAAGCCATCCCAGGCAGGAAAGTCCGTGACACTCATATCTCCAATCAACCACTAGAAAACCAGAAGTAGGGCTGTGTCTCAAAGTGTTACAGTGCCAGTGCTAACCTTGAGCAAAAACACTAAGGGACAGTATCCAGGCCCTGAGTTTAAGCCCCACATTTTTTTAATATATATTTTTATTGTAAAGATATTGTACATAGGGGTTACAGTTACATGAGTAAGGTAATAAGTACATTTCCTATCAAACAGTTACCCCTTCCTTTGTTTTTCCCCTACCATCCTTTTTCTCCTTACCTCCCCAAATCTTCCCTCCCCCCACCTAATTGTAAAGTTTGTTTTCAACATAGTGTCTTGTACATCTCATTGTTACAATGGGTCAACCTGTATCCTTATTTCAGCATATTGTTATTTCCCTTCCCCTCCCCAAATTAGAAAAATGTATATGCGAGATGCAAGACACCGGAATCAAAAGGGGTTATACAATGGGGGTAGACATACAAAAGAAAAAAATCAGATAGTACATTATAAGTACATTAAAAACAACAGCAAGAAAGATAAAACCTCTGTCTCTATCTTGGGGTTCATTTTGCTTAGCATCATCTTATATGATCACATGTATATAGCTTTTGAACTTTTCTGCTTGTCCTAGGCATATACTAGTTATTACAAATTAGGGAAACCATGGGACCTATGTTTCTTTGGGCCTGGATTACTTCACTTAAAATAGATTTTTTCCAAGTCTTTCCATTTCCTAACCAATGGAAGCCCCATGATTGACAAAACAAAAACAAAAACCTGTCAACCTAGAATTCTCTGCTGTTCTTTGGAAACATAAGGAAAATAAAAACATATTCAGACAAAACCCCCACTAAAACTAAAAGTATTCATCACCTCTCAGATACAGCCTTAAAGATAGTTTTTTTAAAAATCCTGAAATAGCCAGTGGTTCACATCTGAGATCCTGCTATTCAGGAGGCTGAGATCTGAGGATCATGGTTCAGAGCCAGCCAGCAGAAAAGTCTATGAGACTCTTATCTCCCATTAAATCCCAAGAAGCTGGAAGTAGAACTATGGCGCAAGTGGTAGAGTACCAGCCTTGAACAAAAAAGCTAAGGGAAAGCACCCATGACCTGAGTTCAAGCCCTAGTACCAGCATACACCAGCATACATCACACACACACACACACACACACACACACACACACACACACACACACACACACACACAAATAGAAAGGAAATGTTAAAAGAATAAAATCTTGTGTCAGCAAGGAGCACATTTGCTTTACTAGAAATTGAGACAAGTTGAAGCTCATAGTAATATGACTCTTTCTATAATATTGCCTCTATGACACCAGTCCACTACTTCCAAATATTAATATGATACATACCAATACAGTAAACAGTAAGGAATTCAGTGAAGATGGAAGGGATTATTCTAATGAACATATTTGACATTTTGGTGACAGCATGAACATAATTTGGCCCCGCAAATGTGTGGCTCACAGTGGCTGAGCTTGTTGAGGAACCCAGCCAAAGCCAGGATCAAAGGGAAGGTGGGAGTGGGAAATGCATAATCAACTCTAATGGGTACATTGGACACATGCATGTAGCAAGAAGAGAAGACAATGTTAGAAATTAATAATTACAAGTAATGTGAATAAGGCTTTCCAGTTCTGACAGCTATCACAAAATGGACTCAGGGACTGGAACAATTCTTAATGCTGCATTTCAGTTATTGCAATTATGCAATTGTCCAGCCATTGGCAGAACTGAACCCCAGCTCAGCTTGGGTTATTGCTGAGTGAGAATGCTATGGAGAAGTATCTTTGCTGTGAACATTATTTCCTCAAATGATGATCTTCCTGCTGGGCATTCTGAAAACCTTAGAGGTGACAGGTACTGACCAAATTGCTTCAAATAGCCTCACAAGATTATCAGGTCAATATATGTGGATAGGATAATTAAACATAGAACTACAGATCAAAATTCAGAGTTATAAAGCATTCAAGAATCCATTTCCTGGGCTAGGAAGGTGGCTCAGTGGTAGAGTGCTTGCCTTGCATGCATGAGGCCCTGGGTTCAATTCCTCAGCACCACATAAGCAAAAAGAAAAAAGCTGGAAGTGGCGCTGTGTCTCAAGTGGTAGAGTGCTAGCCTTGAGCTGAAGAGCTGAGGGACAGCGCCCAGGCCCAGAGTTCAGGCCCCACGACCGGACCCAAAAAAAATAAAAAAAAAAGAATCCATTTCCCACTTAAGTATAGTTCAAGCAATGATTCACACAATATGACATGCACTGCACCCTGGGTTGTGACTTGACCTGGGCTTTCCAGTTTCCGATACGGTTTGAAAAAGATCACACTCATCTCCTTTAGGGTACATTTCACTGAGACGTATGTGTGTGTGTGTGGTTGTGTGTGTGTGTGTGTGTGTGTGTGTGTGTGTGAGAGAGAGAGAGAGAGAGAGAGAGAGAGAGAATGTGTGTGTGTGTGTGTGTGTGTGTGTGTGTGTGTGAGATGGTCCTGGGGCTTGATCTCAAGGCCTGGGCATTGTCTCTGAGCTTTTTTGCTCAAGGCTAGCACTCTATCCCAACTCAAGCCACAGCTCCACTTCTGCCCTTTTTGAGGTATTTAATTGGAGGTTCAAGACTTACAGACTTTCCTGCCCATGCTGATTTCAAACTGCAATCCTCAGATCTCCCGAGTAGTTAGGATTACAGATGTGAGCCATCAGCACCTGACTTAACTGATAGTTTCTTATACAGTATGACCCATGTTTTGTGTACAAGCTATTGTTATATTTGTCTCACGAGTGTGTGTCTTGTCTCTCTGCCAGCCCTTGGTAGTGGCATTAGGGCTTTACGCTGTCTCCTATTTGCCTTTTAATGTCAATAGCACTTTGGACAGAACAATATATTAAGCAAAATCTTGACAATGTTTGTGGAAAGAATGGGTTCTATTTATTTGTTATTTCTTTGTATAGGTCTTGATGCTTGAACTCAGGATCTGAGCACCATCCCTGCACTTTTTTTTTGGATAAGACTAGCACTCCACCACTTGAGCCACGGTTCCACTTCCAGCATTTTAGTGGTTAATTAGAAGAGTCTCATGGACTTTTCCCCTCTGGACTGACTTTGAAACATGATCCTCAGATCTCAGCTTCCTGAGTAACTAAGATAACAGGTGTGAATCAGCAGTACCCAGCTGAATGGCTACTTTATATCATTAAAGTTGCTGGTATAATTTTTAAAAATACATATAGAGAAAGAAGGTAGGGTAAAAATGTTCTAAATCTCACTGGACTTCTACTTGGAAAAGAAAGATTCATCTCGACAAAACATTGCAACCAAATGATTCTATGCATAACTTTTGTCACTGGAAAGAGATATAGATAAGAAATGGACCATGTTCTAATTTACTCTACTTAGAATTTTTCTAGAATAAATATGCATTATTTGATCAGTGTTGTCATGAGACATCTTAGCATTATTATGGATAGGCTCTCAACATGGCATTTAAAAGAAAAAATACTTAAACCAGGGTAGTAGAACAAACCTGTAATCCCAGCTACTTGGAAAGCAGAGATGGGAGGATGTCTATATGAAGCCAGGGTATTGAGACCTTATTTCAACAAACAAGCTGATTATGATGGTATATGCCTGAAATCCTAGCTACATGGGAGACAGAGGTAGGAGGATCATGGTCTTTTGCCTTAGGAAAAAGTGCAAGATCCTATCTGGAAAATGAGTAACACACAAAAGGCTAGGGATGTGACTCAAATGGTAGAGTATCTGCCTAGCAAGCATGATGTTCTGACTGAAACCTCAGTATTCAACCACACACATGCACACACACACACACACACACACACACACACACACACACACACACAGAGGTATTAGCAAGATCTATATGTGTAGAACTAATAAAAACTCCATTGGTGCTGGGCAATGGAGGCTCACTCCTGTAATTCTAACTGTGCAGGAGGCAGAGATCTGAGACCGGCCCAAGTAGGAAAGTTGTGAGACTGGTATCACCAATCAATCACCAAAAAGCCTGAAATGGAGCTGTGGCTCAAGTGATAGAGCACCAGCTCTGAGCAGAAAAAAAAAAAACAAGCAAAAAGCAATGCCCTTAGTTTAAGCCCCAGTAATAGCATGCAAAAAACACAAATAGCAGCCACAAAACAACAAAAATATATTGCTGTGCTGGAAGTAAAAGGAAATCCATTGCAAAATGGATTAAATAATAAAAGAAAATTATGCTATGTAATAAGATTATCTGATATCCAAGAAATCTGAGACTTGGTTTTTTTTTTTTTTGGTCGGTCATGGGGCTTGAACTCTGGGCCTGGGCGCTGTCCCTCAGCTCTTCAGCTCAAGGCAAGCACTCTACCACTTGAGCTACAGCGCCACTTCCGGTTTTCTGGTGGTTTATTGGAGATAGGAGTCTCACGGTCTCTCCTGCCTGGGCTGGCTTTGAACCGCGATCCTCAGATCTCAGCCTCCTGAGTAGCTAGGATTACAGGCGTGAGCCACCAGCACCTGGCAATCTGAGACTTCTTAATTCAACTCAGTGTTGTCCTCAGAATCATAGCTTCTTCTCCTCTGAGTGCTCTCCAGCCCTGGACCAGGTTGCCTTCAGGTCAACACCCTCGACATCCAAGGAGACAAGGGCATGTGGAAAATGTTCTTCTTTCCTCCCCCTTTTGTCTAACTTCCTCCCTCCCTCCCTCCCTCCTTCCCTCCCTCCCTCCCTCCTTCCCTCCCTCCCTCCCTCCTTCCATTCCTCTCTCCCTTCCTTTCTTCCTTCCTTCTTTCCCTCCCTCCTTCCTTCCTTCCTATCCTTTTTCTTTTTTTCTTCCTTCCATTTCTTTTTTCTTTTTCCTTCTTTCCTGTACAAATGAAGATTTGTCACCTACAAACTATAGAAAGGAGAATTCTTCTCAGGGAAAATACAGAGAGAGAGAGAGAGAGAGAGAGAGGCAGAGAGACAGAGAGAGAGAGGGAACTCAATTTTTGCTGGCTGCTTTACAATTGAATGTTAAGACTGTATTATTATTACTATTATTATTATTATTACCCTTGACTCACATCTCAAGCCTAAGAGTAAAACATTGATTTTTTCACATACAAAGATATTAATTAGGTAATTTTCTACCATTGAAGTCATTTCTAACATTTGAAGTCATTTCTCTCTTTTAATTTGAACTAAGGGCCTGAGCTCGCTCAGCTTACTTGCATGTTTGGTGCTCTCTCGCTTGAACCACATCTCCAGCCCAGCTTTTTGCTGGTTATTTTGGAAATGGAGTCTCAGATTTTCCTACCTGCGATGGCTTCGAACTGTAATCTTGATATCAATATCCTGAGTAGCTAGAATTATAGGCATGAGCTACTGGTGTCTGGTGTTCCTTTGGTTCTTAATGCTTGCAAAATTATAGTAAGTTTAGTGTTTGCCATATTATATTTGAAGATGTGGCAATAATAATAGTGAAGTAATACAAAGAAATAATCTTCACAAAATGCAGAGGAAAAAGTCTTTTTAGTCAAACTGTGATCTAAAATAGAGATTAGCAAACATTTCTGTAAGGAAATAGTTGATAAATATTTCAGGCTCGCAGGCCAGGCCATTTTTGTCACTGATGCCACCCTAGAGCAGTGAGGTGCAATAACTGAGCTGTGTGGTAGTAAAACCTAACTCATGAACATTGAAATTCGATTTTTTTGCAGGAACTGCACTAAAGGACTTCCAACATGCAAAGCATGCATTACCATTGAGTCACATCCCCAGCCTAAGAGTATAA
Source organism: Dipodomys spectabilis (assembly GCF_019054845.1). Taxonomy (NCBI): domain Eukaryota; kingdom Metazoa; phylum Chordata; class Mammalia; order Rodentia; family Heteromyidae; genus Dipodomys; species Dipodomys spectabilis. The sequence continues at coordinate 8,757,828 of NW_024871113.1, forward strand.
CATTGATTTTTTTCCACATACAAGGATATCCATTAGGTGATTTTCTACCATTTCAAAATATTAGAAACATCCTAAGTGTCAACAACAGAGGGTTGCTGAATGGCATATTTAGCACACAAGGTCTGCTCAAGAGAGGATGGGTGTGAGTGGCAAGAGGAAGCTGCTCAGACAGCCTACCCATGTGAGTATCCACGTGCATATGTGGCACACTGATGGAGGGCAGATTATGGTCCAATGATTATGTGCCTTTCCCGTTTCTTTCTTAAAGTTTAATGCTTTCAGATTGTTTAATTTTAAAAGTAGGACACAAGTAAGTTCTGTAATAAGTTGGAGCAATAGTTATTATGTTTTTAAAGATTTTTTTAGAATTTGAATTAGTATGCATTATTAGTATCATATGGGGGGGCTCCTTGTGATGTTTCACTTCTCCTTTATCTCTCCACCCCCTTTCCTTCTCTCCCCTCTTTCCAGTTATGTGCTGGGTTTCATTATGCTGACTTCATTTATATATACATCATATACATACATACATATACATGTATATACAGTACATTTCAATCCTCTTATTCCTTCATGTCCATTTCTTTCCCTTTCTCCCCTCCCACTGATCCCTGCCACCCAAAGAGTCTACCTTTTATATTCATATCCTATTACTATTGCTATTACCAGGGTTTGAACTCAAACTCCCATGCTGGCTTGGCTTGCTTGCTCAGTTATTGCTATACTACTTGAGCTATGCCACATACACATGCATGCATGTGCGTGCACAGGCTGCTTTTTGTCCTCTGTTTCCAAAAGTGTTTATCAGATTAGGAGTTTCTCAGAAGAATCTTTACAGTCTTTTTTTTTTTTTGGTCCGGTTGGGGGGCCTGAACTCTGGGCCTGGGCGCTGTCCCCTCAGCTCTTCAGCTCAAAGCTAGTGCCCTACCACTAGAGCCACAGCACCACTTCCAGCTTTTTTCTTTTTGCTTATGTGGTGCTGAGGAATTGAACTCAGGGCCTCAGGCATGCAAGGCAAGTGCTCTACCACTGAGCCAACTTCCCAGCACCCTCTTTACAGTCTTTTAAGTATAGAATCATATTGTCTATAAATAGGGATAATTTGGGTTATTGTTCCCTATTTTATTCCCTTTTATTTTTTTCTCACCTTACTCTCTGTGTAAGGATTCCAGTGTTATCCTGAATAAGAATGGGGAGAGTAGCCATTTTTGTTTTATTCCTGACTTTAGAGGAAATCATCTTAGTTTTCCTCATTTAGGACAATGTTGGGTATGGGTTTGTCAGATACAACCTTCATTATGTTAAGATACTATTCCTAGTTCTATGAGGTTCTATCCCTAGTTTCTTCAGAACTTTCATCATAAAAGGCTGTTGAATTTTGTCAAAGGCCTTTTCTGTATCTATTGAGATTATCATATAATCTTTATCCTTGATTTTGTTCATGTGTTATATTACCTTTATGGTTTACATATACTGAACCATTGTGATGTATGATCTTTTCAATGTGTTGTGGAACTCAGTTTGCCAATATTTATTGAGGAGTTTTGTGGGACTATACCTTTCATTTGTCCAATAGTCCCAAGAAGGACTGTTAACTTGGCTGGTGTCTCCTTTCTGCCTGACCACTGTTTTCTTTACTATTTGAATTGAGTAAGTTACCAGTGAGATGATGTAAATGTAAAATAAATTTGCCAGTGCAGTAAAACTAAAAAGTAGAGGGGATGATAAATTACACAGCTTGGAAATAAGACATTTGGTAAGAATTACACAGGTTTCCCCACCCAGGAAGGTGCTGAGAGTGAGCAATGTTTTTTTCCTATTCTGAGTAATAGCCAAAAATCCCACCCTGTCCAGAGAGAAGGGCTTAACTCATGTGGGACTGGGTAGAAATAGTCCTCTGAATTCTCCACTCTGTGGTGATGAGGTGAAAAATGAAGCCTTTACTTAATGCTAACTGGCTTTGCTTCAAAAGAAGAAAAATTTCACTTTAAATGTAGATATTGATCAAAAGAGTATAATGGTTACTGACAAATTATAATGTAATTTATGAAAATGACACTTGTTGGCCTGGATGAAATATAGCAGTCCCTTCTCCATTCATTTCTTGGATCAACAATTAGGCTAGTCTGTTTCAAATGCCAGTAAGGGACTTTAATTTAGGCCAATGTAATTTGGACCAGTAGGCAGCATTACTCAGCCTATTACACAATAAACAGATGAAATGGACAAAAGATTACTGTAAGAAAAACATAGATGATCTGCTATTTCGATTATGGAGAAACAGTTTGCTGTAGAAAAGCAGTCATCACCATTAGTAATACTTTCTTTTTTCCTGATGTCCCTTTAGTTACTCTTCCACACTCTGTGCTGAGCCAGCAGGACAACTGCCTGTGCTTCCACCTCATTAAGAAGATAGTAATGAAATGACAGCTCTGATTCATTCCCAGAATGGATCTCACCTTTAATTTTAAAATGGATTTGTGAACAGCTGAAATATTAGGCAACTAAAGCTGCATGACAGCAGAGTCACAAAGTATTTTAAATCTCCTATCAGTCCATATCTGGATACCCTTACTTGGAAGATCTGTCATCCCTGTAAGCAAACATTGGGATTCAGTCTTCCTGCCACTAGTAGAGGGTTCAGGAAGGCCAAGTATCTTTCACTCTCTATGTTTCATGGAGGTCTGATTGATATATAGTAACTATCCATTATTTTTCTTTCTTTCCTTCCTTCCTTTCCTTCCTTTCCTTCCTTCCTTCCTTCCTTCCTTCCTTCCTTCCTTCCTTCCTTCCTTCCTTCCTTCCTTCCTTCCTTCCTTCCTTCCTTCCTTCCTTCTTTCCCTCCCTCCCTCCCTCCTTTTCTCTCTCTCTCTCTCTGCTTTTCCTTTTCCTTTTTCTATTTTTGTGTGCTGCTACTGTGGCTCAAACCCAGACCTTTTGTTCTTGGCTTTCTTGCCCACAGCTGACGCTCTATCACTTGAGCCGGTAGAGTGGTTGGTTGAAGATGGAATCTTGTAGTTTTGCCTTGTATAGTCTCAAACTGCAATCCTTCAGATTTCAGCCTTTTGAACAGCTAGGATTACAGGTATGAGCTACCATCTCTGGCAACTTGCATGCATATTTTTTTTTTGCTGGTACTGGGTCTTGAACTCAGGGCATGGGCATTGTCTGTGAGCTTCTTTGTGCTCAAGCCTAGCACTCCACCACTTGAGCCAGAGTGCTACTTCTGACTCTTTCTGAGTAGTTTAATGGAGATAAGAGTCTCACGGATTTTCCTGCTTGGGCTAGCTTTGAACCATGATTCTCAGATCTCAGCCTCCTGAGTAGCTAGGATGACAGATGTGAGCCACCTGCATCTAGCTTAACCTGCATGAATTTCAAGTGTGCAATCTATTCAGCCTTACATATGAACAGAGTTCCTAGATAAAATGTAGGATCTCAAAACTAAAGCTAGATCCTTATATATCACCCTGCACCAGAATCAACTCGAATGGATCAAAGACCTCAAAGTCAAAGCAGACACTCTGAAAACATTACAGGATGGAATAGGAGAAACCCTAGGTCTCCTTGGCACAGGCCGAAATTTTCTTAATAGAGACCTAGAAACACAGCAAATCAAAGAAAGGTTGGACAAATGGGATTGCATGAAATTTCAGAGCTTCTGCATGTCAAAGGGCATAGCTAGTAAGATTAATAGAAAGCCCACGGAAAGCCATACAACAGACAAGGGTCTCATATCTAAAATATACTTGGAACTCAAAAAATTAAATCCCCCAACAACAAATCTTCAAAGAAACAACTGCCCAATAAATAAGTGGGCTAAAGACTTAAAGAGAAACTTCTCTGAAGAGGAAAGAATGCCCAATAGACACATGAAGAAATGTTCAACCTCCCTAGACATAAAAGAAATGCAAATCAAAACAACATTGAGATACCACCTCACCCCAGTTAGAATGGCTATAACCAAGAACTCTAATAACAACAGATGCTGGAGGGGATGTGGACAGAAGAGAACCTTACTGCATTGTTGGTGGGAGTGTAAACTTGTTCAACCACTTTGGAAAGCAGTATGGAGGTTCCTCAAAAGACTCCACATAGTTGTAAAGTTCGTTTTCAACATGACAACTTGTACTTCTCATTGTTGCAACGGGTCCACCTGTATCCTTAAGCGACTTGTTTTTCCCCATCTCCTCCACAAATATACCGACATCAAATATAGTGAAAGCAGGGGTTATACTGTGGGGGAGCGACATACAAAGCAACAAAGACATAATCTTATAAATGCGTTAGAAACAAATGCATGAAAGAAAAAAACATTTAAATACATATCTAAGGGTTCATTTTCCTAACATCACAAAAAATGTTCACAAAAAGTAAAAATAAAAAAAATTCAGGGCATGGCACAAAAATAAAAGATCCTCTGTATGGAAAAAAAATAAAAATATAAAGTCTAAACTATTAAAAAAAAAAAAAGACTCCACATAGAGCTCCCCTATGACCCAGCAATCCCACTTTTGGGCATTTACCTAAATGTTCACAAACAAGACCACACTAAAGCTACCAGCACGACTATGTTTATTGCAGCATTATTTACCATAGCTAAGATATGGAACCAACCCAGATGCCCCTCAGTAGATGAATGGATCAAGAAAATATGGTATATATATACACAATGGAATTCTATGCCTCCATCAGAAAGAATGACATTGCCCCATTTGGTAGGAAATGGAAAGACTTGGAAAAAATTATATTAAGTGAAGTAAACCAGGCCCAAAGAAACATAGGTCCCATGTTTTCCCTTATTTGCAATAACTAGTATATGTCTGAGTCAAGCAGAAAGGGTCAGATAAGTTGATGTTAGGTAAATGAACCCTAAAATATGTATTCAAATGTTTTTTTCTTTCATGCGATTGTTTCTAATACATTTATAAGATGATTTCTTTGTTGCTTTGTATGTCCCTCCCCCACGGTATAACCCTGGCTTTCACTGTATTTGATGTTGGTATAATTTGTGGAGGGGAAGGGAAAAAACAAATAGTTTAGATAGGGATACAGGTGGACCCATTGTAACAATGAGATGTACAAGTTGTTATGTCATAAAACGAACTTTACAACTTTGGTTGGGGTGGGGAGGACGATTGGGTGGGGTGGTGGGGGGAGGCTGGGAAGGGATGGGAAGAGGAAACAAAGGAGGAGGCTACAATGCTTGATTAGAAATGTACTCATTATCTTGCCCATGTAATTATAACCCCTCTGTACAGTATTTTCACAATAAAAAAAGGAGGGTGTAACAATGCTGGATAGGAAATGGACTCAATACCTTGATCATGTACCTGTAACCCCTCTGTACAGTATCTTTACAAAAAATACATATTAGAAAAAGAAAAAAATGTAGGATCTCCAGTTGGATTTGGATTTCAGATACACAATGAACCTTTTTAGTATAAGTATGTCCCCAAACATTGCATGGTATGTATTTGTTAATATATTGTGATCTGTTATTAAAATTTAACTGGTCATCCTATACTTTTATTTGCTAACCTGTCAACACAAGTGATGTAGAACATTGACCACTCTCATAAAAATCAAAAATACATTTTCTTCTTTCCAGAAGATTCCTAATGCCTTTTTAGAAGTCTTTTTTCTTACTTGTATACCTTTCTTCATTCTCAGATTGAGGAACTTCTCTCTGTTGATAGAAATCACTTTGCCTTTTCCAGAATTTTATGTGAATGTCATCACACACAACTTATTAAACTGAGTACTTTTCATCTTCCATATTATAATATGAATAGAGTATCCTTTCTTGTTACTGAATAATTATCTATTATAAATTAACATGTATCCTTGTGTTTAGTCATGTATCTGTTGATGAATATCTGGGTTGTTTTCATTTGGGGTGAGTCACAAATAAAGCTGCTGTGACCATTGGGTGTAAATCTTTGTATGGACATATATTTTCGCTTCGGAATGTTGGTCTACTAACTTTTGTGTGTGTGCGCGCTGGTACTGGGGCTTGAACTCAGGGCCTCACACTGTTGCTTAGATTTTTCTCTCCAGGTGTCTACCATTTGAACCACAGAACCATTTTTTTCCTTTTTGCTAGTAATTGACAACAAGAGTCTCTTGGATTTGTCTGCCTGGACTTGCTTTGAACCTTCAAAGATCCCAGACTGCTGAATAGCTAGGATTACAGGCATAAACCTATAACTCACAGCTTGTTCTATTACATTTTAGAGAAATTTCTAAATGGTTTTCAGAGGGATTGTGTCATTTTACATTCCTTCCAGCAATGTGGGAACATTCTGCATTCTCTATACCTTTGCAGCACTTCCATAGTGTTGGTGTGGATGCTTGCAATCTAATGTGTATGGGAGTCAGGGCATGTGATGCGGGTTAATTTGCATTTCTCTACTCATTGGTCATGCAGTGTATCTTGTGCCTTTTTCTATCTACATTCCTTAGTGCAGTGGTCAATTTTTGCCCCCACACTTTTTTTTTGGCTGTCTTTTTCTTATTGAAAATGTTTTTTGTTGTTGTTGGGTTTTTGTTGTTGTTGTTGTTTTGTGACAGTCTTGGGGCTTGAACTCTGGCCTGGGCACTGTCCCCTGAGCTATTATGCTCAAAGCTAGCACTCTACCACTTGAGCCATAGCTCCCTTATGGCTTTTTTTGTGGTTAATGAGAGACAAAAGTTTCATAGACTGTCCTGTCTGGGCTAGCTTCAAACTGGAATCTTCATATTTTAGCCTCCTGGGTAGCTAGGATTACAGGAGTGGGCCAGCAATGCCAAGTTTCTTATTGAAAGTTTTAAGAGGCATTAGCACACTGAATACTAGTTATTCATCAAATATGTACTTTGAAAATATTTTCTTCTATACTATATCTAAATTTTCATTCTCTTAATATTATCTTATGGAATAAAAAATAATGCCTGGACATGATTTTTAATTAAACTGGACTCTAAACAACACAGTGAGACCCAAGGAGGATATTCTTAGGGGAGGATCACAAGGACTCAATGGCTATGTGCATATGATCATACAAAATGATGCTTATCAAAATGAACCCAAGGAAACAAGATGTTTTTTATTGTACTGTTTGTGGTTATACCATCTGAACATGAAGTCTAATTTATAAATTGTTCTCTAATGAGCCATAATTTAGATTGTTTTTGAATTTTTATTGTTATTATAAAGCTGACATACAGAAGGGTTACACTTACATTGGTCAGATAAAGAGTACATTTCTTTTTTGATAATGTCACTCACTCCCAGTTCTTCCCTCCTAACTTAGATGTTATAGCGTAAAAATATTTTCTGGACCCATGGTTACAAAGATTTTCTCCTAGATGTTCTAGGAGAGGGTATTTTGTTTTCTGAGAAAAGGTTTCACTGTATAACCCAGGCTGACCTTGAACTGGAGATTCTCCTGCCTCAGCTCCCAATTGTCAGGGTTACAGGTATGTATCACACATCACCTGGCCTTATTTTCATGTTTTTCAAATAAAGGTCTATAAGCCAGTCATTTCTTTATATGATGAAATAGATTGAAGTCTAATTTTTATACATGTATGTCTAGTTCTAGCATCATTTGTAAACATGTTCCTTTTCCATCAAATTACCTTAGTTTTAGTGATATATACCACTATTCACATACATGCACACAGAACTACCTGAATCTCTGGGCAAAGTATATTTCTGACCATGGACTATAGACAGAAAATTGAAAACCACTGCCATACTGGATGCTTGTGGCTCATGTATACAATCCTAACTACTCAGGTGGGTGAGATCTGGAGAATCATAGTTCAAAGCTAGCCTAGGCAGAAAAGTCCACTAGATTCCCTCTTCAACTTATCAGCAAAAATGGGGTTAGAGGCACACCACAATTGGTAGAACACAAGCAAGCAAGCTAAGCAAGAGCTCAAGGCCACGAGTCAAACTCCAGTACCAGTAAAATAAGAGAAGAGAAAGCCACTGCAATAAAGGTCACCTGAATTATTGCTTCTATTTCCCTGTCCTCTGGTCTGTTAGTCACAGTCCTCTGTCACATATATACATTCACTCTTGCTCATTTCCATTTTCACTATTTCTTTTAAATTCTATTTTCTGTGGAAGTACATTTATGTTCACTCAGGAAACTACTGTTCTGTTTCTTCAGTTTTTTCCTGCTCCTCTCTGCTACCAATTGAAATAATGAAACAATTTATTTTCCCCACCAAGTTTGTATTGGTATTGATCCCATGTGTAATCCACACTCTGCCCTTTCATTTCATGTTTTCACAGCAAACCATTTCCTTTTCCATTTGCTTCACTTTATTGGAGATATGGTGACATGGAAAAGAGAGAACCGTCACACTTCTCCAGGACTATCATAATTGACCTCAACCTGCTTCAGAATAATGTCTCTGAGGCTCAGGTTTCTTTTTTATTATTGTTTTTTAAAGTAAATAACCAACAAAAAACCTGAAAGGAAATCTAACAACTTCACATGTGTTGCCAGAATGAAGCAGGATATTTCTTTTCACACATGAGCATCATGCCCAGTCCTGCTTCTGGCATGTTTTAGCTACCCGATGCCAGCTATTGTTCTCATAATGTGTGCCTTCCAAACATTTCTGTCATCTCCAATGCTGCCAGTGCTGTTGTAGCTAGCACAGAGTACTGGACTGTGGAACTGAATGCCTTCAACTCCTGTGGTAAAAAATACTTAGTGACAGGAACAGGGAGATTCTTCTTCCATTAAAAAAAAATCTTCAAAATCTCTCTTCCATTAATAAGATGGACCAAAAATTTCTTCTCTCTGAAGAGAATATTGCTATTAGAACTGCCAACTTAGCTGAGCGCTGGGAGCTCACACCCATAATCCTAGCTACTCAGGAGGCTGAGATCTGAGGATCACAGTTTGAAGCCAACCTGGGCAGGAAAGTTTGTGAATTTCTTCTCTCCAGTTCACCAGCAAAATGCAGGAATTAAAGCTATGGATCAAGTAGTAGATCAACAGCCTTGAGGGAAGAAACCAAAGGAGAATTTGAGGCCCAGATTTCAAGTAAAACAAAACAAATGAAGAAAACCAACAAAAACAAAACAAATGAAGAAAAAAATAAAAAGGAACAGTCTCTTCACAAGAAGGTTAGAACTGTAGCTCAACTTACCATTCAAATCCATAGAATGTTTTGTAATGCTGACAGGCTGAGAACTTTCTAATTTAGCCCAGACAAAAAAGTGTAGGATACAGAAAAAGGATTTGGATTGCACTTAAAGTTGTCACCATTTGAATCCACTTGCAGATGGACTAGAGACTATCTGAACCTATTCTCTATGCACTAATATTAAAATCATCAAGAGCCACCAGATTCCTAGATTGCTAGCATGTGTAGATGCTGCTAAGTTATAAATCACTGAAATTATGGCATTTGATTCATTAGTTTTATTTTTTTGCATATCACACTTCCACAAATGTATTCATTTAAATTTTTACACAGTAAGCTTCTAGCTATTCCTCACTATGATTAATTCATTATTTTTTAATCTTAATGGGACTGGTATTGAAACTATCAATCAAGAACATTTAATTTAGTGGGACAACAACAAGGAAGGGAAGGGGTAACAATGATCGACAAGTAATGTACTCATTGCCTTACTCATGCAACTGTAACCCCTCTTACAGCATCTTTACAATAAAATAAAGAAAAAAAGGAACTTTTAATTACTAGTTCCTCCTAGAAACTTGGTTAAAAACCCATCAACTGGGAGGTATGTATTTTTGGATGATCCAATATCGTATTAACGTGAACTTAACTGAACAAGTCTACAACTAGTTACTCATGAAAGAGTCCCACTTCTGGTGGGATGTTTCACAAGCACCAGTCCAGTGATTTATCTAAGCAGAACTTCCTGAGTGGCAGGTCTTTCTATTGATTGCTATCAGTGAAAAGATGTTCACAACTTTGGTGATTACTCACTGCTACACCACCACATGAAGTTAGCCTTTTATGACTATTGTTTTTGATAGGTACAAGAACAACACCCCAAAATTTGACACCAAAGCATTTTCAAAAACAGAAGGAGAAAGAGGACTCTGAACTTCTCCTACCCCTTCTCCCTTGAGTCAAGCCATTAAAACATTATCTGAATTCCTCTTTAGCAATTCATAAAACCTTCACATAAGAGGTGCTCAGTCCTTAGGATGCAAAGATGCCTATAATCCTAGCTAATCAGGAGGCTGAGATCTGAGGATTGTGGTTCAAAGCCAACCTGGGCTGGCTTATCTCCAATTAACTACAAGAAAATTGTAAGTGATGCTGTGGCTCAAAGTGTACAGCTTTAGCCTTGAGCAAAAGAGTTCAGAGTTAGTACCTAGGCTCCGAGTGCAAGCCCCATAACTGACAAAAAAAAAAAAAGAAGGCTCACTTTTTTTTTAAGTGCTGGGGATCAGGGCTTGAACATGCTTTACTACTTTACATCTAAGCTATACCCTCATGCCACCAAGAATCTCAATAAAATTGTCTAAAAACTCCCTCCAGTTTATTAGTATTACCATTGTCCTCCAATTACATGTCTCCATGATTGCTCACTCTATGAACCTTAAACATAAAAATACCCAGGTTGCTCCTTCCCCCCCAAACCTAATAAACCTATCAATAAATGAACAAAGAAGTTCAAGAGAGATGTCTCAGAAAAAGTAAGAATGGCAAATGAACACATGAGGAAATGTTCAACATCTCTGCCCATAAAGGAAATGCAAATCAAAACAAAACTGAGCTTCCCTCTCACCTCACTTAGATTGTTCAACATTGAGAATTTGAACAACAAGAAATGGTAATGGGGATGTGGGGTAAAAGGAACCCTATTGCACTGTTGATGGGAATATAAATTAGTACAACTCTGGAAGACAGGTTAGAAATTCCTCAAAAACTAAACATAGTATCATTCTTGAGCATCTACACAGAATATCATAAATCAGGATATGGTAAAGGCACTTGCAAATTCATGTTCATTACTACACTATTCACAATAGCCAGGTTATGGAAACAGATGCCCTACAATAGATGAATTGATAAAAAAAATGGCATATATATAAAATGGAATTTTACTTATCCATTAGAAAGAAACTCAAAATCCGTTAGGAATTTTACTCACTCATGTTATGTCATTTTCAGGGAAATGAATGGACCATTCTAGAACAAATTATGTTAAGTAAAGTAAGTCAAGCTTTGAGAGACAAAATGGCTCATGTTTTCTCTCATATGTGGAAGCTAGAGCTAAACTAAAACTTAACATGATAACGTATGTAGGACTCGAAGTATTCACATACAATCATACTAAAAGAGGATACTCTAAAATACTATTTATTAAAATGAAGCTAAAATACTATTTATCTCAACTATTTAGCTATTACATCTAAAATACTATTTATCAAAGTGAATTCCAGGAAATGGAAGCATAGGTTTTTATTGTTGGATATTGTTTGTCAGTGAGAAGATAACTAATCTAACATGAGGTAGCACATCTATGTAGAGGAAAAAGTAGCAGCTTTAACATGTGGATCAGTGTAGCACTCTTGGCCCAAAGCAAGGCACTGTTGAACTTGTTACTTATTCCTACAACTGCCCCTAGTGTCTGGAGCTAATTGCTCACAATCAGATCCCTTTGAAAGAGAAATTATACTCTGCCAGACTGTGTTGCCCTTGCTAACATCTCCAGAGTTTCTAAGTTTTCATTCAATATAATGCTTGATTTTGTCCTTATTATGGCTTTGACTGATATATTGACCATGAAGACAAATTGTGGTCCCTCTACGTGGTGACAGGTAGAACCACCAGGATTTGTTCTGGTTTTCCTCCAGATACAAAAGAAACTTCATGCCAGACTTTTAAAATCATAATGACCTTAGGCTTAGCAGAAAGCAAGCGGATTAAAAAACAAACAAACAACAAACAGAGCTGGTAGAATGATAGAGCACTTGCGGAGCAAAGCTTCAGGTTCAATTCCTAAAAATAAAATAAAACATAGCTAGGTCAACCTCACAGAAGCATGGAAATTGAAGAGTTGAAGAGACCAATATTGCTAGTCTACCCTCCATGAGAGAGAACTCAAGCTCTCCTCTATTCTATTCTTTCTATTTTTTTTAAAAAAAAATATTGTAAAGGGTTTTTATTGTACCAAAAATTTAGTTACATAAGTGTTATTGAGTACATATCTTTTTGAACAGTTTCATCCCCTCTCTCATTTTCTCCTTGTTCAGGCTCCCTTCTTAAACAGCCTCACTCAAAGGAGAGTTACAGGCAGTCAAGCTAGTATGGATTAATATTGTTAACCAGTATTTCACTTTGCTTTCCTGAGTACCAGTGTTATTTTACTATAGTTTCATAGAACAATGGTTCCATGGAACATAGAACAATGGATGCCACCTGTGCTTCCTTTTAAAATTTGATTCAGATATATTTAAGCCTGGTGTGGGTAGCTCACACCTAGCTATTCCGAAGGCTGAGATCTGGAGGATCAAGTCTCAAAGTCAGCTCTGGCAGAAACTCCATCTCCATTTAACTAGCATAAAGCTAGACTATATGTGTAGCTCATGTGGTAAAGCTTCAGCTAAGCCAGCAAGTAAAGTTAGTGCCAGCCAGGCTCTGAGTTCAAATCCCCAGTACCAGAACACAAAGAAGAATGCCAAATTTTAAGCATGACCTTGTGTCTCATTATACTAAGGAACCAGAAGGACTGACAATTTGTGATTTACCGCTCCCTCCACATGAGGTTAATGCATACTGTTTATTCAGATGCTGTAGCTTCTGAAGGGGCAGAAGTCCCAAGTCGCTTTGACCACAAATTAACTTACACACCAATACTAATAATGCTATTATTCTGATTCTTTTTTGTTTGTTTGGCTGTGGGTCATGAACTCTGGGCCTTGGCGCTGTCCCTGAGCTCTTCAGCTCAAGGCTAGCTCTCTACCACTTGAGCCACAGCACCACTTCTGGTTTTCTAGTGGTTAATAGGAGATAAGAGTTTCATGGACGTTCCTGCCCAGGCTGGCTTTGAACTTCAATTCTCAGATCCTAACCTCCTGAGTAGCTAGGATTACAGGCATGAGCCACCAGTGCCCAGCTCTATTATTCTGATTCTTAAAGCATTACTTATGGACTCTGGAATTGAAACTCATATATTCCTAATATCAATGACACATTTTCACTTCCATGTTCCTTGAAGCCCTGTTCACAACAGCTATGAAATGGAAATAACCTAAATGACCATCAATGGATGAATAAAGAAATTGCTGTGCATATACATCATGGAATACTGTTCAGCTCTAAAAAGAATGGAATCTAGTTATTTACAACTACGTGGATGGAAAGTACTATTCTAATAAACCAGGCACAGAACCAAAAAAAACCCACATAATCTCATTCATTCATGAAATATGAACAAGTTGACCCCACAGTAGTTGAGAGTAGAATTGTGCTTACCAGGGTCTGGGGAGAATAGGAAGAGATGGGGAAGTGGATCATGGAGTACTAAGTTACAGCTAGGTGTGAGAAGTCAGGTGACTGTAGATGACAATTATGTAATACATTTCAAAAACTAGACACAAAGATTTTGGAAGTTTTCACCATGAACAAAGGAGACAGACTTATTAAGGGAAAGATGAGACTTTTACCTTAGAGGTCTACATGTTGAGAATCTCTGAGAAGGGGTAGTGAGGATCTACTGTTAAGATTTCTAGTGATTTCTGCAGTAGAGACCAGTCTTAGGCTAAAATAAATAGATGCTTATTATATTAGTAGATATGTGAACTTACTCAGATTGATGGTTGTGTGGGAATCATAATCTGGTTCACATTCTTATTCCATACAGCATTATGGGCAGAAACACCCACTTTCTCCAGGCCATTCTGAGGGGGCTTTGCTCAGGCATAGCCTACAGAAGTCAGCAGAGACAACCTTGTGCCCTGGGTGTGGGTCCCACTTCCAGCACATAGCCATCCAACTGCCAAAAAATTCTCATAACAGAAGCACAATCTATTTTTGGGCAGTTCTGATTTTTCTTCCCTGCAGTGAATTGAAATCTGTTCCTGTAACAGTCACACACTGGGATAAAGTCTGGATTGCAGTTAGACATCTCTCTGCCTTCTAGACAATAAGGGGCTGAGCTGAGGCTCCTTTGCAAATGACTCTTCTCCATCTCTTGCAGGTGTTCTTCACAATCTGTGTTTCTCAGCTTCTGAACCACACTGCTTCTTGGTACCCTTATAATTTACTGTCTCCTTTGATGTATGGCACACATGCTGAGTGCCAGTGGCTCATGCCTGTAATCCTAGCTACTCAGAGGGCTGGGATCTGAGGATTGAGGTTCCAAGTCAGCCTGGGCAGAAAAGTTTGAGAGGCTCTTATCTCCAATTAATCACCATAAGACTGAAAGTGCAGCTGTGGCTCAAATGGTAGAATGCCAATCTTGAACAAAAAAAAGCTAAGTGAGAGTACTAGGCTCTGAGTTCAAGCCCCAATATTGGTGCATGTGTGTGTGCACGCATACACACGCTAACACACACTCACACAAATGTGGCACACATAATCCAAAATAATGTTTCAGTGTGGTCCAGGGCAGAAGTCCATTTAGGGAACATGGTAGTCCATTACTGTCCTCATTGTAACATTGGCATCTTTTCAATTTACAATTATCCCCAGGCTCCACACCAGTCAACTGCATCACAATGTACTTGCCATCTTTTACTTGGACAAATTATTGGTACTAAATACAGAGTTCATATTGATTCTTATTAAATTACAAGTTAATTTTTTATAAAGGATAATATCCATTATAATTAAATTATCACCTAATTACTCACTTTCTTTTAGGTTTATACTTTCTGCAATGCTAATATCATATCTGTATGCTAGTGCTAATATCTGTCTGCATCTGATACCAATAACTCATATCTATCATCCTAGTTATTCAGAAGGCTGAGATCTGAAGGAGCACAGTTTAAAGCCAGCCCTAGCAAAAAGGTCTACTGACTCCATTTCCAAAATTATACTTAAAAATCAGGCTGTAGATATGGTTCAGGTATGAAACATAAGATGAGCAAGCAATCCAAGAAAGCCTGAGGCCCTGAGTTCAAACTTCAGTACCACAAAAAAATAAGTCACTGAAAAAACTGTTGAACAACACTAACTTCTGCTCTGATACTTCAGTTATTAAACATCAAAGAAAGCTTGAAAATGGAGCACAAGTCTGGCTTTCAACTGACATAGGCCAAAAAATTAAAATGCTACAGTGGCTATAAACAATTCCTTGGAACACTCAGAATGCCTAGTAAGTATTAAATATGTGACATGAAGCCCTATGCTTAGATGTGTATAGAAGGAAATGGCATAAGAATAATATAATTTAAAGCTTTTTATTATGAATTTGGATTAATGGAACTATTTTCAGGGTTACACTGTTCTGAAAAGCAGTACTAGAAAATTTAGTGGCAATTTTTGAGCTATTTTGTGTTGAGTTATTTGAGTTTTTGAGTTATTTTGTTTATAAAACCCATTCCTCAGTGCATTGGCTGAAGCCAGTAGGGACATCAAAAGCTTAGAGAGACTACACCCAAACATTGCATGGGTATGGTGATGTGAGCTGTCATCCTTAGAAGACACAAGAAAGCACAGATAAGAGGAAGTGATAGAGTACTTGTCTAGCAAGTGTGAGGCCTTGAGTTCAATCTCCAGTACTGCAAAAAAGAAAACAAAATTCCTGAAATCCATAATAATTAAAATAATATAAAAAAGAATTATGGAACATACAGACTATATGAAGATCCCCTGAATGCCCTGCATGGTTATGTGCAATTCAGAGTTGGAAGCAAGTATTCTCAGGATCCCAAACACCAGAGCTCAATTCTAGAGGCAATTTCTGAGAGGATAAACATCCTCTGACAAACATCCTGACTCATCTACTACTACCATAGTATATTGAAGTGTGTGTGTGTGGGGGGGGGGGTGTATTGCTCAGAATCAAAGGCAAGGCCTGCTGGGTGTTAGTGGCTCATGCCTGTCATCCTAGCTATGCAGAAGGCAGAGATGTGGAAAATCAAGATTTAAAGACAGCAAAGATAGAAAAGCCTTCAAGATTCCATGTTTATTTAGTCAGCAAAATGCCAGCTTAGAGGCATGGCTCAATGGGTATAACACCAACTTTAAGCAAGGAAACTGAGCAAGAGTGCCCTATACTTGGATACTCACATACAAATAAAAAACAGAGCCTCACATATACTAGGCAATCTCTCTACCACTGAGCTATACTCTGCAGTTGAAATAATTTTTGACAAAGTTATATTTATATAGCATCAGTGACAGTTTATTTAAATTTCACATCAAAAACATTATTGCACATTGTTCTATTATTGACACATCAGAAGTGAATTCTCCTTGTGGAGGTCAGGCATCTAAGGCCAAGATGCCAACAGGACTGCTGTCTGGAGGTCTGTCCAGATGGCCACCTAACTTGCTGTGTATGCATATGAATTTTCCTTCTTGAAGGGCACAGAAAGAAAACTCTGACTTCCTCTATGGAACCCAGTTTTATAACATAGGGATCCTACCCTGTTGACCTCATTTAACATGACTTACTTCCATAAAGGCCTGAATAGAATTTGTGTTGAGATCTCAACATATGAGTGAAAATTCAATCCACAGAAATATGAAATGGACTATCATTGAGCCATAAAAAAGAAGGAAATTTTGACTGATGGTCCTTGAGGATACAATACTAAGTAAGCCAGGCACCAAAGACCAAGACTGCAGGATTCCATTTATGTGACTCCTAGAGTAGCAAAACTCACTGAGCTAGAAGGAACAATAGTGGATGTCACAGGCAAGAGCAGAGGGAAATAGTACAGAGCATCAGTTTTACAGGATGAGTGGTAGAAACAATGTGAACATACCTCATGCAATAACTGTATACAAGAAATTCCTGCATGGTCAATTGTGTGCTCTGTTGACTGTACTTTCAACAAAGGAAGCTAATAAGTAAAGTACTCAGATTATATCACTGTGGTGTGTGGGGAGGGTGTGAGTGGGTAGGTGTGTCTTGGGGTTTGAACTCAGGGCCTGGACACTGTTCCTGAGTTTTGTGCTCAATTCTAGGGTTCTATGAGCCACAGCTCTTTCAGCCTTTTTGTGTGTGTGTGTGTGTGTGATGGTTAGATGGAGATAAGAGTGTCATGGAGTTTCCTGCTGGTGCTCGCTTCAAACCAGGATTTTCAGATCTCAGTCTCCTGAGTTGGTACGATTAACAGGCATGAGCTATCAGCACCCAGTTTCACCTAAGTTTTAAAAGGCACTCTTGATGGTTCACTTAACTTGATTAGATTCCCCAAGGTCACTCTTCAATCTGCTTCTCCAGACACAAAGACGAACACATACACAAAAAATGCAAGTGCGTGTGCACATGCATGCACACACACACACACACACATGCACACACACACACACACACACACACACACACACACACTGTTGCTTAACAGGTCTTCAGTCATCACCTACTAGTCCAAGTCTTCCTTATGTTCTTTTTTTCCATTTCCTGAATGTCTGTTCAAAGGTATTGGAGAGGTTTTTAGGTTGGTTTGTTTTTAACCACTTACCTTTCCCTAGAACCTCCTACATTATCTTCGGATCACAACCTGAGTTTTCCTATGGGACATCATCACAGTGACAGTACTGATATTTATTGTGATATTTACTGAATTATGGGGAAATAGATTGGGAGACTTCCAGGTCTTGTGAGAAGGTAAAAACCAATATTGTCAGTTGTGTTTGTGTCAGTTGGTGCTTAAGTGGAAAATCCCACAGTCATCAAGTCTGTTTCTTTCCCCTCCATGACTGATATACAAATGAAAGAGATACCTAGATCCCAATGCAAGAAACATTTGTAAATAAATAATGGCATTTGTATTGTTGTGAAAATAATTCCTTGACTGAAGGGAGAAATCAATGTTCATGCAAACCAGTCATGTGCAGACCTTCATGCAGCACATTTGGGGGTACCATTACATTATAACAGAAAGAATTATCTTTTAAAATAAAGATAAATTTTCCATTTAGACAGAATTATTTTTTAAGTATGCAGTAAAATGTGTTTTGTGTGTGCCAGTACTGGGGCTTGAACTCAGGATTTTGAGCTCCCACTTGACTATTTTTCCCCTCAAGCCTGGTACTCTACCATTTGAGCTAAACACTTTCTAGATTTTTACTGTTTAATTGGAGGTAAGAGTCTCTCCGAATTGTTTGGGTAGGTTGGCTTTGAACCATGATCCTCATCTCTCAGCCTTCTGAGTAGCTAGGTTTACAGGCATGGAATACTGGAGCCTAGTATCAAATCACAGCAGAACATTCTGAAGTGAAATGTACTCGCCACCATTTTATCTGTTTTGTGAAGCTAGGACCAAAAACTCTTGATGCAACTAATGTTGCTCTATCTTTAAGGCCTTTGCTAGGATTATAATACAAAATTTGACTTGCTAGACTGAGAAAATAGAAATAATCTACCCTATTAGAAAGATGAGAATAGAAACAAAGAAATTTAGTTTCTCAAATGCTTTCCAGTGTTACTTACATATAAGTATGAATAATGTATTTTCAAATACTAACAGAAGACTACAGACCTAAGGTTCTGTGCACTGAGAATTATAAATGATTACTAGTAAGTGCCTAGAATATTATATTGATGGTTGAGAAAGCAAAGGGTCAGGGTAAGGCCATTCCTGGGGGTACTTATACCCTAGCTGAGAAGAGAGTCTCACATATAGAGCAAAGGAAGGCTAGACTCCCTGCACAGAAAGCAAATTCAGAGACCTGCACAGTGGCTCACTCCTGTAATCCTAGCTACTTAGGAAGCTGAGACCTGAAGGATCACATTACAAAGCAGTCCCAGTAAAAAAAAAAAAAAGTCTGTGGGATGCTATCACCAGGTTAACTAGCCAATAAGCCAGACTTGGAGGTGTGGCTCTAGAATGCCAGCTGTAAGCAAGAAAGCCAAGTGAGAGTTTGACACTCTGAATTCAAATCCCAATCCCAGTATCACAGACACACAGACACACAGACACACACAGACACACAGACACACACACACACACACACACACACACACACACACACGAACAGATTCAAGAAAGGTGTGACCAGTGAGTTGTAGTCATCAAAACTGCAAGTCCTGAGCAAGGATTGGACAAAGGGGTCAATCAACACACAAGTTTTACCAATGAAAATTTGCTATTTAAAAAAACACAGGGGGCTGAGAATGTGTCTTAGTGGTAGAGTACTTGCCTTGAGCAAAAGAAGCTCAGGAACAGTGCCCTGGCCCTCGAGTTCAAGCCCCAGGACTGGCAAAAAATTCATATATATATATATATATATATATATATATCATATGTATATATATATATATATATCATATGTATATATATATATATATATATATATATATATATGATACTCACAAGACACTATGTTGGAAATGAACTCTACAACTTGGAGGAGGGGAGTAGCGGGAGGAGGGAGAGTGGAAGAAAATGAGGAAAGGGCTAACATTGTTTGACAAGAAATGTACTCATTACCTTAAGTAACTATAACACCTATGTACATCACCTTTACAATAAAATTAAATTTAAAAAACTATATAGGTGTACAAGGCTGGGCGAAGTGGCTCATGCTTGTAATCCATTGTGCTCTGGCTTCTCTGAATCCCTTCCATCTTCTAGAATGGATGTGTTGGGACCAGGAAGCTGGCCTGGCTAGGGATCAAAGAGTGACCTATTTACCAAGTTTTAACACTACCATTCCATAACCTAGGAACTGCTGGGAGAGCAGGTCTGCCTGGACTAGAGTATGGCTATGACTGGAATGAGAAAGGGTCATATTTCTAAAAGAGAAGGAGCTGCAGACACAGCACAGTTGTAGGAATGTATACACAAAAACCTTGGCTTCCAGGTCTGCTGGATTTGCTTCTTGAAAGGAGAGGGAAGTAAATCAGTTTTGCATTGGAGCTGAATTTCAAAGCTCCTATCAAAATTTCTTAAATGCCCTTTGATAGGAAGTAAAAAAAAAAACTGTCAACAGAAATGAATTAAAGTTGTAATTTTTAGTGTATAGCTTCATCTTCCTCATCATTTTTTCCCCGACAGTACTAGGAATTGAACTCAGCACCTTGCACACAAGTGATCTACCACTTGAGCCACCCCAGCCCCAGCCATAGCTGACTCATATTTCCATCCAGCATAATTATAGGAAAGAGAGAAGATGGAGAGATGGGAGGGGGTGAGGAGAGGAAACCAATACAGAGGTGAAAGAGTCTATCAAGACTATACCTTGCTAAGGAAGAACACACAAATCTACCACGGTAGAAGATCCAAGGTTTGAGTTTCTCTGGATGAGCAGGGGAGAGGATGACAGAGGATGTGATGACAGAGCTGTCTTTAAATCTGTCTTATATTAGAGTCACTTACTCCACTGTATCTATTCAGTTGTGTCCAACTGAGATGTGGGAAAGTGAACACCACAAACTGACACATCCCTTCACTTGGACCTCTGACTTGGACCAAGCAGGGGTGATGAGTGGGTCATTTCCTTTCCTTTTATCTCTGGGGCTAAACTGCATCCTCTCTGTGAACTCTGATTTAATAGAAGGTTTTTACTTTCTCTTCTATACATAGTTTTCCTATAGGCACAATGTCAGTCTCAAATGATGGCTTCAACTTAAAACAGGTTAAGCCAAGGCACTGTTATTATTTCAGGAGATGCAGTGGTGATGTGAATGCTGACGTGTGTAGTTTTTACTCTACCTTTAAGTCATATTATCATCACCACACAAAACTGATTGAATAAATTCTGGATAGTCTGATTTAAAATAAAGAGTAGATGTTGTGTATAAATATCTCTGTCTTCCAAATCCATCTTCCATTAAAAAGAAAAGTAGAGGGTCAAGTGTGGTTGTGTATAACTGTAACTTCAGCTACTTAGGGAGTAGAGGTAGAAAGTTCCAGGTCAGCCCAAGCAGAAGTGTAAGACTATATCTAAAAACTAATCTAAAAACAAATGGAGCGGAGGTTTGGCTCAAATGCAGAGTACTTGTCTAACAAGTTCAATGCCCAGTTCAATTTTCTAGCTGGGTTCAATTCCCACTGCTGCCAAAAAAATAAAATAAAACAAAATAAAAAGCTAAGAGCTGGGGCTGGGAAGGTGGCTCAGTGGTAGAGCGCTTGCCTTGCATGCCTGAGGCCCTGGGTTCGATTCCCCAGCACCACATAAACAAAAAAAAAAAAAAAAAGCCGGAAGTGGCGCTGTGGTTCAAGTGGTAGAGCGCTAGCCTTGAGCTGAAGAGCTGAGGGACAGCGCCCAGGCCCAGAGTTCAGGCCCTCGACCGGACCCCAAAAAAAAAAAAAAAGCTAAGAGCAAGAGGGCCAATTCCCTACCAACTGGAGAAATCTTTGCATAGGAGGGTGCTGTGGATAAGGACAGCCATGTGCCTGTTAGATATGCTTCTGGATGTTAGGTGTCATATAGAAATAAGGACATGAACTTGAAAAGCAGAGTTTACTTCTGCAGAAGGGTATGGCATCAGCACACAAAGCAAGCATGCTGCTTCCTTTCTATCCCTAACACAGCAGGTCCTGCCCCTTAATCTGGATTGGTCAGGCTCAGGGTTCACAGTCTCTCATGATTGGCTACCAACTAGCACTTGAACCAAGGGCAGGGAGTTTTGTAGGTGGCCTCTTAATGAACAAAGACACAAAGGATTCCATAGGAAGTCTAGTGGGCTCTTAATAGAATCCCCAGGTTCACTTTGGCAAGCAAGTTTCACAATGGGAGGAGGATTTAAGCAAAGCAAGAATCCAGAAAAAGAATCAAGAACAGAGCGGGTAAAAATGGAGTCTTACAAAGGAATGTTCTTTGATAGAAAAAAAAAAAACTACTTTCTACAGGCCTTATCTCAAATCCTAAAGGCAGAGACTTGCTTTCCTCAGACATTGATCTGGGAATGTGCAGCCTGTTCCCAATGGGCTCAAACCTGGAGCTCTAGGATGAGTCTCAGCAGAGAATTGCTTATTGAACCATGATTCATAGGCTCTTTGATTAATATAGATGAATGTATAATAGCTTCTTAATTTATAATATTCACAAAAATAATCTACAGCTGGGCTCACGCCTTTAATCCTAGCTACTCAGGAGGCTGAGTTCTGAGGATTGCAGTTCAAACCCAGCCCAGACAGGAAAGTCGATGAGAACTTATCTCCAATTAACCATACAGAAAACCAGAAGTGGCTCTTGTGGCTCTAAGTGGTGCCTTGAACAAAAGAGCTCAAGACAGCACCTAGGCCTGGAGTTCAAGCCCCATGACCACCACCACCATGTAAAGCACAATTCCACTTGTGCCCTGCCAGCAGAGGAATTCACACTGTGTCGTCCCTCCCCCGCCCCCGAAACTCATTCTAATTCATCTTCTGAGAGGTAGTCAACCTAGGTCAATGGTAAGCTTCATTTATTTGTTGTCCCAGCATAAAGGAGTTTATTCCTTTTTTGAGCAAAGAAAATGGAAGTTTCTGCATTCTGGAAGGATTGGGTCCTTTGTTTGTTGTGTGTCCATGCAGACAAGGAGCCTATATTTCTCAGCACTCACACAGGGTCAAATGGGAGGTGTGCACACACACACATACACACAGAGAGCTCAGGTACACACACATATATAGCTCAGGTGCACACACACACACACACACACACACACACAAACACACACTCTGATGAGGGCTGGCCAAGGAGAAGGCAATTATGGCTCAGAATGGATCTCAAGGGAGTACAGAATCCTCAGAAAAGGAAATGGACAAGCTCAACCTTAATCACTGGAATCCTGGGATCATAGGTTTGAGGTCCTTGTATTCTCCTCCTCCTCTTCTCCTCCTCCTCCTTTTCTTCTCCTCCTCCTCCTCCTCCTCTTCTTCTTCTCTTCCTCTTCCTCCTTCTCCTCCTCCTTCTCCTTCTCCTTCCTCACTTTTTAGCCCAAATAACTAGGTATCTATTTTATTCTATTTTGATTTTTTTAAATATAGTGATAACATCTTAGTTTAGAATTTGAACTTTGAAAGAGTTTAGAAATCTCTAAAAGACAATGTGCCAGGTATTATTTCTTTTCCAGTAATGAATAATTTATTTACCTGCAGTTATATCAGCATGGATCTCCCCTTAATTGCCTATAACTTTGCATAAATTTTCACTAATTAAATCTTTAAAAATCCTGTCACTAGTGTTACCATTCATTGCACCAAAAACTGGATACACTGTGATCACTTACAGGATGGTATAATGCATACCAATTTGAATTATACAAACATTCCCATCCCTTGTTCAAATGTGGACTTTTAAATTACTTTAAAAAAAACAAACAATGGTTGAAGCTGGGTACAATTATTCACATCTGTAAGCCTAGCTACTCAGGAGGCTGAGATCTGTAGATTGTGGTTCAAAGCCAGCCCAAACTAAAAGATGTCCATGAGACACTGATCTCTAATTAACCTCAAAAAGCTGGATGTAGAGCTCTGGCTCAAGTGGTAGAGTGCCAGGCTTGAGCACAAAAGCTCAGGGACAATGCCCAAGCCCTGAGTTCAAATCCTAGGACCAGCACATATGAAAACATGGTTGAGGGCCTGGGAGTGGTGGTACTTGCCTGTAATCCCAGCTCTTCAGGAAGTAGAGATAGTAGTCAGGAAGCTAGTCAGAGGAAACAAAAGACCCTATCAGAAAAATAGGTTGGGTTGTGGACCCCAACTGAGAGATTGCTTGTCTAGCAAGCATGAAGACCTGTGTGCAAACCCTAGTACTAACAAAATAATTAATTAAATCAGTGGTTGAGAGCTGGAGTTATAGGTTAGTAGTAGAATGCTTGTCCAGCATGTGTGAGGTCATGAGTTAGATTGCTTGCACAGAAAAAAAAATTAATGGGCAATAGCCAGGTGGGTGATGCATACCTATAGTCCCAGATATTTGGAAAGCTGAGGTAGCAAGATCACTTGAACTCAGGAGTCTGAAGTCAGTCTGGCAGCATATTGAGACCTCTCAGCTCAACAATCAATTAAATCAACCAATCAATAGTTGTGAGTCAAGCTTTCTGATCTGACTAGGTATGTGTTAGATCTTAAAAAGCAGCAGAATTGATGCATCAAGGAGCAGATTGTGCAGGTTTCCTGCATTAACATGCACTCCCAGGAAAACAAGAACTCTGGGCCCCCCTCATGGAGTCTGTGTTGGTCTGACAAGACAGAGAGGTGAGTGTATCTATGAAGTTGTTCCCAGAGGAGACAAGCACTTGACCAGGAAAACTAAGGAAGACCTCATTCATGTGGTGGCCACTATCATATATGTTAAGGGCAAGACAGAACACAAAGGGGTGTACTAGCAGCTTTGCTCTCTGCAAAATGTGTCACTGATGGTCCTGGCTCTCCAGGTCTCAGATAGCAATACAGGATTGCTTAGTTTCCATAATCCTATGACAAATCCCCCTAGAAAACTCCTTTTTATGTCTGTCAGATCCTAGTGATACTATTTCTTTTGAAGACTTTAGCTAGTAATTTTCCTCTCACTAGCTGCCCTCCTTCCAACTGTGATTTTTGTTTTGTTTTGGTGGGACTAGGGTTTGCAGGACCTTGCACTTGCAAGGGCTAGGTAGGTGCTCTAGCCCTTGAGCTATATATCCAATGAGTTTGGGAAACAGGGAAGCTGCTTCCCTATTCCTGGCTCTTAACTGCTTCCAAAAGTAAGAGAGAAATAAAGCAGACTCATCTCCCCCAGAATCCTGGTTTCTCAAGTCTAAGGTCAGGTCCTATCCCACAGGGACCATGATCCTTCCCAAGCTGTTTGTAAAGAGAGTTGTTGGGGCCCTTATGATGATCATCTGATTCATCCCTTACTCCAGTACAGGACAGACCAGTCATTCTATTCTAATGACCACATCTTCAGAAATCTTGTAACTTCCCAAAATTACCTCCTTTATTTAAGAAGTGTTTCATCAAATAAATGATCCAACTGGTTTGTGTGATGTCCCTTCAGGGTTGTTATTCTTGAAGGCGTAGATATCTGTTGTTACACAAATTTCCCTTGGGTATATTTTTCTAGAAGGTGTTATCTGTGTTTGAAAGGGTTTTTTTTTTTAGTATGGTCTAGGAAGGGATCTGCCTTTTGCAAGATAATTGCAAGGAGTGGAGGCACATCTCCCTTTCACTTGTTGCCAATGAAATGGACTAGAATCCCAGGCAGCAGGTGTCCAGGGTAAAGTGCTGCCTGGCTGGAGTTCAGTACATTCTGTTTGTCTAACTGTAGGAGAAGTAGGAAAGAAAGGAAAGAGACTCAGTGACAAAGGAATCTTGTGTAAAAGACTTCCACCCAGAATATCCTAAATATGATCTTTCTCACTTTTTAAAAATTATTTTATTATCTTTAAGTGGTTGTATAAAGAGGTTATTATTCAACTTCTCAGATTATAAGTACAATGCATCTTGATCACTATTACTCCTCTCATAATTCTCCCTCATCACCCAACTCCTTCCCCTTCAATTTTCCTAGTTTCATAGGATATGTATTGAATCTTTCTATTCTTCCTGATTAGAAAACGTTAGTATATTTTCATCAACCAAGATTAGATGAATGAAAGAGGCTTCTAGACAGATTTCTCAAATCTGCCAGTCTTCCATAAAATACTTACAATGGAACTTTGGTTTTCTTTTAGCATTTTTGAGATCAGGTTTACAAGAAAAGCTAAAAAGCCAATGTTTAGCAGATTGAGAAACACATTTTTGTGTGAAGACTCCAATTATTTAAATAACTCCATCTCTGCTAGGTGCAGATGGCTCTCACCTATAATCCTAGCTAAAATGGAGGTTGCAATACAAAAACCTAGGCAGACAAATCCATGAGAGTCATCTTCAATTAACCAGCAAAAAGCCAGAAGTGGGAGTGTGGTTCAAGTGAGAGAGTGCCAGCTTTGAGCAAAAAAGGTAAACAGAGCTCAAGGCCCTGAGTTCAAACTAACACACAAAAATGTCATCTTCCAGGTTTTACAGTCAACAGCTTACTTGAGTTGATAGCAATGTATGTTAGCTGACAACAGTTAACACAATTTATATACTAACCATATCCTCAGCCCAAGTTAGCTCCAGCCAACCCTGGGAAATAGATCTTACTCTTGCTATTGTACAAGTACCAAAAGCACAGAATGGTAAACCATCTCAGACAAGGTCACACAAAAGATCAATGATGGAGCCAGGATGCACATATGCAGGACCAAGCAGACCTCTGGACCCAGAATTCTCATTGTAATTAAGACTCTCAGGGGAATCACATTCACAGTAAGGTTGTAGGGTATTTCTTACCCTATTTTTTGGGGGGGGGTCCAGTCATGAGGCCTGAACTCTAGGCCTGGTCGCTGTCCCTCAGCTCTTCAGCTCAAGGCTAGCACTCTACCACTTGAGCTACAGCACCACTTCCAGCTTTTTTCTTTTTGCTATGGGGTGCTGAGGAATCGAACCCAGGGCCTCAGGCATGCGAAGCAAGCGCTCTACCACTGAGCCACCTTCCCAGCCCCTTCTCACCCTATTTTTAAAAACACACTTGACACTTTAGACTTATTAAGAAAAAAGTACAATTTTTGTATGATTTTTGTGGTTTTTTTCTAGGACCTTCTTTCCCAGATAAACCACCTTTTCAGGCAAGAGAAGTTATCAGTGGTTAAATTCATATTATCTCAAAATCCTAGATAACAATACTGATTCAAAAAAGCTAAGAGAAAAGCCAAGATCAATAACTGGATTTCAGCTCTCAGTTCTTGAATCAGGAGCATCATCTGGTCCTTGTCCTAGGGGTAGCACCATGCGGGCCCAGAGAGCATTCACCTCATCTTTGAATTGTGCTTTCCTACTTGTAAGCATTGATTTAAAGAAGTAATATTAACAAAATCTATGCAATATCAACTTTGGTCAATTAAATTTAGGCCCAAAGAGACAAATAAGTATTTGCCTTCATCACAGTTCATGTTATGAAGGTATTTATTGTTCTTTGTAAGAAAATAATAGCCAGAACCAGATGTGATGGTTCCTGTATTGATACCTGCTATGAGGCTGAGGCAGGAAGATTTTAAGTTCCAGAGAACCCTAGACTACATTTCTATATGAACAAAATAAAACAGAATAAAAGAAACAAATTAAAAAACATAATTTGGGGTGAGGGATAAAGCTTGCCTTAGAGATCATCTAAGGGGTTGCTGAAATGTTTTTCAAAGTGATGGAAATAAATACATGGGTGATGACTTAGACAGCCAATGGTTTAAGGTGGGATGGATTTAGAGTTGTAGTCACCTGTAAGTAAGGCCTAAATGTAATTCTTGTGCTTTTGTAAAAATCATAAGATGACTCGTAAAAGGAAACAAGTCTGGAGGAAAACAATAAATGCTCAAAACCCTTTTCTATTGGTACAACAGCAGGAGCACCATCATCTCACATGCCCTCAGAGAGAAAATGTTTCTGCACCTGAATATAGATTGAGCAAGTTAATGTGGGATTATTGTAAGCAAACAGCTCATTGTATTCCATCAGAATATCATTTCCAATTAAGCCTCCCCATTTTTTTTTTTAGTTCTTGGGATTGAACCCAGGGACTCCTGCATGTAGTCTACCATTGAGCTACTCTGTTGTTGTTTTCCTGTCCTGGGGCTTGAACTCAGGGCCTGGGCATTGTCCCTGAGCTTCTTTTGCTCAAGGCCAGTGCTTTACCACTTAAGCCACTAAGCCACTGAGATAAAGAGTCTCATAGACTTTTCTGCCCAGGCTGGCTTTGAGTCACAATCCTCAGATCTCAGTCTCTTGAGTAGATAGTATCATAGGCATGAGCCATCAGAGCCTCACTACGGTTGAACTACAGTAAGCCCCTAATTTTTTAACTTTTGAGGGGAGGTGCTATGACTTGAATTCAGGGCCCACACTCTTGTCTCTTACGACTTTACCACTTGAGCCACACATCCACTTCTGGCTTTTTGCTGGATAATTGAAAAAAAGAGTATCACAGGTTTTCTGAGACGACTGGCATCAAACAGCAATCCTCAGATCTCAGCCTCCTAAGTAGCTAGGATTATAAGCTTGAGCCACCACAAGCACCCAGCTTTAATTATTTTTTGACTCAACCAAAGATTCATGATATAAAGGATATAAAGTACACTATAAATTTTCAAATAACAGACCAATTATTACTGGGTAAATCGCATGGCATGAAAACAGGATGCAATGCAGTTTAAAACAACCTACTGTCTCTATAATACTCAACCTGTAAGCTTTTTCATAGACTAGTTTTGAAAACTCTGAGGTTTTCCGTCATGGACTTCAGTCACATGATTGTAGCTGAATGAGCAGCAGTCAGATTGTTTGATTCTCTCCTCAAACAGGAAACCACTGGCAATTCAGTGTGAAGTCATTCTCTATTTTTAAAATAATTGAATTTGAGACCTAACTATTAGTGTGACAGTTTCACTGGGCAAAAAATGAGCTGAATAAATGTGTGTGGAACCCAGCTAATAGAGCAATATTTCTGGAAATTACATATACATTCATTCACCTCTCCTACCACTTATGTTTCGTTCAGCATATGGGTTTCCAGACATCTCCTAGGAGATATTTCTTTTTTTTTTATTGTGAAAATACTGTACAGAGGGGTTACAATTACATGGGCAAGATAATGAGTACATTTCTTATCAAGTATTGTAGCCTCCTCCTTTGTTTCCCCTTCCCATCCCTTCCCATCCTCTCCCCCCGACCCCTCCCCCACCACCAAAGTTGTAAAGTTCGTTTTCGACATAACAACTTGTACATCTCATTGTTGCAATGGGTCCACCTGTATCCCTATTTAAACGATTTGTTTTTCCCCTTCCCCTCCACAAATTATATCGACATCAAATACAGTGAAAGCAGGGGTTATACTGTGGAGGAGGGACATATAAAGCAACAAAGAAATAATCTTATAAATGTGTTAGAAACAATCGCATGAAAGAACAAAAACATTTGAATATATATCTTAGGGTTCATATTTCCCTAACATCACCATATCTGACCTTTTCTGCTTGACTCAGACATATACTAGATAATGCAAATAACCATGGGACCTATGTTTCTTTGGGCCTGACTTACTTCACTTTTCTAGGAGGTATTTCTAATCCTGAGAAGTTCTAACAATAGTCCTATGATCACTTCTTCAAACGGTGGGGCTCTGACCATGACTGAGTTGATTTCCCAGCAGATATTTGTTGACTAGATATGTTACCTTTTTTATTTAGTCAGTAGTGTGGATATAATTACATAATACTCCAAATAAACAGGAGCCAGCAGGGCTTCCTTATAGCTCTATAAATCACTTAACTCTCAACATCCCCATCTAAACAATGTTAGGATATGCTAGGGTATTTGTTACTGTACTTTATTTAGTGTTTTATTTTAATTTTTCTGGTAAGGGTCTCCCTGTGATATCCATACTTGTCTCAGTTCCTGGGTCCAAGTGGTTCTTTATCTTCAGCTTGAAATGTATCTGGGACTACAAGTATCACCACACCCACCTCTGAGATTTTTTTAAAGTCGTATACAGGTATTTACTATTCCATAAGTATCTTTCCTTTGGAAAAAGTAGAAATTCATGGGAGGAAAAATCTGAATTAAAAATCCAAAGCCAGCCCAGGCAGGAAACTCCAGGAGACTTTAATCTCCAGATAAACATCAAAAAAGGCAGAAGAGGAGATGTGGCTCAAGTGGTAGAGTACCAGCCTTGAGCAAAACACCTCCTGAGTTCAAGCCTAGGACTGGCAAAAAAAAAAAAAAGAATGTATTGTTAGCAGCTGAAGTGGAGCTTAGTGGTAGAACCACACTGAGTTTTACAGAAAGCCCTGGGTTCTATCACCATCACTACTGAAACTATTTTTAATAAATGTAATTTTTCTATCTTTAAAATAGTACAGGACCCAGAACTCAGTAAAGATACTAGATTAATTGAATATACACAGATGTTTTTAAAACATAACTATGCTCTAAAATATTTGTAAATCTCTTCATGATTTGGTTTATTATGTTTTCATAGCAAAGTCTTTAATGCGGAAATAACATTGCCTATAAAATCTCACTACATTATAGATCTTAGCATATATATGAAGAATTACTAACAAGTAGTTGTTTTAAAATTATACTTTGCTTTTTTTAGATTGAAATTCACAGGGCTGGGCACTGGTGGCACATGCCTGTAATCCTACCTACTCAGGAGGCTGAAATCTGAAGATCATGGTTCAAAGCCAGCCCCAGGATAGAAAGCTGGTAAGACTCTTATTTCCAGTTAACCACTAGAAAATTGGAAGTGGAGCTGTGGCTCAAGGGGGTAGAGCTCTAGCCTTGAGCAAAAAAGCTCAGGGATAGTGCCTAGGACCTGAGTTAAAGCCTCATGATTGATAAAAACAAAAACAAGCAAACAACTCACAATTATAAAAATACATGGATTTTGGAACTCAGTATTTGACTTGGGGAGGATTGACCAAGAAAAGGCATAAAGTAACTATAGCCATGTAAAAATATTTACTGTTGTCATTTTAAAAGAATTTAGTTAAAGGAGTATATTTTGCAAACTATTATCAAGCTAGACACCGAATTAATATACATTGAATACAGAATATTTGGGAGAGGTACTGGGAATTGCACCCTGGGCTTGGCAGCATCCTGAGCACCACCTTGAGCAATGCCCCACCACACACAGCCCCTGTGTGTGTGTGTGTGTGTGTGTGTGTGTGTGTGTGTGTGTGTGTGTGTGTGTGTGCACGGCGCACGCGCACACGCGCATCTGTGTTTTCTAGGGCTTGAACTCGGGGCCTGTGCACTGCCCTTGAGTTTTTTGTTCAAGGCTAGTGCTCTACCACTTGAACCACAGTTCCACTTCTAGCTTTGGGGCAATTAATTGGAGTCTTTTCTGTCCTATCTTTTCAAACTTTTCTATCCAAACTGGCTTCAAACAGTAATCCTCAGATCTCTGCCTCCTGAGTAGCTAGGCATAAGTCACAGGCTCCCAGCATGACTAATTTTTAAACTCTTTTTAAAAGTTGACATAGAAGCTGAATCTGGGCAAAATTAATGAAACCCCATTTGAAAAACAAACCAAAAGGGCTGAGCTAGGTGTCAGTGGCTCACACTTGTAATCCTAGCTTCTCTAAAGGTTGAGATATGAGTATTACACAGGAGAGAGAGAGAGAGAGAGAGAGAGAGAGTGTAAACTGGAGCCACTGACAGTTTTCCAGAGATAACCTTGATCTCTTTTATAACAGAAAACTAAATATATTTCAAGGAATCTCTTACATCTAAGGGTTAATTTATGCTCTATGATATTCAAAATTAAGAGAAATGAGTAAGATAAAAACCATATGAATGAGGGTTTTTTTTAAACTAGTTAGCCTCCTCCTCATTTCTTCTACATGATTTCTAAAGCCTTTTGGAATTGGATTTGTTTCTTTTGGATGTCATACTACACTGCAGTAAATATTTACATTGGAACAAGTCAATCCCATTATATACTTGTTAAATTATAAGCTTTTAGAATAAAGAGAACATTTTACTTATTTTTCTAGCCATCAAAGCTCCTGGCCAACGTTTTGGTATTCTATTTGGATTCAATTTATGTTTACTCAATTGGATTTCAAATCGATGTGATAAAAAAACAGTATCATAACTATAACCCCTCTGTACATCACCTTGACAATAAAAATGCATGAAAGAAAAATATACATATACTTTAAAACATATACTTTAAAAGGAAAAGTATCAAAATTTGGTAGAAAGCTAATACTTGAGGAGTAATGGGATTAGTTAAGTGGTCAATGTTTATACAGACTGAAAATCATCACACAGAATAATGGAGATCCATCAGACATTAAAAAAAATCAGAGCTATAACAAATGTAGTTACTCCTGATAAATAGAAAAGTAGTAGCACTACGTCTATAGAAAGAGAAAGTAAAATTTGATTTAAAAAACAGACAATAAAATTATTATGGCACTTCAGAAAGTACCCTGAAGCCAACCTTAGAACTGTGAGAATACACCCCAGCTACTTTCATATCCTATTAAAATCTGTTTTTTTTAATGTCAACATTAAAAATAATTTAGGTTATTTCTCATTTTACTTTATTGATGTAAACTAATTGTTTATTTCAATTATATCGTATTTGTTTGAATTAAATCAACTTTTTTTTTTTTTTTGCTTAGCCCGGACACAACTACTTATACCAATGTTTTTATAAGAATGTGGGCTTTTCTCTGAAAACAGTTCCAAACATGGGGAAAAGGGGTGTAAATCCCATTTGTTAGAAAGGCAATTACTATTGGGCCACTTAAGAAGGAAAAACTGTAATATTTGAATAGCTTAAAAGTTCATTTCTTGTAGCCAGGCACCAGTGGCTCATGCCTGAAATCCTAGCTGCTCAGGAGGCTGAAATCTGAGGATGGCAGGTAAGCCAGCCCAGGCAGAAAAGTCTGTGAGACTTATCTCCAATTAACCACCAGGGGAAAAAAATGGAAGTGGTGCTGGGGCTCGAAGGAGTAGAGGGCTAGCTTTGAGAGAAAAAGCTCAGCAACAGCTCCCAGGCCCTGAGTTCAAGCCCATGGCCAACAACAAGTTCATTTGTTGTGAGTTGACCAATAAAGCATCCAAGATGTTCATTTCTTTGCAGTCCATGGTGAGGCAACATATCATTTAGGAAAGCAAAGCTGCTCACATCATGCCCGGGAAGCAAAGAGGAAAGTACACAGGGCTAAGGTTCCACAATCCTATTTAAGACACAGCCCAGTGACCTAAACATTTCCTACTAGGCCCCACTTCATAAAGTCTCCATGGTGTCCCAATAGTGCCACAGCAGAGACCACACCTTTAAAGCTTGGGTATTTGTGAGACATTCCAGATTCATACATAGCATAAGACATATTTATGCCTAAAGAGCTTAACCTGGATATTATCAAAGGTCTAGAAGCAAATTGCTTACAGAGGATAAAGGATCAAGTTCAATATTGTGACAAGGAAGACACTGGCCACTAGAATGATTGACTTTTCTTCTGGGGAACCAAGTTTCTGCAGCAAGTAAGTATAGAAGAGGAGGGGACCTTATAGAAATGTAAATGATGGAAGAAGACAACACAACTGAGTTGTTACAATGTGTGGGTCTTGTTTGGATCCTTTCCCACTATCCACTGCAAAAATGCTCTTTAAAGACCACCAGGGAAATTTTATTATGGAGTAGTCATTACATGACAACAAAGGATAATTGATAATTTTGTTGGGTGGCAATATGACATTGATTGTATAAAGAATATAGTCATATTTTAGAGATGTACAAATAATATGCAAGTTAAATAAAATCATATAAGTGTACTTTTTTTCTAAGCAGCACAGGATTAAACTCAGGGTCTTTCCCTTGCTAGGCAGATACTAAACCGTTTGAATCATCCTCAACTCTTTTAGCACTGGTTATTTTTAAGGTAGAGTTTACATTTTATGCCCATGGCCAGCCTCTATTATGGTCATTCTACTTGTACCTCTACTTGTTGCTAGAGATGATAGATACATACCACTGCACTTGCTAATAGTGTTTTCCCTGTAACTGAGATAATGGGCAGGTGCCACCACTGCACCCACCTATTGGTTGAGGTGGAGTCACATGAACATTTTATGCCCAACCTAGCCTAAATTATGATACACCAATCTTTGCCTCCTACAGTGGCATGAGCTACCATGCCTGGCTGATAGTTGAGGCTTTATAATTTAGCAAAAAAGAAAAAAGAGAAGAGAGACATGAATTGAACATGGTAAAATTTTGAATATTAGCTCATCAGTATATGTTAAATATTCATAATAAAAAATTCAAAAGCTGAGGAATGATTTGTACATATTTATAAAATAAAACAAAAACTACTTTTAAAAAATATTAGCGGGTAGAGCCTGTTGTGACTGCATACATCTACACCCTCACCTCTGGAGGAGGCCTAGATAGGAAGACTGAAGTCCACAGTTACCAAGACTCAATCTAACAGTCCTGGAGCAAAAAGTAATAATAATAACAAAACTAAAAATGTCTGCAGTATGATCAAATGATAGAGCGCTCACTCAACAACTCTGAGTTTAAACCCTAGTACCACTAAAAAGAAAATGAAATATTGATAGACATAAATACATATATTTTGTTCACAGTATTATACACAAATGAAATATTGATAGACATAAATACTTATATTTTGTTCACAGTATTATACACTATCTTCTACAACGCAGGGCAATAATGAGAGTTGTATCTCTGTATCTTTCATCAGCTAATGTTGATCTTTGTACTTATATCATATATTAATAAAGAAAAGAAAAAGAAAATAATGTTTGAAAAAGTATTTGTGTAGTTTTATTAATTAAATATAGAATAATATAAATAATTTCAAAAGAACATAAATCTATCAAAAATGATAAGAATGTGAAATAAGCAAACCTATCAAACTAACCTGATAAATGTAAATAAATTTTAATTAATTAAATCAATGTTATTGCACAGTTGCAAGTCACACCAAACTCAACCCAAACTGACTTATGTAAAGAAGAAATGTATTGAATAGAAGTAAAAAGTCTTAGAGGCACAATTACTCCAAAATGCAATACACTGTAATAAAAAAAATGTGAATATTCTAGAAGAAAACACAGGTGAGAAACCTGCATGATTTCGGGTTTGGTGATATGGTTTTGGATACAATATGAAAAATGGAATCACTGGTCAGGCTCTGGTGGCATCTGACTGTAATCCTAGCTACACAAGAGGCTAAGATCAGAGGATTGTGGTTCAAAGCCAGCCTGGGCAAAAAAAGTCAGAGACGCTACCTCCAATTAACTAGCAAAAAGTTGGACTCAAGGCATGGCTCAAGTGGTAGAGCACCAACCAGGAAAGCAAACTGATCAAGTGTGAGGATTTGAATTCCAACCATGCTTCTCGCACAAGAAAAAAATGTAACTCATTAAAAACTTGAGTAGTAAATCTTGCTAAAATTAACCCCACCATCAGTAGTTCATGCCTATAATCCTAGCTACTCAAAACACTGAGATCTGAGGATCATGGTTCAAAGCCAGCCCAGACAGGAAAGTCTGCAGGACTCTTATCTCCAATTAAACACCTAAAAGCTAGAAGTGGAACTGTGGCTCAAGTGGTATACAGCACCGGTATTAAGGAAAAAAGCTAAGGGACAATGCCCAGATCCTGAGTTCAAGCCCCAGGACTATCTCAGACACACATAAAAAAATAAACCTTTTGTTCTGCTAAAGACATTTATGCAAAAATAACATGTCTAGAGAAGGAAAAAGCAAGTCACAGACTGTGAGAACATTTTCTAAAACATTGGTCAAATAAAGTTCTTGTATTTGAAATATACAGACAAGTCAGCAATAAGAAAAATATCTTATGAAGTTGTCAAATATTAACAAGAGTGTTCTCACCAATGATGATCCAAAGATAGCAAATCATTTGAAAAACTGCTCATTGGTCAGTTAAAATAGCAATGTGATCCAACTACACATCTATTAGAAGAGTAAAATGCAAACATCAGGCAATCCCACATGCTCCCAAAGATGCAAAGCCATAAGGATGCCTCATGGGTTGCTGGGAAGTATAAGTTGGAATTGCTAGCTAGGAAGATAGCTTGGCTTGTTCTAGAAAAGCTGATCATACGAGCCATCAATCACACACCTGGGCATTTACAAATGGATTTAAAAACATGTCCATTGAAAAATTTACACACTAGTGTTTATAAAAGCTCTTTTCACAGCTGCCCCAACTAGAAGCAATAGGGATAAGGTTAATAGGGATACATTTTATACACAAATGGTTCTGGGCTGGGAAGGTGGCTCAGTGGTAGAGCGCTTGCCTTGCATGCCTGAGGCCCTGAGTTCGATTCCTCTGCACCACATAAGCAAAAAAAAAGCCGGAAGTGGCACTGTAACTCAAGTGGTAGGGCGCTAGCCTTGAGCTGAAGAGCTGAGGGACAGTGCCCAGGCCCAGAGTTCAGGCTCCACGACAAGACCCCCCCCCCCAAATGGTGTAAATGTCACAATGAACCTTCTACTTGTACAATTAATGTAGGCTAATCAAAAGTAAAAATCAAAACTAGACCCTGATAACTTTTTTTTTGGGGGGGGGTCCAGTTGTGGGGCCTGAACTCTGAGCCTGGGCGTTGTCCCTCAGCTCTTCAGCTCAAGGCCAAAGCTCTACCACTTGAGCCACAGCGCCACTTCCGGCTTTTTTCTTATGTGGTGCTGAGGAATTGAACCCAGGGCCTCAGGCATGCAAGGCAAGCACTCTACCACTGAGCCACATTCCCAGCCCCACCATGATAACTTTTTAAAACCTTCTATACTATTTTATTTAATAGATTTAATATACAACTTCATTTGAATGAACTTTCACTTTTTGTATGGTGGTGGTACAGTAATTACAAAATTTTCTTGCATAAGAAAAATATTTAAGAATGTATTAGGCATCACAAAGAAACCTATAGGACACAGCAAAAGCAGTCCTGAGGGGCAAATTTATTGCTCTCAGTTCACACATCAAGAAAATACAGACAGACCATGTAAATGATCTTATGATGCAATTAAAACTGCTAGAAAAGCAAGAAAAAAATTGAACCTAAAGTTACTAGATGGAGAGAACCAAACTAAGAGCTGAAATTAATGAGATAGAGACTAAGAAAACTATAAATAAAATCAATAAAGCAAAAAGCTGTTTGTTTTTAAAAAATCAATAAAATTGATGGACCTCTGGCAAGATTAAAAAACAAAGAAAGGAAACTCAAACCAATAAGATCAGGGATGCCACGGGAAAAATTACAATAAACATCCAAGACATCCAAACAATTATAAAGAACTATTTCCAGAATCTATACTCACTAAGGAAGGAAAACCTGGCAGAAATGGGTGAATTTTTAGAGAAATGCAAATTGCCCAAATTGAATCAAGAAGAAAAAAAAATCAATTAAATAATCCAGTAACTTACAATGAGATAGAGGAAACAATCAGAAGTCTTCTAACAAGGAAGGACCAGATGGATTCACTACAGAATTCTTTTATTTCTATTTTTATTTTTGTCAGTCATGGGGCTTGAACTCTGGGCCTGGGCGCTGTCCCTCAGCTCTACAAAGCTAATGATCTACCACTTGAGCCACAGCGCCACTTCCAGTTTTGTGAGTGGTTTATTGGAAGATAATAGTCTCATGGACTTTTGTGCCCAGGCTGGCTTTGAACTGCAATACTCAGATCTCAGCCTCCTGAGTGGCTAGTATTATAGGCGTGAGCCACCAACATCTGGCTTACTACAGAATTCTTTAAGACCTTTAAAGAGGAACTAATACCCATGCTCCTCAAGCTCTTCCAAGAAATAGAAACACAGGGAACAATCCTAAACTCATTCTATGAAGCTGATATCACACTCATCCCCAAACCAGGCAAAGATCCAACAGAAAAAGAGAACTACAGACAAATCTTCTTGATGAAAACAGATACAAAGCTCCTCAATAAAATTTTAGCCAACAGAATCCAGAGACATATCAAAAAAATCATACATTGTAAGTAAGTAGGTTTCATCCTAGAGATGCAGGGATAGTTCAACATACATAAATCAGTAAATATAACTCATCACATCAACAGATCCAAGATCAAGAACCACATAATTCTCTCCATTGATCTAGAAAAGGCTTTTGATAAAATACAATATTCATTCATGTGAAAAGCTCTGGAGAAAACAGGAATAGAAGGAATATTCCTTAAAACAATAAAAGCCATTTATGACAGACCAATAGCCAGTATTATACTTAATGGGGAAGAACTACAACCAATTCTTCTAAAAACAGGAACAAGGCAAGGATGCCCACCCTCAGCATTCCTCTTCAATATAGTTCTGGAATCCTTAGCCAGAGCAATAAGGCAAGAAAAAAGACATTAAATGGATCTGCATGTGGAAGGAAGAAGTTAAACTATCCCTTTTTGCAGATGTCATGATATTATACTTTAACAATCCCCAAAACTCCATCCCCAAACTCTAGAGTTAATAAGCCACTTCAACAACATAGCAGGATACAAAATTAAGCTACAAAAATCAGTTGCCTTTCTGTACACCAACAACGTACAAGCAGAAAGGGAAATCAAGGAAATAACCCCATTCACAATAACCTCAAAAAATATTTAGGAATTAATCTAACCAAAGATGTAAAGGAACTATTTAATGAAAACTATAAAAGCTTAAAGAAAGAAATCGTAGCGGACACCGGGAAATGGTAAGACCTTCCATGTTTTTGGATAGGCAGAATTAATATAGTGAAAATGGCCATACTGCCAATATTGATATACAAATTCAATACAATACCTATTAAAATCCAAATGATGTACTTTTACGGAAGTAGAGAAAACAATCCAAAAATTCATAAGGAATAACAAAAGACCTAGAATAGCCAAAGCAATTCTAGGCAAAAGAAACAACATGGGAGTGATCACAATACTGGATTTCAAACTCTTACTATAGAGCCATAATAACAAAGATAGCTTGGTATTGGCACAAAATCAGACCGGAAGACCAGTGGAATAGATTAGAAGATCCAGAAATAAAACCACATACTTACAGTCAGCTGATATTTGACAAAGTAGCCAAACAGTGGAATAAGCATAGCCTCTTCAACTATTAGTGCTAGGAAAAGTGGGTGGCCACATGCAGAAAACTAAAAGTGGACCCCAACCTGTCACTATGTACTAACATCAACTCAAAATGGATTAAAGGCCTTAACATCAAACCTGAAACCTGAAACTGCAGGACAGAGTAGGAGAGACGGTTGAACTTATAGGCACAGGCACGATCTTCCTAAACAGAGTCCTGGGGTCACTACAAATTGGAGAGAGACTCAATAAATGGGACTACCTTAAAATAAAAAGTTTGTGCACAGTCAAAGACATAGCAACCAACTAGAAAGAAAGCCAGCTAATTGGGTAAAAATATTTACCAGCAATATATCAGACAAGGATCTAATATCCAGTATATACATGGAACTCAAGAAACTAATCCCTCCCAAACATAACAATTACTAAATGGGCAAGGGAGCTAAAGAGAAACTTCTCAGGAGAAGAGATAAAAATGACAAAGAAACACATAAGGAAATGTTTATCATCCCTGGCTGTAAAGGAAATGCAAATAAAAACAACCCTGAGATACCACCTTACCCCAGTCAGAATGGCCCACATCCTAAATTCAACCAACAACAAATGCTGGAGGGGATGTGGAGAAAGAGGAACCATGTTGCACTGCTGGTGGGAATGTACACTAATACAACCACTTTAGAAAGCAGTCTGGAGGTACCTCAGAAAGCTAAATATAGACCTCCCCTAGCCATCTACATGAGCAACAGGAACCAGGATACAAGGACACATGCACCTCCATATTGCAGCATTGTTCACAATAGCCAAGATATGGAAACAACCCAGATGCCCCTTTACAAGATGAATGGATCCACAAATTTTAGTATCTATATACAATGGAATATTATGCAGCCATTGGAAAGAACAAAATAATGGCATTCACAGGAAAATGGATGGAATTAGAAAAAAACATTTTGAGCAAGGTAAGCCAAGAGCAAAGAGAAACAGCACATGGTCTCCGTGATATGTAGATGTTAAATCCAAAATGCAAGGAGATATGACAAAGTAACCAAGACTCAAGAAACAAAGGACCTCCACTCATCCTGTCATACCATTACTAAATGACTCCATGTTGCTGACTACATATATGGTATACACACACACACACACACACACACACATCTGAGGGAAGCTAGGAGGAGGACACGGAATCAGAGGGAAATGGGAAAACATACAATAGAGGGACCTATCAGCTGGACATTGATGAAACAAACTAAGCAACTCAAGGGCAGCGATGGAGGGAGGAAGGGAGGGAGGGAGGGAGAGGGATAGAGGGACCAGTTAACACTAAGCAAAAGGAAAGAGAAGTACAGACCACCTGATGTGGAAGAAATAGTTGTACTGTCAAAGCTCATAGAATTCACAAACTTTATAGACCATGATAATAATTTGCCTCATGAAGGTTAGAATGTGTTTGTGACTTTAAGTATCACTATCTCACAATACTGTGAAATTTATGTAATCATTTAATCACAATAAAAATTATTTTTAAAAAGAATGTATTAGGATACTAATGGAACCCGTTGGCAGTAAAAATTATGTAAAGCTACAAATACAATAAAAGGGATAGCTATAAACATAAATAGCCCTTGAACTAGATGTATATTTATGTTAGTGTGTGCATGCATGTATGTGTATAGCTGTGTTTGTGTGTACCAAGATTGTTGTTTAAAGATTAGTAAGGTGATTTCTCATGTATTGGAATTGGCTTTAGGACAAAGATAAATTTTTTTAAAGAAACAGAATAATTATTTCTTCTACTCTAAGCAGAGAGTAGCCTGGCTAGACAAAAATCTTTAGGAAAAAATGAGAGATATCTGAGTACTATTTGGGACAATGAAGCCATGATTTTCAGGAAATGGTGCTGTTGCATGGGATTCTCCATGGTGTATGTTTTCTTTGATTCGGTGTTGTAGGAATCCTAAGAGTACTTACAAATTTTAGGGAAAGGAGAATGGCATGCACAAGCAAGAAAACTTTAATAGCCTCCCAAACCTTATATATTTGATATATGATATCTACCTATCGAGGAAAAGGAAAATCTGATTCTCAGTACATTTACTGATCAATTTCTTGCTTTGGTTGAAATTTTTGCTTTATCTTGCCCTTGTCCCCTTATCCCCAACTGGAATTTAAGCAAATATATGTATTAGTTCGCTTTATTAACTTTTTATTTTCCTCTCTTAAAAAAATTCATGTGCGGGGCTGGGAAGGTAGCTCAGCAGTAGAGTGCATGCCTTGCAAGCATGAGGCCTTGGGTTCGATTCCTCAGCACCACATAAACAGAAAAAAAAGCTGGAAGTGGCACTGTGGCTCCAGTGGTAGAGCACTAGCCTTGAGCTGAAGAGCTGAGGGACAGCGCCCAGACCCAGAGTTCAGGCCCCATGACCGGCAAAAAACAAACAAACAAAACAAAAAACAAACAAACAAAAAAATCATGTGCTTAAATGAGGTAAGTGAAACTCAATAAGAGGAAAAGTTCATGTATTCTCTCATATGTGGAAGCTAGATGTAAAATATAACTATAACCTATACATAGACCAAAGGAGTAGAGGAGGAATCCAAAGGCAAAACTCTCCTGAACATGTAAAATACTATTTATCGAAATGAATTCCAAGAAACAGAAACCTGGGTATTTATATTGTTGTTGTTGTTTGTGTGTGCTTTTTTCGTTTTTTCTTTTTCTGCATCTTACCAGGGGGTAAAGAGAAGGCATAGAAAGGAAGAAAGGAAGGGTGAACAAATGCAATCATGGTATTCAGTATTCACTTGTGGGCAGGGATGGGAGGGGGAAACAGGAGGAAAGCAAAGGAAGAAATGATATTGTCCAAAAGAGAAATGTATACATTACTCTGAACTGTAAGATGATAACCCCTCTATACAACATCTTAATAATAGCAATATGGCCAATAGACACATGAAGAAATGCTCAACCTCTCTGGCCATAAAAGAAATGCAAATCAAAACAACATTGAGATACCACATCACCCCAGGTAGAATGGCTATAACCAAGAACTCTAATAACAACAGATGCTGGAGGAGATGTGGACAGAAGGGAACCTTACTGCATTGTTGGTGGGAGTATACACTTGTTCAACCACTTTGGAAAGCAGAAAAGACTCTACACAGAACTCCCCTATGACTCAGCAACCCCATTTTTTACCCAAATGATCACAAACAAGACCATACTAAAGATTCCAGCACAACTATGTTTATTGCAGCATTATTTACCATAGATAAGATATGGAACCAACCCAGATGCCCCTCAGTAGATGAGTGGATCAAGAAAATGTGGTATAGATACACAATGGAATTCTATGCCTCCATCAGAAAGAATGATATTGCCCCATTTGTTAGGAAATGGAAAGATTTGGACAAAATTATATTAAGTGAAGTAAGCCAGGCCCAAAGAAACATAGGTCCCATGGTTTCCCTTATTTGCAATAACTAGTGTATGTGTGAGATAAGCAGAAAAGATCAGATAAGTTGATGTTAGGTGAAATGAACCCCAAGACAAGTATTCAAATGTTTTGCTTTCATGGAATTGTTTCTTAACATATTTATAAGATGATTTCTTTGTTGCTTTGTATGTCCCTCCCCCACAGTATAACCCCTGCTTTCACTGTATTTGATGTAGGTATAATTTGTGGAGGGGAAGGAAAAAAACAAATCGTTTAAACAGGGATGCAGGTGGACCCATTGCAACAATGAGATGTACAAATGGTTATGTCGAAAAACAAACTACAACTTTGGCAGGGGAGGGGGGAATGGGGGAGTGGGGGAGGAGATGGGAAGGGATAGGAAGGGGAAACAAAGGAGGAGGCAACAATGCTTGATAAGAAATGTACTTATTATCTTGCCCATTTAATTGTAACCCCTCTGTCCGGTATTTTCACAATAAAAAAATAATAACAATAAAATTATATTTTTAAAACATGTGTATGCATTATATGTCATTTGACTTAGAACCTGTGGTGATAGAGCAAAGGTTTACTTTTCTGCAAAAGCAACATGAATTTTAGAATTAAACACTTCTTAGTGCTAGTCAATACCATGCTAACATTTTAATGTATTTACTTCAAGTCAATACACATACATGTGAATAATGATACCCCAAAAAAAGCTGTAAGTGGAGCTGTGGCTTAAGTGATAGAGTGCTAACCTTGAGCAAAAGAAACTCATGTACAGTACCCAGGCCCAGAGTTGAAGCCTCAGGACTGGAAAAAACAACAACAACAACAGCAAACAAAGAAACAAAAAATCCTGTCAAGGTAACCCAAAACACAAGGAAAAGTTTAAGACATGATTAAAAATTCTAAGAATTAGCGAAGAAGACATGGCAAATATAATGTGATATTATAGGTAGGGTCTGGAACGTAGGTAGCACTAAGAAAATCTGAATAAAGCATGCATTTTAGTTAATTGTAATGCATAATCATTGATTCATAAATTATTTTTTAAAATGTGCCATACTAATATCCAATGTTAATGATTGAGGAGGGCTTTGGTTGTAGTTCAAGAGTAGGGCATGTGCTTAGTAGCATGCATGAGGCCCTGGACTTAATCCGCAATTAATTATAATAAAACAAATTGAGGACACACATACAACACTGAAATATTATTCATCCATAACAAAGAATGACATTTAAGACAAAATAACACAGCGGGCCGGGTGCCGATGGCTCACGCCTGTAATCCTAGCTACTCAGGAGGCTGAGATCTGAGGATCACAGTTCAAAGCCAGCCCAGGCAGAAAAGACTGTGAGACTCCTATCTCCAATAAACCACTAGAAAACCGGAAGTGGCGCTGTAGCTCAAGTGGTAGAGCACTCGCCTTGAGCTGAATAGCTGAGGGACAGCGCTCAGGACCAGAGTTCAAGCCCCATGACCGGAAAACACACACACACACACACACACACACACACACACACACACACCGGTGCCTGTGGCTTACACTTGGAATCCTAGCTAGATCTGAGATCTGAGGATCATGGTCTGAAGCTAGTCTGGGAAAAATATTTCATGAGACCCCCCTATGTCCAATTAACCAGCAAAAAGCCAGAATAAGAGATGTGCTCAAGTGATAGAAGTCCGATCTTGAGCTAAAAAGCTAAGGGATAACTCATTGACTTGAGTTCAAGCCTCAGTTCTGGCACAGGCGTGTGTGTGTGTGTGCATACACACACACACACACACACACACACACACACACACACACACACACACATGCACACCCCACAGAGAATGACATAACTGTAAAATGGGACTGTTTGTGTTTGAACCTGCCAGAGGGAAAGGTGAAGGAGGTGAATGTGAATTATGTACCACATGCACATATATGAAAATAGAACAATGAAACCTGTTAAAAGTATTTTTAAAAGTATTTAAAGAGGGGTAAGGGGAAATAAGAGTGACAGAGTGAATTTTATCAAAGTACACTACATGCATGAGTGGAAATAAGTTGAAACTCCTTTCTACAATAAGGATATACTAATAAAAATGAAAACAATTGAGGA
Organism: Dipodomys spectabilis; assembly: GCF_019054845.1. Classification (NCBI taxonomy): domain Eukaryota; kingdom Metazoa; phylum Chordata; class Mammalia; order Rodentia; family Heteromyidae; genus Dipodomys; species Dipodomys spectabilis. Next base: position 8,802,139 of record NW_024871113.1, read on the forward strand.
AAGTAGATGTGGGAATATATGGGAATGCTTTGTGTTAACTTTGTAATATTCCTTTAAGTATAAAATTATTTAAAAAATAAAATCTACTTTAAGAAGTCTCAGAGGCGAGGAGTTTTCAAATGCAGGTAGAGAACTTGATGAACAGCACCTGTCCTTGGCCTCACTTCCCAAGACCCAACTCCCTTCTGTCCCCAGCCTCCATGTACATTCCCAGTCACTGGAGATTGGAACTTCTCCAACAGCAGAGAGGGAATTTTCTTTGCACAGAAATCCCCTTTGAGTCTATTTGGCATGACCCATCCTGAGCCTGCCATTCTGTTAGGGACATGAAGTGTGACTGGCTTATCCTGGGCTTTATGTCCCCCCTCACTGCGATGCAATCTAGGGAGGAAGTCAACATTCTTCATAGCAGACTCAGAGTGGAAAAGAAGAGTCTCACAAAGCCATGATAGTTATAAGAAGATAAATAGTAAGCAACAGATGCCACATTTAAGTATACATTTGGTTGTTTGTGACATTGTAAAATGTGCTCATAATTTGAAAAGTAGCAAAAGGAAATAAATAAGATGATATTTAATGTTTTATGGATTTGTCACAATTAGTTAAATTGTCATAATTTTTTATGCTAGTATTAGGGTTTAAACTGTTAGCTTGTTCACTCAAGGCTAGTTCTTTACCACTTGATCCACTACTCCACTTGAGCCACTGCTCCACTTTTGGCTTTTTGGTGATAAACTGGTGATAATAATCTCATCGACTTTCCTTACCCAATCAGAACTCAGCTTCCTGAAGCTAGGATTACAGCCATGAGCCTACCAGCTCATGCCCATATAATTTAAATAAGTTGAAGGAAAATCCACAATCATTTGCATAATGTTTAACATATATCTTGCTCAAATTTTTTTGTATGCCAGTCCTGCCTAGGGCTTGAATTTAGGGCCTGAGCACTGTCCTTGAGCTCTTTTTGCTCAATGCTACTGGCTCTACCACTTGAGCCACAGCTCTATTTCCAACGTTTTAGTGGTTAATTGGGAGATTAAGAGTTTCACAGACTTCTATTCCTGTGCTGGAGATGAACCACAGCCCTCAGATCTCAGCCTCCTGAGAATTATATTATAGGATTGTATGCATGAGCCTATAATTTATCAAGCAACTATATCAACTTTGTAAAAATATAAAAGGCTGGGGGGGGCAGCGTGGGGGGAGATGGGAAGGGATGGGAAGGGGAAACAAAGGAGGAGGCAACAATGCTTGATAAGATGTACTCATTATCTTGCCCATGTAATTGTAACCCCTCTATGCGGTATTTTCACAATAATAATAAAAAAAAGATATAAAAGGCTAAAACTCAGCTCACCTGTAACAATCATTCGTTTTCCCACAGTCTTAACTATAGGCTCTTGGTAAGACCCAGATGCCATGGCTGATGTGGTAACTATGTCACAGCAATTTCTCCTTCACTGTCTTCAAAGCAGTTCACAAGTACAGTCCCCAGAGACTGTCAGTGATGTACACAAGATGGTTGCTAAGGACTCTTTATGACAAGGGGATCAGATGACCCTTGTCCAGAACTCCATATTCCAGGCACATAGAGACATAGCATGGCCAGAAACTGACTGTGGTAACTGGGCCTCATCTATCAGCCCTGCCTGGGTCCATGTCCTACCACGTATGTGGGTGCTCTTCAGCCTGACATTACCTTTCCAAAAAAGGTTATACAGGGACCTATTGTCACAAAACAGACAATAAATTCAGACCATGGTGACCTATACAAACTAACCCTGTTAAATACCTGTGAAAAACCCTGGCCAGATAAAATACATCAAGAACTAAAGATTATATTAATAAATGAATAAGAAAATTAAATATGTATATTTCTTTCTACTATAACATTGTCCTAAATCTTAAGGTAAAGTTTATGTTTTGGCCTTAATGTATTTGTGGTTCCCAATCTGTGCATTGCTCTTCCAGTCTATGAGTGTTTACATATACAATTTGCTCTTCCTATGCAAATATTTCTTGTTCTCTGAGAGCCAGTGCCCATGTCCCCTCCTGTAGGAGGATGTCTGCAGGTGCAGCTTAGTGTTTGCTAGTCTCTTTAACCTTTATCGCACTATGTTTAGATCTAACTTGTTAACTTGTCACAAATTATTGGGAGATTTTTTTGTGTTGGCTAGGTTTTGGGTTTGGATTTTTGATGTGGGGGATAAAACCCAGGACACTGAACATGCTACACAAGCATTCTACCCCCAGTTCCTCAATTATTTGCTTTTTCGTTCTACTTTCCTTCAGACTCTGACTTCCAGGAGTTCATGATAAAAGCATGCTTATTCATATTTCAATTTCCAAAGACTAGTATGTAACAGAGTTAATAAATGCTTATGGGATGAATAAGTGAATAAACAGATAATTGAAGCCTGCTGAAACTCATAATATTGAATTCACAATAAATATAATTTCTAACAGCTATTTTGAATTTCCTAAACGTATGGAGTACTTTACTGGAAATATAATTAATGCTCTTTTTTGAGAATTAAAAGTAAAATACTAAGGCAAGGAGTAATGGCTTACATCTGTAATCCCAGCTACTCAGGAGGTAGAAATCAAGAAGACTGACATTTTAGGCCATCCTCAGCAAAAAGTTTGATGAGACTTGAGTCTCAACCAAATGTGGTGGTGTTCACTTGTAATTCTGGCTACTGGAGAGGTAGAAATAAAAAGACTGCTGTCTGAGGTCCCTTTGGCAAAAGCATAAGACCATATATTTAAAAATGAACTAAAAGCAGCCAGGTGCTAATGGCTCTATGTGGAGGAGGTAAGGTGTAGAGGTGAAGTTTGAGGAGAAATTCCTGGAATCCAAGTGCCTGACAGGAGCTGTTGACATGCTCCAAGAAGGCAAGGACGAGCACCTGAAAAAAAAAAAAAATCAGTCAGGAAGCAGAGAGACACTATCTGTCTGTCAATCTGGTCTGTCTGTCTGTCTTTCAGCTCTTGGCCTCGAGAGTAGCTAGGATTATGAGTGTGAGCCACTAGCAACTGGCTCAAAACAACAGTGGCTCACACCTGTAATCCTAGCTACTCAGGAGACTGAGATCTGAGGATCACTTTTCAAAGCCAACCCAGACAGAAAAGTAGAAGAAACTCTTATCTCTGACAAACCACCAGAAAACTAGAAGTGGCACTGTGGCTCAAGTGGTAGAGTGCTAGCCTTAAGCTGAAGAGCTAAGGGACAGTGCCCAAGCCCAGAGTTCAAGCCCCATGACCAACGACAACAACAAAAAAAATTAAAACACAAAACATTTTAATTGTGATCCCCTGATTGTTATACTGACTTAATAAATAGAGCCAGGTACCATGGCTCACACTTGTAATTTCATCTACTCAAGAGGCTGAGGATTGAGGTTCCAAGCTAGCCTGGGTAGGAAAGTCCAAGAAACTCTTATTTCCAATTAAGCAACTCCTCCTCCACCCCCCACCCCCCCCGACCCCCAACCCCCCCTCCCCCCCACAAAAAATCCAAAAGTGCAGCTGTGGCTAAAGTGCTAAAACACTGCTTTGAGAGGGGGAAAAACAAATCTCAAAGACAATACCTAGACCCTGAATTCAAGCCTCAGGACTGGCACCAACACACACACACACACACAGAAAACCCAGTAAGTAAAGCAGGTGTTATAGAAACAATTACTGTCCTCTCTTACACATTTTACAACTATGTGAGCCACAATTTCTGCTGTGACTGACAGAGTCCCCTTCCCCACAGCTACTTGATCCAAGGACAGAGATATGGTTTTTGAGTTCATGGATGAGTGAGAAAGGCATTCGCAGCAGGGGTGGAGGAACTTAGAGCCACACTAAGAACCAAGGTGCTGAATCTTAGGGTGCCTTTTCTTTCTATTCTGTCTTACAAAAGTATCTGTCAATCTCTTTTCTTATCCATAATGATATGGATATTAAAAAAAAAAAAAACCTCCTGGTGTTTGCTAGTGTTTCCTGTGTGTGTTTTTTCCCCCTTACCACCAGTTCCAGAAAAGGAACTAGACACCTAAGAAATATTGTGAGACTGTTCCTAGAAACTGTTTTCTGGTGGGGAATTTTTACTGTTGATCAGCATTTGCTATTTACTGAGTGCTTTCCCAAGAGTCTTCTTTGATCTATATAACAATGGTATGATATACAATTGTTACCCTGCTTTAATGATGATGTGAGTTCCAAATAATCAGTTCAAAGGTTACATCCTATTGCACCCTCATGACAATATATTGAGTGGTTCATTGTTTCTGATTTGTTTTATATCTGAAATCCAATTATGATGTCAATAAAAATGTTTTCAAAGGGTTATTTTTACGTGACTGAAATTATCTTAGATGAAAAGATGACCATAATCAGAAGCGTTGCCTCTGGAAGTATTAAAACTTCCTAGCATGTGAATTCAGTGAGATGACAATAACATTCCATCTTAACCTAACTTAAAATCTCTCCTACCCTTTGTAAAATAGTAATTCAGCCTTTTCCAAATTGTCTCTTCTCTGTCCATTAACACAAGTCTCTGGGAGCCTCAAATGCCATTCTTCCTTTTTTGCTCGCTTGTGAGATGTTTGTTTGAGTTTTTAGTGCTGAGGATGGAACCCAGTAAGCCCTGCTCAAGCTGGTGAAACTCCTCTCCATTAGCCAAGATAAAATTCAGGTCACCACTGGTCCCAGCTCACTTAACTCCAGCTGAGCAACTAGATACCATACTAGTCCCTATACCACATTCTCAGACTTTTTGGCTCAACAAGGAAGCAAGGTCCCTCCTCTTTGTGAGGGTTTCTTGTTGGCAGGTTTACTTGGACTGTAAAAGACAACCCAATTTTGGGTGATAGCTTTTTGAGATATTTAAAAAAAATACTGATACTGGGGACTATGGCTTTGGAAACCCCTATATAGCATTCACAGGTGTTTTGAGAAATTAAGTGCATCCTGTCATGCTTACTCTTCACTCCTATGTCATCTTTTTCCTTATGGACATTTCTTTTTCCCTTACCAGCTCCTCTTTTCCAGTTCACCAGACACAGTTAAAATTATTTTCCTTAGAAACCCTCACCTCGGAAGTGGCGCTGTAGCTCAAGTGGTAGAGCGCTCGCCTTGAGCTGAAGAGCTGAGGGACAGCGCCCAGGCCCAGAGTTCAAGCTCCACGACTGACAAAAAAAAAAAAAAAAGAAACCCTCACCTCCCTTGGAAAACAACAGATGCAATTATCTGACAAGAAGGAATGTTTCCCAAGTGAAAACTCAAAGTCATTCCTCTTACCTTAAATCTGGTATCCTTTAGAATTTATACAAATCCTTTCATAACTCTTCTAATATGCTTCCTTAGAGCTGAAGTCTGAAGTTGAACGTCTAATCTTCATTCACCTTCCAGAGACCAAGTGTGATGTGCTAAAATCTGTACTTATGTCACAGTCAGAACTTTGGAGTTGAAATAGAAGATACAATTTCCTACAATTTGTAATGATGTTGAATGATCAGTGGTCTATGTGGGAACTTATCCCCAAAGAGAGTCTGATCATTACAAGCTATAACAAAAATAGTTGTACTGTTTACTTGAAAAGTATTATTAATTTGTTTATAATATGGGTGTTTGGTCTAATGTTTTTTTTTCTTTTTATCTTGAAAAGGTGATGAGCTGGAGGGTTGCACTTACATAGGAAAGGCAATAAGTACATTTTGGGGTTGTTTTGTGTGTGTGTGTGTGTTTGTGTGTGTGTGTGTGTGTGTGTGTGTGTGTGTGTGTGTTTGTCAGTCATGGGGCTTGAACTCTGGGCCTGGGAGCTGTCCCTCAGTTCTTCAACTCAAGGCTAGCACTCTACTACTTAAGCCACAACACCACCAGTTTTTTGAGTGGTTTATTGGAGATAAGAGTCTCACAGACTTTTCTTCCTGGGCTAGCTTTGAACTTCAATCCTCACATCTCAGCCTCTTCAGTAGCTAGGATTATAGGCATGAGCCATCAGTGCCCGGCAAGTACATTTGTTTTTAATCATTGTTACTTCATCCTTCTTTATCTCCCACTTACCCCTCCTTCTCCTCCCCCCCCACCTCACCAATGTCAAGTGAGTATCAATGTTGCTGTAGTTCATCCATTGATCTGCTGTTTCTGTGATTCCCTTTCCCTTTCCCATACTGCATTGTCTATTATGCAAAACACAAGGTACAAAAAACTAAGAAATGAAGAAAAAACAACAGTAGAGAAAAATAAACAAACTATATACAGGGTCTAATGAAAACCTCTTGTTTCTCTAAGTTGTATTTCATGTTAAAATTCTTCATTATACAAAGACCTTTGCACTAAGCACTTGGGTTGTTGAGATCCATATCATATACATATTCTAGTGCTTACAAATGAGGGAAATCATATGACCTGCTTTTCTTTAGGTCCTGCTTACTTAATATAATTTTTTCCAAGTCTTTCCACTTCCTTATGAATGGAATAATGTTATTCTTTCTGATGGAAGCATACTACATTTTCTAAAGATCCCCTATGACCCAGCAATCCCACTTCTGGGAATTTACCCAAATGACTACAAACAAAGCCACACTAAAGCCACCAATACAACAATGTTCATTGCAGCATTATTTACCATAGCCAACCCAAATGCCCCTCAGTAGATGAATGGATCAAGAAAATGTAATACATATACACAATTGCTCTAATCTGAAGAAAACACTCCACTTTGCTCTGGGTATAATCCCAGCACTTGGGAAGATGGAGTTTCAAGCCAGTTTGGGCAACATATAAAATCCTGTCTGAAAAAAAAATCCCATTTTACTTTGAAAATAATTTTATAAAGCAAATTTAGGGGTATTTCAATAGAAAAATAAATTTTCTTCTTGTACTTCTTATTAGAATTTGGAGGGGGGTGCTTTATTGAGGCTTGAACTCTGGGTATGGACACTGCCCCTGACCTTCTTTGGCTCAAGGCTAGTATTCTACTACTTGAGCCACAGGCACCACTTCCAGCTTTTCTGTTTATGTGGTACTGAAGAATTTAACCCAGGGCTTCATGTATGCTAGGCAAGCACTCTAGTACTAAGCCACATTCCCAGCCCTTCTTATTAGGATTTTTGAAGCCTAATAGTCTTAGCATTTTTATTTAAAGTATAATTTAGCCTTCTATTGTCAAGTGGCTGAGAATAGTTTACCTGGAGGAGCCTGCTGTGAAGAAATCTTGAATGAGCTTATGACTCCCTTAATGGCAGAAGCTGGGATTCTTTTCCTCTCCATCACACAAGCTAGATGTCAGGAGTTTAAATAAAAACAAGTTTAAATGTGCTGTATGAAGGAAAAATAAGTTTGTGGCAGGAAGTGGGATTGGGGGACCTGGTACTGGAAGATAAAACAAACTAGAAGAGAAGGGATTGGTAGAACAAGGGATAGGCAGAAGAAAAGGGACTAGACATCTAAGACATGTTGTGAGACGGTCTCCAGAAACCGGAGAGGAAGTCTAACTTTAGGAAATGCTGACTTTTAAATTATTGGTTATCTATATAATTTTATTATCTGTTCATCTATTGGTTTACTGATTGATTAATCATATTGTGCTACTAGAGATAGAATCTAGAGCCTTCGTGCATTCTAGCTAGAACTCTACCACCAAGCTACATCTCAGTTCTCACATACACTTATAATGTGATAAATAGGGTTGAGAGGGCAGAGGGTCTTTCATTCAGGGTATTAAAATAGTTGAATCAAGAAGTCTGGATTGATGTTTCTTAATTATTTAAAAAATTATTTATTATATTACTATAAAAAGTTCAAGTACTCAGAAAAGTGATTATTTAATCATCTAAGTTTTTATCCCAACTTTGTCAACTGTACTACAGCTGAAGTATTTTTAAGTTGATGAAATCATAGATATATTATTTATTTTGGATGACTGACTCACATTCTAATACAAATTGAAAAAAATGTACTTATAACAGCTGACACTGAAGTTTCTCATAGGCTGAAAAATTCCTTATTATTTTTAGGCTATTTACGATGAGGAAGGAGAGGCCCTTAGGGCCTGGCCTGGAGGGGTGAGTGAACCAGGGTTACAGAAAGGAAGTAGAAAGCATGTGAGGGTGGGGAGTAGCCAGGGGAGAGAAAGTGCCAGAGGGAGGAAAAAAAAAGCAGACTGAAGGAGTTGGAAGGCAAGAACTGAACTAAAATGGGGCAGTTATGTATTACTGCCATAAAATTACTACAAAACATAGGGGCTTAAAACAATGTTTCCCTCAGAATATAGCCTAGCCAGCTGCCTCTTGATCAAGTCCCTCATGAGACTACAGCCAAGCTATCAACAGGGGCTGAGGCCTTACATGAAGACTCCATGGGTAAGAATCTGATTCCAGGATCACTTGGGTGCTTGTTGACAGGATTCCATTCCTTGTGGGATATTGGACGGTCTTATATGTTTATATTCAAAGCAGCTCAAAAAAGGATGGCTGGCTTCCTTTGATTTTAGAAATTGAGACACAAGATTAAAGAAACCTGGAAGTAGTGCTGAGGTTCAAGTGGTAGAATGCTAGCCTTAAGCTAAAGAGTGCAGTGACAGTGCTCAGGCCTAGAGTTCAAGCCCCACAGGAAAAAAAAATTAAAGAAACCTAATCTGATAGGTGACATGCATCATCTCTGCTTACTGTATTTGCTGCAAAGTGTCACAAAACCCAGTCAGACTGGAAGGGAAGAAGTTATACACTACAAGAATAAAATTGATTCACAAATTTTTAAAGGGCACCAACACTAGAAGGGACTCATTGGGCCTCATAAGTTTCTGACAATCTGTGAAGAATGTGCTTCAGGAGCAGAGATGATGAGTATTTAAATTTCATTTCTGAAGCGGTTCTTTGCTTCATCCTCTGAAGCATCAAAATTGACTTTTGAACCATCCATCAAATTCTAGCAGAATGGCCTGCATGTAGAGAGGTATAAAAGTAGGGAAGGGAGTTGGTTGGTAGAGTGTTGGAAGTTATTGAATAGCGTCTTTGACATATGATAGTCTCTTTCCTGTAGTCTCTGAGGAATTTCTAGAGTATTCAACATTCAGTAATGCTAAGACCTACTAAATTGGTTATACTCTGAAACCTACATTAGTAAATGTTAAAAATAAGCTTTTCTGGGCTGGGAAGGTGGCTCAGTGGTAGAGTGCTTGCCTTGCATGCATGAGGCCCTGGGTTTGATTCCTCAGCACCACATAAGCAAAAAAAGCCAGAAGTGGTGCTGTGGCTCAAGTGGTAGAGCACTAGCCTTGAGCTGAAGAGCTGAGGGACAATGCCCAGGCCCAGAGTTCAGGCCTGCCCCATGACTGACAAAAAATAATAATAATAAGCTTTTCTAACACAAACTACTAATCTTCTACGTTATGAAGTTGTTTTACAAAACTATATATATATTTTAAAAAACAACAACAAAAAAAAAAAACAACAACAACAGGTAATTGAGCTGAGTGCCAGTGCCTCACACTTAGCTACTCAGGAGGTGAGATCTGAGGATCGCAGTTCAAAGCCAGCCTGGGCAGGAAAGTCCATGAGACTCATCTCCAATAAACCACCAGAAGTGGCACTGTAGCTGACGTGCTGAGGGACAGTGCCCAAGCCCTGAGTTCAAGCCCCACATCTGACCAAGAAAAACAAAACAGGAAAGAAAAAAAAACAAGTAATTGATGAACTCATAAAGTTAGTCTAAAAAGTTCTTGATCCTAACAGAAGAAAAAGAAACCACATGCCCATACACACAGTTATTTATGTCTATTCTCATATGTTTAAGTGAAAATTGTGTGTGTGTGTGTGTGTGTGTGTGTGTGTGTGTGTGTGTGTATGTATTGCTAGAGATAGAACCCAGGGCCTCACACATGCTACCTGAGCACTCTATCACTGAGCTATATACCTATAGCACATTGAGCAATACTTTTCTTATGTAATTTTGTACTTTTAAGAGTTTTTTTTTTAACGATTTTTCATATAGTCTCTGATTTTGTTAAGAGCAAAACTTTGACACTTGGCTTTGAATTTGAAGCATTCTTCTCATTCCTACCAGGTTCCAGTAGTTGATTGATTACGTTTTTAATCTACTAATGCTTATCATCCATACTTAGGAAACGGTCTGCATGAGCAATCTATCCTGCTCTTATCTGTTGTGTCACAAGTCACATTACAACAGATTCTTGGTAATCTGAAAAATACCAAGATGCTCTTAGATAACCAAAACCCCACGCAAGAAGAATTTTCAGCATGTTTCCAAAGAAGGCCTGAGGAAGAACTGGGCTGCAGGGACCCCACAGCCAGGCTGTCTGGAGCCCAGTTCTTTGGGGAGCCCTGGGTGGATACAGAGATAAAGGACATCCTGCCTGGGCATCCACTGTTCTGAAGTACTGTCCTCCTTCACCTGAGGTTCTTGTAATCAGAAATAAATGAAAGCGAATAGGAAGAGAAGGTTTCAGACACGAGAACAATGTTAAAATTGTACACAGCAGAATAAGCATTTCTAGAAAAGCACAAAGTAATGCCGCTCAAACCCCCCGACATTGAGAGGAGGACCCTTACTCTGGGGTGAGCGTAGTTTCCTTCAGAGGTGCTGGCTCGTTCTTCAAATAGTTGCTGCAATCTGTAGACTTTGCCTTGCCATTCTCTGGGTGACTTGAACTAACTTTGGTCACGTTCGGAAATTCTCATGCCATGCCTTACAACTACTGGCGGGGGGGGGGGGGGGGGGGGGGGGGGGGGGAGGGTGTCAGGGAAGCTGGGCAGGAGGGGTGCTGGGGATGCTAGGCCATGGAGGGAATTCAGCCCCACAATACAGTGAAAATCATCCTCAAGCCACCAGCCCACTTGTGTTCCACGTCCAACATTCACAATGCTCAGCCCCCTGGAAAAAAAAGTTCTAAAGTGGTTTCACTGTGTTTGGCTTTGTCTTCTCTGCTTGCACGAAGCCATCAGCCCTGTGTTCATACAGGCTTCGCTTTTCTGAGGCATCTCTATTGGCCCACGGCCATGAGAACCACAGAGAACCATCTTGGCCCGTAAAGGGGAGTTGGGCTGGGAGCAAGGGGAGGAGACCCCTCCTACACAGCCAGAGGGATCCCAAACTGAAAATGACACTCAAGTTGCTGGTAGAAATACAAACAAATCAATGAGTTGACAACGACGACTAGTAATACTTGAAGACCTGAGATCATTTACCAAATGATAAAATTATTTAAAAATCAGGCAGGGCACCAGTGATTCAAACGTAATCTTAGCTATTCAGGAGATTGAAATATGATGATTGTGGTTTGAAGCCGGTCCAATCAGGAAAGTACATGAGACTCTTTTCTTCAATTAGCCAGAAACAAAAACAAAAATGAAGCCGGGCTCTGGTGGCTCAAGCCTGTAATCCTAGCTACTCAGGAGGCTGAGATCTGAGGATCATGGTTCAAAGCCAGCCCGGGCAGGAGAGACCCTGAGACTCCTATCTCCAATAAACCACCAGAAAACCGGAAGTGGCGCTGTAGCTCAAGTGGTAGAGCGCTCGCCTTGAGCTGAAGAGCTGAGGGACAGCGCCCAGGCCCAGAGTTCAAGCCCCACGACCGACAAAAAAAAAAAAAAACAAAAATGAAAACAAAAAACTGGAAGTGGAGGTGTGGCTCAACTGGGAGAATGTCAGCCTTGAGAGCATGAAGCCCTGTTTTCAAGCCCCAGGACCAGCACACACACACACACACACAAATCAGAATAAGGATAAGGATGTAACTCAGTGTTAGGGCACTTGCCCAGCATGCTTGTACCTCTGGGTTCCATCTCCAGCCCTGTGAAAGTAAGTACATACATATACACACACAACACAAATACGCACAACATATATATATATATATATATATATATATATATATATATATATATATATATATATATATATATATATATACATACATACACACATGGATATTAAGGCTTATAAAATCTGTTTATTCTATTAATTTTAAAAGTTACCAACCACTGATTATCACAGAAAGAAACATTTTAAAGAATTTTCTGGTTATTGTAAATTTATTCTACCAAAAGATGGAGTTTTCAGTGCTATCACTGTTGAGAAAAAGACAAAACAACATTCATTTATCACATTTAAGTAAATCAGGCATTTAGCACAGATGAGATTTTTTTTAATTAATTAAACAAGAAAGCCAACTGAAACAATTAAGATTTTTCCATTTTCCATTTTTTTAATTTAAAGGTTATATACAGAGGGGTTACAGTTGTACAAGTCAGGTAAAAGAGTACATTTCTTTATAGAAATGTTATCCCTTCCCTCTCTCTTTCCTTTTTTCTCTATCTCTCTTCCTTTTCAAAGATGTTTTTATTGATTACCTAATGGTTATATAATAGCTTGAGAAATGGTTGAGAAGAAATATGCAGTGATGGCAAGGTTCACTGACTCTGGTGGGAGAATAGGATGCAAATCATAGGTGGTGGTTTGGAGTTTTCATGATGCTGGGGATTGAACCCAGGGCCTTACACAGGTTAAACACACTGAGCTTCACCTACAGTCCTATCCAGGTGATTTTAAACACTGCCACTTGTTCAATCTCCTCTTTGGAGTTTCAGCCAACTTTTTCTAAAAATATTTATTCTCTAAATTCATGTTCTGCATTTTTATGATTCTTTGGGAACCCTGGCCACCTGTTCTCAATATTTTTATATACATACTGGGTCAAAATCTACTTTAAAATGAATTAAAAACATAGGAATTTTGGTCAGTCTGGAAGGAATGTTCCAACTGGCACAGAAGTCTCAGAGTCCAAATACACACACACTGTATCATGTTGATGACATTGTGGCTGTCACAGAAGGTGAATTTGATATTGAAGTTTTGGTAGGAAATGGCTTAAAATAACTCTATAGTTACAATCTTTTGATAATACAACAAAAAATTTAAAGATTACTAATTAAATTAAATATCAAAGTGCGTTGTTAAAAAGACACCTCTACACATCAACAGATTATTCTGGACCTGTAATGCTTTTTTACCCTAATGAGGAAGCAGTGAACAATGACATTCACTGAACCTGTGTTATTTTTTATTTATTTAATGTTTTGTCAGTACTGGGGCTTGAACTTAGGGCCTCATGATCTTACTTGGCTTTTTGCTCAAGAATGGTGCTCTACCACTTGAGCCACACCTTCACTTCCAGTTTTTCGCTGGTTAATTGGAGATAAGAGTCTCACAGACTTTTCTTCCTGGGCGGTCTTGGAAAAGTGATCCTCAGATCTCAGTCTCCTGAGTAGTACAGGTTACAAGTGTGAGCCACCAGCATGAGGCAAGCTTGTTCCATTTTAACAGCTTTTGGAATTCATTCTTCTCTCTGGGGGGCACCACCACCAGTCTGTTTTATTTTTTGTCTCTCTGTACTTACCAATAATCCCTATCAGCCTTGAGAAGCAGAAAGATAAACATTACCCTCATGTTTAGTACTGAATGGGGAGAGGTTAGAAGAGAGGTGTGACAGCATTTTTTAACAATTCTGTATGAAATTTCTGATGGTGTGAATAGACAACTCAATAAAAGGAGACAGGTCAGATAAAAAGGTGTTGGGACAGGAAAAAGGATAATTGTATACAGTAATTGCAACCTAATAGGTCAAGATTAAATATTAGCATCACTCTATTGCTTAAGGACTTCAAGATGTTCCAAAGAACATGAGATTCTTTGCATTTTCTTATGGATACATAAAAACAAAGTGGCTGAACAGTGCAACCAAGTTTTAGTAAATGTGGTTTGAATTATGTTTGGATGAATGCAAAATGATATATTTTCTGGGAGAGGTGTCTAGCAGCATAGCTTTTTTTATTGCCTGAAACTGTTTAATATTTGACATGGCCTTTTGTAGGGAGCTTCATCTTTTTTGAAAATCTAACACCCCCCAGACTATGAGCTGCTGGGAAGAAAGGATTGTATTCACCAGTTCCCATTCCTCTCTCTGCAGTGCTGAGAGATCCAGTGTCAGAATTACTAAGCATTGCCTTTAAAGAGTTACCAAATGTAGAGGGAAGATAATTTATCCTATGATTATTTCAAAATCACTTACTGCTGCTGAATGCAATCTTATCTGCCTTGAGATTAAAAAAAAACTATTTACAACCATAAAAATGGCTTCCTTTTATTTATTCTTTCATTCTCATCCTATCATTTATTTGTTTAACAGGGAAAAATGAATTTAAGCACTACTCAGATTTTTGCTCCTTAGCTCAGTAAGACTGTCTGCCCTGTAAGTCAGAAGGAATGTGTTAGCTCTGGTACCCAGCTGGGGGCCAAAAGACAATAAAGGGCCGGCAGCACATTTACTGAATTTTCTTTGTAGCCTCATTTCTCTCTGTTTCATAATGATTTCATATTTCCCAAGAATGCTGTCACCTCCCATCCTTTTGCTTCCTCTTCTTCTCAGACAGCTCCTGGGTATGGCATCTCCATTTTTACTTCTAACCTTAGCCCCACTCCCTTCCACCTTCTTACCTAGCTCACCCCGGTGCTGGGTGCAAAAAATAGAAGCAAAATCCAAGATTCCCTTTCCACAACTACCTGTCCAACTCTGCCCTATCACTGACAAGTAAAAAAGACTCAGAGAGAAATTGGCAAAGAGATGAGGATTTCAGGGGCTGGGAAGGTGGCTCAGTAGTAGATCGCTTGCCTTGCATGCCTGAGGCCCTGGGTTCGATTCCTCAGCACCACATAAGCAAAAAGAAAAAAGCTGGAAGTGGTGCTGTAGTTCAAGTGGTAGAGTGCTAGCCTTGAGCTGAAGAGCTGAGGGATAGCGCCCAGGCCCAGAGTTCAGGCCCCACGACCAGACCCCCCCCCAAAAAAAGAGATGAAGATTTCAGAGACCATACTTCTGAGCTGGAGAGACTGTGAAAGCAATAAAAGATTTGTCTAGCCACGTGCCAGCTGCTCAAATCTTTAATATTAGCTACTCAGGAAGCTGAACTAGGAGAATCATTCTTCAAAACCAGCCTGGACAGAAAAGTCCATAAAACTCTATTTCTGTTTAATAAAAAAAAAATCAAAAGTGGAGCTGTGGCCAGCCTTAACTGAAAAAGCTCAGGGACATGGCCCTCACCCTGAGTTCAAGCCCCAGTATTGGCACAAACAGAGAGAGAGAGGGTGGGGAGGGAGGTAGAGGGAAGGAGGAAGAGAGAGGGAGAGGGAGAAGGAGAGGGAGGGAGGGAGAGGGAGAGAGGGGGAAGGAGAAAGAGGAGAGAGAGGAAAAAAGAGCATGAGAGGAAGGAAGGAAGGAAGGAAGGAAGGAAGGAAGGAAGGAAGGAAGGAAGGAAGGAAGGAAGGAAGGAAGGAAGGAAGGAAGGATGGATTTGTCTAACCAAATGCCACAGACTGAATGAGCAGCCAGTTGCACAGGGTAAAGCAGCATGAAAAACTGGAAAGTTCGGGATTTACTGACCCTGTTATCTTTCTTCATGGGACTAAATCATTTTTTAAATTTATTATTATATTTATTTTTGTTGACAGTACTAAGGTTTGAACTTAGGGCTTTATACTCACTAGGTAGATGTTCTACCACTTAAGTCCACAGTCCTTTTTCTTAATTTCTTATTTTTATTTTATTTTTAAATTGTTATTATAAAGGTGATATATAAAAGGGTTAAGTTATGTAAGTCAGGTGAAGAGTATCTTTCTTTATGAACAATATCACTCCTTCCTTCTCTTTCTCCCAGTTTTTCCCTCCCATCCCCCCCATAAGTTGTATCATTCATTGCCAATATAGTGCCTAGTGAATACCACTGCTGCATTTGTTCACCCTTTGTCCCTCCATTTCTGTACCCTGTCCTACCCTCCCAAAGACAGACAAATGAACGAACAAGACAAAATGAAAACAAAACAAAAAAAGTGGGGGGAAAAGCTTCATTTCCATTTCCTGGAGTTCATTTTGATGAATATTATTTTATATGATCATATGCAAATGGACATTATGCCCTTGTGTTCCTTTCCTCAGAGTGTGCTCCTTTGGTCTCTGTGTGTGAATGTCAAAAGTCCTGTTGCTATATTCCAGTGTGTATTAGGTCTAACTTCTGCATATGAGACACAGTACTTTTCTTAAAGTTTGGTGTTTGTACCTGGGGTTGGCTTTGAACAATGATTTTTCCTATCCCCACCTCCTGATAGACAGAGTTACAGGCATGAGCCAGTAATTGTAATTGAGCCTTAGCTCAATATTTTTAAATGATTTGAGTGAAAGCTCCAGGTATACAATAAATTGCATGGTTGCCAGCTTTCCTTGGGCATTTTTTAGTTGTTGTTTTGGTTTTGTTGGTATCGGTGCTTGAACTCAGGGCATCACAGTCAGTTAGCAGCCTGTGTTCTATCATTTGATTTTTTAAAATTAGTTAAATGGAGATGGAGTCTCAACGATTTTTCTGCTCTGGCTGGCTTAGAACAACAGTCCTCTGGGTCTGAATCTCCTCTTGATCATTTTTTGGGTACAAATTATCTACTGTCTTGCTTTATAATTCACTTATGAATGGCTAGTTAATATGCTGAGCTATGAGTATATAACAATACCTCTGAGAACACAGAGTTGGCTGTAGGCCAGTTAACCAAGGAAGTTTAACATTCAATACCTCACATTTTGGTTGTCATCTCCTACATCTTCCTGTTTTAGTTGTTCCCAGGACCTTCATGGTTCCTGAGAGCTCCAAGTGTATTTTGTTTCAGACTTCTCCTGTGCTCTATCCAGCCCATCACTTCCTGTAAGCAGACTGAATCCTAGATCACATTGGAATAAACCAAGAGAGAGTCTTTCCTTCCTTCCTTCCTCTCCTCCTCCTCATCCTTTTTTTCTGTTTCTTCCAATCAAAATAAACCTAGAGCCCCCCCTTTCTCTACACACACACACACACACACACACACACACAATACACACAATACAACACACACACACACACAGTGCTGGTCCTGGGGCTTGACCTCAGGGGCCTAAACTCTGTCCCTGAGCTTTTTTTTTTTTGCACAAGACTAGCACTCTATCACTTAAGCCACAGCTCCACTTCTGGCCTTTTCTTTTTCCTTTTTTCCTTTCTTTCTTTTTTCTTTCTTTCTTTCTTTAGATTAGTGGAGATAAGAGTCTCAGACACTTTCCTGCCAAGGCTGGCTTTGGGTTGTAATCCTCAGATCTCAGCCTCCTCAGTAGGATTGCAGGCATGAACCACTACTACCAGGCTCTAGATTTATTTTAATTGGAAGAAAGAGAAAAAAACGATGAAGAGGAGGAGAAGAAAGGAAGAAAGGAAAGAATCTCTCTTAGTCTATTCCAATGCCATCCAGGATTCAGTCTGCTTACAATGAGTGCTGGGGAAGGAACAATATGGTCTACGTATACCAGAAAGTGATGGACTGGATAGAGTAGAGAAGAAGTCAGAAACAAAATACACTTGGAACTTTCAGGAATCACAAAGGTCCTGGGAACAAATGAAACAGAAAGATGTGGGTTAGGACAATCCAAAATGTGAAGTATTGGATGTTTTGTGTGTGTGGGTGTGGGTGTGGGTGTGTGCGTGTGTGTGCGTGTGTGTGTGGGGGTGTACTTCTTTAGCAGATCTTGTTCCAAGCATTTATCATTTCAGTGTCACAAGATTCAAACTATAATGGCCATTTCTCTATTTCCACCTTTTCCTGTCTTACTTAGGTACAAGAAATGCAGTCTATCCCTAATGTTTCTGAGAATCCAAGGTCATATCTACCTATTCTGCAAATCCAATGTGGCTACCCCTGCACCACCTCACTCCAGGCCACACTGTTCAGAGCCTCTGCTTGATCATCTATGATCTAACATCTGTCCCCCTCTATATCCCTCCAAGCATAGGCACATGCTTCCCTTGCATCATTCCTGGCATGCTTTTGTTTAACATTTTTCTATGCAGCCCAGGCTAGCCTCAAACTCCCAATCCTCTTGCCTCAGCTTTCTGGGTGCTGACATTACAGGGATGTTGTACTGTATCCAACTTGTGTTTAACATTTTTTAACTAAAAAGTAAGCAGTTACAGAAGCACTTTACACCCACAATGGAAAACAACATGAGACTTAAGTTTTATAAGTGCTGTTGCTACATGAGAGTGGCCATCCTCTCTGTCCTTCCTAGTGGGTCACTGGCTCCCTGTGACCTCCTCATTGCTCAAGCTAGTATCCCTCTTAGTCTTATCCCTGGCCTCTCTGTGACCCATACTCATTATGCTTATAGAAAATGCTTCAAGCCTTAGTAACCTCTATTCGGTTCTGCTTCCACTGTATCATCTTTAAAGACTGTATTGCGCGTCTCAGGCAGAATCAGCTGCATTTAATTCACTCCAGATTGATCTAAGCCTTCTACAAGGAAATTTGCATGACAAAAGAATTTATCAAAGCCCACCCTATCTGCTTTATAGAAGAGTTTACTCAAAGATCATCTTTAGCAGGATGTGGTTTGAATATGTAGAGTGCCAGTCTAGCAAGCACAAAATTCTGAGTTCAAACCCCATTATTACCAAAAAAGAAATTGATCACCTTTAAAGCACCAGAAATTTTGTAGTATGATTTCAAATTTGGATGATTTTCTGTTTTTAAAAGGAATCTGAGGTTTCTGAGACAGTATGTACTGAACCTCCAGATCCAAATGTGTGCTTGACTCCCAGGTTCTTGTTTGGTGTACATGTAGACACATAGGCTTCCTTCAGCATCCAGCATGGGCCTAGAGGGCTTCAGGTGTTTTGATGATACCACCAGACTCTTCTCCTTCATTGTGAGTAATGTGAACAAAACTCAGACTCACCGGACACTGATGGCTCATGTCTGTAATCCAGCTACTCAGGAGGCTAAGATTTCAGGATCAAATCCAGCCTGAAGAGGAAAGTCTTTGAGACTCTTATCTCCAGTTAACCAGCACAAAAGTCAAAACTAGAGACGTGGCTCAAGTGGTAGAGTGACAGCTTTAAGGAAAAAAACATCTCAGAGACAAGACTCAGGCCCTAAATTCAAGCCCCAGTACCAACACAAAACAAACAAATAAAACCCCTCAGATTCTACAAGCTTTACTTAGTATTTATTTGCTATTAGTTCTCTTAGTTACCCAGAAATAGAAAGCAACACATATATGCACCCACGCGCACAGACACACACACACACATACACACACAGCCTGAAGGGTGAGGTTTACATGATGATCTTTGATATATCAGTTATGTTCTGATCAGGTTCTGAATTTCAGGTGGATATGAAAGACAAGAGGGTCTGTACCCCCAAGGCTGCATATTTCCAACAAAGGAGGAGAAGAAGGCTTATGGGGAAGCTTGGATTCCAGCTCACAGTGTAAATGTCTGCCACTGATAAAGTACAATACCTTATTCACACCTGCATGAGAAGCCTCTGGCTCAGATTCAGACCTTACCAGCACACAATGATAATCAGTGTTCCCGCAGCTCCCTCCCTGCCCCCTTCTCATTTCCTTCTTCCCTTCCAAAGGTATGCTGTATGTTGTATTTCACTGGAAAGTGCTCAGAGGCTGCAGCAGTATGTACTATATAAATAATAAATGGAATGCAATAGTCTTGGATTCTTGATTTTGGCCTACATCCCAAAGCAGACAGATTTAAACATGCAAAAGCTGCTTCATTGACAAGTTGGTTTTCCCCTTCTCCTTCCTTAAAACCTGTTTCATTTACTGGCTTGGATTTTTGTGCATCTGTTTGGAGGTTAGAAGAGGGTCCTAGACTCCCATCTCTATTGTTCAAGGTTGTATTTTCAATGTGGAATATCATTCTACATGAAGCAGAAAGAGTAAAGGTAACCATGCACTGGTGACTCACGTTGTTACCCTAGCTACCCAGGAGGCTGAGAACTGAGGGTTGTGGTTTGAAACTATCTCAGCTAGCTCCAAGTAACCAAAAAAAAGCCAGAAGTGGAGGTATAACTCAAGTGGTAGAGTGCCAGCCTTGAGGGAAAGAGCTAAGGGAGAGTGTACTGGCCCTGAGTTCAAATCCCAACACCAGCACCAGCACCAGCACCATATAAGATGATGCTAAGTGAAATGAACCCCAAGATACGGACACAAGAGGTCTTTCTTTGTTGTCATTGTTTTTAATGTACTATGTGATTTTTTTTTGTTTCCTTTGTATGTTCTTCCTCTTTGGTATATCCCCTGTTGTTACTGTACTTGATTTTGGTACCCTGCATCTTGTATATACATTTGTCTAATTTGAGGAGAGGAAGGGGAATAACAAAACGCTGAAACAAGGACACAGGATGACCCATTGCAACAATGATACCCACAAGGCAGTATATTGGAAATGAACTTTACAACTTTGGGGGGGGGGAGGTGGGAGAGGGAAGGTATAGTGGGTAGCAATGCTCAACAAGAAATGTACTCATTGTCTTATTTGTAACTGTAACCCCTCTGTACAGCATCTTTACAATAAAATAAAATTTAAACAAAAATAAAGGCAGAGGAGAGAAAGAGCAGGAGAAAAAAAGCATAAGGAAGAATAATAAGATAGAATTAAATAAACTAGCCACAAGAAGCTGTTTATTTTGTACCAAGTATCATGCTATGATATGTAGGGGTACAACCAGGAGACACAAGCTCCATTTCTAAAAGATGTAGAGTTGGCACACTGAGATCCTGATGGAAATGCCTGGTGGCCAGTTCATTTTGGTTGAGGATGCCAACTAAGGAGCCTTACACCTTCAGAAGATTTTCGTCTTAGAAAAGATTTTGGGAGCCAGGCACCAGTAGCTCACACCTTGATTCTAGCTACTCAGAAGACTGATCTGAGGATCAAAGTTTGGAGCTAGTTGGGACAAAAAAGTCACTAGATTTCATCTTTAATTAATCAAGAAAAAGGCTGTAATCAAAGCTCAAGTAGTAGAGCAACAGCGGAGAAAGAAAGTTGAGTAAAGGAAGGCCCTGAGTTCAAGCCCTGGTACCATCAAAAAGCAAAAATAGAATAGCGAGAGATATAGAAACAGAAAAAGAATAGGTGGACATGAGGCCCATGACTGAAGGGGCAACAAGGTTAACCAAAATAAAAGAATACAAAAAGATAAGAATTTACATTAAGGAGGCCTCTTAGTCTGTACTTGACCTTTCCAAATAAATCTTTAGCTAATCTTGCAAACAGCCTTGAAAAG
The DNA here is from genome assembly GCF_019054845.1 of Dipodomys spectabilis. Taxonomy (NCBI): domain Eukaryota; kingdom Metazoa; phylum Chordata; class Mammalia; order Rodentia; family Heteromyidae; genus Dipodomys; species Dipodomys spectabilis. The sequence continues at coordinate 8,823,298 of NW_024871113.1, forward strand.
AAACTTTCATGCACAGATGGATATGGAAGTTGCAAGGCTGAGTATTAACACAAGGAGAGACTTAAATGTGGTGTGTGTATGTGTATGTGGACATATGTTTGTATGTGTGTGTGTGTGTCCTGTGACCCTTTTCAGATACTGCTGTCCCATGCATCTTCTCTATTGTTTGGGACCCAAGATTTGAGATTTGGCATTTATCTGCCTGCAGACAAATCGAATTAGAAGAGAGAAAATTATCAAAATGGACATCTTTTACTTCAAAGAGCTTCTGATAAGGATGGGATGGAGTCCTTAGCAAGCTAGGGACAGTGGCTCTCATTCCCTGAGTGCCCTTTCAATATATAACTAACTGGTCATCTGATAAAGGATCTTATACATTCTCTAATAAGCTGAAAGTAATCTAAGTGCTTTGCAATCTAATGCAAACAGCAAGTAAGATAGTATTTCCCCTTTGATTATAAACTGTTATTTCATCAAAGATAACTCTTCCATTCTTGCTGCAAATTAAAATCATTCCAGCTGGGAATGTAGCTTAGTGCTAGAATGCTGCTTACCAAGTGCAAGGCTCTAGGTTCAGAGACTAGCACACAAAACTTATCTCCCTGAAACTTCAGAGCTCAAACCTCAGGTATGACTGATGATAGGGAATTAGGAAAACTAGAAGAGCAATTTAATTTTTTTACCTTAATATTAGAGTAGTATTTGAATTGGAGAAATCTGTGAGCAGCTCAGTGTATCATTATGTAATAATAAAAAATAAACCATAATAGGACATCCACTTAATGATGTTATTAATTCATTAAAATCAATGTTATCAGTGGTGCTGTGGCTCAAGTGGTAGAGCGCTCACCTTGAGGTAGAGAGCTGAGGGACAATGCCCAGGCACAGAGTTCAAGCCCCACGACTGACAGAAAATAAATAAATAAATAAAGTCAATGTTATCAATACAAAGACAATATGAGAATATTTTTGCTTTGATAATGAAAGAATCCTGTGTATACGATAAGTTAAAATAAATATATGAATTGGTAATTATAGAAGAAAAAGTCCTGACATTAAATGGTTTAGGCTTTTTCATTTAAGTTAATTATTAAACTGATGTATAAAATACAAGAAATTATACAAACTATTGGGGTAATTTAATGATTTGACACATGTATGCAATTTTTAAACCAAGATTGTGCAAATTTTAAATCAGGATAAATATTTATCATTTCCTTATGATGAAAATTTTTATAATCCATTCTTGTAAGTTTTTGATATACACCATGCGTTATTGTTATTTAAACTCTTTCTACTGCACACTGAACAACAGGGCTGCTTGATATTATCTGACAATGACATCTGACTTTTTCTTTTCTTTTACTCATATGTGAGTGCTAGTGCTAGAACTTGAAGTCAGGGCGTGGGCACTGCCCCTTAGCTTTAGCTTAAGGCTGGTACCATACTCCTTGAGCCACGTTGTCAGTTCAGGCTTTCTGCTGCTTGATTGGAGATGAGATTCTCAAGGACTTTTCTGCCCAAGCTGGTTTCAAATCACAATCCTCAGATCTCAGCCTCCTGAATTGCTAAGATTCCAGATGTGAGCCACCAACATCAGGCTATCCAGGCTTTAAAAAAAAAAAACTTTTTTTGTTGTTGTTAATTTGCTTTGAGCATTTCTAATGATGAAGTTGCAGGCAGAAGCAAGAAGGGAACAGAAACTCATCACAAAGAAAGAACACTCAGGCTATCTTAATCCACTCGAGTGTGTGTGCATGTGCGTGTGTGTGTGCATGTGCGTGTGTGTGTGTGTGTGTGTGTGTGTGTGTGTGTGTGTGTGTGCTTGAACTCAGGACCTGGCCTCTCTCCCTGTGCTTTTTTTGCTCAGAACTAACACTGAACAACTTGAGCCCCAGTTCCACTTCTGCCTTTTTTGATAGTTAATTATGGATGGGAGTCTTACATGCTTTCCTGACCAACCTGGCTTTGCAGTGAGTTCCTCAAATCTCAGCCTCCTGAGTAACTAGATTTATAGGCATGAGCCACCAGGTGGGTCTCCAGTCTGCTCTTTTTATGCTAAGTGCTGCAAAAGAACAAAGCTTTTGTTTGTTGCTTTGTTTTGCCCTTGACCATTGAGTTTTTATTGTTGAACCAGAAGTCCTTGATATCAAATAAAGAAATGATGTGGGACTTCTATTTAAAAATGTGTAAGTGACATTTGTAATCAGGAAACATTTGCTTTATTTTTTTCAACTATGTATGACTTCATCCATCTAAATAGGTTTAAGGATAGCTCTTCATAAACACAAAGTAAAGAGCCAGAGCTATAAGTTCTGGTATAGAGTCTGTGACAATTGCTCCAGAAATGAATGGCTACTACAAGAGAAAGAAAATAAATAGCTTCAGAGGACATAATGGAAGCAGGGCTCAGAGTAGCTTATTTCTATTTAAGTGCATAAGTATAGTATAGCAAACAATATGCCTTTCTTATTTTAACTGGCACATTTATAAAAAAGCAATATTACACCAATGACTGAAAGAATAACTTCAATAATATTTTACACAGCAATTTCATATCCATTATCTTAACAGTTTTATCTGAAGTAAAATACTGCTCCACATGTGGTTAATAATACCTTTAATTTGTCTTCCCACTTAATTTTGGGTAATCATTACCACAAAAAAATACAGTTTTTTTGTTTGAAAAAAACTAAGTCAAATGTTATTGGGATAGGTATTTCAAGGAATAATATGCCTATTATTAACACAGACTGTGTTATGGTCTAAAAAGGATGGTATGAATGTAGATATATTAGTCACAGAGCAGATCAACCAGTAAGGTGAGAGGAGAGAGAAGAGTACAACATGGACTAAAGGATGTTGACAGTAGCCACACAGAAGCTGCAGACTCTTCTCTACACAGTGAAATCCTACAAAAGGCTGGTGATTGAAGCCTTCCCCTTACCACAAATTCCCCAAAGCAAGTTTCCTGAGATTCCATATCTTAAAATACAAATGTGAGCCTAGAAGTAATAAAACAGGTAGATATGGTGTAAATGTGGATAGAAGTCAGTATTTTATGTGTGTGTGACAGTTCTGGGGCTTGAACTCAGGGCCTCTTGCTCTTGCTTGGCTTTTTTACTCAAGGCTGGCATTCTACCACTCGAGCCATGCCTCTACTTCTGCCTTTTTGGTGGTAAATTAATGACTTTTCTTCCCAGGCCAGCTTTGAACCATTATCCCTAGATGTCAGTCTCCTGAATAGGACTATAGGTGTGAGCCACCAACACCTGGCTTAAGAGTTGATTTTAAGCTGCAGGTGAGTTCTGAGAAGCTATTTGTGAAGTACTAGAAACAAAGGTAATATCATGGGTACAAATTGATAAGACATAGTAGACTGGCTCCTAAAAGATGAAATGAGGACTCAGCTTATTTTCTCCCTGAGAGAGGTAGAGAGATGATAAGGATGATAAGGTGGAGAGATGATAAAGGACTAATTCTTTGGATGAGAGAAGGCATGGGACCAAGTGTGAGAGTGGTTGCTAGTCACATTGAGGCTCAGTTCTCTGACTAGGTACCCAGGGCATAACATAGTGAATCCTGCCTAGGCAGATCATTCAAACTTCTGGCAAGCCTTACTGTGGGTAGAGCTCAGAGCTATCAGCCTTAAGGAGTAATAGTGGATTATTTTCTACCCCCTAGAAATGTACCTATTATATTCTGCAATTTCCAGAACCTGGACAAAGACAGATCTCCAGTTTTTATCATCCAGGTCAAATTAGAAAATGGATGCAAGAGTTGGGCTTTAGTAAGACTCAGATCACAAGCACTGGAAAAAAGACAGGAGTAAGGTGCTGCTCCCTAATTAATTTAATGAGGAGAGTTCACACTAAGTTCCAAATGGGAATTTCTTTGTACTTGCTGCCAACTTCAGAAACCAAAGTGCAGCTAAGCCAAGAGGGCCCCTGTGGACCAACTGCTGTGGTCAAGGCCCCTATAAAGGGCCAGCAGGAAGCCTGAAGTTAGAAATGGGAGCAAGGTGCTAGGGATACAGCTCAGTAGTATAGTGTCTGACTAATGTGTGCGAGGGCCTCAGAACAGTTACAGCAACAGCAAAGAACTTGGGAGCAAACAGAGAAACAATTTATTCTTCTAAACATTGGAAAGGGGCCCGGGGGTATCTTTCCTAGAGTTTAGGGGACTGGAGTGCCCCTCAAAGGTCCATGGGTTAAAGCTCTATTCCCCAGTAGCTCTAGTGGAAGGTAGGGCCTAGTATAAGGTCTTAGGTCATTGGGGATATGTCCTCGACAGTGATTGTGGAAGGCTGCTCTCTTTTTCTCTTTCCTTCACTTTCTGGTCACCATGAGAAGACAGTTTAATTTACTAGATACTCCCACCATGATGTGTTACTTCACCATTAATGGAAAAGCAGAGCCAATTAACTATGGGCAAAAGCCTCTGGAACGATAAATAATATAAACCCTTTCTCTTTTTAAGATGATTATTTCAGGTATGGTATATTAAAACATAAAACAGAAATATAGTTATACATTATCAAGTTTCATGTAACTCTTCCTACTTGTTTGTGCTTTATTTATTTATTTAGGCAATAGTGTGGTTTTAACTCAGACCCTTGCTCTTGCTGATGACACTGTATTATTTGATAATTCTAGAAATGGATTCTAGCAGTCTTTTCTTCTTACACTAATCTCCAGCTGAGATCCTCCAGATCTCTGCCTCACAAGTGACTAGGATAGTAGACCTGAGCAACCATCACCTGTCTTGTGCATGGTCTATTTTCATTTGAGTGGTAGTATGGCCAATGTGTATATAACCAGACTCAGCACAAACGTGTGTAATGCATTACTCACAATTATGACATACTTATGATGTCACTAAGTGCAAGAATTTTCTAGCCTATTAGTTTATGTGGCCCACAATTGAAGAAAATGTTATGTAGCACATAACTAGCTATCCCTTCTTCTGTCTCTCAAGCTTTCTTTGAGTGGCATTGGGGGATGCTGGGAATTGAACCCAAAGCCTTACATATGATAAGCATGTGAGCTACCACTGAGCTGTTCAGCCCCTATGGTGGTCTCTTGCTAATTCTCTGGCAAGCAGTTTCAGCCTAGAAAGCAAGGTTTACCTAGATTTCACAGATAATTAATTTCCTTTAGTTTCCATATTGATTTAGTATTTTTCCCTTCTGACTAATATGAACCACTGTTTTAAAACATGTATCATGTTGTAGGCCTTATCATAGGTTGATGCATTTACAGGTATATGTTGTAACCACCTCCCTTTCCAAAGTAATGGACTTGACACAAATATGGGCCTAATACCTAGTTCTAAAACTCAAGCTTTCCTGACAGTCCACCCTCTTTCTTTTCACTGTTTACAAGCAAATAAAAGGCAGTCTCCAAACTCTTGCAACTTTACCTGACTATTTTAATTTTGTCTTTCTGACTGCTTGGTCACCAAGTTCCAAATGGGAATCTCTTTGTACTTGCTGCCAACATCAGAAACTAAATACTTGGTATTTAGATACTAGATACTTGGTATCTAGATTGTTGATCCATTTGTCCTTAGTTCATTCCAGCTAATTGCATTTCTAAGAGATTTGTACCTCCTGAAAGTTGATAAAATGGACCAAGATATTAGCATCTGGTTTAAATTTAGCTCTATCTGTGACTCAACCCCACACAGATAATTACAGAATAAGATGTTAGGGTGGCTTTGCAATGCACAGTTTCAATGCTTTCATTTTGGAGACCAACAAAAGAGAACAAAAATAAGAGGCATACAGACGTAATGAAAGCTTTACTGTCTCATAGTGTTCTAAAAATAAATAAACTATCTTGGAAAGAGTGGTATTGTCCATGTTTTTTTCCACTTAAGTTTATTCCATAAGCCTCAGTTTTCATTTATTTATTTAGATATTACAGGAATAATATCAAAAGACAGACGTAAGAATGTTAACTTCAATAGGTATAATTTATCAATATGTATTATTAATAAGTTGCTGAATAAGTAATGAATAGCAAGATGAACAATGATCTTTTTTGAATCAACAAAATTGGTTTAAGCAATGGTTAAATGGTGACTGCTCAGTGGTCATGGATTTGAATTCTCTATATCTTATGGGGTAAAGGGAAGATGTACAACCAGAAACATTTAAAACATTTCAAATGAATTTTCCACAAAGTATTTCTTTTTTTTTTAATTTAATTTTATTTGTGAACATACTGTACAGAGGGGTTACAATTACATGGGCAGGATAATGCGTACATTTCTTACCAAGCATTGCAGCCTCTTCCTTTGTTTACCCTTCACATCCCTTCCCAGCCTTCCCCCTCCCCCCCCAATCCCAATCCTTCTCCTCCCCCGCCCCCCCCCCCAAAGTATTTCTTAAAAAAGAAACTTGTAAAAGCCCTGTGTGGTGATAGTACATGCCTGTATCCCAGTACTTTGGAGGATAAAGTAGGAGGATCATAGGTTCTGTGTCAGCCTGGGGTATATAACCAGACACAGTATCATATAAATTAAACAATAAAAATAAATAGGAAAGAAAAGAAGAAAAAGAAGGAACTAGAAAGTAAATGAAAGCAATGTTTTAGTAGCTTCATTGCAGTTCTCGCAATACACATTTTAGTGTTTAAAAGAAGGTTTTTCCAGCCCAGCACTGGTGGCTCACATTTATAATCCTAGCTACTAAGGAGGCTGAGATCTGAGGATCACAGTTCAAAGCCAACCCACGCAGGAAAGTCTGTAAGATTCTTATCTCCAATAAACTACTCAGAAAAAAAAACAGAAGTGGAGCTGTTGCTCAAGTGGTAGGGCACTAACCTTAAGGAAAAGAAACTCAAGGACAGAGCTCCTGCCCCAGAGTTCAAGCACTAGGATTGTCAAAACAAAAACAAAAGAAGTGTCTTCTATTTTCACAGCAAAACCATCAAACCAAGTGGACTAAACAAAAATTTTACAGCCAGGCGCCAGTGGCTAACACCTACAACCCTAGCTACTCAGGAGGCTAAGATCTGAAGATAGCAGTTTAAAGCCAGCCTTGGCAGAAAAGTCCCCATGAGACTCTTATCTCCAATTAACCACTGAAAAACTTAGAAATGGTGTTGTGGCTCAAAGTGGTAGAACACTAGCCTTGAACAAAAGAGCTCAGGGGTAGTACCTAGGCCCCATGACTGGCCAAAAAAAAAAAAATTACAAAGGAAAAGCACACTTAAAGTGTCAGTAATGTTTTTTTTTTTATAGTCTTCATGTCTTCTGTCTGAAAAACTACAGATGAATAATATCTGTATTATGATCTTACTCAAAATGATGACTATAATGAGGGCCAATGATTCACGCTTGTAATCCTAGCTAGTCAAGAGCCTACGGTATGAGAATCCTGCTTATTCAAAGCCAGCCTGTACAGATATACCTGAAAATTTCTTATCTCCAAGTTACTAGCAAAGAGTGGAAGTAGAGATGTTATTTAAGTAGTAGCGTGACAGCTGTGAAAAAAAAAAAAAACAGAGCCCAGACCTCAATGTTCTGAAATCAAGTTTTAGTATTGGCACACACACACATATGACACGTACACACACTCACAAATGACTCATAAGATAGTTTAAGATGGGATTGTCTTGGTGTTGGAACTAGCATGAGGAGGACAGGGTAAAAGGGGTGAATATGAACTAAGTACTTTATGCTTTGTATTATATGAAAATAGAATCATGAACCTGATTTATGGAATTTTACCCTTTGTACAGCCTCTTAATAATAACAAAAAAAGAAAGGAAAATAGAAGCATGAAAACTGTTTAAAAATAAAAAGTACCACTGGCTTTTCACGTAAATACTTTCCTTCATATACAAAATGTTCAGGGTTTCTTCTTGCCCTATATTTAAAAATACTAAATGTCCCCAAATCTATGAAACTGCACTAATCATTTATATATAATGTGTACATATGTGCATATGAAAAAGGTTTGTTTTTTTTTTGGGTCCAGTCGTGGGGCCTGAACTCTGGGCCTGGGTGCTGTCCCTCAGCATTTCAGCTCAAGGCTAGCACTCTACCACTTGAGCCACAGCGCCACTTCCGGCTTTTTTCTTTTTGCTTATGTGGTGCTGAGGAATCGAACCCAGGGCCTCATGCATGCAAGGCAAGCACTCTACCACTGAGCTACCTTCCCAGCCCCAACACATACATAGGTATATTTGTATTCAAATGTCTTGCTTAGTCTAATTCTAGTCTATCAAGACTAACTGCTCTCTACCGTGAGGCTACTCTCTTCCACCTGTTCATTTGTGTGGCTTTTTGAGTCAAGTTTCACAGGTGGTAAGGGTGTGATGTGCATTGAGCTGATGAAAGGAAAGTATTGGTCAGATCTCAAATCATGTGACTGTGACAGAGCTTTGGGTTCTATTTGATTGCTCACAGCTGCATACAGCTGTTTGCAAAATGAATTTCACATTCCTGGGCAAAGCAGCTCTGGGGAAGGAAGATGCCTTCATACCTAGTAACAAAAACTTACATTTGTGCCTTTATTCTGGAATGTCTCTGAGCAAAATTGCCTTGTTTGATTTTCCCTAAGCAGATTCCTTGTGTAATTCACAGCTGCATTTGAGTAGTTTGACAATGAAAAGTGACCAATAACAGCTCCTAATCTGGATTATCTCTAGCAAAAATCTTCAGGACTCAAGTCTCAGACAATGAGGAAAAGTGTTTTCTCACCAGTCTTGTATAATGTTGAGATTTTTTGAGAGAGTGTGTGTGTGTGTGTGTGTGTGTGCCATTCACCAGTATTAGGGCTTAAACTCAGGGCCTTGTGCTCTTGCTTGGCTTTTTTTTTTGTTTTTTGGCTCAAGGGTGATGTTCTATCCCTTGAGCCACACCTCCACTTCTGGCTTTTTGCTGGTTAATTGTAGATAAAAGTCTCACAGATTTGGGGCTGGGAAGGTGGCTCAGTGGTAGAGTGCTTGCCTTGCATGCATGAGGCCCTGGGTTCGATTCCTCAGCACCACATAAGCAAAAAGAAAAAAGCCGGAAGTGGTGCTGTGGCTCAAGTAGTAGAACACTAGCCTTGAGCTGAAGAGCTGAGAGACAGCGCCCAGGCCCAGAGTTCAGGCCCCATGACCAGACCTCCCCCCCCCCCAAAAAAAAAAAGTCTCACAGATTTGTTTGCCCAGGCTGGTTTTACACTGCAATCTTCAGATCTCAGCCTCTTGGGTAGCTAGATTTACAAATATGAGAGAAAGTTGAGGTTTTTGAAGTATTTATTCATTCAGTCAATTCTTTCCTAAACAATTACTTTTCTCTATAAAACATAGGCTTCATAATTATTCAGAGTATTTGAATTTTAGAGACTAAAAGCATCCAAACATTATATTGCTTTCCTTTTTCCTTTCATTCTGGTTGGAAGCTAAAATTCAGACATGCAGACATGCGTTTAGAAATAATATACAAGTCCTGGGCTGGGAAGGTGGCTCAGTGGTAGAGCGCTTGCTTTGCATGCCTGAGGCCCTGGGTTCGATTCCTCAGCACCACATAAGAAAAAAGAAAAAAGCCGGAAGTGGCACTGTGGCTCAAGTGGTATGGTAGAGCGCTAGCCTTGAGCTGAATAGCTGAGGGACAGTGCCCAGGCCCAGAGTTCAGGCCCCACAACCGGACCACAAACAAAACAAAAGAAATAATATACAAGTCTTAACCAAAAAGAATTAATATTCTTATATTCATATTATATAACATTCATATCTTATATTTGTATTATATTTTTATATTCATATTGTAATTCAATGTTTTCATTGAAAAATCTGAGATACTAAACAATAGTGTTGGCTGCTTAAAGCCCTGTGAAACAGAAAACTCACTGGGGAAATTGGTTTGCATTATGTTCTGTGAATTCCATCAGATGGTGAAAATTCCTATCAGCTTCGTATAGTACTTGCCTAGTATGCATAGGACCCCCACTACCTCAAAGAGGAGGGGGACAGGGAAAGGGACAGGGAGGAGGAAACAAAGAAGAAAGAAGCTTATGGATTTGGAGACTAAATTAATATTAACATTTGTTATAGAAATGAATTTGCTTTTTAGTGGGGGAGGAGATAGGAAGAATTGTTACATGCTAAATAAATAAAATGCAAACAATCAGGACAACTCTGATCTGCAACATTTATCCCACAGTTCCAGGCTGTACCTTGTCTTATTCCCGCAATCAGAACCATATCCTGCCTACTTTTCCTTTCATACCTCTCTTCTGTCCTCCAGCAATATTTTCAGGCAGATTTTTCTTTTCATAATGTCTACCTAATTAGCATTCTCAGACAAACTCCTTACATCAGCCTGCTTGTCCCAGGCTTCTAGAATAGTTATACAGGCCTGGTTAAAAGACCGGATTATTAAACAATGAAAAATTACTCAATAGGGAATGTATTGGTGAATACTTTAGGTTTTTATTGCCACATGTTTGAGATAATTCCTTCCCTTGTAACCCATGCAGATTATCTCAAACAAGTGACCATAAATCTTTTATAGCATTTCTGTATGTGTTGTCCCTCCTCAGAACAAGGTGTTGCCATGGAAACAATGACAATGGTTAAATTTGGCTAGAAATATTTGCTGTTACATGTGCCACATGTTAAATGCAGTTCTTTCCTTCTTTCAAAATTGTAGAGATAATCTAAAGAGTAACATTCTTGTGTTTGTGTGTCTGTGAGTTTATTGTTTGCTAATTCTGTAACCCAGGCTGGCTCAAGACAATCCTCCTGCTTCTACCTTCTAAGTTGCTAGGGTTACAGGTATTTGCCATTATGCTTGATTCCATTCCTAAGATATTATTTTACACTCACATTAGTTACATGTCTTACATTGAATTTTTGCTATATATATTGCAGACATTACTATCTCCTCTTTACAGATAAGGAAACTAATACTTTGAGAGGTTAAAATAGATTTCTGAAGGGCCACTGCTATGGTTTGAATGTGGTTTGAATATATCCCCGTAGGGTTCAAGTAGCTAGGATAGCAGGAGTAAGCTATCCGTGCATGGCAAATTTCACACATAAAAAAAATTAATCTTTGTACTTCTCTAAGATTCCAGTTATATTTTATGTGATTTCCAGTTCTCAGAAATTTAACATGTCCTGTAACTTGAGAAACATTTTGCTATAATGTACCTATAAATACTAGAATTTCTGTACAGCAGATTTATCGAAGATGTCTGCAGGAGACAAACATGCAGAGTGATGTGTGGGCATTGCACATGCAGTCCTATGGAGGAGGAGCTGGTACAATAGAAAGATGCTCTTTCCTAGATCTAAGGGTGTGGATCTAAATATTCCCAGCATGAAAGATCTTCAGCCCCAGACTCATGCAAGATAGGCAACTAAAATCAATCCTATGCTGGAATTCAGAAGTTTAAAAATACAGTGGCCTTAAGTCAGAAGCTGGTGTCTTATGTCTGAAATATGAGGATCATAGTTCACAACCAGCCTGAGCAGGAAAATCCATAAGACTCTGACCTCCAATTAACAGGCAAAAGACCAGATGTTGAGCCAAGGCTCAAGTGGCAGAGAACTAGCTTTGAGCAAAAATGCTCAGGGACAGAGCTCTTGCCCTTGGTTCAAGCCCCAGTACTGGCACACACACAACACCAACAACAATAACAACAACGACTTTACTTAAGTGTGAACTATAAGATTAATTAAACATATTATTAACCCTTCTATTAACTTGTGGGGTTATCAATGCCAATCTTCAGCTTGGACTCTGAGTGAAAACAGTATCCTCTAAGAATCTGCATCCTCCCCCCAACCCCCCTTACCTCACATATGGAAGTTTGAACTCAGAGCTCACACTCACTTATTTGGAACTCTAGCACTTGAGCCGTGTTTCAGTCTGGCTTTTTGGTAGCGAATTGCAGATAGTCTCACAGACTTTCTTGCCTGGAATGGCTTAAACCTTGATCCTTCAGATCTCAGCCTTCTGATGAGCTGATTACAAGCCTGAGCCATTATACAATCTACACCCTTATGCCAGCTCTACAAGCAGTTTATGATTTAAATTTATACCAGAGGCTGTTCTCTAAAGGAACAGAGTAAATCCTTTCAGTTTTGTGACTATAAATGTCAGTTGCAAACTATTTACTTCTGCCATGGTAGAGTGAAGGTGTTATAGACAGTAAGCAAACAACCAGACATATTTATGTTTCAATAAAACTTTATTTACCAAAACAAGTGGTGGCCTGTTAATTTATACTAACTGCATTGGAACCTGTAAGAAGGAAGACTGATATAAAAATTGCCCAATGATAACCCTAGGAAGAAGCAAATATAAAAGTAGCACATTCATCAGGCACCAGTGGCTCACACCTATAATCCTAGCTACTCAGGAGACTGAGATCTGAAGATTGAGGTTCAAAGCCAAATCAAAGAGGAAAGTCTGTGAGACTCTTATCTCAAATCAACCACCAAAAGCCAAAAGTAGAGCTGTGTTTCAATAGAACACTAACCTTGAGTAAATGAGCTCAGAAACAGTGTTCAGGCCTTGAGTTCAAGCCCCAGAATTCACACACACATACACACACACACACACACACACACACACATAGCGCATTGCTAGTTAGGATATAAAGGTCCCTTATGAGCAGACTCTTTGAGTATAAACCTTTCAGGATGACAGGTCACCATCCTGAGAGCCAAACCTTTCCCAAAACCTTAAGTTAATACAACTTTTAAGTAAGAATTATAAAATAAGTGTAAATGCGTAAAACAAAGACTCTAAGCTGGGATATAGAATGACTCTAGGAAGCTGGACACTAAAGGGTGGCTCACTCATGTAAGTTATACAAGAGCTGAGACCTGAAGAATTGCAATTCCCTAACCTCAGGAAGAAAAGTCTGTGAGACTGCTTAGAGTTAGAATCAACTTTATCAGTCTCGTAGTTTCCCATTTCCCTTACCTACATCCCTCATCTTACTCTAGATATTTTACTTCATTCCTTGCCTGTACTGCTTTATGTCTCATCATTCATTATTGCAGAACCTTGTTTTGCATTGTAATACAACTTAGAGATAATGTTTGATGACTTATGAGCCCTGTTAGAAACTGAGCTCCCTACCCTGTGCATGCATGTACCCGTGGGTTCTGAACCTTTACCTTAATATAAAAATTGACCACAAAAGATTACTCTAATCACAAAGGTTCAGAGTAGTTGGCAAACTAAGGAAAGGAATGGGGAAAATGGAGCCTTTGTGGTCCCTCAAATCACAACACTAGAAGCTGCCTGTAGTTTTTCCGTTCTTGTCCTGAGTTTATAACTGACTTTCCTAACCAGATTAAATGTCCCCATTGATAAAATAATCTCTCACTTTTACATCTTCTTACCCTTCTCTATATGCCATTCCAGGAACATAGAAGGCAAACACTACGTGTTGGTTGGTTGAATAAATAAATGGGCAGCCATTTCATCATGATGGTTCATCCAGAATCAGACCTTTCCTGTCTATGTCACCTACCACATTAATCTTTTCTAGAATGCATTTCCTGCTAATAAAAAGGAAAACTGGCTGGGTGCTGATGGCTCACACCTGTAATCCTAGCTATTCAGGAAACTGAGATCTAAGAATCATGGATCAAAGCCAGCCTGGATAAGAAAATCCATGAGTCTCTTTATCTCCAATTAACAAACAATATGCCAGAAATAGAGCTCTGACTCAAGTGGTAGAGTGCTAGCTTTGAGCACTAAAGGCTCAGGGACAGCATATTGGCCCCAGGACAGGCACATACAAAAAAAAAAAAAGGAAGGCAGGAAAGAAGGCAGGTAGGAAGGAAGGAAAGAAGGAAAGAAGAAAGAAAGGAAGGAAGGAAGAAAGAAAGGAAGGAAGGAAGGAAGGAAGGAAGGAAGGAAGGAAGGAAGGAAGAAAGGAAGGAAGGAAGGAAGGAAGGAAGGAAGAAAGAAAGAAAGGAAGGAAGGAAGGAAGGAAGAAAGAAAGGGAGGAGGGAGAGAAAAGAAAAGAGAAGAGAAGAGAAGAGAAAAAGCAAGATTAAAATACTTCCAGGCATCAGTTTCTCAGGCCTGTAATTTCTAACTACTCAAGAGGCTGGTATTTGAGAATCAGATTCTAAGCCAGCCTAGGCAGACAAATATGAAACACTCATTTCCAATTAACCAACAAAATGCCAGGAGCTGAGGTTTGGCTCTAGTGGTAGAGCCAGCCTTGAATAAAAAAGCTAAGAAAGAACACAAAGTCCTGAGTTCAAGCCCCAATATTGGCACCAAAAATAAATAAATAAATAAACATTAAATAAATAAATAGATAGATAAATAAATAAATAGAAATCCTACTCTGATCCTTGCATTTCTCCTGAAATGCTTTTGAAATTAGTAATGGCAGAGGTATTTTTAAAAAGTGAATCTATGTTTCTAACTTATTTTCTATACAACATGAATAATACACTCTGATGGAATGTCAACTTTTTCTCAGACCCTTTAGATGCTCAGCTTTACCTGTGCAAACATGATATGTATATTTTCTTCAGTTGTTTTATATTCTTTAAAATGCAGGTATATGAAATATTTAGTACAAACTGTAGTGTTCTTAACTGGACATTTAAATGTTGTATCCATCTCATTAGGCATAGACATGAACAGAATCACCTCAACTGTGTCTCTAAGGCTTTAGAACTTTAATAGCTCAGGCTGAATATTCACAGCCACAGAGAACTGAGCATGTCATATTTTAGACATTATTCTAAGAGAAGGCATTGACTGGTAACAAAGTACGAGCCAGGTGTATACCGTGTGTGTGTGTGTGTGTGTGTGTGTGTGTGTGTGTGTGTGTGTGTGTGTGTGTGAGAGAGAGAGAGAGAGAGAGAGAGAGAGAGAGAGAATCATGACAGAAGGACTAAGATGGGGAAGAGGACAGATGGTACTTGTCACACTATGCCCCTAACATAGAACTGCCATTCCCTACCATAAATAGAATGTGGTACCAAAATGAGACAGAGAAAAAAATCAGGAGATAAAAATCCACACTATTTTATGCTATCAAATTGTTTAAATCTACACAGTAATTATGTGATATTTGAAAACAGAATATACAGTAGACTACAATAGTGACTTTGGCACAGTGACATTATATGATTCACAGGCACTAACAAATGGTTGTATATACAATTGTATATAATTGTTTAAGTTTATTTTTAATGTATATATTATTATTGGCCATTATTTCTGGCTATTATCTTGATGATTCTACTCCAAGGCTGCCATAGTTCATTAATTTGACCTACAGAGTTTGCTAAATGATGATTAAGCTTTTTCTAGTATTTTATTCATCTATTATTCTTAGTGGTTGACATTTTTTGCTTATATTTGTTATATAGGTACAGATATTTCATTTGTAACATCTCCACATATGCTGTATTCCAATCAATTTCACTTCCTCTATTAAACTTCCTGTCCTCCTTCTCCTAAAAATTAACATCCCCAACAGATTTTCTTGTTCCATTTTCATAGTTGCAAATAGTCTATTTGGACAGTGTTCAACCTCCTTTATCCTCCCCACCAAGGATTAAGCTTTAATGGCACATGACCCTAGATATTTTCAAGTATAGAGACATAAGTATGATTGGGAAAAATGATGAGTTATTAATAGTGAACAGGAAGCAGGTATTTTCCTAACTCTGTAAATATTTCTTAATTTCTTCACATACAAGGCCTTATAAATTTTATTTTTGTTTTCCAAATGACACATAAGAATGTAGAAGTTCTGCATGGTAAGGGGAGAACATAATATTTTTGTTTACTGAATTTTGAAGTGAGTGGAGTGCTTGCTCTGTATCACTTGAGCTATGCACTCATCCTGTTTTTGTTTTAGTTATTTTTCAGCGAGGGTCTCATTTTTTCTTTTTTTTGGTCTCATGCTTTTTGCTTGGGAATAGCCTTGAATGTTTTATTCTTTTTTTTTAGGTCCAAGATTGGGACTTGAACTTGGTACCTGATGCTTTTGCTCATTAGCTAGTGCTCTACCATGCCTGCAGCGCCTCCCACCCCTGCCCCCTCCATGCTCCATCTATGTTTTATATATAAACTTGAACCACCAAAACTGATTAATTTGTTGAGATGGGATCTCACTGTTTGCCGACTGGCTTCAAACTGTGATTCTTACAATCTCCTATTCCAGGATAGCTAGGATTACAGGCAGGTACCACTAAGCCTGGTTTACCATGTGAAGCTGTGAACAAGAGCATACTGCATAACATTTAAATATAACTTTCTCTTCATGCATTTATTATTTCTTTGTGTCAAAGCACTTAAAATTTTTCTTCTTCTAGCTTTTAGGAATGTACTGTGAATTACTACTATCTACAGTCATTCTGCTGTACAATCACACCCAAATTTTCTTGCTCCTAGCTAGCTGCAACTACAGAGTTTTATTAGATTGTGTTTATTTGCTCTATGCAATGTAATGCAGTATATAAGCTAGGAAAAAAATGAAATAGGCCTTTATCACTTAAATGTGTGCATACTTGTATAAGCAGAATGCTAAAAGTAAGAGTAGCACCTGTGTGTAAGAGAACGTACATTTATATAGCAATTGTTTTCTTAATTTCTATTGTTTTGCTGGGCTCACTTGCTCAGCTGAGGCTCTATCAATTGAGATACACCTCCAACCCAGCTTTTTTGCTAGTTACTCTGGAGATGGAATGTAGTGAAGTCTTCTGGCTGGAGTTAGCTTCAAACACCAATCTATCAGATCTCACTACATACCTAAGGTTACAGGTGTGAGCTACCAGTGCCCAGCATAATTACTTGTTTTTATAAATGTTCCTTGGGAAGAACATTGCCAAGAGAAGACTCATCTTTTAAGAAGGTATGATAAATCTGGATTGGCAGCTCATTCCTATAATACTAGCTATTCAGGAGACTGAGATCTGAGGATTGTGGTTTGAAGCCAGCCCATGCAGGAAAGTCCATGAGACTCTTATCTCTAATAAACTACTTAGAAAAAGCCAAAAATGATGCTGTGGTTCCAATGGTAGAGCACTAGCCTTGAGCAAAAGAAGCTCAGGGACAGTTCTCCAGGCTCTGGCACACAAAGAAAGAAAGAAAGGAAGAAAGAAGGAAAGAAAGAAAGAAAGAAAAAGAAAGAAAGAAAGAAAGAAAGAAAGAAAGAAAGAAAGAAAGGAAGGAAGGGAGGAAGGAAGGAAGGAAGGAAGGAAGGAAGGAAGGAAGGAAGGTAGGAAGAAAGGGAGAAAGAGGAGGAAGGAAGGAAGGGAGAAAGAGGAGGAAGGAAGGGAGAAAGAGGAGGAAGAAGGAAAGAAAGAAAAAAGAAGGAAAGAGAAAAAGAGAGAGAGAAAGAAGGGAGATTATTATGACAACCCTAGAACTGCCTGCTTTATCTGATGAATCATGCACATTATCTACAGGTTGTTTAATAATCACACAAAGAACTGGGAAACTGAAGCTGTTGATTGTTGGCTTCATGATACAGAAATTTACAGAAAGTACGGAACACGTTTTATAGTTGAGTGATCTCTGTACGCATAAAGGGACTCATAATGTGGGTTCACATAGGCCACTGTAGCAGAAGAGCCCTGTCAGGCACTATTTTGTGTGCCTCATGCTGTATGGGATTTGTTTCCTGCACACTGCGTTTCCAGATACATTGAGCACTCAAGAGTATGTCACCAGTGAGGATTTTTTGTTTTGTTTTGTTTTGTTTTTGCAAATAGCAGTTTTAATTTATAGACTGCCATAGCCTTAAGACTTCTGTACAGAGTACTGCACTGTGTTACTTGTTTCCCATCCATCTTTGTAGTGAGTGCAATCCGAACTTTTAAAGTTCTCTTCTTCTTTGAGGCATGTTGAATACTTCCCAGGTGGGATGGGTGATTCTGGAAACGAAGGGATATTTAAACTTACTGCTGTGGTGTATACCACTGATGGTCACTGTGAGCTGGGACGGAGAACATGGTCACATGTGTCCCAGAAGAGGGGCTGGGATGAGGGCTGGGCTGCAGGGACTGCATACGTTTGAGTTGACCTAATGTGTGTGTGTGTGTGTGTGTGTGTGTGTGTGTGTGTTCATTGCTTTCACCATCTGTAGACATCCAAATGCCACTACCATTTTTTCTGTGTAACCTCTGCATGTGGAAACTTAATAGACACTCAACTTTGTGAATACTTACAGTTCTTTTTTTAAAAAAAAAAAATTTGGTGGATGCATTTTCATCTGTTTACTGCTCTTTCTTAGCTTTGTTCAATAAACTTGCATTTTGAGGGTTGTAACAGCAATTTTAACTTAAAATGTACATACATCATGCTGAAAGGTTGAAGACTTTCTGGAAAGGAGCAGAAGGGAAATTACCATGGAAGGGTCCATAGACCATGGGCTAGAAAGAAATCAACTCAGCGTTCAGAGATGGGCCTGTGGGCTAGTTAATGTAGAAATAAAGTTTTGAAATATCCCTAAAGAAAAGAAGAAGAGAGGGAGGGAGAGAGGGAGGGAGAGAAAGAAAGGAAGAAAGAAAGAAAGAGAGAAAGAAAGAGAGAGAGAAAGAAAAGAAAAGAAGGAAGGAAGGAAGAGAGAGAAAGAAAGAGAAAGAGAGAACAAGAGAAAGAAAGAAAGAAAGAAGGAAGGAAGGAAAAAAAGAGAGAAAGAAAGAGAGGGAAAGAAAAAGAGAAAGAGAGAGAAAGAAGGGGGAGGGACAGAAAGAAAGAGAAAAAGAAAAAGAGAGAGAAAAAGAAAGGAAGGGGGAGGGAGGGAAGGAAGGAAGGAAGGAAGGAAACATGTGGAATCATTCATTTTGTGTCCATGCTGGGCCTCTATCACAGTTCTATTGGCACCATGGTTTTCAGAAAGAATAAGCAAAACAGACTCTATTTGTGGCCCTATGAACTGGTTTCAAGGAACATTTTTTTTTCCCTTTGCATGATCATAGCATGGTCTAAAGGCCAAGAATGCAATAATTGGTGTAATTAGCCAATAATTTTGAAGAAAAAAAAACTATTTTCATTTGCTAACCCTTTTGCATGCTAATGGAGCTTTTAGAGAGGACCGTTGAAGTTTAACTTGTATGTGTGTGTGTGTGTGTGTGTGTGTGTGTGTGTGCCAGTACTGGAGCTTGAACTCAGTTACGACATTAGCGCTATATCTTAGCTTTTTAAACTCAAGGCTAGCACTCTACCATTTGAACCACACCTCTGCTTCTGGATTTTTCCTGGCTAATTAGAGATAAGAATCTCACAGGTGTTCCTGCCTGGGCTGGCTTCAAATCACAATAATAGATCTCAGGTCCCTCAGTTACTAAGATTACAGGCATATGCCACTGGTGCCCAGCTTGAAATATATCTCTAAGTTATTGCTTTAATTTTGGATTGCTATAAATGAGTTCAAGCTTAGATTACATCACCAAAGTCCTCTCAGGTGTCAAGTGATCCACTGTGTAGTTTCTGGCACCTCGGAGTTCTCAGAGCAAGCTTATCCAGATGACAAAGTGTTTATAGATTATATTGTTTTCCCTCAAGAAAAAAGATTCAAAACCTGTCACCTTTGGTGGTAGAAAAGCAACACAGCTATTTGTCTAAACTGAGTTCTAGTGACAAACTCATTGCTAAAGGAAATGACACAAGTATCTGACTTGGTTCTTCCCAAGTTCTGCAAGGGATCTAAGGAACATCTTTTGTGAGTCACCGCCTCCTTCCTGTTCAGGTGTGCTACCTCAGAATTCTTTTCTCTTTGGCCACCATAGGAAAGGAATTCCTTTCCCCTGTTGGCTAGAAGAGACTGGAAGATTCACTCCTGGTTCCCAAACTGTGGAGGAGAGAGAGATAATGAGGGCAGAGAGCTACTCCAGCATCCTGAGCCTTAAACAAGGCCTGTACTCTAGTTCTTTCACTCAAGCTTGTTCTACCACTTGAGCCACACCCTTCTAGTTTTTTGCTAGTTCATTGGAAATAAGAGTCCATAGGATTTGTCTGCCTGGGTTTTGAACCTTGATCCTCAGATCTCCACTGTTTAGCTAGGAATACAGGTATGAGCCACTGGCACCCAGCTCACAAACACCTATTTTAAGAGTGAAACCAGCAAGTAGTAGATTGAGGGCAACCTGGAGTAGGATGAGTCTCTGACCCAGCGTTCTGGGTCTCCCATTGTGATGATTCTTCCACTTGTCTTTCCTGGTTGTGTTTCAGGGATGACACTGCTTATGAATTATTTTCTTAGTGTCCTGAGCTCTTCAGCAATAATATAGATGGTCTCAAACAACTTCTAAGAACTATAGTGAAAAGATAGTAAACTGTAGTGGCTTACTATTTCATTGGGGTTTTTTGTTTGCTTGTTTTTTATGTGCCTGTACTAGGGCTTGAACTCAGGGCCTGGGTGTTCTCCCTTAGCTTTTTTGCTCAATGCTACTGCTATACCACTTGAGTCACAACTCCATTCTGGTTTGTTGGTGGTTAATAGAAATCAGAGTCTCCTAAGTTTTCCTGCCCTAGCTGGCTTTGAACCTCACTTCCTAGATCTCAATCTCCCAAGTAACTAGGATTACAGACATGAGCCACTAGCCCCTGGCTTCTAGTTCATTGTTAACACATATGACAATTGTCGGAGTGTATTTTGGGCTACCTGTATGCTTTTTGGAATCCATATATCACATTGAGAGAGAGGCTACTTTGTTTAGGATAATTAAATGCTTTATTTTATACCTTATATTCTTTTAGGCTCTCTTAAACTAAAAATAAAGTTTACTCTTTCCACAACAAATAGTAACCCAAAATAGGGTCATTGACATACTATAATCTTCACTTAAAAAAAGAGAAGGGTCAGGTGTGATGATACACACAGATCACTTGAGATCCAGAGATTGAGAACAGTCTGGACAACTTAGTGAAGCCCAAAACACCAAAACCAATGGTGGGAGTGGGGGAGAGAGAAGCAATAACTCTCCTCTCTCCTCTGTATATCTCAAAACTCTTCCCTTGTCCTAATTCAGCCCTTTCTTCCTCCAGGAAGTATTCTGCTACTCTAGGAATATGGTTTAAATGTGTCCAAGCTGGAAGTCAGTGGTTTATGCCTGTAATTAGTCTGTGATCTGAGGATCATGGTTCACAGCCAGCCTTGGCAGGGAAGTCTATGAGACTGCTATCTCCAATTAAACACCTAAAGGTCAGAAGTGGAGCTTTAGCTCAAGTGGTAGAGAGCTAGCCTTGAGCAAAAAAAACATTTTAAAGTTTTAAATTTTAAATGATCTAATTTTTCAATTCCTATTCTTATTTTTTGGACAATTTGAGTCCCATTAAGAAAACCTTTGCCTGTGCCTATAACTTCCAGGGGTTTTCCTATGTTATCATTTTAGATTTAAACTTAAAGTTTGAGGTCTTTGAGTTCTTTGATCCATTTGGAGTTTACTTTTGTACAGAGCGAGAGGCGAAATCAAGTTTCAGTCTCCTGAAAGAGATAATAACCAGTTTTCCCAGCACCATTTTTTAAAAAGATTGTCTTTTCTCTGGTATATATTTTTGGCTCCTTTGCTGAAAATTCGATGGCTATAGCAGTGTGGCTTTATTCCTGGGTCTTCTATTGTGTTCCATGGATGTTCAAGTTTATTTTTGTGCCAGTACCAAGCTGTTTTTGATATTATGGCTTTGTGGTATATTTGAAGTCTGGTATTTTGATACCTTCAGTATTGCTATTGTTAATCAGTTTTGATAGTATTGCCATTTTCACAATACTAATTCTGCCAATCCAGGAGCATAAGATATCTTTCTATCTTTTGGTGTCTTTTTTCTCCTTTCCTTCCCCTTTTCTTCTCTTTTCTTTTTCTTTTTTTTTTCTTTCTTTCTTTCTTTTTTTTTTTTTTGTGCTAGTACTGGAGCTTGAATTGAGAGCCTGGGCACTGGACGCTGTCCCTAGATGTTGTCCCTGAGCCTTTTTATTCCCCCTCAAGGCTAGGCCAGTGTTCTACTACTTGGGCCATAGCTCCACCTCTGGGTTTTTTTTGTTGTTGTTGTTGTTGTTTTTGTCGGTTGTGGGGCTTGATCTCTGGGCCTGGGCGCTGTCCCTCAGTTCTTCAGCTCAAGGATAGCATTCTACCATTTGAGCCACAGCACCACTTCTGGTTTTCCTAGTGGTTTTTGGAGATAAAAGTCTCACAGACTTTCCTTCCCTGAGCTGGCTTTAAACCGAGATTGTCAGGCTGTGGCACCAGTGGCTCACGCCTGTAATCCTAGAGATAAGAATTTTATGGACTGTCCTACTTAGGCTGGCTTTGAATTATGATCCTCAGATCTCAGCCTCCTGAGGAGCTAGGATGCACCCAAGAATCTTTTCCAATTTCTTTCATCCATGTTTTACAGTTTTCATGGTAAAGTACTTTCATCTCCTTGGTTAAGGTAATACTTCCATATTTTATCGTTTTTGAAGATATTGTGAGTAGAATCATTTTCCTGATGTCTTTCTCAGTCTGTTCATTGCTGATTTAGAAAATTTATTGATTTCTGAAATTTTTTTCAATGTGCTTTTTATCCTAAGAATTTTTTTAGAATAGGGAAGAGGTCACTTTTATAGTTTCTAACCTAGTTTGAATTTTATGGTCGTTAGTGACTGACTTTCATTATTTAAAAATCTGAAATGCTATAAAAACTCATCTATAACCATTTCAAGCCATTCTTACTAAGCATACCTTATTATACTCAAAAGACTAAAGTCTTCTTTATGTAATTCATGGAATACTTTATTCTATCAAAGAATGAGAAAAATCTTAAATTATCTGTAATCTCTTAAATGACAGAGTAATGATTAAGATGGTGAAGTTAAACATAATGAAAACAAAACGAAGCAACAAAAGATATCTCCAAACTTGGTGGCACAAGGTAATACCCTGTTAATCAAACAACTCAAACTGAGGCAAGAAAATAAAGACTACAGTGGGAGCAAGCAGGTGGAAAGACCATTATTTTCCCTCTTTACTAAACAAGAGATGTAATCAGAAGTCTCAAATTCATACATAAACAACAAACAACAACAACAACAAAAACCAAGCTTGCTAGGCACTAGCGTCTCCTGTCTGAAATCCTAGCTATTCAGGAGGCTGAAATCTGCAGAACCAGGCTCAAAGCCAGCCCAAGTAAGAAAGTCTGTGAGACTCTTATCTCCAATAAACCACCAGAAAGCCAGAAGTGGAACTATGGCTCAAGTGATAAAGTAGTAACCATGAGCACAAAAGCTCAGAGATAGCATTTAAGTCCTGAGTTCAAGCCCCAAGATTGGCACAAAAAAAAAGCCAAGACATTAATTTTTATTTTTTATCACATTTGTTTTTGAGTCTTCCTATTTTTAGAATTTTTATATGTATTGGAATGGACTTTTATTAATTAATGCTGCTAAAGAAGTACTTCCTTAACATCTCATCCTTAACTGTTTCAAAATGATCTTTTGCCTTGTCACAATGTCTCACAATAATCAAAGAAACAAGCATCAGCTATCTGTTTTTATATCTGGATGTGGAAAGAGATCTCACTGACTCCTTCTGTCCTCTAGAAGCAAACATATAGGTAAGATGCATATGTTCTGAAACATAGTTGGAAAACCTTAATGTAGAATCTATATTCATTCAGCTTTGCTTACTTGGCTGGTACTGTAACCCTTGAGACATGGCTTCAACCTAGTTTTTTTGATGCGTAAGTGGAAATGGAGTCTCTCAAACTTTTCTGCCCACGCTGTCTTTGAACCATGATCTTCCAGATCTTAGCCTTGTTAGTAGCTAAGATTGCAGGTAGGAGCCACCTGAGTCAATTAATGAATGGGAAGTAGATTTATGTGACAGATTGGTTAACCATAAGTGATTAGGATTCAAAAGCAATAGTTAAGAAGCAGTGGGGAAAATTCCACAAATCTGAATGTTTTTCTTAATTTTGTGATAGGATCATTCCTGTCTGACTGAAGTCATAATTATGTACACATAGGTAATGTACACATATAATGTGTATATTTTTACACTTTGAAAAATAAAGCAGTCTCATTCATTTTTAAAAAAGATTTCCTATTACTAAATGCCCTCTTCTCTCTCACACCTAGTTCTATTTCTATATCTATATCTATCTCCACATACATACATACATACATATGTTTTCCAACCTGAAGTAAAGTCCAGGGTCTCATACATGCTAGGCAACTGCTTTAACACTGAGCTAAACTTTTTATGCTTATACCATTTTTAAAAATGGATGGAAGTGGTGCTGTGGCTCAAGTGGTAGAGCGCTAGCCCTGAGCTGAAGAGCTGAGGGGCAGTGTTCAAGCCCAGAGCTCAAGCCCCATGGCCGACCAAAAAAAAATTTAAAAAATTGGAGCTGGGAGCCAATGGCTCACACCTGTAATGCTAGCTACTCAGGAGGCTGCAGTTTGAAGCCAGCCTGGGCAGGAAAGCCCATGAGGCTCTTATTTCCAACTACCCACCAGAAAACCAGAAGTGGTACTGTGGCTCAAAGTGGTAGAGTACTAGCCTTGAGAGAAAAAGCTCAGGACAGTAACCAGGCCCTGAGTTCAAGTTCTACAACCAACCAACCAACATACATACATATATATATATATATATATATATATATATATATATATATAAAATTTATTTTTATTTTTAATTTTATTATTTTAATATTTTATATTAATATATATGTATATATATAAGTATATCATTGTTAACTCGGGTTTGGTGTCTATTTTTTTCCTCTCACTAAATATAACATGATGACATACTATTGATACTAAATTATCTTGAAAATGAGATCTTGATAGTTGAATGATATTCAGTTCTGTAGCTTTGCTATAATTTATTTAAATAAATCTGCCTCTAAAGTGGTAAAGTAAACAGAGTAGGTTTATTTGTAAGTGAAAATAAAGCGGAGAAAGAAAGTAGAGAGATTCTTATCTGGAGAGGGCCCCCAAAGAGGAGTTCAATGGAATCCTTTTGATGTTTGGTTTTTATAGTAGAGGGCTCCTTCCATATCTCCTCACTTGGTGTCTTGTTAACTTTTTTTTTAACCTGGGCTTACCTGAAGCTGAGATCCTTCTGATTTATGCCTCTTGAGTAGCTAGGGATTACAAGCATAAACCACCACTGCTTGCCTAAAATGTTGGGTTCTTGATTTTTCCATTTTCTCCTAACCAGATCTGGCTCAGACAAGCAGAACCTGGTTATAAAGGAAAAAATAGAATAGAAGAAAGGATAAAAATCAACCAGAAGAAAGGATAACACTCTGTGTGTGTGTGTGTGTGTGTGTGTGATTAGGTCTTACAAGTAGGAGGATTGGAGCAGTCATATTTTGGAAAGATGAGTGGAGAGTAGACTCAAAAGCTGGTAATGGTACATTAGACTTTGGGAAAGACATTTGGTGATGATTTGGAAGTGTTGCAGTATCATCTTCACATAAATTTGTTTTGTTTTTGTTTATTTGTTTTAGAGATAGCTCTCACTTTGTTGCCCAGGCTGGTCTTCAACTAGTTGTGATCCTCCTGCTTCGGCTTCCTAAGTGCTGGGATAACAGGTATGCACCATAATACCTATATAAATTTGAGGAAATTTAGGGGGAAAAAAGGTTGTTGAATCATATTATCAGAGATGTAATTAATCCAACTATAAATACAAGGCTGACGACTGGTAAGTAAACAATGGATTTGATTCAATAACTAAAACATTAGCTGTGTGTGAGATAAAACTTTTGGATCACCTCATTCCTTCAGTTTGCCTTACTGCCAGACAGCATAATTGGAGTCTAATTTCTTGATTGCTAGAATTTTAGGTTACATATATGTTTAAATGTGGTTTTTGATGTTGAATGGTGATGGATTCACAATGGTGCAATTTTCTCCTTTAAATTGGGTGCTTAACCTATGTCTGAGTTAACCCATCTTATGTTACAGCTCAAATTAAGATGATAAATAATAGGCCTTAGCTTGGGAGATGAAATACTACAAATTTCTAACTCAGAGATGGCCTCTTTTCTTTCATATTTCATTAGTGCAGCTGAGTCCCATATGTAGCTTAAGCATAAATTATTATGTAATTTTTGAGGTAAAAAATCATGTTTTCTTCAGAGTCATTAGACTCTGTTTAAAGGGATAGCAGCACAGTTATATTTTGAAAATATGTCAATTTTGCCATCATTATCATCTTTCTCAATTCTATAAAAACTAGGACATATTTCTTTTAATTAATATCCTTATAATTCTCTGCAGGGTACACTGTAATTTCAGTACTTTAAAAGTGTTTCTGGAATCACAGGGGACAACATTCCCCAGTTTAACTAAAAGTTATAAGAATATTAGTATGGTATTGTAATTTAAGAATATTGGTATAGCTGGATGCCAATACTGGTATAGCTCATGCCTATAATACTAGCTACTTAGTAGCCTGAGACTAGAAAGACAACAATTTGAATCCAGAGTTTTCTGCCCAGAAAAGTCTATGAGAGTCAGGTGTCAGTGGATCATGCCTGTACACTTAGCTACACAGAGGCTGAGTTCTGAGGATTGTGATTTGAAGCCAGCCCTGCCAGAAAAGTCCATGAGACTCTTATCTCCAATAAACTACTCAGATCTCCAATAAACTACTCAGAAAAAGCTGGAACTGGTGCTGTGGCCCAAGTGGTACAGTGCTAGCCTTGAGCCAAAGAAGCTCAGGGACAGAGCCCAGGCCCAGAGGTCAAGCCCCAGGACCAGAAAAAAAAAATGTCTATGAGACTCCAATTAACCAGCAAAATAAATAAATAAATACCAAGCTAGAAGTATGACTCCAGTGGTAGAACACCAGCAATGGTAAAAAAAAAAAAAAGTAGAGCAAGAGTAGAATGCCTTGAGTTCAAGCACTAGTTCTTCCCCCCCCCCCCCCAACTCTCCCACCCCACACACAATGGTACAATCGCTCAAAACTTCTTGGTTGAAAAACTGACAGTTTGGTCCTTTTTATATATTAGGTTTTATGAGTTAGTTATCTACATTATGGTGATGTACTCTTTTGTATGGAGTAAGGAACTGTGATATATTTAGAAAGGAAAAATTGCATAAGTTAATGGGCTGTGGAGAATGGAGAGCATTGTTTAGTTTAGATCTTTATAGAGCAAAGCTATCTTATTTTCTTGCAGGAAACTCCCAGCCATTACAGAACCAGAACAATGCATGGCATTGGAGTGTTAAGTGGGTTGCAATCACTCTAAATGCACCATAGACAATCTACCACCCACTGTGTTATGGAAGGAATCATCTTTAGCTTTCTCCTTAGCTAAAAGACACATTTAAACTGGTAGCTCCTCCCATGAGGTCTTTGGAGAAGAAGAATGTAACTCATAATAAAAGTCACAGTGAAGAGCTCATCCAGTTTCATAGGTTGGCCCTGATTGGATCAGGTATCCCCACTCCTGCTAGTTGTCTTTCTATAGGTTCCTGTCACACAGCCTTCTAGACCCGGATGCAGACAGAAATCTTAAACACTGGAAAACTAGGGTGCCCCTTAGCATTCAATTCACAAGAACAATACAAATTTCTAAGTAGAGTCCAACAACTTCTGATTTTTCTCTTAACAAGTACTTTGATGTTGTTTTTATCGTTCTTCTTTCTTTACTTCTCTCTCTCTCTCTCTCTCTCTCTCTCTCTTTTGCTTCTTTCTTCCCCTCCTTCCTATAGAATCTTTTCAAGAATCAGGGCTTGAACTCAAGGCTTTGTGTTCCTTGGCTGGCTTGCTTCCTTGCTTGGCTGGTGCTCTATCACTTGAGCCACACCCCCAGCCCTGGATTTTGCTGGGGTTTTTGTTTCTTTTTGAGAGAGAGTTGCCAGACATTCTGCTCAGGCTAACTTGGAATCTTGATCCTCTGAATCACAGGTTCTTGAGATGTTAAGATTATAGATATGAGCTACTGACACCAGGCCTTTCAAAAATCTTAAAACCAAATCCAAACAACAAAAAAGCTGCCAAAAAAAAAAAAAAAAACCTCAAGAAGGCTGGGAATGTGGCTTAGTGGTAGAGTGCTTGCATAGCATGCATGAAGCTCTGGGTTCAATTCCTCAGTACCACATAAACAGAAAAAGCCAGAAGTGGTGCTGTGGCTCAAGTGGTAGAATGCTAGTCTTGAGCAAAAAATTAAGCTCAGGGACAGTGCCCAGGCCCTGAGTTCAAGTGCCAGGATTGGCAAACAAAAAACAAAAAACAAAAAAAAAAAAAGGAAAATAAATATCCTAGATACCTGTTTGTTCTGTTAGAGCCATGGCTAATGCTAATCCTAATAAAGTTGTCTGAAGCTTATGTGTGAGTTTAACTCAGGAACATGAGTCCCCTTTGTTCAAAAATAAAAATATGAAATGCTTAAACCCTAGGTGGAATCATTGATAGCAATTAGAATAGACAAATGAGTGACCTTTACTAAATCTTGATATTGTTTAATTAGTTAAATTTCATAGGAATTCTATTAATGCTGAGCATATAAGAAATGGTCTCATCAAGAGGAGGTGCACACTGAAATGTTTAGTGTCATAATGTTTGTAATAATTGTATATATACACAGTATTATCATACACTGTGTTTATAAGTATACATTGTGCTTGTACATATATACTGTGTAATCACACAGTGTTTGTACATATATATGGTGTAAGTATTCACTGTGTTTATACATATGCAATGTGTTTGTAAATATACATTGTGTAATCCTACACTGAACATACAGAGTTCATATACTGTGTTTGTATAAATATATATATATATATATATACTGTGTATGTATACATTGTGTTTGTACATATGAGATGTAGATACAGAGAGAAGTTTGAGAACCACAGGGACAACCTTCTCTAATTTACCCAAATAATTTAAAATGGTACCATTGCTGGAGATAAGTATGGATGACAAAAATATAGGAGAATATCTACTACTTTTTCAGCTTTCTATAGGGAAGTAAAATCTCATAATCACTAAAGCTAGGATGTTAAGTATTGGCAGAAATATAGTTGATACATGAATCTAACTTTTTTCAATATCTATAACATATGTGGGAGACTATAACTTTAATTTTTAGGCTTGTCAAAGACACTTTAAAATTTGTTTTTTTGAGTAATTTTTATGGTATTAGGGTTTGAACTCATAGCCTCATACTTCCTAAGCAGGCCCTCTACCACTGAGCCACTCCAACATTTCTGTTTGTGTTAGTCACTTTTAACATAGGATCTGATTTAATACCAAGGCATGCTTAGTTATCAATTCTCCTACTTGTGCTTCTCCACATCACTGGGGTGACAGGTGTGTGTTCCCATGCTTAGCCATTGTTCTTCCTCTGTAGCAGGAATGACAGGAACATGTCACTGTACCCAGCTATTGTCAAGATTGAGTCTTTTGAGCAATCTGTTTTTCCCAGGCTTGCCTTTAACCAAGATATCTGCCTCTAAAGTAGCTAGGATTATATGCTTGGACCACTATGTTGGACTGTACAAGTTTTAATGAGTTTTATTATATGATTTGCTTTCCCTTTCTTTTTCTTTTTCCTTTCTTTTTATCTTTTTTCCTCTCTCCCTCCTTCTCTCCCTCCCTGCCTTCCTCCTTTCTTCTTTTACTCTTTCTTTCCTTCTTTCCTCCCTTCCTTTCTCCCTCCCTCCCTCCCTCATTCTCTTTCTCTCTCTCTTTCTTCCTTTTCTTTTCTATCCTTCTTACCTCCCTTCCTTTCTCCCTCCCTCCCTCCCTCATTTTTTTCTCTCTCTTTCTTCCTTTTCTTCTTTCTTTCTTTTCTTCTTTCCTTTCTTTCTTTCTTCCTTCCTTCCTTTTTCTTTTCTCCCTTCATTCTTTCTTCCTTTCTCCCTTTCTCCCTTCTTCCGTCCTTTCTTTCTTCCCTTCCTTCCTTCTTTCCTTCCTCCCTTCTTTCCTTCCTTTCTTCCATCCTTTAAAAACATTTTTTGACTGGCACTGGTAACTCACACCTGCAAAGCTAGCTACTCAGGAGGCAGAGATCTGAGGATTGTGGTTCAAAGCTAGCCCGGGCAGAAAAGTCCCTGTGAGACCAGAAAAACAGAAGTGGTGCTGTGGCTCAAAGTGGTAAAGCACTATTCTTAAGCAAAAGACCTCAGGGACAGTGCCCAGGCCCTGAGAGCCCTACAACTGACAAGATAATAATAATAAACAAATAAAAACATTGTTGGTACTACTGAAATTTGAACCTTATGTTTGGTAAGTAGGTGATCTTAAGGACTTAAGGATCTGGAGGACTACTTAAATCAGTCCTCCAACCCATTTTGCTTTAGTTATTTTTCAGATAGAGTCTTGTGTTTTTGCTTGGGGCTGGCCTTAGATGTAATTTTTGTACTTGTACCTCCCATATAGCTGGGATTGCAGGCAGAAGCTCCAAGATTGGCCCCTCTCTTTGCTATATGTGCATATTATACATGCATCATACATGCATATAATGTACTTCAATCACCCCCTTCTTTTCAAAGTTCTCTCCTGCTAGTTTCCCCCTAAACAGTTTTTCTTTTACTTAGCACACACACACACACACACAAATATAGATTCTGCATATGAGAGAAAACGTGATATGTTTTTATGAGTCTGGTTTATTTCATTTACCATGAAAATTTCAAGTTCTATTTCTTTTCCTACCACCTCCCCCACTGAAACCCCAAAACCTATTATTTAACTTTTCTTATGGTTGATATTACTCAATTATGTTTCTGGGTACTTTGGCTGATTCTGCAAGTTAGTTATTGAAAATAATGCTGCAATAACCATGGATGTGCCAGTATCTGTATTGTGTGCTGACTTTGATTCTGTTAAATACATGCCCAAGAGAGGAATAGCAGGACCATTTGGTAGTTCTACTTTTAGTTTGTTGAGGTGCCTCCATACTAATTTTCAAAGTGGCTTCACTAGTTTGCAATCCCACTAAGAGTACAAAAGAATCCCAGCTACCCCTTGTGATATTGAGGGAAGGGTTTGAATTCAGGACCTCATGCTTGGTAGACATCCACTCCGCCACTTGAACCACACCACCAGTCCTCAATGTCACTTTGATTTGCATTTACTTTATCAATTGCTTTCTAAACAAATCCAGCCTGCTGAAAGCAACTAATTGCTTTTGTTGATAGAATTTTTCTTCTACATTAGCTCTTTAACAGTCAGAATCTGTTAAGGATCAATATATGGCTGGGACGTGGCTCAGTGGTAGAGTGCTTGCCTTGGAAGGCCCTGGGTTCGATTCCTTAACACCACATAAACAGAAAAAGCCAGAAGTGATGCTGTGACTCAAGTGGTAGAGTGCTAGTCTTGAGTTGAATAGCTGAGGGACAGCACCCAGCCCAGAGTTCAGCCTCACAACCAAAAAAAAAAAAAAAAGAATCAATATAAACAATAATTCTTTTAATCTCTGAACAAAAAAATCCCTATTTTCTTCCCCTTTTAAAAAAATTTTCTCCCCTTATTTTCCAATTAATACAAATTTAGTAATTATATGTTCTATTCGAGATCTGGGTTAGGTTCTCAACAAATTACAATCTAAAATGCATTTACCACCTGATAGATAATATAGAAAGTTATAATATTAAGCTACCTTAGGAACATGGAGTAAGAAACTCTGATAAACATGGAGGAAATAAATGAGGGATTAGGTAATAATGATTCAGTAATATGTTAATGACAACAATAGTGACAGAGGGCACAAATCAGTGAACCTTTAATTAAAGTTAAATTTCTGGAGAAGGTTGATGGAAATCAATACAAGTTACCAGGAAAGGAGGAGACTCCAGATATGACCATATAAACCATGACAAAAGAATTTCAGTCCAACCTCATTCTTCAATGAAATAGGAGAAGCAACCAAAAATTCATATGGAACAATAAAAGACCCTGAATAGCAAAAAGGATCCTTAGCAGAAAGAACAGTCCTGGAGGAATATCAGTACCAAATTTCAAACTCTACTACAAAGCCATAGCAATCAAAACAGCTTGGTATTGGCACAAGAACAGACTTGAGGACCAATGGAATAGAACTGAAAACCCAGAAATGAACCCACAGACCTATAGCCACCTAATCTTCGATAAGGGAGCTAAAAAAATAGAATGGAAGAAAGACAGCCTCTCCAGTAAATGGTGCTGGCAAAATTGGTTAAACACCTGTAGAAAACTAAAGTTAGATCCTTATATATCCCTGCACCAGAATCAACTCCAAATAAACACCTCAAAGTCGAAGCAGGCACCCTGAAAACATTACAGGAAGGAATAGGAGAAACTCTAGGGTTCCTTGGCACAGGCTGAAATTTTCTTAATAAAGATCCAGAAACACAACAAATCAAAGAAAGGTTGAACAAATGGGATTGCATGAAGCTTCAGAGTTTCTGCATGGCAAAGGGCATAGCTAGCAAGATCAATAGAAAGCCCACAGACTGGGAGAAGCTCTTCACTAGACATACAAGGGACAAGGGTCTGATATCTAAAATATACTTAGAACTCAAAAAATTAAATCCCCCAAGAACAAATCCTTAAAGAAACAACTGCCCGATAAATAAGTGGGCTAAAGACTTAAAGAGAAATTCTCTGAAGAGGAAGTAAGAATGGCCAATAGAGACATGATGAAATGCTCAACTTCTCTAGCCATAAAAGAAGTGCAAATCAAAACAACATTGAGATTCCATTTCACTCCAGTTAGAATGGCTATAATCAAGAAATCTAATAATAACAGATGCTGGAGGGGATGTGGCCAAAAGGGAACCCTAGTGCATTGTTGGTGGGAGTGTAAACTTGTTCAACCACTCTGCAAAGCAGTATGTAGGTTCCTCCAAAGACTCCACATAGAGCTCCCCTATGACCCAGCAATGCCACTTTGGGGCATTTTTACCCAGATGATCACAAACAAGGCCATACTAAAGCTATCAGCACAACTATGTTTATTGCAACAGTATTCACTATAGCTAAGTTATAGAACCAACCCAGATGCCCCTCAGTAGATGTTGAAAACGAACTTTACAACTTCCCGGCAGGGAGGCATGGGGAGGGGGAAGAAAGGGAAGGGAGGAGTTGGGGAGGTGGGGAGGGAAGGGATGGTAGGGGAAAAACAAAGAAGGGGTAACAATGCTTGATAGGAAACGTACTCATTACCTTACTCATGTAATTGTAACCCCTCTGTATAGTATCTTTACAATAAAAAAAATACATTAAAAAAAAAGAATTTCAGCAAGCCCACTCAGTGCCAGTAGCTCATGCCTATAGCCCTACCTTCTCAGGAGGCTGAGAGCTGAGGATCTCAGTTCAAATCTAGCCTAGGTAGGAAAGCTTGAAACTCTCTTCTCCAATTAAACACTGAAAGGCTGGAAGTGGAGTTGTGGCTCAAATGGTAAAGAGCCAACCTTGAGAAGCAAAGCTCAGGGACTGTGCCTAGGATCTGAGTTCAAGGCCCCATACTGGCACAAATGAAAAAGCAAAAACAAAAGCAAAAAACCCAGGTCATTGAAAAGAAGCTTGAGGATCACAGAAAGTATGTGATTTTTATTTCTGGTCAAGCAGCTAGTATCTGACAACAACAATAACAATAACAAAACAATAACATAACTAGATTAGAACTCCAGTGTCTCAGTGTCTTGCTTTATGTACCACCCACCTATACCACCTGCCCACAGACCTTTTCTTAGGAGTCTTCAAAGAATAGTAGGAATTTTACAGGTGAACCAGGGAGAAAAGAGTTTGCAGGCCAATGTTGTATATGAAAAGCATTTAGGAGTCAGAGCTTGGCAAATCCTCAGAGGCCCAATTATTTGCAATAATTGGAGTAGAAATCATGTGGGTGGAAAATGCTGAGAGAGAAAACTAAATAGGGCTTCCTGGGTCCGAACACATAAGGTCTTGAATATTGTGCAAACAGGCTTCGGTTATAATAAAGTAAGTGTTGTAAGACCATTGAAGGACTTTAAGCTTTAGAAGTATATGATCAGATTTACTGTTTTAGAAGGTTAGCCCTGTACAAAGAGAGATTCTAAGAAGATTCTCTGTGCACAGTCAGAGTTTAACAACAGTGTAGCCAGATAAGGGTGAAGGGCAGTCAGAGGTGGAGTCTGTCTTTTGGATGCAGAAACTTGACAAAATAGAAAGATCTTACCTTTTGGTTGTATGTTATATACAATTTATGGATAAAATGTAACAGCTTTTCATCATAATTGGAAGACCACCATGTCAATGTTCTTTGTTTTTTGTGGAACTGAGCTTTGAACTCAGAAACTTGTACTTACTTAGGGGCTTTCCCACTTGAGCCAACAACCCTCACCCCTCCCTTGCAGGTCCATGACAATGCCCTTTTAAAGAATGTTAAAAAGGTACCACTTTTGCAAGTGGTAGTCAGTCAAGCAACAGTCCTTCTGATAATTTCAGCTACACTTCTCCTCAAGAGATGTTTTGAGTATACTGGAGACAGGAAAGAAAGGTCCAGAGAAAGAACACTGAACTAGATCAATGGCCACAGACGTGGTGGTGAGGAGCATTGGCTCTGTGAGTCAACATCATATAACTGA
This sequence comes from Dipodomys spectabilis, assembly GCF_019054845.1. Classification (NCBI taxonomy): domain Eukaryota; kingdom Metazoa; phylum Chordata; class Mammalia; order Rodentia; family Heteromyidae; genus Dipodomys; species Dipodomys spectabilis. The sequence goes on from NW_024871113.1 coordinate 8,857,799, forward strand.
TTGATCTCAGGGACTGAAAGTGAGAAAGTGAGTCAGAGATGACTCCTGGTTTTGCATCAGCTAATGAGTGGATGATGGTGTCATTTTCCAGGACATAATAATATTTAGAGAGAAGTCTGTAGAACAACAATATATAGTTTAAATTGGAGCATGTTGTCAAAATAGTTCCAACACCATTTGTTGAAAAGACTGTCTTTATTGAATGGCAACTTTGCCACAGATTACTTCACTACAATTTTGTGAGTTCACTATTTTTTTTGGCTTTTGTATTCTGTTCCATTGGACCTTTACTCTACCTCTTTTTCAGTACCCCACTCTCTTGTTGGAGATACTTTATAGTCTTGAAATAGGAGAATGAGAATTAACTTTAAAGAAACTTTGAGGAAAGTCTATGAGTCTCTTGCCTCCAATTAACCAGAAAAAAGCTGGAAGTGGAGCTGTAGCTAAAGTGGTATCCAACCTTGAGTGGAAAAGGCCAAGCAAGAGTGATAGAGTGATAGGACCTATGGTTAAACCCCTGCACACACACACACACACACACACACACACACACAAATACATATACATATATCTTTTTAAAATGTGCAAATTGCAAAAGTTACATACTACCTTTTGACATAATTAAAGGAGTCTCTAATTCATTTGATTTTATTACACATTTTTCTAGATTTAGACTTTGGAGTTCTGTGCATTCATTTATGTGTATTAATGTGGCATCAATAGTTCGGATCTTAAAAAAGTGAAATAGTCACATACAAATCAGTTCTTGGCAACAATACCTTACATTATGAAATAAATATAAACCTGGCAATAGATTAAATATTTGTCAGTGTATATTCTAGTTTTTCACTTATCCAATAAAGTTAGTGTTACCTTCAGATCCCAGATATGATAGGTCTGATAGCCAGGTCCTGTTCTGTCCTTTGAACATTCTAGGCCTTGCAGACTACCAGCTTTGTCTGCTGCAGTAGCATCTCTTATAATTTGTGAAGTTCTGATCAACCTCATTTGGAATACTGATCTAGATGTAAATTTAATATACTATACTTCAAGCTCTGAGCCATTTACAATAAAGGTATAGCTGCTACCTTTGATTCTCTAACTTGAAAATCCTGTAAGTTAAGAAAAGTTGATATATTTTTAACTTAAAATCTTTCCTAGAAACTTAAAGACTTAGTACCTACTCCATGTTTAAAGGAGGAGGAGAAGAAAATAGAGGAACAGTTATTTTATTGATTGACTGATTTACTTACTAACTTATTTGGTGTGAATCCTAAGACTTGAACTTACGGCCTGAGTGCTGGCCTTGAGCTTTTTTTTTTTTTTTTTTTTCTCAAGGCTAGCACTTTACCATTTGAGCCACAGCTCCACTTTTTATTGTTTTGGTGGTTAATAGGATAGGAATCTTACAGACTTTCTTGTTCAGGCTTTCTTTGAACCTTGATCCTCAGATTTCAGCCTCCTGTATAGCTAGGATTATAGGTGTCAGCCACCAGTACCTGGCTGTGCTGTTAATTAAGTAAGTGAGATTACTAATTATATTTTTAAAAGGTGTACACTATGTCTCAGAAAGATTATGTTCTTTATTTCAGGTCACAAAACTGATGGTATCATTATAGGACTTTGTGTGTGTGTGTGTGTGTGTGTGTGTGTGTGTGTGTGTGTGTGTGTGCGCGCCAGTACTGGGGCTTAAACTTAGGGCCTGGGCATTGTCCCTAGCTTTTTCACTCAAGTCTTGTGCTCTATCACTTGAGCCATAGCTCCACTTCTAGCTTTTTGCTGGTTAAGGATTTCACACACTTTCTTGCTTGAGCTGGCTTTGAATCAGGATGCTCAGATCCAAGCTTCCTGAATAGTTAGGATTACAGGCATGACCCACCAGCTAGTAGCCATAATAGGCTTTTAAGTTCAGATCTGTGTCAGGCCAGACTCCAAGGGTTTTCTACTGTATGACTTATACCATCAGCTATGTCCATGCAAGACTGAATGCATTGGATGTAGTGGTAATGTGTTGTTGTTTTTCCCCCAGTTCCAATGGAATTAAATTCTGTTACTCCAATCCTTGTGTGTTATTCTTATGTGTCAATAGAACTGTCTGTGGTATCTAGCCAAGTTGGGGTGGAGTGCTGTGAGCTTTTATTGAGCTGTAACTGGGTTTAATTATCTCTGGATTCTTATAGACAGGCTATGATGACACACACTCATTGCTTATAGGTGAGATAAGCATTAGGTGAAACTGAACTCTGGTTTAAACAGGTTACCAGCAGTTATCACCACTGATACTTATTTTAAAAGGTAAGTGGTGTGCTAGTAAATGAAAAATTTTGAAAGCAGCCAGGAATGATCTTTTTTTTTTTCTTTTTTTTTCCCCCTGTGCTAGACCTGGAACCTTGAGCACTGTCCCTCTAGGCTCTATCACTTGAGCTACAGCTCCACTTCAGGCTTTTTATGGTGGTTAATTGGAGATAAGAGTCACATGGACTTTCCTGTAAGGGCTGGCTTCAAATTGAAATTCTCAGATGCCAGCCTCCTGAGTAGCTAGGACTATGGGTGGGCACTACTGGTACCCAGGTAGGATTGTGGGTGCTAACCTGCCCAGGACCAATCTTGATGGCCTAGCTAAGCTCTGACTTACATATTAGCCTTATGTAGACACTGTTCTGTATATTGCCCTGTGTTCTGAGTTTCTCTCTACATTTGCTATTTATTTGTTCTTTCTTCCTTTCAGTGTCTAACTTGACACATTTTGTCATGCCACGTGTAAGGCTTCCTATTTCAACTTCTCAAAAGGTAGCTTGCTTTTTTTCTCCTTTGACTGCTCTCCTTTAAATTTTTGTGTTCTGACATAATGGAACTTTTGATTGTTAAAGCTAAAATAACAATACAAATAAGCCTCCTTTTCTAAGCAGACTCAGTGTTCATTTCCCACGCCCTTGTTTGCCCTTCACTTGGTTTGCCCAATTTAGATTTGTAAACTCAATGCATAGGCACTCTTTGTTTATGTACATAGAGTGCCTTACACTAGTCTTGGGTTTAACAAATATTAAATATTAAATCATGACTTCAGAATGAGTATTAGTACTGGCATCTAAAAAAAAAAACATTTGGTCAAAAGTACTGCTTTATTTTTTTTAATTGTAGTTGTTCAAATGACCTTGTCTGGTTTTGCATGTACTTTTGAAGACCACCTGGAGACCAGAGCTGGCAATTTCAGCTAATCTTCTTTGGAATGCTTACATATTTTGCCCTACATATCAGTTGGTTTGGTGATGTAATTTCAATTGCTTATAATCATCTTCTATGAAGGCTCCATTATGATTGAATTATCTCATGGGGTTAACTTTGCATGGAAGATTTTTATCCCTTTGAGTTACTAAGTTCAAGTTATCCACTGTGGGTTAAAAAAAAAATCTATGCAGCCAAGCACTGGTAGCTCATATCTGTGATCCTAGTTACTGAAGAGGCTGAGATTTGTGGTTCGAAGCCAGGCTAGGCAGGAAATTCCATGGAACTCTTACCTCTGATTATCCACCAAAAAGCTGAAAGTGGAGCTGTGGCTTAAGTGAGCACAAAACCTTAGGGATCCCTGACTTTAAGCCCCAGGACTCGAACACAGAAATACAAAAAATCTATGTACTCTTATAGATCATGTAATTATATTTATATTATTAGAGTTTACCATCATGAAGCCCTTAAATTTACTTATTTTCAGGCTTAATAAGAAGCCAAGTGATAGAGGTTTATACTTACAATCCTAGCTACTCAGGAGACTGAGATGTGAAGATTTCTGCTCAAAGCAGGCAAGTTGTGATACTCTTATCTCCAATTAACCAGCAAAAAGCTGGAAGTGGAGCTGTGGCTCAGTGGTAGAGCACTAGACTTGTGTGGAAAAAAAGTAAGGGTCCCAGGCCTTTGGTTCAAGCCCCTAGGCATGTGAGCACACATACACACACATACACAAAAGATATGTGTATATCTTAGCTAACCTAATTTACAAGCTAGCCTTGAAATTGGCAGACTGATTTGGGACCACAGTTCCACAAGGCAATTTAGAAAAAGAAATGCTAAACACTTAGTCAACAATAGAAAGAATTGAAGGTGGATCAAAAGTTTAACAATGCATTTCCTTTCAGAAATGTCAGACTTGGCTTTCTCAAAGAAAGAAAATCAAGACAGTTATTTTTTCTCAGGGTCCTAACATTTCAAATGCAAACTGATCAATGGAAGAAGTAGTTATGTTGGTATGAGGGATATATATAATATTATAACTGAGTTAAATGGTTTTGTTAGTTTCTATAGTCAAATTTAATTTTATTAATAGAAGTTTGATTTTACTAGTATTTGATTTATACTTTTACTTAATTTTATGTCGAGGGTAGAACCAAGGTAATCTCACTGATAACCCAGGAGGAAAAGTCTTTCTTTTTCCTAGGATCAGTTCCAAAATACTTAAGCATCTATATGATATTTATGTCAGTGCAGTTCTTATATCCAAATAGCAACAGCAATCTAAACTCTGAATAAATTATTATATCTATAAAACCAAACCTAACATTCTATTCTGATTGTGCTTTTGATACAGTTCATTCATCTTGTTTCCATAGCTCTAGTCCATGACCACATTGTGTCTTCCCTGGGTATCTGTAGTTGTACTCCCCATCTTGGACTTTCTGGAATGTTGTTTGCTCATAAATACAATATATCCTAGTGGAGAATACTCAGCTAAGAATGACAAAGATTCCACACTCCTGAGATCCTTACTGCCTGGAGTACAAGGGTAAGAGAAACTAAAAAACAATGCTGAAAAATGTCTCTTGAGGAGGAGAAATATGGGAGGAATGAATGTCCTTAGTAGAATTCAACCTCTCAGCAGGAAATCTTGCTTTGAGAGGTTGTACAGCTGGAAAAAAGTGGCAACCAGAGGAAGCTCTTAGCAGGACAACTTCCTGGATCCTCTCTCTCATCCTTCTAGGAGAGGTGAGTAATTTAAAACAGTGCTTGGCATGGGACAAGTTCCCAGTCAGCTGAGGAAAGGACTACATTTGTCTACTAGTATTCCACGCAATGAGATCAGTGTCTAGCCTATAATAAGTATATAATATTTATTTATTGACTGACTGAACAGTAATTACTCTCTATTTTCAAAATAACATCTCTGTTCCTAATCTTGTGTTTTAACTGCACTCACAGGAATTTATTTCTTTGTGTGTGTGTGTGTGTGTGTGTGTGTGTGTGTGTGTGTGTGTGTATGTGTGTCGGTCGTGGGGCTTGGGTGCTGTCCCTGAGCTCTTCAGCTCAAGGCAAACGCTCTACCACTTGAGCCAGAGCGCCATTTCCGGTTTTCTAGTAGTTTATTGTAGATAAGAGTCTCACGTACTTTCCTGCCCTGGTTGGCTTTGAACCACAATCCTCAGATCTCAGCCTCCTGAGTAGCTAGGATTACTAGTGTGAGCCACTGGCATCCGGCAGGAATTTCTTTCTTAGTAAAAATGATGCTGAACCCTAACATACACAATATATTTAGGAATGTATTAGATTTTCCAGGTAGAAGGTCAAGAGTTTTAAAGTTACAAGTAGAATAGTATTAAGGCCAGAACTTGAAATAAATTTAAACTCAGTGATTTATCTCTCCCTCTATACTCTAATAATTTTCTAGACAATTGGATGAAAATAATACAAATGACTGCTTATTCTTATACCTGACTTTGGGGACAGCATAGTAGATGGCTGTATCAACAAAACATACTGTTTGGCTTAGATTAGCTGGCAGATCTATATCTATTTCTGTCACCCATGTTGTATCTAGTACAGTGTCCGCAAATATTAATAAAACAACAATGCAAACCAAGTGAAGGTGTCCCAGATTCTAAGTGGCAATAGCATTTGTTGATATATGTAAATAAGTAGACTATAAATAGTGAGAAAATTAGCCTTAATTGAAGTTAAATGATAACTTAGAAGTTAGTCATTTTGTTGGTGGGTAAGACATACTATTAGGCCTCACCCAAGGTTACTGGTGTAATTCAGTATCTTACTAAGGGTACTGAGAGGGAAAAGAAGAGTGGGATTTGTGCTAAAATTCACAATTTTCCACCTGTGATTGATTCCATGTCCATTTCCATGTCTTGGAAGCCCTCCTACTTTCATCCTTTTCCATGAGGCAAGAAGTTCCAGATCTAGCACCAGAACTCTGGACTTTACTGCCCTACGACTTTTAAGCCTCACTAAACTGAGCCTTCCTCTTGGCAGAGGAATAGCCTAATAAGGGGTATAGTTTATGTAGTTTAGATGTGCAGGTCAGTGGTCCTCATATGCAAGAGTCTTTTGGTGGGATAAAACAGGAAAAAGATGGGTGCAATTTGCTGACCTGAAGTGTATACTACCTGTAGCAGTACTCGCCCAGATAAATTATGGCTTTTAGTATTGATCATAGGGTATAGTATACAAGTGTCCATTGGCTAGCTCTTTCCCGATCTTTCCAAAGACTGAAACTAGGACAAGTCACATGAGTAATTTTATTGTTGGTTTCCCCACTTGTAAACAAGAATGATAATAACTGTCCCACTAACCTCAAAGTTGGGGATGGTGAGAATGATCTTAAAAATAACCACTGTCTGTTGAGTACATACTATGGTTCAAGCACTATCATACAATACATTTTGCATGCAATATATATTTGATGTTCACAGATCTTCAGGATATGAATATTTATTCTCCTCATGGAACTGAAAACAGATTCAAAGAGGTTGTTTCCTATTCCAGCCTATTCTTCCCCATCACACAAGTAAGATAAGTATGTAACAATCTCCCAGAAATACACAGTAACACAATATTTATTTATTGAGAATACAGCAGTGAATGAAAGAAACAAAAATTATGGGCTTTGCTAAGTGCCCATGGCTATTTTGGAGGGTAAAATCTGAGAACTGCAGTTTGAAGTCAGCCCAGGCAGAAAAGTCTATGAGACTCTCCCCTCCCATTAACCAGCAAGAAGCTGGAAATGGAGGTGTTTCTCAATTGGTAGAGGGGTAGGCTTGAGTGAAAAAGCCAAGTAAGAGCGCCCAGATAAGAAAGTACATGAGACTCTTATCTCCAATTAACCAAAAAGCCAGAAGTGTAGCTGTGGCTTAAGTGGTAGAGTGCTAGCCTTGAATAGTACTGAGGGATAGTGCCCAGGCACTGAGTTCAAGCGCTAGGACAGACAGACAGACCAGACAGACAGACACAGACAGACACACAAGTAAATACATAGTATGGTAGATATTGAGAGAATTAGAGTGCATAGTTACAACAACAATGACATTTGAATAAAGGTGAGAAACATTGTATACTTTGACCACTGTTATGTGAGTTTTTGTTTTTCTTTTGGTGGATGTAGGTGACTGGAGAAAGGCAGATGGAGAAACTGGGAGTAGAAGGAACAGCAGGTGGAAAGGCAGCGAGACTAAACTCTGTTAACCATTCCAGAAACATCAATGAGGCTGATGCGCCCAGAAAAATGACTGAGAATAGAGCAGAGGTAGTTGTGTATGTTTATAAGGTGCAAAGGACAGAATAGGGACAGGACCATGTGCAAAAGTCATTCAGGCCATGATCAGGAAGCCTTGCAAAGAGTGGGTAGCTAAGGAGAGGAGAAGTGTGAGTGAGGGTGAAGAAGGTCACCTTGGCTGCTGGGTTAAAAATGAAGTGTTAGAAGTAAGGGAAGAAAAAGGAAGACCAGGAGGTAGTTATTGGAGAGTGAAAAGATAATGATGGACCAAAGATGTGGAAGTACAGGTGGTAGCTAGACTGGAATCCATATAGGTAGTTTGAAGGTTGAGCTGGTAGTTTCTTTTCTTTGTCTCTTCTTTTTTCTTTCCTTTCCTCCTCTCCCCTGTTCTCTTCTCCCCTTTATTTTATTTTTTTGTTTTTGTTTTTCTGGTGTTGGGTATCAAACCCAAACCTTTGTGAATTCCAGGCAAGCACTCTACTAGTGAGACACATTCTTAGGCTAACCAGGCAGGTTTTACTGACCCTTGTTGGGCCTATGGGGAAGAACACAAGGAAAACTCCAACTATTAAAAAAAAAATTAGGGCGGGGAAGGTAGCTCAGTGGTACAGTGCTTGCTTCACATGCATGAGAACCTGGGTTCGATTTCTCAGCACCACATAAGCAGAAAAAGCCAGAAGTGGCACTGTGGCTCAAGTGGTAGAGTGCTAGCCTTGAGCTGAAGAGCTGAGGGACAGTGGCCAGGCCCAGAGTTCAAGCCCCAAGACCAACAAAAAAAAATTAAATTTGGATAATGATAATAATGAGATTGTATTAATGGGAGAGTGAAGGCAGGGAAAGAAGATATCAAAACCAGCTCTAACATGTTAATTCTGAGATGTCTGTAAGACAACAGGTGGAGATGTCAGGGTGTATTTTTTTACTTCATTAGGTTTGCATTCTCCCTTTTTGTAGGGCTGGTGTCTCATGTCTGTAATTGTGGCTATTTAGGAGGAAGCTGAGATGTGGAGGATTGTAGTTCTAAGGCAACTCAGACAGAAAAATCCAAGACTCTATCTCCAAATAATTAGCAAAAAGTGGGTGGAGTGTGTCACAAGTGGTAGAGCACCAGCCTAGAGCAAGAAAATAGAGAAATCAAGGCCCTTGACTTCAAGAAATCTAATGGTAACCATTCATTGCTTACTCAGTTTTCCAAGGTTGGACAGGTACAATCTCTTCTCTGAGAAGTCATGCCAGGCCCACACAGGTTATTTACCTACCCTAAAATGTTACCTGATCACCTATTCCAAGTTTAAAAGTAAAGTAGGTGCTGAAAAAGCCTGTTTAAAAAAACCTAAACTTTTCAACGTAGTAGCTCACAAGTAAGTATAACAATAATCCTTTTACTGTCCATCAGTGACCACAACACACAAACTAAGTGTGTCCCAAAGTTTAACAGTAAGTGAGTGGAAGTTACACAATGCCCAGCCTGGCTGTGGGAACGAGGGTGAGATGGCACAGGCGTCCACATTTTAGATGGCTTTGCTATGGTCTCTGCATGCAGTGGAAAAGGCACTTTGCGCTGCCCAAAGGCAAAGCCAGATCTACTGATACATGCTTCTGATGTCACAGGATTTGCCATCTTGGTCTCTCACTAACGACTGATGGCCTTAAACCTAATAGGTTTGTGTGTCTGGGGATGTTATGGGTGTAGAATTGAAATTGGCGATTTCCCATCTGCTTAATTTTGTGGTTAACTGTCTGAAGGTGCATGAGTGAGCAGGAAAAGGCAGAGGAGGGACGCTTTCCTTGCAGTAAATTACAAGTAAGCAAAACCTGAATTTTGGTTTTATCACCACCGTAACTATTCCGAGCCAAACCCCTGGGTTCAGAAAGAATGCCCAGTGGGGCCCAAGCTTGCAGGCCAGGCTTCAGCTCTGGGCAGCTCTCAGCCCTCGGGCGGCGGCGCGGCGCCAGGCCAATCTGGGAGCCGCGACCCCGCGCTGCTGAGGCTTCCCAGGATCCGGCGCCGAGTGTGGGAAGAGGCCACATCGGGAGATAGGGGGGTTGGGACAGACAGATAGTGCTCACATCTGAGCACGACCAGGACCAGGTAGTGCCAAGAGTCGTCGGCTCAGCTCAGGCCACGGCTGCCTCTCCGTGGCCCGAGCGCAGGCATCACCTGGCCGTTGCCAAAGGTACAGCTCTGCAGGGAGGGCGCGGCCGGCAGGAGGGCGGTGAGCTCGGAGGGAGTGGGGGGTGGGGAGGGGGTTGAGAGAAGTGGGCGGCGCCGGCGCGACGGGATTCCCCGCCTCCGATGATGCGGCCTCCGCCAATTGGTCCCTGGCCTGTCACTCATTGCTCACCATGGTTGCAGCACAAAGCAACAAGCCCGGGAGGCCGCTTCCTCCCTGAGGAGCGGTTCGGCGGCCGGAGAAGGCGCTGGAGGAGGAAGAGGCGGGGGAAGAGGAGGGGAATCGCTGCTTCCCAAACACTCCTTCGGGGCTGGGCGCCGCGCTCGGCCCTCCGACACCCGCCCGCCCGCCTGACGCCGGGTGTTCGGACTGGGCTGCTCTCAGCAGCCCCACTTCTCCCGCCTCGAGCAGAGACGAACAAAGTTGCTGGGAGCCCCTGGGCCGGAGGTTGCGGGGCGGCCCAGGTGTTCCGGAGGCTGCGGCGGCGCTCGGGGCGCGCGGATGGGGGGCGGCGGCGGCGGCGGCGGCGGACCCCGCGGCGGCAGCCGGAGCGGCGGTGGCGGCGGCGGGGCGGCCCGCGGGGATGCAGCGGCAGTCCCGACTGACGGCCGAAGCCAGTAGACGGAGAGCGGGCGCGGCGGCGGCGGCCGAAGCCAGTGGGCTCCACCGCGTCGGGATCTGAGCCAGACCCGTCCGGCCCGTCCTGCTCATCGGCGGCCGCAGCGTTGAGTGTCCACGGAGTCGGGGCGCGGGAGATCCGAGTGCTTCCCGGAGACCCCCGGGCGTCGGCGCGAGCCTTAAGGGGAGGGGACGACCCTCCGCGCAGGGCCGAGGCTCCGCCCGCCCGCCCGCCCGCGGCCTCCCCCTCCCGCCGCCACTGGTACCTCCCTAAAAATAACTCGGCCCGCCGAGGCCAGGAGGAGCCGCCGCTGTCCGCAGAGCGGGGCCGCGGGAGGCGCGCGGAGCCGGGCTCCGGAGGAAGCTGGGCGCGCCTGGAAGCCTCCGGGCCGGGCGGCGAGGGAGAGGAGGAGAAGGAGGTGGAAGAGAAGGATCGAAAGCCCAGCTCCCGACCGCAGCGCGCCGCAGGCTTCGGGAGGCAGGTTTCGGGAGCCGCCGGTCCCTCCCGCGCTCCGGGCCGCAGGGCCCGGCCCACCGGCCCGGGGACCCCCCGCACCCGCCGCGGTTAGGCTTCTGAGCCTCGGGCGGGCCGCGCGGGGCGGCGGCGGCTCTGGGCCGGGGCAAGGCCGGCGGGGTGGCTGAGCGGCCCCAGCCCGGCCCGTGGGGGGAGATGGCGTCCTACGTGGATAACAGCTTCCGCCAAGCGGTGATGAAGAACCCCGCGGAGAGGACCCCCCAGGTGAGACCCGTCGCCCGCCGCCTGCACTTAGTCGAGTTTGTGCCCGACAGGCTGTGCCCTTCCCTCTTCCCCGCCACTCCTGTCCTCCACCACCCCTGTCCTGGCACAATTCTCCCGACCGCTCCTTTTCTTATCAGGATCCCGGCTTCCAATCGCATTCACCTCTAAGTCTTTTCCCAGGCCGTCAGAGGTTTATTTTTCCCTCCCTTTAGTCTTTTTTGCCTCTCCTCTGCTAATGGTTGATCTTACCCCAAGCATTGCTTGGCGAGGGTTTGCTGCGTACACTAGGGCTTCTCTCTCCAGAGTATTTGGGGAGCGCTAGGTCCCAGGAGGAAGGGTCTCACCTCTTCTGCCACTCAGACTGCAAACTCTGGTCCTCCCGTCGCTTGTGGCAGCCCTTCCACTTTGAATTCATTGGAGGAAGAAACTTACATGGTTTTGCCAAAGACAGTTCCGTAGGGCATTGCATAGTAAAGCATTGAGATGTTTGTATATTTATTTACTATTTTACGTTCTTGAAAAAGGGAGGCTGCTTTCCATTGAAGAGGAAGAAAGTTGAGTAGGCAGAATAGTGTTATTAGTTTCAATCGCAGACATCCCTGCAGAGTGGTCATATTCATAACACTCCTGGGAAAAGCACCCTGCGGATTCTTTTGGTGTTGCACAATCTTGTCAAAATTAGGTAAGTTTGTTAACGTTTATACAGGCTTTTTTTTTTCCTCTTGCTTTAAGTGGAGGTATTACAGCTGGGGTGGTTGGATTTGATCATCTCAGGTGCAGAGGGGGAGATGTTAGGAGAGCGTGGTGATAGTTTTTCTTTGCTTTTAGTTACTGAATTGATAATAATGTATATGCCTAAGAATTGGGGGAAGCTGCTTGCCAACCCTTTTAACTCCTCCTAATCTCTTGGCCATCACACACCGTGAGGACCTGAATCTTGAGAGTTGTTTTTTTTTGTTAGGTGTTCAATTCCATTTGCCTAATCTAAATACTGTTGGACGCTAATATTATTATTAGTTAATGTGAGGTGAACAGAATTGGCTGCCTTTGGATAAGCCCCAAGAATGGCACCTGGTACCATTTTTGGTTTTTCATTTGAACCGTCATAACATGGAGATCCTGGATAGAAAAGATTGCACATATTTATCTAATTCGTGGAATATGGGCAGTAATTTTACAAGAATATGTATTTTAGCATCTCCACGATGTCTGTTTTTATTAGAACAGGGAGTACTCTGCTTTGATTTTTGTCCCTCCCCTGTTGGTGAGCTACCTCTCCTGTGCCTCCATCTAGCATTTGTTTTAACTGTCAGAAGCATCAGTCTTCTGCATCTGCAAATGGACATTTCCAGTCTCAGTGTGAAGGAAAAGCAAATTCCAGTGACAGCTTTCAGTTTAAGAATAGGGTGGTGGCTAAGTTGATAGAGGGCTAGCCAGTGAGTGAAAGTGGCAGTCCTGGTCTTGGACCTAAAAAAGGAAAAAAGAAAAAAAAAAAGAATGGTGTTTGAAGTGCTAAGTGAAATCACTCAAACAGAATGTTTGAACCTGTCTGGGTTGGTCAGAATATGATGTTAGAAGCCATAGTAGAAATCAAAAGGGGAAGTGGTACCTGAGTTGATTAGTTAGAAGAATAACTATGACTAAAACATATATGGGAGCAAGGAGTGGATCCCCAAACTAGACAGAGAGGGATAAAAATCTCCACTGTGACAGTCTGTGGATTGTGCCCACCAAATGAACTGCTAAGCTTTGCTATTCCCCTGCCAATTGGGTGGAATAGAGTAAAAACTTGGTGGGTCAGTTACTACTCATACAAGATGCAAGCTCCATTGATTATCTGAAAGCAGCCCTTCTTCCTGCCAGGAAAAGTAAACCCAGAGCAACTCACTAAACATTTTGAACATTCTTAAATGTCAGCCCTACTAACTTTGGTGCTCATTTGTTTTTTTAGACTAATATAAGCTTTCATGTTTACTTATTGTTTTAAAGAGAAATTAGCTGGAAATGGGAATGTCTTCCATCTTTTCCTGACTTACCAAAAGTAATTCATCTACTGAAAATTTGAACTTGAGTTAAAAAATGTGATGTTTTATTAATGCAGGCCTGGAAAGTTTTACTGTATGGACTGTCCATTCTCAGGAATGCTTGAGAGAGTTAGAGCTGTGTAGTGTGTTAAATAAGCTAGATAGAAGGAGCAGGAGTACATTAGGGATCTTTGGCCTGTGGTGCTTTAATTCTCCTTCTGAGAAGAGACTCAGTAGTTTGTGATATTCTCATTACCGGCAAAAGGAAGATTCTTTAAAAGAGAAGAGTACATCTTAATTTACTTTTATAAACAGGTCAGCCTTGTTCCTCTTCCAAACTCTGAAGACATAGGCCTGTATTTAGGCCGGTCAATTACCTAGAAGCAATCTTGATGTCATTAGTGTAACCTAAGAAGTGGGCAAGAGGACACTCTGGGATGGGGGAGTTTTAGGGCTTTGGAGTGGTAAAGAGATGTTCATACCCCCTGGAAAGTGAGACTCAACTCTAGGCATGCCAATGGAAAGGAAGAATAATTAGGAGAAATGAAAAAAAAAATTGTCATCTGTGTTCAGATTGAACTGTTACTATGTCACCTGGTATAATCTTAAGAAGGAGCAAAAAGCCGTCTCTACTTCACTGTTTGCTCCATATTGTGTGTCTGGAAACCTGGCCTGAGTTTACTCAATGGGACAATGTATTCTAAAATAGCATACTCTCTTGGAAATAATGGGCACTTTATATTTGTATTTTAAAATGCACCTCTGTTGAAAAAGAGGACTTTAAAGTAATTGCTTTATTCAACTATTTGGGTTTGTGTTTTTAATCATTTAGATGAGAGTTGTGGTTAGTAGAGCAATTCAGTGATGTAAATTATGTAAATAAATTGCAAACAGCTTTATCCCCCCAGGCTTTATACAATCAAATGATTCTTCTAAATGATTTTATTAACTTGTTGGGTTCTGGCCCTTTGAAATTGCTTCTATGGAGTGTTTAAATGCTTTATGTTATTAAAATTTTCTAGGTGAAAAGTCTTTTGCAAAATTGTTTACTTAAGACTTAAATTAATGTGCTTTTAGCTAGATATAAAAGTTACGTTTTAAAATGCTGTTTGTAAAATGACTTCACTGTCTCTTTCTGGTTAATTTTTCTTTATCTTTCACTATTGAAATGTTTTGTGGCTATTATACCTTTAGTTTAGTTACTAATGCCCAGATTTGTCAGTTGAGCATTCGTAGCAGAGTATAGGACATAATTCTTTGCAAAGTTGACGGTAAAAGTTTATCTTGAGTTATAATGAGAGCAGGTAGGGGAGACCTTTAGCCCACAGAGCTTTAAATGAGGGGAATTAGCAAAGTGTCTCTGACAGATATTTAACTTTCAAATCTAGAAGAAGGAATATGTCAGTTCCACATCACAGTTCTACCTTTTTTTTCTATTTTTTTTTTGAGTAGACTTATATTTTCTTTTCTTTTTCTTTTTTTTGTCAGTCATGATGCTTGAACTTAGAGCCTGGGCACTGTCTTTGAGCTCTTTTGCTCAAGGCTGGAGCTCTACCATGTTGAGCCATAGCTTCACTTCCAGTTTTCTGGTGGTTAATTGGAGATAAGTGTCTCATGGACTTTTCTGGCTGGGCTGGCTTTGAACTGTGATTCTCAGGTCACATCCTCCTGAGTAGCTTGAATTACAGGTGTGAGTCACTGGTGCCCAGCTCTAGACTTATATTTTCATCTGGCAGCTTATATTTTCATTGTATTTTAGGTCATTTTTGGGGTAGTAATAATTGTCTCTTAAATAGTTTTTGGTTATAAAGCACAGCTAAACTGTGCAGTGTGAAAAGTATGTCTTGCAAGAAATGATTGACCATATGCATTTAAATTTCACAACAGTGATATGTTGGTTTGTTGATTAAAATACATTTGGATGAAAATATTCATTTTAAACAGTATATAGCGCAGGACTGAACAAGTGAAAACTTAAATTTATGGCAAAAACTATTGACATTCTTTTGCAGTTGTTGGTGGAAGCTTTGAAGCCTTCATATAACCTGTTAAACATTAGTAATTAAGTTTCCTAATTAGTATTGCATACGTTGGCTGGTGATCACAATGAGCCCCAGTGCAATGCTACATGTAGGGACTGGGTTAACTGTAGTCTGCTCTGAACCCTAGCATTTCATGGAGCAGGTAAAGATGAAGAAGGGCTGCCTATTGCCAGCTTTTTTGGTTTCCCTGCACCTTTTTCCCCTTCTAAGAAGGGGCATAAAAGTGAAATCAATTATTACCTCCTCTAACTCTCATTTTACTAATGAATGCAATGTAATAATAATAATAAAAATCCCTTGTCAAGTTCTTGAAATAGTCTTTTTGTTATAAGAGGACACTCACTATATCAGTGAAAATTTAGGCTGTGAACCTACCAAAAACTTCATTTGGGTAGAATTTGGGGAATTTAACGTATCACAGCAAGTAAGGTCTTTCTTTTGGTGATATTTGAACTTCACGTCCCATTAAGTAACCCTGGAATATGTCTCAGATACCTTTTAGAACCCAGAGAGACTGTTCCTGCTTGATGCATACAATTTTAGAAAAGTGTTGTTATTTATTTTGTGAATTTTATATCCAAGAATTTTTGGAAACTGGTGTTAGTCTGTGGGACCTTCATACCTGCACTGCATAAGAAATTTCCTCTTTGCACTCTGGTTTTGGTAACAGTTTTCTCATCTGTGTAATGATCATTGCTTCCTGAGGTGAAAGTACGTGAGAGCCTATTGAGAGCTATTATTTTTAACTGTAGCCTATTTTAATGAAATACTATTATTTACATGGCCTAGAGAATGCAAAGATGAAATAAGAAATATGTCCCTCAAGTAACTCATCAGTCTTTGGTATTCTTTGAGTGGGCTGTGGTTCATCTGTGATTTAATACCATCAGATGTAGTGTGCATTGAGAGTTAGGGGAGTAGGAGTTCACTCCTAAGGGTTGATGTCCAGTCTAAAGGCTTGAGAAAGTCAGGAGCTGGGATTGTGCAGTAGAGATGGATTAGATATTGTTGGAGTGTGCTTGACCAGCCAGCTGTATGTGTATGTTGTCTCATTGTCTTAAACTATGCTTGAATTATGCTATTAGGACCTAAGCATAGCAAATTATGATGGACATTTCTAGTTCATAGGAAAAAATTCCATACTGTTGAATATAATTTTACTCATTTGGCTCTTTAAACTACAGTGTCTTCTGCATGTATATTCTGAGGATCTAAATGTGAAATACATATGTCCTTGACTTAGGATGAAGTTATATCTTGGTAAACATATTGTATGGTAATAGATTGTAAGTTGAAAATGCATCAAATGCTCCTAACCTAATGAATACCCACTGCTTGGGAACACACAATATTGTAGAGTATCCCTTGCATACTATTGTGGTGATTACATAGTGATCTGGGTGTAATACCATATATTGCTAGTCCAGGAAAAGATCAAAATTTGTAGGATGGTTTCTATTGAATACACTTTTGCACCAACATAAAATTAAAAAAAAGTAAAGTCAAGATCTAAGTGGGGAACCATCTGCATCTAATTGATTATATAGTTATCCCAAAGACAAGTTTTGTTTTTAAATTTAAGCCATTATTCACATTTTTTTATTATTCATTTGTAAAACAACAATGTCAAGTTCTCTCATACAGTAAATATTTCATTATCACTATGATAGAATATCCTTCAAAATTAACAGCAAATTCTACTGTATAATATACAAACTTTTTTTGTGTGTCCTGGGAGTTAAACTCAGGGCTTGGGCACTGTCCCTGAAGAGTTTTTATTGGATCAAGGCTAGTACTGTACCAATTGAGCCTCAGCTTCACTTTTAGCTTTTTGATCGTTAATTGAAGAGTCTTATGGACATTCCTACCAGAACTGGATTTGAACTGCAATCCTGACATCTCAACTTCTCGAGTAGCTAGGATTACAAGCATGCACCACTGGTGCCCAGACAATATACATACTATTTGATTTAGTCTTTTTTTTTTTTTTTTTTTTTTTTGGGTCCGGTCGTGGGGCCTGAACTCTGGGCCTGGGCGCTGTCCCTCAGCTCTTCAGCTCAAGGCTAGTGCTCTACCATTTGAGCCAAAGCGCCACTTCCGGCTTTTTTCTTTTTGCTTATGTGGTGCTGAGGAATCAAACCCAGGGCCTCATGTGTGCAAGGCAAGCACTCTACCACTGAGCCACCTTCCCAGCCTCTTGATTTAGTCTGTTCTACTCTTTAAAGCTTTGACATTAACCAATGTTATTTTGTCACATTGTTTATATTTTAGAATAAAAAAGTGTAGATACCCACTCTTTTTCAGGATAAAAGTAATTTCTCTAAGTATAATGCGTCAACAAAATTTGGTCATCTTTTTACTTTTAAACAACTACTAAGCTCTTCATCATTGCTGCTTTGGAAAAAAAAAATAGTTCTCTGAATTATGAAGCTAAAGATGCTCTCGTGCAAAAATAATTTGTTACTGTTTTAGACTCTAAAGAATATCAAACTTCAATTATAATTGTTGACATTTTTCTAGATTTTTTTAGACAGTCTGGCTGTGAAGCCTAGGCTGTCTTCAAACTCATGATCCTTCTGCTTCAGCTTCTCAGAGCTTGAATTACAGGTGTACATCATCATACCTTGCTTATTTTAAAAAATACTTCCAAATCTATTTGAAATTCTAGGAGAAAACTATGAAGGCTCACTACATATTAAAGATTAGGAAAATCGGCTACATTTATCAACTCAAATAAGGTTTGGACCCAAATGCAAAATTTATACCATAAAATTGCCTAAATATTCAATGAGTGTATGCAGTATATTTATATTATTCTGTAAATGTATTTGTCTACTTTGAATTTATCACATTTAATGGATTATATATGGGGGTATTTTTTAACTATTAAAAGTTTAATGTTTATTTTTGTAATCCAACAACTTTATTCAAAAATGCAGGAAATTTTTCTGGGTGGCCAGGAGGATAATATTTCAGGGTTGATAAGGCCATTTACTGTAACAGCCCAGGAAGTGTGCTGCAGGTACAGTAGAAGAGATGTCCCTCTTTGTGTAGCTGCTTTGCCAATTCCAGTTGATGATTGTTATCAACTTTTCCTTTACAACTACCACAAATGTCTTGCCTTTTTCCAGAGTCTCCAAACAGCTTCCTGTACCTCAGGAAGACCCAGAAGTTCTACACAGAGGAAGCATTCTCCAAAGACAAGTTTTTTTTTTTTTTTTGGGTCTGGTCGTGGGGCCTGAACTCTGGGCCTGGGTGCTGTCCCTCAGCTCTTCAGCTCAAGGCCAACGCTCTACCACTTGAGCCACAGTGCCACTTCCGGCTTTTTTCTTTTTGCTTATGTGGTGCTGAGGAATCGAACCCAGAGCCTCAGGCATGCAAGGCAAGTGCTCTACCACTGAGCCACGTTCCCAGCCCTCCAAAGACAAGTTTTTAAATCTATGATGATAATGTGATAGCTAAAGATTCTTTCTTTTGAAAAACTAGTTGACTTGTACAATATGCTTGCACAATGTAATGATTGGAGTCAGTATTTGAGACCATTTCTTCACTCTCTGAGTCAGTCGTCTTTCCTAACAAATACCTGAAATACGTACTAAAAGCTTCTTGTGTCTCAAATGTTTTGAAGGTTGTGTTTCAAAGACTTGCCAAGCCTTGCCAGGCCTATCACTTTTAGGACTGGTAGGGTGGGGGTGGGAGGTAGGGAGAAGAGGGAGAGTCTCATATGGCAATGTCTGGAGTATATGTCTAAACAATTTGGCCAGAGAAAGAGTTGGGGCTGGAATCCTACAGGCCCTTCAAGGGTGCACCCACAGTGACTAGGCCCCACCTCCTAATTTCCAGCATCTTCCAATTGCTCCACTAAAGGAATCAAGCTGTTATTTCTGTCTTGGTATCATTTATTCAGACTACTAACAGTACTCCTTCTATAGTGTGTTTTGATTAGATTAAGAATGGTAAATTAGGTAGAGTAGCAATTTTTAGTACATATTATTGATCTTTTGTAGCTTTGTCAGAACTGGAACATATCTAGTAACAATTACGTTCAGTAGGGTTATAATATCATCTTTTTATGATGAAAAATTGTTGCCACATTATTTTAACTATTAAGAATTTGTGTCTTCATGACATTCCCCTGCCCCCCACATGCTAGTTAACCACCTCTTACTGAATATAATATGAAATGTTTTTTGATGTAGGTAGGTTTTTTTTTTCCCCTCCAGTCTAAAAGGAACTAACTTTGGTGCAGTCTTGGTAAGGCTAGGTTATGTGGAGGAAAGTTTAGTCCTTGTGTTGTCTGGGTTCCTCTATTTCTGCACTTCATATCTGTTGTGCATAAGTCATGGTATGGAGGAGCTAGTGTTGGGAACTTCAAAAGAGGAATCTTTTTTTTTTTGTTATTGGAAATAAACTGTTAGCTGAACTTTTTCATTACTTCCTATAAATTGAAAATTATAGATTGTAGGGCTTCAGAATTTTTTTTTTTTGGTATTTAATATGAGCAAAAGAAACAAAGTGAAATAAAATTAGACAATTTGTTCCTGTTTGGATGCTTAGTTGATAAGCTGAAATATCTGGATTTTGGCACTTTTTTTCCTAACCATGGAATTGATTCTAATTCAACATAAAAGGTAGAAAGGACACTTTAAATAAGAATTTGTCATTAACTAGTCACTCTGGGGAAGCCTCATTGTAACTTTCTAGAAGCTAACAATGCATCTAAAGGTTAGGGCACCATGGTGATTATCTTATTTCTCCTGAGAGTTCATTATAGAGTGAACTGATTATTACTATTGTTGTTACTATTATCATTATTATTTTGGTGATAGGGTCTTACTATGTACTCAAAACTAAGCCTACAACTCTTGTTCTTTCTGCCTCAGCCTCTCAAGTACTGGGGTTACAGGTATACATGTACCACCACCACACTTGGCTGATTCTCTCTTTTTTGCATTGAATATTTCCCTTTGAGACACTTGTAGATTAATCTTCCATGGAAGAAGTAATAAATGGATTCTTGTACCGTTTCTTCCATCAGTAGTCACCACTAGAATATGAATAACAATTCCTCCATCAAAGATCTTTCTTTGGGGCTGGGAAGGTGGCTCAATGGTAGAGTGCTTGCCTTGCACACATGAGGCCCTGGGTTCGATTCCTCAGCACCACATAAGCAGAAAAAGCCGGAAGTGGCACTGTGGCTCAAATGGTAGAGTGCTAGCCTTGAGCTGAAGAGCTGAGGGACAGCGCCCAGGCCCTGAGTTCAGGCCCCATGACCACCACCATCACCAACAAAAAGGAACTTCCTCTGGCTGGCCCTTTACAACTCTGACTCTGGCAACTATTAATTTATTCTCTGTTTCTATAATTTTGTCATTTAACTGCTACATAAATGGAATAATAAAGTATGTGACTTTTGGGAGATTGCCCCCCACCCCCAACAAATTTCTGCTATCACCACTGAATGGTTTGGCCATGAGTTCCTCAAATAAGTAATGGGATTGATAGGGCAAGATGACATGTATTTAAATGGTGGTACTAAAGAGAGAATTCTAAACTAATAGTATAAGATAATAGACAAAAGGTCATAGGTCTTGGATGAACAAGAATTGCAATGGTACAACATTTGGGATAGAACTAGAAGCAGTAAAGTTAGCTATGTGCTTGTTATGATCTCATTCAAAGAAATCACTCCATGGACATTATTTTTATTTTAACCAGAAGGAAGTCTGATGGATGTACAAATAGCCTTCTTATTTGTAGGGGACGTGTTCCAGGATCCCCACTGTATGCTGGAAACTGGATAATATTGAACCTATATGTGTTTTTCTTACACATTCACACTTGTAATATAGTTTACATTATAAATTAGTAAGAGATTAGCAATTGCAACAATGATACCCACAAGACACTATATTGGAACTGAACTTCACAAATTAGGGGCGGGGGGGGGGAGTTGAAAGAGATTGGGGAGTAAAGGGATAGTGGGGAGAACAACAAGGGAAGGGGTAACAATGCTCGACAAGAAATGTATTCATTGCCTCACTCATGTAACTGTAACCCCTCTGTATGGCATCTTTACAATAAAATTTTAAAAAATGTTATAGCAATATGCTATAATAAAATTGCTAGTATGCCTATTTTGTGCTTTGGGTTCAAGGGTTTGGTGCATACACTCACCACCAGGCCAGCATCAACTGAGTGATTTGTAGCATAGATACTGTAGACAAAGTCAGCAAAAGTGGGATTCACAGAGTCACTTTTGGTGATCAAAGTTAACATCATCAATACTGAGACACATTATTTGTCTCTGAAAAAACTGCATGGAAAATAATTGTGCTATTCTTTTTGTTTGGTAGTGCTGGGAATTGAACCCACAGCCCCAGTCATGCTCTTTGTAGTGCAATACCCTTAGCTTAGTAGTCTTATTGCTACTACTTAGGTCAATGTAAGTAGAGAACACCAGACAGTTCAGACAGACTAAAATTTGTTGCAAAGTAACTGGCTAGTATTCTCCAGAAAGTAGAGGATGGAGAAGAAATTTAAGGAAATCTTATTCCTAAGGGATACAGTGGGTTCTGGGATTGACTCTAGACCTGGAAAATACTTAGAATAATGGGTGAAATTTGAATACTGAGGTAATTGTATATGCTTATTTTAGTTGCTCAAGGGGACATAGTATTTTTTTTTTTTTTGGGGTCCAGTCGTGGGGCCTGAACTCTGGGCCTGGGTGCTGTCCCTCAGCTCTTCAGCTCAAGGCTAGCGCTCTACCACTTGAGCCACAGCGCCACTTCCGGCTTTTTTCTTTTTGCTTATGTGGTGCTGAGGAATTGAACCCAGGGCCTCATGCATGCAAAGCAAGTGCTCTACCACTGAGCCACCTTCCCAGCCCCGGGACATAGTATTTTTGAACTATTTTTGTAACTTAAAAAATAAGTTAAACTTTAAAAAAAAAAAAAAAAGGCTGGAGGCATTGCACAGGGCACAGAGACATTAAAACAAAACACAAAAAAATTGGAGGTATAACTATGGAGCTATTTTGTGACCCTCGAAAGGAGTTACTAAATGATTTTAAAAAAAAGATTTAATTTTTTTCATGATAATAATTTAACCTTGATAAGCCAGACTAGCTGTGTAGCCAGGACTTAGCTTAAAACTCAAATCCTTCTATCTCATTCTTTCAAGTACTGGGATTTCAGCTGGCCAGGCTTAAACCATTTGTTTTCTTTATTTTGGGAGATTTTTGTTTGAGAGTTTTGGTGATAAAATTGTATTTGAGGACACACTTATTTTAGGCTAAAATCTTATAAGAAAATAGAATGAAAACATAAACATTTTGTATGTAGACTGAATATTTAATTTTCCTCTTTTTTAATTTTTTTTAGTATAATTAACTGTTTAAATTCTGCATGGTAGAAAACTTCTGATCTTTTTTCCTCTAAGCTACTTTATATATAATCCTGCAAACTATTTTGTTTATTTGCCTGTTTGCCCTGAGACAGAATTTTACTGTGTAGCCTAGGCTGGCCTTGAAGTTCAGAATGCTGTATGTATCTCAAGCATATACCACCACACATAGCTCTAATTTCTTTTTAACACACACTTACTAGAAAATATTAGGTCATAGTGTGAAAAAGTATTTGATCACTGATCTTTTCATTGTTATATTGAGAAACTGCTTGATCAAATTCACATATTGCCAAACAAGTTGAAATGAGCACTAAAAACTGCTGAGTTGAAAAATTGAAATGCACTATTATAGAGTGCAAAGAATTGAGGTAAGGAAGAATTTACAGCATCTCAGTTTCTTTTTAATTTTTCATGAATATGCTTCCTCCTAGGCTTAGGAGCTGAAAGCAATGGAGTTGAAACTTCTCCTAGGCTTAGGAGCTGAAAGCAATGGAGGAGAAACTTTAGGGGAAAGCCATTTGCTGCATGTTCCCTCCTGGTACTTGGGATACCACAATTGGCTTTTAATTGTAGATTCCAGAATTCTTTATTCCCACATGTGAACCTCCAGACCTAGTTCTCCTTTGAGACATAAGTTGGAATGGGTGGGAATTCTGGCCTTGATTCCATTTTCTCTGGTATGCTTTAGATCTGCATCACAGTTACTGAAAACTCTTGGTAAAGCCTTTTCACTTTAAAAGTCTTTGCTTCCACTTTCTCTGATCTGCTTGTTTTCTTTTGTAGTTACTAATTTCTATCTTTAGTTTTGTTTGTATTTACAAAAATGTTTTGAGTATGTGGTGTATTTCCATCATGTAACTGATTTATTTCATGTAACTGAATCCTGGACTTTGGAGTCAGGCAGCACAGCTGTGGGCAGACACCTAACCTAGCAGTCTCTTAAGTTTATGTCTCTTTGAGTTTATGTCATAGACTATAAAAACCTGTTTTGCCAGGTAAGCATGTTAAAATAAATTTAAATTAGGTATCCTCTTTTCTCACTTAAGACAGGATATGCTACTATTACAAAAACAGGAAGGTGATAATCTTACAGTAAATAATGTTAACTTTGTTTACACCTTTATTCTGATTTTGTCAAAGGTTGATGGAAATTTTACCCCGGTTAGATATGACAATATTAATAAATTCATTGTGAAGATTAAATACATTTTTTATAATATTAAATAAATATTATGTATATTAAATGTACTGCTTTTTATTATTTGCTATTTAGTACTCTAATCTTTACTTTTCTTATAATGTTTCATCATTAGTACAGCACATTAACTTACTGACGTGAGTTATAATGTAAGTTGATTTAGGTATACTCAATTGCGTTAGTCTGCAGTTACTTTAAACTACACATTGTGTGGCCAAGTAAGAAACTGAAAGGTCAGCAGTGTTTTGAGCCTTTCCCTTAGCAAGGGATGTTAGCTTTTAAAGTTACAAGATTGTGTTTGTATTATCAAGCTGGGAAAAGGGAGAAAGTTTGAAAATCTTTTCTTTGGAGATGGAACCTAGGGTCTCTTGGGTGCTAGACCAGTACCTATATCTGAACTACATCCTTGGCCATTCCTTCCTTCCTTCTTTCTCCCTCTTTACCCAATTCTCTTCCCTCTCTTCTATCTCTCTCAGAGTCTCTCTTCTCCTCCTCCTTTCATATCAGTAGTGGGGCTTGAACTCAGGGCCTCAATCTTTCACTTGAATTTTTCTACTCAAGGTTGGTAGTCTACCATGCCTCTAACCCTAGCTTTTTATTTTTTTAATTTTAATTTTGTTGTTGTTGTTGGTTGTGGGGCTTGAACTCTGGGCCTGGGCGCTGTCCCTCAGCTCTTTGGCTCAAGGCTAGCACTCTACCACTTGAGCCACAGCACCAGTTCTCGTTTTTCTGGTGGTTTATTGGAGATGAGTCTTATGGACATTGTTGCCCAGGTTGGCTTTGAACCATTATCCTTAGATCTCAGCCTCTTGAGAAGCTAGGATTATAGGCATGAGCCACCACTGCCCGGCGCCTACCTTTTTATTTTGAAAGAAAGTCTTTGTGCAGGTACTTATTATTGGCCAGAGCTATGTTCATGCTATTCTTGGCTATAGTGGGGGTTGGAAATTTTATGCCTCACAGTAGCATATAGGCAGGTAGGAAAAGAAGAGATTAAGGTTAATGGTTATTATGATCCAATAGCATTTTTGTCCAGTTTACTTGCTTAGGAAGTAGATGATTAATAAGTTTATGCAATGATTTTCAGGAGACCTCTTTGAAAGTTCTATTTCTCAGTTATGGATCATACAGAGATAACTCAACTTTTTTGCCCACTTCTGTGTTCGATTATTAATTATCTGAACCTCAGTCACTCATAAAAATAGGGATAAAATACTAGTGGGTGAGCATTATATACACATACTTATAAAATACCACATTTCAGAGTTCAAGCCCCACAGCCTACCAAAAAAAATCACATTTGACTTAAATAACAATTTTTATGGTAACTGGGTTCTAAATGCCATATCTATTGATTTAGGAATTTAAAACAAGTTGATGCTTATAAGTGAGCCTTTTGTTTCAAATTTATTTATTTACTTATTTATTTAGTCAGTTGTGGAGCCTGAACTCTGGGCCTGTGCACTGTCCCTTAGCTCTTTGGCTCAAGCCTAGTGCTCTAGCACTTGAGCCATAGCTCTACTTCTGGCTCTTTCTGCTTAATGTGGTGCTGAGGAATCCAACCTAGGACCTTATGCATGCAAGGCAAGTACTCTACCACTGAGCCACCTTCCCAGTCTCTCAAGTTTATTTCTAAAATTAAAAAAATTTTACTTGGCGTTTGGCTTTTTGAGATAGTCTAGGGTGATCTCAAACAACTCCTTCCACATCTGAATTGCTGGGATTACGGGTATGTGCCAGTTTGCCCGGCTCATTTGATATTTTTTTTTGTTTACTTATATTTTGCCTGTAATACTCCTTTTTCTGGGATATTAAGATTTTCTATCATTTTTCCCAGAAGGTGAACCAATACTTTTTTTTTTTTTTTTTTGGATGGCAAATGGGATTTGAATTCAAGATTAAGTATTCAATGACTTGGCCACACACTTGGCCAATTTTGGTTTTAGTATTTTTCTTTTTTTAAAAAAATTTTTATTGTGAAAATACTGTACAGAGGGGTTACAATTAGATGGGCAAGATAATGAGTACATTTCTTATCAAGCATTGTAACCTCCTCCTTTGTTTCCCCTTTCCAGACTTCCCCCCCCCCCCCGCCCCCCCCCCCCCAACAAAGTTGTAAAGTTCGTTTTCGACATGACAACTTGTACTTCTCATTGTTGCAACGGGTCCACCTGTATCCTTATTTAAACTACTTGTTTTTCCCCTTCCCCTCCACAAATTATACCGACATCAAATACAGTGAAAGCAGGGGTTATACTGTGGGGGAGGGACATACAAAGCAACAAAGAAATAATCTTATAAATGCGTTAGAAACAAATGCATGAAAGAACAAAAAAACATTTGAATACATATCTTAGGGTTTATTTTCCTAACATCACCTTATCTGACCTTTTCTGCTTGACTCATGCATATACTAGATATTGCAAATAAGAGAAACCATGGGACCTATGTTTCTTTGGGCTTGGCTTATTATTTCACTTAATATAATATTTTCCACGTCTTTCCATTTCCTAACAAATGGGGCAATATCATTCTTTCTGATGGAGGCATAGAATTCCATTGTGTATATATACCATATTTTCTTGATCCATTCAAACCCTAGGTCTCCTTTGCGTAGGCCGAAATTTTCTTAATAGAGACCCGGAAACACAACAAATAAAAGAAAGGTTGGACAAATGGGATTATTGCATGAAGTTGCAGAGCTTCTGCATGGCAAAGGACATAGCTAGCAAGATCAATAGAAAGCCCAGGGATTAGGAGAAGATCTTCACTAACCATACAACAGACAAGGGTCTCATATCTAAAATATACTTAGAACTCAAAAAATTAAATTCCCCAACAACAAATCCTCAAAGAAACAACTGCCCAATAAATAAGTGGGCTAAAGACTTAAAGAGAAACTTCTCTGAAGAAGAAAGAATGATGGCCAATAGACACATGAAGAAATGCTCAACCTCCTTAGCCATAAAAGAAATGCAAATCAAAACAACATTAAGATACCACCTCACTCCAGTTAGAATGGCAAAAATCAAGAACTCTAATAACAACAGATGCTGGAGGGGATGTGGACAGAAGGGAACATTACTGTATTGTTGGTGGGAGTATAAACTTGTTCAACCACTTTGGAAAGTAGTATGGAGGTTCCTCAAAAGACTCCACATAGAGCTCCCCAATGACCCAGCAATCCCACTTTTGGGCATTTACCCAAATGTTTACAAACAAGACCACACTAAAGCTACCAGCACAACTATGTTTATTGCAGCATTATTTACTATAGCTAAGATATGGAACCAACCCAGATGCCCCTCAGTAGATGAATGGTTTTAGTATTTTTCTGATTGAGTCTTCCTGTTTTTAGTCAGAGCATGCCTTAGACTAGGATCATCCCCTCTTTCCTGATCTTTGCCTCCTCAGTACTTACTGAATGAGATAGGATTCACCAACTTTTTGTCCAGGCCAGCCTCTCATCTTGATCTTTGGGATCTCTCTAGTTTTTGATAGAACTGGGATTTGAACTCAGATTGTTAGATGGTTCTTTACCACTGAGCCACAACTCCAGTCCTCGTTTGCCTTTTTAAAATACTTTGTTTTCAAAAATAATTTGTTTTGGTGGGGTTATAGCAAGTCAGAACCTAGAGTCTATGTAAGGATTTCTTTTTTTTACTGTCTCTTTTTTTTTTTTTTTGTCGGTCGTGGGGCTATGTAAGGATTTCTTAAAATTAGCATATGTTAGTTATGGGGACAGGATTTCATTGTGACATTTCCATTCCTGTATACAGTGTATTCCAATCAGTCTTACCCATCTGTCCTTCTCTCCCTCTCCCTCTTTTCTAATACAACAGGTTTTATCCTGTTTTCATACATACACAGACCACCTACTTGGTCTAAATTCATCCTCCTAAGACTTGTTTTTAAGCACATATTAAACTCCCAATGAAACAGTTTATGAAAACAGCATATTTAAAGATGACAAATAGTCTCTATGCTTACCTGTAACAAAATGGTTAGCTAAAATGAGATCTTGTTTTCATTTAAAACAGATTAACTTGAACTATGTCAATTAGCCCCACTAGACTGAATATTTATTGGACTGGGACTTACTGTTCATCTTGAAATCTCAGTGTTTAGCATTTCTTTTAGTAGAGAATAGGAGCTGATAAATGTTTAATGACTTGATCTTGCTTTCTTGAGAGTTTGAGAGTTGATGGATACTAGGAAAAAGGTAATTATATACTTGTAGATTGATAGGACATTGAAGAAAAGCTGAAAAGAAGCAGTAGTTTTGATTCAATGTTTGTAACAAGTACTTCTTTATAGAAATAAGTAACTAACACAAAGTTATTTTTGCTTGATAGGCAGTAGCCTCCTTTGAAGTTTAATCACTTTGAGACTGATATTTTGAAATGGGCCTTCCTGTGGTATTTCACTTGGCATTTAATGGTGGAATGTCTTTAACTGGCTCCTATGACATGTTTGTTCTGTAATAATAGGTTTTAAAAATTATTATTTTGAGATTCTGTCAAAGAGTAAATTAATGACACCTACACTGTTAAATTTAGTTCTTATATTTAGGCTTGATTTGCTCATTGTTGACTTTTATAGAGAATATAGCCTTGATGCATTTTTAAAAAATGACTTTTTATTTACTAGTTGTACGAAGGGGTTCCAGTCTAGCACCCAAGTTATGAGGACAATGCATCATGATCAGTGTTACTCCTTCTCTTCTGTTTTTCATCATCCCATCCCTGCCTTCAGTTCAGTTTTCACATAATGTACATTCAATATGATGATTGTATTTGCTTATTTTTCCTCCCTTAATCTCACTCCTTCCTTTCCATGGGCTATCCATTTTGCTAAATGGTTTATTAGTAGTTCAGAAGGGTTACACCATTGGATTTCTTTCTTAAGTACACCATCCTTTAGTAAATTTGTGTGTGTGTGTGTGTGTGTGTGTGTGTGTGTGTGTATGTGTATGCATGCATATTATCCTGTATATATTTTCATGTATGTTTGTATTTTAGGTTTAACTTACACACATGAGAGAAAATATATGCTGTTTGTCTCACTGAGCCTGATTTACTTGACTTGTCATAATTTTTTCTAGGTCCATCCATTTTTCTGCAAATGACATAATAGTCTTTTTGAGGAGTAAAATTTTGTTAGATAGTTCAAATGTTTTTGATCCACTGATCCCTTGTAGGACACCTGGGCTGTTTCCATCATTGGGCTACTATGACTAGTGCAACAATGAGCATGGGCATGCAAGTGACTTTAGTGTATCCTCACTGGGAACATTCTGGATAGATGCCCAAGAGTGGTGTTGTTGAATCATAGAATAGTTTTATGTTTAATTTTTAAGGAACCTCTCTGCCTTCCCGAGTGGTTACACTAGTTTACATTCCCACCAACAGTAGTGTTCCTTTCCCACATCCCTGGCTGCATTTGTTGTTGTTTGTGTTCTTGAGGATGACCAATCTTTCATGGAATCTCAATGTTGTTTTGATTTGTATTTCCTTTGTACCAGGAATGTTGAGCATTTTCTCATGTGTTTATTGGCCTGTCTTACTTTTTCAAGAAGAATCTATTTAGCTCATTTGACTATTTATTAATTGGATTATTGCTTTTTTTCATGGAGGGGGTTAGTTTCTTGAGCTCCTTACATATTCTGTATATTAAGTCCTTGAAGATGTATAGCTGGTAAAGATGATCTCCCATTCTGTAGCTTGTTTTTTTAGGTTAGTAACTATGTCCTATATCATGCAGAAACTTTTTAGCTTGATGTAGTCCCATTTGTCGATTCTCTGTTGGATTTGTAGAGCCCCTGCCTTGATGCATGTTGATAGAACATTTTAAATTGTTGAATGATTGCAAAGAGTTGATCAAGTTAAGTGTAGAGTCAGAAATAGATTAGTGTGCTCCAGAGAAATTCTATTGTCCTTATTGGTTGCCTTTTTTTTTTTGTTGGTCGTGGGCCTTGAAATCTGGGCCTGGGCTCTGTCCCTCAGCTTTTCAGCTCAAGGCGAGCGCTCTACTACTTGAGCTACAGCACCACTTCCAGTTTTCTGATGGTTTATTGGAGATAGGAGTCTCACAGTCTTTCCTGCCCGGGCTGGCTTTGAACTGCGATCCTCAGGTCTCAGCCTCCTGAGTAGCTAGGATTACAGGCGTGAGCCACCAGCTCACTAATTTTTAGTGAGAGACAACTTGGAATAACATTTAACTTGTACTCTTACTTATGTTGTATTTTAAAATTTGACATGTAGCTACTCTTCCTCATAGAAGGAGATATAAGTAGACTATACCCTTTCCAAAAATGGTGAAACCAAATGTACTTTGGGTCCCCCCCCCCCCCCCGAATTTGGGAATATTTGTATATACATAATGAGATATCCTGTGGATAGGGCCCAAGTCTAACCATAAAATTCCTTTTTTGTCTTCTATATATGTCCTGACCATAGACTGCTGGTAATTTTTTAAAATGATATTTTAAAACAATTTAGTGCATAAAACAAAAAGTTTCATAGTGTGGGATTCACAAAGGTTTAGCTTTTGAAGCATTTCTGATTTTAGATTTTCAGATTAGGGCTTGCCAGGTGCTAGTAATTTATGCCTGTAATTCCTAGCTACTCAGGAGGCTGAGATCTAAGGTCATGATTTGAGGCCAGCTGGCAGACAAATTCATGAGATTCTTATCTCCTGTTAACCAGCAAAAAGCCAGAAGTGGTGCCGTGACTCAAGTGATAGAGTGCCAGCCTTGAGTGAAAAAGCCAAGCAAGAATACAAATCCCAGAATTCAAGTGCTAGGACTGTTGGGAGCATGTGTGTGCATGCACAAATAGGCATGCTTCTCTCTGTAGTACATTTTGCTTATATGAAAGGCCTGAAATCTATGGGATACTTTTCAAGCCTCCGAGCATGCCTGAGACAACCCCTTAGGTAGACTTGTGTGCCACTACTATTTTTTGATATTAAATGGCTTTCAATATGTCTTACATACTTGATGATCTGGAGCTCTTCAGTGACTCTAGGGAAGGCTGAGGAATCTGAGGTCTAGTGACCATATTTTAATTTTTATTGGAAAAAGGAGATTCGCCATTCAAAATGTTTGAAAATTCCTAATCTAGCTAGGACTCATGGGGAAAGGAAATAAATACCAAGGGGAGATAAGCTCACTGTGGCACAGGGACAGAACTAACAGACTTGAATATTTAACCCTTCCATTGGGATGAGCAAATTATGGCCCCTTAGCTGAGCCCAGCACCATACTTTGTATGTTTTATTAGAACAGCTTAGCCTCAGTTTTCACACTGCAGAGGTCTACTGTGGAGTAGCAGAGCCTAAACCTGTAACAGAGGTTGCCTCTTAGATGTCCTTGTTTTTATAACACAGTGTGTGTTGGGTTGGGGGGCAGAACTGGAAGTGCTGATATTTGGTAGGAAAAGAACACACGTTGCTCTGAAAGTGTATTTTATAATTTTGGGTGGCTGGTACTGTTAATGTAGCAGTATCATGAGCATTGATCTTTACCTTACTTTTTGATAATAGTTTTAAGTTTGAGTTTTTTTTTTTTTGTTGTTGTTGTTGGTAATGTAGTGGTGCTTGAACACTGGACTCTTTTGCTCAAGGCTAGCACTCTACCACTTTGAGCCACAACTCCACTTCCATTTTTCTAGTGGGTAATTGGAGATAAGAGTCTCACAAACTTCCCTGTCCACGCTGGCTTTGAACTTTGATCCTCAGATCTAAACCTCCTGAGTGAGTTGCTAGGATTACAGGCCTGAGCCACCAGTGTTTGGCTTAAGTGTATGCTTTCTTAGCCAAGTATGTGTTTGATAACTGCAAAGTCCTTTTGGTGTAGATTTGACTTAACTTTCCTTAATGATCTACTGTATGAAGTTTAGAAAATATCAGACTGGAGATGAGCTAGGGAATGGATGTTGAACTGGTCAAAACATGAAAAATCCTAACCTGTTTGAGGGGATGGGACAGATTAGGGAGAATGATGGACAGCGGTGACACTGATCAAAATGAATTCTGCTTATAAGTTGACATGTTGAATTGAAAGATAATAAAAGTTTAGGAAATATTTAAATTGATTATGTAGGAAGTTACCTCGTTGGTAAGGTAAACTTACTTACTGGGTTTTTATCAAGATTGTTGTTACATTTTGTGATAAATCATTTAATTCTGCTCTTGGGTTTCTTATGCTGAAAATGCAAATTTCAGCTTATATTCTGTAAGTCTGCTTCCTGCCCTGGTTGTTACAGAAATTTGTTCCTCTGCCTCCTGTTCAGCTGATAGTCATGAAAGCTTTATCACACCTCATAAAAATTTCTGGTCTGTCTGGTTTGCAGTGTCTCTGTAGCGAAGTCAAGATAGTGATGGGTGTTAAGTATTTAGGAGTTAGAGGATGAGGGAGAAAGTCATTCAGTACAGCCAGCCAGGGCCTTGGCAGCACTGAGGCATGCCCTCCAACTAGACCATGCACACTGGACTGGAAACCACATAAAAATGGAAGTAGCTCTGTACCTTGAAATTAATGACTTTGTATTACAATTTTTTTTGTTATAATGATCCTGTGTGATGGGAGGGCAGGATATATAACCATTTTTATGGTTTTTTTTTTTTTTTGTTGAAAATCAGTTATCATTGACTGTGGAAGGTAATAAAAAGAAACTTCCTTTCTCAGGAAGATCAAGTGGTTTAAATGTGCATTTGGGTGTGGTGTGGTGGGGAACAATACAGTTTCATGCCTTTTAATTTTGCCTCTTTTTGGCCAGTTTCATTAAATCTCCCTCCCCTGGAATTTTCTTTGGGCCCCAGATGAAAACTTTAACTGATTTCTGGGCTCAAGGATAGATATAATTGGGTCCTCTATAATTACATACTTGTAATCTATGCTGAAGAGCTGTCTTAACCCAAAGAAGAATAAATAGGAAGGAACCCCAGATGAGTATTATGGTTATTTCAAATCAGCAAAAACAAAGCTTACTTATCTCTGTTACTATTGCTTATTAAATATAGCCAAAGAAGGACTAGGACTTTTAGTAATTGTTAAGTATTTCTTAGTGATGTTTGCAAATGCATTCAGAGGGAAGCAATGACAATTTATTCTACAAATAGCATTATTAAGTCAACTATAAAATGTCTATGAGCTGGGTGCCGGTGGCTTATGCCTGTAATCCTAGCTACTGAGGAGGCCGAGATCTGAGGATCGCGGTTCAAAGCTAGCCTGGGCAGGAAGGTCTGTGAGACTCTTACCTCCAATAAACCACTAGAAAACCAGAAGTGGCGCTGTGGCTCAAGTGGTAGAGTGCTTGCCTTGAGCTGAAGAGCTGAGGGACAGCACCCAAGCCCAGAGTTCAAGCTCCACGACCGAACCTCTCCCCCCAAAAAATGTCTTTATGATACTAGTTATACTGTGTATTATTTTTCATTTATTTATCTTCACCCAAGGAAGTATTCCCCAAAACTGCAACTTTGTTCACATAGTTTTTGTCTAGATTGCCTTTAGTTTTCCAGTTTAACTTTCTTGAAACTTTGTCTAGCTTTTCCAGAAGTCTAAAGATAGATGAATGGTTTCAGTAAAATGTTTTCCTGAATTAGATTTTCATTATTTAAAAAAAAACACAATTAAGAATTCTGTAAGACTAATCACCTGAAAAATGTGAAGTGCACTGCTTGATATTGTATTGTGTTGTATTTAGAGGTGTCTAATTTTTACTTAGTGTGCAATCCAATACTTTATTGCTACTTTATCTTGTTTGAAATGACTGAAGATGTTTTCATCTAGACCTTGAAATTGGATTGAGAGGTAAAGTTGTTTACTTTTTATTAAGTTACATTTCTCTACTTTGTATTTCCAAACTGTTGATAATTTGTTTTTTGTAGTATGCTATGGAATTGGCTTCAGTAGTTGGTGCTTCTGGCCACCATAGAGATAATTTTGAAATACTTTATTAGCATTATAATTTGTTCATCTCTGGAAGTTCTGTTAGTATATATCAGGAAAATAAGTCTAATGGGACTTGGGTAAAAGTGAAGGTGCATAGTTGAGAGACTGCTTTGGTCATGGTTGGGAAGAGATTCTGGTGAAATTTGACAGTAGCTTCTTGAGGCATGGTGACTGTGCTTTATAGAAGGTGGCTAAGGAGAAATTTGCTAGATGTGTGTAATATCAAAGCAGCATTTACAAATAGAAATGTTTTAATGTTTACTTTTTTCCAGCTACTTGTTTTACCTTGGGCTAATGATTCTCTTATTTGTAGTTTGTATTACTCCAGGTATTTATGAAAGCATAGTTGATTAGCATAGTCATGTGGAAAGGATTGAAACCTGTTTTCATTTAAACCTTGCTTCAAGCATATTGTATCATTTTTTGTGCAATTTTTTTTTTTTTTTAAGGAAGGGAGTAAATGTTAAACATACTGAATCAATTTCCAGGTAGCAATGCTGTTCAAATTGGTTTAAAGTACAAAATATCATGAGGGAGAGGAAAAAAAAACGACCTTCGAATGTTCTATAAATTCTCAAAAGTGTTGTATAAAGCAATCTACCATTCTTATTAAGCTGCATGAAAAATTTCCAGAGAAAATAAAATTAAAATTCGGTATATATATATTTTCAGTGCTGGGGATTCAAGACCTTAGTTAGCTAGGCAAGTGTTCCACCTCTGAGCTACATCTCTAACACGAGATCTGTCCCTTAAAAACAAACAAAAAAGCCCTTTCATTTTCCTTTATATGTGAAACAGTCTAAATGATTTTAATTGTAATATGTCACTTACCTTATCTTCTCTCCAGGATTAGAGGGGAGGAAATAGTCCCTCCCTGTCATCTGATTCTAAAGATTGCAAGATTTTCTCAGAGTTTTCATTTTAACTCATTAGAGGGAGATTCCTGTTTGCTGGTTGTGAAAATGTCTGTATGGAAAATGTGCACTTCCTCTGCATTTAGGCTGTGTTCTAATGTCCTTCCCTCTGTTTTTCTCAGTTAATGATAAGATCATAGCTTCCAGAAGGGGGAAAATGTTTTTGTGGACCTATCTATTTAGAATGGTTTTCTTAGAGACAAATACCGCTCCTCCCCACCCCCAAGCCTCATTTTTCACTGTCAAGAGAATCCCTTCATGTGGATATTGTCTAGAATCTTACTGGCAAACCACAAAAAATAGTGTTCTTGAATTATCTCCTAGGTAAATGGCTGCTTTGTTGGAATTTATTTTGTAAAGTGGTAACTGGAATTTTGGAGGTTTAGTGGGGTTATTGTTTTTTGGAAGTCTTCCTCCATACTAAATGCCATCATATCCAGAGCTTTTGATTGTCCCCCTTTTAACTCTTGGTAAAATGCAGTTCTCCTTCAACCTGTCTAGGTCAGTTTTTTGAAGACTAGCTTAATGTTTCTTCCTACATGAAGCGTTTTTCTGGTTACTTGGCCTGGAGGTTGAATTTTATGAGATTCTTATTATTTTCAGCTTTTGTGTATGTCCTGGGGCTTCAACTCAGGACCTGGGTGTTGTCCCTGCTTTTTACTCAAGGCTGATGTTCTACCATTTGAGCGAAAACTCCACTTCTGGTGGTTTGGTAATAGAGACTCTTGGACTTTCTTGACCAGGCTGTCTTGGAACTGCAATCCTCAGATCTCAGCCTCCTGAGTAGCTAGCTAGGATTACAGGTGTGAGCTACCGGTGCCCGGCAAAACTTTTGATCTTAATTTCATAATTATTAGATGCACACATTCTTTCTCTGTCTCTGTCTCTGTCTGTCTCAGTCTCTCTCTCAGTCTCTCTCTCTCTCTCTCTCTCTCTCTCTCTCTCTCTCTCTCTCTCTGTCTCTTTTTCTCCCCCCTTCTCTCCATCTCTCCTCTCTCCTTTCTGTCCCTCTCGATTATTGGTGGTGCTGGGGTTTGAACTCAAAGCTCCCCCTACATGGTTGATAGGCATAGTGCTTCACCAACTTGAGCCACTCCCTAAGTTCTAGGTCTTCTCTTAAACTGCAAAATTTTTGATGTGGAAAGTGCTTTTGAATTTTGTGTATTATGTGTGTAAATTATGTGTTAGAGAGTATCATAGAAATGGAATAAACAATACTGATGAGTTTCATCCTAGTTTGCTACAGTTTCCTAGGGCTTCATCCATGTGGGATAAGTATTCTACCACTAAGCTACACCTTCACCCCTCTATTTATTGTGTAGATATAGCATTAATTAGGCTTGTAGTTATTTTAAATCTGAGTAAAAACTGAGCACTAGTGGCTAACACCTATAATCCTAGCTGCCCAGGAGGCTAAGATCTGAGGATTGTGGTTCAAAGCCAGCCTAGGCAGCAAAGTCCCTGTGAGACTTTTACCTCTAATTACTCAAAAACTGGAAGTGGCGCTGCGGTTCAAAGTGGTAGAATGCTAGCCTAGAATACAAAAGGACTCAGGGACATTGCCCAGGCCCTGAGTTCAAGTCCGATGACCACCCCCCTCCAAAAAAAAAACCCAAACAACAAATTTGTTGTTTGTTAGAACTGTTAAAATTTGTTAGAATTGCTTGATGTTAGGGCTTGTAATTCAAATTTTACTTAGTCATAAAAGTAAGCCAAAATGTAAGAGCTTGAATTCCAGACATGGCATTATGATGTACTGTGCTCTATACTTCATCTTCTTTTATTATGTTCAGAAATGCACATTTTGCTTTCATTGGATTCTGAACTTTTTGTTTTATTTACTTGTTTAAAAAATTATACTTAGTTGTACAAAGGGGTTTCAGTTACATTTATTATGTCTCTTTATGAGTATAGTGCATCTTGATTAATGTCATCTCTTCCCTTGCTGAATTCATGTTGGATATCAGAAGTTTGGAGATACTAAGTTCATATTCATTGTCTTGTAATATCCTAGGAAAGTGTTGAAATTAGTAATATTTTTACTTTGCATTAGCTTTAATATTGTTTGAGGTTTGTTGTAGTAAGGAAGAGGAACTGACTGAGAGCTAGAGGGAGAAAGCGGGGAGAGAGACAGAGAGGATACAGAGACTGTGTTCTATTTGGTATCCTGAATGACTTCGATAATTTTCATTGGCTCTCAGTTTTCTTATCTGCAAAGGGGAATATACTGCTTGCTGTACCAGTTTTTCAAGATAGTTGTGAGGCTCAAATAAATCTAATGTATGAGGAAGCACTTTGCAAATGAAAAAGTTTACAGTACTGCAAAGCCTTATTATCACTGATATAATAAAAGTATTAGTGCCAGTAGGAATTGTGAGAAATTTATAAAATTGACAGCCTAAGATCATTATAATATTTGGCTGGTAGTATTTATAGAAGAATGCTTTTTTTGGGCATGTACAAAGCAACAAGACCATGTTTTAAAATTATTTCTTAATTTTGTTGTTCAGGTTAATACTTCTGTGGGTCATTTTAGAAGTACAGTTATGGTGTTTACTTTTGTAATGAACTTTCCTTGGTAAATCATTTTTAGAATTCAAAAGCTATTTTGCAAAAAGTCATCTATACCAGTGTATATCATATATTTTTGATGGGTTTACTTAAGAACTTCTGCACTTTCTAAAGAGGAAAAGCCTTTCCATTTGTGTACATGTCTATTTGTGTTCTGTTCCAAGTGGGTTTATTGGATTGCATGCTTTTCAGAATAACAAGATGTATAATTTTTTGATATGAAAGCATGATTGTGGGATAGGGATTTCATGGCTGTGCCCAGAAGAGGTATTTCTTATTTTTATATTCTTTGAGGTACTGATGATGGAACCAGAGCCTCATGCAACTCTACCAATGTGCTACACCCCCAACTCTTTAGTATCATCATCATCATCATCATCATCATCATCATCTATTAGTCATGCAAGGGGATTTTATGGTGATCAAGTCCTTCTTCTGAAGCACTTGGAAAGGAGTTTGAATTGTTTCTATATACTATTAAGATTTTACCATTGAAAGACAGCAGAAACTTTGTATTATGTGTTATGCTGCTAGTTATCTTTTTTTATCTGTTATATCAAAACAAATCAATGTGGTTTTTATTTTCTTTTGCAATACTAGTGTTTTTCTCCTTACTATAAAAGGAATATATGTTCTTTGCAAAAAATTATATTAAAAGATAAGAAAAAATCATTTTGTAATTTCATAAGCCAGAGATTTCAAGCCTTCACATTTTGCAGCACATTTTTTCCCTACACATTAGTGTACTGAAAAATGCTACATCATATTGAATTTGTAGTTTTTTTTGTCTTTTGTATTTATGTACATTAGTTCATGACATTAATATCTAACATCATCACTGAATAGCTCCTGTTCATTGTGAAAGCTGAGGTTCTTTGTGGTTAGTGACTGTTTACTTGAAATTGTAGCATGGATGGTGGGAGAGGCATGGTGGTGGTATATAGCCAGGCTTTGCCCTTATTCACACCTCACTTCAAGCAGTAAAAATAATAAATGAAACTTTGGTAGATGGAGCCTGTTCTAGGCACAATGTACTTTCATTTGTCAGCACTTGATTTAATAATCCCAACATCAGCCTATGATGGTTGAATCTGTTTTTTTTTTTTTTTGGTGGGTGTTAGGGATTGAACTCAGCCTAAGTCCTCTACCACTTTTTCTTAAAGAGCCCTTTCTGAAAGTGCTACATTAGCTCTCTCAGGTCACATGTTAGTGATACTTAAAGAGTTGTGTTGTTTCCATAATTTTATATTTAGGGAGTACATGGCTGAGAAAGAAAACCTAGGAGTGATGTGGTGAGGCAACTGATATTTAATGTCATGGCCTGACTGTTGCCTATGTTTTTTTTTTTTTTTTTTTTTCCTCCTCTGGGCATGGGCCTTGAACTCTGGGCCTGGACACTGTCCCTGAGCTCTTCAGCTCAAGGTGAGTGCTCTATCACTTGAGCCACAGTACCACTTCTGGTTTTCTGGTGGTTTATTGGAGATAGAGTCTCATAGACTTTCCTCCCCAGGCTGGCTTTGAACCGCCATCCTCAGAAAGATCTCAGCCTCCTGAGTAGCTAGGACTACAGGCATGAGCCACTGGTGCCCTGCTGCCTATGTGTTTTTACTTAGTTTTTTTTTTTTAAACATGTTTTATTTAGTTCATACTTTAGTAATATAGGAGATGCCAGTTTTGCAAATGACCAATTGGCTAAGAACACATAAATGTCTGATTTCAAAGTCCTTATTTTTTTCTATCTCCTTAGTGAGGACTTTTACAAAGTGAAGGATATTTTTCTTTATTTAGAATACTGTCCAAGGTTACTTTGGAAATAAATTGTAAGTCTAAAGTGATAATTTAATTAAAATATATTTTAAAAAATTAGACTTATGAGTACAGTAGGGCTGGAAGTTCTGTTTTAAAATTAGATTCAGGCTTAAATAGATTACTATCACTGGGTGTTAGCAGTTATATTTATTTTTTGTAGACAAGGTTTTGGTGTGCATGGCCCAGGTTGGCCTTGAACTCACAAACCTCCTGCCTCTGTCTCCTGAATGCAGAGATTACTGGAAAGTGGCACCACAACTGACTACTAAGTTTTAATTTAATTTACTTTTATAGTATTTTGATTTTGAAAAATTTCATAAAACAAGTTATTTCATTATCATTAAAGTCTGAGTCACTGACTCATTATTATTTTTTTTTTTTTAATTTTTTTTTTTTTTGGGTCCGGTAGTGGGGCCTGAACTCTGGGCCTGGGTGCTGTCCCTCAGCATTTCAGCTCAAGGCTAGCGTTCTACCACTTGAGCCACAGCGCCACCTCTGGCTTTTTTTCTTTTTGCTATGTGGTGCTAAGGAATCGAACCCAGGGCCTCAGGCATGCAAGGCAAGCACTCTACCACTGAGCCATCTTCCCAGCCCTGACTCATTATTTTTAACTGTATGTAGCCTATTTTACTTTAGGTTACCTGATAGAAAGGTTCATATAATGGTTTTAATAACATCTAAGATTGACTGATTATTTTGTAGCCAGATACCATATTAAGGACTTTAATGTGCTATTTTGATAACTTCTGATTAGTTGCTATTGGTATTTTGTCTGAGCTTTCCACTCCCCCACCTTGTTATTATCATAAAGGGGCAGTCTTTGTGGAACTTTAGGAATTTTGGCAAGTTGGTAGTCCATTTGAGTTCTTTGGGGTGCCTCAGGCTAGAGAACCTTGGACTAAATTGATGCCTTTCAACTTTCCTTTCTTGGAAGAGTGACCGTTGTTTCTCAGCAGGTAGCACAGCTAGTCATCTGCTGGCTTGTCATGAATGTAGTATCGACACACCTCCATTTCAGTGGAATTACTTTGTTAATCTCAGGGATGCAGGTTCGCCCCTGGGTTTTTAGTGTTGACTAAAAAGGTTGGAGGACAAGTTTGGCAGATGGTAATCTCTCTCCAAAGAGGATCCAAATTCATGTAGACTTCATCAACAGAAGTCTTGTGATTTCAGTAGGTGTATTTTTAACAAATTAGTGAGTTGGAGAGTTAAGCATTGTACTGTTTCTTTTTTCCATGAGGGTAGTGGTTTAGCTTGCAAGTGAACTTCGGTGTATATAACCTATAATACTTAAACTGTATATGTTTTAAAATTCAGTGTTTAAAAATTTTAAAATGTGCTGGTGTATGTGTGTGTTGTGTGTTGCATAGTTCACAAACAAAAATATAAAAAGGTGTATTATGGAGGAGACTCTTTTTTTCCTCCCTTGTCCCTTTCTGCCAAATTCTCACTTCCCTAATGATGGTGGGTGACTAGGTGCTTTCAGACATTGAAGACAAGTCCATATACAGGCCCCCATAATATATATTTTTTCCCTATCACCAAATTATATATATCTACATATGTCTGTGTACTTCCCTTGGTCTACATACTTGCCCTTGCTTATTTCCCATAAAGTATAATTTGAAGATCTTCCTAGGTCAGCCCAAGAGCTCCCTTGTTTTAAGTGTGGGCACACATCCATGTTACCATTGCAGAGTTTTTGGTGCTGAGATGAATGTGCTTGCAGTTCCAGTGATAGTTATTGTCATACTATGGGTATTACAACATTTTTTTCTTCTTTTTGTGCATAAGGATTCAGCTAAGTTGGGTGTAAAAGTCAGATACAACTTATATATGATAAATTTCAACTTTTTTTGTGTGCTGCTGGGAATTGGAAGGCATTTTTTTTTTAAATTTTTATTTTTATTTTTATTGTAAAGATACTATACAGAGGGTTACAGTTACATGAGTGAGGTAATGAGTACACTTCCTCTTCAACATTGTTACCCCCTCCATTGTTTTCCCCCTACCATCCCCTCCCTCCCTCCCTTCCCCGAGGTTCTTTTTTTTTTTTTTTGATTGTGATTAAGTGATTACATAATTTCAAAGTCACAAGTTCATTCTAACTTCCCTGGAGCAAATTGTCTACCACAGTCTGTAATATATAACAGTGTTCACATGTTATATACCATATTTGTGATCAGCAGCATGGGGATATTTAGTAGTGGTTCAACCAGATAAGCGGGAGTTCTTTGTTTCTTAAGTCCTGTTAGTTTTGTCGTATCACCTAACATTTTGGATTTAGCATCCACTTATCAGGGAGACCATGTACCTTTTGTCTCTTTGTTCTTGGCTTACCTCGCTCAACATGATTCCTTCTAGCTCCATCCATTTCCCTGCAAATGCCATTATTTTGTCATTTCTAATGGCTGCATAATATTCCATTGTGTATAGATACCACAATTTTTGGATCCATTCATCTGTGGTGGGGCATCTAGGTTGTTTCCATATCCTAGCTATTGCGAACAGTGCTGCAATAAACACGGAGGTGCACGTGTCCTTGTATATTGGTTCCTGTTGTTCAGGGTAGATGCCTAGAAGTGGTATGACTGGGTCGTAAGGGAGGTCAATCTTTAGCTTTCTAAGGACCCTCCAGACTGCTTTCCAAAGTGGTTGTATAAGTGTACATTCCCACCAGCAGTGTAATAGGGTTCCTCTTTCTCCACATCCCCTCCAGCATTTGTCGTTGGCTGATTTGTGGATGTGGGACATTCTGACTGGGGTAAGGTGGTATCTCAGGGTTGTCTTTATTTGCATTTCCTTCACCACCAGGGATGATGAACATTTCCTCATGTGTTTCTTTGCCATTTTTATTTCTTCATTTGAGAAGTCCCTCTTTAGTTGGAAGGCATGTTTTAATATTGCTGCATCTCCAG
This sequence comes from Dipodomys spectabilis, assembly GCF_019054845.1. Classification (NCBI taxonomy): domain Eukaryota; kingdom Metazoa; phylum Chordata; class Mammalia; order Rodentia; family Heteromyidae; genus Dipodomys; species Dipodomys spectabilis. The sequence goes on from NW_024871113.1 coordinate 8,899,657, forward strand.
CCTCCCCAACCTTCCCAAGTATAAAATTCCATGTGTTTTTAACATAGTAAGGATTGCCACTCCCAAATGCCACAGTCCAGTTGGCTTAAATAACAGAAATTTGTTGTTCTGGGGGCTAGAAGTCCAAGATGAAGATCATAGCCCATTAATTTCTGCTGAGATCCTACATCCTGGCACCTAGACTACTACTTTGCTGTGAGCTTTTGTAGTGCATCCTTAGTGTAGGGATGAGGAAGGGGTATGACAGTAAGTCTTTCTTTCTGTCATTTTCTCTGCCTCTCTATCTTCTCTCTCTCTCCTTTTTTTCTCTACATATCTTTCACCCTTCTCTCTGCCTTTTCTTTTACAACTACACTAATCCTGTTGGATCCGCATCCCACCCCCTCATGAATCCATCTCATTAATTTTCACTACCCTCAAAGACTGCTATGTTCAATGTGATCATATGAAGGGATTAGGGCTTCAGTAACAGGAATTTTGGAGGAATACAGTTTAATCTATAGTTCAATCTGGTTTCTTAAACACACTGGAGTTGTTTTGCTTTTCCCTTGTGTGTGTGAAAAGAATGTAGCTCTTTAGTCTGCTGACCATGGCTCACACCTGCAAACCTGTCTATTCAGAAGGCTGAGATGTGAGAGTCATGGTTTGAAGTTAGCTTAGGCCAAAAAATTTGAGAGAGTTTATGGTTAACCTGCAAAAGTTCTGGATTGGTGCCTCAAATAGTAGAACACTAGCTGTGAGTGAAAAAGCCAAGCAGGAGCTTGAGGCCTTGAGTTCAAGTCCTGGTACTGGCACAAAAGAAAGGAGAAAGAGCATAGTTTTTTTTTGCCTCTTTATATTTGAACTGTCAGTACAGGGTGACTTTGTGAGAATATCTACAAAGATTTAAACTTACTCGGAAGGATAGTTTATATTTCAGAAACACCTACATTATAGAGTACTAAAAAAATACATGCAATTCATTACCTGTCAGCACAAAGAGTAACTTTAATTCTTAAAATTCTTTATGCTGATGAAACTGATTCAGTGAATTAGGAAATTATTTATGATTAGCATTTGTGTTAGAGTTATTACTTTTTTCTAAAGAAGAGTAAATGTGCCCCCAAGCAGATTCAGTTGCATTATAAATTTGCTTAGCATTTTCATTGACTTTATTGGAAACTAAATTACCAATTAGTATAATGTTAATGAGTGTGGTGGCACATAATACCTGATAGATGGCAGGGACATAGTTGAAGACAAAGATGTCTCTAAAGCTTTTATTGATTTGGTTTCTGTCCCTTTCCCTGTTGCTGAAAAGAGCTGGGACCTGGTTTGGATGGAGTCCTGTTCTCTTCCCCCTCCCCAAGCATCAGAAGAAGCACTGATACTGTAATCTCTTTTTGATAGAGACTAGAAAGGTAGACTTCATATTAGTGTCTAACTGATCAAGCTAAAATTTTAAGTTAGAAGTACTGCTACAGTTTGATTATAGTTTTCACTACCAGGTTTATCGTTGACCTTTTGAAATTTGGGCGAATGCGAGGAAGGTAAGAATTATTTTATACCTTACGATGTAGGCCAACCCCCAAAAACCCATGCTGTTTAATCTCTTTGAATTGAGTGTATAACTTCCACTAGTAGCATTAATAAGAATGAAGTGTTTTCCAGTGGTGAGTTAATTGGCTTAAATAGAAAGCTTAATACGTATGAGTAGAATATATATTGGTAAAATTCTGAAGATAGAATTTTTGTATTTTATTTAGAATTTTATATTTTGCATCTATATCTTGTTTGGATGGTTAAAAGGACTAAAAATTCAGTGTAATAATCTCATATCCCATTTTTGTTCTATTTGTATACCTTACTAGAACATAAAGCTCTTTTGAGACCATTTGAACCAAAAATAATAGGACCAGTCATATTCAAGTTAGCTCATATTTATTGAAAGGACATACAATTTAATTAACACATAAAGATTTCTCTGACAATAAAAAATTCAAATAGAGCAAGACGACATTATAAACTCCCCATGAAATAGAGTCTCAAGCAATTGTTGCAGTTGGATTGTGGTGTTTGTAGTGATGGTTAAATCACACATGTCATGCTGTAAATTTTTAGGAAGGGCACACCTGAACACCTGAGCACCCCTGTCTCATGGCAGATGTGTGCAGTCCTGTGCTGTGAGGAGTGTTGGAGTATCAGATGAGAAAGGCATAGTACTGGGAACTCAGCCCACTGAGGATAGTGTACATAGAAGAAAAAAGAATGCATGGGACATTGTGGGTGCAGTGAGAGGCAGTGCCCAGGAAGAAAGGATTTGAGAAAGCAATGTCAAATGATAGACTCGAGCTACCTTGCTGTGCAGAAAACCTTGTTGCTTTCCCAGAAGCCTCTTCTGCATGCTCTCTCTTCAGTCTCATTCCAGATTATAATTCTTTATCATTTGGTGTTTGGAGAAGAATATCCTATATAGTAGGGAAATAAAAGCATTTAAAACATAGGTTGAGCAGTATTTTCCTTTAGTTAAAATTATGTGAAACCTTTCTTTTGGTGGTGGTTGAGGAACAAATCCAGTCAGGGTGTGCACTGAACTATATTTTCCAGTACCACATGGAACATTTCTTTTTCCTTTTCCTTTTCTTTTTCTCTCCTTCCTTCCTTCCTTCCTTCCTTCCTTCCTTCCTTCCTTCCTTCCTTCCTTCCTTCCTTCCTTCCTTCCTTCCTTCCTTCCTTCCTTCCTTCCTTCCTTCCTTCCTTTCTTCCTTCCTTCCTTCCTTGCCAGTTGTGGCGCCTGAAGCCTGGGCCTGGGCACTGTCCCTCAGCTCTTCAGCTCAAGGCTACTGCTTTACCACTTGAGCCCCAGTGCCACTTTCAGTCTTTTCTGCTTATGTGGTGCTGAGGAATTGAACCCAGGGCCTCATGCATGCGAGGCAAGCACTCTACCACTGAGTCACCACCTTCCCAGCCCACATTTATTTTTCTTAAAGGTTATTTTGATACTTTTGAATCCTGAAATATGACTATTGGGCTCAAAATTATTCGGTAAATAAGATTTGTTAAGAGATTTTTCTTGCTCAATTAGTGGACAGTGAACAAAGCAGGCAGGTTTTTGCCAGGTATAAACAACTTTGCATCCTGTTGATTAAATAGAAATGGCTCAGTGAATGTGTGTGCTGAAAATAGATTCCTTCAGTGTGTGTGTGTGTGTGTGTGTGTGTGTGTGTGTGTGTGTGTGTGTGAATAGAGGTGGAGTCATTGAACAGGAAGAAAGAGATCCAGTAAACAGGAATTGTATGCTGAGAGATTTTGAAAAGGAAATGATGTTCTATGCTTACAGTTTCAGTTGTGTAATACTTCAATACTTCACCACTAAGAGGACCTTAAAAAGAATGCTGTATCTACTGCCACTTGGTCTTCCCTTTGAATATAGTTATGAGTAAGACTTATATTTACTAGGATTTCTTTTAAAGATTAAAGGCTAAACACTTAATTCAGTTATATTTCACAGATTAGTTGTGTTTAGCTTTAGAGTTTAGATTGTATCCCTATGTAAGAGGATACTTTAATTTTTTTTGTTTATGTTTTGAGAGGGTTCTCCCTATGTAGCCTAGACTATGCTTGAAATCAAGATTCTTCTACCTCTACTTCCCCAGTTCTAGAATTACAGATATGTATTACCAGGCTTGGCAATTTTTCACTTAAGAGTTAATACAGGTATAGTTTAGTATGATAAAGTTTCATATTTCCTCCCTCCCTCCCTCCCTCCCTCCCTCCCTCCCTCCCTCCCTCCCTCCCTCCCTCCCTCCTTCCCTCCCTCCCTCCTTCCATCCTTCCTTCCTTCCTTCCTTCCTTCCTTCCTTCCTTCCTTCCTTCCTTCCTTCCTTCCTTCCTTCCTTCCTTCCTTCCTTCCTTCCTTCCTTCCTTCCTTCCTTCCTTCCTTCCTTCCTTCCTTCCTTTTCCCTGGTACCAGAACCTGAACTCAAGACCTCCTGCTCTGGTTTGACTTGGTTGTTTATGGTTGTTACTCTGCCACTTGAGCCATTACCCAGCCAACAGTTTGCCGGTTAATTGGAGATGGAATCTCAGAAACTCTTCTGCCTGGGCTGGCTTCAAACCATGGTCTTTCAGATCTCAGCCTCTTGAGTATCTAGGGTATCTAGGATTATAGGCAGGAGACATTAGCACTGGCTAGTCATGTGTTTATATGTTTATGTGTCGGGGAAATTGAGAAAGCTCCCTCTTGTCAGAAATCATTTAAATAAACAAATGAGCCTCTGTCTCTCTGTCTCTGTCTCTCTGTCTCTCTGTCTCTCTCTGTTTCTCTCTGTTTCTGTCTCTCTCTCTTGTTTGGTCATGGGGCTTGAACTCTGGGCCTTGGCGCTGTCCTTCAGCTCTTCAGTAAGGCTAGTGCTCTACCACTTGAGCTACAGCTTCACTTCCGGTTTTTTGGTGGTTTATTGGAGATAAGATTTTCATGGGCTTTTCTGCCCGGACTGGCTTTGAATCATGATCCTCAGCCTCCTGAGTAGCTAGTATTACAGGTGTGAGCCACCGGTGGCTGGCTTTCTCTTTCTCTTTTTAAAGCAAGTGCTTTCAGAAGGTATACATACTTATAATTAATTCTAGTAATATCATTTCTTAATTTTGGGATTTCTTTTTTGTAATTGCTAGATGTTAGATTGTATAGTGACAGCTTTATGTCTTAAAAATACCAGAGAATTCAGGATCCTGTGGGAAAGTGAAAAAGTAGATAAACAGGTCATATTATAGAGACTATTCTAATTATGGGAGTCAAATGAAGAAAGATTCTCAATCACAGTTTAAATACCAATTTAGTGTCTTAACTACAAATAAAATAATGTCTCTCTTCTTCATACATATCTCTAACATTCTCTTATATAAATGAGGAAAAATAATTTACAGTGCTACTAGTCTATTTAGATAATCATTGTGTATACATAGTTCTTTTTTAAATATTGCTGTGAAATGATTCAGAGATCAGCCTTATTCTGAGCAGAGGATATGTATGTCACATTGGATGCACTTTAGTCCCTGTTTCCAGATTCTGTGTCCCCTTACATGAGCACACACTTGCTTGATGATGCTTTTTATGAAATGAGGTATAGATTAGATATCTAGTAGTGCAATTACTAAATGTGTTTAACATGCATATGTATTGTATATGCCTCAAGCCTTATTTTTTACTAGTGTTTCAGGGACTTTTCTGCCCAGGCTGGCTTTGTGTTGAGATTATCTGATCTCAGCTTCCTGAGTAGCTTGTATCACAGATGTGGGTCACTCACTGGCTCCCTCACTCTATAAACTTTTGTTTTTATCAATAGTGTATGAGAACCCATCCTAACAATGGATTTTTATTAAACTTTCAATTTAGCTAATCTCAGAAGTGAAAATTGTATTATAGTGTTTAGATAGCATTGCATTGATTCTGAGTAAGATTGTACATATTTTCTACAATTACTAGCCAATCATTAAAGATAACTTTTTTTTTTTTTTTTTGCTGGTCATGGGGCCTGAACTCTGGGTCTGGGTGCTGTCCCTTAGCTCTTCAGCTCACGGCTAGCGCTCTACCACTGGAGCCACAGCGCCACTTCTGGCTTTTTCTGCTTATGTGGTGCTGAGGAATTGAACCCAGGGCTTTATGCATGCAAGGCAAGCACTCTACCGCAGAGCTACCTTCCCAGCCCATTATAAGTAAAAGGTAGCTTTAATAAGATACACGTTGAAAAATAGAAGTAAAGGTTTTTCCAAAGTTCATTAACTTAAAATATGTTCAGGCTAGAACATTTAAAAGTAACTAAAAATAATTATTTAACCATGTAAGCCATACCCCCGATTCTGGAATTTTGCTGTTAATTGAAGACAGTAGTCTCACAGAGTTTTCCATCCAGGCTGGCTTTCATCTGTGATCCTCAGATCTCAGTCTTCTGAGTAGCTAGGATTATGGGCAATCAGCACTAGACACTCCTCTATTATTTTAAAGCAATAACATGGATCCTTTCCATGAACCTAACTTCAAGGAAGGACCATGAACTGATTGAAATCTTTTTTTTTTAATTAAGGTTTTTATTGTAAAAATACTGTACAGAGGGGTTACAGTTACATGAGCAAGGTAATGAGTACATTTCTTATCCAGCATTGTTGCCTCCTCCTTGGTTTTTTCCCTACCATCCCTTCCCTACCACCTCCTAGTTACCTCCCCGCCACACATCTAAATTGTGAAATTCGTTTTTTGACATAGCGTCTTGCACATCTCATTGTTGCAATGGGTCAATCTGTATCCCTACTTAAACAATTTGTTTTTTCCCTTCCCCTCCCCAAATTATATCAACATCAAATACAGTGAAAACAGGGTTATACTGTGAGGGAGGGACATCAAAGATAATTTTAAGTAGTTGTATTTCAGTTAGAAATGTTAATGTAAAGTGGAAAGACAGGCCCAACCATGGGATCCTGAAAACTTAAATAATCAGTGATATAAGAGACATACTTTCTTAGGATATCACTCTTGGGACTTGTGTGCACATGTAACTATTCCCATATACCTCCTGAGTCTGTAGACCTAAGTGTTACCTTTTTGAACTCTGTGAACATGTAAGATGATGTGAATGGCTATCTTCTTTAAAGAATATTATCTGCAAAAGTTGTTAAAATGGCTTGATTTATTTTTCTTTGATTTTGAAAGTAAAAAAGAGGCACTGAAATGCTACTTAGAACATTAAAAATTTGTGACGTAGCCGGGCGCTGGTGGCTCACGCCTGTAATCCTAGCTACTCAGGAGGCTGAGATCTGAGGATCGTGGTTCAAAGCCAGCCCAGGCAGGAGAGACCGTGAGACTCCTATCTCCATAAACCACCAGAAAACCGGAAATGGCGTTGTAGCTCAAGTGGTAGAGCGCTTGCCTTGAGCTGAAGAGCTGAGGGACAGCGCCCAGGCCCAGAGTTCAAGCCCCACGACTGACAAAAAAAAAAAAATTGTGACGTTACCTTTTGGTGAGTTTAAGTCAGAAAAAGAAGTAATTGATCCCTAACTTCCTGGCCGAAGTACCAAATATGTTACTAGAAATTTAGGTCAGCTAAGTTGACCTTGGTTCTTGTGTCCTGGCAAGAGAAGAATTCAGGTAAGGTAGGAACATAGTAACTGTGTATATCAATGGTACTGTCTTGTTCCATCCTTTTCATTTTGTTACAGTCAGAAGTTAATGGCTCTGTAACTTGGACAAATGAACATTTCCTTGTGTATAATGAATTCTGGTAGATCTCTGATAAAACCAATTAAGTACTTCATTTGGAGTATTTGAAAACAAATTATGGGATGGAAAAATCCTACTGATATGTGGGCAACTGGATGAAACCAGATGATCCAATATTTCAGTTCTCCATCTGCATTTCATGAGTCAGTTTCACAGGACATCTGCTGTGGAGGAAGGGCTGACTTACCAGAAGAATATTTCTGACTTACTAAAAACAAAAAAGAAATGTCTTTGGGCATGAAGAGGTAAAGTTTATTTTTAATAAATAAAAAAAGGTCATTTAGAACATAAAAACCTTTTGTTTTAAGGTTCAGTGTTTCGCTTTATAGAAAGCAATGGTTAATTTAGAACAATCTTTGAGCTTATTTATAAGTAGCAGTAGTTAACAGTGGAAAGCAAATTCTTATCCCGTGCTAGGCCCCTCTTAGGTACCACACCTGACTGCATGGTTAGAGGAAGTGCAAGGCTTGTCAGGCTGGAACACGTGGCTAGTGGACCATCTAGGGACAAGCTTTAGATCTTGCTTAGGAGCCCCTGTTTTTATGAGAATGACTCCAAGTCATAAATAGCAAATGTAACTTAGGAATTGAACCTATATCATTAACATAAATTCCTGTTTGCTGGAAATGTGGCTCTAGTGGAAGAGATTCTGAGTTTTAAACTAGTACTATTTTAAGAACTATTTATTGAAAAATATTAAAATCCTGGGGCTGGGAAGTTGGCTCAGTGGTAGAGCCCTTGCCTTACATGCCTGAGGCCCTGAGTTCGATTCCTCAGCACCACATAAGCAAAAAGAAAAAAGCTGGAAGTGGTACTGTGGCTCAAGTGGTAGAGCGCTAGCCTTGAGCTGAAGAGCTGAGGGACAGTGCCCAGGCCCAGCGTTCAGGCCCCACGACTGGACCAAAAAAAAAAAAAAAAAAAAAAAAAATCCCTTAATTTTCAAGGATTAAGAAGGAATTATTTTATTTCTAGTATAAATACCCATTTTTCTCTTAATTTTGTTGATGAAAAAAAAATCTGCTTTTGATTCTGATCTTTCTCTTTGTGTTTTGATACTAGGGATGGAACCTAGGACCTGTAGAGGCTAGACCCAACAGGCCTAGCTAAGCTATAGCTAAGCTACAGCCTAGCTCTTTGTGTTGAGTCTTAATCTGTAATTTGACTATCAAAGATTTGTGAGACTCCTATATATACTAGATGGAAACCCACAAAAGTTAGAAACACATGTTTTTTGGGTCTTTAAGGTATATTTTCAGAGGTGTGTTTTTTGACACAAATTATTCTGGATCCATATTATTGATTAATAAAAATAAAATTTGGAGGACCTGACATAGGGACAACTGTAATTGTAGCTACTTTGGAGTAGAGGGTGGATCCTAGGCTGGCTTGAGCTCATCTCACAAAACAAATGGAAAGCAAAAGGATTGGAGAATATGGCTCAAATAGTAGAGTGCTTGTAAGGTAATCTATACTTGACTTCTGAATCCAGTCCTTTGTACTTTCAAGTGTGGTTGGAGATGTTAAACCATATGATATAGTTTTGACAGAAAGTTGGAAAAGTTGGAGAAGTTCTAGGTAATAGCTAGATAAATCTTACGTGGTGGCTTTAAAGTTGATATTTGATATGGGGTGAGTTGGATGAAGTAAGTATTTTGATTACTTTTTTGAAGGCCAGGGTGCTTTGGGGGAAAATATTTTCAGCAACTTAGAACAAATACCTGTTTTGACAGACCATGTTACCATAGTGATCTGTATAGTCTCTAAAGGGTAAATTAATTAATTAATTTTAGTCTTATTCCTACAGGTTTGCACCACCCCACTGGCTTTTGATATTATTTTGATTTGGCTAAAGTGTCATAAAATACTAAGCTAACCTTAATCTGCTCCCCAAGTTCTTTCAAATGTCTCATGTTAGTAGATAATTTAAAAAAAAAATGGTTTAGTTGCCTTCCTGACATTCTTTTCCCTGCATACTAAACCGACTGAAAAAGTAATCCAGGTAACTGATTATGAGTTTGTAACCTGATGGGGTGACAAACTCCAGGATATTCTTTTTTTTTTTTTTTGGTCGGTCATGGGGCTTGAACTCTGGGCCTGAGCACTGTCCCTCAGCTCTTCAGCTCAAGGGGAGCGCTCAACCACTTGAGCTACAGCGCCACTTCCGGTTTTCTGGTGGTTTATTGGAGATAAGAGTCTCACGGTCTCTCCTGCCCGGGCTGGCTTTGAACCGCGATCCTCAGATCTCAGCCTCCTGAGTAGCTAGGATTACATGCGTGAGCCACCAGCGCCCGGCTTCCAGGATATTCTTGATTATCAGTTTAGTAAAGTTGTGTTAGAAAACAGTAAGTAATAGCATTATTCTTGGAAGAATCTCTTATAACATCTTTGGAGGATTGGTGTAGGAATTAGAGAAGACACAGATAAACCTTTCAAATTATTTGGTTAGGAACTGTCGATGGTTTTGCTTAGTAATTAAAAAGTTTACTTTCTTAGTTTCTATTTCCATATTGTCTTAATGCCATTCAGGGACTGTGGAGGATACTGTTTAGTACCATTGCCAAAATAACTGGTTGTGTTAGTGCTCTCTGACAGACAGTGCTGCATGATGGATATAGAAGTCACACATGGAAGCTTATAGTTTTTAATAGCTACACCCAAAAGAGTAAAAAGTAAAACCAGTAAAAATTAAAATTTACTTAAACTGTATACTCTAAAATGTTGTTCTTTGAGCATGTAATTATGTAAAAAAACCAATTGAAATGTCTTGCATTCTTCATTTCATACCAAGTCTCCAAATCCAGGGTGTGTTTTATAGTTACAACATTTCAAGCCAGACTGTCTTCATTTCAGGCATTCCATAGTCATATGTGGCTATTGTATTGTACAGGTACAGAAGAAGTATGTTTGTGATGTAATCGTCACCTAAAGGCTAGGAACATGGAGGCCTGGTGTCTGGGAGCTGGAAACACCAAAGGCTATGTATGTATGTAGGAGGCATTGGGAATCATGTGGTATGGTCAGGAGTGACCCTGTAATGCTGGCATGGGCAAAATTATAATAATGGGAATAGCTTGCTCATCTCAGCAACAGTAAGTAGAAGGTCTGCCATGGACCTCACATCTAGAGGAGTAGGGAAGGGGAAATGATAAACTGTCACCTGCACTGTTGGCCATCTATCTATATCCCTTATCTGGCAATAGATAAGGAGGAAAGATTATCACTATTATGAAACTATTCTGTGTCTTTCCCTGTAACTCTGTACTTCATGGTTGTCTTAGCAGGGTGAATTATGGTTCTGATGTGAGGTGCTAGTATATAATTCTCGGATGTTTGCTTACAAATAAATTCAGATTAAGACAATCTATTTTCTCTAGCACTTTTTTGAGTCCTTAAGTTTTTAATCTGTATCATGTCTTCTGAAGGCAGGAGAGATAGAGTGGATGATCCCCAAACTTAATTGCCCAAGCAGCACTGGTGCCAAAGCATCATGAAACACATTCTGTGAGTTGTGTTTTAAGTAAGGGCTGGGAAGGTGGATTAGTGGTAGAGTGCTTGCCTCGCATGCATAAGGCCCTGGGTTTGATTCCTTGGTACCACATAAACACAAAAATCCAGAAGTGGTGCTGTGGTTCAAATGGTAGAGAGCTAGCCTTGAGCTGAAAAGCTAAGGGACAGCACCAAGGCCCAGAGTTCAAGCCCCATGACGGACAAAATAAAAAAAAATAAAAAAAAATAGAGAGGGTAGAAGATGAAAGAGCTGAAATATTTTCCAATTGAAAGAAATAAACTAGCTCTTATCTATATTGGTTTTTGTGGACATGTTAAGAAATAACAGTGGCTGGGCATTTAGGAGGCTGAGGAAGGAAGATCACAAGTTCCAAGCCATCCATGCTATATATTGAGACCCCTGTCTCAAAAGCAAGGACAAAATAAAAACAAAACCTCCCAGTCAATAAAATAATAAAAACATAAATGAATATGTGAAAGTAATTAACATTTCTGGTTTAATTTTTACTTATTTTTTCCTTTCTCTTCTCCTTTCCCCCATATAAAAATGAGAGATGTTTTACATCCTCTTTCAGAGAACTAGACAATTAGTGTGTTTTCTTCCCTAAGTAGATATTTCTGTGTTTTTTGGTACTATAAGTGTTCACAAGAGTTGCTTTGAGTATGAGACTGTTCACCTTTGTGTAAACAGGTACATTTTAGAGCTCTGACAATCACAAGTTCTAGGTGACAAAGTTGATATTACAAAGATATTTGACCTAGTGAAATGGTATGTTAATTAAAAAAATTAAGACTATCTTTAAGTAGTTGTACAAAGGAGAAATAGTATTTTTTAGGCTTGCAAAATGTTGCAGCGTTAACACAATTGTAAAAACAATTGGGCAGCCTCTCCTACTCTGTGCTTTTTTGTCCACAAGGAACTCCTTGAGTTTTCCCTACTTTCCAAATGCTTCATGGCTAAAAAACATGGTTAAAAAACAAAGAGTGGGCATAGGTTAAAATTGAATCTAGGCAGTTGCTCCAGCAATATTAGTGCTATAATTAACAGTGATTTAAGATTGTTTTGGTTCAGGATTTTTTTCAAATCCTAGTTGAAAGTTTGCCACTTAGTGTTGAATTATACTATTGTTAGTTGTACTGTTGTTTTACTAGCAGTATTTCTTACATTGCTTGTAGTAACTCTATTATACAAGCCACTATGACCATTTATTTAGGTCAGAGACAATTAACTTACAAGGAGTTTTGAGGTCTAAAACTGGGGGACACTTGGCTTCAGGCCTTCAGGGGGGTATGCTGGATGGCTGTTGATGGGAGGGGGGTATAGTATGAAGAAAATTACTCACCTTATGTCTAAGAAGCCAAGAAAAAGAGGAGTGAGTATAGTCCCCTTTGGGAGCATGCCTCTTGTGACCTGAGGACCGTTCACTAGGCCTCACCTCTCAAAAGTCCACTACCCACCAGTAATGCTGTCCTTTTAACACCTGGACCATTGTAGGGCATTCATCATTCAAGTTGTAGAATCTCTAGTCATGTACTTGTTACTTGAGCCTTATATAAACCTTGTTTTATGTGTCCTTCTGTTCAATGATGCCTTATTGAGTTTAAGTTGGTTCAACAATAGTGAAATTATGGCCAGCATCACTGTGGCTTGTATTTGAAGGAAGCTTATCCAATACACTTATTTTTTTAATAAGGCACATTGCAGCCTTATTGCACTTAGCGACACCAGACAACACTATGATTACAGGTCATTTAAACAGTGAAATCAGTAGAGAAGCACAAATACAAGAAAAATGGGTACCAAATATACCTTGGAAAGAATACTGCTTCATATAAAAAAGCTGATGTAAGGATGCGCAGAGTATGCCTTTTCAATATCTGCCCATTAACATACATGTCAGATGACTGATTTTTTTCTTTTTTGGGTATGGCCTTGAGTGCCTGTTAAAATGCCAGGGTATTGAATGTTGGAGTTACAAATAAATTGTAACAAGTAAATGAATTCCTAGCATGGAATCCATGAATACTGATGATGGACTATAAGGATTATTTTTGGAAGGCAATGTTGTTCTCAAAATGCACTCAAAATGCAAGTTTCACGTAACTCAGGTTCCTTCCATTTAGCTGACTTTGTCCACCACTTTTTTCTTTTGCTGTTGATCCAGCTTCAGTGTGACGTGTATAGGACCCCCCCCAAAAAAATTACATGTAAACTTAGCAACATGAATTAACAGTGAAAGTGCATCAGGAAGATGTTGGATATTTCCACATGGCTTCTAAAAGGCATAGCATAAAGGCCTTTGAAGGCGTTGGGTTCTAGGTTCTGTCCGATAGGAGAGATTATTCATAGGAAAATGAGAGTATTGAGTAGAAAAAGGTAGAGAAACTAAGAAATTACCATGTGAATTCATGCATTAGAATTAATTTTATAAGTGCTATATATCTTGTGTATTCTTGGCTTAAATTATTTTCTCTTTAGTTTTCTGATTTTATGTTTTGTTGTCTTGTTCTTACTAATAAATATTCACGTATTTACTATATGCCTTTCACTTGGCTTGTTTGCACATTTATATTGGCCAAATACTACATTATTTAACAATTTTTTGTCTTTTTTATATATTTATTTTATTACTGTACATAAATTGTATAAATAATTGGTTTCATTATGACATTCTCATGTTATTTAAAGCAGTAGCTTTCAGGTGTGAATCAGTGATATATTATTTTAATATTTGGAATTTAGAACATATGTAACTTCCATGATGTAAGCTATAGAAATAAACAATATGACACTTTACTGGTGTGGATGGTCATTCTCAAATTGGAAATAGGGACAGCCTTAAACTATTGTAAGAACACAATAGGATTTGAAGTTTACCAGACAGTGCCCTTAGGAAAGAAAGTTAAGAAACGTAGCACTTATAGCCAGTATATAATTCTATTTAATAGTTATGAATTTCCACTTTGATTGCTATCTGTAAATTTTTTTTCTTTATTTTGACAAGATCTAAGAGGATTAGAGAACTGAATGTTTTGGCTTCTTCTCTTCGCCTTAAAGAAATTAATTACAATTGGGTCTTGACAAGAAATTGGGTCATTAATACCATTGAGTCTTGAGAAGAAATAGAGTTAATAGAAAGGAGATAATGTGTTTCTTTGTAAGAAGTTCCTAGGTAGGGAACAAGAGTTTCTCCAGTAAGGCGACTTCTGGCACTGTTTCACTGTTCCTACCCCAAATCGATTCTCTGTTAGGGTTAAGAGAAATTTCTGGAATTTTTGGCAATAATGCAGGAGATCTGACAGTAGTGTGTTCTTCCCAGGAAAGGAACTGCTCTGCTTTGTTTCTTGGCAGACTTTTGCCACATTTAACGAGCATCCTGGTGATAATGAGTTTCATGGTAGTCACATTTTTATTTTTATTTTTAATTTAAATTTTATTGTAAAGGTGATGTGCAGAGGGGTCACAGTTACATAAGTCAGGTAATGAGTACATTTCTTTTTGAACAGTGTTATCCCTCCCTCATTTTCTCCCAGTTTTTCTACTCCTGGCTCCCCCCAAGTTGTATAGTTTGTTTCCAATATAGTGTCTTCTGAGTAGAGCAGTGTGTGATCATGAAAAACTACATTTCATTTGCCATCTATGAAGCTGTTCTTTACTGCTTTGAAAATGGTCCTTTTTAAAACTTCTTTACTTTGAAAACTTTGAGAAAAATATTCATTGTTAAAAGTCAAGGATTCACATTTCTTAGGCAATCACTAATTTATGCCATCAAGCTATTTTTTTTTTGTTTATAATTTCTTCCTTCTGTTTCTAACCTAAAATACAACTGTCATCATCAAATACGGTTATTGGGTTCAATAGTATTTAATTTATAAAGTCACTTATGAATTTCTGTCTTTTAAAGCACCATAAAGGGTTCAGGTGTTGGTGGGGGGTGGTGTAGGTGGTGGCATTGTGGCTCAGGTTGAGCACTTGCATGAGAGGATCTCAGTTTATTTCCTAGAACTTCAGAAGTGGAACAGGGAGGAGAAAACTAAACAAGACTGTCAAAAAGGTACTAAGTCCAGCTTAAGTACTAGATACCAAGTTCTTATAGTAATTGTATATAATGTAAATGTGAATTATAATTTACTTTAAAAATTGGGCTTGCATAAAAAATTTAAAAACTACTCCCATCTATGGCAAGGCCTTGTTGGAAGCATGGGGTTTGTTTTTACCACCTAGGATACTGAGTCATAAGCATTCAGGAGCAAAGGACTAAAATATGTTCTGGATATTTTATAAAAAGTTAGTTATTGTGTAGTTAAAAATACTAGATTACAGCCAGGTACTGGTGGCTCACACCTGTAATCCTAGCTACTCAGGAGGCTGAGATCTAAGGATCATAGCTCAAAGCCAACCCATGCAGGATAGTTTGTGAGATTCTTATGTCCAGATTACCTACTCTCTCCCCCTCCCCCCCCACTCCCTAACCAAAAAAAAAAAAAAAAAAAGAGGAAAAAAAACTGATGTAAAGTAGTAAAGTTCTAGCTTTGAGCAAAAAAGCTCAGGAACTGAGCTCAAGCCTCAGGACTGCCCCCCACCCCCCATTGTTAGATTACCTCCTTTTTTACAAGTCATGTTGCCTTGTGTAAATTAAACTTAATCTGTCTGAAATCACTTTTCCATCTGCAAAAAAGAGAAGAGAGTGAAAAAATCTGCCCCATAAGATTCCTGCACGGATCTTTTTCAGATAGGTGACATTTTTGAATTTGACACCATTGAAACAAAACTGTTATTTGAATTTAGTTTATGAGTCTGGCACTATTAAACACACTGACATTTAGGATGATGACTTCATTTTAGATTAGAATCATAGGAAGAACTCAAAGGAAGTAGTGAAATTACAAACAATTTTCTCACAAATTTTTGATAAAAAGGAAAGTACTAAAAAATGTTACTTTTATTGTTATACCTTTTATGTATATATGGTGGTGCTAGGGATAGAGCCTAGGGCCTTTGTATGTTACTCACAATTGTTACTGAGCTATACTCCCTAGCTTATTTGTCCTTTAACTGTAATGACAAAACCATGAAATCATAAATTTCTCCTTTTTATAAATGACATTTAAGGGGGTTTTGTAAGAAAGCTGAGATTCAGATCCAACCTTTTAGATTCTCAAGTCAGACTACTACCAACATGCCCTGTGTAACTTTTATCTGGCTCCCTAATGTGAATAACAAATGCTTTTATATATTTATTCCAAAAATTCAATTAGAAGCTTGCTGTAATCATTGAGATGCCTTAACACTTTCCCTTTAACTGATTTGTGAGTTTTCTGAGAGTAACTTATCAAAATCATTTTTATACCTGATCTGAGAAATAAAAATTCTGGTATTCCAATGCCACTAACACCCTGTTAGCAAGTACAGTGGAGGTGAACTAAGAATCCCAATTAAATATACTAGGAATTCAGTGATTCTTTCACTGTTATTCAGTATTCTGTATTTTTTTTTCCTCCCAGTTTAGGACCATGTGGTGTGTAGTTTGGCTTATTGACTGACTACTTTATTTAGCTAATTGAGTTGTGTATGTTCACGCAGAGTGAAGAAAGATAATGCTCAACTGTAACATATTCACAAGGCACCCAATGGTCTATAAGTGACAATAAATGTGCAGATGCCATCAGCCATGAATTAAGACTGAGTTCTGCCTTTTGTTGTAAGGATCGCAGCTGATTACAGGCTAGTGATCTTGAATGAAACTACTCTGTGATACAGTGAAACAGCTGGCCTGGAGGTGCGTTGTGAAAAGCAAAATGGCTGGGTTGTTACTAAGCAAATGTGAAAAGAGGTGTAATGTTTTGGTCCATCATTATGGCTTCTCTTCATTTTTTCATTGAGTTCATAATTTCCCAGTTTGGAACTATAAGCCTATGATCATTTGCAGTGTTTTCTAGAGTTTCATTGACTGTGTCTGTTAGTCAAGATGAATTAGTGGTGTTTTAAAAGGATATTTTTATACCTCTAGATTTGTTCTTCTGGTACTTGTAATCTACTTGTGAAAAGGAATATAGGAAACTTACTAGATAAGTGCTTGGATTTTTCTTTGGCCATGATTTCTCTTGTCCATCAAAATGTTAACTTTCTTATTTGGGCTTTAAGAAAGAATTTCATTTTATCTCTGCTCCTACTGTTTCTTGTCAAAAGAAATTCTTGTGACAGTCTTTTGGGCAAACGAACTGATTTTGTATCTTTTCTCTCAAGATGGTAGTGCCTGGGGGCTGGTGGCTCACGCCTATATTCCTAGTTACTCAGGAGGCTGAGATCTGAGGATCGCAGTTCAAAGCCAACCAGGGCAGGAAAGCCTGTGAGACTCTTGGAAAACCGGAAGTAGCACTGTGGCTCAAGCGGTAAAGCGCTTGCCTTGAGCTGAAGAGCGCAGGGACAGCTCCCAGACCCAGAGTTCAAGCCTCATGACCGACCAAAAAAAAAAGACAGTAGCAACAGTAGGCACATTGGGTAGGAAAAAGGGCAGGTAACAGTGACTACCACCCTTATGTGCCTGTAGTCAGTGGTATTGGTGGTAGGCCCATCTTAGTTCATTCTGTCTTGTATTTGCTACTTTTGAGAGTAAAAATTTATAATGCTATTTTAAAAAGAGGTATTAACTAGAATGTTTTAATGATTTCTAATCTTAAGAACACCTGAGTCTGGGGGAATGTAGCTCAAGTGAATTCAGTGCTCAGTGCTGCTTTACCCTTTACCCCTTTCTCAATTTTGCATTTTTTTGTCAGGGATGAAAAGAGAAAATTCCTGCTATTTTCCTTCTGCTCTGGAGCATTAAGTTCCAGGAACTGAAGTTCAGTAGTTCTTCATTTTTCATTGTTCTCCTTATGTGGGAAAACATTACTTAGGTATAATTTTAGATACTGACTATATTGGGACAAAAGCACAGGCAGATAGATCTGTTTCTTTCCTTTGCTTCTCCTCTTTGTGTCTTGGACCTAGAAGGACTTCAAGATAAGCCAGTGAATCACCCATCTTGTATGGGACACTACCTAAACCATACTGTTGAGAGTACTTTAAAGGTTATCAGAAAACATTCTACATTTTCCTACCTGTATTTCTTTTCAGTAGCTGATGCTATTTGCAAGGTTTATTTTTTTAATGTTTTCTTTGTGGGGAGCAAGATCTGAGTGATTACCAATAACAATCCTTGGTGGATACAAACACAACAAAAATAACACAAAAAATCCAGAGACATTTAACTAATAGTCACTTATTTCAAGAACATTCAAAGTATCTAAAAAGCAGAGCTGAGGTATGGCTTAAGCCTTTTCTGTTTTCTTTTTACAAACTGTAGTTCTGGGATCCAACCCAGGGTCACCTACATTCTACATAAGTACTGTACAACTGAGATACACTCCTATGTCTTTAATTTGCTCAATTTGAGAGGATAGGGATTAAGTCTTTTTGACTAAATTCAAAAAAGTTCTAGTACCTATTAATGGCCAGTGTTAAAGTGCTTTCAATACCTTATTTTATTGTGTCTTCACAAAAACACTATAATGTACATATGGTGAAATGTAAGCTTGGAAATGACAAGTAATTATCATGGTTTCTTACTGTAATAATGAGTCGTCAGGATTTCACTTTGTTTCTGATGCCAATCCTGCTACTACCACCTTTGTCATTTTTGCTTTGTTGTTGAAACTCAAGGCCTTGAGCTATATACACCTCTGCCCTACTCCAACAATTCTATTACATTTTTCCTGTTTTTAAATTTTTACTTTTGCTGTTGTTGGTTGTGGGGCTTGAACTCAGGGCCTGGGAGCTGTGCTCTTTGTGCTCAAGACTAGCAATCTACCGCTTGAGCCACAATACCATTTCCAAGAGTTCTATCAAAAAAGATACTTCTTGCTGCCTGTTGAGCTGATGGCTCATACCTGTAATCCTAGCTACTTAGGAGGCTGAGATCTGAAGATCACAGTTGAAAGCCAGCTGGTGCAGGAAAGTTTGTGAGACTCTGATCTCCAATTAACCACCAAAAAGCTAGAAGTGGAACTGTGGCTCAAGTGGTAGAGTGTTAGTCACAGTGCAAAAGCTCAGCAACAGCACCCAGATCCTGAGTTCAAGCCCTAGGACTGGCACCAAAAGAAAAAGATACTTCTTAATCAAGTTTGACCATTGAAAAATTATTCATGTAAGTATCATGACAGATTAAATGTTGTTCTGCTATGTTATCCATCCTTTAGAATTACAATGGCCTATTACTTCAAAAGGATTGTGTACATAATCCTCAGAATCACTTTTTAATTTATCAACCCATTCATTCATCACTTTCTGTATTTTATTTTGCTCTTTGTTCAATATTTTTTTCCATTAATCAATTTCTGTATTTTATTTTGCCTCTGCCCAATTTTTTTTTCCAGTTTAGAGAATGTAAAAATTCTGTAACTTCTTCATTAAAAGTGAAGTAATTTTAATTGGTGGTATGAATGAACAGCTGTCTCAGTTTGCATGATCCTATATAGATGAAAGCATCTACTTTTTTTTTTCTTTTTTTCTTAGCATAAATGCTATTGTTTAGAGCTACCAGGTGAATGATCCTGTGGGAAGGGCAGAGGTGTAGTGCTATGTTTCTCCAACCATGCTGTTATTTGTTAGGAAGGAGTCTACCCTTTACCTTTAATATCTAAATATGAAATGTGATAATAAACCTATTATTCTTTTTAGTCTAGTTTGATTACTTAAAGGAATTATCTTTTCAACAGTAATGTAATATATTCTCATTGTTCAGACTTTAAAAAGTGTATTAAGTATATTATAGACAGACCTGGGTCTTCTCATTTAGAAATCTTATTTATTTTATGAAACTTGGCTTATGTCAGTTGAGTCTAAAATTCTCGTGAATAATTGATAGTTGTAGCTTTATGTTAAAAGTTAACACTCGCTAATATTTAGGGAGAGCCTGGCACTATGCTTCATGCTTAACATGTTTTATCCTATTCTATTCTGTACCAAAGCCAACAAATACCATTTTACCTCATTTTACAGATGAGGAGAGCTGATGAACTTTTCCTTGTCAAATAGCTAGTAAATGCTAGAAGCAAGCTCAAACCTTATTTCTCTCTATTTTTAATTCTTACCCACCATACAAATTGTCCTTGGAATTGTTGGGATTATGGCTAAAGGTGTTCATTTTGCTTGTTTTCAATAGCAAATGTGAAGAAAGTCTATTTCAAGTTTCCTACTATGCCAGTCAGAACTCTGAGTCAGACTGTGTACTTAACATGACAACAACACACATTTGTAGATGAATATCAGCTACTCTGTTTTTTGACTCTGACTCCTAAGTGTCATTTTAAAGAAAACGTATATATGTGCATCATCTTTTTCTTCTTGTTCCCAAGTATAAAGCAGGAATTCATATTAAAGTGAAGTTAACTTACTCATAGTAGGGTTTAAAATGTAAAAGCACTAGCAGTTTCTTCTACATTCTGGTCTGATACATTTTCAGTCTTCTTTAACTTCTTGTGATTCAATATTTGGAACTTATTAAAAATTAAAATTCTTTAGA
The DNA here is from genome assembly GCF_019054845.1 of Dipodomys spectabilis. Classification (NCBI taxonomy): domain Eukaryota; kingdom Metazoa; phylum Chordata; class Mammalia; order Rodentia; family Heteromyidae; genus Dipodomys; species Dipodomys spectabilis. The sequence continues at coordinate 8,919,979 of NW_024871113.1, forward strand.
GATACATGTTTTGAATACATAGGTTTTGTCTGCTTTGACTGAAGATGATATGCGAACTTAAATAGGAGAAGAAAGGATAGCAATTTGAACAACTTATTTATGTTTATGGTCAAGAACCTTGAATATAATTGTAAATAAGTGATTATTTAGGATGATGTTCAGTATTCTAAGCATTTTGGAGAGTATGACTTTGCTTCCAGGTATTGATTATTCAGTGTAGATTAAAATTGTTAGGAAATTTGAGCTTTGAAATAACTTTTTTATGACAGTGGCTTTAGAAAGCTTGTGATTAAAACCTATCTACTGTATTTGGAGATAGTTTTCTTTAAGAAAAATAAATACTGCTTTCAAAATAAAAAAAAAAAAAAGAAAAGAAAAATACTGCTTTCAGAGCATCCATTGTGCCAGTTAGAAAAATGGCTCATGTTCATAGGCTGACAGAATTAATATTGTGAAAATATACTAGCCAAAGCAACCTACAGATTCAGGGTAGTTCCCATTAAAATCCTATTGTCATTCTTCACAGAAATAGAAAAATCAGTTCTGTCTTAGACCTAACATACAAACTTGCATGTAAATAATCAAGGTTGCATGCAATATATATCATCAAAATGACTAAAGGATGATATATATGCAGGAGTGAAATTCCATGATGTAACCCTTTGAACAATTAACAGACAATTTAACAAAATGTTAGGAATATCATGAAGCTGAAACATGCTTTGAATGGTGGTGGGGCTACTGGGAGGGGGTTTGGTGGTTGGATGGAGAAAAGAATGGTGGACATAATACTCAATGTACACATGTGAAAAAGGAAGTAGGAAAAGATGTGACTTTTAGGGGAGGAGCGGAGAATGATGAAAGTGGGTAACTGGTTAAGATGCACTGTACATATGAGTGGATGTATTAAATTGTAACCTGTACAATCAACCATTTGAAAATAGAAATAGCAAGTAATAAAGATAGCCTTGATTTGGTATTGGAAAATAAAAGAAAGATAACTAATTCCTAAAAGTCATATGGAAATGTAAAAAACAATTTCTCAAATAAGAAAAGTAATCTTGAACAAAAAAGATCAGTGAAAGAGAATTCAAATTGTACTACAAAGCCATAGTAACAAAATCTGCATGGTAGCTGGGTGGTTCATGCATATAATCCTAACAGTTGAGAAGGATGAGATCTGAGGATTGGAGTTTGAAGCCAGCCTGAGCAGGAAAGTCCATGGGACTTTTCAGTAACCACCAAAAAGCTGGCAGTGGAGCTGTGGCTCAGGTGGTAGAGTGCTAGCCTTGAGCAAAAAAACTCTGGAACAATGTCCAGGTCCTGAGTTCAACTCAGCAATTGATGCATGTGCACTCATGGTGTTGGTAATAAAAAAGGACTTGAAGCCAATTGAACAGAATACTCAAAAATAAACCTACACAGGTAACAGCCATCTGATATTTTTTAAACACAGAGAGCAAAACTTGTACATTGGGGAAAAAACACCTTTTTCATCTGATTACATGTAGAAGACTAAAACTCATCCTGCATAAGAATAAAATCAAAATACATCAAAGTTCTTTATGTAAGATCTCAGATTTTGAGACTATTTCAGGAAAACATTGGGGGTTACAGTCATAGGCAGTTAATTTCTGAATAGGACTCTTATTTGCTCAGGTAATAAAAGCAAGTTGACAAATGGAATTATATCATATTAAAAATCATTGATTTTAAAAATTGAAGCGATCACCCACAGAATAAGGAAAGTCTTTGTTAAACAGATAAAGGATTAATATTCAGACTATACAAATAAGTAAAAAAATGAAACATTAAAGGAACAAATAATCCAATTAATAAATGGGTAAATGAATTGAACATAGTTTTCAGAGAAGTATAAATGGCTAATAAGTAGACGGAGAAATCTTCAACATCCTTAGCCATAAATAATGGAGATCAAAACTACACTAAGGCCGGGCGTCGGTGGCTCACGCCTGTAATCCTAGCTACTCAAAAGGCTGAGATCTGAGGATCGCGGTTCAAAGCCAGCCCGGGCAGGAGAGATGGTGAGATGCCTATCTCCAATAAACCACTAGAAAACCGGAAGTGGCACTGTAGCTCAAGTGGTAGAGCGCTCGCCTTGAGCTGAAGAGCTGAGGTACAGCGCCCAGGCCCAGAGTTCAAGCCCCACAGCCGCCAAAAAACAAAAAAAACAAAAAAAAACCCCAAAAAAACAAAACTACACTAAGATTCCATCTCAACCCAATCAGAGTGGCCAGTCCTCATGAAAACCAAATTTGGCAAGGATGAGGAGGTGGAAGTGGGGAAGGACTCTCATATACTGTTCTGTTGGTGGGAATGGGCATGTCACTAATTCAATCACTGGGGAAATCAGTGTGGAGATTAATAAAAAAAACTAAAAATAAATCTACAGTATCTTGTGATCCTGTCATTGTCCTTCTTCACAAGTAAATCAGTAGAGGTATCTACGGTTCCTGTTTATTGCAACAGTATTCTAAATAGCTAATCTGTAGCATCAGCCTAGGTGTCTGGTAACTAACTGATAAATGGAAAAGAAAGTGAAGCACACACATGCACATACACATACACATCCATACACACAATAGAGCATGATAACAGCAATGATTACAATGGGACATGCATGAAAAAGGGAGCATGTTCAAGGAGAAATTAGTGGGAAGGAGGAGGGGAAAGGAAAGAATAAATGGGTCGAAGATAGCATAATGGAACTTCACAAATATTACTTGAAAAGGGGAAGGAAATAGGGGTTGTAATGGAGAGGGGGAATTTGTTCAAAGGACTACATACACCTATGGAGTTTACATGATGAAACTCCCTTGTATCATTAATATATGTTAATCCAAAAAAAAGAGGTAGGGGGAGCTTTTACTGTATATAATATGTAGTTCCCTTGTTTTTCTTTCTGTGAAACTGTCCCTTGAATCCAGGAAATAATTTAGTCTGTGATGGCAATTTTGATAATTTGTTAATTATAGGCGAGCATAATTGCTTGTCTTCTTATGCATTAAATTTGACCTCTGATGAGTTTAGTCTTTGATGAACAAATCAAGAATGGTGATACCTTTCAAGAATCTAATGATTACTTTTAATAGAGTCCAAACTTTTTTTTGAGAGCCATGGTAATATAGATTATCTTCTAGATAAATGCTTTAAAAAGTCTTTTAGAGTATAAATTACAACATGCTGGAGGGAAAATTCCTGAGAACATAGCAAACAAACAACTATAAATGTTATATTCTGCTCATTTATATGTCATCTGTAACAAAATTTTGGGTTTTCTTAAATCCAAACAACTCATCTATGATGACTGCTTTAATTATTATTAGCAAATAACTTTAGGACTCCATAGAAAGATACTGTTAAATTTTGAAACTTACAGTTCATCTTTGTTATTTACATTGAACTTTGATTATAAAACCTGTAGAAATCCCATCCACATCTGCATGCTATGTCTTCTGGCTCTCAGAATAACAATTCTGGAATTTTCTGCTGTTCTTATTAATTCTCACGACAGCCTGTCACCACTTTGAGTGGAACTGAATCTCATGTTAGGTAGTACGTCCATAGTTATGAAACATATGTGTGGTAGAACTGTAGATGCTTAACTCAGTCCAGTCCAGCTTCAGAATACAGTATCTTTCCAATTGGGCTAGCCTTTACGGTGTATTGAAGTATGTATAGTAGTCTCTTGTATTTCTTACGTTTTTCCTCAGCACATAACCTGGGGATGGAAGGAGTTGAGGCAGTGAATCCAGAATCTTGTTTTTATTACCATTTATTCACTTCCTAATAAGTATCTGATGATGACTGAGCCTTGAGCCTGGACTGTATAAAGGACTTAAATCTCTCCCTTTTTCCCTCCCCATCCTTCCTGTTTGTACTATGCTATTCTGAAAAAGACAACTTAGGGTATATATTCTTAAGTTATAAGAGTCCTTGAAGTAAATGATTCGATATTTTAGAGTGAAAGTGATTTTTTTCTATTCCAATACTTTTGTGTTACCATTTTAATATTTTAAAGATTTCTAAAATTGTGGGAACTGTGATTTTTCTCTCTCAGCCTCCCAGTAACATCCTGCTTGTCCTTCACATGGTGAGAGACATTTTTGAGACATTTTTTTATTGGGATCTAAAAACATTAAGTGCTGAATAAGTACTTTGTCATGATAGAGAATTATATGTTATTGTGGATGCTTGTGTTGATAAAATAAAGCAAGTAAAAAATAGTAAAGCCTTGAAAACATGAGCATTTGAAGTATATACTCACTTTTTAACATTATTGTAAAGATAATTTGGGTTTACATGCAAAAGTAAAAGATCTGATTAAAAATGATATTTCTGTGTGGAAAATGAACTGTGCAACTTGTGGGCAGGGATGTGAGGGTAAAACTGGGTGAAAGTGAAGGAAAGGGTAACAATGTCCAAAAAGAATTGTACTCACTATCTGACTTACCAAATTGTAACCCTTCTTTACAACATCATAATAATAATAGTAAAATTATATTAAAATGTTTTCTTTACTTAAATCCTAAAAATTACAACATGGGGGCATCAAGATATGTCAGAAAGCTTATTTTTCTGCTCAGTTCATCTGTTTAGTGATTTGGTAGATAAAAATTTAAGTTACCAGCAAGGCACTGGTGGGTCATGCCTGTAATTCTAGCTACTCATGATCCTAAGATCATGGTTCAAAGCCAACCTGGACAGGAAAAGTTCAAGAGTCTCTTATCTCCAACTAATCACAAAAGGCCAAAAATGGGGCTGTGACTCAAGTGGTAGAGTACCAGCTTTGAGCAAAAGAGCTCAGGAACAGCACCCAGGCCGTAAGTCCAAGCCTCAGTACTGGCAACAACAACAAAAGTTACTTTTTTGACTTATGGATTTTACTATGTGCTAGAGTTTGTGTGCCAAAAAGGGCATGCTGAAAGGTCCAAGAGGACCTGAAAAACAAGCAGACATACTACAACCTTGAGTCTGTAAGATCAGGGTGTGGGTGAGGTGAGGAGGTCAGACACAGGTGAGAGTGAAAAGTTTTATTACCAAGGTTGCCAGTTGCTTTTAGTGTGGTTTACATTACCATGTTTTTTTGCACAGTATTTCATTTATTTTTATTTTTTGCTTATGTGGTGCTGAGGAATCAAACCCAAGGCCTCATGCATGCAAGGCAAGTGCTCTACCACTGAGCCAACTTCCTAGCCCCAGTATTTCATTTATAATGACTGAAACTGTTTTTTAAAAATAGTGTTTTATAGCTGGATGCTGGTGGCTCATGCCTGTAATCTTAGCTACTTAGGAGACTGAGATCTGAGTATTATGGTTCAAAGCTAGCCCAGGTAGGGAAGTCTTTGAGGCTTATCTCCAATTAGGCACCAAAAAAAAAAAAAAAGAGTGCCAGAAGTAGAGCAGTGGCTTAAAGGGTAGAACTATACCTTTGAGCAAAAACAGCTCAAGAACAGCACCCAGTCTCAGGCTCTGGCCTGGACCAACATTAAAAAGAAAAAAAATAGTATTATAATTGGACTTATTTTGTTCTTAATCTAGTTAGCCTGGCCCTAATTTTAGTTTCATTCAAAGGTGATTGTTGAAAGATTTGATCACAGATAAAGCATTAGGACTAATTGTGAAATTTCATAAGGCATGGCTTAGGCTTTAAGTTTGCTGTGTAGATAATTGTAATAGTATTACCTTTTTTGTCTTGAAGAGTGTAGAAGCTGGGCACTAGTGGCTGATGCCTATGATCCTATCTACTCGGGAGGTTAAGATCTGAGGATCAAGGTTAGAAAGAAAGTAGAAAGGGAGAAGAAGGACTATAAGTGAATTTGAGTGAATTAGATGTGAATATGAGGCTCATTTGAAAATCTACTGTAGCAGATATACAACAACTTTGCTTATTACAGCTTTTTATGTATTTAATTTTTAGAAGTTTGGTATTTTTCCCTTTGGTGCTGTTAGATATAAATTATCTACATGTTATTAGATATAATTTATGAACATTAGAGATAGTGGATGGAAAACATATAGCACAGTGCTATGTAACTGTTACTGTATATAAATAATTATCTTCCATAAAATGAGTAAAATCATACTGTAAAATATTTCACTAATAATTTGAAGTAATACGTTTGAAACCCATATTTTGGCTCGATTACCAAGCTTGTGAGACATGATGTCTTTCTACAAGAACACATTAAGCCCAATATTAGAATAGTGCCAGAATAAAAAAAATATGGATATCCAGTGTATTTTGTCAGTACAATTAGCAATTTTTGTATTGAAGAAAAAAGTTCTGACATGCTGTGAGCACATACAGTGCTAAATAATAAACCCTAAACAAAATATTCCTCTTGAAAATCAGTTGAAAATCTTTGTGATTCTCTAAATGGTCATATTGAAAGATATTTGATAAACTTAAAATTCACATGAAGAGCCATCTATGTTTCTTTGAGGAGTCTCTTTTCACCCATTTGTGGAGGAAAGGACAAGGGTCTATGAGATAAGCTTGTTTAATGTGACATCAATTGAATAAACCAGTTGTGAATATTGTCTTTCATATTTGATTTCCAGCTGTTTTGTTGAACTGTTATTAGGTATCAAGGTATTTTGATATTAATTAAATAGTGACTCATTATAAAGGGGTCCTATGTAAAATAAAGGTGCCCAAAATAATGTTAAAATGGGTTGTGGATACATACTTTTTTTCTTTTTCTAGTATAACTGTTAAAGTCAACATTTTTTTTTTGTCAGTCATGAGGCTTGAGCTCTGGGCTTGGGTGCTGTCCCTCAGCTCTTCAGCTCAAGGCCAGAGCTCTACCACTTGAGATACAGCACCACTTCCAGTTTTCTGAGTGGTTTATTGGAGATAAGAATCTTATGGACTTTCGTGCCTGGGGATGGCTTTGAACTGGGATCCTCAAATTTCAGCCTCCTGAGTAGCTAGTATTATAGGCGTGAGCCACCAGCGCCCTGCTAGAACATTCTTTAACTTAGAGGAAAACACAAAAGTGTTTGCTAATTATTTTGTTTTATCTATATTCATAAATAGAAATAAGTACAACCTCATCTTGCCTAAATATGTTTATTTTTAATTTTTTAATTGTAATAGATCTTTTTGTTTTTGTTTCTGGTGGTACTGGGTTTTGAATTCAGGGCCTCACACTTGCTAGACAGGTACTGTACTACTTATGCTATACCTTAGCCCTGTCACAGAATAATTGTAGTAAATATGAGGCATGCCTAAAGGTATTTGAAATGAGGTTATCATTCATGAAGAATTAATAGCAGATTGAGTAGAGCAGGTGTTTTAGTTTGGCAGTATTGGTAAATTGTATAAAAAGTGCATACTTTGGAACATTTGAAAAAAGCACCAGAAATGATAAAAAAAAATACAAGATAACCAAAGATGAAATTAGCAGCAGGAAGTGTTAAGTGTGGATTGGTGTTCTTAAGATATGTAGAGGGGAGAGGCCTGAGTCATAACCAAACAAAACCCTGAATCTCTGGCAGCAGCAGGGTGGTGGTAGCTGCTGGGTGGGCCATAGAGCTCTTTTAGATGGAAAATGCATTTGTTTCAACAATAAACATTGGCATCAAATGCATCTTTCCCTCTTCCTTGGGATTGTAATCTCTCTGGACTTCAGGATCAATCTAGCCAGGTAAGTTACTTAACCTAGTGATTTGCTATAGAACTTTGTGCCACTGAAATTGTACAGTTCAGTAGTTAGAAATTTCCTAGCAGTTATGGGGAATAGGGAAGGCTCCATGCATGGTTTATTTTTGGGAGCATATGACTTTTACTGAATAATGTCTGTATTGTGTTGTTTCATAGATACTAGTAGATATACTAAAAAATGCCAGGGAAACTTGAATGATAAATCCTTATGAATGACACTTGAATATATGCTACAAAGATAGAGAGGGATTTTGTAGCTGAGTGAAGTGAGCTTCAGGGCTTTTCAGAAGCTGAATTAAGATGCCAATCAGGACAGAGTGGGTGAGGACGCCACAATGCAGTGGCAGCTGCTTCCCAGGATGGTTGGGTGGTGGGAGAGCAGAGCCACCCTGGGAAAGCCTGGAGAAGCCTGGGTAGCACAGTTGAGATTGGTGATTAGTGGGAATATTTCTGAAGGTTGGTGACTAGTGGGAGTATTTCAGTAAGGGTGGGGGTTGGGGAGAGCAGCCCAGAATGTTGCTTCAGATCACTTTGTTACTTACATGAGGAAAAGGAGGAAGTGCTGAGACTGTTCATGCCACTGAAACCAGAATGAAAAGAACAACACAACTTAAAATAATTAAACTGAGGTAAAACATTTAAAGAACAACCTGGAAAAGATAACTTCTAGAGAAGTCTCATTAGAATAGCCAGGATTGGGACTAACAGCAGGAGAGAAATCTAAAGGGTATGGCCATGCTTGGAAAAACTTAGGGGATGCAATGACTGGACTCTGTACTGGCTATCTTCTCCAGTATCCTTTTCCTTTTACATGTTCCCAGTAGACTGTTCCATCCACAAGGAATAATTTTTGTCTGCATGCTAGTATATTTCTAGTAACTAGTTAAATGCTATAATTCATTTTTTTTCTTTTTGGTCGTGAGGCCTGAACTCTGGGCCTGGGCGCTGTTCCTCAGCTCTTCAGCTCAAGTGAGCACTCTACCACTTGAGCCACAGCGCCACTTCCGGTTTTCTGGTGGTTAATTGGAGATAAGAGTCTCACAGACCTTCCTGCCTGGGCTGGCTTTGAACCATGATCCTCAGACCTCAACCTCCTGAGTAGCTAGGATTACAGGCGTGAGCCACCGGTGCCCACAAGTACTATAATTCTTGACATGGGGGAAAAGAAAATAATTTGTTTTGAAGAGACCATTAGTGATATTCAGTAAATTTAAGGGCAATGATCAGATTCCCAAAGGTTACACAGTAACTGGATAGTTGAAAAAATGGTCAAAAGAATGTTGGCAGAAAAGCAGAACTGCAGCTGTAGAACGCTGAGGGAGGGTCTTTGGTAGCTTTCCAAAGTGGGAAACTTGTGCATTTGTGAGACCTGAACAGCAAACACAGTGTTAATAGTTTAAAATTGAACTATGTGTTGCTATTCCATGTGCATTTCTACATGCTTATTTCTACATACAAGTTTTAGGAAAAACACAAAAAAGTGATAGAAGTGAAAGTACTCATTCCAGAATTTTTTTGTTTTTGTTAATTTGTAAAAAATTATTTTTTGATCAGGGCAATATCAGTGAGGACAAAATCAACCTGAGTATTTCGAGGAGTAAAAAGGAGAGTACTAGTTATTTAGACAGATGTTTTGCAGTTAGGCCTTTTCACTGAATATTTACAAAGTTAGTCTGTCTTCTTGGGTAATACCTGTGCCTTTGGTGATATCTTCCCTGGCATGGTAAAACAAGGGTTTGCAAAGGTTACATGTATAAAATTTTAATATGTATATTATTCCATAAAGACAGACAAGGACTGGGGGTTTGGCTCATGAGAAGCTTTGAGTTCAAATCTCAATACTGCTAAAAACAGACAGACCAATAAAAATACCAGATAAAATATCCTCATTCCAGAGGGATGAGAATTATAATAGTAATTATTAGCCTCATTTGTTGAATTTAGGCAGATAGGTAGTTTAGTCTGGTATATTAATTTTTGTAATTATTGATGACGAGGTTTAATTTACTAACATTAAAAAAGTAAAGATTAGGTATAGTGAAATGAAGTTTAAAATAAGGTCGTATGTTTGTATTCCTTAAAATTTGTCATGATGACAGATAATTTTGTGAAATGAGGGTGCCATTGCCTCAAAATACTTTTAGAGTTGAATTTAGGGAGCTGGGAATGTGGCTTAGTGGTAGCTGCTTGCCTAGCATGCATGAAGCCCTGGATTTGATTTCTTAGTACAATGTACAGAGAAAAAGCTGGAAGTGGTGCTGTGGCTCAAGTGGTAGAGTGCTAGCCTTGAGCAAAAGAAGCTCAGAGACAGAGCCTAGGTCTAAGTTCAAGCCCCAGGACTGGCAAAAAAATAAAAAGAAAAAAGAATTGAATTTAGCGTTTTCACCAGAATTGCATAGTGAATTCCATCAAGAAGTGACTGACTTCTTTACACTATTGCATTTTGTTTTTGACCTTGATTACATTTCAATAACTGGACTCCTTCCCTGAGACTAGTTCTGGGAACACTGAATATTTTCTGAAGCTAAAAAAAAAAGGGTAAAATAATGACTAATGGTCATATTCAAAGACTGTGTTTGTAGTACTCATCTCTTCTGCATGCATGCAACACTGGAGCAGTACTGTCAATGGCCAGCAAGCCGAGGACACGAGTCCATACTCAGCCTAACCTTCCTTCTCTGTTTGTCCCACTTGACCATGTGACTAGTGGTGGGCTCTGGAGACAGGTTGGGAGGCCAGGCCCTCACATACAATCAAGTACAGAGTGATTCTGCTAATTTGGGTTTGTATCCAGGGACTTAATATATTTATTAATACTTTTTTACAGATGGCATCATGATAATATATTACTATTGAGCTGTAATAATTTTAATAACTTATTTTAAAATAACTTTTTAATTTTGAAAATGACAACATTTTTCTTCAAGACCTGGCTGGCTCCAAAGGTAGGATCTAATTTCATTTCATTATGTGTAGTAGGTATTCAATGACATTTTGTCAGGTAAAAGCATAAGAGGCATGTGTGATTTTTTTTTCTTTTTTTTTTCTGCCTGTCCTGGGGCTTGATCTCAGGGCCTGGACACTCTTGAGAGTCAAGGCTAGCATTTTACCACTTGAGCCACAGCCTACTTCCAGTTTTCTTAGTGGTTTATTGGAGATAAGAGTCTCATGGACTTTCCTGCCAAGGCTGGCAGGATCCTCAGATCTCAGCCTCCTGAGTAGCTAGGATTACAGGCATGAGTCACTGGCACCCGACTGCAACTTCTGGCTTTTTCTGTTTATGTGCTACTGAGGAATCGAACTCAGGGTTTCATGCATGCTTAGGCAAGTACTCTGCCACTAAGCCACATTCCCAACCCACAGTGCAATTTTTTTAAACAGTAATTTATTTGGTAATCAGTTTGAATATGCAAGGCTAGAAGAAACGAATATGTAGATAGGACATAGAAATTTGGAATTTTGGTGATTCGAAAGCATTTACTGGGTTTGGGAGTGAGTAAACTAATAATGCTGTGATTCGCAATTGAATTTTTGTCTTGCATTTGTGAGGAACTCTTATCCCAATAGATTCTTCTCTTTCTCCCTCTCTCTTTTTCTCTACTTTATAACTTTTAGTTATATTGCTTTTTTAGAGGCAAAATGTCTTGTTCTATTCTGTGTACCTCCAATTCAATGTGGTAGCACTGGACTTTTCACAGTGAGGACTCAGTACACTTGAGTCTGCCAGTGAACTGTGAATGAAGAGAAAAAAAATCCGAACAGATTTTGAATTCTCTCAACTTACAGTCTCTTGAAAGTTTAAAATAAATAGAAGTTGTTTGTAATAGAAAAAGTGCCTGTTGTGTAAGTTTTTCTTAAGTTTCAACTCTAGTTTTCTACTTTAAGAAACTTATAAATTGCCTAGCATAATTTGCATATGGAATGGTTCAGTGAAAACACTAGTGCTTACTCTCAGCAATACTGCATGTCACCACCATGTTTTGTACAGTAGATACACTGAACTTATTCCTCCTATCTAACTGAAATCTGGTATCTTCTGACCAACATTTCTAAAGCATTTGTCTCCTTAACCACCCTTTCCTTCTGTTTTTATAGTATAGACTTGTTTTAGATTCTATGTATCAATGAGATCATTCAGTATTTGGCTTAATTCTCTGTAGGTTTATCTTCCTGTTTTGTGTGCTTACCGCCTCTTCCATATCCATTCATTCACACTCAAGTTGCCTACCTCTCTCTTCCATTGTTAATAGTGCTAAAGTGAACACAGGAGTGCAGGTGACTCTTCAACATACTCATTCACTTCCTTTGGAATACTTGGTGAGATTGTTGGGTCATATGGTAATTGTGGGGTTTGGTTTTTTAAGAACCTCCATATTTTTCTGTAATGGCTACACTAATTTTAATTTATACTTCCACTATCAGTGTACAAGTTTTTGTTTTTGTTTTCTTTCTATCTTAGCTATTGCAAACTTTTTGTTGACAACCATTTTAACAGGTTTGAGGCAGTATCTACTACTGGTGTTGCTGAATTTCTCTACTGATTAGTGATAGGAACACACATTAGTTGTATGTTAGTTGTGTATCTTCTTTTGAGGAATATCTTTTGAGGGTTTTTGCACATTAAATTTTTTTTTTTTTTTTGTAGTGAACTTGTGCTTGCTTGCTCTAGCCCCTTTTTGTGATTTATTTATTTATTTATGCTGTTTCTGAGGTTTGAACTCACGGACGGAGCACTGTCCTGAACTTTTCAATTCAGTGGTAGTGCTCTATCACTTGATCATTAGCTCTACTTTTGAACTTTTTTGGGGAGGGGGGATCGTTAATGGACTTTACTGCCCCACTGGCTTCAAATTAGGATCTTTAGATCCCAGCCTCCTGAGTAGCTAGGATTATAAGCATGAGCCAGCTGAACTCAGCTGTGTTGATTATTTTAAAAGTAGGGTCTTGCTTTATTTCTCCCAGCCAGGCTTGGCAGCAGTCCTACTTATGCTTTCCTTATCAAATATATGACTAGCAAATACTTTCTTCTCCTTCTCTAAATTGCCTGTTCACTCTTTCCTTTGCTATAAGGAAATGTTTTGGTATACTGTAATTCCATTTGTCTACTTTTGCTTTTGTTACCTGTATTTTAGGGGTCCTATCCAAAGCCATCCTTGCTGAGACCAGTGTCATGAAGCTTTTTTATAGTGTTTTCTTCTAGGAGTTTTTACAGTTTCAGATCTTATTTGGCAGTCTTTTACACATTTTGGGACCTTTTTTTCTATATGTTGTAAGGTAAAGGTTTCTCTGCATGTGAATATGCAATTTTTTCAGTACTATTTATCCAAAGGCTTATCCTTCCACCATTGTGTGTTCTTGGTGTATGTCATAAATCAATTCACCATAAATGTACAAATTGAATTCTAAGCTCTTAAGCTGTTAAAGTTGCAGCAAGCATATTTATAAAAATAAAAACTAAAATCCTTTGCCAACTATGTTGTAAAGGTTCTTTGCAGCCTGACATATTTTATCCAGTAGATTTTGTCAGGGAATTAATTCCTCCTTCACTGTGTGGTGCCCCCTTGCTTGGATTTTCCGAAGTACTTTTACAAATGCAACAGTAATAACTGGAGCCAAGCTCATAAAAGACAGTGCTACAGTGTTCCAAGACTCTGTTGAAGCACATTGCAAATCCTAAACCTTGCTTGTGTCTCCACTTTACATGTGCAGATACTGAAAGGAGCTGGTTGAAGGCAGGCAGGTAAAGGACTTGATTTACTTCCTGTGATTTGTGTGCTCTTCCTGAAGTGACTGGCAGCACACCGAGGGGGTGGCCTGCCCTACCTGAAGTATTTTCCCAGTTTTTCTGCAGATTTTCCATTCTGTTCCAAACCTAAGGTTCAACTGTTAGGCTTAATTAATACTTTATACATTTAGAAGGGAGGGCAAACACTTAGAATGCTTTTCTCTGGAGAGTTTTGATATAAAATTAGCTGGAGTAAGAAGTAGTAGGACTAAATAGGCCAGTGTGAGTGCCATCAGTGCCCCAAGGACTAGGATCTCATTGAATAAGAAGGGTAGCATTAACCGACCCTAACATTAAAAAATTAGGATACCAAAAACAGCTGATAATGTTGTAAGGTAAATCATCCCAGAAGCCACATTTTAAAATATAGAATATTGGAGTCTTTAATATACAGTTAACAGGCTGCAGTCTGCCAGTTGTTACAAAGGTCTGTAGTACGCAAATACACATAACACAACTAGGAAACATGCTGTAGAGGAAAGGAATAACAAAAACAATACCAACAAGCCAATTCAGCTCCAATGGACAAGCTAAATTGGGATGTCATGATGACTGCAGTCAAGCCAGGAGACAGGACACAGGCAGGACATGATCACAGAGACACACATGGCATGGAGTCCTCATGGTTAGGCTGGTCCAGGCCCAAATAGGTCCGAGCAGGCTGTGGATCCTCAGGAAATTCCCAGTTCCAGGCACTAGACTGATAGATTCAGTAACCTATCAGCCAAATGCCTGCCCCTGCCTCCAGGGGACTGGGCATGCCCATTACCTGAGAGGCAGGTAATGGGGGGAGGGGGAAGGTTTCCTTCCCCCAGCATGAAGACAAGATGCCAGACCCTACCATCTACCATAATATGGCCAATATGGCGCCGGCCAGACCTGGCCTCCTTACTTCATTAGTAAAAAACAGACAAACACAAAAACAACAACTTGTTTTATTGAGTAGCAAGTGAAACAATGACCTACTGCTCAAGACATTATAAAAAAAGAATAGAAAAAGGGAATCTTTATGATTCCCCCTGAAAAGTGAGCTCTTTCAAGTAAATATAAGGTGGTCAAGGACTGTAGCTTATCAAAGATGTCACCAGTGTCCTTTTACTCATTTTGCCACTCTGATGGAGATTGTATATGGGCTTTAGTTGAAACTGCTATAGCCTTCTTTGAACTTTGTACTTTGCCAGGAAGACTTAGCAGTTTCCTTTTCCTTCTGTGTGGATCCTGAGGTTCCAGGACATAACAGATGTTCAGAGCCAACCACCTTTATACCACAGTTCTGAAGCCACACAAGTCTTACCTTCAGGAGAATGGAGGACTAGTGGAGTGGAGCCTTTGCCTTCTTCTCTTGTTTCTGATGATCACTGACTGTCACCACACTCGGGGCTCTTGCTTTCTTCTGACTTCTGAAGAATCTAGGTAATGGTTACCTGAGGACTTTAGATGTGCAGAGTAGCATTTCAGAGTCTGATATTTATAGTTTGGAATTTGTCACATAAATGCACATAGTTATCTGTGATGCCTGCGTACTCCATCCTGTACACATGGGGGAGGAAAAAGTTGTTAGTGCAGTAAATAACAATGAAAGATTTTTTTTTAACCTTCAAAGAAGAGTTCAAAACCATGATTTGGAAGGTTGATAGATACTTAGAAACTGCCAACCTGTGATTATAGTGATGCACTTGATTAAAAACTATGTGTATATAATACCTGGTTTAAAAGTCCCCAACTCGAGGTCTCCATAAATTTAACTACAGCCATACCTTCCATAGGAAGTAAGTTAAATGCCAAGCCCAAAGCTTGTTATTGAATTGTTAGAGGAGAATTTAAGGGGTTGTATTTGGTTGATTTTTTTAAAAAATTAGAATTAAAAGTCTATTAGAGTGAAATGTGTATGTCAGTGTGTCACAGCAAAAACACAACTAATTTTAAATGTAAATTTAAAATATCATTTTTGCCTAGCTTAATGATAGGGATAAAAAAAATAGAGCAAATGATCTTCTAATGTGTTAATTAATACACATGATAGTGAAAATCGACTATGAATCACAGTCTGAGAGAAGAAAATAAGCTAGTTACTTTCAAATGAGAGTATGTTATGTTTAGTTTATTCTCTTTGTTGTGTAAGTCATGAGGGCTCCTGGAAGCGTGGGAGAGTCCATGGTATTGGGCAGGGAGAGTGTTGATCCTGAGAGATGTTAAACATAGGATTTCAACTAATTGCACACTTAATTTTTTTTTTTTTTTAATCACAAGATGAGATTTTGGCTAAGCCTTTAAGTTGTTGATTCTCTCCTCTCCTTCTCAGCCCTTTTTTTGTACTGGTACTTGGGCTTGAATTCAGTGGCCTTGAGCTCTTGCTTGGCTTTTGCCACTCAAGGCTAGTGCTCAACCAATTAGGCTACACCTCTACTTCCAAACTTTTTGAGGGTTAACTGGAGATGAGAGGCTCACAAATTTGTCATCAAGGGCTGCTTTTGAACCATGAACCTCAGATCTCTCACTCCTGAGTAGCAATTACTGACTTTTCTAATGAGGTTTTAATCTACACAAATGACACTTACTTGCTTACATAGTTAGTGATTCTCCCCAAGGATATGACAACAAACATAGGATGTTGTAGGTATTGTAGGTGGCTAAATAGAACACTGCATGTTGGTGATCAGAAGAGCTACCTTGCTACTTATGTTGGAACCATATCATTTATCTCTTGTATTTTCTCCCTAAGAATTACAAGCAACCCTAAATCTAGCCTTTGGAATTTGTTACCTCCTCTCCCTTGACCTAGAATTGCTCTGCTCTCCAGGTTGCCTGGCACCAACTTAAAGTCACTATGGGGTGGGACAAGAATGTGTTTTGTTGTGAGCTATTAGTCTTTTGCAATTTTCCTGTTAAGGAGCTATTTTATTACCTTATAATTACTTTATTCATGTAGAATTTGTTTGAAGCCTTAATTTTTTTTTTAAGAAAAAAATCCAGAGTGGTTTTCTGAGTGGAAAATTCCCTAGGAACCTTTGGACAGCTCTAGGAAACAGCTGAGTCTCTTCCTAGAGCAGTATGTCTCAGAAAGAAGAGGTTTCAGAGCCTGTGCATGGACACTAAGAAAGAACCCACTTTTAATAAGAATGCTTGTGGATATGTCATCTCACTAGCTTGAGGAGAAGGAATTATTATGTCCCCTGAGGTGACACTTAAAGATTCAATTTGTGCTTATGCACTCACTAGTGCTTATTTGTGTTTGTGCAATTCACATATGCTTCCTAGACCAATTTCTAGTTTTGGTTCCCAATTTAGCTATTGGATTGTTCTGCCACCATGCGGCCATTTGCAGAATTGGCTCAGTCCTTGTAGGTGTCGTTTTGCAAAGCTCTGAACTGAAAACACAAAGCCTTGCCACTCTTTCTCTTCTCACTGCTATTGCCAGAAAGTGCAAGCTTTCAGACGGAGCCTGCTGCCATCCTGCAAAGTTTTCTCACCTAGAGCATCCAGTCTGTTGATAGATGCAGTGATGAACTGGAAGGAGAAGAACACCTTTATTCATATTCTCTGATAGAGGAGGTACAGTAATAGTCTACAGAAAGTAAAGTGACCACACAGCATATATACTGAGTGAGTGGCAAAAAAGCAGTAGAAACTTGAATGGCCCAAAGCAGGATGCCAGTGGCTTCTAGCTACTGTGTAATCTTAGCTACTCAGGAGGCTGAGAGCTGAGAATTGGTCTTTGAAGCCATCCAAAGCAGGAAAGTCTGTGAGACTTTTATCTCCAATGAACTATACCACCTCCTCCCTACCTCCCCCCCCCCAAAAAAAAAAAAAAAAGAAAAAGAAAAAAAAGAGAAAACACCCTTGAGTGATCCAGGAAGGAAGGAAGTGGCAAGTGGGACCTTGGAGAAGAGCTTTCCATTGGGGATCAGGGAAGATTGTGGTATTTACCTTTATTGCACAGCCAGTGTGGTTTGAACATGATGTGCTTGACACAAAGCCAAGGATTCTATGCTTGCAGTAGTAGGCAGGCTTCCTTCACCCACTCAGGAGGCCTGGGTTGTCTCTCTGAACCCATTAGAAGCACATGCTATACAGTGCTATGCTAGGCTCTGTGGGCCCCCGCTGAGGGAAGTACTGAAGAGCTCCTTCCTGAAGATGTAACCTAACTATCTGCTATTCATCTGTTGTATTGATTGCTCCAATGTGATGGCTTTTCTTCAAATGATGCCTTAAAACTGCACTTTAGTTGAAAATGGATACATTTTGGAAGACAATATAATACAAACCCTATAATTTGTTTTCTAATCTCATCCTTGATCAAAATATACAATAATGGTGGTAAATAAGACTTGGAAGATAGTTTTGGTAACCTGATGTGACTTGAACCTATGTGAAACTTTTTATAATTGTAAACATTTAAACAATTGAAGTGTAAGTATTTAAGCCTGATGCAATGGCTCATGCCTATTCATTATAGTTACTTGGAAAACAGAGTGGGAGAATTGACACTTGGAGGCCAGTTCAGAAGAAATCTAAAGAGGCCCAGTCAAAACACAAAAATACTTAAGACCCATTCTAAAAATAACTAAAGCAAAAAGCGCCGGAGTGTGGGCCAAGTAGTAGAGTTCTTCCACAGAAAGGCCCTGAGTTCAACCTCTAGTAGTTACTCCCTTCCCGCCCCAATTTAATTATTTCAAGGAATTTTTAAAATTTAGAGTCTGGGATAAATGTAAGTTAATGGCTACATGTAGAGATTTTTAAAGAAGACATTTCTGGGGGGTTCTGGATTGGAAGAACAGGGTTTTCCAAGCATTCTGTCATTGAATTATACCTTAGTTCCAAAACTTCATTAAAAATATTATAAAACAGTTTTCAAGGAGTGGGAGCCGTGGCTCAAGTGGTAGAGTGCCAGCCTCTGACAAAAAATGGCAGGTGAAAGCAGTGAGGCCCCGAGTTCAAGCCCCAGTACTGGCAAAAGCAAACAAATAAATAAGAAACAAATGACAAGAGTAAAAAAAAACAAAACCCATAAAACAAAAGGCAGTTTTGACCAATGGAAGCTAAACTTATATCAGAGAGGCAAAATACTTGTACTATGTTGTCAGCCTTAAATTTGGCCTTAGCTGATCTTTCTTGAAGGAAGAAATAATTGTTGTTTTAAAATTGAAAAATTTTCCTGCTCTTTGCTTCCTCATTCTTAAGTATATGCGATTTTGAGCTAGTACCATTTGGAAAGTATATTAACAACAGATGTGATAAACTACTATTGGTTATGTTTCTTTTTAAACCTGATATAAAATAAGTCTGGATTTTGTGTAGGGTAAAACTGTGTGCGTAGCATCTGTGAAGCTTTGGGTTCAGTCTCTACCTCACCCCCATCCCTGAAAAAAATCTGGGATTTATGTTTTATAAATAATTCAGTTTTTATGGAGATAGAGATAATCATATACTAAATGATATATTAATTTGCAAAAATTCTGCTGTTTTGGAAATACAAGTTTTTATTAATCTTTAGGCTTCCACTCAGCTATTGTTTTTCAGGATCTATATGTGCATATGTAATCCTGAATTGACGTATCGTTTTAGCCTTATAGCCTAGTTGTATAGGCATTATTCATCTTGTGTAACAAATAGGTTTTCAGTCACATAGCCGGGATCATACACAGGCTTTGGACTCTGTTGTATTCCTTCTGTTATATTCTTCTGTTTACAGTAGTTGTAGATCTCCTAAATAAGCTTTGAACCCTAACCATCATGTTAGTAGACGCAGTGAGTCTTAGTAGACTCAGTGAGTCTTACATACACTGTTCTTTTCCTTCCCCCATTTTTGCCTGCAGACTAATCTAGCTTTCATCTACTTTAGTAATAATGTTTGAAACACAACTCTTTGATTCAATCCTCATGAGCTTTTGCCCAGAAAAAAAGATGAATTGCATTTTTGTCTTGTGTCTCTTCCATGAATCTCCAGGACAGATATGTTGACCTGGGTCAAACTTGTTGGTCTTGTGACTGATCGGTCAGTTTAAACAACAAGTCTATCTCCTATGTGAAATCTGTAGAAACTTATCACGTAAGTCTCAACTTCTGTGGCCCTGCTCACTGTTACTTTATTGTCCCCAGTTTCCTTGATGATTAGGAGAGTCCTAAAAGTGATCCATTTTATTTCCAAGTGTAGCTTATATAGTTTTTTACATAAGCAAGAAAAACATGTACTTTTTGTGCAGGTAAAATAATTACCTTCGCTGTTACTTTTTTCTTTTTGTCTAAGACCGGACTTGAACTCCATATCTGATGCTTTCATTCAGTGGCAGGCACCCTCTACCCTCTACTCCTCTAACCACTTCTCTGTTATTTTTTTGTTGCAAGGAAGAGATTGTAGAGGCTAAGATGGGTTTCTAGCTCACCATTGGGGTCCATTTTGGGGCAGGGGATGGAGTATCTTCTTTTCGTGTTCCTAAGCTCATGTTAAAAATGTATGCCACATGCTGTGAGCAAAAACTAGATAAAAGGAAAAAAGTGAATTATAAGGCTTCTCTGAAGCACTGACACATTGAACTAGTACCTAAGGAGAAGTTAGACCAGACCAAGCCCAGGCTGCAAAGTAGCTGGCCTCTGACTTCTTTACTGTTGGGTATGCTTTCCTACTGTACTGAATTTACAGATACAAACCAAGAGAATTGGCCTGGAGAAGGTCCCGTAAAGTTACTTTATCAGAGTTCCTTGGGATACCTCTGGTTTCCTTTCTTTTTCTCTTTCCCTTTCCTTTCATCTCTTTCTCATCTCTCTTTCCCCTCTCTTCTTTTGCTGGTATTAGGACTTAAGCTCAGAGCCTTGTGTTTGCTTGGCTTGTTTTCATGGCTGGTATTCTACCACTTGAATCATGTCTTCAGCCCTACATCTGGATTTACATTGTACTTTTGTATGTGGAACAGAAAAAGTACAGTTTTCCCTAGGAAAACTCAATTCTTTTTGGCCTGTTAATCTCTGTCTATTGAGCTTTGTTGGTTTTGTCACTTTGTTCTACTTTGAAATAGCATCTATTTTTGAAAAAAGGATGTCCTTCCAAGGGTAGAAGGAAAAGCTTATTGTTCTTAAAAAAGTAACACTTCCTGGTTAGATGAACATGTTCCTGTTTGTGCTCAGAGAAGAGCAGATTTATTGGTGGTGGAGATAGCTTCCATGTTATGAGTCCTTTAAAACAGTATGTATGGAGTCAGTTTTGTTTTGGGAAGTGTACTTTGGGAGGTAGGGATTTCTCAGCTTTCCAAACTGAAACACTTTGGACTATTAGCTCTCTGGGGTTTTGTTCTTTGCAATCAAATTTGTTGAAATAAAACTTTATTTTGTGACTATGTCTCCTTTCTAGAGAGAAAACAAATCAGAACCCAAGATTCACTTTCCCAAGGTCACACATTTTCTTAAAGAGAGTATCTGGCTGGAGTCCTGGGATCTCTCTTCATCTAGGGTTGCAGTAGTCAGGTTGTTTGAGTGGCTGGACCTTCCAGTACTTTACCCTCACCTTCCTGCCCTTTTCCTTTCACCTTGGTTAGAAGTAGTTCCAGGCCATCTTGTAGATTGCTTTTTAGCTCAAGCCAACAGGTAAGGAAGGTGGAGGTTGAAAAGCTCCTGTGAGGAGCCGTTAGAGGCAACCAGTGTGAGTGCAGGGCAGGACTGGATTGGCTTGTGTGGTCTATCACATCCCATGTTTCCCCTGACACTGCTTCTCTCTTGTCCTCCTTCCTGGAACCTTAGGCAACGTGGAGAGATTGAAGTATGCAGATGTAGATGCTTCCAGCCAGTTCTGGGGAGCTGCCCAGTCTTTCTGGGATTACCCAGGCCTGCATTTGTATTCACATTGTCTTTGTTAACTTTTAATCATGCCATAGTGCCATCTGAGACTTGGGACTGTGGGACCACTGGATGCCTGAGAAGTTAGATCGGTCAGTGGGAGGATTTAAACAACTATATTTTGTTTAGCCCAGGAATAGAGGGAAACCCTTGCTTCTTCTTTACGCCTCAGTGTTTTTATTTACTTAAATTGCAATCTTGATCCTTGGCTACTGAGTTTTTAAGAAAAGCTTAATAACAGTACTTGGTCCTTTGTTTATATCCTTTGCTAATCTGCCTCTGCTTTGCTTCTTAGGGTGAGTGAGCAGAGGTTGCCACCACTTCCCTGCTTTTTCTGAATACCAAGACTGTGCTGATCATGTCCATAGATGCAGTGAGACATGGCTTGTTGGTTGATGGCCATCCAAACACCAATTTCTTACCACACTTGCTAGTTAAAGTTGAAGGAAGGTTAAGTTCATGCATCATCTATGCAAAGTTATCTAGTTCAAGCCATGCACTGCTTCCTTCCACATAGCAGAACAATGCAGAGTTATGTCCTCTGCTCGTCTAGTTCATAGGCTCATTGCGGGCATTTCAACAGGTTTCTTTTGGGATGACTTGATCAGAGAGTCTTAGAAGAATAGTTATAATTATTGAGTTTGTTTAAGAAGTTCATAATTTAAGCATGTAAGACCTGAAATGCTTACATTGGATTTTCTGGTTGTATATTTCTTGGATGACATCTGGTTTGCTCCCTCTAAACCATCACAGTGCAAAGTGGCTGCTTGCTTGCCTGCTTGCCTGCCTGCCTGCCTGCCTGCCTGCCTGCCTGACTGCTTGCCCTCCCTCCCTCACTCCCTCACTCCCCTTCCCTCTCTCCTCTCTTTTTCTTTTTCTCCTTCCTTCCTTCCTTCCTTCCTTCCTTCCTTCCTTCCTTCCTTCCTTCCTTCCTTCCTTCCTTCCTTCCTTCCTTCCTTCCTTCCTTCCTTCCTTCCTTCCTTCCTTCCTTCCTTCTTTCTCTATCTGTCCCTTCCTCCTCCCTTCCCCTCCCTCTCTCCCTCCCTGCCTCCCTCCCTCCCTCCCTCTCTCTCTTTCTTTCTTTCTTTCTTTGGGGGGGGGGGGAAGTCCCGTCATGGGGCCTGAACTCTGGGCCTGGGCGCTGCCCTTCAGCTCAAGGCTAGCGCTCTATCACTTGAGCGCCACTTCTGGCTTTTTTCTTTTTGCTTATGTGGTGCTGAGGAATCGAACCCAGGGCCTCATGCATTCAAGGCAAGCACTCTACCACTGAGCCACCTTCCCAGCCCCACTTCCTTCCTTCCTTCCTTCCTTCCTTCCTTCCTTCCTTCCTTCCTTCCTTCCTTCCTTCCTTCCTTCCTTCCTTCCTTCCTTCCTCCCTCCCTCCCCTCCCTCCCTCCCTCCCTCCTCCCTCCCTTCCTCCCTCCCTCCCTCCCTCTCTCTCTCTCTTTCTCTCTCTCTTTCTCTCCCTTCCCCTCCCTCCCTTCCTCCCTCCCTCCCTCCCTCCCTCCCTCCCTCCCTTTCTTCCTTCCTTCCTTCCTTCCTTCCTTCCTTCCTTCCTTCCTTCCTTCCTTCCTTCCTTCCTTCCTTCCTTCCTTCCTTCCTTCCTTCCTTCCTTCCTTCCTTCCTTTCTCTCTGTTCTCTCTTTGTCTGTCTCTCTCTCCCTCTCCTTTCCTCTGCTCTCCTCTGCTCTCCTCTCCTCCATTCTCCTCCCCTCCCGTCCCCTTCATTTTGCACTGTTGAGGCTGTGGACCTGTGGGCTCCCTCCTCTAATCTCTAAGTTTGAAGATGCAGGTCAGGCAGCAGCTTCTTGATGCCTGCCAGGCTTGAGTACAGTTACACAGATTATCTTAAGATAAAGAAATGGTGCTAGTAATTATTCCTCATAGATATATTCTGTACATATATTACACACTTACACTCAAAAATAAGTCTGCACAGACGTATGGTGTGTGGCCTGACTTATTCAGGACTATGACTTGAATGTCTGAGATTCCATAATATTTAAAAACTGGATAACTAAAATTCAGTCTAATGAAGGAATTGACCTTATGCTTTGCTCTTGATTGGTTTAGTTGAAGGAAGAGGGCCTTTCTTGCTTTGAGAGAGAGAGAGAGAGAGAGAGAGAGAGAGAGAGAGAGAGAGAGAGAGAGAGAATGTATGTATGTATGTATGACGGTTTGAACTAAGGGCCCAGGCTCTGTCCCTTAGCTTTTTTGCTAAAGGCTGGTGTTCTACGACCTTGAGCCACACTTCCATTTCTGGCTTGTTGGTTAGGTAGAGAGAAGAATATTACAGACTTTACAGCCTAGGTTGGCTTAAAGCCATGATCCTTAGATCTCAGCTTCCTGAGTGGCTAGGATTATAGGCATTCTCTTCAGCTTTAAAGACAGTTTTGAAGTCCATGTTTATCCTATTATTCCATCTGGATCTTATGTGAAATGCAGTTAACCTTAGCACCATCTTGGAGATTTGTGACATTTATTTAATACATTGAGTATACTAATTAATGGATATCACTGTCACATTACCATGCATACATATGTTGTGCATGGATCATGTCCACTTTCTTTCCTTCTGTTTTCTTCTTCCCTTCTCTTTCCCATCCTTTAGTACTCTCCTAGTCTCTGATCATCCCATCCCTTTCCCCCTTTTTTTTAAACTGTCATCTTTTAAAAATTTAGACAGGAAGAGAAAAGTATGTAATACTCATCTCTCTGAGATTGGTTTATTTCATTTAACATAATGATCCATACAGTTTCATCTATTTATCTACAAATGACAGGGCTTTATTTTTCTTTATGTCAGAATAATTTCTATGCTTTGCTGGATGTTACAGTACATACCTACAATCTCAGTTACTTTGGAGGCAGAGATTGAGAGGATTGTGGTTTGAAGACATTGGCAAAAAGTCAGTCAGAGCTTCCATCTCAACAAATAATCCAGGTGTGGTGGAATTGCACCTCTACAGCTACAGGGGGTATATAAGTAGGAAAACTACCTGGAAATAAACTTAAGCAAAAGGAGGGGGTGTCATGGTTTAAGTGGTAGAGGGTCTTAGTTTTAAAATCTAGTACCACCAAAAACAAACAAGAAAACCATTGGGTATAAGCACACACATACACACATTTTCTTTATCCATCTGTTGACAGGTATATCTGCGAATAGCATATATTGGCTGTTGTGATTAGTGCTGTAATAAAACACAGCATTCGACCTCTGTTGTATGATGACTAAATTTCCTTGAATATATGTCCAGTATTGGTATAGCTGAGTTCTTCAGTAATGCTGCACTTGCCAGCAGTGCAGAAGGGATTCTAAAGGGTTCCCATTTGTCCACATCCTTGCCAGATGTGTTTTTAAATAGCCATTTTAAATTAGGTGAAATGGAATCCCAGTGTAGTATTTTTTTTCCTGGCAGCAGAGGGGTGGGGGTAGTTCTTGAGATTGAACTTCTTGCTAGGCAAGCACTTTCCCACTTGAGCTGGGCTCCAAGCCTTTTGTTTGTACTTTGCTTTTGAAACTGGGTCTTGACTAATTGTGCCTGGCCTCCATGGCCCTGAAATTGAAAATAATGTTCAAGCTTAAAATTACACACAAGAATTTAGCAGTATTATTTGTTCTAGTAAAAAAAGTGAGAAACCCTTAACACTGTGTCAATTGATAAACAGCAAGACAAAATGCTGTATGCATGTCTGCAGTGGCATGTCAGGAAAGTGCTGGCCTGACACATGCTATATCCTGTGCGAGGAGTCATGCTGAGGGAGAAGCCAGGCCTCAAGGCTATATATTACCTTGGAGGAAACAGTTGGTACCAGGAGCTTGGAGAATAGGGAACTAGTAATGGCTGCTACTTAGTATGGGTTTGGGTTATTAGGGATGGTAAAGATGTTCTGAATTCAGTGATTATGATTGTACTAAATCAGTGACTTTTACATCTTAAACGGTTATATTTTATGTCATACAAATTATTAATCAATAAAGCTGTTATTTTAAAAAGATGAGGTTTATTTTACAGATATTACCAGACATCTTTTTTTGTGGTATTTTCTTTCCTGGGATTTGGGGAGAAGAAATATTCTTCCTTCCTTCCTTCCTTCCTTCCTTCCTTCCTTCCTTCCTTCCTTCCTTCCTTCCTTCCTTCCTTCCTTCCTTCCTTCCTTCCTTCCTTCCTTCCCTCCCTCCCTCCCTCCCTCCCTCCCTCCCTCCCTCCCTCCCTCCCTCCCTCCCTCCCTCCCTCCCTCCCTCCCTCCCTCCCTCCCTTCTTTCTTTCTTTCTTTCTTTCTTTCTTTCTTTCTTTCTTTCTTTCTTTCTTTCTTTCTTTCTTTCTTTCTTTCTTTCTTTCTTTCTTTCTTTCTCACAGACTATGGTACTATGTGTGCATTGGAGTCCTAAAATGCTAATTCCCTGCTAGCTTGTTGTGTAGGAATGTAATCAGGATCTTGTGTTTTTATTCTGAACAATCAAGAATATCTCTTAATCTTTTCTCTTCTTGTTTTCTTTAGAGGATCTATAAAAACAGGCATATTTTCATTTTGGAAAAAAAAAACATTTAAATATTCCTATAAGAAATATCATTTAGGTAAAAGTGAAAAAAAAGAATTTACCTTCAAAATTTTTGTGATGAAATAAAATGCATGAGATTTATATTGTAGAAATAATTTGATTAATCATGGTATTAACAAACATGTATGCTTTTAAATGAAAACTTTGTACTTTCATTGGGACTGGGAAAAATGAGTGACAGAACAACCTCTGAGGAAATTGTTTTCCTTAGTAAGCCAGTTTGTTTTATATTTTAGTAATGATTATTATTTTGTTTTTGAAGTTTTAGCAAGGATTTATTTTAGTCTAACAGGATAAAATAGGGAGAGATGGAAAAGGGAAAAACATTTCCCCATGCAGGAAATAGGAGTAAGGACTCTTAGTAGTATTTATTTTTAATATTTATGAAAATATGTATTTTTAAAAGCCACACATATTTTAATTTGTAACTTATTTTAGAAACTTTTTCCCCCCTTTGACAACTCTAATAATTTCTCTCATTTCTTTGCAACAGGATCTGGAAATAGTCTATTCCTATTTACATGGGATGGAAGCCTTATCGAACCTGAGGGAGCACCAACTTAGGTTTGTCATTTTAATATTAATGTAATGATGATAGAATGCTAGGATTTTATATGCTTACTTATTTAGAAGTAGGCTTAAATGTAAAGGCGTATAAAATGTTATAAAAACTGTTTCGTCTACCTCTCATACTTGCTTTGTAAGTTTTATAAAATGAATTCAGTTGTGTTCATATAATACTTTCTTATCTTTGCATTTGCATATTTTAATTGTATAATTTTATTATGACATTTTATACATACATATAATATACTTTGATATTATACATCCCTTTTATTATCCTTTATTTTCCCTCACTTTATCCTCTTCTATTTGTAACAGTCTCCCTCTTTGACTTTTCTGTCACAGTAATAATTTTTCACTCATACCCCATTTGTCTGTATCACTCCCCAGAAAGTATGTATGCCAAATGGATATGGCATTATTTGCTACTCCTGGCAAATAAAAATGTACTATTTAGTGTTCAGATGTATTAGAAAGTAGATTTAGTTAAAGAATGGCTATTCACTATTTTAGTATGTTCTAGGTCTTTGTGAATATACATATACTCCATAAAGTACACGGCTGCTATTCTAATCCACATAGTAGATAGCATACTTATTCTATGTGATCTGCTTATAGAAAAACTACCATATCTGGAGAACAGTAATACAGCAGTATCATTTGTGGTTACCTGAGTTTCAGAAGAAAGAAGTGATTTTTGTCTGTAAATAGGTAGTAAATTAGGACATAATGTAATGTCTTGTTTCCTTCTACTTTGGCTATTTGTGTGGCAGCAGTTTTTTAATTATGAAAGGCATACTTTTCCTATATATTTACCCTTTATTCTTTAAACACTAATTAATTTGTGAGTATACCTATTTTATATTTGGTTGTTAATTGAAAAAAGTATCAAGAGGATTGTTAAACTATCAAGAGTGCTTCTAAAATTACATTTTTAATGAAACTCATTTAAATTAAAGTTGACCGTAGATTAAGTAAAAAAAAAAAATCAGTCAGGTTTTGTAAGAAGCAAAGCCCATTAGGACTTTAGAAGATGGCTCAAACTAAAGCTAGAGTAATTTTTAAAGTGTATAGTTTTCAATTGATACTTTGTTACGACCGTTTTCTTAAGAAAAAAGTTTATACTCATTTAATTGAATGCAGTTAATTTTCAAGCACAAGAAGAATGATGTGCAAGTATAACAGTCATATACCCATTGTACACATAGAACCATGCATGTGAATTTAGATATGTTGAATATATGATGTGTTTATAGTATATCTGGTTATAAAATTCTTTAGCTGCTAGAATTTTACATAATCAATAAATGAAAAACTTCAAAACTACCAGAGTAAATTTAACACAGTACATTGCTGTGCACACATCGACCAAAATGGAAATTTTTAAAATTGCCAAAATAGACATAATACAATGCATTTCTATGCACACATTGGCCAGCTTCAGAATGATCAACTAGCTGCTATTTGAAAGGTAATTTTTGGTTAGAAATTCAGAAGAGTAGCTTAGTGTAATTAAACCGTAAAAAGTTTGTTTTGGAACATGTAGAGATTGAGTTTTTTGGCATGAATTTATAGGGAGAGACCTTTCAGATGTGTTGCTTATTCAACATATGTTGAAAAGTCATGTTTATGGAAAACATCAGCTCATGTCATGACGGACATGCAGAGACCTTTGTTCATTCAGATGTTAGCATTTAGACATGGTCAAAGTGGGTGGTGGTTGCTCTGACTTTGAATTGAAAGGAAGAGGCAAGATTTGAAAATAGGGCAGCTGTGCCGAGATTTCCAAGGAGAAGAGTGCTCCAGCTATTCTTTTGTTGGGAACAGGCGGTGTGACAAGGTCTGGCAAGGTCATATAGCAGGTAGGGTAGAGTCTGTATGCAGGGGAGGAATTTGCATTTTCATAGGGCAGAAAGTGTTGGACAACAGGTTGAAGTAGGACCTCATTGTGGTCATGGGAAGGGAAAATGGTAGGAGGGTAGTGGCTCAGAATAGGTCATTCCATGGGAGATGGTGAACTTGCAGTTTTAGAGGGTAGATTTTGGAAGCAGGTGCTGATAGACAGATGGATGTGAAAAAAACCAGGAGACAAAGATGATAGATCTCCAAGTTGTAAGCCTAAATGTTTGAGCACTGATTTTGGGGAAAACAGATTTTGAGGGGAAATTTAAGCTCTGTTTTAGACATTTGAAACACTAGGTAGCTAGAGCTAGCTGTTAGATATTCAACTCAAATGGTTACATTGAGTATGCATTCAGGTGAGTAGACATCTTGAATTAGTCTTTAATTTGAAATTGTAAGCTGGTGGGTGAAATTACTTAAGTATAAAGAAGAGGGCCAAGGACCTGCCCTGAGGAGTAGGTGGGGAGAGGGTGTTTGGGAGAATCTCAAGGAGATAGAAAGCATGACTAAGCTCAGTGGAAAAAGGAAGTCTAAGACCAGAGGCCTTAAGATGATGCTCTAGAGAAGCATTTGCCAGATGGAGTTGCTGATGGAGTTAGTGAAGCACCAAAAAGAATTAGATAATATGGAGGTCTCTGCTTGCTTTAGAGCTTTTTTCTTTGTAGTTTTGGGACCAAATGATTGAGAGGGAAGAAGATGAAAAAGTGGGAGGTATAGTACACTCACACATGTACGCACATGTGGACATGCATGCTGAAAAAAAGATTTTCTCTAATAGAAAAAGCAAAATGTAGATAATAAGAAGATAACTTGGGGTTCAGGAAGAGTGTCACCAAACACAGTAGGTGATGTGAGCATGCTGGATGTATATCAGTAGAGAGAAATGGGCAGAATATAGGAAAAGGTGCTAAGTTGGTAAGAGCATGGAGGTCCAGTAATGAGGTCCAGGACGCTGATGCAGCTGAGGCGAGGGCAGGAAACAAGGCAGAGACTGTTATTTCATTTAAGCGCAGATATTTTTAGCCCCCTTACTTGTGACTGTCATCTTTCCTATGAAGAGTTGGGATTGCACCTATTAAGGAAAGTCTTGTGTTTTAGTGATGTGTATCCAAGATTTGCTTCTGCCTCCTTGAGCTAAGTGACATTCAGTTGGAATGTTTCAAGGAAGGGCTCGAGAATGAGGACATCAAGAACAGTCTTAACCTGGTCCCAATCTATAAGGCATGGCTTCAAGATACTGTAAAGCTGAAACAAGTTGCAGGCAGACCCAGGATTGCAAAGTGTACTTTCCTGGAGACTTACTGACAACACATGGTCCCAGGTGACAGCAAAATCCATGTCAGGACTTTGAAAGTTCTCAGGATAATAGTTAATGCATTTTAAACTAGGATGCCCTTGGCTTGTCTTAACCTAATATCAAGGTCATTTATAGCACCATGCTCTGGGCTTTTATGCTCCACATAGACACTCCATGTGGGGGGAAGGGGCAGACAGAAGTTCTTGGGCAGACATAGTGGTCACTACTTCAAGATTGAATTACTGCAAGCATGAGGGGTGTAGTGGGAGGCACAAACTAGAGCACCTACGAGACTTGTGCCCTGGATTTAACACCCAAGAAAGATGACACTGCTGGGAGCACAGCTGCCTGGGTCCAAGTTGAGGGTGCTGTTGAGAGGGCCACTTTAGAGCCAGCTTTCTTCACTGTTGTCATTCTGAGTTGAATTTCTATATATGTTAGACAAACGAATTCCAAATATTCATATGTCATAATTCAGGACAAATCAGCTGAAATAACAAATCATTAAACCTCTATGGTAGTCATTGGCTATAAAAATACTGAAGTTTTATACTGCTGAGAACATTACTGCTGAGGGGAAATAGAATGAAGCTGCATCTTTTTTTTTTTTTTGAGTCTGGTCATGGGGCCTGAACTCTGGGCTGGGCGCTGTCCTTTAGCTCTTCAGCTCAAGGCTAGCGCTCTACCACCTGAGCCACAGCGTCACTTCTGGCTTTTTTTCTTTTTGCTTATGTGGTGCTGAGGAATCGAACCCAGGGCCTCAGGCATGCAAGGCAAGTGCTCTACCACTGAGCCACCTTTCCAGCCCTGAAGCTGGCATCTTATTAGATGTATATCTTTACCAGATTTGATTTCACATTTGTTATTGCAATAGCCAATAATCATTTTGAGGCTGGTAAATAATTTTCACTAGTCATATACGATAATCTTAGCATCCAAACCGATTTGTTTTTAGATTTGCTAGTATGTTTGGAATGATACATGTTGAACTCATGCCTTTTTTCTTTTGCAGGTTAATGTGTGAGACTGTGCGCTACGAAAGGCATGAAGCAAATGAAGTCTTGTACTAGTAGGTATCAGTTTTCCCTCTATTTGCTTCAGTGTTCTGGCTTGCTCCTGCCTAGTGAGAGATGGGAAAAACCTTTCCACTGCTTCCTGTTGTAAAACAAGTGTATCATCCTTTTCTGATCAATTTACATTTGTATGTTTATCTCATATTTTGCTTAGAGGTACTAGGTCATATTATCAAGTATTTTGACATTTTGTCATTATGAAATATAATGTAGTGCACACTCATTCTAACAGAACAACAGCAACAAAACCCCACAGCCACACTAGCTGACATGCAGAGAAAGCATGGGTCTTGTAGCTCAGTTTATGCTACTTTTAAAAGTAGGAAAATGAGCTCTCCACATCCTTCCTTCCTTAGGTTTCCTTCCTTCCTTCATTCCTTCCTTCCTTCCTTCTTTCCTTCCTTCCTTCCTTCCTTCCTTCCTTCCTTCCTTCCTTCCTTCTTCCTTCCTTCCTTCCTTCCTTCCTTCCTTCCTTTTTTCCTCCCTCCCTCCCTCCCTCCCTCCCTCCCTCCCTCCCTCCCTCCCTCCCTCCCACCTCCCTCCCTCCCTTCCTTTCTTTCTTTCTTTCTTTCTTTCTTTTTTTTGTCGGTGGTGGGGCTTGAACTCTGGGCCTGGGGCACTGTCCCTCAGTTCTTCAGCTCAAAGCGAGTGCTCTTCTACTTGAGCCACAGTGCCACTTCCACTTTTCTGGTGATTAATTAGAGATAAGAGTCTTTCTTGCCTGGGCTGTCATTGAACTGTGATCTTCACATCTCAGCCTCATGAGTAGCTAGGATTATAGGTGTGAACCACTGGCTCCAGGCTATAATTTCTTTTAAAAATAGCTTTGATATCCCTTTCAAGATGTGTTAATTTGTTTTTCTTGGTACCAGTACTGGTATTTAAACTTAAGGGTCTGCATTACCTTTTAGCTTTTTTTTCTCAAGTCTAGTGCTCTGCTGTTTCTGGCTTTTTGGTAGTTAATTGGAGATGAGTCTCATGAACTTTACTGCCCAGGCCGGCTTTGAACTGCAGCCCTCATATTTTAGCATCTTGAGTAGCTAGGAATAAAGCATGAGCCACTGGTGCCTGACCCAGTTAACATATTTCCTTAAAAGTGACAAATTATTTGTTTGTTTGGTGTTTCTGGAGATTAGACTCAGGGCCTGGGTTTTGCTAGGCAAGTGTCTTACCACTTAATCCCTACCTACTTCTAGCTCTTTTTGCTTTAGTTTGTTTTTTAGCTAAGGTCTAGACCTTTTGTCTAGCGTTATCCCCTGACCACAATTCTGTTGGGTAACTGAGATTATAGGCACAAGCCACTGTCTCTGTCTTGTGACTAGCATCACACTCTTCTGTTTTCATTAGTTCTTAATTTCCACACTATTTCAGTTTAGTGCTCAGCTACAATTGAAGTGCTCAGAACCTTTGTATCAGCAATCAAACTTATGTAGTGCTGAGGAATCCAACCCAGGGCCTCAGGCATGCAAGGCAAGCGCTCTACCACTGAGGCACCTTCCCAGCCCTGAAGCTGGCATCTTATTAGATGTATATCTTTACCAGATTTGATTTCACATTTGTTATTGCAATAGCCAGTCATCATTTTGAGGCTGGTAAATAATTTTCACTAGGCATATACGATAATCTTAGCATCCAAACCGATTTGTTTTTAGATTTGCTAGTACCTGGCGCCTGAACAACTTGTTAACAGTAATCCTGCACCCATGGCTACTTACACATATGTCTGACTTGGACACTTTGCTTTCAAAAGCACTGGTTTAAGGGCTGTATGCCTGTTCTAAGAGAGGAAATTGCTCTTCCTAAAAGGTGCATGGAAGGCTATTGAGTTACTTAAGGCATTTTTACATAAGTCTGCACATGTGTAGATGCTTATAACAGTGTTCACTTGTTGGGTTTTATGTTCTCAGGGCAGCCACCCACTTCCCTCTTTGTGCTCACTGCCACTGCCCCCTCCATGCCTTGCTGGGGCCTTGCCATTTGCCTGCTGCTTGTGCTCTAGGCTTCCTGGTGCCCCTTGCACAGTGTACTTTGGGCTCTGGG
Source organism: Dipodomys spectabilis (assembly GCF_019054845.1). Classification (NCBI taxonomy): domain Eukaryota; kingdom Metazoa; phylum Chordata; class Mammalia; order Rodentia; family Heteromyidae; genus Dipodomys; species Dipodomys spectabilis. The sequence continues at coordinate 8,952,720 of NW_024871113.1, forward strand.
TCCCATCACAGAAATCCTTGGTCTCTTATGTCTGCAGCGATTTCATTGCTTGTTTTTTCTCTGGATGGTGACATGCTTTTATTTTATTTTGCATTACAGTTTAGATTTGAATAATAAACAGTACCTCTTCAGTTCTAGCTCCCCCAATAGAAAAAAAGAAAAAGTTTCTCATCTGTTGCGTGTGTTGTTTTAGTCTTTTAAAAGATGCAAGGCTTTAATTTATTTGAAAAAAAATCTTTAAAGAAGTAGCCTTTGCATAGAATTATAGGAGGAAGGTGGATAATACTTGTTTTGTCTTTGACTTTATAGCTTAGAACCCCATTGGAGGAAGATCAAAATAAATGCAAATCCTTACCAAACTTTGTCCTTGGTGTAGTAATAGAAGTGATGTCATGTGTTTGTGAAAGGACCAGAGTTTCTGTGTATCTGGAAAGCCATCTGCAGATTGGCTGACAGCCATGGTCAGAGCTTCCTTTTTCAGCCTGGAACAATTGGTTCAAGGAAGTTGTCCCTAGCTCCTGAGAGCAGAGGGTGGCCTTCAGGCTGTCATGCAGTGGGACTGTCTTGCCGCAGGCCTCTATGTCATTGCTGCATTCCTACTGTGCAATATCTGAAGACCAGGGGTTGCAAATAACTATTTTCCCTGGGGCCTTTGACATGGTTGAATATTGAAGAAAAGTCTAAGCTGTTCAGATGACTAAAAATCACAGTATAAGAAAGCAAAACGAAGGCACTGACCTCAGAAGGGGGCTGGAAGACTTGTGAGGGGAGTCTGCAATGTGGCTGTAGCAGTGGAGGGTGGATAGGAGGGCTTTTGTGTTCTGGCTTGGCTCTGGGATGGGGCTGTTGATTCCCAGTGTAGACCTATGTGGAGACACAGGTTAGTGGTTTAGGTCTCTGGATGTGGCCTCTGAGGCTTCCTGCTCTGTAGGTCCACTTAATTACTGGAACCTTTCTTAGTTTTCTTCTCTTTCAAAATGTGGGATGGTCAGCCTAGATGGTAAGATTCCTGTCTGCTCTGACCCATAGGCCAGCAGCTAGCTGTGTGACCTGCGTAGCGCAGAGCTTTTGTTTTAATGTTGCCCCATACTATGTGAGTTGACCTTTCTTTTGCATGATGGCTGGTGGCCTCATACCACTTTGGTCCCTGCCTGCTGTCCTCTTCCTCTTCTGTGTTGGGTGCCTGCCCATGTTTCCCACATGGCATGCGGAGTGCTTCCTCACACGCAACTCCCTGGCTGGTGTAAACCTTGGTGGGTCAGCTCTGCCACTTACAGCCTAGTGCTCTCCCCTTTCACAGCTCCAACTTGTGGTCCCAGAATGTGTGTGTGGGTTTTGTGGTCCTCTTTAGTCTATTGTCTCTGCCTAGCCTGAAGGCTTAGGTGTGGGTATCTGGTTGGCATTGGTGAGCTAGGCTGCCCACAGCCATCTTCCTGCCCCTGCCAACCCTGCACTGTCACAGCTCTTTTTTTTTTTTTTTTTTTTTTTTATGTCATTGACAGTTAATCAAACTGGCTGATTGGGCTCTGTTATTTCAATCTCATTGTCAACTTCCCCTTGATCATCTCATTAGCTTCCTGCTTTGTAAATCCAACTGGAAGCAGCAATTCACATATGCTCCTTTGTGTGGGGACATCACCACCTTGTGGACTGCTGTGGTATTGCTAAGAAAGTTTTTTTTTTATTGTGAAAATACTGTACAGAGGGGTTACAATTACATAGGCAAGATAATGAGTACATTTCTTATCAAGCATTGTAGCCTCCTCCTTTGTTTCCCATTCCCATCCCTTCCCATCCTCCCCTCCCCACCCCCCCCCCCCCCCACCACCAAAGTTTGTAAAGTTCGTTTTCGACATAACAACTTGTACATCTCATTGTTGCAGTGGGTCCACCTTACACTAACTTTTCTTTCCTAGTTAGTGATAAGTTTCACTTAAAGATACTTTGATTAGTTGTCTCATTCAGTGTCTGTTGAATTCATTAAGAAAATATCTGAGTGTGAGATAGATGTTAGTCAGTGTACTGAGGAATTAGGAGCTTTAAAAGCGAACAGAAAGTCCAGATAATTGTGATACTCAAAACTGTTCCATGTGAGCCTTTATGCACAAAGTGCACTGGGAAGCAGGAGGAAATGATTCACTTTATCTGAAAGATATTCATCCACTCAGGGCTGCTGGTTGTCAGTTTGGAACTGGAAGGATGTGCAATAAGTTTGATAAGAGCAGGAAGAGCAGGTTCTCACTTTGCCAACGTCCTGAAGCCTGTGTAGAAAAAGTGTTTTATGGCTAAGTGTTGCATTGCAGCACAGAGCATATTGGAGTTAGGGGCAGGAAGTAAAGCTGGAGGTTGGCCCCTTCAGAGACTCTTGAAAGAGGAAGAATGAAGAGAATCCTTTTTTTTCAAGATTTTATTATAAAGGTGATTTATAGAGGGGTTACAGTTGTAAAGAGAATATTTCTTTTTGGACTTGTTAATACCCTTTCCCTCACTCACTCCCAGTTTTTCCCTCCTGTCCCCACCTACAAGAATCCCTTTTAATCTGACGTATTTTTGACAGAAGAACCAAATGGTATTTCTTTGAAATCAGAGTAACTTTTCAAGGAATTGGTTGTTATTCCACTTTACAATTCTAGACCTAGAACCTCAGAATTTGACTTCACTATGATATCCCAGCTAGGAAGGAAGAGAGAATGTTCTCCCAAACCTGAGCTTCAGGCTTGCTAACACACATTGAAAATGCTGGTGTCTTATCAAAGAGACAGCCTTGGCCTGCAAGCACAAGCAATTTGTGATCTGATATTTACCTGAGCAAGTTGTAGCTAAAATACTACTAGACTGCCAGCCTACTACATAGTGGCTGCCTGAAAGGAGAGACAGTGGATGTGGAGGAAGATCCCAGAAGAATAAGAAACTATAGAACAAACAGAATGCAGTTAGGTGGATGAAGTGTTCTGGAGTTTGGAATACAACAGATGGGAAGATATCCTGAAAAAGTAGGATCTTTGAGCTTCCTTAAGGAATGGTGTGAAGTGGGGGTGGGAGATAAATCCTCCTGGGCATGGTGACAGAGTTGGGAAGGAACCAGGGGAGTAGCCAGCTGGGGAGCACTGGGCACTAGCCAGTGAGGTGGGTACTGTGGCTGGTACTATGCCTGTCACTCCCTAGTGTGAATTTGGTGTTCACTTTACACTTGAGATAACATGAAGTGGGCCAATCTCTGCTGTAGAGGTTTTCTATCTATTCATACCAGAAGGTGAATCCACTGTTTTGATATATTGTCTGTTTATTTTTTTTTTTATTTTTTATTGTAAAGATACTATACAGAGGGTTACAGTTACATGAGCAAGGTAATGAGTACACTTCCTATTGAGCATTGTTACCCCCTCCATTGTTTTTTCCCCTACCATCCCCTTCTCTCCCTATCTTCCCTGAGGTTCTTTTTTTTTTTTTTTAAATTGTGATTAAGTGATTACATAATTTCCCAAATTTTACGGTATTGTGGAATAATGATGCTCATTTAAAGTCACAAGTTCATTCTAACTTTCCTGGAGCAAATTGTCTATCACAGTCTATAACATATAACAGTGTACACATACATACCATACATGTGATCAGCAGCATGGGGATATTTAGTAGTGGTTTGACCAGATGAGTGGAAGTTCTTTGTTTCTTAAGTCCTGTTAATTTTGTCATATCACCTAACATTTGGATTTAGCATCCATTTATCAGGGAGACCATGTACCATTTGTCTCTTTGCTCTTGGCTTACCTTGCTCAACATGATTCCTTCTAGCTCCATCCATTTCCCTGACAAATGCCATTATTTTGTCATTTCTAATGGCTGCATAATATTCCATTGTGTATAGATACCACAATTTTTGGATCCATTCATCTGTGGTGGGGCACCTGGGTTGTTTCCATATCCTAGGTATTGCGAACAGTGCTGCAATAAACATGGAGGTGCAGGTGTCCTTGTATATTGGTTCATGTTGTTCAGGGTAGATACCTAGAAGTGGTATGACTGTGTCGTAAGGGAGGTCAATCTTTAGCTTTCTGAGGACCCTCCAGACTGCTTTCCAAAGTGGTTGTATAAGTGTACATTCCCACTAGCAGTGTAATAGGGTTCCTCTTTCTCCACATCCCCTCCAGCATTTGGCTGATTTGTGGATGTGGGACATTCTGACTGGGGTAAGGTGGCATCTCAGGGTTGTCTTTATTTGCATTTCCTTCACCACCAGGGATGATGAACATTTCCTCATGTGTTTCTTTGCCATTTTTATTTCTTCATCTGAGAAGTCCCTCTTTAGTTCCCTTGCCCATTTAGTAATTGGTTTGTTAGGTTTGGGAGGGATTAGTTTCTTGAGTTCCCTGTATATACTGGATGTTAACCCCTTGTCTGATATATTGCTGGTAAATATTTTTTCCCAATTAGTTGGTTGTCTTTCTAGCTTAGTTGCGATAGATTTAGCTGTGCAGAAGCTTTTTATTTTAAGGTAGTCCCATTTGTCGAGTCTCTCTCCAACTTGTTGTGACCCTGGGACTCTGTTCAGGAAGTTCCTTCCTGTGCCTATTAGTTCAAGTGTCTCTCCTACTCTGTCCTGCAGTAGTTTCAGAGATTCAGGTTTAATGTTAAGGTCTTTAATCCATTTTGAGTTGATGTTGGTGCATGGTGATAGGCTGGAGTATGGTCTGTTTATTATGTTTTGCTTCGTTTTGGGGTTAGTGATTTCTTCGCTGTTGATGATAAAGAAAACCAAGACTCTTTGGAGTGTCTTGTCAAGCACCTGGGACTTAATGGCATTGTTTTGTCCTCATAGGATGGGACAGATTAGAGTCAAATTAGTTGGCTATTGTAGTTGTTAACTTGGTACTCAAATTGTGGTTGTTCTCTAGGTGTGCAGTTGGCTGTTAAGTGTTTTCCTTCCCTACCTATCACTGGTTGTGGCCCACTTAGATTCATTGGAAATACTAAGATTCTCCAGTATCTAACATTTGCTATTTCAACAACACTTGAAGGGGCTCCTTAGGTTATCATTTTTAAACATGAAGCAGTTTATTTGAGAAAATAAAATGACACTGATTAATAAAGCAAAGTATCTATTGCATGAATATTAATAGAGTTGTAGGATTGGTTTCTGCCATTTTTTCTTTTGAGATCTCTCTTGAAGGATTTTTAAAAAATTGTTTTTATAACATTATGACCTTTATAGATTATGTACGGAGAGAAATTACCATTTCATAAGTCAGGATTCTTTACTCTCTCCCAGTTTTTCCCTCTTGTCCTCATCCACAAGTTGTTTAGTTCATTTTCAACATACTATCTACTATGTATCACTGCTGGCATTTGTTTCTTTTTCTTTTTTTTTTTTTTTGGGTCCGGTTGTGGGGTCTGAACTCTGGGCCTGGCGCTGTCCCTCAGCTCTTCAGCTCAAGGCTAGCGCTCTACCACTTGAGCCACAGCGCCACTTCTGGCTTTTTTCTTTTTGCTTATGTGGTGCTGAGGAATTGAACCCAGGGCCTCAGGCATATAAGGCAAGCGCTCTACCAGTGAGCCACCTTCCCAGCCCTGGCATTTGTTTCTTGAAGGGTTTTCAATGTTGGCCCCACACATCTTGGATGTTTTTTTAAAGATCACTAAAATGTAGTACCCATGTGGTGAAAAGAATCCAGAGGGCTGGGAAGATGGCTCTGTGGTAGAGTGCTTGCCTTGCATGCATGAGGCCCTGGGTTTGATTCCTTAGCACCATATAAGCAGAAAAAGCCAGAAGTGGTGCTGTGGCTAAAGTAGTAGAGCTCTAGCCTTGAGCTGAAGAGCTGAGAGACAGTGCCCAGGCCCAGAGTTCAGGCCCCACTACTGATCAAAACAAGCATACAAAAAGAACCCAGGAATTGAGTAGGAAAGTTGAAAGTTTGAGAACATGTTTTTATCAGCATCCTGATGATTCAAACAACATCAAAGCTTGAGAACCACTAGACAGGGTACAATCTCATTGTTAGCTTCAATAATAATAGTGCAGTTATTACTACCAATATAGCACCTTTAGTTAACCTGCCTCACTGCCAGTTGAGAGGTCAATTTTACAATCCTTAAACTTGCTGCTACTACTACAATGTACTATTCTTCATATTTGTCTTAAGAAAAAAAAAGCATCATTTTGCACATGAAGCTGCAGTAAAGCTCTTCTAGTAATATCAGCACCGTGGAAAGCAAGGCATATTTGTAGACACTGAAACATCACCTGCCTCAGGCTCAGCCTCCAGTGAAAGAAGTGGGTGTGGTCAGCAAGTACAGTCTCCTGCAGTCAGGAATTTGGATGGTAGTATCTCTCAACATGGGTTTTCAAAACAGAAGTTAAACATAGTTCTGTGGGAGATTGATAGGTATAGTTCTGTGGGAGATTGATAGGCATAGTGAACAGGATTTGTCTAGCTTACAAATATTTCAGAAGCACCTTTAAAATAAGATTCCCTGTTTTTATATTCTTAGAATTAGTTTGCTATTACAAAATTCGAATTCTTAGGAGGGACAAGAACAGAAATTATGTTTCTATGTGGCTTCATGTAAAGTAAATGTTAAGTATATTCAGTAAGTGTTTATTGGTTTAGTGATAATTCTCTGCTAATTCTTGTAGGTTTGCTTTGGGTTATCTTGGGAAGATGGACAGCTCATCTATGTTAGCTTTTGTTTTTCTAAAAGGAAAAGATCTCAATTTCATACTCCCCCTTTTTTGCTTGGTCCTTTGTTGTTCTTTAATATTTAATATCACAATAATTACTGTCCTTATGTGAAACAGCATTGTATTCATTTAGAAATTCAGTTTCAAAGAAGTTACACAACCTAGCCTAACCTAGCCAAAATGTCACTGAACTAAACTATTATAGTCTAACTCAAGTACCCAGTACTGCCAATACTAGTTTACACTGGGCTGCTTGGTTTAAGTGCATGATGCTCTCATTTCCCAGTTCCCTTCCAAAGGTATTTTAAGCCTTTACCTGCCCTATTTTTCTTTTAACTAGAATGAAAATCAGAAAACATACTGTTTGATCACCTACTTGATTTCACTTATCCTGGGAGTGTTTTCTGGTTTTTTTTCCCCTCTTTTGGTGCTTTACTGGGACTTCCAACTTAGGACCTGAGCACTCTTCTCTTAGCTTATTCACTCAAGGCTAGTACTCTACCACTACAGTCACAGCTTCACTAGCTTTTTGCTGGTTTTAATAGGAGATAGGAGTCTCACAGATTTTCATGCCTGGACTGTCTTTGAACCGTGATCCTCAAGATTTCAGCTTTCTGAGTAGCTTGTATTACAGGCGTGAGCCAGTGTGCCCAGCTTGGTTCTTAAACTATTCTTCTTGTCAGTTTCATACCCTGTCATTGTTGCAGAATCAAAGACAATTGATGTAAAAAGAGGACAATTTCTTTTGGTTCACAGTTGCTCACAGTCATTACTTTTGGGCTGGTGTGAGACAGTACTTCTTATATCAGGCAGTGCTTGGCTGAGGAAGCCACTTAGCTCATGGCAGCCACAATACAGAGACAGGAAAATGCTGGAGTCCCACAGCCTACTTCAAAAACACACTCCCACCCTATGACCTAACTTCCTCCTACTAGGCCCCACAGACTCCCCATATTGCCACTCAAGGAACCAAACCTTCATCATATGGGTCTTCATGAAACACTTATTCCAAAGCCTAGGACCATCTATCAGATAAACATTTCCTTGCTTACATCGCCTCATGTCTTTCCCATAGCTCTCCTGATATGAAGAGTCATGCCAGGAGTCATAGTTACAGGGTAATTGTGTACTGTGAGTGCCAGAACATTTGCTGTCATGGCATCTTCCTTCATTCTCTGAACACTGCTTGCCATCAGGTGTATGTGTTTTATGACCAGGTCAGGAAAGTTGAGTTTATAAACCTCATAGTTATTTTTTCTCCAACTTGAGAACTGAGGATAAGAAATAACTGAAAAGCTGGTTAATATTGTTATATTCTCCATGTCACAATCAATCTAGATCTTATGTCATAAAGTGTGATTGCATTGCTATTGAAGGATTGTTATTTGTACTTACTGATCATTGTCTATTTAATTCTGGCAGCAGTGGTAGTAATTTGTTCAAGACCACGTTAAGTGATTATCTACCTCAGTCTTTTTTTCTTTCTTTCTGTAGATTTTAATTCTCTGCACTGACCGTTTTGTGAGAAAGGAAACGTTTTACGAATAGAGTAAAAGCTTATAAAATAGTTCTTTTCTTGTTTGTACTTGGAGCTTTCTTATTTGTTATTTGGATTGTTTGAAGTACTTTGAACCTTAGATCATAGCAAATCAGGATGTAATAGTAATGCTGCCCCTTCTCTTACAAAGACAAATACATCTTCCCATACCAAGGTGGATGTTGGCTGTTGCAAACCTAATGGTGAGAAATGGGGAGGAAAGGATGTAGGTTTTTCTGAAGCATTTTACTTTTTCTTTTGAGAAATCCTTTCTATGGTTCTACATGGAACTACACTCTATTTGACAATTGTTTTCTTTTATATTTTCTTGTTTTACTATTAAGGATTTTGGTTAAGAATATATCTTAGGGGATAAAATGATCAATTGCTAATGAACTTTGGAAACCAGTGGCACAGTAAAAATAATTAGGTGGTCCTGATTGGTATTTTTAATTAGCAAAATGATTCAGGAGCAAAAAATACTTATTGTAAATCTTCAAGGACCTGGGATTACTGGGTTATGAGAGAAACACAGGATGCAGCTTCCGTGGGGTGTCTTCAAGAAGTAGGACCCCTGTGCTTGATTCATCCTTCCTACTTCCCTCTAGCCCCTTCCCTGCTAGAATATGGGTGCCTGAGAGTCCCAGGTTGAGGATGACTGATTTACAAAGCAGAAGAGCCTGATTTCCCAGTGTCATGGAGCCACCATGTCACCCTTGGTCTTCTACTGCTCAAGTCGTGATGTGTTTGATGGGGCTGAACTTCCTTCTTGGTTAACCCATTGCTGTGTTTACATTTTTCTTGTCTTTTCATAAGGCAACAAGGTTAGCTGAGGAAAAGGTACCCACCACTGAAGCTTTCAAGAGGCTAATTTTGTGTGTGTGTGTGTGTGTGTGTGTGTGTGTGTGTGTGTATATGTGTGTGTGTGTGTGTGTGTGTGTGTGTGTGTGTGTGTGTGCCATTATTGGGGCTTGACCTCAGGCCTCACTTGTCTTTTTTACTTAGGATCAGTTCTCTAAACTCTCGAGTCATACTTCTAGTTCCAGCTTTTAGCTAATTGGAGAAAAGAGTCTTTTGTTGATTTATCTTCCTGGGCTAACTTTAAACCTTGATCCTCAGATCTCAGCCTCCTAGATAACTAGGATTATGTGTGCGCGCCACTAGTGTCTGACTTTAAGAGGCTAATTTTTATAAGGTGTTCCCAGGTGACTCCAGTCTCATAAGGAATAGAAAAATGGTTAAAAGTTATGAATTAATTTCATAGAAAAGGAAATGGAAGTGGCTCATACAATCAAGAAAAACAATAAAATTGAACTGAGAAATTGTTTTTACTAAGCAGTTTGGCAAAAATTCAAAAGTGCAGGTGACATTTGCTCTCTCAGTCCTGTCCTCACCACCTTGCCAAGAAACTAAGAGTAGTAGTGACAACTGTGTGGCCTTTTCATTAATATGCAAGAGCTGGTGACCTTTCTTGCCTTGTGCCTGGGACCCACATGTCGACTCTTCTCCTTTATCCCTATGTCCTTTTCCCTATGACTGTAGTACAGGTGCCTGCAGGGACCACATGCTTTTGTTCTTCTCTGAATTATTCTAAGCTCCTACTTCTGTCCTCTAGTGTAACATTGAACATATTTTTTAAATTATTATTTTAGACCCAAAACAGCTAAAAACAGGGGAGTTACAGTTACGTAAGTCAGGTAAGGAGCATATTTCCTTTTTTGGACAAAAATACAAATTATGTTAGGCTGCATGGAATAAGGCAATCATAAAAAAGATGTCTACTGTGGAGGATAGCTTCTTATCTACTAGAATTACAGGGTAGGTACCTTTGACCCAACAGCTACATCTGGGACTTTACCTTCAGTTCTGACTGTTCAGAATTGCTCTTTTCAGTTTTTTCTTGTTTTTATCTGAAGGCCAATAATTGAAAACAACTGAAAAACCATCAGCAGGATTATTTAAGTGAAGTAATGTACATCTATTCAGTGAGATGGACTGCAAATAATGTAGTGTGCTACCCTATCTGTTGAAAGAAAACAACAAACAGATTAACAAAGAATAAGCATAGGTGGCCATTATTGTATTATACACATAAGCTAGTAAGCAAGAATGATAGGAAATGTGGAGACTTGCTAGACAGGGAAAAGACTGGGAAGACAGTCACTGGTAGTCCTTGGAGGTGTTTGTTCCAGTTCAAAAAGTGAAAGATAAAAATCTTAGAATGGTATATGCTGATAGGTCTAAAGAACATTTAAAACTTACATTTTTATTGAATATGTACCAATAAACATCTCTAACTTATTTCAATGATAAAAATTAATTGAATAATGATACTATATGTATGTGTATTGTACTGTTTTTTTTTTTTTTTTTCTAAGAATAATGTGAGCTGGATGCCCGTGGCTCAAGCCTGTAATCCTAGTTACTCAGAAGGCTGATATCTGGAGATAGGGATTCAAAGCTAGCCTAGGCAGCAAAGTCTTCATGAGTCTCTTATCTCCAATAAACTACTCAAAAAAGTTAGAAGTGGCACTGTGCCTCAAGTGGGAGAGTGCTAACCTTGAGTGTGCTAGGCTTAGGAACAGCACCCAGGCCTGAGTTCAAGCCCCAGGATCAGCAAAAACAAAACAAAACAAACATAAACCAAAAAACAGAAACAAAAAAACCCCCAAATAAACAAAAAATAAAAGTAGCATGGAACTAGATATGTTGGTACTCTCCTGAAAACAGGAGGATCATGAGTTCCAGGCTAGCTGGGCAAAAGTTAATGAGAAAGAAGAGTTGGGGGTGTGGTTCAAATGGTAAAGTATTTGTCATTTATGTATGAGGCCCTGGGTTCAATATCCAGCAAACCACCTCTCATCCTCCCTATCTTCCCTTCCCCCCAAAGAAGGAACATGAGCAAGGGAACTTGAAATATGCCTGTGTTTTTGGTGTTTGTGGTTGTTATAGATAATCTTCTAATTACTGTTAACCTTTTTTTCCCCTAGTCCTGACGATATTGGGACCTGCTGGTATATCCTCCTCTCTGGTTCTGTGTTCATTAAGGAATCCATGTTTCTTCCAAGAAGCAGGTATTGTATAGATTTTTCAGTAATCATACTTGAAATGGGAAATTCTTACGCTGAGTTGCTTTGCAAAATTTTCCTGATACAAAGCAAAGCAGTACTTTGAGGTTGTTACATATAAATCTGAACAGTGTGGAAAGACAAGAACAAAAGCCATGTTGGCGGCATGTATTATGTTCATTACCTGACTATATCAGCACATTTGTTCATTGTCAGTGAGATTGGCCTCAAGATGACTTATGTAAGGAAGAGTAATTTCAATAACATTGTAGCAGGCAGTCTCAAAAGTATCTGAAGAGAGGCAAAAATCACTCATCAAGACCACAGGGGACTAGAAATGAAAGCCAGGAACTATCTTTGACTTCTTGGTTTCTTAGGACCATATGGTCTCTCATTTGTGCATCTGACTCTCGAAGGCTTTAATCCCTCCCTGTGATTTCTGTGTGTATGTGCTGACTGTTGATTTATGACTTTGTGTCCCTAATAGTTTTACTATTTTATTACAGTGCTTGTGTATTTTTGTTGACTTCCTCAAGGCACAATCTTGATAGACTCAGGCAGGTGTATACTGTTGTTCCAATCAGCTGTGGTCAAACAGGGCTCATTTATTTAAATGTGATGATCTAGGTTCATATTAACTATAGTGTCATTAACTGTATTTTCCTCTTATGTATTTTTCACAAATAACTAAGATTTAAAAAATTTTAAGTGTTCTCTTTTACGTCGATAATTATTTCATTTAAATGACTAAGTATATTAAACTATATCACTTCTTTCTGCCATGTAACTACTACTCTATAAAAATATTAACTAACTTGAATAGGCAATTCTGAATTTATTGAGTTGTAAAAAATCTACTCTAATGTTGGGAAGAATTTTATAGAAAATCGGCAAGATGCCAGGAGCTAGTAGTTCACGCCTGTTATCCTATCTACTTAGAAGGCTGAGATCTGAGGATCAAGGTTTGAAGCTTATCCCAGGCAGGAAAATCCATGGAGCTGTGGCTCAGGTGGTAGAATACTGGCCTTGAGAGAAAAGCTCAGGAACAGTACCCAGGCCCTGAGTTCAAGCCCCAGCACAAGCATCTCCCCTTTTGCTCTCCCCTTTCCCCCCCCCCCCCCCAAAAAAAAAAAATCAGTGAGTTATGGAGAGGTGTTTTTCCAGGGTGGACTCAGGTTGGCCTGGGAATGGTCATGGGGTATGAGATGGGTTTGAGGGAAAGGAAGGAGAAAGTCTGTTTACCTACTTTACCCTCTGCTTCTCCAAGTTCAGACTGGCAAGCTTTACCTTCTTTGGGAAATGGTCCAACAGAGAAATAAGCTCTGTTGGCCGTTCACTGTCTTCAACTAGCAGTGTTTTCATAATAATAATAACATTGATAGTAATAATCATAGGAATAGTTGTAACGGTAGCAGTAGCAATAATGAAACCATAATAAATCAGAAGAACTGTAGCTCTTTATGGTTTCATAATAAAAGAGCTAAGGCTTCTGCAGTTCTTCTGATTTTTTTTTCTAGGAATCATTTATTTTCCTTGGTTACATCAAGAAACTCTATCTATCTATCTATCTATCTATCTATCTATCTATCTATCTATCTATCTATCTATCTATCTATCTATCTATCTATCTATCTACCTATCTATCTATCTACCTACCTACCTACCTACCTATGTATCTATCTATCTATCCATCCTGAAACTTCTGGGTAGTTATAATTTATTATGTCCATCTATGTGAATATTTGCCAGGAACCACTTTAAATGTGTTGTGAATATTAAGCTATTTAAATCTACTATTATTCTTTGAGGTAGATAAAATAATTTCATGCATCTTGTAGATAAGGAAAATTGGGTTGGTAGGATGCTTATGTGTATTTCTGACTAGGAAGCCTGGTACAGCTCTGTGAACCAGCTTTCTATAACTCTAGGAATTCAATTTCCCAGAGGAATGTAAAATTGAATAAGAATACTCTTCTCTTAAACCCAGGACCTATCATTTTGTCCCTTCAGGTGTCTATCTGACTTAACATATATATATATATATATATATATATATATATTTTTTTTTTTTTTTTTTTTTTTTTTTTTGCCCCATACTATCCCTTCCCTCCCCAACACCCACCACCCCAAGTTGTAAAGTTTGTTTTCAACATAGTGTCTTGTACATCTCATTGAAACAATGGATCAAGCCTATATCCTTACTTCAGCATTTTTTTTTTAATTTAATTTTATTTTATTTGAGAACATACTGTACAGAGGGGTTACAATTACATGGGCAGGATAATGCATACATTTCTTACCAAGCATTGCAGCCTCCTCCTTTGTTTACCCTTCACCTCCCTTCCCAGCCTCCCCCCTCCCCCCCACCCAATCCCCCCCCCCCCCCCCCCCCAGCATTTTTGTTATTTCTCTTCCCTCCCCAAATTAGAAAAATGTATATACAAGATGCAGGGCATGGGAATCAAATGCAGTGAAAACAGGGATTGTACCATGGGGGAAGAACATACAAAGGAAACCAAAAAATCACATAGTACATTATAAGTACATTACAAACAACAACAAGAAAGATAAAACCTCTTTTGTCCCTAGCTTGGGGTTCATTTCACTTAGCATCATCTTATATGGTCATTATTCTAGATGTAAACTAGTTATTGCAAATAAGGGAAACCATGGGACCTATGTTTCTTTGGGTCTAGCTTACTTCACTTAATATAATTTTTTCCAAGTCTCTCCATTTTCTAACAAATGGGTGGTGTAATTCTTTCTGATAGAGGCATAGAATTCCATTGTATATATATACCACATTTTCTTGGTCCATTCATCTACTGAGGGCATCTGGGTTGGTTTCATATTTTAGCTATGGTGAATAATGCTGTGAAAAACATAATTGTGGTGGTAGTTTTAGTATGGCCTTGGTTGTGATCGTTTGGGTAAATGCCCAAAAGTAGGATTGCTGGGTCATAGAGGAGCTAGCTCTATGTGTAGTTTTTTTTTTTTTTTTGTCGGTCTTGGGGCTTGAACTCTGGGCCTGGGCACTGTCCCTCAGCTCTTCAGCTCAAGGCGAGCGCTCTGCCACTTGAGCTACAGCACCACTTCCAGTTTTCTGGTGGTTTTATTGGAGATAGGAGTCTCATGGTCTCTCCTGCCCGGGCTGGCTTTGAATTGCGATCCTCAGATCTCAGCCTCCTGAGTAGCTAGGATTACAGGCGTGAGCCACCAGCGCCCGGCTTATGTGTAGTTTTTTGAGGACTGCTTTCCAGAGTGGTTGAACAAGTTTACACTCCCACCAACAATGCAGTAGGGTTCCCTTCTGTCTACATCCCCTCCAGCATCTGTTGTTATTCGATTTCTTAATTATAGCCATTCAATGTTTTGATATGCATTTCTTTTATGAGCATTTCTTCATGTGCCTATTGGCCATTCTCACTTCCTCTTCAGAGAAGTCTCTCTTTAAGTCTTTAGCCCACTTATTAATGGAGTGGTTGTTTCTTTGAGAATTTGTTGTTGGGGGATTTAATTTTTTTTTAGTAGTAAGTGTATTTTAGATATGTCTATTTGTATGGCTCCTAATCCCTGGGCTTTCTATTGATCTTGCTAGCTATGTCCTTTGCCACGTAGAAACTCTGCAGTTTTATGCAATCCCGCTTATCCAACCTTTCTTTTATCCAACCTTTCTTTGATTTGTTGTGTGTCTGTGTCTTTATTAAGAACCTTTTGTCCTGTGCCAAGGAGCCCTAGAGTTTCTCCTATTCCTTCCTGTATTGTTTTCAGGGTGCCTGCTTTTACTTCCAGGTCTTTGATCTATTTGGAGTTGATTCTGGTGCAGGATGATATATAAGGATCTAGCTTTAGTTTTCTACAGGTGCTTAACTAATTTTGTCAGCACCATTTACTGAAGAGGCTCTCTTTCTTCCATTCTATTTTTTTTAGCTCCTTTGTCAAAGATTAGGTGGCTATAGGTCTGTGGGTTCATTTCTGGGTCTTCAGTTTTATTTCATTGGTCCTCAGGTCTGTTCTTGTGCCAGTACCAAGCTGTTTGGATTGCTATGGCTTTGTAGTAGAGTTTGAAATTTAGTATTGATATTCCTCCAGCACTGTTCTTTCTTCTAAGGACTGTTTTTGCTATTTGAGGTCTTTTATTGTTTCATATGAATTTTTGGGCTGCTTCTTCTATTTGAGGTTGGGATATTGATGGGTATTGCATTGAATTTGCAGATAGCTTTTGGTTGTATTGCCATTTTCATGATGTTAATCCTCCCAATCCAGAGCATGGGAGGTTTTTCCACTTCCTTGGTTCTGCTTTAATTTTCTTTTTGAAGTTTTCATCATAGAGGTCCTTCACTTCTTTAGTTAGTGTTAACTCCTAGGTATTTCACTTTTTATGGGCTATTACAAAAGGGGTTGCTTTCCTGATTTCAGCTGCGCTCTTCTCATTATTGATATACAGAAAAGCCATTGATTTTTGAGGGTTAATTTTATACCCTGCTACTTTTCCAAAGTTTTGGATCAGCTCGAGTGGATAACTTCACTTGGGAGTGGAATCCATGGGGTTCTTTAAATACAAGATCATGTCATCTGCAAAGAGAAGAGTTTTACTTCCATCTTTTCTTCTTTGGATCCTCTTTGTTTGCATCTTGTCTTATTGCTCTAGCTAGGCATTCTAATACTAAATGAAGAGGAGTGGAGAGAGTGGCCATCCTTGTCTTGTTCCTGAATTAGAGGAAACAGCTTTAGCTTTTCATCATTAAGTATAATGCTGTCTGTAGGTTTGTCATATCTAGCCTTTATTGTATTGAGAAATGTTCCCTGGATTCCTAGCTTCTCCAGAGTTTTCATCATAAAGGGGCGTTGGATCTTGTCAAATGCTTTTTTCTGCTTTTTATGTGGTTCTTATCCTTGCTCTTATTGATGTGATGTATTACATTAATTGACTTGAGTATATTGAACCAGCTTTGAATCCCTGGAATGAATCTTCTTTGATCATGGTGTATGTCTTTTTTGGTGAGTTGTTGAAGTCAATAGGCCAGAATTTTGTTGAAAAGTTTTGCATTGATGTTCATCAAAGAAATGGGTCTATAGTTCTCTTTCTTTGATGAATCCCTGCCTGGTTTTGGGATGAAGGTTATAATGGCTTCATAGAAAGAGTTTGGTGGTGAACTTTCAGTTTCATTTTCATTGCAGAGTTGGAGGAGTATTGGTCACGTTCTGTTTTGAATGCCTTGTAGAATTCAGCTGTAAATCCATCCAGTCCTGGGCTTTTCTTGGGTGGGAGATATCTTATTGCTGTTTGTATTCTGATGCTTGATGTGGGTCTGTTAATTTGGTTTAAATCATCTTGGTTTAGTTTGGGCATGTCAGTATTTGCTAGAAATTCATCCATTTCTTCCAGATTCTCAAACTTATTAGCATAAAGGTTTTAGAAGTATTCCCTTATAATGGTCTGAATCTTTCTGTGGTGATGTTTCTATTCTCATCTCTGATTTTGTTTATTTGGGTATGTTTTTTTCTGATAAGATTTGCTAAGGGCCTGTCAATTTTGTTAGTTTTTTTGAAGAACCAACTCTTTGTTGATTTGTTCTGTGGTGTTTTTGGACTCTTAATTTATTTAATTCTGATTTAATTTAAATTATTTGTTTCCAATAATTGGGGTTTAGCTTGTTGCTCTTTTTCAAGGAACTTCGGGTGCCTTGTGAAAGTGTTGGCTTCAGATCTCTGCAATTTGTTGATGTAGGAACTCAGAGCTATAAACTTGTCTCTTAGTACTTCCTTTGCTGTGTCCCAGAGGAGCTGGTAATTTGTGTATTTGTTTTCGTTCAATATCATGAACATTTGAATTTCCTTACTAATCTCTTCCATGACCCACTGGTGGTTCAACAGTGTGGTGTTCAGCTGTCATGTGTTACATGATTTTCTTTGGTAGCTTTCTAATTGTATTCCCTTGTGGTCTGAGAGAATGCAGGGAATAATTTCACTGTTTCTGAAATGGACAATTTTGCTTTGTGACCTAAAATGTTTTGGAGAATGTTCCATGTGCTGCTGAGAAGAACAGGTATTCTGATGCTGCTGAGTGAAATATTCTGTAAATGTCTGTTAAGTCTAGTTGATCTATGCAGTTGTTTAGATGTGAGATTTCTTTGTTGAGTTTTTGCCAGGTTGATCTATCCAGTGGGGATTAATTAACAATTAATGTCTTTGGATCTATGTGAGATGTTAGGGAAAGTAGTGTTTGTTGGATAAATATGGGTGCTCCATTATTTGGTGAATAGATACTTGGAATTGTAATATCCTTCTGAAGGATAGATCCTTTAATTAGTATGTAATGACCTTCTTTATCTCTTTTTGATAATTTTAATTTGAAGTTTTGTTTTATTGCAACTGCTGCCTGTTTATGGAGGCCTTTTGCTTGGTAGATTTTATTCCAGCCTTTCACTTTCAGAATATGTTCATTTTTGTGAGCAAGGTGTGTCTCTTGAAGGCAGCCAATAGAAGGATCTTGTTTTTTGATCCAACTAGACAATCTATGTTGCTTAATTCTAGAGTTAAGTCCATTAGTATTGGGAGTTAGGACTGAGAGGTGTTTGGTAGTTCCTGCCATGTTATCCACCTTCTTGTGGGCTGTGCCAACTGTGATCTTCCTATGATTCTTGGATTCTGTTTTGGGGTGGTTTCTTGGCCTTTATTGTGGTCTTGTTGGTTTTCTATGTGTAGGACATCTTTAAGTATCTTTTGTAGGGCTGGTTTGGTGGAGATATGTTGTTTCAATTTTTCTTTGCTGTGGAAAGTTTTTATTTGTTCTTCCATCATGAAGGAGAGTTTAGCTCGGTACAGTATTCTTGATAGTTGTTTGTCTTTAGGGTGTGGCATACATCATTCCAGGCTCTTCTTGCTTTAATTGTCTGCTGAAGTTATTCTGATTGGTTTTCTTTTATAGGTAATTGATCTTTTCTCCCTGACAGCTGATTTACATGTCTAAATGTGAAAGATATAGTTAAATAGTGTTTAGTTATTGGAATATTAAAACTATTGTATGTTACTTCAGGGTAAGTATTAGTCACAAATGAACTACATATTTTTTCAAAGTTAAATCACCTGGAATCTCTTATCTAAGATAGTCATTCTTTACTACTTTTTTCTCTCTAGATTACTTTTTACATGTGTGTTCTATATACACGTATGAGAACATTTATATACATATATAGGTATTATTTATACTAAAGAATATATGTACCTTGCTTTAAAATATTAAATAAACACTTCATAAAATTATGCTCTTGATAACATTTAATCCCCATTCAATAATCAGTTAGTTGAACTTTCTCCAATGTAGTCAGTAATCATACAGGGTAAGTTTTAATTCTTTTCATTGTAAATACTGCTAACATGAATGTGGTTTAGAATTTCTACTTATTGGAGAGGGCACTGACTAGTGACATCATCATAATCTTGCTGCAGTGAGTGCAGCACAAAGTCTGTCCCCTGAAACACAGAGCAGGGAAGGTGCTGGTGTCCTACCAGCAGTCTTCAGCAAGTCAAGTAACAGCTTGTTCTGATTTCTGGAAAGGAATCCAGTGTTTAGGAAACTGCTATTCTAGAAAGAAGAGGACTTGTAGTTCAGACCTATTTCATGAGCACATTGGACTGAATGTCTAATTATGACATAGGTTACTCTTTCCCTGGCTGAATGTCAAATGATTGCAAGTTAGGACTTAAATGGGGTGAGGGAATAGTATTTCAGAATGATGACAAGCCAATGCTATTTATAGTTTATTCTTTCATGTTGCACCTGGTGACACGTTCAGTGTCCGAGTTTTGTAGATGTTTCCTTAGGAGGAGTTCTGAGATTGTTTTGATAAGAGTCAATTTTACCAGGTACCAATGGCTCATGACTGTAATCCTGCTATTCAGGAGGCTGAGATCTGGAGGATCATGCTATGAAGACAATTCAGACAGAAAAGTTCAGGAGATTCTACTTTCAAAATTACCAGGAAAAAGCAGGACTGGAGACATGGCTCAAGTGGTAGAACCATCAGCAAGCCAAGTGAATATGTGTGGTACTGGCACCAGTAAAAGAATAAAAAAGTTAACTCTCTACCATGCTAACGATTAACAAAACTATTCATATGTTTCTCTCTAGATAATATTGAGGTTTGATATGAACTAGGTGTTATGAGCCAGTTTTGTAAAAACAATTAGTTTACACGATTCTACACACTTAACTATATTTTTATCCTGTAAGGCTGAAAATGAGTTGTCTGTATAGTTAGTAAACTGAGCAGCCTGTTAGTAGAGACTGTTACTCATTTTCCCTTGAACTGTTGTTCTTTTTATTTTTTCGGGTCCGGTCATGGGGCCTGAACTCTGGGCCTGGGCGCTGTCCCTCAGCTCTTCAGCTCAAGGCCAGCGCTCTACCACTTGAGCCACAGTGCCACTTCTGGCTTTTTTCTTTTTGCTTATGTGGTGCTGAGGAATCGAACCCAGGGCCTCATGCATGCAAGGCAAGCGCTCTACCACTGAGCCATCTTCCCAGCCCTGAACAGTTAATTTTGAACCTAAGTATCTTCACCAATATTTATGTCTTAAACTAATAGGAAATTATTTTGACATCTGATTGCATCAGGTAAGAAGGATGATATAAACTAGAACATCTGTCATTTGATTTCTAGATTACATTAGCTCTTGAAGTCCTCAGTTGATACTGAAGCCAGTATATTATGTTTCTCTCTGTTATTTTTCTAGATAGATGAGAGTTGTTTTGCTCATCTGTCTTTGTGTTGGTTGTTCAGATGGGAATAGTGTTCCTTGCTAAGGTATGTGACATTTGTAGAGCCTTTGGATACCTTGTGACTGTTAGTGACAGCTTATTCCCTTCCCTACTTAAAGCAGTTTTAGTGATACAAATTTTTGAGAATTTTTATTGGAAATCTATTAGAAATTTGCCAAGTTTTGAGCAAGTAGATGCAGTTTTGTTTTTTTGTTACTACATATAATATTGTCCTAAGATTGATCCTAAACCACGTGAACTATAATTTGTATTTTTTTTTTAACATTTTTATTGTATTTTCTAATTTTAGTCAGTCATAGAGCTTGGACTTAGGGCCTGGGCACAGTTCCTAAGGTATTTTGCTCCAGGCTAGCACTCTACCACTTGAGCCACAGCTCCACTTCTACCTTCCTGGTGATTAATTAGAGATTAGAGTCTCACAGATTTTGCTGCATGCGTAGGCTTTAAAATGTGATTCTCAGTTCTCAGCTTCCTGAGTAACAAGGATTGCAGGTATGAGCTACTGGTGCCCAGCTAATTTGTATTCTTGAAGCAAGATACAATTGAAAATTGTTTTACTTAAAGTCTTTCTTAAAGTGAGTTTGATTTTTTGTATCCGTAGAAAGACTGGAGCAAAGTTAATTTAGAAAGAGTATGTCGAGTTAGAGAGCCATGGATCAAGATAGAAACCGTGTAAATTACATTTGTTTTTCAAGCCTAGAAGTGAAATAGGTTGTGTGCTGCTCGGTTTTATGAGGGACTGCATCTGTCTGCAGTCATTTGTGGTTGATATATTAGAATAATTGACAGTGAGCTGAAGAAGGAATTTTTTCCCCTTCCTAACATTTTCACAAATACCATTTGTATCAGCAGTGACAATGATAAAGTTTTAAGTTTCGAAATCATTTTGTTATGTATGTTTGGTGTCTGCTGGGCAATATATATAAAAGTATTAATGCTTATTACCCTTATTTACCCTACATCAGTGCATTTAAGTAACTGTATTAGTGGTTGCTATGTCTTTTCACAAACAGCTTTCTATATATTTTATGAAGAACTAAATGGTAAGAGCTGAAAGTGCTAATTGCCCTGAATTCATGCACCTTGTGTACCAATATGATTCAATATGTGGAATTATCAAGCTAAACCCCATAAATATGTGCAATTATTATGTACAATAAAAGGAGAAATTTGCTTAGGAAATTGTTTCAGTATGAATTCTGGAGTTTTAAGTCACTACAGTAATTGCTGACTTCTTTGAAAGTCTTAAGAATTTTAATTTAGATACTGAAATGTATCTAAACTTGTCAGATATCTTCTTTCCCCAGCCTTTATGTTAACTTATAGAATTAGAATATTTTTCTAGTAACATTTCAGTTATTTGAAAACCTTATTTGCTCAATGAATGGATGAAATGCTCCATATGTAAGACATGAACTGTTATTGCGATACCAACAAGACTTTCTCTGGACTTGTTTGTAATAACTCTGGGGAAAAAGTATCAAAATGTTGAATATTATTTTCTCTATAGTACCATTAGCAAGCAGTCTTTTCATTTCCTGGGCAGAATTGAGGCTACAAAGTTGGAAGAAGCCCAGGCTAGATATAAGCATAGGACCTGGAAGTTGCCAAGAGAAGGCTTATGTTGAAGGCTAGGATCCAGTGGGATTATCTAAAAGACCTTATACAGATGATAGAGTCTTCCAATACATGGACTTCACAGTCAATCAATTAATTAATTAATTAATTGTTGTTAGTCATAGGGTCTGGATCTGGGTGCTGTCCCTCAGCTCTTCAGTTCAAGGTGAGCATTTTACCACTTGAGTCACAGGGGCACTTCTGGTTTTCTTGTGTTTAATTGAAGATGAGAGTCTCATGGACTTTCCTGCCCAGGCTGGCTTTGAACCTCAATCCTCAGATCTCAGTCTCCTGAGTAGCTAGATTACAGATGTGAGCCACTGGCAACTGGCTTCACAGTCTAATTTATTTGGTTATGTCAAGCAGCAGACCTGGAAGCCAAAGTCACCTGCTTACTACAAGTTGCCTTAAGAAATTGTATGTAACTGGCAATGCATCAAAAAAATACCATCAAAACTGAGGGATCAGGGGTTGGATCATGGCTCGAGTGGCAGTATAGGGTTCTGAATTCAAACCCTAGGCACCTACCTTCCCCAAAAAGTAAATAATAAAGTTGTTTAGAAAAACCTTCTGAGAGGCCCTTTCTATCTTTATAGGTTATTTTATCTCATTTTAAAACAGGTTTTAGAGAGATTAAACAGAGTTTACCAAGCTGCATCAGTTGGTTGGAAAGTCAAGGCTGTTTGTAAATTATATTTCAAGTAACATTGGTGGGAGATTGTAAAGAATGCACACATTATTACACCATGTTGACTATGTTACATTTAGTGCCTTTTTTTTTTTTTTTTTGTCAGTCATGGACTTGAACTCTTCATGTCTCAGACTCCTGAATAACTAGGATGGTAGGTATAAGCCATTAACGCCTAGCTCAGTGTATTTGTTTTAAATAAAATAGATCTTAGAACATAAATTTTCTCTTTAAGAGCTAGTTTATTAGCTACATGTATACTTTGTAGAAAGCTCTACTGATTAGGAATTTTATTTTATTTAAAGTTTTTGTTGGTCGTGGGGCTTGAACTCCTCAAGGGCTGGGTACTGTCCCTGAGCTCTTTTAGCTCAGGGCTAGTGTTCTATCACTTTGAGATATAGCGCTACTTCCAGTTTTCTGGTGATTAATTGGAGATAAGATTCTCATGGACTTTGCTGCCCAGGCAGGCTTTGAACCAGGATCCACAGATCTCAGCCTCCTAAAGTAACTAGGATTACAGGCGTGAGCCACTGTTACCATGTAGTCCTTTTTTTCTGTTATCACATATATCCACAATTTAGAAATTAAAATTGTGCTATGGTCTTCTTAATAATCGCATTTTAAATTAGACCTGCCAGCTATAATGGGGATAAGTGGAGAAACAAGACATTTAACTAATCAATTCTGAGAGGCTAAAATACTGTTCTCATTATGCTTCATGTGAAAGATATTGAGCTATTTTGATGAAAAGAATCAGAGACCCACTTTGTGTTGCCAGGGCTACACGGGTGACCTTTTATTGCTATAATGACTTGCCAGTTTTTAGTAATGAAAGATTAAAACAATGGATGAGTGTTGTGTTTTTTGTGGAACGGAGTGCAGATAAATTTAGGTGTTCTGTATTTCATATAAAGCACTATAGGATTTGAAAATCATGTTCTTGAAAGTACGGATTGGCTACAGGTCATATATTGTCTTCTTAGAGATGGAGCATCACCTTTTAAGCATTGAATTTTTTACAGAGGTGTGGCTAGTTAAAGGTGTCAAAAAGTAGAATGGAGTTGGGACAGTTGTATGTTAAGTAAGATTTACTTTCAAGCATTGTAAAATCACAACAATTTGAGTGCAGATCAGCATGGAAGGGAAAGACAGGATCTTGAAGGAATGGAGAAAACCCTGTAAAACTGCCTTTGAGTTTTACAAAGAATACATAGACTCTACATACTTTTCCTTCTACCATAGGAAGATAGCACTGACTTAGAACATTCCATAAGGATAATTCTTCTCATTACTCTTTAAATAGATTGCATTATTCAAGGTAGTTTCTTTAGAAGAGAAACATAAGATTTTAAAAAATGGATTAGCTGGGCACTGCGACTTAAGCTTGTAACCCTAGCAACTGAAGAGGTTGAAATCTGAGGATCATGGTTCAAAGTTAGCCCTAGCAAACAAATCCAAGCGACCCATATCTTCAATTAACTAGCAAAAAGCTGGAGGAAGTAAAAGTGTGGCTCAAGTGATAGCATGGCATACTTAGTGGAAAATTCTAAGCAAGAATGTCAGACTCAAGCACCCACTACCTTTGTGTGTATGTATATGTGTATGAGAGAGAGAGAGAGAGAAAGAATGAATTATATTTTGAATTGCTTAATTATGATTTTTACAGAATTAGTAGTTGGTTGTTAATGACAGTAGTCAGGTGGGAATTATAAAATTCCCACTTAAAATACTCAATTTGATTTATATATGTAAATGTATATTTATAACTGAATGTATAGTAGCATTAAAGGATGCACATATGTGCCTAGATATGTGTGTGTGTGTGTGTGTGTGTGTATCTGTCCTCCAGCACTTGACTGTTTTGCCCTCATTATTTTCCAGTTACTTATTACCCCCATCACAAGAATAGTTGTCAAATAACTGACCTAAAATACATTTGCAGAATATCCTCCTTCAGTGGTTTAGCAGATAATTATCAAGAAGGGGAGGGAGGGTAAAAGGTGGTAGGCAATGGAGGTCCTGGAAGTTCACTAGAAGTCCTTAGTCCCTTGGACCTTCATGTCTTGTTCTTGGCCAAGAGATTGCCACCACTGTCAGGCAGCCCTCTGGGTCACTTGCCAATCACCTCTCTTCCCACAGCCTAGAAGGCATTTTCAGTCCTGGCTGAACCCTTTCTGCTGAAGAAGCTGAAACCTTTCATGGGGAGCTGCACCAATCTGAGGGTCGCTGAGGAGAGATTTTTTTCTTTCCTACCACCTTCAGTGGATTGATAATCTAGACTGCAAACCAAATCCCTATGGAGAAAGACTGCAATGGGCAGTCTGCCATGGGCAGGAGTACGGGTTTGGGCAGGTCAGAGAATGTCTGTATTATGACTTTTGGAAAGTACTGGTAATTGAGTGCTTAATGTTTGGAGTCAAGTTTGGGTTTGTATCTTTTAAACTACAGTGTGTTGTGCTGTGACTACAGATAGGTTTCCTCATTTGTACAGTAAAGATGAGTGCAGCCCATGTCTGAATGGGTTTCTGGAGGATTAGTGGGATGAAACACTTAGCACTGGACCTAAATAGAGAAAGCTCTGTGTATGCAGTACTCATTATGTCACTGTCACTTTCCTGTCACATGGTCCCTGTATTCATTCTGCTTGGGTTGATTGGGTGCCTGCCAAGCAGGTGAGGATGCCCAGGCCCCATGCCTTTTGCTTCTTGTTTTAGATCCTCCCAATAACACTCTGGTGGGTGGTGAGGGTTTTTACTTCCAACTTGCAGAGGAGGAAATTAAGGCCTCATGCAGGAGACATTGAGAAAATGGTTTGAATTTGAAGTAACAGAACAAATAGCCAAAGACATATGTGTATGTACACAAGGACCTCTGAAGATCCAGATGAGGACACAGATCACTGGACCTGCATCTGATGTATGTGGGTGTGTGTTTTTGGACTGGGCAGCCAGGTAGCTGGCATTGACACAGGCTTGGAGTTAGAGGTTTCTTGCTGCAGGTAAACATGTGACGCTCATAGTGAATTCTGTGATAAGAATTCCTTGGAAAAGGACTATGGAAACCACAGTCCCACCTGTGGAGATGGGCATCACCCATTGGCTTATCCATGAGTAAGCTGCAGGGAATCCTGAAAATTCCCTGAAAATTGTCCTGAGTATCCTGAAAATTGTCCAAGATATGCAGCATCTAGAATGAGCCATTTTTGACCACCACTGCCATGGTCGCCCCTCTTTGGCCTGCCAGCCAAGCCAGGAGCAGACCCAACCTAGATTCCTTGGGAGCTCAGCTAAGGGACTCGTGATAGAGTATTGCTTCCTCTCAGCAGAGATCACATCAAGACTGACACCCAGACTGAACTGCCCTTCAAGGCAAAGACCTCCCACCCACCCTCTGATCCCATTAGACCCTTGTTCCTCCACAAGGCCACTGTGAGCTCTGTGGCCTTTACTTGGAAAACCTCAACGCCTTGGACAGCCATGCATGGTTGCAGCAGTTGGCTATGAGGGAGTGGTGTGTCAACCACTTACCCATTGAGTGGATTAAGCACCAGCTTAGAAGGTGGACGAGTACTGTAGTAAGAACCAGAGCGTTCACCCCTTCAAAGAAGTTCTCTAGTGCCAGCATAGTGATAAGCTATGACAGTGGAGCTGGCTTCCAGAGACATCTGAGGTTAGTGAGAGACCCTAGCAACTAGCAGACACCCTCACACCTCCCCCCCCCCCCCCCCCCCCCCCGCCCCAGATGCCATTGCAGCTGAAGAAGAGGAAGCCAATGAGTTTCAGCAGAAGTGGAAAGGTTGAGCCAGCCCCTTCCCTGTTCCCCCTTCTAAGATATCACTAGATGAGTATGTGGACATCTGCACTCTCAATCAGGTTCTGTGAAATGGAATTCTAGAACCTCTCTGGAGTGTCCCCCTCTCCATCCGGGTGGGTACGGCATTTACAGGGGCATATCCAGGTGATGAGCTTCTTGAAAGTCACCTCCCCCCCCCTCCCCACAGCACCAACAAAGATATTCTAACACAGGAACATTCCAGATTCCTTCTCCTGCTGCCTCTGTCTACTGTTCCTCCTCTGTGCCCTGTTCCTTCTCTTCCTTTTTTCAAACTTCAAAGTGGTGTCCCTTGTTGGCAGGCCCCCTTTCCCAATTCTGAGGACTCTGGGGCCACAAGGTGTCTTACTTCAGTCTTCACCCATCTGATTGGTCCAAAGTGATAGTCAAGCCACCGGTGGCAGCAAATCTGCTCACAGAGAATTAGTGTTTCCTCATGTCTAGCAGCTAGGCAGGGGCTTTTTGGGCTATCCAAAGATGCCTGTTCTGTTTCCTTCTAACGTCATTCACACACACGTGAACGTTATTCAGTGTACCCACTGAGACCTGGATCTGCCCTGGTCCCCAAGTTCCTGATTGAACATCAAGCTCCTACTCACAGTCTTACTGAGCTCTTTCAAGTTCCCGTTGGCTGCTCTCCAAGGGGACCTTTCTTGATAGGAAGAGCTCAGAGTAGTCTTCATTAGTCTTCTTTCAAGTCAAGGAGTCTGAGGGGGCTCTAGAGCCAGGAAGATAGGGTGAAGACTCCCCTTCCTCGGCTCTGCCTCCCCTCTTCCTTTTCACTTTCCCTGGACCTTTCACTTTTTAAAAGATACATTTTCTGTAGAGAATAAATGGAGATTTTTTTTATTTTGCAGTACTGAGCCAGCTAGATGCCAGGAGGTTGCTTGACCTTAATTTTTTTAGTTGCTACCTTGGGTTATTGATGTGCCTAGAATTAGGTAATTTAGATTAAATTTTTCTTCTTGCCTTTCAGGTATGCACATGGACAAATGCACATCCTAAATATGTCACTGTCTTAAATCACAGCACAGGAATAGTGTTCTAGCACCCTTATACTTAAGGAGAATTGTGCAAAAGGATAAAGTAAGGATTAGAGTACCAGAGTGAGCTAGTATTGTTAATACTGACCTTGGCTATTACAACTTCTTAGGAGTTTGAACAGATTGGTACGGATTGGTGTTAAGTACCCTCCTCTTTTGATTGGCTGTTCTGAGCTGTTCATCTGTGCTATGTTGTATTCCTGCTCCTGGTTCATATATTCATCCCCTGAGCATTACTAAGTTAGCAATTATGTCTTGGTGCTTACTTTGAGTACTAAACAGAGGGAAGCTGAGAATTACAAATGATTCCAGAAGAGGTTGCCTCAATGATGCAGGTAGACTTGGTAAACTGAGCAGACAGGAGTCTGTATGTAGCTAACAAAAAAGAAAAAGATATAGTAGATAATGTAGTTACCTGGATGTAGTCACCTAGTGAAGGACACTGTGAAGATAAGAACTGGTAAAAGAAAATTTGATCTTGTCAAGAAATCTCATGTGAAGAGGAGCAGGAAAATAGGAGTGACTAGGAGTTACAAAGTTAAGGATGGTTGTTCCTTTCTATTTAGAAGATACATGCTTGTAGATGATGTTGGAGATGGTCCAGGAGAAAGGGGTAAAAGGAGGGGACAAGAAAGAAGGGAGATAAATGCAGGAGCCTGTAGAAAGGAACAGAGAAAATACACATTTTTGAAAGGTTTCACATTGTTTAGTAGGCTTAAAACAAGAGGCATACATACATACAATTAGTAGATTTGGGAGCTTGCAGGTGTGGTGAGTATTAAAAAGTTTGTAAAGAGGTTGTGAGGAAATAGCTATTTGCTATTTATGGTTACAGATGTTTGTCTTTTTTCTCCCCATAACAACTTAAATCTGCATAAGGGCAGTTATGGGGAAGAAGGAAGAAAGTGGTTGGGTTTTGGTGGTAGTGTAATCTTCTTCAACCACTGTGGAAAAACAGTATGGAGGTTCCTCAAAAGCTTCATAGAGCTCCCCTATGACCCTGCAATCCCACTTTTGGGCATTTACCCGAATGATCACAAACAAGGCCATACTAAAGCTATCAGCACAACTATACATTATTCACTATAGCTAAGTTATGGAACCAACCCAGATGCCCCTCAGTAGATGAATGGGTCAAGAAAATGTGGTGTATAGATATACAATGGAATTCTATGCTTCATCAGAAAGAATGGCACTGCCCCATTTGTAAGGAAATGGAAAGACTTTCAAAAAAATCTTATAAAGTGAAGTAATCGAAGGCTGGCACGAGTGGCTCACACCTGTAATCCTAGCCACTCAGGAGGCTGAGATCTGAGGATCACGGTTCAAAGCCATCCTGGACAGAAAAGTCAGTGAGACTCTTATCTCTAATAAACCATTCAGAAAATCAGAAGTGACGCTGTGGCTCAAGTGGTAGAGCACTCACCTTGAGTTAAAGAGCTCAGGGACAGCGCCCAGGCTCAGAGTTTAAACCCCACGACTGCCCCCCCCCCCAAAAAAAAAAAGTGAAGTAAGCCAGAAACAAAGAAATATAGGTTCCATGGTTTCCTTTATTTGCAATAATTAGTATACATCTAGGATAGTCTTAGCAGATGAGCAGAATAGCTCAGTAGCTATGTACATATGACCATATAAGAATGATGCTAAACAAAATACAAAATGAACTCCAAGATATGCCCTGGACACAGAAGTTTTTCTTTGTTGTTGTTTTTAATGTACTATGTGATTTTCTTTTGTTTCTTTTGTATGTTCTTCCCTCCATGCTATGTCCTCTGTTACTGTATTTGATTTTGGTACCCTGGTATTGAATTAGGGAAGGGAGGGGGAACAACAGAATGGTGAGACAAAGGACAAGGGGGGAGAACCAATGCAACAGCAATATACACAAAACAATATATTGGCTTTTTTTTTTTTGGTATTGGGGATCGAACCCAGGACGTTGCACTTGCTAGGCAAGTGCTTTGCCACTGAGCTACATCCCAGCTCACAAAACAATATGTTGGAAACAATTTGTATAACTTGAGGCTGGACAGGGGGCTGAAGGAAAAGGAACGTAGGAGAAAATTGAGGGAAGGGCTAACAAACAAGGTTGACAAGAAATGTACTCATTACCTTACTCATGTAACTGAAACCCCTCTCTGTACATCACCTTGACAATTTAAAAAAGAAAAGAAAAAAAGTGGTTGGGTTTTGTTGGGATTTGTGTATGACCAATGTGTATAGTAAGGGCTGGTGAGGTGTGGGGTGTGTGGGGATCACCCATAGCTTCTTGTGACTTTTCTTTAAGTTTCTTACCTCTGGGTTCCATTTCTAGAACATGATAGTTACCTGAAAGTCTACTTGGTATCCATGTTTTTCTTGTCTCTAATGGCTTTGACAAACTGCCACTGATGCTCAAAATTTTTGCCTCTATTTTGACCTGTTTCTTTCCTGACTTTTTTAAAATTTAAGAGCAAATAACACTCTAGAATTGGAAATGATAGCATTGAGGGCTGAAGATATGGCTTAATAATAGAACATTTTACATGCCTGAGCTCATGGGTTCTATTTCCACGATCACAAAACAAGCAAGCAAACACAACACAACAAAACAAAAAACACTTGATTATTTCTGTCAAATCAGATGCCTTTTGCCACAGCTACTGTCTTTGTTCATATGTACTTGTTCCCATGTCTTCAGTCATTCCCCTGCCACCATAATAAAAAGATCAGCATTTTTCCTGTTGCTCTCTTATATAATGAGCTTAAATGACTTCCTACTGCCAAACAAAATCTAGACTTATGTATTCCACCTCCCTTCTTCCATAATCAGCAGCTACCAATGACTGTGGTCTGAGCACAATTGTGCTCATCTTGTGCACATGGAAACCATGTGGGAAAGCCCACATTGCTGTTCCTTGTGGAATTTACCATTCCATGTCCACACTAAACTGTAAGGTTTTCCAGGGCACAAGCTCTATTACTCTTTTTTGCTTCCCCCAAGTCTAAGACATAATAGTCCCTTAAAAAATACATATTGGACTGCTGTTGATTTAGGATTATGTTTTTACGCATTTTTTTTTGAAAAATCTTCAAAAATGTCTCACAATACAAGATAAGACATCACTTTTAGGAAAAAGTTTTCAGTGATTTAAATTGTTAAATAACATGATATGCAATGTGCAATCATTTATTCTCAAATTACAATAGCATAAGAATAAAAAATTGGAATATATATTAAATGAAGAAGAAAATGAAAGTTAACTTCTATCTTGGATAATATAATGAGTCTTCAGGATTTGTTTAATGTCTGGTTAATACAGTACAAAAATGAGATAGCAAGGTAATGGAAGAGCTTTGGGAAACTCATAGGGAGTTTATGGTTTGCCTTGTGCAGGTGGAGAAGAGAGAAAAAGCAAATCATACCTTGCTGGCTAGCTATTTGTTCACCTTGTTAATTATGGCTAGTTTTGCTTGCATAAAACAATTGCATAAAACACAACAGTGCCACCTTAGCTCTCTGTGAAAGAAGTCTTGGGTATACAGTCCAGGATAGGGTGATGGTGGTGGCATTGAGGAGGGATGAAGGAATTGTCTTCTCTATTAGAGCTCATACCTAGTTTCCAGTATGGAGCAGTACATTGCACAAAGTTGCTGAGCTTTAGTTGCCATGTTTGCACTGGAACCTGGAAGTAGGAGGAAAGGAAGAACAAGAATGTTCCCTTTTCGTTCCAAGTCAGATGCCTTGAAGCAACGTTTCTATTTATAGGTCCTTGTTCAGAGTAAAGGCATCTGGCCACTTAAGGCCAACCAGCATCCTGGAACATGGATTCTCTTCTGCAGTATCATGTTCCCTGCTTTTAAAAAGTATATTTAAAAATAGGTATCTAAGGAGAAAGAAGAATCGACAGTGCAGTAGGCAACCAGTACTCCTTTACAACTACCCTTAGGGTTTATCTCCCATTCAGTGATGCTTAATTGTCTGATCTGCTAGCCCTGGTCACATTCTTGCCATCTTATCTACACTGCTTTGTGTCTTTTATCATCTGCAGTTTCTGTTTGTCCTACCTCAAGGTCTGACTCAAGTTCTGATAGTCCCATGGCACATTTAAGGCAAAAGTATATGCTAATGGTTTTAAGAATATGTTTGGGGAGCATCCCAAGTAAGGCAAAGTAAGATGGACAGATGTGAATATGGCTTGACTAGAAATTGCTATACCCTATGTGATTACATTCTGTATTAAATTAGAAACAAGATCCATCCATTTCCATAATAAAGAAGGCAAGTAAAATAATGTATATAGAGGACAGTAATATATATTAAGCCTTTGGAGTATTAGTTGTGCTTCTGCTTTAGTGTGAAATGTATTTGTCCTGGAAAGCACACATAATTTTCAGCTTTGTTGAGACTACTTTTTCCCCTTTTAAGTACATACCTGAGACACAGAGCAAAACTGTTCCCTAGAGAAAAGAGTTCAAGAGCAGGATCAAGTTGGGAATTGGGTTGCTATAACTACAGCATCATAGATGTGCTATACAAATACATATGGGCTTTATGGGCTTTGGAATACTGGCACTGATGATAGCATCTTAAAAAAGTAAGTATTTTTAAAGGGAAGGACTCAAGTTTTTTTTGTGTAGAGGTAATACCAGATTACCTGAGGCATGAAGTCTTAAATAAGGGAATTGTCATTCATAGTCCTAGGCATAAATGAGTATGTGGTAGAGTTACTTACCCTGGAATGCTTGGATTTTTTCTTACAGAATTTTTTTTTTTTAACTGCATAAGGTTTTAAAGTCTGACATGGATGCCAGTGAAATACTGTATTGTTTTTCTCAGTTAAGATCATGAAGTTTTTGGTATTAGCTTATACATGAATTTAAAACCCTTATTTATGGCACAGTTATTTTCAAATGTGGGATAGAGGGATGGCAAATTGCTGTTTTACCTTTATGAGTTCAGGATGTGTCTTAAAATATGTTTATGGCAACTATATTTTGTTTAAGGATAGACTTCTGTATTGGGGAGACTAATAGAGAACACGAAAAAATATTGTTAAAAGAATAAGAATAAATCAACTATCCACTGTAAATTTGGACTGTTTTTATTGAAATAAAAAATTTCTACTTAATTATATAGTTCTGGAACAGTATATCATCTTTTATAATGAATAGAATTCTACTGTATTTTAAAGGTAAAATTGTAGTTGAACGTTAAAAAATTGACTATAATGTATGTTAAACTTATTTTTTTTTTTTGGTACCAGATCTGGGGCTTGTCCTCAGAGCCTGAGCATTGTCCTGGAGTTTTTGTGCTCAAGGTTAGTGTTCTACCTCTTGAGCCACAGCTCTGCTTCTGGGTTTTTGGTGGTTTTTAAAACTGGAGATAGAGTCTCATAGACTTTCCTGCCCAGGCTGGTGATCTTCAGATCTATTTTCTGAGTAGCTAAGTTTACTGTTGTGAGCCAGCAACACCTGGCTTAATTTTTTAATATACTGTAAATTACTTAAAAGCACTAGTTAAAATAATAGCTTGGGTATATAAATCAATACTTTTTATGTAAGAATTTAAATACTAAATATTTCTATGATTAATATTTTGAATTTATTACAATTCAGTTGAACTGTTAAGTTCAAACTTTAACTGTTTTCTTAGATATTTCTTTATACCACCTAACATATTTATGGCTTCTTTGCAGTTAAATATAAAACATAATTTCTGATATTGAATGCTGATTGAATTGTAGAGCTATGTAAGCATTAAGTGACTTTTTAAAATTACACTTACCTAATTTTTTTGATTTAGACATTTCAGGAAAACTTTATTTTTTTATTGATGACTTACCTTATTTATATTTTATAGCTGTAAATTAGTGTGATAATGTGTATCTTCATTAAAATAACATTGCTGTAGTTCTTTAACATTTTTGGATAACTTAAGAAATAGAAATTGGAGCTGTGTGTCCATTGTTCACAACTGTAATCCTAGCTACCCAGACAGCTGAGATCTGAGGATCTGGATTCAAAGCCAGCCTGGGCAAGAAAGTCTATGAGATTCTTCTCTCCAATAAGCTACTCTGAAAAACTGAAGTAGTTCTGTGGCTCAAGTGGTAGAGCGCTAGCCCTGAGCACAAAGAATGTCAGGTACAGCACCCAGGACTGGCCAAAAACAATAAGAAATTCAATAGTTTTAGCTCCTCCATTTTTATTTGTTTCATTTTTACTTACATTTTCTGAGTGGTATGATGTAATGATTAAGGTTTCCTATTTTTGTACCTGGATGTTCAGTACTTCTGACAGTTCATTGAAAATATTATTTGCTCATTGGATTGTCTCAACACATTTGTTAAAAATCAATAATCTAATTGTAGTATTTACAATTACTTAGATAAAATATTTAGCCATAAAATTTTTTTTTTCTGGAACCTCTTCTTATTGTTCTGTATGATTATACTAATACCATACTGTCTTTATTTGTGTAGCTTTACAGTAACTTTCAGAAGTATATACTATTAATACCTACATATTATAATACAAATTTTGTTGTTTTTTTCTTAATCTAACAAGCGTATCAGCATCAAGAATGCTTGTTAGGGAACGGGGCAGAGCTGAAGTGGTAAAGCACCTGCCTAACAAGCACAGGACTATTAGGTTCCAGTACTGTCACCAAAAGAATAAAATAAAAATGTTTTGTAGGATTTTATTGGCATTACACTGACTAACCCTGTGTATCCATTTGGGAAACATTACTACTATAAAAAATTTGAGGTTTCTAAACCATTAACTTGGTATATCTCTTGTAAAATTTCCCTTTAAGAGGTTGAAGTGTTTGTATATAGGTCATACACAGCCTTTATTAATTACATTCCCCAACATTTTTTGTGTGTGCCAGTCCTGGGGCTTGAACTCAAGTCCTGCGCATGCCCTTGAGCTTCTTTAGCTCAAGGCTAATACTTTAACAACTGAGCCACAGTTCCACTTGTGTTTTTTTAATAGGTGATTAGAGGAAATTGTCTTGCAGACTTTCCTGCCCAGGCTTGCTTTGAACCATGATCCTCAGATCTCATCCTCCTGAGTAGCTAGGATTATGGGTGTGAGCCACTGGTGCCTGGCTCCCTAACTATTTTTTATGATAAAAGGATTTTAGCCTTTCAGTTTGTAAGGGAAACCCAAAAACATATCGACTATTATCATTTGTGTTATTTTCTGGAAGAAATAGAAGGAGCACATACCTATAACATACGTGGTTCATGAGAGAAGGGCCATATTCCATTCAGATGAATTAATGGCATTTTATTACTCTCTCCTTGTAAGAAATGAGACATATATATATACATATATACATGCATTGTGAATTTTGCTTCTCTTTTCTTTTTATTTTTCTTTTCCTTTCTTAGAAACATGTTCTTTTAACTTCTAAGAAGGATGCATAACATATTAGTCAACTGACGTAAGTTTTGGGGTAGGACTTGTCTTACAAAAGCAGGAAGGGCTACCATTTTGACTTCTCTTCTGAAACATGCTAGATTGGGGAAGAGTGGCTGATTTTGATGTCACACATGGAATCCTTTTAAATAATTCAGATATGTAGTTAATTGCCTGTCATGTAATTTAGGTTCTTACTGGTGGGGAACCTGTTTGAATCATTCATTAATTCATCTTAATGTATTTCTCATTAATTAGCTATATAGAATTATTTCTTATCAGTGCCATTATTTATTTTGCTGCTTTAGTGAGTTTTGTAAACACTAGGTCTTTTGAAGATAAGATATTAGAACTAAGCTTCCTACTCTGCTCAACTCACAGCTAGCCAGTTTTGCTCCTTGAAATAGTGGACATTTCACTGCGGCAGGTGTCTACATGCTGAAGGGAAATCTGTAACGGGCCATAACTTTTAAACACACTGATCAGCTGCCATGTGTGTCCAAAGCACTGTGATCAGCAGACCTGTTGGTGCCACTGTGTAGACTGATAGCAGCAGATCAGTTTAGCTGAGCTGTCCTCTAGCACTTTGGTCACGAGGACATACACAACCAAAGTGTAGTCATCCCATTGTCCTTTTGCTGGTTTAGGTTGTGGCAGGAGAGAAAAACTGTTTGCTCTCTTCATTCACCCCAATACAGCTGAGGTAAGAACCTCCTTTTTTCTCATGAAGGGGAAAAGCAAGAGCAAACAGCCTCTTTTAACTTTTCCCATACTGTGTGGATTTAAATTTATGCTTGTCTAGTACAGTAATCCCCTAGGCGAGGTATACAACTCAGCATCTTTTTGGTGGAGAGTAACTAGCTTGTTGTTAGCAGAGCTTTAGTAAATTTAAATAACAAAAATTGCATTGCAAGCTCATCTAAGCATTTGACCTTGAAGACTCAGAGCCGACATTGCAGATTTCCCCGGACTCAGAGTGTAGTGGAAGAATTAATAGAAATTGATAAAGAGGGTTTGTCAGGGCTGCTGAGGTCATGAGGCTGGTATGCGGAAAGAGTGCCCCTACAACATACGCAACACATAACGCTGCTTGGAGAGGTGGGTGGGTCAGCAGAGCAGGAAATGAGCTGTCAGAAGGAATGTTGGCTGTGCACGGGAGCTACCAGCCCTAGAAGCTGCATGGGCTCTCTGGCAGAAAACACACAGGGAAATGGAAGGACTTGGGGCTGCAGAGAAACCAGCTCCTATAGGAGGTGGCGGCACTATTGCACTATTGCTGTTGCTGGCGCTTCAAAGATACTGAAGATAGAGCAGGTTAGCGTCTTGTTTTTAGAACTGTAAATACAAGTGTTTAACACTTCTGTGTCAGTAAAATAGGCAACAAACTACTGAAGAATGAGCAGGGTGGGGGGAAGTACAGGGAGGAGGCCTTGGCTTGTAATTTTTGTGTGTTCTGTTTTCTAAGTAAAGGTTAAATATAGGTTTCCCCAGCGAATGTGTACTTGGTGATATTGCTGGACTGTTTCTAAATGAACCATGTAAGACATTTGGTGGTTCTTTAAGTAGGTGTCAGTTTTCCAAAGACTTCTGGAAGATTTGCAGATTAAAGTCTATTCTTTAGAAATGGCTTGTAATGTGTGCATGACATATATTTGTTGTGTATGGGTTTGTTTTCTAAATAGCTGTTAATTTTAGTTGTTCCAATGAGTGAAATCAAAATGTTTTTATAGTAAGTCTTTCAGTCTACTTTGTACTTCTATTAAGATTTAACCTGTATATTTTACTGATTTTGAGAACGAAATTTAGGGTTCTTGTTATTGTTGCTTAAAAAAATCATAATGTAATTGCTGCTGTGCTATCTAAAGATAGTGATATGTATGTTTCTTTTTGTAAGTCCCCAACAAACAAGTTGGTTTTGTTTAGGACTATCAGTCTAGTCAGAAGATTTTTTTTTTTTAAAGAAGGGTAAAATGGGACTGGGGGTTTAGCCCAGCAGAAGGGCGCCCGCCTGTCACGCGCAAGGCCCTGGGTTCGGTCCTCAGCCCTGGAAAAAAAAAGGAAAAAAAAGGGGAGGGGAAAAGAAGGGTAAAATTAGTAACTGTCATTTTCTAGAAATGAAGGTGTGGAAAGTAGTAACTTGTAGAACCACATTTTAAATGAATAATTTGGATTGACTACCCCTATAATCTCAGTGAAGCTGTGAATGTCCTTGCTGCCTTTTAGCCTGAGGTGAATACGTTTGCATTCCTATACTGAGAAATAGCATTCCTCCCAGCAGTTCTGACAAGCAATTCTGACGTACTGGGTGAATGGAGAGGCCCACACAAAGGGCAGGGTTAGAGATACTGAGGCTTCTGTGCTAGGCCCTTCCTCTCATGAAAAATGAACACTGTTAGAAGTGTCCTTAACTTAACTTGGGTGGGAAAAATGTGATGACTGAAATTTAGGACCAGTTGGCCTTAAGTACCCTGTCCACTGTCTTACTTCCTGTGGGAATTTACAAAACTAAGTAAGGCATTTGTGCTTTCTGGTTATCAATCTTGAACTTGAAGAAACGTATAGCAGACTATTACAATTTTTTTCCTGTTTTACAATATGGGGGTGATCAATTAGTAAAATTTTTTATTAAGATTTTTATAAAGATTGGTACCAATGAAATATTTTCCTTGGTTTATTTCAATTTTAAGAACTGAATTATTTGTAGTTCTTAATTTTTAAATTGTTCTATACAAATACCTTTGAAAAAAACTTAAAGAGAGCAGAGTTTTGGGTGGTTGTACTGTTTTCAGAGCAGTGATTCTCTCCAGTTCTGCTAAGGGGAGCACAAATGGACATTAGGAATAATCTACCTATGGTTTTTTCACCCATCATTTGCTGCTGGTAGCCTTATTTTTTGTTGTTGTTTTAATATGGCAGAGAACTACTAGATTAACAGGACCTGCATGAATAAAAGGACCTGCATGAACAGTGAGTTGTCATCTTGTGGTTAAGATTATATGTTTGTTCTTGAATTGCACAGGGACTGTTAGTTGAAAGTCAAAGTGTATAGCATATGAACAGAACATTGTAGAAGCGCTGAAAATAGAAAGTAGTGATTACATTCTAGTGGAACAGTAAGTGTACCTGTATTCATAAAAACGTACATGCCAGACGTTTTTCTCTTTACCATTTCTCTCCTACCTTTCCATTCTTGTGTTAAAGGCTAGTGCCTAGTACAGGAGGAGCTATTAGATTTTAAAAAGATTAGGGCAAATTTGAGATACCTGTTACCTGCCTTTGTTGCTTTTGAAAAACAGTGTTTACATGTATATTTAAATATACATGTAGGTATTTTATACACACATGCGCACACAACAAATGAAATTACTTAGATGCCTTTAAAAGTATTTTAATTTGGAGATTAAAAAATAAACATTTAACATTTAACAAACAAACATTTAAATATCTTTGTTTATCTCATGATATGTGGTATTTAGTGCCATTTCAAAGACCAGCTAATTGAAGTTCTGGCAGTAGCTGCCTAAAGGCACTTATATAGGACATTCACATCTTGTGCTGTTACAGGATAACTTCACAGTTCTTGATGGTTGCTGTTTGAACTGAGTTTGAATTGTTGTCTCTTGTATAAATGCTATTTTGTCTTTTTAAATAAGTATACTAGCTAGTAAATGAGCCTAGCCATTGAGAATCTACCTCAGTGGGAGGAGTTCACTTTTGTCACCTTTTATTGCATTATGCTCTTTGTGTTCTGATCTTCTACAGAATATAAACTGCTTAAGAATTGGGACATATGTTGTGAGATTTTTGTAAACTCTGTATTGATACTGAGGTTGATGTTGACATAAATGATTCTATTTATTAAATGTGTAGGGAACATTTTTTTTTTTGCCTGAATTAATCAGGGGTGATTACTGAGATTTAATCATATCTCAGCACCTTTTATTTTATTTTTTTATTGTGAAAATACTGTACAGAGGGGTTACAATTACATGGGCAAGACAGTGAGTACATTTCTTTTTTTTTTTTTTTAATTTAATTTAATTTTATTTGTGAACATACTGTACAGAGGAGTTACAGTTACATGGGCAGGATAATGCGTACATTTCTTACCAAGCATTGCAGCCTCCTCCTTTGTTTACCCTTCACATCCCTTCCCAGCCTCCCCCCTCCCCCCCAATCCCAATCCTTCTCCTTCCTCCCCTTCCCCCCCCCCCCCCCCCCCCCACCAACGTTGTAAAGCTCGTTTTGGACATGACAACTTGTACTTCTCATTGTTGCAACAGGTCCACCTGTATCCTTAAACAACTGGTTTTTCCCCATCTCCTCCACAAGTTATACTGACATCAAATATAGTGAAAGCAGGGGTTATACTGTGGGGGAGGGACATACAAAGCAACAAAGAGATAATCTTATAAATGTGTTAGAAACACATGCATGAAAGAAAAAAACATTAAAATACACATCTAAGGGTTCATTTTCCTGACATCACATTATCTGACCTTTTCCGCTTGACTCATACATATACTAGATATTACAAATAAGGGAAACCATGGGACCTACGTTTCTTTGGGCCTGGCTTACTTCACTTAATATAATTTTTTCCAAGTTTTTCCATTTCCTAACAAATGGGGCAATGTCATTCTTTCTGATGGAGGCATAGAATTCCATTGTGTATATATACCACATTTTCTTGATCCATTCATCTACTGAGGGGCATCTGGGTTGGTTCCATATCTTAGCTATGGTAAATAATGCTGCAATAAACATAGTTGTGCTGGTAGCTTTAGTGTGGTCTTGTTTGTAAACATTTGGGTAAATGCCCAAGAGTGGGATTGCTGGGTCATAGGGGAGCTCTATGTGGAGTCTTTTGAGGAACCTCCATACTGCTTTCCAAAGTGGTTGAACAAGTTTACATTCCCACCAACAATGAAGTAAGGTTCCTTTCTGTCCACATCCCCTCCAGCATCTGTTGTTGTTAGAGTTCTTGATTTTTGCCGTTCTAACTGGAGTGAGGTGATGTCTCAATGTTGTTTTGATTTGCATTTCTTTTATGGCTAGGGATGTTGAACATTTCTTCATGTGTCTATTGGCCATCCTTCTTTCTTCTTCAGAGAAGTTTCTCTTTAAGTCTTTCGCCCACTTATTTATTGGGCAGTTGTTTCTTTGAGGATTTGTTGTTGGGGGGTTTAATTTTTTGAGTTCCAAGTATATTTTAGATATGAGACCCTTGTCCGTTGTATGGCTAGTAAAGATCTTCTCCCAATCCGTGGGCTTTCTATTGATCTTGCTAGCTATGTCCTTTGCCCTGCAGAAGCTCTGCAACTTTATGCAATCCCATTTGTCCAACCTTTCTTTGATTTGTTGTGTTTCCGGGTCTCTATTCAGAAAATTTCGGCCTGAGCCAAGGAGACCTAGGGTTGGTGAGTACATTTCTTATCAAGCATTGTAGCCTCCTCCTTTGTTTACCCTTCCCATCCCTTCCCAGCCTCCCTCCCCCCATCCCCCCACCTAATCCTCTCCCCCCCCCCCCCCAAAGTTGTAAAGTTCCTTTTCAACATGACAACTTGTACTTCTCATTGTTGCAACGGGTCCACTTGTATCCTTATTTAAACGACTTGTTTTTCCCCTTCCCCTCCACAAATTATACCGACATCAAATACAGTGAAAGCAGGGGTTATACTGTGGGGGAAGGACATACAAAGCAACAAAGAAGTAATCTTATAAATGCTTTAGAAACAAATGCATGAAAGAAAAAAAAAACATTTGAATACATATCTTAGGGTTCATTTTCCTAGCATCACCTTATCTGACCTTTTCTGCTTGACTCATATATATATATATATATATATATATATATATATATATATATATATATATATATATATACTAGATATTGCAAATAAGGGAAACCCTGGGACCTATGTTTCTTTGGGCCTGGCTTACTTCACTTAATATAATTTTTTCCAAGTCTTTTGTAGGGAACGTTTTAAAAAGGAAGTTAGCAAAATAATATGAAATAACATGAGATAGGGAAGCTTAATTTTTTTGGGAGGTGGGAGGGGTCTGGTCGTGGGGCCTGAACTCTGGGCCTGGGCGCTGTCCCTCAACGCTGCAGCTCAAGGCTAGCGCTCTACCACTTGAGCCACAGTGCCACTTCTGGCTTTTTTCTTTTTGCTTATGTGGTGCTGAGGAATTGAACCTAGGGCCTCAGGCATGCAAGGCAAGCGTTCTACCACTGAGCCACCTTCCCAGTCCCAGAACCTTAAATATTTGACCACTGAGATTAATAATGGGTTAAAGAAATACTTAAGTATAATTGATCCTTCAGAGTACTCATTAAAAGTATTTGTCATATTTGTTTACCTTCTTGTCTCTTTCTACTTTTACTTACAATCTCTGTCACATTATTGTTCAATGCTCATAGAAACAGGTTTATTTCTGGGTTTTTTAGTGGCATAGTTCAGTCATCCAACTTAAACTTTTTCCTTAAACTTTATTGTCTGTTCAAAATACAGTACCTACTTTTAGTACTCAAGTCCAGTTTTTTTTTTTTTTTTTTTTGGTGAAAAAACACAAAGCTATAACGCAAGTATCTTCTTGATAGTTTCTCTGATGAGATTTGTTTGTTTTATGTGGTATGAATTCAGTGTCACTTTAAACCTTTATAAATGTAAACTTATCTGTGAATCTGTGAGTAGGTAGCATTAGTTAAGTTCATACTATATTGTTCACATTAGCATTGCATATTTCCAAAACATTTCTGAAACACCAAACTGAATCTGACCATGAAGCTCTCTGCCAACCCCAAACCTGGATAACATCTCACCTACTTTGTTTTTGAATACCATTGCTTCTTCACGTAAGTGGGAGCATAAGATATTGACTGGCTTTGTAGCCTTAGTATAGCGTTCTCAGGGTTCATCTCTATTGTAGTATGTGTAGATCTCTACTCATATTTCTGTTTTATAATCCGTTGCTTCCTCACATTTTGTTTATACATTTGTGGCTATTGTGAGTGATGTAACAG
Source organism: Dipodomys spectabilis (assembly GCF_019054845.1). NCBI lineage: Eukaryota > Metazoa > Chordata > Mammalia > Rodentia > Heteromyidae > Dipodomys > Dipodomys spectabilis. The sequence continues at coordinate 8,994,393 of NW_024871113.1, forward strand.
CAAATGTTGATGCATGGATATGTGAGTATCTGCTTTTCGGCGGTTGGAAAATTGCTAGGTGGTTCTGAGTTTAGCTTTTTGAATGGTTGCACCATTTTGTATTCCCAGCAGCAATGTGCATGTTCACAGTTCTCCACAGCCCTTTTCTCTTCCTTCCTTTCTTTAAATTATAGCCATCTTGGTAGTTAACATTTTTCATATTTAGTTTCAAGTATGAAATGGAATGTGGAGCTTTCAACATTTTTATAACTTAGGCACTTGTGTATCTTCTTTGGAGAAATGTGTTTTAATGCTTGTGTGTGTGTAGGTGTGTTGCTGGAGAATGAACCCTTGACTTCCTGCATTCTGGGTAACCCATTCTACTCTTGAGCTTATTCTTCCCTACCCTCCAATCCCTGATCTCCTCTACTACATTCTTGTTTGGCTCACTTTTTATTTTTTGACAGGGTTTAGCCCAGGCTGGCCCTGAAGCCTCCTCTGTCTCTGTTTTCTGAATGCTGATATTACAGGCATGCATCACTATGTTCAGTGCCTTTTGACACTTAGCTTGTTGTTGTACAGTTTAGGAATTCTGTATATATTCTGGGTGTGAATTGCCATCATTTTCTTCTAGTATAGAGATCATTAAGCACTTTCCTAATAATGATGTCCTTGGTAAGTTTTTGGTGAAATCTAATTTGTCTATTTTTTTTTTCTTTTGCTGTTCATGCTTTCACTGTTTAGGAAGCCATTACCAAATTCAGGGTCATAAAGATTTATTCCTTTTAAAAAAAATATTTGCTAAATATTTCATGGTTTGGGTTCTTATGTTTAGGCTCTTGATCCATTTTAACTAATCTTTGTATACAGGGTGAGGGAGATGTCCAGCTCGATCTTTTAAAGTAGAAGTTCAGACATCTCAACACCCTTTGTGCAAGAGGCTGTGGAAGGATAATATAGATTGGTACCTTTACCAGCAATCAATTTGCTGTAGATTCATAGGTGTATTTCCACACTCTCAACTCTGTTTTTTTGGCTTGAATGTCTACCCTTGTACTTGAAAGAGGATCAGCCATATCCATTCCAGGGGACCACGCAGAAGCAGGCAGGCACAGGAGATTAGTACAATGTTTAGTAGAGGAGCCATATCTCCCCCAAGAGGGAGCACATGGCCTCTGTCACTATGCAGGTAGCAGGAAGGTCTGGGGGAGAGGAAGTGAGGTAGATGGGAGTTCAGGTGGGTCTGGGCAGAGAGGGGGGGGCAGCTGTATGGGGGGAACTCCAGAAATGGAAGGGGGCCCCTGGACCCCAGGGTGGAGCTGAGGACCAAAGGTGAACATAGCACTAACATTCCCCACTCTGTTGTTTAATAAACATAGGGGGTACCAGGCCAGGGGGTATGGGCGGAGGTCCTTTCTTCTGGAGCTACTTCCTGCTGTCATGGGTCTCTGCTTTGCTCAGCAGGGTACTGTCCATGAAGCATCTGTTGAAAGTTTGGTTGGTAAAGGTCCTCCTTTTTCTATGGCAATAGTTATCTTAAATGTAAGACAATTAATAAAAGGCAAAAATTGTTGTTTGTACCCCAAGAGAGGAATATGCCATGGAGGGATTGATTTCCAGAAGGAGCTATTAAAGACCTGAAATTGCCTTTTCTGTCTCAGATTGGATACATACCATGGTACTCGACTCCTGGCATCCTGGAGGAGGGGGAGTAAGACTTTTTTGCTTTAGGATCACAGTAACCTGAGGAGGGGGGTAGCAGAAATATTTAAAGGTACCAGAGCCAGTGGATATCTTGGGCTCTTTTGTCTACTTCCTGCTGGATGGGGGCATCAAGGAATCCCTAGAGCTGGGGTCTTTAGGATCCGGGACTGCGCTGGGCAAGGCAGGGCAGTGTAAGTGATGTCTCTGGTTGCCTGAAGGAACAGGATGGCCACTTGTTTCCAAGTGGTATCCTGGGCAGGAGATGTTATCCTGTTGAAAAAAACTTTTGGAAAGATCAGGCAAAAAACTGACAAAAGATCAAGCAAAAAACTGACAAGGTGACAAGGTCAGTCAACATGAATGACATAGGAGAACACACATTGGCCATGGGCTAGAAATGTTTCATTTGGAGAATAAAGCCCATTCATTACAGGGAAGGTGAAATAACTGGAAGAAGGCAGAAAGGAGGTGTCTAGGGTCTTTTGGGTTACTGGGTAGGGGAGAGCATAATGGACTGGTTGGGAGTACCAGTCAGAAGCTACTATAAATACAAATAGCAGGCAACAAAGTCAAGACTGCTAACTTTTTGTCCAGTTAGAAGGTAGATAGGTATGGGCATTAGGTGGGAAAGCAACTATTTCTCTTGATCTCCCAGCTCTGATTAATTTTGAAACGGCAAGCATAAAGCGACTCCAGTTAGGATGTCATCTCTCTATCATTTTCCATTGTCAGGACTGACTTTGTCCTGGTGGGTGTCTCAGCGTCTGTTGCTGGGATAGCTTGTCCTGGTTGGCATTTACAGTTTGGACTCAACGCCTGGGCACTGTCCCTGGGCACTTCTGCTCGAGGATAGTGCTCTACCACATAGAGTCACAATGCCACTTTCAGCCTTTGGATGGATACTTAGAGGTGAGTCTGGAGCCACACCTCCAGCCTGCTCTGTGCTGATTAGCTGAGAGATAGAGGTTTAGAGGGATTTTTTTGTGCCCAGGAAGACTTTGAACTGTGGCCAAAGGCGTCTTTGTTACAAAAGCCCTTTTATTTATCTATAACTTCCAGTTTTAAGAAAACCCAGTAGATGTTTTTTAAACTGGGACTGATTAGCACTCTAAGTACCGCCCACTGCTTCTGGGCAGCCTGTTTAAAGTGGTTTATATACAACATTTAACCTTTAACAAATGTACAGGCCTTTTCTTGGGGTACAGCAGCATAGTCCGTTTAACACCCTGGTTTATAAAAGCATTTTCTGGCTGGCAGAGGAACCTGATTTCTAGTGGCCCCAACAACCTGTGTAGGCCTTTAAACAGACCTCAATAGGGACATAATCTCAGGTCTACACACTTCTTTTTTTTTTTGTCGGTCGTGGGGCTTGAACTGTGGGCCTGGGCCCTGTCCCTCAGCTCTTCAGCTCAAGGCGAGCACTCTACCACTTGAGCTACAGCGCCACTTCCGGTTTTCTGGTGGTTTGTTGGAGATAGGAGTCTCACGGTCTCTCCTGCCCGGGCTGGCTTTGAACCGCGATCCTCAGATCTCAGCCTCCTGAGTAGCTAGGATTACAGGCGTGAGCCACCAGCACCCGGCTAGGTCTACACACTTCTTAACAGATGAATTTAACCAGCTCAGAAGTTACTGTCAATTAGTATTTTGAGCAGATACAGGGTGTTTGGAATTTAAATTACTTTTTACATTTTAAAAACCTTAGCTTTGGGCTGGGAAGGTGGCTCAGAGGTAGAGCGCTTGCCTTGCATGCTCGAGGCCCTGGGTTCGATTCCTCAGCACCACATAAAAAAAAAAACCGGAAGTGGCGCTGTGGCTCAAGTGGTAGAGCGCTAGCCTTGAGCTGAAGAGCTGAGGGACAGTGCCCAGGCCCAGAGTTCAGGCCCCACGACTGGACCCAAAAAAATAAAAAAGCTTAGCTTTTACTGCTAACACAGATGACTGGCAAGTTTTGCCCAGTTAGACTAACATGGACATTATAGATGTTTACAAACTATCTTTCCATGGCCTCCTGGCTTGATCAATTTTTTGGAGGGCTAAGGTCAAGTAACTCAGGGTCTGATACCATTTTTGTTATTTAAGCAATTGCTTGTAATTGCCTCTGGATGTTTTAACATTATCACAATCCCCAGGGTGCCTTTTATGTTGGGATAAATGCATTTGGCATTTTCCTTGGTCAGTTGCTAGACTTGAATTCAGGGTTTGAGTGCTGTCCCTCAGCTCTCCAGCTCAGGGCTAGCACTCGGCCACTTTGAGCTTCTAAGCAACTAGGCTTTTGAGCATTCTGCCACAGATCAGAGATGATAATCTCACAAGGACTTTCATCTGTCGGGGCTGGCTTTGAACTGCAGTTCCCAGATCAGTGAGTTTTTACAAATGGCCACTTACACTCCAATTAAAAGCAACAAAAATGGTCATTGGAAGTAGTTTTATAAGCATGGTTTTACCTGGAATTTATTAAGTTATATTTGACAAACTTGTCCTGTCTTACTGAGGGCCTGCTGGAAACTTACAAAAAACTTTGAAGGCAAACTGGATTAATCCTAATTTGTCTTTTTTTTTTTTTTTTTACTTTGAAAGAAACCTTTAGGACAATTTTATCTTCAAACTTTTGTCTGGGAGGCCAGCCAGTCCCCACAACTTCCCAAATTTTTACAAAGGGACAGTCATTTTAATCCCTTTTTGTAAAGTTACTTTAACTTGCATTTAAAAGTGTATAGAAAGAGTGGCCATTTTTTTCTGCAGTCTGAGTTACCTTTAGGAATTTACATCCAATTGTAAAACAGCATAGAAGTCAACATATCCTTTGTTCAAACACCCCTTATGGTCTTAACTTGGGGGGATTAACATTTATAGAACCAAATATCTAAAGTGGCTTGTGTTTTGCCCTAAGTTAGCAGGCTTTTGATCACCTGTGTTGAAGCGAAGTCAGAGTCGGAGTGAGGCTGTGACATCTCCCACCCTGTATGGACTGTTTGCACTTCCCACTGGTTACCTGCAAAATTTCTACATATACTGGTTAAAGACCTGATTTACACTGGCTTTTGCAGGCTGGTGTCACTGGTTTTAACTCCTTTCCAAAAGTATTTTAAAACTGCTTGTTTTTGATTTGGCTTAGTCAGGTCACAAAATTTTAAAGTAACTTAGATTAAATCACAGCTTCCATTGACAAAGATTTTTTAGTAAGCAGAGTACTTGGTAACCTTGAAACCATAACCACTTACATATAGTCAAACAAACAAAGATATGTTTGTGCACAGATTATAGAGAGCGCTTAGATTTTAAAATTGGCCGTTTTAAAGTTGTGAAATTTTAGCGTTGTTACTTTTTCTAATTATAATGGAACCACATGGTCAGTTTAAAATAAAACTTTGCCAACAAGAAGAAGCTTAGTGAAGAGCAGATGACAGGAACAGACACGTGGCCTAATATAAGGGCGCTAATATAAGGGCCTAATATAAGGGCCTAATATAAGGGCGTTGGGGGTGGGGGAAGGTCACAGAATCGAGTTGGCATGAAACAGCACCTGAATTACCAGGATGCCAACACGGCTCATCCAACCACAAGCTCAATGCTAGAAAGATGATTTAACAGAATTAATACACTTTTGGTAATATCCAAACTTGTTGACCTTTTGGGGGAATTTAAACTTAAACTCATCCACTTTTTATCTCTAGGAGTATACATTCTTCTTGGGCTTCACCAAGGCATTTAGCATATGAAATACTTGTGAATACCTTTAGTTAGCTGAAAGGAGAGGTTACCCGAAGCTAATTTTGGAACTGCAAGTAGCAGAGTTTAAGGGGAGGGGAGGGGGGTGGGGGGAGACAGAGACAGAGAAACAGAGACTTTTACTTTCACCTGCCTGAGCGCTCACAGAAGTGGAGTTTTAAATTTGGAGCCAAATTTGACTCTGATGGGGGCTCGGCAGCCCTCCCAGGCCCATGTGGCCTTAATGTAAAGAAATTTAGTGTCCTTCCCCTGGTAAGTGACTTGAAGCCACGCACCTACAGTAGAGCGTCCTCTACAGTGCGGTTTGGCTCCTAAAGAGGGAGTGGCCAATGGAGAACGTCGTCAAATTGGTCCACGAGGGGGTCCTTGGGCCACTGTAGGCCCCTAGCGCCTAGGCGGGCACTTGGCCAAGATTTCGGTCAGACAGTCGGGTTGGGCTTGGTTAGCACACAAAAGCTCAGGTGGCCTTACCACTAAGATATTGGAATCAGAAACCTGGACCTCAGATAAACTGGTCACTTACCCTGGAGTGGGACTTAATTAGTGGTGTTGGATGGGCTGGTGGAGTGCTCGGTCAGGAGAAAGTTACCTTGGTGGTCCTCTGGCAACCGTAGTGTAGGATCTCAGGACAGGTCCCAGGGCAGCTAGTCGAACCCCCTTCTGAAGTGGAGGGGTTAGCAAATCCACTGGGGAGCCTATCCCTGTACAGGCCACCAAGGAAAGAGGATCAGACACATCCATTCCAGGGGACCATGCAGAGGCAGGCAGGCACAGGAGAAAGATTATTGTAAGGTTTATTAGAGGAGCCATATCTCCCCCAAGAGGGAGCACATGGCCTCCATCACCATCCAGGTAGCGGTAGCAGGAGGGTCTGAGGGATAGGAAGTGAGGTAGATGGGAGTTCAGGTGGGTCTGGGCAGAGAGAGGGAGGGGCCAGCTGTATGGAGGGAACTCCAGGAATGGGAGGGGGGCCCAGGTCTGGGCGGAGCCGAGGACCAAAGGTGAGCTTAACACTGACAGTACTAATACTATAATGCCTTGATTGTTGTAGTTTTAAGTAAGTTTCTAAACCAAGAAGTGAGACCATAACTTTGTTCTTGTTCAGAACTAGTTTGGCTAATTAAAGGTTTGTGAATTCCATATGAACTTTTTTTTTCTGTAAAAACAAAAAGTGTTGGAGTTTTGTTAGGGATTGTGTTGATTCTTAGGTGACATTATGTAATGTCATTAAATCTGTTACAAGATTTAATAACAGTAAAGGTGCATTTAATATTTAATAGGACTAGTAGCTGTTCATTGGTGAAAGTAGCGCCAGTGATTTATCCACACTGTTAGGTTATTAAAAAGAGGTAGCCGAGTAAGAACAGCACCAGCACACACGTGGTATTCAGGTAAGGGGTAGGTTTATTCAGTAGACCTGCTGGGACCTGGCAAGTTTGGCACTCCACGTGGCTGGGAAAGGCCTGGGAATGAGAGAGAGCTGGGAAAGAGAGGAAAGAGAGGGGAAAGAGCTAGAGTAGAGAGAAAGAGAGAGCTAGAAAGAACTGCAAGAGGGCGTCTGGGCCTGCGCTAGGCCTTATCTAGGGTATGGGCGGAGAAGGGTGTGACCACATCAAATTCAGATGTGACCTCAGCAGATGCAGATGTGACCTCTTCCAGGTGTCCCAGTTGCCTAGGTAACACAGGTACTGGGTGGAGACTTTGCTGCGAGGAGGGTGGAGTCTGCTGGCCATCCAGGAGTGGACCTTACATACACATAGTCACTTTTGGAGCAGAATTTAGTCAAATGCATTGGAGTAAACTTATCCTTATTTCTCATTTTTCTTAAAACACTCCAGGATTGGAGGTGCATTTTTTAGCCACCCAAGATACTGTTTACTTGTCTAATTTCTGAAATTTCTTTTTTTTTTTTTTTTTGGGTCCGGTCGTGGGGCCTGAACTCTGGGCCTGGGCGCTGTCCCTCAGCTCTTCAGCTCAAGGCTATTGCTCTACCACTTGAGCCACAGCGCCACTTCCGGCTTTTTTCTTTTTGTTTATGTGGTGCTGAGGAATCGACCCCAGGGCCTCGAGCATGCAAGGCAAGCGCTCTACCACTGAGCCACCTTCCCAGCCCCTAATTTCTGAAATTTCTTAAATAATGGTTTTAGAAATTTAAGTGATACCAACTTTCAGCTGTTGTTAGGAATGAAATATTATTTTAATTTAATTAAGTGCTTTTCTTTCTTCTGAAAGCCCCTTGGATTCCTTTAATTTTCTTTGTGGAAATCAGTTCTGTGTTTTTCCTGTGGAAATTCTAGTGTAGTGTCTTATTAGATGCTACATGGCTTCTGCAAGAAGGTATATAATAATCTTGATTCTTGCATCAGGAAATTTATTGTTGCCATTAATTTATTGTGTAAGTAGCAGTTAGGTCTGCTATTGCCTTTGAAAACTTGTAGTTTTCATTTGTGGTGCATGCGGTGTGTGTGTGTGTGTGTGTGTGTGTGTGTGTGTGTGTGTGTGTGTGTGTGTGTGTGTGTGTGTATTTGTGCGTGAGTGCATGCTTGTGGACTGTTACTGAGGCTTGAACCCAGGGACTCATATTCTTACTTGGCTGGCACTCTACCACTTGAGCCACATCTTCATTTTTGGTTTATTGCTGGTTAGAGATAATTGTCACAGATTTTTCTTACCAGGCTGACTTTAAACCTCCATCCTCAGATCTCAGCCTCTTAAATCTCAGCTAGGATTACAGTCATTAGTTACCAGCACCTGAATCTTTTGTGACTTTTGATTGAAAGATAAGAAACTGTTATTTACTAGAATATTGATCACTTCGTATAGAGCATTTCATGTGCACATGGGATTCTCTTCTGCTTTCCCCTGCATTACTTTCCTAGAACTTCCTGAAATGTCTGAACATTATTCTTGTTAGTTTTATGATTTACTATGAGAATGTGTAAATGCCATTTGGAAATCTGAAGATTTCATTCCTTCCTACTAAAGGACCTAAAATATCAAATAGGATTGATCCTTGGATACCTTTATATCCTTTGACTCTGACATTTCAAATATCAGGAATTGTATTCATTTCCTTACTTATGTAACTGTAACCCTGTCTACATCACCTTTACAATAAAAATAACATGTTATAAAACCAATAAAATATATCTATTTATTTTCAGTTACTATATACAACTGGGTCAAATATTTTTTAAATTACACAATTTAAATACTGTATGTATTTATACTTTCAAAGAATCAGGAGAAACAAAGTAATGTGTGGACTTCATGGGTTTCCAGCTGATTCTTTCTTGCTTAGTCTGTCCCTTCATACCTTACAGCTTCTGATTTGTAAGCTAACTGTAAGTCACCTCTGCTAGAGCCCTTACACCTGACTGTATTCAGCCAACACTCTGCCTCCTCTGAAGGCTGTTCTTTTTCTAGGTTCTTGTCTGTGTTTGAAAAAAGATTTTTGTGTCATTAACATGTATTGTGAATACATTTGCCCTCCCTACTCAGTGTGTTCAACAGTGTCAGTCCAACTGACATATAAGACAGGTTGCATTTTCCTCTGTGCACTTGTGATGATGTATACAGGCTTGAGAGGCATGATGGCCACAAAGTCTGTTTCTACTGTAGCTTCCTTCCCAAAATATACCCAAGGGAATCTTTTTTATAACATCTTAGGAAATGTAAATTTTCGGCCCAAAAGTAACAATATTGATTACTAAGTTCTGTTGAATAATGTTTAATTGGTAAGAGGATTTATGGGAGTTGGTACAATATTTAAGTATAAAAGAAATGGCTATCATATAGTTGATGTATATTGTTAAAATTTGTTACTTACTTGGTTCTTAAAATTTATGAACAACTGTCTTGGAACATATTTTAAGTTTTGATCATGTATAGGATCATTGTATACATAATTAAAATTTGTGAATTTTTTCTTTTTTTTTTTTTGTGAGTGGTTGTGGAGCTTGAACTCTGGGCCAGGGCTCTGTCCCTCAGCTCTATAGCTCAAGGTTAGCTCTCTACCACTTGAGCCACAGCGCCACTTCTGGTTTTCTGGTGGTTTATTGAAAATAAGAGTCTCATGGACTTCCCTGCCCAGGCTGGCTTTGAACGGTGATGCTCAGATCTCAGCCTCCTTAGTAGCTAGGATTACAGGTGTGAGCCATGGCTCCCAGCTGATTTTTTTTATTACATGTTGAAATCATAGCCATTCAGTTATTGTGTTCATAAACTTGCCTGGGTATATAATTAAGGTAAGATAGGACCTAGTTTCCTGGTTGTGTGTGTGTATGGGCACATGAGTGTGTTGCATTGCTGATGATTAAATCAGGATTTTGTTATTTAGTAATAAACCTTCAGTGTATAATATATATTTTAAATGGATGGTGAAAACATGAAACCTATTGTACTTTACAAACACATTGAGACTGCTTTTGGGGGGGGGGGGGGGAGGGGGCGGGTCCAGTCGTGGGGCCTGAACTCTGGGCCTGGGCACTGTTCCTCAGCTCTTCAGCTCAAGGCTAGCATTCTACTACTTGAGCCACAGCACCACTTCTGGCTTTTTTCTTTTTTGCTTATGTGGTGCTGAGGAATCGAACCCAGAGCTTCATGCATGCAAGGCAAGTGCTCTACCACTGAGCCACCTTCCCAGCCTGAGACTGCTTTTAAGTTTGTAGTTTATCATTACCAGCATCACTCTATATAAATTAAACTGCAGCTAAGTAGTCCCAGAAACAAATTTTCATATATATCAGAGTTGTGGAATTTAATTGAACTTAATTGTAAACTAAAAAATGTGTTTAAAAGTTCAGATCATGAGCGGGGCACTGGTGGCTCACGCCTGTAATCCCAGCTACTCAGGAGGCTGAGCTCTGAGGATCACGGTTTCAAAGCCTGGACAGGAAAGTCTGTGAAGCACTTATCTCCAATAAACTACCAGAAAACCTGAAGTGTTGTAGCTCAAGTGATAGAGCGCTAGCCTTACGCAGAAAAGCTGAGGGACAGTGCTCAGGCCCAGAGTTAAAGCCCCATGACTTACAAGAAAAAAAAAGTTCAGATCATGGGCTAGACTGTGGCTCAGTTGGCAGAACACCTGAGTCCTAACCTCAGCACTGACAAAAATTCACATCATTTTATTGTACAAGAAAGATTGTGAGCAAGAAGATGAGTTTATTTTGCCTTTCTTGGCAGATTTTTTCACTTTTATCTGTATTTTACAATCTGATATGTGCATTTGTGCGAATATGTGTGTCTGAATGTGTATGTGTTTTGAAAGGATTTTTCAAATATATTATACATAACTCTGATTTTGCTATTCATATAAATTTATGTGTGAAAAGACTTAATTGATGATCTAACATAAACTGATAGTTTCATAAGTGAATAAAGGTTAGCAAATGAAGTAGTTAGGGTGGTTTGCTAGAGATCACAATTGATAGGATGAGAGAATGTTGACTTTCTTGTTTTCTTTCTCTTATATTGGCTCCTCTTTGAAAAAAAAAAATCCTAGCTTCCTAGCCTGTTTACAACCAGAAGACAATGGAGTTACAAAATGGGTATGAATATCCATAGAAGGCACTCAAAATGCATAATGAACTTGGGAAAATGGTTCTCCATAAAAATAGTGCCTTAGAAGATTTCTTTAAAAAGATAATTCACCAAAATTTGTTTTTTCTTTTCTTTTTTCTGCTGTTTTCCTGGTGGGAAAGGAGACCTTTGGAGTACTGAATGAGTTAATAAAGATATTCAATGGAACAGAAAAAGGACAAGCAGTTCTAAGTTGGAGATCTTTTCCTTAAAATGTTTAAATAAACTGATTTGAAAATTTAGAAAAATAAACACACTTTTTAGGTAAAATACATATTCTGAACTTGAGCAAGTTAATTTAGAAAGGAGAATTACTTGACTATTGTACTTGTTTTGATCATTTTAATAGTTTTCAATCGAGTCATTTTGCATCCTTGGAATATTCTGGAACTCACCTGAGAAGTATTTAACAACCCAGTAGAAAACACAGTTGTACTAGTTGTTTTTCACTTACATTATTAAATTTGAAAACTTTATGTCAGAAGTCTCCAGCAAACACATGACTGAAACTGAAGAATTTGAGTACTTCTTTACTATCCTGTGTTAGAATGACTAAAGATAGTTCTTTCTGTCCAGAATATACTGTTTGTAGTTGTGGTTAATTTTTTTTAAATCTGAAGGATTGGCTTAAATTTAGTGTTGATATTTCTTAAATTGCTAGCATGTTCTTAGCTGAGTTTTTTTTTTTTTTTCCCTCTCCCTTTCTAGTTTTGGCAAGCGTTCTGCTGGAAGCTTCAGACGTGGTTGTGAGTGCATTGTTTTAGAGCCTTCTGAAATGATTGTGGTAAGACTATTTTATGAGAACCTTTTCTTCCTAAAAAAGTTTTATGAAATAGTACTTCTACAAATTACTTATCATGATATATTTTTATAACAGATTTTTAAAAATAAATTTTGCTGTGAATTTTATTTTATACTTAAAATTGTTTACAGGTCAGTTAAATGTGAAAGTTGGAAGAAGGACAAAAGTATAGTGTTTGAACTTTGTAATTCAATCTGTATTAACATGTTTAAGTGATGATTGGGAAAGGCTTTTTTTGTTGTTGGTTATGGGGCTTGAACTCTGGGCCTGGACACTGTCTCTTAGCTCAAGGCTAGCACTCTACCACCTAAGCCACGGAGCCACTTCCGGTTTTGAGTGGTTTATTTGAGATAAGAATCTCCTGGGCTTTCCTGCCTGAGCTCATTTTGAACCTCAGTCCTCAGATCTCAGTCTCCTGAGTAACTAGGACAGGCATGAGCCACCAGTGCCCAGCTTGGAAGGCCTTTTTAATCACAAGGGTTTTAGCTCTCTGGGTGTTGATTGGAATGAATGAGTTACTTTAAATAAACCATGGTGGTGAAATCCAAGGAACAATTAACAGGAGAAAAATCCATGATTTTTTTCCTTTAATGATTAAAAGAAAATAAAGAGACTACTACTGTGTTAATTAAACACTCTTCACTTTACTTCTCATTTGTGTGAGAAGCACACATAAAAATACTAAAAAATAAAATAAAGGATACATTATACTAAATGTCAAAATAGATAAAACAGTTAAGTTCTAGTAAAATAATCCCATCATATTTCCTCCTTACTGTGTAACAATGGTTTTTAAGGGAGGACAATAGACAGCCTTTAAAAAACAAAGCAAGCTGAGTGCCTGTATAATCTAGCTGTTCCAGACACTGAGCTCTAAGGATTGCATTTAGAAGCCAGCCAGACTGTAAAGTCGGTGAGACTGTTATTTCCTTTAACTAACAAAAAGCCAGATGTGGGGGCTGGGAAGGTGGCTCAGTGGTAGAGCGCTTGCCTTGCATGCCTGAGGCCCTGGGTTCAATTCCTCAGCACCATATAAGCAAAAAAGAAAAAGCCGGAAGTGACGCTGTGGCTCAAGTGGTAGAGCGCTAGCCTTGAGCTGAAGAGCTGAGGGACAGCGCCCAGGCCCAGAGTTCAGGCCCCACGACCAGACCCCCCCCCCCCCCCAAAAAAAAAGCCAGATGTGGAGCTGTAGTTCAAGAGGTAAAGCATCAGCCTTGAGCAAAAAAGGTTTAGGGACTGCAACCAGGTCCTAAGCTCAAGCACCAGTACCAGCACAAAAAGAAAAAGTCAGTAACAAAAATGAGATGGGAGGGGGCTCCCTTTCAAGACATTCAGTTGTTATTGACACCCTGTCCCCCCATAAAGAGTTGGTGATAGAAGCTTTTCAATTCATATTTGATAAGTGTTTGGTAAGCAACTCAGAGTCTGTTTTACAATAAGATTTTGGGTTTTCCCTGTAATGTAGGAGAGGAATTCTATCAGCAGTTAAGAACTTCCTTATCAAAGCTGATGAAAACTTTCAGCCAAATTTCACAAATTTTTCTTTTAACTGCAAGCAAGTGATGAGTAAAGATTTACAAGTGGGAAATACGGGTAGATGAACCGAATTTTCCAGTGGTGGGTTTGTTAAAGCACATATTTCCTTGAAATTTGTCCTTAGTGGTTTTTAAAAAAATTCTCTGAGGATTCAATCTTTGAAATTGCTCAAGTCTCACAATGAATGATCTTGGAGAGCAAACATGCCTCCCACTGAGCTGTCACCTTTGCTATATGTGCCTACAATAGCAATGATGAGGAGAACAGGCATGACTTAGTTCCCCGTTAATCTATTCCATCAGACTTTCTAAAATGTTTAAAATGAGAAATTACTGAAGTCACATAATGAAAGGAGGAAGAGCAGCTCATGGCTGCTGACATGGCTCTGTGGTAGTAATGGTTGACTTAACAGATTTAGGGGTATATTTTACAGACTTACTTACACCCGACTTTTTTGTGTTTTTGGTTAAGTCAATGCAGCAGTTGCTTTTGTAAAATGTGATAATATGTTCTGTGTGATCTTTCACTAATAAATCAGTACAAAGAATACAGAAAATATCCTTCCCTTTGAAATAACAGGAAATTCAAGAGTAACCCGTATTGTCCTAAGTGGAATTGAAAATGCTTCTTCGAAACAAAAGAAAAGTGACTCAGAGCCAGTTAGTTTCAGAGAACTTCAAACACAGTTAAAAGGGTGTTTCCATAGTTTGTCTACAAATGTCTATGCAAAATGAGTGGGAGCTGTCTGTAAGTTTCTTTTTTGTATCTAATATTAGAGTGAATGTTACCTTTGGAGACATGACATGCTTGGGGTTGTATTTCAGGTAGACTATATGGATGAAAATGAAGAATATTTTCAGAGGCAAGCCTCTCACAGACAGTCCCGAAGAAGATTTAGAAAAATCAACCAGAAAGGCGAGCGACAAACAATTATTGACACGGTTGATCCTTACCCTGTGGGCAAACCTGCTTTGCCTAGGGGCTATCACACGGTAAGGTGCACAGTCAAAATGTACTATATGTCGTAGTGTTTGTGAAAATACATTTAAGCTTTCCATTTTAAAAAAATAACTTTTTTCTGTGGTACACTGATTCAAAATATTGATTTTTTTTTTCTGGGAACACGTGATAGGAAGTGTTTATAAAGCATTGAAATATTGTCTACTGCTTTACAAAGCACAAGAATACTTTGTGACCTGTTCATTCACACTGACAGTTCACACGTGACAAGCATGTAACATTTTAGTTTCTGTATTGTGCTATGGCCCACCATTTTAGCTAACTCCTATGTATTCTCTCCCTCATAACTATCATCATGTCTATATTTTAAAAGGAGATATATTAAAATTTCATTAGTTCCATACTTTTAAATATTGTTCTTTTTTTTAGAAGAAGTCTCAGTGTGAACACAGGGAAATATTTCTGATAGGTTCAAAGATCTTTTTAAGGGCTGGGAAGGTGGCTCAGTGGTAGAGTGCTTGCCTTGCATGCATAAGACCCTGGGTTCGATTCCTCAGCACCACATAAGCAGAAAAAGCTGGAAGTGGTGCTGTGGCTCAAGTGGTAGAGCACTAGCCTTGAGCTGAAGAGCTGAGGGACAGCGCCCAGGCCCAGAGTTCAGGCACCATGACTGGCAAAAAAAAAACAACAACAACAAAGATCTTTTTAAATGTCATGGTGTACTTGACTATCCTTTATTTCCTAATATTAGATAAGTAAACTGCTTTTTCTATGTTTGAGAAAACTAAGACTCATGAGTGCTTTGCACAAGAGTTTTTAAGCGTCAGTTTTTCTCCTATCTTATTTATAATAAGATAGGAAACACTTTATAATAAGATAGGAAACACCTGTGCATATAGTACTATTAAATAAATGGTTTATATAAAATTAATTTTAAAATAAAAATGAAAAGTTATAGACAGGTAGTTGACAGCTGTTACATATTATTGTTCTTTTTCTGCAACTACAAATGTAGAGTACATGGAAAATGTGTATAGACTTATTTACTCAAGTTTTAGTAATGTTAAGTATTATACTTCATATATACTTGAAATATTCTGTTTATCAGAGAGCTCTTTGTATTTGAATTATGTGGGGTTTTTTTTTTTCCTATTTTTTAAAGTTTTTTGGTTGGGGCCTGAATTCTGGGCCTTGGTGCTGTCCCTCAGCTCTTCAGCTCAAAACTAGTGTTGTACCACTTGAGCCACAGCATTTTCTGCTTATGTGGTGCTGAGGAATCAAACCTGGGGCCTTATGCATGCAAGGCAAGAACTCTTTCACTGAGCTCCTTGCCTCGAATTATGTTGTTTTTCACCACTGCCAAACCCACCCCACTCCTACTGCCCGTGCATCATTTTAATTTCATACCAATTTCATACTTGAATCATTTCATTGAGCTCATTTGGAAAAGCTTGCTTTTGGTTCATCTCAAAGACTGCTTTGTTGATCTCTGGAGAGACTTGGTATTAAAAAAAAGAGAAAGAAAAATGAAAGATTTTTCATTACCATTGTCAATAAAGGAAGTAACATTTTTAGTGCTAACAGCATTATGAAAGCAAGAAAAACTAGTAAAAATACTTGTTTATATTAATAGTACAGTATATAGACTGTAATATTTTTACTTACTACTAACAGTGGTAATGTTCTTTCTGCTTTGGAATTCTTTTTTCCGGATTAGTTTCTAAACGTAAAGTAGGTGTGGGTTATCCAGACCCTAGTGTGAGAGTTGATTGTTCTATGTTAGGTCCCTTTTAAGTTGGGAGGGTCATTTTATAATGCATTTCTCTCTCCCACCCCACCTTTCCCTTTAAGGAGTACATTCACTCTCTCTTCTCTAATGACTTCTCTTTCTTAGCCTGTTTTAAAAAAGTTTTTGTATTGCTAGAAAATATTTTTAGTAACTTGTGCCAGTTGTCTCACATTAGACATATAATCCTAGCTACTCAGGATGCTGAAATGTAAGTACTGAAGTTCAAAGCCAGCCTGGGCAGACAAATGCCAGAGACTCTTATCTCCACTTAACAAGCAGAAAGCTAGAAGTGGAGCTGTGGCTCAAGTGGTGGAGTAGCAACATTGTGAAAGTGTGAAGCCTTGGGTTTAAGATCCACTACTGGCACAAAAAAACAAAAACAAAATTTTTAGTGTTTTTAAGAGTGTATTATCTGGTCAACAGACACTTTTAGAACTAATTCAACACTAAGGTAAAACATTTAACCTGACTTCTAATAGATCATGTGATAGTACTAATATATGATATTAGTATTAATTTTACTAAATAGGATTGACTATAACGAGGTCAGAATTCAGAGTATTGCATCAGTTTGGGGAGTACAAATTATATTTTAATTATTTTTGTATCTTATTTACCTTATCTAACTCTATAAATGTAGAAAAACAATTATATTTTATTTATTTGCTTCAACACAGGAAAAAAAATTAAGTGAAAATTATTATGCTTCATTAGTCCTACCTTGTATTTTCTTAACAGAAATATATCCTTTTGAAAGGCATTGGCTAACAGGATGGAGCTGTTGGGTGAAAGCTCACATAATTGCATGAGCAAACTTGAGATGCAGTCGAGTACTTCCCAGGCATTTCAAGCGCATGGCTAAAGACCATGGATGTTGTACATTGCAGCCAAGTCTATATTGTCATTCTTTAACCTATGTTTAACATTATCTTCATTTTGGCAGGTGTAATATAGCATGTCTGATAATGTTCCTCTTTTCCTTTCCTCCTTTATGGCACTCATTCATTCTGGCTCAAAGGAATGCACTAAACCTCAGGTATTGTAACATGTGTAGTTGCCTAACCTAAGTTGATTTATGAATTTTCAATGTAACTAATAACTTTATAATATTGGTGTGTTTTGCTTTGTCTTGTCCTTTTTTTCTGAGTTCTGATTTGTTCTGGTTTAATGAGATCTATTAAAGTTGGGATTCAGTGGTTTAGAAGGTATCATGGGTGCTCTGTTTTTATTGAACTGTTTTTACTGATGTATGCTCTATCTCTGGGCAAGCTGTTTATTTTTAAGAATGAGTGGAGCTCTGTTCTTCACTACTGCTTTCTAGATAGAGAAAAAAAAAAAAAACTGACAAAAACACAGACAGGAACTCTGCTGCTCATTGTATGAAAGCTGATACAGGAAATTCATTAGAAACTTATATTGGAAGTTCTGTGGATGACATGTTTTAGGAATTCCAATGTGAGGGCATTTGGGGAGGCAGATTTTTAAAAGACTTAGTCAAAAAAAGAAACAAAAAATTCTGAGATCTCAGACTCCTGAGTAGCCTTGAAGTAAACATGTGAGCCATCAATGCCAGGGGAAAGTAAGAATTTTTAAATACTGTGAGAAGTTTGGAGGTGGCCTTTCTTAGCATTTTCTTCCATTTTGGTAAGTGGAGGTTGGGGCTGAATTTCAGAAGAAGGGGATGGGAGGTGATATGTGTTTGCAGTCCTTATAGGTTGCAGAGGTCAGGTTTCTAGCAGAGAATGGAAGATACCTGCTTAATGCTGAAGGAGGCTGAGTTGAGTGAGACTTGAGCAGAGAGCTTTATCTCATCTCTAGCTCAAAGAAGGGTAGGAAAGAATTACTCTTTCTATACCAGAGCCTCTCTGCATTTGTAATTTTCTGTTGTTGTGAGAGGGAGATAGTAGTTCCAAGATGGAAATGGAGATGACAGGTATAGAACTGAAGGGGAGAGAACTTGGAGCTTCATACTCCTTCTACCATCAGCCCCCCCCTTTTTTTTTGTCACAGGGCTTGAACTGAGGACACTGTCCCTGAGCTCTTTTGCTCAAGGCTAGAGCCATAGCCCTACTTCTGGATTTCTGGTGGTTCATTGAAGATAATAGTCTCATGGATTTTCTTGACCAAGCTGTCTTTGAAACGAAATGAGATCCTTAGAACTCAGCCTCCTGAGTAGCTAGGATTACAGCTGTGATCCACCAGCCTAGCCACTCTTCCTATGAAGAAAACAATTCTTTTCTCTTTGGAAAAGCAAAAATTGTACAGAGAGATATTAAATTGGAGGCTGAAGAAAAATTTGCCCTGCTCCACTTGGTTAGGTTGGAAGTTAGAAGTTTTAATTAAAAAATTCCCATCCATCAGTTCAAAATTTTTGAAATAATGAAAATGAAAATGACTAGCCATATAAAAAGTTACTTTTCACTCACTCTAATAGTTTTCCTTTCCTACAATGGAAATACAGAGGAAATATATAGGTTTAAAGTTCTTGATTGGGCCTGACATGGTTGTGTTCTGTGATCCAGCAGTTCAAGAGGCTGAAATGGAGGATTATGAGTTATAGGCTAGACTACATAAAAGAGAGATCTTGTAGTAGTAGTACAGGAGTAATAGAAAATATTATATGTGAAAGTAATACAAATTGAAAGCTGATCATAGTGGCTCATACCAATAATCGTAATAGAAAATATTATATGTGAAAGTAATACAAATTGAAAGCTGATCATAGTGGTTCATACCAATAATCGTAGTTACTACAAAGGCTGAAATTGAGAGGAGTGTGATTTGCAGCCAGCCCAAGGAAAATGTTGATGAGTTTCCATCTCAACCAATAAAACTTTGGTACAGCTGGATGCTGGTGGTTTACCTCTGTAATCCTAGCTACTCAAAAGGCTGACATCTGAAGATTAAGGTTCAAAGCTAGCTTGGGCAGGAAAAAAATCCATGAGACTCTTCTTTCCAATTATCTACAAAATGCCAGAAATGGAGCTGTGGCTCAAGTGGTGGATCACTATCCTTGAGCAAAAAGGCTTAGAAACGATGCCCAGGCCCTGAGTTCAAGCCTTAGGACTGGCGTGTGTGTGTGTATGTGTGTGTGTGTATGTGTGTATGTGTGTGTTATGTGTGTGCATGCGTGCATGTGAGCATGTGTGCACGTGCACTCTAGGAGGTCGTAGGCTATTTAAAAAATACTGAAAGCTAAAAGAACTCTGACTGTTGCTCAAGTGTCAAGAGTTCCTGCCTAGCAAGCACAAGGCCCTGAGTTCAAACTCTAGTACAACCAAAATAGATAAATAATAGTAATATAAATTTAATATAATGTGGTACTATAGTAACAATTTTTTGCTGTCAGTATCCATAAAATGTGGCATCAGTGTATTAAGAATGATTCATGTGTAAGCTGGGCATGGTGGCAAATTACTGAAATCTCTTCTGCAATTCCAGAACTTAGGAAGTTAGGGCTGGAGGAGGATAATAAGCTCAAGGCCTTCCTAGCTACAGAGAAAGTTCAAGGCCAGTCCAGGCTGTATGTTGGAACTCTATCTAAAATGAATGAATGAATGAATGAATGAATTTGTGAGCAAATAAGTGAGTACACAAGCTGTTGGAGATAGGTCTGTTTCATAAAATGTAAAACAAATTCTATTTCTTAAAATAGCTATTTTACTCTTGCTATGATATATCTTAAGAATCTCTTAGGTAGATTTATTTTTTATAGTTTTTTTTTTTAGGTTTTCCATTTTTAAGACATTAAACTTAACTTATAACTGATAAGTAAAAACCCAGAAGTGGCATATATTTATGGCATATCTTGTGTTGTTTCAAAGCATGTATACATTGTGTATTTAAATTTGGGGAAGCATTTATTTCCTTATATATATCATTTCTCTTTTTCCCTTTTTTCTTTTTTCTTTCTTCTTCTTCCTCTTCTTCTTCTTTCTTTTTCCCCTTCCTCTTCTCTTTTCCCTTTTCTTTCCTTCCCTTTCACTTCCCTTTCACTTTCCTTTATCCAGTCCTGGTGCTTGAACTCAGAGCCTGGGCACTGTCCCTGAGTTTCTTTTGCTCAAGGCTAGCACTTTACCACTTAAGCCACAGCACCATTTCTGCCTTTTTTGTTTATGTGGTATTGAGGAATTGAACCCAGGGCTTCATGCATGCTAGCCAAGCACTCTTACCAGTAAGCCATATTCCCAGCCCCTTATGTATCATTTCTTTCTTTCTTTTTTTTTTTTTATTGTGAAAATACTGTACAGAGGGGTTACAATTACATGGGCAAGATAATGAATACATTTCTTATCAAGCATTGTTGCCTCCTCTTTTGTTTCCCCTATGTATCATTTCTTATGAGTGTTTTTTGTTTTTTGTGTAGATAGATTTAAGTTGTTTTTTCTTCAGTTAAGGATTTCTAGGTAGGTTGGTTAGTGTCAAAAATTGTTTAGTTATTGAGATTATTGAAAACATTTATGTTCAGTTTCTGGGGTATTTGACACTGGACTTTTTGATTTGAGCTTAAATTACAAATAGGCTTTACATTTGCTCATGTCATGACTTTGCTTTGTCACTTACTATTTACTTTTTTATGTCTCTATTTTAATTTGGCATTTGCTACTTAGCAGTAAGATGTATTAGCATGAAGTATTAATATAGATTTGTATGCCCACTGACTTTCCTAGACTACTAAGCAGTTAATTTGTGACTAGTTTATTCCTACTTTACTTTTAAATGTTTTTATGCATATAAGAAGTTATTCAAATACAGAATTTTTATATCTGCTTTCTTTTAGAATTTAAGCTCATCAGGCACATACGGTTAGTTGAATCTGAGACATTTGTCTGTAATGCTGTCATTAGTGCCTCTGAATTACAGTTATTGTAAATTCAAAACATATTTCTTGTGTCTTGTATTACTTAGCGAAAGCTCAGTGTTTTAATTTATATATTTTAAATCATTTAACAAGTATTTATTGGGTAGCCACCATTTTTTCAGGTCTGTGCTAGATGCTAATGAATTAAAGCAGAATCTTGCCTCTATTGACTGCTAGTCTCACAGAGAGAACAGGAAGGTCCCACTGTGCATTGGGCACCTTGGGAAATAGAGATGCCTCCTCAATGATCTTAATATTTGAGCACCAGGAGAAACATTTCGTACAGAAAGAACTCCCAATTTTTTTCAAAGACATAGAGGTTGATGGCTAATAAGTAATAGGACCTTGGAAGCTATGTTGAAAGTTGTAAGGTCCATATGGAACATCAATGAGAATGAAACAGAGCTGTGATGTGCTGAGGGCCACACTTGATAGCTATATGGGGCTCTAAGGTAGATCTCTGGGTGAGAATGTCAAGATGGAACTTAGAAAGGCCTGTGTAAAAGTAATGGAGATGGCAACAACAATTTGAGAGTTGGAGTAAGATTTAAGTACAGAGGATTTATATGGTAGTCCAGGAAGAAGAAAGTAGCAGTGATTATTTCAAAATTTAAATGTGGCCAAGCATCAGGCTCATGCCTGTAATCCTAGCTACTCAGGAGGCTGAGATCTGAGGATCTGTTTGAGATCCTCTCTTTTCTGCTTGGGCCTAAAAGTCCATGCAACTCTTTCCTCAATTAACGAGTAAAAAACCAGAAGTAGAGGCTTGCTTCATGTTGTAGAGTGCCAGCCTTGAGTGAAAAAGCTCAGGGACAATGCCTTGGCCCTGATTTTAAACCCCAGTACTGGCATAACAACAAAAAGTGAGTAACTCTAATAGATTCATTTCTGGTGCTTTACTCTGTGACAATATTTTCTGTGCCAGTAGTGTTTCTTGCCTTATTGTACATGAACACTAATGCTGAGCAAGAGTTAGAAGCAGGTGATTGTTTAATCCAGAAATGCTCAATGGAAATTTGAAAGCAAATTCTGGAATAAGAATATGAAAAAGGGAGTGTGGAGAGTATTAGGAGTAATGCATTCACCTCCCCCCAAGATTTTGTTATGTACTGTGTGTATATATGCATCCTGATCATTTACATTTGCATCAGGCAGCCATTTAGAGAGGTGTCAAAAGTATGTTTTGCTCTCCAGGTTCAGTATCAGCTGGTTCACTGGTTCCTGTTTCCTAGATTATGTTACACTTTAAAATCCTGCAGAGAGCTCCTTGTGGAAAGGTCTCTGAACAATAGGTCGACAGAACAATGCTCTGCCGGAGGTGCTGCCATTGGTGACAAAATGGAGCATGGGCCAGGTGCTGCAAGAAGTCACACTCTCCTTGCTTAAGGATGACTCTTTATTTCTTGCTGATAGGATTAGGTATTTATGGCAATTTAACTTGGGAAAATGACACTGTAGAGTATGGAGAGACTTGGAAATGTGAACCAGAAAGTGATTTAGAGTGTAAGATGACTTCTCTCTATTAGCAGCACACATTGCAAATTCATGCAAGGCACACGAGAGTGGTAAGCAGTATGCTGTTTACCCAAGTTTCGCCTTCTGGTGGAGGGTGTCTATTTTTATATATTACATCATCCCTGCTACAGAAGTGCTTTGGGGCCCACTGGGATTTACTTTTCTTTCATTGAATTTTCAAAGAAAGCCTGTATTGATGTTGTAATTGGCCCTATCTTTTGGTTGCGCTTGGAAATGGAAAGTAATGAGTGTTATGTAGCAGGTCATGCAGTATTTGAAGCAATTTGTTTGTCAAAAAGATCACTGTCACTTTGTCATGTCTCTCATTGTGAACATAGCTCTCTGTGCCTGTACATGTTTTAAATACAGTTGGTTAAAATTTAGCTTTTCTTCAACCATTTCACTCTTACCATGTAATAGTTTCTTCCTTCCCTCCCTTTATTGTCTGGCATAAGATTTTTCAAATCTCTGTGCTGATGTGAGAAGTATCTCTCTTCTTTGGAAAAACCTACTTTGATATTCAGTTATATTTTTTTACTAGTATTTTTTACAATTAGTATTAGTTGTAAGTTCTCTGTTTATAGTTAGAAATATCAGGTGAATTTAGTGTTATAATATTAGTAATTGCTAAAAATAAAATTGGCATGTGTACAGGTTAGTGCAAAAATAATTTGAAAAGCTATTTTAATTATATTAACAGTTTGAAAATACCAAATGTTCTGTATATCTATGTATATAAGGTTTTCTATTTTTTTTCAAAAAGCTTATTATATAATTAAGTAGCAAGCTGTTATTTTTTTCTTTTCATTTATTTTTCTTTTTTATGGTGGTACTGGGGCTTGAACTCGGTTTTACATTCTTACTTGGCTTTTGTGCTCAAAGCTGGAATTCAAGTACTTGAGCCACAGTTCACTTTGACTTTTTGCTGGTTGATTGGAAATCTTCGGCCTAGGCTGGCTTTGAACCAGGATCCTCAGATCTTAGTCTCTGGGTAGCAAAGATTACAGTCAGGAGCAACCAGTGCCCAGCTGTTTTCTGTTTTTAGTTATTCAGAAGCAATAGTAATATTTTTTAATAATGGCTTTAATTAAGATACATTTTATATTACCGTATGATTAACTTGTTTAAAGTTTATTATTTGGTGCTCTTCCACTTTTAGTTAAAAATAAACCCAACATAACATTAAATTTACCGTGTTTGCCATTTTTCAGTTTTCCAGCTTGGTGGTAAATATATCATTAGTGAATTTTTTTTTTTTTTTTGGTAATACCAGAGATTGAACTCAGGGCCTCAAACTTGCTAGCCAACTGCCAGTTGTCCTTTTGTGTTCAGTTTGTTTTTCAGATAGTATCTTGAGGTTTTCTGTCCAGGCTAGTCTGGGACCATGATCATCATACCTTTGTTTCCTATGTATCTGGTATTACATGTATCACCACTATATCTGCTTGTTTTTGAGATGGAGTCCTGCTAACTTTTGCTGGCACTGATCTTAAAGCTTGATACTCCTATCTCCAACTCCATCGTAAATAGGATTATAAGTATGCACTGGCACAATAATGAACTTTTTTTTTTTGGTTGGTGGTGGGGCTTGAACTCTGGGCCTGCCACTGTCCCTCAGCTCTTCAGCTCAAGGCGAGTGCTCTACCACTTGAGCCATAGTGCCACTTCCAGTTTTCTCGTAGTGAATTGGGGATAAGAGTCTCACAGACTTTCCTGCCTGGGCTGGCTTTGAACTGTGATCCTCAGATCTCAGCCTTCTGAGTAGCTAGGATTCCAGGTGTGAGCCACCAGTGCCTGGTTAATAATGAACTTTTTGACCGACATGAACATAACCAGTTCCCATATGTATCTAATGTAGGCTAAAATAGGCTAAAAAAAAATAATTTTAATGGTATTTTGGAAAGAAGAATCTGTGCAGGGAATGAGTCTTACTAAGTAATAGTTTATGTTAGAGCAATTTTGTTGAGGCTCAGGGTGTGCCTGAGTCGTTGTCCCTATCATATTTTCTTTTCTTTCCAGTATAACACAGGAACTAGTTGGATATGATAAGGTATTTGGAATTATTTGGCTGAGAGGAGAAATGAATAACAAGGCCTCAGAGTGAATGAAGTATATAGTATGAATTTTCGGCTTCAGTAATGAAGAGTTAATTCCAATGTGAAAGCTTTGTGAATGAAAAAGAAAATATGCAGATTGTCTTTCATTTTTACCTGTGCGTCTCTGAGGATAGTAACAATAATCAGTCACTTGAAGTTTGGGTACAATCCAGAAGTCATTTGTACATATAAGAAGTACAGCCAAACCTTAAAATTTAGCATCACCTTTTTACTAGTAATCAATACTGTTGTACTTCCTGCCCATCTCTTTGTAAAATGTTTAAAGCTGAGCAGGGCATCAGTGGTTCACACCCAACTACTCAGGAGGCTGATATCTGAGGACTGCAATTTGAAGCCAGCCTAGTCAAGGAAGTTTAATGAGACTCTAATCATCTCCAATTAACCACCAAAAAGTAGAAGTGAAGTTGTGGCTCCAGTGTAGAGCACCAGCATTGAGCAAAAAAGCCAAGTGAGAACTCAAGCCCTGAGTTCAAGCCCCAGTACCATCACACAAAAAAATTTCTAGGAACAATAATATAGTGCTCTATACTTCTGAAACCATATATATTGCTTGTCCTAGTAGAAGATAGGTGGGCTCACTCAGTTCAAGCTCTATGAAGATTATAAGGTGTTCAAAGCTGTTTTTTGATAAACCACACCAAACTAAGACAAGTTGAGATTTCATAAAGATAAGTTGCAATGATTAATTTAAAATAATTTTTGCCATCTTTGCTTCTTCTTTATTAAATTCCACTGATCTTCCTTGCACATTGAGTGGGCATTTCTGCTTAGGCATGGCTTTACAATATCATAATTCACTCACTGAATTAGCAGATACACTATCCAATATAAAGATTGTATTTGTTAATACCTCCATGGATATTATTCAGAAAGAGCCTTAATTATTAGGATGCTCTCAAATATATTATGTTAAAAGCGAGTTTTCCAAAATTCAGACAGTTTCTTGAAAGTGTGTTTTGTCATTCACTAAAAAGACAAGTTACTGTTTTTCTTCAAGCAGAAAACTGACCTTGCTAGTTTTCAAGAAAGCTGGGCTACAGCTTAGTGGTTGAGTGCCTGCATAAACACAGGTGAGAATTTGGGCTCATATTCCAGCACCAAAACAAAATAGCAAACAAGAAAATATCTGACAGATAATCCATCTAGATATCATAGTTTCCCCAGTGTCTTTTTAATAAAAATTGAGTTTTATGAATAAAGGGGCTAGGTTCCACTCAGAACTATAGACCTCTAGACATCTTTTTCCTTCACAAGTCCCTACCTTGACTGGAACAAAAGTACCTTATTTGTACTTCCTATTTGACCATAAGAATAGTAAAAAGACTTAAAGGGTGGAGTTTCTGAAAATAGTTGTCATTACTGCCTATGGAGGACACTAATACAACCTCTTTGGAAAGCAGTCTATAGAGGTACCACAGAAAGCTAAATATAGACCTCCCCTAGGCATCTACCCTGAGCAACAGGAACCAAGATACATGTTCATTGCAACACTGTTCACAGTAGCCAAGATATGGAAACAACCTAAATGCCCCACTACAGATGAATGGATCCAAAAATTGTAGTACCTATCTACAATGGAATATTATGCAGCCATTAGAAAAGACAAAATAATGGCATTCATAGGAAAATGGATAGAACTAAAAAAAATCATTTTGAGCAAGGTAAGCCAAGAGCAGAGAGACAAACGGCACGTGATCTCCCCTGATATGTGGATGTTAAATCCAAAATGTAAGGAGATATGACAATGTAAACAGGACTTGAGAAACAAAGGACCTCCACTCAGTTTGTCATATCATTTCTAAGTGATTCCATGTTCTCAGATGTGTGTGTGCACATCTGAGAGAAGCTAAACAGGAGGGCAAAAAATCAGAGGGCAATGGGAAAATAAACAGTAGAGGGTCCCATCAGGTGCACTGGACATTGACGAAAACGAACTAAGCAACTCAAGGGCAGCAATGGAATGGAGGGAATGAGAAGGAAAGAGGGCACAGCTTACACTAAGCAAACGGAAAGAAAAGTACATCTCATCTGATGTGGAAGAAATAGTTGTATTGTCAAAGCTCATGGAATTCACAAACTATATACCATGATAATGACAGTTTGCCTTGTGAAGGTTAAAATGTTTTTGTGATTTTAACTAAGTATCACTATCTCACAATATTGTGAAATTTTTGAAATTTATGTAATCATTTAATCTCAATAAAAATTATTTGAAAAAAGAAAAAAAAAAGATGGTGAGATGGTGTCAGTGGAGCATTAGAATATACACAGTACCTTCTTGAGATACACAGATAGTTTTGCTTTGCTTTTCTTTCTTCACCTTTTTGCTGCTTATTTCTCCCTCATCTCCCTACGATCTCAAGCTAAATTTGGATAGGATCAGAAGAAATTTAAAATGTTTTACATTAAATAATTTTTTTTTTTTTTTGGGTCGGTCATGGGGCCTGAACTCTGGGCCTGTGCGCTGTCTCTCAGCTCTTCAGCTCAAGGCTAGTGCTCTACCACTCGAGCCACAGCACCATTTCCAGCTTTTTTTTGCTTATGTGGTGCTGAGGAACGGAACCCAGGGCCTCATGCATACAAGGCAAGCACTCTACCACTGAGCCAACTTCCCAGCCCATAAATAATTGTATTTTAATACCATATATAATAATTTTAATCATACCTTATTTAGCATTTCTTAGAGCATATTCTTTAAGAATTTTACTCTCTTTCCATTCTAGAAAGTTCTCTGTCTACCTTACCTCTTCATATACTTATCAGCTACTATGTGAGCCTATATTTTACATTTTTATGCAAAATTTGATTTAATGTGATGCGTATTATATTTTCCTAAACTATGAGGTGTCTGTTGGATAGTCTTTAAAGTAGTTGTTTAGTCATATGCTAATACAATATTACTAGCTTTTGTCCATCCCCTCTCTCCCAAATAAATAACTTTTGTCAGTCTTGAACTGTGGGCCTGAACTCTGTCCTTGAGCTTCTTTGGCTCAGGCTAGCACTCTACCACTTGAGCCACAGCACCACTTTCGGCTTTTTCTGAGTAGTTTATTGGTGATAAATCTCACAGACATTCCAGCCTGGGCTGGCATTGAACCACAATCCTCACATCTCAGGCTCCTAAGTAGCTAGGATTACAGGTGTGAGCCACTGGCACATGGGTACCATAATAATTTTAACAGCCCTCTGATGTCTGGGATAATTTACTACAAATCGTTTTACTTTATAACAATAAATAATAAACCAACCCAGAAGTATTCCTAAAACTTCCTTTTTCTCCAGACTCCTCTTAATGGATTATTTCTAGGCTTCCTGACCCCCTCTCCCATCTTAGGGCTTGAACTCTGGGCCTGGGCACTGTCCCAGAGCTCTTTTTAACACTCTACCACTTGAGCCACAGTGCCACCTCTGACTTTTTCTGTGATTCATTGGAGATAAGAGTCTCACGGACATTCTTGCCTGGGTTGACTTTGAACCGCCAACTAGGATCCTCAGTTCTCAGTGTCCTGAGCAGCTAGGAGTTCACACTCAAGTCACCAGCTCCTGGCTTGTGTTGTTTGTTATTGTTTTTGTGATAGTCCTGGCTTTGAACTTAGGTCTTTGGTTGCTGTCCCAGAGCTTTTTTGCTCAAGTCTATCATTCTACGACTTGAGCCACAGCTCCCCTTCGGGCTTTTTGGTTGTTGATTGGAGATAAGGGTCTCATGGATTTTCCTGCCCAGTCTGACTTCAAAACATGCTTCTCAGATCTCAGCCTCCTAAATAGTTAGGATTACAGGTGTGAGCCACTGACACTTGACACTGTTACCTGTTTGAGTGTCCCACTTGTTTTCCCTATTGGTTTCTTGCTTGTTTTAGTGTTTAAGTCAAGATGCTTCTTGAGTATTTTTGAGTCTAGTTGTTCTTCCTAAGACATTGTTGGTTAGCTGCCTTTGTCATCACCAAGTGACTACTTGTGCTGTGCTTTACAATTCAGGGGGATGCAGTAATCACCTGTTTAGGCAAAAAAGATTTTTTTTAAATATGCTTTATCTTTGGAGTGCTTGTCCTCCTTGGAGGACTTGAACTTGCCACATGAAATGACTCCTATGCCTTCTTCTTTTTTTTGGGGGGTGGGGGGGTCCAGTCGAGGCCTGAACTCTGGGCCTGGGCGCTGTCCCTCAGCTCTTCAGCTCAATGCTAGCACTCTACCACTTGAGCCACAGCACCACTTCCGGCTTTTTTCTTTTTGCTTATGTGGTGCTGAGGAATCGAACCCAAGGCCTCAGGCATGCAAGGCAAGCGCTCTACCACTGAGCCACCTTCCCAGCCCAGCCCCTCCTATTCCTTAAGTACTGTATTTTCTTCTAGATTCTATTTTTACTTCATTGTAAATACTATTAATATTAATACTCTCAGTATATAATATTAAAAGTCAAGTGGATAAAGTTGTAAATATTTTTAAATTTTTATCCAACAGCTTTTTTTTTTTTTGGGGGGGGGGGAGGTCTGGTCGTAGGCCTGGGCACTGTCCCTCAGCTCTTTAGCTCAAGGCTAGCGCTCTACCACTTGAGCAACAGTGCCACTTATGGCTTTTTTCTTTTTTCTTATGTGGTGCTGAGGAATCGAACCCAGGGCCTCATGCATGCAAGGCAAGCACTCAGCACTGAGCCACCTTCCCAGCCCTATTCAACAATTTTTTATTTTGCTTTATTTCCTGAAAAACACATCAAGAAAATAGATCTTGTTCCATTTTGCTCTAAGGTTATCTTTCAAAAAGCATTTTGTATGGTGAGCAACAAGGTTTGTTTTTGTCTAGTAGATCATTGAACTGGCCATGATGATTTCTGAAATTCATCTATGATCTCTTGTTTCTTGTCCTATCCACTTTAAGTTTTGGAGGTCAATTGTGGAAGAAATGTATGTGTTCCTTACTCTTTAATGTCTCATTAGAGAATTGACGGCTGTATGTCAATACCTTGAAATGATACATAGGAGATGCACTCGCCCATGAATATGATTCATCTGGCCACTTGTTCGCAATTCTAACAATTGTAATTGCCTGACACATTCAATTAAATATTCTAATATATTATCTGTGGTTTTAAATATCTAGCATCGTAGTAACTAATAGTTTCAATATGTATGAACACTTGTAATAATTTAAATAGTTAAGATATCCATTTGTCTTCTTACAGTCTTTAAGGAGAAGTTGAAATTAAATACGAGTTTGGGCTTTGTTTATTCATTTTTCAGTCAGAAGATTCAATATTGTCAGCCTAAACGTATGTGGCTATATTGGTAGGCTGACTTAAGAGAATATTAAAAAAAAAATTTTAGGGTCTGGGAAGGTGGCTCAGTGGTAGAGTGCTTGCCTGGCATGCATGAAGCCCTGAGTTTGATTGCTCAGTACCACATAAGGAGAAACAGCCCAAAATGGTGCTATGGCTCAAGTGGTAGAGTGCTAGTCTTGAGTTGAAGAGCTGAGGGAAAGAACCCAGGACCAGAGTTCAGGCCCCACAACCAACAAAAAATAAATAATTTCTATGGCATTTTAAATATTTTCTGTGTAAATATAGTCTTCTATTTTTAATTATTCTTGGGAGCATTTTCTGTCTGAAGTATGTTTTGGTTATGACAGAAAGGTAGTTACAGTTCTACTGGTAGAGAAGTCCAGTGATTAACGTTTCCATTTACAGTTACTGTCATTGTGTTCTAGAATGAATACTATTGGGCCCTTTTGAAAACATATATTTTGGTCTGTTTCCTAGGATTGTTTAGAATGAAAACTATGTTTACTGATA
Organism: Dipodomys spectabilis; assembly: GCF_019054845.1. NCBI lineage: Eukaryota > Metazoa > Chordata > Mammalia > Rodentia > Heteromyidae > Dipodomys > Dipodomys spectabilis. The sequence goes on from NW_024871113.1 coordinate 9,024,747, forward strand.
GTCAATTTCCAGGCTGGGATTTTGGACCAGTGGTGGAGCTTGGTAAGCACAAAGCCTTGGTTCCAAATCCCATCAAAAATAACTCAAGGGAAAAAAAAAACACATCTTAAGGACCTAGTATGCAAAGAAATTAAAATTACTGAAGAATCTGTAGAACCTTTGAAAGCAGTTCATGTTGAGTGTGCTTTTTTTTTTTTTTTTTTTTTTTTTTAGCTTTGTAAGCTCGGAATAGGTCAGAGCAGTGCTGTGGCCACATCCTGCTGTATTTGGAGCAGACTTTCAGAACTACAAGAAGGTTTCTAAGTCTCCCCAGTTAACAATTATTTATGCGGGTATCAGCACAAGGAAGATAATAGTCCCAGCTGTCTTCACATTAGTTAGTTAATAGGTTGGCCAAACCTTTAATATATCAGATTGTTTAGACTAATTTGGAAGTAAGCTAAACCTTTATGGAGTGTTTGTGGTATACCAGTCTTTGAATGTATTCTTAGTTAAGCCACACCTTATAGTGTCTGAAGTGTCTCCTCTTAGGAGATAAGCTCATGGAGACTGAAGACGGGAAGTTATGTGTTCGTGGTCACTTACATAGTAAATGTTAGAAATGGAGTGAGACTCAGACATAAAGCTTTTCCACTCCCAATTCCTGCAATTACTTATTTTAAAAAATTACATACATTACTTCTTGCTGGGTGCTAGTGGCTCATGCTTGTTCTCTTAACTACTAGCCGCTAAGCTGAAGATCAAGGTTTGAAGCCAGTTTGGGAGACAAATCTGTGAGACTTGCTCTAATTAACTGGAAGCGGAGATGTGGCTCAAGTGGTAGAATACTAAAAAAAACAAAGGGACTGTGCCCAGGCCATGAGTTCCAGGTCCAGTACTGGCACACAAAACATACATTGCTTTTTCTACTATTTAACCTTGAAATTTGACTTAAGGGAGATAATGACTAACCATTTCAGATGCCGAAATGCCTTTAGAGAGGTAGAGTGGCACACAGAGTTCAGGGGAAGACACAAGTTCTCTGTAATGCAGTAATAGGTTTGGGTTGCTTCGTAGTATTTTATATCATGTCTAACTTATTTTATATCATGTCTAGCTTTTCTCTTGTAGGACCATCAGCAGAGCACAGCTATTTTTATTAGTTTCTCTTTCACTTTTTAACCTTTCTAGTTTCATTCCAGCATAGAGTAGGTCACTGGTAGGTGGTGCCATTATACAACAAAGGCATGATTGAATTTATTATGTTTTTAAATGTAAGCCATTAACATTAAATAAGGAAAGCCCAAAATTTAATTGTATAATATTACTCCTCCCACTGCCAAAAGAGAAAAATAAAAATTTCAGAATAAAGGACAGTTACCATGAAGTCCTATCTAAAGTTAGGTTCATTCCTGTTTGTGTGACCTTTTCACGCCCGCCCCCCGCCCCCCAACTGGACATGGAACCGAACCTATAGCAAACCACTGTAGTGCTGAGCGCCATGGTCTCCCTTTTGCCTTCAGTTTGCTTCCAGCTGAATGTTGGTCAAAGCCATATGACAAAAGTTTTGGGAATCTTCTAGTGGAACCACTTAATACAGCTTATGAATTATTTCTTTGTTTTTTTTTTTTTGGTCAGTGGTGGGCTTGAACTCTGGGTCTGGGTGTCTTTTGCTCAAGGCTAGCACTCTACCACTTTTTGCCACAGTGTACTTCCTGTTTTCTGGTGGTTAATTGGAGATAAGAGTCTCTCTGAATCCTGCCTCTGCTGTCTTGGAACATGATCCTTAGATCTCAGCTTCCTGAATAGCTAGGGTAATAGGCATGAACCAGCCACTAGCGCCCAGCTAGCTTATGAATTCTTTTTTAGAACCCTGCTATTCAGCCTCTGTTTTAAGACTGTTAGTTGCAATATGTGTTGGTATCTGACTTTTTGCATAGAGTGTGTTAAACTTGTACTTCATTGCCATGATACAAAGTAATAATTTAGTTATAGTACTTACTTTTATTAGGTAAGGCAGTTTTTAAACCCTTCCATAAACTGGATGTGTGGCTACTCAGGAGGTTGAGGCAGGAAAATCATATGAGCTTGAGTTTAAAGCCAGCCTGAGCAACATAGGAAGATCTCATCTTAAAAATAAAAAAAAGCAAAAAGAAAACTCTACATATGTTTAGCTTGGTCTTCTTCCCCATAATTTAGCTCATGACTCTAGATCTCTTTTAAAGCAATACAAATGACTATTCATATTCCACTTCAATATAAAACTGATTCTGATATTTAATTTTTTTAAATTTTTTTTGGGGGGTCCGGTCATGAGGCCTGAACTCTGGGCCTGGGCGCTGACCCTCAGCTCTTCAGCTCAAGGTTAGCGCTCTACCGCTTGAGCCAAAGCACCATTTCCGGCTTTTTCTGTTTATGTGGTGCTGAGGAATCAAACCCAGGGCCTCATGCATGCAAGGCAAGCACTCTACCACTGAGCCACCTTCCCAGCCCTGATTCTGATATTTAAAAAGCTCCTATCCTCCAAGCCTGTTCTCCTCATTTCAGTTTCCTAAACAGTTTATTATCCAGACTTTCTACCATCAGAATTCAACATTTACTCACTGTTTGTCCTACAATGTCCACTGTGGCTTGTTGTAATTTACATATGATCTTGTAAAATACCACACTGAAAATTATACCATAACTTCTTTTTTTGTTGTGGACATCATATGTCTGTTAATATAACCTCAGTTTATAGTAAGATTTAAGAGCTATACATTGGCTCAGCAGGGCTGTGGCTAGCCCAGTTTTATAGCTGGCTCCATCTACCTCCCATTCCTCTACAAATTGTTCTTCAGACCTTGCTTCCCCTCTCTTGTGGTTGTACACCACACAGTGGTGTATACGTAGACCCTTATAACTAGTTTAAATTTACTAATTGTAAAAAAATAAAAAGCCAAAAGGTGAGCTTTGGCTTAAATTGTAGAGTTGATAGCCTTGTACCAAAAAAAAAAAAAAAAAAATCAAGAAGAGTGTTCAGGCTCTGAATTCTAGCCCTAAAATCAGCAGCAAAAATAAAACAAAACAAAACCAATAAGAAGTTGACTTGTGGCTAAAGTTGTAGAGCCAGCTAATCTTGAGCAAAAACAAAACAAAATTTAAAAAATGTAGAGAGTGACTTGGTCCTGAGTTTAAGCCCTACGACCAGCACCCAAATTTAAAAAAAAGAAGTCAGAGGTTGAGCTTTGGCTCAAATTGTAAAGACTGCTGGCTTTGAGCACCGCCCCCCCCCCCCAAAAAAAAACAAAAAACAAAACCTCAGGGACATTAACTAGGCTCTGAGTTCAAGGTCTAGGATGAGGGAACATCCCTCTCCGCCCCCCCCCAAAAAAGAAAAAGCTAGTAGTTGAGCTTTGGCTCAAGTTGTAGAGCCTGCTAGTTTTGAGCTTTAAAAAAAGAAAAAGAAAAACTGAGGGAACTGATGGCAAGTGGCTACACTCTAAGAACAAGCCAGAGGATATGAAATTAAAAACAAACAAACGAAAACAACAATGAATAAGTGAAAAGGAAGGCGAAAGAAGAGCCAGTTAAAGCCAGTTAAAGATTTTAAAATCATAGTCCACCCCTGTAATCCTTTGTGGTCAGGTTGCTGAAATCTGGTTCAAAGCCAGGCTGAATAGGAAAGTGTGTGAGACTTGCTTTAACCAGTACTGAAAAGAATTTTTTGTGTGTGTGTTAATTGTAGCCTACTCTTTTTACCTGTAGGGTTTAAAGTCCCTGATTTTGTCAAAAAACTAATTCGACATTAAAAAAAAATTACAATTCATTGATATACAAGGGGGTTTCATGAGAAGATTCCAAAGTGCATAGTACATGTTTTGAGCAAGTTTTCTTTTTTATTGTATTCTTTTAACTTCCCTCTATCTTCTCTCCCTTTTAAAAACAGTGTTTGGTGGGTTTCTTTGTATTATCATATATCTTAATCCTTCTTACCCTAGGTACCATCTCCATTTCTCTTCCTCCTTTCTGCTGATCCTCCACACACCAACAGTGCCTTTTTGCATTCAAATCACCTTATGATTGTTGTTTGCATCATTGTAGACATAGATTCTGCATATGAGTAAAAGCATGCAATGTTTGTCATTAGTCAGTATAATTTCCAGTTCCACGCATATAAATGGCATAATTTCAGTCTTTTTTATAGATAAGTAATACATATGCTGTATTTTTTTATGTGTTCATTACTTTTTGGGCACCTAGGCTAGTTCTACAGCTTAGTGTGAATAGTGCTGCTGTAAACATGGGTGTCTTGGTACCTTGCTTGTTTGTTGGTTTTTACATCCTTCCAGTCATTTGCTCAAGAGTGGTATAGCAGTGTCATAAGGTAGGTCTACTTTTAGCTTTTTTGACAAATGTCCATATTGATTTTCATAGTTATTGTATTAGTTTACATTCCTACCTACTGACTATTTAAGTATACTTGCCCATTTATTAATTGGATTATTTGTTCTTTTGGTGTTCAGATTTTTAAAAACTTTTTATATTTTGGATATTGATTTTTTTTAATCCAATGAATAGTTGGTAAAGATTTTCTCCCTCTCTGCTAATTGTTTCCTTTGAAAATTAGACATCTTAATGTCTAATTTAATCATTAGACATTAACCATTTAACCAATTTATCTATCTGGGTCTGTTTCTTCATCTTAAAGACTGTGTGATAATATTTCACGGTTTTGAAGAACGAGTGGATTTACTCTTATATTTGTTATTTGAAAATTACTGTGTATCAAGTACTAGGGAAAAAGTATAAAATCTCATTGGTAATATCAAACAAAATGTAGGATAGTCTCTTGCTTCAGTTAACTTATATTCCAGTTTATGAAGCAGTATTTCTTAATCTTGTTAAATAATAAGGATAATTAAGAGCTCATTCATTGTGTTTGTGCAGATGAATTAATGAAAGGAAATATAGTACATGGAAAATTGGTAAATTACGGTAATAATTCTTTACATTTGGAGTATTGCTTTGTCAGCTCGAGCACAGAGACCAATCTGGGGCCATTGCTTCTAGAAAGGCACTGAACTGCTTTGTGGCCGATGTCAAGGACTTTACCTTTGAACCTTTCAATATTACAGAATAAGATCTAGCCTGTTCTTAAAATAGGAAATGAAGTAAGCTTTGTTTAATATGCTATTAAAGTTTGCTTAATTTTTTTTTACAAGTGAATTTACAGAAGCCAGTATTGATGCTTTTCACTGACTTCCTAGGTTCTTTATTCTGCTTATTTTTCTGCATGATTCTATGTCATGACGTCTTTCAAATTTTTTTTTTCTTCTTACTTACTGCCTTGTATGAATGTTATTATGGATAGGTTGCCATGTAAATTTTCCACTTATGAATCAGATGCAACATAAACAGGTTGCTGTGAGGAATTATTATTTATTAAGGAGAGAAATACCATAAGATTTCTTTGTAGCCTGTTTCTAATAGTATCTGCTGATTTTTTATTTGGACTCTGTTAGATCTTTCTGGCACTGTTCATAGATTCCAGTATTTCTTAAGCCTGAATTTAGATTCATCCTCATTTATTAATTATGTCTAGATGTCAAAGTGTTTCTTTCCTATTTTATCTCAAAATTAAATTATTTTAAATAATAAATGTATCTTGGTAGATTTTTCTTTGGGTGTGTAAGGAGGAAATAGATTGTGGGAAAGTGTAGGACTGAGTTATGATTATTTTGTCAGAAACCCCAATATCACAAAAAAAAGAGAAAAATAATTTATTGGATAATCAACTTTTCTTTTTGAAAGAAAGGTTTAACTGGGTTTGGGAAAGGCTTTATGTAAAATTCCTTCATACTTTTTTGTTTTGTTTTAGCATTGGTTTTGTATAAACAGCATTACTGTTTTATATAAATATACCAAACCAATAAAATATTGGGAATTAAATTTACAAAATTTCTTATGTCCAGGTTATAGATGACAACTTCATGTCTTACCCATGAGTTTCTTCCATTTGTTATTTTTTCCAATGGTTAAGAGGAAAGAGAAGAAATCAGTATATAACTATTAAAGAAATAAAATGATACTAGAAAACTAGAGATATTTTATATTTTTCTCAATTACTAACATTATAGTCTTACACACATTTTCTTATTTTAAAAATTACTGCATATATTAATTGCATAAAACATGAGTTGTTCCTCTTTTTCCTGTACTGGGATTTCAACACAGGGTTCTGTGCTGTCAGTAGTAAGCTTGCTCATTCAGCTGCTGCTCTACCACTTGAGGCATTCCTCCAGCCTGACTATTTCTGGTTATCTAGACACAGTTTAACAGACTGAAATTTCTGCCTGAGCTAGTATTGAACCACTGTCCTTCAGATCTCAGCCTCCTGAGTAGCTAGGATTACATACATGGGCCATTACTGCCTGACTTAAAACATGGTGTAACTACTACCTGAGGATGTGTGATTTTTCTGACTACATCTTTTAGATTTCCCCATTAGCTTGCTTTCCTTCTGAGAAGGTCAGACACATGGGGCTTCTCTGTCTTAGAAGCTTGAGAATTTTTGGCATGTAGATGGATATCTTGAGATACAGGTTAGATAGAAAATGTGGAAGCTGATAGTCTAATCCTTGAGTTGCCATTTATTTTCCTTATTGTGATGAACTACATGTAACATTACAATTTATATTACTGTATTAAAGTTTTTGTTTTTTTTTTTTTAATGTTGTGGGGCTTGAACTCTGGGCCTGGGTGCTGTCCCTGAGCTCTTCAGTTCAAGGTGAGTGCTCTACCACTTGAGCCATAGTGCCATTTCTGGTTTTCTGGTGGTTAATTGGAGATGAGTCTCACGGACTTCCCTGCCTGGTCTGGCTTTGAACCGCGATCCTCAGATCTCAGCCTCCTGAGTAGCTAGGATTATAGGCCTGAGCCACTGGTGCCCAGCCCAAGTATTTTAAGGTTGTTGGCAATCCCCATCATCATGCAGTCATAGCCATCATTCATCTCCAGAACTGTTTCCTTATCTTCTCAAGTGAAATGTCGTAGAGTCCAGTAATCAGTCTCTCCTCCCAGCCCAAGGCAACCACACATTCTATCAGTCCCTAAGAATTTGAATAATTTATAGCCTTTGTTCTTTTGTGATTTTCAGTTAGCCTCATATCATCCACTTTTAGCTACCTTATAGTATATAACATTGTAGTATATGTTTTTGTAAGGCTGAAACATCCCATTTTATGTATATACCACACCTTTACCCTGTTTGTATGCTAATTCCTCATTTTTGATTGGGTTAATTCTTACTGTTGGGGCCATTTACTTTTAAATTATTCATTATGCCTACTATCGAAAATATTTGAGATTTTGACCATAACCAGTATAGAAGATCCTATAAAGTCTTGCCAATGTCTAATTCTCAGTTGGTAGAAATTTTATTCATGCAACAAAATATGAGTGCTGACAGTGAGTACCATGCTTGGTGTTCCATGTACCACTCACACAGACATGGTATCAGCCATCATGGATGTTGGAGTATGTGGGGGAAACAGACTGTAGATGGACACGATTATGATAACCTTGAGGACATCTCACCAGTACATTTTGAGAGCAAGGAGCAGGCAGGAAAGGGAGGCAGAAGGATAGTTACATGTTTAGGGGTTCTTTGATTACCAAGGAAGGAAAAACAGCTCCAGAGCCCTTGAGTGTAAAGAGGGAATGTGAACTTGATGTGAACTTGGTATGAGCCTAGAAAGTATATAAATCTTGCAGATCATGACAGGCATTCTGGTCTTTATACTGCACACAATGGAAGCCTTTGAGGTGTTTTAACTTGTAAAAAGGGCACTATAGATGAAGGTAGAATGACCAGACTAACATAAAGAAATAGTATGATAAATGAGTTCAGCAGTTAGAATAGAATCAGACAGTTGGTTAAGAGGATTTTTGTCATTCTCAAGACAAAAAGTAATGATTTGAGTAGCAGAAATGTTGACATCTAACAAGGAGGAAAAATTAGAGAATTTAGCAACAGTTGTTTTTGATAGAGGGGATATAGAGATTTAGAGAAGTGTAAATTGTATTCTGTGATCACAGTGGCCTTTCATTTGCATAACTTGGGGAATGAGGGGAAGAAACAGCAAAAGCCAAATCGGGTAAGTCTTGAGAGATTTGGCTGTGAAGTAAGGCAGGGAAGTGAGACTGTAGTCATAGGGAAACATAGGTCTAACTTTTTTTTTTTTTTTTTTAAGTAGTGATGGTTCTAGAGATTGAACTCAGGGCCTCATACTTGCTAGGCATGTGATCCACTACTCAAGCCACACCTCTACCCAATTTGCATTATTTTCAACATAGGGTCTTTCTTTATTCCCAGTCCAGCCTTGGGCTTCCATTCTCCTATTTAGGCTTTCCCAGGGTGCTGGGAGCGACAGGCATGCCATTGTATCCAGCTGTTTGTTGAGATGGAGTCCCATTGAACTTCTTTTGCCTAGCTGGCCTCAAACCTTGATCCCAGCCTTGAGATGTGGAGAGACATAGGCGTTTAAAAACGGAAGGACCTCTGGTTGTGGAAAAGATAGTAAGTACATGTGGAGCAGAGAAATAATGGATAATAGAAGCTAAAAAAGGGCGGAGATAGGTAGGGAGAAGGATCTTGACAGCACTACTAGAGAGAATAGTTGGTTTTAGATTAGAAAAGGAAGGAGGAAAGGATGGATATAGTCTTAAGATAGAAAAGAAGCACAAGTTATCAAGCGCTGATAGTTCCAGAATCCATTGCTAAAGATTCTAGATTTTTTTTTTCAGGTCTGCTTTCTGTTCTATAAACCATTCATAGATAGATCTGATTTTGAGACCCATGTTTCAGAAAATACTTGTCTTTCTTCCTTGTTAACCTTAATGCAGTCTTTCAAACAAACCTATAAAACTAAGTGAAATTAAGAGTTTACAGTACAGTAGAATTGCATATCCTTCCTTAATTTCAACTCTACCTCCAAAAGTTTAATTTGATTCAGAAAAATGGGTGGGAGAAAGACTCAAGTAGGCTTATTGTAATGTTGGCAGGACAAAACAGTTTTTGCGCGTGTGTGCGTGTGCATATGTGTGTGTGTGTGTGTGTGTGTGTGTGTGTGTGTGTGTATAGGTGTTGGTGAAAATCAGACTAGATTTGCACAATACCTGCTAAGTGTATATTTTACACATTTTGGTAGATATTTATTTATGATAATACATGATAATTGAAATGAGGTAGGCACCCTATTGATTTCTTCATTCCCACCTTGGTGAAAAATCATATTTTAGTTGAAAGCTGTTCAAGTAAGTCCTTGCTGTATTTTCCCACCCTGTCTTCAGTGATAGTATTTGGAGTCAGCAATCAATGGATTCCTCCCCTCTGAGACTTGCTTAACCTACAGCCGCTGATATAATACAGGCAAGAGCTCATTATTTTATCTAAATTGTCCATCGCTACCTTAATGAGTGAAATAGTTAAGTAGAGGAGGGGCGAGCCTTAAGGAATGTGTGTACCATTTGAGCTGAATATTTCCATGTATATAGGGAGAGGGAGGGTGAGCGAGAAATCCACTTACATCACTAGAACCGCATCGAGTGTGAGCCTTGCAGGTTAAGAGACAGACTACAGTGTCTTGCTTTCTGCAGGAAGCAGCAATGCCGTTTGTTTCCTAAGAGGAATTTTTTATTTAGAAAAGGAAGCTTTCTCTCTACCCAGGAAATGGCTTTCCTTGTGCGTTGCTATGCCAACTGCCTGCAGCCATGGTCCTCCAAAGTAAGCACAATAATGTAATTATATTGGTGTATTGCATTCAGACTCATGGTTCTGAAGACTTGTGTGTGCATGTGCTGTGTTTCTGTTAGTGCTTCTGTTGCTAGCAGGCATGCTTGTGTTGAGTGTGAGGGACAGACATCATTAAATTAAATGTCCATCAGTGTCATGCTGCTAAGATTAATTGTGCAAACTTGGTTAGTGGATTGGGGCAGAGATCACTGGTCACCACCGTCAGCATCATTAGCAGCTAGGGAGGAGATCCCCGATTCACATGCTTTGCCCTGTTTTTTTTTTTCTTCTTTTTTCCTTTCTCTCTCTCTCTTTTTTTTTTTTTCTTTTCTTGGTTGGAGGGGGTCTGTGTGTGTGTGTGTGTGTGTGTGTGTGTGTGTGTGTATGATTGCAAATGAAACAAGAGTGTTATCAATGCTTGGCTGAATGCTAGAGACCGGCTCTGATACCACCCTGGCTAATATAATTCTGTATTAAGCCTTTTTGAGGGAGCCTGTGTGCAGTCAGCCATTTTAGGTTTTTTTTTTTTCCTCTTTTTCTTTTGCCTCTTGTTCTTTAGCCTCAGAAATGGTCTTGTTCTCTCAGAAGACTGAAGACCATGTGAGGCTTTCCCAGTCTTGTCATAACCTCAGAGGGCTAGAGTTTCAGTGTTATAAAAATGGAGATGAGCTGTTTGTTCGTATTCCTTTTCTGGTCTACAAGTGTGAAGGGTTTTTAAGCTTACCAGTAGTGACACTTCCAGTCTGCAGCCTGCTTTTCCTTCCTCTCTTTTTTTTTCCTCCTCTTTTTTTCTTTTTAATTTCATGCTGTAGAGGGGGACTTGCTGTCGTGAGAGATTGGTACATGATGTGTAAATTCAGTTCAGCATATGTTTCTTCATTATGAAACCCCTGGCAGTCCCTGCTCACCATGGAGTTGTGGGCCAGCAGGAGAAGCTCTCTGTAAGTATCACATCACATCGCAGCGGCTGCCCTTGCCGGGTAGCATGCCAGAGAGCCTCTTTACAATGGGGGTTGTAGCTCTCTCTCTTTAGGGAAAGCAGTGGTTTAGAGGGCATAATAGTCTGCTTGGAGGAGGGGGTGGGGTGGGTGGGGAGTTGGCTTGCTCTCTCAATTTGTAATTTTAAAAAATCTTGAATAACAATAATTTATTTAAATAAAAACCACTAAAGGAGAGATTGAACAGCTAATTTTTATTATTAGAAACTAACACTTGAACAATTCAGCTCTAACTTAATACCTGAATAGTTTTTGCAGCATTTTTGTAGTTGAATTTAGTTTAGTGAAAGAGTATGACACAGGTTATTACCAATAGGAATTTGTGGTAAAGAATTGATATGTCGGTTGGAGGGAGGGGGGAAAGGAGTACTTTAGTTATTGATTTGGTAATAAAATGATCAAGGGACTCATCTAACATCTTAACATGGTAATCGGTGATGACAGCACACTATGTTTTTTAATGCCACACAAAAGAATGACTGCTTCTTTATAATTGATCCCATGAGTCAGCTGTGTGATTAGCTTGCTGAGATCCCACAGGCAGATACTGCTGTTTGGAAGAAACACTTTCCTCTTCCTAACACCAGATCAGAGCTGCCTGCTCCAGGAATTTGAGCTCACACGTGCTACTTTATATCACCAAACTATAGGTTCTTCACCATCATTTTATTTCATGACATTGACATGTACATTGACAGCCAACATGAAAATGACTAAATCTAAGCTGCTTATATAGAATTCTCTGTACTTTAGAAGTGTCAGCTCATGTATCCTAGATACAGTAGGTCTTTTATGCATTCTTTAAAAAAACAAAATGATAAACTTCAGGTATGAGTATAAATTGTTCAGGCTTTGAAAATTTGTAACTAGGCAGCTATGAATTTAAAATATTTAGATGCTTATATTTATAGTGCAATTTAATTTTGTTCATTATGTGAACAACATTTTTAACCAAGTACAAGAGCTCTTATTAAGTGAAGTGTTGCTTAGGCAGCACCTAACTGGGGAGTAGTCCTTGGGGTGTTCTCCTGTGGGAACTGTTTGTGGCAGGTTGGGGTGTGGTTTTAATCTTAACAAGCTCCTCATCTAGCTAAATCTCTTAGGATCTGGCTCACAGATTGAGCAGCCTTCTGCTTTAAGGATAGCTACAGAGGAATTCTATTCTAGGTTAGTTTCAGTAGCCTGTCTTTGGAACTAGCACCTCCGGGTCATGAAAATGAGCATTTGGGATCATACCATCAAATAGTGCATACACTCAAATGACTGTTGGCTTATTCTTTATAAAGATTTTTTTTTCTTGTTAACTGTTTTATTTCTAGCTAAAACCTAATACAATGCTATGACAAAACTAGCCCTGCCATAAAATACTTTGGTTCACACACATTGTAGAAAATATGTGAATGATATTTCCCATAATGCTTTTGTGCAAAGTTGAAATTTTTGAATTTGTGACCCAAAGCACCACGTGCATTGATGCTGGCCACTTGTGAAGACAGGATCCTGCTTGCCTGTTGTTTGTCTGTCCATTGCTGATCTTACTTTGCTCTTTAATAATTTGACCTTTCAATTGTTAATGATATGCAAAAAAATTAACCAGACTGTCATGTAACAGGTGACTTAGTTAGCAGTGCATAGCTCTTGAGTTAGTGAGAATCTCTTGTTCTACCTGTGAGATTTGAGAAAAGAAAGTCATAGCTAATTTCAAATGAATTAGATTTACCAAATTCACAAATGATTCTATTTTGCTTCTTCAAAATGTTTGTAGCTTTATTAAAAATAAAACCAATAAATTTGGAAGGCTCTTTTTTCTGCAATGACATAGTCATAGACTGAGTTATAGTATTTTATTGGGATCCTTCTGCTCTTATAGGCTTTTTATGTCACTTCTATTTCATGTAGTGCCTATCTCAGTGTCTGGCACATAAAAAGAATGTAGTAAACATTGTTACCTTGCTTAACTGAATTTTTTGTTTAATAAAGTTTCATTTAAATCTGTGAGACTCTTACCTCCAATTAGCAAGCAGAGAGCCAGAAGTGGAGGACTGGCCCAAATAATAGAGCACTAGCTTTGAGAGAAAAAAGCTACACAGAGTGTAAATTAATTAAATTTTACTTAATCTTTAAACTACTGGATTTTATACATTTTATTGTTATCCCTTTGATCTTTTTCTTTTTAGAAATTTGAGACTGGGTCTCTATGTATCCTGGGCTGTTTAGACCTCATGACCCTCCTGCCTCAGCCTACTGAGTACTGGGATTATCGTCATACACCACTATACTATTATCCTGAAGTGACCACCAGAAATAAACCCATACTGGGCTATATTTTTGTGGGAAAGTGGTATATTGCAGTAGGTCTTTAGAGGAATCGTGTGAATTTTGGAAATATAAAAATCTTGTAAGTTTTGAAAATAAGTGATTATTAACATGTTAGAGATGTACTATAAATCTGCATTTTCCAAAAGACTACTTGGGCAGACTGTTCATCACTATTGAATGAAAAAGTTTTAGTCTCCACGTGTTGTTAGAAATGTCAAGGTCCTTTTTTTTAATTGAAGCACAGCTATAATCCCAGCACACAAAAGAACGAGGTAGAAGGATTAAAAAGGTCTAGGGCAACCTGGGCTACATAGGGAGGCTCTTTTAAAAAAATTCTTTTTTAAATTTATTTTTTATTGTAAACATACTGTAGAGAGGGGTTACAGTTACATGAGTAAGGTAATGAGTACATTTCCTATTGATCATTGATACCCCTCCTTTGTTTTTCCCCTACTATCTGTTTCTTCCCCACCTCCCAACTCCTCCCTCACCCCACCCCCAAGTTGTAAAGTTCATTTTCAACATAGTGTCTTGTACATCTCATTGTTAAAATGAGTCAACCAGTATCCTTTCAGTATTTTGTTATTTCCCTTCCCCTCCCCAAATTAGAAAAATGTATATATAAGATGCAGGGCACCAGAATCAAATATAGTGAAAACAGAGGTTGTACTATGGGGGAAGAACATGCAAAAGAAACAAACAAACAAAAAAACTCACATAGTACATTAAAAACAACAGCAACAGAGAAAAAAACCTCTTGTGTCCCTATCTTGGGGTTCATTTCACTTAGCATCATCTTATATGGTCATATGTACATAGCTTTTGACCTTTTCTGCTTGTCTGGTAAGATTATCCTAGATATATAATAGTTATTGCAAATAAGGGAAACCATGGGACCTATGTTTCTTTGGGTCTGGCTTACTTCACTTAATATAATTTTTTTCCAAGTCTTTCCATTTCCTAATAGATGGGGTGGTGTCATTCTTTCTGATGGAGACAGAGAATTCCATTGTGTATATATATCACATTCATCAACAGAGGGGCACCTGGGTTGGTTCCATATCTTAGCTACGGTGAATAATGCTGCGATAAACATAGTGGGATTGCTGGGTCTTAGAGGAGCTAGCTCTGTGTGTAGTCTTTTGAGGAACCTCCATACTGCTTTCCAGAGTGGTTGAACAAGTGTACACTCCCACCAACAATGCAGTAGGGTCCTCTTTGGCCACATCCCCTCCAGCAACTGTTTTTTATTAAATTTCTTGACTATAGCCATTCTAACTGGGGTGAGGTGGAATCTCAATGTTGAAAAAAAATTCTTCCTCAAATCACTGAGATTTTGTTTTGAAAGTTCTATAATGTTATATAACTTTGAAATGTCATAAAAATTAAAAATAATTTTATTAAAATAATAATATAATTTTATTAAATTAAAAATAATTAAAAAAATAAAATAAAGTAAGCAAATTTGATTTTTATCATACTGGTAATCTGTTTTTTAGTTTAAAGTTTTTAAGAAAATTCCTAATTTATACACTGTGCTATACTTATATGAAATCATAATTTAAGTCATGGAGTATATGTAAGTGGAGGAAATAAGTGCAGTAGTTACTATTTATTGTATGGTAGGTACTATGTGTTTTATCTCACCTAACTTTTACAACAAAGTTTTCATGTATAATCATATTTCTTTATAGCAATTATTAGAGCTTGGTGTTGTTGCGATTTCATGTTTCTTGCTTTAACACAGATCTATTGCTATCTCCCTTATATGGTTAGATTTACTCTGAATTAGGTATGTAGAATATATAATTATAATGATTGGCATTAGTTGGTAGACTATACAACTTGAAAGAAGTCTTAACTTTTTCCTGTTATTTTTTTTTTCTTGATAGGTTACACATAAAAGAAATAGTAAACACACATGCTCACTCACATGGAGGATTTTAGCATACCTGATGTATTCAGGATTATTTGAAGATTCAGCAAAGGAATGCAACCCTTTCTTTACCTTTCCCATCTACAATCTGTTAACTAGAGGGCACTTAAGGAAATTCAGTTTTTAAAAATTGCTTTGATCTTACAGTGACAAATTTGCCATTGTAAGTAAGCACTGGATAATGTTCCTTTAGTACAACTTAACTATTACATTTTCCTTAACAAAGAAAAACAGCACCAACACTAATTATAGATGCCAAATTGTGCTCTTCTTGTAGATTAAGACCTCTTTCCTTTTTATCTGACTTGTGTTTTGTCTATTATGACATGGATTTCTTGAGATGAAATGAACTTTATCTCTTTTTTGGGGGAAGGGGGAGGATCTGCTTAATGTGGTGCTGAGGAATAGAACCCAGGGCCTCAAGCATGCAAGGCAAGTGCTCTATCACTGAGCCACCTTCCCAGCCCCAACTTTATCTCTTGAGAAGATTTTTCCCCCGGCCTTGCTCACAGAGAAGCCTGAAAGGAAGCAATATCCATTGTTTTATTCAAGGACAAGGTCATCTTGCCTTGGATTTGGGCCAAGAAACCCTGGCAACAAATAAGAGATGGTTTTAGTTCTGTTAGAAGTAGGAAAATATATTTAGAAACTTCCTTTAGAAGCTTATACATGTGTAAGACTGAAAAGGCTCTACCTCAGTGTAACACACACTACAGTAAGATCTTTGCTTTTGTCAGAAAGATGCTGGCTTTGCATTTTAAATATTGAAAAGTAGCCTTACCTGAAAATAGTCAGTTGGTTAGTGAAAAAGAAAATGCTCAAAATGGGACATTCGAAACTCTTTTTTCTGAATTAACCATTAATATAATTATCCATTAAACATAACTTGCCACTTAGTTTATTCCCTTAGTTTTAGAAATGACCATAGTCAGTTTATTCATGTAATCTGTTAAGAATTTTTCCAGGAGTGGGCTGTAGCTTAATGATGGAGCATGATAGGAATGATCTCTAGCACAAAATGATTGATTTATCAGTTAATTTTTTAAAAAACATCTTATTACTATCATTGTCTGTGGTAATCTTTGTGAACCTTTCCTATAGTTCTTCTCATTTGCATCAATTAACCCTTTATTATCTGGATTTTATTTTTATTTATTTTGATTACTTTTTTGAAAAGATTTTTAAAACAAGATGGCTGTCTAAATGTATGTAGGTAGATATAAATATATGTGTCAGTGTATATATTTAAAAATGTACATATAAATGTCTCCTCAGAGTATGCATCAATTTTTCTTTTCTGAGATCTTTGTTCTCTGACTTCCTTCCCTTTCTTCACCTTTTAGAAATGGTCTTTGTTTAGTAGCTATATAGTCTGCTTGCAGTTATTTCCATTTTGTGTGTATGTGTGTCTGTGTCTGCGCGCATGTGTACACATGTATATGTGTATGTCCTGGGGCTTGAACTCAGAGCCTGGGGACTATCACTGAGCTTTGTTGCTTAGGACTAGCACTCTACCACATGAGCCACAGCTCTACTTCTGGCTTTTTGGGGTGGTTAATTAGAGATAAAAATCTCATAGACTTTCCCTGCCCTGGCTGACCTCAAAATACTGTTCTCAGGTCTCAGCCTGCTGAGTAGCTAGGATTATTATAACCATGAGCTCCAGGCTGTTTTTTTCTCTTTACAGCATTAAAATGCCAGTGCTTGTAACATTGTCTTAGGTGTTGTATAGAATGAGTTGAACAGAATAGTGCCTAATTTTTGAAATATTAATTGTGAAGCTCAAGTAAAAATTTATGAGAATATAAATCTATACTTGCTTCTCGAAAGCACAAATAGCATGTAGCAGAGCACACTTACATGACACTGAATGCCTCTGAGCACTGAGGAGGCTCTGGACTGTCCTGGTGACATCAGAACATGCATGCTACACAGCAGTAATCAGTTGTGTCACCCTCTGCCATTTCTTCCTATTCAGTGAGCCTCTAACATAGGTGTTGTATGTAGTCATGTCGTGTTCTTTCATATATATACAGGTAAATGTCATATGGAATTAGCATCAAATGAGATTATATTTGATCACACAGTCTAGGTAGAAGCTACATCTATTGTGCATATGCTTCAGGTCCCCTCATTCCACAGCCTAACAATGACAAAGTGACAACTTGAAATTTTTCTTTGTAATTATTATTATATTCTTCTATAGGGAACACAAGAACAACACATTATTGCTTTATAATACTGCCTTGATTTGAGTATACAGTAAAACCTGTCTTCCCTCTTTATCTATTTATCTATATACATGTACAGGTGTTTATTTCATATATAGGTGTATATTTTTGTAAACAGTGAGTAGTTCCAACATCTCAGTTCTAATTTGTGTATGTAGAAAAAGCTAAAATTCTGCCTGTTATATGAGTGAAGATTAATTGGGGGATACATTTCCTCTGTCTTGGGGGATACATTTTCTCTGTCTTGTAAGATCTTAAGGATCTTACAGATTGCAATGAAACACCTTATTATGCAGTACTCTTTTGTTTTAAGATAGAGTTTTGCTGCATAGGACAAGGTAGACTGAAACTTGAGATCCTCCTACATCAGCATCTTGATTATAGGCATGTTCCACTTCACCCAGATGAAAAATATTTTATTAGTTTAACATTTTACTGATTTTTATAAAAATTCCAAAGTACAACATTACACTTTTTACGAAAAGGAATAAAATGAAACATTGCTATAAAAGCTGCAAAATTGGTTTTTCAGTCCCTCTTCTGGAAGCAGTAAAAAATAAATAAATAAAAGAGAAGATGAGGTATTTTAAATTTAACCAGTATTTTAAATAACTAGGAATACAGTTTTATAAAAAGTTTCCTGAGCAATTAAGAAATATTTGGAGTCAAGTTGGGCCTATTGTGGTGTACAGACTGTGGGTTTTATGGAGCTGAGAGTACTGTGCCTCTGGTAATAATGAAATGGACCCAGAGTTCAAGCCCCTTGACTGTTACATACACATACACACACACACACACACACACACACACACACACACACACACACACACACGAACATTTATTTTTATAGCAATATAAATGGAATATATATAAATTTCTATTTATAAGCCAGGCACCAGTAGCTCACTTTATCTTAGCTACTCAGGAGTCTGAGATCTGTAGATTTCTGTTCAAAAGCCAGCTTGACAGGAAAGGCTGTGAGACTTCTTATCTCTCCAGTTAACCACTAGAAAGCCAGAAGTGGAGCTGTGGCTCAGTAGTAGAACACTAGCCTTGAGCAGAAAGCTCGGGGACAGTGCTCAGGCCCAGAGTTCAATCCCCAGGACCAGCACTGAAAAGAACAGAAAAGAAAAGGTTCCAGTAAGAAATATCTTACTGAAATTTAGTAGCATTTAAAAATGTCACACAATCAAATGTGAAAATCATAATACTTTAGGGATAACATTTGCCTATATATAAAAATAATTTAAAATTATTTAGTTTGAGTAGCTGAGCTACCTTGAATTAATTTTTTTAAGGCTTGTGTTAGGATTATTCAAGGTACCAGTCTGGTTGGTGTGTTGGTTTGGTCTATGTGTTATCCATTAGTTATTTTGTGCATAATTTATAAAACATAGCTGTGTGTTCATTGGAAAAATAGAAAGCATGAAAACAGGACTTGTTTTAATCCTAATTTGACTCTCCAAATAAAACCATTATTAACATTTTGGCATTTATCCTTTTATTGTATATGCTTTCATATTATACTCCAGTATAAAATCTAGCAATGATACTTGTTCTAGGTCATTTCTGAAAAAAAAAATGTAGAAGATATATTTAAGAGCAACTAACTTACTAGATACTTTATAACTGATGGAGCATCTGTCTTTATTTTCTTAAAGTTCGATTATATGTGAATATCTATTACATATTAATATGTAACATGTAATATTTGTATTATGTCAAGCTTGGAGAACTTCATTTAGTGTTAGAATTCTACACTATGTATGGGAAAGAAAATAGCATGATTCTTAAGAAAGGTTACTATCACATTTATACTGTTGTATTTTTCTTGAAGCTTACAGTAATTTTGAAGATCTAGGAAAGGGAAAGAAAATAGAAGTGATGTTGTGTATGTCCTAGCTTAGCTAAAGAAATTGTAGGCAGTGTGACAGCCTTCATTTCCCATGTATCCTGTGCCTTGTATAACAGATTTTTTACTATATTTTGGGCATATTTTCATTATTTTTTAAAAATTTCTTTTCCTCATGAAATCAAACTTTATGACTTGAAAGTTGGACATGGTTATGGCATGCCTATATTCAGAGCTATGTTGGAGGCAGAATAGAAGGATTGCTATCTGAGGCCAAGCAAAATCACCAGGCCTTACCTGAAAAATACCGAATGCACAAAGGGGTGAGGATGTAACTCTAGTGATAATGTATCTCCTTAGCAAGCACCAGACGTTGGGTTCAAATTCACTATCCCCCAAAATGAACAGTATGAATAATAATTAAACTTTGTCCCAGTGGAATAGTAAACTTTAAGGTGACAGATATGATAGCAAATGGGAAGAAATGTAAGTCTTTTAAGTGTCCTTTGTTTTTCAGAACAAGGCTACTTAAACTTTTTCTTTAATGAAGGAACTAGATCATAGTTGTTTATAAAAAGTGTCTTCCGTGTTACCAGATGAACATGTTGGATTTAACATTGGGGTGGATTAAAACTATCTGGATTTACGCCCAGCACTTCAGAGGCAGGGACATCAGGGTCTTCAGCCTAACATCAGCCCAGGCCATAGTAAAATCAAAATAGAAGTTAATGTTTTGGCAGTACTTATTAAATATGTGAATAATCAGAAAAAGAAGTAAACATATATTGATATTTAAGTATGTTGGTTAAAAGAAATATGTTTTTTGAGCTAGAGAGTTTTGCATCAAGTGGTAAAGTGCTTACAAACTACTACCAGTAAAACCAAAAAATAAAAATAAAGCAGTATGTTTTTGCATAAGAACATTTTTGACTAGCACAGCAGCATTCTGAAATTATAGTAGTGAAAAATGAACCAAATGACTGGGTGCCAGTGGCTCACGCCTGTAATCCTAGCTACTCAGGAGGCTGAGGTCTGAGGTTCAGAGCCAGCCCCAGCAGGAGAGTCCATGAGGGAGACTCTTATCTCTAATTAACCACAAAAAACTGGAAATGGATCAATGGCTGAAGTGGTAGAGTGCTAGCCCAGAGCACGAAATTTTAGGGATAGTACCCAAGGTCAGAGTTTAAGTCCCAGGACCAGCCCCCAAAAAACAAAAACAAAACAAATGTGAAGGAAAGTTATAATTTTTTATATGATTGTTCTTAGAAGTTTTATTTGAAATTAAACATTCTGCTTTAAAAGAAGAGAATATTAGTAATAAAGTACATGTGGTAGGCTTCCTTTGGAGACATGTAAAGGAAATTAAAGAAACAAGGTTTGGAAATTTTGTATCTGGTTAGGTGCCAGGTGAGTAATAGGCAGGAATGCCATGCATAATCTGAGTACAATACAAAGGAAGAAAGAAATCTTGGGACAGAACAGAAACAAGGCAGGACATAAGCTATATGTAGAGAGCATTGCAATGTGCAGTTGGGAAACAGCGAGTTTACCTGCTATCTAGGAAGAGGGGTGCCGGAGTGAAGTTGGCTGATGAGAGGATCTGTGCCTATGTGTAATAACTAGAAAACCATTAACAGTCCTTTTGTGAGCTTAAACTCATACTTTACTCTATCCTTTGGCTTTTTCACCAGTCACAGATCCACTTTTGACATTTTTGGTAGTTAATTGGAAATAAGAGTCTCATGGACTGGCTGGCTTTGAACTGAGATCCTTGGATCTCAGTCTCTTGAGTAGCTAGGATTACAGGCATGAATCACTGGAAGCTGGCTACCAGCATGTTTTTAAATAAAATTGTGTGGTATAGAATTATAATGTTCAAATGTTTTTTTCTTTCATGTGATTGTTTCTAACACATTTATAAGATTATTTCTTTGTTGCTTTGTATGCCCCTCCCCCACAGTATAACCCCTGCTTTCACTGTATTTGATGTCAGTATAATTTGTGGAGGGGAAGGGGAAAAACAAATCGTTTAAATAGGGATACAGGTGGACCCATTGCAACATTGAGATGTACAAATCATTATGTCGAAAACGAACTTTACAACTTTGGTGGGGGGGGGGGGGGCGGGAAGGATGGGAAGGGATGGAAAGGGGAAACAAAGGAGGAGGCTACAATGCTTGATAAGAAATGTACCCATTATCTTGGCCATGTAATTGTAACCCCTCTGTACAGTATTTTCACAATAAAAAAAAGAATAAAAGAGTAAACATAAAAATGAAAAAAAAAAGAATTATAATGTTCACCAATATGGTTATTAGGGGGCTAGTAGAGTCAAACCATCTTTGTTGGTCTGAACATGTTCTTAACTACCTTTTTTGTTTTCAGTACCAGAATTCGAACTGAGGGGTAGGCAAATCCTCTCTACCACTTAAGCCATGAACCCAGTTCTTTTGCTTTTATTTGTTTTTTAGATAGGTTCTTGTGCTTTTGCCATGGGCTGGTCTGAGATAGTCATTTCCTGAGTAGCTGAGATTTCAAGCATGCCACCACGTTTTAAATAAATTTTCAACTTTTATAATAACTGACTTTTGCCTTTGATGGCACGGAAATGTGATCCTTCTATCTCTACTTCCTATGGCAAGAGCCATACCTGGGCTGTCATTTCTCACTTGGAACTATAGTATGTGAGCAGGTAAAAGGATTGAGAATTCCTTGGTGTTATTGCCCTGTCTGTCTGTCTGTCAATCTATCAATCTATCTACCTACCTACCTACCTATACTGGAGATTTAACCCTAGACCTCTACTGCACCAAGCTGGTTAGTTTGTATTTTGTTTTTGAGATGGAGTCTTGCTATCTTTTCTCAAACTGGCCTCCAACTTGTATGATACCCTTGCTTTTGTTTTTCAGAAGGCTGGGGTTACAGGCACACATCACTTACTCCTCTGACTTTTATTTAATTTGTTGGTTTGTTTGAATATTTGCTTGTTATAAATTTATCTTTAGTTGTACACAGATTTTATTTTTTCACCTCAGTTTGTGAATATAGTGCATCCCCCGTAACTTTAAACTACCCAATAGTACTTTATTTCCATTACTTCTAAAGTAGATTCTAATTTCAGAGATACTAACATAAAACAAATCTTTTAAACAATTAAGTGTGCCCATGTCTTTTAAGAGTTGCCCACAGAGTGCTAAGTGACAGACCTGCTGATTGTCTCTGATCTGTTCCTGTGCACCAGGTGTGCAGTGCAGCTGAAGAGCGTGCAGTGCATCTGGGGCTCACCAGGTAGATATGGGGATGGGGTGGAGATTAAGGTCATTGTAGCAGATGGAACAGCTAGAATATAGGGTTTGAAGAATCCCAAGATGAGGTAGAATTGAAGGTTGTCTTTGGTATTTGTTTAAGTATTTTTACTCTTGTAATTTATTTAATACTATCATTAATTCCTACTTTAACTATCTAGGGTCCCACAGTAGCTCTCAAAACTCAGCTCAGGTTAGGAGGAAGATTTCACTTAGAAATAAAGATAGACTGGCTGATCACCAGTAGCTCAGGCTTGTAATCCTAGTTACTCAGGAGGCTGAGATCTGAGGACCGTGGTTCAAAACCAGCCTGGGCAGGAAAGTCTGTGAGAGTCTTATCTCTAAGCACCAAAAAGTTAGAAGTAGAGCTGTGGCTGAAATAGTAAAATGCTAGCCTCAAGTGAAAAAGCTCTGGGACTGCACCTAGGCCCTTAGTTCAAGCCCCAAAACTGGCACACCAAAAAAGAAAAAGAATGGGTGTATTCTCAGCTAAGTGGCTAGGTGGAAGATATCTGTACAAGGCCTTCCCAAGCAAAAATTTGATATCTTGCTTAAAATATAACTAAAGCATAAAGGGGGGGTATGGTTTAAGTGGTAGAGCATCTGTTCAGCAAGTTCAAGGCCCTTAGTTCAGACCTCAGTATTGTGTATATACACACACACACACACACACACACACACCCATATGGGGCTCCAAACATCATCTACATTACACTGTTTTTAGACTTGAATTTAGAACAGAACCTTGCTTTGGCTAACTGTTTGGATGACACAATTGCTCTCTTAATTTGTTTCTAGTTAAGTAATTTATAGTGAGCTAATTTTAGCATGTGATGAAAGCAGTTTTCACACCACAGACTTAGCCACCTTGCCCTTTTAACATTAACCTTGCCCATTTAATATTTCAGAAAAATAAATAATTTGGTCCATCATGAAGGAAATTGTCAACTATAAAACATTTTCTGGAACACTGTTAAAATACATTTTTTTGCCTAAAATACATTTTTTGACCTAAAATCCCTGTGTTCAGCCTTCATTCTCTGACGGGTTCAGTAAGGTGATGGTGGGTAAGGCATTGTAGTAGGCAATGGAGGAGTACATCTTCCATAAGGAGCAAATGCTGGCTTTGTGTGCATTATCTGTTGTCTGATGTTACCATTTCTAAGTGGCATCTAAAGCTGCCAAGAAAAAAAAACCACAAAACATGTTGCCTTCTATTATGGTTTGGATATGAAGTATCCCCCCCCCCCCAAAAAAAAAGACTCATGCACTAAAAGTTTGCTGTCACTATTGAGGTGATAGGATCATGAGGATACTAGCTTCATTTATGGTTAATCCATTGACAAATGGAAGAGACACATCTATTATTTAGTTGGACTAGTATGCAGTCACTGGGGGCGGCTTTGAAGAATGTATCTTGTCTCTGGGCTCTTCCTCTGTCATGCCCTTCCTCCATGGTATTCGGTCTTACTGTACACAAGCACAGAAGTGAGGGGCAAATGACCATGGACTGAAACCTCTGAAACCATAAGCCTTTGAATAGCTAGGATTACAGGCATAAGCTTCCAGAACTCAGCTATGTATGATGTGTGGGTTTTTTTTTTTAATCATCAGACAATATTTAGGGCAAAGTTTTGTTCTTCCCATTTCACAGATGAAAAGATGAAGTTCAAATAAGAAAAATATAAAAATAATTCACGTTTTCAGAATCTTTTGCAAACTGTAAATGGTCTTTGTAAATACCAGTTCTTACTTGTACATGGGAATCCTCTTTTTTGGAGTTAAGTGACACTAAGCAGATAGTATAAATGGTCTGCACTGTTTTTTGGTCTTCGAAATGCTGTTGATGATGCATGCTTTATAAATGGTTCATAGAGTCTACCTATGTGGCACAGGATCTCATGCATTGTCATCCTTCAGCTAGAAAATGCTCCATTTCTTGGTTCATGGGTACAATTTTCCATTCGGATGTCTTAAATCAATCACCATTTACTCTTTTTTTTTTTTTTTTTTTTTTGCCGGTAGTGGGCCCTGAACTCTGGGCATGGGCACTGTCCAGCTCTTCAGCTCAAGGCCAGCGCTCTACTAACTTGAGCCATAGCACCACTTGTGGCTTTTTCTGCTTATGTGGTGCTAAGGAATTGAACCCAGAGCCTCATGCATGCAAGCAAGGCAAGCACTCTACCACTGAGCCACCTTCCTTCCCAGCCCCACAACTTACTCTTAAGATCCTTCATTAAATATGATTTTTTACAAATTGAAACTGATTTGCAAAATAGCTCATAAAACATGGCAATTTTGATATGAAAAAATCCTGATAATTTTTTCCCTACATAGTTCAACATTTTCCCCCATTTATTAAGTGATTTTGTGCAAGTAGAGCTGCTTAGTAAGACCTGTCTTTGTAGTCATTTCGTGTGTGTGTGTGTGTGTGTGTGTGTGTGTGTGTGTGTGTGTGTGTGTGTTTGCAAGGAGGTATTTTTAGATAGTTTCGCCGAGCAGCAATCTGACGTCTTTAGAGGAGACATCAGTTCATTATGTGGATACAAATTCTATGCTTTCAGCTTTTATACACCAAGTCTTAATTTAAATCTGTTCTTCTTTGCCTTTTCTATCGAAAGGGACTATATCATGGTATGTATTCTATTTCTTCCTAAGGCTAGCCTTTCAAGTTAACCTTTGCTTGGAGATATAATCAAGGTAGAGATATCTGTATTTGTTCTCAACTTTTTATAGATAATAGAAGTAGAAAATTTGGGATCATATTTAAATTTGCCATTATATATTATGCTATTCAGTGTTTTGCTGTTGTGATATGATTCAGGGATTTAAAATAGTCATTATGGGGCTCAGAAATGCTGTTTTCTACAGAGAAGAAAAATGTAAAGGCCAAGATGTGGGAGTTCTATACTTCTTAACTATACATACTGCTTTATGGGTAAAATAAAATCAAAAGCCTTTGATTTGGCAAGCATAATTTAATGCCAAGCATATATGGTTGTTGTTTGAAACACAGTGTTTCTGTGAAGTTATAACCAGATAGAAGTTACCCTCTTGTCTAGTTCTCCTCATCTCTTTCAGGTACTAGGAAAGAAGCTCCTTAGTTTTTAAGTATATTGATATTTGTTTGCATCACCTGTTCTCACAAAACCCAGCCCTTAATAATAAACATAGAAAATATTTTTTCTAATTTTGCTGCACCTAATTTTTTTTTAAAAACTTCCTACCAAAGCTTTAATTTGTAAAATAATTTCAAATACACATTCTTTTATCAAAATGTAAAATATATAATTTATGTAAAATGTCAGAGTCTAAGTGAAGACTTGTTTAGACGAGATCTGCATGCTGTAAAGCATCTAGAGTTTAAAGAATGTTTAAAATGATTTAATTTAGTTTGCTGATGTGTAAATGAATCTACTGTGATTTTAATGATATTTTAATTACATAGTGGAAGTCCTCATACTTTACCTTATTGCAAATTTCCATAAAGAAACAAATGAATTACTTAACATTGAAGAAAGATATATTTTGGAAAGTCAGGTTTATAAAGGGATCTTTCTGAAAGTCTGGAGATGGTTCATCTTTCAAGAAAAAAATAAAGAAGTTTATGTATAATCTATAAACAGATAGAGATAGATCTCTATAAGGAAAGATCAGACAAGATGTTTTGATTATATGAGAAACAGAAAGAGGAAATTGTAAAACCATGTCATTTTATTTAAAAAAAAAAACCTTTCTTCTTAAAAATTAGTGATGTTATGTAACCATTTAAGAATTTATCTGAAGCCTGATATTAAGTGAGTCAGATTCCCAGCTTCTTAATGATGCTTCTTTACAGTGAAATTTAAGCATTGCCAGATTCTTAAGCCATGAGTTCATTCTCTAACCCCCCCCCCCCCAAACTGCATGCAATAAAAACCAAGAATCTACGCCAGAAGTGTTAGCACTGAAATCCTCATGTGCTAAGTAGAACGCATTTGGTTTCAGTCTGTTTCATGGTGAAATCATCTGTATTTCTGTGAAAGAAGACTGACCAACTTCAGTCTCAAGTTTCTTAGCCAAAAAGTAGAGTAAAAACTCCAAAAGCTGGCTTCATTGCTCCTCTTCTAGCCTCCCATTGTGGTGACATGAGAGAACAGTTTCTTCTTTAGTCCACATTATCTTCCCCCAACCCCCATGGAGGAACTTCGAAAGACTTGTTCAGTCTTCTAACACCATAACACAGTCTGACCTCTAAATGTGTTCCTGGACAGGCAAAGAGTTGGAATTGCAGCACTGAATTACTTAGCTGCTTGCATTTGCTGCTTCTCGCACAACTCCATGTATGCTTGTAGGAATTATGAAATTGAATACCTCCAAAAAAGATTGTTAGGGGACTTGAACTCTTGCTACCTAGAAACATGTCAGGGTGTGAAGACTAAGAATGTCATATGCATGCACACAGCCTTCTCATTACATAGAGATAAGTGACAGTGTCCTGGGAGAACACCCTGCCACTCTTTCCTGAATCAAATGGGTACATATGTTTTCTTGTTGTTGTTGTTTCCTATTCAAAGTATCTCTTATAGTTGAATTATTATCACTGGAATATATGAAATATTTAGGATTTTTGGCAGTTGTGTAATTTATCTCCTCCTTCCTACATGTATGTCAGTCATTCATCTTATAATTAAAGAGACCTTTCCTTAAATAACTTTTGTATCCACTAGAGACTGTTTGCTACTTTCTGTTACTAGAAAATATTGGAATAGTCTTTTTGTCAAAGCATATTTCTAATCTTGATAAGGTTTGTTATTGGAGTGTTACTCTTAGTTTTTCTTGATTCTAATCTTTAAATGAGTTCTCTGAGTTGAGGTGTAAAAGGAAGCATTTCTCAGAAGGTTGCTTATCTACTGATAAAATTTAAAGGATTAAAAAAAGCATAACAGCATTTTAATGTTCTTTAGAACATGATGTATTGATAAAGGAAGGCACAGTGATTTGAATGGCAAACTTTTTAGTAAAGTTCCTATTTCACCTGGACTATTAATTAGGTTCCTATGTTTGCAGGAGACATTAGATGTGTCTCAAATTCTTTAAAACATTATGTGAACAAAAATGTAGATGGTTCAGCAAACATCTTTAAAATATAAATCATTCCTATTTGATATTTCCATAGCTTATTTAATTAATTAATTTGTCGATGTACATGTAACTTTTAAATAGTCACCTACCTAAAAGGAAGAACAACTTGGATTTGTTTTTGATACCTTATTATCTGCTTACTCTGTGTGTATGTATGTGTGTGTATGTGTGCGTGTGTGCACACACGCGTGCACATGAGCATATGTATGCACGTATGTGTTTGTGGGCTCATGTCCTGCTACTGGGGCTTAAACTCCAGGCTTCCTACTTGGCTTTTGCTTAAGGCTGATACTTTTACCACTTGAGGAACACTTTTGACTTTTTCTGGTTATTTGGAGATAAACATTTCATGGACCTTTTGTCAAGGCTAGCTTTGAACCATGATCTTCAGATCTCAACCTCCCTAGGAGCTAGAATTACAGATGTGAACCATTAGTGCCTGGCTATTTACTCATTTTTAAGACTCTTTATCCTATCACAGAATGAATCAGAATCTTTTTATCATAGTCATGTCAATCATCATTTACTGTTACGTGTATACACATATGAACTGGTGAAAAGTTTGAGTTTTACTAAAAACAGTAGACATTCATTAGTTGATTATAGTGAAATTGAAGACTGTTTATTTGGTTTGCAACTATCTATTTTGCTGTGAACATACATACCTCAGATTTGACTTGGCCAAAATATTGCTTTCCCCAACCACAATCAAGCCAAACCAGCTATTCAGTCAAGTAACTTATATAGTTCCTAACTTTTCCTTTGCTCACCATCATTGACATTATTCAGATTTAAAGTCCTCAACCATGAATTACTGTGGTTCTACAAGCTGCCTAGACCTCCATATTCTTCAGCAAATCTTATCCATTCCCCCTTCTGTCATGAAATGATGCTTTTCTTTTTCATTTTCACCACTACTGTCCTAGTTCTAACTATAGTCAGTTCTTACTGGACTGTTCCCCATTCATTCTTAATATTTCCCTCATTTCTAACCCTGCCCTTTTTCTTGGTGCCATAGTTCACACAGTAACCAAGTCCTAGAAAATAGAAATCAGATCATGACATTTCTCTGCCTTCAGATGTCTGAAGTCACTTGCTGTTTCACTTGGAATAGAATCGGCACTTGCTATGCACCTTTGGTGGACTAGCCTTGGCTCACTCTTCTCACCTCTTTGGTGCTGGTCTCTTCTGCTCTGTGGTCTCCTCAATCCTGCATTGAGCCCTGGGGACCTTCTCCTAGTTGTTTCTTTTGTACAGAATTCAGGCGGGGGTCTCTACTGGCTGCTCTTTGATGTTCAGATACTAGGAGAATTTTCTTGTGGACAAATTCAAAGTAGCCACCATGCATTTTTTATTATGTCCTATTACTTTTGTTCTGTGCCATGTATTTATTATTAGAGTTTTATTTTTTGTTCATGTTTTTGTTGCTTGTCCATTATGCCTCTCCTCATGCCAATGGATATAAGTCCTCATCAGAGTCAAGAGCTCTTCTATTAGGTTCATCCACTATCTGGGGGGTCTAATGTATGTTAAAATAATTCTTTTAAAGCCACTTAATAAATATGAATGGAAAATGTGGGAAGTGAAGTATTTAAGTATAAAAAGCAGGTATAAGCCAACATGCCATTAAGTGCAGAACTAGTAGATGTGTGTTTCACCTTGATAAGATTTTCTTTTTCTTTGTGTCTAAACTTAGATGGAAGTCAATGGAAGATAAGGCTAAAGACAGTAAACCAGGAGGCCTCAACCACAGGCCAATCACATTAGCAACACTATTTTTTTTATTATTATTATCTTTAGTTATACAAAGGGGTTTCAATTCAATGTATCTATTTAATGTACAGTTCAAAAGAACTGACCCCTAATAATTATGGTGAAGATTTTAAATTACCTTCATATTATTACTCTATTGCAAATAAAATTTATACATTTATAAGCTATTGTTCTTGATAATTTTGCAAACTTTTTCCTCTTTGATCTGAAAACAAAACATACCAGATATAAATAAACATTTTGCCCCTACTTTGCAAGTTTGCTAATTGCACATTAATTTCATTTAATGTGCAAAATAAATCATTAAGCCTGATATAAAATGCTATAGGTAAATAAAGTACAATTCATCTTGATCAATGCCATCCCTTTCATTTTTCTTCCCCATCTCTCCCAATCCCACCCCCTCCTTCAAGTTACTTAGTTCCACTTTCATATAGATACATCATTATTTACACTTGCCTTTCCTCTCTACACTTGTCTGTCCTCTTCCTCTTAGCCTCCCCCTCTCCCAATAACAGGTTTCAGCTTACTAGTATTGATTAAACTATGTTAGTTGTTTAGAGGAGTTATATATGTCATTTCATTTGTGCCCTGCATATATCATACTTTAGTCAATGTTTGTGCTTATATAGCAATAGCATTGATAAATCAAGGGTTTTTTTTATAAATTAAGTTTTAACACTGTTAGTGATCATTATTTTGTTGTAAGTCCTAAGGTACTTAGCCATTCACATAAAGTATGGGCATAAATATTGGTGACCTAAGCAGCAAAAGTTTGCTACTTTAAGCTGCTTTAGGAATTATAGATGATGTGATGTTTTAGAAATGCAAACATTATACTTAGGAAGAATGTAAATATGGATTAAGTTGAAGGTCAGACTTTGAAAGTCTAAAATATAATTCAGTGCCAAAAACTGAATAAAGTTATTTGCTTGTGTCCTGAAGTGTTAGAGCCTTACTTATGCAATGTTGTAAAAGCTTTGTGCTTCTTCAGGAACAGTAATTATTTTAATGTATCTATGTCATAAAACATATTAAAATAGTATGATTTTTGGATTTGTGAGGGAGAGAGGTTTCTGGTCCTGTGGCTTGAACTCAGGGCTTGGACACTGTCCAGGCTAGCATTCTACCACTTGATCTACATATCTACTTCTGTTTTTTTTGGTGGTCAATTAAATATAAGAGTCTCACAGACTTTCTTGCCCAGGCTGGCTTCAACCCTCCATCCTCAGATCTTGGCCTCTTGAGTAGCTAGGATTACAGGCATAAGCCACCATTGCCTGGAGGCAGATCTAGAATGTCATTTAAAGTCAAAGTTGTGTGTGTGCGTGTGTGTGTTTAAAGTCAGTAGTGTGTGTATGTATTTAAAGTCAGTAGTGTGTGTGTGTGTGTGAGAGAGAGAGAGAGAGAGAGAGAAAGAGATGTATGTGTATATGGGCGAGTGCATGCTCGTGAGCCCTATAATTAAGATAAATGAGGAGTGGGGTGGGGTTTTCAGTATGTGGAGTTACTTAGCCAGTGTACCACCAGCAGTCACTTACAGGAACTATAGACACCTATATACACAATCAAGCTCTAGTGTTTGTTACTTCTTAACTCAGGTTGTGATAGCATCTTTTTCTATTTATAGTACATCAAATCACTCTTAAAATTTTTTGTTTTTCACTGGGCTCTGGTGGCTTGTGCTTGTAATCCTAGCTTAGCTACTCAGGGAGGCTGAGATCTGAGGATTGCTGTTCAAAGCCAGCCTGAGCAGTAACATCTGTGAGCCTCTTTCTCCAACTAACCACTGAAAAGCAAGGAGTGGAGCTGTAGCTCAAGTGGTAGAGGGCTAGCTTTGAGAAAAAAGCTCAGGGAAAGTGCCAGTCCCTGAGTTCAAGCCTCAGAACACACACACGCGCGCGCGCACACGCACATGCACACACAACTTGTATTTCTCTAATGATAAAAGTAATAAATATTTGCATTAAGAACTTTAGAATATATAGATAAGCAAAAAAATTAAATTGTTCCCTACTCCCACTGTTCAGATGTAGCCATTGTTAACATTTTCTTTATAATTCTTCCATGACCTTTGTTTTGTATATGTATGTATTTATGCATACACATATACAAAATAAAATTACTTCATTTTGATAAAAGAAAGACCTTTTGTATAACATTACTAGTTTTTTGACATTGAAAATGCTTTGCTAAATTTTTTTGAGTGGTGCTGTGGCTTGAATTCAGAGCCTCACACTTGCTAGACAGGCACTCTATTGCTTGAGCAATACACCTAGCCCTTTTTTTGCTTTATTTTTAGGATAGGATCTTGAGTTTTTCCAGTACTTCTACATAGACTTCTCACACATCTGGAATTCTAAGTGTTTAGCACCATGCCTAGTTTATTGGTTGAGACAGAGAGGTCTCACTTAACTTTTTTTGCCCAGGATTGCTTTGTTCCACCCTGAAGTCTCTGCTTCTCAAGTAGCTAGGATAACAGGCATGACCCACCATGTCGGCCAAAGTGTTTTATGTCCTTTAAAAATTATTTTTATTGGCATATACCATAATTATTCTCATATGCATGCTAATTATTTTCAGCTATATAATAGCTACAATAGTCTACAATTTATTATGTATTATGTATAATATATAATACAATTTATTATATATAATTATATAATACAATTCTATAATAAATTGTGCTGTATACTACTGTGTTGTATTCTACTATATCTTTTTCCTCCTCTCAATATATCTTGGTACTAGTATCTGACATCTCTTAAACCTCCATACCCCCCTTTTCCTGGGCTCTGGGGACCACTGTTCTCTACTTCAGTGAGATTAGCATTTTGTCTTAGCTTAACATTGTAAAAAACTTTGAAATTCTTGATAGATGTCTCCTAAGTGCTTAGAATCTGACTTTCATGTCATTTACAGTAAAACACAAATTATGCCACAGCTTCTCTACACAGTCTCAGCATAGAATATCCCTGCCCCAATCCATGTGCTCTCTCATAGCTTGATGTACAGTACTTAAGCATCCATGGGAACTGAGTATTTTTGTTCAGAGAGAAGTCAGCTTAGAATCCTTAGAACCTTAAGTATGTTTTCCTTGACTTTAACCCCTCCTTTCCCAACCTCTAAACTAGTATCCTCAGAATTTACCAGATTGGTAAGTTAGTTGGTTGTAGACGCTATCTGTTCATAGTACCCGCAGCTTCTGCTTCTTCAGGTTAGCTCCTGCTATCGCACAGATCCTAGGTGGCTCTAGCAAAAAGAGGTTGTAGAATGTCCTCCACACCTACTCCATTGCCAGTAATGCTGTGTGGGTCACTTAACATCACTTAAACACATTTGTAGACTCCTCAGACTGACCTGGGAGTTTTGGACATACTTAATGAATTTGGAATGTAACGTTTCTACCTCAGTGAGTTGCAGTAAACAGACAGGATCTACAACACCCAGTGCCTGGCCCATTTTGTAGTGAGTGCCTCCAAAATAATAGCCGTGGGCATCAGTAATGTTAAGAAAAAATTACAGAGAAATGTGGAATCTAAAGTAGATGGTATGCTGGCCAGAAGATGGTTTTTTTAATCACCTGACTGCCAAGACCCACCCTGTTGTTTAAATCAAAAGTTCCTGGACTATGTGACTTAGAAATTTTATGGAATCTCTCAAAGGAATTTTTATTTTTTTACACAAGCACTTACAAATGGTTGAAAATCCATTGATAAGGAAAAAAGACTGTATGTGTGTGTGTGTGTGTGTGTGTGTGTGTGTGTGTGTGTGTGTGTGTGTGTGTGTGTAGGGGTGTGTGTGTGTGTAGGGGTGTGTGTGTGTGTGTGTGTGTGTGTACATCTTAAAACTATTTCTTTTTTTCTTTTTTTTTTTTTTTTAATCGGTTGTGGGGCTTGAACTCTGGGCCTCAATGCTGTCCCTCAGCTCTTCAGCTCAAGGCTAGTGGTCTAGCACTTGAGCCACGGTACCACTTCTGGTTTTCTGGTGGTTTATTGGAGATAAGAGTCTCATAGATTTTCCTGCCTGGACTGGCTTTGAACTGTGATCCTCAGATATCAGCCGCCTGAGTAGCTAGGATTACAGGTGTGAGCCACTGATGCCTGGCTTTTAAAACTGTATTTCTTAACAGGCAAGAGGATATTTCATTTGGCTATATTTCATATGAGACCTAATTTTAAAATGAGCTACCATAATATTTCTGTGGAAACTCTGGATTTTTTTTTGTCTTAGGCCTGAGATGAATGTTTTTATTTTGAAAACAACATCTTTAATGTCAGGCTTTACATGGATCTTAGGTTTGT
The DNA here is from genome assembly GCF_019054845.1 of Dipodomys spectabilis. Taxonomy (NCBI): domain Eukaryota; kingdom Metazoa; phylum Chordata; class Mammalia; order Rodentia; family Heteromyidae; genus Dipodomys; species Dipodomys spectabilis. Next base: position 9,058,343 of record NW_024871113.1, read on the forward strand.
TGTTGTTTTGTTAGGTTTTGTTGTCATTATTGTTTGCTTAGTGTAAGTACCAGAACTTGAATTTAGGGCATTGTATTCAAGCTCAGCTTTTCAGTTTTTTCCATTTGCTGCTGGCACTCTACTATTTGAGCCTTGCCTCTAGTTCAACGTACTCTTTAGTTGGCAATAGAGTCTTTTTGATACTCAGATTTCAGCCTACTGAGAAGCTAGGTTTACAGGTGCGAACCACTGGTGCCCAGCTTAGTGCATCTTTTTGTTTTGTCAGCTATCTTTAAGTAGTGAAATTAGTTGGCTACCTTGAAAGTAATTGGCTTGCTTGTGGATGCGGGTATATATATACACAGACATATGATTTTTTCTGATCTTCAGGTGTTAAGCTTCTCTCTCAATTTTATATATCTTTTCTTTCTTGTGCCACTGCTGGGACTTGAAATCAGGGCCTGTGATCTGTCTCTTAGCTTTTTCACTCAAGGATGATGCTCTTATCATTTAAGCCACAGCTCCACTTCTGTTTTTGCTTGTTTTGGTGGTTGACTGGAGAGTCCTAGTCAACTTTGCAGTCTGGGCTGGCTTCGAACCTCAATTCTCAATTCTCAGTTCTTACTCTTTCTTGATAAGCGTGAACCACCACTGTCTCACTTTTTTTTTTTTAATGTACTTTTTAGTAAGGAGCAAAAGCAAAAATGTCCAGTGGTTTGGTAGCTTGGAACATCCATAAGGGCCAAGTGGTGGAATTGGTATAAAGGAATGAAAGAAGTTTTACATAGGTATACTAATCATTCCTGGATTATTATTTCAATTGGCAGTTGTAGACTGGGCATGGTGATGAATGCCTATGGAGGATCATGGTTCAATATCAACTAAGGCAAAAAAATAAACTTTGGTATGGTGACATACATCTGTAATACCATATAGGTAGGAGGCAGAAGTAGGAATATCTTGGTCCAAGCCTGGCCCTGCCAAAAGTACAATATCTGAAAACTTAACAAAAGCAAAAATCACTAGAAGCATAGCTCAAGTAGTAGAGTGCCTCTCTAGAAAGTACAGGGTCCTAAGTTCAAATCCTAGTAAATGACCCCCCCAAATGAATTGCAGTTGATGGATATTACCATAAGTACCCTAAAGATCTGTTTATAAACATATAGTAAATGGTTATTACTGTTAAAGAGCCTGTAGGAAAAATGCTTACTCTGCAGCACTCTCTACATCATATGTAAACACACTAGTCAAAGGTTTACAAGAACAGAAACTATTGGATGACTGCATTCTCAAATTGATAAACATATAATGTAAAGAACCTGCAGAAAAAATGAAAAATCACTTCACTGGTACTCTGTAGCACTCTCTACATCATATGTAAATACACTAGTATGTCAAAGGTTTACAAGAACAGAAACTGTTGGATGACTGCATTCTCAAAATCATAGATGTGAGAGATACAGGTATTAAATGTGGGTAAATGTGTTTTTTTGAAGGTGAGAAAAAATTTTCTATTTCCATTTGAAATTTATTTGAAGGTCTGGAAGCATGGCTCAAGTGATAGTATGACCTCTGTGAACATAAAATTTATTTGAAGTACTACACCACTTAATGGATATAGGTGCCATTTGACCATTTGGTTAATGTCCATCAGTTTCCCAGTAAACCAGTAAGTTTGTTGCTTAACTGTGTGTGTTCCAGAGCTAGTGTCAGAACTGAAGTTCATGTCTATCACCTTTTTTCAATTAATTTTGGGACATATCACTTAGCTTCATTGCATCTTTGTTTCTTTCCTCTTGGAATCATAATAACATACTTCACAAGAGTGTTGTGAGAATTTCATAAGCTAGTATATATGTGAGTCCTTAGAAATGGACCTGACACATAGTCACTATACACAGTGATAATTATTGCCTTATGGGACTTACCATACACTTGAAACTATAGAGCACTTAAATCAGATGTACTTTGTCATTCTACTAAAGGATTCCATTTTTTTCCTTTTGGACTGAACTTCATGTAGTACTTTCTTTTAACATCCAAAAGAAATCCAACGGAAAAGGCTTTCTAAAAATATTTGCTTAATGAGGTTGAGGGCAACTTGGTCTTATTTTAAAAGAAAAAAATATGTGCTTTAAAACACCTATCTTCATGTAACTTAATACCTTCTTTTCTATCAATTTCCAAATTTAATTATCTTCCTTATCTGGACCATATATATTCTATTTGTGTTTATGATCCCTGTATCACAAAAGCAGGAATTAAAGTATGGCCAATGAAGTATGGCCCTGAGTTCTCAGGGTCAAGTGTCCCTTCCCCCTTCTGTTTGGGACTAGAAGTGATTTAGGTTTCAGATTTGGTTGATTTTTAGAATGTTTGTATGTACGTAATAAGATCCCTTGAAATAGGATCCAAGTCTAATATGAAGATCATTTATCTTTCATATACACCTTATAAGCACAGCCTAGAGACAATTTTATGCAGTATTTTTAGTGCTCCTGAGTTTTGGTCTCAATTCATCACGTGCCATCATGTGTGGAATTTTCCACATGTAATGTCAGACTGCTCAGTTTCAGGTCTTCAAGCATTTCAGATTTTAGATTTTTCAAATTGGGAATGGCCATCCCATATGATATTTCAGTAGGTTTCAGAAGATAAAGGTTTCTGTTTGGACAGAAATCATATGAGATATTCATGAGTGTAAGCATATTCTAATACCAACTGTGTCAGTTTCAGCTCCATCTAAAACATTGTTATATGTGAGAAAAGTACAGGGAACTATTGAAGTAAAACAAGATCCCCATCCAACCTTCTACCACTGCCCCACAAGTAGTGTTTGTGTTGAATCTATCCTAAAGGCAGTATCTCTGTATGGCAGGTCATACCTCACTTAGTTTCTAGCATGTGCCTGGATAAAAACATGACTGTTTGGGAGTTATTGAAACATACTAAAACTACCTGCTTGAAAGCACCAACTTATCCTGTGTTACCACCTTGAGAGTATTAATAAACAATGAAAATTTGAAAATTCATAAAGGAAAATATACTATATCATGACAAGGAAGTTAGTTTGTCATTATATTTGAAACAGAAAATACCTCTCCAGATAATCATACAATTTATTTAAAATGTAACATATAGACTTTGAGGGAAATACATACTAAATAAACATTTGTAATACAGTAGGTAGGACAGTGTCAGAAATAATTTTTTGAGGACCTTGATTGGGGAAGTGACAGAAGAAATTAAACAGAAGGTTCTGTAGGTCTGAGGTTATTTCATTATATTGAATGTATTTCATAAAACAAACTGAAATGTGCAGAAATTAACTTGCCTGAGATCACTAGACTTGACTAGTGGCTGAATAGAAGATAAATCTATATATGTCTAATAGGAGGCTTATGTCTTAACCTGGTAGGAATCCAAAAGGATTTGTTGTTCTTACACACAATTAATTTTTGGCAGGTCTTTTTAAGTTATACAGCAAACAAATTTTTATAAACTATACCTATAAAGCATAATCATGTCAGTACTTGAAAATGTATATAATTTAGTGTCTGTAATTTAATTAGAAAAAGTACTAGTGTAATACTTCATGGCACATTTAGAGAACTTTTATTTCCTGCCATTGTGTAAATTATAAATAAAAGAAGTTTTATGCTGTACAGCAATACTCCTCTTGGCTTTATGGAATGCTGGCAGATGAAGTTTGTTAGTAGGCTTGTATACTGGACATAGGCTAAGGGTTGTGCAAGAAGTAAAAGTAACTTGCAGTCAATAAAATCAGGGCATCCCAATGTTTTTTTTTCCCCCCTGGTATTCTTCAAGAAACATCATTTAAAATAAATAAAATTGATCATATTATAAACTAGTCTTCACAGTAGACTACTAAATAATCCATAATCAGACTGTTTATAACAACAGATCAAAGGGTATCAGAACTAAATAATATATAAAAGATTAATAGTAGGAAGGACAAGAGAAAAAGAAAGATGAGCACACCTGTGGGCTCTGGAGAGGATTATGAGTTGCTCTTAAAACTTTGAGTTTCAGAATAAAAGGATTCTGTTTATAGCTATGTGTCTGTGGCCACCAACGCGCCTCCCCCCCCCCCCCCCCCCACCCAATGGAATTAATACGTGGTCATCTATAATTAGCAAACATGGGCCTGATAGAGTATGGATAGGGTCAGCTATAGTTAACATACTTAGTGATGTCTTAGTTCTACATACTTCCCATTCATTTGTTTTGTTGTTGTTTTCTAAGTAGATGTACAAAAGAGTTTCAATTCCAGATTATGAATACAAGGACTCTTGATCTATGTCACCCCTTCTATCGTTCTCTCCCATCCTTCATTTATTTTATCCTCCTCATTCAGACCTTCAGAATGTTGTGGCAGAACCAAAACTATGCACCTCACATCATTCCCTCACTGCATTACTGTTTATAACTCTCCTTTTCCATAATCTTGGCTAATGTGCACTGTTGATAAAATTTAGTATAGTAGTATTGCATGATTTATGGAAAAGTATCTGTAAGAGTTCTTGAGTGTAGCATCTATATTTCTGGTTATAATATAAAGAGATATTTAGTTAATGCTAAATCATATATACATTTACTCAAAAAGTTTCTTAATTAGTTCACAGGTACAAAAATACAGATAATGAAGATGGGATAAAACTAAGCTGTGTTAAAAAGTAGATTTATTTTTTTTTTATTGCTCATTAGCAATTATTGCAGTGACTTTAGGTAATATAAGTTGTGATTGGAATTATTATCCTGTGTATTCCCTGACCCTAGTTCAGTGTCTCACATAGAAACAAATATTTTAGAGCAAAATATCTGTCTTTTGTAATTTTAATGGTTGTGGACCTGATGTTAACCATTTAATTCTGACACTTGAGATGAAGAAAAACGTAAGTGAAGGTTCTAAAAACCAGATTTCTTCTGGGAGGTATGGCCCTCCTACCCCTGCCAGTATTCTTTGCTTCACATGGTGAATTCCTAGTAAGAAAAGATGACCAAGCAATGGATGCTGGAGAGAGAGTAAATACTCATTTGGCTGCTAAAGACTGAGTGGATACTTATGTCTTCATTACCATATAAAATTAATTTGAAAAACTCACACTGTGACACATGTCTGTAAAAGATACTAGTGATCAGTTTATTCTGTAATTATAGATATTGATTGATCCCTGAGCCCTATACAATGTGTTCCAGTTGCCTTTTGTGGTGACTAAGATGGAAATGCATTCAGCCTGCATTTTTAGGGTGTCATCCTGGGCTACAAACATGTGGTTTTAAAATTGTATAATCATCACTGCACTCCATATGAAATCATAGTCAGTAGGCATACCTGCATACTCAGCTTTAGGTATTTCTTAGTAAATCCTGCATGTAGTTCACGAGTTTACCTTGTGAATAAAACACACAAATTCTGAATTTAGAGGTGTCTGTCTGTTCTTTATAGAGAAATTGATATTCTCCTAAATTTTAGATATTTCTCCAAATTTGGCTTCTTGTTTATTTGGCATCTAGCCACATACTTCCTAATAAATTTATGTTTAAATCTCTTTCTGTATCTTGTGTTCCATAAAGTTGATATTACATCTAAACATTATATGTAAATATTGTTAAGTATTATATACTTAGGATAAGGACTCATGTTCTGTATTCACAGAGATAGGTCTCAAGAACTGTGGGTATGAATATAGTTTGCCCATTTGATTATTTTCTCCCTTCCCTTCCCTTCCCTTCCCTTCCCTTCCCTTCCCTTCCCTTCCCTTCCCTTCCCTTCCCTTCCCTTCCCTTCCCTTCCCTTCCCTTCCCTTCCCTTCCCTTCCCTTCCCTCCCCTCCCCTCCCCTCCCCTCCCCTCCTTTCCTCTCCTCTCCTCTTCTTTTCCCTTCCTCTCTTTTTCCCTTCCCTCCCCTTCCCTCCTTCCTCTCTTTCTTCCTCCCTCCCTCTTTCCTTTTCTTTGTTTCTTCCTCCTTACCTTCCTCCCTTCCTCCTTTTCTCCTCTTCTCCTCCTTTTCCTCCCCTCCTCTCCCCTGTCCTCTCTCATGTCAGTCCTGGAGCTTGAACTCATGGCCTAGGTACTATTGAGCCACCGTTCTGCTTCTAGATTTTTTGGTTGTTAATTTGACTTTCTGCCTGGGCTGACTTCAAACCTTGATCCTTAGATCTCAGCCTCCCCTGAGTAGCTAGGATTACATGCATGAGCTGCCAATGCCCAGCTGTTTGATCATTTTTGTAGACGTGAATCATATTCCCTTGGGAGGCTTTATTTTAAATCACAGGCTAGCATCACATGCTATTTTTAGAGGGTAAGAGAGGATGAGGGTTTAAGGAGAGGTAGAAATGTTTCCAGAGTAAACTCTTGTTAAATTTTAAGAATATGGCTTTGAGGTACCAGCACAACCATGTTCATTGCAGCATTCTTTAACATAAAAAAGGTATGGCTTCAACCCATATGCCTCTCATTGAACGAATAGATCAAGAAAATGTAGTATATACACACAATGGAATCTACTTTTTTATTATACATTTGTAAAGAAATGGAATGAAGCTTTCTAGACATTCACACAGTGAGACCAAAGAAGGATATTCTTAGGAAAGGATCACAAAGACTCAATAGCTACATGCATATGATCAAACAAAATGATACTTATTGAAATGAGCTCCAAGAAACAGGAGGTATTTTTGTTATTTTGGTGTTTTGTTTCCTCATTTGTCACTTTTTGACTTCTGTAGCTTTTATCTTGTATATGTTTATCTGTTTTAAGGAGAGAGCACAGAAATGGTGGGACAAAGGGTGAACAAATGTAGCAGTGATACTCACTAGACAATGTATTGAAAAAGAATACAACTGTGGGATGGGGCAGGAGGGAAAAACTAGGGTAAATTGAGGGAAGAGATGACACTGTTCAAAGAGAAATGTATTCATTATCTGACTTATGTAACTGTAACCCCTCTGTATTTCACCTTTATAATAACAATTTTTAAAAAATAGGGCTTTGTGAGCTGGGTGCCTGTAGCTGATGGCTATAATCCTAGCTACTTGGGAGACTATGATTTGGAGGATTATGGTTTGAAGTCAGGCTAATTAGAAAAATTGGATAGACTCCATGTCCAAAGTAAGTACAAAACAGGATTGGAATCAGAGGCTCAAGTGGTTGAGCACAACCCTCATACACAGAAGGTCCTGAGTTCAAACCCCACTACTGCCAGAAGAAAATAGAATCAGTAAGCAGGCAGCAAACAGAATGCTAGTGGTATTTAAAAAATACTAGTTAACATATTCTATGAACTGTTGTACATATTATTAGCCTGTAGTATAATTGTATAAATTTAAGTGTAATTTCCTTTTTTTTTTCAAATTCAGAAGAATTGAAAATAGCTGACAAGATTCTTTGTTGTTGGTGGTGGTGGTTGTGCAGTTTGAACTCAGGGTTTAGGTGCTATCTGAACGCTTTTGTTCAAGTCTAAAGCTTCACTACTCTGAGCTACAACTCCACTTCCTGTTTTCTGGTGGTTAGTTGGAGATAGGGTCTCAAGAATTTTTCTGTTCAGGCTGGCTTTGAAATATGATTCTCAGATCTTATCCTCCTGAGTAGCTAGGATTATAGGCATGAGCCATCAGCACACAGCTAGCTGACAAGGTTCTTTTTTTTTTTTTTTTTTTTTTCAATTTTATTGTCAAAGTGATGTACAGAGGGGTTACATATGTAAGGTAGTGAGTACTTTCCCTCTGCCCCAGATCTCCCTCATCCAAGTTATAAAGTTCATTTCCAACAAGATGCTGACAAAATTCCTAAGTGCAGTGTTTTCTTTTTTTTTTTTTTTTTTTGTCGGTGGTGGAACCTGAACTCTGGGCCTGGGCACTGTCCCTGAGCTCTTCAGCTCAAGGCTAGCACTCTACCACTTGAGCCACAGCACCACTTCCAGCTTTTTTGTCTTATATGGTGCTGAGGAATCGAACCCAGGGCCTCATGCATGCAAGGCAAGCACTCCACCACTGAGCCATCTTCCCAGCCTAAGTGCAGTGTTTTCTTAAAATCTCACATATTGACCAATAGATCACAAGAGAAAAATGATCCTGTAATATTTGTTGACTGAACAATTGTGGGAATATTTACATTATATATTCCCTGATATAGGAGGGATGATAGAAGCTAAGAAGAATACTTAAATAGTCTGCTTATGATGTTAATTATATTACTATTATGCTATTTTAATTTGTATGTCAACAGGAGCAAATTGATACTTATATGCATATACTGTAGATGAATAAATGTCTAAATGTTTATAACCTTCTTGATTCTTTGGTGGCCTTCTTTTCTCTCTTCTCCCCAGAGAACTTAGTATAGTTACTTGTGACGGTATATTGTACTGCTTCTAAGTTGTTTTCTTCATATCTTTTTAACATCATGTGAGCATAAAAGACCTGATAATCTGTTTTCTTATCTAAAGTGTTTCTTGCCACAAGTTGAATTTATGATCACTAACAAATATTAATAGACTAATTTGATGTGTTGTTTGAAAATGGTACTTTACTGAATTAATGTTTGCCCAAGTTCATTTGACCAAACCCACTTATTTACAAAGCACTGAATTTAGTATCACTAAGGTTCATTTTGCATGTTCATAAACATTTGAGTTTGTGATTTGGGGCCAGTAGGATACTATTTAGTAGCAACTTATTATATGAAAAATGGAGACTCTTTTCTAACAGCATTTTTGGTGTGGTGATCTAGATTAGAATATAGTCATAATTCTTGGGGGGGTCTGCCAGAACTGGGGCCTAGGTGCTATCCTTTAATGTTTTCACTCAAGGCTGGTGCTCTACCACTTGAGCCATAGCCACACTTCTGGCTTCTTTGTGGTTAACTGGGGATAAGCATCTCTCAGGTTTATGTTCCTTGGCTGACTTCAAAGTTTGGTCTTCCAATCTCAGCTTCCTGAGTAGCTAGCATTGCAGGCATGAGCTACCAGCACCTGCAAATTTTAAAGCAAGAATTAAAGAGTTCTTGGTTCACATTGTAATCCTAGTTTTTCCTGCTCTTCCCCTAGCTTCCTGCAGATTTCACAAAGCTCCACCTCACTGACAGTCTCCACCCACAGGTGACCCACGTGTCTTCCAGCCACTCAGGATGTAGCATCACAAGTGACTCTGGAAGCAGCAGTCTTTCTGATATTTATCAGGTAAGAAGGTGTTTTCCTTGTGATTTGCCTTGTTTTCCTCTCTGCCAAGGAGTTGTAGGTTTCCAGTGATAGAAACTTTTAAATATGTTTATGCATGCATATTATGTGTGTAAAATATCAATGTTTGTGTTTCACATGCATAGAGAATGTTGTGTGTTTGTTGTAGTGTTCTATTATATTGTCTCTGCTGTTAGCATTTTTCAGAATTGTATTCTATTCATTTATCTTGTGTACAGGTACTGACACTTGAACTCAGGTCCTGGGTCCTGCCCTTAGCTTTTTCACATAAGACTAGTGATCTACCACTTGAGCCACAGCTTTGTTTTTGGCTTATTGGTGATGAACAGGAAATAAGAGTCCATAGACTTTCTTACCCAGGCTGGCTTTGAATCAAGTTCAGATTTCAGCTTATACGTAAATGCCTAGCACTTATGAGAATTTTAAATAGAATGGTTCCATTGGAGATAACAAACCTGTTGACTTGAAATGTTTAATTTATTTGAATATAGATTGACTAGGAAACTTCGGAATTATGCTTTGATAGTTTTTTGTTTTGTTTTGTTTGGTCGGTTGTGGGGCTGGAATTCAGGGTCTGGGAACTGTCCCTGAGCCTCTTTGTGCCCAAGGCTAATGCTCTACCTCTTGAGCCACAGTGCCACTTCGAGTTTTCTGATGGTTAATTGGAGATAGGAGTCTGAACCATGATCCTCAGATCTCAGCTTCCTGAGTAGCTAGGATTACAGGTGCCTGGCAAAGTTTTTATTTTTATTTTTAATTAAAGTCCTTATTGTTTCAAAAGAATTATTGTGATCATGTTATTAAATTTTATATTTTGTATTTAAAATCATATATAGATTTGGCTATGTGTTTGAAATAAATTCATATGCTACTTAAATATATGGATAGATTAAAAACTAGTGGGCTGGAGATACAGCTCAAGTGGTAATGCACCTAATTAGCAAGCTTAAGGCTCCAAGTACTAGAGTTCTAACCTTAGTACTGCAAAAAGAAAAAAACAACTACAACAAAAAAAGTAGACTTTTGGGATGCAATAGTATTTTTAAAATAAATTTATTATAATTGTTAAAGGATCATTTGTTGGCTGAGAATATGTGAATTTAGGAAAAGTACCCAAAATATACACATACAAAAGTCATTTTGATGGCCTTCAGATACATACTATTGCTAGTGGATTTTAGATGGGTTTAAAACAGAAGAATATTACTCACTAGTAGAGTTTTTCACTCCTTAGGAATTGCCACGTTGAGATGACCATAGAAAATACCTTTGTCCAGTAGACATAGTGGTTTATGCCTCTAATCCTAGCTACTTAGGAAGCAGAGATAGGGAAGAATATGATTCCAGGCCAGCCCAGGCAATTAATAATCTTGACGTGGTGATGTGAAGTTGTGAGTTGTCCACACAAGCCCCACCCCAAAAAACATGAGACCCTATCTAAAAAATAATGTAGCCTGGCACCAGTGACTCACATCTGTAATACAGACTACTCGAGGCTGAGATCTGAGGATCACAGTTTGAAGCCAGCCTGGGCAGGCAAGTTCAAGAGACTCTTAACCCAAAAAAGCCAGAAATGGAACACTGGCTCAGGTCTTTCTGAATGAAAGCTCAGGGACAGCACCCAGGCTCTGAGTTCAATCCCCAGAATTGGCCAAAAATCAAACAAGAAAAGTGAAAGAGGCAGAGAGCTTACCTAGCAATTTTAAGATCCTGAGTTCAATCAAACTTGGGAGGAGGAGGAAGGGAGGGAATAAAAAAGGAAAGGAACATAATAGTTATTCGGGATATTTGAATATTCAGGCAATACTATGTTTCTTTATTACTTAAGTGATCAAAATACTGTGACTAGGACATATTTGGGGTGTGTGTTGGTGCTCAAGAGTCTTGAACTCAAGTCCTGGACGTTGTCTCTGAGCTTTGTTGCTCAAGGCTAACACTCTACTACTTGAACCACAGCTCTACTTCTGCTTTTTTTTGTTGTTATTATTTTGTTGCTTAACTGGAAGAGTCTCACAGACTTGCTTGCCCAGGCTGACTTCAAGCTACAGTCCTCTTATCTAAGCCTCCTGAGTAGCTAAGATTACTAGTGTGAGCCACCAGCACCCAGCTCAACATAACTATTTTAAATTTAGTAGATCTTAGAAAATAAATTTTCTCTTTGTCAGTCGTAGAGAATGAACTCAAGGCCTGAGATGTTGTCCCTGAGCTCTTTTAGCCTGAGGTTAGCTCTCTACCACTTCAAGCCACAGTCCCACTTCTGGTTTTCTGGTGGTTAATTGAAGATTAAGTCTCACAGACTTGCCTGCCCAGGCTGGTTTTTAACTGCGATCCTCAGATCTCAGTCTCCTGAGTAGGTAGGATTGCAAGGCATGAGCAGCTGGAATCTTATGTTTTAAACAATACCGACTCTATTTTTTTGTATGTGTATATGTAGGTACTACGGCTTGAATTTAGGAATCTGAGCTCTTGCTTGGCTTTTTCATGTGTTTTTCCTGCTGAAAGCTGGCACTTTACCACTTGTGCCATACCTCTAGTCTGGCTTATTGCTTGCAGGTTTTCTTTTTCCTCTTAGGCTAGCCTGAGGTTCTCAGATCTTAGCCCTCTGAGTAGCAGAAGCACTTGGCCTCAAATATACTTTTAAAAATATTTTGTTAGTCAAAAATGTGGACATTTGTAAATTTCCTGGCTGATGGAGGGTTTTTCTTTTTTGCTTATATAAAATGATTGCAGATTTCTTCTTAGCACTATAAAGTGTTAATTTGTAATTCTTTAGGAAATAATTTTAAATGTTAGTAAGGGCACAGAGTAAGCAACACACACATACCACCTGTTTCTAGAAGAGAATGTTAACGAAAATATTGAAAAGTTAATTGGCAGGGGCTGGGAAGAGGGCTCAGTGGTAGAGTGCTTGCCTTACATGCCTGAGGCCCTGGGTTTGATTCCTCAGCACCACATAAGCAAAAAGAAAAAAAGCCAGAAGTGGCGCTGTGGCTCAAGTGGTAGAGCGCTAGCCTTGGGCTGAAGAGCTGAGGTACAGCATCCAGGCCCAGAGTTCAGGCCCCACAACCGGACCCAAAAAAAAAAAAAGAAAAAATTAATTGGCGGTAAAAGTATCATGGATTTTTCTGCCTAGGCTTAGTATGGACTGACATCCTCAAATCTCAGCCTTCCAAATAGCTAGTATTGTAGTCATGAACCACTGTGCCTAGCTTTTAATGGATTCTCTTCCTGTACCAGCTGTTTTTCTTATGGTGATGGAAGTAATTGGCTAGTTTGTATGGGTATGTGCTCACACATGGGAAAGTTTTTGGGGTTTTTTTGCCACAATTAACTGAGAAAAAGAAATGCCTTACTCTTAGGTCTTTTAAGCCTTGAAAAATGAAGATCTTGCTTGATAAGAAAGGGTTAACTTAGGAGCAGATAGAAGTATGTGAAAGAATAAGAGTTTGGTGATGGAAAGCTAGTGCTTGTTGGTGATACAAGACATGCTACTTTCAACGATGATGGAGTGGTTAATTAGATCAACTGCTCACAAGTCGCTTGTGTAGACCAAAAACAGTTGTACAAAAACCATCAAACCCAGTTGCTGATAACTCACACCTGTAATTCTAGCTACTCAAGAGGCTGAGATTTAGTATCACAGTTTGAATCCAGTCTTGGCAGAAAAGTCTGTGAGACTCTTATCTCCTGAAATGGAGCTCAAGTGATATTGCATTAACTTTTTGCATAAAAGCTTAGGGACAGTGCACAGATCCTTAGTTGATGCTCAACATACAGGGACACACACACACATACACACACACACCAAACAAACAAACAAAACCCCAGATCAATAGAACAGTGAGTAAAATGAAACGCATATATAAATAGTATGGTATGTAGTACAGGAAACCTCACAGATCAATGAAAAAATTTAATAAATGGACATTGGGGCCAGCCTCTTATGGCTCATACCCATAATCCTACTCTACTAGCTACTGAGGAGGCTGAGATCTGAGGATCATGGTTCGAAGTCAGACAGGGCAGGAAAGTCCTTGAGATTCTTATTTTCAGTTAACCACCAAAAAGCTATAGATCTTGGCTCAAGTGATACAGTGCTATCTTTAAGTAAAAAAATGCTCAGGGATAGTTCCCAGGTCCTGAAGCTGCATGACCAGCACAAAAAATAAAAAAAATATTGGGGTATAGAGGTGATTATTCTCACTTGTATCTTAACTAATATAAATTCTAGATAAACTAAAGACTTACCAAATTCTTAGTTTTGGTAAGTTTGGGACAGAGATTTAGTCTGAATATAGCTTATTTATTTAAATTAACAAGAGAAATCACAATACAAAAACTAAATGTTCAAAGGAAAAAGATTATATTTTATTTATTTGTATTTTTTATTGTGAAAATACCATACAGAGGGGTTACAATTACATGAGCAAGGTAATGATTACATTTCTTATCAAGCATTGTTGCCTCCACCTTTGTTTCCCCTTCCCATCCCTTCCCATCCCCTCATCCCCCCCACCCCACCCCCACGTGCGCCAAAGTTGTAAAGTTCATTTTTTGACATAATGTCTTATACATCCCATTGTTACAGTGAGTCCACCTGTATCCTTATTTAAACAATTTGTTTTTTCCCTTCCCCTCCCCAAATTATACCAACATCAAATACAGTGAAAACAGGGGTTATACTGTGGGGGAGGGACATACAAAGCAACAAAGAAATCATCTTATAAATATATTAGAAACAATAGCAAGAAATTTGTATGTCCCTCCCCCACAGTGTAACCCCCGCTTTCACTATATTTGATGTCAGTATAACTTGTGGAGGAGATGGGGACAAACAAGTCCTTTAAGGATTCAGGTGGACTTGTTGCAACAATGAGAAGTACAAAATGTCATGTCAAAAACAAGCTTTACAATGTCGGTGTGGGGGAGGGGGGAGGGGGGGAAGGATTGGGTGGGGGGGAAGGGGGAGGCTGGGAAGGGAGGTGAAGGGTAAACAAAGGAGGAGGCTGCAATGCTTGGTAAGAAATGTATGCATTATCCTGCCCATGTAATTGTAACCCCTCTGTACAGTATGTTCTCAAATTAAATTAAATTAAATTAAAAAAAAAAAAAGAAACAATAGCAAGAAAGGAAAACAAATTGAGTCCTTATCTTGGGGTTCATTTCACCTAACATCAACTTGTCTGACAGTTTCTGCTTATCTCAGACATATACTAGTTATTGCAAATAAGGGAAACCATGGAACCTATGTTTCTTTGGGCCTGGCTTACTTCACTTAATATAATTTTTTCCAAGTCTTTCCATTTTCTAACAAATAAGGCGATGTCATTCTTTCTGATGAAGGCATAGAATTCCATTGTGTATATATACCACATTTTCTTGATCCACTTAGCTACTGAGGGGCATCTGGGTTGGTTCCATATCTTAGCTATGGTAAATAATGCTGCAGTAAACATAGTCCTGCTGGTAGCTTTAGTATGGCCTTGTTTGTGATCCTTCGGGTAAATGCCCAAAAGTGGGATTGCTGGGTCATAGGGGAGCTTTATGTTGAATCTTTTGAGGAACCTCCATACTACTTTCCAAAGTGGTTGAACAAGTTTAGACCCCCACCAACAATGCGGTAGGGCTCCCTTCTGGCCACATCCCCTCCAGCATCTGTTGTTGTTAGAGTTCTTGATTATAGCCATTCTAACTGGGGTGAGGTTGAAAATCAGTGGTGTTTAGATTTGCATTTCTTTTATGGCTAGAGAGGTTGAGCATTTCTTCATGTGTCTATTGGTCATCCTTCTTTCTCTTCAGAGAAGTTTCTCTCTGGGTATCTTAAGAAATTTCGGCCTGTGCTAAGGAGACCTAGGGTTTCTCCTGTTCCGTCCTGTAATGTTTTCAGAGTGTCTGCTTTGACTCCAAGGTCTTTGATCCATTTGGAGTTGATGCTGGTGCAGAGCGATATATAAAGATCTAGCTTTAGTTTTCTATAAGTGATTAACTAGTTTTGCCAGGACCATTTACTGAAGAGACTGCCTTCCATTATATTTTTTAGCTCCCTTATCGAAGATTAGATGGCTGTAGGTCTGTGGATTCATTTCTGGGTTTTCAATTCTATTCCATTGGTCCAAGATTGTATTTTAAAGCAGTTAAAACATAGTGGTGATTGAGTATAGAAGGATTAAAATATGACACGATTTTGCCTATCACATTAGCACATACTTTCTTAGTAAAAATGGGTAGACATTTTTATTCACTCCTAATATGATTGTAGATATTTGGAATGAATCTAAAAGTTTACATTGAAAGCTTTATGAAATTGTTTTTCTCTTTTAAATGTATATGTATTTCTTGTGTGTGTGTGTGTGTGTGTGTGTGTGTGTGTGTGTGTTTGTGTACATGCTCATGTTGGTTCTAGGGCCTCGTCCCTGTCTCTAAACTTTTTTGCTCAAGGCTAGCAGTCTACCACTTGAACCACAATTCCATTTCTAGTTTTTTGGTAGCTAATTGGAGATAAGAGTCCCATGGACTTTCCTGCCCAGGCTGGCTTTAAACATCTTTGATCCTCAGATCTCAGCTTTCTGAATAGCTATGAAAATATGTTTGAGCCACTGGCACTTGACTGGATGTATATGTTTTTCCAAAAGTCAAAAAACATTGATCGAATAAAATTCAAAACCACATAAACTCAGATAAACAAAGTAGACTTGATGAAAGCACTGTTAATATCTAAGGATATTTTCATATTTTCCATGTCTGATTTTATGGAGCTGTTCTTTCTCTGTTGTCTCATCTAAGTTAGCATCAGCATTAGCATTCAGTGTAACTTTGTGTCTTAAATTTCTGTCAGGAGCTGAATTAAGTGCTATTTGGCTAAATAAGTACACTAGAAATTATGCCTAAAATGTATTTACACGGACAATACTCACTGAACACCCTAATCACGTAAATATGGAATGGCAATTGTATGGATATATTTAATGAGAAAAAAACTTTAGTGTTTGTGGGTTATTTTTTTTCTTTGTGAATGATTTTAAATTGCTTAATGATTGAAAACCTTGAAATGAGTAGTGTCTATGTTGAGATGTGTGGTATCAGTGACTGAGGAAATATGTGTGTGTATAACTTAAATATGATGAATAATGCAGTTGGCCATGTGATGAGTGGGAGGGACAAGTTTTGCTTGAAGACGTGTGTGAGGTCCCCTCTACTTTTGATAGAGTTATAGTTCAAAAGTGGCCATTAGAGTCATCCAACCAAGTCTACTATTTGGCTTGCATTTATCAAATAATCTTGGATTTGTGATTTATGTTTTCATGAAGACTGTCCAGCAGGGGAAGGCAGTTTGGTCTTCATGAGGTTAGTAAACTCAAACCAGTTCTTCTAAAAGAAGAACTGCCTAACAAATTTTTTCTATAAGCAAAGTAAAATGAATACAAATACATCTTTTTCCTTTTTTGTTCTGCTGTGCTTCAAATGCCATGTGATAGCTCAGATAAGAAATCCAAATTTCTGAGATTAAAAAAAAATCCTGATGAAAGTTATAACAGAAGTAGAATCACTAATGTTGAAGCGATTCTTTTATACAGGGTCTACTTTGCAAAAATAGTTGCTAGAGGGCTGGGAAGTTGGCTTAGTGATAGAGCGCTTGCCTTGCATGCATGAGGCCCTGGGTTCGATTCCTCAGCACCATATAAGCAAAAAGAAAAAAGCCAGAAGTGGCCTTGTGGCTCAAGTGGTAGAGTGCTAGCCTTGAACTGAAAAGCTGAGGGACAGCACCCAGGCCCAGAGTTCAGGCCCCATGACCGAACCCAAAAAAAAAAAAATTAAAAATAGTTGCTAGATGCTGCATCCAAGAAAAGTAGAACAGAATCACTTTGAAGTCATAACCACAATTATTCTTATTTCTTTGGAATACCAAAGATTGATTTCCTTAAAGGAATTCTTAAAGGTTGTGGATTTTATCTCTTTTAAGGCCACAGAGAGTGAGGCTGGTGACATGGACCTCAGTGGGCTTCCAGAAACAGCTGTGGACTCGGAGGATGATGACGACGAGGAAGACATTGAGAGGGCATCAGATCCTCTGATGAGCAGGGACATAGTAAGGGACTGCCTGGAGAAGGACCCCATCGACAGGACTGATGATGACATTGGTAAGTGGATATTAGAGAGGAGTCTTGAGCAGGGAAACTGGAGAAGCCACTAGAGCTTTAGCAAGTCTGTTTATGAAAGCCCTTAGTATACATGATAATGTTGACAGCTCTTCCTTTGTATAAACTGTAATAGTTCTTTGAGGGGGGAAAAAGTTGAAGATCAGTACCTTCTGGAATGTACAAATAATGAGTGTAACATCCTATAAAACCCTTCCACACAGCTTCCTTTTATATCTCCCAAAGTTGTATTAATTTTCTTGCAAGTACTGTTCCTTATTGAGTTTGTTGCCATCGAACAGATTCATTTGCCTTTTCATAAAAAAGTGTGTTTTCTCTTTTGTTGAATGAAGTGCTGATTATTAAAATATGATCAGCATATCTGTTTTTGTACTTTCTATCTGAGAAGATTGTCCGGAAAGCAGGAGCTATGTTTATTCCTACAAATGAATTTAGAACACTAGCTTACGTGCTAATGTGCTTGTAAACAGTCTTTCCTAGGAGAACCCCACTTATTTGAATGCCACTTCATGTGGACCAAAGATAATCTTAATGCTTGTTGTACACAATCAAGTTCAGTCAAGTGAAATTGTTAACGTTTGATCGTTTTCCCCTACTAGTTCTGGTAGATTCTTTTTATTTTATTTATTTTTGGGGGGGGGGTCTGGTTGTGGGGCCTGAACTCTAGACCTGGGTGCTGTCCCTCAGCTCTTCAGCTCAAGGCTAGCACTCTACCACTTGAGCCACAACGCCACTTCCAGCTTTTCTTTCTGCTTATGTGGTGCTGAGGAATGGAACCCAGGGCCTCATGCATGCAAGGCAAGCGTTCTACCACTGAGCCACCTTCCCAGCCCCTCTGGTAGATTCTTGGACATATACTTGTTGCAACTCGTTAAAGGGTGGGGTGTTATTCACTTTTGCTTTTTTATGCCTAACCTTGAAGGTATTCAACTATTAGAATAGTTGTAACTTTGTGTTTGTTTTGCCAGTCCTGGGTCTGGAACTCAGGGCCTGGGCACTGTCTCTGAGCTTCATTTGCTCAAGGCTAGCACTCTACCACTTGAGCTCCACTTCCAGCTTTTTGTTTATGTGGTACTGAGGACTCAAACCCAGGGTTTCATGCATGCTAGGCAAGCACTCTACCACTAGGCCACATTCCCAGCCCTAGTAGTCACATTTTGTTGAGGGCATGATAGGTTGAGGTAGAGGACTACATTACTATCTTTCAAATAATTCTTTGCTGGGTGTCAGGATGGCCAAGTGGTCTAAAATGCCAGACTCAAAGCTCTCAAATAATTCCTTGCTTCAAGGACAAACAAAAACCTCTAGAGATTTAAAATGTGTTAATATTAAGCATTTTTAAATATCATATAAACTGAAGCTAACCAAGATAAGCTAATTTTCAGAATTGGCTTCAGCTTCTATTTTATCTAAGTTGCCATATTATATAGGAACAGTCTTCTTTTTTTTTCTTTTTTTTTTAGGCCCGGTCGTGGAGCCTGAACTCTGGGCCTGGGCGCTGTCCCTCAGCTCTTCAGCTCAAGGCTAGCACTCTACTACTTGAGCCACATCGCCACTTCTGGCTTTTTTTTTCTACTTATGTGGCACTGAGGAATCGAACCCAGGGCCTCATGCATGCAAGGCAAGCGCTCTACCACTGAGCCACCTTCCCAGCCCCCTCCCTTTTTTTTTTGTCGGTGTAGGGCTTGAATTCTGGGCCTTGGCGCTGTCCCTCAGCTCTTCAGCTCAAGTCTAGCCCTCTACCTCTTGAGCCACAATGACACTTCCGGTTTTCTGAGTGGTTTATTGGAGGTAAGAGTCTCATGGACTTTCCTGCCGGGGCTAGCTTTGAACCGTGATCCTCAGATCTCAGCCTCCTGAGTTGAGGTATTGACGAATATTTTTTATAACCAGGAATGTCCTTTCCTGACAGAACAGGAAGTGTGGTAATAATTCCTTACCCTAATGAATAAGTATATAACTGTAACAACTTATAAGAAATGGAAACGAAGGCCTTAGGTTGGTGTGCAAGTGCCCAATACCACCAAAAGGAATAAAGTAGAGATGTAAAAGAGAGGTCTATGGCTTTTCCTTTCCATGTGTCCTAAGGACTGTCCTAGTCCCCACACAAGCCCTGAATTCTTACCCCCAGTGCCTGTAATTCTACTTAACACCTGTTGGCACTTTCAGGGTTCAGCTATGAGTCTCTGAAAGCCAAATTTTATACATTGGTATTTTCTTTAAGATTGGTAGTAGGAAATTCTTGTTTTCACTCACTCCAATCCTCTATTGAAAAAAGCAATCGTATTAGAAGTTATCATATAACCAGTGAATTGGATGATTATCCTTGAGAGTTAAAAACTCTTAGATGTTTCTGGCTCAGCCTTTATGTAATCTTATAAGTTTTTCATGTGAGCCTAGAGAACCATGAACATTTACTGTTGTTAGATCCAGATCCTTTTATTCCTTATTCTTACCTAATGTACAGTTTTTTCTATCTAATTGCATTTTATCATAGTCACTGTTCATATATTACAAATTGATTTCATGCCATACTAATAATAGAATAGGAATCTGTAAAAGACATTTAAAAATTATTCTATCAAATATTACTTAAAGATATTCTTTCTACCCTGTCAGATTATGTTTGTGGCAATTATTAGGCTTTTATTATTGCCTAAATATATACCGAAAGCATTTTTGACACATTATGAAGTTATAGTCTCTCATTTTCTTTAAACCCATGGATCTCTGAATGTGAAGGAAATTGATGGGAAGGAAGTAAAGAAGTAAAATATATGTTCTATAGGATAAGAGATGGAGGCTCAAAGAAATATAGACTGGATGCAACTCACTGACAGAAGACTATGATTTGTTCATTTGTCTCTACATTTCCAATCATTAGTACAAGAGTGACTCCTACCCATCGCATAAATAGTTAGGGGTGGGTCACCTCTTAGAGCAATGCACACAGTTCTTTACTACTGCCATGGGACTCAGTGTATATGTGGCCCAACACAGACACAGCTGTTCATGCCACAGTTAAAAGTTTCGCTAAATAGAATTTACTCTTTCTATAAGTGATGCTTTGATACCTTCTTTTCAAAACCGTTGATGGCGACTGCAAATTGATTTCTTGACTATAAAATCTGGGCCAGGCTGAATGAAGAACTTTGTGCACAGTGTTGGATGGTACACAATCAATGTTACGTCATCCTTATCTTCCTGCTTGCTAAAGCTACCCTATGTACAGGAGAATGGGGGTGCAGACTGCCCAAACATGTTGTTATCTAGAGTAGGTCAGGAAAACAGTCTGTCCTTCAGGAAACATGTTATTTTCATAGAATATATCTTCCTAGTGTACTTTTATTTGTTTTGTTTTTGTTTATAGCAGTGAGCAAAGTACATTCCAAAAATGTGCTGTTCAGTCTTTTGGGGGATTTGAGAAAAATACTGGGATTTGAACTCAGAACCTCATCCTTGCTAGGCAAGTGCTCTATCACTTGAGCCTCCTTTAGGTTTTATGGGTTTTGCCCAGCTCAGCCTCAAATCACAATCTTCTTACCTATACCTCTCGAGATGTAGCTTACAGGAACACACTACCATATCTGGCTTGATGTTTTGAGATATGGTCTTGCTAATTTTTGGCCCAGGCTGGCCTTGAACCATCATTCTGGTGATCACTTCCTAGGTAGCCAGGATTATAGGCATGTTACCATCATGCCCAGCCTTGTTAACAAAAGCAAAGTACGTAGAAACATTCAGTTATGTGGTGACAAGAAAAAAAAAAAATTTTTATGTAGTTGAGAGGTTCAGTGGTATCATGAGCATAATATGACAGGAGTAGCATTCATTTATTTACCCTGTGATAAATACTTATAATTACTATGTTTGATTTTCATAGCTGTCTGATGAAGGCAGATATTATGTTATTTTGCAAATGAGAAAACTATGGCTTGGGTAAATGAAACAACTTGTCTAAAGTAAAAAAGGTTGTAGGTAGGGCTGGGAAAGTGGCTTAGTGGTAGAGTGCTTGCCTTGCATGCATGAGGCCCTGGGTTCGATTCCTCAGCACTGCATGAGCAGAAAAAGCTGGAAGTGGTACTGTGGCTCGAGTGGTAGAGTGCTAGCCTTGAGCTGAAGAGCTCAGGGACAGCCCCAAAGTTCAGGCCCCATGACCGATCAAAAAAAAAGGAAGAAAAAGGTCTTAAGTGTGCAGATTCTGACATATACCCTGTGCTTTTTAACATTGCCAATAATGTCCAGTATTTGAGTTCAGCAGACCTGAATTTTGTCAGGACTTCCCTCTTGGTTATGTTTCCTTGCCCTTGGTGTTCTTCTGTAAAATGTTAGGAAAACATACCCTCCATAGAGCCACTGTGCAAAAAGGAGAGAGAACTTAGCATGTGATTAGTGAAAGTATTTAAGAGTAGGAAAGCTGAAACTACAGAAGAAGAGAGCACAGTTCTCAAGAGCCTGTGAAGTCATTGATCTATCAAACAGCTGTGACTATACCAAAGTGTGAACTGTTCCTCTACAACATCCTTACGAAGTAATCATACTTCTGTCTGCTCTGTCTCTTTGAGACAGGGTTGCACTGTGTAGCCTAGGCTGGCTTAAAGTTGCAATCCTCCTGTCTCTGCCTCTTAAGTGCTGTAATTACAGGCATCAGCTAATGCATATGACTTCCTTGGACTATTTGAATTAATGTTATTGTTTCTATTACTTTAGGCTTTGCCTGCCCTGAAGGCACTGGAATGCATGCACCAACTTAATAGAAAAGTTTCAGAGCTCCATTTTTACTTGCAATTCCTAATTTAAAGTTTAGTAATTTTTTATTGTCATTACGATGTGATTTATGGTGTAATATTTTCTTGTTTCTGGATCAACAAAGAAATGTTACCAGTTCCACAATAGTAGAAATCTTTGTGTGCATGCAAGAAATTCAACTTCCACTAAGATACTTAAAATATATAGGCAACACTGTATAGCTTTTGCAATGAAAGCCTTAAAGCATTCCTTCTGGAGGTGTGTTTATAATGAATGCTTTGTTCTGACAAGGACTCTGTTGCTTTTCAGAACAACTCTTGGAGTTTATGCACCAGTTGCCAGCCTTTGCCAATATGACGATGTCAGTGCGGCGGGAATTGTGTGCAGTGATGGTGTTCGCAGTGGTGGAGAGAGCAGGAACCATCGTGCTCAATGATGGAGAAGAGGTCAGTGAACATTTAAAGCCAGGGGCAATAAATTTGAATACATGAAGAATTATGGTACTTCACAATTCTAAATGCAATGTTCTGTTTTCTGTTACAACATTGCATGCAATACTGATAGAAATTCTTGGTACTGAGGTTTCTGTAGTGCTTGGGATTGAATACAGTTCATGCTAGGCAAGCACTCCTATCACTGAGCTACATTCCTAGTCCTGGGGTTTTATTTTATTGTGTCAGTAATAGGGCTTGAACTCGGGGATTGGGCACTGCCCCCCCCCCCCCCACTTTTTTTTTTTTTTTTTTGCTCAAGGCTAGTTCTCTACCACTTAAGCCACAAGTGCCACTTCTGGTTTTCTGAGTGGTTTATTAGCAATGAGTCTCATGGACTTTTCCTGACTGGGCTGGCTTTGAACTGCAATCCTCAGATCTCAGCCTCGTGAGTAGCTAAGATTACAGGAATGAGCCACTGGTGCCCAGCTTACAGTAGACTTTTGATAACTGTGGGTATTTAGTTCCTAGGAGACTGCCAGTGAGGAAAAACCTCTTAATAACTCAGTACTCTAAAATTACTCAAATTTATCTGTACTATTATGTGTACAGTTGTTCTGACCTTCTATAACTTGAAACTGCATGGAGTGGCTGCATTGCTTTCATAAAATCACTGTTGTTCACATTAATACTACTTATCAAAACCTAGTTCTTGCTTTTCATTTTTTCCCTTAAACTACCTCAACTTCTGCTAAAAATATGTTATCTTTCACCAAGTTTCAGTGTTCACTAAATTGTTTTAGTTAAACAACTTTACTTTTAGTTTGCTCTTTGGGCATCATTTGCTTTTTGGGAGGCAGATTTTTACAGAAGGACAGGAATACACTCAGACGATTTCACAATGATTTAAATACAACTGACAATAACAATAGACTAATTGAGCTTTTCTGCTTCAGCAAAATTTTTTTAACTTTTTTGAAATTTTCTTGGTTAATTGATTTTTTTTAACCACATTTGGTCAAAACTATGTGTAATAAATTGTTGGCAAATAAGGCAAATTTACTGAAATGCCTTTTTTTTTTGGCCAGTCCTGGGGCTTGAACTCTGGGCCTGGGCCTGGGTACCCTCCCTGAACTCCTGAATTTCTTTTGCTGAATGCAGGCAGTCACTGCCCCTTGAGCCATAGCACCACTTCTGGCTTTTTTGAGTAGATAAGAGTCTTAGAGAGTTTTCTGCCTAGGCTGGCATTGAACCACAATCCTCAGATCTCAGCCTCCTGAATAGCTAGGATTACAGTTATGAGCCAACAGTGCCTGGCTGAAATGCCTTTTGTCAAAACAAAATGTTTCATTTTTTGTGCTAGCACTGAGGCTTGAACTTGGGGCCTGGGTGCTTGTTGTCTGTCTTAGCTATTTTGCTCAAGACTGATTCTTTTCCACTGAGCCACAACTCCACTTCTTGCTTTTTGGGGTTAACTAGGGATAAGAATATGATGGAGGGCTGGGAAGGTGGCTCAGTGGTAGAGCACTTCCCTTGCATGCCTGAGGCCCTGGGTTCGATTCCTCAGCACCACATAAGCAAAAAAGAAAAAAAAAGCCAGAAGTGGCGCTGTGGCTCAAGTGGTAGAGTGCTAGCCTTGAGCTGAAGAGCTGAGGGACAGTACCCAGGCCCAGAGCTCAGGCCCCACGACTGGACCAAAAAAAAAAAAGAATATGATGGAGGGGCTGGGAAGATGGCTCAGTGGTAGAGCGCTCGCTTTGCATGCTTAAGGCCCTGGGTTCGATTCCTCAGTACCACAGAAGCAAAAAGAAAAAAACTGGAAGTGGTGCTGTGGCTCAAGTGGTAGAACGCTAGCCTTGAGCTGAAGAGCTGAGGGACAGCGCCCAGGCCCAGAGTTCAGGCCCCACGACTGGACCCAAAAAAAAAAAAAAAAAAAAAAAGAATGTGATGGAATTTCCTGCCCCATCTAGCTTTGAACCATGATCCTCAGATCTCAGCCTTCTGAGTAGCTAGGACCAGGTGAGAGCCATCAGCACTCAGCTCAAAATGATGTTCTTACTGAGGCAACAGTCACCATTTTATCTTGCTTATATACACTCATTTGGAGTATAAAAAAAAATTTTCCCTCAGATTATTTTAGAGAAAAATACCCAGATGAAATTAGGAAGGCCAGATGATATGACTGGGCGTGGTAAGGTATGTAGATGCATTTACTTTGTTTTATTGCTTCTGTACTCCTGTTAATTGAACAGTATTTCTCAAGTTACTGGTTCCCTCTTTTACATGGAAGACTAAGTAGTTTTGGGGGATCATTTTCACATCAAGAGGTATGGTCATGAGACTCTTCTCTTTATCTCTTTTTTTTGTTAACTAGCTGGACTCCTGGTCGGTGATTCTCAATGGCTCTGTGGAGGTGACTTATCTGG
Organism: Dipodomys spectabilis; assembly: GCF_019054845.1. Lineage (NCBI taxonomy): Eukaryota > Metazoa > Chordata > Mammalia > Rodentia > Heteromyidae > Dipodomys > Dipodomys spectabilis. The sequence goes on from NW_024871113.1 coordinate 9,083,304, forward strand.
ATGGAAAGGCAGAAATCCTGTGTATGGGAAACAGCTTTGGTGTCTCTCCCACCATGGACAGAGAGTATATGAAAGGGGTTATGAGAACAAAGGTGGATGACTGCCAGGTAAAATGGCTTCTTAAAAGATTTTCATGTACAGCTTTAATCTTATTCTTTGGGAAATTAAAAATAAATACTCCCCAAAGTTACTTAGACTCAGCAGAATTAGGTTCTTTTTTTAAAAAAAAAAAGATTTTGTAAATATAGTATTTTAAGATGTCCATCAACTACAATTAATAATTTGTTCTTCAGAAATATGGAAGTCAAATGAAAAGAAATTATCAGGAGATTATAACAAAGATGACCTGACATAGCTGTGCAGTGTTTTTATTTAAATACATGCAAAAAAAAAGGACCTGATTTTAGAAGAGCCTTAGAAATGAATCATGGTATATGAAACAGTAGGAAGATTTGCAATTTTTTCTAATTACTAATAAAAAACTAAGCTGGGTGGCTGGTGGCTCACACCTCCAGTTACTCAGGAGATTTCATTTCAAAGCCAGCCTAGGCAGACAAGACCAAGATATTCTGTTTCCAGTTAACCAGCAAAAAGCCTAGAGTGTTAGAGTGTCAGAGTGAACAAAAATGTCACATAAGATTGTGAGGCCCTGAGTTAAAGTCCTCCTACTAGCATTAAAAAAAAAAAAGATAGCAAAAAAGAGATAGCATATTGCTATTTATTGCTTATAAAAATCATTTAATGTTAGACTATTAAAATGTATGACAATATAATTTTAATCCTGTTTAACCAGTAACTTCTGTATTATGGGAACAACTTTCAGGTTCCTTTGTTATTGTTCAGTGTTTATAATTTATGTGTCATCCTCTAAAATATGATTTCTGAAAGGTAAAATGTATTTGTTAAACTGTACATTAGCCTACAGTCTGAATGGCCTCTGACTATTATAGTTTATCCTAAAACAACTGCAATGTTAGATAAATGTGAAATAGTGTCACTCATTTAAATCTTTAAGCGCTAAGAGAAAAAATGGACTGAAGATGTGGTTCAAACTCAGGTTTTGCCAAAAAAACAAAAAAAAAAATGGAGGTGGAGGATAATAATCCTCTAAGAATCAGCTAAATAAATAATCTTTCTACAGAATCAAAATTTTCCAAGTAATTCTTTCAGTCAGTGTAATACAGAAAAAAAAGACAATTCAATATTTTAAACCTGTAATGCCAAAAAATTAATTATATAGTTAACTCAGTTATTTAGTATAATGGAGGAAAACAGAATAGATAAATCCCCAAATGATTACTTGGTATGGGAATATATATTCAATAAAGGTTTATATGTTACATTTTAGTACTGGGACTCGGCTCCACAAAATAATGAAACCAAACTTTGTCAGAACAAGCTAGAAAAATGTTAGAGATCACTCTGTCCTGCTTTTTCTTAGCACTTTTCCTGAATCCCCTCTTCACCATGTTGAAATTACAGGAATATTTGAGTTTAAGTTTGTTCCTGAGAGCCCAAGAAAGTTGTATTATTTTTGAGAATTCAGCAGTTACATTACTATCCCTTAGTTGGCCAAACCACTTTTGTTAGAAATTCTGTGACTATGGAACTGAAGGATATAAGAAAGCTATAAATGTTTCAGGATAACAGATTAAAAAATATTATATGACTGAGTATTATGGGTGCTTAAGTTATGTCAAGCGTACCAGATGACAGTAAATATTTATCTAGGAGATCTTGGAAAGGAAGAGAGGGGAGGTTTTGGGTTAGGGAATAGAATCTGATTTACAGAATGAAGAGGTAGTGGGGAGCTCAGAACCAGAGAAGCAAGGTAGACTCAAAACAAAACTAGTTAAGATATTAAGGTCACTGTAATTTCTCATCTGAACTCCCTGACATACAGAGGGTCAGAAAGTGACCAACAAAAGCTATCTTCTTGCCACTATGACAGGATTGTGGTCAGTCAGGGACTTGACAAGTTGTTTCTTACTTCCACTAACTCATCTGGTCAGACCCAGTTTGGTTTTTTTTTTATCCCTTAAGAGTACAACAGGAATAGAGAGAATGAAGTAACACATTTTAGGTGCTTATTTGGGACAGCATTTTAAGGTATTTTGCGTTCAAATGTCCTATGTCTGCTATTCTTTAAAAGAGTGGAAAGCATAAACTAGCCACCACAGTTTGAAATTGTTCACAACATACAGTCATTAAATGTAATGAACAAAAGTGGTCATAGCTTTCTAAGAAAAATAGCCTTGTCTAAGATTGTATCTCATCATCTTATATTCCAGTGGGTTACAAAGGATGTATCAGGTAGCTTGACCCAGAATTTAGCTCCTCATATTAGGCCAAAGAACACATTTCTGTTGGTGGACACCATAGCATTCAGTCTTAATTTGGTTCCCGAACCTTCCTCTGTTGTGATCAGTGTCTGTTCTTATTTCCCTGTTTTATGGGAAGGGCTTGATATAGATGTTCCGTGGTACCAGGTAATTGGGTCATTTTCTTCCTTTCTTTCTCCTCTTTTCCTTTATTTCTCTCCCATTGTGTGTCATTGCCAACATCTCAGGCCATCCACCACTTTTTAGTGCAGTGTGAACACATGAGTTTCCCCTACAGACTGCCAAGTACCACTTTCAATTATCGGATCTTAAGATAAATCTATATTACACTCACCTTGAGAGACCATGGGAATTAATAACACAGGATTATGGAATAAACTGGATAAGAAAGCAATTTGGAGCTGGGCGCTGATGTCTCATGCCTGTAATCCTAGCTACTCAGGAGGCTGAGATCTAAGGATCATAGTTCAAAGCCAGCCCAACCAGGAAAGTCTGTGATACTCTTATCTCTAATTAACCACCAGAAAACTGGAAATGGCAGTGGCACTGTAGCTCCAAAGAGGTACAGTGTTAGCCTTGAGTGAAAAAGGGCTCAGGGACAGCGCCTAGGCCTTGAAGTCAAGTCCCATGACCGACTGCCTCCTCCCCACCCCCCAAAAAAAGCAGTTTGGTAGGGATAAGTTGACAGCTATACAGTATATTGATTAAATCTTAATTTTTATTGTCATCTGTATGTAATTTTTCCATTTAAACATAAATTACAATGTCATGGGTTCAAAGGAAAACTATCCTATGACTGAAAATGCTGTTGACGTTTTGCTTCTTTCTTTCTCTATTTCTCTTTCATTCTTCCTTTCTCTTTTTCTGTTTGTCTGTCTGTCTTTTTAGTGCTGGGAATTAAAGAGGCCTACCACAGGGGCTGGGAAGGTGGCTCAGTGGTAGAGCGCTTGCCTTGCATGCATGAGGCCCTGGGTTCGATTCCTCAGCACCACATAAGCAAAAAGAAAAAAAAGGTGAAAAAAAAAGAGGCCTACCATGTTCTAGACAAGTGCTCTACTAATGAGCCTGACTTCTAGACCTTTCAGTTGATTTATTTTTTTATTTATTTTTATTTTTTGTGAACACACTGTACAGAGGGGTTACAATTACATGGGCAGGTTAATGTGTACATTTCTTATCAAGCATTGCGGCTTCCTCCTTTGTTTACCCTTCACATCCCTTCCCAGCCTCCCCCCCACCCCCTCAGTTGATTTTTTTATAAATAAAATCTGTTTGAATTTTATCTGTCGATCTGTCTGTGTCTGTCTGTCTGTCAGTCATCTGTCTAGGTGCTAGTAATGAAGCTAGAACTCAGGGCCTGGGCATTGTCCTTCAGCTTTTTCACTCAAGGATTATGCTCTTACCATCTGAGCCACTGGCCTACTTCTGGATTTTTGCTGGTTAATTGGACATAATAGCCTCAGAGATTTTTCTGCCCTAGTTGGCTTGAACTGCAGTTCTTAGATCTCTGCCTCCTGAGTAACTAGGATTACAGGCAAGGGTCAATGGCATGCATTCAGCTTGTTTGAATTTTTATTTTGTACAGGACTACCTTATATCTGAAAGGATAAAATCTCACTAAGAATTCACAGGTTTCCAGCTGAGTTTATCACACAGTTGGAATTTTCCTGTGGATTGCATGGTAAATCTATAAATTTCTTAAAGTGAAAATAACTTGTTAATAAAAGAAGATAAATGATTTCAATTAAAATCTATTTTTTGATACCAGTTCTATATGGCTACATTAGAAATCAGGTTAACTTTGCTTTTTGGATGGTATTTTAGTTTGCTACAGAAGAAATGCCAAAATATCTATCTAGACACTAAATCAGATTTATTCTAGTTTCCTTAAATCTTGAGTGAAGATTAATTTTAGCACATTCTCTTCAGAAAGCATTTTCTTTCATCCATTCATCCATGTACATACTCACATTAACTCAAGAATATATTTTTTTAGAAGTTAAATGAGAAAATGATTATATAATTACATTCTCTAAAAGTAAATATAAGGAAGAAGAACTTAACTTATTTGGAGATAAAACCTTTCTAAATCTAGAATACAGATTTGGAGACTGATTTTACTGCTCTGTGAAAAGAAATAAAATGCAGGTATTTTTGAGAAAAGAGACTTAAGAACAATATATTTCACAACATATGTATACACCTGTAGCCACTGTTGTAGAAATGGGTTTTATTTTAATGTTTCAAATTAAATTTTTTTCTTGTATGTGAAAAGCCTTTTTTCTTTTGCTTTTTTAATATTTTTTTGTGTGTTTCTAACTAGTTAATAGAAACCTTAGTGAGCTAATGTCAGGCAACTCAGGGAGAAACTTGGCCTACAGCCTGATGCTGGTAGCTCACACCTGTAATGCTACTTACTTAAGGGGTTGAGATCTGAGGATCACAGCTGTAAGCCAGAGCAGGCAGAAGATTCCAGGAGACTCTTATCTCCAATTAACCTGGGAGGGGTGGGGAGAGGTATGAGGGGAGAAAGCTGGAAGTGGTGGTGTGACTCAAGTGGTACCAGTAGTGTCAGCCTTGAGCAAAAAGCCAAGTATAAAGCTCTGAGTTCAAGTCCTAATTTTAGCACAAGATAAAATTAAATAATTTTTTTAAAGGAAGTGACTGCAGAAAGTATGGAAAACACAATAATGTATATTAAATAAAATGAAACCTATCTATAATTTGCACTGCTCAAGAGTAATCACTGTTAGTGCTTTATTATATATTTTCCTCCAAGATTTTGATGTGTGCATGTGTGAGGGTAATATGCTAGCTTCCTTTTCCTTTTCATGATTAGGAGGATGAATGAAGAGAATCCCTGTAAGCTTCCTGTGACATGGTGGTAATGTTGTTGCCATTATTATCAGGATTATAGTTATTATTAAAATAATATTTCATCATTTTAAGATTTCAGTTAATCTCTTTGGTATTAGCCAGAATGCTAAGTAACCTATGAAAATGCAATTTGGGGTTGTTGCCTCATATTTCAACTTAATTCATTAACTTAACCATATCCTTTTTTTTTTTTTTTTTTTTTTTTACGTTTTTCACATTAAAGGAGAAAAAATGCATTTTTTGCAATTGTCAAATGATTTTGTAAATCAGAAGTTGAACGAAGGTGATTTTATTGTGCTGAGGAATCTTCTCTCTTCACTGGTCTCTGGTCACTTGGTGTAATTGACTTGACTTCCTTTAAAACTACTAAGAAATGTAATTACTATAAGTGAGTAGCCTTGAGTTCTGAAATGTATATTTGGAGCCAGGTAGGAGTAATTACTTGATAAGCATATTATTAATTTTTTTTTGTTCAAGAGCAGTAATTACCCAGACTATGAGTTATAAGGAATAATGGTTTGAACAAGATGTAGCTTGTTATGTCACTCTTATTTGAAAGACTAGTTTCTATAATGGCTTTTAGTCTATATGATTTAGCAGAGTTATACATCTAATCCAATTTTAGCTTTGGATCTTTACATCTGTCATTAAAGCCATTATATTTTAATTGTTTTTTTCTGTTTTTTTTGTTTTTGGGTCCGGTCATGGGGCCTGAACTCTGGGCCTGGGCCTGGGCGCTGTCCCTCAGCTCTTCAGCTCAAGGCTTGTGCTCTACCACTTGAGCCACAGCGCCACTTCCGGCTTTTTTCTTTTTGCTTATGTGGTGCTGAGGAATCGAACCCAGGGCCTCATGCATGCAAGGCAAGCGCTCTACCACTGAGCCACCTTCCCAGGCCCTATTTTAATTGTTTTTAACATCTTCAAAACTGTAATTTTTGTCCTCTGACTTTTGTTAGGATTTTGGATGTAAAATACATTCACAGTTGTCCTGTGCTATATCGCACTTCACTTATTGCAGCTTCACTGTATCATGGGTTTTTTTAAACTATGTAAATAGTGATCCCTCATCTGTCATAGGAGCTAAGTTCCAGAGACCCTGTGATAGGTGAAAATCCACCAAGTAGCAATAAGTGAACCACCATATAGAGAGGGACGACTACATAAAGCTGCTTACTAAGCAGATTTTCAACTATTGCAGGGGTCTTTGGAACATATCTCCCGCAATAATGTTCTAAAAATGAAACTTTTCTTGACCAGAAGAAGAGATATATTAAAAGTGGAGAAGTCTGATCAAGGTTCATTTACAAAGTATGAGGAAGATAGAGAAAAAATGTCAGTATTAAATAATTAAAACCCTGAATCAATCCTACAGTGAGATCTTTTGCTAGCACTTTATCATTAACATGTGACTTAATGTTTTATTCTAGTTTGTCTGTATCGCCCAGCAAGATTACTGCCGTATTCTCAACCAAGTAGAAAAGAACATGCAAAAAGTTGAAGAGGAAGGAGAGATAGTCATGGTTAAAGAACACCGAGAACTTGATCGGACTGGAACTCGGAAGGGCCACATTGTCATCAAGGTAGGATGGAGAACCCTCCTTCCCATGGACAGAAAGTTTGGATAGCATCAGTTAAGCCCACTTACTATTTTTTTTCTTTTCTTTTTCTTTTTTTTGTGGAGAATCATACATACCTCCTTAACCTTCAGTTTTAAAAAAAATCTTTTCATTTTCTGATGAATAACAGTTTTTTGTTCTCTATATACTATTTCCATTTGTTTTTTGTTGAGGGTTTGAAGTCAGCATACCATAAAAATATGGTTTATATTCAAGGGAGTGGTCTACTTTTTGCTTTGTTACAGGGCACTTCAGAAAGGCTAACCATGCATTTGGTGGAAGAACATTCTGTAGTAGACCCAACATTCATAGAAGACTTCTTGTTGACCTACCGGACTTTTCTTTCTAGCCCAATGGAAGTGGGCAAAAAGTTATTGGAGTGGTTTAATGACCCGAGCCTCAGGGATAAGGTTAGAAATACATTCTATTTAGTCTCTTAACATAATTCCAGTTATATATATTTCTATTAATGAAAAAAATTGACATTCTTTATAAGCAAAAAAGAAAGAAAGATGATTCAAATGAGTTCCTGTTCTAGAAATAACTTTTTTGCTTAAATGCAAAGGCCGATAAATGAGCTACCAACTGTTTAAACTTTTATTCTTGTAGGGAATACATTAAAACATAAGCAAACCTCTTGTAGGACTATATAATCTAGTTTAATATCTAGTCAGTTGTGTGCCAGGTGAAATTTAGGATTTTTAAATTAGCACTGGAGCAGCATTTTACTCGAAGGCCCAGTCATAGTAATGTAAGCAGACCTTTTTCATCAAGTCCTGAGAGCTGTCAAGGACAGATTGGTTGACAAATGCCCACTCTAGTCTTATCTGCTTCCTTTTAGTACCATTTTCCTTTCAGATCCTTTTGAAAGTAGCTTAAACTACTCATTGTCCTTATCTGTCCTTTTCATTTTTAATTTTATATTAACCTGCTTTTTTCTCTTCTTATGCCTTTGCTTTTCTTATAGCTTTATTTTTAAGTGTGTCGAAAGTAAATAGCCCCACATATTCAAAGTCCCTCAGGGCAAAACAGCATGTGTAAAGTATATCATGTATTTTGAAAACGTTATTTCTTACATAAATGCAATCCTTGCTTAAGGTTTTATTTTTGCTATTTTCTTGATCAGTATGTTTAGGCAAAATTAGCTTTTTTTTTTTTTGAAAATTAGATACCTTCTTTGAAATGTAATCATTAGTGCTTAGCACTAGAAAGGAAAACTTACTGAAATGAATTGTTCTTACAGGTTACACGGGTAGTATTATTGTGGGTGAATAATCACTTCAATGACTTTGAAGGAGATCCTGCAATGACTCGATTTCTAGAAGAATTTGAAAATAATCTGGAAAGAGAGGTAATGCTTGTGATTTTTGCTAAGATCAGCTTTAAGCAGATTTTATTTTGCCTGTCTTTAATTGACACAGCTTTTCCTGAACTCTTGTAGAAAATGGGTGGACATCTTAGGCTGTTAAATATTGCCTGTGCAGCTAAAGCAAAGAGAAGATTGATGACCTTAACAAAACCATCCCGAGAAGCTCCTCTGCCTTTTATCTTACTGGGTGGCTCTGAAAAGGGATTTGGAATCTTTGTTGACAGTGTTGATTCAGGTAGCAAAGCCACCGAAGCAGGCTTGAAACGTGGGGACCAGGTATGACATTTCTAAATCTAGAGATAGGGATGACTTTTTGTTTAGTCAGTACTGATACTGACATTAATTTTATAATTTCTATTTTAGGTACTGGAAGTAAATGGTCAAAACTTTGAAAATATCCAGCTGTCAAAAGCCATGGAAATTCTGAGAAATAATACACATCTGTCTATCACTGTGAAAACTAACTTATTTGGTAAGTATTTTTTATTTCCTTATAGTTTTACATTTTTCTCTCTCTCTCTTTCTCTCTCTCTCTCACTCTCTTTCTCGCGCGGGAAGGTAGTGCTATAGGATTTTAACTCAGGCTCTTACCTTTACTAGGCAAGCACTCTGCCACTTGAGTCATACGCCCAGCTCTTTTTACTTCAGTTACCATTACCATGTATGTCATTTTTTGTTTTTAATGCTTAGATCTTAATCATGAAAGAAATAGCTTCTGTGAGGAATTTTTTTGGGCACTTTCCCTTAGCTCTTCAGCTCAAGGTGAGCGCTCTGCTACAGCTCCACTTCCAGTTTTCTGATGGTTTATTGGAGATAAGAGTCTCACAGGATGTGAGGGTGATCTGGCTGGGACATCTGTCACCCCATTGATGGCCAGGGTTGATTCGGCTGATCTGGCTGGCGAAGCAGGTGTCCCCTTCCTCCCTCATCGCTCCATGTGCCTCCCTCTTGAAGCTGTACGCTTAGTGGAAGAGGACGACAATCCCTGTTAGAGGAGAACAGGTCTTCGGTCAAGGGTGTACGAGTAGCTGTGCTCCCCTGCTAGAACCTCCAAACAAGCTCTCAAGAGTCTCACAGACTTTCCTGCCTGGGCTGGCTTTGAACGGTGATCCTCAGATCTCACCAGTCTCCTGAGTAGCTAGGTTTACACCAGTGCCCCGCTTCACATAAGAATTTTTATAGTAAAATGCATAAATACAGAATTCATTCTGTGCATAACTTGGTTTAAATCAAAGGTCCATAATACAATTTTATTGATAAGAGAAACTATCTTGTGTTGCTGAATACTTACACCCATGTAGATCTTAGAATATGCTGCTCTTCCTGTGCTTATCTTGACAGAGCAGCCTACTAAGTACTTTTGTGATACTTACTGGACAAGTTTTCTACAGGACTTGCATTTTCATAGCTGATGTTAGTACTTCTCATTTACTTTCAGATTTCACAGTGGCTTGGGTACTTTTCAAATTTTGCATAATTGGCATATTGTGTTTTTTTTTATGTATTTTAGTATTTAAAGAACTTCTAACAAGATTGTCAGAAGAGAAAAGAAATGGTGCACCTCACCTTCCTAAAATTGGAGACATCAAAAAGGCCAGTCGCTACTCCATCCCAGACCTTGCTGTAGATGTAGAACAAGTAATAGGACTTGAAAAAGTAAACAAGAAAAGTAAAGCTAACACTGTTGGAGGAAGGAATAAGCTAAAAAAGATACTTGATAAGACTCGGATCAGTATCTTGCCTCAGAAACCGTATAAGTAAGTGTCTATATACATTATTTTATTGTGTTAAATAAAATGATATGCAAAAATAGTAACTATCATTGGCACATGTGTCAAGCTTTCATAGCTGGGCTACTGTTCAGCTTGTTTAGTTCTGTTTTGGCTACTAACTTCCCATTCACAACTTTTACTAGAGGCAGTTTATTAGCATATCCTCAAATTGCTTTTTTCTTATTTGAACATTTTAGAAGGAAGCACATGTATGTTTTCATCCTGTCTCCCTACAGTTTAAAACGAGTCATTTTTGCCATTATATCTTTATATTTTGCTATCACTTCCACAGTATCTTTTCTCTACCCATCAAATCATCTGTTCGTCATTTGCTTCTAATCATTCCTACATAGCATCCTTTCCCCCCTCATTTGTCTATTTTTACTGATTTAGCTGTTATAGGCCACCAATTAAAAACATCTCCATCCCTTTCATCTATTACTGACTGAACACTAAGTGTAGCCTTGAACTCTTCTTGGATGTTTTTTAGTGTCAGGAACTCAGACTAGTAAGTTACAGGTATTCTTGACACTTTTTTTTTTTTAGCTGTTATTTACTTTTTTTATTTTAATTCTTGTGTCCAGGGATACTTTAGAAAATTCATTTGCCATCAGCCATTTTTTTTACTATTAAGTACTTAGATGTCATGCTCAATTATATTTGTCCTCAAACTACAATGGTATGAAAGATTACAAATTGGGATATATATTAATAAAAAAGTTAATTTATTTCTTTGGTAATTTAATGGGTCTAAAGAGAAGCAATAAATATGATATTCATTTAAGACATGAAATTGCTTTTTAAATTCATTTCAGATAAAAATTATCTAGAAGTCATATAGATGTGATTTAACATGGCCTCTTGGTAGACTGTCAGACTTCTATTTGTCCATACATGAATTCTGAGGCAGAGTCGTATGGATAAGTAGTGGGTATGACTGTTGTATTTATCGCCTTGAGAGTGTTTGTTATAAATTTCTAAGAGGCAGTAAATAGGACAGCTGGCATTTACAGAAAATAGGAATCAATTTTTAAAGTGACCCTTCTTGATGAACAGCTTATTTTGAAATGGATGAAAAATAAGATTAAATTATTAGCAATATAACAAGAAAATATTTTAGAGTCACTTTTGATTTTGAATTAAATATGAGCCCCTTCCCTCGAAAAAGCACCAGCAGAAGTCAGTTTGACGCTGGCAGGTATTAATAGAAATGTGACATGTAAGAACTGGGATACAATCCATCCCCAGTACAGGATTCTGGCAAGGAATGGAATAGAAGACTATAATGTTTTTTTCATATATGTCTAAGAAGATAATCAAAAGCTAGACAAGGGAAAAGAAAAAAATACACCTAACTAGATTTTTTTCCCCAGAACTGGTATTTGAACTCAGGACTTTGCTCTCTTGCTAGGGAGGCACTCTTATCAATTAGTCATGCCTCCAGCTCTTTTTTATTTTTGAGATAGAGCTCTATTTGTGCTTCCCACATAAGTGGGATGAAAAAATGTATACCAATATGCCTACCTTTTTCTGTTGAGATGGGATCTCATGAGCTTTTCGGGACAGGCTCATCTGGAACTGTGGTTCTACCAATCTCAACCTCCTGTGTAGCTGGAATGACACATATGTACCACCATACTCAGCTATAACTACGTATTTTTGAGTTTCTGGTGGCTCATGCCTATAATCCTAGTTACCTAGGAGGCTGAGATCTGAGGATCTCGGTTCAAAGCCAGTCCAGGCAGGAAAGTCCGTGAGACTCTTACTGCCAATAAACCACTAGAAAACCGGAAGTGGCGCTGTGGCTCAAGTGGAGAGTGCTCGCCTTGAGCTGAAGAGCGCAGAGACAATGCCTAGGCACAGAATTCAAACCCCACGATTGATCAAAAAAAAAAAAAACCAAAGCACTGAGGAACTATTTCTAGTAAACACGTAGTTCATTTAAATATTTCTTATGAAAATTATTGAAATAACTCAATGCAATTAGAAAAAAATACTTAAAATTAGTCTACATCATAGCCTCTTATTCAGTGGAATAGATGATATTAGTTACTACTTAAATATTAGTTACTACTTAAACTTTCCTAGAAATCAAAATTTTTTAAATTTTTGTTTATATTTTGCAGTGCAGGGATTGGAACTCAGGGTCCTTTTTTTGTTGGTCGTGGGGCTTGAACTCAGGGCCTGAATGCTATCCTTGTGCTTTTTCGCTCAAGGCTAGCACTGTACCACTTTGAATCACAGCACCACTTCCAGTTTTCTGGTGGTTAATTGGAAATAAGATTCTCACAGATTTTGCTACCTAGGCTGTCTTCAAACTACAATCCTCAGATCTCAGCCTCCTAAATTGCTAGGATTACATGTGTGAACCACTGGCAACAGGCCAAACACTCTATCATGGACCCACATTCCCAACCTGTTAAAAAAAATTTTCAACCAAGTATTAACCTAGTAAATGATAGACATCTTCTAGTTGTAATATCAGTTGAATTTTCTTTGTTAACTAACCATTACTAGTATTACAGAAGCTAAGATGCTACATCATGGCAAATTGGCCAGAATAGGCATGGCAACTTGATGGGTTTAGAGGAAGAGTGGGTAGGGTACAAGCCTATAGAATTCAGATTGGTCTGCTTAGGTAAGTAGAAAAAGAAAGCCTGAGTAACAGACTGTTAGTTTATCATGGGAAGTATAAAAGTGTTGTTGTGTTGTGCTCCTAGCTACTCAGAGGCTGAGATTTGAGGATTTTGGTTCAAAGCCAGCCTGAGCAATAAAGTCCGTGAGACTCTTATCTCCAATTATCCACTCGAAAACCAGAAGTGGCACTGTGGCTCAAAGTAGTAGAGCACTAGCCTTTAGCAAAAAAAAACTCAGGGACAGCATCCAGGCCCTGAGTTCAAGGCCCAGGATCAAAAAAATAATAATAGTAATAATAATAATAATGTGTGGGAGAGGGGAGTTGGAGAGTGGGAGAAAATGAGGGAAAGAATAACACTGTCTCAAAAAAAATGTACTCATTACCTTATTTAAATAACTGTAACCCTTCTGTACATCACCTGTACAATAAAATTTAAATAATAATAATGTGCTGTGAGTCAGGAATGGTGACACCGGTCTGTAATCCCAGCACTCAGAAGGCAGGATAATTACAGGTTCTAGGCCAGCCTGACAGCAAAATATTTTCTCTCTCCCTCCTTGCCTTCATCTGTCTGTCTATCTCTCTGTCTCTGTCTATGTCTGCTTCTCTTTGTCTCTGTCCCTCTGTTTCTGTCTCTGTCTGCTTATCTGTCTGTCTGTCTGTCTCTCTCTGTCTCAGTACTGGGGTTTTACTAGGCAGGTATGATTTGAGCCTCACTACTAACCTGACCCTCTCTTAAATAGATATATAAATATTGCTGCTGAGAAACATTTTGTAAGAAAGTAGCTTTTTGTGGATGTAACCTGGAATGTTGCAGCCACTTGGTGAGGTGTTGTGGCCTAGTCAGCTATGCCTTTGGCCTGTATCTTGGGTAAATATAAACCTTCAGTGTCTTAAGCAAAAACTGTTTCATATGGTTGAAAATACAACTCCATTCATATGAAGGGGATTTTTAAATTTCTTTTTATAGAACTTTGTGTGTTCAAGTAAATACTTGATTTTGTCCCTGACTCACTTTTGAATTTGGAAGAATTTACACTAAAATTATCCTGTTTATGATACCTTAGTTTATATCCCAGTCTTAGTTTTTATTGTTTGTTTTGTTTTGTGCTGGGATTGAATCCAGGACCCCATGTATGCTAGGCAAGCATATTACTGCTGTGGTACCCTTCCAGCCAGCTGTTATTTTTTGTTTCAAGATGTATATAGAAACTAGTTAGAGCTCTTAATTATTTGCTTGTGATCTATTTATTGGGGTGTGTGTTTACACAGATGCATGCTCATTGTATTATTTGTTTTAGAAACACTTGACCCTTCCATCTAGAAATATGTATTTTGGGGGAAGCCAAGACTGGGTATTGAACTCTTGAGCTTCATGTTTACAAGACCAGTTCTTTATCACTTCAACTATACCTCTAGCCTTTTTGCTTTTATTTATTTATTTTTTGTCTTTGTTTTTTTCTGGACTGACCTCAAATCACAATCTTCCTACTTCTGCCTCAACATGTCAATTTATGAATGCAACATTACCCCTTCCATCATTTTCCCCCATCTCTCCCAACCCCATTCATCCCCTCAAAATTAAACTGCAAGTTAGTTGTTCAAAGGAGTTATACCATTAGAATCCTCCCCTGCATGTATCATACTTTAGTCAGTTTCCATACTTTAGACCATTTGTTTGTGTATATATTCATATTACTTTGTATATGTTTTCATGTACATTTATAATGTAGCTCTAACTTGCATATGTGAGAGAAAACATGTATCCTTTGTTCTCTGAACCTGACCTACTTCACTTAGCATAATTTTTCCAGGCCTATCTATTTTCCTGCAAATGACCTAATATTCTTCCTGATGGATAAGTAAAATTCCATATTGTGTATGTGCATGAACATGTGTGTATATATAGGTATATAGATATAGATATACATGTCTCTATATATTTATATGTATATATATTTATACACACATATGAGTATATACATACACATATGATCCCCTCATGTGTTGTAGGGCATCTAGGCAACAGTGAATAGTGTCTTCTATACATGTATGTCTATGGGTGTGCAAGTGGCTTTATTGAATCCTGACTTGTAACCTTTGGGTGCATACCCAAGACTAGCATCATTGGATCATAGGGTAATTATATGGTTTAGCTTTTGAGGAATCTGCAGACTGTCATCTATTGCACCAGTTTATAGTTCCACCAGCAGTTTAGTAGGGTTCTGTTTTCCTCACATACCTGCCAGCACTTGCTGATATTCTTGATGATGGCCATTTTTACTGGGGTACAGGGATTCCTAAAGTTGTTTTTGATTTTTATAGTTCATAATGGCTTCTAGCTTTTTAACTTATTAGTCATTTTCTAACTGTTTTTATCCAGTGACATTGGGATTGGTCAGTCTCAGGATGACAGCATAGTCGGACTGAGACAGACAAAACATATCCCAGCTGCCCTGCCTGTCAGCGGAACCTTGTCATCCAGCAACCCTGACTTGCTGCAGTCACACCACCGTATTCTAGACTTCAGCGCTACTCCTGGTGAGCACCAGTGCTCCTCAATTTGCTAATCGTGGTCTTTTCCCTTCTGACACAGGATTACTTTAAATGAACTTTATATCAGGATGAAACAGACTTCCAAAGCATTTGAACCAGTTCTTGTCATATCTTGAAGCCTGTTTTGATAAGAATTTCTCTAGGGCTGTTTCCTGTCAAATTAATATAGCATGCAGTTTCCACCATGTCAGGGCAAATAAACAGAGTAGGAGACATATTTTGGGTTAACTCAATGGGCCAAAGATTAGGTTCTAATTTTCCTCTCTTTGATATCCCCTTGACTATATTGCTGTTATGCTGCCATGTTATGGACATGTCTGTAGATTGCTTAAGTACCTATAGGGGGAGATTTGTTCTTGCAGCATACCTTGTTGGTTGAGAGGTGAAAGTTCACCCTCTTTTCAAGGGAAGTTTCCTCCAGATTATTTTGCAGTTACATTACCATATTTTGAAATCCCTTCTACTTAGATGTGTGTGTTTTCTTCCCCCTAGACTTGCCAGACCAAGTGCTACGGGTGTTTAAAGCTGACCAGCAAAGCCGATATATCATGATCAGTAAGGACACCACAGCAAAGGAAGTGGTCATTCAGGCCATCCGGGAATTTGCCGTGACTGCCACCCCAGATCAATATTCTCTGTGTGAAGTCTCTGTCACTCCTGAAGGAGTGATCAAGCAAAGACGACTTCCAGATCAGCTTTCCAAACTTGCTGATAGAATACAACTGAGTGGAAGGTATACACTGTCTACTTTACAAGACTTCTTTGCCCCTCTTCATAGGAGATGAATAATTTAAAGGATTTTTAGATGTCTAGGAGCCCCTGCAGATTTAAACACGTGGCTGATAGAGCAAGAAATTTGACACACAAATTGCTAAGTAACCCTGGGCACACACTTCTCCTTGGGTGTGTACAAATGCATCCAATAATCTAGTGCTACGTGTTACTGCATTCCTAACTTCCTAGGAGCTCTGTTATCATTGTACATTATATAGAAAACACTACTTAACCGGCCTCTGGTAGATTACTCCTATAATCCTAGCTATTCAAGAGGCTGAGATCTGAGAATCAAAGTTCCAAACCAGCCTGTACAGAAAAGTCCATGAGACTCTTATCTCCAGTTAACCAACAAAAAGCCAGAAATGGATCACATGATAGAGCACCTGGCTCTAGTAAAAATGCCAAACAAGAGTGAGAGGCCCATAGTTAACAAGACTCAATAGAAAAGAAAACACTTCTTAACTCTACAGCTAAACTAGTTGCTACAGAGTTTGGTCTTGGTGGTCTTGCTCTTCAATGATATCCCCATTGTAAATGAAAGTTGCCTCTCATATAAAGACTGCATTCTACACTGGTAAAAATAAAGTCGTTTAATAGCATTGTTTTTTTTTTATTTTCCTTATGCAATGTTTCATCATTTTTTCATGGTGTATCTCTAAACTGTGATTTAACTCCTTGAAAAATACTGTAACTTTCTTACTCTTCACTTTTATTTTCAACCCATACTATTAGGTAGTTTTATTTTAGGAGGTCAGGTGTTCTGAGTTATCATTTGAATGTATATTGATAGATCTGCAATCATGGTAGAGTTATATGAGCCTCCATTGAGTTGCAGTTAACCATGAGTCATATTTATTTTCAGGAAATTTATACATGGATCCTTGTCATGGGCATCACAAATATCTGCAAAATGGAGAGCATTAGATTTGTGAATATCAAGGGCCCAGGGAATCTGTGTTCTGAAATGTTTTGTGAAATATGCAAAAGACCAATTTAGTAGGACCTCTCTGTGATCATCTGATTTCTTCAGAATTTTGCTTTGAGAAAGCATCTCCCTGCCAAAGAGACAGAAAAAAAAAAAACACAAAACAAACATCTGATGCTGGTTTTAACAAGTTCCTTCAAAAGAGAAGGATGCCCTAGCTCCTAAGTTCTCATCCCTTTGACAGATAACAAATCATTAGTGTTTAGAAGCCTTTTCCTATGCTGACTAGTTGGAATAATACCTGCCCACTTACATGGTTTTCATGAAAATCTAGATATTTAAAAATTAAAGCCTGTTTTAGAATGTTCGATTCATAGGATCTAAAAGGACAATCATTTTTAGGTTCCTCAGCCATCTGAATAAACAAGTGAATTTGATCTCATTTGCAACTGTCAATTGTCAGATTCTCTCTTCTTTCTGGCAACATAGAGCAGCGACTTGGATCTCATCTTTCCTTCTTCCTTCTTAGTGCCAACTCATTTATTTTAATGGTACAAAAATTATTCTTTTCTGTTGGTATTAGCAAACAAGTTGAATACTGTAAATAGTAGAAAAGGAAAAGAGAATAAGGAACTATATCCTGTGCAACTAAAATTCCATGTGACCTATTCATTCCACCTGCCTTCTGGATAGGAGGCTCTGATCTTGAGGCTGCACTGTCCTCAAGGATGGAAAGTATCTCTCATCAATTTAGTGTTCTCTTGACCTTCCCATAAAAAGCATCCATTTTTGCCTTCCCAGATATTATCTGAAAAACAACATGGAAACAGAAACACTGTGCTCGGATGAGGATGCCCAGGAGTTGTTACGAGAGAGTCAGATTTCCCTGCTTCAGCTCAGCACAGTGGAAGTTGCCACACAGCTCTCAATGAGGAATTTCGAGCTCTTCCGTAACATTGAACCTACTGAATACATTGATGATTTATTTAAACTCAAGTCAAAAACCAGCTGTGTTAACCTGAAGAAATTTGAAGAAGTCATTAACCAGGAAACATTTTGGGTGGCCTCTGAGATTCTGAGAGAGACAAACCAGCTGAAGAGGATGAAAATCATTAAGCATTTCATCAAGATAGCACTGCACTGTCGGGAATGCAAGAATTTCAACTCCATGTTTGCAATTATCAGGTAAGAGAGCAAGGCTGGAATAGATATAGCCACATTACATATGAAAAAGAGCTTCTGTAAATGTAATAGTTTACAGTTGACTTTTTTAGGGGGAAGGGGGTTAGTCCTAAGGATGGAACCCATGGCCTTGTACATTCTAGGCTATAATTTAACCATTTCTTTCCTCTGGTTCTTTTTTGGGGGGTAGCAGAGGGTGCTTGGGGATTTGAACTCAGATCCAGGGCACTGTCTCAGAGTTTTTGCTTAAGGCTGGTGCTCTACCTCTTGAGCCACAGCTCTACTTCTGGCTTTTTGGTGGTTAGTTGGAGATTGAAGTTTCTTGGCTTTGTCTGTCCAGTCTGGTTTTGAACCTCAATCCTCAGATCTCAGCCTGCTGAGTAGATAATTACAGGTGTAAGTCACTGGTACTAGATTCCTCTGATTCTTATTCTTTAATGTAAAATCTCTCATATGCTGGTTTAGAGACTGGAAACTCCTGGTTCCATTAAGCAAATTATTTGAACATCTCTGAATATCATCTTATTTCTTTGTGAAACAATACTCACAATTGCTAACAAGATTAAACAAATATGTGTATTTGGAGTTCCATGAGAAAGCACAAAGAATTTATCCAGTAAACGTTTTAAGTGTTTATATTTAAGGCTGGAAGCGAATAAAAAACAGTTCTATTGATGTTAAAAGTGATTATTCATCATGTGTCTACTGTGACTTATTACTACAGGTTATTTCTCAATCTGTTTCATATAAAGCCTGCTATGAATCAAGCATTGACCTAAATGTGGAGCAATGGCAACAGTACTAATTTGTGTTTTGTTGACAGTGTGACTGTCCACTTTCTGTAACTATAACAAAATGCCAGAAGTAATCATTTTTATAAAGAGGAACTGTTTGCTTTGGCTTACACCTTTGGAGACTTCAGGCCTGCTGCTTTTAGGTTTATGATGATAGGATCAAGTGGCACAACTAAGCTGTTTACCTTGTGGCTGAAACAAGATAAAGAAGAGACAATCCTCTTCAAGGTCACGCCTCCCTAGCAGCTTAAGATCTTCCACTATTCCCCACCTCTCAGAGTCTCCCTTCACAGCCTGCCTTTTGGGAGGCTCTTCTACACAGGGCTGAGCATATTGCCTTTGGGTGACATTTCAGATCTTCTCTGTAGCATAGAGTAAAGAAAAACAGAGTAGCAGAAAGTAAAGGGAATACCAGAAAAACCCTTAGGCTTGATCCTGGCCCTGTTTCTCTCTGCCATCCTCCTTTCCCTAGGACTGTCATGAAGTTCTTACATATCTCTCTGTAATGCTTTACATACAGAGAGCACAGAGAGGTGAGGTGCAGTGTGTCAGTAAATAAACTACACCGTCTGCTTCCTCCATTTCAGACAGAATCATTTCATTATATTTACCTTCCCCCCCCCTTCTTCCCTCTGTCAGTGGCTTAAACCTGGCACCAGTGGCAAGACTGCGAACTACCTGGGAAAAACTTCCCAATAAATATGAAAAGCTATTCCAAGACCTCCAAGATCTGTTTGATCCTTCCAGAAACATGGCAAAATACCGTAATGTCCTCAGTGGTCAGAATCTGCAGCCTCCTGTTATCCCCCTGTTCCCTGTCATCAAGAAGGACCTCACATTCCTCCATGAAGGTAAGCACAGGTTGAAGCTCTGCCTTCTCAGAAGCGCAGCCTGAACACCATATGATTTCCTTTCCTGCTTTGCCAATCCTAGGAAACGACTCAAAAGTAGATGGGCTGGTCAACTTTGAGAAGCTAAGGATGATTGCAAAAGAAATTCGTCACGTTGGCCGTATGGCTTCAGTCAACATGGACCCAGCCCTCATGTTCAGAACCCGGTGCGTGAGTCCTGTGTGGTGGCTCGAGTGGGTTAGCGAGGTTGAGTTTAGAGATCCCTGTGAATGAGAAAGATTGGGATATGTTATTTGTAGTATAGCAGCAATTATATTACATGTGCTAGTAATCACTGATGAGCTTTGATTTGGAGAAAATCTCATCTGCATCAGAGACTTTTCTGACAATCAGAAAAACATGGCTTGTCCTTAAGACATTTTGAACTTAGCAGTCACAAAAGTGTTTGCTTTTTATTTTTCAGGACACTGAAAAGAGTTAGAGCTTGTTAACTGGTAATATGAGCCAAGATATATAAATAACCACAAAACAATATTGTCTCTATCCACACAATGGATGTAGCTGTCAGCGAAGTAAAAAATGAATTGGCTTGGTGCCAGTAGCTCACACCTGTAATCTAGCTAATCAGGAGGTAGAAATCTGAAGAATTATGGTACAGATCCAACCTGAGTAACAAAATCTGTGAGACTGTTCATTTCCAATTAATCACCAAAAAGCCCAAAGTGGGGCTGTGGTGCTATTGGTAGAGCACCAGCCTTGAGGGAAGTAAGTTAAGGGACAGCACCCAGGCCTTGAGTTCAAGCCACAGTATACACACACACACACACACTCATAAGAGAAATAATTAGGTGAAGGAGACAAAAGAAGTCTTTCTAGAACAAAAAAGGAAAAAAAAAAGAAATTAAATATTAACTTTGGAGCCAGAAAATTGTTTTCGGTA
The DNA here is from genome assembly GCF_019054845.1 of Dipodomys spectabilis. Taxonomy (NCBI): domain Eukaryota; kingdom Metazoa; phylum Chordata; class Mammalia; order Rodentia; family Heteromyidae; genus Dipodomys; species Dipodomys spectabilis. Next base: position 9,103,943 of record NW_024871113.1, read on the forward strand.
AAGCAGTATGTAGTGAGGTGGTTGTGCAGTTTAATGTTTATAGGCTTCTAGACCTGCTTATCTAGAAGTCTAGGCCTTTCTTTCTGAGCTTGTGATCTTTCTGTCTTTCTCTCTCTACACCATGCTTCATTCTCCATGGCTCTCACTTACAGGAAGAAGAAGTGGCGGAGTCTGGGGTAAGTGCTGCACATCTTGCACACCCGCACTCAATTCTTGCGCAGCCCATTGCATTGTTTTCATCCCTGCTCTCTTCTGATGCTTTGCCTTTTTTTTTTTTTCTTAACGCTCTTGCTCTAGCAGAATTGCAGATAGCAAACTGACCAGTTATGGGGCTTTTGCTTTTGAAGTCATGACCCATGAGAGCTCTGGAAGGAGCAGTGGGGAACCATAGAGCAGGCTTGTTTCTCAGCTCTTACACACACAAAGAAAAGATTTTAATAGAATTTACGTGTCTTGAGATGGGAAAAATTCAGAGTAAGGGGCAGGGGAAATGGTAATAGAAGGAAAAACCATGCCGTGAAACACTGTTGCATAGATACATGGAGGTATGTAGATAAAATAGAAAAGGTGGGCAAGCAAATTTTCTACAGCTCAACTAACTACTATTTTCATTCTGTATAAACCAATCCTTTAAAAAAATAATAATTCTTAACAATTCATTGCTGAGTAGTTTTCATCCATACGTGTTTACATTTGCATGACTGTTGTATTAACAGATTGACTCTATTACTTTTGAAAACTCACCACATTCAACCCAGGAGTAAGAAAACAGTTGCCAACGTGGTAGATGATATTACTTAAGTCTGTATAGGACATTTTATTGAGAAGTAAATTTAACATTATGATGATAGCTATATATTCTTGCATGAACTTTGATATACAGTTATCACTCATTGGCCTCTTTGAGACAATGCCCTGAATACTATGTAGAGGTGAAAAGTAGAATTTCCTAGTTGCTGGAACAGGTTTATAACAGACATTTATGTAGAGATTATATCTAATTCTTTCTTTAGCCCCAGTCTTTTATGAGACTACAGAGTTTACATAGAAGAGTATAGAATAGTTACATAATTAGCTAGACTGATACAGGAAAGGAATGAGTGAGTTTACTGAGTTGCATTTTGTCCTCCAGGTCACTCAGCCAGGGTAGTGCAAATGCCACAGTACTGGACGTTGCTCAGACAGGCGGCCACAAAAAGCGTGTACGTCGTAGTTCCTTCCTCAATGCCAAAAAGCTGTATGAAGATGCCCAAATGGCTCGAAAAGTGAAGCAATACCTGTCTAATTTGGAGCTAGAAATGGATGAGGAGAGTCTTCAGACCTTATCACTGCAGTGTGAGCCAGCCACCAACACATGTGAGTGTTACTGCAGACATGGGAATACAGAGTATGCATACAATAGCAAGGGTAGGGGCAGAAGGGGCTTTAAGAAAAAGAGAATGCAGTTCTGAGCACAAGTTTTTCTCTTGTGATCAACAGGCCTTCTTGTGCAGTTTAGTTGCTACGGGGGAGGACAGTAGACCCATTCAGGCTTGCTTTGCCTTCCTCCCACATAACTGGAGCACCTGCAGGGACATGTGGCTACATGAAGCTCTAGTATCTGTGTTTTCTTTTCTTGCTAAGAAACTTCCAAAGCTTTGAGCAACCTGGGGGAGTTAGGGGACAGATCAGGTCAAAGAGGCACAGAACTAGCCATTTTGGCTGCCCCAATCCCAGATAGCAACCAGCAGCAAATGCAGCTGTAACCTAAAGCAGTAAATCCTAGATACACAGTGAGCCACAACTTACTTAGTTTGTAAGCCCTAGCCTTTTGAAATCTGACCAGGCTATAGGCCAGGCTTGGTAGAACATACCTGCAGCCCTGCTACTCAAGAGCCTGAGATTGGAGGATCAAAGTTCACAGCAAGCTGGGGCAGGAAAGTCTATGTGTTATTGAGTTAATAGTCCTTAGCTGAACTGTGAAGTGGAGAATAAACTGACATGTCATCTTGGTAGTGAGAGTCTATATAGAGCTATCCATTGTCCTGCCAAATATATTTCCATCTATCAAGGAGCTACATGCTCAGTATAAAGCAAGCACTATTAGCTGTTTGCTTAGAGTCAGTTCTGCCTCAGAGGAAGCTTTGTCATCAATAGGTGACAATAACATTTACTAAATTAAAACTTAATGTATCATAGAATTTTTATGCCATTTTACAAAAATAATTCCTAATCATTTCCCTATTGTAGCTTTTTTTCACGTATTTGTGGGGGTTTTTACACATGTCCACATTGTGTTGAATTGTTGTTTGATAATATAATCACCTTTTGCAATTACTAGTATCCTATGGCAAATGTCCTTGTCCTGCCATGCTACTGGTATTTTCTGTGCTTAATTTTTCCCTGTTTATGTTGTTAAGAGTGCATGTTAAAAAAAAAAAAAAAAAAAAAAAGAGTGCATGTTAATGTTCCAGCTGCAGAGAATGCTTAAGCAGTCCTAAAATTATCATCCACATAGCTACTAACAAACTCTGTTCTTTTTGCAAACCGAACAATTACCAGTACCCAAGAACCCAGGTGACAAGAAGCCTGCCAAGTCTGAAACCTCCCCAGTGGCTCCACGTGCAGGTTCACAGCAGAAAGCACAACCACAGCAGCAGCCACTACCACCGCCACCACCACATAAAGCCAGTCAGGGCCTGCAGGTTCCTGCTGTGTCCCTGTACCCCTCACGGAAGAAAGTGCCCGTGAAGGATCTTCCACCATTTGGTAAGTCATCTACTCTTTACTGGTAGGTTTTGCAGATTTGGAAAGTAATCTTTATCTTCCACAACTTAGTATCTAATACCCTTAAATATGATTACCATCTCCTAATCAAGCATAAATAGCAAATTAAACTATACTTTTTGCTAGCAGGTAGGGCTGTTTCTATAAACAGCATCTGATTTGTTAATTGCATACAATAATGGTTTTCACAACATTTCCATATACTTCGATCATATTCACCCTAATCACTCTCTTATTTCTCATCTCCTAATTAGCATCTCTTCTAATTTCATGTCTTATTTTTTTTTTGTCATGGGACTTGAACTCAGGCAGGGTCTTGGCACTGTCCCTGAGTTTTTTTTGTTCAAGGCTAATGCTATACCACTTTGAGCCACAGCTCCACTTCCGGTTTTCTGGTGGTAAGAGTTCCATGAACTAGATTCTTTTTTTTTTTTTTTTGGTCGGTCGTGGGGCTTGAACTCTGGGCCTGGGCACTGTCCCTCAGCTCTTCAGCTCAAGGCAAGCGCTCTACCACTTGAGCTACAGCGCCACTTCCGGTTTTCTGGTGGTTTATTGGAGATAGGAGTCTCACGGTCTCTCCTGCCCGGGCTGGCTTTGAACCGCGATCCTCAGATCTCAGCCTCCTGAGTAGCTAGGATTACAGGCGTGAGCCACCAGCGCCCGGCAGCCATGAACTAGATTCTTACCCAGGCTTGCCTCGAACTACAATCCTCCTGAGTAGCAAAGATTACAGGCATGAGCCACTAGTGCCTGGCTTTATGTATGTGTGTGTGTTTTTTTTAATTTAATATAGAGTCTACATATGAGAGAAAATGTACAAAATGTGTCTCCCTCAGTCTGGCTTGTTTTAATTAGCATGATAATCTCCATTTCCACTCATTTCCCTACAGTGACATCGTCTTATTCTTTATAATGGAATCATAATAATTCTTAATTGATATACACCTAGCTGATTCCATAACTTGGCCATTGTCAATAGTGCTGCAATAAGCATGGCATGTGGGTGTTTCTGTTGTATGTTGTCTTTGCTTCTTCCAGGTAAAGCCCAGGAATAGTAGATCAGGATATGTGGTAGTTCTATTTTTACTTTTTGGAGAAACTCCATACTAATTTTTATAGTGGCTATCCCAATTTACATTACACCTTCCCTCCCTGAACCTTTGCCAGCATTTGTTTTTGTTTCCTTGATGATGACCATTTTAACTAGGCTGAAGTAAGCTCTCAATGTTTTGTTTTGTCAGTCATGGGGCTTGAACTCTGGCTTGGGCACTGTCCCTACGCTCTTCAGCTCAAGTCCAGCGCTCTACCACTTGAGCCACAGCGCCACTTCTGGTTTTTTTGTGGTTTATTGGAGATAAGAGTCTCACAGACTTTCCTGCCCAGGCAGGCTTTGAACCTGAACCGCGATCCTCAGATCTCAGCCTCCTGAGTAGCTAGGATTACAGGCATGAGCCACCAGCACCCAGCAACTCTCAGTGTTTTGATTATGTTATCCTAAACACTTTCTGCATCTTTTACCTCAGTAAAAATTATCACTAGCCAGTTATGGTAGTACATACCTGTAACCCCAGCACTCTAGAGGCTGAGTTAGGAAGATTACCTGTCTCAGGCCAACCTAAGCTTCATAAACAAAATGTTTGTCTCCACAAACAAAATGATCACCAGATCCACATTTGAGTAGCTAACATGATTTTCTAAGGCATAGCATATATATGGTGTTTGAAAGATAATGCAGCTCCTTTTTAATGTGTGAGAATGCTATTCATTCATGTAGCTTTAGTGGTATTTTCATACAAAACGTGTATTAATATTTCTACATAAAGCAAAAAATAATATTAGATTAACTACTCACATAAGGTAGAAGGATCTTTGTAAAATATTACCATCTCCTTTTTAATGGATCTGTTAAATCTGTGGTCATTTAAAATTAATGCTATGAGTTTCAAGCCCTTGGGTCCTCCTCCCAGGAAAATTTCAAAAGTTGTTTAAAATCAAGTAATTGAGAGTACTGTATCTTAATATAAGATGTTTGTAAAATACTGTAATGTGACTTTATTTCTGAACAGTAACTGAGAGGGGACCCCAATGCAGGCATCTTCCTCCCTGGTGCAGGATTTGTGGCTCAGCACTTGCCCTACCTTTCTTCTGTCTGTTCACTTGAGTCAAGTATTTAAGGCATGAAAATCCTTATAGAGCTCATTTAGTCACTTTTCCTATTTACTTACTTGTTAGCTTGTGGCCCTTTTCTTTTTCCCATCCTTGATTTCCCAGAGTTAAGTTCCCAGCCCTAATTTGAGTTCTAATGATTGGAGTTGAAACTGACTATGCTCCTTTTACCTGCTTCCTAATTGTGGGCTTTTTATGCTACATCATTGCCCAGCAGGGTGTTGAATGTTGACCCTTACAATGTCAGAAACAATCTATTTCAAGTATTCATGTCCTCTGGCATATACCAGTCAGAAACCAGACCAGAGGTATCCCTTGCCTATTTAGGTTTAGAGAATATTTAGTTTGGAAATAGGTTGAAAGCTACTGTAATTGGCTTTTTTTATTGTTGTCAGTTGTGGGGCTTGAACTCTGGGCTTGTGCACTGTCTCCCAGCTCTTCAGCTCAAGGCTAGCGCTTTACCACTTGAGCCACAGCACCATTTCCGTTTTTTTGGTGTTTAATTGGAGATAAAAATCTCACGAACTTTCCTGCCTAAGCTGGCTTTGAACTGCAATCCTCAGATCTCAGCCTCCTGGGTAGCTAGGATTACAAGAATGAGCCACTGGTGCCCATCTTGTAATAAGATTTTTTAGTCATTGATATTTCCTCTCTGTCTTGAAAATGCCTGTGATATTGTTTTTTTCTTTTACAGGCATAAACTCTCCACAAGCTTTAAAGAAAATTCTTTCTCTGTCTGAAGAAGGGAGTTTGGAGCGTCACAAGAGGCAAGCAGAAGACACTATCTCCAACGCATCTTCTCAGCTGTCTTCTCCTCCCACTTCACCACAGAGTTCCCCAAGGAAAGGTAGTGCTCCCATTCTTGATTTAGTTCCACATTTTTCAGTAATACTGAACTCGCAAGTTAGGCATTACAAAATTTTTACTGTTAGACTCACTTAAACTGATCTCCTATGTGACATTCAGTGGGCATTTTTTCCCTTTATAAACATTAGAGAATTTTAATAATGTTATAACTTAACTGTATAAAACCTTTTTTAAAAATCACTTTAATTTTTTATTAACCATAACTACAAGAAAAATTATTTTCATGTTAATTTGTTCTTAATAAATTTGAACATAAATGCTAGAAAAAAAGAGCTTTAAAAACATTGAGAAAGCACAGTGTTTCTGATTTATTTTTTTTACCGTATTATCATGGGTCTTGATTACTTTCTCTATTTAGTTTGTTTGTTTCTTTCTGTGCTGATACTGGGCTTGAACTCAGGATCTGGCCACTGTCCCTTACATTTTTCACTCAAAGCTAGCATTCTATCACTTGAGAGACAGCTCCATTTCTCCCATTTTTGGTGGCTAATTAGAGATCAGAGTCTCATGGACTTTCTTGCCCCAGCTAGCTTCAAAACATGATCCTCAGATCTCAGTTTCCTAAGTAGCTGGGATTAGAGGCATGAGCCACCAATGCCCAGCTCCCTTTCTCATAATTTTAAAGAGACATTCAGGTTGTGTCTTCTCCTTACATGGTTTCTTCCTGATATTAAAACACACATGATCTTTCAGGTTACTGTTTCCTCCTCTGAGTGAGGATCATCCAGGAGTGATGCCTACTAGAAAGCCAAACCTTAATAAGTTACTGTACTTCCCTGACAAAACAAACTCTGCTTTATTTTGTGCAAGTTGAGACACCTGTGCTTTTGTTTGGTGTCCACTCTAGGACCTTGTTAAATGGATTTCTAAATTTTTTTCTCATCCCCTTGTTAGGTGGCAGTGGCAGTCTACTGAGATCTTTTGGCTCCGGGCAGTTGGACTTAACCAGTTCCTCCTCTTCTCTTGGAAGTGAGAACAATAACAAGAATAACAATGCACCACGGACCTATGGGATAGGTGGGGTTTTTAGAACCAAAACCAGGGTGGGGAAGAGAGGATTCATCTTATTAGTTGAAGAAAAATGGCCACCAAATGTCAAGTACAACATCTGAATGATTATTTTTTTAGAATTTTTTTAAGCATACTTTTTAGGGAATGATCTAAATCTTGTCTGTCAGAACCTTCAGAATGGGTTTTAATAAACCAAATCTTATCAAGACCTGTGTAACCTTGAAAAAAATAAATCAGTAATCAGTGGGACCATTTATTAAATTGGTAGCACTTATTTTTATAAAAAATTATTTTGCAAAAACATAGTCATCACACATAATTGCTTTGTATGAGATCCTTAGTTACATTGTACAAAAGAAAAAAAATGAGTAAGAAGATTTAAATTATTTTTGTTAAAAATACCAAAGCATGGAAGTAGTGCTGTGGCTCAAAGTGGTAGAATGCTAATAACCTTGAGCAAAAAGACTCAGATACAGTACCCAGGCCCTGAGTCCCAGGCCCATGACCAACAAAATAATAAAACTAATAATTAACAAAATTTTGGCTGGGAATGTGGCTTAGTGTAGAGTGCTTGCATGAAGCCCTGGGTTCAATTCCTTAATACCACATAAACAGAAAAAGCCAGAAGTGGCACTGTGGCTCAAGTGATTGAGTGCTAGTCTTGAGCAAAAGAAGCTCAGGGACAGTGCCCAGGCCCTGAATTCAAGCCCCAGGACTGGCTAACAAAAACAACCGAAATACCAAAGCAGGCCAGGTACGTGGTGCATGCCTGCAATCCTACCAACTCTGAAAGCAGAGCTACAAGGATTGTTGTTCAAGACCAGCAATCTCAGAAACATACTAGACAAGATCAACCCCCAGTAATACTGGAAAAACAAAAAACAAGTTAAAAGGGGGTGAGGGAAAACTACCACAAAGCAAGCCTTTCTTTGTGACTTTAAAAATTACTTATAGTAAAAGGAAGGTAAGAGCTCCTTTCAGACCAGGAAATGGACATATTTAGACAATTTATAGTGCTGGTCTGACGAAAATGTGTATTGCATCTTTCAAAACAATTGATTATTTAATATATCATTTAACTAATATTAATGTTGAAAAACTGGCAAAAATTCAAAGATAATTTCTTTTTTTCTTTCTTTTCTTTTTTTTGGTTGGTCGTGGGGCTTGAACTCTAGGCCTGGGCACTGTCCCTTAGCTCTTCAGCTCAAGGCTAGCGCTCTACCACTTGAGCTACAGTGCCATTTCCAGTTTTCTCGTGGTTTATTGGAGATAAGAGTTTCACAGACTTTCTTGCCCGGGCTGGCTTTGAACTGCGATTCTCAGATCTCAGCCTACAGGCATGAGCCACTGTTGCCTGGCTCAAAGATAATTTCTTCAGATCGTATTCTTTTTGTTTTAGATATCCACTTAAAATGATAAGTATATACAGATATTGTAGGTTGACTTGTTCTGTGCTATACAAACAATTCTAAAAATTGAAAACAAGATTGCTATGACTTTGTAATTGAGGGGAAAATTCATACTTTTAAGTCTGATACTTCCTAGGGTTTTTTGTGGGTTGATTTTTTTGGTGGTTTGTTTTGGTGCTGCTGGGGGTGGAACCCCAGGCCTCAGATATACTGAGCTATACCCCCATCTGGGTTTCTTTATATAAACTTAATAATAGTATAATTTATAGCTAGGGAAGCTAAAAGTAGTTAAGTACCTAACTCATAAAGCAATATATTTTTTGTCCCCTCTAACCTTTGATTTAGCAACTGAAGATCTGTTAGAGTGAAATTGTAATTTCTTGGTCACTTGGTCTCTACAAATGAAAGAAAAAATCGCCACTGCAGTGGTGATATTCATGCCTACGATTTAGTGCAATAGTTTGGAGTCTAATTAATGTGGTGGTATTTCTCATGCAGGTTATACTTTGGCTCCCAGTGGTACTGTGGATAATTTTTCAGATTCTGGTCACAGTGAAATTTCTTCACGATCCAGTATTGTCAGCAATTCTTCCTTTGACTCAGTGCCGGTCCCACCACATGACGAGAGGCGCCAGAGGCATTCTGTCAGCATCGTGGAAACTAACCTGGGTGTGGGCAGGATGGAGCGACGCACCCTGATAGAGCCTGATCAGTACAGCTTAGGGTAGGCACTGTGCTTGGCTGGTCTTATTCTTCATTCCTTCTCTACCATGTCTCTCTTAATAATGAATCCTTTCTAGATGAAATATCACGTTGTGTTTGCTGTGCTTACTACTTTTCTTAGTTAGGTTTATTCTTTATTGGCACAGGGTGACTCAGACATATTCCAGGTCCTTTGTACTAACTGCTTTCCCTGGACCATCAGATCATATTTAACCTTGTAAGGAAAATGTTCAATTTGTTGTTCTATTCACTTTGTGCTTGTTTACTTTGTGATAATGACCAAATGAGAACTGGCCACTCAAATACCACTTAATGGCACTTTTTCCCTCTTACTGGGATGGAAGAAAGCTGCCTTTCGTAGGGAAATGTGTGTGGTGATACGTATCTGTAATCCCAACACTTGGGAGGCTGAGGCAGGAAGATTGCAAGTTTTTAAATCCAACCTAAGCTACATAGTGAGACCTATCTTCCTTTTTGTTTGACTTAGGTCCTATGCACCAATGTCTGAAAGCCGAGGCTTGTATGCAGCAGCTACAGTCATTTCTTCTCCAAGCACAGAGGAGCTTTCCCAGGACCAGGGGGACCGGGCTTCCCTGGATGCCGCTGACAGTGGCCGTGGGAGCTGGACTTCGTGTTCAAGTGGTTCCCATGATAACATCCAGACCATCCAGCACCAGAGAAGCTGGGAAACACTTCCATTTGGGCACACTCACTTTGAGTATTCAGGGGATCCTGCAGGTTTATGGGCCTCAAGTAGCCATATGGACCAAATTATGTTTTCTGATCATAGCACAAAGTATAACAGGCAGAATCAAAGTAGAGAGAGTCTTGAACAAGCCCAGTCCCGAGCGAGCTGGGCATCTTCCACGGGGTACTGGGGAGAAGACTCAGAAGGCGACACGGGAACAATCAAGCGCCGGGGTGGGAAAGATGTCTCCATTGAAGCGGAAAGCAGCAGTGTGGCATCTGTCACCACAGAGGAAACCAAACCTGTCCCTGTGTCTACTCACATATCTGTGACAGCGAGCACCGCCAAGGGACTCATCAGTAAGTGGAAATGGAGCAGCTTTGGCCAAAGGGATTGTGGCTTTAATTTTCTAAAAATCAAATGGTGTGGCTCCTCATTTTGCCTTACTATGTGCAGAGCTTTGCACTTGGTGTGGGTTAGAATTTTGCAATGTAATTAACAGATTTTATAGTCAGGTACATATAGAAAAACATTCAGCAAAACCTTCTTGGGCCTCATTGATGGTCACTACAGATATCCTCTAGTCTGTTTTTTTCTTTTCTTTCAACCTGGAAATTATTAAGATGGATGTCCATTCTTCATGAAAAAAGTTTTTCTTTCATTTGCTACTTAAAAAAATATTTTATTCTCTTGTTCCCTTGAATTATATATAGAACTTTATCCTCTGCATATTACTGCTTTTTGCTATGCATATATTGTTTCTGTGATAAGCAAGTGGTCTGTGCACCCTGCAAGAGAAGGGAGAAAGAGCTCAGGCTTCTGAGGCAGGCAGGTGAGTTGACATCTCTCATTTGTCTCTATGACACCAGGCAAAACACTAAATTCTGTGAGTTTGCTTATTAACAGGGAAATTGTAGGGTTTTTTTACCCAGTAAGTAGTCATGAGTGAATGTTAGATTTATTATTTTTCTAAAATGAATAAGGTGGTCATAGCTACATAAATCCCTAATCCTAGGTAGTCTTTTTCACATAGTTTCTGTTAATAAACTAATTTTCAGAATTTTCATTGCTAAGGAAGCAAGATTGTTAGTTTCTATTGGTTGCCTAGAAAGTTTGAGAAAATTATTGTGCTTTATTTGCTCACATACTACATGTTGTAGGTCACAAACAATAAAAGGACTTGCAGAAAAAATGTGGGCATAGATTTAGAGTTTTGCAGTTGGCAGCCTTTCTTATATTTTCCTTGTACTACTTTTCTACATTGATTTTACTGCACTGTTTTCTTCCTTGAACCCCAGAGACCTGGGGTAAGGCTGGATTTATACTGCTTCCTCTGGGGTGGTAATGCTGAGCCTGTACCAGGCGTTGTAACTGGGAAGCCTGGGTTCTCTGCTTCACTTTCCTCTTCGGGTTAAATTCACCTTCTTACTACTTTGTCGTTTCCAGCAAGTTTTGAAGTAGTCTGTTTATGGTGTGATGCTCTTAGGTTAATCGCCTTCTGCTTGCACCTAGCCACGCCAAGCTTTTGCTTTAGGTAACAGCATGCATTTCCTGCCATATACCTGCTTTCCCACACAGGACTTCAGAAGAGCACATTTGCCACTGCCATATATTTGCTGTATCAACTGGTTTTATTTTATAAGATCCTTCCCCCACATCCTAACAGAAGTGTCTGGTTTCTACCACAGCACGCAAGGAGGGCAGGTACCGGGAGCCCCCACCTACCCCTCCAGGCTACGTGGGCATCCCCATCACTGACTTCCCAGATGGACATTCCCACCCGGCCCGGAAGCCCCCTGACTACAGCGTGGCACTGCAGAGATCACGCATGGTGGCCCGACCATCCGATGCCACCGGGCCCTCCTCTCCTGCGCAGGTGCAGCCCCCGACGGGCAGCAGCAGACCCTCCAGCAAGCCGCAGTGGCACAAGCCCAGTGATGCTGACCCCCGCCTGGCCGCCTATCAGCCGCAAGGGTTTTCCACCGAGGAGGATGGTACATGCATGCGCGCACTGGGGAACCTATGCCCTAGGCAGGGCCCAAGCAGCTGTGGCTCCCTCACCTGCTGCTCACACAATGTCTAGTCCCAGTTCTAGGGTTAGAGTGAAAACTTCCCACTGCTTTCTGTGTCTGAGGGTTTTGTCCTTTTTATTTATTTATTTATTTATTTTAATTTTTAGTGATACTAGGGATTGAATTAAAGGCTATGCCCCCTGGCCCTTTTGTTTCTGCTTTTTCAGGTATGGTAGCCTGGCCCATGGTTTGTTGTGGTTTAATTAAAGCCAACAGTTACAGAATAGTTACTGTAATAAAGTACACAGGAGAGAACGTAGAACCTTGAGCTTGCTGGGCAAGCAACCTACCACTGCTGTGCTCCTATTTTAAGTATAAAAGTCAAATTCTCGTAAGTTTGTTCTATTAACAAACATGAATGGTTAAATGTTTCCTTTCTTCAAATCTACCTGCCTGTGCTGCATTGAGGAAGGCAGAGATCAAGATCAACGCCCGCAATTCCCACCCCCACACCCCCAGTTAATAACTTTCCACTTGTAGAAAACAACTGTTAGCTTTGTGTATGTGTGCATGCGTGTGTCTGTGTGTGTACCTGTGCGTGAGCGCACACGTGCTAGCACTTTACTATTTGAGCCACAGCTCCACTTCCAGATTTTTTTTTTTTGGTAGTTCGTGGAGATAGGAGTCTCACAGGTTTTTCCAGCCCAGGCTAGCTTCAAACCACAATCCTTATGTCTCAGCCTCCAAAGTAGCTAAGATTACAGGCATCCACCACCCAGCTGTTAGCCTTTTTCTGTATCTTTATAGATTTTCTTTTTTGGTAGGTAGTAGGGAGTATTGATTTCAGGGTCTCATGGGTACTAAACAGGTATTCTACCTCTTGAACCCTATCCCCAGCCCTTTTTCTATTATTATTTTTCAAATAGGGTCTCCACCAGCATAGATTACAATCCTCCCATTTGTACTTCTAAGTAGCTAGGATGACAGGTTCACACAACCACACTGAACTTTTTGCCTTTCAATTTTCTGAACTGTGATTCTTCTGAATCTCAGTCTCCAGAGCAATTAAGATATTAACTCTTTAATATCTGTCATTATTATATACATATCTCTACATACAAATAAATAAGTTGTTCCGTGACTTTTTTCATGAATTTGTTACTAATAACGTTCTAATTAATAAAAATACAATACATATTTTATTCTATTTTTGTATTTTGAGGCAAAATCTCATTTAATCTATGCTGGCCTCAAACTTGTGTTCCTGTCTCTATCTCTTGAGTGCTGGGATTGTAGGAATGCACTTCCACGTCCACACCTGCTTTTGTTCTTCAGGTTTTTGTAAGAAGTTACTATGATATTCTCAGGTAGTGGTTGATACTTACCTTTGGTGATTTTTAAAACACCACAACTGTTAGCTTGCTTTTAGGTATATGTGTAGTATTGTGTATATAGTGGTTAAAATGTAGTATTGTGTGTATAATATTTAAAATGTTTACATCATAGCTCGGTTTTCTTTATTTACTGTGATTGTAAAGGTGATGTACAGAGGGGTTACAGTTACTCAAGTGGATAAAGACTTACTTTTTGAACAATGTCACCCCTTCCCTTGCTCTCTCCCAGTTTTTTCCTTCTGTCCCCACCCACAAGTTGTATAGTTCATTTTCAACATAGGGTCTAGTGAATATTATGCTGCATTTATTCACCCTTTGTCCACCATTCCTGTGCCCCCCACCCTCCCAAAACAGATAAGCAAATAAGACAAAAGGAAATGAAAACAAAAAGAAATTTTTTAAAAACCTCTTGTTCTTCTTGTCATTTCAATAAATATCATTTTATATGTATGATCAGATGCATGTAAGTCATTGTGCCTATGAGATCCTCTCCTAAGAATGTCCTCCTTTGGTCTTAACTCCATGAATGCCTAGAGATCTGTATAATTTATCATGTCCTTATGTTTTTTTCCCCTTTTACCATTCATTGTATTTACTTGTAGATTTATAGGCACATTCTAGTTCTCACATATGAGGGAAACCATGCAACCTTTGTTTGCTTTGGATCTGGCTTAATATAATTTTTTTCCAAATCTTTGCATTTTCTGATGAATAATGCAATATCATTCTCTCTGATGAGTAGAATTCCATTGTGTGTGTGTGTGTGTGTGTGTATGTGTGTGTGTGTGTTATCACATTTTCTTTATCCATTCGTCCACTGAGGGACATCTAGTTGATTCCATATCTTGGTTATGGTGAACAATACTGCAGTGAACATAGTTGTGTTAGTATCCAGGTTCCTCAAAAGGCTAAACATAGAGCTTCTTTATGACTCAGCAATTCCATTCCTGGACATTTATCCAATAAAACACAAACAAAGCCACACTAAAGCTACCAGTATAGATCAGTTCTTAAGCTTTTAAATTAATAGTTGCATAGAAAAAGAAGATCCTAATTTTAAGTGAGCTGTATTAAACATATGTATAGCTGATTTTTTTTCAATTTAGTACACTAGTGAATGCATGTGCTATAGCATGAGAAATTGCTCATTCATTGACTTCTCTCTTTCTTCCCTGCTATGTCTACAGAAGAGGAGCAGGTGTCCGCTGTGTGAGCCACCTGAAGGAGGAGAGCACAAGAAGATGTCCCTAGCAGTGGAGCCTTGGAACTTACATCCTGAGGATGGCGGACCAATTTGCCTCCTTCCCTGCCTTAAAAGCAGCATGGGGCTTCTTCTCCCCCTCTTCCTGTCCCCTTTGCATGTGAAGTACTGTGAAGAAATTGCCCTGGCACTTTTCAGACTTTGTTGCTTGAAATGCACAGTGCAGCAGCCTCTGAGTGCCCACTGTTGCTGCCTGCCACATCCACAGTATCATTCCAGATTCCAAGATCATCCCAACACAGTGATTGCCTCTGGCTGCACTTCTCAATGCCCAGAAGGACCTGTGAAACCTGCCTTTTCAATTTCAGTGCAGGCCTAGTGCTTGCTCTCATTGGGGTCATGAGAAAAGCTAGCCATTGAACTACTTGGGGCCTTTAACCCATCATGGACGACAAAGAAAAACAACAAAATCCTTTGAGTACAGTGCTTGGCCACTTGTTTACAGTCTTTTTTTCTTTTTAATGAATTTAAAGATTTAATGAATTTAACAATTGTGTTCAGAGAATAAATGTTATATCCGTGTAATAAGTACAGTATTATTTTGAACCTTAAGTAGGGTTGCCAGACTGGGTTTCTTTAAAAACAAAAAAACAAATATGCCCGACAGGATGGTGGCCATGCCAGGAGGGGGGGGTGACCTGGCTGTGCCCAGTCTTCATGGGTCCTGCAGGCCTTGCATCCCTCAGGTGCCCTATCCCAGAAGGATGAAATGTTAGCCAATTACTCCAATACCAGGACTTCTTGCCCACTTTTCCCTAGTGGGTGAGTGGGTTCTTCCTACATCTGTTTGCACATAGCCAAGGGACAGAAATGGGACCCTGGTGTGCTGTCTGAGCTGATTGCAGGCAGGACAGTGTCATTGGAGGATGTATCCTGCTCCATCAATATGGATGGCAAACCCCATGTTTTTAAGTTATATTTCTTTAAGTTTTTTGTTTTGTTGTTAATTTAGGGTTTGTAGGGCTTTTTATTTTTTAAAGGAAACATTTATAACTGGATAGCATCGCAGTGACAGCAGCTTGGAATGTTGAAGCTATGCCAGCTGCCAAAATACTGCTCTTTCAAGACAGCTGCCCTTTGTTGAATTGGCATTAGGGAATAAATAAATCTTTAAACATGATCAACAATCTAAAACCTGGTTAGACATGCCAGCCTTTACAACAAGGGTTAGTCATAGTGAATAACCTGTAAGTGGCTTTAAGGATGTTGCATAGAGAAGGCCTAAGTGTAGCAACCATCTGCTCACAGCTGCTATTAACCCTATAATGACTGAAAATGATCCCTTTCCACTCTATTTTTGTGTTGTTTTTTGCACAGACTCCGGAAAAGTGAAGGCTGCCAATCTGAGTAGTACTCAAATGTGAGGAACTGCTGGTCTTGGATTTTTTTCCATTAAATTCAGCTGATCATATTGATCAGTAGATAAACGTAAATAGCTTCAAATTTTAAAAGTCAAATTGCAGTGTTTTTTCACTGTATCAAACGTCAGTGCTTTATTTAATAATTCTCTTCTGTATCATGGCATTTGTCTTATCTACCTGCTTATATATTATTACATTGTCAATTATGCATTTGTAATTTTACATGTAATATGCATTATTTGCCAGTTTTATTATATAGGCTATGGACCTCATGTGCATATAGAAAGAGAAATCTAGCTCTACCACAAGTCGCACAAATGTTATCTAAACATTAAGTAATTGTAGAACATAGGACTGCTGATCTCAGTTCGCTGTGATGTCAAGTGCAGAATGTACAATTAACTGGTGATTTCCTCATACTTTTGATACTACTTGTACCTGTATGTCTTTTAGAAAGACATTGGTGGAGTCTGTATCCCTTTTGTATTTTTAATACAATAATTGTACATATTGGTTATATTTTTGTTGAAGATGGTAGAAATGTACTATGTTTATGCTTCTACATCCAGTTTGTATAAGCTGGAAAATAAATATAACATAAAGTCTTGCCTATATTCTTGATGAATTGTGCATACTTTTTATTCCTGAAGCAGAACAGAGATCAGTGGCACTACAGAATTGTGTCCTCAGGAGGCCAAAGAGTTGGCTGTTCCTGGGAGAAAATTGCCCAGTAGCTTGTTTCTTTTAAGTAGTTTTCTATTGATTTAAAGAAATAGATATCACTCAGGTTAA
Source organism: Dipodomys spectabilis (assembly GCF_019054845.1). Lineage (NCBI taxonomy): Eukaryota > Metazoa > Chordata > Mammalia > Rodentia > Heteromyidae > Dipodomys > Dipodomys spectabilis. The sequence continues at coordinate 9,120,393 of NW_024871113.1, forward strand.
CCTCAGTTCAGTCTGTTTATATTTTTCAGTGTTTCTTGAGACTTGGCAATATACAGAGGTGTTATAGTATTTGTATAATATTTATCTTTCAATCTTGTCTCAATGAAAATCCCTGTGAGATTAAATGTTTAGATTTCCTGGTTTACATACTGAAAATTAAGGCATCAGGAACCAAAATGACATTCATTACCCCTAAGTTAACAGGATAATTTAATTCTTGATTGGAGATTGCCAACTAGTATATAAATAGGCTTTTGAAGAAGGAGTTTTATTTTCTTGTTTGGTTTATTTTGTTTTGTTTTTGTTTTTGATAGTGTTGAGGATTTAGCACAGGGATTTGTGCAAACTTTCCACCATTCAACTATATCCCACCATCCCTCTAAGACCTGTAGTAGGTAGGAAGTCTGAATAATATTTCGGGCTATTGAAAGGACACCGGCTTAAGCTGGACAATCAGTGGCTCACATCTGTAATCCTAGCTATTCAGGAGGCTGAGATCTAAGGATCACTGTTCAAAGCCAACCCAGGCAGGGAAGTCTTTGACACTCTTTGTTTTGGTTGGTTATGGGACTTGAACTCAGGACCTGTGCACTGTCCTAAGGTCTTTAGCTCTACCACTTTCAGCCACAGCACCACTTCCAGTTTTCTGGTGGTTTATTGGAGATAAGGCTTGAATTGTGATTCTCAGGTTTTAGACTCCTGAGTAGCTAGGATTACAGGTGTGAGCCACCAATGCTCAGCAACAATGAGATTCTTTATCTCCAGTTAGGCACCAAAAGAAAACAGAAGTGGAGCTCTGGCTTAAAAGGCTGCATGCTAGCCTTGAGCAAAAAACTCAAGGGCAGTTATCAGGCCCTGAGTTCAAGCTCCAGGGCCAGCATGGACTTACACACACACACACACACACACACACACACACACACAGAGCTGGGTGTAGGTGGCTCATACCTGTAATCCTAGCTACTGAGGAACTGAGATCTGAGGATCATGGTTTGAAGTCAGTCCAGTCAGAAAAGTTCATGAGATTCAACATATCAAAACAATTTGGAGAAATGAAGGGAAGAAAAGTTTACCAATTTAGGAGCTCAACAATGTTTTGACAGTAATTATCATCACTTTATTTTAATGAAAATAGGAGACAGCCATAATTTGCTATCCCTTCTGTGTGTCTGGCTATAAGTATTTCCCAGCTGTGACCAATAACAGTGATAGAATTCATTAAATAAGAACTTTACCAGTTTTTTGTTGTTTTGACTGCTGCAGTGCTAGAGAGCTAGAGTTTGGTGCATGTTAGGCAAGCACTGCTAACAGGGAGCCATACCCTAGCCACCAAATTTAGGAACTTATTTATTTTGCCAGAACTGGAGCTCAAACTCAGGGTCTTAAGCTCTTTTTAGCCTTTTTGCACAAAGAATATTAGCACCTGAGCCACAACTCCACTTACAACTTTTTGCTGGCTATTTCAAGATAAGAGTCGTTTCTGCATAGGCTGTTTTCTAACCATGATCCTTAGATCTTGGTTCCTGAGTACCTAGGATGACAGGCATGAGCCACCAGCATCATCTTAAGTTTTATGAATCCTGTAATAAGTTGGTTAGCATCTTCCTTAATGCACTCTGTTTTCATACATATAACTAAAAGCCTTACAAGTATTTCCTCAACTCACTTTTCTGCTATTAAGATGTATGATTTCCAGACTCAATGTTTCATGCCTTTAGTTCTAGATACTTAGGAGGCTAAGATCAGGGGATTGTGGTTCAAAGCCAGCGTGGGCTTTGGAGATAAGTCTGTGAAACTTATCTCCAATTAATCAACTGAGCTAGAAATGGAACTTTGGTTCAAATGGTAGAGCACTAGCCTTGAACACAAAAGCTATCTAGGACAGCACCTAGGCCCTGAGTTCAATCCCAGGAATGGCACACACAAAAAAGGGAGGTATGGTTTTTAAATTCAGTAATAAAGCTGGGTGCTGGTGGCTCACGCCTGTAATCCTAGCTACTCAGGAGGCTGAGATCTGAGGATCGCGGTTCAAAGCCAGCCCGGGCAGGAGAGACCGTGAGACTCCTATCTCCAATAAACCACCAGAAAACCGGAAGTGGCGCTGTTGCTCAAGTGGTAGAGCGCTTGCCTTGAGCTGAAGAGCTGAGGGACAGCGCCCAGGCCCAGAGTTCAAGCCCCACGACCGACAAAAAAATAAATAAATTCAGTAATAATATGGTCTAAAGTGATTGGATCAACTAAGTGAGGGTACATGTCCCAACATTCTTGGGAGGTCCATGTGCCTCCTATATTCACACAGGCATTCATACCAAAGAAACGGGAAGATCTAGTCATTGATTCCATATTTTACTTAAACATAGCTAGCTTGTGCCAGGCATCAATGGCTCACACCTGTAATCCTACCTAGGAGGCTGAGATCTAGACAATGGTAGATCTGTTCAGCCTGAGTAGAAAAGTCCACTAGACTATTTTCAAAATAACCAGGAAAAAAAAAGGCGGTGGTGGTTCTAGTGGTAGAACACCAACCTAATAAGCATGAAGCCTTGAGTTCAAACCCCAGTAATAACACACACAAAAGAAGTTGAAGAATAAAGATTATATAGCAGTTATTGCTAGAAGAGGGACATGTTTTTGTGAAGATTTACTAAGACTATGAGCACAAAGGTTTAAGCAACAGATCAAGCTAAAGTAACAAATAAGATAGGATAAGAGAATTTACTGGTTGACAGACAAAAACTACTTAGAGCTGAAAACAATTGTTGAATTACATTTTTCTATAATGCTTTTTTCAACATTTTAGCCAAGTTCAGAGCAAGCACAATATTATTCCTGCACTATTTAAGATTGTACATATTACTCAGTTATATTACAATGCTGGAACTGTATAACAGTAAATTTAAAGAAATGATCGAAGTACTATATGCAAGGTTAAGAAATTTTTGGAGGGTATGGGATATATCCCCAGTTGTAGAATCCCGGTCTACTATACAAGAAGCCCCAGCACTGTAAAAGATAAAGGGGAGGAAGAGGCCGAGAATTTTGGGACATTTACAATAAGATTTGCCTTAAAACGTCCCTTCCCAGGCTGGGAAGGTGGCTCAGTGGTAGAGCACTTGCCTTGCATGCCTGAGGCCCTGGGTTCGATTCCTCAGCACCACATAAGCAAAAAGAAAAAAAGCCGGAAGTGGCGCTGTGGCTCAGGTGGTAGAGCGCTAGCCTTGAGCTGAAGAGCTGAGGGACAGCACCTAGGCCCAGAGTTCAGGCCCCATGACCGGACCCCCCCCCGAAAAAAAAAAGTCCCTTCCCAGTAGGTGTATGCTATGGAGAGATGGAGAGAATTCTTACTCTTGCATGGGTTTCCTCTGACATACACTTTCCTGACTGAGACTGAGGACCAGTGCCCCACTTCAAGCTCTCAAGCTAGAAGTCCAAGTCTTAGGACATGGCCATATCCACTTACGCAGTGCTTTAAAAAAAATAGCTTTGGAACTCCTAGAAGTCTCTCAGAACCATATTAGCATTCTTTTTCAATGTGCATGTTAAATCTGGAGTTGAAACTGCTTAGCTTTGATCTTTTACCTGCATGACTCTAAGCAACATCCTGAATTTTTTGTTTTTTGTTTTCCTTCTTCCCTCTTTTCTTCCTTCCCTTGTTTTCCTTTCCTTTGAGTCCATTTATACATAACAAATTGAGGCATATAAACTCAAATATTTGCCCAGTGCAATGACACACATGACAAACATCAGTAATTGTAGCACTCAAGAGGCTGAGGTAGAATTGTGAGATCCTGTCTCTAAATTTTAAGAAAAGAGGGTTACAAAACCAAATATTACTAGATATGGGAAGAAATTAGATGGAAATATTGGTGAAAGAGGTGTGGGTAGACAGGGAAATAAAGAGTAGAGGAGAGAAGAAAGAACAAGCAAGCATAAAAAAGAATCCAAAACAGAACAAAGCAAAAGTGTTAGATTATTTGGACTTTGCCAGAAATTCACACAGACATCCATGTACAGAGAACAAAGGAAAGTTTATTGCTGTGAAAGGGGCTGGCAAGACCCCTTCTCACAGAGGAGCAGTAAGAATAAGCATAGGCTATTGTCTGAGGTGACCTATATAACCTAAGAGGTTTAGAAAGGGCTAGGAGGTGGAGACCCTGGTGTGGACGTGTGGGCCAGGGGCTTCATCATGGAGGATTAGGATTTATGGCTGCTGTCCAAATAGTAGATAAGGGTCCTGCAGCTGCCCAGCCCTGAAGGTCACTCTAGGGGCTCTTGTTGCCTTATATGGTGGTAGCTGCCCCAGAGAAGTGCCATCCCAAGGTAAAGGGGGTTGGAGGCTGACTATTGCCTTTACTAAATGGGCCTAGTGTTGCCTAGGAAGGGAGCATGCTAAGCTGTGGAAAGGGGAAGGGAGCTCTTTGGGCTAATAATAAGGTTTTGCAGGCATCAAGAAAGACCAGATTCATTGATAAGTATCTTGTGTAGAAGGCAAACTGCCCCTTAATAAGCAATGCCTTCTCTCTTTTTAACGTGTTTTTAAAAATATTTTTATTGTTATCATAAAGGTGATATGCAGAGGGGTTACAGTTAGATAATTCAGGTAAAGAATACATTTCCTTTTGGACAATGTCACCCCTTCCCTTGCTCTCCCAGTTTTACGCTCCTATCCCCACCCACAAGTTGTACAGTTCATTTTCAACATAGTATCCAGTGAGTAACACTGCTATATTTATTCACCCTTTGTCCCTCCATTTTTTGTAACTCCCCTTATGAAATAAGCATACTAGGTCTAACAGGACCTTTCCAAAAGCTCTTAGAGGTGAAATCCCACTCTCACTCCTAGGTGATAGGCCTGCTTGAATTCACAGAAGCAAGGGCAGGGACTTGGGCAATAGGTTCCTAGACCTGCCAGTCCTATACCACGAATTCACGAGACTGAATTCTCGAACTCCCTGTGACCCTGTCCCCTGACCATGACCCTATTTAGTCCCCAACAAGCTCAGCCACCATTTGGCATCATGCTTTGTGTCTCCTCACTCTCCTCAGGTCACCTTTTCAACTCTACATTAGAGTTGATCTGGTTTGTTGTTTTTCTGTTTAATACACTTGTGGCTCAGTTTCCTAAGTACATTTGAGGCTGCAAGTTTTTGGGAGACTTAAGTGTGCTTGCAGTTGCCAGCTGGCTTTCTAATAAAGACACAATCTCTCACAATGTGGCTTCTCTGTATCTCATGATTGAATTCCCATATAACACACTCCCAAAGACATATGTACTACAACTATTTCTTGTCCAATACATTAGTAATTGCTAAGGTGTCTGCTAGCTTTTATTCCCCAGAAAATGGTAAATAATACATTGGTGGCCTTTTAGGAGGATTAAGGCATCTTTACCACCAAAAGCTTACATCTCTTCCCTCTAACCTGCCCCTACGCTCTTAAGTCTTTGTTAAGCACTGGTTCAGGCTCAAGTGCCATTCACTGGCTTAGCAATGCCTTCTTAAAACTTTCAAAAACTCAAGAGACCACCTTGTTCCTGTTCTGTTCCTGGGCTAAAAACCCTGTTTCACTATCACCCAGAGGATTGTGTGCCTGTGCAGGAATGCAACCCAGTTCCTCCCACGTGCTAAGCAGGTTCTACAAGCATTACATAGAACAACATAACAAAAAACATTTTAAAGTATTCTAAACCTTGTCTCCTCTAGTCGCACAAAGGGACCCAGAACGTACCAGCTTTTCACACAATACAATTAACCTTGAATTTGGGAGTTCATCTCTCACAAATAAGAGGTTTCCCTTTGTCACTGAAGGCTCACCAAGAAGAAAGTTGCTTCTCCACACTTGATGGAGGAGACATTCCCTGCCAGAGGTCATGTTACCCCTAGAATCTTATGCAAAGCAGCCCCACCCTGCTGTTCTGAAGGCCCTCTCAATCCGGCTTTCTATCCAGACAGCAAGTCCCCACTCAGTCACAATGAGGGACTTGTGCTTCAGTGAGCTTGAAAATGATTTCCAAAGCAGCACCTTAAATGTGTTTTCTGGAATAAAGTAGGATATAAAGAAGTAATACATGTGGTGCTCTTTTTTCCTCTCTTTTAGGGATTTCAAGTTTTATTTCTACCATAAAGCAACTCTTTCTTCTCCCTTGCCCTCCTACCATCTTTGCTGTCACCACCCACCGCCCTAGGAAAACAGTTCCTTTTCTTTTCATCTTCTGCTAGGGCCTACGCCTCACTGAAGAGTGCTTCCTTAATAGGCATTTCTAAATGTGGTTAGGGCTCATTTTGAATGTTCTAGTGCCAAATCTTTAGGTCTTTTCAACTAAGCTGTACAACTCCAGGCAAGCTCCTGTGTAGGATTTCGGGTGACATTCTCAATCCTCTCCTCAGGATTCTTGGAGAAGCTCATTTCCATCCCAGGAACAAGACAAGCTTTTATCTTTCCCTCTTACTCTATGCAATGGTCACTATCATTTCACTGAATTAATAGAGAGTTCTTTCTTGGGTCAGGCCGGTGTCCATCATCTGACAAGCTGGCAATGCAGAAGGACCAGCCAGCGTGTTTGACATGGCCTAAGAAATAAATGCAAAGGAAGCAAAACAGTATATTTCTGTGTGCGCACAGCTGAGGAAATATGTGCATAAATATACTGAAGAGGAGAATCAGAAGGTAGATTACAAGGAAAAAATAACAAATGCAGGGGCTGGGAATTTGGCTCAGTGGTAGAGCGCTTGCCTTGCATGCCTGAGGCCCTGGGTTTGATTCCTCAGCATCACATAAGCAAAAAGAAAAAAGCCAGAAGTGGTGCTATGGCTCAAGTGGTAGAGCGCTAGCCTTGAGCTGAAGAGCTGAAGGACAGAGCCCAAGCCCAGAGTTCAGGCCCCACGACCGGACCAAAAAAAAAAAAAAAAAAACAAAATAACAATGCATACAGTGAAGAGTTTTAAAACTAAAAAGCAAAAGTCAGATGTTGGTGGCTACTCAGTAGACTGAGATACGAGGATCAAGATTCAAAGCCAACCTAGGCCAGAGTGATCCTTATCTCCAATTAACCATTAAAAAGCAAGAAGTGCCCCCACGGTATAACCCCTGCTTTCACTGTATTTGATGTTGGCATAATTTGTGGAGGGGAAGGGGAAAAACAAATCGTTTAAATAGGGATACAGGTGGACCCATTGCAACAATGAGATGTACAAGTCGTTATGTCGAAAACGAACTTCACAACTTTGGTGGGGGGGGGGAGGAGGATTGGGTAGGGGGGCAGGGGGAGAATGGGAAGGGATGGGAAGGAGAAACAAAGGAGGAGACTACAATGCTTGATAAGAAATGTACTCATTATCTTACCCGTGTAATTGTAACCCGTCTGTACAGTATTTTCACAATTAAAAAAAAAAAGCATGAAGTGGAGCTGGGAGAGCTGAGACTTAAGTGGCAGAGTACTAGCATTGAGCACAAAACTAAGGTACAATGCTTAGTCAATAAGTTAAAGCCTACTTATTAAACAGGTGCTCTACCATTTGAACCATGCCTCTAGCACCTATTTGTGTGAGGGGGTGTGTGCAGAGTCTGGGGCATGAACTCAGATATTAGCCCCCTGAATTTCTAGGAGTGCAGGCATGAGCCATCAACCCTTAGCATGTTGGTTACCTTTGAGATAGGGTCCTGCTTTATGTCCATGTTGCCTGGAGCTCCATGTTCCTGTTTGTGTTCCCTTTGTTGCTGGCATGTCAGTTGTGTACACTAAACTTTTACCGGTTGGTCTTAGTGGCTATTCTCTAATCTTTGCCACCTAAGGAACTAGGATTATAGGCTTGAGCCTATAATCACCCTGCCCCATCACACCATCACACCTGCCCTAGCTACAACCCCCAAAATGTCTTAAATGCACCTTAGCTCTTTACTTGATCCCAAGTAAAGAGGATGCCAGGACGTTTTACCTCCTGATGCAAACTGTATCTCCGGACTATTTCTATACAGCAACCAACTTTCATCCCTAAAAATGAAATCAATTGTCTGTGGACATCCTGAAAGAGGATTACTTGTGTTCTGAGAACTCTTTCAGATATAAGAAAATGAACGATTAAAACCTTTCAGTATGTGTCTATAAAGCTGTGCCTGGGGATGGGGTGTGAGCTCCATGTTTAACAAGTACAAAATGCTGTGCTCCATCCCCAGCACCAAAAACAGCAGAAACAAATAAGCAAACAACAACAAAAATAAAACATGTATGAATGCTTGTCCAGATGCTCTCCTGCAAGAGTACATTGGCCTTTTTGCCTTAAAAAAAAAATGTGACAGGAAGTATGCTTATGTTTGGGCTTCCCCCTCACCCCTGATGGAAACAAAGCTTGCTTTCAGCTTCTAGCATATTCTGAGAGTGAAATAAGGATATTGGGTCTGTCATCATGTTTACATTGTGGTTGATGATAGGGAATTGGGTCTCGCTGGCACCATTCTTGGTTTCTTGGTGGATGAAGGTGAAGTACCATCCCCCGGTGATGGGCATGCCTGAATTTCTGGAGGCAGGGGTGGGGACTGGGACAATAGGTTACTGGACCTGCCAATCCTGTGCCATGAACTCGCAAGACTCTCAAGTGCCCTATGATCTGCCCCCTGACCATGACCCTATTTAGGCCCTGACCAGTTCAGCTGTCCCTGACTCTTCTCAGGTCACCATGCATTCCTCTTCAGCTCCCCATTAGAGTTGATAAGGTTTGTTGAGATTGTTTTTCTGCTCTTTCTTTACTGCCCTCACGGCTTGGGTTTCTAACAGTGTTAAGTGTATTTGAGGCTGCAAGTTTTGGGGGGACATGTGTTTGCATGCAGTCTCTGGCTTTCTAATTAAGACTCCTGATTTAACCCCTCAAAATGTGGCTTCTCTGTATCTCACAAATTCCCATATAACAAGAGGAGTTATCCTTTATCCCACCGTGATCTTCAGTGCATGTACTCAATAAAGTCACCTGGATCATCTGTAATCATACCTAGTTTCAGTTATGCTGGCGTGACTGGAAAGGCTTCTTGCTATTGCCAAAGCACAATCTTTAAGTCATTTCCTTGGAATGTATGGTACCTAGAAGACAAATTCAAACACAAATGTGGTGGCAAGTTTAAGTTTCTTATTTTGTTCTTTTTTTTCTTTTTGGTCACCCAGGGGACTTGAACTCCAGGCCTGGGTGCTATCCCTTAGCTCTTTTGCTCAAGGTTAGCATTCTACCACTTTGAGCCACAGCTCCACTTCCAGTTTTTGAATGGTTATTTGGAGATAAGAGTCTCACAGGGACTTTTCTGCTGTGACTGGCTTCGAACCACAATCCTCAGATCTCAGTCTCCTCAGTAGCTAGGATTACAGGCATGAGTCGGTGCTTGGCTCTTATTTTGTTCTTAAAAGGCATTTTTGAGCTGGGCACCAGGGTCTCACAGTCCTAATTCTAGCCTCTCAGAAGGCTGAGGTCTAGAGGATTATGATTCAAAGCCCGCCTAGGCAGAAAAGTCTGAGAGACTCCATTTCCATAATTATCAGCAAAAAGCCAGGATTGTTGGGTCTTCGTCCATCCCACAAAAGACGGACAGGGTCCGAGGAAAGGTAAGTGCGGTGCTCGCCCGTTCCCCAGCCTCCCTCAGCCCAGGACACAATTAGACACAGCGGGGAGCCAAATCCAGCAGGTAGAAAAACTCCTTTATTAACAGAGAGCAGCCCTTTTTAAAGCTTAAAAGGGCGGGTGGCATGGCAAGGGAGGAAGAGAACCAATCACTGTCAAGGTCACACCCTATCATGCACCTGAGCCTTCACGGGCTGGTTAGGCACTGATTGGAAGATCAATTGGGCTCTGCCCACTCTACTCTCTCCCAGCGCCATCTTGGCTGCCCATGTGCTCTACAGTAAATTAGGCTCTGCCCACTCAACCCCCTCCCAGCGCCATCTTTGCTGCCCATGTGCTCCACACAGGATCAGCTGGTGGAGCACCAGCTGTGAGCAAGCAAGCACAAAACACTGAGTTCAAAGCTTAGTAAAAGCATTACTGACTGGTTAAGCCAAAACATCAGGAAACAGCACACACTGGGCATTCAGAGCTATGTGAAGGAACAGGGACCAGAGCGACTAGAAGAGTCCAGTGAAGATACAAAGGAGAGCCTGTCATTGTAACAACGAGATATACAAGACACTATGTTGAAAACGAACTTTCCAACTTTGTCCGGGGGTCAGGGGTGTAGTTATGGAAGTGGGAAGGAAGGGATGGTAGGGGACAAAGGAGGAGGCAACAATGTTCGATAGGAAATGTACTCATTACCTTGCTCATGTAACCCCTGTATTTTTACAATAAAAAAATGTACAAAAAAAAAGAGCAAAAAAAAGCCTGTTTGCTGTGCGCACACCTGCTTGACTCCAGACATCTGAATTCTAAGTGCCACAACTGATCTGTTTTCCCTGCATAGTTTCCCAGTATACTAAGTAGACAAAATCATTCCAATTTCATCTTAGCTTCAACTAAAGCAGGTGTGGATAAAGTGTGGATAAAGTCAGTGTGGATAAAGTGCTGACCATTACATAAGTCCCAAATTATAGTGATCTACTGCTCATGCTACTACCCAGGACCATGCTTGTCTTAATAACTCTCTGATCAATTATACTCTGTGCATTCTTGCATGTTGGCCTTTTCCTTCCATCTCACAGTACTTTGAATTGGTTCTTACAATCTAGGATTAGATTTTCCTAGAATAATGGTAGACACCTAGTGGCATAGTGGCTGGGAGAACATGTATGGAATTAGAAAGCAAAGATTCCATAAGTTTTCCTGGATTATCTTTCCTTTATGTTCCTTGAGTTTGTTTTCTGGGCTCAAGGTACTAATTGGCTTATTTTCTCCTGTGGCCTCCCCTTGCTTTGCAGACAGCTTCCTTGGTGTGTCCTCACAGGGTTAAGTCTTCAGTATAAAACTATAGATTTTGAGCCTAGCATGCATAAAGCCCTGGGTTTGATCCCCAGCAGCACATACTGAGTATTTATAAAGAGAAAGAATTCAGTTTATAACAAGTGATCAGTATCTCTGAGCCACTATATAGCTAAGGGAAGTCTCTGGTTTCTGAGTACAATGGACCCTGAGGACAAAGAGGCCCCCATGAAAAACTCTTTTCTTCATATCTATTAATGGTTAGACTAAAAAGCACCAAATGCTGGTGAGGGTATGAAATATGGGGTCTCTTCTATATTGCTTATGGAAATGTAAAATACCACAGCCATTATGGGAAACCATTTGGCATTTTCTTTATAATTAAATATGAAAGTACTGTACAACTAAGCAACTAAACTCTGAGGCATTTTTTTTCCAACACATCCAGGTTTTCTTTGATTGTTTTGGAAATCCTAAAGGCTTATGGTTTATGGTTCACTACTTTTACCTATGTTTTAACATGATCTACTAATATACTGACACCTTTTTGAAGGAAAAGAAAACAGGAAAGTATGAAGGAAGGAGAGAAAAGTAAGAGAGAATAAAAGAACCACTCTGCCCTTGTGCTTCTAATACCCTCTGTGTTATTTCTCTGTAATGGCATAGTGAAATGTCTGGTCCTGGTCCTGGTGACTTGGTAGTCCATTCCTTCCCAGGAAATGCTTTGCTGAGTGCAAGATCTTTAATCTAATAGGCTCTGCTGGTATTTCACAGCATACAACTGTCTGCAAGTGACAGCAGTAGGGCACATGATGGCTCAGCTCCAGACGCTCTTAGCTATGGGAGTATGGCATGACAGCTGTCCAAACCCAAACTGTGATGGGATGCATAGCCTTACTCCAGGGGGAAATACTGACAGGCAGGGCCCACCACTGTGGAGGTAGGTGGTAGACTAGGACATTGAGGACTATATCACTAGCTTCCTGCGTCTTGGAGAATTGCTATGGTCTAGCTAGGATATCCAGAGCAGGAAGTGGGCAAGAAATAAGAGCCCAAGATGAGAATTCAGGCCACAGGATTCCAGAAAATATCTCAGAAATCCTTCAAAAATCAGTTGTTTTTATGAGTGCAATGATTACAATAATTCAAAGCACTGTTTCTCACAACTCCGTGTGTGTGTGTGTGTGTGTGTGTGTGTGTGTGTCGTGGGGCTTGAACTCTGGGCCTGTGCACTGTCCATGAGCTCTTCAGCTCAAGGTGAGTACTCTACCACTTAAGCCATAGTGCTACTTCTGTTTTTCTGGTGGTTTATTGGAGATGAGTCTCACAGACTTTCCTGCCTGGGCTGGCTTTGAATCACAGTTCTCAGATCTTAGCCTCCTGAGTAGCTGGGATTACAGGTGTAAGCCACCATCATCTGGCTTATCTCACAACTCTTGAAGATCTGTAGGATCTGAGCTTTTCTTTCTTTTTCTTTTCAGTTTTGTTGGTCATGGGACTTGAATTCAGGGTCTGGGTGCTGTACCAAGTAGGAGGTGAAGGGTCCCACCATCCACCCCAGGGGACCACGCAGAGGCAGGCAGGCACAGGAAAGAGATGATTACAAGTTTTACTAGAGGAGCCATATTTCCCCCCAAGAGGGAGCATATAGCCTCCCCCAACATCCAGGTAGCAGGAGGGGTCTGAGGGAAGGAATTGAGCTCAGGTGGGATTTCAGGTGGGTCTGGGCAGAGAGAGGGAGGGGCCAGCTGCATGGCAGGAACTCCAGGGATGGGAGGGCCTCAGGTCTGAGTTCAAACCCTTATGGCCAAAAATAAAAATTAAGATTACATTGGCTTCTGGGCCTTTTTGTTCCTGGAAAGATTTGAGTTTCTCTACATCTAACTGAGGAGCTGCCAAGCTGCAGGGCTACTCTGAAGATGTTTGTAGACAAGTTGGGTCACTATCAAGTTTTAGCCTCTGTCCCACCACCATCCCCAGTTCAGTTTTTCACTACAAAACACTTTTTAGATTGAATGGGCATTGTTCCAGCTGCTGCTTAGCCTTGCTTCTAAGGGTATAGAAATTTGAACCAGCATCTCCAGCTCACATGTAAATGGTTTGATATTGTAGAGATCTCTGTCTCTATACTTTTGGTTAAATGTGATGAATTGTCATGAGCAAGCAATGTTAGAACTATAGATGTTGAGAGCCCTGCAGGGAGTCTCTCTGCATGATAAGCTTGGCTATCTGGCTGGAACATCTCTCAAGGCTATTTACAGAATCTGGTCTTTGCATCCTGCCCCAAACAAAGACCAGGTAGCTGCTATTGACCACCTTTTCACATTGCCCTAAGCAAGCATCCTGCAGCTGCTATGCCCAATGAAAAAGCTTCCTTATTCTAAGCATATAAATATCCCTGTGTGAAAAATAAAATTTGGCAGCTTGATCAGAATCCTTGTCTTGCTGTCCTTCTTCGTGTCTCTTGTCCCTTCATTCCTTCTCGCTTAGGTTCATTGCCCTGGTTGAAGTCCTGTGGGTCGGGACAACTGGCGCCCAACGTGGGGCACGAGCCTCTGACTGAGGAAGGAACGCCGTCCTCCGGGAAAACTTGGCCAAGTACAGTCCAAGATCGTGAGATCGCCTCAACAGACCCCACCGAGAGACAGATCCAGGAGGAGAGTGGGGACGGCGCATGGTAAGTGACCCACTATGGGACAAGCAATATCGTCACATGATCTATTTCTGTCAGACCTCAGGGAGGCCTTCAAGACACGAGGAACGCGGGTTAAGAAAAAGGATTTAGAATTATTTTTCTCATTCATAGAGGACTTGTAGGAATCATAGATGCAAAAAGATGGCAAAGAGTAGGAGATTGTTTAACAGATTATGAAACCTTTGGTTCAGAAAAGGTTCCTGCTACGGCCTTTTCCTATTGGAATTTGATTAATGAAGTTTTAAAAGGTTCTCTATTTGATAGTGGAATTTTAAAACTTGTAAAAACAGGAGAGGAGGTTCTCCAACATGCCTCTAGGCCCCCCTCGGCTTGCCCATCAGTTGTATTAGATATGACTGCTGGTCAATTTACTGAAAATCCCTTCCTTTTGTGGCCCAGCCCTTCAAGGGCCCACTACCCCTCCAGATCCAGATGTTTTTTCTCCCCCCCCCCCCTTTACCTAACCTGGCACCTTTACGCGAGACTCTTCAACATAGGCGAGAACACCTTCAACTTTTAAAAGAACTGCGGTCCCTTGATTATGAACTCCGCATACTGGCCTTGGCCGATACTCCAAAAACGCCTGATAAAATTAAGGTTAGATCAGGCCATCAATCAGTTCTCGCCTTTCCAGTAACTCGGAGCCAGACAGATAGGGCCTCAGAGGGTGAGGAGGACGAATCAGAAGAGGAGGAAAAGGAGGATGAAGAGCAGGATACTGGGGATGAAGAGGAACAACCCACCCAGGGAAAAGGCCAACAAGAGTATAAGAGGCTTAGCCTCCGGTTTGTTGAAAAGCTTAAAAATGCATGTGCCCAATATGGCCCGACTGCGCCTTATACGTTAGCCTTGTTAGAAAACCAAAGTGCGCGCTGGCTCACCCCTAATGATTGGAAGTTCCTGGCCCGCGCCACCCTTAGTGGGGGTGATTTTGTTTTATGGAATGCGGACTTTAAGGAACAATGTAGAGAGACCGCGCAAAAAAATTTGGCTAAAACATCTTCAAAAACCTGGACCTATACTAAACTTTTGGGTATTGCGCCCTTTGATACCAATGCTAAACAGGCGCGCTTTCCTACTGGACTTTTGGCACAAATTCAAAACGCTGGCCTTTATGCTTGGAAGCGTCTCCCTCAAAAGGGATCGGCTACTACTTCCCTGGCAAAGGTTAGACAGGAGCCAGAGGAACCCTACAGTGACTTTGTCTCGCGGCTTAACTTGGCTGCAGAAAGGCTTCTTGGGCCAAGTGAAAGTGAAAGTGCCTTTGTTAAACATCTTGCCTTTGAAAATGCTAACCCTGCATGTCAAGATGTCCTCCGACCACATAAAAACAAGGGTGACCTCTCTAAGTTCGTCAGGCTTTGTGCTGGAGTAGGAACCGCTCACACCATGGGGCTCGCCATAGGTGCCGCCTTTACCAAGGCATTTCAAGGTTCAGTCCCCAGCTCGCATACTTGCTTTAATTGTAAACAACCTGGTCACTTTGCACGTGAATGTCCCTTCGGCAAACAAAGCCAAGGGGCAATGCCCTCCCAAGCTACAGGTAGACCACTCCCTGCCACTCTTTGTCCCAAATGTGGTAAGGGCCGTCATTGGGCCAACGAATGTAGATCCAAAACAAATGCCCTTGGACAGCCCATTCGGGAAACTTCCCTCGGGGCCAGCCCCTGGCCCCGACCATCCCCAAGACAAGCCCAGGGGCAATAGGGTTTGTCCCCTCCCAAACTCCCAGGCCTACACAAGCCCCCCACCTCTCTCCACAATTGCCTCCCTCCAGCGGGCAACCCCAGGCAGTGCAGGACTGGACCTCTGTGCCGCCACCGACACAGTACTAGACTCTGTACAAGGACCTCAAATAATACCCACTGGGACCCTGGGACCCCCTCCGTCTCATATGTGTGCCCTTATTCTTGGAAGAGCCTCTGCTACCTTACAAGGTGTCCAAGTTTTTCCTGGTATTATTGATAATGATTATACAGGAGAAATAAAAATTTTGGCCACGGCCATTAATGGGATTGCAGCTATTCCAGCTGGAACTAGGCTTGCACAATTGATACTGCTCCCATTAAATTCAGGGGGTTCTTCCACTGCTCAGACCACACCGCGAGGAACTGCTTCTTTGGGGTCTTCTGATGCGTATTGGGTTCAGCCTATCACTCAAAAAAGACCCACCCTCACCCTGCGAATTGAAGGAAAGGAGTTTCAGGGAATTTTGGATACTGGTGCAGATGCCACAATTATTTCCCAAAAATATTGGCCACCAAGTTGGCCCCCTACCCCGTCCCTAACTGACCTTAAAGGCATAGGGCAGTCAAAAAACCCTTTGGTAAGCTCCAGGGTTCTTAATTGGACTGACAAAGAGGGCAATAAGGGAACTGTTACTCGTTTTGTTGTTCCTGACCTCCCTGTTAACCTATGGGGTCGCGATATCTTGACCCAGATGAAAGTTATCCTTGCTAGTCCCAATTCTGTGGTTACACATCAAATGCTCCGTATGGATTTTGTCCCTGGTACAGGTCTTGGGAAATCAGGAGAAGGAATCGTTGAGCCCATCCAAGCTACCCAAAAAACAGATAAACATGGGCTTGGGTATTCGGATTTTTAGTATTGGCCCCTGACCCTCCTGTGCCCCATGCAGATAAAATCATTTGGGAATCCCAAACGCCTGTGTGGGTGGATCAGTGGCCCCTTACCCAAGAAAAATTGGAGGCTGCCTCCATGTTAGTACAGGAACAGCTGGTGGCAGGCCATATAGAGCCCTCTACTTCACCATGGAATACTCCTATTTTTGTTATCAAGAAAAAATCAGGCAAATGGCGCCTTTTACAAGATCTACGCGCTGTTAATAAAGCTATGCGCCCAATGGGAGCGCTACAGCCAGGCATTCCCACACCGGTGGCTATTCCCAGGGACTATTACAAAATGGTTATTGATTTAAAAGATTGTTTTTTTACCATTCCCCTACATCCTGAGGACAGACCCTATTTTGCCTTTAGCCTTCCTCGCATTAACTTTCAAGGCCCCATGCAAAGATTTCAATGGAAGGTACTTCCTCAAGGTATGGCTAATAGCCCTAGCCTTTGTCAAAAATATGTTGCCCAGGCAGTGGACCCTGTGAGAAAACGATGGCAGCGCGTCTATATATTACATTATATGGATGACTTGTTGCTTGCTGCACCTGACACCCACGAACTTAGAAACTGCTATTTAGACCTTTATAAAGCCCTTACTGCCCTGGGACTACAGGTTGCCCCCGATAAAGTTCAAACACAGGATCCCTATACTTATTTGGGTCTAGAACTCCAAAATAATCAAATTCGGGTTCCTCAAATTCAACTTCGTTTAGACCATCTTCACACCCTTAATGATTTTCAAAAGCTGCTTGGAGATATTCAATGGCTTAGGCCATACCTAAGGTTGCCCACCAGCGTGCTTTTGCCTCTTAATGAGATTTTAAAAGGGGATTCTGACCCCTCCTCTCCTCGCAAGCTTACTCCCAATGCTCGAAATGCTTTAACCCAAGTTACTGAGGCCATTGCCCAGCAGTTTGTTACACAGATTTCCTATAATCTTCCTCTGGTCTTAATTATTTTACATACCCCTCATACACCCACAGGATTGTTTTGGCAACAGATTCCCCACTCCAATAATAAGGGCAGCCCCCTGCTTTGGGTCCATTTACCCACCACATCCCCCAAGGTTATTGCTGTTTACCCTGCCCAGGTAGCCTCTATCATTATCAAAGGTCGCTTGCTTTCTCGACAATATTTCGGCAAGGACCCTGATACCATTTTAATTCCATACACCAAAGACCAGACTCAATTTTTACTTCAGACTGGGGATGAATAGGGCATCGCCCTGTCAGGATTTTTAGGACTAATTGATAATCATCTCCCCAATGATCCCCTTTTACACTTCGCCCAGCTACATCCATTTGTTTTTCCCAAGGTTACTCAAAAGGCTCCCATTCCTCAAGCCCTCACTGTCTTTACAGATGGCTCAAGCAATGGCCGTGCAACCTTTGTTGTTAACAACCATACCACCACCTTTGATGCCCCTTACCAATCAGCCCAGCTTGTGGAGTTATTTGCTATAACACAGGTTTTTATGACGTTTTTTGATAAGCCTACAGATAGTGCTTACGTTGCTCATTCTGTTCCCTTGCTAGAAATTTCACCCGCTATTAAAACTTCTTCCAATGCGGCATTTTTATTTACTCAGCTTCAACAGCTAATTCAGGCCAGGAGACATCCGTTTTTTCTGGGACATATTAGGGCACATTCTGATCTCCCTGGCTCTCTTACACAGGGTAACGCTCAAGCTGATGCGGCCACTCATTCCATTTTTCCGGTTTTTGTTGGGTCTGTCCAAAAGGCTACAGAATTACATAATCTACCATCTAAACTCCCAGAGTCTTCGGTTGCTTTGTAAATAGCACGGGAGATAGTAAAGGCATGCCCTGCCTGTGTTGTCTCCCTTCCTGTACCACACCTGGGTGTTAACCCCCGTGGACTGCTACCCAATCAAATCTGGCAAATGGATGTTACCCATTTTCCTGAATTTGGAAAAACAAGATATATACATGTCTCCATAGACACATTTAGCGGGTTTGTTTTTGCTTCACCACACTCAGGAGAAACTGCCAAAGATGTTCTCTCTCACCTTGTTCTAGCCTTTTCTGTAATGGGAAAACCAGCCCACATAAAGACAGACAATGGCCCAGCCTATACCAGTGCCAAGTTTAAACAGTTTTGTGCTATTTTTCAGATTTGTCATACTACTGGGATTCCCTATAACCCCCAAGGTCAGGGCATTGTAGAACGAGCCCACCACACCCTAAAAACCTGGCTTACTCGCCTCAAAGCCTCTGCCTTTTCATTTTCCACTCCTAGGGATCGCCTTAGTCATACATTGTTCGCCCTTAATTTTCTAACTCTGGACAATGAAGGCCACTCGGCAGCTGACAGGCATTGGCACCCATCTTCCAGTTCTGCCAGCCCGTCTGTCATGTGGCGAGACCCCCTTACAGGCAAATGGAAGGGCCCAGATCCTGTTCTTATCTGGGGGCGAGGTTCAGCCTGTATTTTAGATCAAGAACAAGCGGCCCCAAGGTGGCTGCCAGAACGCTTGATAAAACAGGTTAATGGCTTACCACAACCCAGGGGAAGCCTTCCCCCCGAGGATGATGCCTTTTCTCTTGCAGATGCAGCTAGAACTCCAGACATGGACCATCCTGTTTAAATTTATTAAATAACAGATTAATCTCTTGGTTTCTAAGCCCATACAGGTTCATCACCATCGCCTTGATATGGCAGACTGCAGCATTGAGATCTAGGAATTAGTGTTTTGCCATGAGCTTGTTCCAGTGGGAAACAGCCCTCCTTTTTTTCTTATTTAGAAAACCCTCCTTATTCATAACTCCTGACCATTCAACGGGCAAGACCTATTGCCATAAGGGATAGGTTCGCCCCTCCTCCTATAGGCCCCTCCGCTTGGGGGAGGATGCACCTATGGGAGGAAGAAAAAATGCTCAAATCAAGGGTGCAGGTAAGACTGCAGGGGGATGGATCCGCGAGATCCCAAAACCCAAGACCCCTGAGTGGCAAGCTCTGGTGCATGACAGTTGGCATGCATACCCACAAGCCGTCTCCTCAAAAAACATGCCAAGGTCTGTAAAATTCCCCTCCCCGAGTGAGGACGCTCGCTCGGAGTGGAGAAAAACCCTGGGCCCTTAGAGGAACAGAGCCTCTGACACCCCCTCAAAAAGAGCACCAACAATTGATGGTCAATTTTCTAAATAAGAAAGGGGGAGATGTTGAGAGCCCTGCAGGGAGTCTCTCTGCATGATAAGCTTGGCTATCTCGCTGGAACATCTCTCAAGGCTATTTACAGAATCTGGTCTTTGCATCCTGCCCCAAACAAAGACCAGGTAGCTGCTATTGACCACCTTTTCACATTGCCCTAAGCAAGCATCCTGCAGCTGCTACGCCCAATGAAAAAGTTTCCTTATTCTAAGCATATAAATATCCCTGTGTGAAAAATAAAATTTGGCAGCTTGATCAGAATCCTTGTCTTGCTGTCCTTCTTCGTGTCTCTTGTCCCTTCATTCCTTCTCGCTTAGGTTCATTGCCCTGGTTGAAGTCCTGCGGGTCGGGACATATAGATGGACATGAAGCCGGATGGACTAGAAAAAATGAGGTACAGTCAGCTAACAGCAAATACAGGAGGTATTCCTTCATGCACTTCCCTTAAGATTAAGAGAACAAAGTCATTTAGGGGAAAATGAAGCAGGATAACTCAAGAAAACTGAGGCCTGGTGAAGGCAACTCAGAAATATAGTATTTAGAAATACTATCTTTGCTTCAAAGAGAGACAACTGAATGCATTTTTTTCCCCTGAGGGATGCATTTCTCATCCAAGGATTTACAACTGTCTGACAGGATGCCCCAAAATGCTCCTTGTTTCAAGGATAAGGATCTGTTTTATGGCAGGATGCATTCTTAGCTGGAAACTCAGAGAATAACACCAGGTGTAGTTAAAGCAAAGACAAAGCACCTAGCTTTGCATAACTTAAAGCCAGACCCCCTGCCTTTACCCTATAAATACCTTACAGTCCAAGGAGCTGTCTCTCTGGGTGTCTCTGGGTGTGTGTCTGTCTCTGTCTTTCCCTCTCTGGGTCTGTCTCTGCATGTGTGTGTGTGTCTGTGTCTCTATGAGAGCACCCACACTCTGCTAGTGTACCCCTGCCCTTCTGTTTGTCTGCTTTTTGTCTGTCTGCTTTCCTGCTTGTTTACTTACTCACTATAGTTCTGCCAAGTTTTTTTACCATTGCGACTTGTCCTAAAATTCTTATTCTGCAATCAAAATCAAGGACCCTAAGTGAAGAGTTCCTATGTTTAAAGGGAAGTGTCACTAAACCTCACCTCCATCTGGTGACAGAGAGGCTTGAGTCTTTCCACAATGTCAGAAGTTTTTTCCCTCTGTTTTGGGAGATTAAACATAGGGCTTCTTTCTTAGGCACGTGGCCAAGATTTTTTTTTTAATTGTCAAAGTGATGTAGAGAGAGGTTGCAGTTACATAAGTAAGGCAGTTGAGTACATTTCTTGTCAAACTTGTTACCCTCACCTCATTTTTCTCCCTCTTTCCCGCCTCCCCACTCCCCCATTAAAGAGTGAACGGTAAACAAGATCCTGGAACTTAGCAAGTATAACAACACCCAGAGTGATTAAAAGCAAAGATGAAGTTATCTTTACATAACTTTGAAGTCAGATCCCTCTGCCTTTATCATATAAATACACCTGATGTCAAAAAGTGGAGTGTCTCTCCATTTGAGAGCACCTGCACTGTTAGTGTGTTCCCATCTTTCTGCTTGCCTGCTTGCTTACTTAATAAAACTCTGCCAAGTTTCTTACCTATGGCTTGTCCAGAAATTCTTATTCTGTGATCAAAATCAAGTACCCTAAGTGAAAAGTCCCTACTTTTAGAAGGAAACTTAACAAACCCTCACCTGGATCTGGTGACAAAACCAAAATCTTACCAGTGTCTGCTTTTGAGAAGATGGGGTTACAAGCATGGGCCATTGTTTCCATCACACCAGCCAGCATTTGAGTGCCAACACACACATTCTCTCTCTCTCTCTCTCTCTGAAGGATTCCCCCCTGATTTTGTATTTTGTATATTTTAATTTTTTTTGTTCAAGCTGTCACAACCAATTATGAGTGATAGGCAGACATGATGGTGACATAAATAAAAGCTAGCCAAACCACCAACCAAACTAAGGTAAAGCTTCATGAAGTACATAGTAGGTATTGGTTTCCCCAAATAAGCCCTCTTCTCAGAGACACTAGTCTCTGAGGTGGGAGGTGATGACTGGCTGCAGCAAGCCCATCAACCTATGGATCCCACCGGCACTGGTCCTAGCACACCCCTCTCAGAGACTACAGCTGGAGTTACCTTTCTCATGCAGATTTTTTGCCTTTTTCCCTGTTTGTCTTTTAAGTTGTCATGACCACTGACTGAAAAAAGCAACTACAAAGCAGACTGTTGTAAGAAAGAGACTTTTTTTCTTATTGAATTCACTCACAAACACATCCAGGTCAAAAGTTTAGAGAAGCTTTTCAAATGGTATCCATGTTTTGTTATGGTTTACTTTTTAATTGCAGTACTGATGGAGTATAAAATCTCAGAGTTTGTGAGAATGCCTCTGTAACTGAATAGAAAGGAACTGGCCTGAGATGGTCAGGTGGTGGGCTTACTAAACGGGCTTCTGATCTTCCCTTACTTGAACTGTATGGCAATCTGCATTTCCAAAGGCTCCAAGAGGTTCAGCTTGAATTGCTAGGGAACGCTTGGGGAGATGGGATGGATGACTCTATCCTCAAGGGGAAGGCAGATGAGATCAGAGCACATGGCTCTGCCCCTGGGAGCTGACACCTAACCAGAAGCGGCCCCTGTTATTTCCTGTTGCATTTATTACCATTCCATGTTTACATTTGAGAAACAAGTTTAGACATTCTAGGACTCCCAGATCCTGGGACAGACTAAAATGACAAATATTTTATAAATTACTTTTCAAGTTGTGGGAATCATTTTACATTTTTTCAATAAATGTGTTTGTTGTTTGTTTGAAAGATAAATAAAATTAAGTTTAAAGTCTTTGCTTTTAAAAGTTTAAAGTTTTATTTGAAAAATAATGATTTATATATTGATGAGGTATACCATTTTGTTACATGTATACATTATGGACTGACCGATTGAATAAGGCTAATTGGCACTGTTATAGTTTAGGAAAAAGCCCCCACTCCAAGTGGTCCAACAGTCTAGTATGAATATGCTAATTAAGTAATCAGTGCCCAACCTACCACTACTCTTTGCTACCACAAACTACACCAAGAGAAAAGCCAAGTATCTTAGCCTCCATTTTTGTCTTTGCCTTTCTCTCCATAGTCATTGTTAGAGTAAATTAGACTCTGCCAGAAAACCAGGCAGACATCCAGGTATGAAGAACAAAGACAAAAGGTTTATTATAAATAAGTAAAGGGACAGACAAGAAGCCTTCTAACCAGGTGAGAGGAAGTGAGAAGAAGTATGGGCTATTGTCTCAAGTGACCTTTTATAACCTCCAGGATTTGGGGGATCACTGCCTTTTATGGTCATAGCTATCTCCAAGGAGTGATCTCTCAGGGAAAGGGGGTAAGGGCTAATCATTTGCTGCCTTTACTACATGGGTCTAGTGTTGCCTAGGGAAAGAGCATGTTAAACCATGAGGGAGGAGGCTTCTGGGTTAACAGTCACTTTGCAATCACTTTCAGTCTAGGGAAGAAAGGACTGATTAATAATATCTTCATCAGCCTGGTGCTGGTGGATCACACATGTAATCCTAACTACACAGGAGGCTGAGATCTGAGGACTGTGGTTCAAAGGCAACCTGGGCAGGGAAGCCCATGAGACTTTTTTTTTGGGTCCGGTCATGGGGCCTGAACTCTGGGCCTGGGCGCTGTCCCTCAGCTCTTCAGCTCAAGGCTAGCGCTCTACCACTTGAGCCACAGCGCCACTTCCGGCTTTTTTCTTTTTGCTTATGTGGTGTGAGGAATCGAACCCAGGGCCTCAGGCATGCAAGGCAAGCGCTCTAGTACTGAGCCACCTTCCCAGCCCCTCCATGAGACTCTTATCTCCAATAAACAACCAGAAAATCAGAAGGATAGCTATGCCTCAAAGTAGTAGAATGCTAGCCTTGAGCAAAAGAGCTCAGGGACAGCATCCAGGCCCTGAGTTCAAACTTGTTGACTGACAAAAACAAACAACAACAACAAAAACCCAAAACCTAGTGCTCATGCCTATACCTTGAAAATGGCTGAAGATGATCTGAACTGCCCATTTTCTATGGTACCATTGGGCAGAGAATAACAGCTGGGCAGGGCCATAAACACAGTTTTTGTTGTTGTTGTTGTTCTGTTTTGTTTTTGTTTTTGGTCATTGTGGGGCCTGAAGTCTGGGACTGGGTACTGTCCCTCTGTTCTTCAGCTCAAGGCTAGTACTCTACCACTTGAGCCATAGCACCAATTCCAGCTTTTTCTGCTTATGTGGTACTGAGGAATTGAACCCAGGGCCTCATGCATACAAGGCAAGCACTCTACCATTGAGCCAATTTCCCAGCCCATAATCACAGTTTTATAGGGCTGGGTTCATGTGGAATGTGAGAAAGGGACACTGCATTGTGGAAAGGGTTAACGTTTACAGTTATAGCTGCACAAAGAAGGGAGGAAGGAAATTGCATTAGGGGAAGGGCTGCCATTTGAGATTGCAGCTACCTGAATAATCTGTTTTCAGGTAAAAGCTGGTGTCACCTGTTCACAGGGAAAGGCCTATGTCAACTGATTTTAGGGAAAGGCAAGTTGTTTGTTTGTTCTTGCTGAAGGTCTAAGGTGGCAGACTGGGTAGGAAGATGGAGGAGGAAAGGCTAACACTTTCTCTGCCATATTTCTTTCCTAATGACCTTTCCTATTATTTTCACTGTGTCTGCATCTAGCCTGAATTATTCTCTTGCTAAATGGACGTGATAGAATCTAGCATTTGGGTTCATTTTCTCTGCTGATTAAAGAATTAAAGGGCAGTGCAAGAAACAATGAATTATACCCCTTGTGCAAGGAGGAATCTCAGAGCTGGGTGTCCAGTCTCTCTCTTGGCGTTGCTAACCACAGGGTGCCTTGCTTCCTTCCACTTAGGACATGTGCTTGGTTGGATTGGTCTAGAGGTTGACAAGTGTTATGGGGAGTCTCAGATTGATTTTAACACCTTGGAACACTAGTTTGAAAGTTTCCTCATTATTGAACCTATCTCTGCATCAATCCTGATTGGATGGAAGCTAGGGGGTCACACACTAGGCTATGCTCACAAAGAACTCATGTGTCTTTTGTAAGGGTTGGAGAAAGGAGACCTCCATGTGGTTGTTCAGGCAGATGAGGGTTTATTAACAGAACCAAACCACTGCCTGCACCAGATGTTAGTGTGCAGAGCCTGCATCATATGTATGTGTGCAGAGAGGGAATTTATGGTGGGGAGAGAGATTATATAGGGTTAGGATGGGAGGATGTGTAGCTGCAGTGGATGCAAAAGTGTCCTTAGAACCTGGGGACCCCCCCTCATACTCCCAGATGAACTAGTTACCTGGGATGCAGGTGCTGAGTGAGGATTTCTAGGGATCACATGCACAACTGTATGGAGAGAGAAAAAATGGGACGGGGTCATTTTTCCCTGGTGAACCTAACATTCTAGCCTTTTGGTGTTGTAAAAGAGAGCTGATTCTGGCTACTTCCTGTTGACAATGTACATCAACATTAGGGGTAGAAGGTGGAGATGTGTCTGGTCTGCAGAAGGTAGCCATAACAGTTCCTTGGTGAACGTGTGTATGTGTTCTTGGATGAAGTCTGAAAGAAGTCTTACAAGGCAGAGGCTGAACAATAAGGAAAAAAAACAGTATTTGTAGGCCCATAAATGGCAGAAGGAAAGGTGGAAAAGAAAACATTGGATGATTTGGATGACCTGTCTCCTCTGTTCCAAGCTGTCCTGGAGTTGGTGGATCATGTTCTTAACTATTCCTGACTGATTAACATTTAACAATTGGATAGGGGAGAGCATGGTGGACTGGTTAAAAATAACTAGTCAGAAGCTGGGGCTGGATTGGAGTTGTTAAGGGACTGGTGGGAGGCCTTGAAAATTCCCTAGACTATGGATGTCTGGACTATAGAGTATGGATGAGAGACCCAGGAAGGTGCCTAGGCAAAATATATTGAGTCCAAGACTCACTATAAATAGAAATAGCAGGTAACAAAGGCAAGAAAGTAAGTTCCTGTCCAGGTAGAAGAAATACAGGTATGAATATTAGGTATGCTTATGAACTATTTTTTTTTTACCTGGTTAGTTTTGAAAGGGCAAACTCAAGGTGACTCCATTTAGGATCTGATGCCATCCCCTCTTGTCTATGCAGTTTTTCAACTGCCTCTGAATGTTTTTTTAACCTCTTCAGAAAGAATGACATTGTCCCATTTGTTAGGAAATGGAAAGACTTGGAAAAAATTATATTAGGTGAAGTAAGCCAGGCCCAAAGAAACATAGGTCCCATGGTTTCCTTTATTTGCAAAAACCAGTATATGTCTGAGACAAGCAGAAAAGGTCAGATAAGTTGATGTTAGGTGAAATGAACCCCAAGATAAGTATTCAAATGTTTTTTCTTTCTTGCGATTGTTTCTAACATATTTATAAGATGATTTCTTTGTTTCTTTGTATGTCCCTCCCCCACAGTATAATCCGTACTTTCATTGTATTTGATGTTGGTATAATTTGTGGAGGGGAAGGGCAAAAACAAATCGTTTAAATAGGGATACAGGTGGACCCATTGCAACAATGAGATGTACAAGTCATTATGTTGAAAAATGAGCTTTACAAATTTGGTGGGGGTGGGGGGAGAGGGGGAAGATGGGAAGGGATGGGAAGGGGAAATAAAGGAGGAGACAACAATGCTTGATAAGAAATGTACTCATTACCTTGCCCATGTAATTGTAACCCCCTCTGTATGGTATTTTCACAATAAATAATTTTTTTTTTTTTTTGTTAATAAAGAAGCAACTTTATTGAAAAAGTTCCTATACTGACTGGCCAGGGCCACAGCTCAGGCTCGGGAGCTGATACTGTGACCCCGAGTGGTCCCCATTCTTTGTTTTTGTTTTTTTTTTTTTATTGTAAAGATACTATACAGAGGGTTACAGTTACATGAGTGAGGTAATGAGTACACTTCCTCTTGAACATTGTTACCCCCCTCCATTGTTTTCCCCCTACCATCCCCTCCCTCCCTCCCTTCCCCGAGGTTCTTTTTTTTTTTTTGATTGTGATTAAGTGATTACATAATTTCAAAGTCACAAGTTCATTCTAACTTCCCTGGAGCAAATTGTCTACCACAGTCTGTAATATATAACAGTGTTCACATGTTATATACCATATTTGTGATCAGCAGCATGGGGATATTTAGTAGTGGTTCAACCAGATGAGCGGGAGTTCTTTGTTTCTTAAGTCCTGTTAGTTTTGTCGTATCACCTAACCTTTTGGATTTAGCATCCACTTATCAGGGAGACCATGTACCGTTTGTCTCTTTGTTCTTGGCTTACCTCGCTCAACATGATTCCTTCTAGCTCCATCCATTTCCCTGCAAATGCCATTATTTTGTCATTTCTAATGGCTGCATAATATTCCATTGTGTATAGATACCACAATTTTTGGATCCATTCATCTGTGGTGGGGCACCTAGGTTGTTTCCATATCCTAGCTATTGCGAACAGTGCTGCAATAAACATGGAGGTGCACGTGTCCTTGTATATTGGTTCCTGTTGTTCAGGGTAGATGCCTAGAAGTGGTATGACTGGGTTGTAAGGGAGGTCAATCTTTAGCTTTCTAAGGACCCTCCAGACTGCTTTCCAAAGTGGTTGTATAAGTGTACATTCCCACCAGCAGTGTAATAGGGTTCCTCTTTCTCCACATCCCCTCCAGCATTTGTCGTTGGCTGATTTGTGGATGTGGGACATTCTGACTGGGGTAAGGTGGTATCTCAGGGTTGTCTTTATTTGCATTTCCTTCACCACCAGGGATGATGAACATTTCCTCATGTGTTTCCTTGCCATTTTTATTTCTTCATTTGAGAAGTCCCTCTTTAGTTCCCTTGCCCATTTAGTAATTGGTTTGTTAGGTTTGGGAGGGATTAGTTTCTTGAGTTCCCTGTATATACAGGATGTTAACCCCTTGTCTGATATATTGCTGGTAAATATTTTTTCCCAATTAGTTGGTTGTCTTTCTAGCTTAGTTGCGATAGATTTAGCTGTGCAGAAGCTTTTTATTTTAAGGTAGTCCCATTTGTCGAGTCTCTCTCCAACTTGTTGTGACCCTGGGACTCTGTTCAGGAAGTTCCTTCCTGTGCCTATTAGTTCAAGTGTCTCTCCTACTCTGTCCTGTAGTAGTTTCAGAGATTCAGGTTTAATGTTAAGGTCTTTAATCCATTTTGAGTTGATGTTGGTGCATGGTGATAGGCTGGGGTCCACTTTTAGTTTTCTGCATGTGGCTGCCCAGTTTTCCCAGCACCAGCGGTTGAAGAGGTTGTGTTTCTTCCATTGTATGTCTTTGGCTCCTTTGTCGAATATCAGCTGGCTGTAGGCCTGTGGATTTATTTCTGGATCTTCTATTCTGTTCCATTGGTCTTCGGGTCTGTTTTTCACAATAAATAATTTTTAAAAAATGGCTGGTACTGGTGGCTTACGTCTGTAATCCTAGCTTCTCAGAAGGCTGAGATATGAGAATTGTGATTCAAAGGCTGCCCAGGCAGGAAAGTCTGTGAGACTTTAATTAATCACCAAAAAGCCAGAAGTAGAGTTTTGGCTCAAGTGGTAGAGTACTAGCCTTGAGCAAAATATCTCAGGGACAGCATCCAGATCCTGATTTCAAGCCCCAGGACTGGCATTAAAAAAAAATAAATCTGTCAGGCATGGCAACACATGTCTGTACTTGAGCTCTTAGGAGGTTGAGGTAAAAAGATTGTGAGTTAAGAGTCCAGCTTGGGCTACATAATGAGATTCTATCTTGAAAAACAAATAAGCAGGGCACCAAGGGCTTACACCTGTAATATTGGGTACACAGGAGGCTAAGATCTGAAAGACTGAAATTCCAGCCCAGCCCATTGTCCTCTGTCAAAAAAAAAAAAGTTTGTGACACCTCCAGGAGGAAGTCTAGTCCCAGAGAGGGAGGGACCATGGCATATGAAACAATAATGAGTAGCATCTCTCCTCACGTCTACCCAGGCCAAACACCAACCTGAAACTCTGCCTTATCTGCCATAATGAGGCACCTCACTCTCACTTCTATTTTCTCTTCCAATAGATTTGTCTAAAAATTCCAAAGTTTGTCATGCATTGGTGGCTCACACCTATAATCCTAGCTATTCAGGAGATGAGATCTTGAGGATCATGGTTTAAAACTAGCAAAACCTGAATGTAGTGGTATGTGCCTGTCATCCCAGCTACATGGGCAGCATAAATAGGAATTCATGGTCAAGTCTAGCCTGGGCATAAAGGGGGCCCCACCTAAAAAACATAAAAGCAAAAAGGTCTGGGATCATGGATCAAGCAGGAGAGCATCTTCTAGCAAGTACAAACCCAGCACTGCTATAAAACAACAACAAAAAATAACATTAGCAAAAAATAAAAAGAACAAACTACTTTTCAAACTAGAAAGATGCAACAAATACATTTTCCCTATTGCTTCTACTACATATAGCTAAGATTGCTAGAAATTTTTTCTACCTAAAGCAGGTGAACCAGCCAGAGACTTCAGAACCAGAGGGGAGACATTTTCAGACTTGTAGCTAAAGAGACGCTGGCAAATGCTACTAAGAAGGCTGAGCTCTGAGGATTGTGGTTTAAAAGCAACCCCAGGCAGGAAACTCTGTGAGACTCTTATCTTCAATAAACTACTCAGGAAAAAAGCCAGGAGTGGCACTGTGGCTCAAGTGCTAGCCTTGAGAAAAAGAATCTCAGGGTCAGTGCCCAAGCCCTGAGTTCAAGCCCCAGGACTGTCACCAGTGGAAATCTGGCAAAAGAGCAAAACGAGTTAGGGAGATGGAACTTTCATTCTCCATGGATACTGCAGGGATGATGTTTTTCATATATGCTCTGGAGTAAAAGTGCTCCTAACCCTCCCTGAAGGCAATTTATCTTACCTACTTCCTCCAGGAGGAAGTCTTGTCCCAGAGAGGGAGGGACCATGGCATATGAAACAATAATGAGTAGCATCTCTCCTCACGTCAAACACCAACCTGAAACTCTGCCTTATCTGCCATAATGAGGCACCTCACTCTCACTTCTATTTTCTCTTCCAATAGATTTGTCTAAAAATTCCAAAGTTTGTCATGCATTGGTGGCTCACACCTATAATCCTAGCTATTCAGGAGATGAGATCTTGAGGATCATGGTTTAAAGCCAGCTTGGGCAGGAAAGTACATAAGACTCTTATCTCCAATTAGCCCACAGAAAACTGGAAGTGGTCCTGTGGCTCAAAGTGGTGGATCACTAGCCTAGAGCAAAAAAGCTCAGAGATAGTGTTCAGAGATCACGCCCCATGGCTGACAACAATAATAAATAACAAAAACAAAAATAAATGAAATTCTTAAAAATCCTAAAGTTTCTACAATACCCTAAATGTTCAGGCTCAATACAAAGTCCCTCAACACCAAGAACCAGGATCATTTTAATCTGAATAGAAACAACAAAAATGACAATGGGGAAATGGCAAGAAATGTTAAAACCACAAATGATATTCCTTGACATCCATGATTTCTAGGCAATAGAGAAAACTTTTTACTTATTAATTAGTTAAATCCTGCTAGTGATAGAACCCATGGACTCACACATGCTTAGTCAAGTGCTCTACCACTGAGCTATTACTTACCTTGTATGTATGAGGCTCTGGGTTCGATTCGTCAGCACCACGTAAGCAGAAAAAAGCCAAAAGTGGCACTGTGGCTCAAGTGGTAGAGTGCTACCTTGAGCTTTGAGCTGAGGGACAGCACCCAGGCCCAGATTTCAGGCCCCATGACCAACAAAAAAAAAAAAAAAAAAAGAGGAAATGTGCAGATAGGAGCTCCAGAGATGGTTTTAGTTTCAGCATCTGAGAAGATCTTGAGTGACTTTGAGGAAAGTAAAAACTAGAGTGGCGAACTGAGGGAAAGGGGAAAAAAGAAGGAATATTTAGGAAGAGGCTTAAAGAGTATAGCTTATTATACTTGAGGTCCTGGTTCAATGTTCAGCAACCCCGCTCCACAGTAATCTGAATATTATTCTTTGCATGAATATTATTCATACATCAAATATTTACTGTAATCCTTTTCAAAAATTATCTTACTTCCTGAATGGAGTACCCATGAACACAACAGAGAACATAAACCCCCAAGGGACATCTTGTTTTTTTGCATTTGCTTGCTTTACTAGAGGACTAATCATATTCAATGGCATATTGGTTTTTATACATATTACACAGAAGGTAAAAGGTTTTCAAGTAACTTAGATCATAAAGAATAAAGACCTTGCAGTTAAAATTCTAACTTGATTTAGCCATAGGCTGAAAAATGTTAAATTTCAATTTGATGCAATCAGAGGCTCAATATTTGACACTTCTAAAATTAGAGTCAGGATTTTTAAAAAAGAGAGAAATAAGGTAATCATAAAAAATGAAATACTTTTCATTGTATCAGAGACTTTTAGAAGGAACTGGAGTATCAAAATCTCAGGGTTTATTTTTTATTCTTCATCCATATGATTTAATTAATA
The DNA here is from genome assembly GCF_019054845.1 of Dipodomys spectabilis. Taxonomy (NCBI): domain Eukaryota; kingdom Metazoa; phylum Chordata; class Mammalia; order Rodentia; family Heteromyidae; genus Dipodomys; species Dipodomys spectabilis. The sequence goes on from NW_024871113.1 coordinate 9,151,337, forward strand.
ACAATTATATATGTATATATGTATATATGTATAGTCATCTGATTTTGTGATGTAAGTTCAGTCACTTTTGTTAACTTTTTAGTTGTTTTCATAATGTTGTTATTTAAACAATTCATTCAGTTATTCACACAGTTAGATGGGAAAGTGGATCATCACTAAAAATTATAGTTGCTTAATGTGTTTGGCACATACCAGTGTTCTCAGCTACTTTAGAGGTTTAGGCGAGAGAATTACTTGGAGTATGGACCAGCCTGGAAAGCATTGCAAGACCCCAAGCTGTAAAAAAAATCAAAATAAAATACTGTCATTCAAAAGAGAAAAATCAGGTAACCATCACCACTTGCAGCTTGTTTTCTTAATTTGGCATATGCCCATCTGATTATCTTATATATCACAATCATTTAAGAGTTTTGTTGCTGTTGTTCAAGTGAGGTAGCTCAAGCTACTTGGGTGGCAGATAACAAGGTGTCCAAGTTCAAGGCCAGCCTGGACATGAAAGTCATGAAACTCTATCTTGGGCTGGGAAGGTGGCTCAGTGGTAGAGCGCTTGCCTTGCATGCCTGAGGCCCTGGGTTCGACTCCTCAGCACCACATAAGCAAAAAGAAAAAAGCTGGAAGTGGCGCTGTGGCTCAAGTGGTAGAGTGCTAGCCTTGAGCTGAAGAACTGAGGGATAGCACCCAGGCCCAGAGTTCAAGCCCCATGACCGGACCCCCCACCCCCCAAAAAAGAAACTCTCTCTTAATTAATGGCTATATGTAGTGGCAGGTGTCAGAGACATCTGCCTGCGTGACCCCATCTGAGTTCTTGTGTGCTGTGAGGGTGCATGCTTCCTCTGGGGGAGAAAGGGGGATGCCCCTTCTTCTAAGTCAGGGCAAAGGTCCAAAACCTGGCACCAGACTCAGGTGAACGTTTGTGGGAAGTGCCATTTGTGCTCTTCCTAGAACAATGCCACCAGATTCCTTTCGTGGTTTTTAATGGAGTCCCACCAGCACCTTGCTTCCTCTTTATTATCTTTGATCAAATAGAACTGTTCCACCTGTGTTGACAGCTCTTCCTGCTCTCTGATTAAAGGTTGCTAATTGTCTACATTTCCCCCAAATTGTTTAAGATCAACTTTCTGTCCTGTGACTGTCCCGTGATTGTCCCATGACTACAGACTTACCTTCTATGCCCCTATGCTGTATATAAATTATGATGTTTTAATAAACTTTGTCTATACCTGCCTGGTATGTTCCCTTTCTGCCTTCTAGACACTGTGTTCCCGGGTCTGCTGTATAAACAGAAACAGGCAGGCATCTGTCATCTCAGTGACAAATGGAAGCACAAATAGGAGGACTACAATCCAGACTGTCCTGGACTAAGACCCTATCTTGGAAATAAACAATACAAAGGAGCTGTTTGAGTAGCTCATGTGGTAGAGTGATGCTGGGGTTTAGACTCAGGGCTTTGTGCTGGGCAGGCACTCTGCCACATGAGCCACAGTTTCAACATAATTATTTAAAAAAGAAACTAAGATGATATGCTTATAACACAAATATCTATATGAAAAATGTAAAGTGTGATATTGCAGATTTCTTTATCCCTATCTTTTTCTCTAATCTCTAAGTCATCTTTTCCAAATAACAGAAAAGTTAAGATCAGACTAAAAATATTTATCTACTCTTAGATGAAGCGTGAATACTATATCTGGAAATAGATATTAAATTTACTTCAAGAATCAAAGGACTAGTTTGTGAAAAAAAAAAAGGCCTTGGAATTGGAAGTTTTATTGGTCATTTTTACTGGATTTAGCCAGGAAATTTTTGAAATCAAGAATCTTTTTCAGTTACTCAGCATTTCGTGCTCTAAATAGATATGAGCATTAGGACTTTCAACCTCATGTCTTAGTTGTCATTTGATCTTTTGTACTATTGAATTACTTTGAGTATTTTGTGATGTGGTTTTTCAATCCTAGAGAATTGGTCATTTTAGTCAGAAGAGAATTCTTTCATGATTCAACTCCAGGGAAGAGAGAATATCTTTTCCCTCTGGTCCCATGATAGCTGAGAATCCAGAAATAGCCCACAAACCCTGCATCGTTCATGATGGTGAAAAGAATCTAGCTTTAAGAACTCAATAATGCTGGGTGCTGGTGGCTCATGCTTGTAATTCTAGCTACTCAGAAGGCTGAGATCTAAGGATTGTGGTTTAGAACCAACTCCAGCAAGAAAGTTTGTGAGACCTCCAATTAACTGCCCCAAAAAGCCATAGGTGGAGCTATAGTTCAATGTTAGAATGCCGGTCTTGATTAAAACAGCTCAGAGATATCATTCAGGCCCTGGGTTCAAGCCTGAAGACTGATATGTGTGTCCACATGTGTGAGTGTGCATGCACACATACATCATACACAAATCATTGATAATCTTGCTTTGAGAAACTGATGCCCCATATCAAAGGATCAACTTGGGTCTGATGCTGGTATAGACATTAATTTTGTTTGGTCATCATCTACTCATTCAGTTAATTGCACTTTTATTTGGGGGAAGAAGACCACTCCTTGTGTGGTCTGGGTGACAGAGGGCCCAGGACTCAGGTCTAGTCAAAACTCAGGTCTAGCTAGAGCTCAGCTGAGTGAGTGGCTCTCAGAGCTGTCATGCTAGTTCCTTGCAAGCTGACATGTGAGGATTGAGGCTTAAAGCCAGCCAGAGCAGGAAAGTACATGAGATTCTTTTATCCAATTTAGCCACCAAAAAGCCAGAAGTGAGCTGTGACTCAAGTTGTAGAGCACTAGCCCTGAAGAGGAAAACAAAAACAAGTGAGAGTTGAGGCCCTGAATGTAAGTTCTAGTATTGGCAAAAATCAACCAACCATGCTGGGCACCAGTGGCTCATGTCCGTAATCCTAGCTACTAAGGAGGCTGAGATCTGAGGATCGTGGTTCAAAGGCAACCTGGGCAAGAAAGTCTGTGAGACTCATCTCCAATTAACCACCAGAAAACTAGCAGTGGTGCTATGGCTCCAGTGGTAGAGCTCTTGCTCTTCAGCTCAAGGACAGGGACCAGGCCAAGACTTCAAGCTCATGATCTCCTCTCCCCTCCCCCCAAAAATCAACTAACCAACAGCAACAATAAGAAGAAGAAGAAGAAGAAGAAGAAGAAGAAGAAGAAGAAGAAGAAGAAGAAGAAGAAGAAGAAGAAGAAGAAGAAGAAGAAGAAGAAGAAGAAGAAGAAGAAGAAGAAGAAGAAGAAGAAGAAGAAAGAAGAAGAAGAAGAGGAAGAAGAAGAAGAGGAAGAAGAAGAAGAGGAAGAAGAAGAAGAAGAAGAAGAAGAAGAAGAGAAAAGAAAGAAAGAAAGAAAGAAAGAAAGAAAGAAAGAAAGAAAGAAAGAAAGAAAGAAAGAAAGAAAGAAAGAAAGAAAGAAAGAGAAGAAACCCAAGAATACAAAAACTCAAGCCAGTCCATCTGAGGACTTATCATGAACTCTAGAACTTTCTTGTGACTTCAATTCAGTCAAGGAGAATCCTCTTTGGAATCTTTTCTAGAACTTTTAGGAAAGAGAAATTGTCTCCTCTTGGGGTTGACAAGTTGATAGATTAGAAGCCCAGACTTCCTATAGACAACCTGACTTCAAATATTGAAGAGATTTAGCCTTTGTTGGGAAAGAACCAACACAGAAGAAAGCCAGTCAAAAGTTGTAGCAAGAAAAGAATTCCTGAAGAGGTAACTTACTTCCATTTTGCCCAAGTCCATTCACACACTTGCAATCAATTCTGTCTTCTGAATCAAAATGAGAGTAGAAAAAGAGCCTGGAACCTCAATTATGGCAGAGCCCCTTCCCCCTTCCATAGGATTCCTCACCCCTCACCATGGTATTGAGCAGTCCTATATGCAGGCTTCTAGGCATCACATAACTTGCATATGAACACTGGTCTGAGTGGATCCCAGAAGTGTGCTCTGGAATGAACATCCAGTCAAAAGGGCTAAACAATACATGAAGAGTTTATGTAGGCTGCATGGAGCTTCTGATTGGGTCTGAGGACTGCTATAGCCTACAGACTGTACAATTATCTTGAAAGTCACACAGCTTTATCCTAGAGGCATTTTTATTAAACCTTGCACAGCAGCATCCAAAGCGGTGCCCTCTCTTGGGCCATTCCTTTCTAGTGGGAGCTTTTGCTTACCTTTTTTTTTTGTCAGTGGTGGGGCTTGAACTTGGGGTTTGGGCACTGTCCCTGAGCTCTTTTGCTCAAGGCTAGTTCTTTACCTCTTTGAGCCATAGCACCACTTCTGATTTTCTGGTAGTTAATTGGAAATGAATCTAACAGACTTTCTTGTCCATACTGGCTTCAAGCCCAGATCCTCAGATCTCAGCCTCCTGAGTAGCTAGGCTTACAGATGTGACCCACTAGTGCCAGTCTCTGATTATGTTTTCATTTGATAAATCTGTGCCATTTGTTTTTCTTCAATAAAGTAAATTTCTCTGTGTGCCCATGGACTCATTTATCAAGGCTGTAGAGACAAGGACCCAACCCAACCCAGATGCAGAATTTTTCTGGAATCAAAAGCATTTTTAAAAATTTAAGTTACTGGGCTGGGAAGGTGGCTCAGTGGTAGAGTGCTTGCCTTGCATGCATGAGGCCCTGGGTTCGATTCCTCAACACCACATAAGCAAAAAGAAAAAAAAAAGCCGGAAGTGGCACTGTGGCTCAAGTGGTCGAGCACACTAGCCTTGAGCTGAAGAGCTGAGGGACAGTGCCCAGGCCCAGAGTTCAGGCCCCATGACCGGACCCCCCCCAAAAAAAATTTAAGTTAGTAAGCTTTGTACCAGTGTCTCACATCTGTAATCCTTCTGTAAAGCTACTTCAGAGGCAAAAGTGGAGTTGTGGTTCAAATAGTGGAACAACAGTTGAGTGAAAAAGTTAAGGTCTAACACCCAGACCCTGAGTGCAAGACTCAGTACTGGCACAAAAAGAGAAAAAAGATTAAAGAAAAGAGAAAAGAAAATAAAAGAAAAATATATGTACCTCCAGTGACACCATAAAATCAAATGCCTAAGACCTTTCCATCAATGTTTACCCCATGCACAAGGTAGATTCTATTCCTGGTGGCCCACAGCTTGTGACTTTAAGAAGAGAAATATTATCTCCAAATTTGCCCAAGAGGCTTACTTTCTTATCAAGCCATCTAGTCCTTGTCTCTCTAGAAGAGCAAGGATATATCTGTGTCTAAATAAGGCTCACAAGCCTGCCTTCTTATGGAGGGCCCTGTCATGTCCTCAACTACATAGATGCAGGAAAGGTTTCTTTAAACAAGAGACATTAACCAACTTAGGATATAGACTCCAAGCTAAAGTTGAGCTGAAGCGCATTATACTTTCCATTGGAAGTTTCAGGTGAATTCAGAGGCTACATTAAAAAATACAGCAGAAACACAGCTGGCCTTTGTTGGAATACAGGCCCAGACACTCAGCAACTCTCATTTTATTGTTCCTCCATCCCCAGAATTCCTTTCAAATACAGCAACAAGGCAGTTGGTGACTCCTCTCAGAGTCTGAGTGGGACATCTTTAATTGTCATTCAGTCAGTTTTCCCCAGAGGTAAAAACCTCTAGGCCAAGAACATTCAAAAAGCCAAAATAAATAAAGAAACCTTTCTTCAAAGCTTCCCAGTTGATTTTCCCAGCTATAAAAAGATGTTTCTGGACTGAAAGGAAATACTTTTCTGACACATGTCTCCTGAGGGCAATTTTAACTTCTTGTCCATCCACATTTCTTGCTAACTGTAGAACCAGCCTGCCTTACTTTGGAAGCTGCCTTACATTCCTTTTGTTGGGTCAACAAGGTGTTCAGGTCCTGAGTGCTAAGATACAATTGCAACACAATGATCCCATTAAATACCCCAACTCAGTGGGGAATCCCCATCTTCCCTCCTAATTAGAAATTTTTTTTTTTTTTTTTTTTTTTTGTTGGTCGTGGCCCTGAGCTCTGGGCCTGGGGACTGTTCCTCAGCTCTCCAGCTCAAGGCTAGCGCTCTACCACTTGAGTCGCAGTGCTACTTTGGGCTTTTTCTGCTTATGTGGTGCTGAGGAATCGAACCCAGGGCTTCATGCATGCAAGGCAAGCACTCTACCACTGAGCTAGCTTCCCAGCCCTAGATATGTTCTTTTTTCTGGAATCAAAAGCATTTTTAAAAATTTAAGTTAGTAAGCTTTGCACCAGTGTCTCACACCTGTAATCCTTCTATAAAGCTACTTCAGAAGCAAAAGTGGAGTTGTGGTTCAAATGGTGGAACAACAGTTGAGTGAAAAGGCTAAGGTCCAACGCCCAGACCCTGATCTAGGTCCGGACATATCTGGAAGTCTTTTTGCCCTTTCTAGTTGCGAAGAATTTCAAAAGGCAAAGTAATTTTTGATGTTAAGTGATCCATTTCAAATAATCATTTACTGGGGCTGGGAAGGTGGCTCAGTGGTAGAGCGCTTGCCTTGCATGCCTGAGGCCCTAGGTTCGATTCCTCAGCACCACATAAGCAAAAAGAAAAAAGCCGGAAGTGGCGCTGTGGCTTAAATGGTAGAGCGCTAGCCTTGAGCTGAAGAGCTGAGGGACAGCGCCCAGGCCCAGAGTTCAGGCCCCACGACCGGACCCAAAAAAAAAAAAAAAAAAAAAAATCATTTACTTTAACAGGGTGTATTAGGTTTTTTATTGCTGTGATAATAATCACCACAAATACGCGACTTAACACAGATTCATTCTATTATAGTTCTGGAGGTCAGACCCTTGAACTCTGTCTTAATGATAGAGCCGCTTCCTCTGGAGGGTCAGGAGAGAATTTGTTGGCCTGTTCCAGTTTCTAAAAACTTCCTTGGCATTTCTTGACTCATGGCCACATCACTCCAAACTCTTTCTGTTCTCATGTCACCCTTTGACCTTTTTTCCTTCCTCCTATAACTACAAGAGACCTTTTTATATCTCTAGGTATATGGCTCCAAGGAGATATCTCGAGGAAAAGCGTGTATGCTCAGGTTATATAGCGTTTGATGTTCTGTGAATGCTTGATTCACTTTTCTCATAAACCAGCCAACTTCTGTTAAAGACAAGCTTCCTTCCAACAAATCTCAAACTTCACTTGTTCACTTCAATTGAGCACCTTGTTTACAGGGAAGCACTCAGTACCTCACACAATGAGTTAAACATAACTGATAATAGCACAGAACTGACTGTTTCTTTGAATCAGCAGAGCTGTGTGAAATGTGCTTGGAAATTAAATTTTTGTTTTTGAAATTTTTTTCATTTTTTCTTTTTACTGTACTTCGTCAAAACCACATAATAAATCCACAAATAGGGCAAGCTTCCTCTACCACTGAGATTAAATTTAGGGTCCACAAAGATGAAGCAATATAATCTCTATCTCAAGATCTATAAATCACCTCTAACTACCTTTCCCAAACTAAAAGGACATATGAAGTCATCAGTCCTGAAATATCTCTGATATCTTTGATAGGGGAGGAGCACTGTTTTTTTTTTTTTTTTTTTGGCCTAATATAAATGGTTTTGAATCCATTGTGAATAATGTGGACCAGAATGCACTGGTTTTGTTTTTGTTTTATTGTTACTTTGTGCCTATACTTGGGACTGAACTCAGGGCTTGGGCACTGCCCACTAGCTCTTTCATTCAAGGCTGGCACTCTATCACTAGCTCCAATTTCAGCTTTTTGCTGGTTAATTGGAAATAAGAGTTTCATGATTTTCCTGCCTAGGCTGGCTTCAAACCAGGATCCTCAGATTTCAACTACCTGAGTATCTAAGATAACAGGCATGAGCCACCAGCACTGCCATATTTTGTTTAGGTGATGATGGCAGTGGTGGCAGGTGTAGGACTGAGTAATGTGATTTGGTAAGGAGGGAGGGCCATAAACACTGAAAGATGAGCCTAGACTTAAAACTGTTGCTGCAAAGAATTGAAAGGAATCAACTAGGCTAAATGTAGACCCTCACAGATCAGCAATATGGTAGTGAGCTTTGTGTCACTGTGATACAATACCTGAGGTCGTAAGCATAGAGAGAGGACAAGTTTATTTTGGCTCACAGTTTCAGAAGATTCACTATGAACTGAAATTTGGCCTGTCAGTTGGTCCAATTGCTTTGAGTCCCTGGTGGCGCAGTATCATGGTAGGAACATGTGGAAGAGGTGAGGCAGGATACATAGGTGAAGAGACAGGAAAATTATATTGTTTTAAATAAGTATAAAAATGGCTGTACGACTAACAAAACAATTAAGCTTCTCTCCGTTTAAATACTGTTACCAAGACTAAGACACCAAAATGGGGCTATCTATCTAAAACTGTCCTCTACTTTGAAACTGCAAAAACTTGACAACTATGTAAATGACAGTTCAGATGAGAAACTAATTTGAGAAAAAGAAACCATAAGGCTTACCTAATATCCAGGTAAGCCCAGAATCATCTCCATATTTCAGAAAAACATGCAGCAGCCATCTTGGCCACACCCAGAACCATTGTCTAACAATTGGGGTTTTCTAGATGACTTGACCATATATGCTTTCTCCAAGTCCAGTTAGAAGGGGTAAAGTCAGCAGATAAAAGCTGCTGTTTTTGTTGCTGTTGTTGTTGTTGTTGGTTGTGGGCCTGGAACTCAGGGCCTCAGCTCATCAGCTCAAGGCTAGCACTCTACCACTTGAACCACAGCACCATTTCCAGTTTTCTGAGTGGTTTATTGGAGATAAAAGTCTCATGGGCTTTGCTACCCGGCTGGCTGGCTTTGAACTGTGATCCTCAGATCTGAGCTGCCTGTGTTGCGAGGATTACAAGCCTGAGCCACCAGCGCAGGCACAGCTGCTGTTTTGAGTCTTTAAACTCCCATTTCCTGTGTGGGGAGCAGGAAATGTTTCTTTTTCTCCCTACTTTAACTTTGTTTTATTAAAATAAATCCTTGCTAAAATGTCTACTTTGGAGACACCATGAAACACATTTTGTGTGTGGATCTCAAAGGCCTATGGTTCTCAGGTGACATGCTCACCTCATGGCAGCTAAAAAACAAAGCCTGAGAGACGGAAAGGAACTGGGGTCTCACTGTGACCTTCAAAGATCTCTAGTGACATACTTCCCCACACTAGGTCTCCATCTTAAAGGTCCACCACCTTCCAATAGTGCATTAGGCTTGGGACATTCAAGATCAAATTAGTAATATATTTCCTTCAAAATAGTGTTCACTAAGTGCTTAACTGGAAGGAGAGATGGTCTTTGCACATTCCAGCCCACACAGCTACCCTGTGAGGGAAGTGGCATTGTTAATATTTCCTTTGACAGGAAGGAAATGGAGAATTAGGAAATCCAAATACACCCAGCTTGGGAGCATGGAAGCAGGGTGGTACTCAATCAGCCAAGGTCTGGAACCATGAGAAGCGAATGAAAAAGAAAGAAAGAAAAAATCTCCCTCAAAAATAGACACTGATGCCTTCAAGCATAAAGGAGTCTGCATGCTGGGTTGAGTCTGCATGGTTAGAAAAGCCTGTCCTTTCATAAATGGAAGGTGGAGGGAGGGCAGGGTGGTTAGCATAGTCTTGCGTGCTCAATGGGGTTTGTTCTGCCAGTAAGGGTGTGGTGAGAGGCATGATGAGGCAGAGGACATGGAGGTGGCCATGCCCTGAGGAATTGAACAGCACAGACTTAGATTCCTTTTCTGAAAGAGATGGAGTTGGCTGAATCCTTGTGGAAATGTGATTCTGTTTGAATTAATTTAGCAAGTGTCAAATTTTCCCTCTGAACTGTGTAGAATGCTTTTCTAAAATTAGGCTGACTAGTGAAAGCCTTTTTTTTTTTTAAACAGATGGATAATATTTCCTGCAGAGATTTCTAGTCATTGTTAACTTTTCCCTGAGGACTTTGTTTCATCTACCAAAGGTGGGAAAATTTCTTGGAACAGTTCACAGAATGTTTTGCCTCAAGTTCCTTCAACCTCCCCACCTCATACCCAGTAGGGTTGACAATGGACATGGACATGGGTCTTACCTGTGAGAAACACATGTATCTGTCCAAGCTCAAAGGATAGACTCAGAGACAAGAACTGCAGCAAAAGTGAAAATTCAGTGGTGTTCTTGCAAGGTCAGTTGTCTGTTGAATAGCAGGCACACTCCAAATTTACTGTTGGTGTTCACACAGCAGGATCTGGGGACCCGATGTCTGGTATAGGCAGGAAGGGACTACACCATATGGGTATAGACAAAGTTTATTGAAACATCACCTACTTATATACAGCACACAAGCAGGAGAAGTAAATCTTCAGTCAGAGGGCAGAGAGTTAAACAGTTTTACAGGAATACGGACATTGAGAGTTTAACTTTAAATCAGTTAGCAGGAAAAGCTAATCCTTGTCAACAATTGTGGAACAGTTCCAGTAATCAAGGTTGTAAAAGTAGATAAAGCACAGTTGAGTACACAAAGGGGGTCTCCAGGCATTGTTCTACGACATTAACTAGAAGCACGAATGACACTTCCCGCAAACCATCACTTAAGTCTGGCGCCAAGCACAGAACCTTTGCCCTGCATGGAGGAAGAGGCATCCCTCTTTGTCCCCCCAGAGGAATGCATGCCAGCATGCACCTTCACAGCACACAGGAGCTCAGATGGAGTTATGCGGGTCAATGCCTCCGACATTTACAGCAAGCAATTTTATATCTACTGCAAGGAGATTCCCCCTCCTTACTTCCTCACCGATCTGAGAACTAATGGGATTCACATTCCCTCCTGAACGTTGCCTAAGATACATTACTTTTAATTAGGTAACTTGAATCCATAGACTGCTAGAGATTGGTTGAATTTTAGAATCAGGCTTTGCTGTCTCCAAACTCCTTTATTCTCTTGTGGTGGGAAGGGCTGTGTGCTTTCTGGAACAAAGTTTCTACCCCATTCTTCCCCTTTGCTAACTGGCCCCTTTCTAATCAATTCTGTTTATGTACAAGTTTTCCAATGTATGAACTTTGTCATATCCACATATGCAAGAAATCTACTGATAATTTCCCACTCAGATTCAAATGTTTTGTCTTGAAAATGGACCCTTTTATTTCCAACATTACCTTCTCTGGAGAGTCACTGTTAGAAATTTCTGTCCTTCTGGATTCTATAGAAGCAGATTGGTGTTAAGAAAATGATTTAGCTTCTCCTGTTTGCATTTCTGAGACAAACAACTCAGCAAATAAGAACATGTTAGGAGGCACAACACCCATTTTTGGCAAGAATATGGATAAGAAAACAGGTGCTAAGGTGATATTTATTCTAAGGACAACTGAGATAAGTTAGGAAATAAGTGAGGAAGAGCCAGTGAGAGGCTCTTCCTGACAGTCAGTTTGGGTCAGTATGGAGGAAACAGTGCTGGCCTAGACATCTATGGGTGGTAGCAGGTCATGACACTCAATAACTGTCTGCAGGACAGGAGTGACCAGTTTACAGAGAGCTGGATCATTTTAGCATCCCTGACAACTAGAAGGCTAGTGAGCATTAGGGCTCTTTGCTAGTCCCCTTAGAATGCTTCCCCTCTTATGAGTCTTCCTTGCTTCCTCTGGCCCTCTTTCGTTGCCTTGTCTCCACCCTTTCCTTTGTAGGTGCAGTTGATTTCCATACCCTGTCAGTATCCTTTAACTAAGGAGAGTCATCAGTATAATTATTCTAGATTATTTTTCTCAAGTAAAATACTAACTTGTTCCAAGTAACAAATCTTACTCAGTCCCCTGTTTTCCAATCTTTCTTCTATTTTTACACTTTGCAGCTGGTGGCAGGGAGGGGGAAGGGCGAGTGTTCTGACCTCATTCTGAGACTGAACCACTTCAGAAGGACTAGAGCTAGTACTGTAACTTCCCAGGGCCCTAGCAATCTACCTCTTTGTTTCCCTTTCCTGTGTCTTTGTTCTTTATTTGGACATCTCTGGGGATAAAAGCCTCTGGCTGGGCCCAGTCCCAGGCCTGCTATGTCCCCTTTTCATGGTGGCAGTCAAGATGTGGGGCATGGGTGGTCGCAGGCCTGGTTTGGTCCTCTAACAATCTGACTAAAGTCACAAGCCTCAGGCTGCATTCCCTTCTTATGATGACAGCCGGAGGTGGGGCACAGATGGCTGTAAGTCTGGTTCAGATGTCTAATCCTGGAATTGTAAAAGTTGTAAAGTTCTCTTGTCTAAAATTGGATAAAAGACAGTCAGGCCAGTTTAATTTCAGGTGACCCCCACTCAGCCTTCCTCCAGCTGAAGGTATTCAAAGGTCAATTGGTATGCTAATGCCTTGCCAAACAAGCAGGCCCTGGAGAAATGAGGATCAAGTAAAGTGTTTTATTAAAAACTTTTGTCTTAAATCTTGGTTATCTGTAAGAGTAAGAGATTCTGCCTGTTAAAAAGCATTTATCTCTTGTCATTAAGATTCTGGAAAAATGTACGGCTGATATAAAGATCTTTGTACACTGTGTGTGTGTGTGTGTGCGCGTGTGTGCGTGTGTGCGTGTGTGCGTGTGTGTGTGTGTGTGTGTGTGTGTGTGTGTGTGTGTGTGTGTGAGAGAGAGAGAGAGAGAGCATGTTTAAGATAAAAACTATCAGCATGCTGTGGAAAAAATTGGGTGGGTTCAAACTTAAACCACAATGGGTAAGTTTAAGCTTAAACGCTAAAGAAGGTCATCAGGTTTGGACTTACCAGTTTCTCAAAGAATTATTACATGGTTTTAAAAGAAGTTTAGTTAAAAGATTTTCTTTTACTTTTTCTTTTCTTTTATTTGTTGTCGGTCATGGGGCTTGAACTCTGGGCCTGGACCCTGTCCCTAAGCTCTTCAGCTCAAGGCTAACACTTTACCACTTGAGTCACAGTGCCACTTTTGGTTTTCTGGTGGTTAATTGGGGATGAATCTCTTGGACTTCCTGCCTGGGCTGGTTTTGAATCACGATCCTCAGAACTTAGCCTCCTGAGTAGCTATGATTATGAGTGTGAGCCATTGGCACCGGGCTAGTTAAAAGGTTTTCTAAGGATTCTTTTAAATGCCAATTAACAATAGGGAGTGATTTTGGAAAAGTGATTAAAAAACAGAATCCCTAAAGTTGTTAGCACTGTAATCAAGAGTCATCTGGCTTAGCAAAAATGTATATCTCAGCCGGGCGCTGGTGGCTCACGCCTGTAATCCTAGCTACTCAGGAGGCTGAGATCTGAGGATCGCGGTTCAAAGCCAGCCCGGGCAGGAGAGACCGTGAGACTCCTATCTCCAATAAACCACCAGAAAACCGGAAGTGGCACTGTAGCTCAAGTGGTAGAGCGCTTGCCTTGAGCTGAAGAGCTGAGGGACAGCGCCCAGGCCCAGAGTTCAAGCCCCACGACCGACAAAAAAAAAAAAAAAAAAATGTATATCTCTTGTGAGTATCACTGTTGCATAGGTTCACCCTTTGTCCTTTGTCTTACCATTTTTTTTTAGTGTCAAGGTGATGTACAGAGGGATTACAGTTACATAAAGTAATAAGTACATTTCTTGTCAAATTTGTTACCTCTTCCCTCATTTTTCTTCTACTTTGTACAACTTGGGGGGGGGGCTAAAGGTGGAAAGAGGGAGAAAAATGAGGAAAGGGGTAAAAAGTTAGACAAGAAATGGACTCACTACCTTAATTGTGTAACTGTAACTTCTCTGTGCATCACTTTGACAATAACATTTTTTAAAAAAGAGAAAATGTAAATCTTTGAGGACTTAGGATTTGTTTCCCTCCACTGTTAAAATTTGGGACTAAGTATCAGAAATTGGAGTATAAAGGACTATCACTGTTAAAGACATTATCTATTCTGTCTGTTTGGAACTGCTTTGGTTTTTATCTCAGGAAGAAATCAAGAGAAGAGGGACATAGAAAACTTAGCATGGGCCCATGGGCCTATTTTTGGAGGTGAAGGTTGATCTGGCAAAAAGACAATTTCCATAGAATGGGTGGGCAGCCTATCTTTATTTTGTCTCTTTTCCTTGCAGATAAACACTGGAAAGCTGATGGTGAAATGCATAATATAATTAATATTCCTAAAAACTGCCCCTTGGATTTTCAAAAATTGAAAAAAACTTTAAAAGGAGGGTTGAAAAGAAAAAAAAAGGTTGATATATGTTGCAGTTTGCTTTTAATGCAATTTTTTATTTAGATGAATTTTGGAAAAAGCAAAAAGATGCTCTTAGATTTCTTGTTTGTCAAGTCTAGAGACTTGGGTACAGTTTTGGTGCTTGTAATTCTTGCATTAAGAAAAACTCATTTGAGTTCAAAGGTTTTCTAAGAGAACTCAGACTACAGAAAAAAAGCAAAATGGGGACTTTAAAACCAGGCTACATTACAGGATGGAATAGGAGAAACCCTAGGTCTCCTTGGCGCAGGCCAAAATTTTCTTAATAGAGACCCAGAAACACAACAAATCAAAGAAAGGTTGGACAAATGGGATTGCATGAAATTGCAGAGCTTCTGCATGACAAAGGACATAGCTAGCAAGATCAATAGAAAGCCCACGGACTGGGAGAAGATCTTCACTAGCCATACAACGGACAAGGATCTCATATCTAAAATATACTTGGAACAAAAAATTAAATCCCCCAACAACAAATCCTCAAAGAAACAACTGCCCAATAAATAAGTGGGCTAAAGACTTAAAGAGAAACTTCTCTGAAGAGGAAAGAAGAATGGCCAATAGACACATGAAGAAATGCTCAACCTCCCTAGCCATAAAAGAAATGCAAATCAAAACAACATTGAGATACCACCTCACTCCAATTAGAATGGCAAAAATCAAGAACTCTAATAACAACAGATGCTGGAGGGGATGTGGACAGAAGGGAATGAACTGCATTGTTGGTGGGAGTGTAAACTTGTTCAACTACTTTGGAAAGTAGTATGGAGGTTCCTCAAAAGACTCCACATAGAGCTCCCCTATGAGCCAGCAATCCCACTTTTGGGCATTTACCCAAATGTTTACAAACAAGACCACACTAAAGCTACCAGCATGACTATGTTTATTGCAGCATTATTTACCATAGCTAAGATCTGGGACCAACCCTGATGCCCCTCAGTAGATGAATGGATCAAGAAAATGTGGTGTATATATACACAATGGAATTCTATGCCTCCATCAGAAAGAATGACATTGCCCCATTTGTTAGGAAATGGAAAGGCTTGGAAAAAATTATATTAAGTGAAGTAAGCCAGGCCCAAAGAAACATAGGTCCCATAGTTTCCCTTATTTGCAATATCTAGTATATGTCTGAGTCAAGCAGAAAAGGTCAGATAAGGTGATGTTAGGGAAATGAACCCTAAGATATGTATTCAAATGCTTTTTTTTCTTTCATGTGATTGTTTCTAACACATTTATAAGATTATTTCTTTGTTGCTTTGTATGTCCCTCCCCCACAGTATAACCCCTGCTTTCACTGTATTTGATGTCGGTATAATTTGTGGAGGGGAAGGGAAAAACAAATCGTTTAAATAGGGATACAAGTGGACCCATTGCAACAATGAGATGTACAAGTCGTTATGTGGAAAATGAACTTTACAACTTTCTTGCGGGGTGGGATGGGGTGGGGAGGTGGGGTGGGGGGATGGGGGAGGATGGGAAGGGATGGGAAGGGGAAACAAAGGAGGAGGCTATAGTGCTTGATAAGAAATGTACTCATTATCTTGCCCATGTAATTGTAACTCCTCTGTACAGTATTTTCACAATAAAAAAAACAAAAAAACAAAAAAACCAGGGTGCAGAAAAGTAAACAGGCATTACCTGTTTTAAGGTTTCTAAAGGGTCATTTAAATGCAAATGAAGACTAAACTACATAGACCAAATATTTGTTTCAAAGTGGAAAAGGGGAGAATTGACTACCTAAATGATTGTTTAATTGCTGTTTAAGTTTTTGCCTTCACAGGTTTTCTGTAGCAATTACAGGTGGAACCCACAGAGAAACAGATGATTCTTAAATTCGTCTCTTAATAATTTCCAAGTAAGAACATGCTTAGGGACTATTTCTATTTGATCTCCTTGTTGCTTCAATTGGAGTAAAAGGGCTTTTGGCAAAGACACATTGATCTGTGGACTGCAGTTCAGAAGCGAGCCTGGGCAAAAGGGTCACTGTGAGACGCTCATCTCTAATTGGCCAGTAGTGGACTGAAAGATATGAAGTTGTGCTGTGGCTCAAAGTGGTAGAGCACCAGCCATAAGTGAGAGAGCTCAGGGAGAGGGCTCAGACTCTGAGTTCAGATCCAGCAACTGACCAAAGGAAATGCCAATGGGGCATTATCCCAGCATGAAAAATACTCCTGTCTTGTTTTGGGAACAACGAACGGGCAGTTGAAAAACACTGCTAGGATGACAGAGATGGTGTCAGATCATGGAGTCACTTGTGCTTGGCCCTTCAAAATTAATTACAGCTGAAAGATCATAGGAAAATAGTCTGCAAGTATGTCTATTGAATGTCCATGTCTGTCTACTTGTAACTGAGCAGGAACTTAGACCCTGAGTTGTCTGTCATCTGTTATAGTGGGTAGTAAAAAGCTAGGATTGTAAAAAGAGGGGTAGTTTTAAATACCAAACCCCTGTATCTGTTCAAAGACCTAACTGGCAGTGAGCTTTGGGCTAACATTAGTCTCATAAATTCATCTGTTCCAAAGAGATTTGTACCCAATAGAGCATGAACCTGAAATAATTTTCCTGAGAGCTTTCTAAAAGCTTGCACAGGTAACTTGTCAGATACACAGACTCATGTGACTCTGCCTAAGGATTTGTGTGCTGTGTGAGGTTTATGTATGTTGGTGAAGGAGGAGAATATTTCTCCATAATCCTGGCAAAGGTTGGAGTACCCAGCTGCAGCCTCCAGGACGGAAGGAGGAAGCTCTTTCCCTATCTGGACAAAGGTCTGGATGCCCAGCCATGAGCTTGGTGGAGGACATGAGGAAGTGCCCTTCATGCTTCTCTGAATAATTTCGTAGAACAATGACTCATTATCCCCTTTTGTGTTTCTAATGGGGCCCACCTGCACCTTATTTACTCTTTATAATTTTTTTTATCACATGGAACTACTTTACATTTGTTGACAACTATTAACTCTTCCTGCTCACTAACTAAAGGTTGTTAACTCTCATTGTCTGCATTCCCCAGAAAACTGTTTAAAGTTAACTTTCTGCCCTCTGACTGCAGATTTACTTTCTATGCCTGTATGCCAAATATAAATATGTAATTTGCTAAAAACTTTCTCCATACCCTCATGGTGTGGTCCACTTTCTGCCTAGGAGATACTGTGTTCCTGGGTCTTGCTGTGTGAACAGCAGAAGTAACTGAGGCATTTTTAGTGCTACCAGAGATCAGGTTCCCTAGGCAGCCAGGAAAATGCTTTCACAAAGAAAAGTGCTAAACAGGCTATACTGTAGCCCCCAAAGGTCTGCATAGTTATTAAAAGTTAAATATTGTATGTACTTTACAGTTTGGAGTAAATATTTCTCCTAAGAACATCTGATCCTGGCAACCACTTGGTAAAACAGGCTAAGGTTTTAGGTTCCTGGCTAGCATCCTTGCATCAGCTTGATGAAATTACAAAAGATGGATCTTCATCGATCAATTTCCCTTAACATCAAGGGACCAACGTTATTTTGGAAAAGGTAAGGCAGGATAGATTAAAGAAATAGTCATGGGAAACAGTGGTATAGTTACAGGTCCAAGCCTTCTGTGTCTCCCTAGGCTTATTTAAAAATTCTGGTTAACAAAAGTTGTCACCCTGGTAAATTTCCCCAGGCCACTGCCTAAAAACTCCCTTGAAAACCAGTGGGGCTTGAAAACCAGCCTGAAATAGACTATGTATTCAGAGGAACTAACCCGAAAAATATTGGGAGATTTCGCTGAAGTCAGGCTTCCACCATAGGTTAATAATGCTTCCTTAAGTCTCTGTAAATACTGTGCAGAACTTACAGGTATCCCAGCAGGAGGCGTGCAATAGAACTGGGAGACACTGCTATGATCCAGCCCATTCCTTCCATCATGGAGATTCCATTTGAGTTAAAAATTCATTAAAGATGGGCACACTCCTGCCTGGAAGGGACCCTACATTGTTATCCTGACCAAACCCACCATGGTGAAGGTAGATAGGATCCCTGCCTGGCTCCATCACATGTGACTGAAGTTTGTTGCTTTGGGATGGAACATAAGCCAATTCAGATCCACTGAAGTTGAGACTTCTACATGGCTCAGCCCATTCCCATCTTCTAAGGTTTCCAAATGCAGCATAAGCTGCATTTGGAATCAATTGAATCATTGAATCAATGATTCAATGTCATGTACATAAAACCAGTGAGGATGGGGGAAGAAGATAGGAAGATGGCATAGGTGCATAACTGAGCTCATGCCAAGAAACCAGAGTTTTAGCATTGCAGCAAAAAGTCCACATCTAGAGAGTCACATCAAGTGTGCCATAATTGTAGAGATTTTGCCAGAGAGAAAAAAAATACAGACAGCCTGTTTAAGAAGACAGATTTGAGCACATGCTGGTGACCGCAGCCATGACTGTAGCAGAAAGAGCAGGGAGAAAAGTACCAGAGACAGAATGCATGTAGCTTTTCATTAACCTCCAATGCAAACTGGATAACTAGGAACAGAAATCCACATCCTGCTGGCCACAGATGGACGCAGATCATGGATAAACATTGTGGATGGTCTGAAACACGAAGAGAAAATGTGAGTATTCCACAAAATTCATTCTCACTCCTTCTAAATGAACAGCTTCTGGAAAGTATCCCTCCCCCTCAACAAAGAGGAATGCCATCTTTGATACTGCATCCCAGAGCAGCTAATAGAAAACTCAGGCTGGAGAAGCAGTGACTGTGGCATCATTTTTTAACAGGGCAAAGGAATCTGACCACTGAGTCAGTTCCACCCAGGGAAAGGTAGCCCCACCCAGGAGGAGGAAGCCTGCAGCATCCCCCAGGGCAAGCGCAGGGAGAGGCAGCCCTACCACTCTGCAGTGAACAAAGATAAGGGGTACAAAGACTTCAAGCTTGTAAGGCAGAACTTTTTCTGCCTGCTCAAACAAACTGATTGGAGAATCCAACCAAGCTACTAAGTTGCAGGGGAAACTGACTACCACAAGGAAATAAAAGTCTTCGAGACTAGAAAGCAGATATTGGGGACATACAAAGTCCCCTCCAAACAAACTGAAACATTTCTCTTATTTTTTTCTTATTCTTTATTACCTTCATTTTTGTTCTGTTTTGTCTTACATATACAGCCTCCAGTGATTACTAGGCTTCCTTCTCAATTGTGTGCATATTTAATTCAGGCTAAAATTTCCATTACTCAATTTTCCATTTCACAAGAATCTTAGTATTTTTAATTTTGCAATTATTATTCTATACAATTTTAATACTTTTTCCTGAATTTAGGTTCCTTCCTCTAGTTCCTTTCATTTTCAATATACCTTTATTCTTATTTGCCTCTCTCTCTATTTTTCTATTTTTCAATATATCTCTTAATCTTTCTTTTAAATTCACACTAACTCATTTTCTTTTATTTCTGATCCTTTACTCCTCCTTCATTTTCTTTACTCTGGGCAATTCTAGTTGTGTGTATATGAACTAGAATGGTATTATACCTTTCGTACAGATTGCTCTATCATTCAGAACAGATTTGTTCACTGGCCACAACTATATGTAATCCCCACTACTGAACCACAATACTCATTCACAAACAAAGAAAAATAGAGATACATAAGGGAATACCTATCTATGATTTTGAACCTCTAAAGTGTATGAAACTACAGAGCTCTGGTTTGGTTCTTGTCTTAAAATTGTGTTATGTTGTGCCATTGGAGTTACTTTTGTTTCCAAATGGGCAGAACAAAACACAGAAACACAAGAAAAGTGGCAAGTAAAGGAACCTCAACTCCTACTCAAAATAAACAGGCAATAGAGAAGTCAGTAAAAAAAAACCTAGAGAATAGTTCTCAAACTGCTCTACAAACACTATTCATAACTATGCTGAATGAAAAGATGAAAGCCTGCACATGGCTATATGGGAATGTATATATAACCAAAGATTAATAGAGGAATTAATGGAATCCACAAACAGAAATCTGAATGAATTTCAACAGAAGGGAAGGCAGTCTAATATAGCCACTCAGCTAAATGATTTGAGAGAGAACAGTAAAACTTAAATAAGAAAGTAAGTAAGTCCATACTAGATCTAAAGCAAAGCTTAAAGAAACTGAAGCCATCAAAAGTGAAAATTAGAAGGTATGAAATAATAAACAAAGTAGAAAGTCTTGATTGTAGACTGGATGATGCAAAAGTTAGAATCTCTGGATCTGAAGATAATCTGGACTTTATAAAGAACAGAGAACTATTTAAAACAAATCTGAGAAAAAAGATACATCCCTACAAGAGATACCAGGCAAAATAAGAAGGCCTAATTATAAACTAATAAGTATTTAGGAAGGTCTATAGAAGGAAGCTAAAGGGACAGAAACATCTTTAACAAAATCCTAGCAGAGTATTTCCTGAACCTCCAAAAGGATAGGTCCATTCAGATACAAGAAGCCTTTAGAATCCCAAACAGACCAGACCAGAACAGGTCATCCACCATCACATTGTAATCCACACAAGATCAATAGAAACCAAGGAAAGGATCCTTAAAGCTGTCAGTAAGAAAAGATCAATTACCAATAAAGGAAAACAAATCAAAATAACAACAGATTTCTCAGAAGAGAACATGAAAGCAAGGAAAGTCTGGAATAAAGTATGCCAAGCCTTCAAGACAAATAACTGCCAGCTAAGAATGGTATACTCAGCTAAGCTCTTCTTCATAAATGAGGGACAAATTAAAACCTCCCACAGCAAGGCAAAATTGAAACAATATATCTCCATCAAACCAGCATTACAAAAAATACTCAAAAACCTTCTAAAGGTAGAAAACCAACAAGAACACAATATAGGCTGAGAACCAGCCTCTAAACAGAGAACCAGATAATCATAGTAAGAACTGATGAGGCACAGCCCCTAAGAAGGCAGATAACTACCAAATACCTCTTATTCATAACTCATTATTAATGGACTTAAATCTCCAATTAAATGACAAAGACTGACTAGTTGGATCAAAAAGCAAGATCTATGTCTGTTGTCATCAAGAGGCATACTTTGCTGACAAAAACTACATATTTTGAAAGTGAAAGGTTGGAATAAAATCTATCAAGTAAATGGCCCCTGTAAGCAGGCCAGAGTTACAATTATAGTATAAGATAAAATAAACTTCAAGTTAAAATTAATGAGAAGAGACAAAGAAGGCCCTACAGGAGAGTGTAACAACTCTAAATATCTATACACCAAATGCTGGAACACCCAACTTCATCAAATGAATACTAATTTTTACCCTAAAATCACACATAGATCCAAAGACATGGATTGTTGGTAACTTTAACATACTACTGCTGCCTCTGGATAGATCAGCCAGGAAAAACTCAACAGAGAATTGTCAGAGCTAAACAATTGCATAGACCACCAACTAGACTTAATAGATATTTACAGAACATTTTACCCAGCAGCATCAGAATACATGTTTTCGTTAGCAGCACATGTAACATACTATAAAATAGATCACATTGTAGGTCACAAAGCAAATTTAAGCAAATGTCCTGCACCTCCACTGCTACCAAAATGGTGTGCTGTCCCCCTGCTGATGCAGATACCACACATCACTGGCCCTGCTGACCCTACTGGCACCGACTCTGCTGGTCCCACCATTGTTGCATCTGCCACTGGTGCCACCAATGCCCATGGACTGAGGACACCCCCACTGAGAAACTGCTCCTTCCATACGTGCCAGACACAGAGACCCCCACAAGTCTCCATCGTCCAGTGCAACACCAGCCACAGATCTGGTGAGTAACTCATCCTGGACATTCCCTAGGAGAACCAGCTCTCTGTGGGAACCCAAAATTCCCTGATGAAAGCCTCCCCCTAAAAGGGAGGGATCATAGCTGATGGGACCACAGATGCAACCTCTCTTCCTAAATCTCCCATGGCTACAAAGGAAAGCCCACGGACATAGCTCTATCCCTGCGCTAGCAAACCACAAATCCCACATCCCCCTCCATCAAAACTGAGAGTGAGATTATAGGCAGCAGCAACATTCCCTTCTCAAGAGTGTGTCAGAATCCAACCAAGCCACAAGGAAAGCTGACCACTGCAAGGCAAATAAGGTTTAATCAAGAGACAATTTAGAAGACTTCGTGGAATCTCAAGCTCACCCACACAAACTGGAAACCTTTTCTTCAATATTTTTTTTCTATTTTCTTTAAATTTCCTATTTTTCATTTTTCATTTTTTTAAAGTTTTTTCTCTCCCTTTCTCCTTTCTTTGCCCTCTTTCTTCATCAGTGCTATTCTATTTAATTCAAGACAGAAACTAAGGTGACTACTAAGCTTTTCCTATTTGTGAGCATAATTAAAACAGGAGTTATCTTTGATTACTCAGGCTTCTGTTTCTCTATCAATCTTAGTCCTAAAATTAGCTTTACATATATTTATATATATATACATACACACACACACATATATATATAATTTCTTTTCTTACTTTTATCCTGATTCTCTATTCTATTTTTCCATAATCTTAAAAAAAAATCTCTTCTTCTGAAACAGGGTCTCAGTTCCTTCCATTTCTTTCCTACTATATATTCCTCTCTCTAAGCTGCTTTTATCCTTTTATTTTCATTACCCTCAACTTTTCTTCTAATTTCACATAAACTGGTTTCCCTTAATTCCTAATCCTTCTCTTAACCATCAGTTTCATTAGTACATTGATTCCTCATTATTTATATCTGAGTGATTCTGCATTGGTTCCATTTTGACTGTGGCCCATCTTGTTATCATTATGGTTATCACTATTTAATCACTAACTACAGATCACTTCACTGCTTACAACTATAAGTAAACTCCACTGCTGAACTGTAACATCCCTCTCCAAACAAATAAAAAGAGAGGTAAATAGAGGAGCACCTATCCATTATATTGACCCTCTACCAACTGTCTATCTTTACAGTGCTGGGCCGGTTCCAGTTCTAAAAGAGTGTTCTTTTGTTGTATTGGAGTGGCTCTTGTTTCCAAATGGGCAGAACTAACCACAGAAACACAAGAAACATGGCTAATCAACAAACATCAACTCTGTCTCAAAATAAACTGGCAATAGAGCAATCAGGGACTGCCCTAGAAGATAATTTTCAAAATGATTTAAAAATATTACTGAATATGCTGAATGAAAAGAAGGAAATCCTATACAGGGCTATATGCCAACATGATAGGGCCAACCAAAAATTAATAGAGGAGTTCATGAAATCCACAAATAAAAGGATGAAGGCATTCCAACAGAGCAGAAAATGATTCCCAGGAGAAAATGGTCACCCATTTAAAGGAATTGAAAAAGAACACTCAATATCAACTCAAGAAGGTAAAGAATCCATACATGACCTAAAACAAAGCCTCTATAAAGAAGTGGAAATCATCAAAAATGACCATCAAGAAGAAAGGGAGATAAAAGCAAAGTAGAAAGTATTGATATGAGATTGGTTGATGCAGAAGGTTGACTCTGGAATAGAAGATTGTTTGGACTTTACAGGGAAAGAACACACTGACATTCAAAACAATACCAAGAAACATGATAGATCTCTGCAGGACCTGCAAGTTACAATCAGAAAGACTAATTTAAGACTAATAGGTATCAAGGAGTGCCTAGATAATGAAGCCAATGGATTACATAACATCTTTAACAGAATCCTAGCAGAGAATGTCCTAAATATCCAAAAGGATAGGCCCATCCAAATACAAGAAGCTGTTAGAACCCCAAACAGACCAGACTAGAATAGGATATCTTACTGCCATATATCATCCATACAGGATCAATAGAAACCAAGGAAAGGATCCTTAAAGCTACCAGGGAGAAAAGAATAATCACTTATTAAGGAAAACCAATCAGAATAAGACAGATTTCTCAGAAAAGACCATGAAAACAAGGAGACCCTAGAATGAGGTCTGCCACATCCTAAAGACAAGTAACTACCAACCAAGAATAATTTATCCAGCTAAGCTCTCATCCATAGCCAAGGGACAAATAAAAATCTTCCATAGCAAGGAAAAATTGAAACAATATATCTCCACCAAACCAACTCTACAGAAAATCCTCATAGACATCCTACACATTGACAACCAACAAGAACTTGATATTGGCAGTGAAACTTGCCCCAGAGAACTAAGCAATCATAGCAAGAATTGACAAGGCACTGCCCTAAAAATGATGGATATAATGGCAGGAATCAACAAACACCTCTCAATCTTAACTCTCAATGTCAATTGACCTAACTTGTCAATTAAACGACATTGACCAACCAGATAAAAAAATCAACATCCGTCTTTCTGCTGTCTTCAGGGGACACATCTTGCCCACAAACACAAACATATTCTGAAAGTGAAAGGCTGAAATAAAATCTATCAAGCAAACGGCCCCCATAAGCAGGTGGGAGTTATAATCCTAATACCAGAAAAAATAGACTTCAAATTAAATCTAGTGAGAAGAGACAAAGAAGATCATTACATACTAATATAGGGATCATTCCTACAGGAAGATGTAACAATCCTAAACATTTGTACACCAAATGCTGGAGCACCCACTTTCATCTAACAAACACTACTTACACCAAAAACACACATCGATCCAAACACAGTGATCGTTGGTTACTTTAACACACACTTCTTGCCTCTGAATAGATCAACATGGCAAAACCTTGACAGAGAAACTTCTGAACTGAACAACTGCATAGATCAACTAACTTAACAGACATCTACAAAATATTCCACCCAGCAACACCAGAATATACATTCTTCTTGGCAGTACATGGATCATTCTCTAAAATAGATCACATTTTAGGGCACAAAGCAAATCTAGGCAAATTCAGAAATATTGAAATTATTCTATGCATTCTCTCAGACCACAATGGAATAAAATTAGAGCTGTGTATGACAAGCTGATAGCCAGAATTATACTTAGTGGTGAAAAGTTTAAGCCATTTCCTCTAAAATCAGGAATGAGACAAGATGTCCACTCTCTCCATTCCTCTTCAATATAGTATTAGAATTCCTAGCTAGACCAATAAGACAAGAGGCAAACATAAAGGGGATCCAAATAGAGAAAGCAGAAGGAAATCTCTCCCTCTTTGTAGATGCCATGATCTTCTATTTAAAGTACCCCATAGACTCCTCTCCCAAGTTACTTGAGCTGATCCAAAACTTTGGCAAAATAGCAGGGCTTAAAATTAATCCACAAAAATCAGTAACCTTTCTCTATGCCACCAATGAGAAGGGAGAGGTTGAAATCAGGAAAGCAACTCGTTTTGCAATAGCCTCAAGAAAATAACTAGGAATTAACCAAAGAAGTGAAGGACCTCTGCAATGAGAAGTTCAAAATTCTGAAAAAGGAAATTAAAGCAGATCTAAGGAAGTGGAAAAAAACCTCCCACTCTCCTAGATTGGGAGGATTAATGTTGCGAAAATGGTTATATACAAATTCAATGCAATACACATCAATATCCCAACTCCTTTCTTTAAGGAAATCAAAGAAGCAACCCAAAAGTTCATATGGAATAATAGGAGACCCCAAATAGCAAAAACAATCCTTAGCAGGAAGAAGAGTGCTGAAGGACTATTAACACCAAACTTCAAACTCTATTACAAAGCAATAATAAGTAAAATAAAAATAACAGCTTGTTACTGGCACAAGAACAGGCCTGAGGACCAATGGAATAGAATCGAAGACCTAGAAATGAACTCACCTATGGCCACCTAATCTTTGACAAGGGAGCCAAAAAATAGGATGGAAGAAAGACAGCCTCTTCAACAAATGATGCTGGCAGAATTGTCTAAACACATGTAGAAAATTAAAGTTAGATCCTTATATATCACCCTGAACCAGGTAACTTACAGTTACCTGAGAACCTCAGAACCTGGTTGTTTCAAACAGCTTTTTGTTATTGTAATGAATAGTTGGGATAAATATAGTTACAACAAACAAAAGTTTATTCTGGTTTACAGTTTTGGAGGTTTCAATCCATGGTGATTGGCTTACTGCTTTTTGGCTTGTGGTGAAACAGCACATTATGACATTAGCATGTTGCAGAGGAAGCTGCTCACCTCATGGCAGCCATGAAGCAAAAAATTTGAAGGGAGGGGTCTGGGATCCCAATACTCTCTCCAAAGACCTTTGTGCAATAACCTAACTTGCTCCCTAGGGCTTGCTTCCTAAGAGTTCCAGGATCTGTCAATGGTATTACAGGCTGAAGGGTAAAAATTTAACATTTTTAATATCAATGAATATTTAATATCAAATGACAGTACTGGTTGCTAAGTGGCTACCATGGCCAGAAGAAAACATAGATGAACTAGTCTCACTTTAAATTTGTGACAACAAATCTTAGGTCACCATAAAAGGCTTGTCAGACTTAAAAATATCTTCTGTTCACTTTTCTCAAACTCCTTCATTGACCTTTGAAATGAGACCTGCGTTAAAAAAAAAGGCACTGTGAAAATAGAAGTATCTGGAAGAAAACTTTTGCTTCTTGTAGGTACTGTCAATTCACCCAGGCACAACTGTATATGCATGCTTTTTGTCCACATATTTTGTGTAGTGCACTTATCCTCCCTCACTTCCAGAGGGACTATGTTCCTCTAAGTCTCCTTTCTTTGACTTTTATTATTCCTTCATTATCCTTATCAACATGGAAGGGATATGTCAACATAGATAACCTATCTCTCATCTTAGAATAACACCAGCAACAAAAACCTTTCTTGATATTGCCTTTGCTTGCTGCTCGAATGTTCTTTCCTTTTCCCTTTTGTGGTATAAGAATAGAATCCAGGTTGTCATGGATATCCTATGCCAAGCCTCTACCACTGAGCTGCACACCGATCCTCTGCTCTCCTTTATAGCAGACCTCTTGGAAGAGGTTTCCCATGCTCTGCTTCCACTCCACAGCATGGTTTTTCTCCTGGCACTCCTTTTGATATTTAAGCTATTAGACAGCTGTTGCCCGGTCAGCTGCCAGGACACAGATTCTTCTAACTTCTTACTTGAAACTTTATTACAATTGATCTGGTTGCTTATTTCCTCTTGGGACATTGTGTTTAGTTGGTTTCCAGGGCTCCATTTTCCTGGTTTTCTTATTCCCTTCCTGTTGCTACCTTCTAGACTCTCTTCCTCTGTTTTCTTGTTTGTGCATGTGTGTGTGTGTGTGTGTGTGTGTGTGTGTGTGTGTGTGTGCGTGCGTGCGTGCGTGCGTGCATACCAGTACTGGAGTGTGAACTCAGGGTCTCATGCTTTTGCTCAGTTTTTTCTACTCATTGCTGGTGCTCTACCAATTGAGCCATACCTTTCAACTTGTTTTTTGTCATTTGTGGGGTTTGAAATTGGAACCTGGGTACTGTCTCTGAGCTCTTTGTGCTCAAGGCTAGTCCTCTACTACGTTGAGCCTCAGTGACACTTCCAGTTTTCTGGTTGTTAATTGGAGATGACTTTCATGGACTTCCTTGCCCAGGCTTGTTTGGATTGGGATCCTCAGTCCTTAGCCTCCTGAATAGCTAGGATTAGAGGTAGCCATGGGCACCTGGCCCTTTCAGCTTTTTGATGGCTAATTATAGATAAGAATCTTGAGGATTTGGCTGTCTAAACTGGTTTGAAACTTTGATCCTCAGATCTTAGCCAACTGAATATGGTTATAGGTGTGAGCCACTGACACTGGACTTCAATTTCTCACCTTTATATGTTGAAGGACTGACAAACATAGGCTTTAGATTTGTCTTTTCTACATTTGTTTTATCTTACATGATCTCATATAGTTCTATAGCTTAAAAGACTTGTATAACTACTTACAACTCCCAATATACTCCCCAACTTAGGGGAGTGAATTTCACATATCTACTTGATTTCTAATGAAGCACCTCCACAGCTTTATTAAGGTACAATTGAAAAAATTATACATGCATACATACATATATATGTATATAAATATCATGTGTAATGTGATCATTTGATATAAGTATACATTGTAAAATAATTTAATCAAGGCACTTTAATGAGGATCTTGACAAAAACATGTCCAACACTAAACTCCTCCATTTGCTTTCATTTACCTTGTGAGTTCCACTATTTCTAAAACCTAAAATGGGGCTAGAGGTATAGCTTAGTTGTCAAGCCCTTGCCTAGCATGAAAAACTCTGGGTTCAGCATGAAACTAGCACTATAAGCCAAAACAAAATTAGATAAAACAAAGCTACTTGGAATGCACCCTTCTTCCCTCATGACTTTTATAAATCACCACCCCTTTCTCTTCATACACCACATAGTACAAACCACCATCCTGTTCTACAGTAGTTTCTTGGGCTCTGTTCTTGCTTTTCTTTGGCCTATTCATACAGCTGTCACATTAATCACACTGAAACACAACTAGATCATGCCATATCCTTCTTAGCACTCTATTATGAACTATCAGCATTTTGAGATGATAAATTTCAAGTGTAACTTGACTGGGCCATTAAACATTTCTTTTTGTGGGTATTGGGCCTTGAACTCATGGACTCATACTCTTGCTTGGCTTTTTCACTCCAAGCTGGCACTTTACTATTTGCGCCACATCTCCAATTCCCCTAGTCATTTCTTCAAGCTATTCCATACAACACTGTTTTTGATCAGGAACAATTTCCAGCACATGAAATATAGCAATCAGCTCCTACTCACAAGTAGAACAAAAAGTGACCCATGTGAGAGCCAGAGGGAATTCCTCTTGCCTCACAGAATTGGAGCTTGAACAATGATGCTTTCCTGCCCTTTGATTCAAAACTGAAACACTGATTTATCTTAGATCTCAAGGCTATGGTCTTTTGGACTATATCCCTGGCTTTCCTGGTTCTCAGGCCTTCAGCTTCAACAGGAAATACACCACTGGCTCTTCTGAGTCTCTAGCTTATGGACAGATATGAAGGTTGTCAGCCTCTGTAACCATGCACAATAATTCCTCTGCAACCAACGTATAATCCTATTGATGGTTTCTCTGAATAATTCTACCTAGTACTCTTAAAGTGGAATGGTCTCTACCTATTACACTAAGAGTGGAATATATTCTACCCCGTGGGCTAAAAAACTGTCATCTGGATTCCACATATTTCTTTGATTTCTACCTTCTTCAATCGGCAACCATTACATGGCTTTTTTCTTTCTTTCTTTCTTTTGTTTGTTGGTTGTGGGGCTTGAACTCTGGGTCTGAGCACTGTCCCTGCGCTCTACTGCTTGAGCCACAGTGCCACTTCCAGTTTTCTAGTGGTTTATTGGAGATTAGAGTCTCACAGATGTTCCTGCCTAGGCTGGCTTTGAACCGTGATCCTCAGACCTCAGCCTCCTGAGTAGCTAGGATTACAGGCGTGAGCCACTGGCGCCGGCTGGCTTTCTTATTTCTTAAACATGCCAAGAGCTGTTCCATATCAGAACTTTTTTCACAGCTTAGGATGCAGTTTCCCCACATCTTTCGTACTTTAGAAAAAACAAACAAACAATACTAGGGCTTGAACTTTTTTACTTGTTACTTTTTGTGCTGGTCTTGTGGCTTGAACTCAAGGCCTGGGCACTGTCCATGGGCTATTTTGCTCAAAGCACTACCACTTGGGTCACAGCTCCACTTCTTGCTTTATGGTGTTTAATTGGAGATAAGAGTCTCATAGACTTACTGCTTGGGATGGCTTTGAACTGAGGTCCTCAGATCTCAGCCTTCTGAATATCTAGCATTACTGGCATGGACCACTGGCAACTGGTCAAGCCCTGCTTTTTGTTGTTTATGGTGAAGAACGAGCTTCATGGACTTTCCTGCATGGGCTGGCCTTGGGGATTGTCAGGATCTCAGCCTCCTCAGTATCTGGGATTATAGGTGTGAGTTTACAGTGCCCAACTTTCTTTTAGTACTTAAAAAAAGTATCTTTAAATCCCTTCCTCAGAGAGCTTTCCTAACTACTTTATCCAAAATAGTATCATATATTGTTCTCTTTTCACTTTGCTTTTCTTCTTGACTATCACTTCATTGTTATTATACTTTGAAAATATTTGTTTATTCATCATCTAATGGCTCATAATAATCATGGAGGAAAGACTTTACCTCTCTTTTTTCTTGTTAAAGTGACCCATCCAGGGAAGTATTGAGATGCTACCTTATTTATTGTTATCTGCTCCTTATTTCTCCTATTTCTGTGATCTTGCTCATGAAATCTCCAGAGGAACAGATCATTTTTTCATATTTCAAATGATAACTTTCACACACAATCCAATTCAAGTTTTAATACAATCATTGACTCCTAGCAATGCACTTTTACAAAGCTCATTGGAAACTTAGTGTGGTGGCAAATGCCTATAATAGCACTTAGGAGGCTGAGTTAAGAGGATAGAACTTTCAACATCAGCCTAGTTTACATACATAACAAGACTCTTTCTTCAATAAACAAACAACAATATCTCTCCCTCTCCTTCTCCTTTTCCCTATCATCCACCCTCTCTCTCTCAATACCCGAGTTGGAACTCAAGGTCTTGTGTCTCCTCTGAGCCATGCCTCCAAATAACAACTGACTGAACATTTATATAATTCCCTGACTCTCATGTCCCAGCCCCATTGTCTTGTTAATTTAATAAACTAATTACATTCAATTTATGAACAATTTCCCTAATACAGAATTTAACCAATTAGTTCCCAGTGAATTCTTTATACTTATCAGGTCAATGATTAAAAAAAAATGTTATAACTGTTACCATCCTTTGAACAAAACTTCTGACAAGGACAGTGTTTTACATATAACTTAATTAATTTTGCTTTGAATTTTGTATTACCTTGTATAATAGAAAATGATAGGTTCTATGATTATTGATCAGGAACTGCCAATCTGCTGGTCATAATTATGGGTCATTGTTAATCATCTTTCTTCTCTCCCACGTTCCCTCCCTCCCTCCCTCTTTCCTTCCTTCCTTCTTTCCTTCCTTCATTCCTACCTTCCTTCCTGCCTTCCTTGCTTCCTTTCTTTCTTTCTGCCAGTTCTAGGGCTTGAATTGAAGGCCTAGGTCCTGTCCCTGAGCTTTGTTCTCAAGGCACAGTGAGTCACAGCTTTTGGGGTTTTGCTGGTTAATTGGAGATAAGAGTCTAATGGGCTTCCCTGCTCAGGCTGATTTCAAACCATGATCCGCAGATTTCAGCCTCCTAAGTGTCTAGGATTACAGGCTGAGCCACCAGCACCTCCTATTTTTGATTCTCAGTTTCTCTTCTCTGAAAAGGCACTGTGAGTAACAATGCTATCTATTCCACAAAGATGTTGGGGTGATTGCCTAAGAAAAGGTGCTTGAAAAAGTTTATAACCCCATGCTACCACCATGCACATGAACATATGAGGAGTTCATATTTTCTGTATGATGAGTGAATTAAATTGTGTTGGCTTTGTTCCTCTTGAGGACAAAGGTGATGACTATGTAGGATTTACCAAAAATAGACATTGAGCTACTTTTTGAAGGTCTGTTATTCTTTGTTTACTTGTTCTGCTGTGCGATCCCAATGTAATTTTAAATTACCTTGATCTAGACATGAGATAAAGGGAAATATCAATTTTGGAGAAGACTGAGTTCTCTAAATAACAAGGAAATCACAAAATAAGACAACACACAGAGAGAGACATATAACACACACCCATTATTATTCATTGACTCAAAATATCTATCATCTATCTTCTATCATTTATAATTTATCTGTCATCTGTCTTACCTAACATCAATTATCTCTCTTCTATCTATATCTATTCTCACCTATCTTCTTTTGATCCTTGCATCATTTATCTTAACAAGTAGTTTGGTTACCTAACAGAGATAATAACTAGAAAAAAATACAAAAAAGAAGAAAATGAAAAGTTGATCTTGTTTGTGATAGAAATTCAACTTTGTTTTAGGGGCTGAAGAAATGGATTATACTATTCCCTGTATCTGAGTTGTTTTTGCTGTCAGTAAGGATCCAAAGATCATCTTGATTTTCCTCCACTTTCATTGTTTATTTTACAGTAGTTTTGTTCAGACTTGTCCTTAGTTTATAAGCATGGTATTGTCTATGGCTCTTACAGAATACAAGCTATGGTTTATTATAGATTTATTGATTTTTTTGACAGATGTGAATCATTTCCACTGACTTCCCAAAAGAACCTTAAATATATAATTATCACAGTAATAAAGTTCCCAAATTAGTAAATAATAGTTCTTTGTGGTTCACTCTGAAAAACACATGCAAATAATTGTATGTTTTACTTCTAGATTAAAGAATTTTCCAGCATTACAGAGAAAAACAAAACCCAAGAAGCCAAATGGGCCAGGAGCTGATGACTCACACCTGTAATTTTAGGTACTTAGGAGACTGAGATCTGAGAAGTCCTGTTTGAAATCACCCAGGGAAGAAAAGTCCATGAGATTCTAATCTCCAATTAGCAGCAAAAAGTTGGAAGTAGAGATATGGCTCAAGTGGTAGAGTGCCAGCCTTCAGTGAAAAAGCCAAAAAAGAGTGAAAAACTCCGAGTCCAAGCCCTACTGCTGGCACAAAGAAAATAAAAGAAGCTAAATGAAACAGTTAAAGGTTGGAGTGACAAGGATGACCTGACTTACCAAGGTCCCAGCACAACCCCCACACAATCCCAAGAGGCAGAACAAGGCATGTTGGTCAATGCAAACCACTGGTCATTTTGTGGCAATGTATAGAAAGTTCTAGTGAAATGCACATCCAATTCTGTTTTCAGTCTTGAAACTGAAGACAGAAAATTGAAAGTAATCCTGTCTCTGAAGAGGAATAGGATCATATGCAAGAAAATGGAGATTTGGAAGTGATCAGCAGCAGAGTTTGAATTGCCTCTTCCAGGTCAACTTGGCAACTGCAGTAGATGTGTTGTCTTGCTGCTGAGTGAGTGCAGGACAGGCTCAGGGCACTGAGATCCCTGCTTCCTTCTCATTGCACTTACACATATGACATGGTTTATCAAGTGGGAAAAATACAGCCACCACCCACAACGGCAGGACCTGAAGCTTCTTTTCTCTGATGGATCCTAAGATGTCATATTCTACATTGATGGTGCTCTCAGAATATCCTAATACACATGGGGAGATTTGGTGAACTTTCTCTGCCTCTATGATTCCCCTCATTATATAACTGTTCATCTTAACATCCATTCTTAGAGTGTACATGTTCCAAAAAATAGCAACTGTATGGAGAGTCTTCCTGGAAATGTTAAGAAGAGCTAGTCAAGGATTGCCAGTCAGTATCACATTCTGTTGTGCTGTCTCCAGAACAGAAATGTGAGAGAGGAGGTGGCCATCTACCCAGCAAGCATGACAGAGGAAAAGTAAGTGCTATAGACACAGATATGCTGCATTTCTCAACCACAAAGGGCAGAACTTGGTACTTCTGGTACCTGATTATACTGTTGTGATATGGAGTTTGAAGTAAAGGCAAAAGTTTTTTTTTTGTCAGTTCTGGGGCTTGAACTCTGGGCTTGGGTGCTGTCCCTGTGCTCTTCAGCTCAAGGCAAGCACTCTACCACTTGAGCTACAGTGCCACAGCAGATATTTAGAATCGTAATATCCTCCTGAAGGAGATATCCCTTAATTAGTATGTAGTGACCTTCTTTATCTCTTCTCATTGATTTTGATTTGAAGTTTATTTTATCTGATATTAGGATTGCAATTCCTGACTGTTTATGGGGGCCGTTTGCTTGGTAGATTTTGTTCCAGCCTTTCACTTTCAGAATATGTTTGTTTTTGTGGACAAGGTGCATCTCTTGAAGGCAGCAGATAGAAAGGTCTTGCTTTTTGATCCAACTAGACAATCTATGTCGCTTAATTGGAGAATTAAGTTCATTAATATTGAGAGTTAGGACTGAGAGGTGTTTGTCTGTTCCTGTCTTTTTATCCTTTTTTTGGGGGGAGGGGGGAGGTGTGCCTTGGCTGTCCTTGCTATGATTATGTAGTTCTCTTGTGGATCATTTCATTGACAATATTCTGTTCTTGTTGATTTTCTTTTTTTTTTTTATTGTGAAAATACCATACAGAGGAGTTACAATTACATGGGCAAGATAATGAGTACATTTCTTAGCAAGCACTGTTGCCTCCTCCTTGCTTTACCCTTCCCATCCCTTCTCGTCCTCCCCAGCCCTCCCCACCCGATCCTCCCCCCATCCTTGTTGGTTTTCTATGTGTAGAACATCTTTGAGGATTTTTTGTAAAGGTGGTTTGGTAGTGATATATTGTTTCAGTTTTTCCTTGCTGTGGAAGGGTTTTATTTGTCCTTCTGCTATGAATGAAACCTTAGCTGGATAGATTATACTTGGTTGGTAGTTATTTGTCTTTAGGGCATGGCATACCTCTTTCCAGGCCATCTTTGCTTTTATGGTCTCTGCTGAGAAGTGTGAGGTAATTCTGATTGGCCTACATTTATATGTGATTGTTCTCTTCTCCCTGGAAGCTTTAAGAATTCTTTCCTTAGTGGCTATTGATCCTGTACAGACTATGTGGTGGTGGGATGACCTGTTCTGGTCTGGTCTATTTGGGGTTCTAAAAGCTTCTTGTATCTGGATGGGCCTGTCCTTTTGTGTATTTGGGAAGTTCTTTGCTAAAATTCCACTGAATATATTTCCTAATCCATTGATTTCCCTCTCTAGGCCTTCCTGTATGCCTATTAGTCTCAAATTAGGCTTTCTGAATGTATCCTGTATTTCCTACAGTGGTTTGTCATGCTTCTTGGTTTTGTTATAAATATCTGTGTGCTCTTTCTCTATGCAGTCTAAACTGTCTTCTGCCTCAGAGATTCTTTCTTCTGCCTCCTCTGTTCTGCTTTCAAGGCTTTTTACTTTGCTATTTATTTCCCTTCCTTCTTGCTGGTCTTTCTTAATGGTGGACAGCTCTTTATTGAGGTTTTCTTTTAAGTCTTGAATAGATTGCTTTACATCCTGGAGTTAGTTATCAGACTTCTCTTTCCACTCCTTTATCTGGGTTTCTATCTTTTCATTAGATTCTTTCTCCTGCTTTTGGAGTTCTTTTATCCTTTTATTTGTGGAGGCCATGATGCCATCTATTTGCTTCTGCTTTGCCTTGTCACATTATCTTATAGCCCTATGCAGGGTGTCCAATTTTTCTGTCAATAGGTTTACCAGCCACACTTTTAAACTATCTTGAGCATTTTCCTCTAGGTCATCCTGGGACTTATCTGTTGCTTGTTTATGTGGAGATGGTGCTGGGGTTAGTTGATTGGCCATGTGTTTCTGTGGTTAGTTCTACCCATTTGGAGGCAAGAACCACACCGGTACAATAGGACAGTCTTTTAGGACTGAAGCCAACCTGGTATCATGTAGATGTATAGATCTTAGGGTTTCAGAACTATGGGTAGGTGTTTCCCTATTTAGCTTTTTCTTTGCTTGGAAAGAGATGTTGTGGTTGTGGGGTAGTGATTACATATAGTTGTAAATTGTGAGATGATCTGGGTTTGGCTGATGAGTAGTCTGCAGTCTGCACCTTAGAGTTAACAAGATGGGCCCCTTGTACTCAGTCAAAATGGAACCAACTGTAATCTGACCCAACTGGGACAGGTATAAATTGTTAGGGATCAATGGACTGGAGAAGATAGAGAAATGAAGGGTTAGGATTGGAGAGATATAAATTTAAGTCCAGGAGAAAAATTGGGTATAATGATATTAGAGGAGTAAGAACAGCTTAGAGGAGAGGTATATGTAATAGGAAGAGAATAGAGACCTTGTTTCAGAGTATAAGAGTAAAAAAGAGGGCTGGGAAGGTGGCTCAGTGGTACAGCCCTTGCCTTGCATGCCTGAGGCCCTGGGTTCAATTCCTCAGCAGCACATAAGCAAAAAGAAAAAAGCCGGAAAGTGGCGCTGTGGCTCAAGTGGTAGAGTGCTAGCCGTGAGCTGAAGAGCTGAGGGACAGTGCCCAGGCTCAGAGTTCGGGCCCCATGACTGGACCCCCCCCCAAAAAAAAAAGAGTAGAAAAGAATTTGAAGAAAAGTTATGTAAGGAATAGCTTAGAGATCTATATGAAGATAAGAAAAGTTATATATAAGTATGTTTGTGAGAACTGCTAAGATTAGAAAAAGTTTTATTCAAAGAGTGTTGGAAAGTTGCTTAATCTAAGATAACTCCTGTAATTATTGCTTACACACATGGAAGGAGGCCTTACTTTGTGTATAGAACTAGACAAGGTAGCTCTGACAGAGTTGTAGTATAATGTGGAGAGAAACAAAAAGGGGAGAGTGAGCAGAAACAAAAAATTAAAATTATAAAATTGAAAAGTGGAAGAAAAAACTAAATAATGGTGAAAAATAGAAGATTTAATGAAATAGCAAATCCTAAAAAACAATAAACAAAAGTAACACACAGAAATTAGAACAAACAACAAATGACCAGACATAAAAACAAACTAAAAAAATCTAAAGAGTGGGTTTTTCGGGTTGTTTGGGGGAGCTTGAGTCTCCATGTAGTCCTCTAAGCTAATTCCTGATAAAACCTTGTATGCCTTACAATAGTCCACTTTCCTTGTTGGTTGGTTGGGTCCAGACAGCCTTTTGACAAGGGAAGGTGACAGCTACCTAGAATCCCACTCTTAGGCCTGATGTCCGGGATTTTTGGTGGTTTCAGGTTTGTAGACAGCTATCACAAGCCTGCAGCTGTGTTCCAAAGCTTTCCTAGGTAGCCACAGTAGCTTTCGGAACAGAGCTTAGGTCTGTGTTCACCTCTGATGTGATCTCTCCCTTTTGGAAGGGGGCTTGGGTCAGAGGGCTTTGTGATCCCACAGAGAGTTTCTACCCCCAGGGAGTAGACCCAATTGAGTTACTCACAAGGTCTGTAGCTGGTGGTATGCTGGACCACAGAGCCTGTGTTGTGGTAGCGAGGTCTTGGCGGGTTTTCAGTCAGAGGGTCTGGGTGTTGGCCAGACCAGGTGTGTGTGTGGGTGGGGGGGAGGGTCTTGATGTCTGCAGTAGCTGAAGGGTCTCACTCTGCACTCTGTGGCATGGGGAATCTGGGTTCTGGGAGGGCCAGATGGAGCTTGGTTCGGCAGGCTGCAGTTCCTGCCAGTGGCCATGCTGGTCTGGAGTGGAGGCGGTAGGAGGCGCAGGCAGCTTTTGGGGCAGCTGCCAGTGGCTATGGGTGTGTTAGCAGCGGTGGCCATAGCAGTAACAGCAGCGGCCATAGCAGTAGCAGCAGCATGGCTGTGGGAGCCTGTGGCGGAGCTTGGGGTCAGTGCTCAGTGGTGGCAGGGAGGGAGCAGATCCCAGCAGAGCGCCTAGTCATCAGGGCTGTTGGCCTGTGGAGCAAGAGATTGGCTGCTGCTGTGGTTTTCTGGGGACCATGTGTGGAGGTGGCAGAGGTCCACAGGCATCCTGCCAGAGCTGCAGGCATGGATGACTTTGGAGACTTACCTGATGTTGCTGACTTCTGGTAGTTGTAGTGGCAGTGATTGTTGGATTCCCTCCTTCTCTGTAGCCACAGGAAGGGGCGGGGGGGGGGGGGGGGAGTGGGGGGAGGAGGAGAGGTCGTCACAGATTCCCTCCAAACTTTCTGAGGGTCTGGTGTTGAGTGCTTTCTTCAGTTTTTGGGTGCTTCTCTGCTTAAAATCTGCAAAAAGTCCCAGGGTGATGTGTGGAGCTGAGTGGTGCAGCTGCTTCACAGGAGTCCTGTTCACTGTTTTCTGTTTCTCTCGATTTGCTTATTTGCCTGCTAGTATATTCCTCTTGTAGTAGGAAAAGTCTTTAGATAAATAGAGTTTGATTGGAGTGGGTCTCTTGAGGTAAAAAGTATGGCTGTGACCCTAGATTTTGTCTGGTCAAGGACACTTAGTGGGACTACTTATAAGAGTGCTGCCATCTTCCAGTTTTTATTCAAGTATTAGTTTTAAGTCTTAATAGTATGTAGTTGATTGTTGGGGCTTTGATATAAAGTGTTAGTTTTATTTGTAAACAACCGCTAAATAATTCACTAATTCCCTGATAATTCTAAGGGGCTAATCTATGGCTATTTATTAAAACAAAGTATAATTTAATGAGCCATTATTAATGTAGTACACAGCCAATATGATTTATTATCATGTAGCTGGAATTTGACATTTCTTTGTAGAAAATATACATTGAATATACTCTGTGTGTGTGTGTGTGTGTGTGTGTGTGGTTGTCTTGGTACTAGGGCTTGAATTTAGGGCCTTGCACTTTTCACTCAAGGCTGGCACTCTACTATTTGAGTAATAACTCTACTTCTGGCATTTTTGGGGGTTAATTGGAAATAAGGGGCTCACAGAATTTTCTGCCAGGATGGTTTTAAATCAAAGTCCTCAGATCTCAGCCTCTTGAGTAACTAGGATTACAGGTGTGAGTTACCAGTCTCTGGCTAAAAAAGATGAGATTTAAAAAAAAAATGGTGCTAGAGATTAAAACTCTGGCCTCATGCATGCTAAGCACATGCTCTGCCAGCTAGCTACATTTCCATTTCCGTGGGTAAAAAATATTAAAACAATGAAGTGGGATACAACTTGACGAAGAAGGAAATGAATACATGTGCCCTCTTTTCCATTTTCTCCACTTTCTGGTCTGCTGATTCTCTGCATTTCCAATGTGCTTCCTGTCTCATTCTGCACAACAAAACTTTGTAATTGGTGTGCCTATTACATATTCATAATCCACCTTCAAAGCTAACGCTAGTCTTTTTTCATTTTCTCAGTTTCCAGAACTGAATTTGTACAGATGGCCTGGAGTAAGTAGCTCAGGTGGCTCATAGAATTCAATGTTGAAAGGATTATGGGTGTCTGATGTCTGCATCAGCCAGAGAGATTTACAAAGGGACATAATTAGTAACCACTAGTTTGGCAGAAATTAAGAAAACTGGTTCAGAATTTAAAACATTTACTAAACACTGCAGTGCTTGGACAAGAGAAAATAGGGCTCCTTGGCTAGTGATTTGCACAAGCTTCACAGGCCATTTCCTGGGCATCAGAACAACAGGCTGTCTCTTAAGTCTAAGCATGACCTAAGACCCGTCTGACACTTGCCTTGTCACCAGCAGGAGAAGGAGTGCCTTACAGCACATAGGTGGGGGAGGAGAGACCTGGTGATACTCAGCAGAGGACAGTAGGGTGAAGCTGGTCATGCTTATATGAAAAAGGTTACTGATTAAAATACAGAGATAAAAAAGCCAAGTGCTAGTAACTCACACTTGTAATCCTAGCTACTCAGTAACTAAGATCTGAGGATTACAGTTTTCACTCAGCCGGGGTAATAAGGTCCATGAGATTCTAATCTTCAATTAATCACAAAAAATTAGAAGTGGGGCTGTGGCTCACATGGTAGAACATTGGCCTTGAGTGAAACGATTCAGGCACAGCACCCTGACCCTGAGTTTAAGCTCCAGGACCAGAACTAACTAGTAAGCAAGCTAATTAACTAACTAAATAAATGAAACTAGTCACATATTGATGTTTTTGTTTGAAGTACAGTATAGGAAACTCAAGGCCTCATATTTCTAGGTAAGTGTCTACCACCGAAGCCTCACTCCCAGCCCTTTTTGCTTTGATACTTCTCAGCTAGGGTCTTTCACTTTTTATGGGAATCTAGCCTCTGACCACAATCCTTCTACTTCCCCCTCCTGTGTAAGTGCATTATAGGTGTATGCTATCATGCCTCATAATATGAAACTGGAGTTTTAGACTTCAGAGCCAAACTCCAGGAATTCCACATGTCAGGTCTGACTACTGCCCCCATATACCAAATAAAGAGATGTAATGAAAGGCAGAGGAAGGAAGTTTATTACATGGTAGCCATGGAAAGAAAACATTTCAGTACAGCTTCAACCATCTTCCAAGGGTATAGGCATTTGCTTTATGTTAATTATGGAGAATGAGGGCAAGAAATAAGAAAAGTATGAATAATTAAAACAGTCCCAGGTTGGTCAGAGCTGATATCATACAGTTTGACAGTCAATTGTCCCAGAATTGCTGGGGCATTTTTACATTAGAAGTCACTAACACCTGTTGAGTAGTCTGTTTCTTCTTGGCTTCCAAGATGGTTGTAAAGTGACTGCAGGAAAGAATGATTCAGGACAAAGGACACTGGTATAAAAATGGAGGATTGGATGCCTTGCCTTTATTCTGCTTGCAGATGATGCATGGGTCTAAATGAGGAGTCATTTTTCAGAAACAACACAAAACAAAAACAACCCAAACAAACAAAAACCCAAACACTTTTTAAAGAGCCTATTACAACCATTACTATGCAATGTGAGGAGGGAACAATGGGGTTTGTCACATCATCTGCAATGATTATGGCTCCCCTGCTTGCTGCTGACATAGCTGGAA
Organism: Dipodomys spectabilis; assembly: GCF_019054845.1. NCBI lineage: Eukaryota > Metazoa > Chordata > Mammalia > Rodentia > Heteromyidae > Dipodomys > Dipodomys spectabilis. The sequence continues at coordinate 9,191,764 of NW_024871113.1, forward strand.
GGCTGCAGGATTGATTGATTTGAGCACAGGACCATAGCTGGATCCTTTGGAGATTTGGAGAAAGCCAGGTTACTCTCTGGAAGGGCAGCTGCAATAATCAATTTAGACAACTCTTACCTTACAAGTAGAAAAGGTTGCATCTGTAGCTTAGAAAAAGTCAATATGCAATGAATGAGAAATTTCCATTTGTTTAGCCCCTCTTGCTCCATCAATATGTTGCAGAGATAGGACTAAGGTCTTGTTAAAGGAAATGGTGTTTGGGACTGTTGGGTGAGTCTGAGGATGTTGTGCTTACTCTTTCCTCTTAGATTTGAGGACTAGGTAAGAGCCAAAACTCAAATCTGACCAAACAGGTAGCAATAAAGCCCTAGACAGAATAAGACAGAAGGAACCTAAGTCATGAATAGCCAAGTAGAGTAGGATGCCTACTGAAGAGGGACTGTTTTCTTCATTGTTTATTGGCTCTCTGCATTTTAGGGTCTCTTTAAAAGACTTTCAAGCCAGGCGCCAATGTCTCATGCCTATAATCCTAGCTACTTGGGAGGCTGAAAGCTGAGGATAGCATTTTGAAGCAAGCCTTGGCAGCAAAGTATATGAGATTCTTATCTCCATATAATTGCCCAAAAGCCAGAAGTAAAGCTGTGGCTCAAGTGGTAGAGTGCTAGCCTTAAGCACAAAAGGTTAGTGATAAAGACCCAGACCCTGCCTCAGGAACAGTACAAAAACAACAAAACAAACAAAAAACCCCACAGAAGACAAAAAAGGAGCCTTCATGGGTGACATTGTCCAAAAAAGAAATACACTTATTACCTGAATTACAAAATTTCACCCCTTTGTACATCACTTTTATAATAACAATAAAAAATTAAAACTAAAAAACCCTCAGCCTTTGTGCCAGTTAATTATGGATTGTTTGAGTTAGGAAAGGAAAAAAAATACTTTCCCTCTATTTCCCTAGGTTCTGTGCATGAGGCCCTGTAAATTAGACTAAGGGGAGATGAACAAAAGAAAACAGAAACTTTTTTTTTGGAGGCAGTCCTGGGGCTTGAACTGTCCCTAAGCTTCTTTTGCTCAAGGCTAGCACTCTACCCCTTGAGCAACAGTGCCATATCTGGCCTTTTCTGTGTATGTGGTACTGAGGAATTGAACCCAAGACTTCGTACATGCTAGGCAAGCACTCTACCACTAAGCCACATTCCCAGCCCAACAAAAACTTATTAACATGTGCATCAGGATATGTGCATCAAGCCAATCCAGGCAGATAAATCTGAGAGAGTCTTGTCTCCAATTAACCAGTCAAAAGCCAAAAGTGGAAGTGTGGCTAAAATGATAGAGTGCCGCCTTTAGCAAAAATGCCAAGCACAAGACCTGGAGTTCAAGCACCAGTAGTGGCACACACACACACACACACACACACACACACACACACACACACACACATACAAAACAAAAATACAACAAAGGACATGTATGACTGCCATGTGCCATGGTCAGTAAGCATCATCAATGAGTGCTTAAAACTTTTCATTCCATAGCTTTTTGGTGGCAAATAATTTTAATTGAATAATAATTGTTCATGTTTATATAGGATCTTAATACAGTAATAATTTTTTAGAGGGACATGACAAAGGAAGAAGATGAATTTCTATGTGTGTGCATGCGTGCATGTGTGTGTGTGTGTGTACGTGTTTGTGCATGCTAGTCTCGGTGCTAGAACTTAGGGTCTGGGTGGTATCTCTGAGCTTTTTTTGTTGTTCAGGGCTAATATTCACCACTTGAACCACAACTCCACTTCTGGCTTTTATTAGGTGCTGAACTGGAGCTTATTTTTTGTGCCTGGGCTAGCTTCAAACTTTACATCTCATGCTCCTGAGTAGCTAGGATTACAAGAATGAGCCACGGGTGCCTGGCTAGAAGATGGAGTTTTTAGGACAGCAAGTGTGGGAAGGTAAATAAATATATTCCCTGCTTTTAGCAGGTAGGGGAGCAGAGTACTTACCTTGTACCTGCTTCTTTTCAATTTTAAGTTTTCAGCTCAGAATAATTGGCAGTGGGATATTAGAACTTCTTGTAGGGATCCTTCACACACATGCATGCGAGGGGACTACCTAGAGGCAAACAGGCACAGGAGAAAGATTACTATAAGGTTTATTAGAGGGGCCATATTTCCCAGGAGAGGAAGCTCATGGCATCTGTCCTTATCCAGGTAGCAGGAGGGGCTGGGAGCAGGTGGGTCTGGGTGGAGCGGGGGAGTGGCCAACTGTATTGTGGGAACTCTATGACAGGGAGGAGCTTAGGTCTAGGTGGAGCTGAGGACCAAAGGTGGGGATGAAACTAACATTCCCCACTTTGTTGTTTAATAAAAATAGGGGTACCAGGCTGGGAGTATGGGCGGAGGTAGTTTTCTTCTGGAGTTACTTCTTGCTGTAAAGGGGTGAAGTAATCAGGAGTCCCTGATTTGTTGCTTGGTCGGGTACCGTCCAAGAAGTATTTGTTTGACAGGTTGTTTGGTAAAAGTCTTTATCTTTTCCATGACAGTAGTTATTTAAAATACAAGACCCATCTAATAAAAGGCAAATTTCTGTTAAGGCAAAATTGCTATTTATTAACAGCCCAAGAGAGGAATAAACCAGGGAGGGATAGATTGATTCCCAGAAGGGATGATTAAAGACCTGAAATTGCCTTTTTTTGTCTCAGATTGGAGACATAGCTCAGTAGCTCACTTCCCGCATACTGGAGTGGGGGAGTAAGATTTTTCCCATTTTAGGATCACAGTAACCTGAGGAGGGGGTAGCAGAAATATTTAAAGGTACCAGAGCCAAAGGGCGTCATGGAATTTTTGGCTACTTCCTGCTAGCCTGGGGGCATCGAGGAGTCCCTAGAACTGAAGTCTTTAGGGTCCAGGTCTGTGCTGGGCAGGGCAGTGTAAGTGATGTCTCCAGTTGCCTGTAGGAACAGAGTGGCCTTGACTTGTTCCCAAGTGGTGTCCTGGTTGGGGGGGGGGGGGGTTGTTATCCTGCTAAAAAAGCTTTTTGGAAAGGTCAGGTAAAAAACTGAGGAGGCGACAAGGTCAGTCAACATAAATGAAATAGGAGAACACACACTGGCGATAGGCCAGAAAAGTTCCATTTGAGCATAAGCCCAATTGTGGCCCATTACAGGGAAGGAGGAATAACTGGATTGGAGGCAGGATGGGGGTGTCTACTTTTTTTAGCAACTGGGTAAGGGAGAGCTAATGGACTGGTTGGGCGTAACCAATCAGAGGCTACTATAAATACAAATAGCAGGTAACAAAGGCAAGAATGTAACTTTCTGTTAGAAGGTAGACAGGTAAGGACATTAGGTGGGTGAGCAACTATTTTTCTTGATCTCCTGGCTCTGATTAATTTTGAAAGTGTGAGTATAAAGTGACTCCATATAGAATGTTATTTCCTCTAATTCCTCTCCACATTTTTCCATTGTCAGGACTGATCTCATCCTGGGAGGCAGAGGGGAGGTGTCTCAGCGTTCATTGCTGGGATATCTTGTCCCAGTTGGCATTCATAGGGTATGAAGTCAGGACTTGGGCATTGTCCCTGAGCACTTCTACTTGAGGCTAGGGCTCTACCACTCAAGAGTTACAATGCTACTTTCAGCATTCATCTGTATACTTAGAGGTGAGTCTCTTGAGCCATGCCTCCAGCCTGGCTCTTTGCTGATTAGTTAGCAGATGGAGTTTCAGAGGTATTCTTTGTGTCTGGGTTGGCTTTGAACTGTAGCAAAAGGAGTCGTTGTCAGAAAAGCTCTTTTTATTTCCAATTAAAACAAAAAGGAGATCAATGGAGATATAGGTTACCTGTAACTTGTTAACAATTGCCTAACAATTACTAGCCAGAGTTTTGTAATAACAAAGCACAGTAGATGTCTTTTTTTTTTTCTTTTGTGTTAGGTTTATTTCATGTAGCATAATCTTTGCAAGTTTCCCCATGCAGTAGTATGCATCAGAGTTCATTTCTTCTAAAGGCTGAGTAGTTTTCCGTTATATACATGTCTGTCTGTCTTACATATGCCATATTTTTTTACCCATATATCTTTTTTTTTTATTGTAAAGATACTATACAGAGGGTTACAGTTACATGAGTGAGGTAATGAGTACACTTCCTCTTGAACATTGTTACCCCCTCCTCCATTGTTTTCCCCCTACCATCCCCTCCCTCCCTCCCTTCCCCGAGGTTCTTTTTTTTTTTTATTGTGATTAAGTGATTACATAATTTCCAGAATTTCACAGTATTGTGGAATAATGATGCTCATTTAAAGTCACAAGTTCATTCTAACTTTCCTGGAGCAAATTGTCTATCACAGTCTGTAACATATGTGTTCACATGTTATATACCATATATGTGTTAACACATATATACATATATGTGTTAACATGTGTTCACATGTTATATACCATATATGTGATCAGCAGTATGGGGATATTTAGTAGTGTTTCAACCAGATGAGTGGGAGTTCTTTGTTTCTTAAGTCCTGTTAGTTTTGTCGTATCACCTAACATTTTGGATTTAGCATCTACTTATCAGGGAGACCAATGTACCGTTTGTCTCTTCATTCTTGGCTTACCTTGCTCAACATGATTCCTTCTAGCTCCATCCATTTCCCTGCAAATGCCATTATTTTGTCATTTCTAATGGCTGCATAATATTCCATTGTGTATAGATACCACAATTTTTGGATCCATTCATCTGTGGTGGGGCATCTGGGTTGTTTCCATATCCTAGCTATTGTGAACAGTGCTGCAATAAACATGGAGGTGCACGTGTCCTTGTATATTGGTTCCTGTTGTTCAGGGTAGATGCCTAGAAGTGGTATGACTGGGTCGTAAAGGAGGTCAATCTTTAGCTTTCTAAGGACCCTCCAGACTGCTTTCCAAAGTGGTTGTATAAGTGTACATTCCCACCAGCAGTGTAATAGGGTTCCTCTTTCTCCACATCCCCTCCAGCATTTGTCGTTGGCTGATTTGTGGATGTGGGACATTCTGACTGGGGTAAGGTGGTATCTCAGGGTTGTCTTTATTTGCATTTCCTTCACCACAGTAGATGTTTTTAAACTGCAACTGATTGGTATTCTAAGTACTGCCCATTGTTTCTGGGAAGTCTGTTTAAAATGGATTAAATACAGCATTTAACTTTTAACAAATGTATAGACCTTTTCTTGGGCTACAGCAGTGTAGCCTGCTTAGCACTCTGGTTTGCAGAAGCATTTTTTCTGGCTGGCTGAGGAACCTGATCTCTAGTGGCCCCAACAATGCCTACCTGTGTAGGTCTTTAGACAGATCTCAATGGGGACATAATCTCAGGTCCACAAACTTTCTTTCCTTAACAGATGAATTCATGTGGCTAGTGCCAACTCAAAAGTCACTGCTAATTATGACTTTGAGCAGATACAGAGGGTTTGGGATTTAAATTATCTCTCACATTTTACAACCTTAACTTTTACTACCCACTATCACAGATGACTGGCAAGTTCATGCCCAGTTATTAAATAGACAGACAGGGGCATTAGAAAGACTTGCTTTTTTTTTTTTTTTTTTTTTTGGGTCCGGTCGTGGGGCCTGAACTCTGGGCCTGGGCACTGTCCCTCAGCTCTTCAGCTCAAGGCTAGCGCTCTACCACTTGAACCACAGCACCACTTCCAGCTTTTTTCTTTTTGCTTATATGGTGCTGAGGAATCGAACCCAGGGCCTCGAGCATGCAAGGCAAGCACTCTACCACTGAGCCACCTTCCCAGCCCCAGAAAGACCTGCTTATAAATTACCTTCCTATGACCTCCTGGCTCTGATCAATTTTTGAAGTGCCAAGTACAAGTGACTTCAGGATCTAACACCATTTCTGCCTCTGGATGTTTCAAAATTGCCAGGATCCCCGGAGTACCTTTCTCCATGCTGGGATAAATGCACCTTTGGCATTTTCCTTGATTGGTCACTGGAATTGAACACAGAGCCTGAGCATTGTCCCTCAGTTCTTCAGCTCAAGGCTAGCACTCTGCTACTTTGAGCTCCAAAGCAACTCTGCCTGCTTAACAAGCATGCTGCTAGACGATTAGGGATGACAATCTCACAGGGATCTTTCTCTTCCCAGGCTGGCTTCAAACTGCAGATCTTAGATCAATGAGTTTTACAAATGGCCACTTTACTCCAATTAAAAGCAACAAAGATAATCATTGGAAGTAGTTTTATAAGCATGGTCTTACCTGGAACTTATTAAGGGCCAATGTTACATCTGACAAACTTGTCCTCTGTCCTTTAATGTGGACCTGATGGAAACTGTTTCAAAAATCCTATAAGGGCAAAATGGAGAAAACAATCATTTTGGTAATCCTAATTTATATTTTTCCACTTTGAAAGAAACATTTAGGACAAGTTTATTTCTAAAACTTTCTTTGTCTGGGCAGCCAGTCACTTCACACTACTTCCCAAAACTTTTACAAAGGGGATGCTATTTTTAATTCCCTTTTCTAAAGTCACTTTAACGTGCATTTAAATGCCCATTGCAACACTGGGCAACACTCATTACCTCTTGGTCGAAGGCTTAAACTGGCCACTTTTTTTTTCTCTGCAGTCTGAGTTAACTTTAGAAAATTAGGGGTTTTTCTTAGTGCAAGAATTACAAGCACTAGCACTGTACCAAGAATCTAGACTTGGCATCTTTTGCCTTTTTAAAAATACATCCAATTGCAAAATAGCATAGACCTCAAATTACATTCTTTGCTCACACACCCTTTATGGTCTAACTTGTGGGGATTAACATTACCGACAGGTGGAAGGGAACACAAACAAATCAAGATGATGTAGTGGATCTGAAGTTGCTGGTGTTTCCCCCACTCCCCTAGCCTGAATCAACAGGCTCTCATCAGGTATTCTGGAGCAAGGCCCAGATCTGGGCAAGGCTGTGGCATCTCCCAGCATATATGGATTATTGTACCTCCTGCTGGTTACCTGCAAAATTTCTACATATACTGGTCAAAGGCCTGGTTTACACTGGCTTTTGTAGGCTGGTGCCACTGTTTTCAGCAGCTTTGACAACTTTGTTCTGTTTCCTGGCATTTCCCATGCATGAGATCAATCTGTATTCTGTGTCACTCTGGTCCTTTGTGAAAGGATCTATCACACAGGGGACTATGTGGAGGCGGGCAGGCACAGGAGAAAGATTATTACAAGGTTTATTAGAGGAGCCATTTTTTCCCCAGAGAAAGCACATGGCAACCTCCACTATCTAGGTAGCAGGAGGGTTTGAGGTTTTAAAGTGAGGTAGATGGGATCTCAGATGGGTCTAGGCAGAGAGAGGGAGGGGCCAGCTATATGGCGGGAACTTCAGGGCAGGGAGGAGCTCAGGTTGGTTTGGAGCTGAGGACTAAAGGTCAGCATTATGCTTACATTCCCCTGCTATGTTGTTTAATAAAAATAAGGGGTACCAGGCTGGGGGCTATGGGTGGAGATTGTTTCTTCTGGAGCTACTTCCTGCTGGAAAGGGGCGAAGTAGTCTGGGGTCTCTGCTTTGTTGCTTGGCCGGGTACCTTCCAATAAGCATCTGCTTGACAGTTTGGTTGGTAAAGGTCCTCTTTTTTCCATGGTAATAGTTATCTAAAATGCAAGGCACAATAAAAGGCAAAATTGCTGTTGGCAGGCCAAGAGAGGCATATGGAAAGACTGATTCCCAGAAGAGGCTATCAAAGAACTGAAATTGCCTTTTTTTTTTTTTTTTTGTCTTGGATTGGAGACAACATGGTACCTGACTCCCAGCATCCTGGAGGAGGGGGAGTAATACTTTTCCTGCTTTAGGATCACAGTAACCTGAGGAAGAGGTAGTAGAAATATTTAAAAGTATCAGAGCCAACAGGTGTCGTGGGCTCTTTTGGCTACTTCCTTCTGGCCTGGGGCATAAAGGAATCCCTGGAGCTGGGATCTTTAGGGTCCAGGTCTGTGCTGGGCAAGGCAGGGCAGTGTAAGTGATGTCTCCAGTTGCCTCTAGGAACAGGATGGCCTTGACTTGTGCAGGCTGTTATCCTGTTGAAAGAGACTTTTGGAATGATCAGGCAAAAAGCTGACAAGGGAGTCTGGAGGAAGATGGCAGAGGAGAAGCTGGAGGCTAAACAAGCTCTTGCATACAAAGCAGTTTCAGTGTTCCAGTGAACAGTCCTAGGCTAGAGAATTGCACCAAGTGTGCCATCACAGTACAGGGAGTTTGGCCAGAGAGGAAAAATCCAGGTAGCTTGATCAAGGAGACAGATCTGAGCACTTGCTTGTGTTCATGGTGGTGGTGGTAGCAGAGGTGGCAGCTGCTGCTGTGGCCACCATATCAACAGAGAAAGCTCGGGACAAAGGTGCCAGATGTGGTGTGCAAGAGGATTCTATTCACCACCAGCAAGAACTGACAAGGAGCAGAAATCTTCATCCTGCTGATTGCAAACCAGGGATGGCCAGGAAACCAAGAGGCTAGCATGAGAACACCCAAGACATCTTCACTCCTTCTCACAGAGCAGTAGTGGGAAGGTAGCCCCTCCCCCACCATCAGAGAAGAACTCCATCTTTGATATTGCCAAAGGCCCTGCCAAGCAGCTAGCTCCAACTCAAGCCTTGGAAGAAAATAATAGGAGCCATTCAGCAGATCACAGGAACCTGACCTGGCCTGAGCTCAGCTTGGGGAAAGTCACCCTTCCCAGGCAGAGATGGCTCCATCCCTGGAGGAGTGACTTTCTTCACTGGGTAAACAGAGCCAGAGATTTGCCCTCCCCACTGCAGCCTAAACAGCAGGAGGGGGTAAAAGACCAACAATTGAAACTCAGTAAACATAAACCCTGAGAATGGATCCAGGCTGGGATCTGTGAGTGTAGCCTCTCAGGGAAAAGTTACTGATTGCTGATAGGCCTCAACCCTACCCAGAACCTAGCCTCATCCCAGCAACTCCAAGCTAGAAGAAACAGCCATATCTCTCTTTTGTGATACTCAAAGCAGGTCTCCCTCCCACTGAACTAGCCTGGGAGGAGGATCACAAAGTCCTAGGTAAGGCAGAGCATTTTTCTGCCTGCTCAAGCAAACTGATTTAAGAAACCAATCAAGCCATTGGAAAACCAAACACCACAAGCAAACCAGAGCCTTCACCAAGAGACTAGTTCCAGACACAAGGGAGATACAAGAGCTCTCCCCCACAAAAAAATTCAAATAACTCATTTTTCTACCTAATTTTTTATTTTTTAAAAATTGTTTTCTATTTTTTTATTTCATAATTTTTATTTTAGATGTGTGTGTGTGTGTGTGTGTGTGTGCACGCGCATTTGCGTGCTTTTTAATTCTCTTTTAACCTTTTGGTCCTACTTTTTTTGCGTGACTTAATTGTTGTGCTCATCACAAGATATATATCCATCATTGATAATTAGACCTTATCTTTCATTGTGTGCATACTTAATTCAGAAATTGATTACTTAATTCACAACCTCTTAGGCTTAACTTCTTTAATAATACTATTATTTCTTTATACCTCTATAATCTTTAAGCATTCCACTTTTTATTTTTTATTTTTTTATTTTTCCTTTTTATCTCTCTCCTTCTCTCAGCCTATCCTTTTCTTCTATCAGTATTATTTCTTTATACTTACATAATTTTTAAGTTTTTCATTTTTTAAATTTAAATTTTTGTTTTTTTATTTTTTCTTTTCTTTCTTTTTTGGGTCTGGTCGTGGGGCCTGAACTCTGAGCCTGGGCGCTGTCCCTTAACTCTTCAGTTCAAGGCTAGTGCTCTACCACTTGAGCCACAGCACCATTTCTGGCTTTTTTCTTTTTGTTTATGTGGTGCTGAGGAACCGAACCCAGGGCCTCACCTCATGCATGCAAGGCAAGCACTTTACCACTGAGCCACCTTCCCAGCTCCATTTTTTCTTGTTTCTTTATCTCTCTCCTTTCATTCTGTTCTATCCACTTCCTCTCTGAGATTAGGACTTGGTTAAATTCACCCTTTCCTTTTACCTCTCCACATCCCTCTAATCATATTTTTCCCCACAATACTCCCTAAACCTATTAATTTCTGGTTTGCTGAATCCCTTTTTGATGTTCTTAGCCCATTAATCCAGAGATGTTTGATGTGAATTATATCTGTTGAAATAGATTGTATCTGCAGCCATTTTGACTGTGCAACTACAGGACTCTGATTGAGGCTTGCCTTAAAATAATGTTCTAGTGTGAAGTTGGTGTTACTTTTATACCAAATGGGTAGAATAAGCTGGAGAAACACAAGAAAAATGGCAAGTCTAGCTATCTTAACACCCACTCATGGTAATCAGGTGACAGCACAGTTAATGAATCCAGAGGAGAGTTCCCCAAAAGCTCTAGAAACACTACTGTTAAACATCGTGAATGAAAAGATTGAAAGCCTGCAAAGGACTCAGGGTGAGTGTGTAGGGAGCCAGACAAGGCAAACCAAAGATTAGTACAGGAACTTCGCCAGCATGATGAGGCTAACCAAAAATTAATACAGGAATTTCGTGAGCATGAGGAAGCTAATCAAAGATTAATACAGGAATTGCATGAGCAGGCTGAGAACAGTCAAAGAGTAAAACAGGAATTGGGTAAGCGTGAAGAAGCTAATCAAAGAGTAATACAAGAATTGCGTGAGTGGGATGAGAATAGACAAAGATCAATAGAGGTATTCATGGAATCCATAAACAGACAGCTGAAGGAATCCAGGGAGACCACAAAGGGAATGCTGAATCGAGAATGACAGAAGGAATGGGAGTACAATGAAACTATAACCAATCAACTAACCATAACCAATCAACTAAGGGATTTGAGAATAAACAGTGAACACCAAATTAAGGAAGTAAAGAAGTCCATACAAGATGTAAAACAAAGCTCCAACAAAGAATTTGAAGCCATCAAATCTGACCAATTAGAAGGAAAGGAAATAAAAAACAAAGTAGAAAGTCTTGACAGTATGTTAGACCATGCAAAAAATTGAATCTCTGGGATTTAAAACAGCATAGATATTATAGAGAAAGAACATACAACTATCTTAAGACAAATCCAAGAAATATGATAGATTTATTCAACATTTATAAGACACCATCAGAAGGCCTAATCTGAGGATAAAATGGGGTAGAGGAGCACCTAGAGGCAGAAGTTAATGTCTAGGAAATTTATTTAATAGGATCCTAGCAGAGAATTTCCCAAACATGCAAAAAGATAGGCCGACTCAGATACAAGAAGCTTTCAGAATCCCAAATAGACCAGAAAAGACCAGAAAAGGACTTCCCACAGTCACATTATAATCCACACAGGATCAATTCAGACCAAGGAAAGGATCCTTAAAGTTGCCAGGGAGAAAAGATCAATCATCTATAAAGGGAAACCAATTAGAATATCCTCAGATTTTTCAGCAGAGACAATTAAAGCAAGAAGGGCCTGGAATGATGTATACCATACCCTAAATACAACTATTAACCAAGAATACTGTACCCAGGAAAACTCTCGTTCATTATAAAAGGCCAAATAAAAAAGAAAACTGAAACAATATATCTCCACCAAACCATCCCTACAAAAGATGCTTGAAGATGCCCTACGCATAGAAAACCAACAAGACCACAATGAAGGCCAAGAAACTGCACCCAAATTGAGAATCCAAGAACCGCAAGAAGAACCCAGTTGTCACAGCCCCCAAGAAGGTGGCAAGAACTACCAAATACCTCTCAGTCCAAACTCTCAACATTAACGGAATTAACCCTCTAATTAAGGGGCATAAATTGTCTAATCGGATTAAAAGCAAGATCCTTCTATCTGCTGCCTTCTAGAGTCACACCTTGTTCATAAAAACAAACATATTCTGAAAGTGAAAGGCTGGAATAAAATTTACCAAGCAAATGGCCCCCATAAACAGGTGGGACTTGCAATCCTAATGTCAGATAAAATAGACTTCAAATTAAAATTAGTGAGAAGAGACGAAGAAGGTTGCGACATACTAATTAAGGGATCTCTCTTTGAGGAGTATATTACAATTCAAAATATGTATTCACCAAACTGGAGCATCCAAATTTATCCAAGAAGCCTTACTTTACCTCAAATCTCATATAGATCCAAAGACATTAATTGTTGGGGACTTTAACACACCACAATCTCCACTAGATAGATCAACCCAGCAGAAACTCAACAGAGAAACTGCAGATCTAAACAACTGCATAGATCAACTAGATTTAACAGACATCTACCAAATATTTCACACAGCAGCATCAGAATACATGTTCTTCTCAGCAGCACAGGGAGCATTTTCTGAAAGAGACCACATTTTATAAAGGTCACAAAGCAAAATTGTCCAAATTCAGAAACATTGACGTTATGCCCTGCATTCTCTCAGACCACAAGAGAATAAAATTAGAACTCAACACCAAAAGCTACCAAAGAAAGTCTTGTAACACATGGAGGCTGAACACCACACTGTTAAACCACTAGTGGGTCATGGAAGAGATTAGAAAGGCAATTCAAACGTTCATGATATACAACAAAAATGAACATACAAATTACCAGCTCCTCTGGGACACAGCAAAGGCAGTACTCAGAGGCAAGTTTATAGCTCTGAGTTCCTACATCAACAAATTGGAGAAATCTGAAACCAACAACTTAATGAGACATCTGAACGTCCTTGAAAAAGAGCAGCAAGCTAAACCCCAATCTAGTAGACAGAAAGAAATAATTAAAATGTAATCAGAATTAAGTGAATTAGAATTAAAAAATATATATAGAAAGAATCAACGAAACAAAGAGTTGGTTCTTCAAAAATATTAACAAAATCATCAGACCCTTAGCTAATCTTATCAGAAAAAGAAGAGACATTATAAGGGAACACTTCTCTTTATGCTAATAAGTTTGAGAATCCAGAAGAAATGGACGATTTCCTAGCAAATATCGACATGCTGAAACTAAACCAAGATGAGTTAAACCTATTTAACAGACTCATATCAAGCATAGAAATAGAAACAGCAAAAGAGACCTCCCATCTAAGAAAAGCCCAGGACTGGATGGATTTACAACTGAATTCTACAAGGCCTTCAAAGCAGAACTCACACCAATACTCCTCCAATTCTTCAATGAAATGAAAAGAGAAAGTTCTCTACTGAACTATTTCTATGAAGCCATCATAACTCTCATCCAGGCAGGGACCCATCAAAGAAAGAGAACTATAGACCCATTTCTTCGATGAACATCAATGCAAAACTTCTCAGCACAATTTTGGCAAATTGACTTCAAAAATTCATAACAAAATCATACACTATGATCAAACAGGATTCATTTCAGGTATGCAAAGCTGGTTCAATATATGCAAAACAAGTAGTATAATTCATCACATCAACAAGAGCAAGGATAAGAACCACATGGTTGTCTCAATAGATGCAGAAAAAGCATTTGACAAGATCCAACACCTCTTTATGATGAAGGCTCTGGAAAAACTAGGAATCCATGGAACATTCCTCAATACAATAAAGGCTGTATATGACAAACCTACAGCCAGCATTATACTCAATGGCAAAAAACTAAAGCCATTTCCTCTAAACTCAGGAATGAGCCAAGATGTCCACTGTTTCCAAGTCTGCTCAATTTAGTATTAGAATGCCTAGCTACAGCAATAAGAGAAGATGCAAACATAAAGGGGATCCAAATAGGGAAAGCTGAAATAAAACTCTCCCTCTTTGCAGAGGACATGATCTTGTATTTAAAGAATCCCATGGACTCCACTCCCAAAATTCTCGAGCTATTCCAAACTTTGTCAAAGTAGCAGGATATAAAATTAACCCTCAAAAATCAATGGCTTTCTGTGAGACAACAATGAGAAGAGCGTGGCTGAAATTAGGAAAGCAACTCCATTTGTAATAGGCCCACAAAAAATAAAATATCTAGGAATAAACTTAACTAATGGAGTGAAGGACCTCTTCAATGAAAACTTTGAAAACCTGAAAAAGGAAATGAAAGTAGAACTTAGGAAGTGGAAAAACCTCCCATGCTCCTGGATCGCAAGTCAACATCGTGAAAATGGCAATACTTCCCAAGACTATCTATAAATTCAATAAACACCTATCAATATTCCATCCTAATTCTTCAGTGAAACAGAAGAAGCAATCCAAAAATTCACATGGAACAATAAAAGACCCCGAATAGCAAAAACAATCCTTAGCAGAAAGAACAGCTCTGGAGGAATATCAAGTCCAAATTTCAAACTCTACTACAAAGCCATAGTAATCAAAGCAGCTTGGTACTGGCACAAGAACAGACATGAAGACCAAAGAAATAGAACTGATGACCCAGAGATTAACCCACAGACCTGTAGCCACCTAATCTTTGACAAAGGAGCTAAAAAAATAAAATGGACGAAAGACAGCCTTTTTGGTAAATGGTGCTGGCAAAATTGGTTAATAACCTTTAGAAAACTAGATCCGTATATATCACACTGCACCAGAATCAACTCCAAATGGATAAAAAAAACCTCAGAGTCAAAGCAGACACCCTGAAAACATTATAGGAAGGAATAGGAGACACATTAGATCTCCTTGGCTCAGGGCAAAATTTTCTGAATAGAGACCCAGAAACACAACAAATCAAAGAAAGGTTGGACAAATGGGATTGGCTGAAGCTGCAGAGCTTCTGCATGGCAAAGGGCATAGCTAGCAAGATTAATAGAAAGCCCACTCATTGGGAGATGATCTTCACTAGCCATACACAAATAAGGGTCTCATGTCTAAAATATATGTGGAACTCAAAAAATTAATACCCCCAACAACAAATACTCAAAGAAATAACTGCCCAATAAATAAGTGGGCTAAAGACTTACAGAGAAATTTCTCTGAAGAGGAAATAAGAATGGCCAATAGGCACATGAAGAAATGCTCAACTTCTCTAACTATAAAAGAAATGCAAATCAAAACAACATTGAGATTCCACCTCACCCCAGTTAGAATGGCTATAATCAAGAACTCTAATTAAACAACAGTTGCTGGAGGGGATGTGGACAGAAAGGTTGTTGGTGGCAGTGTGAACTTGTTTAACCACTTTGGAAAGTAGTATGGAGGTTCCTCAAAAGACTCCACATAGAGCTCCCCTATGAGCCAGCAATCCCACTTTTGGGCATTTACCTAAATGATCACAAACCAGACCATATTAAAGCTACCAGCACAACTATGTTTATTGCAGCATTATTTACCATAGCTAAGATATGGAACCAACACAGACGCCCCTCAGTAAATGAATGGATCAAGAAAATGTTGTATATATTTACAATGGAATTCTATGCTTCCATCTGAAAGAATGATATTGCTCCATTTGTTAGGAAATGGAAAGATGCAGAAAAAAATTACATTAAGTGAAGTATGCCAGGCCCAAAGAAACATAGGTCCCATGGTTTCCCTTATTTGCAATAAGTAGTATATGTCTGGAACAAGCAGAAAAGGTCAAAAGCTATGTGCATATGACCAGATAAGCTGATGTTAAGTGAAATGAACTCCAAGATAAGGACACAAGTGGTTTTTTCTTTCTAGCTATTGTTTTTTATGTATTTATAATGTACCATGTGATTTTTTTTTTTTTGTTTCTTTGTATGTTCCTCCCCACAGTATAATCCTTGTTTTCACTGTATTTGATGTTGGTCCCCTGAATCTTCTATATACACGTCTCTAATTTGGGGAGGGGAAGAGAAAAAAACAAAATGCTTAAATAGAGATACATTGTAACAATGAGATGTACAAGACACTATGTTAAAAAAGGAACTTTACAATTTAGTCGACTGGGGGTGGGTTGTAGTTGTGGAAGTGGGAGGGAAGGGATGGTGGGGGAAAACAAAGGAGGAAGTAACAATGTTTGATAGGAAATGTAGTCATTACCTTGCTCAGAAAAGTTCCATTTGGCACATAAGCCCAGTTGCAGCCCATTACAGGGAAGGGGGAATAACTGGACTCGGGTCAAGGAAGGCAGGAAGGGGTTTGTCTTGGGACTTTTGGGCAACTGGGTAGGGGAGAACATAATGGACTGGTTGGGAGTACCAATCAGAATCTGGTATAAATACAAAAAGCAGGTAACAAAGGCAAGACTGTTAACTTTCTTTCCATTAGAGGATAGACATTAGGTGGGAAAGCAACTATTTCTCTTGATCTCCTGGCTCTTATTAATTTTGAAAGGGTGAGCATAAAGTGACTCCCTTTAGGATGTCATCTCCTTTACTCCTCCCCATGGTTTTCCATTGTCAGGACTGAATTTGTCCTGGCAGGTGTCTCAGCATCCATTGCTGGGATACTTTTTCCCATTGGCATTTATGGTTTGGACTCAAGGCCTGGGTACTGTCTCTGAGCACTTCTGCTCAAGGCTAGTGCTCTACCATTTAGAGTCACAATTCCACTTTCAGCCTTTGGCTGGATACTTAGGTGAGTCTTAAGCTATGCCTCCAGCCTGGCTTCTTGCTGATTAGCAAGAAGATGGGTTTTAGAGGGATTTTTTTTGTACCTGGGATGGCTTTGAACTGTGGCAAAAGGAGTCTTTGTTACAAAAGCCCTTTTTATTAAAGCAACAAGGAGATCAGTGAGACAGAGGTTACCTATAACATATTAACAATTGACTAACAATTACTTGCCAGAGTTTTTAAAATAAAACCCAGTAGATGTTTTTAAACTGCAAGTGACTGGCACTTTAAGTACCACCCACTGCCTCTGGGCAGCCTTCTTAAAGTGGCCTATATACAACATTTAACTTTTAACAAATGTATACACCTTTGCTTGGGGTACAGAAGCATGGCCTGTTTAACATTCTGGTTTGTAAAAGCATTTTTCTGGCAGGCCGAGGAACCTGATTTCTAGTGGCCCCAATAATGCCTACCTGTGTAGACCTTTAGACAGATCTCAATAGGACATAATCTCAGGTCTCAAACTTTTTTCTTAATAGATGAATATACTAAACAATCTTTCTGGTAATCATAATTTATCTTTTTGGACTTTAAAGAAACCTTTAGGACAATTTTAATTTTAAACTTCTCTTTGTCTGGGAGGCCAGCCACTCCCAACAACTTTCCAAATTTTCACAAAGTGGACTCCATTTTTAATCCCTTTTTCTAAAGTTACTTTAATTTGCATTTAAATACTGAATTGAAACACTGGGCTACACCTTTTACCTCTGCCGAAGATTTAAACTGGCCACATTTTTCTGCAGTCTGAGTTAACCTTTAGGAAATTAGCAGTTTTTCTTAATGTACTAGCACTGCAACATCTCTTTTCCTTTAGAAATAAATCCTATTGTAAAATAGCATAGAAGTTAACTTATTCCTTTGCTCATAAGACCCATATGGTCTAATTTGTGGGGATTAACATTACAGAAGCAAATATCTGAGGTGGCTTGTGTTTTACCCCAAATTACAGGCTTTTGGTCATGTGTGATGGAGCAAGGCCTAAGTCTGGGTGAGTCTTTGGCATCTGTAGCACCTCCTGCTGGTTACCTGCAAACATTTCTACATATACTGGTTAAAGATGTGGTTTACACTGGCTTTTTTCTTTGGCTTATAGTCAGGTCACAAAGTTTTAAGGCAATTTAGATTAAATCACAGCTTCCATTGACAAAGATTTTTTAGTAAGCAGAATCCTTGGTAAACTTGAAACCATAACTGTTTACATATAGACAAATAGACAGACATGTTTGTGCATAGATTATAGAGTGTGCTTAGACTTTAAAATCAGCCATTTAAGGTATTTTTGGAATTACTTTGCCTAATTATGATGGAACCACGTGTTCAGTTTAAAATACAAAACTCTACCAACAAGAAACTTTTAGTAGACAGGAGACAAGACACAAACAGACATGTGGCATGATATAATGGTGCTGCTGGTCAGGTCATGGGGGCGGGGAGGGGGTGTGTGTCACAGAATCAAGTTGAGTCAGCCCGAAATCGAGTTGATGCAAAATAGCAGCTGAGCTCCCATGATGCCAAGATAGCACATCTGCCACATAGTCAATGCTAGAGAGAGCTGAAGATTTTGACAGTGAGGGTGCATTGCTTCTGGCACACATGGAGAGTCAGGTTCTAAGCCCCACTACAAAGGCAGAGGAAGAATCCTGCAGAGGAGGGCCTTCCTCAGGGGAGGGGGGTCTTGCAGAGGAGGAGGGGCCTCACAGAGGAGGGACCCCTGCAGAGGGCGCCACAGAGGAGGAAGCCCCTCAGAGGAGGGGGTCCCTTAGAGGAGGGGGAGCTTGCAGAGGAGGGAGTCGCACAGGGAGGAAGACCACAGAGGAGATTTCGCAGAGGAGGCATTTAAACTTAAACTCATTCACACTTTTACCTTCAGTTGGAAGGGAGAGGTAGAGAGAGAGAGAGAGAGAGAAAGAGAGAGAGAGAGAGAAAGAGAGAGAAGAGAGAGGGAGAGAAAAGAGAGAGAGAGAAAAGAGAGAGAGAGAGAGAGAGAGTTTTACCTGCCAGAGCACTCACATAAGTGGAGTTTTAAATTTTGGGTCAAATTTGATTCTAAGGAAATTTAATTGTGTGTCCTTTTCCATGATTTTAGTGGAACCAAAATCTGACTGCTAGTGTCCCCTGCAATGAACTTGGCTCAAAGAGGGGGAAATAAAAGCGGAAAATGTCATCACGGTTCTCTATGTCATCCCTTGTTCAGGAAGGACATCTGCCACAGAGGACATCAGCTAGATACTTGGCCAAAGTATTTTTTTGGGGGGAGGGGTCCTGAGCCCCCCCCCAACAGAGGCGTGGAGCCTGCAGAGTAAAATCTAAGACACTTCACTTACCTGGGGTAGGACTTAATTAGCTGGTGTCGGGGAGCAGATAGAACACTGGTCAGGAGAAAGTTACCTTGGTGGTCCTCTGGCGATAGGAGTGTAGGAGCTCAGACTAGGTCCCAGGGAAGCTAGTCAGACCCCCATCTCAAGTGGATGCAGGGAGCAAATCCACCATGGAACCTATCCCCGTATGGGTCACCAATGAAAGGATCATCACATCCATCCGGGGGGACTACATGAAGGCAAGCAGGCACAGGAGATAGGTTTATTAGAGGAGCCGGGGCTGAGAAGGTGGCTCAGTGGTAGAGCGCTTGCCTTGCATGCCTTAGGCCCTGGGTTCGATTCCTCAGCACCACATAAGCAAAAAGAAAAAAGCCAGAAGTGGCACTGTGGCTCAAGTGGTAGAGCGCTAGCCTTGAGCTGAAGAGCTGAGGGACAGCGCCCAGGCTCAGAGTTCAGGCCCCACGACCGGACACCCACCCCCCCCACCTCAAAAAAAAAATAGAGGAGCCATATTTCCCCCAGAGACAGAGCACATGGTAACCTCCACTATCTAGGTAGCAGGAGGGTTTGAGGGTAGAAGTGAGATAGATTGGGTAGGGGGGAGGGGGAGAATGGGAAGGGATGGGAAGGGGAAACAAATGAGGAGGCTATAATGCTTGATAAAAAAATGTACTCATTATCTTGCCCAGGTAATTGTAACTCCTCTGTACAGTATTTTCACAGTAAAAAAAAAAAGAAAGTGAGATCGATGGGAGCTCAGATGGGTCTGGGTGGAGAGAGGGAGGGGCCAGCTGTAGGGCAGGGAGGAGCTAAGGTCAGGTTGGAGCTGAGGACCAAAGATGGGCATTATGCTTACACCTTGATCTTAAAGGGAGCTGATCAGCACACAGGAGAGAAAATGGAGAAAATGGAGCCTTAGTTTATCAGCCATGATCAGAGGTACAACATTTAACTTCTAGCATAGATGATGTAAGAAATGACATAAATCACAGACACATAAATCACAAACTTAATTACCAACTTCATTTTTTTTGCAAAGGAAAGCATCTTTTTAACTCCATTCCCAAAGCATTTTAAAACTGCCTGTTTTGTTTTCTTTGGCTTGTAGTCAGGTGATTTCAGAATTTTTTTTTTAAAGGAAACTCAGGATATTTGGTAACTTTGATACCAAGACTGTTTTACATATTTTACATATAGACAAACAGGCAGACAGACAGACTGACAGACATGTTTGTGCACAAATCATAGGGCACACAATTTGATTTTAAAATTGGACATTTAAAGTTTTTTGGAATTTTAGTGGTATTATTTTCCCTAAATAAGATGGAACTGTGTGGTCAGTTCAAAACAAAACCTTTGCCAAAAGCAAAAATCTTTTCAGTAGACAGGAGACAGGACATGAATACAGAAACATGTGAAATGTGACAATGGCTCCTAGGCTGGCCAGTCAAGGGAGAGGGTCACAGAATCAAGTCAAGTTGGTGCGAAATCAAGTTAGCATGAAACAGAAGCTGAGCTACTACAATGTCAAGATTATGTATCTGCCACATGGTCAAGGCTAGAGAGAATTCAAGATTTAAACAGAATTTAACAATCTCCATGCTTAACAAGAACAGAAAACCTTTTAGTTAAAGTTCCTCTTAAAAACAATGCAATAATTCTTTCATACTTTTGGTAACATACAAACTTGTTAACCTTTCTTGGGAGTTTAAACTTAAACTCATCCATTTTTTAAAACATAATGATGACAGTTTTATCTTAACGAGTTTACTTACACATAATATTATTGTGCACAAAGATCTTAAAGTGTGCAAAATAAATACTAGTGTAGATTTTCCTGAATTTTTAGTGGCAAGAGATTTTTTTTTTTTGCTAATCTTACTAATACAAACTTAAAAAAATTATTGTGATTAAGTGATCACATAAATCTCACAAATTTCATAGTATTACCATTTTCACTATATTAAGTCTGCCTATCCAAGAACATGGAAGGTCTTTCCATTTCCTGGTTTCCTCTATGATTTCTTTCTTTAAGTTTTTATAGTTTTCATTAAATAGTTCCTTTACATCTTTGATTAGGTTAATTCCTAAATATTTTTTGAGGTTATTGTGAATGGGATTGTTTCCTTGATTTCCATTTCTGCTTGTACATTGTTGGTATACAGAAAGGCAACTGATTTTTGTGGGTTAATTTTGTATCCTGCTACTTTGCTGAAGTGGTTTATAAGTTCTAAGGATCGTTAAGATATAACATGTCATTTGCAAAAAGGGATAGTTTAACTTCTTCCTCCCATATGCGGATTCCTTTAATGTCTTTTTCTTACCTTATTGCTCTAGCTAAGGATTCTAGAACTATATTGAAGAGGATTGGTGAGAGTGGGCATCCTTGCCTTATTCCTGATTTTAGGAGAATTGTTTGTAGTTTTCCCTAAATTAAGTATAATATTGAGTACTGGTCTGTTGTATTTGGCTTTTATTCCTATTTTCTCCTATTTTAACACAAATGAATGTTGTATTTTATTTTATTTTTTAAATATTTTTTTATTTTTTATTGTAGAGATACTATACAGAGGGTTACAGTTACATGAGTAAGGTAATGAGTACATTCCTATTGAGCATTGTTACCCCCTCCATTGATTTCCCCCTACCATCTCTTCCCTCCCTACCTTCCCCGAGGTTCTTTTTTTTTTTTAATTGTGATTAAGTGATTACATAATTTCCCGAATTTCACAGTATTGTGGAATAATGATGCTCATTTAAAGTCACAAGTTCATTCTAACTTTCCTGGAGCAAATTGTCTATCACAGTCTATAACATTTAACGGTGTACACATATACACCATACATGTGATCAGCAGCATGGGGATATTTAGTAGTGGTTCGACCAGATGAGTGGGAGTTCTTTGTTTCTTAAGTCCTGTTAGTTTTGTCATATCACCTAACATTTTGGATTTAGCATCCACTTATCAGGGAGACCGTGTACCTTTTGTCTCTTTGCTCTTGGCTTACCTTGCTCAACATGTGAATGTTGTATTTTATCAAAAGGCTTTTCCATGCCAAGGTAGATAATCATGTGGTTCTTGACTTTGGATCTGTTGATATGATGGATTACATTTATTGATTTGTGTATGTTAAACCATCTCTGCATCTCTGGGATGATCGTAATGTATGTTTTTTTTTTTTCTTTATGTTCTTTTGGCTAAAATTTTTTTGAGGAGCTTTGCATCTGTGTTCAACAAGGAAATTGATCTGTAGTTCTCTTTTTTCGTTGGGTCTTTACCTGGTTTGGGGATGAGTGTGATATTGGCTTCATAGAACGAGTTTGGGGTAGCTCCCTCTGTTTCTATTTCACGGAAGAACTTGAGGAGTACGGGTATTAGTTCCTCTTTAAAGGTCTTATTGAATTCCTTAGTGAATCCATCTGTTCCTGGGCTTTTCCTTGTTGGAAGACTTCTGATTGTTTCCTCTATCTCATTGTAAGATACTGGCTTATTTAATTGGTTTATTTCTTCTTGGTTTATTTTAGGAAATTTGTATTTCTAAAAAAATTCATCTATTTCTGCTAGGTTTTCCTTCCTTAGGAGTATAGTTTCTGGAAATAATTCTTTTTAATTGTTTGGATGTCTTGAGTATTTGTTGTAATTTTTCCAGTGGCATCCCTGATCTTATTGGTTTGGGTTTCCTCTATTCTTTTTCAGTTAATTTTGCCAGAGGTCTGTTAATTTTATTGATTTTTTTTTTAAAAAAAACACAGCTTTTTGTTTTATTAATTTTATTTATAGTTTTCTTAGTCTACTTATTAATTTCAGTTCTTATTTTGGTTATCTCGCTCTGCCTAGTAACTTCAGGTTCAATTTTTTCATGCTTTTCCACAGTTTTAGTTGCAACATGAGATTTACTGTTCTGTCTCTATTTTTTTGATGTGTGAACTGAGAGCAATAAATTTGCTCCTCAGGACCGCTTTTGCCATGTCCCACAGGTTTCTTACTGATGTATATTAATTTTCATTGAATTGTAGGAACTTTAAAATTTTTTCTTTAATTTCTTTTGTGACCCAGGTGTTGCTCAGAAGTGTGCTGTTCAATTTCCAAGTAATTTCTATGGTATGCTTTGTTATTGAGAAGTAGCTTGATTCCACTGTGGTCAGATAGAATAGAGGGGATTATGTTAATCCTCTTGTATTTGCTTAAATTCCTTGTATGATTGAGACACACTGGTTGGGCTCAGGTGGGACATGTGATGGCTGGGTTTCCTGTCTGGTGTACACAGTTCAGATTTCTTCTGCCCCTGGCTTCTGTGGCCAATGGGTGCTGTTCCCAGCTCCTTCCCAGGGACACTCTTGGTCAAGCTTGGCAGAATAGGTGTGCTCCATGGGTTGGAGGGGCACTTGCACACTTGCCAGTTTTCTTGGGACCTGTAGTCCAGGTGAAAGGGGAGGGGTCCAGCTCAAGCTCTGGGGGTTACTGACAGCACTAATCTCCCTTGGCGGGGAGGCTCTCACTTATCCTAGAACTGGGTTGGAGCTGTCCAGCAGTGCTGCAGCAGATGGCTGTTTCTGTGTGCTGTAGGTTGCTGGTTGCTACTGCATTCTGCCTTCCATTGAGATGATTGTGGCCTGTTCCTGGTGGTAGTGGTGGCTCTGGGTCTGTGTTTCACCATGGACATTTTTTGCGCTGGCCTTTTATGGACCTCTGTGGTTCTGGGAGGGCCAGCAGCTTTGGAGGGATGGTGCAGAGCTGCTCCACCAGCAAGAGGTGGGGCAGGGGTCTTTGTGTAGATTCTGAGCTCTGAGATTTCTGTCTCTGTTTTCCCTCTCCCGGTCAGCACCAGCACCTTGTGGATCTTCTGCACTGACATTCTGTGGATGGACCCCTGTAGTTCTGTGGTTCCCCCTGTGGCTGTGGGGCTGGGTGGCTTTGATGGGATGGTGCAGGGCTGCTTCACAGTTGAGGGGTGGGGGAAGGGTTTTTGTGCAGGTTCCAAACTCCGAGGTTTCTCTGTTTATAATCACCAAGTCTCACACCAGCACCTTGGGAGTCTTTTGTGCTGGCATTCTGCAAATGACTCACTGTTGTTCTGATGTCTCTCGCAGCCCTGGGCTGGACTGGGCTGCGGTTTCATGCAGAGCTGCACACCCAGCACGGGGTAAGGGAAGGGTCTTCATGCTTTTCCCTTCTGAAATGTTTTCCTTTTTTTTTTTTGGGTCCGGTCGTGGGGCCTGAACTCTGGGCCTGGGCGCTTTCCCTCAGCTCTTCAGCTCAAGGCTAGCGCTCTGCCTCTTGAGCCACAGCGCCATTTCTGGCTTTTTTCTTTTTGCTTATGTGGTGCTGAGAAATTGAACCCAGGGCCTCATGCATGCAAGGCAAGCACTCTACCACTGAGCCATCTTCAAAGCCCTCCTTTTTTTTTTCACCTCCTGTTTTTCTCTAGGTGTTTAACTTTTTGCTGTCATAGGTCTCTTGGGGAAATTGAACATTGGAACTTGAACTCTGTATATGGTTGAAGAGAAGTGTGGTCTTTCCCTACTTTTCTGTTGCAATCTTTAATACAAACTTTGAAACAAATTACTCTGGCCAAGCAAATTTTTTTCCAGGGATTGCTTGCTAGCAGGTATATTAGCATATTAAATACTTTTTGATGAAGAATGCTGGAGTAATTTCATCCCACCCAGTACCCTTAGTTGGAAGAAGGGAGAGATTATCTGAAGCTAATTTTAGCCCTTACCAGCAGGTGGGCAGAATTTAAGGTGGGGAGGGGGAGAGAGAGAGAGAAAGAGAGAGAGAGAGAGAGAGAGAGAGACAGAGAGAGACAGAGACAGAGACAGAGACAGAGAGACAGAGAGTTTTACCTGCCAGAGCGCTCACAGAAGTGGAATTTTAAGTTTAGGGCCAAATTTGATTGCAAAGAAATTTATTTATGTCCTTTCTATGGTAAGTGACTTTTGGAACCAGAGTTTGCTGCCAAGCATCCTCAGCAGTGAAGTTCGGTTCCTCACAAAGGGAACTCAACAGCCAATTCGAGTCATCACTGAATCATTGGGTCCCTCGGCCATGGAAGGCCTTTGGTTTGAGGGTTAGATACTTGCCCAAGCTTTCTGGGGCACTGAAGCCCCCACAGAGGCCCAGTGGCCTCACCAGTGGAATCTAAGCTTCCAGATTGGTCACTTATCTGGGAGTAAGAATGAATTAGCCGGTGTTGGATGGGCAAGGAGAAAGTTACCTTGGTGGTTCTCTTGCAACAGGAGTGTAGGATCATGGGCTAGTCCTGGGACAGCTGGTTGGACCCCCATTCAAAGTGGAGGAGGGAGCAAATCCACCAGAGAATTTATGCCAGGTTTCATGCACCAAATAGAGGGATCCTTCATGTCCATCCCAGGGAACCACCTGGAGGCAAGCAGGCACAGTGAAAGATTATTATAATGTTTATTAGAGGGGCCATATTTCCCAGGAGAGGGAGTGCATGGCATCCACCCCTATCCGGATAGCAGGAGGGTCTGGGGGCAGGAAGTGTGGTAAGTGGGTACTCAGATGGGTTTAGGAGGAGAGAAGGAGTGGCCATCTGTATGGTGGGAACTCTAGGGTAGGGAGGAGCTTAGATCTGGGTGAAGCTGAGCACCAAAGGTGGGGATAATATTAATACTCCTTTTACTGACAACAATGAAACAGCGAGAAGCCAAACAGTGCAGCCTGGAAGCTTGTGTTTTTTGTGTGGTGTTAGAAAGAAAGATGGGTGTATATTTGCTTTTCTGAAGATTTTGGAAAGAAGTGTTATAGAGTTCAGCTCAGTCAAGAAGCAGACAGTTTGGATCAGAGGTGGAGGGACTGTAATAAGTCTGAGATTTGGAGGCTCATAGTGGAGGAAGGCTAACTACTTCTGAACTCCTCAAACTTTTCTTCAAAGGTGCATTTGGGATCTTTTGTAAAGTGAGGGATCCTGAATTATGGCAAAAATCTGATTAAGATTGTAGCTTTCCTGCCCAGATATATTTCAGATGGCCCAAGGCACCCTTTTCTAAAATGAGGGAGAGAGAACAGGGTTGAGCTCCAAGGCAAAGAAATAAAGCATTCATGTCAAAGAAATACATTTGGGAGCTGGGTTATAAAATTAAAAATGGATCGTGGCCCATGGAGCAGCCTGTAAAATATACCAGAGACTGCTAAGTTTTTGAGAGGGTTATATTGTGAAAGAAATAGGCAACTTAGTGAAGAAGAGGAGTATATTTTTTCTTCAACGCTCAAGTTTGTAGCTGAGACAGAGTTTTTTTTTGAATTTATTGTAAATATTCTGTACAGAGGGCTCTCAGTTACATGAGTAAGGTAATGAGTACATTTCCTGTCAAGCATTGTTACCCCCTCCTTTGTTTTTCCCCTACTATCCCTTCCCTCCCCACCTCCCTAAATCCTCTCTCCCACCCAAGTTGTAAAGTTCATTTTCAACATAGTATCTTGTATAGCTCATTGTTACAGTGGGTTAACCTGTATCCTTGTTCCTGCACTTTCTTATTTCCCTTCCCCTCTCCAAATTAGAAAAATGCATATACAAGATGCAGGGTATTGGAATCAAATACAGTGACAACAGGGGTTATACCATGGGGGAAGAACATACAACCCCCCCCAAAATCACATAATACATTAAAAACAACAGTGACAAAGAAAAAAAACCTCTTGTGTCCCTATCTTGGGATTCATTTTGCTTAGCATCATCTTATATGGTCATATGTACACAGCTTTTGACCTTTTCTGCTTGCTGAGACAGATTGTTTCAGGAAGCTTTCCATTATTACAACAAATGCCCAAGATAAACCAAGTTATAAAAAGAAAATGTTCAGGCCATGATCAGTTAGTCCTGGGGCAAGGCAGGATATCAGGGTACAAGCAAGTGGCAGAGTCAAGCTGGTCACTCACCTCATGAACAGGAAGAGAAAAAGAGAAAAGAATGGGACAAAGTCCCACTCTCTTTTCCAGGTACATTTTCCTAATGACCTTAATATCTTCCACTAGACTCCGCCTCTATTTTTTTTTTTTTTTGGTCTGTCGTGGGGCTTAAACTCAGGGCCTAGGAATTGTCCTTGACTCTTGCTCAAAGCTAGTACTCTACCACTTTGAGCCATAGAACCACTTCTGGTTTTCTGATGATTAATTGGAGACAAAGGTCCCATGAATTTTCCTGCCTGGGCTGGTTTTGAACCATGATCCTCAGATATCAGCCTCTGTAGTAGCTAGGATTACAGGCATGAGCCACCGGTGCCTGGCTTGGACTCTACCTCTTAAAGGTTCTGTTACCTCTTAAGATTGTCACAGTGGTTTCCAAGCATTTAACACATAGACCCTGAAAGAATAGAGTGCAGACTCTAACGAAGACAAATTAACAAAAGATATAATCCAAGGAAGTTTATTATGTGTGCAGTACACTTCAATCAAAAGAAAACTAGCTCTAAGCCATGGTTCAAAAGTAGGAGTCTTCCTGAAATGGTTTTTCAATAAAGATGAAACAAAATTTACAGAAGTGACAAGATAAAGAAAAAGCAGTTTTAGTTTGCAGAGGTGGGAAGTGTGGGAAGGTGAATTTATGGGAAGAATTTCAGCTCATAGAAATGTGGCCAATAACTCTTAGCCAATAATCAGGCATGGTAAGGCATTGGCATCCAATCTTTCTTTAGGTGTAGATGGGGGAGTGGAGGAACAAAGATATTTGTCTTGCTTTTGGGCAGAGGTTGTCCTGAACTCTGATTATCTTGAGCTCAATAATTTTTTTGTGTTATAGGGAGAAGTGATTTGATTTTCTTTACTAGCTTGTAGAAGCTTATTATTGTTTTAACTAATCAGTTCTTAAGTGGGTCAATACTTTGTAATGCAAACTTTGGATGTGACCCTGGTAGTAGTGAAAAGAAAGTGCATCTTAGTCAGGCACTGGTGGCTCATGCTTGTAATCCTAGCTACTTAGGAGGCTGAGATGTGAGGACCATGGTTCAAAGCCAGCCCAAGCAGGAAAGACCATGAGACTCTTATCTCCAATAAAACACTCAGAAAACTGAAAGTAATGCTGTGGCTCAAGTGGTAGAGTGCTAGCTTTGAGCTGAAGAGCTGAGGGACAGTGCCCAGGCCCAGAGTTCAAGCCCCACCACCACCAACATAAAAAAAGGTGCACCTCACAATGAAAAACTGTATCCACAGAGAACACAGTAGCTGTTTGCATGTAACTGGTCTTACCAAATACACTATAGTGAGAGTAAAGTTTTATGGTGTTCTGTTAAGCAGGATTTGATAATTCCTGTGGATCAAGACTTATGGGTTCCCCAACCCAGATGCCCCTCAGTAGATGAATGGATCAAGAAAATGTGGTATATATACACAATGGAATTCTATGCCTCCATCAGAAAGAATGACATTGCCCCATTTGTTAGGAAATGGAAAAACTTGGAAAAAATTATATTAAGTGAAGTAAGCCAGGCCCAAAGAAACGTAGGTCCCATGGTTTCCCTTATTTGTAATATCTAGTATATGTATGAGTCAAGCGGAAAAGGTCAGATAATGTGATGTCAGGAAAATGAACCCTTAGATGTGTATTTTAATGTTTTTTTCTTTCATGCATGTGTTTCTAACACATTTATAAGATTATCTCTTTGTTGCTTTGTATGTCCCTCCCCCACAGTATAACCCTTGCTTTCACTATATTTGATGTCAGTATAACTTGTGGAGGAGATGGGGAAAAACCAGTTGTTTAAGGATACAGGTGGACCTGTTGCAACAATGAGAAGTACAAGTTGTCATGTCCAAAACGAACTTTACAATGTTGGTGGGGGGGGGGGGGCTGGGGGGAGGGAGGAAGGAGAAGGATTGGGATTAGGGGGGGAGGGGGGAGGCTGGGAAGGGATGTGAAGGATAAACAAAGGAGGAGGCTGCAATGCTTGGTAAGAAATGTACACATTATCCTACCCATGTAACTGTAACTCCTCTGTACAGTATGTTCACAAATAAAATAAAATTAAATTAAAAAAAAAAAAAAAAAAAGACTTATGGGTTCCCTATTTTTACCTTTTTTTTTTTTTGCCAGTCTTGGGGTTTGAATTTAGGGCCTTGGTCCTGTCCCTGAGCTTCTTTTGCTCAAGGCTAGTATTCTACTACTTGAACCACAGCTCCACTTATGGATTTTTGGATAGTTTATTGGAAATAAACTGCCTGGGATGTCTGCAACTATGAGCCTTAGATCTTAGCCTCCTGACTAGCTAGAATTACAGGAGTGAGCCACTGGCACCTGGATTATTTTTTACCTTTATAAGAAGGGAGACTTATTGTGGTTTTCTTGCTCCTGATCCATCTCTGATTGTAAGGGCAGGGGTAGTGAAGAGCAGGACAATTGGGAAGATGTTAAAACCTTTTTTTTTTTTTTTTTTATGTGAGTGCTGGTAGCTCATGCTTGTAATCCTACCTAGGAGGAGGCTGAGATCTGAGGATCTTTGTTTGAAACCAGCCAGAGCACACAAATCTGAGAGATTCTCATCTCCAGTTATCCATGTAAAAGCAGAAGTGACCTACATGGTAGAGCACCAGCCTTGAGCAAAACAGCCCAGCAAGAGTCTAGGTCCCTAAGTTCAAGCCCCAGTACTGGCATAAAAGTAAATAAATACATAAATACATAAATAAATAAGATCCTTTTTAGTTTATAGATACATCAATTACAAAGATCCCCAAAGACTATTATCTATAGTTTCTGGACATAGAGTTGGGTTCAGTGACTGGAGGGAACTTTGAATTTGCCCTTTGAAGAAAGGTTATGTTCTACATATAAGAAGAAAGATGCACATGGAGTGTGGACATGTTCAGAGTGTTGACCTCTGGCCAACGTTATCAGATATATGCCAATATCTGTCACCCACTTCCACAGTAATACAAGGATGACAGAGCTCACAGCTCACCTCTCAGGTAATGCCCCAGACTGCTTTACAGTTAACATGAGTCATTTTTAGTCAGACCTATCCCTCATTCTGTCCCCTTATCTTAATTGCTATAACCTAGTCAGAGGCTCAAATTATGAGGCTGTACAAGTGGCTCAAGTGGTAAAGCACTAGCCAGTGAGTGCAAGCATCAGATACCGAGTTTGAGTCCCAGTCTTGAACCAAAAAAAATATTCCACTGATGATGGTGTAGACAGTGACAATGGCCTAAGTGATATGGAGCAAAAAGCTTGAAGGAAGCCAAGTCCCTGAATTTGGCTTACACTGGGCTACCATATGAAAACACAGGAATTTTAGTTGTCCTTTAGTGTTTGAAATTATTGTATCCTATTGGCCAAAGTGTCCATGTTTGAGGTGAGGAATCATAGACGCTGCCTTTGCCTAGGAAAGAATTTGGGGACCATTTGTAATAGGAGGAGAACTATAGGAGGGGGCATTCAAAACTAGCAGGACATTAATGTCTAGGGAGCTTAAAGATCTGCATGTTTGTGCTTACTCTGGCAACACATACATTAAAATTGGAATGATACAAAGATTAGCACGGACCCATGCAAAATTGACAAGCAATTCATGAAGCAGCCCATATTTTTGAGCAATACGTGGGATAATCTGGCTAATATAATATATGCATGGTAAAACTCCTTCATACAGTTAATTAATATACACTGAAAATGATAGGTGAGAATTATAGGCTTTGTTGGGGGATTATCAGTGGGAGAGATGAGGACTAAAAGAGAGGGTAAATGAGGGTGAATGTGGTTGAATTACTTTATGTGCATACATGAAAATAGAACAATAAAACTTGTTGAAATTGTTTGAAGTGGGGGATATGAGGTAAGGGTGAGAGATGGAGGGGATGAGTTTGATGGGGTATATGATCTGGATGTATGGAAATGTCACAATAACCTCCCCAGCCTTGTACATCTAATACATAGTAATAAAAATGTTAAAATAAAATGTTTTAGCATACATCAAAAAAGATACTTATTAATGAATGAATGATTAAATGCTTGTTGAGGTATGATTTAGTAGATTTGGAGTGTGGCCCTTCACAACTCATATTGAGTTTAAATTACCATTGTAACAGCACTACAAGCTGAGGAAACAGCTCTCCCTAGAAACAGAAAGGTGTGAGGCAAGTGATTTGGAAAGTAAGACGTTGGTAACTACAGAGAAATACAGGACTCAACACTGTCTTTTTTTTTTTTGGAGCCTTTTCTTATCTAATTTCAAACTTAATAAAGAAACCTGATATTCCTTGAATTTACTGTGTCCTCCCAGGTGGCTGCTTTGATGGTGCTGTTTTTGTAGATTGAAGTCTCAAAAAGTCAGATTGGTACCTCACGTACAGAAATCCTTCTGAATACTTTTTTTGGGGGTGGGGGGAGGGTGGAGGGAAGTGCCAGTCCTGGCGCTCGAACTCAAGGCCTTGGCTCTGTCCTTGAGCTTCCTTTTGATCAAGGCTAGCACTCTACCATTTGAGCCTCTGCTCCACTTCCAGCTTTTTCTGAGTTTATTGGAGGTAAGAGTCTCATGGACTTTCCTGCTGGCTTCAAAATACGATCCTCAGATCTTAGCTTTCTGATTAGATAGGATTATAGGTGTGAGGGATAGGAAGGTGGCTCAGTGGTAGAGGGCTTGCCTTGCATGCATGAGATCCTGGGTTCAATTCCTCAGCACCATATTAGCAGAAAAAGCCAGAAGTGGTGCTGTTGCTCAAGTGGTAGAGGGCTGAGGGACAGCACCCAGGCCCAGAGTTCAAGCCCCACAACCGGGGTGGGGTGGGGTCGGGTGGGTGGGGTGGGGGAGGGGATTACAGGTGTGAGCACCAGTATCCAGCTTCCTACTGAGTACTTATGCCTGGCATATTTGCTTTTCTTATTTTAACTCCATCTCTGTCTTTTCATATTAATTTTATTAATATCTAGTTATTATTATTTATTTTTTATTAGGGCACTTGGATTTGAAGTTGGGACCTTGAGCTGCTTTACTACTTGAGCCATACCCCCAGCTCTTCTGCCTTTATCTTGTCTTTCAGTGGCAAAGGCCATATTTTGGACTCTCCTCAAGGGGACAGTGATATAGAAATAAGTGCAGTTCCTGGTGCTTATGTGTATGTGTGGTGGTTTGTTTGCTTTTATTTTTGTAGTAAAGCAGAACAGCACACAACTAGGCCTAGTAATCTCAGGAAGGAAGATGTTTCTAGTCTGCTTTATGACTGCAGCTTAAAGCTGGTGGGAGCCATAGGAGTAAGAGATGAATAGTATGAAAATGAAACCATTTTTGCTTATCTTCCTTCCTTCCTTCCTTCCTTCCTTCCTTCCTTCCTTCCTTCCTTCCTTCCTTCCTTCCTTCCTTCCTTTCCTTTCTTCCTTTCTTCCTTTCTCTCTTTCTCTCTTTCTCTCTTTCTCTCTTTCTCTCTTTCTCTCTTTCTTTCTTTCTTTCTTTCTTTCTTTCTTTCTTTCTTTCTTTTTTTATTTTTGTGCTAGTTATTGAGCCTTGAACTCAGGGCCTGTACTCTCACTTGACTTTTTTGCTCAAAGCTGGTGTTCTACCACTTGAGACAGACTTCCACTTATAGATTTTTGCTGGTTAATTGCAGATAAGAATCTCTTGGATTTGTCTACTTGGGTTGGCTTTGAACTGACATACTTAGATCTTAGCCTCTTGAGTAGTTAGGATTACAGGTGTGAATGATGAGCAGTAGGTCTTAAATAAGCCTGACTTATCACTAAACATTTGGGTTATGATCTCAATATATTGTTTAGAAGTGGTTGGTGTAACAGACCAAAAGAAGTCCATTATGTTGCTAAGCTAGTATGTGTGATATCTGTGGGAGGCAGTTTTGCTGCCCTGCAGACCTGTCTACAGTGGTGATGATTTAGCCATGGGTTCTTTATTTCTTCTCCTTAGGGCTTCTTTTGCGGGTCCTTTGAATGGCAGGCCTTTGTGCTAAAAATAGCTGCTCTATTTTCCTGAAACTTCACCCAGACCCAGGTTATTCACAGAGCTTCCCTGCCTTTCAGGAGGGAATTCATAGTGCATTTGTTTTCAGCAAGTCTTTGTATTAATTCTTATTCCCTGGACTACCTATGACTCCCCCATATTCCCTCTGAGGGGTTGCAGGGCAGCATTTACTCTACTGAGTGTCTAAGTAATCCTGAGTAGAGTGGGTGATAACCTGTGGGACCTTCCTGGAAGTGACTGGCCGCAGAGTTACACCTCAAGTAGAGTGCTGGGAAGAAGTTTTTTTTTTTTTTTTTTTTTTTTTTTTAATCTTTAAAAAATACCTGGAGACCTTTATGGACAGATCAATGTGTAAGAGTAGGTGAAAGGGAACTACATCACTGAGAGGTCATGAACAGAGGGACAAGAAGAAGCTTGGATGAAATCTGTGGTTCTGAATCTCAGATGTACATTTTATTTCCTATTTTAGTCATGCAGATGTTGAGATGTATCTTGTAATTGGTAGGTCCATTTACTATGGCCTTACCTGAATATCCCTCACTTCATGCCTCAAAACAAAGCCAAAAAGTGCAAAGTAGAAGAGGAATAGGGGCTACACTTAAGGGAACTATGTACTTGCTCAGGTGAGTTCACTCCTAAACAAGTGAGCTAAATATAATTAATGAGAATATAGTGAGAAAGGTGAATTGTTAGGCTGATAGGGATAAAAAGAGGTGGATATAACGTATAGCTGATAATGTGGTGATTCTTGCTCCTTTAGTACTTGGGCTCCTGCTCAAATGTTTCTTTCCAAAGCTCCTTAAATGCCTATTGAACTAATAAAAGAGCCAGAGCATCCTATACACAAGTCATCAAGCAATCAGCTCAAAGCCCAGAAAAAGGAACATGGGGAGGAGGATCCCCATACTATAATAACCTTCCTTGAAGAGGACTCCATTGGACTCCTTTTTCGGTCCCTCTCCAGATGGAGTCTAGCTACTTCTTTCACAGCTTTTCATTCTTTTTAACATAAACTTGGTCTGCTTACATTAAACATATCTTACCTTTTAATTCTTTAGTAGTAATGAAAAAAAAAATCTGCCCTTGGGTCAGTATCAACAGAATGGCTTTTTTTTTTCTTTTCACCTTTGAGTGGTATAATTGATATGCAAAAAAAATACTGCATGTAGTTAATGTGCACAGCTTGATGTGTTTGGGCACTTACATACTGTTAAATAGGAATTCAGTCTTGAGAAACAGAGAAGCCACATCTTGAGAGGTCAAATTGGGAGTCTTTATTAGGAGGCTGGTGACTGCATGTGGACTCCTGTCTCAAAGACCTAGAATGTAGCTTGCACAAAGGTTTTAAAGAGAAAAAACACATTGTTAGGGGTGGAGTTCCAAGTCCAACAGAAGCAAACCTTCTAGGTAAATACTCATGTGCAAGCAAGATTTCCTGGGGCTAAACAACATGACATCTGTAATTCAAAGGGTGACATCACCTCTAGGTTTTGCTGAGCAGGGCGAAAGTACCCACCACCCAGCAAGGCATCAGGATGACTATAAGAACAAGGCAATGTTACTTAGACATAGTATGCTTAGCTCATTCCTTACTTGTTTTATATACATGACACCATAGGTATCTTAGTGAGAGAGCTGTACTGGGCCCTTAGGACCATAAGCCTAACCAAGTTAAACAAAGTTTCCAAAAGGGTCTTCTGCATGAAATCTGTTTCATTAAAATCGGACTTAAACAAAACCAGCAATCCCTTCCCAGTTCAGGCTGGGTAAGATTTACCACAGAAAGTGTCACACAAAGGTGGCTCTGGGGAAGGAGTTGACAGAAAGGGTGACACAAAAGTCTTAGCTTCAGTAGCTCTGAAGTGGCAGGTGATGGAGTCAGGCAGAGGTCCCATCTACCTTAACTGGAGTGGGGGTGGTGAGGATGACAATGTAGGGTCCCTTTGGGTGGCTCTGAGGCTGTCTTTGATGAACTTCTTAATCCAAATGGTATATCCAGGTTGGAAGGGATGGGCTAGATCCCAGATGGGCCTCTTTATATGCTTCCTGCTGAGTTGCCTGTAAGTTCACTAAGTTAATGAAGCATTATTTACTTAACCTAAGGCAGGGGTGTGACTTCCATGAAATCTATCTCTCAATGCTTTCCTGGTTGCTTCCTCTGAGTATTCCTGGCTAAGAACAGTAAATGAAATATTTAGGGGCCCCACTAATTTTTAAGGTTTGGGCCTCCGGCAATGACCATCCTGACAACTTTTGTTAACCAGATTTTTTTTCAACAAAGCTAGGATTTTCTAGGTAGATATAGAGGGTTGAGCCTATAACCATCTCTCATAAGTCAAGTCTCCACATTCAAGGGGGTCTGTACTTATTATCACTATTCTCCCGTGCCTATTTTTTAAATATATCCTGCCTCATTTTTCCAAAAGTGACTTCAGTTCCTTAATCTTAAGGGGATTTGATGGCCAAAGATCCATCTGTAACTGCTTCAAGCAGAGTAGCAGCTCTGGCCCTGCCTAGCCAGAGACCTGAAGTCAGCCTATCTTCCTGGGTTGCCAGGATCAGATGTCATTAGGAGCTTTTTTTTTTTCTTTACTCCAAATTGGAAAAGAAGCTATATGAGAACTCAGGGAGGATAAAAAGCTGCAGAAACAATATAAGGAACAACAAATCAATATCTCCCACATATTAGTACCAAAAAGAAAAACCATGAGGTAAGAACTCATTAAAGCTAAGAGCAGAGTTACATTCAACTTTTCACAACTGTACAGATTTCTCCTTGGGCTATAGTTGTGTAGCCTGTTTAGCATTCTGATTTGCAAAAGCATTTTCCTATCTGACTGGGCACCTGGTTTTTGGTGACCCTCACAATGACTAACAGTTACCTGTGAAGGGGTCCATACAACCCTAAATAGGAACATAATCTCAGGTTCATGCCCTATTGGGGACAATCCTTTTTCCTGAACAAATGAATTTATGTGGCTGGGGCCAGACCAAAAATTTAATGCCAATTATGGTCTTAAGCAGATACTGGGTGCTGGGATTTTTGTTAATTTTAAACTACCTCCCCACCAATCCATTTGCCAATTCTAGCTTTTTTACTTCCT
This sequence comes from Dipodomys spectabilis, assembly GCF_019054845.1. Taxonomy (NCBI): domain Eukaryota; kingdom Metazoa; phylum Chordata; class Mammalia; order Rodentia; family Heteromyidae; genus Dipodomys; species Dipodomys spectabilis. The sequence goes on from NW_024871113.1 coordinate 9,227,565, forward strand.
AGCTTTTTTTTTAACAGATAATTGACAGGCAAGGGTATAAGTTTCTGCCCAGTTACAAAGAACACTGGTATGGGTATTAGAAGGGCCAAGCAAAAGTCACTCTATTCAGGATCTACACCAACACCTCTTTATCTGAGCAATTTCTTCCAACTGCCTCTGGATGTTGCCAGGACAAGCTGTGTCCCAGAGGTGTCTTCTCCTTGCTGGGATAATGCCCCAGTTGGCATTTCTTTTGAGAGCTGCTGGTCTGAACTCAGGGCTTGGAAGCTGTCCCTGGGCTCTTTTACTCTATACAATATACTCTATAGCTCTATACAATTTTGAGGCACAGCAACACTTCCAGCACTCTGCTGGTCAATTAGAGATAAGAGTCTCACAGAGACTTTTCTGCCCAGGATGGCTTTGAAACAGAATACTTGGATCAAATGAGTCTTTGCCAAAAGGCCCCTTTATTTTAGTTGAAGCATCAAGAAATCTATAGAAATAGTTTTTAAGCAGGGTTTACCTAGAATTTATTAAGAATCAAAGTTACATCTGACAAACATGTAAGATTCATCTGTCCCTTTGTGGGCCTGACTGCAAATGATAGATCTGTAAAGGCAAAATTGTCTACCATTGAGTTTTGAAACAAACAACAATTTTTATTTCTAAAATTCCCTTTATCCAGAGGAAGTCATTTTAATACCCTTTCCAAAACCTTTTTAACTAACTTCTCACTTTTTTCTTTGTACTCCCATTGCTTTAATTTGCATTTAAAACAACCCTTAGAAAAACTTATAGCTAAAGTTCTTTTTAATGAAATATAGTAACTCTCTGAAACACTTGGTAATGGACATTTACCTTTTTTGCAGCCTGAGTTTAAACTTTTTTTCTGCAGTTTTTGTTTCTCTTAGAAAACTTTTGAATTCAAATGACATAGTTTTTCTTAATATAAGAATTAAATGTAGACCAACACTGCAGAGTCCAGACTTAAAAAACTTAAGGAATCTCAAACCATTTTTTTTTTGCCTTTTCCAAAATGCATCTCATTTCAAAATAGTATTGAAATATAAAGTTCTATTTTTAGGACATATTATTGAGACCAAGTTATATTACACAGAGAATTTAACCTTTTATCTTTTTAAGCCTCTTATTTATTTATTTATTTATTTTCCACTGGTCATGGGTCCTGAATTCTGGGCCTGGGCACTGTCCCTCAGCTCTTCAGCGCAAGGCTAGCTCTCTACCACTCGGACTACAGTGCCACTTCTGGCTTTTTTTGCTTATGTGGTGCTGAGGAATTGAACCTAGGGCCTCATGCATGCAAGGCAAGCACTCTATGAGCCACCTTCCCAGCCCAAGCCTCCTTTTTAAAGTTTTCCAATTTTTTTTACAACCCAAGAAGCAGATTTTAGGAATACCAATCATGTTACCCACATTACTGTCAGGTTTTCAGTGCTGTCTATAAGGAAAAGAAAGAAACAGAAGTGGAGATAGGCAACACTGGCTTATCCTGTAGAATGAGCATACACCCATCTGACTCCCTAAGACTGAATGAACTAAGCCTTTTGCCAGTTCATCCTCACCCTTCCTAGGGCTGGTTGAACTGCAACTTTGTGCCATCTCATCCCTCACCCCTTGAAGATAGGCAACACTGGCCCATCATATATTTGCCATGTCCTGGTGAGAAGGCATCCCCAGCTTGTGGGGTGGAAGGATCTCTTTTCCCTGGGCATCCCCAAAGGAACTGAAGCAAATGAAGCTTTTCTCTTGATTCCTTGAGATAGAAACCAAAGCAGTTCCAGACAGATAGACAGAATGGACAATGTCTTTGATAGGGATAAACAAACTTTTTTTTCTTTTATTGTGAAAATACCATACAGAGGGGGTACAATTACATGGGCAAGATAATGAATACATTTCTTATCAAACATTGTTGCCTCCTCCTTGTTTCCTTTTCCCATCCTTTCCCATCTCCCCCCCCTTCCGCACCCTCCCAAAGTTGTGAAATTCGATAAACAAACTTTTATACATAAATTTATGATACTTAACCCCAAATCTCAATAGTAGGGGGAATTAAAATAAAAAGTGCCTAAATCCTCAACATATTTACATTTTTGCTAAGCCAGATAACTGTAGAATAAAATGCTAATAGCTTTATGAAGTAAAAAACCAGATTACCTTGAATGTGTATGTGTGTGTGTGTGCGTGCGCGTGCGTGCGCACATGCCCGCGTGCACATACACACACATACACAAGGGTTTTCAAGCATGCAACAATGAATATTAGCCATATGTTTTCTGGAATTCCAGTGGCAAGAGATAACTTCTGTCCATAGCACCATAGAACCACGGTGGTCAGTGTTAAAAAATTTAAATACTTTTGTCAACAACCAAACAAAATATCTTTCTCTTACAGATAACCAAGACCTGGATGTTGAGACAAACTTTGTTAATAAAGCACATTAGCTGGGCTACATTTCTTCAGGGCCTGCAAAAATAGGCAACTTTGTTAGCAGGTTCATTAGAATATTAATTGAACTTTGAATACTTTCAGATAGAGGAAGGACAGGGGGTCACCTGAAGCTAAACTCTTAGCCACCAAATAGCCATACTCTGACTTGTACCCATTTCTAGACTAGAGCACTCTACATACCAATTCCAAACTGCCAAGATCAACCAGGGATCAGAGGAGCCAAATTACAAACTGATTCTTAAGAGAACAAAATGAGACAAGACCAAGACAAAAACACAAAAACCAAAGCCTGCTGGGTACGCTGGTCTGAAGAATTCCCGCCTCAGTACTATCATGAGATCCCACTGGGTAGGCCTGATCCAGAGATGTCCCACCTTAGCAGACCCCAAAACTCTTTACAGTATGAGAGCCTGCTGGGTGGGCCTCTCTCACTTCAGCAGAACCCAAACCCTTCTGTTGTCATCACTAACCTTGAGGGTCTGATGAGGCAGGTCTCCAGTGCATCTACTCTCCTACCCCAACAGTTCCAGATGGATTGATCCCCAGAAAACCTAAAAAGAGACAAACAGAAAACAAAAACTGCAACTTACTCCAGAGGTCTCTTGTGTGATTCCAAAATTTAGTTGTCTGTCAGAGATCCACAAGCTGGCTGTCAGAGTGGTGGAAGAGCCAATGGGTCTTAAGAAAGGTCTCAAGCCCACCCTTTGGAATCTCCCATCTTTTGGCAACCAGCTCATCAAGGGTATCCTCCAGTGGCTTCAAGAAACCCAAATGTTCCCCTTGGCACTGGGATCTCTCTGGGGCCTCCAAATGTTATACAGGAACTCAATCACAAGAATCAGAGAAGCCACATCTTGAGAGGCCCAACTAGGAGTCTATTAGTGTAGTAGGAAGACCCCCTACTCAGGTAGGCAAGCCCACTTAGTCGTATGGAGTGACAGAGCCCACTGCAACAAGGTTGTTAACAAAGAAGCAACTTTATTGAAAAGGTTCCTACACTGCCCAGCTAGGGCTGCAGCACAGGCTTGGGAGCTGATACTGCGACCCATAGTGGCCTCCATTCTTTGGTTTCTAAAGGCAAAATCCATGAGGTTGAGCCTGGCCACGCGCAGGTGACCAATGGGATCATAACACACATAAAGGATTGTACAGTCATACCAGACCACACACAAGTGGCCAATAGGCAGAGCTTACTGTAAGCATGTGCAAAAGGCAGGGTTTACCTGCCTTGCATGTGGTGTTGCCAGTTGGAGCCAGATTACAAGCCCTGTGGTTTATAGGTCTGTCTTTAACTCAACAATCAAGGGTGGGTTAGGTTGTTAAGGGGAAGGGGACTAAATGCATATTTTTCATTCTGGGAACTAGGCTCATCAAGTCTAAAATCTCTAAAACAAAGGCAAAGCTCAAAATGGGATCATAGAAGATTGGGCCCCATCTCAGAGTCCACTTCATTAGAAAGCTGGTGACTGCAGGTGGACTGCTGTCCCCAAAACCTGTGGCCTAGAATGTAGCTTGCACAAAACTTTTAGAGACAAAAGCACACATTAAGGGTGGAGACCAAGTCCAACAGAAGCAAAGCATCTAGAAAAATACTTATGGGTGAGTACATCAAACTTTCTAGGGAAATAATCAAGGATGAGCATTCTGTGTAATGAAACTTTCCTGGGGCTAAACAGCTTGACATCTGCAATTCAAAGAATGGCCTATCTCATCTTTAGGCATTTCTGAGCTGGTTGAAAAGACCCTACCACCAGGATGGCTGTGAGAACAAGGTGATGTTACTTAGATCCAGTATCCTTATTTCAATACCTATTGATATCAATCAATGAAGAATTTATCCAAAACTTATGAAAGCTTTCTGTGTATGTCTGTTTTGTGTGTATGATCTCAAGCACATGTGTGGAACATGTAACATGAAGTCGGCCCTTTTGTTTTGTTTGAGATGGTGTTATTATGTAGAACAGGCTGACATTGGACTATTGATCCTTCTGCCTTTAACTCACAAGTGCGGGGATTACAGGTATGACCACCATGCTCTACTGGGAGCTACATCTTAATCAGAAGATTGATTGGTGGGTCCCAAAGTAGCTTAATGAGTCCATTTCTATAATGAGAAACAGTGTTGCAGCAGGCCTATAATTTACTGGTATCTGTGATTTTGCTGTTTGTATTCTCCTTTTTCGGGTATCTCTGCTATCTCTTTTGAATAAAGTCTCCCTTCCCCATATTAATTTTTTGTTAGGAATTCAGTTGGATAGTATTAAGTGTGTGTGTGTGTGTGTGTGTGTGTGTGTGTGTGTGTGTGTGTGTGTGTGTGTGCAGAGCATGAACTCAGAGCCTGGGCAGTGTCCCTGGGCTTTTATGTTCAGGACTAGCACTTTATCACTTGAACCACAGCTTCACTTTTAGCTAGTATTAATTTTTTAAAAAGAATTTTAAGATTTCTGGATAGAATTATTCTACCATTAAATCAGTTCTAGTGTTGTGTATCTGCAGTTCTAGTACTGAGGAGGCTGAAGCAGGCAAATTGTGAGTTTAAGGATAGGCTGAAAGAGGGAATCCTACTGCATTGTTGGTGGTAATGTGAACTTGTTCAACCACTTTGGAAAGCAGTATGGAGGTTCCTCAAAAGACTATACATAGAGCTCCCCTATGACCCAGTAATCTCACTTTTAGGCATTTACCCAAACAATTACAAACAAGGCCATACTAAAGCTACCAGCACAACTATGTTTATCACAGCATTATTCACCATAGCTAAGACATGGAACCGACCCAGATGCCTCCCTCAAAAAGAATGACATCACCCCATTTGTTAGGAAATGGAAAGACTTGGAAAAAATTATATTAAGTGAAGTAAGCTAGTATATGTCTAGGACAAGCAGAAGAGGCCAAAAGCTATGTACATATGATCATATAACCTGATGGTAAGCAAAATGAACCCCAAGATAGGGACACAAGAGATTTTATCTTTCTTGTCCTTTTTAATGTACTTATAATGTACTATGTGATTTTTTTTTGTTTCTTTGTATGTTATTCACCCATGGTACAACCTCTGTTGTCACTGTATTTGATTCTGGTGTCCACTTGGGGAGGGGAAGGGAAATAACAAAATGCTGAAATAAGGATATAGGAAGACCCATTGTAATAATGAGATGTACAAGACAGTATGTTGAAAATGAACTTTACAACTTTGCAGGGAGGGGGGCAGGGAGGAGGGAAGGGAGGAGTTCCAGAGGTGGGTAGGAAAGGGATGGTAGGGGAAAAAAAAGAAAGGAATAACAATGCTCTATAGGAAATGGACTCATTACCTTGCTCATTAACTGTAAATCCTCTGTAAAGTATCTTTACAATAAAATATATATATTAAGAACAACAAATAAAAGGACAGGCTGGACCACATTGGGAGACTTTGCCTCAAAAATTACTCTACCTTTGTGTGCTGTCTTAAAATATTCCTCATTAAGAAAGGATGTGAAATCTATCACACACACACACACACACACACACACACACACTCCCCCCCCACTCATACACACACAGAGTGGGGTATCTTTTTACTTTAGCAACACTTAGAAATCCAGAGAGATGGAAAATGAAACTCAATGAATTCAAACACACAGAACGTTGACTGTCTTTTTTTTCTTTTGAAGCACTTAAGTTGAACCCAGAGCTTTGAGCTTTCTAGACATGTACTGTCTGCATCACTTGAGCCACACTCATGTGTCATGTGCTTTTGCCTGGGAGAAAGAAACATTGTTACTTAAGCATTTTATATATCTGAGATTACAGGTGTTTATCACTATACTTGGTAAAATTTATTTTGAAATAATGAAATGAAATAATGAAATGAAATTTGAAATATCTCTGGCCCTAGGAATTTTTGATCTGGGCGCTTTCCAAGGAGAGTAAAAGTATAATTATCAATAAAATTTAAGAAATGTGTGTTCAGGATCACAGATCCACCTACTGATGGTAGGCTTTGTTCCTAAGTTGACTGCCTAGAAAATTTTCATTTGGCAAAGGTTTGATGTACTTGAAATAGAGGATTAGAGAAAAACAAAAATTGTATTAGTTGCATTAGTTTGTGAAGAAAATTGAAAAACTCAAGAAAGAATCTATTTCATTATTTCATCATTGCAATCCACTTGGGGATCCCTCTTTTTCATAGGATTGCTTTTAGTCTGGTGATCTGCTGGGACACAGTTCTACCCCAGGTGATGGGCATGTCTGGATTCCTGAAAGCAGAGGTGGGGACTTGGATAATAGTTTACTGGACATGCCAAAACTCTACCATGAACTCACAAGACTCTCAAGCTCCCTGTGACACTGCCCCCTGACCAAGATCCTATTTAGGCCCTGACCAGCTCAGCCGTCATTTTGCACAATGCCTCATGCTTCCTAAATCTCCTCAGGTCACTATGGGTTCTCTACTAGAGGTGATCAGGTGTGTTGAGATTGTTTCACTGCTTTTTCTTTACTCTCCTACCCTCATGTTTCTGTTTCCTAACAGTATTAAGTGTATTCGAAGCTGCAAGGTTTTTGGGACATGTGTCCACTTGCAGTCGCTGGCTTTTTAAAAAAGACTCCTGATTCAACCTCTCGAAATGTGGCTTCTCTGTATCTTACTATTGAATTCTTATATATTATGAACTAAATATGGTAGATATTATGAACTAAAATATGGTAGATTCAAGGGAAAACTCAATAGTGAAATTCTCTAGAAAGGCAAGGTCAAAATTTAACAAAATGAATACCAGGAAACAGGTACTTGAAAGGAGGTGGGGGTGAGGTCATGGGGGAGAGAAACAGAGAAGTGAAGAAGAGAAGCAGAGAGAATGCAGTCGAGAATTCAATGTATATCTTACAAAATTAAAGATAACTTAAGATAATAAAATCTTAAATGAATAAATAAAAAGTAGAGTGAGTGATACTATAAAACCACTGCCTCAAATCACTGCTGGAAAGGGTGAGAGACAGGCAAACTTATAGAGATAACAGCGGCAGGCATAACATGTAGCTCATTATGGTATGTTTTGTTCCCATAGTGCTTTACGCTCCTGCTTTTCCTATCATAATACCCTAGATGCCCATTCAACATATGGGAAGATCCAAGGCAATGCATGCATAAGTCAACAAACATTCAGTGCAAAGCTCAAGGAAGGAGCTATGGGAGGAGACACTTAATAATAGCCACCATTCATTTGGACTCCATTGGACTCCTCCTTGGGCCTTTAGGGATAGGGAGCTACTTTATTTTATGTATTTCCTTTCACTTTCAAATAAATTTATTGTGTTGATTTAAAATGCTTTAAAATGCATTTTAATTCTTTTTTTTCCCCCTTCGATCGGTCATGGGGCTTGAACTCGGGCTTGGGCACTGTCCCTGGGCAGTTCAGCTCAAGGCTAGTGCTCTACCACTTGACCCACGGCGCCACTTCCGGTTTTCTAGTGGTTTATTGGAGATAAGAGTCTCACGGACTTTCCTGCTCAGGCGGGCTTTGAACTGCGATCCTCAGATCTTAGCCTCCTGAGTATCTAGGATTACAGGTGTGAGCCACCGGCACCCGGCCATTTCAATTCTTTAATGGGTAGAAAAATAAATCTGTTTCCATAGATGGCCCTAATTGGTTATTATATTTATTGGTATCCCTTTCCGAGGTTCCATGGTGAAAATCAGTCTCCTTCTTCAAGTTTTGTATTTCAGCTTAGAATATGCCTTGGACTTAGTTTTGTGAATTTAGTGAACTTGTTTTTATTTATTTTATTTTGCAGATACTAGTGTTTGAACTCAGGGCCTTGTTCTTGTTGAGCTTGTTTACTAGGCTGTCATTCTATCAACTGAACCACATCTCTATCTAGCCCAGCTTTTTTCTGGGTATTTTGAAAATGGAGTCTCACAGACTTTTCTGCTTGGGGCTGGCTTTAAACATCCATCCTCCAGACTTCAGTCTCCTGAGTAACTATGATTACAGGGCTGAGCCACTGGTGCCTGTCTTGCTTGTTTAATTACTTAATTAGTTAATTAATTAAAAGATTGGTCTAAGTTTCTGCTATCCCATGTATAATCCCTTCTCTGAAAATCCACTTGGGGAAGCTTTGTGACATCTCTCCTCTTGGGTGATTAGGATAAAATGCACCTGGACCTCAGCTCAGCCACTAGCTCCTTCACGCTCAGTGCTGTTCTCCAGAGAAATACTTAGGACTGCCTTGGTGATTTGCCTCTGCTTACTGAGAAACAGAACTCTAGCATCACTCTTCTGAGCTGTTTTTAATATTCGCTTTGACAGGGAGCTGAGAAACCACCTACTTCCTTTTGCATTTTAATGCATAAAGCTGCTTAGAGTTTTCAATGTGTAATATTTCAGAAACAGCACATTAGATTTGTGAGCAGGGGCTTCCTTGGTAAATGTCTGTAGACTGCATTCCCTTAGGGGTGTCTTGTCCTCCATATTGCGGTAGTTTCTCCCAGGACCTAGGCAGCAGTCACTGGAAGAAGAACCTGCAAATTGCATCTCAAGTTTATTTAGGTAACAGAGCAACATGGCTACAACTTTAAAGCATCTAAAACAGTACGTAAAGCTGGGGCGCCTGTGGCTCATGCCTGTAATCCTAGCTACTCAGGAGGCTGAGATCTGAGGATCACGGTTCAAAGCCAGCTGGGGCAAGAAAGTCCATGAAACTCTTATCTCCAATAAACCACCAGAAAACCGGAAGTAGCACTGTGGCTCAAGTGGTAGAGAGCTTGCCTTGAGCTGAAGAGCTGAGCGACAGCGCTCAGGCCCAGAGTTCAAGCCACACAACCGACAAAAATAAACAAAAAACAAGAAACAACAACAACAAAAAAACCCAGTACATAATTCTGATGTACACAAGACCTGTGATCCTAGTACTCTGGTGTCTAAGGCAGGAGAATCTTAAGTTCTAAGCCAACCTGGGCTACATAGTAAGACTTTCTAAAAGAAACCCACCTCAGAAACAAAACAAATGAAACCCAATTCTATCACTATCAACCAACAACAATAAGAAGTCCTTAAGTAATATTTAGTAAAAAGTCTCCATTCTACTCCTACATCAACCTTCTAGGTTCTTCCTTGGAGACAGCTAATGTTATCAGCATTTTGTAAACCATCTAGAAAGGTTTTAACTACCTGAAAACAAATACATTCTCTTCAATTTCCAAAGCTCACAAAATGGTAGTTTATTATATACCCCATATTAAATATGGCTCTCTTTCTTTTTGAAACTATATTTTGAGGGATGAGGGAAAGGATCAAGTGGTAGAGTACTTATTTAGCATGTGCAGGACTCTGGGTTCAATCCCTATTATACCTCCCCCACCCCATGTATCCAAAAGTTATAGTATAGTAAAAATACATCTTGAGTATCTTTAATATCAGTGAAGAATTTCCCTCTTTTAATGGGTTGAAAGCATTCTATTTTAAGTATATACAAAAGTTATCCACACAGGCATGTGTTTATTAGTAAATATGGGGGGGGGTGATTCTAATTTTTGTTACTCCTTATTTGTGAATGTATCTATATGATAAATTACAAGTAGACCTGATAGAGGAGAGGTGTGTATTTAAAATCTTGCTAGATATAAGCAAGCCATCCTCCATGGAAACTAGACTGATTTAACTGACTCTAGTAATTTGTGAGCATTCCTATTTTCTATGATTTTGCTTATATCACTTGTTTAAAATTTCTTCTTTGTTAATTAAATGCAGGAATAAGTGTTATCTCCCTAAAGCACCAATTTACATTTCTTTGTAAAGGAGATACTAACTTTCTTTGTCATATAACAAATTACCACTCATGTAGCCCAGGTTTTTGTTTTTTGAGACATGTGATAGCCCAGACTAGCCTGTAATTCTCTGCCTTCATCTCCTTTTCTGTCTATTTCTTCCCCTCTTAAAAGCTTGGATTACAGTTGTTTGCCCTTTTGCTCAGCTCTACTATCACCTTATAATAATCACTTACTTAAAGGAGGCTACTCCATTAAATACCAGTTCCCACTCATACTTAAAAGGAAGGGGTCTTAAGTCGTTATGTCGAAAACGAACTTTACAACTTTGGTTATGTCGAAAACGAACTTTACAACTTTGGTGTGGAGGGGAGGGGGAGGAGAACTGAAGGGGGGGTGGGGGGGGATGGGAAGGGATGGGAAGGGGAAACAAAGGAGGAGGCTACAATGCTTGATAAGAAATGTACTCATGGGGCTGGGGGTTTAGCCCAGCGGAAGGGCGCCAGTCCAGCGTGCACAAGGCCCTGGGTTTGGTCCTCAGCCCTGGAAAAAAAAAAGAAAAAAAAAAAAAAGAAATGTACTCATTATCTTGCCCATGTAATTGTAAACCCTCTGTACAGTATTTTCACACACACACAAAAAAGTGGTTAAAAAAAAAGGAAGGGGTCTTTTAGGCTGTATACATCAAAAAATATACAAAGATCTAGGGGTCCTCTTAGCTTCATGTCGCAAGAATTTTTACAGTCTAAATACCATTTTTATATCCTTTTTGTGAGCTATTTTTCATGTTCTTTGGCTCCTTTTCACATATTCTGAAAAATAGCAGATTGCATAGATGAGCATAGGAGGAGAGACGTCAAGTGATGAATCTGTTAAGCAATCATTGTCCCTTCAGAAAAAGACAAGCTGACTGAAAAGTGAGAACCTGCTCTGGAGTTGCACTGTTATGTCAAAGTGTATACTGTCCTCTCTCTGAGTGCCTCTCCCTAAGGGTGGGCCTTTAAATCTCCCCCACACTTCTGCTTCTGCATTTCTCTTTCAAGACCTTAAGAATCCCCCTAAGGTCTTTTGCCTTTCCCTTCCTACTTGCCTCTCCTCCCCTCCTTTTCTTTTTGTGGTGTTGGGATTGGAACCCATACCTCATAAACGATAGAGAAGTTCTCTCCCATTATGCCACAGCAGAGATGCTTAAAGATTTAATAGACAGAAGCCATGAAACAGATCCATTTCAGTACCGAGAGACTCAATACAAAACTCTTAATCTTCATCCAAACCAAACTTTACATCTTGTTTCTAAAAGGATTGAGTTTGGTAATACTGTTAGTGCTTTAAGCCATCTTGACAGGCCAATCTTAATTCCTCTTTGCCTTATGCAACATGATCACAGGTGCCTGGGGTGAAGTATATACATCTTTAATTGTTTTCCATGCCCGGCACTAGGATGGGTGGGTGTTGGCTTATGATTGACTAGCACCTGGAATTTCCCAACTCTAGTGTTCTAGAAGTGGTGGTTTTATAATACTTTCCCCTAATAAAAAATAGCATATATTTAGCATATATCGAGTACAACTCCACCAATATGATTCAGCAAAAAAAAAAAAAAGCATTTATATTTTGTCCTAATAGTCTAGGGTTACTTCTAGAAGTCATACTGAACCAAACTCCTGATGGTGAGGATGCTAAAATAACAATTATTATTATAATTATTATGTAATTATTATTAGAATGTAGTAAAAATAGCAAAGCAGGCATGGTGGTTCAGATCTGTAATCCTACCATGTGCAAAGCAGAGATAGGATCATAGTTCAAGGCCATCTCAGGAAAAAGAAACTCAGCAAGAGTCTATGTCAACAAACAAGCTAAGTGTGGTGACTCATATTTGTCATTGCAGCTATATGAAAGACAGAAATAAGTGAATCAAGATCCAAGGTTCCTAGGGCAAAAATGTGACTATCTGTAAGACAAAATAGGAAAAACCTGGACTGGAAATGTGGTTCAAGTAGCAGAGAAAACAAGTATGGAGCTTTGAGTTCAATTTCTTGTGTATCCTTCAAAGCAAGATGAACAATAACTGAAGTATCAACTACTATTTATTGGAGTCTTTTCTGTGCTGGGTACCAGGGCAAGAACTCAGGTCTTGTACTTTCTCTTAACTTTTTCACTTATGGCTGTCACTGTACCAGTTGAGCCATGCCTCTAGCCTGCCTGGATTTTTTCTGGCTAATTGGAGATAAGAGTCTACTGGACATTTGTTCAAACGAGGCTCCTCAAATCTCAGCCTCTGAGTAGTTAGGATTACAGGTGTAAGCCACCAGTGCCTGGTTAGCTAGCACTGTTTATGCATGATCTCACTACATATTGACTATTGACTTTTCTGAATTTTCCATCAAAGACATAGATGAATGATTTGCCTATTTTGGCTATGGGTGAGGGCAGAAGAGAAACATTAGGTAGCAAAGCAGAACGTTTTTGGAAGATGTGAAGATTAAATGTGTAAATATTTGGACAAGTGTTGATTTAGTAAACCGCTGTAGCAAAGAGGGATTGTTTGTGTATTCTGCTCTGATTTTGTGCTGCACTGAAAGTACTCACTGGCCAGCAGGCAGGAAACAAAGTCCGCCCTGTCCCAGTGGATGGTGCTGGCAGACAACACCTTTATCATCTGGCTTGGCAATGCCAAGTTGGTACCCAGTCCAAAGACCAGTGTAGGGAAGACTGTAGGAGGGAAGGCAGAACCTCCAAATGCATAAATCCCCATGTCCTTAAGGGACACCAAAATGTTGTCCTTCTGTCTTTTTCTGGTAGTGATGATTCTCCCTATCCTACCTCCCCCATGAAAGAAATAAAAATGATCTCAGTTTGAATGAAACATATCAGGCCAGTCCCAACCACTGGCCAAGTTTAACTTTAGCCACCAAATCTGATCATCATCTACAGGTCCACCTTAGAATCATGATGCTGCAACCCTACCATACCTGTTTCCTCAGGGTCACACAGGGAGTTCCCACAAACACTTCACTTGAGTAAGGTGAAGATTCTATCTGGAAATCATCTGGTTGGGTCATGCAAGGGTTCCTGACCCATAGTACTTTCCTCGAATCAGTGACTATTCTCCTGTACTTACAAAAGCAGGCACCAAATACAGGAACCATGTACAGGGCCCGTTTAAATCGGCCTGACCACTCTTGTTTTTTTTTTTTTTTTAATTGTGAAAATACCTCACAGAGGGGTTACAATTACATGGGCAAGGTAATGAGTACATTTCTTAATAACAATTATTACTATAACTAGTACCTTCTTTACAAAGAAATGTAAATTGGTGCTTTAGGGAGATAACACTTATACCTGCATTTAATTAACAAAGAAGAAATTTTAAACAAGTGATATTAGCAAGAGTATAGAAAATAGGCATGCTCACAAATTACTAGTCAGTTAAATCAGTCTAGTTTCCATGGAGGATGGTTTCTTATATCTAGCAAGATTTTAAATACACACCTCTCCTCTATAAGGTCTACTTGTAATTTATCATATAGATACATTCACAAATAAGGAGTGACAAAAATTAGAATCACCTTCTCTTTCCCAGGTCAGATTAATATGGACAATCAGATGTCTTCAGCAGGAAGAGGACTCAGCTAAATTACAATAAATCTGAGGTAGAAGTTTCAGAATAGTAACCAGTAATCTTGAGTGTTTATGAGGCTGAGATGTGAATATCACCAGTTGAAACCAGCCAGGATAGGAAAGTCCATGAGGCTTTTATCTTCAATTAACCACTGAAAAGGACAGACATGAAGCTGTGGCAAAAAATGGTACAACACTAGCTTTGAGCATAAAAGCTAAGGGACAGCCCACAGAGTTTAAGCCCCACTATACACACACACACACACACACACACACACACATTCACACAAATCACATGCACAATACCAGTAGAACTAATAAGATTTAGTAAACTTTTATGATATAAAAATCAACATACAGAAACCAACTTCATTTAATATAGTAATAACAAACCATCTGAAATGGAAATTAAGAAAGAAATTCTACTAATAACACTGAATAAATAAACAGATAATCAAACAAATAAGAGTAGCTAAGAGTAGCTAAAATAATCTTGAGCAAAAGGAACAAAGCTGGAGCTTCACACTCTACATCTGAAGCCAGTGTACTCATACTAGCACAGTGCCAGAGAAAAACAGAATCAAGTCATATAACAGGAAAAGAGCACATAAATCAACATACTCATCTATAGTCAATTGATTTTCAGCAAAGTTGTGAAGAACACACAATGGGGAAAGGCTTTCTCTTACATAAATGGTAGTAGGAAAATTAGTTATCCATGTGCAGAAGAATGAAATTGGATCCCTTGTCATACCATATACAAAAGTGAATTCAAAATGATTAAAAGAGTTAATATATGGTCTGAAAGTATGACTATTAGAATAAAACATGAAGAATGCTCCATAGCATTTATCCAGGAAGATCTTTTGAATATAATGTCAAAAGCAAAGGCATTGAAAACAACAAAATATCTAATTGGGAGTGTATCAAACTGAAAATTTCTGCATAGCAAGCAATCTAGTAAAGAGATTACCTGCAGAGAGGGGCAAAATGTTTACAAATCATATGTCTAAAAGGGACTAGTATTCAAAATAAATGAGGAACTCAACCAGTTCAATAATAAGAAAACAACTCAAACCCCTCCCCTCCAAAAATAAAAATGAAGGACCTGAATAGACATTTCTCCAAAGAAGACAGAAGTCAACAGTTCATGAGAAAGTACTTGATGCCAGCAATCATTAGGCAAATGCAAATTAAAATCACAGTAAGTTGCCTCTCTACCCTTGCTAGAATGGTAATTTTAAAGATAATTATTTTTAAAAAAGAAAGATGAAATATGGATAAGCATGTGAAGAAAAAAAGAGAAATCTTTGAGCAATGTAGAAATGTAAATTAGTACTGTCATATGGAAAACAATATGTAGATTCCTCAAAGTCCTAAAAACAGCACTAACATGTGATCCAACAATCCCACTTATGGGGATGTATCTAAAGAAACCAAAATCAATTAACTGAAGAGATATCTGCATTTCTATCTCCAATGAATTGTTAGTCATCGAAGCCAAGACTGAAAATCAACTTAAGTGTGTACTGACAGATGTTGTGCTAGCTACCTTCTCATCATTGTAACAAAACACTTGATATAATAAGTTTTAAAGAGAAAAGGCTTATGCCTTATGTTTTTGGAGGTTCTCTTCTGTAACTGGGCAGAACTACTGCTCTGGACAGAGTGCCAGATAGCCATAATGGGGAGTGAGTGACAGAGCAAAACTTTTCACTTTATGACTAGGGAGAAAAAGAGAACAAACAAGAAGGAGGGCTTGAGCTGGGAAGGTGTCTCAGTGGTAGAGTGCTTGTCTTGCATGCATGAGGCCCTGGGTTCGATTCCTCAGCACCACATAAACAGAAAAACTGGAAGTGGCACTGTGGCTCAAGTGGTAGAGTGCTAGCTTTGCGCTAAAGAGCTGAGGGACAGCACCAAATCTCAGAGTTCAGGCACCACAACCGACAAAAAAAAAAAAAAAAAGAAGAGCTTGATCTGCCATATTTCCCATAGAGCATCTCTCCAGTGACCTGAAGGCCACCCACTAGGCCCATCTCTCAGTGTTTCTATCCCCTCCCAACGGAGACTAACTGGGGACTAAACCTGCAATATGTGGGCATTTGAAGTCATATTTAAAATCTAAACTCTAGTAAATGGAGAATAAAAAAATATGAAGGAATATTATTCAGTAGTAGAAAGAAGTAAATCTTGTAATTTTCAGTGACATAAGTGAACCTGGAGGATATTATATTACATGAAACAATCTAGGCACAAAAAAAACAAATCCCACATGATCCTACTTGTAGGTGCAATCTAAAAAAAGTCAACCCAGGGAAATAAATAGTAAGAAACTGGTTATCAGACAGTAGGAAAAGAGTGCAGGGAGGGATGGACAGTGGCTGATCAAGGGGTATAAAGTTTCAGTTAGAAGAAATAAGTTATTGAAATCTATTGCAAAGAAGGACTACATGGTTAATAGTAATATTTTAGACGATATTGTTGTACAGCCCAGACTAGTTTTTAAAAAGGGATTTTTCCTGCTTCAGCCTCCCAACAGCTGGGATTACAGGTGTATATACCATGCCTGGGCTGCGTTATATATTTCAGAATAGTTAACAGAGTAAAATTTTCAAACACATCTTAAAAATGTTGAATATGTGAGGTGTGAATATTAATTGATGTAACATTCTATATTGTACACGTTAGAAAATTACCTGTGCCCCATAAATTGCATATTATTGTGATTTGTCAATTAAAAATAAAAATGAAAAGAAATCTCAGAAAACATTTCTTCTAAGAAGATACAAATTACCAATAAGCACATAAAAAGATACCAAATAGTATCAATAATCAGGCAAATGCAAATTAAAAGTATGATGAGACACCACTTACCATCTATAAGGAAAACTCCTAGCAAAGCAGAGAGCATCAAGTGTTGGCCAGGATAGGAGGACCTGGAAGACTTTGTGTATTGCTGGTGGGAATGTACAGTGGTGCTGGTGCTGTAGAAAAGAGCATCTCTGTTCTTTCTATGAATCTTTGAATATTGCAATGGCTGCACTAAGAAAGCCCTATGACTATGTCCATAGATGAGTAGAAGCACCTGTGAAAATTCAACGTCCATTCCCCAAAAGTCTCAGCAACCAAAGAACACTGGAAATCACTGTGCTTTACAATGTCAAAACAACAGAAAATCAATGAAACCAACAGCTTGTTCTTTGAAAAAAAAAATAAGATTGATAAGTGTTCATCAAGATCAACAAAGATAAAAAGACTGAAAAAGGCCCACAGATGTAGGTCAGTGGTAGAGCACTTGCTTAGCAAGCATGAGGTTCCATTCCTAGCATCACCAAAATCAAAATACAAAAAGAAAACAAAAAATAACCAGGTGCTGGTCGCTCATTCTCTAATTCTAGCTACTCAGGAGGCTGAGATCTGAGGATCTTGGTTTGAAGCCAGCCCAGGCAGATAAATCCTCAAGACTTTCATCTCCAATTCATTAGCAAAAAGCCTGAAGTAGGGGTGTGGCTCAAATGGTTGAGAGCCGGCCTTGAGTGGAAAAAAGCCAAATGCTTGGAGTTCATGGTCCAATATGGGCAAAAATATAAATAAAATCAACAAAATCAAAATCCACACATTATTCACCCAGGAAAGTATGTCAAAGGTGACTATAAGAGCTCCTAAAGGGATAACAAAGGAATAGTATATTCTTTGTTTTTGTTGCAACAACAAATACTTGAGGCTGGAAATTTATGAAGAAAAAAATGGATTAGGCTCATAGTGCTGGAGGTCCAAGCACTTGCACTGATACCTGCTCAGCATTGCAATGTCAGCTGGTGGTGAAGAAGCAGAAGGGAAATGGGAGTGTGCAAAGGAGAGCTGTTCTCTGCTTTAGAGTAGCCTGCCCTAGTGATGACACACATCCTCCAGTCAGACAAGAATCCTTTCTTAGGATGCTTGGTCCATGACCTGATTGCACAAAGCCCTACCCCCTTAAGGGTTTCATCGACTTGCAATATTGCCATATTGGGGACCATATTTTGAAATGTTTGTGTGTGTGTGCGTGCGTGCGTGTGCACACGTGTGCATGTTGCCCAGGGGCTTGAATTTAGGGTCTGGGTGCTGTCTCTGAGCTTTTTCATTCAACAGCCAGAATCCTCAGATCTTAGCACCCTGAGCAGCTAGAATTATAGGTGTAAGCCACTGACTTCCAGCTTCAACATGAGTTTTGATAGGGACAAACCACATCTAAGCTACAGCATGTATAAACAGATGCACATGCACAAATTTGACAACATTGAAATAAACTTTTTTTTGTGTGTGTCAGTTGTGGGGTCTGAACTCTGGGTCTGGGTGCTGTCCCTCAGCTCTTCAGCTCAAGGCTAGTGCTCTATCACTTGAGCCACAGTGCTACGGCTTTTTCTGCTTATGTGGTGCTGAGGAATCAAACCTAGAGCCTCATGTGTGCAAGGCAAGTACTCTACCACTGAGACATCTTCCCAGCCCCCTAAATCAATTTCTTAATGCTACTCAGGATGAAATAAATAACTTTAGAGTCCTATAACTATTTTATTTTAGGTAGGTTGCTCTGGTAACAGTGAGGAGAAAAAATTACAAAAAGGGAAATTGATCATAAAATTAGTTTGACAGTGGCTGCACAGTTTGTGAACTGATGAAGGCCAGCCTGGATGATCATAGTGATAATAAGAAGAGACATAGATTTGGGAAACATTGTGTGTGTGTGTGTGTGTGTGTGTGTGTGTATGTGTGTGTGTGTGTGTGTGTGTGTGTGTGTGTGTTTTGTGGGGCTTGAACTTAGGGGCTGGGTGCTGAGCTCTTTTTGTTCAAGGCTAGCACTCTACCATATTGACCTACAGAGCCTGCTTCCATTTTTTTGGTGGTTAATTGGAGACAAGAATTTCATGGACTTTTCTGCTCAGGCTGCATCTTAGCCTCCTGAGGAGCTAGGATTACAGACATGAGCCACCAGTGCCTGGCTAATTATCTTTTATTTTTTATTTTTAGCAGTTGTGGAATTTGAACTCAGGTCCTGGGCTCTGTCCCTGAGCTTTTTCACTCAAGGCTAGTGCTCTACTAGTGAGCCACATCTCCACTTCTTGGAGAATATTTTGAAAATAAATTCAGAAAATCTTGGAGATTGACTTCATATAAATTATGAGGAGAGTTAACCAGAAAGGTCAACTTTTGTCTCACAGAAGTAGGGGAAATACTTATCATCCTAAAGTCCTTGGAAAATGGAAGCCTGAGGGTAACAACACCCCACTTCTGCCTTCCATCTTGCCTCTGGACACGCCCCCTCCCAGAAACACCTACCCATGAACATATCCTTTAGGCACATACATAATACCAGGGACACCCATTCATGGACATATCCATTCACGGATGGACATCCATTGGATGGACACAGTCTGGGTACACATCCTGAGACATGACCACCCAAAGATGGACATACTCTTGCATGGACATGCCTACTTGTAAACACCCTTTACTCTTGAAGACATGATTTGCTAGACTCACCTCAGTTCTGCTATTCTCTCCTCCCTGGGACACACCCCTCTAAAATCACTGAAACCTTTGATACACCCATCTAAAAACTCTGAAATAATCATTCCTTTTAAGATGTTTGTTCCAGATGTTCCATCACAGTGACAGAAAAAAATAACATGACTCCCAAGACTACCACCTAGATAAGCTTACATGTACAGATGGAATGTTTTAGGATTGACTTTGTAGCATAATTTGCACTCAAAATAACCTAAATAGCTTCCTAAAACTTCTGTTAGGTTTAAGAAAACCTATTATTGAATTTATGAATGCTTTATTATGGATTAAGGTATTAGATGTAGATGTTATAGTATATTTGTATTTAGAAAGGAGGGCTTCATATTCATAACACTGCAATATGAAAAAAATTTCAAATAAATTTAAAGTGTAGAAGAATATGCTCAGTATGCCATCATAAAATTTCCAAATGTAAGACAGAAGAAGGCAAGTGTCTTATTTCTTAAGCTGGGTGTGGGTATGTAGATGTTTGCTTCTATTCTTTCTACCTTATTTGTGTTCACTACATATTGAATTATAAATAATATATATATTTAAGAATATATAATGTAAACATGTTTTTCTTTCCAATTGCTCTTTCAATGACTATGGCTTTTAGTTCTTCTCTCTTATGCTTCCCTTCTTCCCTCTGGTGGTAGCCAACTACAATTGCAGATTATTTCCTTCCACTGTAAATAAAGCAGAAATGCAGTGTAGGCTTCTAGATCTGTCCTGGCTCTTTGTAAAGTAACCTTTTCACCTAAAGACCTTCTATCCTTAGAATCTATCTAAAAAATCACTTAAGAGGCCTTGTCTTCCTCATCACTGAATAATTTAAAAGTTCTGTTGTGCCAGGAGCCAGTGGCCTACATCTGTAATCCTAGCTACTGAGGAGGCTGAGATCTGTGGGTCCAAGGCAGTCTGAGCAAGAGAGTCCTTGAAACTCTTATCTCCAATTAATCACCAAAATGCTGGAAATGGAGAAGTGGCTCAAGTGGTAAAGCACTAGCCTTGAACACAAAAGCTCAGGGTCAGTGCCCAGGCTTTGAATTCAAGCCCTGGGTCTGGCACACATGTACACTACCACCACCACCACCACCATCACCACCAAGAACAACAAAGTGCTGTTGCTTGGGTAATATAGTGAGGGAGAAATGTGATTGAAGAGGCTGTAATAGTATAGTTTTCTTTATTTTGGACTATGAGAATTTAAAAGAGGGTGACTTGGAGAAATTGTACAAATAGCAGCAAGGCACTGTGCACTTATATGCTTACTCGTATTAAATTTGTCTCTCTCTGTGCAGCCCAAGTTGGAACTCCTGCTCCCCCTGTTTCAGCAACCCACATGCCAAGATTATAGGCTTCATCATGCCTCGCTTAACTTAATTTTTTCCATTCACATTTAAGTTGGTTCTCCTGCCTCTATATTCCTAGTGATTATAGATCATAAACATCCATCAGTGTTTACATATTGTTCATTTACACATTAAATTTGTTTAGTAAGTGTTTACTATTTCTTGATTCTTTGAATTTAAGTACTGATGTATTCTGGCTACACAATCTATTTTCAACTTTATTTAATGTCATACATTATTCGTTGCACTTGCCTTAACTCATTTCCAGATTACATGAACAGCCATTCATTTTACTAAGATAGTCTTAATTTCTCTTCCTTCCTAAAATATTATGATGTGACACTTGTATTTTAAATCCTGAACTTGAAGATTCGAGTGCAGTGTGTGATATAAGCATTGTACATATATAGCAAGGACAGTTAATTGCAAAACAAACAAGTCTGTCCAGATGTTTGATTTCTGGTTTTCCTGGCATCTGTCATCTAAGTAGGTGTTTCTCTCTCTCTCTCTCTCTCTCTCTCTCTCTCTTTCTCTGTCTCTTTTGGTTGATTGTGGAATGTGAACTCAGAACCTGAGCACTGTGCCTGAGCTCTTTTGCTCAAAGCTAATGCTCTACAACTTTGAGCCATAACACCGCTACTGGTTTTCTGGTAGTTGACTGGAGATAGGGCTGGGGGTTTAGCCCAGCAGAAGGGCGCCAGCCTGGCACGCGCAAGGCCCTGGGTTTGGTTCTCAGCCATGGAAAAAAAAAAAAAAAGACTGGAGATAAAAGTTTCATAAACTTTCCTTCCTGGACTGGCTTTGAACCACAATCCTTAGATCTCAGCATCTTGAGTAGCTAGGATTATAGACAGGAGCTACAAGTGTCTGACAGTACATCTTCTCATATCAGTTCAAAATCTGTTGAGATTTTTCATTCAAAAGCCCTTGAGAGGAAAACATGGGTGAACGCTGGCAAGTTTTTTGTGAGTTGTGGTAGCTTTTCTCTCTTTTCAGAAATCAGTGACATTATTTGTACATTTTGGGAATTTTGTGTGTGTGTGTGTGTGTGTGTGTGTGTGTGTGTGTGTGTGTGTATGTGTGTGTGTACATGTACCAGCACTGGAGCTTGAATTTAGGGCTTTAGTGCTGTCCCTTAGCTTTTTTTTTTTTGCTCAAGACTGGAGCTCTACCACTTGATCCATAGTACCATTTCTGGCTCTTTGGTGGTTAATTGGTGATAAGAGTCCAATAGACTTTTCTGTCTGGGCTGATTTGAACTGGATTTCTCAAATCTTAGCCTCTTGAGTAACTAGGTATAAGCCACGAGTCTCTGGATAGTGGGAATTTTCGTCTTACTTTGTAGTTTTGTTTTTTTTTTTTCCCCAGGGCTGAGGACCAAACCCAGGGCTTTGCGCTTGCGGGCGCCCTTCCGCTGAGCTAAACCCCCAGCCCCGATAGTGTGAATTTTCACAGTTGAGAAGTGATGTTATATTAAAAAAATCAAATTTGATTAAACAAGAAAGTATGTTAACAGGAGCTGGAAGTCTGGAAGTAGGAAGCTGGTGAGGGAGAGGCTTCCAGAAGAGGAAGATTTCTGGTTCTTATAATAAACAGTATTTCATGTAAGAATATTTAGGATAATACTTCTTTTTGGCTTCTTTTCCTTTTTCAAATTATATTTTACTTGGTGGAGAGGTGGTTCTGAGGATTGAACTCAAGGCCTCATCCTTGCTAGGAAGATGTCCTACACTTAAGCCATGCCTCCAACCTCTTTCTGCATTGGTTATTTTCATGGTAGCGTTGTTTTATGCCTGGGCCAGTCTGGGCTGTGATTCCTCAACTTGTGTTGCCTTTTGTCTTTGGGGATGACAGGCATTCCCCCATAGCTAGGATGACAAGTATATAATACCTCACCCAGCCATTGGTTGACTTGGAATTTTGAGAGCGTCTTCCTTGGGCTAGCCTCTACTTATGATTTCTGGATCTCTATTTTCTGAGTCATTAGGGTTATAGACTTAAGCCACTGCATTTGGCCTTTTAAATTATTTTCAAAGTGATGTTTAATAAAAGAAATATATGTAAATAGCATTTTAATATACCTTCCCTATTAGCCTTGGAGGGCAGAGGTGAAGAACACAGAACTTAGAGGGGAGGATGTGATCACTGTGTTGTGGTGGTGAGGTATGTTGGTGACATTGGTGAATCAGTGTCATTGCCCTGTGCCATTCTCTGTGCTGACCTTTGCTGTCCCTAAATTCTACATCCATTTTCACATTTGCAATGGTCAGTATGCATTTCTATTTCTATCTCTTTGCATTGAATGATCTCTTACACTTAATATGTAGCTGATGGTCACACTGCTACCCTTTGCATTATAAACTTCCATGTAGATTTTCCTGCAGTATTAAAGAAAGATCAAGAAAATGCCACCCTCAACACCCATTCCCCCAAGTATTTCCTTTGTTTTTGGCCCAGCTAACCACTGTCCAATCAGGTATTTGTCAGAGAAACCTGTCACTCCCCCCTTCCAATCTAGATCAGATTCTGGGATTTTTCCTTGAGGCACCGATGGCAGATATGAAGTGCATGTTTATGTGTCTCTTTGTCTAGAGTGCAAACATGGGAAAGTAAGTGTCTGATCAGCATGGCTTACTGAGGAGTTCCTTACCTAGCATCTACCAGGCACAGAGCAGTTCTCAGTAGTATGTGCAATCAATGCAAAACTGCCCCTTCGTACTGAACACTCTCTGGTACTTACTGCTGATAGTAAATGCCTATGGGTGAAGTTATCTAGCACTCATCTTGGGAATGTTCTAGAGGAGTCTGTCATGAAGTAGGCCCCAGATGAGATACTATCTGAAGACCAGATTATGGTCACTTAACTGAGTGCCTCTTTGGAGACTCATCTGAAACCATTTTACAAATATATCAGCATATTTTTTTTTCTAAAAGAGAAATATATTGCTTATCCTGTAAACGGTGGAGGCTACATGATTGATATAGGTTAAAGGCTTTTGGAAAACTCTGAAATAGGACAGGAGGACAGGAGGACAGTAATTCCTGTAATAGATACTTGCTGACAGGCTCATCTTTTGAGGCTATCCCTTCTATCTTACTGTTTTTGGACTGAAGACCATTCCGCAATTTCCTCATCCATTGTCTTGAATCACAGGATTGCATGATGGGATACTACGTAAGCTTCCAACTGCCCCTTTCCTTCTTATAATCGATGAGGGTTCAAACTCCAAAAAGGCCCAATGGATTTTCTTTTTTTTTTTGTTTGTTTGTTTTTTGGGTCCGGTGGTGGGGCCTGAACTCTGGGCCTCGGCGCTGTCCCTCAGCTCTCCAGCTCAAGGCTAGCGCTCTACCAGTTGAGCCACAGCAACACTTCCGGCTTTTTTCTTTTTGCTTATGTGGTGCTGAGGAATCGAACCCAGGGCCTCAGGCATGCAAGGCAAGCGCTCTACCACTGAGCCACCTTCCCAGTCCCCAGTGGATTTTCTAAATCACAATTAAATAGAAACTTCTCAGGTTGCCCAAACTGTGATCTTGCTCTTCTGCTTACTCTCATTTCTCCACATGCCCGCTATGTAGGGCCAAGCTGTTTATTGAATGAAATACAGCTGTCATTCAGCATATTCAAGGAGCTGATACCAGGATTGACCATGAGTACTTTAATCCATTGATATTCCCAGCTCCTGTATAAAATGATGTAGTAATTGTGTGTAACGTATGCAATCCTGTTTTATATATCAAATCATCTCTAGGTTGCCTGTCCTGCTCAATACAGTGTATAGGCCATGCAAACAGCTGTCATATTGTGTTATTCACAATGAGGAGAAAGACTGTCCCTGCTTAGTACAATTTTTCCCAACTTATATTGGTAGAATCTGCAGGATCTATGGCCAGCTGAGTTGACTCACAGTTGCACAGAACTGATCATACCTGAAGCCTCTGTTACTTTTGTGGGAACCTTTTGTCTGGGTCCCTGCAAGGCTTTCCTTATTATTCTTGAAAACGTCAAGCAGAGATCTGTTGTCCTCCTTGCTGGGAAGGAAGACCTTATCTAATGCTCAGACTCATTAGCTGACACACTCAGCTCTTCATAATCACTTTTTAAACTTTTCTTTTTAATTTCCACTTATTTCCTTTTTGGACACTGCTCTAAGCCAGGAAAATACTTCTCTGTTTGTAATGTATGCTGCACATTACCTTATTTAAAAATATGGCTCCCTTTTATGGATTTCCTATGTTGGAGATTTGTAGCCAGTCCCCTTCTATCTACCTTTTTATTCCCTTTCCATATCCGAATCCCTCTGATTCACACTCATCAGCTTATATTAGCTCTTGGGAAATTAATCCTTAAGCAGATTGGCATTTTATTGGCCTGTTTCTTTCCATCTTTCATCAAGCCTGCACATATTCATACAGCTAGAAGAAGTTTCTCTAATCTGATTTCTCCTTGTATTTTCTCATGTTTTACTTGAATTATTTTTACACATTTATCTTAGGTCCTCTATGAGAATGTGTTTTTGCTTTTGTTTTTGTGACAGGGTCTAATTATGTAGCCCAGTCTTGTCTGGAACTTTCAATCCTCTTGCTTCTGCCTGCTGAGTGCTGCGATGATAAGTGTATGAATATAAATATTTTTGATGACCTGTATTTTTTAAAAAGAGTTATTTTATTATCTTTAAATAATTGTACAAAGGAGTTTCAGTTGAACATGTCAATTTATGAGTACCAAGTACTTTGATCAGTGTCACTCCTTCCATTATTCCCCTCCCTCATTGCCTAGTTCCATTTTCACATTTGCAATGACCAGTATTGAATTTATTTAATTCATCTTTTTACATTGAATGATCTCTTATAGTTAATACATAGTAGCTAATGGTCAGTAAATACTTGCTGAGTAAAGCTGTCTGCTACTTATTAGGGGGATGGGCTTCAGGGAACACCACCAGGTGACACCAAGTTCAAGACCTCTTTTTGTAACCTGGAGATTCCAAGTGAAGCAGGAGCCCACTGATTGGGATCTTACCCACATGAGACAGAGCCTTGAAGAGAGGCTGGATCTGAGGAGCTGGGTTTCCCTGGGATTGAGAAATAGTTTCACTGTCAGATTTCTCTCCTGTAGTGGAATATGTCATTCTCCATCCAGCTGTGTTCTTCTGCCCAGTGTCTACGGGGTCCTAGACCTATTCTATCAGAATCCAGGGCAATTCCATCAAGCACCTAGTAGGGAGCCTCTATGTGCCAGAAGATTTATCTGGTTATCACACTTTTACTCCAGTGATGGGGATGGTTATTTGCTTTAATACATATCTTGGCTTCTTTGCTTCATGACTAAAAAAACACAACATTTTGTCCCACAATCACAAAGCATGTACAGGAGTGATCTCTGAGTATATTCTTCTTCTAAATTGTCCTACTTTGAAGATGGATTGAACTAGTATTTGCCATGACATTTTTCTTTCATTTTGCATTACTCTTCTCCTTCCTTTTCCTTCAAGCTCTCCCCTTTTTGGAAACTGTCTGCCTGGGTGAGATTGTGTTTCTGTCTTTTGTAAGCAAACATATTTATTTTGTTTGCTTTGAATCATGCCTCTAGGATGATAATCAAACCTAAGTTCTTTTTTTTTTTTTTTTTAAATTTTATTTTATTTTATTTGAGAACATACTGTACAGAGGGGTTACAATTACATGGTCAGGATAATGCATACATTTCTTACCAAGCATTGCAGCCTCCTCCTTTGTTTACCCTTCACCTCCCTTCCCAGCCTCCCCCCTCCCCCCCACCCAATCATACCCCCCCCTCCCCCCCCTCTGACATTGTAAAGCTGGTTTTGACATGACATTTTGTACTTCTCATTGTTGCAACAGGTCCACCTGAATCCTTAAATGACTTGTTTGTCCCCATCTCCTCCACATGTTATACTGACATCAAATATAGTGAAAGCAGGTCAAACCTAAGTTCTTGCACAGTATCCATTCCCGTAAGTCCTTCCACTTACCCAGAACTCTCTTGGAGAGTGATTTCTCTTAAGTATGTGAGTCATATTCTTCACTAGAATTGCCACTTCCTTTTTCTCCTCTGATCATTGTGACTTCATATGGTCCATAAGTGGACAGGCTTGTCGTGATTAGATCATTATTCAGTCCAACATCTCCAGAACATTCTTTTCAGAGTTATGTCTGTCATGAGTTGTCAGTCTTCACAGGGCTCATCCCCTTGTGAAATGTTGGATCTTGGGGGTAATGATTATCTTTCTTCTTGCTAGATTGTTTCCAATTTCCTCTGACTTTCGATGTTTCATGTCTGACAAAATCTTGGCCCTTCTGTAGAGAGCTCTGGAGCCTACCTTGCTTTCAGGGCTGTCCATATTCAAGCCTTTAACCCTTTGGTGATGCATTCCATCCTGGACAACAGGTGCCCTTTGGCAGGTGGGGCTCTATGTTCCTTATTTGCTAAGGTGACAATGAAAAAAGTTTATATACCTGAAGCTTATTTGTGATAATTAGATGGACTATTATATATCAAAGCCTGAGACAGGGGTGGGGGAGAGGCACAGATTAAGTTCCTTTGTTTTGTTTCATTTTTGAGACAATGAGGTCTTTCTGTGTTGTTCAGGCTGGCTTCATAGTTGCAATTCTCCTTCATGGACTCTTGAATGCTGAGATTACAGGTGTGAGCTACCATGCTGGACCAGATTAAGCTCTGATATATATTACTGATGATGATGACAATGATGACTATGCTATGGAACTTTGGAGCTGTCAAGAAAGTTGGATGTTGAAGTCTTTACTCCTGTTCCCTGGATGGGAACCAGGAAATATCTCTCCTTCTATTCCTAATTCTCCCAACTTTATACTGCTGTTATAGTAAATCCTCATTAAAACTTAAAAATACTGGAGGGCATATAATTCTATGGTTCTCAAATTTCAGCACAAATCAGGATCCCTTTGGAGAGCTAGTTAAAACACAGGTTGCAAGACTATACCTAACCTAAGTTGGTCAGGTTTAGTCTGTACCTAAACTAAGTTGCCAGCTTAGTTGGTATTAGGTAGAACTTGAGAATTAGCATTTCCAAAAAATTTTGGGGTAATGAAGATGTTACTGGTTTGGGAGTCAGATATTGAAAAACAATGACTTAAATATTTTCTGTTTCAGTTGAGGTCCATTCTGGGTAGTGACTTGTCAATGTCCTCTGCTTGGATTTTTAACAGAAGTGGAGCTAGATATGTAATTAATATTCTCCACATGCTGATAACACC
Source organism: Dipodomys spectabilis (assembly GCF_019054845.1). Lineage (NCBI taxonomy): Eukaryota > Metazoa > Chordata > Mammalia > Rodentia > Heteromyidae > Dipodomys > Dipodomys spectabilis. The sequence goes on from NW_024871113.1 coordinate 9,255,543, forward strand.
TGTTTTTGTCACTCTGGCATTGCAATGACTTCTTCAGAGCTGATATGAACCAGAGGATGAAAGCACCTTGTTTGTATGGACAGTTTTCCCCCATGATTAATAGCACACAGATCACCTGAATAACATTATATTCATGTCATGAATTCCTCCAGGTAATTACTTTTTATTATTAATAAGTTTTTTATAGTGAATATACTGTACAGAGGGGCTACAATTACATGAACAATGTAATGAGTACATTTCTTATCAAACATTTTTGCTTCCTCCTTTATTTCTACTTACTATCCCTGCCTTCCCATCTCCGCCCCCACACCCTGCCAAAGATGTAACGTTTGTTTTCTGACATAGCATCTTGTACACCTCATTGTTGCAATGGGTCCACCTGTATCCCTATTTAAACAATTTTTTTCCCTTCCCCAAATTATACCAACATCAAATACAGTGAAAACAGGGGTTATACCGTGTGGAGAGACATACAAAGCAACAAACAAAATCATCTTATAAATATGTTAGAAACAAGAGCAAGAAGGAAAAACCATTTGAGTCCTTATCTTGAGGTTCATTTTGCCTAACATCATCTTATCTGACCTTTTCTGCTTGTCTCAGACATATACTGTTATTGCAAATAAGGGAAACCATGGGACCTATGTTTCTTTGTGCCTGGCTTACTTCTTTTATTTATTTATTTATTTTTTAAAATTTAATTTAATTTTATTTGAGAACATACTGTACAGAGGGGTTACAATTACATGGGCAGGATAATGCATACATTTCTTACCAAGCATTGCAGCCTCCTCCTTTGTTTACCCTTCACCTCCCTTCCCAGCCTCCCCCCTCCCCCCACCCAATCATACCCCCCTCCCCCCCCCCCCCCCCACACTGACATTGTGAAGCTGGTTTTGACATGACATTTTGTACTTCTCATTGTTGCAACAGGTCCACCTGAATCCTTAAACGACTTGCTTGTCCCCATCTCCTCCACATGTTATACTGATATCAAATATAGTGAAAGCGGGGGTTACACTGTGGGGGAGGGACATACAAAGCAACAAAGAAATAATCTTATAAATGCGTTAGAAACACATGCATGAAAGAAACAAAAACATTAAAATACATATTTGAGGGTTCGTTTTCCTAACATCACATTATCTGACTTTTTCCGCTTGACTCATACCTATACTAGATATTGCAAATAAGGGAAACCATGGGACCTATGTTTCTTTGGGCCTGGCTTACTTCTTTTAATATAATTTTTTCCAAGTCTTTCCATTTCCTAACAAATGGGGCAATGCCATTCTTTCTGATGGAGGCATAGAATTTCATTGTGTATATATACCACATTTTCTTGATCCATTCATCTACTGAGGGGCATCTGGGTGGGTTCCATATCTTAGCCATGGTGAATAATGCTGCAATAAACATAGTTGTGCTGGTAGCTTTAGTATGGTCTTGTTTGTGATCATTTGGGTAAATGCCCAAAAGTGGGATTGCTGGCTCATAGGGGAGCTCTATGTGGAGTCTTTTGAGGAACCTCCATACTGCTTTCCAAAGTGGTTTACACTCCTACCAACAATGCAGTAGGGTTCCCTTCTGGCCACATCCCCTCCAGCATCTGTTGTTAGAGCTCTTGATTATAGCCATTCTAACTGGGGTGAGGTGGTATCTCAATGTGGTTTTGATTTGCATTTCTTTTATGGCAAGAGAGTTTGAGCATTTCTTCATGTGTCTATTGGCCATCCTTCTTTACTCTTCAGAGAAGTTTCTCTTTAAGTCTTTAGCCCACTTATTTATTGGGCAGTTGTTTCTTTGAGGATTTGTTGTTGGGGGATTTAACTTTTTGAGTTCCAAGTATATTTTAGATATGAGACCCTTGTCTGTTGTATGGCTAATGAAGATCTTCTCCCAATCTGTGGGCTTTCTATTGATGTTGTTAGCTATGTCCTTTGCCACGCAGAAGCTCTGCAATGTCTCCAGGTAATTACTTTTGTGGAATAATTTTTGGTAGTATATCTTTTCCAGTGCTCCTGAGGATATCTGAAATAAGAGAAAAGTGTTTTTGTCATTAATTTAATTAAGAAGCTAATTAAGACAAAATACCACACAGCCTATACCCAACTTTAATGCAGGTTGCATACAGAGGACATGCGAGTTCTTGACAAGTCTGTGGGGGCCCTGAAGTGGTTGGAGTATGGCACTTTTGCTGGCAAGCATGTGAGACCCTAGGACTGGCTTGCTTCTGTGTGTACCCTCCCAACTTCCTCTAGTCCTTTTGAAGGGGGAATTTCCACCTCCTCTGCATACTCACTGAGTACAGTTAGCCACTGACCTCTCTCTCTAGAGGTCAAGGCTCTCTTCAACTCCCCCAGCCACACTCCTGCATGTGGAAGTGCTAGGACTTAGGAGAATCCAGTTACCTTTGCTCAATTGCTAGCCTTGATCATCTTCTGAGACCTTGTGAGGGCTGGACCATTTTGTAACCCCTTGTGATTCTGCATCATGGAACTTTGGCTCATTCTGTCAGTGTGTGTGTGTATGTGTGTGTGTGTGTGTGTGTGTGTGTGTGTGTGTGTAGGTGGATTACTTTGGGGATGTCATTTCAGTTTTACCTTTACCTCCTTGATTGTTGAAAGGCAGTCTCTCTCCCTCTGTCTGTCTCTCTCCCTGTCTGTCTCTCTCTCTCTCTGATTCTTCTCTCTCTCTCTCTGTCTCTGTCTCTGTCTTTCTCTGTCTCTTTGTCTCTCTCTCTCTCCCTTATACCAGAGTTTGAACTGAGGGCCTCTACAGACTGGCTTTAAACCTCCCCTCTGGATCTCAGCATCCTGAGGTGCTGAGACTGCAGGTGTGAGCCACCATTGTATAAATTACTAAGAATTTCAGAGAATCACTGGGTACCAGTGGCTCACACCTGTAATCCTAGCTACTCAGGAGGCTAAGATCTGAGGATTGTGGTTCAAATGTCAGCCTGCAGGAAAGTCTTTGAGACTCTTACCTCCAATTAACTTAAAAAAAAAAAAAAGCAATAAGTAGAGCCCTGGCACAAGTGGTAGAATGCTAGCCTTGAGCTAAAAAGCTCAGGGACAGTTCTCAGGCCCTGAGTTCAAGCCCCAGACACAGACAGACAGACAGACAGACAGACAGACAGACAGACAGACAGACAGACAGACACACACACACACACACACTACACAAATTCTAGATGACTATCTCTAGTTCTCCCAGTCTCTTCCAAGCATGTCATGTTGCTCATACTTCTCATTCAATTCCATTACACACAAAGGATATTTCCAGTGAGCATAAAAGGGGCATTTCTCTCTGTATTGTGCTACTTCTTGTCTGGAATCACAGCAGAAGACTTGCTGAATAGCTTAGCTGGCCCAGAGGACTGGGGATGGAAAGGGAGATCTTTTGGAATAGGATAGACCGAACTGGTCTTCATCATGGGCTCTTCTATGCTGATTTTAAAGAATTAAAAGGCATGAAGACAAGTTTAGAACTTAGCAAGGAGCAAGGAGAAAAGCCTCAGACCATTTCCCTCTTTGTAACTGTACAACTCCCTGACCAGAGCTGTGGTGACTGCCTTGTCCCAGGATGAACTGGTGGGAGGAGCTGTTTAAAGAACAGAATGACAAAAGGCAAAATGTGTGAGTAAAAGATTTACTGCAAAAGCTTAGCTTTTATCTTCCAGAATCTCTCCTTGCATCGATTGTTTTCTCCCCCTCCCTACTCCTATCTCAATCATCCTCTGGCCTTCTAGAATTGGCAGTGTAATGCAAGCATCTTCATAGGACCCTCGCTTCAGTGCACCTTGGAAAGCCTCAGAGCACAGGTGGGCTTCTCTATTCCTTGTGCCTCAGCTCCTGCCCCCTCCCCTTAGGATTCAAATTTGTCCCTCTTCTCTTTCTCTCTACTGTCTAAACAGTTCTAAATCTCCCTCACTTGGGGCAGCCATGCTATCTCTGCTTGGCTCTTTATTTTCTCTCCTCTTATTTCAGAATGTTTCAGAGAGAACAAGCATGGGGGAGGGTGGGAGGGCGGGTGGGGGGGGCTGACTACACACAGTCTGTGGGGCCCAGGGCAAGATAAAGACACAGAGCCCCCCCAGTAAAACCAATCCAGAATGCTAGACAGTGACAGCAGGATGTGGAACAAGCATAGGACACTTCTAAACCTGAGGCCCATGTAACAAGCCAGCCCTGGGGCCATCACAGCCCATGACCATTTGTGTTCTTTGCCCCTGGGCCAATGTCTCTGAGTACTTCTCCTTTTGTAGCTTTACAGCTGGAAAGTTAGCCGTGGAGCGCTGGGTTCTTCTGTGAGCTGCTTACTGAAACAGAAGTTTGGTTTTACATAAGTTGGGGATGGGAGGAATAAGAAAAATAGCCTAAACTTTTGTTTGTTCAGAAGCCAGATGCTTATCAGAATATTCTCTCCTTGGAGTTATTTAATATTTCAGAATGAGAACTGTTGACAGGAAGACCAAATATATCCATTTTAGTGAGGGATGGAGAGATTTGGAACTGAGTGCTCTTAGTAAAGAAGCTCTTAGGAATTAACCTACTAATGGCTCAGCTACTCAGGAGTCTGAGATCTGGAGAACTGAGGTGCAAAGCTAGCCTAAGGAAGAATAGGTCTCAAGACTCCATCTCCAAAATAACCAGCAAAAAGAAGAAACATAGCTCATCAGTATTCTTGGTTAAATAAAAGGAACTTTTAGAGTATTTTGAATAACGATATATGTCTCAACCCACATACCTATCCTCCTTCCCCACCCACTCCCTGCCCTATCTGCAGCTAAAGCAGATAACTGGTTACTCTGCCAGCTTTAGCAGTTCCTTTGCAATTTCAATTGCTAGGTTAGATTTTTTTTCCCCCCTAAGAAGTAAAGCATAATTGGCAAGCACTCTACCACTTGAGCTATTGCTCCTTGTGTATTTATTTATTTATATGTTTAGTGCTGGTACTGGGGCTTGAACTCAGGGCTTGGACCCTGTCCCTGAGCTTTTTTTTGCTCAAGGCTTGATAGGGTAAATTAGGCTTTGCTAGAGAACCATGCAGACATCCAGGTATAGAGAACAAAGGAAGGTTTATTGCTGGGAAAAGGCAAGACCCCTTTTCACAAGGGAAAAGTGAGAAGAAGTGCCGGCTATTGTCTGAGGTGACCTATATAACCTAGGAGGTTTAGGAGGGGCTAGAAGGGGCTAGGAGGTGGAGACCCTGGTGTGGACGTGAGGGCCAGGGGCTTCATCATGGTGGACTAGGATTTATGGCTGCTGTCCAAATAGTAGGTAAGGGTCCTGCAACTGCCCAGCCCTGAAGGTCACTCTAAGGGGCTTTTGTTGCCTTATATGGTGGTAGCTGTCCCTGAGAAGTGACATCCCAAGGTAAAGGGTTGGAGGCTAATTATTTACTGCCATTACTAAATGGGTCTAGTGTTGCCTAGGAAAGGAGCATGCTAAGCTGTGGAGAGGTGAAGGAGTGTGCTAAGCTATGGGAAGGGAGCTCATTTCCCTAACAAGGCTAGTACTATATCACTTGAGCCAGAGCTCACCTTCTGATTTTTGGGTGATTTATTATTGATAAGAGTCTCATGGACTTTCTTGCCTGAGTTGGCTCCCAATGGCAATCCTCAGATCTCAGACTTCTGAGTGTAAGCCACTGTTGCTTGGCTGGATTTTATTTTGTGAAAGCAATTCACAAATTCTACCAAGCTAGCTTGAAACTGGTGATTCTCCTATTTCAACCTCCTGAGTAGCTGGGATTTTATAGGAATATACCAGTACACTCTGGTGATTGCCATGTTTTTCTCTGTGCAGGAATTGCCCCTATCCCTTAAGCAAATAAAGCCTGCAATTTCATAAGTTGTAAAAACATGGCAGACAAGCCGGGCGCTGGTGGCTCACGCCTGTAATCCTAGCTACTCAGGAGGCTGAGATCTGAGGATCACAGTTCAAAGCCAGCCTGGGCAGGAAAACCTGTGAAACTCCTATCTCCAATAAACCACCAGAAAACCGGAAGTGGTGCTGTAGCTCAAGTGGTAGAGCACTCGCCTTGAGCTGAAGAGCTGAGGGACAGGGCCCAGGCCCAGAGTTCAAGCCCCACGACCGACCAAAAAAATAAAAAAATAAAAAATAAAAAAACCATGGCAGACAGCAAAGAAAGGGAGTGAGAAATGCCCTAGAATTTAAAAAAAAATGTGGGTTTTTTTTTTTTTTTGGTTGGTGATGGGGCTTGAACTCTGAGCCTGGGTGCTATTCTTGAGCCTGGGTGCTTAAGGCGAGTACTCTACCACTTCAGCCACAGTACCACTTCCAATAGTGCAGTTTTGACTTTTTAGATAAGAAGTCTTAAATTTCATAATGCAGAACTATGTTACTGTCTCCTTCAGCATTTTCTATATAAACCAAAGATATAGCAAATAAAACTTTTCAAGGATATTCAGTGTCTGGATCAAAAGAAGCTCTAAAATCTGAGAATGTTCATAATTCCTTGGAGTAGTTATAAGCTTCCCCAACTAAAGCCAACTTTGGATCTTTTTGGTGTTTACTTTTATTCTTCAGCAAATACAGAAGACAGACCCTGAAGAATGAGAGATGAAGTCGGTGATACACAGAATATGCTTTTATCTCTGTGCCTTTTCCTTGCATGTAGTACACACTGTCCTGTCCTCTGGGTTTCTGAATTTCACTATTTTTTTTGGAAATATTAAAGTTATGTATGAGATAGTTAAAGGCCCAGTGTCCTAACTCAGACAAGGACAAGGTAAGTCTCATATCTTAAAGGTTCTACCATTTCCCATCATGACAGGGCTCCCCTGGGGAGATATACTTCAAAACTTTCTGCATCATAGAGTATTCTCACTTTCTCCTCTTTTTTTGTAACTTTCCTTCCTCATCTGTTAGAATTTGTGATGGTTATGAATACTGTGTGATTTTTTTTCTTTTTACCATAAATACATCACACATGGATGAGTTTTATTTAGGTGAAAGTTTATTCGCTTCACCTGATATCACCCCATTCTGTTCTTAAGTTAAAAGCCATGAAGTGTGAATGTGGTATGTCAAGTGCAGGTTTCTTCTTCCAGTTTTTGTCTTCCTTCCAGAAATTTTTACTCTTCAGTGAATTATTTCTTCCTGCAGTTAATAGTTGGCACGTATATGAAGGTTAGGTTCATCAGAAGCTTATATGGCTGAATTGGTTGTGGATACTAGTTTTAGTTTGAAATAAGTAATTTCAGATTATAGGGTATTTAAAATATTAAACCAGCTCTGGAGATATTGCTATGGGATATACTATATATATTGCTAACTGGATATACAATAAATGCTTGTTGAATGAGTAAATAAATTAAACATTTGGTTAAGATGACGTTTTCTCTAAAATGTAAGGTTATTTGTCATAACTAGATGCATGAACTCCCTGGCTTTTGTTTATCTGTTAACTTGATGGACTTAGAGAGGAAGAGACTTTTAGACTCTACATTAACCTATGTGCTGTGTTAAATTTTTTTTTCTGTCTGTATGTGCCAGTACTGGGACTTGAATGCAAGGGCTCTCACTCTTTGTTTTGTTTTTCAGATCAAGGCTGGTATTCTAATTCTTGAGCCATACCTACATATATGGCTTTTTACTGTTTAATTGGAGATAAATCTCACAGACTTTTCTGCTTAGGCTGGCTTTGAACCTCTATCCCCAGATGTCAAGCTTCTAGATAGCTAGGATTATAGGTCTGAGTCACTGGCATCCGACTCTACATGCTCTTTGCTAGTTGGACTCTTGGTTCACATATGCTAATATTACATTCAAGTTCTGTACTTGCCATTGTTTCTCAAAAGCACCAATCAATAAGCTAGAAAGAAAAAACACCTTCAGTTTAGGAATAACAAGATGAACACTTTGTCATTGCCCCCAGGAAGCAGACTTCAATTGTGAATCAGGTCATCTGGACAAGTAAGATGTCTTTCATTTCTAGTAAGATAATGGAATAAAAGTTTTGCAGAGAAGCTAACAATAGCAACAAAACCCTCTCAAAACCAAAATACATTCTCTCTTATGTGTTATAAGGATCATTAAATATGAATATAAAAGTCTATAATTATAAGAAAGTAATTGAATTGCCTTTCATGAAAAATAATCCAATGACTAAAGTAGTAGTCAAAAGAAATAGAGCAGGGCACTGGTGGCTCATAACTGTAATCCTAGCTACTCAGGAGGCTGAGATCTGAGGATCACAGTTCAAAACCAGCCTGGGCAGGAACGTTTGTGAGACTCTTATCTACAATTAACCATGAGAAAACTGGAAGTGGTACTGTGGCTTAAGTGGAAGAGTGCTCACCTTGAGCTGAAGAGTGCCCAGGCCCAGAGTTCAAGCCCCATGACCAATAGAAAAAAAAAAAAGAAATAGAACAGATGTTTGATCCAGTGATAGGATATGTTAACCGGTTACATACAAATGAATTCAAACTGATTTATGAATGTCAACTTGGGAGCAGTAATGCTCTATAATAAAACCCAGAGTATCCAGAGGATTTATGTAACCATGTAACTTGGAATGGAGAAAATTTATGGAAAACTAAAGAAAAGGATTATTGACATAGAATTGGAAGCCATTCTGTCAGATATGGGATTATTTAAAATATAGGACTTAAAATAATACCTTAAAACATTTCATTGATAGATTATTTACTCAATATGGTATATAATTAAATAAATAAAGGTAAAAGAGATTACAGAATTGATTGTAGGAGTTGTGGTGGTTTTAAAATAAGTTCTCAAACTCTTTAATAGCTCTTCCCAAAAGGCAAAATCTATTCCTTTCAGAACAGACTTGGTTACTCACTTATAAACAAGAAAGGGTAGTAGAAATGATGACAAGAAACTTCCGAGGCCACTTCATTAAAAACATTACTGCTTCTGCCTTGCCCTGGCTTGGTTCCCCAACCAAGGAAAGCTAGCTAGCATGACCTAGCAGAAGCATCCAGGACTTGTTCCATTGCCTCCTGCAGTAACCTGTATTATTCACCATCATATTGACTGGCCTCAGGCCAGCCCACCTTCATCCAGCCTTCAGGTAACTTGAGAAGACTGCAGCTTAGAGACAATTTGACCTCATGAGAAATCCTAAGCTTGAACCACCCTACCACAGCATTATCAAATTCTAGGTCCTAAGAGTCCATGAAACAATTTATGTCCATTGATGTTTCATGCAACCACCTTTTCAGTTAATTTGTTACACAGCAATAGAATGCCATAAAATTCCAGTTATATGAATTTAGATTTTTAGTTGGAAACAGCATGAGAGCATAACTCACTTTAGTCATGTTTTATTAGATTTTTTTCAATGGCCTTATATTAGGGTTAGAGAACTGTTTGTTCAGAAGAGACTGGAGACTGTTCCTGTATCTTTGTGTTATAGGGACTTTGTGGGTTGGACAATGCTGGTGAACTGGAGGACTGAAAGCAGAAAGCAATGTACCCTTTGAGGCAAGGGGGATGGCTCCAGAGTGGAGTGCTTGCCATCATGCATGAGGCCTTAGTTTGATCCTTAGCACTACAAAGAAAAAGAAACAAAATGGTATATGCTTTTAAAGATATATAAGTTGAAAATTTCTGATTTAAGTGAGTTGCTTTTGACAAGCTGATACTTCCAATATTCTAAGTCATAGATCAAAACCATTCATTGTTTGGATAGATTATGATCTTGCCCAGTACATGGTTAAACTAAGGTGAATTGGTGAGGGAGGACCTTTGGGGAGGACAGACTTAGGGTATTGGTATAATGGCTGTGGCAGGCTGGGAAAGGCCCTGCAGTGAAATTGGGAGTCCAGAAAGGAATCTGAGAATTGAGGAACTTTCTTCCAAAAGATATATAAGAAGAGAATAGGAGGTGAGCACAGAGATAAATGGTTAGGCTAAAGATCATTATTTCCTGTTCTGAAATTTTCCCTCTGGCTCTATCATCATATTTGGAAACAAAACTTTTTTATATTCTTTTTGGTTTGCTCTCAGATGTCAAGTTCAATTCAAGTCTTAACCATCTCCATATAAAGAAGGATCTATTTCAGGTGATATGCATGGGTCATCTTGTGAGGGTCACATCTTATGAAGTTTGCACACCTGGCAATCACACTAATGCTCATACTGATTGGCTAAAGTCCTGGCTGGATATTATCTTCTTTCTGGGCCTTTCCCACCATAGCTATGTAGTCATATCCTGCCTGGTGGGGAAACTATTTCTCCATATGCTCTTCCACCCTCCAAGACTAGAACTCTTTCATCCATTTGATATTCTCTGTGGAACATGTTGGCAGCATATAGGTATAACTATTTGTGGGATTGTATAGAATATGGAAAATCAAATTCAGCATTTTGTTAAACAGCATCTAAACAAGATTGTAGAAGTTTCTAATAATACTTGAGTTATACCTTATTGAATCTTAACCTCACTTATCACTGGTGACTCAAATCTGTAATCCTAGCTACTCAAGAGCAGAGATCTGATTTGAACTAGCCTAGAAAAGTCCATAAGATTCATATATCCAATTAACCAACAAAAATGGTAGAGTGCCAGCCTTAAGTGGAAAAAGTCAAGCAAGGGCATGGAGTCCCAAGTTCAAGCCCTAGTACCAGCATGCACATGCATGCATATGCGCTTGTGTGTGTATGCGTGTGTGTACTTGCCTGTGTTTGCATGTGCGTGCACACACACACATACACACACTCCAAAAACAAGCAAAAAACCTCCATCTTGATTTATAAAGATCTTTTGCTTGTAGGAAGTGGAGACATGAACTATAAGAACACAGATGCTTGGAACAAGCATGGAAAATCCAAGGAAGCAAGATCACTCTATTGGTTAGCATAGGCCAGCCATAGATTCTCCAGTTCAAAATCCAGAGACTATCTGTGCCCATTACCACCCTCTGATTGGGCAGAGCTCTATATTTGTCCCCAATCTTTCCTGCATGCAACAACTTGGGGGAAACTTCTTGGAGTGTGCAAGGACTATAGATGGAATCTTGACAAAAATTTCCAATTAAATATTAATGATAATTTGAAATTTGAAAGCAATTACATCATTGGGATTTGAACTCAGGGCCTCTCATTTGCAAGCTACACTTCTTGTTCCTCTTTTTCTTTTAATTATTCTTCAAATAGTGTCTTGTTTTTGCCTGACCTTAAATCTTGAATCTCTTGATTTCTACCTTCAGAGTAGCTGGAACCACAGGTATGTGTCACTGAGTCCAGTTAAAATTACAGCTTTTAACACAATGATCCAAATCTGTAATAGAATAACAAAGAAGACATTTGATAAGTTTCCGTGGAAAAATATTCTCATTATTTCTATTTGAGACCTTCTTATTAGTAAATTGTCTTTTTGTAAAAAATTACTATAAACGGTGTGGCTTATAAAGAATAGAAATTTATTTCTTTCAGTTTTAAAGCCTAGAAGGTCCAAAACAAAGATTCTGATAGATTTGGTACTGATGAGGGCTGGCTTCCCAGTCTCCAGATGATGCATTTTTACTATGACCTCAGGAAGGGAAGAGGAGCTTTCTGTGGTCTCTTGTTACATCTCTACTAAACCCATTTATAACAATTCTACTCTTATAGTCTAAGAATTAACTAAAAAACTGTTTCCTCATATTTGGCCTTGGCACTGTGGCATAGATCTTGTTTAACTGTCTCTCTCAAAAGGCTCAGATGAATGGAGGCTTTATTCTCAGGATGACGCTGTTGGGTAGTGAACCCTTAAGGGCTGGGGCTAAGTGGGAAGTCATTGGAGGCATGACCTTGGGAGCTAATTCTCCTAAGACCCCTTACATACAGTTCTTCTGGGAGAGTTGTTACAACAGAATAAGCTTGAACCCATCTAACTGTGTGTGTGTGTGTTGTTGTTGTTGTTGGTGTGTGTGTGTGTGTGTGTGTGTGTGTGTGTGTGTGTCCTGGAGGTTGAACTCAAGGCCTCATGTTCTTTATTGTTTTGGTTTGTTTTGATTTGTTTATGGCCAAGCCCATAAATGGAACCTTATTTTTTAGTTAGTGCTAATACCCAACAACTATAATCAAAATAATAAGTCCAGACATATTTGTAGATTCCTCCATTTGTAAGGCATAAGTACACTTTAACATATGATTTAAGAGGGAAGAGGTCCATGTCTCCATACAAAATCTTTTCTATCATTACCTTTTACATTTCATCTGGCAGATATTCATCAATGTGACCCAAATGGCTTTCCCGAGTTTCTTAGCTATTATGTAGGTTTCTTCAGCCAATATAATAATGTGGTACTTTTAAGTTATTCCAGTAGCTCTTTCATTTCTAGTTTGAAATCTCTAATAGTTTTATTTCTTTTCAAGAAATATTACATACTTGCATTTATGAGATTTAACAGCTTTTAAAACAAAAATAAACCCATGGTAGGATTGGTTTTAAAGTGACTCTAGTACACCACCACTATTCAGAACTATTCTATTGCTTGATTCATTCTAAGTTAAATAATTTCTTTTTTTTTGCTTTTTTTTTAATTGTGAAAATACTGTACAGAGGGGTTACAATTACATAGGCAAGATAATGAGTACATTTCTTATCAAGCATTGTAGCCTCCTTGTACAGTATTTTAAAACATAGATGGAATTATGTTCTTGCTTGGCCTTTTCTACTCAAGGCTGGCACTATCATTTGAACCACTTCCCCATTTTTGGCTTTTTGCTGATTACTTAGAGAAAGAGTCTCCTGGACGTTTCTGCCTAGACTGGCTTTGACTTGTGATCCTCAGAGCTTTGCCTCTTTTTTTTTTTTTTTTTCCAGGGCTGAGGACTGAACCCAGGGCCTTGCGCGCACCAGGCAGGCACCCTTCCCCTGGGCTACACCTCCAGCCCCTTGACTCTTATTTTGAAGTTAATCCTCTGCACATTCCACAGATACTCCTGTGGTTGCTGTCAGTCATGATCTGACACTGCTGAGAGGTGGGTCTCCCAGAGCTCATGCCAACCTATTTTGCTAGGAGCTAAATAAACTTCCTTTTATTTATCCATAGCCCATGCCAAGTGTCTCATTATAATAACGAAAGGCTGACTGTTACATTGGAAAATACAATTACAGTATACAAAATCTAGGGAGCAAAAGCATTAAATTTATAACACCCATACACTATCTTATGAATTTACCTTTAGCTTATCTTGGATTTCCCCTATGCAAACATATGTGTGGGATGATTTTTTCCCCCAAGTTTTAAACATGCTTCCTTCTGAAAATGAGTGGAGGTATTGGCAGCTCTGGAAGCACAGCAGCCAAGCCTGTCTTGACACCTCAGGTGGAAGTGCAGATGCTGACAATTGCATGCCTGACACCTGCTTCCTCAGGGCCTGTGTCCTGTATCTCTCCAACCACTTCAAAAACAGTTCAACTCACTCTAGACTCTCTGGGGCTAGCAAATGTTTCTGCAGCATAAATAGTCGTTCCTGTCCAATTGGTTAGATTATGTCTTTAGTGACAATTGCTAATGTCTTTTTGTTTTCCTTATACCTTACTAGCAGAAATCCATTAAGGTGAGTCATAGAAATGTATTTCTCTTCTGGGTTGTGATATTTTTTTTTTTTACTAAAATTGCAGTGTGATAAAATGGAGGGAGAGGGAGATGATGGCTTCGTTTCTTAAGCTAATTGCTTCTCAGCATTTCTTGTCATTGTGGACCCACAGAGATTCCTTATGTTCCCCAAAAATGATAATATGAACATTCTTCTGGAGGCCTCTGTGACCTTGTGTGGAAAGCTGCCATGTGACAGCTCAAGAAGAGGTAGACAGACTGGAATGACAGGCAGAGGGCAGCATCTTTCATGTGCTGTGTTTTGTGCCTTGCCCCAGGTTCCTGGCCTTATGTTTCCATCCCAGAGGCTCTTGGAAAGCAAAACACAGCCACAGGCAAATGGGTACAGAACAAATCTGCTAAATACAAAGGTGTTTACTCTGCATCCTGCCCTCACAAATGCGTAAATCCCACTAGGCCCAGAAGGGAGCTTAGAGAAACATATTGTAGGCAGAAAATACAGAATGTAGTGATATTCAAAAACCTGTGCTAACCCTCTGGTTCAGCTTTTGTTTCTCTGAGGACAAGGGGAGTGAGAGTTTATGTTTTTCCTTATAGAACATTGACTTGACTTTAAGACCGAATGTGTGTAGAGAATGTTATGTTTCGGTAAGGTTCGCAGAGAGTAAACTGACACGTGGTTCAAGCAGAAAAGAACTTATTAGAGAGCAAACTGCTGGCTACCCACAGTAAGGGTCCACAGAGAAAAAGGCTGACCATGGCAGGCTCGGGGTTAAGTAGGAAGGGGGGCAGGAGGAAGTGTGACAGGGCTGTCCAGGATGTGACCTAAGAGAAAGGCGAGGTAATTGGCAACATAGGTGCTGAGCAGAGACTTCCTGCACAGAATATAAAAGGTGGGGTGGGGTGGGGAGTGGGTACCTGCATACTGGCATGAAGAAAAGCTCCACTTTTCCTGGGCAGACCTAATAGTTTCCAGAGAGAGAGAGAGGACCATATGGAAGCCAGCCTGTGTAGTTTGATGATGTGTGCTTACCCAGAAGCAACAAATGCTTATTCTTTAACAATGTAACTATTTAGTCACAAAAGAAGTTACATAATTGGCAGAAACACAGGCTCATAATAGACTGTCCTGTGCTCTTCCTGCACCTTCAAGACACAGTTCTTTGGGTGGGTTGTTTATTTTTTGTACCTTAGTTTCCTCATCTATGGAATGGGTTGGTAAGTGTCTACTACACAGGATTGCTGTGAAAGAGTCCACACTGCTAAAGGCTCAGATCATGTCTGGTCTAGCAAGCTGTAGAATGGGAAATGTCTAGTCCTCGGGCCATGTTAGGCTATAGAAATCACTTGGTACATGACAGGATACGCATGTATGCTTCCTGTCAAATGCCTTAGCCATTTGCTTATACTGATAATTCTGTATGGCCCAGGAATGGTATCCAAATGGTGCTTGGCAGAAAAAAGTATTTAACCACTCCCAGACACATGTACACAAAGATTTGATGTTACTGTAGCTATGCCATTCATAAGTCTCTTAGCTAGTATAAGGCAGAGCTGAGTCCTGGTTATACTGCCTTTGAGGACACATCTGTGGAAGTGGTACCAACGAGTCACTTGGCCTGGGCTGGTGAGAAGGCAGTCTTGGATTAGCTTTCAGTCCTTCCAGGCAGACAGTCTTTCATCAACCACGAGACAATTTCCCATTAGAAATGAAAATTTTATGATGCTGACTGTGTAGAGCTTGGCTAACATTAAGATGAGGAAATATCTAGCCCTCAGTCAGAAGAAAGAAAAAGGCAAAGATTTAAAATTAGTGAAGCTAAGCAGATATGCAAGCTGAGCTCAGGGTAGAGTTGAGATACGGGTTGTTAAGCAAGCTTTCACTGATACCCTCTGGGAGGGAACAAAAAAGTACAGCAACTGAGCCAGAGTTTTTTTTTTTTTAAAAAGACTTTAAGATAAATTCTACCATATTTGGATAATTCACTTCTTAGGAAACTGGGGAAGGTTTAAAATTTCAAGTTGGATGGAAAAAAGAAATATAGCCAAAGGTCCAAACCATTTCATTGGAAACAGAAGGAAGGGTGGTACTTCTGATTATAACGCCAATCAATACTGAGCACTTTAGGATTCTTAAAAATAATTTCCAGCCAGGTGCTGGTGGCTCATGCCTATAGTCCTAGCTATTCAAGAGGTTGAGATCTGAGGGTCACGGTCCAAAGCCAGCCCAGGCAGAAAAATCCCTATGAGACTCTTACCTCCAATTAACCACTTGAAAACAGGAAGTAGTGTGGCTCAAGTGGTAGAGCAGTAGCCTTGAGCACAAAGAGGCTCAGGGACAGTGCCCAGGCCCTGAGTTCAAGACCCACAACTGACCAAACAAATGTTTTCCATTTCCAGTTCTCCATTCTTTAGTTGCAATCAGAGGTGTGTTTAAGTATGACCTTGGCTTTTGTTACTGGCTTTGAGCATTTACAAGGAAAAGAAAAACCAGTTAAAGAGGGCCATAATAAAGTAAGGAGTCAGTACATATTTGCAAATATTTTCTCAAAAGTATCTGGGTCATGGAAGCACTGGACAATGAGAAAAAGAAACAGTTAAAAGAAAGCATTAGACAATGAGAAAAAGCAACAGTTTAAAGAAAGCATCAACACAAAAAGCAAACTTGGAGAGAAAATTCATGGAAAAATAAAAATAATAATTAGATTAAAGCTGCTGAAAGGGTCACAATGTTATAGCAACCGTATCTGGAAGAGAGACCTTTGAGGGGAAAGAGGCATTCCAATAATTAAAAGAGTTGTGGTAAGACTTCAAAAGGATTGAGTTGTGAATTTACTTCTCTCAAAACAGCCCAATTTTCAAAATCCAGAAAAGGTCTTTATTATTAGAAAGTCATGAAAACCTTTCTCAAAAGCCTGGGATATTATATTCAGGTTGAGGCATTTCACTGCCAGGAAGATGAAGGTAAACAGATGGGAATTCAGTTAAAAAACATACACACAATAAAAACATTTCAGGGTCTCAGGAGGTTGACTTTTCAAGGGGAAGTATGAATAAATATAATGAATAATAGCTTGGTTTGCAAAGACTAAACAGGAGATGTGCTTATGTGCCCAAAATTAAATAGTGCAAGAACCACAAGGTGGCAATATCGTCTCGTTTCAATCTCATCATCCACTTGAGTAGTAGAATGATTCTACTTTTCCTGCTATTTGTTGTATACATGAAGCACTTGAAGACACACACATATGTGCATAAGTTCATGAAATTGCCAGTTCTCTTTCCATGGATTTTCTATTCATTTTACTTTTATTAATTAAAAAAATTATCTTTAAGTAGTTTCACAAAGAGGTTTTAATTCAATATGTCAGTTTCTGATTACAGTGAATCTTGATCAGCATATCCTCTTTTATCATTCTTCTCCATCTTATTTCAACTCCATTCATTTCCTCAAGTTATCGGATTCCATTTTCTTATACATACATTGAATATACTTTCCCATATATTTTCTTCTCTCTCTCTTCTCTCTCTCTCTTTCTCTTTCTCTCTCCCTTCTCCCAGTTCTTTGTGTATTCTAGGCAAGCACTTCATCACTAAGCTAAATCCTACCTGTTTGAGTTTAAGGATGACTCCTGAGAATATTGAAACTACCGCTTCCCTTATTTTCTCTAATCCCTCATTAGGTGAACTGAAGGCTGTTCATTCTCTTTGGCTAAGGTAAGCAATTGTTAATATTCCACAGTGCTATCTCATACAATTGCTTTAAAGGTTTACTTTTGCCTGAAGCACATTATGGATGGGGCAGGGGTGGAGGAGATATTGTGGTCTTCACAAGGATAGAGAGTTATGGATATGCTAACATTTTTATATCACTGCAAGATCAAATTCAACAAGAGAAACACATCTACTATATAAATTATTTAGTTCATAGGAAGAGGTGGGAAGCTCAAATTATATAGATTTAATATTGCTGTTGCTGAGAAAGGGCTGTTTTCTCCCATTTCAAAATTATTACCTAGTCCACACCACTTCAAGCCTTTTAATATAGTAGATGCCCTAGATAAAAATGTGTTCACTAGATACATGCTAATGGTTTTAGAGGAAGAGTGATCCAGGGAGTTTAGGCTGTTGTCTTTTAAAATTGTGGGATCTTTTAAAACCTTATTTAAAGTGCTTGCTGGCCCTGTAAGTCATAGATTGCCTTGTGCCATGGTTGGGTAGCTATGTATGTTCAATCAATGAAAGCGCTGGACCAAGGAGTTAAGCAAATGTTGTTTTGTGCTGCCAGCTGGCCTTCAAAATGTGACAGTTTTGTTTTTACTCCCGACTAGCATTTTTCAAGAAAATATGAAAATCATCATTTTCTCTGTCAGCATGAGACCAATGAATCATAAAGCCCAATATTACAGAACACAACCAAACCATGTTTTCTTTTGTCTATGGAGTCCATCAATTTATGGGGAAAGGATTTTTAAAACCTCCAGATTTAATGAAATAAAGATAGAATTTATTGCATGATGGCATCAATAGAAGCTATCACAAGAAGTGAAGGTGAACTAAATCAATTTGACAGTTTTGAGAAGTGGAATTAAATGCAGGCCAAGAAAAAAATTAGAAAAGGCTGTAACACCTTGTTTCAACCAGAAGAGGTCACCCTATCACTAGAGAAGAAATAGACTATTATATTCTCAGTACAGAAAAGAAACTGCTCCCTTGTGAAGACAGCAGGATTCCTTTACAGCAGGATTCCTTTAAGGAGGCAGGCACAGGAGCCTCACAGTCCTAACACAACCCACAAAATAGCTATTCACTCTGTTCAAGCAAATGATGGGCAGAGAGAAAGCCTCAGGGCCCAGTCTGGGCGCTGGTACAAGGAGGAGAGTAATGGAGTCAATGGGGCTGGGAAGGAAGCAAGTGGAAGGTGCTTAAGGGAGAGAAATTCCCTCTTGAATTCAGATGCTATTGATCCAAATTCAGAGGGCCATACACAGAGCCCAGCCTCCAGCCATGTTTCCTTTGCCATAGTCAAGTACAGAAGATTAAAAACAGTTCTGACCTCTTACTTTTCCAAAGGCTTTTGAAAAATACATTAAAAAAATTTTAAAGTATAGATCTCCAGGTTTTGCACAGTGATTTTTTTTTTCCATTCTTTTTACCTCTGCTTCCTTTCCTTCAATGTCTTCCATGGAATGGAGCACCTTTGCCTCTCCCAGTGCATTATCATTGGGTTCCAGATGCAGTTTCTGGAAGTATCCTTAGGAGTAGGTTAGTAATAAAGATAGAAGGCTGAATAGTGGCAGGATCATGTTAGGCTCTTCTCTGGGTGCTCCCTGAGCATGTGCGTGTCTAGCCAAACTGGAAGGGGCTCTATGATGTACACATCATGTTAAGGATAAAGCTAAGCCTCACACAGAATAAAAGATGCCCAGTTTTCCCATACAAATTCTTTCTTAAAATTATATTTTATTGTAAAGATGCTGTACAGAGGTTTTACATTTACGTGAATAAGGTACATTTCTCATTGAACATTGGTACCCACTCCATTGTTGTTCTTCCACTATCCCTTTACACCCCCTCCTCCCACCCCATGAAGGTGTACAGTTCACTTCCGACATAGTGTCCTGTGAGTATCATTGTTGTAATGGGTCATCTTTTGTACTTCTTTCAGTATTTGTTATTTCCCTTCCCTTCCCCCATTCAGATAAATGCATATACAAGATGGAAGGTACCAGAATCAAAGATAGAGATTGCCAGAGATAGACCAATGGAAAAAGAAAAATGAAATAAGGTAAGAAGAAAGAACTAGATACAGTATATTGGTGACATCAAGGTTGACAACTAAAAAAAAATAGACTTGTTGTTTCCATGTCTTGGAGTTCATTTCACTTAGCATCATTTTGTATGGTCATATGTTCATAGCACTTGAGCTATTATGATTCTCTGTCAGGACTAACTTAGGCTTATACTAATTATTACAAATGAGGGAAACCATAGAGCCTATTTTTTTTGGATCTGGCTTACTTCACTTAATATGATTTTTTTTCCAAGCCTTTCCATTTCCTTATGAAAAGGGTGATGTCATTCTTTTTGATAGAAACATAAAATTCCATTGTGTAAATATACTACATTTTCTTGATCTATTAATCTATTGAGGGGCATCTGGGTTGGTTCCATATCTTAGCTATGGTAAATAATGCTGCAATGAATGTAGTTGTGCTTGTAGCTTTAGCGTAGCCTAGTATGAGATCATTTGGATAAATGCCCAGGAGTGGGATTGCTGGATCATAGAGGAATTCTATGTTTAGTCTTTTGTGGAATCAGTTTACATTCTCAACAACAGTGTAGTAGTGTTCCCTTTTGACCAAATCCCTGCCAGCACCTGTTATTATTTATTTTATTGATAATGGCCATTCTAACTGGGGTGAGGTAGAATCTCAATGTAGTTTTGATTTGCATTTCTTTTATGGCCAGCGATGCTGAGCATTTCTTCAAGTGTCTATCGGCCATTCTTTTTTCCTCTCCAGAGAAGTCTCTTTAGCCCACTTATTAATGGGGTGGCTTTTAGCCCACTTATTAATGGGGTGGCTGTTTCTCTGGGGGTTGTTATGGGGGGGTAAATTTTTTGATATATATATATATATATATATATATATACATATATATATTTGTCGGTCATGGTGCTTGAACTTGGGCTTGGGTGCTGTTCAGCACTAGCTCAGGCTAGTGCTCTACCACTTGAGTTACAGCACTACTTCTGGCTTCTTCTGTTCATGTGGTGCTGAGGAATAGAACCCAGGGCCTCATGCATGTGAGGCAAGCACTCTACCACTGAGCCACATTCCTAGCCCCAAGCTCTAGGTATATTTTTGATACGAGACCCTTGTCTGTTGTATAGCTAGTGAAGATCTTTACCCAATCTGTGGGCTTTTTATTTATCTTGCTAGGTCTGTCCTTTGCCACGCAGAAGCTCTGCAGTCTAATGCCATCCCATTTATCCAGGATGTCTTGTTTCTGGATCTTTATTTAGGAAGTTTCAACCTCTGCCAAGGAGCCCTAGCATATCCCCTGTCTCTTCCTGTAATATTTTCAGGGTCTCTACTTTTACCTAGAGGTCTTTGATCCATTTGTAGTTGATTTTGGTAGATGGTGATATATAAGGGTCTAACTTCAGTTTTCTACATGTGTGTAGCCAATTCTGCCAGCACCATTTTTGAAGAGACTATCTTTCTTCCATCTGATAATTTTGGCTCCCTTATTGAAGATTAGGTGGCCATCGGTCTGTGGGATCATTTCTGGGTCTTCAGTTCTATTCCAGTGGTCCTCTTGCCTGCTCATGTGCCAGTATCAAGCTGATTTTTATAACTTCAGCTTTATAATGGAATTTGAAGTTTGGTATTGACAATCCTCCAGCACTGTTCTTCCTGTCAAGGATCATTTTTGCTATTCGAGGTCTTCTATTGTTCCATCTGAATTTTTGGATTGCTTCTTCTATTACATTAAAGGATGTTATTGGGATTTTGGTGGGTATTGCATTGAATTTGTAGATAACTTTGGGAAGTATTGCCATTTGCATGATATTAATTCTTCCAATCCAGAGCATGGGAACTTTTCCACGTCTTTAAATCTGCTTTAATTTCCTTTTTTAAGTTTCAAAGTTTTCATTATAGAGGTCCTTGACCTCTTTGGTTAAGTTTATTACTAGGTATTTTATTTTTTTAGAGGCTATTACAAAGGAGTTGCTTTTTTAAAATTTCAGACTTGCTCTCCTTAGTGTTGGCATCAGAAAAGCTGCTGATTTTTGTGGGTTATTTTTTATTATATTTTTTTATTCTAAAGATACTGTACAGAGGGTTTATGGTTACATGAGTAAGGTAATGAGTTCATTTCCTCTTGAGCATTGTTAGCCCCTCCTTTATTTTTCCTCAGCTATTCCTTCCTGCCCCACCTCCCCAACTCTTCCCTTCCCTCCTCTTTCCCCACAAAGTTGTAAAGATTGTTTTTAACATAGTGTCTTGTAGATCTCATTGTAACAATGGGTCAGCCTGTATCCTGTTTCAGCATTTTGTTATTTCCCTTCCCCTCCCTAAATTAGAAAAATGTATTTACAAGATGCAGGGTACTGGAATCAAATACAGTGAAAACAGGGGTTATACCATGGGAGAAGAAAATATGAAAGAAACAAAACAAATCACATAGTACATTATAATTATAATGCACATTAAAAATAACAGCAACAAAGATAAAACCTCTTATGTCTCTATCTTGGGGTTCATTTTGCTTAGCACCATCTTATATGGTCATATGTACATAGCTTTTGACCTTTTCTACTTGTCTGGTAAGATTATCCTAGATGTGTACTAGTTATTGCAAATAAGGGAAACCATGGGACCTATGTTTCTTTGGGTCTGGCTTACTTCACTTAATATAATTTTTTCCAAGTCTTTCCCATTCCTAACAAATGGGGTGGTGTCATTCTTCCTGATGGAGGCATAGAATTCCTTTGTATATATATGCCACATTTTCCTGATCCATTCATCTACTGAGGGGCATCTGGGTCAGGTTCCATATCTTAGCTATGGAGAATAATATTGTGATAAACATAGTTGTGCTGGTAGCTTTGGTATGGCCTTGTTGGTGATCATTTGGATAATTGCCCAAAAATGGGATTGCTGGGTCATAGGGGAGTCTTTTGAGGAATCTCCATACTGCTTTCCAAAGTGGTTGAACAAGTTTACACTCCTACCAACAATGCAGTAGGGTTCCCTTCTGGCCACATCCCCTCCAGCATCTGTTGTTATTAGATTTCTTCATTATAGCCATTCTAACTGGAGTGAGGTGGTATCTCAATGTTATTTTGATTTGCATTTCTTTTATGGCTAGAGAAGTTGAGCATTTCTTTTTGTGTCTATTGGCCATTCTCTCTATTGGAGAGACATCTATTGGATGTCTCTCTTTAAGTCTTTAGCTGTGAGTTAATTTTATACCCGGCTACTTTGCCAAAATTTTGGATCAGCTCAAGTAATTTGGGGGAGTAGTCTATGGGGTTCTTTAAGTACAGATCATGACATCTGCAAAAAGGGAGAGTTTTACTTCTTCTTTCCCTATTTGGATCCCTTTTATGTTTATCTCTTGCCTTATTGCTATTGCTAGGAATTCCAATACAACATTGAAGAGGAATGGAGAGAGTGGATATCCTTGTCTCATTCCTGATTTTTGAGGAAATGGTTTTAACTTTCATCATTGAATATAATGCTGGCTGTTAGGTTTGTCATATATTGCCTTTATTATATTGAGGAATGAACCATGGATTCCTAGTTTCTATAGAGCTTTCATCATAAAGGGATGTTGGATTGTGCCAAATGCTTTTTCTGCATCCATTGAGATGATCATGTGGTTCTTGTCCCTGCTCTTATTGATGTATTGAATTACATTTATTGACTTATGTATACTGAACCAGCTTTACATCCTGGAATCCTGTTTTGTCATAATGTATGACTATTTGGTCATAGTGTATGACTTTTTTGATTAACTGTTCTAGTTGATCGGTCAGAATTTTATTGAGGAGTTTTGCATCAATGTTCATTAAAGAGATAGGTCTATAGTTCTCTTTCTTTGATGGTTTTGGGATGGGGGTTATGCTGGCTTCATAGAACAAATTTGGTAGTTAACTTTCACTTTCAATTTCATTGAAGAGTTTGAGGAGTATTGGAGTGAATTCTCCTTTGAAAGCTTCATAGAATTCAGTTGTGAATCCATCTGGTTCTGGTCTTTTTTTTGGTGGGAGGTCTTTAATTGCCATTTCTATTTCAATACTGGTATGGGTCTGTTTAGTTGGTTTAGATCTTATTTATTAAGTTTGGGTATATCAATACTTGTTAGAAATTTCCCCATTTCTTCTGAATTGTCATAATTTGTTAGCATAAAGTTTAGAAAGTATTCCATTATAATGTTCTGAATCTTGCTTGTTTGGGTTGTGATGTTCCCATTTTCATCTCTGATATCATTTATTTGAATGGGTTCTCTCTCTCTCTCTCTCTCTCTCTCTTTTGGTCAAATTTGCTAGGGGCCTATCAATTTTGTTAATTTTTTCAAAGAACCAACTCTTTGTTTTGTTGATCCTTGTTATAGTTTTTTTTTTGGACTCTAATTCGTTTAATTTTGATTATTTATTTCTGGCTACTGGATTGGGGTTTGGCTTGTTGCTCTTTTTCAAGGAGCTTCAGATGCATTGTTAGGTTGTTGGTTTGAGATTTCTCCAATTTGTTGATGTAGGAGCTGAGAGTTATAAAATTTCCTCTGAGAACCATCTTTGTTGTATTCCAGAGGAGCTGGTTATTTGTATGCTCATTTTTTTTGTGGGAAAAAGTGTATTTTTATAATTAACCAGCTGCATTCAGTTTAGATAATTCCAATTTTGTTGGCAACATCTAAAGCATCATAATCAGGAGCCAGTCGAACACTGCCTTCTTCTCTCCATCAGGTCTGATCAGGGTATTGACCTTAGCCACATCAATGTCATAGAACTTCTTCACAGCCTGTTTGATCTGATGCTTTTTGGCCTTGATGTCCACAATGAACACAAGTGTGTTGTTGTCTTCTATTTTCTTCATGGCTGACTCAGTGGTCTGGAGGAATTTGATGATAGCATAGGGATTTTCTCCTCAGAGCTCTCTTCTGAGGGTATTTGGTCTGTCTTCAGAGCTGCAGCATCTTGGGCCTCCAGAAGATGGGTGAAATGAGGATCTTCTTCTTTTGTGGCTGTGGACACCTTTCAGCATTGCCTTCTTGGCCTTCAAAGCCTTTTTCTTGGCTTCAGCTTTAGGAGAGGCAGGAACTCCCTTCTTCGTTTTTGGCGCCATCTTGGTAAAAAAAAGTATATGCTCATTTTTATTAGCTATCATGAACATTCAAATTTCCTGTCTAATCTCTTCCATGACCCACTGGTGATTCAACAATATGCTGTTCAGTCTCTATGTGTTAACAGAATTTTCTTTGTTGGCTTCTGACGTTGAGCTCTAATCTTATTCCATTGTGGTCTGTGAGAATGCAGGGAATAATTTCAGAATTTCTTAGTTTGTGTAGATTTGCTTTGTGACCTAAAATGTGGTCTGTTTTGGAGACTGTTACATGTGCTGCTGAGAAGAATGTGCAATATTCTGTAGATGTTTGTTCAGTCTAGTTGGTCTATGCAGTTGTTTAGATCTGATATTTCTCTGTTGAGTTTTTGCTGAGTTGATCTATCCAACAGTTCAAGTGGTGTATAAAAGTCACCAACAATCAATGTCTTTGGATCTATATGTGATTTTAGGGAAAGTAGTGTTTCTTGGATAAATTTGGGTGTTCTGGTATTTGGTGAATAGATATTTAGAATTGTTATATCCTTCTGTAGGAGAGGTCATTTTATTAGTATGTAGTGTCCTTCTTTATGCCTTCTCACTAATTTTAAGTCTATGTTATCTGTTTGTGAGGTCCATTTACTTGGTAGATTTTATTCCAGCCTTTCACTTTCAGAATATGTTTGTTTTCGCTTGACTACTCAGGAGGGCTGAGATCTGAGAATCCTGCTTCAAAGCCACCTGGGGTAGACAAATTCATGAGACTCTTACTTCCAATTAACCAGCAAAAAGCCAGAAGTAGAGGTGTGACTCACATGTTAGAGCTCCAGCCTTGAGAAAAAAAAAAAAAACTAAGCAAAGTGCAAGGCTCTGAGTTTAAGCCTTAGTACACACACACACACACACACACACACACACACACACACACACACACACACACACTCCAACCATTACAGCTAACTGCTCAATGCTGGAATCTTTTGTATGGCATCTCCATCAGCCAGTCACATGACTGTACTTATTCTTTGTTGTGATGGAGACACATACTATCTCAGTCCCAATTCTGTGTTTTCATCAGCTTTCACCATAACAGTTCTGCCTAGTCATCAGCTGGAGAACAGATTGGATGACTAGTCTTTTCCATGTGTTAGCACTTGTTCTCCTCATGGATCCATACAGGAAATGTATGTACTTTATATAGTTGAAGGGATTTAGTCTAAGCTTCCCAAGTCTTTTCTTCTTGTAACCATTCTAAGATCTCTCAGATGTCTTCAGAAGTCTTCATTTTATTTTTTAAAGATAGTATCATTATTTCTCCCCTTTTTCCCTTCCTCCTTTCCTTCCTTCTTTGCTCCTTTCTTTCCTTCCCTTCTTCTTTTCCTCCCTTCTTCTCTCCCTTCTTTAGGTTGGATTGAAATAATGAGGTTGTTTTTACGTTCATGTCCTGTTTAAGTATTCACTGTCAAATTCCTAACTAGTTTTCTATATTCTTTATGAAAACTCATATTTAAATATATTTAAATGTGTAGTCTATAAAAATAATATGCTAAAGTCATTGCTTTCTCGTGAGCAGTTAGGTATAAACTTTAAACCTCTCAACTATCCCAAGAGAGTGTTTTGAACAAGTTGGAAAATAGAATTAAACAGCATATCATGCAAAATGGTAACTGAATTAATGTATGTTGTTTCTTTCTAGTCTCTCAGAATATTAGATACAAACAACCTGAACTAAGAATGCATAAAATTTCAGTTTAAGGTTATTCAAGTCATTTTATAGACATTTAAAACACATCTTTCATTATCCTTCTCAAATTTCACAAGTGAACACTTTCTATTTGCACATAGTTGCACCCAGCTTACATTAAACTTTAATGCAATTGAACTAGATTTGAATTCATTCCAAGAAAGAAGCAACAATTAGCTTATTTTGAAAATGACCACTTTATTTTCTCCCATTATTGAACAGCCTCTAATGAAGAGGGAATCTTTTTGGATTTCCTGTTTGACTTCTTGAATGGTCATAAAATTTAAGCTCAGAGCTTAACTTCTAGCCCTTATACTGACCTAAGGCGAATTAGATCTTCCTTAGGGCTTCACTTAGGAGATATTGAGCCAGGGCTTAGAAGAGTGATTATAACATTTAAGTCATACAGCAAAAAGAGATAGAAAACATGCTTTAAGAAACATTTTCCTGCCCAGTGAGGGGAAGGATAATGAGAAGGTCTGAAAGCCATAAGAAGGATTAGGAAGGATGGAGGTAGGCATTATGTGGTGCCTCAACATCTCAAAAGGATTAGTGCCGGCAGCAATTTGAATCTCCAGTAAGAGCAACCCTTGCAATGGTTAAAATCTCAGATAAATTGGGAAGGCATCCAAACAAATTAGAGACCTATGTTGATTCTTACAGCTGTGATTTAAATGTGGCTTCAAAACATGTTGGGAATTTAATCTCTAATGCAGTATTGTTAGGAAGAGGTTAGGTCATAGTCACTTCACCCTCATGAAGGGATTAGTGTTCATTTTGAGAGGACTCTAGACTGCAAGTTCTAGCTTTTGCTCTCTGTAGTCTCTGTTCTTCTGCCATGGACTGACACAGTTACCAGCTTTTTGACTTTGGAGTTTTCAGCCTTCAAAACCACTTGCCAATATATTTCTGTTCATTATATATTATTCAATCTGTAGTAGTCTGTTGTACCAACATAAAGTGGACTAAGACACTGATGAAAAACAGACCTCTCTAGTAGAACAAAAAAAAAAAGAAGATGTGTTACCTTTAAGTAGCAGTGGCTTCACAAAGTCGCATACTTCCTAGGATGGCACAGGATGCCATCTTGCTATTAGCAGAGCTGTAGAGTAGGAGGCAGACATGGGGACAGAGAATGAATATATTCAAAGCTAGGTCATGATTAAATGTGACACAATCAGGGACTTGGAGTAGAATAAAGGTCACAAGTGCTTGCAAGATATGTAACATGGAGGAGCCAATTGGCTGGCCCTCTTTGTCTTCTTTGGAATCTTGAGATAGATGCCTGTGTAAAGATGTCTGGGCATTCCACTGGAGGCTTAGCAAATACAAAGGGTAGAGGAAGCCCTCTAGCTACAACTCCTCAGACCACACAGCCTCAGCCAAGGCACCATCTGTCCAAGAAATGGGACTGGTTTAGAACTATCCAGTTAACCCAGGGGCTGGTAAGGTTTTGTTGCTGTTGTTATCATTACAGTGTATATTATTATTAACATTTAAAACTAAAATTTTCCATTATTCTCAAATTTTATAACTTGGAAAAAATTTCTTGCATATCATTCTTATACACCTTAACTCTGATAGTGTTAATTTTTAATTTGGGGAATGATGATTCAACTTTGGGCCAAGATTAAAATCAACGATTAGTGTGAGAAATTAGCATTTTAATCTTTTATTACTATTGTATAGGTTCAGATTTTGTGTTATAAGGTCAACAAAAATGAGAAGAATGAAGTTTAATAGTATTTATGAAAAAGTATTCTATGAAACGTGAAGGACACTATGAGCAACCTGTTGATGCAAACTTGTCTTTCTCAGTACCAGTGTGTTGTGCTATGTGTGTGTGTGTGTGTGTGTGTGTGTGTGTGTGTGTGTGTGTGTGTGTACTGTTTGTTAGGCAGATGCTCTACCATAGAGCAACATCCTCAGTCTACTACAACTTCAGAGGTCAATTGCTGAACATGGAGACATTTCAGATTTTCCCAACTCTTAAAAATCCAAAAATGGCTTCTGAAGTTGTTTAATTCATGGTGTGCCAATTGGTAGTTTGTAGGCCAAGTTTGTCCAGTAAATGTTTTCTTTGACTTACAGAGTATGGAGCAAAGATTTTTAAAATTTGAGTTGGTTATGGTGCCAAAATTTTGAAATTAGGCAATTACATTGACAATTTTGCATTTTCAAATTCTTTTGAATAATTTGATAGCTCTAGCAACATTCAGCATGCTGAAGCAATCATGGAAGCTGAGTTTAGGCTTCTGTACTGAAGCTTGGCATTGAAGACAAATGCCTTTGCATAGTGTAGGAGCCCAGTAGGCATCCATGGAGCTGGGCACTCTGACCATTTACTTAGTAGCTTGTTACATTCATTGCTGTTACTCTATGAGCTTTTCTTAAGGTATGGGACTGATAGTAGCCAGCCTTCCCACAGATAGTACTGAGTGAAGGGTAACTTTAGATGATGTTAGTAGAAGAGAAGAGGCATAAATTTTTTTCAAGATGAGAAGTCTTGAGAACAGCTTGTGGAAAGTAGAAACCAGAATCAGAGTCCTAAGATGAAAGCCCCCCAAAAGAAAAGAGGAGCCCAAAGAAATCAGAGAAGCCAAGGAAAACAAGCAGCTCTTGGTTCATTATTTTTTATCTGCCATGTTGGAACATATGTGCTCCTGATAATATTAATAAAAAGTTTTTTTTCTTTATATCTGGCATACTGCTAATGTTAGGCAATGTTGTTGATAGACTTTGAAATACAAACATTTAACTATTTCAGAAACACAGAAGAGACTGTGAGATTCCAGTTACAGTGGTGGTGGTTGTAGCTGGGATCTGGAATGTCCTCCAGAGGTCTTGTATTGAAGGAATGGTCCTTTGTTATGGAATTATTGTGAAGAGTGAAACTTTTAGGAGATGGAGCTTGGTGGAAGGTTTTAGGCTATGGAAGATATGTCCTTGAAGGGAGTTGTGGAAATCCAGTTTGAGGGGCTCCCACCATAATGTTTTGCCTTACCACAGGCCCAAAAGTACTGGGTCAAATGATTATGAACAGGAACCTGCAAAATGGCAGTCCAAAACATTTTCTTTTTTTTTGGGGGGGGGAGTCCAGTCATGGGGCCTTGAATTCTGGGTCTGAGTGCTGTCCCTCAGCTCTTCAGCTCAAGGCTAGTGCGCTACCACTTGAGCCATAGCACCACTAACAGCTTTTTTTTTTTCTGTTTATGTGGTGCTCCTGAGGAATCGAGCCCAGGGCCTCATGCATGCAAGGTAAGCGCTCTACCACTGAGTTACCTTCCCAGCCCCCAAAACATTTTCTTTATAAATTTATTATCTCAGGCATTTGTTAAAATAATCACTAACATAATGATCATCTTTATTTAAAAATACTTGTTAGGTGGGCCCAGGTGTCTCATATGTGTAATCCTAGTTATTTAGGAGGCTGAGATCTGAGTATGGCAGTTTGAAGCCAGTTCAGGTAGAAAAGTCCATGAGGCTCTTATCTCCAATTAATCACAGAAAAAATGAAGTTGTGTTGTAGTTCAAGTGATAGAGTGCTAGCCTTGAGAAAAAGGATCTTGGAACAGTGCCCATCTCATAGTTCAAGGCCCAGGACTGGCAAAAATAAATAAATAAACAAAAAAATTAAAAATTATTTATTTATTTATTAATCTGGGTACTGAAGGCTCACACTTATAATCCTAGCTACTCAAGAGGCCAGGAGGTTGACATTTGAGGTAGGGAAATCCATAAGACTCATCTCTAATTAATCACCAAAAACTGGAAGTGGAGTTGTGGCTCACATGGTAGAGCACTAACCTTGAGCAAGAAAGTTCAAGGACAATGCACAGGCTCTGAGTTCAAGCTCCAGGGTTGGCATAAAAATGAAAGAACAACAACAAAAATGTATACATATACTTGTTAAAAATTGTCAGATTAGGGCTGGGAAGGTGGCTCAGTGGTAGAGCACTTGCCTTGCATGCATGAGGCCCTGGGTTCAATTCCTCAGTACCACATAAGCAGAAAAAAAAAAAAGCCGGAAGTAGTGCTATGGCTCAAGTGGTAGTGCGCTAGCCTTGAGCTGAAGAGCTGAGGGACAGCGCCCAGCCCAGAGTTCAGGCTCCACGACCGGACCCTCCCCCCCAAAATTATCAGATTATTTGTTCTTATTTAAGTAATACAGTTTTATAGTTTATTTGTTATTCAGTATTATAGTTGGACACATATGAATACCCATAATGTGTAGTGATGAGATAAAGGTAAGCAGAATTTTTACCTCCTCAAATATTATCATTTCTGTGTGTTGAGAAGTTTCAATTTTTTTTCTGTTGTTATTTTGAAATGTATAATAAATTCTTGTACCCTACTCTATGATACAGCCTTAGATTTCCCCCATGAACAATATTTTGGAACGCACTATCCAACTTTTCTCTATCTCTCTCTTCACTATCCTTCCAAGCCTCTAGTGACTTCTGTTTTACTCTGTCTCTATGTGACCATTTTTGGCTGCCATAAATAGTAAGAACATGTAGTAGTTGTCATTCCGTGCCTGGCTTATCTCACTTGAAATAATATCCATAGATATATATTCCTGAAAATGTCAAGATTTTACTATTATCACTCAACAATATTCCATTGTGTACATATACCAATTAAAATATACTTCTTACAGACTTTTTCTACATCTAATTATTAGGGAAGTCCCATCTTATTCCTTAAATTGCCAGCTTCCTCCAATCTTATTCTCCCTGGTGCTTAGTTATTTTTCTAGTCTCCATTCTGACCTTCATGTTTGTGGTAAGCAAACAGTGGGTTTCTACTTTTAGTCCTTCCTATGCTGTGTGCTATTGTCTGAATGTTCTTTTTAAAACTCATGTTGAAGTCATATTGCTACTGTGATGTTATTGGGATGTGGGATCTCTAAGAGGTGATTGAATCCTGTGAGGATTGTGCTCTCATGAAAGCACTGATGCTGTATCACAGCTGTATCATGACAATGGCTTTACAGGGCTCCCTTGTGATGCAAGAGGGCCCTCACTGGAGGCTAACACCAGACACTTCTCTGAGACACAAAGAGTTTTATTCTAATTACTCATCTAGTCTGCAGTTTTTTGTTATAGTAGAAAAACAGACTAAGACACTGTGTAAAGTAGAATACAGTGTACACTCACAGACTGGACTTTCACTGGATTTCTTCACCGAGACTACACCTGCATGATGCTTGATAATTACCATGTAATTTATAGGTGCTTTCAGGGTGGCTGATGGGTATTTTTCAAGAAGGCTGCTTGGAATCCAGATGCTACATTTACAGAGGTTGATGGTGGTATGTTTTGTAAGCATGAAAGGCATGTAAGGTTATCATGTGAGGGAAAATAGGTTGGTAATGGGGTTTCCAAACCACCAATCAGGGGCATTCCCAGGGAGAAAATGAGACCCTGATTGTACATCTTACAGGTTTTGGATGTTCTTAGTTGAAACTGAGTCCTTGGAGCTAATTAGAGCAAAGAGTAAAATGTATCTGTCAAGTCTTTAGTTGCAGGAATTCTCAAAATGAGTCTTGGTGTGAACCAATTCACTGCTACAATGTGCTTGTCCAATGCCTTTTCCCCACAGCTAACAGAATAATGGTCTAACCACTGGAATCTAATTATGGCATTTCTCTCTTTTAGAAATCAGACCTTTAATCTCAGGATAAATTTGATTCTCCTCAGCACCTCACTGATCAACTTCTTTCCTGCTTCTGTCTCTCTCTCTCCCTTTACTAGTAAGCTACATGAAATTGCTTCTAAGTCCTGGCAGGAGGCTCCATCTCTCCAGCCTTTTGCATTGTGCTTATTTTGTGCTTTCCCTGCCTGGAATATGTGTTGCCTAACAACCATGTTTCTCTGCTTGATTCCTTCAGGAATCATCTGATAGTTGTTTCTCTGATGTATTTTCAGTGGCTTCCCTGAGTCACTGGGGATGGTTGGTTGCTCTTTCTAAGTATCTCCACAAGACCTGGTAAGTCACTTTTCATAGTTATTATTCTAGGAGATAAAATTGTATATACTTTTTCATATCTTCTACTTGACCATAAGGTCTATGAAGGCCAAGATTATTGTTAGCTTGTCCAGAGTTTTATCATGTAGAAGGTGGAAATAAGAATTACTAAACATTAGCTGATGAATAAATAAATCATACACAAAGGAGAATTGAAAATACCTATGAAATCAGTTTAGCAAACTCAACAACACACCTGTTACTGGTCATGTTCTTTATCTTAGAGGTAGCTTCATAGCTTCATGTTTACATTGGTTTGTGTGTGTGTGTGTGTGTGTGTGTGTGTGTATGGGTTAGTACTGGGGATTGAACTCAGGATCTTGTGCTCTTGCTTAGCTTTTTTTGCTCCAAGCTGGTGTTCTACCACTTGAGCTACAGCTGTACTTCCAGGTTTTTGGTGGTTAATTGGAGATAAGAGTCTGATGGACTTTTCTGCCTAGGCTGGTATCAAACTTTGGTTTCTTAACTCACAGCCTCCTGGGTAGCTAGGATTTCAGGAATGAGCCAATGGTGCTGTAATGCATGCTTACATCTGTAAAGATAATTTTTTGCATGGCCATGTGGAAACAAAGCAATTTACTGATGAGCATGTCTGATCAGTCTATTTTCCATGAATTTTATCTATTTTTCTGTAATCTTTAAAATCTCACTGTTTAAAAACTCAGTAATTGAAGGACTTAATAGACAGTGCCTTCCCAAAACTATATTTCTATACACATTAGCTACTTACCCTTTGTAAGCTTGGAGATTCTTAGGGTTTGGGAATGATTATATTAACCCAAACCATAACCATTTCCTTTGGCATAAATAAAATCAAGTAGTTAGTAAAAGCCAAAGGCTTCTTACCATCCCAATACATTTTAAACAGATGCAGATGAAATTATTGAGTCATTTTTTATCTGTTGGATGTGGTCCCAATTATGAGCTTAGTCACCTCAGAGAGTTCAGAGAAATCAGAAACAGAAGAGGAAGAGGATACACAGTTCTAAAAGTAATTATCCTCAGCAGGATGGGCTTTCTTTTCCTCCAAACAACAAAGAGATAAGCTCTGAACCCCTGGCCATATAATCCTCTGTGTATGATGAAAAAATTCTTCAGTGTTCTGAAAATATAAATTATATTCTCTGCAGAACATTACACTGATGCAGTGGGGGTACAGGTGGGGAAGTAGAAGTGAGGGGAATGGCTGATTCAGATATAGTAATTATTTCAGGACTGGAAGCAGAAATGAATGACCCAGATGGTTGGCCTAATGAAGTTGATCCACAATTTATGCCAAAGAAAAGTGAGAGCCACATTTCTTCTATGTGTGTGTGTGTGTGTGTGTGTGTGTGTGTGTGTGAGCATGCGCGCACACACGCTTCATTTCTGGCTGAAGAGGGCTTGGGTTATCTGAATCAAAGTATGGGAAAGGTATCATAAGAAACACACATTTCCTTACCTGGTCTGATTTTGGGAAGGCTTGCTTCCTCACAATTGCACCAGTATGGAAAATTCCCTGTGCCCTGATTTTTCAAATAGATCACATTTCTCAGGAGTGCCTAGCTCCTTTTGGATAAGGTGTTTTGAGGCAGATTGAGCAGGACAGAGACTCAATGTCGCCGGCTTGTGCCAGCGCAGGTGTCCAGAATCCTACCTCTTCCAAAGCCACATGTGGTCTCTGCTGGAGTGCCTGCTACAGTTGCTTTTTTCTGGGGACTTTGGTTTACTAGCAGGAACCAGCGTGACAGTTGTAATATGTTTAGGCAAAGGTGAAGGGCAGAGCTAAAACCAATATCACAGTCACTTATGCTTGATAACAGAAGAGTTTCCTTTTTTGATTCAAGGATTTAATAGCCATAAAACTATAGATCAAAAGGCCTGGTATAGTATGTAGTGATTATGTGTCACTTATTATTATTATTAACATCTTCACTGGGAGCTTCATTGTGCTTCCATTTCAAAGAGATTTCTTTAGCAAACATGCAGAACCTTGTTTTTGGCAGCACTGGGGTTTGAACTCAAAACTTCATGCTTGTTTGGCTGGCCGATACCACTCAGTCATATCTCCAGCCCTGTTATTCACTCAGGCCTGTATCAGAGCTAAGATCTAGCTGCTTTAGGCTGTCTGTCATCTTTAGGATCAGAGGCAAGTGCCACCTTAGCCAACTTCCTCTGTGGAGATGAACTCTTGTGGACTTTTCTGCCAGGTTGGCCTGGAATTGTAATCTTTTCAATCTCAACCTTTCATATAGCTTGGGAGGACAAAAACAAGCCACTGTGCTCAGCTGGGAATTAAAAGGGAATTTTGTGAACATTTTGGCCTGGACTAGTTTTGAACTATGACTGTCTTTGTTTTCAGCTTCCTGAGTAGCTAAGACTACAGGTATGAGCCATCAGTGCCTGGGTGAACCATGAAATTTTTGTTGGACTTGGGCCTGATTTGAGAATAGTTAGGGAAATATACTGTATTGGACCATTGAGAATGAATTTTGGTTTTCTTATTTGTAAAATGAAATGGTGATGTTGCAGAATATCTTTGGAATAATGTTTATTGTTATATACATTTATTATTTATCTAACATGTTAAAGCTATATGAGTATATCATCTAACCCTACAATTCACCTTTAAATTCTGCTTGCATAAGAGACTGACATAGCTCTCTAGGAAGTTGTTAAAGACAACATTTGCTTTCACTTATTGGGTATGTGACAAGTTCTCTGTATACCATATGTGATTAGTCTTTCATGGCTATGCTACAAAGTACATTACTCTTATCCACATTTCTGAGCCAACTTTGGCTCAGAGATTTTCAGGATTTCATCAAGATCCCACAGCCAGATAGTGCTGAAACAAACAGTTAAACTCACAACTCTTCAACTCTCAAGTCCATGATCTTACTATTAAAATAGAGTTACCGTGAGACACTGCCTGACTATTAAGTTATATTGGTTCTATTCCTACTTGGATGAGTGCAAGATGTACTTGATAATAAGTTCTATTGATACTGTTCAAGAGCTAAGGGAATAAAAAGTATCTTAGAGAAAACGGTGCTTCAAAAAGCATCGCGTGCCATATGTTCAGAACAGCAGAAATTAAGCCATTAGGGCTTTCAAAGACACGAATAGAAACAATTTGAATTAGAGCTGTGCTGTGTGCTTGCATTGGGGGAAGGAGGGAGCTTTAAGTACAGTAAGCTCTTGAGTGACAAAAGTTAAAGACTGAAGCTCATGCTGGCTTTCTTCCTGAAGTGCAGGAGCAGAGGGTACTATAGGGAATGGAGAGTAATGCCCATGGTGTCCATTCAGAGGGGGTAGCTGGGGTAGGAGTGGGCACTTTCCCTGGCCTTGCATGTGGGCAGAGATCACATGGGAATTATGTTGGGAGCAGAGGTAGATAAGGCTTTTCTGTTTGAGTTTGGACTTAATGGCTGTGGCTCAGCTACATGGCCTGTTGATGAATTATATGTAATGAAACTATATCTCCCAGGTTAGGCAGCCCAGGGAGTTCTGATTCAACTTCTTTCCTCATTCTATAACTCCAAGCAGGCCGTTCAACCTTACTGAACTCAGAAGATAACAGTGAGCCCTGCTTACCTCCCAGGGATCCTGCCAGGAGTGGCTGATAAATGCTAAGTAAATGCCATTAAGACTCCCATGAGCAGTGGTGTGCCTAGCCCATCTGCTAAATCTCTTTTCACAGACACCAACTCAGGGCCTCAGGATAGGTAGGCAGGCGTTCTTGTAGAGACATAGTTTAAACCACAAGGCAGATCATGTTGAAGATTCTCGCTTCAAGAAGGGCAGATAAATGGAAAACGATAGAACTTAGAAAGCCATTATGAACCCTTGTCCTGGGCTCTGGAGTGTATGGTGCCTGTGACATATGCTTTCATTGCTATCTGTTGGAAAGCTACTTCCCCAGATTGCCAACCATGACTGGCCTTTATCTTTCTTTCTTTTTTGTTTTTAAAAATATTTTATTGTGAAAATACTGTACAGAGGGGTTACAATTACATGGGCAAGATAATGAGTACATTTCTTATCAAGCATTGTAGCCTCCTCCTTTGTTTCCCCTTCCCGTCCCATCCTCCCCCTACCCCCCCACCCTAACCCTCCTCCCCCGTGCTACCAAAGTTGTAAAGTTCGTTTTCGACATAACGACTTGTACGTTTTGTTGTTGCAGTGGGTCCACTTGTATCCCTATTTAAACGATTTGTTTTTTCCCTTCCCCTCCACAAATTATAACAACATCAAATACAGTGAAAGCAAGGGTTATACCATTGGGGAGGGACATACAAAGAAACAAAGAAATAGTCTTATAGATGTGTCAGAAACAATCACATGAAAGAAAAAAAACATTTGAATACATATCTTAGGGTGGCCTTTATCTTTCTAAACAAAAACTCGACTCTGTATATTTCCATAAGAAAAATTCTGCTTTGAGCACAGCATAGAGAGTGACTGATTTTGCCCACTCTCCCTCTGTGCTTCATTCAAACAGAACTGCTCAGTGATCTGTGAAGCTGCTGGCTGCTCTGGATTCCTAAATGGGTTTGAAAGCAGCTGGGAATCATGTAGTCCTGTGTGTTGCAGAGGAAGCTGGGGGTCAAGTTACTGACTCTTCCTTGTATCAGTCATACTGCATCAAGGCTTTGAGTGTATAGCCTGCACTTCTGGATATTTAGGTTTTGTTTTGATAATAAAAAAGAAAAAAAATCCTCCTTTAGTGGGTTATTATGCCATCCCTCTCTTTCTCTCACTCTTCCCCCCTCTTTTCTCTCACTCCTCCCCTTCTCGTCTTCTGTATATAACATTCACAGTTCACTTTTAAAATAAGAGTTCACCAGGCACCTGTGGCACAGGCTGGTAATTCTAGCTCCTCAGGAATCTAAGATTTGAGGATCAAGGTGTGATAAGAGTCCTGGAAACTCACTTATCTTTAATTAACCACCAAAAAGCTGGCAGTATACCTGTGGTTCAAGTAGTAGAGCACCAACCTTGAGCAAAAAAAAAAAAACTAAGGCACAGCATGCAGGTCCTATGTTAAAGCAATGTTTGTGCATGCACACACACATATGCACAAATAAGTTCACTATTTCAGGTACAGATGAGTTATATAGTTAACTGCTTCAAAGTTAGGATAGCAATCAATATTATTTAAAGATGACACTCCACTGCTACTTCTTGAAGTGTCATGGTTCTGGTTTCCATGACCCCACACTCTCCCTGTCCTTGGTCTTCTTTGGCTGGCTCCTCTTCTGGACCTCTAAGTTTTGAATTGATTTTGTCAGTGCCTGGTCCTTGACTTTCTTCTTTTTCTTATTAAATTATCTGATTAAATATTCTCTTATTAAATATTGGAAGATCACTCAATATTGATAACTCCTCAGTTTATGTGTAGAGTCCTGACCTTTGTTTTGAACTTTCTGGATACATTCAGCTGATAGAAGATTCCCCATGGGATGTTAAATCATAATTTCTCACTTGAAGCTGCACTTTTGGAATCTCATTGCCCAAGATGCTTCTTTTCCTAGGCTATGCTGTCTTTATTTATGGTAACGCTTTCTGTCTAGTTGTTCAGGTCAAAGTTTTAAGGATTACCCTGATTGCTCATTTCCTTCATATATTTTGTCCAGCCTATTGATGAACCCTCCAAGTTATATCCCAACTCGCAGTACTTCCTACTGTCCAAATCACCACCTTCACAGTCCATGGCTTGCTTATTTCTCACTTGGGCTATGTGGCGATCATCTGAATGAGAACTTCACACTATTCTTTTCTCCTATGGTTATGGTTACACTTATTATTTGCTTACATTTTACACATTAACTTTTATGCAGCAACCTGCTTCAGATCATACACGTATAATGGTGTAAGGGTTCGATTTAGTTCTCCACAGTCTTTGAAAGTTCACTTTTGCTGGGTACTTGTGGCTCATGTCTCTAAGCCTAGTTATTCAGGAGGCTGGGATCTAAGGGTCAAGTTTCAGAGCCAACCAGGGGAAAACAGCTCGGCCTTGAGTTCAAGTCCAAGTAATAATTTCCTTCTCCCTCATACCTCACAAAAGGAGCTCATAATGAATGGTTTTAGTCCCATCCTATACTTATTTACATTAGAAGGAAGCAATTTAAGATTCTACTGATAAAGGCTAATAATTACATCACATTATGTGCTAGACACAATTCCAAGGGTCTTGTGTAATTTAGACTTATTGATCTTATTATAACGAAATGAGCTACAGTTCTCCATGTGTCAGTTCTCCATCTATAATGAAATAAGAAAGAGATAATAAAGCTAGGAGCCTGTGGCTTATACCTATAATCCTAGTTACTCAGGAGGCTGAGATCTGAGGATTGAGGTTTGAGGCCAGCTAGGACAAAAAAGTTCATGAGATTGTTTTCTCCAATAACCAGCAAAAAGCAAGAAATGGAGATGTGGTACCAGCCCTGAGTGGAAAAGCCAAGCAAGAACATGAAGACCTGAGATCAAGTCTCAATACCAACATAAAAATAGTAGTGAGATAATAATGAAGAATGGTTGATTTGAGCTGAAAGTTTTAGAGGTTTCAGTCTACATTCAGTTGCCTGTTGCTTTCTGGTCTGTGGTGAGGCAACTCATGATGGGTGTACACGGAAGAACAAAGTCACTCTCCTCCTGGGAAGAAAGCAAGAAAGGATAGAGTGAGAAGCCAGGGTCCCATAATCCCCTTCAAGGACACCTACCAATGTCCAAGAAGTCTTCTACTTAGGCCCCACCTCTTAAAGGTTCCACCATTTCCCAATAGCACTCTCCTGGGGACCAAGTTAGGACACAATACCCAAACAATAACAGAAGCAGAATTCACTTTGTCTTTAATATCACATGTATGGTAAAGAGGAGAACTGTAGTAGTTTTCAGATATCTCCTACATACGAGTTATTTGGGGCCCATATTTTTGACATATTTATCCCTGGAGTAGGCTAAAAATGAGCTCCCAAATTGTCTCAAATATTTCTGTTTGGAAACATTTTCCCCCCAAGGCTCTGCCCTGAAAGCTGCTGCAAGAAACAGCAAATTCTATCAGGTCCCAATGGGGTAACTTGCAGTTTAAAAAATAGTTGGCCTTTCTCTCTTGCACTTGTGCCTTGCCTCCTAGATTTATGTAGTCAGTGGAAACTCCAGAAAGATGGGTGATTTAAACTAACTCTTGAAGAACTGGAAGAATGTTGAATATTGAAAAGCAGAGGCTTCAGGTATTGCTGTTGCCAGCTGAGGAGAAAGGGCAAGCTAGTCTGCCATTTAACTTAACAATAGTGCTGCTAATCTTCATTCTTTTGTGTCTCACAGGGAGCTGATTCTATAATTCACCTGGGTAATCTGTTATGTAACATTATCTAGAAACACAATTCCATTTCCTTTCACTTTGAGGAGGCATTTCCACCTACTTCATCTTTGTGAATGATTTTGTTGATAAGGGACTCATTACCATTATTGATTAAACTTTGCCACCTTGGTTTGATGTTTTGAATACCTTCCTCATTTTAATCTGTCTCAAGGCCATGTTTTATGCTTACTGTGTTTTAATTTGTCCCCGAGCAGTGTTTGCCTGATGCTGAAATAAAGATTAAGGACTCTCTGGGGGCACTTTGTAACTGACACAAAAAAAGTGTTTGGAAATATATAGACAATCCTTTAGGATGAGTGCTGAGACTCACAAACAGAACTTCTGTGGCTGTTGTCTAGAAATCGGACTCACAAACTAAAGCAGGAAATAAATTTCCATAGTAAAACCTTTCATATAGTTTCATGATTTACCACTGGCTTTTTTTCCCTTTTCCTTAATCTTGAATATTTGACCTCTACAAATACCAACTTTGTTAGATTGTGGGTGACCTCAAAATTTTATCATATCCTTTTATTCATTTCTTTTTCCTTTCCTTTCCTTTCTTTCTTTTTTTCTTGGTGCTGGTACTGGAGCCTGAATTCAGGGCCCCTGCTCTTGCTTAGCTTTTGCTCATAGGCTTGTGTTCTATCACTTGGGTCATAGCTGCATTTCCAGCTTTTTGCTAGTTAATTGGAGATAAAAGTATCAAATTTTTCTGCCTGGGCTAGCTTTGAATTGAGATCCTCAGATTTCAGCCTTCTAAGTAGTTAGGATTATAGGTCTGAGCCACTAGTACCTGGCTTTTTAAATTTTAATTTAAAACATTTTTATATTTATGAAATGATTACAAACATAGGTTAACAAATTTTTATCCAGATTCCCCAGTCATTATCTTTTATCTCCATTTCTTACCTGGTGCTAGCTGAAATGATCATTTTTCACAGAATTCTTGCTAGTTCACTATCTGCTTATAGCATAGAGATCAGAACGTAGCCTATCTACTTGGAAGCTAATGAGGATTATGAGTGGAGGTAGGTGCTGTAGATTGGGATGTTTATGGATGAAAGGAGAGAGGCTTTGTAGAGACAAAGGTGTGTGTCTCAGGTGCTTTGTTCCTCCAGGGACTCAAGAAGTAGTGCCCCAGCACTCCCCACTTCTATGTGGCTCTGAATTCTTACTTTCCAAATAAGCTCTAATGTTCATTTCTCCTTAAAGATTGGTAGCAAATACAAGCATTTCTATTTACTTGGTTAATAAGTGAGGCCAAAAGTCAAGCCAAGGCTCAGTGCTATTTCTTTGGAACACTCCATGGAAATATATAGCCCATTTTTTTTTTAATGCTGCCATTGAAGACTGGTTTGAGTAGGTTCCAGGATCTCCTCATGAATGGGCACGTCACAGAATCAGAAAGATAGAAGGTGAGGTGGCAGATTGCCAGACAGGTCAGTGGTATGTACTGGGACCTCAAAATTTGGCCTTAGTGTTCTAGGTGGGAGGGAAAATCACTAATGTGATTTGAACTGGCATGATTTTCACTTTCAAAAGGATCTTTTATTCTTTAGATGAAGCCAGTTGAAATGCCCTAAACCAGGGCCTTTTTATTCAGACAAGAATAGTGAGATCAATTTCCAACAGAAAATGAAGGAAAAGGTGAGAGATTAGAAAGCTGAGGTAACAGGTTATAAAATACCACATTTAAAATTAAATATTATGACTTAAATAGTGTTGTAATTTAAATATCCTTTCCATCCTTCCCCCATCCTGCATTAAAGAAATAAAAACAAAAACTCCTAGATGCACAAATGGAAAGCAATCATTTCTTAACAGGAGAATCTGTTGGAAACATGAATTTGAGCAATAGCTATTTGATTTCTTTGCAGATAAAAAGGCAGAGAAGTTAGAGCTGTTTGGAAGGGAATAGAAATCTAATATTAAGGAACTTGGAAGAAAATTTCAGACATACTGGCTTATTAGAAATTGCTGTGTTTTATCCCAATTTCACTGGGCAAGAGGCAGAATAGAAGCAGGAAGTTTAATGTTTAACTTTTAGGGCAATTAGAAAAAGGAAAGTCAGGCTATGACTTTAGACTGTTCATTACCTTCTGGTGAGCAGAAGAAAAGTGTATCTTTTAAATGGTAAGATCAGATTATTTATACATTTTACTTTGAGATTTAAGGGTGTAGAGGAACTGAAAACTCAATTAACAGAGGAAGCAGCCTGTATACACAGCTGGTTTTGTCTCTGTAATAGGTTAGACTGATAAGCAGCATATTTCTGTCTCTTCTTGGGGATGATAGATTCTGAGGAACCAATGACATTTAAAAGAGATGTAAAAAAAAAAAAAAGAAAAACAATCCTGGCCTCAATGGCTCACACCTGTAACCTTAGCTTTTCAGAAAGCTGACATCTGAGGTTGTGGTTTGAAGCCAGCTGCAGCAGGAAAATCTGTGATACCTTAATCTCCAATTAACCATCATAAAGAAAGAAGTAGAACTGTGGCCCAAGTGGTAGAATGCTAGCCTTGAACAAAAAAGCTCAGGGCCTGAGTTCAAGCCTTAGCACTGGCATGCGCTGTGCGTGCATACATGTGTGCGTACACACACACACACACACACACACACACACACACACACACACACACACACACACACACACACACACACACTGGGGGTGGGGGACAAAGCAAGCCTGACATCAGTGGCTCATGTCTGTAATACTAGGTACTGAGGAGGCTACTAAGATCTGAAGGCTCAAGGTTCAAAGCCCACCTGGTCACAAAAGTCTATACGACTTTATCTCTAATTAATTGCCAAAATTCTGTAGTACGCTGGGACTTGAGTGCTAGAACACCAGCTTCAAGTAAGAAAACCATCCAAGCCT
This sequence comes from Dipodomys spectabilis, assembly GCF_019054845.1. Classification (NCBI taxonomy): domain Eukaryota; kingdom Metazoa; phylum Chordata; class Mammalia; order Rodentia; family Heteromyidae; genus Dipodomys; species Dipodomys spectabilis. The sequence continues at coordinate 9,297,924 of NW_024871113.1, forward strand.
AGGAACAAGCATTAAAAAAAGAGAGAAAACAACTTTTTTGTACCAGTACTATGGCTTGAACTCAGAGCCTGAGGACTGCCCTTAGCTTTTTGCTCAAGGCTAGTCTACCACTTGAGCCAAAGCTCCATTTCTGGCTTTTTGGTGAATAATTGGAAGGTAAGAGTCTCACAGCCTTTCCTGCCTGGGCTATGATCCTAAGATCCTCAGATCTCAGCCTTCTAAGTAGCTAGGATTACAGATGTGAGCCACTGGTACCTGGCTGAATAAACAACTTTTAGATATTTCCCACTTGAAACCTTTTAAACAAATATCATGATTTTGGCATGTGCTATTGAGCCCCTGGAATTAGTTAGAAACCTTGAATAGTAGTGATTTCATTATTCTATATAACATGACATTTTGGATTGTTCTGTAAAAATTAATGCATCTGGATATAAGGGGATTCATGGTCATTTCAGTTTGGGAGATAATATGAACTGCTTCTTTAAAGGATGCAGGCTCATCTGAATTTTCTGAAGAATTTGCAGCATCAAGTGTTTGTGTGGTTTTTTAAGTAAAAATAGTAAGAACAAACAATTCTTAGTTTAAATAACAATAGGATTCACTCACTATAAGTCTGAGCAGCCAACCTAGTGCTTGAGAGGTTCCAAGGACCTGTGTAGCAGGAACAGGCCTATAGATATTAGCAGGACTCTATTCCAGGCTCCAGTGTTTAATTCCTGATATTCATTTATAGGAAAGAAAATCTGATTCCTCCAGCTTTGCCTAGGTGTCACTTGAGGACCTACCATCTGTGGATAAGGATGGGGAAATCATGTAGTTCAGACATACTGGCTTCCTTCTGAAATATGTGGAAAGTCTTATTGAGAACAGAATACTTGTGAGACAGAAGCTCCTTCAGGGTTCTCTATTATATCCAACTAGTCTTGCGTACAAGAAACAATTTGTTATTTAAAATCCCAGCAGACCATTAGTCACTTTTGAACCCTAAGGAAGCAGCAGCTCTTCTCTTTGGAATAGTTGAACTGGCTGGCTGTGATGAAAGGACTTACCTTTCAAGGAGAGCCTTGGGAATGAGAACAGGAGCCAAGCTGCCTTTATTTAAAAGTGAAAATTTCCCTTGGGCAGGGGAAAAGCCTGGCACTAATGAGGAAGCCAGGAATTCATGGAATGTTCAGTTAGTACTGGTAGTAGTCAGTGAGGGAGTTTTACCGTATGGACATCTTGTATCACTTCTTATTTTAGCTTGCTATATGGTGATGTAATACCCATTCCTCCACAGACCTTAGTAAGCATCCAATATGTCCATCTTCAGCTTGTTGATGTTTTAGAGGGCAGAAAATTGATTTTTGCTGTTATTGTAATAATGCCTGACACAGTTATGTTAATTATGTTAAGAGAAAATGTTAATTTGGCTCACACTATTGGAGGTTTTCATCCACAAATGACTGGCTCAGATGCCCTTTTGGTCTGTGGTTGGGTAGTATATCATGGTAGGTAGTATATGACCCCCTTACCTCATGGCTGGAGGGAGGTGAAAAAAAAAGGGATAGGAAGGCGTTGAGGTACCAATAGCTTCATCAAAGACACATCCCAATGACCTAAAACCTCTCTCCAGGAATTAGTTATTAAAATATCTGCCACCTATTAATAGCTCCAAGTCAGGGGCCCAGGCTTTAACACATGGACCTTTGGATGTAGTCCAGATCTAAACTATAGCAGTGGCAAAAATTTGAGGGTAAGAACTGGAATGAAAGGATTTCTCAACCACTTGGAGTCCCCAAGGAACTAGGAGCTAGCGGCAATTGGGAGAAATATCCCTGCTTCCTCCTTTTGGTGGAGAATCTGGAGAGATGGCAGCCAATTGTCTTCTGGAGTGTGGGGATCAGATAGGAGTTTGTACTACACTCATTTGAATTTTAAAGAAGTGGTAAACTCTAGCTGAGTTTGAAGATCGATGAGCAAGAATCATATAATTCTTTCTTTATTAGTATATATTGTTATAGTAAAAATTTCACTATCATATTTCCATACATACATATAATGTACTGTTAATAATATTTAGTCCTCTCTTTTCCTTTTTTCTCCCTTTCCTCTGCTCCTCCTACCTTCCTAGCAGCCCCGCCTTTAGGTTCATATCACCACCAAATTCCATGTATAGGAAAAGAACATGTGACATTTGATCATGTGTCTGTTTTATTTTGTTTAGAATGATGATACCCAGTTTCCACAGTAAATGATATAATTTTATTCTTTGTTAAGGCTGAATAAAACTCCATTGTGTTTACATACCACATCTTATTTATTCATCTTCTGTTGGGCATCTAGGCTGCCTCTATAAATTGCTATTGTGAATAGTGCCATAATGCGCCCAGGTCTGTAGGTGTCTCATTGAAGTTTAGATGCTGACTAATATTCCTTTCTTTGGGTAAATACCTAGGAGTGGTATGGCTGGGTCATGTGGTAAGTCTACTTGTAGTTTCTTGGGGAGCCCCATATTTATTTCCATACTAGTTAGGACTAATGTATATAGCTACCAAGGGTGTAGCAGGATTTTTATCTGTTTAAACAATGTTAATGTGATAATCTGCAGTTTTTGATTTTGTGTATGTGTGTCTGTCAGTCCTAGGGCTTGACCTCAGGGCATTATACTAGGCCTTTTTGGTCAAGGTTAGTGCTCTACTGCTTGAGCTGTAGCTCAGCTTTTGGATTGTTAACTGGAGATAAGAATCTTATAAACTTTTCTGCTCAAGCTGGTTTTTGAACCAGGATCTTCATATCTCAGCCTCCTGAGTAGCTAGGAAGACAGGTGTGAGCCACTGTTACCTGGCATGTGGAGGGGTTTTTAGATGGTCCTTTAAAGGTTTCACCTTGCACCTAAAACCATCACTGCTCCAATGATATCATGTAGATGTGTCAGCTGGTGGAAGTGTCTTCACCATGCATTTCCAAGCCTGCCCTCTTGTCTCCAGTGTCCTTTATAGCAGGAGGGAAACGTAAGTTTGAATCCCATTGGCAACACACAGAGGGAAAAAATTTCTGTAGAACTTCCAGTTAGTAAGTGGCTTTTGAGAACATGTTTGACTTCACCAGTTTTTAATTATTCATTGTATGGAAATCACTGATAAAATTCCAGGTGCCATTTAAAAAGTGACAAGAGGCCCAGCAGTTCCTTCAGGGTAATGAGCTCCTTTTACTGATGCCTTCATTTATTCATCGTTGCCTGTATCAAAGATATATTTAACACATACAATGCTTTAGAAAGATGTTCAATCCTGAGTGCATAAAAGGCAGGCATTTAAATAAGGTCTTAAAATACTGAGATAAATGCCAGTAAAGGCTGTACAAAGTGCCAGTGGGAACAGGTATAGTAGTGAATAGTCAAATAAAACAGCCCTGCTTAAAGCTGGGGATAGCATAGGATGAAGGGGAAGGATTTTGTCTGTACATCATCCCACTTTTCTTTCTTATTACTTACCAGAAAATGTGTCCCTATCACTTATTGCTTTTAAGTCCTTATATCATTTTTTGAAGACATTTTTTATTACAGGAATCTCATTTTAGATGGTGATTTATTTATTAATTAATCAGCTAATGGGTTTGTTTATTGATTGATTGCTTGAGTATAATTTAATGGACTTGCCCAAGGTCTTGATGACTAGTCTATAAGAGTTTTAAGTTTCAATGAAATAGAACTTAAATAGGAATTATCTGTTTGGAATTAATATTTTTTTATTATGAATGTCCACCCATCAGGATAAATTTCTAAAGCAAGACTATAGAAATGTCTGGGTTCTAGTGACTCACCCTTGTAATACTAGCTATTTAGGAGACTGAGAACTGAGGCACAGTTTGAAGCCAGGCTTGGAAAGAAAGTCATTAAGACTCTTATCTTTAATTAACCAACAAAAAAATAGCTAAACATGGAGGTGTCGCTTAAGTGGTAGAGCACTAGCCTTGAATAGACAGAGCCACATGAGAACATGAGGACCTGAGTTCAGGCCTCAGTACCAACACACACACACACACACACACACACACACACACACACACACACACACACTATAGTAGTTATGAAACAAACTAGTTATAGTTAATTTATAATTATCTTCTACCAATAACTTAAGAATTCTATTAACTTGCTATCTTAATTCCTTGTTTGTACATTATACCAGAGAAATTTCTCATTGCTTAGTAATTCATCAAACACTGGTTTTCATAGTCTACCTATTTACCTTCTAACTGCTCTATTTGCTCTGTGGTTTCTAATTCAGATCTCAAGTATAAATGACCAATGCTACATTGTGGCTTTGGTCAGACTAGTCTTGCAGTGAGAAAGTAGTTGGACTCAAGCTATAGTAGATGTTGTTGTGTGCCCCATACAACCCCTGTAGGACTATGAGTCAAACACCCCTTACTTTGGTGGGTGGAGTTGCTGCCTATGGTACAACTATAGACCATTCAGAACTATATACATCCTTCTGGTGGTTTATGTTGAGTAAAAATACTTGGATACTTGGCCTTGTTGAGGACAATGCTGAAGGACTATGTATAGCAGAGAGAAATCTTCTGTTCCAAAATAGCTTGTCATGCTGCTGGACAGGTGTCCAAACGTAAGTCCGGATTGCCTATTATAGGCTGGTTTTGTTTTATATTATTGTTGGGCAGGACCAGCACTGTGTGCTAAGCAGGGCTAGAGTAGGACCAGAGGCCCAAGTAAGCCTAGAACCCTGTGTTCATTGCAAATCTTGCACTGCATTATTCCCTCTGCTCTTGCACTGCATTATTCCCTCTGGCCCTGTGCATCTTTATAATCAGTACCCAAGGAAGAAAAACATAGCTCAATTTATGGATAGATTGATTTATTACATAGATATGTTGGAAAGAAACTACTGCATCATTACCATATCATTCAGGTGAGACTGGTAAATCCTCATGTAGTTAGGCCTTGTGAGAAAAGAAAATGGTCCCTATATATATATAGGGTCCATATATATATATATGGATAGATACACATACATACATACATACATACATACATACATAGATGCCTAGATAATTGTGATACTGGAAAACAGCTATCCTGGATTGGGTCCTTTGTCCTTATGATCTACAAGAATGAGCCCACACACACAGAGGAAGAAGTAAAATGGCAAAGATTTATTTAAGAAAAAGAAGAGCAGAGCTCCCACTAGATGGGAGGGGTTTCCAAGGAGAGTGTGTTGTACATGAGTCAATAAGGTGTCTCTAGGAGAGAGCTACATGACTCTCAAGATTATTGGACAGTTTGTGGGTCATATCAGCTCTCAGACCCAATTAGAGGCCCCATACAGCCTGCACCAGCTCTCCATTTTACTAAAGTTCTTTCAAACATGCACCTCTAGGATCCAATCAGCTTACTGTTCATATGCAAGTCTTCCAGGAACAATGGATCATAGACTGATGCCTAAGGGTCTGCATTCTTGATTGCTCAAGGCCATAGTGAGGATGATAGATGCAGAACTTCTATGAGGGGGAAATGTTTGCTCTTACTGATTTGCCAGGCTTTTTTTTTTCTGTTTTCAATCGTGATTGGCTTATGTTTAAGCAGGGCCCACAAAGGGAAAGATGGGAAAATCAGGTGGAAAGATCTTGGTATTTGTGTTAATGCTTACTAAAGAGCATCCTCCATGGAGGAGACAGATGGTATTGATACATAATTGTCATCTCGGTAACATGAGTGTAGGTGAATTGCTATCCAGGCCAGCAAAAGGGCAGAACCTCAGATTCTATCTAAAAAACAAAATAAAATCCAAAAGCACACAAAAAAAGGCTGGATATGGCTTAAGTGGCAGAGTGCTAGGCAAGCAGAGACATCATATTGTTAGGGTTAATGTTAATATAAGGCCCTTCATTCAAATGAAGGGCCTTATATTAAGTGAAGTAAGCCACACCCAAAGAAACATAGGTCTCATGGTTTCCCTTATTTGCAATAAATAGTGTATGTCTAGGACAATCTTATCAGATGAACAAAAAGCTCAAAAGCTATGTACATATTACCATATAAGATGATGCTAAGTGAAAGGAACCCCAAGATATGGACACAAGAGGTTTTTCTGTTGTTATTGTTTTTAATGTATTATGTTATTTTTTTTTTTATTTCTCCTGTATGTTCTTCCTCCTATGGTATATCCCTGCTGTCACTGTATTTGATTTTGGTACCTTGCATGTTGTGTATACATTTATCTAATTTGGGGAGGGGAAGGGGAATAACAAAATACTGAAACAAGGACACAGGTGTCCCGTAGCAACAATGATATTCACATGACACTATGTTGGAAATGAACTCTACAACTTTGTGTGGGGGAGGGGAGTGGAGGAGGTGGGGGAGTAGAAGAAAAATAAAGAAGGAGGTAACAGTGCTCAACAAAAATGTACTCATTACTGATGTAACTGTAATGCATCTGTACAGCATCTTTAAAAGAAAATAAAAATTAAAAAGTTGATGCTTAAGGAAATAAATGGCTAAAGAAAAGAAAGACCTTGAGGCAGTGGCCCATGCCTATAATCCCAGTGCTCAGGAGACTGAGGCAAAGAGGACTTGGAGTTCCATGCCAATCTGGACTACATAGTGAGACTATCACAAACAGACAGATGGAGAAACAACAAAACAAAAAGACCCAAACCAACCAACCAACAGAAACCAAATACAACAGGTTGACCCATTGTAACAATGAGAAGTACAGGACACTATGTTGAAAACAAAACTTTACAACTTGGGGGCGGGGAGGGAGGAGTTGGGAAATAGGGAGGGAAGGGATAGTAGGAGAAAAACAAAGGAGGGGATAACAATGCTCAATAGGAAATGTACTCATTACCTTACTCATGTAACTGTAATCCCTTTGTACAGTATCTTTACAATAAAAAAATTAAAAAAAGAATCTTAGCAAATAAAAACTGTCTAGAAATAGCAAAAAATAAGCTAAATAAGAAAAATCTAAACAAAAGATGAAACAGAGTGGCTGTTTGGGCATTCTTCACACTCACATAACCTGCTTGGACATCTCTTGATGCTGTCCAGCTTCATGCCCATGACAATCATCTAAGGGCAATCATGGACTGAAGAGAACCTGGGGTTCAGGGGCAATTTAGACCAGAAAGTCGTTGTGCTGAGTCCAGTTGTTGCCTCAACACTAAGCTTTGTTGGCTGCTCTAAGTATTTGTGTGTGTGTGTGTGTGTGTGTGTGTGTGTGTGTGTGTGTATGTGTGTCACACTCACACACACACACACACACACACACACACACACACACACACACACACACACATACACATTGAGACTTCAATTCTGGGCCTGAGCATTGTTCCTTAGCTTTTCTGCTCAAGATTGGCACTCTACCCTTTGAGCCACAGCTCTGCTTTTGGCTTTTTGGTGGTAAATTGGAGATAGGAGTCTTATAGACTTTGCTGCTCTGGATAGTTTTGAGCCACAATCCTCACATCTTGGCCTCCTGAGTAGGATTAGAGACAGACAACACTGGTGCCTGGCATTCTGTTTTTTTTTTTTTTTTGTGTGTGTCTGGCATTCTAAGTCAGTTTTTAAAAAGTACAATTCAAGTTCTGAAGACATTTTTTTCCAAATAGGATGAACTTACTGCACAATTTAATTGAGCTGACCAGTGCAAAAGGTAGTTAAAGCACATACCCTGCTGAGCTTCCCATCTGTTCTTTGCAGGACCAAAGTGCATGCTCTGTCATTGCTGGGAGGTGTGGCTTCTAATTAACTATGCTTGTCACTGTGAGTGCTTTTTGGCAATGGGAACATCTGGCCCAAGTTTCTTCTTGTCTCGTGGGAAGCCTTTGGCTGATGACTGGTTCTCACAGGGGAAATCAAGGCCCAGATCCCATTGGTTTCAATCCACATCATTTCTGAAGGACCATCCCAGTTACAGAGCTCCTCATGGGATAGGCTGATGCCTCTAATACAAATGTATTGACCAGTCTAGCCTCCCATATTTTAAATAAATGCTATTTTCGAATGTTATCTACAGTAAACTCCCTGCACATAAATCCCCATTGTGTGCCTTGTCTAAGGTGATTTCAAGAGAGCACACATGACAACTGATCTCTGCAGATTCAGGAAACAAAGAAGGTATAAAGCTGGGCCAGTTGGAGCTTCTGTTTCCAGAAATGAAGTGGTTCTTTGGTTCAATGATTTGTTCATTAGCTAAGTTATCTGAGTCTGTGCTTCTCCATTTCTGCCTCATTCCACTTTGCCACATTCTTTTTTTTTTTTTTTTCCTAGGGCTGAGGACTGAACCCAGGGCCTTGAGCGTCCGGCACCCTTGCGCTGGGTTAAACCACCAGCCCCACTTGCCACATTCTTTAAGTATTCTCAGATCAAATGGTGTATTAGAGAGAATCTGATTGGTTCAGCTAATGACCACCCTATCTGTTTAGACCAATCCTTACATTTTTTTCTCATTTGGCAATGCTAGTTGGTGGATGGATGTATTCAGATCATATGATTGTCCTTGGCTCTGTCATGTGGCCAGGATAGAGTGCCTTTACCAGATATGAAATTGTCACTTGAGTTTCCTGAATACAGTTCAGGCATCGTATTCCCTGGGAAGAGTTTATTCTTTTCAACAAAGATCTTGCAACCTTTTTCTTTATTAAAAAAACTCCTCTAACCAAATAGACCCTGGACTCTCCCAGACATTCATATTTCTCCTTTCCTTGTGCTGTGCTTTCTTGGCCATCAGAACTTTGAACTAAGAAAACCCCCAACTATGTTTTGATATCGGCTCAACTGTTTACTGTGTGACCTATTTATTACTAAGTGCCCTTTAATGAAATAGGTATAAATGTACCAATTAGTAGTGGTGATGGGAAGTAGGGGAAAATAATGGACAGGACACACTGAGCCCAGAGTTTGGCACAGTTGGCCTTTGAAAAATCACAGAGATGGCAGGTTATTGTAGATTTCATTTCCATTGCTTGCCATCCTTTAGTCTGGGAAAGCTTGTTTTTCATTTTAATTATATTTGAGTGGTAAACCTTTGACACTCTTTTCAAGGAAAGAGATTTGCTTTGGAAACCGTCAGCCAGTGTTTGTCATTTCTCTGCTCTTAGGTTTTTCAATTTCTAGAGGTTAAATGAGGACACCGAAATATTGTTAACATAGCATATAGTTCTAAGCCTGTTGGTTCTATTTGCTTAAGTGCTTTATGATCCATTTTATTTGTTACTCCCAATACATCCCCATACAGTGCATGATTATTTTTATTTTTACCCCATAGATAGTTTTTAATTAGCTTGTGTGTTCTTCCAACCTCTGAAGGTTAGTGCTGGTGCTTAAATTAAATTTCTTCAAATCCTAGAATTTTACCGTATCCTCTGGGCTTTTCTGTTTCTCTTGATTTCTGTGCTTTTCTTTTTGACATGGTTGTAGATGTAAGCTACTGTTCAAAAAGAAAAAGCAAAGAAATCCATATGAATTTTTTAATGAAAGAAGTTAAATCAAGCAAGACCTCGTCAACTCAGCATTAAATTATATTGATTTATCGTTTTTTTTAGTGTAAGTGTATAAATGTCACTTTCTTCAATTTTCATAGATTCCATATTTCTTTTTCTTTAAAAACTCATTAAGTATCATGTTTGACTTCTTATGAATTGATTTTTTTTCACCAGAGAGTTATGGAGTCTTTCTTGGCCAGTTCTTTACTTCTGCTTCTAGAACAAAATCTGTGTTGTCAAATCTATGTTGTTCTTACCTTGTAATGGAGGAAATGAGAGGATTTCAGAGGTAATGCATTTAGGAATGCTGCAAATACTGTATAATGCTATGCAATTTTGAGGTCTTAAAATACAATCACAGCTCTTCAGAAGCCCAGGAGAAAGGGTGTTCAAGGAGAAGATTTTCAGAAGTATGAAATGTGACCTTTGAAAGCCAGAGTTTCATGAAAAGATAGCATCCCTCTACAAGCTCAAGTCCTGAGATAGACAGGGCTTCACTTTCTAGTATTTTTTACCACTTACTTCTAAGTAATCAGTGAATAATGTTATTTCTTGGTTATTTTTCACTTTTAAACATTATCAGGTTAAATAGCCTGTATCATCTTTTTTAGAGATGCTTATTAGTTACCTTTTACTGTGCAGCAAATTACCCTAAAGCATACAAGCTTCATTTCCCCCATCCTTTCTCTCAGTGGAGTTCAGCTTGGGGTTCCTCTAGCTCAAGGTTTTCTGAAGTTGCAGGTGAAGTGTTGGCCAGGGCTGTGATTTCATCTGAAGGCTCACTTGGGGGAAGTAGTACAGTAATTCCAAGTTCATCTAGGCGCTTCTTGGACAATGCAAACCCCTGGCTGGGTACTGTCTTGAAGATCTTACTTCCTCACTGGTTGTTGGCTGGAGACCTTCTTCTAGTCCTCACCATGAGAGTCTCTCCATAAGGCTACTCACAAGACAGCTAACTTCTCTCAGAATGAGTGAGGCAGATGGCAAGAAAGAGCAGAAGATTTAGCCCTGGTTTCAGTCTTTTCTTAATTGAATATCATCCCATGTGTGTCATAGTCTCTCAATTGTGAGCCCAAAACCAGGAATTGAATAAAAGGCATGCAATTGCTACTAAAAATTGAGAAGCTATCTTCTAGATTTTATTCTTTAGATACCAACAATTCATGTCCATCTACATGCAAATGTCTCCACTCCCAATCTTAGCATGCTGACTTCATCTCATTCTTCATCTTATTCTAAGTCATAAGACATAGAACACTAACCTCAAATCATTAATTAATCTCAAATCATTTGTTTGAACCACAGCTTCACTTGCAGCTTTTTTTTGGATAGTTAATTGTAAATAAGAGTCTTAAGGGCTTTCCTGCCACTGCTGGCTTTAAACCATGATTTTCAGATGTCAGCCCCCTGTGTAGTTAGGATTACAAGCATGAGCTTATAGGCATGTACAACCATGTCCAGCTTTATCCCAACTTTATTATTGTTATAAAATACATATAACATAAAGTTTACTATTTTTTATGTGTGTGATACTTGGCCTTGAACTCAGGGTGTTGTGCTTGATCAGCTGTTGCTCTATAACTTGAACCTTCAATTCTGATTTTTACAGGAGATGGCATCTCAGAGACTTCTCTGCCCAGGCTGAGACGGATCCTTTGTATCTCAGCTTCCTGAGTAGCTAGGATTATGGACTTGAGCTACCAGCACTGAGTGTAAAGTTTAGTATATTAAAACACTTTTAAGTATAGTTGGCTAGTATTAAGTATATTCAGATTGTTATGTAAATCATCACAATTATCTATTTCCAGAACCCTTCTTACCTGGAAAATTTGAAATTCTTCCTATCAAACAGTAACTGCCAATTTCCCTCTCACCAAAACCCTGGGTAACAACAACTGTACTTTTTGTTTCTATAATTTTTTTTGGGTGGTACTAGGGTTCACTACAACTTCACATTTGCCAGGTTGGTGTTTTAGCAGTAAGCCACACCTCCCCATTCCCATAAGAGCAAGAAGTGACAATTCTGCAAACAATTACCAGAATAAAGAGACCTCAGTTTACAGAACAGAAATATTTACCAGCTATTCATCTGATAAGGGATTAATATCCAGAGCTTAAAAAGTTCTGGGTGCTGGTGGCTCACGCCTATAATCCTAGCTAATCAGGAGGCTGAGATCTGAGGATCACGGTTCAAAGCCAGCCTGGGCAGTCCTTGAGACTCTTATCTCCAATTAACCACCAGAAAACCAGAAGTGGTGCTGTGACTCAAGCGGTAGAGCTCTCACCTTGAGCTGAAGAGTGCAGGGACAGTGCCTAGGCCCAGAGTTCAAGCCCCACAAAAAAAACTAAAGCTTAAACAAATTAAACACCAAAAGAAAAAAATTAACCCAATCAATAAATGGATTAATGCAGTAAACAGTTTTCAAAAGAAATGCAAATGGTCAAAAAAAAAACAACACATGGAGAATTTCAAAATCATTAGTCATAAAGACTAACTAAATAAAAGAAACACAAAGATTCTATCTCACACCACTCAAAATGACAATCTTCAAGAAAACAAAAAGAAACAAATGCCAGTGAAAATGAGGGGAAAATAACTTTTTATACCTTGTTGGTGGGAATGTAAACCAGTGTAATCACTGTAGAAATTAGTATGGTAGTTCCTCTAAAGACTAAAAATAGACCTACTCTATGACTCAACATACCTCCTGGTCACATACTCATATACTCAGCATACTACAGAAATCCCTGTTAAGTAAAACAAGCCAGACTCAGAAACAAATACTGTATGTTTTTAAAAATCATATATGCAGTCTAAATCTAAAAATACAAACAAAGAAAAACACATGAATCTAAGTGAGAGACCATTTGGGAGGGTAAAAAGTGGAAAGGGGACCAAGGTAGGGTGTTGGGGGTGATTAGATCAATGTAGAAATATTCAATGAAACCTGCCCATCATTTGTACAATAAATCTGGAGTTATGGCTCAGGTAATAGAAAGCCTAAGAAGCCCAAGACTCTAAGTTCAAGACCCAGTACTTCCTCAAACACCCCTAATTTGTACAATAAGGGCAATCTTAGAGTAGAGGTCAGGATTCCCAGCTTACTTTTCACTTAGGATTGAAGTTTTATTTAATGCCTCTCTTCTCTGCTGTGATATTGGGATAAAAATGCACATATTTTACAAATTTTTCTTTGTTATTCCAAAGCAGTCTGCTTTTTTGGGAATTCATACAAAAGCAAAATTACCAGAAATGGATCACAGTCATTTTAAATTTTCTTATATTAAGCTACCCCCAGGAAAGAACTGAAAATTGCTCTGCATAGGTTGCAGTCACAGCCTATGTCTCTGGCCAGTGTGCATGCAGGCATGAGAACAAGTGCTGACTGAGAAGAAAGTCAGGTGAAACCAAAGGGAGTCTGTCAAAGTGACAAAAAATAACTGCATGCACATTTAGACATATTGCATTACCAGATGGACATATCAGGAATTATTTGAAGAAGCTTCCGCAAAAAGAGATGAATTGTGCAAAATGCAAACAGGTGCATATATATGTGTGTTTCTGTGATTGAGATGTGAAAGGAATGGAAATTACCTCTATTGAGGGCAACATACAGAATGGGTATGAATCTCAAGTTTTTCATTATCTAGGAGGGTAAGCGATATTCTCAAGAAAACCATGGCTAAAGAATTTCTATATATTTGTCACTTTTTTTTTTTTTTTGTTGGTCATGGGGCTTGAACTCTGGGCCTGGGCGCTGTCCCTGTGCTCTTCAGCTCAAGGCGAGCTGAGTGCTCTACCACTTGAGCTACAGCGCCACTTCCGGTTTTCTAGTGGTTTATTGGAGATAAGAGTCTCATGGTCTTTCCTGCAAGGGCTGGCTTTGAACTGTGATCCTCAGATCTCAGCCTCCTGAGTAGCTAGGATTACAGGCGTGAGCCATCGGCGCCCGGCCATTTGTCACTTCTTAAAAAGACATTTTTTTTTCATCTTACAATAACTCCATCAATAATCTCATCAATTTTCCAGGAGAGTAAGAGCACCGGATAGACAATCGCAAGGCTGGGATTGTACTTAAGGGAGAGAGTTTCAGACTCCTACACAAATGTAGATTTCAGCAATACTTCCTGCCTCAGTGCTCAGGGTTGCATAAGGAGACTGGTTGTTATTCAGTGCACATATTTATACTGCCTTTGCTCTTTTATGTAAGCACACATGTCTATCACTTCTTTCCAGGGCACTTTTCCACAAGTGACCCCATTTCAAAGCAATGTTTGTTTAGAGAAGGTAGTTTACCTTGGCAAAGTTTCCTAAATAATTTATAGGTTTTTCTAGTCACTGAATGAAATATTGGTCTCAATGTATAAAAAATGAGTAGCCTTAGTCTGCTTTTATCTAGACACAAAGGGTATTTGTTAAAAAAGCATGATATGTAACAGAAGTTTGGAAATCAATTAATATAATTGCACAATGGAATTACCTATCACATGACATGAAAAATAATTACAAAGTCTTTCCTAATGGGTGTTGCTCTGGTTATTGATAGGTTACTGAGAAATTGGATCCACATCCAACTATATGCTCAGGGAATATTTTAACATGTGAATCTGTCTTTCAACAATATGCTATCAATATACTCCTGCTTACTTGCAAATTTGAAATAAAATAAAAAGTTGAACGAGAGTGGTATAGAAATGTTGGTAATCAGAACATCTTGTTGGGGCAGTTCAGCCACTAATAACCTGCTTAGAACTATTTTGTTTCAAGAACTTTATGTGAGTCAGGTGCCAGTGACATTCTTATCTCCAATTAGCAAAAAGCTGGAGATGGAGGCATGGATCAAGTGCTAGAGCATCAGCCTTGAGTAGAAAAAGTTAACTGATAGTGTAAGGCTCTGAGTTCAAGCCCCAGTACTAGCCAAACAAAATGAACACAGAAACAAAAATCTCTCTGAAACTTGTGTTATTTTGGGATAACAAAATTAAGCCTCTTAGTGAAACTGATTCTTTGATATTCTAAATATATATGCAAACAATCAGAAAAATGCTATGACTTTTTAAAAACAAGTTTCAGAGAGAATCAATCCTCAAATCAAATTTTATATGAACAATGGTTCATTTGGTATATTTATACTTATGTGTCCATCTTTAGTTTTCCCAGCCATACAAAATTCTTAGAAGTTTATGCTTTTTTTTTTTTTTAACAGTTTTTGGCTCTTCATTTAGATTTTTTTCTTTGTTTTCTGACTTTAACTGGGTAAATAAATTATACTTATCATAAATAGCACCCTAACCTGTGATTGACCATGACTGAAACTTCGTAATATGTAAGCATTGGCCACGACTGCAACTTCATAATATGTAAGCAGTCCTTCATCAAGGCAGGCTAGTTTTATGGTAATAATCAATAATCCCAAATTCTTAGGAGGTTTAACATAATAAGTAGTTAATTGTCATCTATATTGCACCTGTTAGGGCTGGCTTTTGGAAATTTGTGCTTAGTGTGACTACACAGAGATCCTACTTATGGGAGCTTTTGCTAACCCATTCCCCCCATCACTTCAGTGGTGAATAGAGTCAGAGTTCCTGAAGTCTTCATCACAGCCATTCATTTATCATTGGCCAAGATATGCCACATGACCATCTCTCCCTAATTTCAATACTTGTTGAAAAATGCCAGTGATTCACAAATAATGCCGTGTTACAAAGCAAACCTTGGTATCTTTATCTCTGACCCTTACTGGATGTGTCTTTTGACAAGTTATTTAAGTTTTCATTTGTCTCAGTTTCTCATCTGTTAGGATGCTGTTTATTTATTTATTTTTGTTTTTTGTCAGATGTCGGGCTTGAACTCAGGGCCTGGGTACTGTTCCTGAGCTTCTTTTGCTCAAGGCTAATGCTCTACTACTTGAACCATAAGTCCACTTTCAGCTTTTTTTGGTGCTTAATTGGAGAGAAGAGTCTCATGGACTTCTCTGCCTAGGCTGGCGTTGAACTGCAGTCCTCAGATCTTAGCCTCCCGAGTAGCTAAGATTACAAGTATAAGCCACCAGAGCCAGGATGATGTTTATAGCAGTCTTTCCTCAGTGGATTTTTAAATTTAAATGGCAAAATACTATGCCAATATTTGACATTACATTGAATCAGTGTTCACTATCATTTAGCTGTATGTATGTATGTATGTATGCATGTATGTATGTATGTATGCATGTATGTATTTTGTCAGTCTTGGGGCTTGAACTCCGGGTCTGGGCTTCTTTGGTTCAAGGCTAGTGTTCTACACTTGAGCCATAGTGCCACTGCTGGCTTTTTCTGAGTAGTTTATTGGAGATAAGAGTCTGTTCAATTTTATTCCCCAAGCTGGTTTTGAACTGCACTCCTCAGAATTCAGCTTCCTGAGTACCTAGAATTACAGGTATGAGCCACCAGCACCTGGCTTATTTTGTTATTTAGCCTTTATTTCCTAATAATAATCTTATAAGACCATCTTCCTTATAAGAGTGCATACCCGTGGGTAGTGGGAATATCTTCGTTTGGTGTTATAAATGTGTTTACAGAGGAGGAACACAACAGGTATTTTGTTCTCTGTGTTTTATGTGTCTTCATGCACTATTCTGTATTATTAGGAGAATACTTACAAAATTTTGCCTTTAGTGCATCATTATACTTGCTGACATGAGCAAAGTAATTTGGATTTTTTTCTATAGTTCTGAGGATTACACTCAGGACCTTGCCCAGTACTCTATTACCTGAGCTATATTCCCAGCCATAATTTAGCTTTCTTATATACTCAACCAACTGCAGATGGCCTAACCACTGAGATAATTTGGCTTAGTAAACAAAATTTGGCTTAAATACTTTGGTTTACTTTAAAAAAGTAGGCAACTTTCTGTTTTTTTTTTTTAATTTCTAGGACAATTGGGGAAATTTAAGAAAAAAGAAAAATACTTCCATTACTCATTGCTTTATTAAAAAATGAAATAGTTTCAGAGTCCTAAAAATGGAAAAAGTTTTTCTCTCCAAAATGACTTTAGTAAACTTTCACAAATCATATATGAATTACAAGAAGTAGAGTTTAAATGACGTGTGAGTAACAAGAACACATCAAACTTCAATACAATTTCACTCACAATTTGATTCAGGAAGGCAAGAAAAATAGGTTACTTAAAAATAGGAAGAATTGCAATACAGGATGGATGACAGCTGTGAAGAAAAGCTGAATAACACTGTGTTGAAAAGGTCAATGTTTCTTGTTGCTATTGGCTGTGGGATGAAAAAGGCCTTTGGGATTGTCAAGGCCCCCTCCAGGGACATGTATTGCTGAGGAAGCTTTAGAGGCCAGACTCTGGGAGATAAGCAGCAAGACTTGTTTTCTCACAATAGTTCTGAACTCAGAGGTCATCCATGAACTCTTTTGAATCACATTTTCCCCAAAGGCTCACAAAAAAAATGTGGGTTAATAAAACTGGGTAATAGTAAGGTTTGCAGGAGACATGGGAATCGTTATTCTGTTCCATTTAACTGAGTTTAATATCGTGTTTAGAGAAAAAGCAAAAATACAGGAAAACCAGTAAAGAGAATTTTGCCCCCCTCAAATAAATAAATAAATGAACAAAACTGGCCTCAGTATTCTTTTTATTATAAACTCCATCACTGTGGGTCACCTCCCTTTTAGGGCCTTCTTCCTTCCTAAACTTCAGGGTGTTTGAGGGTAGCTCTATATTTCAAACACAATGTTTGGCTACTAATAAATATTTTTTTCATAAAAATATAAGCAATTTCAATATTAAGAGATAGAGGGGCACTAGAGGCTCATACCTTTAATTCTAGTTACTTAGGAGGCTGAGATCTGAGGATCATAGTTCAAAGTGTTGTACCATAAATCAGATAAAAATCCAGTCACAAGAAAGACAGAGAATCCACATTTTGAGAGTCAAATTTTGGATTCTTTATTAATAGGCCAGTGACTGTATGGTAGACTCCTGTCTCAAAGAGCAGCAGCCAGAAAGTACAATTAACATTGAAGGCCAGAGAGGAAAAAAAACAAAAACAAAAGCAATACCAATAAACCAATTCAGCTTCAATGGAGACCTGAAGTGGGATACCATGGTGACCAGAGAAGAGCCAGGAGACAGGAGGCAGGACCCAAATATGGAGATACATGGCATGGAGTAGTGGTGCCTGAGGTGGTCTCAGCCTAAATAGTATGAGGGTCAGGAGTATGGTCACAGAAAACTTGAGTGCCAGACGCTGGACTGACAGGTTTAGTAAAATATCATCCAAGTCTCCACCTCTTCCTCTAGGGATTCAGGCATGCCTATCACCTGGGAGGCTGGGGCTTCATCTTCCCTCACCATGAAGACAAGATGCCAGACCCTACCATCTACCATGTGGCCAAAATGGCACTGTCCAGACAGATCTACCCACTTCAAGAGCTAGCCAGGGCAGAAAAGTCTTTGAGATTGTATCTTCAACTACTACCAAAAAGCCAGAAGTGAATCTGTGGTACAACCTTGCATGAAAAATTGAAATAAGAGCATAAAGTACACACACACACACACACACACACACACACACACACACGCAAACACACACACACACACAACTGTTTAATAAAGAAATGTATCTTTTCCACCAGTAATTTATTTAGACGTGAGCCATTCCACAGTATTTCAAACTTCCTAGGAGTTTGAAATACTTTGTGGAATATATCAGGAATTAACTGTTTATCTGCTTAGCATGTAAGTACTCAACATGAACATTTCAGTATAACACTGCATGACAATGAGTACTAGGGGGAAATGAAAATTTATATAAATGAAAATTTATATAAAAAGTTCTAGAAGTCTTAAGATTGATGAGGTAAACAAGACAGTTTTTTAAACCTTTCATCCAGATGAGTAGATTTGGATTTGAAAATAATTTCCAGCTCAGTGGAGAGATCCAGGGCTAGACTCCCTAGAATTTGCAAGCAGCAATTTCAGTTGCCAGGTCTCAGGTCAATGTATTTCCAGCTTTCTCTCAGATCCGCAAGAGTTGTCTGAAGACTGCAGTGAATTGGAACTGCTAGATCCTTATGTGGCACCATTTTGTTATAGCAGTGTAGGACATCATCCAGCCATTAGTAATCACCTGGTGGATTCTTGACCTGTTTGCATTTACTTTTTGCAATCAGTTCAATACTATAAGGTTCATTTATCCCTCTCTTACAGATGAGTTAAATGAAAGTGTAGCAATGTTTTCTTTAATGGCTCAAATTATTCTAGTAATTAGTGGAGCTGAAATAACATCTGAGTAATCTTGGTTAAGTTCTAAGCTATTGGTTCTTACATTCTATTTGGTTGTCATTGTGGTTTTCCTGATTCTCAACTATGTGAATGAACTACTATAAAATACCCTGAGAGATCTGAAACTATTTATTTCCAACTTTCATTAATGTAGCATCTAAGCTGTTAACTCATATAGGTACTTAAGGAAGAAAGCTCATTAGCTTGAAAGAGAGGTCCATAGCAGGAACATAGCTCAATTTTAATGCTTTGGAATCAGAAGCTGCTATTCTTTCTTATAAGTTAAACAACCCCCACCCTTGCCACTGTTTTGTAAGAGATTTGTAGAAATGAATATGATAAACCTTTGATTCTTGTCTTTCAATAATGATAAAGTTGAAGGGAAACTTCACTAACATCACTAACTTTCACTTGCATCCAGTGACAAGTGGGCTTTGATTTACTTTTGTGTAGTGACAGGAGAGCAGGAAAGGGGGAGGTTTAAGTTATTATCTCTAAAGATCAGTAGTATATTTGGAATATGGAAAATACACAATGACTTGTAAAATTCTTTTTTCTTATCAAGTAAAAGACAATAATAGATAATAACAAACATGCATTAAGTGAAAAACATTATTTGGCCAATTTATTTTTTCTAGTCAATTAGTTTAATATCTGGCATCTAATTGTGTATATTTCTGAATGGAGGAGGTGTATTCTAGATCTGAGTGGCACAAATGGGGATCTGGGAAAAGAGGGTGAACAATGGTTCTTTTCAAAATAAGAATACAAAATCATAAACATAAAAATGTCTTTGAGTAGTCAAATGTTTAATGGCAGGTGTTTGACTTTTCCATCTGTAACATTCCAGGCAGGTGGCATGCTGGCTGATGTTTATCATAATCATAATGCATCTCACCACCTGGGCAGGAAACTACTGAAATGCACATAAATCTTTCAATGTAATAAAATTGCATATTGGGACATACATAGAAAGGTAAAGAAGATGTGAACAGAGTGTTAGATATATTACTAACATTACTAAATCAATTCTTGAAAGATTAGTTGTATGGTTCCTTTTCCTCTACCTCAACCTTAGTAAGGGATGAGTCTATGTGCAAGGTCATTGACTTGCATTTTGCACAGTCCCAGGTACTTGTTTGAATGATTCAACATAACCAACTGGCCAAAGGACATTAACATTCTATTAAGCTATTGAGAGTTTTGACCTTTCTTAAATGTCAGAAAAGGAATATTTTGTGGATAAACTGTGATCAACTCGATGCACAATATACCAAGTGTTTGGGCTTTTTGCTCTGATTCAGAACCCATGGGAGGTAGTGGATTTAATGAAATGTTCTTTTTGATTATGTGGAGGTAGCTGATGAGATGCTCAATGGCTCTGTTGGCATAAAATGTGCTGCAAGATCTGACATTGGTGATCATAGAATTGTATTCATTTTTATTGGTCCCCACAGTTTACATATGAGAAAACTAAAGCTCAGCGAAATAAACTCATATGAATCAAACAAGATAGCTAGTTAGTAGCAGAGTTGGCAATCAAATTCCTGTCTTCTGACTCCCAGCTTGGTGTCTTATACTTCATCAGATTGAATATACATTTTATTCCCTGTACTTTTTTGTCCTTCTATGCAATTCAAGGTAGGCTGAGTTTCAAGTAGGGAACTGAATCTTTCATTATAATTTTAATAAGGTGCCACAAACATGAAATTCATCTTTGAAATCCTATTTTCTTTTTTAAACCATAAGAGGTACCAGACAATAAAAGCCAAACTCACCAAATAAATTACCATTGTTTAGGACCTCCCAATTTTGATGGCTTTGTATTGCATCTAAGAATTCCCAAATCTTTCTTACTGTGTTCCTTAAAGCCTTACAATTATATGTCGAACAAATTATTTGCATTGCTAGCATTTTTATTTTGTTTACTTCTGGTTCAAGTACTTCTGGTGTAGGCCCTGGGAATTGTTCGGAATACCTTGAAGAATAGCAAAACATTTGTCAAGAATATGGAGAACATGAAGTGTGTGTGTGTGTGTGTGTGTGTGTGTGTGTGTGTGTGTGTGTGTGTGTGTATGTACTTTCCCTGGACAAAATCCTGAGGAATTATTTTTGTTCCCATAAAGCCTCCAAAATATGGCCATTTCTGGGTGTCAGTTCTCTGGTGCTTGAATTCCTATTTCCCACACTTAAAGGCCAGGTAAACTTGTCTTTGGCAGTTGCTGATATGTTCAGTATTCACTAGGATTAAGTGAAAATCCATAACCTAAAAGATAGCATTAAAAAATGAATTTCTTAAGCCAAATAGGAAATGAGATAAAGTCAGTTTCATTCTCCTTGTAAGCTGCACTTTAATGTAAACACCACACACACACACACACACACACACACACACACACACACACACACATCCCACACTTGCTTTTTATGAATCTAATTTTAACCAATATATGGCATTTTAAAGTTCTGAGGAAATGCTTTTATCTGATTTGGATTCATCATAGTGAAATACACTGGACAAGGTGCCGGTTTTCACAATGTCAGTATAAATTTTGCACTCAAATGGCAGGACTCAAGTGGCAGTCCCTGAGCCTTCCTGTTGGCTGCTGCTTTCCTGAGGCTAGTGTCTTCCTGTCAGCCTCTTATCTCTCCCTGTCAGCTATGGAAACCACTTTCTTTTTACCCAAATCCCCTGCTGGGCACAATCTTCTTACTAATTGAGACACAGCTCCTTTCTTTCTTTTATTTATAACCAGCCCCCTTTCCAGGTTGCTTAGAGAGCCATTATATTATTACTGAGATTAAGTGTTCAACTGAGAAGCTCTTCCACTGACTCAGCCCTTTAATGTGGTTAAAAGAACAGGACATTTAAGCCAGGGACTCTAGCTCAGACTCAGTTTGAACTTTGTGACTTGAGTGGAAACAGACTCCATGTTTTCCAATACTACCTTTCTTCTAGCTTTGCTTTTTCTCTTCATCTCTTTTTAGATTAGTTGTAAGGTTTCTTGGATTCAAATCCAGTCATGAGAAAACAGAGAAGCTACATTTTGAGAGGTTGAATTGGGAGTCTATTGGAGGACCAGTGTCTGCATGGTAGACTATTGTTTCAAAGACCAGCAGCCCTGAACAAAGCCTGCACCAAACTTTTAAAGATTAAAAAAATGTATTCAGGTGGTGACAAAACCCCAACATAAAGGCAGCAGGAGCAGGGATTTTCCCTCTGCGTCTAAACAACATGATACACTTGCACATCCTCTAAAACAGAGTCCTCCTTGTTCTACAACTGAGGTAGGCATATACAATTCAAAGGATGGCTTATCTCACTTCTAGATCTTTGAAGCTGGGTGGACAGCTCCCATCATCCAGTTAAGTGTCAGGATGGCTTGTGAGAACAAGGTGATGTTATTTAGACCTGGTCCCCCTACTTCAATTACAAAAATTAAGTTGAGTTTTATGGGATAAAATTCTTAATAAATCTGTCTTGATAGATGCATAAGACTCCTGTGTACCCAGGATCTGAAATATCTTTTAAGATTCAATTTATTGCAGTTTTTTGTGGGTTGTGGACCTTGAACTAAGGGATAGGGTGCTGTCCCTGAGCCTCTTTGTGCTCAAGGTTAGGGCTCTACCACTTGAGACACAGTGCCACTTCCAGTTTTTGAGTGGTTAATTGGAGATAAGACTCTCATGGTGATTTTTCTGCCCAGGCTGGCTTTGAACTGAGATCCTCAGATCTCAGCCTCTTGAGTAGGTAGGATTACAGGCAAGAGCCATTTGCACCCAGCTGCATTTAAAAAAAATATAAAATACCATGTTTCACTGAGTACCCAGTTTGAATTGGACCTACATTCACCATACACTATCTGGGTATCTGAAAGTCTAGCGAGGGGCCCATCAGGAAGACACTGAAATCAGAGACCATGGTGCACTTCAGAAGTGAAAAATCCATTGGATGAGAAAGAGTAAAGTACTTTGGGTTGGGCACCGTGGAGGATAGGAGACGAATTAAAGGATGGGAGGTTTTGAGAATAAACAAGTTTTTTTTTTCTATAATAGCATATAATGTCTTTTAAAAAATTATAGTCAAGGTAATGTACAGAGGGGTTACAGTTACATAAGTAAGATTGTGACAACATTTCTTGTCTAACTTGTTACCCTTGCCATCATTTTCCTCCCTCTTTCCCTCCCTCCTCCAAGCTCCCAAGTTGTACAGATCATTTTCAACATATTTTCTTGTGAGCATCACTGTTGCACAGGTCCCCCCTTTGTCCTTTGTCTTACCATTTTGTGTTCCCCTTCCCTTCCCTAGTTCAGATAAACATATATACAATATCCAGGGTACCAAAATCGAACACAGTAACAACAGGGGATAAACCATAGGGGGAAAAACACAAGAAAAAAAAATCACACAGATTAAAAACAACAACAAAGAAAAACCTCTTATGTCCTGTGTCTTAGAGTTCATTTCACTTAGCATCATCTTATATGGTCATATGTACATAGCTATTGAGCTATTCTGCTCATCTGCTAAGATTATTCTGGATGTCTACTAATTATTACAAATAATGGAGACCATGCACAATCTGAAGTTTTTTTTTTTTTTGTCCGTCGTGAGGCTTGAGCTCTGCGCTTAGGCGCTGTCTCTGCGCTCTTCAGCTCAAGGCGAGTGCTATACTGCTTGAGCCACAGCACCACTTCCAGTTTTCTAAAGGTTAATTGGAGATAAGAGTCTCTCGGACTTTTCTGCCCTAGCTGGTTTTGAATTGTGATCCTCAGATCTCAGCCTCCTCAGTAGCTAGGATTACAGGCGTGAACCACCGGCACCCGGCGTTGTTTTTTTAAATTGAAGCTTGAACCTGCACTGAAGTGGAAGTTTCATGCTTCATCACTGGCTTTTACTCTCCCACCTTTCATTGTCAGCTCTGTAAAACACCCTTTCCCTTTGTCCAAATCCCCTGCTGGGCACAATCCTTTTACTAACTTCACTGAACCTGCCCACAAAGCTTGTCTCTGGGTCTAAACCCTTGCCTCTGTATGTGTGTATGTATGTATGCACATATATATATATATATATATATATATATATATATACACACATATACACATACACACACACACACACACACACACACACACACACACACACACACACACACACACACACACACATATATATATGAACTTAGTATCTAGTATATAGTATATGAACTTAAAAATTTGGCCAAGTCTGGGGAGACAAAAGTCTCACTCTGTATGCATTGCTCGTAGCTCTGTCACAAGTTACAGAAAAGAGGAAATGAATCCAGGAAATTCTTATTCCTGGATTTAAATGTGTGCCCCAGTTACTGCAACTGAGGGGTGGTTTTTCTCCTAGAAGGTGGGTTTTTCTTCTGACATCAGGGCCCTAGTGGGTGGTTGTTGACACTCCCAGCATGGAATTTTTGCCAGGACCTTAACTCCTAGGGTTCCTATTAATACAAGTTCCCTAATACCTGTCCTCCGGCTATGCTACCTGAGTTGGTGGAAAAACCCAAGGGATATGGACTAAATGAAGTTAAACAGCTGGGCACCAGTGGTTTACATCGATGATCCCGTTTACTCACAAGGATGAGATCTGGAGGTTTGAAGCCAGCCCAGAAAGAAAGTTCTCCAAAATAATCAGCAAAAAGCCAGCCTGGAGGTGTGACTTATGTGGTTGACTATTAGCCTAGCAAGTGTGAGGTCCTAAGTTCAAACCCTACTAGCACCAAAAAAAAAAAAATAAAAAAAAAAAAGAAAGAAGAAATTAGATCTAGAAACTATTTGACTAAAATCTCTGCAAGACATTCAGTAAGTGATGTAGCACATTTTTGGTATTTGGATCAAAATGAGAGCACAAAAGTTCAACAAAGCCTTAAAGTATCAGCATGGAATTCAGCATGGTTTAAATCTATAGAGGCCTTCAATTGTCCAAGGCTCCAAGATCAACACATCAGTGTAGTTTCTCAGTTTCCTTTTTTCCTGCATCATATCATAAGCTCTTTAAATTTTTAAAAATTTTTAAAATTTATTTTTATTTGTTGCAATGTAGAACCCAGATCCTGGGGCATGTGATGATCCAGCCTTCAAGATCTTAACTTTTTTTTAATGTGGAGAAGGTTAGGGACTGCTTGGAGAGCCATAATGATGTTTGAAGAAGACACTGATAAACCTCTAGCATGGGACTTTTCTGTACAGTGTATGCAAGAACAGTTGTGCTTTGATATCTTTCTTGGAGGATGTGCCACAGAAAGAAGATGACTCAAAATAAAAGGGAAGGGGCTGGGAAGGTGGCTCAGTGGTAGAGCGCTTGCCTTGCATGCTCGAGGCCTTGGGTTTGATTCCTCAGCACCACATAAGCAAAAAGAAAAAAGCCGGAAGTGGTGCTGTGGCTCAAGTGATAGAGCGCTAGCCTTGAGCTGAAGAGCTGAGGGACAGTGCCCAGGCCCAGAGTTCAGGCCCCACGACCGGACCCAAAAAAAAAAAAAAAGGAAGATAACACATAGATGGTGGCTCAATTTTTGTACCTAAAGAACCCCAGGATCTTGGTGATATCCAGTGTTACTTACCAGAAAATGGCAGGCATACCTGGAAGGCAAAATTTCAGGAAGGATTGACAAAAAGCCTGGAGCAGTCTTGAGGCCAGTGGAATGTGAACATTGAGAGATGCACTGATGTTTCACGCTGATCATGAGCCTATCTGAAGAAATGCAGCAGCTTTCAGGGGATGTTGCAAAACCAGGAAGTGAACTGCTGAGCAAATGGACTTGGGCAGGGAAGAGAGCCCCATTTGCTCACAGCATTTCAGGTCTTTTGACTTTACTTAAATGGCCTATTACTGGGGTTGGAAATACATTTTTTTGTTTGTAACTCAAATGTATAAAGATTCCAATGGTGTAACTTCTCTAAAAATTGAATACTAGGAACTTGGAACACATTAATTAAAAAATAAACAGACATTCTCATGAATGATTTAACTATTTTGTTATTATTTTCTCAATTCACCTAAAATATTGTCTCTGAATGAGCAGCCCATACATTAACTATGAAGAAGAGTTAGTCCTCCTTAGTTAGGTATGTAGCAATAAGAAATGGCAGACAGGATGTGTGTAGACAGGACATGTAGGAGAAAACATGGCTCATGGTTTGAAATGCTTCTACCTATAATAGGCTGGATTCCTGCATAACCAATAAAAGAAGCTGGAGTGGCACAAATATAAGCCTTCAAGCAATTAGCGCAAAGTCCAGGAAATCATGTGTGGGCAGAGCCTTGGTGTGTTCTGGTACGATTATAATAACTACTCTTTGGGAAACTCCATTGTACTGTGTCTTTGGGAGCACCTTTTCAGGGTCTATTTCACTGCTTTCTATTCCCTGCTTTTCTTTTTAAAATTGTTCTGTCTGCTTTAACCATTATCCTGCCTTTTAATTTTTAATTGTTGGAAAAAAAATCTGTGTTTCTAGACAGTTTCAGCTGCTGTTTCCCATTAGAATATTATAGAATTTGGCCTGAGGTTGTACCTCAGCAGTAGACTGCAACTTTAAAAAAATTTTTGTATATATTTTTAGTGTAAAAATACTGTATAGAGGGGTTACAGTTACATGACTAAGGTAATGAGTACATTTCCTATGGAGCATTGTTATCCTCTCCTTTGTTTATCCTCTACCCTTCCCTCCCCACCTCCCCAACTCTCCACCTCCCTCCCTGGAAGTTGTAAAATTTGTTTTCAACATAGTGTCTTGTACATCTCATTGCTACAATGGGTCAGCCTGTATACTTATTTAAGCATTTTGTTATTTCCCTTCCCCTCCCCAAATTAGAAAAATGTATTTACAAGATGCAGGACACCAGAATCAAATACAGTGAAAATAGAGGTTATACCATGGGGAAGAAAATACAAAAGAAATAAAAACAAATCGCATCGTACATTATAAATACATTTAAAACAACAGCAACAAAGAGAAAACCTCTTATGTCCCTATCTTGGGGTTTATTTCACTTAAGATCATCTTATATGGTGATATGCACAAAGCTTTTGACATTTTCTGCTTGTCCTAGATGTATTCTAATTATTGAAAATAAACCTATGTTTCCTTGGGTCTGGCTTACTTTACTAAACATATTTTTTTCCCAAGTCTTTCATTTCCTAACAAATAGGGCAATGTAATTAATTCTGATGGAGCCATAGAATTCTATTATATATATTCTATATATATAAATATATATATAGAATATATATATAGAATATATATAAATATATTATATATATTCTATTATATATATACATATATATGTGTATGTGTATAGATCTATATCTCTATCTATCTATCTATCTATACACCATGTTTTCTCTGGGTTGGTTCCATATCTTAGCTATGGTGAATAATGCTGCGATAAACATAGTGGTGCTGGTAACTTTAGTACGGCCTTGTTTGTGATCATTTGGGTAAATGCCCCAAAGTGGGCATGGTCTAACCTGCCATGAAGACTTTCTACTTTATTTTTTATTTCCTTTCCTTCTAATTGGTCAAATTTATTGGCTTCAAATTCTTTGTTGGAGCTTTGTTTTAGATCTTGTGTGGACTTCTTGATCTCCTTTATTTGGTTTTCAGTATTCATTCTTAATACCTTAGTTGCTTGGTTATAATTTCATTGGACTCCCTTTCCTTCTGTTGGGCTTCATTCAACATTCCCTTTGTGGCTTCCATGGATTCCTCCAGCTTTCTGTTTGTAGATTCCTTGAATACCTCTATTAATCTTTGTTTATTCTCATCACACATGCAATTCCTCAATTAATCTTTGATTAGCCTCACAAAATTTCTGTATTAAATTTTGGTAAGCCTCATCATGCTCATACATTTCCATATCACACTCACACAGAGTCCTTTTCAGGTTTTCAATCTTTTCATTCAGAATGTTCAGAGTATTTATAGAACATTTTGGGAACTCTCCTCTGGATTAGTCATTAACTGCTCTGTTGCCTCATTATCATGAGTGGGAGTTGAGATCCCTGGACTTGTCATTTTTCTTGTGTTTCTCCAGATTGTGTTTCCCATTTGGGTAGGAAGCAAAACCAATTCCATGCTTATTTTAAGGCAAGCACCAATCAGAGCCTGTAGTTGCACAGATTGACAAAAAGTACAGATACAATCTAGTTCAATAACAAACAACTAGGGATCAATGAACTCAGAAAGTCAAAGAAGGAGTCAGGAGACCAGAAATTAATAGGTTTAGGGAGAATTCTGAGGAGAAAATAAGATTAATGGGAACTGAAGAGTGGAAATATAACCAAGACCTAAATGCAGAGAGAGGAAAAGGATAGAAGGAAAGGAGAAGAGAGATACAGAAAAAGGAAAATGAAAAATAAAAAAAATTAAACACTTAAAAATAATATAAGTATAAAGAAATAATACTACAATGGAAGGAGTTAAGGCTGAGAGTTTGTGAATTGAGTAATCAATATCTGAATAAAGTATGTACACAATGAAGGATAAGGTGTAATAATCAAAGATGGGTATACATCTGGGGATGAACAAAGCAGCAATTAAATAAAGCAAAAAAAAAAAATAAAACAAAAAGGACCAAAATGGAAAGAATAAAAAGAGAATTAAAAAAAAACTAAAATAAAAATTATGGAAAAAATAGAAAACAACCAGGTGCCGGTGGCTCATACCTGTAATCCTAGGTACTCAGGAGGCTGAGATCTGAGGATCATGGCTCAAAGCCAGCAGGGGCAGGAAAGTGAAACTCTGATCTCTAATTAACCACCAGAAAACTGGAAGTGGTGCTGTGGCTCAAGTGGTAGAGAGCTAGTCTTGAGCTGAAGAGCTGAGAGACAGTGCCCAGGCTCAGAGTTTAAGCCCCACAACTAACCAAAAAAAAAAAAAAAGAAAGAAAAGAAAAGAAAAGAAAGCAATTTAAAATATAGGTAGAAAAAAAGAGTTCGATTTTTTTTGTGGGAGGGGAATCTTGTGTCTCCTCTGTGTCCGTAACCAGTCTCTTGGTGGAGTCTCTGGTTTGCTTGTGGTGTTTGGTTTTCCTGTGACTTGATTGATTTCTTAAATCAGTTTGTTTGAGCAAGGAGAATGAAGCTCTGCCTTACCAGGTATTTTATGACCCTTCTCCCAGTCTTGTTCAGTGCTTTGAGCATCACAAAAGATGAAGATGGATATTTCCTCTAGCTTGGAGTGGCTGTGATGGGGTAGGTTGTGGGTAGGGTTGAGGCCTGTCAGCAATCAATAGCTTTTCCCTGAGGGACTAGAACCTGAGACACTCACTGCCCAGCTTGGAGTCATTCTCAGGATTTATGTGTATTGAATTTCCAATTTTTTTTTTTTACCCTCCCTCTGCTGCCTGTGCTGAAGTGGGGTGTGGCACTTTCTGGCTCTGTTTACCCAGTGAAGAAAGTCACTCCTCCATGGGCAGAGCTTTCTCTGCCTGTGAAGGGCAACTTTTTCCTGGGGTGGAGCTGAGCCCCACAGATCAGGTTCCTTTGACCTGTTGAATGATTCCTATTGTCTTCTTCTAAGGCCTGAGTTATGGACTAGCTGCTCTGGCCGGGACTCTGTCAGTATCAAAGACAGAGTTCTTCTCCATTGGTGGGGGAGGGGCTACCTTCCCACCCTGCTCTGTGAGAAGGAGTGAGGATGTCTTGTGGAGAACTCATGACTTTCCCTTGGTTTCCAGGCCCTCCAGGGTCTGCGACTGTCTGTGGTGAGCAGGATGAAGATTTCCATACCTTGTCAGTTCTTGCTGGAGGTGAATAGAATCCTCTTGCACACTGCCTCTGGTAATTTATTCCATGGTGGCCACTGCCACCATGAACGCTGGTGAGTGCTCAATCTGTCTCCTTAACAAATTGTCTGAATTTTTCCTCTCTGGCCAAACTCTTTGTACTATGATGGCACACTTGGTGTAACTCTCTAGCCTTGTATTTTTCACTGGAACACTAAAACTGGTTTCTATGCGAGAGCTTGTTTAGTCCCCAGCTTCTCCTCTGCCATCTTCCTCCGGACCCACTAGACTGCATCTTTAGCATGTCTGAATTCCTGATTTATCCTCAGAACTGTAAAAAAGCAATCAGAGTGCATTTATTTTCTGACAATCAGGGAGTTCATTTATTTTGTGACTTTTCACATTAAAACAAATACAAATTTCAGTTTTTAAATTTCAGTTGTCTTTTGTGCTCAAGAGAAATAGATTAAGAGTAGTGAGAGAGATAGATGTCATCAGCAGGCCTGTCAGTTTCTGGGTTAAGTTTCCACAAGATCTCATGCTCTGGGTCCAATAGAGTCTCAAGATGGCACTGTTACTAGAAAATAGATGACCCATGTATATTTTTATTAGTGCATTTATAAATCACTGGTTTTGTTTTTGAATTTTTTTCCAGGTCCCCCTTCAGCAGTTACTTGCCATCCTTCCCCTATTCTTCCGATTTCCTGTATATTAGGTACTTTTTCAGCCTGGAATTTATAGCTCCCAGTACAATACCAGGCACAGAATCAACTTTTTGTTTACTGGTAAAGTTGTTTTTAGTGATACCAAAAGTACATGCTATTTTGTTCCTATAAAATTATTAATCAACATAAATCACCATCAACAACAGAATCACATCCATATGTGCCACAACAATATGTCCTTTTGATTGTTATTGTGTGAAAACATTTAACATGAGATTTACTCTTAAGTTTTTATGTGTACAACACAATATCATAGGCACAATTTTGTACTATGGATCTTTAGAGTTGAATATTGTGCATGTTATGCATTTAAGGATCTTCCTTGTTGTGACATAATCTTTGTTTTGTAATGCTGTTGGGAACATCAAATATAAAGTATATAAGCAGGCAGAGTTTGATGACTCAAGCCTGTAATTCTAGCTATTCAGGAATCTGAGATTGGAGTAAAAACTCCAAGAGCCACCAAAGTCTGTGAGACTTCTTCTGCAAAATAACAAGCAAGAAACTGAATTGGAGGCATTGAATCAAGTGGTAGAACACCAGCTGAACAAGCAAGAGGCCCTGAGTTTAAAGATGGTATAGATAGAAGTCTGCACTCCTGTGAATAGTTAGCCACTCTTAAATGGGTATGTTTTCTTTTTGTGCAGAAGTCTTTATGTGTCTGTGCTTGGAATTACTTCTCTGGATCAAGGTGAGCTCTTGTGTATGTGAGGACAAGAGGACAAATACATTTTAGCTTAAACTACTTTGCAGAATTTATTCATTTCTGTTCTTACAAACATAATCTCTATTAGCATAACAAATAAAAGGTCAAGCAGCAATGCTTTGTTGAATAAGTAATTCTGAGAGTTGTATTCATAAATGACTTTATGGTAATGCAAGGTCGTCCTTCCAAAACCACTGGAAGTGGGTATAAACTCTTCTGCTTTATCTGGCATCCTTTTTAAAAAATAACTTAGAGTTAAGTGTGGGTTTAAGGTCTCTGGAAACATGCACTCTGCCTTGGAGGGATAGGAGGGCTGTTTCATTAGCATTGGCTGGCAAACTGCCATCTTCCATCATTTAACAGGTAGTAATTGGCTTCCTTTTATTTGCAAGGAAGTGTCAAAGAAAGAGAAGGATGATTCCACCAAGGACAAGAAGGATTGTTAATATTTCATGAGAGAAATGAAACATTTAGGGTGAAGAGATGTGTGGGAAGGGATTCTGCAACTGAATCACTTATACAGCAAGAGAATAACATGGAAGATTGAGAAAAGTATAAATAATATTGAAATGGAGGTAATGGTACTTTCTGGAGAATTTTAAAAATTAATTCATTCTATAGTTATTGAGTACCAACCATGTGTCAGACATCAGGGGATGGAGAAAAAAGATGGAAATAAAACACCCACAAAACATATTGTGAGTAGTATGTAGTGAAATTGCTGGGTGAAGAGGGATGGGGGTATGAGTGAGGGGGTCCTGCTAGTTTATTTAAGGGTAGGGGTCGGGAGGACTGATGGGAATGAAGATGGAAGCTCTTCCATTCCAGGAGGGAGCAAGAGCATATTGGAGAATAGGAACAGTAAATTCAATGGCTCAGAGGCAGGAAAATAACATGATGTGTACATGAAATAAAAAGGAGCTACACATGGCTTAAGGGAAGTGAGCCAAGAGGACAGTATGAGAAAGGAAGGCATGTTGAGGTGCCAGTACCTCTCTGCTGCCAGGAAAGGGGTTGGAAGCAGATAAGGACGAACTTCCAAAGTTCAGGGAATTCTTTGGTGTTTATGTCATGAGCTGACAATCAGTTGGAGGATTGTCAGCTGAGGAATGATGTCATCAGATAAATTTTATGGCTGCTCTGTGTGTCAAGGGTAGAAAGAGAGTTACACTTGTTACAAAAATGCAGTGACTAATGATGAATTGAATTGTGGAGAAGCATGATTAAAGGTCAGATGCTGGATTTGTATTTACAGGTACAGCAGAATTTGCTGTTTTATCCCTGTCTCCATCCCTTCATTCCTTTCTTCCTTCCTCTCTATTTCTCTCTCTCTCTATTTCTCTCTCTCTCTCTCTATTTCTCTCTCTCTCTTTCTCTCTCTTTCTCTTTTTAATTTACTTTTCGTAGTATTGGGGTTTGAAACCAACATCTTGTTCTTGCTAGGCAGGCACTCCCCTTCTTGATGTCCCCAGCCATTTCTGTTTCAGTTAATTTGGTGTTGGTTCTAATATTATGCTCAGGTTAGCCGACACCACTATCTTCCTGTTTACATTTCTGCATAGTTTACTTTCTTTCCTTTGATAGTATTGGAATTTGAATTTAAGAGTTCAAGCTTGCTAGGCAGGCCCTCTACAACTTGAGTCGTCCCTCTAGCTTTCTCATGTAGTTAGTAGGACAGGTGTGTGCACCCATGCCCAAACCATGCTGTCTGAGATGGGGTATTGGGAAACATTTGTCTAGGCTGGACTTGAAGGGTGATTCTCTTGCTCTTTGCTTCCTTAGTAACTGGTATTACAGGTGTGAACCACCCCACCCAGCTGGATTTTATATGTTAGTTCTCTTTCTCCTAGAGGGTAGATGCTGTGCCCAGAAAGGTGTCAGGAGCATTGTGAAATCCAATCTTGAATGTCTAAAGCCGCAGCACTTACAGTTACTTTGGAATCATGTGTTCAATATTCAGTGCTGAAATTGTCTGACATGATTACAATCCGTCTTTGTAGAGCCTAGCATATATGGGTACCTTCTTCTTTTTTCAGTATTGGTGGTCAAACGCAGGGTCTTGTGCTCACTAGGAAAGCACTATACCACTTGGCTCTCACCTCTAGCTCTTTTTATGTTGATTATTTTCAAGGTAGAGGCTTGCTTTATACCCAGATGAGATTGGGCTATATTCCTTCTATTAGTGCTTTTCTGTTTCTCCAGGGACAACAAGCACATGCCAGTACAATCTGGCTTTGTGTTTCCTAGTACCTGGGATAGTATGCATGCATCACTCAACCAGAGTCTCATGAACTTCTTTTTGCCCTGACTGGCCTTGAACTACAACCCCCCTATCTCTGCTTCTGAAGTAGCCAGAATTATAGAGTTGGTCCATAGTGCTGAGCCACCTTGAATATATGACTAATATAAAGAGATATCCATCAACAATTGTAAAGGCCAAGTGTGTGTGTGTGTGTGTGCTTTTGAGGTGCTGGGGAGTGAACCCAGGGTTTTTTTTAAAAGCCATACATACTAGGCAAGTGTTCAAGCACATCCCCAGTAAGAGCTAGGCTCACTGGAAGAATTATTATTGTTTATAGTGTATAGTGTAGGTTCATATTTTTCTCAAATTCCAGTGTGGCCTAGTATGTCAAAGTCTTCTAGTCTTTTGGGAGGTTATTTATCCTATAGGAGGTTTCTACTAATGCTACAAATCATCTGCAAATAAAGTTTGATTTAGAGATAAACTTGAAGGGAAGTGAGAATTGCGTTAGATCTATGTTCACATTTAGGGATTTCTCTTTTCTCTAGATGCCTTTTTTCAAGTGCATACTCTATCACATTCACATTTATTTTGGCCCTACCTGGCTGCAAATCCTGGCAAAACCATTTCTTCATACTTACTGTATTTAATAGGGTGCCTTAGAGACCAACATATCATTCAACCTGCAAAATAATCTCACAAGTGGATCTCTATGATTAATGGTGATATAGGATTTTTTTCAGGGGGTGAAAAGGGCAGGAAAACCCTTTCCTGGTGCCAAGAAATCACACTTTTGTGCAACCATTCAATGAAAATGAGATGTATGGTTCTATTGAACATAGTTTCTATATCTAAATGGCCATTTATTTGTAAACAAATGCTTCCTAGAATGTTTACCATGTTCCAAGGCTTGTATTGGGTGCATGACCATAGCTATAATGATATGATCAAGACAAGGATTCATAAGAAAGTGATTCATAGTATTAGAGAGAATTTCTGTAAACACCAGTAAAGGAACAAAAAAGTAGAATGAAGAGAAAGGAGATCCAGTAATTATACATTTAAAATCCCACAGAGGATAACTTTAGATCAATTCTTTAGGGGGAGACACAGAGATAAGAAGTCATGCTTCAGGATTGTCCTGACATCAGAGCAGGGGGGCTGTCCATAGAGGAATGTAAATTACAAGACACTGCTAGAAATGGTGGCATACTCCGGAAATACTAGCCCTCAGGAGGCTGAGTCAAGAGGACTGCGAGTCTGAAGCCTGTCTGGTTTACACAATGAAACTCTGTCTCAAAAAACCAATCCCGGGGCTGGGAAAGTGGCTCAGTGGTAGAGCGCTTGCCTTGCATGCATGAGGCCCTGGGTTCGATTACTCAGCACCCCTAAGCAAAAAGAAAAAAGCTGGAAGTGGCACTGTGGCTCAAGTGGTAAAGCACTAGCCTTGAGATGAAGAGCTGAGGGACAGCACCCAGGCCCAGAGTTCAGGCCCCACAACTGGACCCCCCCCAAAAAAAATCCCTCTCACCCCAAAACTAAGTAAAATAGCAAAACAAAAAATGGGATTGGGATGTAGGTTTGTGGTAGAGTTAGAAGCCCTGTTCCATTG
This sequence comes from Dipodomys spectabilis, assembly GCF_019054845.1. NCBI lineage: Eukaryota > Metazoa > Chordata > Mammalia > Rodentia > Heteromyidae > Dipodomys > Dipodomys spectabilis. The sequence goes on from NW_024871113.1 coordinate 9,332,747, forward strand.
ACAGCACTGTACACACACACACACAGACACACACAGACACACACAGACACACACACACACACACACACACACACACACACAAACTCACAGAATTCAAGATGATTCTAGCTCTCCCATTCAGGGAGGCAGAAGGAGTTTCAGAAGCCTAAAAACGTACAAGTGTCTGACACTGGAAATAGAGCATACTTGGAAGCCTGTGACCATGAACTTGAAAGACATTAAAGGGGATGTGGATATCCTCTTTAGACTAGTTAGTGCACAGTTGAGATCTGTTCAGAGTACTTGATAAATTGATTCCATGTGCTGAGACACTGTTGGGTAGGTAGGTGAACTCATGTGTAGAAATGTTTCTTTCAGAATGTGTAACTGTCCTTACCGGTATGAAAGTGGTCTATGTAATATATTTTCTATCCAATGGCTGGTTATTTCTCTTACAGATGGCACTATACTGAGGGCAAGGGCCTTTGCTTGCTGTAACTGGCTCGCTGTTCAGCAGTGTCAACCCAAGTCTTTGTCAGTGACCACATTGTTGGATCCACAAACAGCTCCCACATTGTTGTAATTGCCCCTCAGTTTACTGTGCTGGTACTGAGTGCTTCAGGATGAGGGCTGCTGGACATCTACAAGAGAAAGCAGCCACAGGTTTGTTATTCCCATGGCTGTGGTGGATGCTGCCTAGTAGGCATTAGCACAGTGCAAATATTCACAGACTGTGCCTGTCTCACAGGTCAATCTCCATGCCTTTTCCCTAGCATCCTCAATCTTGACTAACCCATCCTCTAATCTCCCTACTTATTTCTGTGTCTCTGACCAGTTATGCAAGGCTTTTGATCATGTACAGGGGTTCATATGTATCAATGCCCTAATTTACTCCTGAAGCCACCAACCGGGATGACTGGGTATATCATCTGATGCTCCATGGTAAGGGTGAGTTTTCTCCAGAACTACTACTTTTCAAGGTTATCTTTGAGTTTGAGTATCTTTTCAGTTTTAATAAATACTGAGCAATTTTACCCATGAATTTTGAGCTAGGGTTAGGAATCTCCCATGATCTTAGGAAAGAGGTATTGGTGCCATAGAACTGAACAGTGTGGGTGCTTGGGACCCCTGTTCGGGTAACTTGTGCCTTCTGGATTTTCTCAAGGTGAACCCTTGTGTGTGATGTTATGTTGCTTGCCTCCACCATGTCAGAAGACATTGTCCATGTATCAGTCTAGCTCCCATGGGAACCTCTGGGTACATGTCAGATAAAATCACTAGTGCAGTCTCACTGTGGGTCTGGTAATATGCAAGTTTTCCAAATGAGCTATATATACAGTTTTCTATTATAATTGTAGCTGTGCTTCAGGGCAGGCCATTTCCACTGTGGATTTCCCAAAAATCCAAATAACACCTTTATTATGAGTATCTTCAGCAACAAGGGATCTGTTGCTAATATGGCCTAAGTAGTAGGTCACTTAGACTATAGTCTAAACCTGATACAAATCTTCATTTTGATCTAGCAGCCACAAGAATGCCACAACGAGGGAGTTAATACAGCTTTTCCAAGGCAAAACCTAGAAAGCATGTGTAATTCCTAACCACTGTTTCTTTCCCATTTGAAGTAGGAAGAAGCATAAGGTACAATAACTTGTTTCTTTATCTTAGTAGGGGAGTCATGGATTGTCCAAAATCAATGAAATGCTAAAAACTTAATGATGTGACAGGTTTCCAAATCATAGCAATTTAAAAAAAATCATCTTGTGCAGCACATTAGTTTTAGCAGACACCCAGATTACTTGTACTTTACTGAAGATTAGGTCCAATTATCAATGTGTCATCAATTCATTGGGCTGAGGTGATGTTCTGTGAAATTTCCAGCTGAGAAAAGTTCCTCTTGATTATGTTGTTAGAGGCCAGAATTGTGTATATTTTTCTGTCTATTCAATTGAATGAAAACTTATTCTCCAGTTGATGGTGGTTGAAAGAGCCAGCTACTAAACACATTTGTTATGGGAAAAGATGCCATAGCTTACATAGCGCATGCTACTGTGACTAGAACATGGTTGCAGTCATCTGCCACAATTTATTGTCTTCTTCAGAAACAAGACAAGTGAGATCAGTGAAGACAAACTGAGATTACTGCCTCTGGATATTTTGAGTCTCAGAGTGAATCCCTATTTCTACCACTCCATTTGGACTATGGTGGTGCTTCTGTTTTATTACTTTGGACCCATACTTACAGAGATGTACATGGCTTTTCTACCAATATAATTCTTTCTATAGGCTAGGAAAACTACATAAGGTTTATGTTAGCTACTAAATACATTCATTTTATATGTACAAAAGGGTCAGGAAAGGATCATTCCCTGGATTAGCAAGTAATGGACAGATGGCATGGCAGTCTTGAATCAGGCCTCCCTCTCAGTTGTAGAGTGCCATAATAATATTGTAGAATCTCCTGGCAACAATGTAGCATGGATCCTATCACTAAAAGAGCAAGAAGATGCGGGCATTCTTTGTTTCTCAGAATATGGTTATTGGGGTAAGCATGAATAGATTCCTTTGGGAAGGCTGAAAAAAGCAATATGCATACTGTTGCTGCAATATTGTTGGTTCCTTCTGGATAATGACTTCCCTTCTAACAATGGATTTTGTGTCTGAGACTGGCAAAAGCCTGGAACCTGGGAAAAAGGCAATGATCTGTTAATTAGCACAGTGGTTATGAGTCTCCTGCCCATCTGTTTTTCATAAAAAAATATTGGATTATATATAATGGGCAATGCTCTTGTTTGCACATTCATCTTGTCTTGGAAGATATTAGATATCACCACAGAAGTATGCAGCTTTCATTCTTGCTAGGTAATACCTTCTGGTAGTTACATGCTGCTATCTGGCCTCTGATACTTCAAATTCCCTTACTCCCATGGAGGGAAGTCAATCTATAACGGTATGTCTAATCATCACTTCTAGAATAGTCACACATGGGATTATTTCTTGATGAAGCCAGACTCCTGACTAGAGCATCCTTCAACTTAGTGAAAGTAGTGTCTTCTGGAACCTTTCAAGGAACACAGTCATCTGGTGGACTCTGGTCTTATGTCACTGTTCTGCCCATCTCTCTGAGCTTGCTGATCTCTTCCTCAACACTCCGCAAAGTCATTTTCACATTAATGTGACTCTTTATTTTCAAGTAAACATCATTAGGACTGGCTGCTGATACTTCTGCTAGGATATAGAGTTACTGGGACATGTCTCTATTTCAACATTTTTTTTGTCCATCCTTATTATATATGTTTTAGTTTTGTACCTTCAATATCATCTTTGGGCCATGTTCTTTCAGTTCCTGCTGACACCTACTAGGTAGGTTCTGCATCTTCTCCAGTAAAGAATTCCATTCCTGGGGCTGGGAAGGTGGCTCAGTGGTAGAGCGCTTGCCTTGCATGCACGAGGCCCTGGGTTTGATTCCTCAGCACCACATAAGCAAAAAGAAAAAAGCTGGAAGTGGCGCTGTGGCTCAAGGGGTAGAGTGCTAGCCTTGAGCTGAAGAGCTGAGGAACAGCGCCCAGGCCCAGAGTTCAGGCCCCACAACCAGACCCCAAAAAAAGTTGAAAAAAAAAGAATTCCATTCCTCTTGCCGAGTTAGTATGTTCCTCCTGTCAGGTCACATTTGAATAGTAGGTAGGAAGAGAGATTTGCACCCAAGTTGAGGAGCAAGTGTAATCTTGCAAAGCATTTGTCTCTGCTAATGCTTCTGCTGGATCTTCAGCAGTGGAGAGTTGCTATCCAAGTAGAAGACTTGAGATTCCTTTTCAGGTTCGGGGCAAGAAATATTGAGAGCCCAAAAATTTTGTATGCATCCCAAGTTTCAGGATTCTACTCTTTCTTTGTCAGGAATCTACATTTAGCATACTAAAGTTTCCAAGGTATATACTAGCTGTCTTTGAAACATTTCTACCTCACTTGAGTCCTGACCCTGGTCTTCAGCACAGTTTTACCAGTAGCTGAAGCTTCAGACAGAAGCTTCAGACTAAGTTCTCTCTCTCTCTCTCTCATTTAAAAAATGATGGTACTAGGATTGAAATCAGAGTATTGAACTTGCTAGGCAAGTGTTCTATTATTTTAGCCACACCCCTATGCCTTTTTGCTTTATTTAGTTTATTTTCAGATAGGGTCTCAAAGTTTTGCCTGGGCTGGCCTTGGACTGTGATACTCCTACTTATGATTTCTACATAACTGAAAATATAAATAATGCTACCACATTCAGTCCTGTAGTGCTTCTTATGTACATGCCACATAGCTTTCATATTATGATATGAACAGATAATTGGCTACTCTAAACTTTAGCTTTCTTTAGTCTTTTAATGGCCCTTAACAGTAGCTATGAATCCCAGATATTATCATCTCTATCTCTACCACCATCTATCTCAGACACTAGAGAAATTGTAAAACCCAGTACTTGTTATCATCTTGTCTCCCATTCTAATACGACATACATTCATGTTTCAGCAATAGCCCTGGATTTTGTCACTTAAGTTACTATCAATAATAAGGTTTTTCTTATCCCCTTAGCTAGTATTACCCCAACTCTAGCATCCTGTGCTCATTTCTAGTACTAACTGCCTTAGGTTGAGTTCTACAGGTACAAACTCTCATACAAGGGGGTTTCAATGAAGTAGTTTATGAAGAAATATTTTCCAGAGACTAGGAGGGTAGTGGTAAAGTGAGGCCAACCAAGAGTGAGGTACCAGGTGAAGATCCATGAGAAGAATTCTGACCCAGTCTTGCAGAAAAGGCCAAGAAACAAATGAGTTGTACCTCGGAGCTAACATGACATGAAGCAGAGTATAGAGTATTTCTATATCTGGAACTCTGGAATATTTGCACTAGTAGCTATTGCTACTAGTGAGAAGTAAATTCCTGAATTCCTAGGAAGTTTAAGTTCTTTGGGCACAGAGTTCCTTGTGCATAGGGTTCTGACTTGTTGTTGTTGTTGTTGTTCATGGGGCTTGAACTCAGGGTCTGTGTGCTGTCCCTAAGCTTTTTTTGCTCAAGGCTTGTGCCTTACCGCTTTGAACCACAGATGCACTTTTGATTTTCTGGTGGTTAATTGGATATGAATCTCAATGGACTTTCTTGCCCTGGTTGGCTTCAAACCGCAACCCTTAGATTTTAGCCTCTTGAGTAGCTATGATTACATGTATGAGCCACTGGCCCAGTGGTTCTGACTTTTTCAGATCAGTCCTCTGGCAAGAAGATGTGGTTATCAGCTTCTGAGAGTGAACACACTCATTTGTGCATGGTTGGTGTGTGTTAATGTCAGGAGATGTAACATAATTTGGCAGGAGTGCTGAGGGTTCCTTCTACAAAAGTGATAATGGAAAACATTATTCACCAGAGGGAATAGGTGTTGATCACATCAGAGAACATAGATAGCATCCTCCTCTACCACCATCTAGTGATTATCCTCCAGAGTAGAGGAAATAGCCCTTTTGGATGATGAGCTAGAGAATAGGGAATCCTTCATGCATATGTTTGTGCTGTCTCAAAGATGATAAGATCAGCCCCCACCTCCTTTTTATTAAAAGTAAACAGAGTAAGTTCCATTGAAACTAAAAGGAAATCCATGAAAGTAGTGAAACTCTCCATTTGGATAGGGGCCCCAAAGATGAGTGAAGTTGAATGCTTTTGGAGGGTGGTCATAGCAGGCCTCTGGCTCAGAAGACAGTGAAAAAAGATGTGAGGGGAGCTGGCCAGGCAATAACAAAAACCTTGAGATGTTTGTCTGATGGGTTCAGAGAACAGCTAGGAATCAGTGTAGACATTAGAATTGTGGTCTCTAATGGAGCAGGACTAGAAAAAGTTTGAAATTATAGCAGTTATGACCTAAATGGAGTGTAGACTGCTGAATAACTGGGGTCTTGGGGACTATTTTAAGGATTTGGCTTTTTATTCTGAGATGAGATGTCATGGGGAAATTGGAAGCAGGAGATTGTCATAATCTGATTCACTTCTTTAAAGACTCACTCTTATTGTTTTCTGAAAAAGAGACTCTAAGGAACAGAGAGAAAGACAGACCAATCAGGAGGTTAATACACTAATCACAAGTGACTAGAATAATGGCGATGAAAACTAGGCTAAATTCTGAAAAAGTATATTTTTTTTGCCAGAAATGCTAATATGAATTGATGATAAATTGAATAGGAGTTTGTAGGAGTTTATAATTTTACTGATAGGAATAGTCCATACAAATTCACATTTCTTCTAATGTAACATAGTTTTTAACTGAAGAAAAATTTCCTTACAGGTGGTTTAATTAGAGAGGAATGCTAAAACTACTGACATTTCCATGGGTTACTGATAGCTCACAGTGACAGATTAATCAGATAATGGTTTTAGTCACCATGATATGGTTTTAGACATGGTAAAGAACACACAGAAAATTAAGACTTATCCTGGTTTTGACGAGCTATTGGATCTCTGAAAATGGTGACTATATGAGTAAGGAATGTGATATGTCATTAGATATTTGGAGAAATTTTTATATATGAAACATTACGGAATACACATACATAGACTTTCAGTACAACACAAATTTAGAAATAAGGAAAAACCAATCTGGGCTCCATTCAGGCACTGCAAGACTCACCAAGGGAGTCAGCTTTAGAAATACACTGTATGTTGCAGTGAGATGAATGAATGCAAGAAGAAAAGGAAATAGGTAGAATGTATAATGGGGCAGAGATTGGTCTGATGTAGGTAAATAACAATGATAAATATATATTTATTGAATGTATTTTCTTAAAACAAACATTTGTGCTAAAACGCTAGTTTTATAGATTCCCTCTCCCCACCCCAGAACTTTCTTGGTAATTCATGTTTCTTAATCTGTTTTCATTTGTAGATTTGTTAAAATATTACTGTTAGCAAATGTGCTTTTATACAAGTTTACATGGACTTTGAAGAACTCATATATTCTGGAGCTGGGTTTGGGGGAACTTGGGGAACTGCTCAGTGTTTTACCAGCATTTTGTGTGTGTGTGTGTGTGTGTGTGTGTGTGTGTGTGTGTGTGTGTGTGTGTTGGTACTCTAGGTTGAAGTCAGAGCCTCATCTGTTTTGGCTTAGTACCCTATCATTTCTAGCTCCAAACTCTTTGTTGGTTAGCTTGAGATAAGAGTTCTTGGATTTGTCAACACAGGTCTAATTGAAAACCACAATGTAGATTGACCCTATTTCTGAGAATGACAAGTGTATTTCTAATTAATTTTGGTGAGCCAAAAGAGAGCCTGGGCACTCTTTCCTTACCTCTTTTGCTCAAAGCTGGTGCTCTGTTACTTGAGTCACAGCTTTACTTCTGGATTTTTGATGGTTAATTGCAAATAAGAGTCTCATGGATTGGAACTGTGATCATCAGCCTGTTCACTACCTAGGATTACAGATGTGGAGAGAAAGCAGAAAGGAGAGAGAAGAGAGAGGAGAGAGAGAAGAGAGAAAGAGAGAAACTTCCTTTGGTGATCTTAAACCTGTATCCAATTCCCTAGTTAGACTGAGTAGCCATTGAGCAATGCTGAATGCATTGTTATCCATGCACAGGTGAAGCTGCTCAGTGAAGTATGTTTACCTTCCAGTGGAGATGAGCAAGGACATCAAATGCAAGCTGAGAAAGGATCCATCAACTAACAATTTTAAGGAATAAGCTAAGAAATGAAATTCAGCTTTTCTGCACCATAGAATCCTGCAAGTAATCATGAGAGGCATCAGGCTATAAACTGTAAGGGCACCAAGTCATGATTGTTTTTTCTTTAGTAAATCACATATTCCCTAAGAGTGTTTGTTTATTTAGATATTCCAGCCTGATTAAAATGCATACTTTGTAGAACTCTCCAGGCACAGGTACAAAATAATAATGGCTTGGTAAGCTACATACTTGAAACCCTGTCAGCAAGCAGATTTTAGTGAAATTGACCAAGCTGAACTGGTAGCTGTCAGTGAAGTGTGGGCTGACCTCCAAGGGTGTGTCACCATAGCGAAGACACTTTGTGAGATGAGCAGCAATTATCTCCTTTGGAGTAGCAATCTTGGGGACAGTCATTTTCTCTCTCTGATTTTGGGGTTGAACATTGTACTGAATATTTCACAGAAATGCCTTGAGTTGGTATGCTGCGTATTGTCTGTTCCAGGGCACACTGCGAAGGTATCTGTATAGCAACCAGGTGAAATTAGCCTGCATGAACAAAAAGCAGCAGACTTAACATCAAGAGAAAGAGGCAGCAAGGAAAGATTCATATTTACTGATGTTTGCATGAAAGTGGTTTAAAGAAATCTCTTTCTGTCTCCTTTTAAGTGTACCCACACTCTGTTACAGTGTGCCCCTGCCCTTCTGTCTGCTTTTTGTCTGTCTTCTTGTTTGCTTGCTCACTTAATAAAGCTCCATAAAGTTTTCTTACCATTAAAAATATACATGTAAATGTAACCTCTTTGTACAGTATCTTTACAATAAAAATATTAATTTTTTTAAAAGGCTTAAAGAGCCAGGGTCAGTGGCTCACTCCTGTAATCCTAGTTACTTGGGAGGTTGAGATTTGGGGATTGCAGTTCAAAGCCTGGGGAAGGAAAGTCCCTAAAGCTCCTTATCTCCAGTTAATTGGCAAAAAGCTGACAGTGGAGGTACAGCTCAAGTGGTAAGTGTCGGCTTTGAGTGAAAAAGCCAAGCAAGAGCATAAGGCCCTGAGTTTCAAGCCACAGTATTTACACACACACGTTTAAAATTCTGGGTTTTGCAACCAGGCTAGACTTGGCTGTTTCCTAGTTAGTAATTCTGACCTGAATACTGACTGAAAATCATTAAAAAGAGAGAGGTGGGGCCAGGCACTAGTGGTTCAAGTCTGTAATCCTAGCTACTCAGGAGACTGAGATCTGGGAATCACAATTCAAAGTCAGCTCAGGCAGAAAAATCAGTAACACTTTTCATTTAACCACAAAAATATCCTGGAAGTGGAGCTGTGGCTGGAGTGCTAACCTTGTGCAAAAGAAGTTCAGGGACAGTGTCCAGGCTCGGAGTTCAAGTGTAGGACTGGCACAGACTCACAAAAAGAATGGAGATGGTAACTACTTTATTTGTAAGGTGGTTTTGAGGATAAACTACATAATTTACATCTAAAACTTGGGGAAGACTGCTTAACATAAGAAGCTCTTGTAATAACTCATGGGGCCCCGATAGTCTGTGTGGCCCCTTGTCCCGGCCTGCTGGAGGGGGCGGGACATCAAGAGGCGAACCTCGCCTCTCCACAGACCAGGCCACCGGACAGAGCAGGGCTTTTTTTTTTTTTTAAATTTTATTTTATTTTATTTGAGAACATACTGTACAGAGGGGTTACAATTACATGGGCAGGATAATGCATACATTTCTTACCAAGCATTGCAGCCTCCTCCTTTGTTTACCCTTCAGAGCAGGGCTTTTAGAGGCTGACATCACCGCCCCTCAGGGCATCGCTGGAGGGGGCGGGCATGCTACTGGAGGTGGGGTCGAGCCCCACATGGCGAGCTGTCAGGAAGTGATTAGACAGTGGGCAGCTTGCGGGAGGAGCATGAATGGCAGTTGGAAAACTGTTAGGGGAAGAACCTTGAGGAGAAAAGACCGTTAGTTAGTGTGGAGTTAGGGAGTGCAGAGGTAAGAGAGGAGTAGGAGTGGAGGAGGGGAAAGCCTGTCAGAGCAGGGCAGGCCTGTGGAAGACAGGGCAGGCCTTGGAGGCCATTGGGGCTTCTTGAGGTCATTCGGGGCCTCCTCTGGAGGCCATTTGGGGCCTTCCTCTAGAGAGGCCTGTGGGGAGAGGCGCCTCCCGGAGCAGAGTCTAGTAGGCCTGTGGAGAGTGGAGAGGCCTGCAGAGGAGGAGGAAGGGAAGAAAGGGAAAGCCTTCCCCTTTGGAGGTTTGGGGCTTTGGAGGTCTGGGGTTTGGAGGTTTGCAGACCAACTAATAAAGGTCGGGGGGGTCAGGACTGCCCATTGGAGGCTTGGAGGTTTGGTGGCTGAGGATGCTCTTGGTTCTGGGTCTCTAGCCCAGGACAAGGTAGTCTCAAGACCCCTTTCTGGTGTAAATAGTGTAAATAAACTTCTTTTGTCCACCTTTCACTGTCTGTGCCTCCATGGATTGACTCGCTCTCCGGAGGTCATAAGTCTCTCAGTACATGTTAACCATCCCACATGGAAGGTCCACCCTGAGAAGGCAGGGCAGACTCCTCCCTCCTCTTGGTTAAGTTTATGCCCAGTACCTGTGTCACCTAGGTAACTAGACACCTGGACGCAGTCACCCTCTCCTCCAAGATCACATCCTAGGCTGCCCTAGTCACACCTCCCATGGGACTGAGGGAGGGTCCCAGGCCCTGAGGTCACGCATCCAGTGTGGCCACACCTTCCCTCACCTGGACGCACCTTCTCCCCACCCCTTTCCTACTTAAACCCAGGTGGAACCTCAGCCAGGCTATTTTGGCCATGCCTTTCCATCAAGCACCTCGCGGCAGCAGTTCGGTAATACAATAAACTTATCCTCCTGTCTGAATAACAGGTGGTGTTTTCTTTATTGGCTACCTAGTTAAACCTATTTAATTTACCTAACATAAATGTCACAGCACCATATGTAAGGTAAATTAAATAGGTAGTTTTAATTAGGTAGCCAGTAAAGAGAATATTATGTAGTATTCAGGCAGGAAGAGTGTATAGTATTACAGAACTGCCTGCCCCCTGCCATGAATAGTGGAGACCATATGGCTGAAGGGGCCCTGCAGAGGTCCCTCCTGGGTTTAAGTAAGGAAGGGGTGGGGAGAAGGTGCAGCCAGGTGAGGGAAGGTGTGGCCACACAGGATGTTGATGTGACCTCAGGGCCTGACACCTTCCCTAGATCCGATGGGAGGTGTGACCAGGGTGGGCCTATGTGATCTTGGAGGAGGGGGTGACTGCCTCCAGGTGTGCTAGTTACCTAGGTGACACAGGTACTAGGCATAGACTTAGCCAAGAGGAGGGAGGAGTCTTCCCTGCCTTCTCATGGTGAACCTTACACCAAGAGTCTGGCTTTGTGCTCATCTCACTGCTCTGCCATTGCAGGAGATCTCTCATTCTATAGATAGAAAACTAGCAAAGTCAAGATGTCTTCTGGTGGGTGGGCAGCTCTAACACTAGTGGGAGTTCTTGTACTGCTACTGTTGCTGGGACTCAGTATACAGGTGGGAAAAACATCCCTATACCCACCACCAGGGCTTCCAGGAAGAGGCGTATTACAACTGAAGTTGCAACTTATATCAATTTTTTACCTCCATGAGAATGGCACCATTAACATTTTGGTACACATTTCTTAGGTTTTTAAAAAATACATGAATATGTTTAGGAAATTACAATTGTATTATCTGTACTAGCTAAGAGCCTACTTCTTTTCATTTGAACATTTTTTTTTGTGAGTGTTTTCCAATGTCATGGAATATTTTTTGGATATAATTTAAAATGAGTTGTCCTTGTGATATATTCCTGACAATAGAGACATTTTTATCTTAAAGTAATTTGTGACCAGTAATACCACATCTAACTACTCAAGAATAATTGTTTCTTAATAATTCTTAAAATTCTTTTAAGAATTTGACTTTATATCTTCTAAGAATTCTGAATATATAAAAATACATTGTGTAAAGGAGGAGGCTATAATGCTTGATAAGAAATGTACTCATTATCTTGCCTATGTAATTGTAGCCCCTCTGTACAGTATTTTCACAATAAAAAATAAATAAAAAAAATAAATAAATAAAAAAATAAAAGAAATTCCATCTTGAACAGAAAAAATACTTGTGTATTAATACATTATATGTACATTATATGTATATTTATATATATGTTTACACTAATGCAGTCACACTATACACTCTACTTAGTATCCTGCTATTATTATTGTGGTTATTATGTCTGTTGGCAATACTTGGATTTGAACTCAGAGCTTCACTCTTGCTAGGTGGGTACTCTACTGTTTGAGCCATACTTCCAGCTCTTTTTGCTCTGCTTTTGAGATGAGGTCTAATATTTTTCCCCAAATGGCCTGGATTGTGATCCTACTTGTGTTTTCTGCTGTAGCTTAGATGACTAGAAGTGCTATCATGGCCAGCTGTTTCTGTTGGGATGGTATCTCACAAACATTTTTTGCCTTGGTTTGAAACTGTGGTCCTCTCAATCTTGCCTCCTACTAGCTAGGATCAAAGACGCACGCACACACACACACACACACACACACTCACATCCCACTGTACTTAGCTATTAGTTGAGATGGAGTTGGTGGAGATGGAGTCTTGCAGACTTTTTCCCTGGGTTGGACCCAAACTTAAGTCTTCTGGATCTGGACCTTCCTAGTAGCTAGGATTTTACCTGTGAGTTATGGGTACCTGATTGTTTATTTTGTTTTTTGGCAAAAGATCTTATGATGTCACCCTGGTTAATCTTGAGCTCACAATGTAGCCAAGAATAATAGCCTTGAATGTGAAGGTGCCTGTGTCAGCCTTGCATAAACTGCTTTTATAACTGAATGAGCTATTTTGGTAATATTTCTATGTCAATATAAAAATTTTTAAAATGGTAAAGCTCAATAGTATTCTGGCTGTCAGTGAGTACAAGAGCATTGAAATGCTCCAAAATAGTTTGTGTGTGTATTCCCTCAATCTCTTTGTTTTAAATTTATTATGTAACATTACTGAGCATTTTATATAGCATATTTGCTTGCTCACACTTTTATTTTCTTATGATAAATAATGGCAAATGGATAATCAGGATCAGATAGTGCATACTTTTTTTTAAAATTTTGATGCACATGACCCTCTGGAAATGTTGAATATTCAAGCATTCCCTTGGAAAATGCATGAAAATCCCTATTCTCCATTGTTTTTGTACAGCAGCCATAGAAGAACAGTTTCTAATTTCCATACTACTGACAAAGACACCAACTTTGTAAAAATTTCAGATACAATGAAATTTTCTGTAATACTTATTCTATATTTATGCTTTATATAAAAAGTCCTATACCAGACAACTTTCAACCTTGGGTTTTAATAATGTATTGTTATTCATTTTAACATTTTAAAGAAAATTGACAATTCTGTTAGTGGGTTAACTTTCAAAGATTTTATTGACGAGTTGAGGAGGACTTGAGGGCTCACTTTTTCCTCCTGCCATGTTATATAAGGTGCATTTATTTGGTCTGCTCCTATACTAATCTTGAGACTTCATTATTTGGAAATATACCATGGCTCTGTGGTTTTAAATCCTGAGAGAAATATTTTCACCCACTGTAATGTTAGCCTCTCAGCTTGGAAAGTGCAATGTGAATCACAAATTTATTCTCTAGTCTCCAATTTGTAAAATGATAGTGCATAGATAAAATAGAAAATCCAATGAAAAAGCTCTTGTGTTTATCTTCAGCATACTAAGAGATGTGTGAGGCTATCACTATAGTTGTGAGGGTTTGACATGTTCAAATTATAGAAAAGTCTGTTCATTAAAACAAATATTTTAATAGTTCTGGCTGTCAGATGAGTACAGGGAGATGCTTTGAGAGTGCCATAAAAATGTCATTTCATGGCATACAAGTGTCAGCACTCAATTAAAAAGCTACATCAGTCATTAGAGAATATAAGCTTTCTGGGACACATAAGGCTTGGGGACCTGCTGGCTAGAATTGTTCATTCTACTTTCTCTTCCTCTCTTTCCCTTCCTTTCATTCTTCAAGTAAATTTATGTTAATAAGTTAATATCTCACTGTGTTTGATTTTGGTATCTTGCATCTTGTATATACACTTATCTAATTTGGGGAGGGGAAGGGGAATAACAAAATGCTGACAAGGACACAGGATGATGCAACAATGATACAAGACACTGTTGGAAATGATCTTTACAACTTTGGTGGTGGATAGTAGGAAGAAAAGAGGGATTAACAATGCTTGACAAGAAATGTACTTATTACCTTATTCATGTAACTGTAACCCCTCTGTACAGCATCTTTACAATAAAATAAAAATTTAAAAAAATCTCAAAACTTTTTTTGTTTTCTCACATTTTGGAAAAGTTATAGTTTGTTTTCTTTTCTGGGATGAAATTTGTGGAATCTTTGGTATAGTGATAAAGAAATTTAAGGAGAAAAAAATTATATCAGCACAGATATATCATGACCAATGATACTCTTATTCATACCACAAGTTGCTTGTATCATATTGTGTCTTAAATAGATTGTCTATTTTGAGCTGAAACACTATCTTATTCTTTACAAGGATACCTTCAACAGACTAGAATGTCAATAAAATAGGAAACAAAGTTTAAGAAATATGTTTAACTATTAAAGATTTATTGGCTTAAAACAATATAGCACTAGCCTGATGTCCTTAGATAGAAAGGAGGTCACTGTTGTGGAGATCTCACTTGAAGAAGAAGACTGTTAAATCAGGAAAATACATAGGGGAGTGAAAAGTGATCGAGTGGGAGAAAGAAAGGAAAGAATTTGGAGTAAAAGGGTTAGGTTTGACAGTTCATGGAAATGAGATTAGGGGAGAATAGGAATCATTGCAGGGAAGAGTAGAAAACATTGAGATGACAAAGTGATCCCAGAAGATTTATTTCTTGCAGGCATGGTGAACATCAGGCGAGAGGGCCTCATAGGGCTTTTGAAATCATTTGGTTCATGGCAAGACACATATGCAATGATTTTTAATGGACTGCTAGCATTATGGGTTGCCAGCAGTCTATCTGCCTGTAATCGTTACTTTTGTATAGTGGAGTGATCTTACAAATAAAAGTTTCTTGGCATGAAAAAGGTTCCCCATTCCTGCTTGACTCTGGCATTTCCCCTCACCTTCAGGTATTCCAATATCCATCAGGTTTCTTTTGGTATATTCGTCAGTTTTCTAGAGAAGCACAGCCAGTAACATGCAGAAAGGCATATACATAGATAGATATACTAGGGAAATTAGCTCAGTCAACATGGAAGTTGAGAAGTCCCACATCAGAGTCAGCCAGAGTCTCTGGACATTGGTAGTGTTCCTCTGTCTCAGTCTGAAAGCCTTACAACCAAGGAAATAGATGGTGTAATGTTCTGTCTGAGGCCAAAGATCTGAGATCCCAGAGCTTCCAGTGTAATTTTGAGTCCAGTGGCTGAAGAGTTCAAAGGTAACAGAAGAAGCTGAGGGGGAAAGGAAGAAGGAGGAAGAGAGAAAGCAAGAGAGATTGTACTTTGTCTCAGCTTTTCACTTCTCTGTAGAATCCTGGTTAATTGGATGCTTCCTTTTGTCCTCCTCACTGAGTCTATCATCTCATGTGTTAATGTATTCTTCTGAAAATTCCTTCAGGGATATTCCCAGAACAATATTTCAGTGTTCTATGAGTTTCCTAGGTATTTTTAAACCCAGCTATTCTGGCACCTAAAAATTAGTGATTGAACATACTATACTTAGTATGGGGTTCTTCATCTTATGGGAAGTAATGAGTGAAGAGCCACAGGATTCTTCACGTACAGGGATTCATTATTTCAACATGTTGTTTTTCAAAATAAACCTTAATAGTTGTCTTAGTGTAGTAGAGTGCTGAAGAAAATATCATAGAGTGATTTAAAAACAACAGAAATTTCTTATTGTTTTTGGAGGGTAGAAAGTTCAAGATCATGGCATTGGCAGATTCAGTATTTCCAGATTCATGGACCACTATCTTCTCATAACCTTCCAGGATAGGAGAGATGAGCGAGTTCTCTAGTGCCCCTCCCCCTTTTCATATAAGGGCACTTACAAGGGCTCTGTCCTCATGACATAATTATCTCTCAAAGGTGCATTTAGGGAGATTGCATGAAAGATTTCCATTTAATATATCAGTTTGGCAAGGGTACTAACCAAACAAATGAACGTAAGCTGCCCAGTGTAACTGAAGAATAGCCATATGTTCTTGCAAATAAGCAACGAGTAGTTTATATACAACTTTCTTTTTGACTTACATCACCTAAATTCTCACCTTCTCTTAGGAGGTGACATATTCAGTTCTGTATGACAGAGCACGATAAGTAGTGAGACTTTTCAGAACAGCTGTGGAAAAGAGCTAAGACATTGATTCTTTAAAATCTGTTTAGGAGATTAAGTAGGGATTTCAACCATTTGTAAGCAATTTCTGTTTGGATGCTTTTCAATTCTCCCTTATGACAATTCATCTGTGGAATATCATCTTTTCAAGGTGAAAAAACAACCCACTGATGTTTCTGGGACAGAATCTTAATTATAAACTAAAAATGTGTTTCTTAACTTGTCAACTATAAACCACACCTGTGTTTTCCCCTTCCACTCTCATTCTAATTCAGGGATATCTTGCCTGAAGAACTGTTTTGGCACTTCTTTCCTTGGGAATCCTAGTGTTTGAGAGAGGATGCACAGAGTACTTCTAAAGGCTAATCATGTCTTTCATGAGAAGAACAAACTTGGCACAGTTTACCTAAAACCTTAGGATCATAGCTTGAGTTATATTTTTAAATGAGCTATCAGTCTTCATTTCATTTTCTTTCTGAACCATATTGACTTTGAGATAGCTAAGGCAGGCTAAAGATCTGCAGAAAGTATTTTGAACTTGTAACAGGCTGACCTTCGCTTCCTCTTCCTTTACCCTTCTGCAAGGGTTATGCTTCTACAAGGTTTATATTCTGCCCTTTTGCCAAGCTCTTGAGATTCTAAAGAAAGTCCTATCTTAATAATAAAGATGTTAACTTCTTAATTCATCTTTAGATTTACAGAACCCAGAACATCTGATCACTTGAGAGCAGCACTTAGTCTTTACTACTAGCACTGGTGTGCTTGAACTCAGGGCTTCACACTTTTGGCTTTCCTGATCAACATTGGAGTGGTATCAGGAGTGAAAAATCAACTTCTGGCTTTTTGCTGGTTAATTGGAGATAAGAGTCTCACTGACTTTCCTCTACAACTGGCATTAAACTTCCGTCCACAGATTTCAGCCTCTTTAGCAGCTAGGATTAAAACATGAACTCCTCCCTCTTTACTCTCTTATAAGAGCCTTTTGACTCCATGAGTCCCCCAAGCCAGCTTTGTGGTTGAACCCATCCATCTTCTCAAGATTTCTGGGATTTAAATGACTTCTTTCTACCAATTTTTGTTGAGTATTAGCCTTCAACTGCTGGTATGCTGATTTTAGTTTCAGCATCACTGGGTTAAGGACTATTTTTTGTTACAATGGTTTTTGATTTCTAGAACATTTTTTCTTAGGTTTCCATCTCTGTTTTCTTTACTCATTTGTTCTTCTATGCTGTCCACTTTTTCTATTAGATGTCTTAGCATATTTATCATAGTTATTTAAAAATTCCTTATCCAATAATTTAGAAAGTTCTGTATCTGAGATTTAGAAAGTTCTGTATCTGGTTCTAATGATTACTTATTTTGACTCTTAACCACTGTGTTTGATTTTAGTATGTCTTGTGAAAATGATTTGAGACAAAGGGCGAATCAATATGAACCTTAATGTTTAATGACTTAGGAGTCAGTTTGTATTAATTGTTTCCTACAGATTTTGATGTCAGAACCTAAAATTTCCTCTAATGTCTTTGTTTCCTCTGTTTCTGAGTTTCCCCAGAGATTCTTTTTTGGTATGTATGTATGTATGTATGTATGTATGTATGTATGCATATCTATTTATTTGTTATCTGTAAGCAGTTGTACAAAGGAGTTGCCATTTAACAAAGCAGTTTATGAATACAATATATCTTTTTCCCTTTTATGCACTGGTTATTTTTTTGTTTTGTTTTGTTTTTGTTGGTTGTGGGGCTTGAACTCTGTCCCTGTGCTCTTCAGCTCAAGGTGAGCGCTCTACCGCTTGGGCCACAGCACCACTTCCAGTTTTCTAGTGGTTTATTGGAGATAAGTCTCATGGATGTTCTTACCCAGGCTGGCTTTGAACTGCAATCCTCAGATCTCAGCCTCCTGAGTAGCTAGGATTACAGGCATGAGCCACCAGTGCCCAGCTTTGCACTGGTTATTTTTAATTAAAAAATTGTTATTATAAAGGTGATGTGCAGAAGGGTTATAGTTTCCTAAGTCAGATTATAGATTGCTTCTTAAAACAAAGTTCCCTTTAAAAATTGTAGTTCTTGTGATTCCATGATTACACAAGAGTCCGGTTAATGTGGTGGTGAGCTGTAAGGATGGAGAAAGTGACTTATGTCCCTGTGATCAGGACTTATGTCCTGATATGTAATTGTGTCCCTGGCTTTTGAGACTCACAGCACTTCTTGTAGTTTTCCCCCTTAGGTAAATCAGGAAGGAGTTGTATTTTCCTTCCATTTGGTGTGTTATACAACGATACACAATGGATTGGACTCAGGTAAAATAGTTTCTTTTGGACAGGCTTTTGTAAAGGAAAACAGTTGTTTCCAGGGGCCAACTTTTCATCTCCCCTGCAGGAACCAAGAGGGGACTTTTGTATCATTTTCACCCTAAGCCCCTGGCAGGGCTTCTGGTTATAAATTTCACCAAAGTATGGGATCATCCTTAAGCCCAGGCTCTCTTAAGTTTTTAACTTTCAAGCTAGTACACACTGTACCTCCAGAAAGTCATAAATCACAGTTTAAGTGGTCTTATCAGAACTGACCTGCTTCAGCTTTGCACTTCTGCTCTGGGTTTTTGCTCTCAGTAAGCTGTGATTTTATGGATTCATCTGTCTGTGTATAATTTAGGTCAATAATTTGCTCTATAAGATGAATATTTTTCATGGATCTAAGAAGAATTACTGATTTTTCTTGTTGTGAAGATCGGACAGATGGTATCCAAGGTTTTACATGTAAAATCAAAACTACTATCTAATATGCATCCAAATTTTACTAGCTGTCTCAACTATATTCTTTACAGCATTGTGTGTGTGTGTGTGTGTGTGTGTTTGTGTGTGTGTGTGTTAGTATTGGGGCTTGAACTCCGTCCCTTGAGCACTTGCTTGGCTATTTTATTTTTTATTTTTATTTTTTGCTTAATCCTGGTTCCCTACCATTTGAACCATGCCTCAACTTCTGATTGTTTGCTGGAGTTAAGTGTCTCGTGGACCTTTCAAAAAAATGGCTGGGCTAGCTTTAAAGACTGATCATCAGATCTCAGCCTCTTGAGTAGCTAGATTACACATGTATGTCACTGGTGCCTAGCTTTTTACAGCATTGAAAAAATGGATTCAGGACCCCATAAGTATCATGCTTCTATTTTATTTGAACGATTCTTTAGTTTTGTCTAGTTTGGAACAATTCCTTTGCCTTTATTATTTGTTTTGCTTTGTGTTTTTGTTATTGGTTGCCCTGACATTTGAAGAATTTGTCACTTTTTTCAGTAGATTGTCTATCAGTATCAATATCAATCTGTACCCCAATAGTTATTATACTTTTTGTTGTTATTGTTGGTCATAGGTCTTGAAACTCAGGGCTTGGGAATTTTGCTTTACCACATTGAGCCACAGTGCCATTTCTGGTGGTTTTCTGGTGGCTAATTGGAGTTAAGACTCACATGGACTTTCCTGACTGGGCTGGCTTTGAACTACGATCCTCAGATTTCAGCCTCCTTAGTAGCTATTATAGACACGAGCCACTGGTGTCAGGCAGTTATTACAATTTAATAAATTATGGTTGTATCTATTAGGTTTTTCCACTATGTTTCTGGGTAGAAATACTTGTTGGTCATGATAATACCTTGTTCCTCATGAAACATGGACTTAATGTTTTTAGTACTCATGATATTTTTGCTTGTAGTGGTTGCATGTGGTGGTTTTCTATGTCTATAATTCATTCTATATTTATCAGTATTCTACTATAAAAAGGCAGTCTGAAAACTGATTTTGTTGGGCCCATAAATCAATTAAAAAGCAGGATAAAAGCTTGGTAGCTCAATTGTCTACTTTGTATCTGTGTTATGATCTAGATTATTTCATCCTGCAGCCACTCTGCAAACAGTTTTGGTTACAGGAAAGACCAGATTTTCAGATAAAGATGACAAAAATCAACTCCTCTGGAACTCCTTGAGGGTTAGGAGCTAATGGTCAACCAGGCTACGTCTGTGATCTGGGACTGTTCTAACTATGCATACTTTTCTCATTCCATGCCCCAGTTCTCCCTACTTGCTTATTTATTTATTTATTTACTTATTTGTTTATTCATTCATTTATTTTTGCTGGTGCTGGGGCTTGAACTCAGGAGCTGGGCACTATCTGTAGCCTTGTTGCTCAAGGATAGCACTCTACTATGTAAGCTATAGTTCCACTGTTGGCTGTTTTACTTTTGGGGAGGTGCCACCATCAAAGCCGAAGAAAACCCAAACTGAAGAAGTCAGGGTGTCAAGTATTGACCAGTCCTAACCAGATCAGAAATGTAGGAGGACAAGGGGCAAGGAGGACTTACCACTAGCCCTAAGAACCTTTTCACAGGGCAAAGAGGATTTGGAAGTAAAAGTGTGAGGAGAGGTATAGAGTCTTCTATCTATGTAGGAAGTAGGAGTTTGAAATGCAGAGGACAGACAGACTCTTCACCCTTGTAGACTGTAGGCAGGTAGATCCTTTCCCCCCTGATTTTGTTTTAACAGAATGTTAACTTGGCCAGTGATGGGTAGTTGCCTTCACATCTGAGTGCCATACTGCAAAAGATTCTTTTTTTTTTTTTTTAAAGTCACAGCATTTTTATTTATTTTTTTAAATTTTTTTTTGGGTCGGTCGCGGGGCCTGAACTCTGGGTCTGAGCGCTGTCCCTCAGCTCTTCAGTTCAAGGCTAGTGCTCTACCACTTGAGCCACAGCACCCTTCTGGCTTTTTTCTTTTTGCTTATGTGGTGCTGATGAATGGAACCCAGGGCCTCAGGCATGCAAGGCAAGTACTCTACCACTGAGCCACCTTCCCAGCCCCACTGCAAAAGATTCTGTCAAGAGTAGGAAAGAAATCTTGCAAATCTCCTTCTACTGGCCAAATATCATGAATAGCTGGAGCTGGAGCTGTAGTTTTGTAAAATAAGTTATCAAGACAGAAAACAAAGAAAAACAAAAGTTTATTAGAATGTGGGTACAAGAGATACAGAATGGACAGATTTCCAGAAGAGCATAGTGCTGCTGCTGCTGCTCTGTCTGCTACAAGGATATGGTATTAGGGACAAGCTTTTATGTCGTTTGTGGGGATTTTGTTGATTGATTATCTCTTTTTTGGACCCTATTGACTGGTTGTCTCCTTTTCAGATTCTGGTTCACAGGTGCAGGTGCTTGAACACTCTTTTCCTATGTGTATTCCCTCTGGCTCATTTTGTGGGCTTGCTCATGGTCCATTTCACACACTAGGTTCACCTTTATTACACATGGACTTTGGTATTTCAGTGTCCACCATGGTGGATCCTTAATGGAACCCATAGGTATTCTTTAATTACCATTATATCTTATACAAGAAAAAAGGGAGTCTAGACTAGGATTGCTTATTAGTGGCAGTTCACTCCATTAGGTCTAGTTCACTTCTTTATCTTACAGCATATTTGCATTGTAGCTGTTAAAAGTTATCACATTTGTTAGATTAAAGACAGTATTTTTTTGTTATTTCTTTCAGAGAGGTGATTTATTTCTTCCAAACTGGATTTTGCTGATTAAAATCTTCTTTTCAGACTATTGTCTCAACTATTTTCATAATTTTATGAAATTCAAAAGTATATTGTGAGAGTAAAACAAGAGTTTCTGCTTTTTTCTAGTTCTTCTCTGAGAAAAGAATGGAGATAAAAAATGCTGAAGAAAGTAGTCTCAGTTAATATTTCAAAAATCTTATTACATAGAGATGAAAGGGAAAGCAGTATGGAGGTTCCTCAAAAGACTACACACAGAGCTCCCCAATGACCCAGAAATCCCACTTTTGGGTATTTACCCAAATGATCACAAACAAAGTCATTCCAAAGCTACCAGCACAATGTTGTTTATCGCAGCATTATTCACCATATCTAAGCTATGGAACCAACCCTGATGCCCCTCAGTAGATGAGTGAATCAAGAAAATGTGGTATACCCCCCCCACATATATGTGTATACACACACACACACACATATATATAGCAGAATTCTATGCTTCCATCAGAAAGAATGACATCACCACATTTGTTAGGAAATGGAAAGACTTGGAAAAATTATATTAAGTGAAGTAAGCCAGGCTCAAAAAAACATAGGTCCCATGCTTTTCCTTATCTGCAATAACTAGTATATGTCTAGGACAAGCAGAAAAGCTCAAAAGCTATGTATTTGTGACCATATAAGATGATGCTAAGTGAAATGAACCCCAAGAGAGGGACACAAGTGGTTTTATCTTTCTTGCTGTTGTTTTTAATGTATTTATAATGTACCATGTGATTTTTTTTTGTTTCTTTTGTATGTTCTTCCCCCATGGTATAACCCCTGTTTTCACTGTATTTGATTCTGGTGTTCTGCATCTTTTTCTAATTTAGGAAGGGAAGGGTAATAACATGCTAAAATAAGGATACAGGATTACCCATTATAACAATGAGATGTATGAGACACTATGTTGAAAACAGACTTTACAACTTTAGGGGAATTGGGGAGGGAGGAGTTGGAGAGGTAAGGGATGGTAGGAGAAAAACAAAGGAGGAGGTAACAATGCTTGATAGGAAATGTACTCATTACCCTACTTATGTAACTGTAACCCCTCTGCACAGTATTTTTACAATAAAAAATATATATGGGGAGAAAAACAACAAGTTCCCCTTAAAGTTATAGAGAATGGCTTTTAGCAGATTGTGGAAACGAACCATTATTTCCTGAAAAATCAAAGGGATGATCAAGGAAGACCTTACCAACTTGTTTTGGAAGAGGGTGAATTTTTAAAATATATAATTTTATTGTTATTCTTCAGGTGATGTACAGAGTGGTTACCATTTCATAAGTCAGGTAATGAGTACATTTCTTTGCTTTCCTCTGGTTTCTCCCTCCTGTCACTGTCCACAAATTGGATAGTTCAACTGTACACTGTACACCAAGTACCATGGTTGCATTTGTTCACCCTTTCTCTCTTTCTGTGCTCTCTCTTTGTACCTCTCCAAAAGAAAAAAGAGAAAAAAAGCAAAAGCAAGCACCACCACCATCACCAACAACAAATGTCATGTTTCCATTTTCTGGAATTCATTTAGACAAATTGTATTTTAAATGTTCAGAGGAATTACTCCGAAGAGTATCCTTCTTTAGTCTGACTCTGTGTGAATGCCTGGAGTCATTTATAATTTATCGTGTCCAGTTATATTTTAGATCTAGCTTCCACATATGAGATAAAACATGTGTTGTTTTTCTGAGCTTGGCTTACCTTACTAAATATGATTTGTTCTAGGTCCATCCATTTCCATGCAAATGACATAATATTATTCTTTCCAATGGATGAATAAAATCCCATTGTGTATATGTACCATATGTTTTTGATCTACTAATCTATTGTAGGGTATCTGGGCTAGTTCAATAACTTGGTTATTGTGAATACTGAAGCAATGAACATGGATTTGCAAGTGTCTTTATTGTTTCCTGACTTGTAATGTTCAATGTGGATGCCCAAGAGTGGTATGGCTGCATCACAAGGCAGTTCTATATTTATTTTTTTAAGAAAACTCCAAACTGCTTGGAAGAGGGTGTATTTTGTAAGTTATATTTATGCTCTATTAAAAAAAACCACCAAAAATCTTCAAAAGCTGAAGACGGTGATAAAACTGTAAGTCCTAGCACTTGAGAGACCAGCCTGGGCTACATAAAAAGACCTTGTCTCAAAAACATCCACTAGCCCGCCTTTCCTTTTCAGCCATGCCTCACCATGCACGTCGGGGGCAGCAGTTCGGTAAATAAACTTCTTTTCCTGCCTGAAAAAAAAAACAAAACAAAAAAAATCCAACTAAACTAAACAAACCAAAATAAAAATAAACAAATAAGCAACCCAAACCATAAGTTGTTATTTCTCTTCTGTTTTCTATGAAATATTAATATGTGTCATGATACTGGTCCTTCTTAGTAATGTAATCATAGAGTTGGCTAGGGATTAAAGTTTCTGATCATAGGCCCTTTTCAATCCTTAGATTATGTTAATTTTTTAAGGAAAAATCATTTTCATTTTACTCATTCATTTTTTTAAAGTACTGTTGATTGCATTCAGGGCCTTGAGCATGCTAAGCAAGTACTCTGCAAGTGAGTTATCTCACCCCACCCAGTGTTCATAGTACTCATTCTTGAATCTACAGCTTCTAGTTCTGTGCCTGCTAAAAAATTGCTCACAAATGTTTTATGAATGTATCCTAACCTTGTGAATGATTGGAGTTTATGAGAATGATGTATGTGGGTAGGTGGATATGATTTAGATATTTATATATATTAAAGAAAAATTGAATCCTGCATCTCTCAGGTTGAAAATTCTCAGTTGATAGGAACTATTGTGACTGATCTTGTTGGGGCTGGAAGACAAAAGTAAGGCTCATGACCTCTGCCAGATGAAGAGACTTTTTTTCCTCCCAATTATCCACAGTCAACTATTAGAAGAGTTGTCTTTGTGAGTCAAAAGAAAATCATCTTAGAGTTTATTATTGGTTTTTAAAAGCTCAACATCTATTTTAGTACTACTTCTAGTATATTTTAAACTTTTTTAATAGTGCACTTAAAATCTCATTTTGATTCAACATTTCCAAAAGACAATTTGGTCTACTTTAAAAAATCTGTGTGTATATGAATGTGGTTCTATCAGCATCTAAGGAAAATTACTTATATGCAGAGATCATTTCTCCAAAAGCATCCCTGAGCACAACAATTTATATTCATGATAGTTGTTCGAAGTGACTCATGACTGCACTTCTTTGAAGTATAGAATTATACTCAACTGCCTTCATGCAGTGCAATCCAAAATAATTACCATCAACGTCCAGCTTTTACCTTTGAAAGCCCAGAGGGTAGCAGAGAATTCATGAGGGAAATAAATTAAGTATGTAACCTTGTTGAAAGCATCTCTTCCCTTCTTCTTTCTAAACTGCTGGTATAAAAATTTCACTAAACAACTCTTACTAATATATAAAAAAAGCTACAGTACCTCATCTCAAATTTGCCCCTATAAAGTATTATGAGATTGAAATACATTTATAGAGACCAGATCCAGACTTTTCTCAGTGATTCAAAATACTTGACAGTATTTTCTGCCTCTTCTATACATATTTGGGGTATATTTGCCTATATTTTTTAAAATAAAAATTGAGATGTGAAGTTCATGAGCATGAACTAAATAATATGTTTTCTTCTGCCATACAAATAGAAATATGAAAGGCAGATGATTTGGAGCACTGATCACTCCCTTTTCAGTATTTTTGTACATGTGGAAAAAGATATAGTGCTTCCATTTGCTACTAATATTTGAAATTTATGACTTCTTAAAGCGGGAAATTTATTTTTGAATATTTCTTAAAGACGATGTATTGTAACCTTGATACTTGGCTGACAACGGGATATATCCCAAAAATATACATGGAATTTACTGATTACAATTGTTGAAAACCTTGGAATAGGGTGTGACTCAACTGGCAGAGAATTTTCCTTGCATGTCCAAGGTCCTAAGCTCAAAATTTAATATTTAAAAAAAGAATTTAGAAATACTAGAAACATATGTTTTGAATTTCTTGACTGTAATTCTAAATAAAAACCTTCAAAGCAGTTTATTTAATCTATAATTTATTTTGGATAGAAAACATCATTTTACTTTTCTAAAGAAAATCTTTCAGGAGTAATAACCAATATATTCTAAATATGAGTATCAAATTATTTAGATTTTTAAAGTTTGGATATATGATGTGAGGATAACTTAGTGTAAAGTTTATCTTTATGAGGGACACAGGATGTAGAAAGAAAATAAAGTCAGGAGTAGCAATCCTATAATCCTACCTCCAGGGTGAGATCTGGAGGATTATGATCGGAAGCCAGCATGAATAGAAATATCCTTGAGATTCCATCTTCAGTTAACCAGAAAAATGCTAGGCTGGAGATATAGTTTAAGTGGTAAAGTGCTAGTTAAGCAAGCAAGCTGAGTAAACAATCTGAATAAATAGGAGACCTTGAGTTCAAACCCCCATATAGGCAAGAAAACAAAAACAAAAACTAAAACTAAACAAGACAAAACAACTATTTACAATAAACCATACTGTAACAAAACCTTCACTTTTTTGGAGGAAATTATAAATGCTTTTAAACTATTTCAGAAATACTGATATATTAACAATATACATGCACACAAACATTGATATATTTTGAAATGCTAATTAAAATAATTTTCACCTTTAGTATGATTATGAGAGACTATAATTTACCAAACTGGAGCATAAAAAGCAAAAAAGAGAGAGAAAAATACATAATTTGAATTATTGTTAATTATATAACAAGTTGCCAACATTTTCTGAATTAAAGAATTTTGCTAGTTATCAGTGGCTTACACATGTAATCCTAGATTCTCGGGAAGCTATCTGAGTATTGCCATTCAAAGCCAGCTGGGGCAGAGAATTTAGACTCCTATTGCCAATTAGCCAGAAAAAAGCCAGAAGTGGAGATGTGGCTCAAGTGATAGGATACTACCTTGAGTAAATCACAACAAAACAAAAACCTAAGTGTAGTACCCAGGCTCTGAATTTAAGCCCCAATATAAGCACACACACACACAAAAGAAATTTTTTTATATAGTATTTTACAGAGATGAATATATAGACACGTGTTTATTAGTATTTTTTGGAATATATTAGATGCTCTAGTTTGGATCTGAAATGTTCCCCAATGTCCATGTGTTGAAGATTTGGTCCCAGCAAGTGGTACCACTGAGCCTCAGTGCTGATGTGAAAACTTTACCACTAAGTCTTGATCTCAGATGATTTCAGTATTAGAGATTCCTAATAAACAAGGAATTTTTCATTAAAGAGTCTCAATATCTTAAAGATGTGCTGCATATTTATAAACCTTTAATCTAGAGTTTTAGCAAATGCTTGTAATCTCAGCACTTGTGAGGTTGATGGGAGGATCCATGCGCTTGATGCCGGCTTGACCCATAGTAAGACCTTGTTTCAAAGAAAAAAAAATCAATTAATTAAATAAACAACCATGAGCAAACAAAATACAAACCCCAAAAAACTCCCATGCTGGGCTCTGGTGGTTCACCGTGGTCTTTTTAGTTATCTGGGAAATTGACAATGGGAGGATTGCTGTTTGAGGTCAGCCTAGGCAGAAAATCTCATGAGACTCCCTTCTCAATCTGCAGCTGGATACAGTGGAATGCACTTGTTATCCCAAGCTGTGTATGAGGCCTGAGATTGGTAGGATTGTGGTATCAATACTGTATGTACACATACAGTATTCATTAGAGTGATTCACATATTAACCAGACATAAGTTATTAGTATATTTGTGTGTGAGTGTGTATGTGTGTGTGTGTGTGTGTGTGTGTGTGTGTGTGTGTGTGTGTGAGAGAGAGAGAGAGAGAGAGAGAGAGAGAGAGAGTTGTGGGGCTTGAACTCTGGGCCTGGGTGCTGTCCTTGAGCTCTTCAGCTCAAGGCTAGTGCTCTACCACTTTGAACCACAGCACCACTTCCAGTTTTCTGGTTGTTAATTGTTAAGTGAAGTAAGCCAGGCCCAAAGAAACATAGGTCCCATGGTTTCCCTTATTTGCAATATCTAGTATATGTCTGAGTCAAGCAGAAAAGGTCAGATAAGTTGATGTTAGGGAAATGAACCCTAAGATATGTATTCAATTGTTTTTTTTTTCTTTCATGTGATTGTTTCTAACACATTTATAAGATTATTTCTTTGTTGCTTTGTATGTCCCTCCCCCATGGTATAACCCCTGCTTTCACGGTATTTGAAGTCGGTATAATTTGTGGAGGGGAAGGGGAAAAACAAATCATTTAAATAGAGATATAGGTGGATCCATTGCAACAATGAGATGTACAAGTCGTTATGTTGAAAACAAACTTTACAACTTTGGTGGGGGGGGGGAGGATGGGAAGGGATGGGAAGGGGAAACAAAGAAGAAGAAAAATAAACTAAAATTAAAAAAAAAAGAGTCTAACAGACTTTCTTGCCAGTGCTGGCTTTGAACCGAGATTCTTGGATCTCAGCCTTCTGAGTAGCTAGGATTACAGGTGTGAGCCACTTATTAGTAATATTTTCTGAAGATTTAAAATATAAACCACTTTGTAAGTATAAAATTTTGTAAGTTTATCATTCAGATAGTATATCAAGTACTCAATTTGCTCAGGGGCTTCTCTTCTGAACTTTTGGTATTGTTCTATAGAGGATACATTTACAGTGTTTACAATATTTTTATATTTATTTTACAAATATTTATTTATTTATTGTGGTAGTACTAAGGCTTGAACTCAGGGCCTTATACTTATTCAGCTTTTTCTGTTTATGACTGGTGCTTTATCACACCTTCAGTCCAACAATGCTTTTAAAAATAAAATTTATTTGGCAAGTAGGTCCACTCTGAAAGGTGAGGCAGACTCTCCTCCCTCTTCCTGCTTAACTCTCCACCCAGTTCCTGTGTCACCTAGGTAACTGGCACACCTGGAGGCAGTCACCACCCCCTCCTGGGCAGCTCCTCCCCTTCCCCCGCCTCTCCATCAAGCCTCCCATCGGACTGAGTGAGGGTCCCTGGCCCTGAGGTCACATCCGCATCTGGTCTGGCCACATCTTCCCTCTTCTGGCCACACTTTCTCCCCGCCCTTTCCCTAGTTTGGACTAGGCAAACCAGCCCTCTGGCCCTTCAGCCATGCCTCTCCACCATGCCAGGCAGGGGCAGCAGTTCAGTAATATAAAATAAACTTCTTTTCTTGCCTGAATACCACATGGTGTTCTCTTTATCAGCTACCTAATTAAACTGATCTATTTAATTTACCTTTCAAAAACATTCCTGAAGATTGTAGGGGAAGGAAAGGTTTCTCAGCATTTCGTTGAATTCCTGACTGGGTATGACAGGTAAGTTGGCACAAAGAAAAATAATACATTTTTGTTTTCTACATTTTATGTGACATAGAAGTCTTCATAAGGAGATGAAGACCTGAAAAAATAAACTTAATTTTTCTGCTCATTTCACTCTGTCAGTTTGAATAGAAATCTTAAGAGATTTTTGTATGTTAATTTGATAATATCATTGAGAGGTACAAAAATGTCATCATACACATTCTCACACCCCGCCCCCTCCCAAATATTGCAAAAAGTATATTACAATTTTCATTCTAAAATTTTAGTCATGTGTCAAGTACAATATAAAGTAGAATACAATATACAGAATACAATAAACAGAAGAATAGGTACAATATAGAGAAGAAGGTATAATATACAGAAGAATAGTCAAATCCAAGTTGCATTTCTGGGATATGGGATTACTTAAGCTAACTTACTCAGGCAATTAATGATTTTTACTAATATTTGTAGGAAACATACCCTTTCTAAATATTTTATCTGCCAAATAATTTTCTAAATATTTTTTTCTCCCCATTGTAACATCCAATAGCAGACAGAGTAAAGTATTTAGAATTCAAAAGCACAAAAGTTAATTGATTATGATTTTTGGGGCATATCTGTCTATTATCAGAAGTCTAATGTAATTATTGTTTAAACATTTCCCTCTTTTTCTTTTTGGGACAGCTATTTCCTATATCCTGATCCTGGATATCTATGAGCATCTTGAGATGAATGGTGTTGTTTAGAGAAGATGGTAAGGAGAGATGGGACATTGAATAGTTTCTCAAGCCCCATCTCTGTTTTTGTAAAGACTCAATTTATTGGGGAAAAATAGTTATTTGTACATCTTGAGTGATATCAAGGGGCTAACTTCCTCCTACACTGCATTATCTTCAATTTGCTCCTTTATATCAGGGAGAGATTTCCAACTCAGATGGAACTCTAAAGATTTCTCTGGTGTGACCTTTAGTGCTCTGTGTCTTTGGAATGTTTAATAAATCCTTTCACAATACTTTCAGCACATTTTTCTTTCTCTCTGACAGTGCTCCCATTTTAACTTGAGAGCCTTGAAAAATTTAAAAAGGTCCCCTAGTCTGAAGACAAGCCCCAATGTGGCCACATTTTGACAATAAGATATTTTATCAGATTGTAGCCAAGACAAACAGCAAATGTTCCTGCAGTTTGGTAGCATTAGATCTCTCTCTTTCTCCTGCTCTTAAACTAGAAACTTATCAAGTGAATTAAAACACGAATAGGCCTCTTTGTGAATTACCATGCATTCAAGAGGTATTCTCCAAAGAGGGTGCAAAAAGATGTAGCCCTTCCAAGATCCAGGTCCCCTCCAGAATATAGACAACCTATCCCTGACAGCTGCCAGTAGTTGGTATATTATGGTACCTAAAATGAAATTGGAGCTACCTCAACAGCTTAATCAGATTCTTTGTTTAGAAGAATGAGTCCACAGAGAAGTAAATTGGCAAAGATTTATTGAAGAAAAAGGTAAGCAGAACTCCTGCTAGATAAGAGAGGTCTCAAAGGAGGCCACTGCCTGGGCAGCATTGTTTAGAGGTTTAGAAGGTATCTGTAGGAGAAAGGTAAGTGACTTTCAAGATTATTGGACAACCTGTGGGTCACATCAGTCTCTGTGTGAATTCTTTATGTGTCCTTTATTCCCTCTGACTGGGTGTCTATTCCAGGGTATTGGTGTGCACATCTGGGGTCCAATCAGTCCATTGTTCATGTGCAAGTTCTCCAAGGGCAATTGGCCACAATATGATCTCCAGGTGCTGCTTATGTGACTGCTTATGGCCATGGGGTGGGATGTAGAACCTCCATGGGAGGGGGAACTTTGTCTTGAGTGACTTTTTTGCTCTAATTGTGCCAAATGGAATGAAGTCTACATTTCTATTGGGCTATGTTCTTGGGATCCTTAACCTCATTTTTAAAATTTTTATTTTATTGTAAAGGTGATTTTTGAGCCTAACATTTTTTGGGTGTTTCTTTTTTCTTCAGGAATTCCATACTCCAGTTGATAGAGGCAATCAAACACGTACAGAGGGTCATTAGAATCAGGTGCAAGTGCTGTAAAGAAAATACAACAATGTAATAGAACTAGGACCAGAAATGGCATGCAGCTGAAGCATGAAGCATAGTAAAGAACAAACCCAGGGATACTGACAGGGAAGAGTCCCACTGCTGTACAAACATGTCATTAAGAGGCAAATAAACATTTTTTTAACTTAAATGTCTTTCTTTGTTCCTTTTCACAGAAAAAAAAATATTCAAAACAGTAGCTTCTTTTTTTGTTGTTTTTAATTCAATCTTCTCTAATCGTATATTCATAAACTTCACTGAAATGGCCTTCCTTTGAGTCACCACCAGCCTCTGGCTTGTTATCTCTCTAGCTCTATTCTCACCCAACATTGCCTATTTCAACTATCTTAGTCTCTGCCGTGGTCCTGGTTTCTGTGCCTCCTTATGGCTAATTACTGCTGATTTCATGAGTTGGGAGCCTTAAACATTCAGCAGGAAAACTGCATTTGTTCTATATGTGCTCTAACAAGTAGTATTGAGGCATGGAAGGAGACTGAAACAAAAAAGAATGCTGAAATCACCCCCTCCCATAGTCATACCTTAGGAGATGGCTAAGCCTTATCTCCTCCCTAAAACCTCCATGGCCACTCCTCCTTGCAGATAATTAGTGGTAAGTTTGCAGTTAGGACTTCTCCCTAGGTGTAGACAAACTCTGGGCCTAAACAAACTTAGGCAAATGTGCTGTAGAAACATATGAATCCTTTCTCTGACTTATGTACCACAACCTACTACTTAAGGCTTGATGCGTATGTGTTGGCATCTCATATATGTGCTTAAAACTATGGGATAATAGCCTTGAATATGTGTAGATCGATCCCCAAAATTTACCAAGTGGTGATTCCTCATTTCCCTAAGATAACCCTGTTATCATTACCATGAACTCCTCCCATGCTCCCTGAGCCCTAGAAAGCTGAATTTTTTTGGGCTACCATTTCCCTTAATGATGTACTTTCTCTATTAAACGTTTTGCTTTGCCACTTTACTTTTATATGTGTGTTTTCACTCAGTTCTTTTTTGGAGATGCCAAGAATCCGGAATCTTCACCTCCATCACTACCTACTAGTAACAGGGTAGTCAGGCGCCCAGGGCACAAAATGAAGTGACAAAAAAGTGTTAGCTGTCCTTGGAAGGAAAATAATTTTAACTAGTGATTTTCCCACCTTAAACAAAATTTTACCCAGAGTCACAGTCCAAAAGAATATTTTTCAGGATGACAATTGACAATATGATTTATTTTTAAATAAATAAAGATCATAAATATCAGAGTACCATGTAAGTTTTCAATTCATATATACATCAGGTTATGTTTAAATTGGGTAAACATTTCTATCTTCTCAAATCTTTATCATTTCTCTACCATGCAAACATCTAGAGTCTATTCTTGTAGCTTTCTAGAATGTATAGTACATTAATGTTAGCTATAGTAATTTTTTGGTATAACAGTACATCAAAACTTCTAACTCCTCTTTAACTTTGACTTAGACTTCATTGATCAGTCTTCCAAGGAACAGATTTTTCAAAATATTATTTAATGATAATCTGAGTTTGAAAAGAAAAAGTCTCTTACCATTTTGCCAGTCCTCTGCCCTTTTGCAAAAGAGATTTGAGAGACTGATGTGGGAGAATTCTCACCTTCTATTGGCTTTTGTCAGAGGACCAGATTCTGTTAACCAAAGCTCATAGACAGCAAAGCATACCAGGCTGATGTCTGAAGCAATCCCATGATGGGAAACAGAAACTCTAGTTGGGATCCCTCTGTGATCCCTCTTCAAGTAGATGTGAAATCTCAGTAGTAGATTATATGTATGAGAGCTCAGTTTTGACCTCATCACCACCCAAAATAATACAAAATAAAAAATGGTATGGAAGATTTCATTAGGAAGTAAAAGCAAAAGAATAGTAAAATGTGTGAACTTTCATGCTAAGTTTGATGAAGAATGGATAATTTTGGAAATATGATTGGATAAATAGCCTGATTTAATGCTAATAAGCTGTGGGACACTCAATAGGGACAAATGGTTCTGATTCTTCTTTGTGTCCATCCATCTTCAGAATAAGGGAGCTTTCTTCTGTCTAGGTAAAGGGTGGGCAACAATGGAAAGAAAGTCTCATGATCTGTTTCAGGAGTTCAGAAAATCCTTGCTGGTCATTTTGGATGCATATAAACTTTATCACAGTATTATAAAAGAGATGATTAGAAGTGCTTTTATATGGACCCATGAATGAACTAAAAGCAGGAAAAAGTTTGGCATCCCTGCCATCATTTTGTATGTATCCCTGCTCTAAGCCATTCTCTCAGCAGTCAATTTGCAATCACCTTATGTCTGAAAAGGACTGATTGATAATATCCTTATGACAGGGGACTGAAGCTATCCTTAAGGAACAAAAGATCTTCTTAAGGTAGACCACCTATAAGGCAAAGAGGACTTTTATCTTGACAGGTGGCAACAACAACAACAAAACAAAAACCTCTCCTAAAAAAAGGACTGAAATAATGAACAACAAGGCCATACTTTGGCCAAGATTTTTGAATAATTATCACATCTCTTTCCCCTATCCTCAATTCCTTGTTTATAAAATCTAGTCATGTCTGTACTCCAAAGATGGCTGGAGTTGGGCTGACATTCTGTTTTCCCACAACTGCCTGTGTATTTAATAAATCTCTTTCTCTGTCCTTTCACATGCATTTGGTGTATAGGGGCAATTGATAGACTTGACATGGAGAACTCCCTGAGTTTGGGTCTGGAGACTAAAAACTCCAGTTTCTGTTACAAAAATAAAAACACACAGAATATAAATTTCTAGGTCAAAGTTTTAATTGGGAGGAAAAAGGGTCAAGAAAAAGGGTATAGCCCTGGTTGTGGGATGTCCAGGCTGCTTCCAGCAGAGAACAGAAGCAGGCATTGTGTCAGGTTGCAGGAGTGGTGCAAGTTGTTAGTCCTGAGATTATATATTTAAGAAAATTCTTCCTCATGGTCTAGGAGAGTTCTGTATGTTTTTTTTTATGAAAGAGTAAATTTGTTAGGGCTCAAGATGGCTGGGACAGCATTTTGGTCTAGCAAGCTAAAAGCAGATACAAAAAAAGATATTGTTAGAACATCTTGCCTATGCCCCTTCTTAGTTCCTTCTAGTTCCAATAACCTTTCCATGAACCTTTGGGAAAAGATTTGCAGACACTGATTAGGAATTAACATCAAATTAGAATGTAGTGATCCAATAAAAGGTTACCTTCCAAAAATCTGAATCATAAGGGAAAAGTGTCAAAGCACAGCCCAGGGTATAAGAACCACTGGACACAGACACAGACACACATACAGACATATACAGACACACAGACACAGACACACATACAGACATACACAGACACACAGACACAGAAACAGACACATATACAGACATACACAGACACACAGACACATAAACAGACAGGCACACAGAAATACACACGTGCACACACACACACACACACACACAAACATACACACACACACTTGAGGAAGAAAGGATGCATGACTGAAGCAAAAAACACACTATTGACACAAAGCAGCCTTGGCTGTAGTGGCAGAGGCTTTCAAGCAAAATACTTTATGTTTACCTCCCATTCTCCTGCATTTCTTTTTAAAATTTTATTTATTTTAATATATAATTTGTATTGTAAAGATACTGTACAGAGGGGTTACAGTTACATGACTAAGGTAATGAGTACATTTCCTATGGAGCATTGTTACTCCCTCCTTTGTATTTCACCTACTATCCCTTCCCTCCCTACCTCCCTAGCTCCCCCCAGTACTCCCCCCCCCCGAAGTTGTAAAGTTCATTTTCCTTCTTTCTTTCTCTTTCTTTCTTTCTTTCTTTCTTTCTTTCTTTCTTTCTTTCTTTCTTTCTTTCTTTCTTTCTTTCTTTCTTTCTTCCTTCCTTCCTTCCTTCCTTCCTTCCTTCCTTCCTTCCTTCCTTCCTTCCTTCCTTCTTTCTTTCTTTCTTTCTTTCTTTCCTTCTTTCTTTCCTTCTTTCCTTCTTTCTTTCTGGGTCTGGTCGTGGAGCCTGAACTCTGGGCCTGGGCACTGTCCCTCAGCTCTTCAACTCAAGGCTAGTGCTCTACCACTTGAGCCACAGTGCCACTTCCGGCTTTTTTCTTTTTGTTTATGGAGTGCTGAGGAATCGAACCCAGGGCCTCATGCATGCCAGGCAAGCGCTCTACCACTGAACCACCTTCCCAGCCCTGTAAAGTTCATTTTCAACACAGTATCTTGTACATCTCATTGTTACAATGGGTCAACCTGTATCCTTGTTTCAGCAGTTTGTTATTACCCTTCCCTTCCCCATATTAGAAAAATGTATATACAAGATGCAGGGCACCAGAATCAAATACAGTGAAAATGAGTTATAACATAGGGGAAGAACATAGAAAAGAAACAAAAAAAATCACATAGTACATTATAAATACATTGAAAACAACAGCAACAAAGAGAAAACCTCATGTCCCTATCTTGGGGTTCATTTCGCTTAGCATCATCTTATATGGTCATATGTACCTAGCTTTTGACCTTTTCTGCTTGTCCTAGATGTACACTAGTTATTGCAAATAAGGAAAATCATGGGACCTTTGGGTCTGGCTTACTTAATATAGTTTTTTCCAAGTATTTCCATTTCCTAACAAATGGGGCAATGTCATTCTTTCTGATGAAGGCATAGAATTTATATATATATATATATATATATATATATGTATATATATATATATATATGAATTCTTTGTTTATAAAATCTAAAGTCACATTTTCTTGTTCCATTTATCTACTGAGGGGAATCTGGGTTGGTTCCATAGTTTAGCTATGGTGAATAATGCTGCAATAAACATAGTTGTGCTGGTAGCTTTAGTATGGCCTTGTTTGTGATCATTTGGGTAAATGCCCAAAAGTGGGATTGCTGGGTCATAGGGGAGCTCCATGTGTAGTCTTCTGAGGAACCTCCATACTGCTTTCCAAAGTGGTTGAACAGGTTTATATTCCCACCAACAATGTAATAAGGTTCCTTATTGGCCACATCCCCTCCAGAATCTGTTGTTACTATATTTTTTTTATTATAGCTATTCTAACTGGGGTGAAGTTGTCTTGATTTTCATTTCTTTTATGGCTAGAGAAGTTGAACGTTTCTTCATGTGTCTATTGGCCATTCTTATTTCCTTTTCCTAGAAGTCTCTCTTTAAGTCTTTAGCCCATTTATTAATCAAGCAGCTGTTTGTTTGAGGATTTGTTGTTGGGGGATTTAAATTTTTGAGTTCTAAGTATATTTTAGATATGAGGCCCTTGTCCATTGTATGACTAGTAAAGATCTTCTCCCATTCTGTGGGCTTTCTATCAATCTTGTTAGCTATGTCCTTTGCCATGCAAAAACATCTGCAGTATTCTGCATTTCATTTGCTGAATTCCTAAGACAAGAACCTCAGGAGACTACAGCAAGTCTGGTAGTGGAGCTGAACATTGGCAGACATTGTCTGACATTGAGCTGTAACACCATGTAGGTATTGCCTGTACAAGGCTGAAATCCTCCTCATTACTGCTGGCTGCCAAACCAGAGTACTGTGCTCTGCCCACTGCAAGGAACAGCAGCAGAACATTCTGTCACTTAGATTCAGATCAGAGGCCAGTTTGTTTTTTTTGAGACATGATGATTTCTGCCACGTGTAGTTGGCATTTTCTTTCTGATAAGGTGGGAGAATGAAGAAGAGATTCATTCCATACATTACTGAGACTCCTGGCAAGTAATAGTTTATAGTACTCTTGTTCCACTCTTCAAGTGAGAAAAGTGGAAGGATAGGCAGTAACCTTCTTGTATCTGCCATTTTACCATATGTTCCAGTGCCACATTTTGGGTTAGGATTCCGAATACCTTGAATATAAATAAGAAAACCCATTTCATTTGATTTGCACATAGTACATTCATGCTCATAATCCTATCTACTGAGGAGGGTGATATCTGGAGGATTACAGGTCATAGCCTGCTTGGACAGAAAAATCTGTGAGACTCCATTTCCAATTAATTAGCCACAAACCAGGCTGTAGGCTTGACTCAAGTGGCACAAGCTGAGCAAGCACAAAGCTCTGACTTCAGTACTACCAAACCAACCAACTAAACCTTTGATTCTAATGTGTAGCACTTAAGTAGACATAGTTCCCCTTCCCTAGTAACTATATTCTGGGCAACAGATTTCCCAGCAGCTGTTCATCGGGATGTGGCCAGGTAGGGCTGTCTACCAGAATGTGGGTTACAGACAGACCAGGTAGGGCTGTCTAAATTGATAATAGGAGGCTTGTAAGAAATGTTTAAATACGAATGGACAATAAGATCATGCCATATTTCTGCTCAACTGAAAAGAAATTACATATCTGGCCAGAAGTTGATGTCAACTCCCCTGACCTTTGAATATCTACTTAATGTCTGCCTCTCTCTTGTGTAATCAGCTTGCATAAAACTCAGGGTCTCCTCTCCCTTGGGAACTCTTTCTGGTGCTCTCATGGTTTGGGCCACTGGCATTAAACTCCTTTATCCTCTCTGAAGAGGTTTTGATCCTTGTTTGCTCACACTGCTGTATCATCAACATCGAGGATAAAATTTTTTGGAAAAGGGTCATTATATTTTCCTTATTTTTTTCTAAAAATATACCCTTACAAAAAAAGGAAGAAGTTACTGATTGTTAGAGCATTTTTTATAGCCTGTAGGTTTTGGGTTTCTTTCTAAGCTCAGAGGACAAAGAGAGCAAAGAAGAGAGGAAGGAAAGAGAGAAGAAAGGAAGAACAAATGAAAGGAAAAAGAAAAGAAGAGATCTTCTGATTTATAGGCAATGTTAACTAGGCAGGAATAATTCTCATCCCAAGCAAATTTAAATAGCAAGTAATTATTCACAGAAATCAATAACATGGAGCCAAAGTAGGGAAATTTGCAATTTATTTATGGGTTGGCCAGTGGTTTTTTTTCAAAAGAAAAATTGAAACACTGACTTTGATTGATCTTTGGTCTTTAAGTTCTAAAGGCAGGAGCACAAATGGTTGCTATTAACATAGCCTTAGGGAAGAGGGAAGAAACTAATGTTGAGTTTCCAATATTGCAATGTTCTGGAAAGAAAGGAAAAAAATGAAGGGGATGGGGCAAATCTGAATTTCTCCCCTTTCCTGTTATTTTCATTTGGCCCTAAGGTTTGTGAGAGATCAATACAGATGCTTTCTAGAGAAGGAAATAAGACAGGAACTTGCGCCCAGGTGCAGTGGCTTAGAATATTGAGTAGTTTTCAACAGAACTTAATGTAAAGGAAGGTAATACTCTCCAAGGAGAATTGC
The DNA here is from genome assembly GCF_019054845.1 of Dipodomys spectabilis. Classification (NCBI taxonomy): domain Eukaryota; kingdom Metazoa; phylum Chordata; class Mammalia; order Rodentia; family Heteromyidae; genus Dipodomys; species Dipodomys spectabilis. The sequence continues at coordinate 9,371,159 of NW_024871113.1, forward strand.
TACTGTAGATTGCAGCTCATGTAGAGAAAAGAAAACTGAATGGAAGCTGGAAGGAGAGGAGTGGAGGAAGGTTTTTGTTTTTTTGTTTTTAAATTCTGCCCCACCTGTAAAGTTCACAAAGAAAATGATAAGTTGAAAATTGTAAGGGGCTCAAAAAGAACACTTCACTATGATGAAAACTGTTTTCCACAAAATCATCACCACCACCTGGAAAATGCTTATGCCTCTATTTTAAATCAATATTCGTTCTTTTGTGGTGAAACTTGCTTGCTTTCTTGTTTCATTTGATGGTTGCATGCTTGACATGGATTTGTAATGGTTACTAAAATATTCACTGCAAAGAGCTGGTGTGAAACTGTTTTCTCCACCCCCTCCTCACTCATCTGGATTAACCTTCCCCTGGCAATCACAGATTGTAAACACCCCTCAGCATTAAATAAAAAAAAAAAACCAGCAGTGTGCAGGTTTAAATGATTGCTTCAGCTTTTCTTTATTTTCCCAGTCCAATGCGTGACTTGTTTTGTTTAGCAGTTTCTTCATTCCTGCACTGTTTAACAGTCAGGCAGAGCTGAGAGCTTTCTTCCTCCTGTTTAATGAGGTGCAAGATAAAATGCTCAGGATCTTATTGTGTTCTCTTGAGAGGTCAAGACTTGAATCTGAGTCAAAATTTGGAAGCTCAAGTTCAAAGGTTACTGCCTTAGCCTACATAACACCTTCAACAACACAACAACAATAACCACACACTAGTATAGAGACAGGCAAAAATTAAGACAAGAATGATTTAAAAACTTGTGTGTATGAATGCAACATTGTGGCTGAGAATTTAAACTCATAAAAGTCAGGAAAGTCAAAATTATGATCCTCTCAGCTATCATTATTTGTTCCTTGCACACATGATAGTATTTTATGTACTCTATTTGTTGTTATGTTTATGTCCTTACATAGAATATGCCAAGTTATAGTTACTAGAGGAAGCATAACTTTCCATTGTATTAACCTTTCTTTACATTTCGTCTCCTTTGATTTTAAAGAAAAGAATAAGGCGACTAGTATCTTCCAATTTTAACTGTTCATTAAAATTTAGGAGTTATTGTGTACTTGTGGATCTGGCTACAAGGAACTTAGCAAATTTGCTTTGTTTGGGAGAAGAGCTCTCTGCACCAGCAGATGTGATTTGAGAAATCTAGCAATCTTTTGTGAAAGAGACCCAAAGTAATTTAGTGGGTCTCTCCAGGGTCCTGAAGCCCAATCCCAGAATGTTTGCAGCTGTGTATGCATTGTTTCACACTTCTCTCAGCAGAGACTGTAAGATTTGAAAACAAGAAAAGTAAATACAGGAAAATAAAAGAAATATATGGTTTGCTCAATTTTAATAGTGACAAATGTCTAATGAAAATATTACACTTTACACATTTTATTTATTTATTTATAGACTGACTCTTGTACAAGTTTTCCAAGAGAAAGTGCCCTGGAATCTTTGGAGCAGATCAATTATGTCCCATAATGAGGCAACACATACAAGGTTTAGAGATGCCTGATATCCTCATTAGTTTGGTAACATTTACATATTCTCATTGGGTTTTGTAACAATGCAACTTACTGTATGCATGAATGAATGCAATTACTCTCCCTCCCTTTCTTTCTCTATGGCTAGTACAGGAGCTTGAACCCACAGCCTTGTGCTCTGCTCTCCCTTGGCTTTTTATTTTTTCAAGGCTGGGACTCTTAACACTTGAGGCCTATCTCCAATTCCAGCTTTTTGCTGGTTAAGATAAGAATTTCTCATATTTGTCTCCCCAGGCTCTTCAATCTCACTATCTTCAGGTCTTGGCTTCCTGAGTAGCTAGGATTATAGTGTGAGCCACAGATACCTGACAGTCTAGCTCTTGTTTTACTTTTGTTATCTGTGAAATGGAAATAATCATTATCTTTGTATCACAGGGTCTGACTAACCAGGATGGCTACAAACTTGAGATCCTCCTTCCTCAGCCTCTTAAGTGCTGAGGTTGCAGACATTTCCTAACATGCTTGGCTCATCACAGAGTTCTTATGAAGTTTAAATGAGGTACTTTAATTGCTTAGCACAATGACTGGCATATATTAAAAAACTATGTTTAATACATGGTAGAGTCCCTGTAGAACATCTTCCTCAAGTATGAGGCCCTGAGTTCTAACTTCAAAAAAAATTTCCCACTATATCAATGTTATACCTAGTAGTGCTATTGCTTCCTTCTAGATATTTAGCATCCTTATTTCTTATAATCAAAACTTAGTTGATTTTTAAAATTTTTTTCAGATTAAAAACAGTTCTCCCTATATTTTATTAGCATGAGTTAGTTGGAAAAAGGAGTTTCATTTTGACTGCCCATATAGGTATGTACAGACAGTGATTAGATGCAATCTCTCTGTTACTCTTGCCCATTTCCCAAACCAATCTCAGCAAGCTTTATTGTTCCATTTTCATATATGTATTTAAAGTATACTGATTTTCCAAATTGCTTAGTTTGCTTCCTATAATTTAGTACCCCCACTAATGTTCAATGTTTACAATATTTGGTAAAATTGGTCAATATTTAGATATAAAGTTGTAAACAAAGGCAAACTTTATCCAGATAATGTATTATAGCTAGCTTTGTTATGATGCGAATAATCACTTTATGGCGCCAGGAAACACTTTTTCTTTCTTTTTTGAAAAAAAAGTATGTTTTATAATTTTGTTGTAAAGGTGCTGTACAGAGGGGTTACAGTTACATAAGTAAGGTAATGAGTACATTTCTTGTTGAACATTGTTACCCACTCCTTCATTTTTCCCCAATATCCCGCCCCCAACTTCTCCCCACCACTCCCGAAGTTGTAAAGTTGCTCACAACTTTACAATCATTGTTGCATTGGGTCACGCTTTGTCCTTGTTTCACCATTTTATTATTCTGGAAACACTTTTTCTTTCTAACTATAAGAATTTTTAGTCTAATTTGGGATTAATTTATTTAGATTATGACTTTGTGTAAATTACTGTGAAAATACACCAAATTTCATGAACTATGTTGACCATTTTTATGTTGTTACCTTCCTTATAAGATTATGTATTGCCAAGATATATGCAAAGATATAACTATATAAAGGATTTTTTTTTGGGGGGGGCGTCTGGTTGTGGGGCCTGAACTCTGGGCCTGGGCACTGTCCCTCAGCTCTTCAGCTCAAGACTAGCACTCTACCACTTGAGCCACAGTGCCACTTCCGGCTTTTTTCTTTTTGCTTATGTGGTGCTGAGGAATTGAACCCAGGGCCTCAGGCATGCAAGGCAAGCGCTCTACCACTGAGCCATCTTCCCAGCTCTATATAAAGACCAGCATAGTTTATGTGACATTTGAATATTTATTTCTGTGTCTTTGGTAACTTGTTAACTTTGGTCAATACTTAGTTTTACTTTACAAGTGATCTCCTTTGGTACTTGTCTTTCTTTAAGCCTCAAAATAAAGATTATCTATTTCCTCATGTCTAGAAAACATCTTTATTTTCTTGGAGAAAATGTACTTGATAGTTAATAAATTCTTTAGTTTTGAGTACCTACATCATGCCAGGGTTAGGCTTGTGAAGAACACAGAGTATAATCTTCCACAATTACCTTAAAATTTTGATATCAGGGCTCTGCAGTAGAAGAATAATGTAAGCCACATGTATAGTTTATAATTTTCTTATAGGCAAATTACTAAATCAAAAGAGAAATAAATGAAGATAATATTAGTAGTACATTTTGTTTTATACATAATGGATCCAAAATGCTTTCATTTTAATTAATAAAATTATCAATGATTAAAATATACATTTTTTTTTTTTTTGGTCGGTTGTGGGGCTTGAACTCTGGGCCTGGGTGTTGTTCCTCAGCTCTTCACCTCAAGGCGAGCGCTCTACCACTTGAGCTATAGAGCCACTTCCAGTTTTCTGGTGGTTTATTGGAGATGGGAGTCTCACGGTCTCTCCTGCCTGGGCTGGCTTTGAACTGCGATCCTCAGATCTCAGCCTCCTGAGTAGCTAGGATTACAGGCGTGAGCCACCAGCGCCTGGCTATACATTATTTTTTGCACCATCTTTAAATTATGATGTTCATTTTTCTTCAAAGCTCATCTAAATTCAGACAGCCACATTTTGGGCAGTATGTTGTAAGGTATCTCATGCAAATCCACTCATAAGAAAAGAGAGAGGCCACATTTTGAGAGGTTAAATTGGGAGTCTTTATTGGAGGGCCAGTTTTCTGCATGGTGGACTATTGTCTCAAAGACCAGTAGCTCTGAACAAAACCACATGTTTGGGTGGTGACAAAACCCCAACATAAAAGCAGAAGGAGCAGGGATTTTCTCTTTTTGTCTAAACAACATGATACCTTTGTGTATCCTCTAGAACAGAGCTCTCCTTGCTCTACCAATCGAGATAGGCATCTGCAATTCAAAGGATGGCTTATCTCACCTCTAGGCCTCTGAAGCAGGGTGGACAGCTCCCATCACCTGGTTAGGTGCCAGGATGGCTTATGAGAACAAGGTGATATTTCTCAGACACGTCTTCCTACATCAAGTAGACACATGTAGTTGCTGATTACTATATTTTAATAACACAGGATCTGCTAAAGAAGCAAGAGCATGTCAAACACTCATCACAATCTGGACTCAGTAGCATTAGAACAATAAATATGAAGAGCAGTTTCCTCAGCCCTTAATTAAATGGCCTTGTGTATTTTCTCCTGAATATACCAGTGTTCCCATGATAGCAATTAGCATAAACAAGAAATCATTTATATCAATGATTCTTGATGAGGATGTTAGAACTAATTAATAAAAAGCCATTACATATTGGACACCAGTGACTCACTAGGAAGTTGAAATCTGAGAATCAAGGTTCAAGTCAGGCTCTAGCAAAAAAGTGTGAGACTCTTTATCTCTAATCAACCAGCATAAAATGGAAAGTGGAGGTGTGGCTCAAGTGATAGAGCATCAGCCTTGGGCTGGAAAAACTAAGGGACATCAATCATCCAGGCCTTGAGTTCAAGCCCCAGCAACAGTGGTTAGTGGTGTGTGTGCGTGTGCATGTGTGTGCACACACATATGCATGTGCACACGCACACATACACACACACACACACACCAACACCATTCACACCATTCTAGTTGAAGCAGACTTTAGGATTCATGAATTCTAATCTCTGTTGACAGTTTATAATTTCCCCCTTAGATTTCAGTGTCTGGAGTTTGGATTTTAGAATGCATGAATCAGAAGTAAATTTCTAGAGTCTAAATTGGCATCTCTCTGCTTTTTCCCATTTAAATAAAGTGACAGAAACAGGATCAAAGATAAAGTACACATGGATAGAAGACACTGGTATTGAACAATGTTTCATCTTCCAGACACTCACATTTTCAACTAATCCTGGGAGCTCTGTAATCCACCTATAAAGCCTGATAGTAATGACCTGAATAGTGCTACATAGCAGCCCTAGAGGGGTTTCTGCAAGCTGGATGCAATATTATCTTATATTTCAAGGTGATCCCAGTTGCTGTGGAAATCTAGAAGTGCATGTTACAAGTCAAGCATTTTAAAACCTTAAAAAGAGACAAGGAAAGAAGCAAATGGAGACCAAAATGAAAAAAAAGAAACCAAGAAAACAGGCTATGAAATGGAACAGGGATTGAAGCAGAACAGAGAAACAGTTATTTCATTTGTTTGTTTCCTGCTTTGAGTACTCACTATTTCTACTGCTGTTTCTTTCATTAACAAGATATGGATAAAACTCATATGGAGGGGCTGGGAAGGTGGCTCAGTGGTAGAGCACTTGCCTTGCATGCCTGAGGCCCTGGGTTCGATTCCTCAGCACCACATAAGCAAAAAGAAAAAAGCCGGAAGTGGTGCTGTGGCTCAAGTGGTAGAGCGCTAGCCTTGAGCTGAAGAGCTGAGGGACAGCGCCCAGGCCCAGAGTTCAGGCCCCACGACTGGACCAAAAAAAAAAAAACAACTCATATGAATTTTTTTTTGCTAGTCCTGGAGCTTGAACTCAGGGCCTGGGCACTGTCCCCGAGCCCCTTTGTGTTCAAGGCTAACGCTCTACAGCTTGAGCCACAGCACCACTTCTGGAGTTCTCTGAGTAGTTTATTGGAGATGGAAGTCTGTCGGATTTTATTGCCTGGGCTGGCTTTGAACTGTGATTCTCAGATCTCAGCCTCCTGGGTAACTAGGATTACAGGTGTGAGCCACTGGTTCTGGGTACACATATGGATTTAAGTTATTTAATTACTTAAGTTACTTAGTGTATTAGTTACTTTTATGTAGCTGTGACCAAAATACCAAAGACAACAAATTAAGAGAAGGAAAAATTTGGGTCCATGGTTTTAGAAGTGTCAGTCCATCATGGGGAAGAGGGAGGGTGGAGTAGAGCAGTTCATGTTATGTCAGCCAAGAAACAAGGAGAGAGGGGATACAAGAAGAAGCTGGCACTAGGGTCTGTCCCAGTAAACTACTTCCAACTTTCTTTCATTACTTCCCAGTAATAGCACCTTATGAATCTATTAGCAGATGAATCCCTTCATTAGCTCAGAGTTCTTAAGAACCTATCACTTTCCCACAGACTATCATCTGACAATCAAGTGCCCACTCCATGAGAATATGGGGAACCTTTCATACTTGAACTATAATATGAAGCTTGCCATTTCTTTAGCAAAATGTTTTCACTCCAAACAGAGTGCAAGATCTCTGGCTTCCTCATAGTGACCTTGACCCCTGTTGATTGCAGTCATGCAGTAGCTAACTCTTTGCATGTGCAACTCTAACCTATTTGGGGGCAATCAAGTGAAGAGAGGCTCTAGGGTCCCTCTAGGACTAGAATGGCCCCATTTTCTTCATTGATTATCATAGCAAAATTCCACATTTTTTTAAGGAGGGAAGGACTTGTCCCTAAAGGGTGTGAAAGGATATCTATTCAGATTTGTGAGAGTCCTTTCTCTTTTATTGTTGAGTAGAGGGGAGGTATACTAAAACTTTCTTGAGAAAATGTGTACAATAAATCTGCTGGGGAGAGGGGAGGTGGAGGGGTGTGAAGGAGAAATGCACCTCTACCATCATTTTCACTTAGACCATTACCCACAAGAAATGTGAAATAAAAACAAAGAGAAAGCTGAGTGCAAATTAACTTTAAGTCACAGAAACTGACAAGCAGTGTCTTTGATTTAGAGTCGAGTCATGTCAAGTCCAGTGTTGAAATAAGAAACATGGAGGATAGGCATTTTTATGGCGGCTGTAATTGGACAAGTGAAGAAAATGATTTGTTGAAGGTGATGCTAATGACAACAAGCCAATGTCAAACTGTGTACTGGGAGAAAATAAAAAGAAAAAAATGGAGAAGGAACATATTGTGCTCAGCTTGAGTTTATGAGGATAAAGATTTTGTGCCAGAGGGAGAAATTTTGGAGACTACAAAAATGTAAATGTGTAGAATTACATCTCTGACTGAGTTTTTGCCTGATCAGTATCCTCATTCTTATGCAGGCTAACTGTGCTGTGCTTTATTATAACTGCCCTCTGCTTGTCCTGGATCCCAGTTACAGGTGATATTTAAAAACCACCTGTGTTCAATTATGATAACATCTATGTTCCAATCCTGCTGGATTGGGGATGACTTTATGTTTTAAAGGTAGCCAAGTAGTTTTAACAATATTTTAACAATAACCATTAGGCTGACTTTTTTTCTAGCCTCCTAGATGATATCATCTCTGAGCCATGTGTGGTATTAAAATAATCATCTGCCTGCTTTACTCACATTGACTTTTGTTGCCACTTACCAGTCCCATTTTCTCCACAACTTAACCTTGGCGATGAGTGTTAATGTGGTGCTTTTTTCTATTAGGATTGACTATTTTTTCCAAAGAATAATTAAAAAGCATCCTATCTATCTATCTATCTATCTATCTATCTATCTATCTATCTATCTATCTATCTATCTATCTATCTATCTATCTTTTTACCCTACTGAGATTTGGACTTTGGGCCTGGGTGCTGTCCCTGAGCTTCTTTTACTCAAGGGTAGCATTCTACCACTTGAGCCACAGTGCCACTGCCAGCATTTTCTGAGTAGTTTGAGATAAGAGTCCCATGAACGTCTTGCCTGGGCTGGTTTCAAACTGCTATACTCAGATCTTAGCCTCCTGAGTAGCTAGGATTATAGGCATGAGCCACTAGCATCCAGCTAAAAAGATTCCATGTTTTATAAAAATCCTTTGAAGATGAAACATAAAAGGAACATAAAAAAATCCTACAAATACTGAATTTTCTATCAAATTTCTATCTAGATGCTGTAGTTTGGATATCAAAAAACCTTTCATTTTCTTTTTAAAAATTTATTTATTTATCCTCAAAGGTACTGGGGTTGGAGCTCTGGGTCTCACTCTTGCCTGGCTTTTTTGCTCAAGTTTGGCCCTCTTGCACTTGAGCCACAGGCCTGGCTTTTTTGCTCAAGTTTGGCCCTCTTGCACTTGAGCCACAGCTCCACTTTCAAACCTTTCTCTTGAGTGTTTGTTATGGTGATGGAAAGATGTCTCACATACCTAACATCAAGCAGTTCTGTTATACTCTCAGTTTTTCAAGAAGATTTGTTGAATATGTTCCATTATAGTGTTAGAGGATATCTGAGACAAGGTCTCCCAATTTGAGAACTATAGGAATTACATTCTGAAAAGGGTTAATAGGCTTGAAGTATAGAAGCTGGGCAGCCATTGTAAGTCCTTAATGCATGTTTTCTAGAGAAAATATCAAAAAGCATCATCCTCAGGGGATAAAAGTGTGAAATGGAGGAAATGCTAAGAAAGCATTTAGACTACTACAGAGAGTAAAATTTCCATTAGCTTCTTCAATGGCTGTTCTTAAAGGATCTTCTTAATATGCTATACAAAAAGTAGTTTTGCTAGGTGTGGTGGCACACTTCTATAGTCCTAGTTACTTGGATCTGAGAGTCATGGTTCAAAAACAACAACCCTGGGTATTTTATATACATTTATCTGAATTAGGGAAGAGAAGGGGAACAACAAAATGCTGAGACAAATGACGAAGGGGAACCAACGCAACAGAAATATTCACAAGACAATATGCTGGATATGATCTGTACAACTTGGGAGGGGATTTAGGGGGAGGGAAAGTGGGAGAAAAATGAGTGAAGGGTAACAAGACTGACAAAAAAATGTACCTTACTCATGTATCTGTAGCCCCTCTGTACATTACCTTGACAATAAATTTTTTTTTATAAGTCTGAGAGAATCATCTCCAGTTAACTATCAAAAAGCCAGGTGGTATGGTCAAGTGGTACAGTGCCAGCCTTGAGAGAAAAAGCTAAGCAAGATCTGGAGGCCCTGTGTACAGACATATGCACCAACACACACACACACACACACACACACACACACACTCCCTTCCTTCCTCATTCTTTCTCTCTCATAGTAATTTTTGATGATCTCTGTTAGTGAAGTAATTAATACTATCAGTTTCTTGTGCATATTTTATGTATTCTTGAGTGCCATTGTTTGTGCTTTTGTAATAAAGTGTCATAGAAACAGCAGAAATTTATTTGGCAGAGTTCTGGAGGTTGGAAGTCTAAGATTAAGATAGTAGCATGATAGGCTCTGCTGAGTACTGTTCTTTGGGATAGAGATTAAGGAGTGCTATTGATTCTTCACATGGTAGAAGGGCAACAAGCTAATTCTCTAGTCTCTTTTTACAAGGTCTCCTGTTCATAAATACCCCATCTTTATAACCTAATTACCTCCCAGGGTCCGCCTTCAAATACTCTCACATTGGAGATTTGATTTCAGCATATGATTGGAAGAAACCCAAATATTTACTCCATAAGGTTGGATATATTTATAATTACTCTTTACCCCTATTTTTGCATACATACATGTATACCATTAGTACACATAATGTTTCAAGCTGTTTTTACTCTCATAGTGTACATTGATGGTCAACTTATTTTAACATATAAAGAGTTTTCTTAACCATTTAAAAATGGGAGCATAGCATTCTCTCTCTCACATACACATATTTAGTTAACAACTCTACTATATATGAAAAATTAAGTTATTTGTTCACATTTGCTCTTATAAAATTGTTATAATGCATGTTGTTTTCTCCTAAGATGATATGTCTATAGGACATATTACTAGAAGTAGAATTTTTGAATATATGTATGTGTAATTATTCTGGATTTTGACATATTATCTTACAGAGAAGTTTTTAATTTTATTCTCATTAGCTCTGTGCGAGACTGACTGCCACATCACCTACACTGTCTTATTAAGTTCTTGGAGCTTTGCTGCTTTGGTAATGAATCCTGATTTCCAGGTACCTCTGTATGCCTCCTTTTACAAGAGAACTTGGGTATTATTTCACTCAGTTAAAAGATATGTTTATTTCTTTAGCGTAATTGTGTTGTCATATTTTTGGCAACTTTCTGAAGTTATTAAACTTTTGAAACTGATTTGTAGATTTCTCTCTGTATTGTGATTGTTAATCTTGATTGTCAAATTGAGTGGTTTGAGAGATACTTAAAGGATTAGTTAAGTGCACTTCTACACGTGTTTGTAAGGGTGTTTCCAGAGATGTTTGACACATGGAAAGCAATTGAGGGGGATGGACTTTCCCTGAATATGGCCTGCACAAATAGATGGTGACTTTGATGAAGTAAAGTGGAATGAGGAAGCCAGTCTACACTCAGGCATCTTTTCCTGAATTAGTTTTCTCCTGATGCCTTGCCTTTGTCAGTAGACTCCAGCTTCTTCAGTCTTTCAACACAGACTCACACCAGGTTGAGTGTAAGGGGTTTTCATGCCTGCAGCTTCAGACTATCAGCATCTTAGTCCCCCTTCTTCTGAGGTTTTCAGTTTTTGTTTTTTGTTTTTTGACTGAACAGCTACTGAGTTTTCTGGTCTTTTAACCTGCAGATATACATTGTGAAGGTGTATCCTTCAGTGTTGTGAGTCAATCCAAAGTTGGCTGATTCTGTTCTGCTAGAGTACCCTAATATGTATAATAAATGAGGGAATAAGCTTTTTATGGCATGGCCATGCTTCTCCTGTTCTTTTTATTTTGCTATTGCTTGATGAATTTTGTTACACAAAAATGAGAATGTTTGACAATGTTGAAATGTTTACTTTGTACATACTTACACTTATCATTTTTACTTTTGCAAATTCTTAGTTGTGCATATGGATATGCATGGATATGCACATGAATGTACCAAGGATTGAGCCCATCGCTCAATAATCTACTAACAAGCTACACTCAGCCCAGACTTTTGAATTTTTTGTATGTTTGTTTGGTGGTCCGGGATTGAATTTAGGACCTCACACTCCCTAGGTTTTTTTGTTTATAGCTAGTGTTCTGCCACTTAAGACATGCCATCAGTCCATTTTTTTCTGGCTAATTGGAGATGGATTTTCATAAACTTTTCTGTCCAGTATGGCTTCAAACTGTGATCCTCCTGGCCTCAGTTCCCTGGATAGATAGGATTACAGGGGTGAGCCTGACAGACTTCTGAGCTTCTTAATCACAGAAAAGGCTTGCCCTTCTGAGGTAAGGATAATTCTTCAAAACTGTTTTGTAATATTTTTTATTAATCCTTCTCTTTAAAAATTCACAAATGTCTCATTGTAAGTTGGTCAAGGTGAAACTATCAAAGGAATTGTGGCCTGTTTTGTGCAGACATAATTAAAAGCAGATACTGGATTCTATGAGGTTTCTCCTTGAAGCTAGCATCAGAGGTTATCAGCTATGAAGTGAGTTCTGTATTGTCCCAAATTCTTTGCATACTACTCTTATGTCGAAGGTGTCCAAAGTTGGCAAAGATGTTATACAGGTATAATTGAGGATAATGTCTCCCTTCTGCCCACAAATATTACTAAAATGAGAACTTAATATTAGTTTGTGCAGTGCTGTAGAAAGCAATTGGAGGCACATACACTGTGGAATAGATCTGATATCATTAACTTTAAGGTTAAATGCCTCCTCAGTAAGCTACCTGTGCAAGTAAATTAAATCAAATGTTTAATGTTAGCAATGCAGGTTACTTCATTTATGAAGGTTAAATAGCTGAATTTCAATTTGAATTTTTTTTAGCTTTGCAACGGTGGAGATCTGGAAAGAGTTCCTGTTTTAATATCCCTTCTCGATTGCTTAAGGAAAGCATCAATGCATATTAATGATTTATTTTCCTGCCTTTTCGATTTGGTAATGATATGACTGCAGGTGGCAAGTCACATAAATTAAGTACTTATTTGATTAGTTAAAAATATAGAAAAATTATAACCCTTTCTTGAAACTATGAGAATAACATGTTGATAAAGGAAAGCTTAAATACTGAATGTCCCATATGTTAATCAAATGTATATCCCTGTGACAAAAGGAAAACCAATTTACATGAAGAAAATGTTACTTTGGTAAAAAATGTCAGAGGTTTCAATCCATGATTGATTGGTTCTGTTTGGAGCCTGCAGTGAACCAATATCATGGTCAGGACTGCATGGTCTGAAGAGCAAATCTGCTCACTTGATGGTTACTGAGAAGCAGAGAATGAGAGAGGAGAACCAGTGTCCCAATATTCCCTCCAAAGACATACTCCTAGTGATCTAATTTCCTCTTCCAGGCTTCTTCTCCAAAATGTCTTCTGCCTCTTAGTAATGCCATAAACTGGTGGCAAAACTTTTAACACATACATTTTAGGAGTCTTAAAAATTTCAAGATCCAAATTGTAAAACCTAAAGAATATTTTAAAAAGCTTAAAAGCAATTTTCAAAAGAAAAGAGATTTCAGGTATAGATGTTTAAATTTTCAATATTTACATTACTTAATAGCTATTATTAAGTATATGATAACTGTAATCCATGTTTGCCACTTGTATTTTAAGCAGTGCATTTTTTTTCTAATATCACACTCAATGAAATACAGAGATCTCTTTCTGGCATAGATTTTCTGGCTCAATAAGAAAAATAAAATGTCAATACAGTGTTCCATATGAACCAATCTGCATGATGTGTCTGTGTGAAATCCCAATGTATTATGAGAATATTAGACCAATAAGGATCAGTCAGGTAGCATTCACCTGAGGAGGAGTTTCTCTACCATAGAGCACTTGTTGAACTTTTCCAAATCACAAAAGAACATAAATATGCATTGTTCTGATTAATTTTTTTAAGGCAGTAAGCAAGTAAGTAAGTTGGAAAAACACCCAATTTAACTAGTAAACTATTTTCTATGTATTAGAAAGTCAAGGGTTGAGGTTTGTCTTAGTGGAAGAGCACTTGCCTGGTAAGTCAAGGTCTTTAGTTCACTCCTCAGCTGCAAAAAAGAAGTCAATAAAAAGTCAAACAGCAGGACTGGGAAGGTGGCTTAGTGGTAGAGTGCTTACCTTACATGCATGAGGCCCTGGGTCCTCAGGAGCACATAAGGAGAAAAAGCCAGAAGTGGCACTGTGGCTCAAGTGGTAAAGTGCTAGTCTTGAACTGAAGATCTGAGGGACAGTGTCCAGGCCCAGAGTTCAGGTCCCACGACTGACCCCTCATCCCCCCCACCCCATCACACACAAAAGTCAAACAGGCTAGAGCATCATTCCAGCCTCTAGAAGACATGAGAAACAAGGACAGCAAGGTGACCTAAGATGGGGCCATTGTAATAAGACTGGGTAAAAATTATAGAAATCTGGATTAGGGTGGAGACAGTGGGGAGAGAGAAGCAGGCAGAATCAAGACATGCATTTCAGGCAGAAGCCTGTGATTGTGCTAAAATGTCTCAATTAAAGGTTGAAGAAATTGGAAGGTGTCTTTTATGGCTTATTCAAAATACTAACATCTTCTCAAACTCCTAGTGAGCATTGTACTAGGCTAGGAAACCTAAGTATAGTGCTTTTAGTCATTAACCAAAGAAATTAGCTTTATTGTCTAAGTTCTGTGAACTTAGACCCCATAAGCATGGGGTCTAAGTTTTGGTGTTGTTCACAAGTGTAAACAATTTCAAACATTGAATTCCATTTGGAATTCTGCAGAAGAGGTTTAAAGAGATGTAGAAAGGGAAGCAGGAATAATATTACCCCTGGTAGAAATATTGCAGTTAAAATTGTATAGATTCAATTGTATTCTATAAAACCTAAAGCTGCCTTGTTCCAAAAACCTGGTATCATCTAAAAAATACATAGTGCATGATAGTGCACAGCTTTCAGCCACAGATCTTGATATTTTTTATACTTTAATGTTTTTCTATTCTTTACTGTCTTGCTTCAAGCAAGTAAAGCATTTAATTCCCATACTTTTAGCCTCTTCAAAGGAAAAGTACCTTAACTACCAGGTTATAGTTTGCAAGGTTCAACTCAATGTCTTTCAAAATAATAGCCACGAGCAAGAATTTATTGTTAGAAATGAAACAGTGTGAAGTATCTATTTCTAGTGCATTTTTAAAATGTAATGGTTAATCATCTATTAACATTTTCTGATTATTTCATAGTGCACATGTACTTTACTGCCACATGTAAAATAAGCATATAAATAACTTCTAATGTGAGCAAAAACCTTTTATTAAATTAGTGGATGTCAGTGACAGGTTTTCTTTAAAGGGCAAAAGAATTATATGAGTTTTATGTGCCTTAGTCAGCCAGATTTCTGGATGTGACTCTTGAGATGCATTACCCTTATCGAGCCTAATTTGATTCTAATTCTTCACTTTATCTAGAAGACTGATAGCAATTTTTCTTATTGCATGTGGAGGGCAAAAATATTCTCTTCATTCATTCTTTCTAATTTCCTTCCTTAGGAGATATAAGGCTCATCAATGGTAAAAATTAAGGCTGTAAATTTTTCTAATATTAGTTAGGAAAAAAAGCTTTTAAGGGTAGATTAAAGAGTACCTTTTTGGAGGTCAGATAAGGTGATATTAGGGAAATGAACCCTAAGATATGTATTCAAATTTTTTTTTCTTTTTTTTAATTCTTTTTTTTTTTAATTGTGAAAATACTGTACAGAAGGGTTACAGTTACATGGACAAGATAATGAGTACATTTCTTATCAAGCATTGTAGCCTCCTTCTTTGTTTCCCCTTCCTATCCCTTCCCAACCTCCCCCCCCCCCACGCAATCCTCTCCGCTTCTCTCCCCCTCCCCGCACCAAAGTTGTGAAGTTCGTTTTTGACATAACCACTTGTACATCTCGTTTTTTTTTTCTTTCATGCAATTGTTTCTAACACATTTATAAGATTATTTCTTTGTTGCTTTGTATGTCCCTCCCCCACAGTATAACCCCTGCTTTCATTGTATTTCATGTCGGTA
The DNA here is from genome assembly GCF_019054845.1 of Dipodomys spectabilis. Lineage (NCBI taxonomy): Eukaryota > Metazoa > Chordata > Mammalia > Rodentia > Heteromyidae > Dipodomys > Dipodomys spectabilis. The sequence continues at coordinate 9,386,493 of NW_024871113.1, forward strand.
TAATTTGTGGAGGGGAAGGGGAAAAACAAATCGTTTAAATAGGGATACATGTGGACCCATTGCAACAATGAGATGTACAAGTCGCTCTGTACAGTATTTTCACAATAAAAAAAAGAGTACCTTTTTGGGACAATCACATGTCATTTGTCATTGATTTGATTATGGGTACAACTGAATTCTCAGTCATTCTGAATTTTACTAGGGTTGAGGGCCAGAATTTTGCTAAAATTAGTCCTGGACAGTGGGATATGAACAGGCATGTGGAATATCTGTTGTGATAAATGATGGCTTAAGTAAAATATTTATTCTCAGAATTAATGCCTACCTTTCTGTCTACAGCTATGTACCCCAGCAACATCTTTAATATTTATGTCATCCTACTCATTTGCAAGAGCAAAGTAGATTATCAGTGGACAGCAAGTCGATGTAGTGCAGTAAATCTCTAGATTTACTCTTAGAGAAACAATTACCTTGTAGAAAGAAGAAAAATGGGATTCTTTGTTTTTTAATATAGTTTTGTTTTTTATACAGTTATTTGACATTTGGTTACATTATCTTGTACACAATTCCTCCTTTATGATTCAGTTACTTTGCTAGATTTCTGTTCCTCAGAACCAAAAGAAACTCAAGTAAGACAAAGGGAATGATGATAGCATTGCTAGCACCAAGTTTTCTTGATGTTCTTCCTTATTGAGTCAGCCCAGTGTTGGGTCATTTCAGCCCCTCTTGGTTTGTTGCTATTTGATTATACTTCTTTTGCTCCGTGATAGTCTGGGATACCCAACAAGGGCTCACTGGCCCTTGTACTATAGTATCAGCATTAGGTTTTTGCAAAAATTAAAAGCTTTTTATTGACAGATGATTGTTGAGAAGATAGATGTATTGTCACCAGATGCAGGTGAGAGTTAGTGAAATTTTCCTTTAAAAGTATTGACTCTTCACTTAGGGTCGTTGACTTTGATCACAGAATAAGAATTTTTGGACATCACAATGGTAAAAAAAAAAACTTGGCAGAGCTTTATTGAGTAAGTAAGTAAACAAGCAGGCAAGTAGAGAAGACAAAAATGAGACAGACAAACAGAAAGGCAGGGGTACACTCTAACATAGTGTGGATGCTCAGGAGAAGGAGAGAAAGACAGACACACACAGCTCCTTGGCTTTTAGGGTCTTTTATATAGTAAAGGGAGGAGGTCTGGCTTTAAAGTTAAGCAAAACTAGTTGTTTTATCTTTGCTCTAATCACTCCCACTATTATGTTCTGAGTTTCTGGGCACTCTTTCCAGGTAAGAATGCATTCTACCATAAAACAGATCCTTATCCTTGAGATAAAGAAGATGCCCTGCTATGTGCATTTTGGTAAGAGGTTGCCTAAGTTTTAGGAAGCATTTTTCTTAGGAAGGCATACATCCTGTGAGACAAGTGTTAATTCTTGGGGTGAGAAATGATTCCATCAGGAAGAAATACATCCTGTTGTCTCTCTCTGAAGCAAACTTGGCACTTCTATGGTTCTGAATACCATATTTCTGAGTTGTTTTTGCCAGGCTTCATTTTCCTCCAAATACCCTGTCTCAATATTACTACAACCCCTCTCCCCAGTTGTTGGGTTTGGGAGAATTTATAGGAGAGAGAGGGAGAGGATAATTGATTAGATGGCAGAGGAAGCGTTTTAGATTTTTTTTGTGTGCAGGTGGAGATAGTTTCCATGCTTCTTCATAGGATGCATGCTTCTGTTATTTGTTTTGGGGGCTATCAGGTTTTTCTGCTCTGAAGAGGATTTTAGCTTGTGATATCAAAAATATCATTAATGGGTTATAGTAGTGATAGAGTAAGCTTCTTCTGAGTTTGTCTTTTTTTGAAAAGCCACTTCAGTCTCTCTTTCCTTAAGTATGTTCCCTGAAAACCAACCTAATCACTTTTATTAATTAAGGAATTTATCTCTGTTTATGTTATGAAGTAGGCCCTGTTTTAGGCAAAGACTTCATTTTTGACTGACCTTTAAGGGTGCTTACTAAGAACTTTTAAACAAGGTTCAAACTAGAAAAACAACCTTAATCACAGGGCTACATCTTGCCTCCAAGAAGCCCACTTCCTGGAATGAAAAAAATGCATCTGGTCCCCCTCCCCTTAACAACCTAACCCACCCTTGATTGTTCAGTTAAAGACTGACCCATAAAACAGATACATTGTAATCTGGCTCAAACTGGTGACACCACCACGTGCTTAGAGTAAACTCTGCCATTTGCACACCAAAAGGCCGCCCCCACCCCGTACCTTATTGCATACCATTTTAAACCAAAGTGAGGCTGGTTTAAACAGCCATTACAGACAAACTGTAACCTCATTGGCCAACTGTGTGTGATCTGGTATGACTGTACAATCCTTTGCATGTGTTACAATCCCATTGGCCATCTGTGTATGACCAGACTTGATCACATAGATTTTGCCTTTAGGATTTTACAACTTTGGCCAGGGTGGGGGGAGGGGCGGAGGGTGGGGCAGATGAGAAGGGATGGCAAGGGGAAAAAAAGGAGGAGGCAACAATGCTTGATAAGAAATATACTCATTACCTTGCCCAGGTGATTATAACCCCTCTGTATGGTATTTTCACAATAATAAAACAACAACAACAATAACAAAAAAAAACCCTAGTATGTCCGCCTCTGGGGGTTGCAGTATCAGCTGCCAAGCCTGTGCTGTGGCCCTGGCTGGTCAGTGTAGGAACTCTCTCAATAAAGTTACTTTTTGTTAAACAACTTTGTTGTTTAGGCAGGCTTGCCTGTCTGAGTAGGGGTCTCCCTACTGCATTTCAGTTTAGCAGATTTAAAAGGAATACAACTAGGTGGGGGGGCTCAAGTGGTAGTGTACCTGCTTATCAAGCTTGAGGTTATGAGTTCTAAACCTTAGTGCAAATACACAGATTTCTCTGTTTCTTTGGATCTTTATTGTTAGTAATGCTCTCATATCAGACAAAACATATTAAATACATTGGCAATTCTTTTTCTTTGTAATCTGTGTTGTGATATGAGTCTCACATATGAACCTAACCATGGATGAGAAAAGGAATCTTTTCTCTCCTATTGTTACCCTGACTTAATCTTATATTGCCTTAGGGGCCCAGCTGAATTTTCACCCTAACTTAATGTTATTTATCTTTGAGGATAGAAAGCCTGTAGTCAGAGGTCCCTTTTTGTGCACTAGATGAGATCAGGTTGGATCTAAGAGAGCTGACACAGAGACTCCCAGACAAACTCAATCTCATTATAATCCATCTGCACACTAAATTAATTACTCTCTATCTTCCTACTGCTCCAGTGCCATGAAGGTTGACCATTTCCCTAAGAATTACTAAAGAAGAAGTATAAAAGGATTTGGGTGGCAACTAAATTTTATAAAAACTTTCACTTGTTCACCAAAAACACCCATATTTCTCTTTATTTGACCTATCATTTTCCCTCCTTTACTTTTACTATCATCTCCTAATATTCAATGAGTTGAAAAGTTGATATGAGAGTTTATTTTACATTTCTCTCATTCTTAAGAATAAGATCTTCATTGCTAATTAGCCCTCAGGCTTGTTATTGTTTACATAATTCCAAGAGAGGAAAGTAAAATAGAAACAATAATAGGCATTCACAGTAAGGTTAGGAACCTTAATACTACAACCACAGGAGAAACTGGGTGACTCTCTATATTAATTTTTGAATCAAGTCAGAATTTGTCAAAATATGAACTAAATATCATTCACTGCATTATATCACTGAACCTTTTCTGTGGCTTAAATTTTCCAAATAGCATCTGATTAGGCTATAAGAGGAAAGAAAACTTTGTGGTGCAGTTCCATTAAGCTGTGGCATTTGAATCCAAAATATTGTTTGTATGATATTTTATGCCTGCTATCCCCCCCCAATCATGCTAAAGTGAATTCATTAATTTTTAATCTGAAAACACCTTAATTATTTCAGAATGTGAAAGGTTAGCTTGAAAATAAGGTATGTTACAAAGGGGATTGTAGGCACCCTGGTGTGCAGCAGATTGGTTCTGATCTTTCACAATCCAAGTGAGAGGTTGTTGTTCTGTTCTGGATGAAAAGGCTCATTATCTCAAAGATAATTGCCCAAATGTCATACCAGTGAGGTCATACTGCACCAAGATGTAGTTTCTGAACTGAAAGCTTGAGCTAATTAACAGTTAAAGGTGTAGGAAGTCATTTTTAGTGTACTATGGAGAGCAATCAACACTCTTTTAACAACAACAACAAAACCATTTGAGTTAGTAAAATTGCAAAAATTAGAAAAAAAGGAAAAAAAATCTTCATTTTATTATAGGCTTAAACATTTTCTCTGTTGCTCAATGTTTATCATATTAGACACAAGAGAACTTCATTCTCAGTGATTATAGAAATAACAACTGAGATGTTGACATAATGTCTTAGGCAAAAGTTGTAGTTAGGAAAAGGGATGAAGGCAAAGGGACAGCACTGGTTGCAGAGATGGTCTTAGTTCTGGTAATTTGCTACTAATCATAAATAGCATTTTAGAGATTTTATTTTCTTTATAGTTTGAAGAGATTTTAATATAAGATTTCCATACAAGATTTGGATCAATAACCAGTTTGTCCCTGTAGAAATCAAGACACAATCCCAGATCTGATAAGAATTTTTTCTTTGTAATAAAAGAGCAGATGAGGAGCAGGTATTTTCCCTATATTGCTGACAAGGGAGGATGGGTAACATTATAGACTAAGAGTGTGAGAATCTATGATCCTTGTCCCCTTGAGGGCCTTGATTTTTATTTCACAATGATGTATAAATCATTCTGTTAACCTTTAGAGGATACCTTGAAATATAAGTGGATAAGCAGAAATTTATTTTCACTACCTTAACATTCATTTTTGCATTTTTGAGTTCAGCTCTTAGTCTTCCTGGTTTTGAATACAGTTGAAATCTTGAAAGCCCTAGGAATTTTTTGGAATATATCTTTACAGAAGATTAGTATAGTTTGTGAAGGTAGGGCACTAACAAAACATAGCATAGGAGATCCTGTCCTCTGGAAGCTAAATACTGTACTTGCATGGTTTTCTGAGTTGTATATTTCATAACACTCTGCAGGTGGTGCTATCAGAATTGAAATTCAATTTTTATAGTTAACTGCAAGTCTTTCCTATTAGAAAAAATATTTAATACTTTATTCAAAATGGAGAGGAGGTTGATATGATTTGTGACAAATATGAAGGCTGATCTTTGCAGTGATGTTAAATATACTTTTGTCCTGCTTCATCCTTTCACATGCTTGTGGAATAACTAATAGCTCTAGAGTAAAAAAATGAAATTTGAGGCTTTTGCAGATAGATATAGGAAGGTAAAATTCTAGGTATGTCTTGTGTAGGTTTGGAGTGAACTGGAATACAAAATGAGTTAAGTTCATATCTTAAAACCAGCTCAATGAACAGTCTCTAAATAGGTATAGGAAAATTTTATGTGAAGGTGCATCTGGCTTAAAGGCTTTATCTGTTCTTTGTGAATTAAGTTAGAGCTTCAGTACAGAATTGTAGATAGTTTTTGTAGTTGATTTATGTAAAGTCATTGTAACAGATTTTTTTTAAAATAGCTTGAATATGATGATTATTACTTTCAACCAATTCTCTTCCTTTGCTTTTGAAGGAAGGACCTCAGGGAGGTGTGGCATGATGAGTAAACATGATACTTCATTACTTTGATACCTGGGGTAGATTGGGGATGTGTGAGATGCTGCTATTTTATTTTATCGGACTTCCTTGGGATTGCCAAGTCTTTGAGTGCAGAGTTGCCTAAAGCAACACCACACTTCACAAGGAAAAAGCCCCAGGGAGTAAAGCAAATGTCAAGGTCTGGCTAGCCTGAGGGAATTCCACATCTTTTTAAGTGCCTTGCTCTGGTTGCTTAGGTCCTCAGGGCAGCCCTGGATGCTAGCAGTACTTTCTTGTCTGTACTATCTATGAGAACTTTGCAATACCTTCCTCCCTCACTTGTATTAGCTCTTTCTTTTAAACAAATTTTATTAACTTATTTATTCAAGGAGGATTTCAATGTGACATTTCCAAGTATATATACAATGTATCCTGGTCAATTTAAAACCCTCTCTCACTTTTCCTTATTCCTCCTACTTAAACAATTCAAATAGATTTCATTGTTCCATTTTCAGACAGGCATAAAACTTTATATGCCATACTTACATTCTTCACTGGATCTCCCTATACCATCTGAAAAAATATCTTATGCATTTTTTCTGTGTATGTTAGTTGTGTGAAGAGATTTTACCATGGTAATCCACATATTCTTTATGCTAATTTAGTCAGATTAACCTCATCTATTGTTCTTTTTCTCCATGCTCCAAACTTCTAGTGTTCAATAGCTTTCAGCGAGTTTTCTTATACTATCTATACAAATAGAAACAATGCATTTCAGCATGATTCTCCCTCTATTATTCTCATTCTCTTTGTCTATTATTCCTTCAGTCTCATAGTTATATCCATATTATATAAGTATGCATATGTATATATCTACATCCACATGTGAGCAATAACATGTGATAGTTGGCTTTTTGAGTTTGGCTTATCTCACTCAACATGAACCCTGTTTCCATCCTTTTTCCTGCAAATGACATCATTTTATTTGTATATCTTGACTGAGTAATAGTCTATGATACATATTAACCAAATTTTCTTTATCTTTTTAGTGGCATATTGAATGTTTCCATAGTTTGGCTATTGTGGAAAGAAAGAAAGGAGGGAGGGAGGGAAAAGAAGAAGCCAGAGGAAGAGGAGGAGAGGGAAAAGGACAACATTGAAATGAATACAATGAGATCAAGAGGACACAAGGAAATACTTTGAAAACTTATATTCATATAAGCAGAAAAAACTAGAAAAAATTGGCAAATACATTTTGAAAGATTAAAAATTAGAGTTACATTTTACAATTGCTAACTGCTGGTTTTGCTTCTGTAAACTTGCTTGCACTAGCACTGACCCTTCCCCTCCCTGGAGATAGGGGCAGGATACGTGCAGGCCGCTAACCAGGAAACGAAACCTCGGGCCTCTGAGTCACCGCCTGCAGACCCTAGCATGACCCTAGTACATGCCTTAAAACCAGGCATTCCGGTAAAATAGCCGACCAAACCATTCCTTCCTGTAAAACTTAGCCCTAATACTAGGGTGAGGCAGGATGTGATAAATCACTTGTCAAAACTAGGGAACAAACAGTATCGGTGCATAGCGACCAGCACAGACATGTCAGGGCAAGTACTGACACGTCAGCCCCCCCTCCCGGCCTCGCCTACCCCGTCCGGGCGATTTAACCTGACCAATCCCTACCTTAAGCGTAATTCAAAAATAACCAATCAATACCCTGTAACCATGCATCTCGCTTCTGTAACCTTGCTTCTGCTGCCCATAAAAGAGGATGCTTTCATGCATCAAGGCGCGCAAGTCTCCCGATAGACTTTGTCGCCCCGGGTACCCGTGTAACTGGTTCTCAGACACTCAACCCGAACCTTGTGGATCTCGAGGTTGAGTGCACCTGGGAGCCGAGGGCTTGCCCGAATAAACCTCTTGCTGTTTGCATCCGCACAAGTGGTCTCGTTGTTCCTTGGGGAAGGGTCTCGTCAGATTGAAGGACACCCCACGCCGTCGGGGGTCTTTCAATTTGACCTACTAAAGCTGAAAAAAGGAGAAATAAACAACAGACATATAAGAAGCAATACAATTGTACATGTAATGTATAAAACAATGAGAAGCAACAATAGTCTCTCAATAAAGAAAAGCCAAAGACCTAAAAGACTTACTGTCAAATTTTAATCCCATACTCTTAAAACTTTTCCATGAGATAGTAAAGAAAATAATGCTACCAAACTCTTCTTATAAAGAAAAATCACACTCATCCTAAAACTATACTGAAAAAAAAAAAAAGAATTATTGACCATTCTGTCTGTTGAAGTACAGTAAAAAATTCTCAGCAAAATATTTGGAGACAAAATACAATGACATATTAAGAAGATTATACAACATGATTTTCTAAAGATCATACAGATGGTTTTCTAAATGCAGGACATTGAAACTAGACCCCTATCTCTCACACTGTACAAAAAAAAACACCAAATGAATTAGGGATCTAAATGTAAGATCTGAAACTCTGACACTACTACAGAAAAACTCTTGAAGATAAAAGTACAGGTAATTATTTTCTAAATATTTCTAGTTGACAAGAAACAAGAATTGATTACATTACATCAAATTATCAAAAAGATTTTTCATAGCAAAAGAAACAATCATTGGAACCATCAGACAATCCACAGAATAAGGGAAATTTTTCACAATGATTCAATGGATAAAAGATTAATATGTACAATATACAAGGAAAAAACCCTCAAAACAATCAACAGTGAAAGACCAAATAACTGAATATCTATCTATCTATCTATCTATCTATCTATCTATCTATCTATCTATCTATCTATCTATCTATCTATCTATCTATCTTATCTATCTATCTATCTATCTATCTATCTATCCATCTTAAAGGCTTATGATTTCATAAATGAGTTATTATTTATTTATAGAAAGGATGAAACCTGAGGCTTCAGTCTTTGGATTTTGAGTGCACTAGGCAAATGCTCTGGCACTGTGTAGTTCCAGTCCTGAAAATTATTAATGTTGGATTAAAAATAAATTGCTGTGAGGAAGATGGCAGATGTGCAGCTGGGATCTAACTGAGATCTCTCCAAGAAACCAGTTTTAGCATCTCAGTGAAAAGTCCACAGCTAGAGAGACATACCAAGTGAGCTGTAATAGTGCAGAGGCTTTGGCCAGAGAGGAAAAGTCAGGCAACCTGCTTAAGAAAAGATTTGAACATACATTGGTGGCAGCAGCTGTGGTGGTGCCAAAGTCACCAGAGGCAGAGTGCGCATGGCTTTTCATTCACATCAATTGGATGACTAGGAGTGAAGATCCACATCTTCCTGGCCACAGACCAATTCAGATCACAGTCCATCTGAAAAACCAAGTGAAAGTATAAGTACCCCACAAAAGTCATCCTCACTCTTTCTTACAGAACAGCTTCTGGAAGGCAGCCCTCCCCCCCCCCCCCCCCCCCCCAGTTGAGAACACCACCTTTGATACTGCCATAGAGCCTGCCAGAGCAGCTAGCAAGAAAGTAGGGCCAGAGAAGCAGCAACTGCTGTGCCATCTTTCAACAGGGAAAAGGAATCTGAGCAGTGATTGTCAGTTCTACCCAGGGGAAGGTCACCCTGACCAGGAAAAGAAGCTCCTTTCAGGGAGGGACCACATTACCAGTGTAGACACAGCCAGAGGCAGCCCCACCTCTCTGCAGCCAACAAAGGCATTCCAGTTATACAGCAGCTAAACCTGCAGCTTAGCTGGCTGCAGGAATTAAAAGGCCAAAGTCTATATATTATCACTAGAAAGCAAAAAGAAAAAAAAAAAAAACCTAAATAGGCCATAAAAGCCTACAGTGGCACCAGCCTGGGTCAAAGAAGGTCTCAGAAGATAGCACCTCTGGGAAAAGCCACAGACAACCTCAGGAGCTAGCCTCTCTGTGAAAAGCCACTGATTTTAGATACAGGACAATTCCACCCACACTCAATCTTACTTGCAGAGACTCCACCCTAAATAAACCAGCCACCTCCTTTCTGCTTTACACACAAAGCAGATCACCTCCTCCCATTAAATTAGTCTGGGAAGAGGGACACAAAGACTCCAAGTCTGTAAGGTAGAACTTTTCTTCCCACTCAAACAGATTTGAGAAACCAATTAAGCCACAAGGAAAAGTGGCCACTGCAAGGAAATCTAAGGCTCTATTAAGAGACTAGATAGCAAACAAGAGGGAGATACAAGATCCCCCAAAATAAATTGAGAGTTTTTTTTCTGTTTAATTTTCTTTTTTTTCTATATCTTTTATTTATTTTTTGTCTTATTTTCCTTTTCTCATTTTTTGCATCCTCATGGCTGTTCTGTTTATAACTACATTCACAGCCTATGTTGATTACAAGGCTTCCTTCCTAATTGTGTGCATACCTAATTCATGCTATATTTTGATTACTCAGTTTTCTATTTCTCATAGTATTTTTAATTTCAGTATTATTACTTTATACATCTATAATTTTAAAAAATATTTTATTTTGTTCATTCTTTTAAAATGTTTTCTTATTTTGTCTTTCTTTCTTTGAATTTAGGTCTTAGTTTTCTTCCTTCTGTTCCTTTCCTTTTCTACACTTCTACTCTTATTTTCTCCTCCTATTTTTCTTTATATGTCTTAATCTTTCTTCTAATTTCATCTCAACTGTTTTAATTTATTTCTGGTCCTTCACTCCTTCATTTTCTTTAGTCCATTGATCCCTACTTGTTTGTCATTGAGGTAGACTGTACCTGTATTTATTTTGACTGTCCAGGTGGCTTTAAAGCTCATGAGAGATTGGTTCAATGAAGATAACTCAATGGACTTAGCTCTCTAAATGTCATAGATTGACTAGTTTAATCAAAAGGCAAGATCCACCTATTTGCTATTTTCAAGAGATACACCTTGTCCACAAAAACAAATTCTGAAAGTGAAAGGCTGGAAAAAAAATCTATCATCAAGCTGCCACCATAAGCACGCTGGAGTTGCCATCCTAATATCAGATAAAATTTACTTCAAAGTAAAATTAGAAGAGATAAAGAAGGACATTACATACTAAAAAGGGATATCTCCTACAGGAGGCTGTAACAATTCTAAATATCTGTACACCAAATGTCAAACCACCAAAATTCATCAAACAAACAACTTACTCTAAAATGAAACATAGATCAAATACATTGGTTTTTGGTGACTTTAACATACCACTCTCACCTCTAGATAGAACAACTCAACAGGGATACCTCAGAAATAAACAATTGCATAGACCAACTAGACTTAACAGATATCCACAGAATATTTCACTCAGCAGCATCATAATGTAAGTTCTTCTTGGCAGCACATTGAACATTCTCCAAAATAGACTACATTTTAGGTCACAAGGAAAATCTGGACACATTCAGAAATATTGAGGTTATTCCCTATACAGAATATAATGGACAACATTAGACCTCAACATCAAAAGCCACCATAGAAAATTCTGTTACTTATGGATATTGAACAACATAGTGTTGAATCACCAGTGGATCATTCATGAGATCAGAAGAGAAATTCAAACATTTATGGAATTAACAAAAATGAGCACACAAAATAGACACTCCTCTGGGACACAGCAAAGCTAGTCCTTAGAGGAAAATTTATGTCTGTGTTCCTACATCAGCAAATTGGAGAAATCTCAAATCAACAATTTAATGATGCACTTTAAGGTCTTTGAAAAAGAGCAACAAGCAAAAACCCAATCCAGTAGACAGAAACAAATTATTAAAATTAAATCAGAATTAAATATATTAGAGTCCAAAAAACCACATCAATGTTCAACAAAATGATGGAAAAGCTAATAAAGCTGACAGATTCTTAAAAAAGAATAAAAACAAAAGAGAATACACCCAAATAAAATCCGAGATGAAAGTAGGAACATTAAGATAGAAACAAATATTTTGCAAACATTTAAACTAGCAAATTTGAGTCTGGAATAAATGGAAAAAAATCTCTAGCAAATATTGATATAGCCAAAATGAACCAAGATTTAAACCAACTATCAAGTATTGAAATAAAACTGGTAATAAAAAACTTCCCAGTCAAGAAAAGCCCAGGACCACATGGATTGACAGTTGAATTCTGTAAGGCCTTCAAAGGAGAACTCAATCCAATATTCCTCAAACTCTTCAATGAAATTGAAAGTGAAAGATCACCACCAAACTCATTCAATGAGCCAAGTGCCATCCTCATCCTAAAACTAGATAGGGACCCATCAAAGAAAAGAAATATGGACTTTTTCTTTAATGAATATCAATGCAAATCTTCTCAATAAAATTCTCACCAGCCCACATCAAGAACTAATCAAAGAACTCATACATTATGACCAAATTTCAACAATGCAAAACTGATTCAATATATTCGTCAATTAATGTAAGTCAACACATAAATAGTACCAGGGAAAACAACTCTGATCTTCTAAATAGATGTGGAAAAAGCAATTGACAAGATTCAATACCCCTTTATGATGAAAGCTCTGGAGAATCTAGGAATCCAAGGAAAATTACTCAATATAATAAAGGTTGTATATGACAAACTTATAGCTAGCAGTCTACTTAATGGTGAAAAGTTAAAACCATTTCCTCTAAAATCAAGAATGAGAGAAGGATGTCCACTCTCTCCACTCCTCTTCAATATAGTATTGGAAATCCTAGCCAGCACAATAATGCAAGAAACAAACATAAGGGGATCCAAATAGGGAACGAAGAAGTAAAACTCTCCCTCTTTGAAGATGAGATGATCTTGTATTTAAAGAACCCTATAGACTCCTCTCCCAAATTACTTAAGCTAATCTGAAACTTTGTCAAAGTATCAGAATATAAAATTAATACACAAAAACCAGTAGTATTTCTGTATGTCAACAATGAAAAAAGCAAGGCTGAAATCAGAAAAGCAACTCCATTTGTAATAGCCTCAGAAAAATACGTAGGAATTAAAACTGAAAAAGGAAATTAAAGTGTATTTAAGGAAGTGGAAAAACCTCCTATGCTCCTGGATTGGACCACTGTCAAAATGGAAATACTGCCAAAAGCTATTTACAAATTCAATGCAATACCCATCAATATCCCAACAACATTCTTAAATGAAATAGAAAAAGCAATCTAAAAATTCATATGAATAATAGAAGATCCCGAATAGAAAATCAATCCTTAGCAGGAAGAACACTGCTGGAGGAATATCAATACCAAACTTCAAACTCTATTATAAAGCTGTAGTTATAAAAACAGCTTGGTACTGGCACATAAACAGACCTGAGGACCAATAGACTAGAATTGAAGACCCAAAAGTGATCCCACAGACCTATGGCTACCTAATCTTTGATAAGGGAGGCAAACTTATTAGATAGAAGAAAGCCTCTTCAACAAATGATGCTGGTAGAATTGACTGTACATGTGTAGAAAACTGAAGCTAGATCGTAATATATCACCGCGTACTAAAATCAACTCCAAATGGATCAAAGACCTTGAGATAAGAGCAGATACCTTGAGAATATTACGAGAATGGATAGGGGATATGCTAGGGCTCCTTGGCACAGGAGAAAACTTCCTAAATAAATATCTAGAGGCACAACAAATCAAAGAAAGTCTGGATAAATGGGGTTGCATTAAACTGCAGAGCTTCTGCATGGAAAGAACTTAGCAAGATAAATAGAAAGTCCACCAATTGTGAGAAGATCTTCACTAGCTACACAACAGACAAAGGCCTCATATAAAAAAATATACCCATAGCTCAAAAAATTAAGCCTCCTAATAACAAATCCTCAAAGGAACGGCTACTCCATTAATAACTTGGCTAAAGAGTTAAAAAGAGACTTTTCTGGAGGTGAAATAAGAATAGTCAATAGACATATGAAGAAATGCTCAGCTTTGCTGGCCATAAAAGAAATGCAAACTAAAACCACATTCAGATTCCACCTCACTCTAGTTAAAACGGCCATTATCAAGAAAACTAACAACTGATTCTGGCAGGAATGTAACCAAAAGGGAATGCTAGTACACTGTTGGTGGGAGTGTAAACTGGTTCAACCACTTTGGAAAGCAGTATGAAGGTTCCTCAAAAGACTAAACATAGAGCTCCCCTATGCTCCAGAAATCTCATTTCTGGGCATTTACCCAAATGATAATAAACAAGGCCCCACTAAATCTACCAGCACAACTATGTTCATTGCAGTATTATTTACCATAGTGAACATATAGAACCAACCCTGATACCCCTGAATAGATAAATGGATCAAGAAAATGTGCTATATATACACAATGGAATTCTATGCTTCCATCAGAAAGAATGGCATGGTCCCATTCATAAGGAAATGGAAAGACTTGGAAAAAAGTCATATTAAGTGAAGTAAGCAAGATCCAAAGAAACATAGGCTCCATGGTTTCTCTCAGTTGTGATAATTAGTATATGTCTAGATAGTCCTAGCAAAGGATCACAATAGCTCAATAGCTATATACATATGACCATATCAAATGATGCTAATCAAAATGTACTCCAAGATATGGAAACAAGAGGTTTTTTGTTTTAAAAAAATGTATTATGTGAAATTATTTCTTTTTTCTTTTTCTTTTTCCCTTTGGTTTATTACTTGTTGTCACTGTTTTTGATTTTGGTACCCTGTGTCTTATAAACTGATATTGAGAAGGGAAGAGGAATAATAAAATGGTAAGACAAAGGACAAGGGTGAACCAATACGATACTCACAAGACACAACTTAGGGGTAGGTAGATTGTCTAGAGGGAGGGGAAAGTGGGAGAAAATGAGGGAAGAGTCACACTTTTCAATAAGAAATATACTCATTACATTGCTTATGTAATTGTAACCCCTCTGCACATCACCTTTACAATGAAATTAAATTTAAAAATTGCTGTCAAAAGAACTGAGAAATAAGTAGGTCATAAGTGTGCCTTCTAAAATATGAAGAAATAATACAAAAGAAAGTCAAACATACTTTTAACTACATTTGAAAATATTTGGTTGATGTTATTGAGGACTTTTAAGAACTTTTTTCAGTCACATTATTCTCTTAACTGGAGTTACTGACAAGGATTCTTTTCTTAACTAATTGTTAGTTAAGTGCTGAATTATCTCCTAGGCCTATTTGTATATATTCTTATAAAATGTAATTTCAGCAAAAGCTATGCTCCTGCTGACCTCTAATATCTTCTTAGCTATCTGATTGCGTTCCTTACAAATTACGAGTTCCCATAAAGTAATGTTTGATCATGCTGAGTTATCTTCAGTGAGAATTGAGTTAGGTTGATTTATCTAGAATGTCCTCCTTAGGCCTGATGTTTCTTCTTATTTTTCATCATTACCTGCTTTTTGGTTGTGAATTCCAATTTGTTTGTCTTGTATTCTGATTCAATTGCTGTGCTCTGTATCTGTTGTGACAGCCTTTAGTGAAGTCTGACTTACTGCTTTACCAAATATCCTTGAATAATATCACAATAATTTAAGGCTTCTTTTTGATACTACACTATTGCTTTGAAATCTTAAATTTTGAGGTTCCAGGAAGATGGTGGTGCTCTAAAATGTAGAGCACTAAGTGTTTCTGACCAAAAGAAGATCTAGGGGCACAGCCACACTATACCTCAAGAGATCCACTCCAGTCAAACTCTACCTAAAGACTTTTTCTACTATAAGAGGACTATCCTAGCAGGCAAATTAGGAAAGGGAAAAGAGAAATAGCAAACGGAACCCCTGCAGAGCAGCTGTATCATGCAGCAGCCATGCCTTGCTGTGCTGTGACGCACCAGGACTTTCTGCAGACTTTAAGCAGAGGAGCACCCAAAAACTGAAGAAAGTGCTCAACACCTGCAGAAAGTTAGGAGGGAATCTGGTGAAGACCTCCTAGTCAGCAAATGGCCCCCACCCCAACCCACCTACCCTCCTCTAGGGCAGCTACGGGGAAGGAGAGAACTTAGCAATACCACCCTTACAATTGCCAGAAATTGGCACCACCAGATAAGCCCCCAATGTCAGCCTATGCCTGCAGGTCTGGCAGGTTCCCCAGGGGCCCCGTCAGCCCCGCACAAGGCCCCCAGGAAACCACAGCCACAGCTAATTCATCACTCTACACTCTGCCAGCTGGGCACTGCCACAGAGGAGACCATTCAGAATCAGCAGAGCCACCTTCCCGCTAACCTGGACCTGCCAACACCCAGACCTCTGACTGAGAACCTGCCAACTCCATCTTATCCACCATAGCACAAGCTCTGTGGTCAAGTGCACCACCAGCTACAGACCTTGTGAGTAATCCATCTGGGTACACTCCCTGGGGGTGGCAATTCTGTGTGGGATACCAAAGCCCTCTGACCTGAGCCCCCTTCCAAAAGGGAGGGATCACACCAGAACAGAACATGGATGTAAGCTATGTTCCTAAAGAGCCTCTGGCTACGTGAGAAAGACTGGGAACACATCTCTAGGCCTATGATAGCAGTCTACAAACCTGAAACCCTCAAAACTCCCTGCCATCAGGCCTGAGAGTGGGACTCTAGATAGCAGGCACCCTGCCCCATCAAAATGCCATCTGCTCCCAACCAAGCCATAAGAACGTGGATTACAGCAAGGCATACAAGGTTCTATCAGGAATCGACACTGAGGACTATGGGGAGACTAAAGCTCCCCCAAAGAACCCGAAAATCCTATTGTTTAGTTTTTTATTCTTGTTTTTGTTTTGTTTTGTTAGTTTTTATATCTGATAGTTTGTTGTTTGTTTTTATTTCCATGTGTTACTTATGTGTATTGTGATTTAGGATTTGCTATTACACTTAAAGATTCTATTTTTCATTATTATTTGTTTTTTTCTTCCACTTTCCACTTTCCTAATTTGTAAGTTTTTTTCTACTTTTCTGCTTTCTTTTTTCTTCTTTATTTTCCTCTAACTTTCCCCTTCTCCTTTCTCTCCACATTATACTACTACTCCATCAAAGCTACCTTGTCTAGTTCTATACACAAAGTTAGGCTCCCTTCTATGGGTGTAAACAATAATTACAGGAGTTAACTTAGATTAAGTGACTTTCCAATAATATCTAAATATTCAATTTCTAATATCAGCAAGTCTCCCAAATACACTTATATATAACTTCTTTTTCTTATCTTCATCTAGATCTCTAAGCTACTCCCTACATAACATTTCTTTGAATTTTTTCCCACCTCTTAAAGTTGGTAACAAGGTCTTTATTCTCCTCTTACTACATATACCCGTCCCCTAAGCTGTTCTTACCTCTCTACTATCATTATACACACACACACACACACACACACACACACACACACACACACACATATATATGTATATATATATATATATATATATATATATATATTCTCTTTTGAACTTCAATTCCTGTCTCTTCAGTCCTAACCCTTCACTTCTCCATTTGCTCCAGCCCATTGATTCCTAATGGTTTATACCTGATCCAACTTACAGCTGGTTCTATATTTGACTACAAAATTGTTTCCATTTGACTATTTTGAGTACAAGGGGCCCATCATGTTAACTCTAAGGAGCAGACTACTTAGCAGTCAAACCCAGATTGTCTCAAAAGTTACAACTATATGTACTCTCAACCCTGAAGTCACAATATCCCACTCCAAGCAAAGAAAAAGAGAGCTAAATAGGAAAACATCTACATATAACTTTGAAGCCCTAAGATCTATACATCTACATGACACCGGGTTGGCTCTGGGCCTAAAGGACTGTCCCACAGTTGTACCAGTGTGGTTCTTGTCTCCAAATGGGTAGAACTAATCACAGAAACACAAGAAAAATTGCTAATCAACAAACCATCTCCACATAAACAACACCATCTCCACATAAACAAGCTACAGAGCAGTAAGTCCCAGAATGACATAGAGGATAATGCTCCATAGATTAAAAGCATGGCTGGTAAACCCGCTGAATGAAAAATTGGACACCCTGCATAGAGTTATCAGAGAATGTGATGAGGCCAACCAGAAGCTAATAGATGACTTCATGGCTTCCACAAAAAGATAAAGGAACACCAGCAGAGTGAGAAAGAATCTAATGAAAAGATAGGAACCCAGATTAAGGTGTGGAAAGAGAAGTCTGATAACAAACTCCAGAAGGTAATGCAAACTATTCAAGACTTAAAAGAAAACCTTAATAAGGAGCTGGCCACCATTAAGAAAGAGCAACAAGAAGGAAAGGTGATAAACACCAAAGTAAGAAGCCTTGAAAGTAGAATGGAGGAGGCCAAAGAAAGAATATCAGAAGCTGAAGACAGTTTAGACTCCATAGAGAAAGAGCACACAATTATTTATCACAAAACTAAGAAGTCTGACAGATCCCTGCAGGAAATACTGGATTAATTCAGAAAGCCTAATTTCACAATAATAGGTATACAAGAGGGCCTGGAGAGGGAATCCAATGGATTAGGAAATATATTCAGTAGAATCCTAGCAAGGAACTTCCTGAATATACAAAAGGACAGGCCCATACAGATACAAGAAGGTTTTAGAACCTCAAATAGACCAGACCAGAACAGGTCATTCAACCGCCACATTATAATATGTGCCAGCTTAATACCACTAAAGAAAGAATTTTTAAAACTGCCAGGGAGAAGAGAACAATCACATATAAATGTAACCTAATCAGAATTACCTCAGACTTCTCAGCAGACACCATAAAAGCAAGGATGGCCTGGAAAGATGTATGCCACACCCTAAAGTCAAATAACTACCAACCAAGAATAATCTACCCAACTAAGCTTTCATTCATAGCAGAAGGACAAATAAAA
Organism: Dipodomys spectabilis; assembly: GCF_019054845.1. NCBI lineage: Eukaryota > Metazoa > Chordata > Mammalia > Rodentia > Heteromyidae > Dipodomys > Dipodomys spectabilis. Next base: position 9,404,951 of record NW_024871113.1, read on the forward strand.
ACTTTCCACAGCAAGGAAAATCTGTAGCAATATATTGCTACCCAACCAGCTCTTCCAAAAATCCTCAAAGATGTTCTACATAGGCAATGAAGCAGTCCACAAACAGAAAAATACATAATCACAAGAACAGCCAAGGCACAGCTTCCACCGCCCCCCCTCAATGGATAAAAAGGTAGGGACAGACAAACACTCTCAGTCCTAACCCTCAATATTAATGGTCTTTACTCTCCAATTAAGCAACATAGATTGTCCAGTTGGATCAACAAGCAAGATCCTTCTATCTCCTGTCTTCAAGAGACACACTTTGCCTACAAAAATAAACAGTCTGAAAGTGAAAGGCTGGAATAAAATATATCAAGCAAATGACTTCCAAATGGGGGTTGAATGTGGTGGTTGAATGACCTGTTCTGGTCTGGTCTATTTGAGGTTCTAAAACCTTCTTGTATCTGGATTGGCCTGTCCTTTTGTATATGCGGGAAGTTCTCTGCTAGGATTCTACTGAATATATTTCCTAAATATAAACCCCAGTTGCAATCCTAATATCAGATAAAATAGACTTCAAATTAAAATCAATGAGAACTGATAAATAAGGTGACTACATACTAATAAAGGGATTTCTCTTTCAGGAAGTCATTACGATTTGAAATATCTACTCACCAAATAATGGAGCACCCAAATTTATTCAAGAAACAGTACTTTCCCTCAAATCTCACATAGATCCAAAGACATTAATTGTTGGGGACTTTAACACACCACTATCTACACTAGATAAATCACCTGGCAAAAACTTAACAGAGAAATCTCGGATCTTAAAATGTGCATAGATCAACTAGACTTAATAGACATTTACCTAATATTTCACCAGCAGCATCAGATTACACCTTCCATTCTCCAAAATAGATCACATTCTAGGCCACAAAGTAAATCTATCCAAATTCAGAAACATTGAAATTATGCCCTGCATTCTCTCATACCACAGGGGAATAAAATTAGAATTCAATACCAAAAGCCACCAAAGGAAATACTGTAACACATGGAGACTGAACAACACACTGTTGAACCACCAGATGGTCATGGAAGAGATTAGAAAGGAAATTCAAATGTTCATGCTATTTAACAAAAATTAACACACAAACTGTCAGTTCCTCTGGAACACAGCAAAGGCAGTACTCAGAGGCAAGTTTATAGCTCTGAGTTCCTACATTAACAAATTGGAAAGATCTGAAACTAACAGTTTAATGAGGCACCTAAGAATCCTTGAAAAAGAACAACAAGCTAAACCCCAATCCAGTAGATGGAAACAAATAATTAAAATTAAATCAGAATTAAATGAATTAGAGTAAAAAAAACTATTGAAAGAATTAACAAAATAAAGAGTTGGTTCTTCAAAATAATTAACAAAATTGACAGACCCTTACTAAATTTTATGAGAAAAAAAGAGAACACACCCAAATAAACAAACTCAGAGATGAGAATGGAAACATCACTACAGAAACTGCCAAGATTCACAATATAACAGGGGATACTTCTCAAAATTTTATGCTACTAAGTTTGAGATTCTGAAAGATATGGACAAATTTCTAGGAAATATTGACATGCCCAAACTAAACTAAGATGATTTAAAACAACTTAACAGACCTATATCAAGCACCAAAATAGAAACAGCAATTAAAGACCTCCCACCCAAGAAAAGCCCAGGACTAGATGGATTTACAGCTGAATTCTACAAGGCCTTCAAAGCAGAATTCACATCAATACTCCTCCAACTCTTCAATGAAACTGAAAGAGAAAGTTCACTACCGAACTCTTTCTATGAAGCCAGGATAACCCGCATCCCAAAACCAGGCAGGGACTCATCAAAGAAAGAGAACTATAGACCCATTTCTTTGATGAATGTCGATGCAAAACTTCTCAACTAAATTTTGGCCAATCGACTTCAACAACTCATCAAAAAAATCATACACCACGATCAAACAGGATTCATTTCAGGATGCAAAACTGGTTCAATACATACAAAACAATTAAAATAATTCATCACATCAACAAGAGCAAGGATAAGAACCACATGATTATGTCAATAGATGCAGAAAAAGCATGTGACAAGATCCAACACCCCTTTATGATGAAATCTCTGGAAAAACTAGGAATCCATAAAACATTCCTCAATACAATAAAGGCTGTATATGCCAAACCTACAGCCAGCATTATACTTAATGGTAAAAAGTTAAAGCCATTTCCTCTAAATTCCAGAAGGAGACAAGGATGTTCACTCTCTCCAGTCCTCTTCAATCTAGTATTAGAATGCCTAGCTAAGGCAATAAGAATAGATGCAAACATAAAGGGGATCAAAATAGGGAAAGATGAAGTAAAACTCTCCCTCTTTGCAGATGACATGATCTTGTATTTAAAGAATCCAAGGGACTCCACTCCTAAGTTACTTGAGCTGATCAGAAACTTTGGCAAAGCAGCAGGGTATAAAATTAAACCTCAGAAATCAATGGCTTTCCTGTATGCCAATAATAAATTTATGGCACCTTTCATGAAAGGCTACTTGACTGAAAGACTTTTTTACTTATTCATTCATCCATCCATCCATCCATGTATCCATCCATCCATCCATCCTAGTACTGGGATTAAAATACAGGACCCAGGGTCTCACTTTTTTTTTTTTCCACTCAGGTCTGTTGTCCTACCAGTTGACCCAAGGACAATCTCAAAAGTGCTGAATGTCTAACTAAAAAGCAAGATATTTATGAGAATTCATTAGTACTTTGTTTTGGTGGTTTATAAGAATTTAGAAAAGAGGAGATTATTTTGAAATAGGGTGGGGCTTCTCAAAGACAGTACCATGGACTTTTCTGGATGGGTTATTCCTTATTGTGTTGGAATATGCTTTGGGTCTTTACAGGATATGTCAAGCTCATGGAGTTTCTTGCCTGGGCTGACTGAATTGCAAACCTCAGATCTTAGCCTCCTGAATAGCTAGGATTACAGGAGTGAGCCACCAGCACGCAGTAAGGGTTTTTAATTTATTAGCTGCGTCATCTTAAACAGATTTTGTCATTAATGATTAATCTCTCTCAACTGTACAATAACAGTGCCTCCCACATAGGGTTACTGGAAGATTAATTGGGTAAAACCCTGATAAGCAGTCAAGGCATTTGGAGAGAGCAAGTTTTGAGTGAATGTTAGGTATTGCTATCCTAAGGATTTATGTTTTTCTATTCTGGGATCTGCTAGTTTGCTTTGCAAGTAGGAGAGAGCACCAGGCATCGTGCTGAACAATAAATGCAGGGAATTAAAAGATGAAGAAGTCTTGATCATTTTTAACAAATGATAAAGCAAAAGTAGGGAAAATATTATAAGAACCTGAAAGAGGAGGAGATTATTTTCAGATAGGGCGGAGCTTCTCAACCCCAGAACCATAGAACTTTCCAGATGGGGCATTCCTTATTGTATTGAAATGTGTTTCGGGTCTCTACACACTATACGCCAGGATATCTCCAGCTGTGATAACCAGAATTGTTTTCATACATTGCCAAACACCACCTGAGGGATAAATGTGTTTTCAGTTGTGAACCATTCAGCTAGGGGAATTTAAGAAAATGTGGTCTGTATGTGTAGGGAGTTATGGGGTGAAGTCAGGCAAACAGTAGAGGGAAGTTTCAAATGAACAGCAAAGATCAAAAGAGGCTTTGAAAAGTCATCTTTGGGAAATCTTGAGAAACTTGATTCATCTTCATCTGTATGTGGTCTTTAGTCTGAGGGAGAAAGAAATGATATGGGTATACTATTAACAATTGCCCAACGAGAATGGCATTGCCCATCTGGTATATTTTCACTGTATTAAGGCTGAACATTGATGGATGGTAGGTGCAAAGATGCAAAAATGGCCTTAATACAAATGAACTGTAAACTCTTTAAAGGCAGTGACTATTTTTGAGAGAAATTTATTAGGCTAGTTAAAAAGCACTATATAGCCAGGTGCTGGTGCCTCATGCCTATAATCCTAGTTATTCAGGATGCTGAGATAGGATTGTGGTTCAAAGCCAGCTCAGGAAATGGCACTGTGGCTCAAAGAGGTAGAGCACTAGCCTTCAGCTGAAGAGCTCAAGGATAGCACCCAGACTCGGAGTTCAAGCCCCATGACAAACAACAAAAAAAAGCACTCTATCTATCTATCTATCTATCTATCTATCTATCTATCTATCTATCTATCTATCTATCTATCTATCTATCTATCTATCTATCTACCTACCTACCTACCTATCTGTACCTGTATTTAAACAACTATTCAAGACAATAAGAAAGATATTTTTACAAGATTACAAATAAATCAGAAGGCTTTATCCAGACAGCCTATAAACACAGTCTTGAAAATGGGTGGAATTTATATGAGAAGGATAACTGTTGCAGGCTGGAGAAACATGTTGAAGGAAAGATAGGGTGGGAATGCTCAGGAGAGAATTAACAAAGAATAATTTAAGCTGGAGTTAAAGCTTGGTTGAAACAAACCAGAAGAAGCTAAGGGCATTTTGATGCTGTTTGTTAACAACCAAGTATTTTCATTTATGCAAACACTAATGGCTTTTGCCATAAGTAACCTCAGAGACTGCAGCTGGAACTCAAATTACAGACCAATTGTTACTGTAGTCATAGCCTTGAGGTTAGTGCACGGGTCCTCTGTCTGGCAAAAGCTTACTATGGGTCTGTTTTCTCTGCTCTAGAACTGCTTTTCAGAGAATTATGTCTCCCATGTTTGCAGGAAAAGTTTAAATTTTCATAACTGTCTCTTGTTTGCATTTCTCAGATTCTGACTGCTTTGCAGGGGCTGTGGTAATATTGCTTAGAGAGAGAAATGTCAAAAGATGATTTTCCAAACATGACAAAAAGCAGTGTGTACCATAGTTTAACATAAATGGCAGGAAGCTAGAAGCCTGGGAAACTATAGGCAACATGAACTACTGTGAACTATCACGGAATCTAACAAAACAAGCCCGTGGGATGTCAAGTAGCACAAAACAAAGTAAAACAAAACACAGAGACTAGAGGAGGGGGAGTACAATGCCAGTCTCTAATTCTGAGTAAATGGCAATCATTGGAATCCCAACTCCTAGCAGGTAAACAATGGTACTTGGAACCATCTTCATGAAACATAGTGATCATTTCATAATCCAAGTGAGATTCATTTTCAACATGTAGAAAAATAGGTACTAAAGAAAGAGTAATCTTATTTTTAAGAAATCTGTAGAGGAAAGGAGGATTTAAATATTACTGTAGATATCTTTGGCACCAGTTTACTCATAGGAAATTGGATCCACAACATGAAATTCCAAATCTAAATTAGCAGTCAAACTGTTGCAGTTTTCAGTTAACAGTTCCCATGTATCTCCATGCATGAGTTTGTCTCTGACTGAGAAGGGATTTGGTAATTCCTTTATCAGTCATGCACACTCATACTCACAGATGTGCACAGATTCATGCAAATAATTCATGTAACTTTTATGGGAACACAAGGATTAATTTCAGCATTAGATTTGAATGCACTGCATATGAAGTATTAAAAACTGGAGCAGTATGCTCTACAAAAATTTTAATTCAGCTGCTATAAAAACAGAAAACTTGGGCTGAGAAGGTGGCTCAGTGGTAGCATGCTTGCCTTGCACACATGAGGCCCTGGGTTCAATTCCTCAGTACCACATAAGCAGAAAAAGCCAGAAGTTGTGCTGTGGCCTTGTGCTGAAGATCTGAGGGACAGGGTCCAGGCCCAGAGTTTAGGCCCCACGACTGACAAAGCGGGGAAAACACGGAAAACTTTACAAGATTAAAAAAAATACATTCCCTCAAAATTTTTTGTATTTTAATGTGCCATTATTTTCATCTCTTCAGATAGAAGATTATTCTCCCTTAAATTTGAAAGGAAGGCATTTTCATTTAAATTAAATTTACTTCAATGGATATGTAAGGTTATACCTATTAATGGGTTTTCATATGATGTTTCAATACATGTATACAGTGTGCAACATATAAAGAAATTTAGGGAGTTCCGGGAAGATGGCGGAGGAGAAGCTGGAATCTGAACAAGCTCTTGCATAGAAAACAGTTTCAGAGTTCCAGTGAACAGTCCCAAGCCAGAGAATCACACCAAGCGTGCCATCACAGGACAGAGAGTTAGTCAAGAGAGGGGAAGCCAAGCAGACACATCTGAGCAGCTGCCGCTGAGGCGGCAGGGTCGCAGCGGCGACCACCGCCGCGGAGGCATACCTGAGACGCAGTCCGGGACGAAGGAGCCAGACGCAGCGGTGGAGCGGATTCTACTCAACACCAGCAAGAACCGACAAGGAGCGGACAACTTCATCCTGCACTTTGCAGACCAGAGACGACCCAAGATCCATGACTCCGCGTGAGTAGAAGCCCCACTTCCTCACTCCTCTGGGAGCAGAGGAGGGAAGGCCACCCCTCCCCCCCCAGCACCGGTGATCTCCATCTTGGATACCGACAAAGCTCGGAGGAGCGGCTAGCTCCAGCTCAGGCCTTGGAATAGAGCTAGACATTTGGCAGGTCACAGGAACTTGGCGGTGAGGTGACCTCACAGACTCAGTTCCATCCAGGGAGGGGTCGCCCAGCTCAGGCACCAGCCACTGGAGTGGCTCTCCTTGCTGGGTGGCCAGAGCCAGAGGCTGCCCCTCCCTCTAGCAGCCACCACAATCAATTGAAAAACAGAAACCCTGAGAATGGCTCCAGGCTGGGTGCTGTGAGTTTTTTTTTCACAAAATAGCCCCAGGGAAAAGCTACTGTTCGCTGAAAGGCCTCAACTCTACCCAGAACCTAGCCTCATCACTGCATCCCCCTCTTTTGTGATTCTCAAAGCAGATCACCCTCCCAGTAAACTAACCTGGGAGGGGGATCTCAAAATCTTGGGTAAAGCAGAGCATTTTTCTGCCTGTTCCAACAAACTGACTTAAGAAACCAATCAAGCCACAGGACCTCAAGCTGACCAGAGACTTCAACCAGACTCTGGTTACAGACAAAAGGGAGATACAGGACTCTTCCCACCCCTCCCAAAAAAAAAAAAAAAAAATCAAAGAACTTTTTTTTTTCTTCTTCTTTTCTTTTTTTCTTTTTCTTGTTTTGTTTTTTTTTTCATTTTTTGTTACCTTATATATATATAAAAATTTTTTTTTTGCTTTTCTAAAACTTTTATTAATCTTTAATTTTTGCCTCTTCTGAAAAAATAATTGTTTTCCATTAACTTTTTTTTTTTTTCTTCTCCTCTTATAATTTTTATTTTAGGAATACGTGAATGTGTGTTTTCTTTTCTTTTCTTGTCTTCTTTCTCTTTTTCTTTCATTCTTAATTATCTTTTTGTTTTTTTTTCTAGCTCTACTGAACTTCTGATCTTTTCTTCTCACTTTCCTATCCTTTCCATCTTTTCCTCTTTGTTCATCTTTATGTGACTTAACTCTCGTCCTGCACATCCTCAGATAAACCCGTAGTTAACCAGTAGACCCTATCCCCCATTGTGTACACACTTAATCCACAAACTTATTACTCAATTCAAAACCTCTGAGACTTAAATTCACTAATAGCAGTACTTTATACCTATACAATATTTTAAGCATTTTTTTAAAGTTTTTCTCATCTCCTCTATGTCCCTCCCTTTCTCTCAACATATTCATATTCCTCTATAAATAGATGGTCTTTTAATCTCTAAAATAACATTAATTTTTACGTTTCTATTTTTTTTCTGGTCTCTTTTCATTCCCCTTTCCCTTCCTTCTTTTTCTCTCTCTCTCTACTTACATCCTACCCAACCTATTTCCTGCATTGTGATTAGGACATAGTTAACTCTCCCTGTGCCTCCCCACACCAATCTATTCCTATTTTTTACCCATATCTCTTCCTAACCCTAATAATTTCTGGCTTTCCAAATTCTTCTCTGCGGTTCGAAGTCCTTTAACATATAGTTGTTTGATGTCGAATAGATGTATCTGTTGAACTAGATTGTATCTGTAGACTATTGACTGTACAAATGCAAACTTTGGTTGATGGTCGCCTTAAGATAGTGTTCTAGCACAAAACTGGTGCTATCTTCATCTCAAATGGGCAGAGTAAGCCGGAAAAACACAAGAAAAATGGCAAATTCGGGTATCTCAATTCCCAATCCTGATAATCAGGGGTTAGAACAGATAATGAATAATCCAGAAGAGAGTTCCCAAACAGCTCTACAAACACTGGTGGCAAACATGATAAATGAAAAGTTTGACAACGTACAAAGGACTCTGTATGAGCGTGATAGGGAGAGAGAGGAGGCATCCCAGAAGTTTATACAGGAATATCATAAGCGTGAGGAAGCTACTCAAAAACTGATACAGGATTTGCGTGAACAACTTGAGAATACTCAAAGAGAAAGGGAGGAATGGCGTGAGCAGGCTGAGAACTCTCAAAGAGATCTGCAGGAATCCCAGGAACGGGAGGAAGCAAATCAAAGAGTAATACAGGAATTGAGAGACCAGGTAGAGAACACACAAAGATCACTAAAGGCATTCATGGAATCCATTAACAAAGAGCTGAAGGAAGTCAGGGAGACCACAAAGGGAATGCTGAATGGAACCCAACAGAAGGAATGGGAGCCCAAAGAAACCATAACCAATCAACTAAGTGATTTGAGGACAAACACTGAACACCAAATTAAGGAAGTAAAGAAATTCATACAAGACGTAAAACAGAGCTTCAACAAAGAACTTGAAGCCATCAAAGCTGACCAACTAGAAGGAAGAGAGATAAAAAACAAAGTAGAGAGTCTTGACAGCAGGTTAGACCATGCAGAAGATCGAATCTCAGGGATTGAAGACAGCCTAGATATTATAGAGAAAGAACATACAACCATACAAGACAAGTCCAAGAAATATGATAGATCTATCCAACACCTGGAAGACACCATCAGAAGGCCTAATCTAAGGATAATGGGTGTAGAGGAACACCTAGAAACAGAAGTTAATGGTCTAGGAAATCTGTTTAACAGGATCCTAGCAGAGAACTTCCCAAACATGCAAAAAGATAGGCCTGTCCAGATACAAGAAGCCTTTAGAACCCCAAATAGACCAGACCAGAATAGGACATCCCACCGTCACATTATAATCCACACAGGATCAACTCAGAACAAGGAAAAGATCCTTAAAGCTGTCAGGGAGAAAAGGGTAATCACTTATAAAGGGAAACCAATTAGAATCACCTCAGATTTCTCAGCAGAGACAATCAAAGCAAGAAGAGCCTGGAATGATGTATGCCATGCCCTAAAAACAAACAACTATCAACCAAGAATACTGTACCCAGCTAAACTCTCCTTCATAACTGAAGGCCAAATAAAAACCTTCCATAGCAAAGAAAAATTGAAACAATACATCTCCACCAAACCAGCCCTACAAAAGATTCTTAAAGATGTCCTACACATAGAAAACCAACAAGACCGCAATAAAGGCCAAGAAACTGCACCCAAACTGAGAATCCAAGAACCATAGGAAGAACCCAGTTTTCGCAGCCCCCAAGAAGGTAGATAACATGGCAGGAACTCCCAAATACCTCTCAGTCCTATCTCTTAATGTTAACGGACTGAACTCTCCAATCAAGCGACATAGACTGTCTAGTTGGATTAAAAAACAAGACCCTTCTATCTGCTGCCTGCAGGAGTCACATCTTGCCCATAAAAACAAACACATTTTCAATGTTAAAGGCTGGAACAAAATCTACCAAGCAAACGGACCGCATAAACAGGCGGGAGTTGCAATCCTAATATCAGATAAAATAGACTTCAAATTAAAATTCATGAAAAGAGATAAAGAAGGTCGCTACATACTAATTAAAGGATCTCTCCTTCAGGAGGATATTACAATTCTAAATATCTATTCGCCAAACAATGGAGCACCCAAATTTATCAAAGAAACACTACTTTCCATCAAATCCCATATAGATCCAGAGACATTAATCGTTGGGGATTTTAACACACCACTCTCCCCACTAGATAGATCAACTCGGCAAAAACTCAACAGAGAAACCGCAGATCTAAACAGCTGCATAGATCAACTAGACTTAACAGACATTTACCGAACATTTCACCCAGCAGCCTCAGAATACACGTTTTTCTCAGCAGCACATGGAACGTTTTCTAAAATAGACCACATTTTAGGCCACAAAGCAAACTTGTCTAAATTCAGAAACATTGAAGTTATACCTTGCATTCTCTCTGACCACAAGGGAATAAAGTTAGAACTCAACATCAAAAGCCACCAAAGAAAGTCCGGTATCACATGGAGGCTGAACAACACACTGCTGAATCATGAGTGGGTCATGGAAGAGATTAGAAAGGAAATTCAAATGTTCATGCTATTCAACAAAAATGAACACACAAAATACCAGCTCCTCTGGGACACAGCAAAGGCAGTACTCAGAGGCAAGTTTATAGCTCTGAGCTCCTACATCAACAAATTGGAGAGATCTGAAACTAACAATTTAATGACACATCTAAACCTCCTTGAAAAAGAGCAGCAAGATAAACCCCAATCCAGTAGACGGAAAGAAATAATCAAAATTAAATCAGAATTAAATGAATTAGAATCCAAAAAAACTATAGAAAGAATCAACAAAACAAAGAGTTGGTTCTTCGAAAAACTTAACAAAATTGACAGACCCTTAGCAAATCTTATCAGAAAAAGAAGAGAACACACCCAAATTAATAAACTCAGAGATGAGAATGGAAACATCACCACGGAAACAACCAAGATTCAGAACATTATAAGGGAATACTTCTCAAAACTTTATGCTAATAAGTTTGAGAACTTGACAGAAATGGACCTCTTCCTAGCAAATATTGACATGCCAAAACTAAACCAAGATGAGGTAAACTATCTTAACAGGCCCATATCAAGCACTGAAATAGAAACAGCAATAAGAGACCTCCCAGCTAAGAAAAGTCCAGGACCAGATGGTTTTACAGCGGAATTTTACAAGGCCTTCAAAGCAGAGCTCACACCAATTCTCCTCCAACTCTTCAATGAAATTGAAAGAGAAAGCTCACTACCGAACACATTCTATGAAGCCATCATAACCCTCATCCCAAAACCAGGCAGGGACTCATCAAAGAAAGAGAACTATAGACCCATTTCTTTGATGAATATTGATGCGAAACTTCTCAACAAAATTTTGGCCAATCGACTTCAACAATTCATCCAAAAAATCATACACCACGATCAAACAGGATTCATTTCAGGGATGCAAAGCTGGTTCAATATACGCAAATCAATTAATATTATTCATCACATCAACAGGAGCAAGAATAAGAACCACATGGTTATCTCAATAGACGCAGAAAAAGCATTCGACAAGATCCAACACCCCTTTATGATGAAGGTTTTGGAAAAATTAGGAATCCATGGAACATTCCTCAATACAATAAAGGCTGTATATGACAAACCTACAGCCAGCATTATACTCAATGGTGAAAAACTAAAGCCATTTCCTCTTAACTCAGGAACAAGACAAGGATGCCCACTCTCTCCACTTCTCTTCAATCTAGTATTAGAATGCCTAGCTACAGCAATAAGACAAGATGCAGACATAAAGGGGATCCAAATAGGGAAAGAAGAAATAAAACTCTCCCTCTTTGCAGATGACATGATCTTGTATTTAAAGAATCCCATAGACTCCACTCCCAAATTACTCAAGCTGATTCAAAACTTTGGCAAAGTAGCAGGTTATAAAATTAACCCCCAAAAATCAACGGCTTTTCTGTATGCCAACAATGAGAAAAGTGTGGCTGAAATTAGGAAAGCAACTCCATTTGTAATAGCCCCACAAAAAATAAAATACCTAGGAATTAACTTAACTAAAGAAGTGAAGGACCTCTATGATGAAAACTTTAAAATCTTGAAAAAGGAAATCAACACAGAACTTAAAAAATGGCAAAACCTCCCATGCTCCTGGATTGGAAAGATTAACATCGTGAAAATGGCAATACTTCCCAAGGCTATCTACAAATTCAACGCAATACCTATCAAAATTCCACCCTCATTCTTCAAGGAAATAGAAGAGGCAATCCAAAAATTCATATGGAACAATAAAAGACCCCGAATAGCAAAAACGCTCCTCAACGGAAAGAACACTGCTGGAGGAATATCAATACCAAATTTCAAACTCTACTATAAAGCCATAGTAATCAAAACAGCTTGGTATTGGCATAAGAACAGACCTCAGGACCAATGGAATAGAATTGAAAACCCAGAAATGAACCTACAGACCTATAGCCATCTAATCTTCGATAAGGGAGCTAAAACAATAGAATGGAAGACAGACAGCCTCTTCAGTAAATGGTGCTGGCAAAACTGGTTAACTACATGTAGAAAACTAAAGCTAGATCCTTATATATCACCCTGCACCAGAATCAACTCCAAATGGATCAAAGACCTTGAACTCAAAGCAGACACTCTGAAAACATTACAGGATGGAATAGGAGAAACCCTGCGTCTCCTTGGCTCAGGCCGAAATTTTCTGAATAGAGACCCGGAAACACAACAAATCAAAGAAAGGCTGGACAAATGGGATTGTATAAGGTTGCAGAGCTTCTGCAGGGCAAATGACATAGCTAGCAAGATCAATAGAAAGCCCACGGACTGGGAGAAGATCTTTACTAGCCATACAACGGACAAGGGTCTCATATCTAAAATATACTTGGAACTCAAAAAATTAAACCACCCAACAACAAATCCTCAAAGAAACAACTGCCCAATAAGTAAGTGGGCGAAAGACTTAAAGAGAAGCTTCTCTGAAGAAGAAAGAAGGATGGCCAATAGACACATGAAGAAATGTTCAACATCCCTAGCCATAAAAGAAATGCAAATCAAAACAACATTGAGATATCACCTCACTCCAGTTAGAACAGCAAAAATCAAGAACTCTAACAACAACAGATGCTGGAGGGGATGTGGACAGAAAGGAACCTTACTTCATTGTTGGTGGGAATGTAAACTTGTTCAACCACTTTGGAAAGCAGTATGGAGGTTCCTCAAAAGACTCCACATAGAGCTCCCCAACGACCCAGCAATCCCACTTTTGGGCATTTACCCAAATGATCACAAACAAGGCCACACTAAAGCTACCAGCACAACTATGTTTATTGCAGCATTATTTACCATAGCTAAGACATGGAACCAACCCAGATGCCCCTCAGTAGATGAATGGATCAAGAAGATGTGGTATATATACACAATGGAATTCTATGCCTCCATCAGAAAGAATGACATTTCCCCATTTGTTAGGAAATGGAAAGGCTTGGAAAAAATTATATTAAGTGAAGTAAGCCAGGCCCAAAGAAACATAGGTCCCATGGTTTCCCTTATTTGCAATATCTAGTATAGGTATGAGTCAAGCGGAAAAAGTCAGATAATGTGATGTTAGGAAAACAAAACCTCAAATATGTATTTTAATGTTTTTGTTTCTTTCATGCATGTGTTTCTAACGCATTTATAAGATTATTTCCTTGTTGCTTTGTATGTCCCTCCCCCACAGTGTAACCCCCGCTTTCACTATATTTGATGTCAGTATAACATGTGGAGGAGATGGGGACAAACAAGTCGTTTAAGGATTCAGGTGGACCTGTTGCAACAATGAGAAGTACAAAATGTCATGTCAAAACCAGCTTTACAATGTCGGTGGCGGGGGAGGGGGGGTACGATTGGTTGGGAGGGAGGGGGGAGGCCGGGAAGGGAGGTGAAGGGTAAACAAAGGAGGAGGCTGCAATGCTTGGTAAGAAATGTATGCATTATCCTGTCCATGTAATTGTAACCCCTCTGTACAGTATGTTCTCAAATAAAATAAAATAAAATTAAAAAAAAAAAAAAAAAAAAAGAAATTTAGGCATGTGTGTGTGTGTGTGTGTGTGTGTGTGTGTGTGTGTGTGTGTGTACTGATACTGCCTAGAACTCATGGGCAGTTCCCATGGCTTTTTTTTGCTGATGTTCTACCACTTGAGCCATTCTTCCACTTCCAGTTTTGGTGGTTAATTGTAGATAAGAGTTTCAGGGACTTTCTTGTCCAAGATAGCTTTAATTTCAATATTCAGATCTCAGACTACAGAGTAGATAAGATTATAAGTGTGAACTCCTGACAACCTACAGGTTGAGCATGTCTATTTCCTCTAAAATGTGTCAGTTCTTTTCAGGAGAAAGACTGCTTTTCCTATGCACTTATATGTACACCTGTTACCTCCAGTGTTATGTGGAAGTACAAACAAGAGGATCACAGCCTTGGTTGTCCTGGGCAGAAACCATACTTTGAAACTAACAATAAATGGAGCTGGAGGCATGGCTCAAATTGTGTAACATATGCCTAGTGAACCCCAAGTTTTATCTTTAGTATTACCAAAAAAAATCATAGTTTCAAATGGTTAGTTGCTGAGAGTATTAGAATTAGTGGCATTTTTAGTATGATTTTTGCTAATATTTTTATTCTGAAACTTGCAAGATTCATGAAATTCTGATAATTTATTAACTATTATTTTTTCATATCAGCTTATAGAAAAGAAATGATCCATATCTATGTAGCTTCAGGGCCTCCATGTGCTTGCTGTATGAAGGAGGAGGTCCAGTACAGTGTTCTGCTTATTATTACTGATTATTACTCTTTTCTTATGGAGTAAACATCAAAAGTTTCTTTTCCTTGAGGAGCCCTGTCTATCAAACTAGTAATGCATACTAAACTCTTCCCTATTAAGTATTTGTTATGCATTATCTATCTTTTACCATGTCTAATTAGAGATGTGAATATCACCTTTTTTTAGCTTTTACATCAACTTTATTTTCAGAGCCATTTTGCATGAGTTAACAAAATCCCATCATTGCCAAATATTGCAGGAATCATATTACTTCTTATTGTACCAAAAGTCATACTCAATAATGAGATCTGAGTTGCAAAAGAGGATTTACTATTTGCATCTGTCTGTAAGGCTTTGTTCATATTAAACAAACGCACACACAGAAGAGCTAAATGAAGGTCACTTTTCAAGGCTACTTTACACTCTGAGATAGTTAATGCCTCACAAAATGATATAATAATTAGAACATTGTCTGAACAAACACACAGATATAAAAACTACCTAGTTCAAGCTCTATTAGGATAACCAACAGCATTAAGGAAAATATATTTATTTGGAGATTACGTTCTCATGCCATCAATCTCCATACTTTAAAATTTATAGGTGATCCTTCTAAACAATAAAATTCTTGGTGAGTATTTACTCATTCTTTTTTTTTTTTTTTTTTTGGGTCTAGTCGTGGGGCCTGAACTCTGGGCTTGAGCGCTGTCCCTCAGCTCTTCAGCTCAAGGCTAGCGCTCTACCACTTGAGCCACAGCGCCACTTCCGGCTTTTTTCTTTTTGCTTATGTGGTGCTGAGGAATTGAACCCAGGGCCTCAGGCATGCAAGGCAAGCGCTCTACCACTGAGCCAACTTCCCAGCCCATCATTCTATCCCCAATTCATATAATGAAGTCCCAATTGCCAATGTGACAGTAGTTGGAACTAGGACTTTAGAGAGTTGATTGATCAATTTTAGGTGAAGTCACATGGCAGGATAACCATAGTGGGATTAGTATTTTGTGTGTGAGTGTGTGTGTGTGTGTTTTGCTGGTATGTGGCTAGGTGAGGGGACTCAGGACCGCATGCTTGCTTTCTCATGTTTGATGCTGGCTGTACCACTTGATTCATACCTCCAGTTCAGTTTTTTGTTAGTTAATTGGAGATAGAGTCTGGAGAACTTTTCTGCCTGGGCTAGCTTTGAACTGTGATCCTCCAGGCCTCAGTTTCCTATGTAGTTGTGATTTCTGGTATGAGCCACTGGTGCCCTGTACGGATTAATGTCCTTTTAAAAGGTAAGGAGAGCATAGCTAGGTCTCTTTTTGCCATATGAAGACACAGTAATGAGCTGCCTCTTAAAGCCAGGAAAAGAGCCCTCATGAGGGACTGAATTGGCTATACCTTGATTAAGAACTCCCCAGACTACATAGCTGTTGTTTAAGTCATTTATTTTATGATATTTTGATGAGGAAATTCAAGCTGACTAATGCATATTGGATAAGAAGTTCTATAAAAATTCATTTTATTCTCAAGACAATTGAAGTCACAGAGGCATAATAGCTTATCCCAGTTGTCATAAAGTTCTAGAATTGCTAAATATGTTATAGACAATAAAGGGAAAATGTAGCAGTTATGCTACACCTGAAAGTATTGTCCCAGGGACATGTCAATAATGGTTGGTGGTAGATAATGGTGGTGATGATATAACAATGATGATCAAGGTGGCCCTAATTTTCTGTATCTGTCAGCATGATGAAATTTTATTTTATTAATTTATTTTTTATTGTGAAAATACTGTACAGAGGGGTTACAATTACATGGGCAAGGTAATGAGTACATTTCTTACCAAGCATTGGTGATGAAATTTTAAATAAAGTTTTTTTTTTGCTTTTTTCCCCCCAATATAACAGCACAAAAACTTATTTAAACAATGTTGTATGAGACATAGCTACATTTAGAAATGAAGAACCAAAGGCCCAGTCAAACGATACTTTTGGAAAAAGTGGTGCAGAGAAAAAGTATAACTGGAGAAGAAAAGAGTGTGATCTGGAGGAGGGAAGGAAGATGGTGGAAAGAGAACAGGAAAACAACCTTCTCTCTGAAGAAGGAGAATTTTAGGGTCTCATCAGGAACTCCATATCTAGAGAGTCACACCAAGTGAGCCATAATTATACAGAGATATAAACCAATGCAGATTATAAACTGATTGCAAAAGAAGAGGAGCCCAGGGATAATGGTTAGGCCCTGAGTTCAAGACCCCCAACAGAGAGAACAGAAAACAAAAACCAAAACCAAGAAACAAAATACCACACAGCTCTTAAAAGCTGAGTTTGTTTCCAGGCTGTGCTGAGTAGGAGCTCAGAGACTAGCCGCCCCTACATATCAGTATGTTAAAGATTCCAGTTAAACTGCAGTCCCACCTACACCCAACCTCTCTGCAGAATCTAGACTGAGTTAAAAGCTATCTCCTACCTGTTTTAGTTCACACAGCCATCCTTCCTCCCCATGTTGCCTAATTTAGACTGTGAGGAGAACTACAGAGACTCCAATTTTCTAAGGTAGAATGTTTTTCTGCCCACTCAAACTGACTAGAGAATTCATCTTTTCTCTTTGATTTATAAGAAAGTAGAGACAGACCTAAAAAAATTTAGCTATTTGCAATTGTACTGAGAGTGGTAATCTAGATAATATATACACACCCATATAAAAAGGTTTCAGAATCCAACAATGTCCCAACTCCATGCACTTAAGCAATGTGGATCTCAACCTACAAACATCAGTGATGCCTCTTACCTGTGAAATAAGGAAATCCTCCCCCTCCACGGCCTCCCTGCTTCCCCCTCCCATGATGTTACCCAGATATATTAGCTGCAGGGATAGTGAAGATCACAACAAACAAAACAAAGACTCCACTAAGAGATTGCATATCACACATTGGGAAACACCAGATTGCCCCCCACCCCCCGCCCCACCCAATTGGAGAACTCTTTTTTTTTGTCCTTCCTTGGTATTCTTTTGTTATTTTTCTGCTTTTTGTTAGTTTTGTTTTTATTTTTTGTTCATTGTCATTTTGTTTAGTCCTAGATATACAGACTATGGTGATTGCTAAGCCTGTTTCTAAGTTTTGTGCATACTTAATTCTGAGTATATTTTTGATTGATCAATTTTACATTTTTCTATTTTTATTTTTGTTTTTTGCCTTCTCCTTTCCTTTATTCTTTTATTCTTTTTTCTCCTTCCATTATTTTATTTGTATTTCTTTTATTTCTATCTGTTTCCTTCATTTCTGATCCTTCTCTTTTTCTTTCTTTTCCTTTGTTCTCATTGTGTGTTAGATTGACTGTATTTCTTTCCCTTTTGACTCTGTCTAATTGGCTCATCCTGTTATCTTTTAGGTTTTATTTGATTTATACTGACTCTAATAAGAGATTTCTTCATTGGCTATAAAAATATATAATCTCCTTTTCTTCACCACAATACCCCCCCCCCCCCCCAACAAAAGTGAAGGTGTATTTAGATAGGGAAATATCTATTTATTTATTTATTTTTTTTTTTAATTTAATTTTATTTTATTTGAGAACATACTGTACAGAGGGGTTACAATTACATGGGCAGGATAATGCATACATTTCTTACCAAGCATTGCAGCCTCCTCCTTTGTTTACCCTTCACCTCCCTTCCCAGCCTCCCCCCTCCCTCCCACCCAATCATACCACCCCTTCCCCCCCCCCCCCCCCTGACATTGTAAAGCTGGTTTTGACATGACATTTTGTACTTCTCATTGTTGCAACAGGTCCACCTGAATCCTTAAACGACTTGTTTGTCCCCATCTCCTCCACATGTTATACTGACATCAAATATAGTGAAAGCGGGGGTTACACTGTGGGGGAGGGACATACAAAGCAACAAAGAGATAATATTATAAATGCGTTAGAAACACATGCATGAAAGAAACAAAAACATTAAAATACATATTTGAGGTTTCGTTTTCCTAACATCACATTATTTGACTTTTTCCGCTTGACTCATACCTATACTAGATATTGCAAATAAGGGAAACCATGGGACCTATGTTTCTTTGGGCCTGGCTTACTTCACTTAATATAATTTTTTCCAAGCCTTTCCATTTCCTAACAAATGGGGAAATGTCATTCTTTCTGATGGAGGCATAGAATTCCATTGTGTATATATACCACATCTTCTTGATCCATTCATCTACTGAGGGGCATCTGGGTTGGTTCCATGTCTTAGCTATGGTAAATAATGCTGCAATAAACATAGTTGTGCTGGTAGCTTTAGTGTGGCCTTGTTTGTGATCATTTGGGTAAATGCCCAAAAGTGGGATTGCTGGGTCATTGGGGAGCTCTATGTGGAGTCTTTTGAGGAACCTCCATACTGCGGAAATATCTATTTATGATGTAAAGTTTTGATTTAAAGTCTATGCAATTGTAGGGTTCTTTGTTGGTTTTTGACTTTACATTATATCCTGTTGTGGTTTCAGATATGAGTGCTTTTGTTTACAAATAGGCAGAACAAACCATAGAAACAAAAGAAAAATGGCAATTCAAGGAACCACAACTCCCACAAAATATAACCAGGCAAGAGAGCAGATAAATGAAGGACCTAGAAGATAGTTCTCAAAATTCTTTAAAAAAACACTACTGATAAATATGTTTAATAAAATATAGAAAATCTGTACATGGCTATATATGAGCATGGTGAAGCTAAGCAGATTATTAAAGGAATTCATGAAATCCACAAAACAGAAAGATGAATGAATTCCAAGGAAAGGAAAGGGAGTCCAATGACCAAAAATAGGCACTCAGCTAAAGGATATAAGAGAAGACACTAAAAATCAAATCAAGGAAGTAAATAAATCCATAGAAGATTAAACACAAAGTTTCAATACAGAGACTGAAGCCATCACAAAAGAACAATTAAAAGGCAGGAAAAAAGTAGATAGACTTAACAAAAGATTAGAAGAAAAAGAAATTGGAGACTTGGGGGATAAAAGATATTCTATATTTTATATAGAGAGCACAGATAATTATTAAGAATAAATCCAAACAACAAGAAAGGTCCTTAGACCTAATATAACGCTAACAGGTATTGAGGAAAGACAAAAGAAGGAAGGCACAGCCTCTAAGAAGGTAGATAGCATGGCAAGAACAATCAAACACCTCTCAATCCTAACTCTCAATATAAATAGACTTAATTCTCTAATTAAATGACATAAATTGACTAGTTCAATCAAAAATCGAGATCCATCTACCTTCTGTCTTCAAGAGACACACCTTGACTGCAAAAACAAACAGATTCTGGAAGTAAAAGGCTGGAATAAAATCTATCAAGCAAATGGCCAACATAAGCAGGCTGGAGTTGCAATCCTAATATCAGATAAAATTTACTTCAAAGTAAAATTAGGGAGAAGAGATAAAGAAGAACATTACATACTAATAAAGGGATATCTTCTACAGGAGGTTGTAACAATTCTAAATATCTAGACACCAAATATAAGATCATCCAAATTCATCAAACAAGCAGTACTTACCCTAAAATCATACATAGATCCAAACCCATTGATTATTGGTGACTTTAACACACCACTCTCCCTGCTGGATAGATCAACCAGGCAAAAACTTAACAGGGTAAAATTAGAACTAAACAACTGCAAAGATCAACTAGACTAAACAGATATCTACAGACTATTTCACCCAGCAGCATCATAATATATGTTGTTTTCAGCAGCACATAGAACATTCTCCAAAATAGGCTACATTTTAGGTCACAAAGAAAATCTCTACACATTCAGAAACATTGAGATTGTTTTCTGAATTCTCTCAGAATACAATGGAATAAAGTTAGATTTCAGCATTAAAAGCCACCATAGAAAATTCTGTAACTCATGGAGACTGAACAACACAGTGTTGAATCACCATTGATGAGATCAGAATAGAAATTCAAGCATTTCTGGAATTTAACAAAAATGAGCACACAACTAGATGCTCCTCTGGGACACAGTAAAGGAAGTACTCAGAGGAAAATGTGTAAATCTGAGTTCCTACACCAACAAATTGAAGAAATTTCAAACCAACTATTTAATGATGTACCTTAAGCTGCATGAATTAAAGCAACAAGCCCAGCAAACCCTAATCTAATATACTGAATCAAATAATTAAAATTAAATCAGAATTAATTAATTAAATTAGAGCTTAAAAACCCATAGAAAGATTCAGCAAAAAGTTGGTTATTTAAAAAAAGAAAAAAATTGACACACCTTTAACAAAACCCAAAAGAAGACAACACACGTAAATAAATAAAATCAGAGATGAGAATAGGAACATCACAACAGAAACAAGCCAGCTTCAGTGATTATAAGGTAATACTTTGTAAACCTTTATGCTAACAACTTTGAAATTCTGGAAGATATGGAAGAATTTCTAGCAAATATTGATATATATAAACTAAACCAAGAAGATTTAAACAAAATAATTAGATTCATAGTAAATATTGTATAGAAATGACAATAAAAAAAACCCTCCCATCCAAGAAAAGCCCAGGACCAGACAGATTCACAATCAAATTCTATAAGGTCTTCAAAGGAGAACTCACTCTAATATTCCTCAATTTCCTCAATGAAATTGAAAGTGAAAGATCACTACCAAATTCATTCTCTGAGGCCAGCATAAACCTCATCCCAAAACTAGAGAGGGGCTCATCAAAGAAAGAAAATTATAGACTCATCTCTGATGAACATGGAAGCAAGACTTCTCAAAATTCTGGCCAACCGAATTCAACAACTTAACAGAAAAATTCATAGACTGATCAAATGGGATTCATTCCAAGCTTTCAAAACTGGTTCAATATGTGCAAGTCAATAAATGTAATTCAACACATCAGCAGAAGCAAGGACGAGAATCAATCATCTCAATAGATGTGGAAAAATCATTTGACAAGATTCAACATCCATTTATGATAAAGGTTCTGGAGAACTTACAAATCCATAGAACATTCCTAAATATAATAAAAGCTGCATATGACATACTTAATGGTGAGAAATTAGAATCATTTTCTCTAAAATCAGGAACATGACAAGAATATCCAATGTCTCCACTCCTTTTCATTATAGTACTGGAATTCCTAGCAAGAGCAATAAGGCAAGAAAAAATTGTAAGGGAGATCCAAACAGGGAGTGAAGAAGTGAAACTCTCCTTCTTTGCAGATGACATGATCATTTATTTCAAGAACCCTATATGCCCTATATATTCCTCTTCCAAGTTACTTGAGCTGACCCAAAACTTTGGCAAAGTAGCAAGGTATAAAATTTACCCACAAGAATCAGTAGCTTTTCTGTATGGCAATAATGAGAAGAGAGAGACTGAAATTAGGAAAGCAACTCCATTTGCAATAGACTAAATAAAAGATAGTTAGGAATTAAACAAAGATGTAAAGGACTTTTATGATAAAAACTTAGAATCTGAAAAAGTAAATTAAAGAAGACTTAAAGAAATGGAAAAACCTTCCATAATCCTGGATTGGAAGGATTAACATTGTGACAATGGCAAGACTGCCCAAAGTTACCTACAAATTCAATGCAATACCCATCAAAACGCCAACAACATTCTTCAGTGATATAGAGGAAGTAATCCAAAAATTCACATGGAATAATGGAAGTCTCTGAATAACACAATCCTTAGCAGGAAGAACAGTCTTGGAGGAATATCAATACCACGAAATTCTATTACCAAGCCATAGTTATACATACACACATGGATATATATAAATATATATATATATATACATATATACATATACACACATATATACATACATGTATATTCATACATATGTATATACATGTACATATGTATATACATATATATGTATATATATATATGTGTGTGTATATATATATATATATATATCAGCTTGGAACTTGCACAAGAATATGCCTGAGGATCAATGGAGTAGAATAAAAGACCCAGATATGAAACCACAGACCTATTGCCACTTAATATTTTGTAAGAGAATTAAAAACACAGGACAGAAGAAAGTGAGTCACTTCAACAAATGGTGCTGATAGAATTGGCTATACTTGTGCAGAAAACTGAAGCTAGATCCTGATATACCATGCTGCACCAGAATCTATTCCAAAATGGATCAAAGACCTCTGGGTAAGAGCAGATACCCTGAAACTATCACAAGAAGGAATAGGGGAAACTGTAGGTTTACTTAGCACAAGACTAAACTTCCTAAATCAAGATGAAGAAACACAACAAATCAAAGAAATGCTGGATAAGTGGGATTGCATTAAGCTTCTGAGCTTCTGCATGGCAAAAGACATAGCTAGCAAGATAAATAGAAAGCCCAAGATTGGAAGAAGATCTTTACAATCTATTCAATAGACAAGGGCTTTACATTTAAAATATACTTACAGCTCAAAAAAATTAAACTCCTCCAAAACAAATCCTCAAAGAAACAATTACTCCATTAATAAGTAGGCTAAATAATTAAAAAGAGATTTCTCTGTGGTCAATAGACACATGAAGAAATGTTCAACATCCCTGGCCATAAATGAAATGAAAAGCAAAACTGCACTGAGGTTCCACCTCACTCCAGTTATCATGTCCATTATCAAGAAAATTAACAATGACTGATTCTGGTAGGGATGTGGCCAAAAGGGAATGCTACTACATTGTTGGTGGGAATCTAAAATTGTTCAACTACTCTGGAAAGCAGTGTGGGAGTTCTTCAAAAGACTAAACTATGACTCAGTAATCAGACTCTTGGGCATTTATCCAATTGACCACAAACTATAGGTAGATATTGAGTCTACTCAGTTGCCCCTCAATGAATCAAGGAAATGTGATATGTATGCACAATTGAATTCTACGTTTCAATCAGAAAAAATGGGAGTGCCCCATTCCTAGGAAATGGAAAGATTGGGAAAAGTTAGCTAAGTAAGCCTGACTCAATTAAGCATATGAACATGGTTTCCCTCATTCACAGTCATTAGAATGTGTCTATAAATCTACAAGTTAACCAATGGATAGTAAAAGGCAAAAATATTATACATGGACATAATAAATCAAACAGGACTATGAACAGTCACACAATGAGACCAAACAAGGATATTCTTAGGAGAGGATCAGAGGGCTCAATGGCTATGTGGATATGATCATATAAAAATGATGCTTATCTAAATGAACCCCAGGAAATGGAAACAATAGCCTTTTTATTTTATTTTTTGTCATTTCCCTCCCCATCCCCCTTTTTTTGGTGTTTTGATGTCTGTACCTTTTGTCTTGTATGTAAGTTTATCTGATTTGACAATGGGAAGGGGAAACAGAAATGGTGTGACAAAGGGTGAACTAATTCAACTATATTGGAAATTAACTATACAGGTATACAGGTTAGGGGAAAGGGGGTTGGTAGGAGGAAAAAAAAAACTGGCAGAAAACAAGAGAAGAGGTGACACTGTTCAAAAAGAAATATACTTGATACCTGACTGATGCTGATTCCTCAGTGAGGAACAGCCTGGGAACAGGATCAGGTAGGCAGAAAGTGGACCATACCATGTGGGGATAGACAAAATTTATCGAAATATCACATGCTTATATACAGCATACAGGCATGAAAAGTAAATCTTCAGTTGGGGGTAGAAAGTTAATCTTAAACAGTTTTAAAGGAATACAGACAATGAGAGTTAACTTTGAGTCAGTAAGCAGGAAGAATTAATCCTTGTCAATAAATGTGAGGTAGCTCCAGTGAGCAAAGGTTACAAAGACTAAGCACAGGTGGGCTTCCTTAGACACACAAAGGGAGTCTCATGGCATTGTTCTATGGGATTAATAGGAAGAACACGAAAGAACAGCACATCCAACAAATTTTCACCAGAGACTTCTGATCAGGCATTGGAATTTGCCCTGACTTAGAAGGGGCATCTGCTCCCCCTGTCCCCCAACCCCAGGGAATGAATGCCGGCATATGTACTCTCACAGCACACAAGACCTCAGATGGGGTCACAGGAGTTGGTGCCTCTGACACTTGACCTGTGTAATTGTAACCTCTCTGTAGAATCATTAAAAAAAACTTTGATCAAATGTAATAAAACGAGAGAGACGTACCAAAGTTAAAAAGGCTTCTTTCTGATTTTTGATCCTTTTACTCTCCTTTTTTTCAGAGCCTTTACTAGAAATTTAAGCCAGGCGCTGGTGGCTCATGCCTGTAATCCTAGCTACTCAGGAGGCTGAGATCTGAGGATCACAATTCAAAGCCAGCCCTGGCAGGAAAATCTGTGAGACTCTTATCTCCAATAAACCATGAGAAAACTGGATATGGTGCTATGGCTCAAGTGGTAAAGTGCTAGCCTTGAGCTGAAGAGGTTAGGGACAGTGCCCAGCCCAGAGTTCAAGCCCCATGACTGATAAAAACAAACAAACAAACAAACCAAAAACTAGAAATTCCTTTTTGTTCCTTTTTGAATATTAATATATATACATATATTTAAAAATACATGTCAGATTTACAACCCAGGAATGTTTTCCCATGAACCTTTTGGGATATAATTATCATCCAATTGTCTCTGTCTCCCAGTGTGTGTACAAGTAAGGTCTTTGTCCAGCAATAATTACTTTGTGCTATACAATTTTTCAGTAAGTCTTCTTTGCCAATTTCGTTTTGTGGCTTTGAAAAAGATTGTGATCATTTTCTTTGGTTCAAGACTTGGAACCTAGAATGGTAATTCCATAGGAAAATAGAGTGAAGGGAATTTCTTTTTACAGAGGAAATTGTTAAGTTTAGACATTTGGGCTTTTAGGTGATGATAGGCCTTCAAATAAAGAAACAATCTTGAATCTCTGATAGTACATGGTCTTAATTGTCAATTAGTATAGTGGCAAGGTTTAAAGACTAGGTAAAATGTCATTTCTCTGAAGAAACAGAGAGATCAGATAGACTAGCATGCAAAATTTAGAAAGAATGGATGTGAACTAAGACCTACTAAGAATGACCATGACAGTAAGTGCAGAACCCAGAATAGAGTTGCTTGTGCTTTAGCCAGAGCAGACTTTGCAATTTAGCCAGAGGAAAGGTCTAGTAATAAACTATCAAAAGAGTTATTACCAAATGGAAATAATCAACTATGAATGTGATTGGAAAGTGCACACAAACATTTGAGACTTTGGACAAAAAAGGAAGAGGAGAAGGAGAAGGGGAAGAAGGAGAAAGTGGAAGTGAAGGGCTAGTAGTCTGTTCCTCAGATAGGAAAGTTATTTTAAGATTTGAGTATGATCCAGACACTTGTGGTTCAATCCTGTAATCCTAGCTACTAAGGAGGCTGAGATCTGAGATTGCCATGTGAAGCCAACCCAGGCAGGATATCCATGAGACTGTTATCTCCAATTAACAACTCAGCAAAAGCTGGAAGTGGTGCTGTGGCTCACGTGGTAGAATGCTAGCCTTGACCAAAAGAAACTCAGCAATAGTGCCCAGGTCCTGAGTTTAAACCCCAGGACCAGAAAAAAAGGAGGGGGATTTGAGTATACCTTATGTGTATGTGTGTTGAGTAGATTATTTTGTTAGTATTATCTCCATAGTATGGATAAAATTTTGGTTTTGAAATGATGTCTTGGGAAATAATATTTGATTTGATTTAAATAGGAAACAAGAAAATTGAAGTAAAGTATCAAAACCTTCTCTTTGGGGAGGTATTGTGGTTCTACTCAAGGCCTTTCATTTGGTATAATCCTTTCTTTTTATAAGAAAGAATTACTTAATTTAGAGTGTAATATTTTTTGTAAGTTAGCCCATAGGCATTTCAGGAGCAAATATCTGTTAGAGAATATTAATAGAGATAGTTTTTGTTTTATAAATGCTGCATGTATTTCCAAAAAATAAGAAAAAAAAGTAAACTATAGTTTTCCTAAATTTTTGACTGGTAAAAGAACAGTCAGAATAAAGATAATATTGTGGTTATTTAAAAAGGGTTTTTGGCTTTGTCTCATAAATGCTAGGCACTTTGAAATTAATGGAATAATCAGGCAGGAAAGTGGTCTTACATTTTACTGACAGGGAAATTGTCAGATATTTTCTCCAGTTACTCAGTCAGGCTTAGTATCCAGGCAATCCAGATCAAATATGAATGTTTCGTTTACTTTAATGCCTCTTATGATGCAAACACAAAACAGATACTAAGTTTCTAAGTGGAATTTTTTTAGCTCTTAAAAATTTATCTGTAAACAATTCATTTGAGAGAAACTGGGCCAAATTAAATGTTAAACATGATTTTAAAAATGCATGTTCTACTTAGGCCTGTGTATCTCCTTTTCCAGTATGTTTTTCTTCTAAGCAGGTGGATTAAAATGATATGAAAATAAATCCATTAGACAGATCTGACTTCTTGTTTCATTCAGAAAATACAGTCTACTTCCTTAATTTTCCTGGTATAAATTCCAAAATTAGTTGTTGATGGGGAGAAATAGCTTTTAAGAGATATAGTAAAAATGGATGTGATGTTGCATTAATTATCGTATGTGCAATCAGGATGGATAGACTACATGTCACCTCTTTGAGATTTTGGAAGAGATGATCTCCTTGCATGGATGCATTAAAAAATCACCTCCTTTAGCAATAAAAATCTGGCGAACTTCACACTGTATTCTAAATGTCTCTTTTTGAATCCTGACCCTGTCTCATACTTGTGGAATGCCTTTGGTAAATGAGCCTTTTGTATGTGGGTTATCATCTGTGAACTAAAAGAAAGTTCTTAGTGCTCTCTTTTTAGTTAAATGATGATTATTGGAGATGTTGACATGTGTTTGGTCCATACTCAACAAATATTAATTTTGTATTTTAAGTAATCCACAAAATTTACTTAGAAGTAACCAGTTATCCATTTATATTGTATAAAGAAAACCATACTTGAGACTACCTATTCCTTTTTAATGTCTTTTTCCTAGACACGTCACTAGACGTGTCATTAGACATGTATTTTGATTAATTTAAAATAGTTTTGCAAGGCTCAACATTTTGACTCCTAAATTGAGACAGCACTTGTATTTGTGTTTGTGGCTGCCATTATACATTATACTACTTCTCAGAGGTTTTTTTTTTTTTTTAACCATCCTGCTCTGTGCAGTCAATCATGTAATGTAACTGAAATGTTTTTTGCTCTAAAGGACTATGTAAGAGGTTCATGTACACAGTATCCAATGTTTCTATTTTAAAAAGATGTCTTATGGAGGTCCTCTTCAATTCTTCTAAGCTGCAAATTTACAAAGTAAACTGAGATAGATTGTTCTGCTTCTATTTTTTTTCCAGAAAGAATTACTTAGCCCAGAGGGTAAGACTTCTTCCAAGTTAGAGGTTACAGAGGTGTTTTTATGAGAGAAAACCAATAGAGGCAGGTTTGTTTTATAAAGAAATTTCTTCATATAGCTCTAAAAAGGGTGAGAGCCGATAATCCTAGCTACTCAGGAGGCTGATATCGGAGGATCATGGTTCAAAGCCAGCCCAGGAAGGAAAGTCCGTGAGACTCTTATCTCCAATAATCACCTAGAAAACTGGGAGTGCACTGTGGCTCAAGCGGTAGGGCACTTGCCTTTAGCTGAAGAGCAGAGGGACAGCGGCCAAACCCAGAGTTCAAGCCCCATGACTGACAAAATCAATCAATCAATAAAATTTTAAAAAAGGGTGAGAAAGAAAATACATTTTTTTCTGTTTTTTAAAAAGGATTAGTATCAATAAAGATGGTATTATTTTGGACTATCTTGAAGCTATTTTATGTGAGCTATGACTCTATCATATCTGTGACTTTAAACACACCCAAGGTACCAATGAACAGTTATGTACCATGTGAACTCTCTTTCTCTTTCTCTTAATCTCTCTCTCTTTCTCTCTGCCAGTACTGAGGTTTGAACTTAGGGCTTGTTCCTTAGTTTTTTTCTGCTCAAGGCTGGCACTCTACCACTTTGGAGTTACACCTCCACTGACAGCCTTTTAGTGGTTAATTGGAGATAAGAATCTCACAGACTTTCCTGCCTGGGCTGGCTTTGAACCTTGATCATGAGATCTTAGCCTCTGGAGTAGCTTGAACTACAAATGTGTGCCCAGCATTTTTTCTTTCTTTCTTTCTTTCTTTCTTTCTTTCTTTCTTTCTTTCTTTCTTTCTTTCTTTCTTTCTTTCTTTCTTTCTTTCTTTCTTTCTTTCTTTCTTTCTTTCTCTCTCTCTCTCTCTCTCTCTGTCTCTCTCTCACACACATTATAATTTATTTTTTTTTTATGTCAGATAATTCAATAGGAATCACAAGCAAGCACTAATTGATAAGACGTTTCTGGTAAACATACCTTCCTTCACCAATGTTTAATGGCTCACAAAAGTATAGACAGTTATTATGTGTGGTTATAAGGTGATTTCTCCTTTCAAAGTGATAATGTATGGAAACATTTGTAGCTGTATTTTGTATTGATAAGATGCTGAGGGTACATAAGGAAACAAAACTGTGCTCCAAGAGAAAATTAAGTAAATAGTAAATTTCCTTGTCAGTAGGGCCCCGTCACTTGAAAGGTGACTGCCATTTGTACCTCAAATTGAAGTTACAGGCTTGGTTGCATTTTGAGTTACCATATCACAGCTCCATATCAGAGATATAGTGCCTAGAAGTTTACATTTTCCACTTCAATTTTTAAAAATCTCCATTGAAGTTTGAGTAATTTTGTTTCATATGTGTGTCAGAAAGGAGTGGGGAGAACAGTCAAATAAGAGAAAGAGAGAAATATGGAGCTAGTGATTAAAATTAAGAGGTGGAAGATTTGTTATAACAAATGTGCTCTGTCCATTTTTGAGGCCAAGAAATCTAAGAAGTTGGTAAACTGAGGCTCCAGGAGAGATGAAAGTAAATGCTATAATTTGGGTGTGGATAGTGTTTCCCAAAGATTCTTTGTTATAAGGTTTGGTTCCCATGGTAGTGGTTTCAAACATGTTGTAGGAGGTGGTGTCTTAGGCCAATGTGGTCATGTCTCAAAGGGGAATTGTGAGACAGCAGCTCATTCTGTCCTCTGCTTCATAGACTATAAATAGATTGCTTTGACACATCTCCATTCTATTGCCATCTGGTCCCTTCACCAGAGGCTCAAACCAATGGAGCCACCTGATTGGCTCCAGAATATGAGCCAACATACTTTTCTCTTTAAGATCCCTTAAGGCATTTCCTTTTAGTACACAGAGCTCTGAGACAATGTAGATCTCATCAGAGCCCCATGAGAATCAGTGCCAGTAGAATTTGGAAAGTTAAAGAATGTTAGGTACAGGGAAAGTAGGAATTCTTTCTCACTTGGGTGTTTTATTCAGGTTTTTAGTAGATTGAATGAGGCTACTTGCACTGGACAGAAAAATTGTGCTTCACTCATTCAGCTTACTGAAATGTTAATAACACCAAGGAACATCTTCACAGACACACTTAACTCATACTGTTGAACCAAATTATCTGGTCACCTTGTGGCTAAGTCAAGTTAACACATAAAATTAACCTTTGCACATTTGATTCCTTTTTCCCTTTTGCATCACTCCAGTCTTCAATAGAATGGCATAGTTGTGTCTGGATTTCTCAAGAAATTAGTGAGGCTGAATTTTATCATGGGAGGAATGCCAAAACCTTTGTTACCATGTAGTGGAGGAGAACAACTGGCCTCTGGGTGATTACTGCATAAACTTCAGGAAATAAATTATTCACACAATGCCCACAAGGCAGTCTATTAAATGTGCTTAAATATATGGACATAATAGTATGTTGCTCTCAGAGTTTATTATAATCCAATAGAAGAGAGAAATGTCTTGCTAGAAGAATACTGTGGTCAGAGTTAAAGATAAAGATTTTTAAAAAGAAACCCCCAAAACTCTGCTAATGACTATGTTCAGACCAAAGGTGAAAAGAAGTAGAAGTAAATTGCGAATGGCAAAGGTATAAATATTTATGAGTGACCATCTGCAAAAGTCATGTCATGCATTGTATCATGCTGGAGGTCATTTTTTTCTTGTGGAGATTTAAAAAAAATTATATTTCCATGTAAAAGGGAGTAGGGTGCATAAGAGGAAAAGTCTTCCTGATAAATTATGCACAGTTTAATGTTTCTCTGATTCATACCATAGAATTTCCTTTGAAAATATTGTAAGGCATCAGCTTGTGCTTCAAATATTATCTCTTCTTCTTACATACTTTTTTTTTCTAACAGACATCTTCCTTTACTTCTATGAGTCTAGTGTCTCTCCCCCATTCCTTGTATGTATGTGTGTATATGTGTAAGTAAGTATGTATGTATGTATGTATATTAGGTGCCCCTGAGGTTTTAAATCAAGGCTTCACACTTGCTAGGCAAGCATTTTACTACCTTCTACCACTTGAACTTCACTCATAACTTTTTAAAATTTATTTTTCAAGGCTAGTCTCAGCCTATCATCCTCCTAAACATACTTCCCTTGCAGCTGAACTATGGATGTGTGTCACAAGTACCAGTTCATTTCACTCAGGTGGAAATTTCACTTTTTGCAGTTAACCTTGAACTGTGATGTTTTTGATCTCTGCTCCCCAAGTAGCTGAGATTATAAATATAAACCACTGCTCTAGACTTATCTATTTTTGATAGATAGATAGACTTATCTATGTGTCACAGACTGACCTGGAACTTTTTATGCAGCCAAAGCTATTTTTCAACTTATGATTCCCCTCAGCCTCTTTCACTATACCTAGCATCAATTCTTGTCCTTTTCCGCATGCTTTCTCAGTTTGAAATTCTTTCAGTGTTATGGTTACTGGTTTTTAACCTCAGTACATATGATGCTTAGTGACTTTATTTACATTTGATTCATTAAAATTAAGCTACTGATGGCCTGGTTGGAGAATGGAGTGATAAGGAGAAGTTTGAGATTATCTTTTCCCTTGTCCTGTTTGGTTTAACTCCAGTTAGACTCTTTTTAAGACAGTGTTGGTTTTGCCTTGACAAATGTCAAAGGAAAGTTGTACTTTGAATTAATCAGGCAAGGAAAATAGTATTTAGGAGCACTTAGATAGGGGTCAAACATATTGCAAAGTGGAGGCCTGTCTCTAGGCTTACTCTGGACCTGATGCATCTTGGTAGGGTCTGGAGGTTCCACTCCTTACTGGGTAGATCATGTCATAGTACCTTTACTGCCCACCTAGCTGACCAGGCTGCCCTTGGGTCAGATCCCTGAACAGCAACCTACTGGGTAAAGCAGTTGTGAGTAGGGCACAGGGACTCTGGATGGCCACTGCATACTCATAAATGTCAAGGAACCTCCTACAGGAAAGTATGAAGCTGGCAAGAAAGTGGGAAATAGAATCAGTGTAATTACATTCCTGGCTTTTGAGCAATTTCCAGTTAATGTATGTGTACCCTAAAGTTTATGAAATAGCAGGGAAATAGGAAGATTAATAACATTGACTAATTAAAAATATGAAAGTGATTATAGTTTGAATTGTTACCGAGAGTAATCCCAAATTCCAGTGGGTCTATTATGCTTCAATTTATACATAAAGAACCTTACCCTTCACAAAGGAGGGAGCCTGCAATCTGCTTTCTGAATAACAACTTGGGTGATTTACATACTCAGCAAACCAGAAAAATCACTGCCCTGGAAGGTGTAATTTAAAAAAAAAATTTAATGACAAGATGCTTTAATTTGCCACTGCCTTAATATAAATTTCCTGAACTGATAGTAGATTGGCCCAACCGAGAAACAAAGAAAGAAAAACAAAAGCTCAGTTGGCTTTGTTTGCAAGAGTCCTGCAGAAATCAAATTAAGTCCCAATTATGTCATTTTTGAAGGTATTTTGCTCTCCTCATCTTCCTCTCTTATTTCAATCCTGATGAATAGCCACGAGGTAGCTCAAATTTGCTCACCTGAAAACCTAGGTAACAGCTTTGGGGTGATCCATTTTTGCTGAAATCACTATTTCCAGAAATGTACAGCTCCTTAGCTAGCTGGAAATGGTCTTGTCATGATGGAAAGCAGGTGTGACACAGCTGGAGGACAGAGGTTGCCATGGTCACAGCAAAAGTTTTAGACAACTCAGATATTTCCAGAATGGACTCTATAGGAAGTACTACCCTTGCTCTTCTGCTCCCAAGAGAGAGCTTTCTCTAGAAAAGCTGGAGGGCTAGTCAGGATGAAGATGCTCTCTCTTTCATGGGTGCAAGTTTAATATGACAAAATTATTCTGCAACATTCCTTTATACTTTGTGCTTCAGTATCTAAACAACTGTCATGAATCAAAGGCACTTAGGGTGTTTGAGAGGTTTGACACGATTAGTCACACTAGTTTCTTTAGAAGGGTTATTATCTAGTGATTAGAATTAGATTTTACAGTCATATTGTCAGGGTTTCAACACAGGCTGTAGGATTGTTAGCATGTCTAATTCTAAACAGATTATTGCTTCATTTTCACTTCTGGAAAGTGTATTATTGATGGTAGTTTGGGCTCCTTCCACGGGGTTTCTTGACTATTCAAGGAGATAATGAAAGTAAAGCATTTGGAACCCAGTACTCAGGAATGGATAGTTAATGCTTTTTTGAGTGAGCAAAACACCAAGTTGCTCACATTCAAATGAAGGTATTTATTTGGCAAACAAAAACAAAACAGAAAACACTTCACAGTTTTAGAGATTTTAGAGTATATTAAACTCAGCTGAGTGTTGTGTGGCTGGCTGTGTGTGCTTGTGTTGGTTGCTGGGTGAGGGAAAACATAATGAACAAGATTATTTACTTTATAGTATGAAGGGTAGAAAAAACACTAAAGCCATAGCTAGTAAATATAAATTCCTTCAAAAATTTGTGGCACTTTTGTTAATTTATATATATGAAGTTACCCCAACAAGGGGTTGGGGGGTGCTCTGTGAGAAGGTACTACTTTGATAACATATTTAAAAAACTTTACCCACCCTCTATTCTCTTCCTTCCCTTCCCTCTCTTCCCTCCCTCCCTCCCTCCCTCCCTCCCTCCCTTCTTCCCTCCCTCCCTCCCTTCCTTTTTTCCTTCCTTCCTTCCTTCTTTCCCTTTTCCTTCCTCCCTTCCCTTCTTTTTTCTTTTCTTTCTTTCTTTCCTTGCTTATTTTCTCTCTCTCTCTCTCTTTCACACACACACACACACACACACACACACACACACACACACACACACACACTCACTCTCACTTTCTTTCCCCTTGTTATCCAGCCCAGGTTAGTCTTGAACTCACTGTGTATCCCAGGCTGTCCTTAAATCTATAAATTCTGCATTTGCCTGCTTATTACACATGTGTACCTCCTTGCTTGGAAAGTTTAATTTGTTTGAATCCTGTCTTCATTAGCATGATGCAGAGAGAAGAACACAGGAAGAACAGGCATTGTATTGCTTATTATGGAGCTGACTATTGAGGCCTGAGTATTTCAGGCCCACCTGAAAACCTAGGTAACAGCTTTGGGGTGATCCATTTTGCTGAAATCACTATTTCCAGAAATGTACAGCTCCTTAGCTAGCTGGAAATGGTCTTGTCATGATGGAAAGCAGGTGTGACACAGCTGGAAGACAGGGGTAGCCATGGTCACTTTTTGCCATGACACTTTTCTGGATTTTTGTGGTAGGGCCTACCAAACCAACTATTTATTCCTTATTCTCCAAATGGTTTCAGCTAAATAGGAATGACTAGAACATAATCATCAGAAGGGTGGACTACTCAGTGCTCTTTTTTGATGGATCAGAAGTGAACTTGGGGGAACAAACAAATAAGGCTATTTGTCTTTCATACTGGAAAACATTGTTTGCTTTCACTTGTCTAATCTGCCTACTCATCAAACTATATCTATAATGGAAGAATGGATAGCAACAGGTTGGCTTATAATAGTTCTACATTATGACACAGAACTCTTCCTTTTCCTCTTCTTCCTCTTCCATTTCCTCTTCCTCCTCCTTTTCCTCCTTCCTCCTCCCTCCTCCTCTCCTCCTTCCCCCCCCCCCTCCTCCTCCTCTCCTCCTCTTTCTTCTTCTTTCTTCTCTATTGTAGGGCTTGAACTCAGGACCTAGGCTTTGTCTCTGAGTTCTCTCAAGGCCAGCACTCTACCATTTCGACCAACAATGCCACTTCCAGTTTTCTGGTGGTTAATTGAGATAAGTATTTCACAGACTTTCCTTCCCAGGCTGGCTTTAAACCATGATCTTCAGGTCTCAGCCTCCTGAGTAGATACAATTGTGAGCCACCAGTGGCCAACTTTATACTGAGCTTGTTGATCTAACTAAGGTGCAACCTTAAGCTTATTTTGATGACATAGTGTATAATGAACAAAGTTTTTTTTACTGAGTGTTGTGGCTAATGCCTATAATCCTAGCTCCCAGGTAGGGTAGCTGAGATCTGAGAGTCTCAGTTTAAAGCTAGTTAGGCAGAAAAGTCTATGAGACTCTTATCTCAAATTAACCACTAGAAGTTGGAAGTTGGATGGTGGCTTAAATGGTAG
The DNA here is from genome assembly GCF_019054845.1 of Dipodomys spectabilis. Classification (NCBI taxonomy): domain Eukaryota; kingdom Metazoa; phylum Chordata; class Mammalia; order Rodentia; family Heteromyidae; genus Dipodomys; species Dipodomys spectabilis. The sequence continues at coordinate 9,440,076 of NW_024871113.1, forward strand.
AATGTTAGTCTTGTGTGTGTGTGTGTGTGTGTGTGTGTGTGTGTGTGTGTGTGTATGTGTATGTGTGTATGCATATATATGTATATATTTTTCTTTGTATATTTTTTTCTTATAATTTCTCTCTCTTTCTTTTGAGGCACATACTTGGGCTTCAACTCAGGGTCTTATGCTTTATTCTTGGCTTTTTCACTCAAGGATGGCACTCTACAACTTGAGCCACAGCTCCACTTCTGGTTTTTATGGTCATTAATTTGTGATAAAAGTGTCATAGACTTTCCTGTCCTGGCTGATTTTAAATCATGATTCCCAATCTGAGTCTGCTGAGTAACTAGGATTCCAGATGTGAATTATGAGTTCTAGCTTAAAATTTATTTTTAGTTTATACATATGATTATACATACTTATGAATATCATCTGATAATTTAATACATGTATACAATGTGCAATGATCAAATCAGGTAACTGGAACTTCCATGCTCTTCCAAGCATTTGTCAGTTTTTAAATTTGAAGCTTATAAATTACTCTGTTTCTGTTCTTTATAGAGAATGAATTGTGATAACCAGATTCACCATTGAATCCTGAAATTTGTTCCTGCTATCTAACTGTATTTGTGTGCCTGCTACTCAGACTCCCACTGTTTCTCTGCTTACCTTCCTTTCCCACTCTTTACTTTCAGGAAATCAGTTTTTTCAGCCTCTAAATGCAATGAGAACCTGGAGTATTTGCTTCTTGTGTCTAGATTATTTAACTTAATAAAATATTCTTCAGTTCCAACCATTTTTGGTAGAAATGTCAGGATTTCATTCTTTCTTATGGCTGAATAATACTACTCTTTATCCATTCATCTGCCAACAGACACTTTGGTTAATTCCATAGCTTGGCTATTATGACTATACTGTAGTATAGTCATAGGGGTCATATAGGGGTGTACAGGCTTCTCTTTGTTAGCTGATTTCATTTCTTTGGATATAATAATACCTAGCAGTAGGATTGTAGCAACAAATGGAAGTTCTGCTTTTACTTTTTGAGAAAACTCCATACTGTTTTTTTAAATAATGCCTGTATTCATCTCCATACTTACCAAGAGTAAGAGTTTCTTTTTCTAAATATCCTAGCCAGTATGAGATTTATTTTGTCTTTTTTATGAGAGCCAGTCTAACAGATATGAGGTGATATCTCACTGTGGTTTTAGTTTCCAGTTTTCTGATGGTTTGTGATTTTGAACATTTTCCCCACATACTTCTTGGACATTGTACATCTTTTAAGAAATAAAACTACTCAGCTAGTTTGTCCATTTGAAAATCATTATTTGGGCCTGGTGCTGGTGGGGTAATCCTAGTTATTCAGGAGGCTATGATCGGAGTATTGCACATTGAAGCAAGCCCTGGCAGGAAAGTCATTGAGACTCTTATCTCCAATTAGCCATCAAAAAGCCAGAAGTAGAATGATGTGGTAGAGCACCAGCTTTGAGCAAAAATATAAATGATAGTACCAGGGCCTAGCACACTCCAGTACAGGAACACATGCACACACACACACACACACACACACACACACACACCATTATTTATTTTGGCTGTTATATTTTTTGAGTTTCTACTAGAATTTATATATTAATCTCCTATTAGATGGCTTATATAGGCTCAGCCAGCTGTCTGGCTGTGGAGTGGATCCTCTAGGGCTAGGATAGTCTTCTTGGTATCCGTCAACTATACTTGAGTGGTTGTGAGCACTGTGGATCAGCCATCAGTGAAGTGGCTGTGTGAAGTGGTGTGGCATTGTCATCTGCCTGGCTGTTTGGTCAGGTACAAGCATGCTAGGTAGCCTGCTATCTGTTAGGTTTTTCTGAGGCATAGGGAAAGAAGAAGTTTCCATAGCTGGTGTCTTGGTCTTTTGGCAAGACCAAGGCTCTATGCAGCCAGGATTGTGATGTGACATGTATCCACTTTTGAGCATGGTGGACTGATGTCAGAGGCTCAAGAATGGAAGCACGCTATCACTGCCAGACTCTGGGTGGGATGCTCTGTTGTTATGACTTTGGTTTTAGTCTGCTAGGAGGTCATAGTTGCTTAGGACTTGGGAATGTGTGTGTAGAGTGCAATAGGAGCCCCTGCTTTTGGCAGTGTATCTGCATATACTCCAGATAACTCTCCAAAACAAATTTCTCAGGCCTGTGAGGGAAGTGGGAGTCTTTTCGTGGGTCAGAGTAGCAGAATGGGGATCCTTGGGAATCTTCAGCTTGCTTTTTAATTTTTAAATTTTTTATTATTAATAAGTCTTTTTATTGTGAAAATACTGTACAGAGGGATTACAATTACATGAGCAAGGTAATGAGTACATTTCTTTTCTTTTAATTTTTATTTATTTTTTATTGTGAAAATACTGTACAGAGGGGTTACAATTACATGGGCAAGATAATGAGTACATTTCTTATCAAGCATTGTTGACTCCTCCTTTGTTTCCCCTTACTATCCCTGCCCCCTCTCCCAAAGTTATAAAGTTCATTTTTCCACATAACATCTTGTACATCTCATTGTTGCAATGGGTCCACCTGTATCCCTATTTAAACAATTTGTTTTTTCCTTGTAAGAAATCTATCTTGCCTCCAGGCAAGGACAGACAGGGTGCCTTGTTGTCTTCTTGTCTATGGTCTGTCCTGGGTTTTTGGACTCAGCATGTGTCCTTTCCAGTTCTCTGCTAATCTCCACTGTCACTTTAGGGGAAGTAAAATTGTTTATTCTTCGTTGTGTCCCCTTTTGTGGTAAGGTGAGTGAATGGCAACTCTTCTTGCCATCTTGCATCCTTTTTTTTTTTTTTTTTTTTTTTTAATAAAAAGTACTTGTTAGCTGGGTGCCAGTGGCTCATGCCTGGAATCCTAGCTACTCAGGAGGCTGAAATCTGAGGGTCGAGGTTCAAAGCCAGCCCAGGAAGAAAAGTTCTCATAAGATTCTCATCTCCAATTAACCACTTACAACCTAAAAGTGGAGCTATGGCTCAAAGTGACAGAGCACTAGTCTTGCGCAAAAAGAGCCAGGAAGGGTCCAGGCCCCAAGTTCAATCCTCATGACCAGAAAAGAAAAGTACTTGTTATATTCTTATGGCATTATAAGAATTTACAGTAAAGTGTGGTGTTTTATGCCTATAATCCCAGATATCCTGGAGGCACAGATCATGAAGATTGTAGTTTGAGGCCAGCTTGAGCAAAACTTTGTGAGACTACATCTCAAAAAATTAAAAGCTAGATGTGGTGTCACCTCTTTTATTCTAGTTATTTGGGAAGTATAAAAAGAGGAGAATCATGATGGAGGACAACTTGGCATAATGTAAGAAAGCAGAAAATAAGGGAAGGGGTAACAATGTTTAAAAAGAAATGTAATTATTTCCTTATTTTTGTAACTGTATTCATCCTCCCATTCATCACATTTACAATAAATTGAAAAAAGACATAAAGAAAGCAAAAAGGTTGAAGACATGACTCAGCAACAGAGTGTGTGCCTAGTGAGTATGGCAAAAAGAAAAAAATAAGCTTAGACATTATATAGACAAGTCTTTTTTTGAATAGAGGTTTTTGTACAAGTCTGTCATTTGCCCTTTCATTTTCTTTGTAGTATCATATAAAGAGCAACAGTTAGTATTCTTTAATTCTCATCTATTGGTTATTTTCTTTAATACCTTTTCATGTACTATTTAAGCATCATTGCTAAATGCCAAATGCAAGGTTACTGAAATTATTGTTCTATGCTTTCATCTATAATTTCAATAATTTTAGCAATTACATTTTCTAACTCATTTTTAAAAATATGTTTATTGTCTTTAAGTGGTTGCACAAAGGAGTTGCCATTCAAAAAAGCAATTTATGAATATAACGCATCTTGATCAATATCGCCTCTTTCAACATTCTCACACACTTCTCACTTTTGGCTTCATTTTTATTGATTTTTTTGTTTTGTTTTAAATAATGGTATCAGAGAATGACCTAGTTATTTTGTTAGTTCCTTTTTAAAAAGTAAAGCTATACAATTGTTCTGGCCTAATATGTTTAAAAAATAGTAATTTCTCTGCTGATTGCCTTGGTGCCTTTGTTGAAATAAATTGACCATACATGTTACTTGTATGAATTTATATCTTGTCTCTGTTTAATGATATTAAATTATATGCCCACCTTTACACCATTATCATAAATTACCACATGCATGTGCATTACTAAATTTTGATTCATTGTTTTTCTGTGTAAGCCCTTAAATCACACCCTTAACTCTTTTATTTTATTTTTCAGTTATTGGGTAGGGTTTTTTTTTCTGCCTAGGGCTAGCTTCAGACAAAGATCTACATCTATATGCCTCCTATAAGGCTAAGATTCTAGTTTGGCTTATTTGTTGAAAAGCGATTCTTTTTACTTATGCCCTGGCTGGCCTTGAACTGTAATACTGAGTACCTTCTAAGTAGTTTTGATTATAGGCCTGAATCACCATGCCCAGCCCTGAGATTTCTTAAAAATGTCTAAATATTTCATCATGTCATTGAGACAGTTTTGTGTCTTCTTCTCTATTCTGTGTGAATTAAAATTGGTTTCTTTCTTAAATGCACTGATAAGGATATTCAATCAAATGTTGAATGAAATTAGTAAGATGATTTGGTTCTAGAATTTTTATATTTAGATTACACATCTTCCTTCCTTCCTTCCTTCCTTCCTTCCTTCCTTCCTTCCTTCCTTCCTTCCTTCCTTCCTTCCCTTCTTCCTCACTCCCTCTCTTCCTTCCTCCCTCCCTCCCTCCCTTCCTTCTTTCCTTCTTTCCCTCCTTCCTCCCTCCCTCTCTTCCTTCCTCCCTCCCTCCCTTCCTTCTTTCCTTCCTCCCTCCTTCCCCCTCCTCTCTCTCTCACTCTTTTTCTTTCTCTCTCTCTCTTTCTTTCTTTCTCTCTCTCTCTCTCTTTCTTTCATGGCTCCTTTTTCCTCTCTTTCTATGTCTCTGTCTCTCTCTTTATCTCTCTGTCTTTCTCTCTCCTCATCACTTTGTTATTTCTTGGAAAAACATGAGTAGTTTTTAGTCTAGACCTGACTTGGATCCACTCCTAGGGGAATCTGCTTCTGAGCCACTTCTGAGTAAGTTCCCCATGTCCTGTGCACAGGTGTTTCTGACTCTGGCTGTTGGGACAAGAATTCTTCCCTGCTGATTATCATCCCTGGACTTAATTTGCAGAATTAGGTCCTTAGATCATGTACATGTGCTGAGGCTCTAGCTGCTGTATTCATTCCTGTATTTCCATTTCTGTCTCAGGTCAGGAAGGCTTCTAGGAGCGCCTGCAGATCCTTATCAACCATTCTGCTCCAATACTTAGACACTCAGCAATTTAAAGCCTTATCTCACCTGTTTCTTTTTTTCTTTTTTTTTCTGCCTTTATCTTTTTCTTTTTTTACTGTGAAAATACAGTACAGAGGAGCTACAATTACATTTCTTTTTTTGGGGGGGGGGTCCAGTCATGGGGCCTGAACTCTGGTCCCTCAGCTCTTCAGCTCAAGGCTAGCACTCTACCACTTGAGCCACAGTGCCACTTCTGGCTTTTTTTCTTTTTGCTTTTGTGATGCTGGGGAATTGAACCCAGGGCCTCATGCATGCAAGGCAAACGCTCTACCACTGAGCCACCTTCCCAGCCCAATAATGAGTACATTTCTTATCAAACATTGTTGCCTCCTCCTTTGTTTCTCCTTCACATACCTTCCAATCTCCTCTCTCCCAGCCCCTCCTATCTCCCCCCTACCCCCCCCCCCCCCCCCCCCACCGCACCAAAGTTGTAAAGTTCATTTTTGGACAGAACATCTTATACATCTCATTGTTGCAATGGGTTCACCTGTTCCCGATTTAAACAATTTTTTTTCCCTTCCCCTCCCCAAATTATACCAACATCAAATACAGTGAAAACAGGAGTTATCCAAATCTGTAACAAATTTGTTCTATTAGTGGAGTTTGCTGTGTAGCATAATATAGTAATCTTGAATTTGACTGATTTATTTCACATAAAAATCATTTTTTCCCTTTTACAACAAGTTAGAAATTATATACCATTTACTTAAGTGATTTATGTTTAAAAACAACCTACTGGCCGGACGCTGGTGGCTCACGCCTGTAATCCTAGCTACTCAGGAGGCTGAGATCTGAGGATCGCGGTTCAAAGCCAGCCCGGGCAGGAGAGACCGTGAGACTCTTATCTCCAATAAACCACCAGAAAACCGGAAGTGGCGCTGTAGCTCAAGTGGTAGAGCGCTCGCCTTGAGCTGAAGAGCTGAGGGACAGCGCCCAGGCCCAGAGTTCAAGCCCCACGACCGACAAAAAAAAACAAAAAACAAAAAACAACCTACTGTGTCATGTTTATTTTACTGAAGGTTGAGATTAAAACACTGTTTTGACCCTCTGAATCGTCTGTGACCTTGTGAGAAATTTTAGATATATTTAAAGTGAAAGTATGTGCGTAGTGAACAAATAGTGTTATAAAATTATCTAGTCTTGGGGCTGGGAAGATGGCTCAGTGGTAGAGTGCTTGTCTTACATGCATGAGGCCCTGGGCTCGATTCCTCAGCACCACATAAGCAGAAAAAGCTGGAAGTGGTGCTGTGGCTCAAGTGATAGAGTGCTAGCCTTTAGCTGAAGAGCTGAGGGACAGTGCCCAGGCCAGAGTTCAAGCCCCACAACCCACCAAATTAAAAAAAAAATCTAATCTAAGAAGGACTTTTCATTTCTTTTTTTTTTTTTATTGTGAAAATACCATACAGAGGGGTTACAATTACATGAGCAAGGTAATGAGTACATTTCTTATCAAGCATTGTTGCCTCCTTTGTTTCCCCTTCCCATCCCTTCCTATCTCTTCCCCCTCCCCCATGCCAAAGTTGTAAAGTTTATTTGACTTTTCTAGCTGTAATTATAACTTAAATAATTTGAGGCACATTGAGATAGTTGAAGAGTTAGCAGAACTTTTTAGATAATATTAAAGATAAAGCAGTGATGTTCAAAAAAATGTACCTGGTTTGTGGTCTAAAATTCAGTGGCTTATGCTGCCATTTCAAGATAAAAAGCTCACTAAGATGAAGAAACACTCTTAATAATTACTTTTTTTTTTGAAATGTTGAGAGTAACTAGTAACTATAGTAACTAGCTGATTTTTCTGGAATGCTTTAGACTATATTTCAAACATTTCCAGAAGATTTCATACAAATTCAAAAAGCCTTAGGAAAGAAAAAATAGGTGTAATGTTTTCATTCAGATTTTTAATCTATACTCAACTATCTAAGCTTCACTAGTAACCATTGTCAAGTTCTTCCCAAAGTAGAGATGAATTATGCATATAATCCTTGAATTTCTTTTTTAAAATTTATTTTATTGTTATTACTCAGGTGATATATAGAAGTTTACAATTACATGACTTAGGTAATGAGTACATTTCCTTTTGTACAGTGTCTTCTATTCCTTCATCCTTTCCCAGTCCTTCCTTCCCATCTCTTCCCATGAGTTGAATAGTTCACTTTCATCAGTATTTAGTGAGCTCCACTGCAGCACATTTTCACCCTTTTTCGCTTGAGTTCTGTGCCCCTCATATACTCCTGAAGACATACATATGAACACACCATACATAAGATAAAAAAGACAGAATCATCACAAATTAAAAACTAAAAGAAAGTTTTGTTTACATATTGTTTCACTATGTATATTCTTTTAGATGAATATGAAGAGTCACTTAAGCACTGCACTCTTGTGTTTCTCTACTAAGACTATCCTCTCTTGGTCTCACTGTGTGTGAGTACTAGAATCGTGTATACTTTGTCATATCACACTGTGTTTTAGAGTTGTGGCTAATAGACCTCATTCAATATATTTTATAAATAATATTACGTTGCATAAATATTTCTAAAAGTATCATATGCATGAGTGACTTATGTCAGTCATGAGTGGCTTATGTCTGTAATCCTAGCTACTCTGGAAGCTGAGATCTAATTGAAACTTGAAGTCAGTCAGGGCAGAGGAATCCGAAACTCTTATTTCCATTTAACGGCCAAAAAGTTGGAAGTGGAGGTGTGGCTCAAGTGATAGAGTGCTTGAGTGAAAAAGCTTAAGGCATGAGACTAAGCCTCAGTATCAGCCTGGGAGAAAATGTGATATGTAGATAGATTTAGAAGAGCTAGCAGTTAAAGTCATCATTTACTACTTTCAAGGTCCTATGACATCCATAGGCTGTAACCTGCTGCCTTTTCTTATACTTAATATTTGCTCTGTGAAAAAAGGCATGAAGCACTTAAAAATTCCTTGTCTTCCATTTGCCTTAATTTTAATTTCTTTCATTTCAACATAGGAGTTTAATAAAAATATGAACATAAAAAGTCTCCAATATTTCTTCAGCTTTAAGTCTATAGTTATTTTTTTCCTTTTTTTCACTTATCTACTATTTTGTTGAAGGTGTTCTGAGGAAACCAATTCAGATAGTAGTGTTGAAGCTTCTTTCTATCATCTGGGGCCCCTGAAGCCTCTGTCTCTTGATCTGAAAGAATAACCAACAGATTTCTGTATAATTTGTGCGACTAGCCTAATAGGGATAGAGATCCTCCTGCCCTCATAGTAATTTAGTATATGATGGCACAGACATAATTTAGTATATAATGGTGCTATGGCTAGATTGATAATTTTGTATGGTCTATGAATGATGTTATAAATATGCAAATGATGCTTGGCACAAAGGTTCCCTAGACCTGATTCAGGGAGGTGTGTGCAATTATTCATGTGTGTGTGCATGCATGTGTACACATTTTGCAATACTTCTCTTTTAATCATGCCAAGGACTCTCTAACTTTATTTAATTAATTACTAAGAGGGCTTGTTAAATATAGATTTATAGTGCCTCATGCCATCCCTAGATTTCTGAATGAGGAAGTTAGAGTTTAGAATTGAGAGTCTGCCTTTCTAACAAGTTTCTAAGTGAGTTTACAATGCTGATCAGGAGTTCCCAACTTTAGACCCATTGAATTATACAAATGAAAGTAGCTTATTTTCCTCTGAATTTATTGAAGATCAGTATGTGTTTAGTATTTGAAACGGTGTCATTCTTTTTAAGAGACTTAAACAATATAGTTAATATAACCCTATTATTGGATATTTAGACTTCTACTAGTTGAAGTTTTGATAATGGCAGGTAAATTGGCAAATACTCAACTTTCCAAAATGGACAATTTGCTTAATGTAATGCTCATAAGTCAATTCATGATAAGTGAATTAAAGAAATCTTTGGCTAGATGCTGGTGGTACCTGCAATCTATCTACTCAGGAGGTTGATATCTGAGGATTGAAGCCAGGTGGAGCAGAAAAGTCCATGAGAGTTTTATCTCCAATTATTGAAAAGCTGGAAGTGGAACTGTGGCTCAACTGATACAGTGCTAGCCTTGAGATAAAAAAGCTCAGCAACAGGCCCTGAGTTTAAACCCCAGGGCTGGCGCGCGCGCGCGCGCGCGCGCGCGCGCGCATACACACACACACACACACACACACACACACACACACACACACACACACACACACACACACACACGAGAAGAAGTCTTTGTGGAATATTTGATTGGATGTGTTTAACATTTTTATCTCTGTCCTGAATGTTTTGATATCTTTATCAGAAGTGGCATTACTATAGCCTTAAAAGAATGCTCAACCTGCCAGACACTGGTGGCTCATACCTGTAATCCTAGCTATTCAGGAGGCTGAGATCTGAGGATCAAGGTTCAAATCCAGACCAGGAAGACAAATCTGAGAGAAGTCAGTCTGGGCAAGGAAGTCAGTGAGCCTCCAATTAACCACCCAAAAGCTAGAAGTGATGTTGTGGCTCAAGTGGTAGAGTGCTAGACTTGGGCAAAAAAGCTCAGCAACAGTGCATAGGCCCTGAGTTCAAGCCCTCGAATTGGCATAAAAAACAAAAACAAAGAAAGAATACTCAATTTTAGCTGTTGGTAATAAAAACTACTTTGTACAAAATTAACTAGAGTTGATATGTTCCATAAAGTTATTTACATGTTAGTAAAATAATAATTGATACATATTAAAAGTGTTATGCCAAGGTTGCAGGACCCCCACCAAGAAGACCACCGAGAGTCAGACTCTACAGCTGTTTTATTTAAACGGGCTGCAGCTTGGGCCTCGTCCTACACTCCAACACAGCAGAGTCTAGGAGAGCCCTGAGTTAAGTATTTGCAGGTCTTATAAAGGCACACAACCAGGTGGTTTAGCACCACGTGTTGCTATGCTCTGAAACAAGCAACAAATGGTCACTGCCTCAAGTACTTTAACCCTTCAAAAAGTACCTCAATTCCTGCTATTTTTCTAACCAAAATTTTATAATCACAATGAAACTTCCAGTGCGATTATTCACATTCTTTTGAATATAATTTTCTAATATTTAAATTTTAACATTTTGATTAGCATTTTGTAAATAACTCAAACGATCCAACAGCTTTAATTCTATAAGTATAGCAAATAAGATTTCTAAGTGAAATATGAATACTGTTGTTTGGATAATTGCTCACTTGAAGTGAAATTAAAAACTTAATCCCAAAGCAACTTAAGAAAAGTAATTAAAATAACCTTATCTCAATACAATGTTTGAATTTCAGTTTCTGTATTGACTCAGTAGCAGTTAGTAGAAAGACTGTATTTGAAAGGAGACTATCATTCAGAACACTAAGAAAACAATGCTGAGTCCTTTAATCTATAAACACTCTATAAATCGGAGCACTGGGGACAGGACAGGTACCATTTTCAGCTGACTACCACTGGACCTTATAAGTACCAGTAGCACTGGTAGATTGGTGGGTGTGCTAAAGTGTAAAACTTCCCCATGAGTTTAATATACCTATCTCCCACTTGCAATCCCTGATAATTTCTTCTGTTTCTTAGCAACCTACCTATTTCCCTAGCAAAACTAAGTTGTGGCTCTGCAACAGAATTTTCCTCTTTCAAAAGGCTGTGTTGGGAAGTGGAGGAATGACTCAGTGGTAGAGTACCAGCTTTGAGCAAAAATTCCAAATGAGAGCATGAGACTCTGAGTTTAAGCCTCAGTGCTGGCACATACACACCCACACACTCAGACAAAGATGAAACAAATAAGGTGTATAGTGTGCATATCTTTATACATGTCACCATTCATCCATTTACTCATTACTGGACATTTAGCTGCACTTGAGCAGGACAGCAGAAGTCTCCTGGACATGCTGACTTTATTTCCTTTCAATATCTCCCTAGTCGTTGGGCTGTTATGTCCACATATTCTTTGCTTTTTTCAGAATCTCCTCACTTTTCCAAAATGGCTGTACTGATCCACATTTATATATTTTTGAAATCTCTGTTTCTAAGTGCATACAGAACTAAGATTGCTGTGTCATCTTCTTGGAGTATTGACCCTTCCCTCACTAGACAATCTCCTTTTTTGTCCCATGGTAATTTCCTTGTTTTGAGGTCAACATTAGATACTAATATAGGCAATCAAGCTTTCATTTGACTCAAATTTTCAGGACATTATTTTTTTTGTCTTCACTTTTAGGTTGTTTGATTTGTGGTTGTTTGTTTTGGTGGTATTAGGGTTTGAATGCAGAATCCCATGTTTGCTTGGCTGGCAATCTACAACTTAAAGCATGCCCCCTTTGTCTTTCTGGGTGACTTACTTCACTTAACATACTTTTTCCACATATTTTCATTTCTTTACAAATAGTACAATATTGTTCTTTCTAATGGATGAGTAAAATTTACATATATATCACGTTTTCTTGATCCATTTATCTATTGAGGAGTATTTTGGCTAATTCTATACCTTGACTATTGTGAATAGTGCTGCAAATGGTTATGTAGATGGTTAATGGACTTCGGTCAGTGACTTACACTTCCTTGAAGCACATTTAAATTCTTAGGAGAAAGAAAACTTTTTTATTGTAATTTTATGTAAACCAAAATTTAAGTGAATGATTTTTATTCTTCACATTGTATAGATCATCTAGAATCCTAAAGCATTAAAGCAAGAAATTATATAAATGTCTTCTTGTGAGTTGATGAAAAATGTACCTGAGGGAATCTCTTTTTAGCTCAAGGGCAGGATCAAACCTTCTCCTGTCCAGCTGGGCCCTCCTTGGCCTCTTCAGACCACCTGGTGTGCTGAGAGCCATCTTTGCCTTCTTCTACTAAGCTTTCACAGACAGGTGCTCATGTTCTTTGAAGTAGTTTCAGTTTGGTTAACAATTTCATCTTAGAATGCATGGAAATAACGTCTTTAAAAACTACAAATTATCTATTACCAGTCGTGCTCAATTACAAAACTAGTAAGGGGTGACTAAGTGTTAAAATATTTAGGAATATGTCAGCAAGAAAGTTCCCCTGCTCTAGGATACTTGCCTTAGTTCTTGATTTCTTGTTTCTGTGTAGGAACAGCTTGAGAGAACATTTTTAAAATTGATTTTGTTAGTTTACACACTCATTGGAGGTGTCTGACAGGTCCTGGGATTCCCATGTCCTTGGTAGAATAATGTTATCAGAGGTTAAGAGTTTTTTTTTACTCTATCATGGTTTGTGTGTGTTTGTGGAGATTGTCTCTTTATCATTTCAGTTTGCTTCTTTTTCCTTAATTTTTTGACGCAGCAAGACTCCTTTCGGTAATTTCTATAGGAAACTCTCTCAGCCTCCTGAACAGCTAGGATTACAAGCACGAACCACCGGTGCGGGCTGGCATACTGTAACCCTTCTGTACTCTCTGTCTCTCTGTCTCTCTGTCTCTCTCTGTCTGTCTCTGTCTCTGTCTCTCTTTGTCTCTCTTTCTGCCTCTGTCTCTGTGTCTCTGTGTAGCTCTCTGTGTCTCTCTGTGTTTGTGTCAGTGTCTGTGTCTGTGTCTGTGACTGTCTGTCTGTCTGTCTGTCTGTCTGTCTGTCTCTCATACTAGGGCTTGAACTCAGGGCCGAGGCACTAACCCTGAGAATTGTTGTTCAAGGCTAGTGCTCTACCTCCACAAGCACCGCTTAGATTTTTTGGTGATCAGTTGGAGATAGGAGTATCATGAGCTTCTTTTGGGCTGGTTTCAAACCTGGATCCTCAGATTTCAGGTTCCGTAGCAGAGATGATTACAGGTATGAGCCATCATATGGCTTTGATCTCATCATTTAAGCAGCTACCATCCACAATATATAATTTTTCCCCCTCACGTTTTCACTGGGTTGATCATAATTTCATACTGGCCTGAAGGCATTCTTTATATCTCTATTAATTTCTTGTTGGTGCCTCTGTTAATTTGGCTTGTCACAGTCTGTGAGTTTTATATGTACTCTTGTCTTGGTGTTTTCAAATACATAATATAGTCTTTAGGTAGTTGTTTAAATGGTCTTTAAAAATTATTGTAAAGGTAATGTACAGAGGGGCTACAGTAATTATAAAAATGCTTCTGAGTATTGCATCAGTTATATTTGTTTCCTCTGAAATTTGTATTTTCAAAAAAGGTAGGAGAAAACTCTTGAAACTGACTCTGTTAAAGAAATTCTAAACTAAGGGTGTGGTTTTAATTATTCAATTTCTATTTGAGGTCTTTTTTGGCAACTAGATTCTCTGCCCCTCCCCTCCATACCTTCACCTTGATCTAATTTTCACTCCATAGCCATCCTCCTCCATTCATTTTGAGGTTGATTTTGAAGGTATTTACATATTTATGAAGACATTTTGTTGTTTTGACTGTTTTCAGTTGGCTTTAGAAAGAAAATGTCACTAAGGATTTTATTCACCCAATCTAATCTAAGCTTGATACTTGAAGTCAGGACAATAGCATCTGTACTTGGTTTATCTTTGATTAGTAACAAATTCTAAAGACCCTTTTTATTGAGAAAAAAATCCAAAATTTTAATTTCACCAGGGAACAGTTGACTAGATTACAAAATATAGTCACAGAAGTACAAGATAAAGAAGTGAAGTATACTATACAATATGTTTTGACAAGAAGGTAAAATAAGATATTAGTTTTGGAATTCACAAATTGCTTTTGTGATAAATGTGTATTTGGTCCTTTGTCCTCATTTCTGACTTTCAATTTCTAAACCCCTTAAAAATCTATGGAGTGTGTGTCTTTTGTATGCTAATGAAGCATGTGGGGCCTTCCAGTTGCTTCAACATGGAGACTCTCAGAAAGACTAAGGCTTGCTTAGAGGGGTTGGAATTTGTAGCCCTATCCTTGATTTCCAGTGAGAGGACAGTTGCTGATGATGGCATTCTTTACCAATAGCTGGTGAGTGGATTAATCATTCCTTTGTAATGGGCCCTCTATATAAACCCCTCCATTACAAAGTTTAAACTCTTGGTTGTATATCATATCTTATGGTATTGACCTCTTAACTTGTTGGATTAGAAGCTAACCCAAATAGTATCAGAATTGACTTGTAGGCCAGGCCCTGATACTTAAGACTGGTATTAGTAAAGACACTATGATTTTGCTGTCAGCTGTATTGTGAGGGAAAAAAAGCTCCCAAATATATTCATTGAAGAAAATCTAATGTGATTGCTGATCTCATTTTCTCTTTTTGACAGTATGAACAGAAAATATTTATTATGCTTATATAGTCACTCTTGAGAAATATAACAACTGATTTTCCAGCACTATGAAAGAGAGTAACTAACTTTGGCTAGTATGTATTAGAAACCCCAAAAGAGCTACTAGCAATTACCTTCATGATTTTCAAGTATCTCACCTGCAGGTCTCTATGATTATGATCAAATGATTCATAATCGCTCAATTCATAATCATCCCACATGAATGATGGATAATTCATGAACACAATGATAAACTGCTTTTTTTAGAGTGCTGCTTATTTTAGGATGTAGAATTCTAGGTAAGAGAAGGTAATTTGGAGTGAGTTTTCTTGTCTTACTCGGTGAATCCTGGATTAAAAACTGTTTCTCATTCAAGTCTTTAAATAAAATCCTTTCTGACTACTGTGTTTATAATGCTAGATTTCTGTATTCTTTTGTATCCTGGTTCAGTCATTCCTGACTCTCTTTCTAGTCTTCTGATGCCCACTTTTTCATATTTTATCCAGGTTATTAACTTGTCTTCTATGGACACTCGGAGATTAACTTGAATTATCTTGTTTACCAATACTGGACAAAATAGTCTTGCTAGATTTTATAAACCTCAGAATGGCTGTCTGAATGACTTTAGTCACTAAACTCCTACTGATAGTCCTAAGATCAGTAAGAAAATAAGACTCTAGTGGTATGTTGTCAAACATTGAGTGGCATCATTATTCTTACTCAGCTTACAATGTCCAAAAGCTATTCTGAAGCTTGAGCATTCCCCTCCTCTACACACACAGTGTAGCTTAGGCTGGCCTTAAACTAATGATTCACCTCCCTTAATCTAGGGCTTGAACTCGGCCAGGGTAAGGTCCCTAAGCTTTTTGCTCAAGGCTAGTGCTCTACTGCTTGAGTTACAGCTCCACTTTTGCCTTTTTTTTTTTTCTTTCAATAATTGGAGATAAGTGTCTCAAGGACGTTCCTGCCTGGGCTGGCTTTGAATAACAATCCTCAGATCTCAGCCCCCTGAGTAGTTAAGATATGCATGAGCCACTGGTATCTGGCCACCTGCGTTAGTCTTCTGAATTACTGGTATACACCATCATACCCAGTCCTTAGAAGAATTTTGAAAAATGTATTATGAAGTCTTATACTCAGATGTGATACATATGAAAAAAGTTACATTATTTTAATGAATATTTCATATTGGGGATAATGTTTTTTAAAGCTATAGTCAATACAATACACTTTTTTGTCAGTTGTGGGGCTTGAACTTAAGATCTAGGCACTGTCCCTGGCTCTTTTGCTCGAGGCCAGTGCTCTACCACTTTGAGCCACATTATAGAGTGCTACTTCACAATACACTTTTATAATAAAGATGTTATTACTGAACCTGTGTGCTCATTCCTAATGATTATGCTATATAATAGAAATGGTACTGTATTTTAAGTATTTGCAATATTTATCTTTTTTGTAATGCATTGTATTCACTAGACCCTGTTAGATAAGTTGATCATACTGCCATCAGAGATTCACTGCCTTTCTTAGCATCTACAAATTGAAGTTATTATTTTTTTTGTTGGTTGTGGGACCTAAACTCTTGGCCTGGACACTGTGCCTCAGCTCTTCAGGTCAAGGCTAACGCTCTACCACTTGAGCCACAGTGCCACTTCTGGCTTTTTCTGCTTATGTGGTACTGAGGAATCGAACCCAGGGCCTCATGCATGCAAGGCAAGCACTCTACCACTGAGTCACCTTCCCAGCCTCCATACTGAAGTTTTATAATTCAATTGTTCCAAAATATGAAGTCTTCTGAAGTATCATCAACTAAAATTTCCAGTCAGTAATATTTTTTCTGAAGTAAATCATCATTCTTAGAACACCATAAAATAATCTTTCTAAAAGTTATAGATAAATTTAACATGAAAGATGACTTTAATTTTGACTTAACAAACCATTTGAGTACTTAGTAAAACACTAGGTACTGGAGAGCTAGCAGTAAATAAAACAAATCTCACACAGCTTTCATAAGGTTCAGAGCCTATTGTTATTTCACAGTTGCAAATCAACTGTTTTTAATTTTTAGTAATCCTAATTAACTTGATCAATTTCTGAATTCCTTATAAGGCTATAATGAGATCATTCTTGGATTTCCAGAATAGTGTATAAGAATCTTACCTCCTTTTAAGAATTTATTGGTTTAATTGCTGAAGAATTGTATAATTTAACTTGTAAAGTTGCTTGCTTGACTTCATTTGCTGAATGATCCTAAATAAGTCATTTAGTCTCTTTAAGCATTGGATTATTTTTCTGTGAACTAAGAATTACATTTGAGAGTACTAATCAATTGAGCACATATAAATATCTATCATATAAGATAATATATATATATAAAACATATACTACATAATAATAACTACTACCTCCTCAAGGTGGTAACAAATCTTAAATTCCAGATAAAATAAGGAGAAAAGTTGGCTTTCTTGGTTTTCTGTTCTAAAATCTTAACACTAAAGCAATCCCAAAAGACTGTTGCTCTGTGCACACAAAAGCATTAAAGCCATCTAATTATAAATTTAAACCATTTCCCTTTCTAAGAAAAATAGCTCCTGGCTGTTTCAGAGGAAGGACATGTCCTCTCCCCCGCCCCCCAACATTTAATCTAATTATTAAGGCAGTGGATAACTCTAATGGAAGGCAAGCAAATGATACATGATAGGAAGTGCTCCATTCTGGCAGTTCAAGGTTGAGTAATCTTCACTAATGCAGAAAGAACTAGTATATCACAATACAGTGGAACAAATAAACATCTTGGAATGTAAAAACATCTTATGTAATAGGTGGTTTATATTCAAATATGTGAGATATATCATAAAAAGATTGGTATTTATATTTTTCTTTGGGAAAACAAGTTTTAAGTTGGTTTCAACCTTAGTTTTGAATGTCATACTGTTTTATTCAATTTCAAGATAAATTGTTGTCTCAAATTTGTTAGAAGAAATTTTCTACACTGTGAAATCTCTTTAGCCTGTTAAAATGAGCCCCAAGAATGATAAATTCTTTATAAAGTTATTAAGTAGAACACTAAAAAGCACCTTAATATGTATTATGTAAGTAAAAAGCACCGTAATATGTAATATGTAAGTAAAATAATAATTTTTTTTGGTCAGTAGTGGGACTTGAACTCTGGGCCTGAGCACTTGTCCCTGAGCTCTTCAGCTCAAGGCTATCATTCTACTACTTGAGCCATAGTGCCACTTTTCTTCGTGGTTTTTTGGAGATGAGAGTCTCACAGACTTTCTTGCCTGGGTTGGCTTTGAACTGTGATCCTCAGATCTCAGCTTCCTGAGTAGCTAGGATTACAGGCGTGAGCCATCAGCGCAAGGTCCATGAATCTATTTTTGAAGATTATTTGATCTTATTTACAAATAATCAAATTCAGCAAAAATGAAATCTTGGGCTGCAGTTTTGGAGCAGCCCTGAGTAAGAGAGCTCTAAAGCTTTGTGAATGATGGTGTCCAGAACAAGTTGAGGCTGGTTAAGCGATTCCTCCTACAATAGGTCTATTTCTATTCTGCTTGTGTTATGGGGAAAAGAGTCCACCACTCAGAGACAGCTTCATGTAAAAAGATGACTTTGTTGGGGAAGTGGATAACAGACTGGTCAGGGACGCAGCACAGACTCGGGAGCTGAAAATGCAACCCTGAATGGCCCACAAGCTAGGGTTTTTAAAGGCAAAATTCATGTGGTCAAGCCTGGCCACAAGCAGGTGGCCAACAGGATTGTAACACACACATAAAGACTGCATATTTATGTCAGTGGCCAATGGAGTTACAGTCCATCTCATAGTAGCTGTTTGAACTAACCTATCATTTTGGTTTGAATTAGCATGCAAATTTGGGGTCCCCTACTCATGGGGGCTGTACATTCCGGAAATATAATGTCATATGCCCCTGAATCCTTGAAGCTGGGGGTTATTACAAAGACAGCTACAGGAGATTTATTACAAAGATAGCTACAGGAGGATACACAACGTGACACTGCAGGTGCCATTCCAATAAGGCAGGGTATGAAGTCCGTGTGAAATATGTTTTCAGATCTCCCTTTATGGCCTCTCTTTGTTTTTACTAAAGGGTCAATTTCTTGGCTTAGTTTTTCTCATACAGTCTGGGACCTTAACAGTCTAGAAGACCCTTCTCCCCTACACTTGCAATCAGGATCTGTGCTGTCCTTGAGGTTTATGTGTTTTATTTATTTATTTATTTTTGTACTTGAGGCTTGTGCTCTACTACTTAAGCCACAGTTCCACTTTTGACTTTTCTGCCATTAATTGGAGATATGAGTCTCAAGGAATTCCTTATCCCAGCTAGCTCCTGACTGAGATGCTCAGATCTCAGCCTCCTAAATGTCTATTATTACAGGCATGAGCCACTGACTGGTGCCTAGCTTTTTTGATGGTTTTCAGTAGCTAGTGGTGATTATTTATTTTTTAAATGCACATAAACATTACCATAATGTATTTTGTTGTAATTATACTATTGTGCAGAGCATTAATATAAACTCTTAATTAGGGGTTTTATTGAGAAGACTACTGAAGAGCAATCAAGTTCAAAGCTGTTCATCTGCTATTTGGGGAGGTTTCCTCCTAGGGACACCTTATTCTTTGTTGAGGTGTTTTGATGACAAAATAAACTATCTAGACAGGAGTCAGAGGGGGTATCTAGAATTGGCCTTGACCAAAAGGGGTAGATCTTGAGTTTGACCTCAGGAAATAGATCCCTGCCTCCTCCACCTCTACCCTGCTTTTATGCATCAGAAGGTATGAGAGTGTTAAGTACAAGTAAGTAAATTTATTATATTTTTCATAGACAGGGTAAACTAATATGTGGTATTTTTTCTGAGAGTATTTTCTTTTTTGGGGGTGATTTTTATATTTGAGTTTTAGAAGAGTGCTCAATTGAAAGACTTCAGATTACTAATAATTTAAATGTGTCTTATTGTCAAATCTTGGGTGAGTTAATGATTTGACTAGTTCTAGAAATGAAATGATAGTTCTCATTTGGTTTCTAGCATGACATGTAAGTATCTTGAAAGCCATTATTCCTTTCCTTACAACAACAAAGAGCTAAACAAACTAAAAATAAACAACTTCTCTATATCAAATAATTAAGGTCACAAGATCAATTACTACTCTAAAATTTAGAGTAACAGATGGGGAAGCAGAAAATTGGAGCAAAAGGCATCAGCTGAAGAAGGTATCTGTAGGAATACTAAAAGTACAATTGACAAATTGTTCTTAACTCAATATAGCCATAAAGTTAGAAGCACACAGGGGACAGTCTTAGGGACTCTCCTGAGTTTTTTTATCTACTCCTAATTTTATTGCTTTTTTCAAATGTCTTTTCCTTTCAATTTTAATTTACAATTTCATTTTTAGTTATTTTGTGTTCAAAGCATTTGTTTCATCTTGCTCTGCTCTGCTCTAATTTTGAACACTTTAACAATACTATTCTCTTTTTTTATTTTTATTTTTTTTATTGTGAAAATACTGTACAGAGGGGTTACAATTACATGGGCAAGATAATGAGTACATTTCTTATCCAGCATTGTAGCTTCCTCTTTGTTTCCCCTTCCCATCCCTTCCCAACCTCCCCCCCCCCCCCACCCCGCCCCCCTTACCCCCCACCCAATCCTCTTCCCCCCTCACCCCCCACCCCGCCCCTACCAAAATTGTAAAGTTCGTTTTCGACGTAAAGACTTGTACATATCATTGTTGGAAAGGGTCCACCTGTATCCCTATTTAAACGATTTGTTTTTCCCTTTCCCCTCCACAAATTCTACCGACATCAAATACAGTGAAAGCAGGGGTTATACTGTGGGGGAGGGATATACAAAGCAACAAAGAAATAATCTTATAAATGTGTTAGAAACAATTGCATGAAAGAAAAAAAAACATTTGAATGCATATCTTAGGGTTCATTTCCCAAACATCACCTTATCTGACCTTTTCTGCTTGACTCAGACATATACTAGATATTGCAAATAAGGGAAACCATGGGACCTATGTTTCTTTGGGCCTGGCTTACTTCACTTAATATAATTTTTTCCAAGTCTTTCCATTTCCTAACAAATGGGACAATGTCATTCTTTCTGATGGAAGCATAGAATTCCATTGTGTATATATACCACATTTCATCTGGGTTGGTTCCATATCTTAGCTATGGTAAATAATGCTGCAATAAACATAGTTGTGCTGGTAGCTTTAGTGTGGTCTTGTTTGTAAGCATTTGGGTAAATGCCCAAAAGTGGGATTGCTGGGTCATAGGGGAGCTCTATGTGGAGTCTTTTGAGGAACCTCCATACTGCTTTCCAAAGTGGTTGAACAAGTTTACACTCCCACCAACAATGCAGTAAGGTTCCCTTCTGTACACATCCCCTCCAGCATCTGTTGTTATTAGAGTTCTTGATTTTAGCCATTCTAACTGTGGTGAGGTGGTATCTCAATGTTGTTTTGATTTGCATTTCTTTTATGGCTAGGGAGGTTGAGCATTTCTTCATGTGTCTATTGGTCATCCTTCTTTCCTCTTCGATAAGGGAGCTAAAAAATTAGAATGGAAGAAAGACAGCCTCTTCAGTAAATGGTGCTGGCAAAATTGGTTAACCAATTGTAAAAAAACTACAGCTAGATCCTTATATATCACCCTGCACCAGAATCAACTCCAAATGGATCAAAGACCTCGAAGTCAAAGCAGACACTCTGAAAACATTACAGGATGGAATAGGAGAAACCCTAGGTCTCCTTGGCACAGGCCGAAATTTTCTTAATAGAGACCCAGAAACACAACAAATCAAAGAAAGGTTGGACAAATGGGATTGCATGAAATTGCAGAGCTTCTGCATGGCAAAGGACATAGCTAGCAAGATCAATAGAAAGCCCACGGATTGGGAGAAGATCTTCACTAGCTGTAGAACGGACAAGGGTCTCGTATCTAAAATATAGCTTGAACTCAAAAAATTAAATCCCCCAACAACAAATCTTCAAAGAAACAACTGCCCAATAAACAAGTGAGCTAAAGACTTAAAGAGAAACTTCTCTCCTGAGTTTTTTGTTTTACCTCCAAGAGTGAACTAAGTTCTCATTGTGAAGAATAATTCTCAGGAAAATCAGAGAAAAATTTCATGCTTCTGGCAGGGAGAATAAAAAAAATACCATTTTGAAGTATATCCAGATTTGTGCTCTCTTTGACACCCTGATATTCAAGCAATAATATATTGTCAGTACATATCATTATGTGGTTTTTATTTTATTTTTGTGCTGGTACTGGGCCTTGAACTAGAGGCCTGGACACTGTCCCTTTCTCTCTTAAGGCTGGTGCTCCATCACTTGAGCCATAGCTCCATTTGTGGCTTTTTGGCAGTTAATTGGAGATAAGAATCTCATGCACATTCCCCCCCCCCCCCCCCCCCCCCCCAGGGCTGGCTTCAAACTGCAATTCTCAGATCTCAGCCTCCTCAGTAGCTAGATTTTAGAAGTGAGCCACTGATGCACAACTATCAATGTGTGTTTTACCCAAGCCTAACCACTTTGGAATAAAACAAGTATCCAACTGTAGCCCCACCAAAATTCAACATAGACAAGGGGTATACTCAATTTGGGCCTAATTGAGACCTAGGCGTATGCCTATTCTCTCCAGCCCTTACTCCCATGTCAATATGATTCCTCTATAACAACAGAGAGCTATAATTAAAATGGTAGAATTTCACATGCTTTATTCAAGTAATCTTAGAAAAACCCATGACAACAGGTAGATAAAAGCAAAGAAAGGGTAAATGTTAGTCTCTGACACCATGTTACAGGAAACAATAATGAGAAGTTAATTTCTCACTAGATTAGCATAAAATATCACACAAAAGATCTATCTATTTCAGTTGTTTTTATTGGATATGTCATATCCAATAACAACAACAAAAATCATGAAGCATGCTAAAAACCAAAGCAGTCTCAAAACAGAGCAAACCTCAGGACCAGACTCAGACAAGGTAGAGATGTTAAACTTAGTAGCCCATGAATTTAAAATAGCTATAATTAATGCACCATTATAGACAGATGTCCCCTCTCCCATTCATATGGCAAAGTCCTAATCCCCTCATTTGATGGTATTTGGAGGTGAGTCATAGTTGAGAAATAGTAAGAGAACTTGAAGACATAATAAAAAAATTCAAAACTAAGATGAAGAAGAAAAAGGAATGAAAATGAAGCCACACATTATTCAATATTTGAAGCAACCTATCAATAAATGTTTATTTCACTGTAAAACAAGGATATAAATATAAATATATATATATATGTATATATATATATATATATAGTAAAGAAAGGTTACATATATGTGGGATTTTATATGTATTTGAGATAATGAAACAAAGGAGATATGTATATATATGTATAAATGTATATGTACATGTATGTATATGTATATATGTTTATATATATGTACACACATACACACATATATGCAGGAGAGAGTAAAGAAGTATTTGAAAGCTGGACAGTAGTGGCTCACGCCTGTAATTCTAGCTACTCAGGAGGCTGAAATCTGAGGATCATGGTTCAAAGCCAGGCTGGGAAGGAAAGTCTGTGAAATTCTTGTCTCCAGTAAACCACCAGAAAACTGGAAGTGGCATTGTGGTAGAGCTCTAACCTTGAGCTGAAGAGCTTAGGAACAGCACCCAGGCTCAGAGTTCAAGCCCCACGACTGACCAAAAAAAATGTATTTGAAGCAATAATGTTTGACTAGTTTTCAGAATTCATGACAGGCATAAAACTACAAATCCAGGAAAGAGAAAGAAAATCAAATAGGAAAAATAATCTATTCCTAGGAACATTGTATTTTTACTAGAGACAATACAAGAAAGAGGAAAATTTTGAAAAAAAAACAGAAGGGGAAAGTAAAGTCTTAATTACAGAGCAACAGAGATAATAATTACTTTGGCCATCTCAAAAATGATGAAAACAGAAAGAGACTGTATGCCATGTTTAAACAGTTGAAGGAAAACCCCTCACCAACTTAGAATTCTGTATCTAATTAAACTATGCTTCAAATACAGGGTGAAGACCTTATTAGAGAAGCAAATATTGAGGGAATTTGTTTGAAACAGGCTTACCTTGTAAAAAATGTTTAAATCTATAGTTCACATGACATTTAATGATGACAAACTACATAAACTTCCCCTACATCTGGGAACAAAGTTCCTATTTAACATTGTACAGAAGGACTTGTATTCAAAATATACTAAAATCTCTTAACATTTAACAATAAAACAGAGGACTAGATTTTAAAAGGACAAAGAAAATAAACAGAGAATGATGAAGATCTACATGGATGGCAAATAAGTATGTGAAAAATTCTCAATATGCCATTTATATTTGCATAGTAAAATAACAGTATGACATCACTGTACTTCTATCCTCACAATCTATCCTAGAATCCAAACCATTGCCTGCAATAAATACTGAGGAGCATGTGGGACAAAAGGCCTCATCCACTGTTGGTAGAAATGAAGGATGCAGCAGCCATGGTAGAAGACAGTTTGGAAATTTAATTTCAAAGCTAAATTTAGCCTTATCATTATGTCTGGTAATCATGCTTTTCAGAATCTATCCACATGGGTGAAAATGCATATTACATAAACCTGCACACAAAAGTTTATAGTAGCTTTATTTAGAGTTACAAAATTCTAATCAACTAAGATAATTCTCCATAGATGAATGGATAAACATCCATGATATCAAATATTAACCTGTGAAAAAAATAATTATCAGATCATGAAAAGACTTGAAGGAAGCTTAATGACTATTAAGTAAAAAAACGAAAACAAAAACAAAATCAAAAACAAATGTAATCTGAAAAAGCTACATACGATATGATAGTAAATATGTGAAATTCTGTAAAAGGCAGAAGTATATAGCATAGAGATCAGTAGTGCTTGAGGCTCAGAGTGGGATGAAGGGCATTTTCATTTTATTGATTTTATTTTTTAAAGTTTACTTTATTGTTATTATAAAAGTGATGTACAGAGGGATCACATTTACATGAGTGAGGTAATGTGTATATTTCCTTTTGTACAATGTCTTCAATTCCCTCACTTGCTCCCAATACCTCCCTCCTGTTTCCACTCATGGGTTGTATAGTTTACTTTCATCAGTTTCCAGTGAGTTTCACTGCTGTACTTTTCAGCCCTTTTCCCTTGAATTCTGTCCTCACCTCAAAGATACATATATGAATTCACAATATATAAGGAAAAGAAGAATCATCAAAAAACTACAATAGAGAGGAGTTCTTTTCAATATATATTATTTTATATAAAGAGGCATGTAGGCATTGCTTCTTTATGTTTTTCTTCTAAGACTATCCTCTTTTGGTCTCACAGTATGTGAGACACGGGGCATTTTTAGAGCAGCAAAAATATTCTGTATGACATGCTTTGGTGGAAACACTATATGATATCACATTTTGTAAAACTCATTGAGCTATACAACAACAAGAGTGAATTTTAATGTAAAGTACAGACGTTGAATGATAATACGTGACATGTATACCACTCAATGCAGGATATTGTAATAAGGGCATGTGGGGATTGAGGCAGACAGAAGGTGAGTATCTTATGTTCATTTTTTTCTTTCTGTAACCCTAAAACTATCCTCAGAAATAGTCTCTCATTTTCAAGTACATCTGATACACAGTGAACAAACACATAAAACAGAAATGTCTACAAGAAAGTGAATAGTCAAAGCAATTTGTTTTGTGCAAAATTATTATTAATTGATTAAGTAAATTAGTTAATTAAAATTTAATTTTAATTTCTGCTTTTCTAATTAAGATTTAGGACTCAATCTTTAGGTATCTGGATATAATCTTTATACAATCTTTATACTTGAAAGTAATACAACTGGCATTTCTTTGAAAACCAATATAAAATATTTTATTAATTAGAATGTTTTATTTCAGACAATACTTATCAATTTTAAATAAAGTTAAGTGATCTGTGATATACTGAAAATGTGGCTAACTGCCCACTTAGCTTCTGTAGGTAATTGCCATGTTTCAGACATTACAGGTACAATTTTTTGTTTTGAAAGACAAAATGCATTGATCTTCCCATCTGTTGTCTTACTACAATGAATTGTTTCTGTCCTTTAGAAATTTCAATTACAATGATACTTTCCCTTTTTGTCAGAAAATGAAAAAGAAAGAAATGAAACTAGCATGGGGACTCATGCATACAGTTCAAGCATTTGGCAGGCTGAGGCAAGAGGATTCTGAGCCTAGTTATACAGAAAGACACTGTCAAAAAGCCAAACAGAACACAATAAAACTAAAAACTAACAAACAAAAGCCAGTGAGCTTAGAAGATTTTAAAGTATAAGAAAGAAGCGTGAGGCACATCAGAGGGTTCCTGTAGGTCAGATGCTAATGCCTCTTTTCCTGAGGGTATGCTGCTACCCTCACAGGCTGCACTGGCTGAGACAGATAAGTCCCTCTGCTTACAAAGACTGCAGTGAAGGAGGAAATTTAGAGATGAGTTTTTGTTAGAGATGAGTTTTTGGTAACATAGTGTCCAAGAGAAAGTTAGTATAAAAAATGAAAGGGTTATATTGTCACACATGGTTTGGTATATGACAATGACAACTGTTCTTGTGATGATTATAAGCTGCTCTTGCTGGTTATGAATGATCCAGATACAGAGGAGAGTTCTTAGAGTTAGAACCATTCCCTGCTAAGTGGGAAAAGAGTTGTTCACTTTCATGTTCTTTTTCTGTTCTGTCCTGGAAGTCTGCAAAATTGGAATTGTTCAGCTTCACAGATTAATTAATGCTACCATTTGAGCCTAGGGAAGGAGCCAGGAAGAACTAAACAGTAAGAACTTCCTAAACAGATTTAAAGAACAAGGGTCAGTACACTTAACAGATGGCAGTTTGACTTATGGAAATATCAATTGCTCTATTTCCAGCAGGTATTGAAAGGAGCTGGAGGAGTAGTTCCCAGAGTGTTCAGAAAAAATGCAACTGGGTATAGAAGAAGAGAATGAGGAGCTTCTGGGTCAAGTCAGATCAAAGAATGTAGTTGTGGAGGTGGGAGGGAAGGGATGGTAGGGGGAAAACAAAGTAGGAGACAACAATGTTCAATAGGAAATGTATTCATTTCCTTGCTCATGTAACTGTAACCCGTCTGTACAGCATTTTTACAATAAAAAACATACAAAAAAGATGCCACATCCTAATGCATATAAGCTACATTTATATAGCAAAAAAAAGAATGTTTGAGTATGATTTAACATTTGGATCCCTTCAAAATTGTGACATGAGCTATTCTTTCCACCTCCACCCTCATGTGTGCATGCATCCAATATCCATGGGTGAGCTTTCATATGCAAGCAAACTCAGAACTGGCTCCCATCAAATGTTCCTTGACATTCATGAAGCTGGGACCTGATAGCACAAAAAGAGGAAAAGAATAGTGGAGTTAAATGAACTGTTGAAGCTCATGTTAAACATCTGACATAGGTAGGATCTGTTTTAAACTATTATTTCAAATGGTACTGTTGCCATAGTGTGCAATCTTTTGAATGAATGAATAAACAATTGATAAAAAATGAATTAAGAAATGCCTAAGCAAAATA
This sequence comes from Dipodomys spectabilis, assembly GCF_019054845.1. NCBI lineage: Eukaryota > Metazoa > Chordata > Mammalia > Rodentia > Heteromyidae > Dipodomys > Dipodomys spectabilis. The sequence goes on from NW_024871113.1 coordinate 9,467,313, forward strand.
TCCTCTCTAAGGCTTAATGTTATGAGATTGCAAGGGCTAATAGAGAGCAATGATGTGGTTTGTATGTGATGACCATTGAAATTCAATGGTATTTATGAAGGAAGAAATTCAAAAGATGCTCTTTAATCTGAATTATTCTCTATTGCTGTCCCTTTGTCAGTCACCTTATTTGCAGGAAAAAAAGGAAAGATCCAGGTAACTATCCTGAGTAGACGGCAAACTGTCCTTCAAACAAGCAATGCCTTCTTATTTTTTTTCTGGTTATGGGGATTGAATGTAGAGCCAGAGAATTCAGGCTTCTTGATCAAGGCTAGAGCTCTACCACTTGAGCTACAGATCCAGTTCTGGTTTTTTGATGGCTATTTCGAGGTAGGAATCTACCCTGACTGGGTAGATTCAGACAGCAATTCTCAGACCTCCTGAGTAGCTAGGATTGCAGAAATGAACTACCAGCACAAGGCTTCTTCTTCAACATTTTAAGGCAAATACCCCAAAGCTTAAGAGATTACCTTGTTTCTGTTCTGTTCCAGTAAAAAGTAATGAAAATTATCTGGAACTCCTCCAGGGACAAAGACTGAGCTAATGGATAACCAGGCCATATTCTTGACTTGGGACAGTTTTAACTATGCATACCTTTTTCATCCCCTGACCCCAATTCTTCCTAATGTCTATACCTCAGAAGATGGCTGAAGATATACTGAAGTATTATCTTCCTATGGCTGCCATATAATAAATCTCTTTTCTCTGCCCTTTACTATGTCTATTTATTGGTGATATGTGGATGAGAGGCTGGATATATTTTGGTATCCTGGACTGAAAACCTGTTTTGATTTATACCTTCATCACATTGAAAGCATCTGACAATAGAAATGTGACAGACATTACTTTCTTTCTTTCCAATGAAACCAACAGGAAGTATCATTCTGCTGCAGGTTGACTTTTAGAGTATATTAATGTTAAAGTAGATGGAGAAACTTCAAATTAACTAAGTAAAGCTGAGAAAGTCTTTTAGGTCTTTTACAGTAAAATGGGGCTAAGGTCTGAATGTGTTCCTTAAAAGGTATTAGAGACTTAATCCTTGATGATGCAACATTGAAAGGTGGACCTTTCACGAGGGCTCTGTGCTCATGAATGAGTTAATGTTATTATTGCAGGATGAAGTTAATTATTGACAATATGGATTCCTGATGAGTTCAGTCCTTTCCTTCTCTCTGGTGCATGCTTTTTTCACCTTCTGCCTTCTGACATAAAATGCAACAAGAAAGCTTTTCCCAGATGAAGGTTTCCTGACGTTGGACTTCCCAGACTTCAGAACTGTATAAAATATATCACTGTTCTTCATAAAGCACCTGTTCTCAGGTATTCTGGTATAGCTGCACAAAATGGATGAAGACAAATGGGAAGAGACAACTACAAACATAAATGTTAAAAATGTCTTTAAAATCTCAAATTGCAATGGATTAAATAAAATACCAACTATAATGATGTAGTTAAATGCCTTTAATATATTAATTGAAGATAAATACAAAATTGTTTGCACTAGGTTTAGAGATTTATGCTTTACTCTGAGCTACTGACAAACTCATTCATAATTAATTGTCATTGAGCAGCTGGCCACTCCAGTTTTGAAGGATTAATTTCTTTTTTTTCTGGTCCTGGGGCTTGAACTCAAGGCCTAGGAGCTGTCCCTGAGTTGCTTCTGCTCAAGTCTAGTGCTATATCTCTTGAGCCACAGCACCACTTCTACACTTTTCTGAGTAGTTTATTGGAGATGAGACTCTCACAGATTTTCCTTACTGGGCTGGCTTTGAACAACAATCCTTAAATCTCAGCCTCCTGAGTAGCTAGGATTATAGGCATGAGGTAGCAGCACCCAGCTTTTATCCATAGTTTTGATGGCAAAGGTATACAGATGAAGCAAATTATTAGGCTTCATATATTTTTTTCTTCTTGAAGTATCAAAGGTCAAGTATAGGGCCTGTAACCTGAGACAGCATGTTGAGATTTTCAATTGTAATATTTAGGGTTAGAGATTTTTTTTGCTTTTTTTGTTTTTTTTTTAAATTAATTTAATTTTTTTTGTGAACATACTGTACAGAGGGGTTACAATTACATGGGCAGAATAATGCATACATTTCTTTTTTTATTTTATTTTATTTGTGAACATACTGTACAGAGGGGTTACAATTACATGGGCAGGATAAAGCGTACATTTCTTACCAAGCATTGCAGCCTCCTCCTTTGTTTACCCTTCACATCCCTTCCCAGCCTCCCCCCTCCCCCCCAGTCCTAATCCTTCTCCACCCCCCCCCCCCACCGACGTTGTAAAGCTCGTTTTGGACATGACAACTTGTACTTCTCGTTGTTGCAACAGGTCCACCTGTATCCTGAAACGACTTGTTTTTCCCCATCTCCTCCACAAGTTATACTGACATCAAATATAGTGAAAGCAGAGGTTATACTGTGGGGGAGGGACATACAAAGCAACAAAGAAATAATCTTATAAATGCGTTAGAAACACATAATGCGTACATTTCTTATCAAGCATTGCAGCCTCCTCCTTTGTTGACCCTTCACATCCCTTCCCTACCTCCCCCCCATCCACATCCCCCACGCCACCCCCCCCCACCAACGTTGTAAAGCTCGATTTCGACATGAACTTGTACTTCTCATTGTTGCAACAGGGCCACCTGTATCTTTAAACGACTTGTTTTTCCCCATCTCCTCCACAAGTTACACTGACATCAAATATAGTGAAAGCAGGGGTTATACTGTGGGGGAGGGACATACAAAGCAACAAAGAGATAATCTTATAAATGCGTTAGAAACAAATGCATGAAATAAAAAAGCATTAAAATACATATCTAAGGGTTCATTTTCCTAACATCACATTATCTGACCTTTTGCGCTTGACTCATATATACACTAGATGTTGCAAATAAGGGAAACCATGGGATCTATGTTTCTTTGGGCCTGGCTTACTTCACTTAATATAATTTTTTCCAAGTTTTTCCATTTCCTAACAAATGGGGCAGTGTCATTCTTTTTGATGGAGGCATAGAATTCCATTGTGTATATATACCACATTTTCTTGATCCATTCATCTACTGAGGGGCATCTGGGTTGGTTCCATATCTTAGCTATGGTAAATAATGCTGCAATAAACATAGTTGTGCTGGTAGCTTTAGTGTGGTCTTGTTTGTAAGCATTTGGGTAAATGCCCAAAAGTGGGATTGCTGGGTCATAGGGGAGCTCTATGTGGAGTCTTTTGAGGAACCTCCATACTGCTTTCCAAAGTGGTTGAACAAGTTTACATTCCCACCAACAATGAAGTAAGGTTCCCTTCTGTCCACATCCCCTCCAGCATCTGTTGTTGTTAGAGTTCTTGATTATAGCCATTCTAACTGTGGTGAGGTGGTATCTCAATGTTGTTTTGATTTGCATTTCTTTTATGGCTAGGGAGGTTGAGCATTTCTTCATGTGTCTATTGGCCATCCTTCTTTCTTCTTCAGAGAAGTTTCTCTTTAAGTCTTTTGCCCACTTGTTTATTGGGCAGTTGTTTTTTTGAGGATTTGTTGTTGGGGGATTTAATTTTTTGAGTTCCAAGTATATTTTAGATATGAGACCCTTGTCCGTTGTATGGCTAGTAAAGATCTTCTCCCAATCCGTGGGCTTTCTATTGATCTTGCTAGCTATGTCCTTTGCCATGCAGAAGCTCTGCAACTTTATGCAATCCCATTTGTCCAACCTTTCTTTGATTTGTTGTGTTTCCGGGTCTCTATTCAGAAAATTTCGGGCTGAGCCAAGGAGACCTAGGGTTTCTCCTATTCCATCCTGTAATGTTTTCAGAGTGTCTGCTTTGACTTCGAGGTCTTTGATCCATTTGGAGTTGATTCTGGTGCAGGGTGATATATAAGGATCTAGCTTTAGTTTTCTACAAGTAGTTAACCAATTTTGCCAGCACCATTTACTGAAGAGGCTGTCTTTGTTCTATTCATTTATCATGTTTGCCAGCAGTGTTTGTAGAACTATTTGGGAACTCTCCTCTGGATTATTCATTATCTATTCTGTCCCCTGATTATCAAGATTGGGAATTGAGATACCCGGATTTGCCATTTTTCTTGTGTTTTTCCGGCTTACTCTGCCCATTTGAGATGAAAATAGCACCAGTTTTGTGCTAGAACACTATCTTAAGGCAAGCATCAACCAAAGTCCGAATTTGCACAGTCAATAGTCTTCAGATACAATCTAGTTCAACAGATACATGTATTCAACATCAAACAACTATATGTTAATGGGCTACGAACCGCAAAGAAGAATTTGGAAAACCAGAAATTATTAGGGTTAGGGAGACATGTAGGTAAAAAATAGGAATAGATTGATGTGGGGAGGCACAGGGAGAGTTAACTAAGTCCTAATCTCAAAGCAGGAAATAGATTGGGTAGGATGAAAGTAGAGGGAGAGAAAAAAAGAAGAAAGGGAAAGGGAAAAGAAAAGTAGAAAAGTTACACTTAATAATATTGTACAGATTCGAAAACAATATATTGAGAGAAGGGAGGGATATAAAGGAGATGTGAAAAACTTAAAAATAAAAATGCTTAATATATTATATAGGTATAAAGAGGTAGTACTGCTATTAAGGAATTTAAGTCTCAGAGGTTTTGAATTGAGTAATAAATTTGTGGATTAAGTGTGTACACAATGGGGGATAGGGTCTAATAGTCAACTGCAGGTTTATCTGAGGATGTGCAGGACAAGAATTAAGTCACATAAAGAAGAACGAAAGAGAGGAAAAGGTGAAAAGGATAAGAAAGGAAGAAAAAAGATCAGACGTTCAGTAGAGCTAAACAAAAATCAAAAAGATAATTAAAAAAGAAAAAAAAGAGAAAGAAAACAGAGAAAGAAAAACGCACACTCATGTATCCCTAAAATAAAAATTATAAGGGGAAAAAAAAAGTTACTGGAAAACAATTTTTTTCAAAAAAGGCAAAAATTAAAGATTAAAAAAAGTTTTAGAAAAGAAAAAAAATTTTTTATATAAGGTACCAAAAAAATAAAAAAGAAGAAGAAGAAAAAAGAAGTTCTTTGATTTTTTTTGGAGGGGTGGGAAAAATCCTGTATCTCCCTTGTGTCCGTAACCAGCCTCTTGTTGGAGTCTCTGGTCTGCTTGTGGTCCTGTGGCTTGGTTGGTTTCTTAAGTCAGTTTGTTCGAACAGGCAGAAAAATGCTCTGCTTTACCTAGGATTTTGTGATCCTCCTCCCAGGCTAGTTCAATGGGAGGCAAATCTGCTTTGAGTATCACCAAAGAGGGGAATGCAGTGATGAGGCTAGGTTCTGGGTAGAGTTGAGGCCTTTCAACAAACAGTAGCTTTTCCTGGGGGCTAGTTTGTGAAAAACTCACAGAGCTCAGCCTGGAGCCATTCTCAGGGTTTCTGTTTACTGAATTTCAATTGATTGTCGAGGCTGCTAGAGGGAGGGGCAGGCTCTGGCTCTGATTACCCAGTGAAGAAACCCAATCCTCGGGCTGGCGCCCGAGCTGGGTGACTTTTACCTGGGTGGATCTGAGTCTGGCAGGTCACACCACTGTTAAGTTCTTGTGACCTGCTAAATGACTTGTTTTATTCCAAGGCTTGAGTTGGAGCTAGCAGCTCCGCTGAGCTTTGTCGGTATCCAAGATGGAGATCTCCGGTACTGGGGGATGGGGGGGAGGGGTGGCCTTCCCTCCTCTGCTCCCTGAGAAGGAGTGAGGATGTCAGGCTTCTACTCATGCCGAGTCTTGGTTCCTGGGTCGTCTCTGGTCTGCGAACTGCAGGATGAAGATGTCCGCTCCTTGTGGGTTCTTGCTGGTGTTGAGTAGAATCCGCTCGCCCACTGCGTCTGGCTCCTTCGTCCCGGACTCTCTGTGGTTCAGGTATGGCCGCGGCCGCCGCCACGGCAGCTGCTGGCAAGAGCTCAGATGTGTCTCCTGGCCTGGATTTTCCCTCTCTGGCCTGACTCTCTGTCCTGTGATGGCACACTTGGTGTGACTCTGGCTTAGGACTGTTCACTGGAACTCTAAAACTGCTTTCTATGCGAGAGCTTGTTTAGATTCCAGCTTCTCCTCTGCCATCTTCCCGGAACTCTCAGAGTTAGAGATTTTTAAGGATTTGTATATGCTTTTGATAATTCAAACTTTCAGCTTGTGGTAAGCTTCAATTTTTAGAATTGTAGACAACTTCTGATTAGATTTCCAGCCTGGAAAAATTCAAGGTCACAGTTATTTATTTATTTATCTATTTTTGTGATTTTATTTTTATTTATTTTTAATTTTTACTTTTGTTGTAAAGGTGATATACAGAGAGGTTATAGTTATATAAATCAGGTACTGAGCACATTTCTCTTTGAACAGTGTCACCCCCCTCCTTCATTTTCTTCAAATTTTTTCCTTCCCAGCTTCCTCCTCCCAAATTGTATAGTTCATTTCCAACATAATGTATAGTGAGTTTCACTGCTGAATTGGTTCACCCTGTGTCCCACTGTTTCTGTGCTTTCCCATCTCCTCCCCAAACAGATAAACTTACATGCAAGACAAAAGATACAGAAATAAAAAGCAGTGAAAAAAGGGAAGTAAACGGAAGAAAAAAAGAACTGCAAAAGTAAAATAAAAAAGTATTGATTCCAATTCTTGGAGTTCATTTTGATAAATATCACTTTAATATGATCATATGTGCATAGGTAATAAGCCTCTGTGATCCTCTTCTAAAAAGTTCCTCCTTTGGTTTCTGTGTGAATGTTTAGAGTTCTATTTAATTTATCATGTTCAAGTGTAATTTTTTGTTTTACTATCCATTGGATGTACCTGTAGATTTGTAGGCTCATTCTAATTATCATAAATGAGGGGAACAATGTAACCCATGTTGCTTTGGATCTGGCTTACCTCGCTTAATATAATTTTTTCCAAGGCTTTCCATTTCATTACAAATCAGACAATGTCATTCTTTCTGATGGGAGTATAGAATTATACTGCATATATATATATATATATATATATATACACATATATACATATATACATATATACATATATATATATATATATATATATATATATATCACATTTTCTTGGTCTATTAATCCACTGAGGTGCATCTGGGTTGATTTCATTTTAACTGTGGTAAAGTGCAATGAACATGGTTGTGCTGGTGGCTTTAGTGTGAACAGCCTTTTATTTAATGCACAGACTTTTAATGTAAGGCCAGTGAGGCTCCTGCACTGATGTCACTGAGTGGCTTTGGGGAGGGGCGTGAATGTCATTTGAAACTGTTGGGGTCATTGGAGCCATTGGAATGTGGGAGGGGGTCACCCTATATAGGCTGTGAATTCCAAGCAGCAGGGGTGGAGAGAGAGAGTTGGAGAGAGAGAAGGCAAGAGGTGCCTCCTGGAGCAGAGCAGAGCAGAGCAGGCCTGTGGAGAGGCCTGCGGAGAGGTGATAGGCCTCTGGAGAGGCCTGAGTGGATGTATGAGGCCTGCAAAGAGGCCAGGGTAGATGCCTGCAGTTTGCACAGAGGCTTGGGGAGAGGCCCGAGGAGAGTGAATAGGCCTGCAGAGAAGAAAGAAGGAAGGAAAAGGAAAAGCCTTCCCATTTGGATGTTTGTAGGTTTTGAGATTTGCAGGTTTGGGGGTTTACAGACTAATTGGAGGTTTGCAGACTGACTAATAGATGGTTTGCAGACCAACTAATAAATGTGAGGGCTGCCCGTTGGAGGTTTGGAGGTTTGGAAATCGAAGCTGCTCTTGGTTCTGGGTTAGCTAGCCCAGGACAAGGTAGTTGCAGGCCCCTTTCTTTTTAGTGTAAATAAAACTCTGTTGTCACCTTTAACTATGCCTCCATGGATTTTATTGCTCTGAGGTTATTACATTCAGATTATGACCTGAACCTACCTGTCATCCTTCACCCCTTTTAACATTTTGTAATAATATTTAAACAAACAAATTACTCAAATCCATTTCCCTTTTAAAAAGCCTAGCCTAGAGAGTTCCACTTCACTGATGATAAAGGGATTTTGAATTTTGAAAAATAATGTGTCTATTTTTTGATGTAAGTGTATGTAGGCCTAGTGAAAAGTATCTGAACTTGGAACTTGAGCACTAAATGGTAGAGAAGTACATAAACGTCTTCAGAAACAAATAAAACATCTAAAATAGAACAAAATTAGCTTTTGCTTATAAATGTTGATGTAACTAGCCTATTCATCTACTATGATCTTTGCCATTTGTGTGAAATGGAAAATTGGTGACTTTTACTAGGGAAATGCCCCAAAGTATAACATCATCTAGATAGATAATCAGATTTCTCTAATTGAGTCTTTATTTTCTGGGGCTAGATAAAGAGAATTAAGGAAAGATGGTACAGGAGAAGGCACAAGAATTTTTCTTCCTACTCAGGAAGCAATTAAACTTCAGAATTTGTTTGATGTAACTTTAACTTTAACTCTTTTTTTTTTTTTTTTTTGCCAGTTCTGGGGTGTGAATTCAGGGCTTGACTGTTGACTCAGCCTCTTTGTGCTCAAGGCTAGCACTCTACCACATGAGCCACAGCACCACTTCCAACTTTCTCTGAGTAGTTTATTATAAGAGTCCATGGACTTTTGTGGGTGGGCTTGTTTTGAACCACAATCCTTAAATCTCAGCCTCCTGAGTAGCAAGGATTACAGGCATAAGCCACAAGGGCTCAACTTGTGTGTACTTTTAAAGAGTCAGCAGTACTAATAAGGAGCCTGTCCTCCATGTGTAGGCTATCTATTCTAATTATTATTGCTGTATCAGATCATGGATTGGGCAGCCACAATAATAACTGCTTTTGTGGAGCCCCTTTTGTCATTGTGAAAGTGACTTCTGGACAACTTAAAAGGCTGGTATCTTATTTTAGACTCCTTCACATTTCTCTTTCTTTATTTGGGATTCAGACATTAGATACCAGGAATTAGAGAAGCCTCACTGGTCAGGAAAGGTACAGCCTCATAGAGATTTGAAAAGACATTAAGTTCACGCTTACAGTTGTTGATTGATTCAGACACAGCTTACAGTAAGAACATAAGACAACACAAAAATCAGTCCAGGCAAGCAGATCATAAATTTGGGGCCAGCTTAGTGAAAACTGGATGTTGCCTCTGCTCCTACAATGGAAGTAGGAGAATCTGTATTCCAGTGTGCCCCCATTACTAGACTCAAAGATAAAGATTTCAACAAAAAGTCACAGGAAATTCACAGGGAAAAAATAAAGCAATGAAGTCTTCCCTGAAAATGACTTTATGCCAGATATAGCAGAGAAGTTTTAAAAATAATTATGCTGAAAATGCTAAAGAACTAAAGCAAGATGTGCCGAATGTCAATGAAGTGAAGTATGAGCAAAATGGAAAGTTTAATAAGATAGTAAACTTAAAAAGCAATCAGAAAGACATTTTGAGATGAAATATTTACCATTGGAATTCAAAAGCAGAGTTGATCAATAGAATAAAGAATCAGCAAATTTAAAGAAGGAGACTGAAATTATTGCATCTGAGAATATTAAGGAAAATGACTGAGGAAATGTGAAAAGTCCAAAGGCCTTATAAAACAATGCCAACCAGACCAGCTATGTACTAAGGGAGTCCTAGAAAGTTGTTCATGTGTGTAATTATGTGTGTGTGTGTGTGTGTATGTATGTATGTGTGTGTGTGTGCATACATGCACACATTTCTCTGTGTGTGAGTTTTTAAAATGATGCCTGAATTTACCCAAATTTGGTGGAAGACATGAATATAAACATTCAAGATATTCAACCAAATCCAAATAGGATGATTTCAAAGAAATCTGTACTGAGCTCCATGATAATCAATCTGCTGAAAACCAGTGGATTTTCGAAGTGAGAAGGAAGTGTTTCATTGATTACAGATGTTGTTTTAAAGGGATCCTCAGTAACATGATCAGATTTCTCATAAGAAACTTTGGAGGGCTGGGAAAGTGGCTCAGTGGTAGAGCGCTTGCCTTGCATGCATGAGACATGGGGTTCGATTCCTCAGCACCACATAAGCAAAAAGAAAAAAGCCAGAAGTGGTGCTGTGGCTCAAGTGGTAGAGTGCTAGCCTTGAGCTGAAGAGCTGAGGGACAGCGCCCAGGCCCAGAGTTCAGGACTCAAGACCGGCCCACCGCCCCCCCAAAAAAATAAACTTTGAAGTTTAGACAAACCTTTAATTAAATTAAGAAAAAGTAAAGCTGAAATTATGAAATAAGACTGTGGGTAGTACTACCGATTCTTTGCAGGTGCAGACAATTATAAAAGGGTGTTTGCATGTCAAAATTTGGGAAATTCTGTCAAATTTTCCTTCAGATATTTTGATAGTCTGTTATTAAGTGCAAAAATTGTGAAAATTACTAGACATTCATCTAGATGGAAGGGTCATATTTATAGAAATTTGTGACGCATGAGCATATACTTGTAATCTCAGCACTAGGCAGGCTGAGGAAGGAAGATCATGAATTAAAGGGCCTGCCTAGACTCCATAGTGAAACCTAGCTGCTGCCTCCCTTCCACAAAATACATAATAATAATAATAATAATAATAATAATAATTTTTTTGGGGGGGTCCGATGGTGGGACCTGAACTCTGGGCCTGGGCACTGTCCCTCAGCTCTTCAGCTCAAGGCTAGCGCTCTACCACTTGAGCCACAGTGCTACTTCCGGCTTTTTTCATTTTGCTTATGTGATGCTGAGGAATCGAACCTAGGGCCTCATGCATGCAAGGCAAGCACTCTACCACTGAGCCACCTTCCCAGCCCCTAATAATAATTGTTATACACAAAAGTCACCAATCAAATTTTCCAATAGAGAAACTCATGGAGCTGATAGATTCACTGGTGAATTGTAGAAAATGTGTAAACTTATATGAATTATTTTCAAACTCCTCTAAAGAAATGAGAAAATAAATACATTCTAATTTATTCCATGGAGTCAACATAACTATGATGCCAATGCCACACAAAGATAAGAAAGGAGAACTATAGTTCAATATCCTTTAAACACACAGATGTAAAAATATTCAACAAAATGCAAATAAACCAACTTCTGTAGTGTATAAACAGGATTACACTGGGGTTTATTTCTGAAATACAAGGATAGTTTGGCATAATAAATTGTGTCATCACACTGAAACATTTCCTGAGAGAAGGAAAGAAGCCCCACATAGCAATCTCTCTTGATGATGAAAAAGCACCTAGCCAATTAGAAAAAAAATCCATGAAAACCCATTAGTGAATATCATACTCTGTTATAAAGACCCAAAACTTATCCTCTAAATCAGGAAGAGAGCAAAAATACCCATTTCCACCACCTCTACTCAACACAGTATTTGGAGATCTCATAGAGCAAGTTAGAAAAGGAAATAAAAAATGATACAAATTAAAAAGGAAGAGGTAAAATTTTTCTGTGTAGAGGTGATATGATCTTATATGCTGAAAACCCTAAAAGTCCCACAAAAAACTTAGAACCAATAAATAAATTGGGCAAAACTGCAGATTCAAGGACAACACAGAAAATAACTTGTATTTCCATATAGTAGCAATAAATCATCTAAAATGGAGATTCAGAAAAAAAATCATTTAATAATAGCAAAAAGAATAAAATACTTAGTTTTAGCTTATCTAAGAAACTGAAAACTCCAGAATGTTGCTGGAAGAAGTGAAGGATGCCATTCAAAATGGGACAAATTTTCAATTTTCATGAGTTGGTTCACTTAATTTTATTAACGTATCAATACTTTCCAAAGCCACTTCCTGAATCAGTGCAGCCCATAATAAAAATATATTTTCATATATGGCCAAGCAAGTTTGTTGAGAGTCCTAAAATCATTCAACAGCTGGTGCTGAGAGAACTGGATGGCTACATGAAAAAAATAAAAATTTACCTTTTTCAATCATCATATGTAAAATTACTCCACAATGGGTCAGTAGTCTAAATATAAGATTTAAATGTATCAAGTCTTAGGAAATATAGAGATAAAGCTTTATAACATGAAATTTCACATATATGATATCAAAGACATAGATAATTACAGAACAAATAGACAAATTAGGCTGCCTAGAAATGATATGCTGATCAGAAGGCAATAATGACAGTAAAAGAAGCACTTATTGAATGGTGCATATCCTTAAACACCATATTGGACAAGATTTGGTAGCAAGCTGAGGTAACTTCTGAATCTGACATGTAATCTATATTATATGATATATAACATGTATTATATAATATATAGTATATAAATCTTCTAATATTCAACAATAAAACAACAAATCGTACAAAGCCTGACTCAAAAATGTGCAAAGGAATATAAAATGTGTTTTTACAATGAAGATTCATATGAGACCAGTGTACTCAAAGATGCTCACTTTTACTAATTTTTAGGGAAAAATAAGTCAAAAGTACAGTGTGATACCATTTCTTATTCATTATGACACGTACTATCAAAAAATAAAAAAATAAGTTTTATTTAGAAGACTGTTTTGAAAAGGGTTAGTAGTGGGCTGAGCACTAATGGCTCAAGACTCAGGTAGCTCCTAGCTACTCCAGAAACTGAGCTCTGAAGATTGAAGTTCAAATTTTGCCAGGGTAGAAAAGTCTGCGAGACTCTTATTTCTAATTAACCACCAAAAAGCTGAAAGTATTGTTCAAATATTGCTCCAGCCTTTAGTGAACAAAACTAAACAAGAGCATGAAGCCCTGAGTTCAAACCCCAATACGCACACACACACACTCAGATACACACACACACACACACACACACACACACACACACACACACAGAACTATTGACTTGTTAACTTATGAAATTAAACTCACTATAATTTTTCTCTCCTAGTTTATGGGATTTTTGAAGAATATTTATTATGACAGAAAAATGAGAAATGTATCTATACTTGCAAATAAGATTCTATTTTACATATGTTATAACAAATTTCATATTTGTATTTGTTTAAAAAACACCAAATTTGGTTTTGAATTATTTTGTTTTAAAATTACTATTTATAACTGGGCACTGGTGGCTCGCACCTGTAATCCTAGCTACTCAGAAGGCTGAGATCTGAGGATTGAGGTTTGAAGCCAGTCTGGGCAGGAAAGTACATGAGATTCTTTCTACAATTAATTATAGGGGAAAAAAAAAGCCAGAAGTAATGCTGTGGCTCAAGTGGTAGAGCACTAGTTTTGAACAAAATGATGGTCAGAGACAATGAGAGTGCCCAAGCCCAGAGTTGGACCCTCAGCAAAAAAAAAAAAAGAAAAAGAAAATCCTATTTATTTCTTCTCCCAAAAATCAATACTGAGAAGTAACATTTCTTAAAATTATTATATATTTTTTATTTCCTTATGTAAATAGAGGCAGAAATTTTTACTTTAAATTAGCTTTTAAATTTCCTATGGAAGTTTGGTTGGAAGTTAAAATCTGCTGTTTGGCCAACACCTTTCTTATAAAAGTGCAGTCCTCTGACAGCACCTCAGGGATATTCTAATGATGAGTTATCATCTGCATATAAATAGCTTTCAATGTTTACATAAGGGCAAGAGTTTGGATCATTTCCCACTAAAAGTCCACTTCCAAGTGAGGTCTGGTGTGCTTCCATGTATATGGGACAGAATCTCTCTTTCTTATCATCATAGTTTTGCTATAATAATTACTATTAAACACCATAAAGGATACTAACAGTCTGAGTGAGTCTTTAATTGAACATCTGGCATATGTAGATAGTGTTAGTTAATGTAGATTTTATTAATAGTTAACACGTCAAACACTAGACAAAGTGTAACTGCCCATACCAGAGTGTTAATAGAACACTTGTTTTACTAATATGATTCACAATCTCCTATTAAAATATATTGAATTTTTATAAATTCATTTTATGATAATTAATCTGCATATAAAGGATGTGGTTTCCAGAGGTGATGAGAATAGTTCTTACCATATATTATGTAATCTCTGAGGGTAAAAATGATTATTTACTTTTAGAAATATGTTTTAATGGAGAGGATAAATCTAAGAGGCAGGAATGAGTTTACATTTGGATTTGCTAATCTGTTTCTCTTTAGTTAAATAAGAAAATTAAAAATAGTGAGAATATATATCCAAGGTTTAGACAAGTAAGTATTAAATAGTGAATTAACACTTATTAGAAAAACATGAGTTTCAGAAGAATCAGTTCCTTTATTGTTAAAGATTTATGTCTCATTTAATCTCAGACACATTATTAAAAATTAAACTTGAGAGTCAGTGTAGATTGCAATGTAAATCTTTGCTAATGTTGGAAGATAGGTTTGAAGTATTGAAATTCACATTATATAATTTGATTTTTTTAAATTTTGTTGTACAGTGAGATAGAGTTCTGGAAATCTACATCTTCTCTTCAGCTCTACAAAGTGCTGTTGGTATGTACCTTTTGTTAACAATATTGATAGCAGGTTGATACCAATCAGAACAGCTGCTGTCTTTGTAGAATCATTACTTTGAACATCATATGTAATACATAAGTTCAACAAATCTAAAAATGAGTTGGGAAACAACAGAAAATTGATCTTTCTCTTCAAGATGGTTTGAGAGGCAGTGACAGTATTCAGACAGATTCTAGATATTTTTCTTCCATAGGAGAGCCATTATATATTCTCTGCACCTTATACTCAGTGATTATTTCTGCTCTCTCTCTCTCTCTCTCTCTCTCTCTCTCTCTCTCTCTTTCTCTTCTTTGTTGCAGTACTGGGATTTGCACTCAGGGCCTTGCACTTAGTAAGCAGGCGCTTTTCTACTTGAGCCACACCCTTCCAGCACTTTCATACTTTAGTTACTTTCCAGGTAATTTCTGGTGCTGTGTCCAGCATAGCAGGGTGTTCAGATACCTACAAGGGGAATGGTGTAATAATGACAAAGACACAAAAACAATCTCAAGGACTTGAAGTGGAGGAACCAGGGGTGCTCCATCTCACAGGACAAAGGGCCCCAGTGTATCTCCCAGGTGTCATTTATTATCCAGCATGACATAGGAAGAAAAGGCAGTGATCTTTGTAGACAATGTGTGAAGTGTAGTAAATTCCTCTTCTAACACAAAGATGACATTATTCTAGTAAAAGAGCAACCTCAAGCTGATCATCACACTTTTAAGCAAACATCCCTGAGTAAACTAGCTATACCTGACCTATGATAGGGGCCAGAGCCACTGTGTTTCCTGTGCATGCTTTTGCACACTGCCTAAGGGACCCTTGTCATGTAGGCATTCTTGGCATATTGCCTTTGCACTCAGTCAAATGTGCCTTCAGCCTTGCTTAGAAAGAACAGTGGTTCCCAACTGTTAAAAAATAGATTCAAGTCTGCTTGAATAGATTCAATTTAGTCTTAAATAGTACTGAAATAAGTTTGTGCAAAGATATAAGTCAGCCCCTCTCATAGAGCCTAGTTAGAAGAGGAGCCTCCCTACTGCTGGGACAGAACTGCTGGCCTGTTGGCCTTCCTCTTTTTCAGCTGCTAGCCAGGTGTCTGTTGATCATCTCCTTTTTCTCTATTTTGTTCAATGCTATTTGTGACTCTTCTTGTAGCCTCCTCTCTTTCGCTCTGAGCTCATCTTAGATTATCTCAGCATTTTAACTGCAGTTTAACAGGCTTTAGCACCTGTCCCTCAAGCTGGCTCATATTTTGCTCCATGGTGGTTCTATTCTGTTCTGCTGTTGGAAGCTTAAATTTGTCTGTTGCCATTCTTCTCCATCTCAATAAACTGTATGTCTGAGCTGTTATGCAATTCTGCCAGGTTGCATGCTGTGCCTTTATTCCTGGAGCACTCTGCCATTCTTCCTATAGCTCAAGCTACATCTTGCTACTCTGATAGCTACTTCCTCCAGCAAGTTTCTATAGGCTTCCATCTAGTTGCCTTTATCCTGCAGTTTCCAAGACCTGGGAAACATCTGATACACAGCAGCAATGGCCCCAATCATGGATTTATGACAGGAGTGCTATGGAGGATTATAACCCAGGCACACTTTTCAATAAGCTTGACCTTTGGTCAAAGGCCTTCTGTAAGTTCATCTATCTATGCATACTCTTTCCTTTCTAATTGCTTTGCTTTTTCGTCTTTTTCTCTATCAAATTCTGCTGTTTGTTCCTCCTGTTCTTCAATGATATCTCTGAGAATGTTTACCTAATAAGACCTGATAGCTTCTTCTTGTTTGATTGTGCATTGAAACCATGGCTTTCTTAAATTTCTCTTCTACTTCAGACAAAGCATCTTGCACTTCACTCGTGAAGTGTCCTCACTTCTTTATCTGGGTAAGTTTATGTTGAGAGGGAGATGATGACCTCATGTTATTGTCAGCACACTATCATGTTTTTCATCCAATTGTTGGTTGTATATCCAGTTCCCTAGTATGTATTTCTGGCTTTTGTACTACAGCCTACTTTGCTGCTAGCCTTGCTTCTGCCTCTCTGACAATGATATTTAGAGCTTCACCTTCTGTAGAAAATTCATGTTTTGGGATATTATTTTTCTTTCAGAGCCTATAGTCCCCACTTGTGTTCTAAATAATCTTCTTGCTTTGAAAGTGATTTCACTCTCCATTTAGCCCTTAGTGATGGTGGTTATCTTTTCCACTATTTATTTTGCTTCTAAACTTCTTAACTTATCCCCACTCATGTCTATGGGCAGACTGTGGTTTTGGTGCCACCCTGAAAGAGCTAACAAGGATGCGAAATGAAGGGTGAGAGGCCTCAGCCAGATTCCATTTCCAGCCCCCAACCAGGCTTGCTGAATAGACCCTATGAGCCCCTGCTCCTGCCCTTGGCCAGGCAGTCATGCCTTATGTTCTTTTTTTTCTTTTAATTGTGAAAATACCTTACAGGGGGTTACAATTACATGGGCGAGGTAATGAGTACATTTCTTATCAAGCATTGTTTCCTCCTCCTTTGTTTCCCATTCCTATTCCTTCCCATCTCCCACCCAGCCCCCATCCTCCCTCCCCGGCCAAAGTTATAAAGTTCATTTTTTGACATAAGGACTTGTACATCTCATTGTTGCAATGGGTCCACTCGTATCCCTATTTAGATGATTTGTTTTTCCCTTCCCCTCCACATATTATACCAACATCAAATACAGTGAAAGCAGGGGTTATACCATGGGGGAGGGATATACAAAGCAACAAAGAAATCATCTTATAAATACGTTAGAAACAATTTCAAGAAAGAAAGAAATATTTGAATTCTTATCTTGGGATTCATTAAGCCTAACATCAACTTACCTGAACTTTTCTGCTTATCACAGACATATACTAGTTACTGCAAATAAGGGAAACCATGGGACTATGTTTCTTTGGGCCTGGCTTACTTCACTTAATATAATTTTTCAAAGTCTTTCCATTTCCTAACAAATGGGGCAATATGCCTTATGTTCTTGACCTGGCAACTCAGACTACAGGCCTGGCAGTGCTAGATCTACTTCTTGGTTTGAGAGGAAAGTTTTTGCTTTAAAAGTCAGTCTCAGAAAATATGAAGGATGTGAACTTTTCACATTATGAGCATCTACCAGAAGCCCACATCTGCTTCCTCGAGGACACACATCTGCTTCTGACCACATCTGCTTCTCTAGATACGCAAGGTTGACTGGACCAGAGCTTTTTGCACCCCAAAGAAGTTTTCTTGTTTAATCCGTGTTCTGTTAAGCACCATATGCTCATCTTGCTTACACCTAGGGGAAAATTTGTCAAAAGCTAAAAACTCCATACATCAATGACCGCTTAAATAGACATCACTCCCAGAGAATATCTAAATGTGATAACATTTAGTCCCATAAAGGGACTAAAATTTCTGACCTACAATTAACAAGTTGTGCAAAGTAGTATTGTTTAAGGGACACCCAAACACTCCATTCCCTGTGTGGAATATAATTTTATCTGAACTTATAAATAATAGAACAGACTAATCAGATTTGCTTCTACTTATTTTTTCCAAGGTAATCAGATCTATTTCAGAAGAGACACAGACTGGCTCCTCGAGGAACTTTTAGACTTGGTGATAGAGATTAATGGTTAGGAAATACATTAGGGAATTTTCTTAAAATCTAAACCATGTAAAGGAAGGAAGCAGGATTGGGCCAAGGGAGGGTCTGATACATGATGCACTTCCACTGGAGGGAATTTCATATTTGTTCTGAGGGTAGGTGTTAAGAGCAGCCATGTGCATATGCTTTCACTTGGGGAAGAACACCTTCTGGGCAAAGCAATTCTTGTCAAGGACTCACAGCCAATGTATTCGGCACATTCTACACCTAGCAGTAATTTCTTTTAGTTGTAATATGGGCCATAGGACTCAGTATTATGGGCTGACCTATGTGTCACCAAATTCATGGATAGAAGTTCTACACCTCACTTCCTCAGTATGTGGCCATAATTGGAGTTAGGGTTTTTAAGGAAGTGACTGAGTAAAAGTGAGGTCTTGAAGGTAAGCCCTAATCCAATATACCTGCCATCCTAATAGGAAAGATAAAATTATATTCAGAGAGACCCTGGTCACATGTGCTCACAAAAAGAGGACCAATAAGAAGGTTTACCTCTGCAAGAAACCTGAGAGACTTAGAAGGAATCTGACCAAATAACATTTTGATGTCAGATTTCTAGCCTCTAGATCCATGAACAAACTCCTTAGTCTATAGTGTGCTAGAGTTAGGCACCAAAAGAAGCCATTTATAATGCCATTGCATTTTAACTTGTTTCTTTATCATCAGGAAGTATGAGTTTAGTTTAGACTCTTCTGGGAGGATCATAATTCAAGAGTAGCTTGGGTTCTTAGATCCCCCAGAATTAGAAGACTATGAAAACAAGCTGGATCTGGTGGCATAAGAATGAGGTCCTATCTGGAGCTGATTCTGGTGCAGGGTTATAGATAAGGATCTAGCTTTAGTTTTCTACAAGTAGTTAACCAATTTTGCCAGCACCATTTGCTGAAGAGGCTGTCTTTCTTCCATTCTATTTTTTTAGCTCCCTTATTGAAGATTAGATGGCTATAGGTCTGTAGGTTCATTTCTGGGTTTTCAATTCTATTCCATTGGTCCTGAGGTCTGTTCTTATGCCAGTACCAAGCTGTTTTGATTACTATGGCTTTATAGTAGAGTTTGAAATTTGGTATTGATATTCCTCTAGCAGTGTTCTTTCTATTGAGGAGTGTTTTTGCTATTCGGGGTCTTTTATTGTTCCATATGAATTTTTGGAATGCCCCTTCTATTGAGCAGAAGGATACTAGTTTAAAGTTTGACTTGGCAAAAGCATGAGATCCTATCTGAAAAGGAACAACCTCAAAATGTCTAGGAGTGTGGCTCAACTAGTAAAGTGTAAGATCCACTTTAAACATCAACAAACAGAAACAAAAACAAAAACAAAACAATAACAAAACCAAACAGCTGAAATTATTATTTAACAATAAGAGAGCTATGTTGGTTAAGATTAGTGTCTTCCAACAAAGCATATTATTTATTTTACTGACTTGGTGCTGTTGGAACTTCGATAGTGGTGAACATTCAGTGTCAGGAATGGGTTAACACAGCTAGAGAAATCTGGTCACTGAGCTGGAGTTGATTTTCATGCTTGCATTTAGAAGGCAGGATCATTGGAGTGAAGTTGTTGTTAACTGGCTGGCTTTCAAGAGTGGGGGGATGCCACTGATTGGCTGGCTTTCAGAAGCATGTTCATTGAGGTGAATTATCATTGATTGAACAAACAAATTTAATTTCATTTCTGGTTGTTACCTTTTAGCATGACTATAAAACAATCATTTTTTCCCTAAGCTTCGGAAAACAGTGCCTTGCAAATAAAGGTGTCAATAAATATTTGCTGAGCTAATTGAAAAATGGAAGATGCCAAGTAGGAGTGTAGATTTCAGGGGAAGCTGGGCCTTAAGGAGTCACTGTCGTAGAACTGGAACATAAAGCCTGAATCTGGGAAGACAATCTTGGACATATGAGCAGGAGAAAGAAAATCTGAGCTCAGATTCCTGGAATTTTGCAAAGATAGCTTCTCTTTGACATTGTAATTGATACCTGGAATTAGTCTGAGAAAAAAAAACACAATCAATATGTAAAAAGAATTGATATCTGAACAAACTTTCTTTTTCCTTCCTTGTTCTGGGGGTGGGTCTTTAGAGCAGCCATGTTCATATGCTCTTCACCTGGGGAAGGATATTTTTCTTCCTTCTCTCCCCCCCTCCTTCCTCCCTTCTCCCCTCCTTCTCTCCCTCCTTCCCTTCCTTCCTTCCCTTCCTTCCTTCCTTCCTTCCTTCCTTCCTTCCTTCCTTCCTTCCTTCCTTCCTTCCTTCCTTTCTTCCTTCCTTCCTCTCTCTCTCTCTTTCTTTCTTTCATCACTGTTGCATTGGTTCACCCTTTGTCCTACCATGTCTGTGATCCCCCTCTCTCCCCCAAATCAGATAAACTTTTTTTTTGTTTTTGTTGGATGTGGGGCTTGAACTTTGGGCCTTGGCACTGTCCTTATACTTTTCAGCTCAAGGCGAGTGCTCACCACTTGAGCCACAGCACCACTGCTGTTTTGCTGGTGGTTAATTGCAGATAGAGTTTCACGGACTTTCCTGCCTGAGCTGACTGTGATCCTCAGATCTCATCCTTCTGAGTAGCAAAGATTACAGGCATGACCCACCAGTGCCCAGCTGAGATAAACTTATATACAAGACAGAAATAAAAAAGAAAAAAACAACCCTCTTGTTTCCATTTCTTGGAGTTCATTTAGATAAGCATCATTTTATATAGTCCTTTGCATGTCGCTATTGAGATATTGCAATCCTCTGCTAAGAATATCCTAAACATATATTAGTTATTACAAATGAGAGAAACCAGGCAGTCCGTGTTTCTTTGGGTCTGGCTTGCTTCTAGTCTTCCAAGTCTTTCCGTTTCTTTATGAATCAGGTGATGTCATTCTTTCTGATGGAGGCAGACCACATTTTCTTTAATAATTCAGCTACTGAGGGGCATCTAGGTTGGTTCTATATCTTAGCTTTGATAAACAATGATGTAATGAACAGTCATGCTGGTAGCTTTAGTGTGGCCTTGTTTGTGGTAATTTGAGTAAATGCCCAGGAGTAGGATTGCTGTCATGGGGTACTCTGTTTAGTCTTTTGAGGAACCTCCATACTGCTTTCCAGAGTGATTGAACAAGTTTACATTCCCACCCACATTGTAGTAGTGTTACCTTTTGGGCACATCTTTGCCAATATCTGTCACTATTAGTTTTTTTTTTTTTGATAATAGACATTCTAACTGGGGTGAGGTGGAATCTCAATATAGTTTTAATTTGCATTTGCAGAGATATTTAACATTTCTTCATGTGTCTAATGTCCTTTCTCCTCCTCCTCCTCCCCCCTTCTCCTCCTCCTCCCTCTCTTCCTCCTCCTCCCTCCTCCTCCTTCTCCTCCTCCTCCTCCTTCTTCTTCTCCTTTTCCTTCTCCTCCTCCTTCTCCTCCTCCTTCTCCTTCATCTCTTTTTAAGTGTTTAGTCCACTTATTAATGGGGTTGTTGTATCCTTAAGGATACCATGCAAAATCTATAAATTCAATGCAATACCCATCAAAATCTTCAATGAAATAGAAGAAGAAATCCAAAAATTCACATATAATAATAGAATACCCTAAATAACAAGAACAATCCTTCGGTGGAAGAACAGTGCTGGAGAAATATGAATACCAAGCTTCAAACTCTATTATAAACCTGTAGTTATAAAAACAGCTTGATAGTGGCACATGAACTTGCCTAGGGACCAATGGAATAGAATTGAAGAGCCAGAAATGATCCCACAGACCTATGAACACCTAATCTTTGATAAGGAAGCCAAAAACACAGGATGGAAGAAAGACAGCCTTTTAACAAATAGTGCTGACGGAATTAGCTATACATGTGTAGAAAACTGAAGTTGGATCCTTGTATATCACCCTTCATTAGAGTCAACTCTAAATGGATCAAAGACTTCCATATAAGATCACATACCCTAAAAATATTATAAGAAGGCATAGAGGACACCCTAAGTCTCTTTGGCACAGGATGAAACTTCCTAAATCAAGATCCAGAAACACAAGTCAAAGAAAGGCTGGGTAAATGGGATCTCATCAAACTGCAGAACTTTGGCGTGGCAAAGGACATAGATAACAAGATAAATAGAAAGCTCACAGACTGGGAGAAGATCTCTACTAGCTATACAACAGACAAGGGTCTCATGTCTAAAATATACTTAGAGTTCAACAAATTAAGCGCCCCCCCCAAACAAATCCTCAAAGAGAATAGATTTCTGATCTCTTTATTTTTAAGGCAGGGCACCAAAGTCACCTCTTCTTTGTGTAGTTGTCATGCAAAGACTGATTTTCACTGCACAGGCCTTTTTCATTTGTCTTCACAGAAGTGTAGCATGGTATAGATGGCAGCTATGTCTAGGAAGAGCTATCCACAGCAACAGGTAGAGAAATCACAGATAAGGGTACCCAAGAGTTCACAGTGAGATTTGTTGGTAGGGAGGCAAGGTGTGAATTGACCTTAATAGATTAAGTGAATAGAATAATTAGTTTTGGTGGGATTTAGGAAATCAGTAACTAGACTGAAAATGAAGAGGTAGTATTTGCTATGATGTATTAACCACCCTAGAAAGCTCTGCAATTTAATATTACACTATGCTAGAAACTAAAGAATGCACCATCAATATTACCTTCTCAACAAGAAGGTGAAGAAAGGGCAAAAGGTAGATGCATGTGACTTCATCATCATGGAGAAGGACGTCACAGAAAGACCTTTTGCTGCTGCTTGGAAAGAAATGAGGGTTAGTAGTCATTTGCACATGATTATTTGCTCTTCCTTGAAATTCAAAGCAAAGATGAAAGAAAATGAACTTGACAACACAACATTGACTGGTGTGAAGAAAGAGGAAAAATACTTAGAATTCTTAGGCCTTGCTATTTCCCTTTTGACATTAAAACAGTGCTTTAGAGAGTTTGATAAACACTCATGCCTTTGAAATGCCTTTTTAATTTATCCAGAGGCATCAGATTTGATCTGATAATTAGAACTAAGATTCAGATCTCTTTTTTTTGGGGTAATTTTTAAAGTATTTTGCTTCATGTTTTTTTATTTTTTGTGGATTTTATTTTGTGCTTTTTTATATAATAATGACTATGCATTGATGCTATATAATGTTAACTACTCTTAAATCTCTGAGTCTAGAGAGGTCTGAGGACTCCTATTGGAATATTATATATGTATATATATATATATATATGTATATATATAATCTGCTTAATCATACCTAAGAGAAAGATTAGCTATCTCTTTTTATTAACCAGATACTTCTATATTAAATCCATTCTTTTTTTTTTTTTAGGTAAGGGGTAGGTTTATTCAGTAGACTTGCTGGGACCAGGCAAGGTTGGCACTCCACGTGGCTGGGAAAGGCCTGGGAAAGAGAGAGAGCTGGGAAAGAGAGAGGAAAGAGAGAGAAAAGAGCTAAAAAAGAGCAGAGAGAGCAGAGAGAGAGCAGAGAGAGAACTAAAAAAGAGAAGGGAGCGGGGAAAGAGAAGAGAAGGAAAAAGCTGAGAGCTAGAAAAAAGAGAAGGGAGAGAGCGTAAAGAGAGAGCTGGGAAAGAGAGAGGAGAGAAAAGAGCTAGAAAAGAGCAGAGAGAGCAGAGAGAGAGCAGAGAGAGAACTAGAAAAGAGAAGGGAGCTGGGAAAGAGAAGAGAAGGAAAAAGCTGAGAGCTAGAAAAGAGAAGGGAGAGTTAAAACCATTCTTATGTAAAAACTAAACATTTGAAAATATACTGGCACTCATGAGCTGCTTTAAAAAAGTGACCTATGTTACAGATCAGCATTTGGGCTGAGTGCTCAGTTTGGGTATTGCCTTCCCATATAAGGGCAAGACCTCAGGATCTCCAGTTTCAAGCCCAGAGACTACCTTCCAAATTATAGATTATAATTACCTAATCTGAGATTGTGTCAATGCTAAAAATGCATGTATTTTTGAAAAGCAAACTTTTATTTGAAAGGCATGGGATCTGTTATAAAAAAAGATTTGTATGAAGCAAAAGAAGACCCTGAGCAAACCAAAGCCCTGAATTCATGCCATTGCATTAAGCTGAATAGAGAATGGGGCAAGATGAAATTATTTCTGCTGGGAACAGGGGTCAGAGACCCTGGAAATGATTCTGGAATTGCTGAGTGGTAGATAGTATAAGGCACCTGACTTTGAATTATTAGGACCTATTCAGAGAAACAGATGAATGTTAGAGGTCATAAACATCAGATAATAAAATTAATGACTCTTTATTTCCAATGCCCAGGCCATGTTGCAAAATAGAAAAGCAAAGCTATGACCTTAGTGCTGGTGATGGTCTTCTGGTAGCAAGCCTCTCAGTACCACCTTGGTGATGGGATCAGATGAAGATTTTGATCTTTATTGCAGGCAAAATTGCTTTGTGTAAGGAAATCTTTATGCTGCTTTTTCTCTGCTACACATTCTCATCTCTCCTAGAAAAATAGCAAGAGCCTCATTTTCACTTCCAAATATACATTTTCATTTTTCCTCATCTTTCAACCCATCCTTTAAATTTTTTTATTGTAAAGATACTGTATAGAGGGGTTACAATTACATGAGCAAGGTAATGAGTACATTTCTCATTGAGCATTGTTATACCCTCTCCTTTGTTTTTCTCCAGCCATCCCTTCCTGCCCTACCTCCTCACTCTTCCATCCTCCCTCCTGAAGTTTTAAAGTTCATTTTCAACATAGTGTCTTCTACATCTCATTGTTACAATGGGTCAACCTGTATCCTTGTTTCAGCATTTTGTTATTTTCCTTCCCCTCCCCAAATTAGAAAAATATATATACAAGATGCAGGGAACTGGAATCAAATACAGTGACAACAGGGGTTATATGTGGGGGAAGAACATACAAAAGAAATAAAACAATCACATAGTACATAAAAAACAGCAGCAACAAAGAAAAAACTTCTTGTGGGGGTTCATTTCATTTAGCATCATCTTATATGGTCATATGTACATAGCTTTTGACCTTTTCTGCTTGTCTGGTAAGATTATTCTAGATGTATACTAGTTATTGCAAATAAGGGAAACCATGAGACCTATGTTTCTTTGGGTCTGGTTTACTTCATTTAATATATTTTTTTCCAAGTCTTTACATTTCCTAACAAATGGGGTGGTGTCATTCTTTCTGGTGGAGGCAAAGAATTCCATTGTATGTATATATACCACATTTTCTTGATCCATTCATCTACTGAGGGGCACCTGGGTTTGTTTGATATCTTAGCATGGTGAATAATGCTGCAATAAACATAGTTGTGCTGGTAGCTTTACTGTGGCCTTGTTTGTGATTATTTGGGTAAATGCCCCAAAGTGGGATTGCTGGGTCATAGCTAGGGAGCTCTATGTGGAGTTTTTTGAGGAACCTCCATATTGCTTTCCAAATTGGTTGAACAAATTTACACTCCCACAAACAATTCAGTAAGGTCACTTTTGGCCACATCTCCTTCAGCATCTGTTATTACTAGATTTCTTGATTTTAACTATTCTAACTGGGGTGAGGTGGAATCTAAATGTTTTGATTTGCATTTCTTTTATGGCCAGAGAAGTTGAGCAATTCTTCATGAGTCTGGCCATTCTTATTTCTTCTCCAATGAAGTCTCTAAGTCTTTAGACCACTTATTAATTGGTTAGTTGTTTCTTTGAGGATTTGTTTTTGGAAGATTTAATTTTTTGAGTTTTAAGTGTATTTTAGATATGAGACTCGTCCATTGTATGGCTAGTGAAGATCTATCAATCTGTGGGCTTTCTATTGATCTTGCTAGCTATGTTCTTTGCCATGCAGAAGCTCTGCAGTTTTTTCAGGTCTTTATTAAGAAAATTTAGGCCTGTGCTAAGGAACCCTAGAGTTTCTCCTATTCCTTCCTGTAATGTTTTCAGATGTCTGCTTTTACTTAGAGGTCTTTGATCCATTTGGAGTTGATTCTGGTGCATGCCAGGTGGTATATAAGGATCTAGCTTTAGTTTTCTACAGGTGTTTAACCAAGTTTGCCATCACCATTTACTGAAGAGGCTGTGTTTTTCCATTCTATTATTTTAAGCACCCTTATTGAAGATTAGGTGACTATAGGTCTGCGGATTCATTTCTGGGTCTTCAGTCCTATTCCATTGGTCCTCAGGTCTGTTCTTGTGCCGTAGCTGTTTTGATTGCCATGGCTTTGTAGAAGAGTTTGAAATTTGGTATTGTTATTCCTTCAGCACTGTTCTTTCTGCTAAGGATTGTTTTTGGTATTTGGGGGTCTTTTATTGCTCCATATTAATTTTTGATTGCTTCTTCTATTTCATTGAAGAATGAAGTTGGGATATTGATAGGTATCGCATTGAATTTGTAGATAGCATTAGTCAGTATTCCCATTTTTATGATGTTAATCTTCCCTATCCAGGAGCATGGGAGGTTTTTCCACTTAGTTCTGCTTTAATTTCCTTTTTCAGATTTTTAAAGTTTTCATCATAGAGGTCCTTCCCTTCTTTAGGTAAGTTAACTCTAAGCTATTTTTTTTTTAATGAGGCTATTAGAAAGGAGTTGCTTTCCTGATTTCAGCAGCACTCTTTTCCTTATTGGCATACAGGAAAGCCATTGATTTTTGAGGGTTAATTTTATACCCTGCTACTTTGCCAAAATTTTGTATCAGCTGGAGTAACGTGAGATTGGAGCCAATGGGATTCTTTAAATACAAGATCATGTCATCTGCAAAGAGGGAGAGTTTTACTTCATCTTTCCCTCTTTGAATCCCCTTTATGTTTGCATCTTGTCTTATTGCTCTAGCTAGGCATTCTAATACTAAATTGAAGAGGAGGGAGAGACTGGACATTCTTGTCTTGTTCCTGAATTTAGAAGAAATGGCTTTAGCTTTTCCCCATTAAGTATAATGGTGGCTGTGGGTTTGTCATACACAGCCTTTATTATATTGAGAAATGTTCCATGGATTCCTAGTTTCTTCAGAGCTTTAATCATAAAGGAGTGTCAGATCTTGTCAAATGCCTTTTCTATATCTATTGAGATAATCATGTGATTCTTATCCTTGCTCCTGTTGATGTGATGTATTATATTAATTGATTTGCATATACTGAACCAGCTTTGCATCCCTGAAATGAATCTTGTTTGATCATAGTGTATGGTTTTTTTTGATGTGTTGTTGAAGTCGATTGGCCAATTTTTTATTCAGAAGTTTTGCGTTGATATTCATCGAAGAAATGGGTCTGTAGTTCTCTTTCTTTGATGAGTCCCTGTCTGGTTTTTGGATGAGGGTTATGATGGCTTCATGAAAAGAGTTTGGGAGTGAAATTTCACTTTGAATTTCATTGAATAGTTGGCAGAGTATTGGTGTGAGTTCTGCTTTGAAGACCTTGTAGAATTCAGCTGTAAATCCACTGGTCCTGGGCTTTTCTTGGATGGGAGGTTTCTATTTCGATGGTTGATATAGGTCTGTTAAGTTGGTTTAAATCATCTTGGTTTAGTTTTGGAATCAATATTTGCTAGAAATTAATCAATTTCTTCCAGATTCTCAAATTTATTAGCATAAACGTTTGAGAAATATTCCCTTATAATGTTCGAAACCTTGGTTGTTTCCGTGGTGGTGTTTCCATTCTCATCTGAGTTTATTTGAGTATGTACTCTTCTTTTTCTGATAAGACTTGCTAAGGTTCTGTCAATTTTGTTCATTTATTTTGAAGAATGAACCTTTTGCTTTGTTATTCTTTCTATGTTTTTTTTGACTCTTATTCATTTAATTCTGATTTAATTTTAATTATTCGTTTCCATCTACTGAATTGAAGTTTGACTTGTTGCTCTTTTTCAAGGAGTTTCAGGTGCCTCATTAATTGTTGTCAACCCATCCTTTTCTAGCTCCAGTATTTGTGCTAGTCTAAGAAAAGAAACATGTTTGTTGGAGCCTCTGGCTCAGCCAGAGAACACAAAGGGAAATATGTGACACTGGAATGACTACAACCCAGGGTTCAGATGCTGCCACAATTCTGACTCTGTTTGCTTATTTATTTATTTATTTATATATTATTTGTTTTATTAGTAGGATTTATACTCAGGGACATGTGCACTCAGTTGACATTTTTTGCTCGAGGTTGGTGCACTACCACTTGACCCGTAATTCCAGTCCTGACTTTTTGCTGGTTGATTGGAGATAAGAGTTTCTAGGCTGTCTGCCAGGTTGCCAGGTGGTTTTGAACTGGAATCCTCAGATCTCATCCTTCTGATTAGCTAGGATTACAAGTGAGGGCTTCTGCTGATAACTTAATCTCTTATTAATATGATTATCTTTCAAGCAGTATTAAATTTTCTATGTCAGTTTTTACTATGGGAAAATAATTAAAATTCATAATAGAGAGTTGGCTTACCACCAGAGACAGACTCTCTTTTAAATCTGATTGTGTTTTTTTATTACAAATAGAGGAGAGTATGTTAGATTCAGATAGAATGAGATATTAGAACAGAATATGGGAACATAGCTATTTTTCATATTTAACAAGTTAATATATACTATATATCAAAGTGTTCAAATTGCTTATGCATCAAATAGTGAATGAAAGTTGATTCCAGTATAGCAAAATGCCATGGGGAGGATTCTGACTATGTTGGTTTGGGATATTTCCTGTCATGGATTGTGAAGCTATGTAGTTTGAGTGTGGTGTAATATTTACCAAAAGTTCATGTATTGCACACTTGGTCTCTAGTGTAGTAATACTGGAGGTAATTAGATCTTTACTATGTAGAGACCAGTTGTGGTCATTATAGGCCCCTCTCTCCTCTCTAGCTGCTGGCATCTATGTGACCTGTCTCTCTTGCTCTCTCACCATTGGAGTTCCTTCAGACTTGAAGTGACTGAACCAAGTGAACCTCATAAAGATGGACAATTGAAGTGTCTGATCATTGGCTTTCAGCTTTCAAAACTGAGCTAAATAAAACTTCTTATACACTTTACTCTGCCTCAGGTCTTTTATTATAGTAACAGAAAATGGAGTAAGCACAGGAGATGATTGTCAGTCTCAAGTAAAAGAGAGAAAATAGTTCCTTAAAATCTTTTTTTTCTGGAAAAAAATAAGCCTTGTAAAACAAATACAGGTATTTCTTTGACAAATAACACAATTTTAAGTGATTCTTTTTTGTAATCCATTAGTATATACCCACAGAACTCAATGATTTGAAGTAAATTTATGGAAATTATTTCATATTTTATAATAAAAAAAGACCATGTAGCAGTTAGAATTACTTGTTCTGCAGATTTTTTGACATGTCCAGTATTTCTGCAAAACCAACAGGCAAATTTTTAAAAATATAGATTTATTGTTATTATTAAGGTGTTGTACAGATGTGTTACTATTCCATATTTCAGGTAATAAGTGAAAATTCTTTTTGTACAATGTCATACCTTCCTTCACTTCCCCCTTCACTGTCCTGCTTTTTTCCATTTCTATAAGTTACATAGTTAATTTTTTACATAGTATATATTTAATACCATGACCTCATTTGTTTACCCTTCCTTCCTTCATATATATGTCCCCTTTTGCCTACCACCCAGAAGACAAAGAAAAACCCAAAGCAAAAATGAATGACATTGATAACAACAACAACAACAACAACAAAATAGGCCATTTTAACAAGCAGATGTAGTAATGATAAAAAACAAAACAAAACAAGTATTATGACTTTGTGGTAATCATTTACTACTGTCTGTATTTTTTATGTCATGTCTGTGAAAATGAACAAACACCCAGAGTCTTGACCAAAGGTTGTGGTAGGAGGATTTATTATCAATCATAAATGTAGTCCAGCTGTTGATAATCGTCGTCATATATAAAACTCTCACAAAATTAGGCAAATGCTTTGCTTGTTAAAGACAATTGCTTTTACAGATTAATTTAATTTTTCAATGGTCATTAAATGACTGAGTACTCATTAGTAAAGTGTTAATTTGTAATATGATTAGGAAATGAATGGGACCCTAGTATTTTCTTAATTTGCACCTTAAATTTGGAGACTAAATCTCTTTCTCTCTCCCTCCCTCCTTCCCTCTTCCCTCTCTGTATGTGTGTGGTATTTAGATAATACTTATTTCAAGGTAGTCTATGAGTTTTATCTTTGTGATTTTTAGAATGATTTGAACTTTATATTTCACTCTTCTTTTATATTTTACAGGTGATACTTTACCTGGACAATTTATTTAGTAGAATGATCTACTAAAAATGGTCAATTAAAAAAAGTCCTGTCAAAAATATCAAAAAGGACCAGGAATTCATCCCCAAAGTGTTTTTACCCCTTTAATTCATGAATCTCGGTGTGATGACAGCTTTGCACTCAAAATTAAGAAAACAATAGCAAAGCTTAATGAGATTTAAATTATTATAATAAAAATCCCTTCAAGTTCATTTTTTTCTGTCATTTAAAACTCTGTTGCAGAAGGAACTTGATTTAGAATAAATAACATTTTTCTTTTCCTCCAAGAGAAATGGTATAGCAGTTATTTTTCGATATGGATTGTCAAAATTTTGTTAGATATATGATAGGCTAAGTGATGGTCCCCCAAAGATGTCTGCACTCTTGTCTCTGGAACCTGTGAATATGTTAAATTGTATGGAGGAGTCCACAGATAAGATTAAGGATCTTGAGGTGGGGTAGGTGGGGGAATGTTCTGGAGTATTGAGGTAACTCTAGGTAGCCCCATTCACGTAGTAAAATGTGGCATCTGCCACATTCCAGTCATGGTTTTTTTTTTTCCTTCAATTTTTTTTTCAATTAATGTCTTACATTTTGTCCAGGCTGATCTTGGGTTGTGCTCCTCCTACCTATGTCCTCCTACAGGCTGGGGTCATAGGGATGGGACACCACTTCCAGTCATGGATTGATTCATAGCTTTTTGTTGAATCACCATCTCCACCTACAGAGCAGTAGGAATTACAGGCAATAAAGGTCTTTTAAAGAGCGAGGCAGGAAGATCAGTCAGTCACAGGGACTGTAAAAAAGGAAGCAAGAAGTTAGAATAGTGAAGGAAGGGAAGCAACAAGAGAATTCAAGTAGCTTCCAGAAACTGGAGTCGCCAAATGAATGTATTCTCCCTACAACATACCAAGTCAAGGACATTGTGATTTATCCCTGAAAAATTCATGTTGGATGTTTGACCTCTAAATCTGTAAGAAAATAAATTCTTTTATTGTTTTCAAGTTAGGAAATTTGTTACTGCAGCAATAGGAAAATATTCAGTGCTGTGGCATTTGCCTAAATTTTATTGCATCATTGGCGCTTAAGTCAAAAAGCACATCAGTCAAGTTTATCACTAGTCAAGTAATCACTAGTGATGTTATCAGCCACACAAAGTATGGTTTCGGAACAAAGAGCTGAATTAATGCCAGTCTGATTATTTGCTTAATTAACTAACGTGCATTCAGCAAATATTTTTTCAATCCCTACTATGTGCTTGGTGGACAAAATAGAGCTAGCATAGTTAATATATAATTGTGTACATTTTTTATGTGGGTAGGGACTAAAACTTTCATGAGTGGACAGGTATTGTGTCTTATACAGTGTATAATTCACTATGTGAATAATTTTTCACCAACTCTTGAGGTCTTCATGCAGTGTAAGATACCTTAAGTACTCAAAACTTGAAGATGATTTAGCCTGGTCAGAAATTAGATACTGCCTTGAATAAATCATACTTGAGACACATAAGATGAACAGAAATCAGACTCAGAGAGACAAAGGATGCATGTCTTCCGTAATGCTAGATTTAGCTTACAAAATCATAAGTAATCATAAAAATCATTGGGTGGTATGCAAGTATATACAAATATATTAATGGAAATATAGTAGATTCAAGGGATATTTCAAATAGTGTAATTCCTTAGTAAGGTAAAATCAGAGTTCAACAAAAGAAAACACCAGGAAGTGGGTTCTCAAAAGGGGTGGGGTAAGGCCTAGGGGAGAGGGCCAAATGAATGAGAATGAGAAGAGCAGGGAAATGCAGTTAAGAATCCAATGTACATCCTATAAAATTAAGAAGAGTGGGGGAAGGGATGGGTAGATAGGGGAGGGATGGGCTAGAATGTTGAAAGGAGTAATATTGTTCAAGATATATTGTATTCTTTGCTAGATGGCAACTCTTTTGTATAACTAAAAAAGAAATGATGGGAAAATACAGCATGTGACTCAATATGCATATATGAAAATGAAACTTGGAAATGAGATTGATAGGGCAAGGGGTGGGTGGGAGCAGAGAAAATGATGTAAAGGGTGACACTGATCAAGATATATTGTACATATATAGACATGTTAAATTACAACCCAATAAGCTCTTTGCTGCTGGTTCAAACCTGTAATCATAGTTACTCAGCAGGCTGAGTACTGAGGATTACATTTCGAAGCCAGCCTGGGCAGGAGAGTCTGTGAGGCTCTTATCTCCAATAAACTAATTTGGAACAAGCTGGAAGTGGAACTATGGCTCAAGTGATAGAGTGTTAATATTGAGCAAAAAGAAGCTCAGAGAAAGCACCCAGGTCCAGAGTTCAAGAATCAGCACAGACAAAACAAATTGCAACCTATTTGTACAACCATTTGAAAAGAACAACAAATACATAATAAAACTACCTTCAACATATGACAGTAATCATGGAGAACAAATCATATCCAAATATAGGCATACATTTTTAGAAGTTTCATGGATGCACCATCAACTGAAATTGTCAAGTAGTATAAAAATTGTAATAAAATTGGATCACCCTGAAACTGTGAATTATTAGAGTGGTTTCAGTTGGATTCCTTTCCATACACAGGACTGTGAACCCAAATAGTGTTATGTTTTCTATGGATTCCTTTATCTGTGAATTCACATTATGAATCTGTCCCCCTTTAACACATTTTCAGTTTGATAGAAGTCAAGCAAAAAGCTTCTTCCATATTCTATTTTTCCTTGTGCACACAGAATAAAAGCCAACTTAGTTTAGTCTGATTTTATACCCTCTCATAGCTAATAATTTCTTTTTATTGACTGTACTTGGTTTCATAATATTGATTTCTTACAGAAGTTATAATAGACTCCATGTAAGTTAGAGTTGCTTGGTTTTGTGATTTTTCTCTATGTGTTGTTGTATTGGCTAATTTATATAATTGGATTTTTTTCTTATTTATTCCTAAGTATACAGTGATGCTTTTTTCAGTTTAGTAAAAGTACATAGTTAATGTCACTTCAAAAGTGGTATTTCAATAGAAACAAGAGTTTTATTATTTGTTGTTGTTTTTATTTTCTTTTTTTATTCTTTTTTTTTTATTTTATTTTATTTGAGAACATACTGTACAGAGGGGTTACAATTACATGGGCAGGATAATGCATACATTTCTTACCAAGCATTGCAGCCTCCTCCTTTGTTTACCCTTCACCTCCCTTCCCAGCCTCCCCCCTCCCTCCCACCCAATCATAACCCCCCCCCCCCCCGACATTGTAAAGCTGGTTTTGACATGACATTTTGTACTTCTCATTGTTGCAACAGGTCCACCTGAATCCTTAAACGACTTGTTTGTCCCCATCTCCTCCACATGTTATACTGACATCAAATATAGTGAAAGCGGGGGTTACACTGTGGGGGAGGGACATACAAAGCAACAAAGAGATAATATTATAAATGCGTTAGAAACACATGCATGAAAGAAACAAAAACATTAAAATACATATTTGAGGTTTCATTTTCCTAACATCACATTATTTGACTTTTTCCGCTTGACTCATACCTATACTAGATATTGCAAATAAGGGAAACCATGGGACCTATGTTTCTTTGGGCCTGGCTTACTTCACTTAATATAATTTTTTCCAAGCCTTTCCATTTCCTAACAAATGGGGAAATGTCATTCTTTCTGATGGAGGCATAGAATTCCATTGTGTATATATACCACATCTTCTTGATCCATTCATCTACTGAGGGGCATCTGGGTTGGTTCCATGTCTTAGCTATGGTAAATAATGCTGCAATAAACATAGTTGTGCTGGTAGCTTTAGTGTGGCCTTGTTTGTGATCATTTGGGTAAATGCCCAAAAGTGGGATTGCTGGGTCATTGGGGAGCTCTATGTGGAGTCTTTTGAGGAACCTCCATACTGCTTTCCAAAGTGGTTGAACAAGTTTACATTCCCACCAACAATGAAGTAAGGTTCCTTTCTGTCCACATCCCCTCCAGCATCTGTTGTTGTTAGAGTTCTTGATTTTTGCTGTTCTAACTGGAGTGAGGTGATATCTCAATGTTGTTTTGATTTGCATTTCTTTTATGGCTAGGGATGTTGAACATTTCTTCATGTGTCTATTGGCCATCCTTCTTTCTTCTTCAGAGAAGCTTCTCTTTAAGTCTTTCGCCCACTTACTTATTGGGCAGTTGTTTCTTTGAGGATTTGTTGTTGGGTGGTTTAATTTTTTGAGTTCCAAGTATATTTTAGATATGAGACCCTTGTCCGTTGTATGGCTAGTAAAGATCTTCTCCCAGTCTGTGGGCTTTCTATTGATCTTGCTAGCTATGTCATTTGCCCTGCAGAAGCTCTGCAACCTTATACAATCCCATTTGTCCAGCCTTTCTTTGATTTGTTGTGTTTCCGGGTCTTTATTCAGAAAATTTTGGCCTGTGCCCAGGAGACCCAGGGTTTCTCCTATTCCATCCTGTAATGTTTTCAGAGTGTCTGCTTTGAGTTCAAGGTCTTTGATCCATTTGGATTTATTTTCTTTTTTTGTCCTATTCTTTAATCTGTCATGGGGAGGGTAAGGAGTGGGCATAGAAATGGAGAAACAAAGGGTAACCAAAGAAGCAGTGGTACATAGTACACTATGTTAACAATATACTATATAACTTGCGGGTGAGAATGGGAGGGAAAAACTAGGAGAGAGTGAGGGAAGGAGTGACATTGTCTGAAAAGACATGTACATCAAATTTATAATAACAATTATAAAACAAAAATTATAAAGGTGGTATTTCTTCTCTGTTTAATCTCAATATATCCAGTGTTTCCAAAGGAAAATGTTATGTGGGCAAGTATGATCACAGGTGTCCATAATTGTGTTTGTAATCATACTGCTTGTGATGATGACTAGAGAATATTAGAATTTGAGAACTCAAAGAATAGACAAAGAAATCTGTTGAAATGCTGAGGGCATGTTGCAAGCATCAGCATGTGTTTGGCATTAAATATTAAATTTTACCAACTGGCTGTAGAAATTAAAGATCTGAAGTGAAATTTTGTTTCATATATTATTGAATTTTTTGTAATGTAAGATGGAAAATCATTACTTTGATGGAGGAATTGATATTTGTGAAATGTGTGAGAATGCCAAAATATTATCATTATAAATTAAATTCTAAAAACCAGTGAAAAATTGAAAAGGAGAGAATAGAACTTTTTGGCCATTGAACTTTTTTTTTATAAGTTTCAGATAATTGAGAGAAGGTTCTAAGCTTTTAAAAAATCTGGTTGTAACAAATCCTCAAAGAAACAACTGCCCAATAAATAAGTGGGCTAAAGACTTAAAGAGAAACTTCTCTGAAGAAGAAAGAAGGATGGCCAATAGACACATGAAGAAATGCTCAACCTCCCTAGCCATAAAAGAAATGCAAATCAAAACAACATTAAGATACCACCTCACCCCAGTTAGAATGGCAAAAATCAAGAACTCTAATAACAACAGATGCTGGAGGGGATATGGACAGAAGGGAACCTTACTGCATTGTTGGTGGGAGTGTAAACTCATTCAACTACTTTGGAAAGTAGTATGGAGGTTCCTCAAAAGACTACACATAGAGTTCCCCTATGACCCAGCAATTCCACTTTTGGGCATTTACCCAAATGTTTACAAACAAGACCACACTAAAGCTACCAGCACAACTATGTTTATTGCAGCATTATTTACTACAGCTAAGATATGGAACCAACCCAGATGCCCCTCAGTAGATGAATGGATCAAGAAAATAGGGTATAAATACACAATGGAATTCCATGCCTCCATCAGAAAGAATGACATTGCCCCATTTGTTAGGAAATGGAAAGACTTGGAAAAAATTATATTAAGTGAAGTAAGCCAAGCCCAAAGAAACATAGGTCCCATGGTTTCCCTTATTTGCAATATCTAGTATATGTATGAGTCAAGCAGAAAAGGTCAGATAAGGTGATGTTAGGAAAATGAACCCTAAGATATGTATTCAAATTTTTATTTTCTTTCATGCATTTGTTTCTAACACATTTATAAGATTATTTCTTTGTTGCTTTGTATGTTCCTCCCCCACAGTATAACCCCTGCTTTCACTGTATTTGATGCTGGTATTATTTGTGGAGGGGAAGGGGAAAATCAAGTCGTTTAAATAAGGATACAGATGGACCCGTTGCAACAATGAGAAGTACAAGTTGTTATGTCGAAAATGAACTTTACAACTTTGGTGGGGGGGAAGGAGCTTGGGTGGGGAGGCGGGGGGGGGGGGGGAGGCTGGGAAGGGATGGGAAGGGTAAACAAAGGAGGAGGCTACAATGCTTGATAAGAAATGTACTCATTATCTTGCCCATGTAATTGTAACCCCTCTGTACAGTATTTTCACAATAAAAAATAAATAAAAATTAAAAAAAATCTGGTTGTAATGTGGAAAATGAATTGGAAGGAAGGAAGAAGAAAAACAATGAAAACATACCACAATTTGTTCATCACTATTTTGATAAGAGGGTCAATGTGGACACTGCAGTGACAGAAAGGGGAAGGAAGGCTGGAATGGGAAGAACAGTACATGTATCATTCACTTTAACAATAAAGAAACATGCCAATATCTCACTATTTTGCCACACTACATATTGTATACAAATGCAAACTCTAAGTAGAATATGAATGAAAATTGATAGCACTGTCAGGCCTTCTTACTCATGTTTGCAATTCTAGTTAGTTGAGAGACAGAGATCAGGAAGATCATGGTTTGAGGTTAGATCAAACAAAAAGTAAGACCATAACATAACAGAAAATTGGGAGTAGCAAGCACATCTGTGATCTCAGGACTGTGGGAATCATAAGTAGAAGGATCCTTGTCTAGGTCAGCCACAGGGAGAATCTAAAATACAATTCTAATTGAAATATAGCCAGAAAAGCAGAAGAGGACTGGGTGCATGGCTGAAATTGTTGAGCAGGTGCTTCTAGTGAGTTCAAACCACAATTCCCCGCGGGAGCCCCCTCACAACAATGGAAAAAATAAAAACAAAGAAAGAAAAGGGTTAAAATAAAGAAAGAGAAAGCCAGTAGTTAGAAAAGCAAGTTTGTTACTGCTGGATCATGGGAAAGAGTTGCAGGAAACAGAATTACAGACAGTAACAGAGATCACTCTTAGAAGCTTTGTTTCCTTGACAAGGAGCTAAGGCTTGATACTTCACCACAACACCTCAAAGAATGGCTTTTCAGGTGCCCTGGAAATTGTTATATTAATAAGAAAAGAATGAGGCCTTACTGTAAACAGGAAAGAAGGGGATGTACAAGGTACTGTATGCAAAAGTGAATACTAAAACCAGTATTAGGACTTGGTGGTCACCCTTCACTATTGTCATATCTGTGATGACAAGCCAATATTGAACATGGATTTTCTAGACAAAACAGGATGAAGGGATGGGAAGACAGTGATCATCAAGACTGTCATCTATGCTGTAGCCCTTACCAATCATGAAACACACCAAGTGGGAAGCCAGAATAGGTTTCTTTTTTTAATTTTTTTATTTTACTTACTTATTTATTATTTATTTTTTATTGCGAAAATACTGTACAGAGGGGTTACAATTATATGGGCAAGATAATGAGTACATTTCTTATCAAGCATTGTAGCCTCCTCCTTTGTTTCCCCTTCCCATCCCTTCCCAGCCTCCCCCCACCCCTCCCCACCCAATCCTCCCGCCCCCTTCACCAAAGTTGTAAAGTTCGTTTTTGACATAACAACTTGTACTTCTCATTGTTGCAACGGGTCCCCTGTATCCTTATTTAAACGACTTGATTTTCCCCTTCCCCTCCACAAATTATACCGACATCAAATACAGTGAAAGCAGGGGTATACTGTGGGGAAGGGACATACAAATCAACAAAGAAATAATCTTATAAATGCGTTAGAAACAATCCCATGAAAGAGAAAAAAACATTTGAATACATATCTTAGGGTTCATTTCCCTAACATCACCTGACCTTTTCTGCTTGACTAAAACATATACTAGATATTGCAAATAAGGGAAACCATGGGACCTATGTTTCTTTGGGCTTGGCTTACTTCACTTTAATATAATTTTTTCCAAGTCTTTTCATTTCCTAACAAATGGGGCAATGTCATTCTTTCTGTTGGAGGCATAGAATTCCAATTTGTATATATACCCTATTTTCTTGATCCATTCATCTACTGAGGGGCATCTGGGTTGGTTCCATATCTTAGCTGTAGTAAATAATGCTGCAATAAACATAGTTGTGCTGGTAGCTTTAGCGTGGTCTTGTTTGTAAACATTTGGGTAAATGCCCAAAAGTGGAATTGCTGGGTCATAGGGGAGCTCTATGTGGAGTCTTTTGAGAAACCTCTATACTACTTTCCAAAGTGGTTGAATGAGTTTACACTCCCACCAACAATGCAGCAGTAAGGTTTCCTTCTGTTCACATCCCCTCCAGCATCTGTTGTTATTAGAGTTCTTGATTATAACCATTCTAACTGGGGTGAGGTGGTATCTTAATGTTGTTTTGATTTGCATTTCTTTTATGGCTAGGGAGGTTGAGCATTTCTTCATGTGTCTATTGGCCATCCTTCTTTCTTTTTCAGAGAAGTTTCTCTTTAAGTCTTTAGCCCACTTATTTATTGGGCAGTTGTTTCTTTGAGGATTTGTTGTTGGGGGATTTAATTTTTTGAGTTCCAAGTATATTTTAGATATGAGACCCTTGTCTGTTGTAGGGCTAGTGAAGATCTTCTCCCAATCCCTGGACTTTCTATTGATCTTTGCTCACTATGTCCTTTGCCATGCAGAAGCTCTGCAACTTCATGCAATCCCATTTGTCCAACCTTTCTTTGATTTGTTGTGTTCCTGGGTCTCTATTCAGAAAATTTCGGCCTGAGCCAAGGAGACCTAGGGTTTCTCCTATTCCATCCTGTAATGTTTCCAGAGTGTCTGCTTTGACTCCGAGGTCTTTGATCCATTTGGAGTTGATTCTGGTGCAGGGTGATATATAAGGATCTAGCTTTAGTTTTCTACAAGTAGTTAACCAATTTTGCCAGCACCATTTACTGAAGAGGCTTTCTTCCATTCTATTGTTTTAGCTCCCTTATCGAAGATTAGATGGCTATAAGTCTGTAGGTTCATTTCTGGGTTTTCAATTCTATTCCATTGGTCCTGAGGTCTGTTCTTCTGCCAGTACCAAGCTGTTTTGATTACTATGGCTTTATAGTAGAGTTTGAAATTTGGTATTGATATTCCTCTAGCAGTGTTCTTTCTATTGAGGAGTGTTTTTGCTATTTGGGGTCTTTTATTGTTCCATATGAATTTTTGGATTGTCTCTTCTATTTCCTTGAAGAATGAGGGTAGAATTTTGATAGGTATTGCATTGAATTTGTAGATAGCTTTGGGAAGTATTGCCATTTTCACAATGTTGATTTTTCCAATCCAGGAGCATGGGAGTTTTTGCCATTTTGTAAGTTCTGTTTTGATATCCTTTTTCAAGTTTTTAAAGTTTTCATCATAAAGGTCCTTCACTTCTTTGGTTAATTCCTAGGTATTTTATTTTTTGTGGGGCTATTACAAATGGAGTTGCTTTCCTAAATTCAGCCACACTTTTCTCATTGTTGGCATACAGAAAAGCCATTGATTTTTGCGGGTTATTTTTATACCCGCTACTTTGCCAAAGTTTTGAATCAGCTTGAGTAATTTGGGAGTGGAGTCTATGGGATTCTTTAAATACAAGATCATGTCATCTGCAAAGAGGGAGTTTTATTTCTTCTTTCCCTATTTGGATCCCCTTTGTGTTTGCATCTTATCTTATTGCTGTAGCTAGGCATTCTAATACTAGATTGAAGAGAAGTGGAGAGAGTGGACATCCTTGTCTTGTTCCTGAGTTAAATGGAAATGGCTTTAGTTTTTCATCATTAAGTATAATGCTGGCTGTAGGTTTGTCATATACAGCCTTTATTGTCAGAATAGGCTTCTTATAGTTAGTGAGGAAATGACAGCTGGAGGTGACATAAGTTCCATATGTGATCAGGAAAGTTTGCTACTTTCTTCTTTAATTTTATTAGAATTCTAAACATTAAGATTAATATTGAGATCAGCAAGCTTAATTTTTTCATGACAATTCTGAGATGCCTCCTTCTTTCTTTTCAGAAAAAGTCCTAGTTAAGGGGAATATGTGACCCAATAGAAGATTACATAGCAGGGGTACAATAGAAATGATTTCTTTACAAAAGGTCCTGAATCACCAAAGCAATCCTGAACAAAAAGCAGGGCATCACAATTCCAGACTTCAAACTACTACAGAACTATAGAAAGAGAAACAATTTGGCACAAAAATAGGCCTCACACCAAAGACTAAAAGACCCCAAAATAAACCCATATATCTAGAGCCATCTAATATTTGACAAGGAAGACAAAACCATATGTTGGAGTTGGACACCAGTGGCTCATGTCTGTAATCCTAGCTACTTAGACTGAGATCT
Organism: Dipodomys spectabilis; assembly: GCF_019054845.1. Classification (NCBI taxonomy): domain Eukaryota; kingdom Metazoa; phylum Chordata; class Mammalia; order Rodentia; family Heteromyidae; genus Dipodomys; species Dipodomys spectabilis. The sequence continues at coordinate 9,508,090 of NW_024871113.1, forward strand.
GAGGACTGAGTTTCAAAATCAGCCTGGGCAGTAAAGTCTATGAGACTCTTATCTTCAATAATCTACCAAAAAAAGCAGAAGGTCGAGCTTTGGCTCCAGAGGAAGAGGGGTAGCCTTGAGCAAAAAAAGTGCAGGGACACTACCCAGGCTCTGAGTGCATGCCCCAGGACCAGCAAAAAATAAAAATAACAGATATATGTTGGTAGAAAAGATGGCCTCTTCAACAAATGGTGTTGGGAAAGCTGAATTATCCATTTGCAGAAAACAAAAACCAGTTTCCTTGTCTGTTACTTAGTACTGATATCGATTCAAAGTCAAAGAACTCAATGTAAGACCAGAAACCTTGAAACTGCTACAAGAAGGAGTAGAAGAAACACCAGAACTTTATTGGCACAGGTAAGAACTTCCTGTGTAGAATTTTAGGGGTTCAGCAAATAGGAGAGAGAATTGACAAATGGGATTGCATCAAACTAAAACCCTTCTGCATAGCAAAGGATATAGCTACTAAGCTAAAACTATAGAGAATGGGAAATGTTTGCCAACAATATATCTGAAAAGGCACTAAAATACAGAATGTACAACTAGCTCAAGATAGTAAACCTCAAAGAATCAATACCTTAATTATTAAATGGGCAATCTAAATAGAGACTTCTCACGAGAAGTCAAAATAGCCAATAACCACGTAAGAAATCATCTCTGGCTATTAAAGAAATGCAAATCAAAATGCACCGAGATTATATTTCAACCCAGTAAGATTAGCCATCATAAAGAATACAAACAACTAATGGTGCCAGAGATGTGAGGATAAAGGAACTCTATCATAGTGTTGTGGTGAAAATGTAAACTAGAACAGCCATTCTGGAAAGCAGTTTGGAGATTCCTCAGACAACAAAACATAGACCTCCCCTATTATCAAATGATACCATTTGCAGGCATTTATCCAAAAGCTTACAAGTAGAGACACCTGCAAACCTATCTTCACTGCTGTATTACTCCCTATAGTCAATTTGTGAAAACAGCTTAGATGCCCTACAATAGATGAATAAATTGTGGTATATATTCAATGTAGTTTTACTCATCCAGCAGGAAAAATAATGTCATGCCGTTTTCAGAGTAGTGGATAGACTAGAAAAACTATGTTAAGTGAAGTGAGTCAGGCTAGGAGAGAAAAAGGACATATGTTTTCTCTAGTATGTGGATGTTAGACTTAAATTATAAACACAAACGAAAAATTATAAAGGGTCATATGAATATTTATACAAACATATTATCTAAAGATTAGTCTACACAGAAGAGGTTTCCAATGTTGAACAATGTTTAACAAAATGAATACTGGGAAGGTGGAACATGTGATGTGGGGAGAGGGATGAGGCCAAGGGGAGGAGGGCAGATAAATGGAGAGGAGAAAGGGCAAAAGCACTCAATATTCAATGTACATACCTGAGTGTATTAGGCAAATTGAGGAGAAGGGTGGGTAGGGGGAGATGGGAAAAATGATAAAAGGGGTGATATTGATCAGGATTCATTGTACTCATAAATTTACATGTTGAAATGAAACCCTTTTGTAAATTACTTAAAGATAACAATAATAAAAAAAGAGAAATTTGGGTTCTTGACACTGCTTGGCTGTGGACTTGGACAAGTTCCTAGGTCTGTCTTGGCTTCTTGTCTGTATATCTAGTGTTTTTAAGGAGATAACTATCAAAGTTGATCTCTTGCTCTCTCTAGATATAGATATAGATGTAGATATAGATATATTGCATGCATATAGCCTGAATTCAAGGCTTTGCTCTCTTACTTAGATTTTTGCTCAATGTTAACAATTTATCAATTAAGCCATATCTTCACTTCTGTCTTTTTCTAGTTAGTTGGAGATGAGAGTATCTTGGATTGGTTTCCCTGGGCTGGCTTGAACTTCAGTCCTCAGCTCTCAGTCTCTTGAGAAGCCACTTGTACCCAAACAAAGTTGGTATTATTTATTGCTTAACCATATATCTTATATGATTTATTTTCTTAAAATTAAATGAAACACAATTTCTTAATGATGAACTGAGTATTTTTAGAATGAAGAAAAGAGATAAACATAGTTGCATTTATTTTGTAATAAAGGGGTAGAAATACTCATGTTCCAGTGTTGGGCTGGCTCAAAGCCAGGAAGATGGATAGTGATGAAATGAGAACTAAAAGTTCGTATGGAAATCTCAGCCCAAATTTTAGTATTTTAATAAAGTTCAGGACAACTCTGCTTCTGAATACCCAAGTATATAGTAATTTCTTTTTTAAATTTTATTTTATTGTCTAGGTGATGTACAGAGGGGTTAAAGTTACATAAGTAAGGTAGTGAGTATATTTCTTGTCTAACTTGTTATCCCCTCCCTCATTTCTCCCTCTTTCCTCCTCATCCAATACCCCCAGGTTGTACAAATCATTTCCAACATATTGTCTTGTGAGTATCAAGGTTACATAGCTTCCCCCTTTGCCCCTTGTCTCACCAGTTTATTGTTCCCCTTCCCTAGTTCAGATAATCATAGAAACAATATCCAGGGTACAAAAACCAAATATCGTGACAACAGGAGATAAACCACAGGGGGAAAAAAAAGAAAAAAGAAATCACATAGTACATAAACAACAACAACAATAACAACAACAACAACAAATCTCTTTTGTCCATGTCTTGGTGTTCATTTCGCTTAGCATGATCTTTTATGGTCATATGTACATAGCTATTCTGCTCATCTGCTAAGATTATCCTAGATGTAGACCAATTATTACAAGTGAGAGAAACCATGGGACACACACACACACACACACACACACACACACACACATATATATGTCTCATATTTTCTTGATCCAGTCATCTACTGAGGGACACCTGGGTTGGTTCCATATCTTAGCTATGGTAAATAATGCTGCGATAAACATAGTTGTGCTAGTAACTTTCATATGGTCTTGTTTATGGTAATTTGGGTAAATGCCCCAAAATGGGATTGCTGGGTTATAGGGGAGCTCTATGTGTAGGCTTTTGAGAACTTTCCATGCTGCTTTCCAGGGTGGTTGAACAAGTTCATATTCCCACCTACAATGTAGTAGCATTTTCTTTTTGCCACATCTCTGCCAGCATCTATTATTGTTAGTTTTCTCGATTATAGCCATTCTAACTGGGGTGAGGTGGAAGCTCAATGCTTTTTTGATTTGCATTTCTTTTATGGCCAGAGATGTTGAGCATTTCTTTATGTGTCTATTGGCCATTCTTATTTCTTCTCCAAAGAAGTCTCTCTTTAAATCTTTAGCCCACTTATTAATTGGGTGGTTGTTTCTTTGAGGACTTGTTTTTGGAGGATTTAATTTTTTGAATTCTAAGTATATTTTAGATCTGAAGCCCTTGTCCATTGTATGGCTAGTGAAGATCTTCTCCCAATCTGTGGGCTTTCTATTGGTCTTACTAGCTATGTCCTTCCCATATAGAAACTATGCAGTTTAATGCAATCCCATTTATCCAAACTTTCTTTGATTTGTTGTTTCTGGGTCTTTATTAAGGAAATTTTGTCCTTTGTCAAGGCGCCCTAGAGTTTCTCCTCTTCCTTTCTGTAATGTTTTCAGTGTGTCTGCTTTTACCTTGAGTTTTTTTTTTTTGTCATTTCAACATTTTTCCTTTTTACTGGGATAGGTGTCTATGAGCAGTTATCCATGTGTGATCATTAATTATTCTGGTACATATTGTATGTGTATATTAATTACTGAACATTTATGTTCAGTAATCATTTGTTGAAGCAGTTACATTTTGTACCTTCTGATCATGAGTATTACATTATATTTATGTATAATTATTTTAGACAGATTTAATTGTTTAATTATTAAGCACATTTCTATAGAAGAATATGAGCTTGGGATTTTGTATATTATTTATCTCATTTAAATGCCATGACTGCTTAGGTAGTTATTAGTAGCTTCTGGAAAAATAACTTGAAGCCCAGGACTTAGACAAGTCATTTAAGGTCAATCATCTAACAAATGACTATGTGAAAACCATGTATTAGATTCTTAATCGTTATTGTTTGTTTAGATTCTTTGCAACAAATAAGTAGTGATAACTTTCCATTTTATTATTTCCCCACAAATGATACAATTTCATTTACTATGATTGAATAGTATTTCATTGCATTATATATTCCACATTTTCTTAATTCATTAATCAATTGTATGACATCTGAACTCTTTCCATAGGTTGGCTATTGTGAATACTGCTGCAATGAACCTCTATTAATTCCTGACATGATTCTTTGCATATATGGCCCAAAGTAACACTGGTTTGTATGGGAGTTTTATTTTAATTTTCAAAAGAAACTTCATGCTGATGTCCTTAGTGGTTACACTTGTTTATATACCAATAATGTATAAGGCTTCCCTTATTCCTACATCATTACTAGCATTTGTTCTAGTTTGGGTTTTTGTTAATGGCCATCCTGACTAGAGTGAGGTGAAGTTTCAATGTTGGCTTAATTTACATTTATTTTATGTTCAAGGATGTTTAATATTCCTTCATGAATTTTTTGTGTTTGTTCTTCTTTTTGATGCATTGTCTGTTTAGTTCATTTGCCCATTTATTATATTAGTTGCGTTGTTCATTCTCTGAGAGTTTTGTTCTTGAGCTCCCTGTAAATGCTGATTATTAGTCACTTGTCAGATTACAAAGTATTCATTGTCCTTGTCAGATTGTGGGTTTTTGTTTGCCAGTCCTGGAGATTGAACTCTAGGCCTGGTCACAGTCCCTGAGCTTCTTTTGCTCAAGGCTAGCACTCTACAACTTGAGCCACAGTGCCACTTACAGATTTTTCTGTGTATGTGGTACTGAGGAATCAAACCCAGAGCTTTATGCATGCAAGGCAAGCACTCTACCACTAAGCCACATTTCCATACCCGTTTCATATTTTTAAGTAGCAAAGATTTTCTCCCATTCTTTAGTCTAGAGACTGTTTCCTTTGCAGTACAGAAGCTATCTTCTTGTTAATTCTTATTCCTATTTGCTGAACTACACAGTTCTATTCTGAAAATTCCTGACTATGTCAATGTGTTGTAATGTTTTCCCTATGATTTTTCTTGTAGTAGTTTCACAATTTCAGATTTTAAATTAAAATAATTGATCTGAAGCTGGGTTTATTGGCTCATGCCTATAATTCTGGATACTCAAGAGGCTGAGATATAAAATCAAAATGTGAAGCCAGCCCTATAGAAAAATCCATAATATTTTTACCTCCAATTAGCTAAGAAAAACCCAGAAATGGAGGTAGAATTTTTAAGGGGTAGAGCACCAGATGGGAACGAAACAGCTACACAAGAACACAGTTCTGAATTCAAGTGCCAGTACTAACAAGCACTCATTGATTTTAAATTGATATTAGTGCATGGTACGAGATGGGCAAAGTTTCAGTCTTGCAAAACTTTGTTTTTCCAACACTATTTGTTAAAGAGGCTATTTTTTCTTCAACATATATTTGGGCACCCTTATAAAAACTCAGATAGTCATAACTGCTTGAATTTATTTCTGGTTCTTTTATTTTATTTCATTGTTTTTCATGTCTGTATTTGTGTCAAAAAATACTGTTGTTGCTCTATGGCACTGTAGTGTAATTTGAAGTACAATATTTTGATACTTCTAGAACTGCTTTGGCTATTCAGGACCTGTTGTATTCTGTATGAATTTTAGTATTTGTGTGCGTGCATGCGTGTGTGTGTGTGTGTGTGTGTGTGTGTGTGTGTGTGAAGAATGACATTAAGATCTTAATGGGGATTGGAGTGAATTTGTAAATTGCTTATAGTAGTGCAATAAATTTTGATATTAATTCTGCCAATCTATGAGCATGGGAGGTCAGTCTATCTTCTGTTGGTTTCTTCAATACATTTTACGTGGTTTGTTATCTTTCTTGTAAAGTTTATTCCTTTGTTTATTTCTAGAGATTTTATTTGATTTTTTTTTAGGTTACTGTAAATGAAATTGTTTTCTTGACTTCTTCCTCAGCCTGCTTATTGTTGTTGTGTAGAATTTTGTATGTTGAATTTTTATACTGTTGTGTTGCTGAAAGTGTTTATCAGATCCATGAGCTTCAGGGTAGAATATTTAAAATCTTTTATGTATAGGATTATATATGCAGATAGGAATGATTTGACTTCGTTTCCTCTTTGGGTCCCTTTTATGTCTTTCTCTTAACTTATTTCTCTGGCTAGGAATTCCAGTACTATATTGAATATGACTGGAGAGAATGCCCATCTCAGTCTCATTGCTAACTTTGGAGACAATGATTTTAAACCATTCCTTCAATCAAGTTTTTTTGCTGATTATTTTGGAGATGAGTCACAGAGACTTTTCTATATGGGCTGTCTTTGAACTACAATCCTGTGAATATTAGTTTTCCTAGCAACTAGTATTAGAGGCAGGAATCACTGGTACCAGACCATTTTAGTTCTCATATTCTATTTGCCTCAAAATATTGGTTGCTTCACATAACTGAAAGTTGGCAGGTGGAAAGTATTGCAGAGGAACATGATTGTCTTTTAACAATACTTTCATTCCTCTGTGACTTCTGTATTAATGGTTGTCTACCTTGAGAGTATGTGTATTCTTTTAATTTTTTCTTGCAATGGTAGGAATTGAATGCAGGGCCTTAGCTTGCTTGGCAAGTACGCTAAACTATCCTACCATCCTGAGGGCTCTTCCCTTTATCAGAACTGGAAGCTTTCTTTCTTTTTCATATCCAGCAAAACAGATGGATAAAAATTCATTCCTAATCATGAAGTATGAATCCCTCTTTCCAGGCTGGAACAGTTATAAACACATGGCCACTTCTGGACCAAAACTAGTCACTGGGAGCCAGGACAGTCTTTGGTGTGCCCTGTGTAATTAGAATCCATTCTGAATTTGGGAATGGAGTCAACTTTTCCTAAAATATGATGTAGATACACAATAATATTGAAGATAGAAGAAGAAAAAGATATTGGCTAGCACCCTACTCTAGATATTTTTATTTGTTTATGTCTTTCATGTATTTTAATTTTGTTGCTATTAGTTTATAAAAGTTTCTGCTATAATAAAGGATAGACATTGAGCTGCAATATAAACTTATTTTCCTTACCTTACTTAATTTTAATTTTTTTCTTGTGATAGTTCTGGGAATTGCTGTCAAGGCTTTTTCACTCAAGACTAGCACTCTACCACTTAAGCCACATCTCTACTTCTGGTTTCTTGGTGGAAAATTGGAGATATGAGTCTCATGATTTTTTCTGCCCTGACTTCTTGTTGTTGGGGCTTAAACTCAGGGCCTGGGGTCTGTCCCTGAACTCTTTGCTCAAGAATAGCATCACTTCCAGTTATCTTGTGGTTAATTGGAGATAAGAGTCTCCTGGATAAGATAGGAGTTTTCAGCCTTGTCTGGCTTTGAACAGCCAGTCTATGAGACCCTTTAACATTTTTTTTATTTTATTGTAATGATGCAGTTACATGAGTGACGTAATGAGAATCTTATCTCTAATTAACCACCAGACAACTGGAAGTCATGCCATGGCTCAAAATGGTAGACTGCTAGCCTTAAGCAAAGAGCTCAGGGACAGTACCCATGCCCTGAGTTCAACTCCCATAACCAACAACAATAAAGAAATTCTTGTTTTCATATATATAGTGATTCCACTCAGAAGTTATTTTGATATATAGTGTGTAATAAGGCTCTTGATTATTTTGTTTTCCAAATAATTAACCAGTTATATAATACATCCACTATGTAAAACTTCCCTTATGCAGTAAAATTTTAAAATAATACAGATGCTAGAAATTTTCATATCAAATGAAAATGGCACAAAATCTATTATCTGTGATAACACTGAGTTTAGAATTTCAGTGCTCAAAATTAATTTTACAAGTGTTTTAAATAACCTGATAGGACAAGAAAACCAAAGTATATTGAGACCCTCATATGTGGTATATGAATGTAATATATAAATTTAATCCTTAGAGCAATTATATATGCTGGTTGTTATCCCTATCTGTTGAGGTTGGCAAATGAAGTTAAAAAATCTATTCAGGTTCTCTGGGTGTGTAGTAGAAGAGGTAGGATTTGCCCAACAGCTCATATCTTTCCCCATTTTGCTTAAAAAGATGACAGGCCTGTCTCTTGGTGACATAATTAGAGATATTGAGGCCTTCTGAATAATGTGAGATTTGTGAAGAATCTTAATTTAAAACCATCATATTGGAAATAGTTATAACATTTTGTCTCACAATCCTTCATATCTTTCTTTTGGTAGTGAAAAAGTTCTCATTAATAATGAATTATCATTCCACCACCATGTTTCCTCATTATACCCTTTCCATAAGGTAAGGTACCTCTGATGATAAACATTGGTTTTTTGTTTTTGCAAGTGGCAAAATCTGAGAGTTTCAGATTTCAATGTTTTCTAACAGATTTTGGTAAGAATGGTTCAAAAGTGCTTCCTCTGTGGAAGGAAAACATAACTGTCCCCTGAGTTTCAGGTAAAGCCTTCCATATTTATTTATTTATTTTTGGAACAGGCATATCACACCATAGGCGGCATGATTCATTTCCTTGGAGTGACTGAATATAAGCATTTTCTCTATGGTATTATAAGTAAATAACAAATTCACTTTTGAAATCTCTATGGGTTTCCTTCCTTGATTTACATGATACAAAAATCTTTTATTTGAGCAGGGTCTCACTATATAGGCCAGGATGGGCTTGAGCTTGCTCTGTAGCTCAGGGTAGTCTTGAACTGGAACTCTTAAGGGCTAAGATTATAGATATGTACCACTTCACTTGATTTGATAGAAAAGTCCTTTATTTTTCTCATAAATCAGTTACTCCTAAATCCCATCATATGACTCACTAATCTATGATGCCCTTCCTGGAATCCAAAATGGCACAAGGTCTATGAACTTAATTTTGGAAGTTAATATGAAGAAGAAAAATTCGCTTTATTAAAGGACTAGAATGTTTTGTTTTCAGGCAAATGATAGAGTTAACTATAAGGCTAGACCATAGTTGCTGAATTAGATTTTATAGTTGTCATTTGTATTTGTGTATGTTTAATGGCTCAGAATTTTATATGTATATTTTCAGCAACCTTATAATAAATGTATATTTTCTTGTATACTAACTGCAACTCAATCTTATAATCAGGAAACAAGTTAAAAGTTATACATATTTTTTTTATCCAAATGTGGGATTTCCTAGACTACCACGCCAGCATTTTCATAGTTCACTTGTTAAATTGTTTGCTTTAAACAGAATGAAAAACTCCTGGGATTGGTGCCATGGAAATCCAGTTAGCCACAGTTAAGTTTAAACAGGATGTGGCAGCAGCTCAGAAGATTCAGTTTTCCAAGTGGAAAATGACTTCTCTAATTTGCTTGTGCTACAAATAACTGTTGCAGACTATTAAAACTTCCCTTCTATCAAACTCACTCCTACAAATAAAAACAACAAACTAGAAATAAAACACCCTCCTCCCAAATGCGAAAGCTAAGCTAAAATTGAACATGCAAACAACATGTGCAATTTCCAGATTTCTCTGTCATTCCCATTGTGACCTTGCTGTCATTGGTAGCAGAGGATGAGCAGATCTTAATTAAGATTTTAATCTTTACAAGATTAACAAAGTGGCTAGAATTAGCCACTTCTGACCAGCTACTTCCTAATTCATGTAACTGCTTACTCCAGGGACTCAAAAATATCCCCAAACTTAAGAATACTGAATTTCCTCCCCATCAGACATGCATGATTCTCACTTAGCAGAGCCAGAAGTCTATCATCTAAATGATAGTTAAATTTATTTTACAACTCAGTTTATCACACTTGGAATTTGTGTCATACTTGACATGATTGAAATACTAGAAAGACGGTGCAAAAGTATAAATATTTTGTTGATGGATTTATGACAACAAATATATTTTGTAATTATTTGCTCAGAATTGTTACCTTGACTGAGAATTGCATATCTCCACTCAGAAACATATCATAAAACATTTGTTTATGGTCTGCCGAGTATCATAAAACCATCTCTCTTAGGTCTTCAAAAAACAGAAATTTCAAAGCATCCTTTAAATAACTGAGAGTTTTGAGCTTCTACCTGGAGAATCTAGTAGACATGACATACCTTTTCTAGAAACTAAGGTCTTTCCTGGTGTTCAGTTGAGTTAGAGTTCCTACAGTCTGTCAGCTCTTTTTGTGGGAGAGGAGCTATATTTGGAAAGGAGTCAGTAAACCTTAGGTTGCAATTGTTTTCCCTGCCAAAGAAGCAGAGTTCTGCAGAAGCTCTGACAGCTATGCCTTACTGTGGAGGAAAATCCTCAACAAGAAAACAAAGAAGCCATTCTCCCGCTTATGCATTACAGCCTAGTACTGTGCATAATCTGTCCATCATATTACAAACAATTCACATCATTTTAGATAAGCTCACCAAAAAGCAATAATGTCAAAGTTTTTTTTTTTTTTTTTTTTTTGCTATTTTGGCTTTTTAAAAATCATGAAGATGATTTTGCTCAGGCAACAAAGAGAAGATAATTATGGGTGGATCAGTTTCTAGTATGTTGGGGGCATCACTACAAAAAATTCTTTTTTCAGTTTTTGCAGGAGCTCATTTCTGTAGCCAACACAGCTGGACTTTGAACATTTTGTCATTTCAGTAGTCTGTTAAAATAAAAGCTCTATTCAAGTGTACTATTTCAGTTTCAGACTGAAGTCTAGAATTCTTTGAATAACTTCAGACTCTCAGTTTCAAAAGCAAGAATTTTATATTTTGTCAAAATTGCTTCCTAAAAAGATTGACTAGTACAAAGCTCAATCTCTCTCTCTCTGTCTCTCTCTCTGTCTCTCCCATCTTTTTGCTATACTATTAGTGAGATAAATGCTAGTATTTTAGAAACTTAGTGGGGAAGGAACATAATCTTCTCCAGGTATGGCATCTTCTTTTTCTAAAGTTAAATTAAATCTTACTTTCTTTATATAGTAATAAGTGCAAACTAAGTGACTGCCATCTTCTCCCTCTCTTCCTGTCTTAGCCCATTTTTGTTGCCATGACATAATACCCTAGGCCAGTTCAATATAAAGAAAGAGGTTTAGGTCATGGTAATGTAGACTTGGTGTCCATGATTGGTGGCCCCATCTGCTTGGCCTTTAGAGAGGGTCTTCTGATTAAGTTGTACATGATGAATGGCTCCGACAATGGGAATGCGAGGAAGAAAGATATATGGTGAGAAAGAAAGTGAGATACAGGCTTATTCCTTCAACTTACTGCAGTGGGAAGAAATCTACTGACCCACTCTGTAAAATCAGCTTTAATCCTTTCACTAGGTCATGACACAAGTCACCACTTACCACCTTGCAATCACTAGGTCCTTGCACTTGAACCTGTGGGGAAGAAACCACAATACTTCTCCTCATTCTGTGACAGTTATCAGAATTCTTATTTAATTCTGCTGGGAGAGGGCCTTCTATGATTTAGCCATATTGTCAGTATTGTGTGTCCAAATTATCCCTTGAAAGGGAGAGGGTCTGATGGTCTGGGGAATAGGTACATACATGTATTAGAGCTGAGCATCAGGATCTTTCAGTAGCCTTCACTGAGGTGCCTCAGTGAACCATGCTGAGATTTTCTATTTTTGAGTAAAAGTGTATATATTATATGAGGATGTACAGTGGATATAAAATGACTTTTGGGGAACCAACAATCCTGACACATTCCTCATTGTGAGAAAGCTCTCATGTTCTCAGCAATTCTTGTCTGGGAGCTTGTCCTCTTATCTACCTCAGGAGTTAATATTGTCCCTTGTTTAGGATTATCTTGTACAAAAACAATAAAAAGGGAACATTAAAGATTACTCCACTATCCCTATCTTTTACTCCAGGCTGTTCTGCTTTTCAACCAAGGCTATATGTAAAATTATACTAAAGATGGACTTCTTTGAGGAAAAAAGGGAAAATTACAAGAGACAATACAGGAAAGAAAAGTCACCACAGTAAAAACAAACAAAAAACCAAGGTAATAGCTCAGTGAATTATCTCCCTGTATGTATTTGGACATGTTCCTTAAGCTGTCTGAATTTTGTTTTTTTTTTCATCCATAAACAGGATAATAGTTGTGCTCACCATAAAAATTAATGTCTATAACACACAATCATGTCTGTCCTATCATTTGGTGACTACAAGTTTCTTATTTTTATCTTCGAGATAGTATAATGTAATAAAACAGTCTCAAACTATAGAGGTTTATATCCTTGAACTATTTAAGTTGGGCAGAGTTACTTTTAGAAGTGTCATTTTCCTTGTCTGTATAATGGGTATTAAAAATACCTATATATTTGAGGGAGAGTAAAGTGTTGGGAAGGGCTTTGTGATACAGAAATATATAGTAAACACATCAAATTTATTGTCTTGCTGCACTAGTGCTAATGATTTTAGGCCTTTTGTGGTGGTATTCAAGCTGATATAGGGCTATCATTCTGTAAAAATATAGCTTTGGGAAATTTTGTTCCTTTCTTGTGTTTTCAAATGAATTTCTCATAAAAGCGATTTTTATAGATGTATATGCATATACTTATATATATTTTATATACTTCTATAAATATATAGAAACTCTGCATGACAGTCTAAATATACAGGTGGCATGATATATAAGCACCAATCATGACTGCGCTGAGAGCAGTGGAGAATTACCATTGCAAATAAAGTACATAGAAAACCAAACAACAGTGAATAGCCAAATTCATTAAATCTATGTTTTTGAAGATTAGAATTTCTTATAACATCTAGAGATATTAGAGCCTATAATGATGCTCAAGATCGATCACATAATTTTTATAACTTCTATAGTAACTTAGGGTATCACATCCAGAACAACTAAATCAAAATTATTGAATTATTTTTTTTATTCAGTATGCATAATATTAAATTTGTTTTGATATATTTATGCCTACATCCTTAGTACAAAACTTGTTAGTAGATTATAAAAGACTTGATGAATCTACATAATGTTTGTATCCAACTATATCAATCATATATATTCATTTATATTTGACAATCTCACAAAAACAATTTATTTATTTATTTTTTATTGTGAAAATACTGTACAGAAGGGTTACGATTACATGGGCAAGATAATGAGTACATTTCTTATCAAGCATTGTAGCCTCCTCCTTTGTTTCCCCTTCCCATCCCTTCCCAGCCTCCCCCACCCCCTCCACCCAATCCTCCCCGCCCCCCACTAAAGTTGTAAAGTTCGTTTTCCACATGACAACTTGTACTTTTCATTGTTGCAACGGGTCAACCTGTATCCTTATTTAAACGACTTGACAAAAACAATTTTTTGTATGAATTAATAGACAAAAAAGAAAGAGTCAATTAGTCCAGAAGCCTTCTGAAATTGAGAATATGTGTTGAGGATACTAAGATGAAAATGATTTGAAAAGCTTTATCTTTGACACCTCACTGATCAGAAACACCACCACCAGTAGTACTTCCAACAGTAATAGCCATTCATCTAAGGGTGAGATGAGGTTTTAAAGGTCAAAGGAAAGAATGTCTTAATTGAGTAAAATTGAGTAAAATCAGATACTGAGTTTTTTTGCAGAACAAGTGTTAGGATTTATATAATTTAAAATGGTAACTTTCCTGTTTTCACTGTATTTGATGCTGGTATAATTTGGGGAGGGGAAGGGAAAAAACAAATTGTTTAAATAGGGATGCTGATTGACCCATTGCAACAATGAGATGTACAAGATTCTATTTCAATAAATGAACTTTACAATTTAGGCGGGGGGTGGGGGTTGTAGGGGGTGGGGGGAGGTGTAGCTGAGGAGGTGGGAGGGAAGGAATGATAAGGGAAATACAAAGGAAGAGGCAACAATGTTGGATAAGAAACGTACTCATTACCTTGCTCATGTAACTGTAACCCCCCTGCACAGTATTTTCACAGTAAAAAAACTTAATTTAAAAAAGGGAAGACAAAAAATAAAATGGTAACTTTTATTTTAACTATAAAATATGTTTTACAACTTTTATATACTAGAGTTTTGAAAATTTTAATTACAAGTTCTTCCTAGCTTCTACTTCCCTCAGTGAGTATAATTTATAATGAAAATAAGAGAAAATTCTGATCAAGGATAATTTCATAGTCTTTGGGTTTTACATACATTTTTATAAAACAATGAAGCTCTCTGAAAACCAGTCATTTCCAAATGCACCAGGAATAATGTGAAAATACAGAAAAATCTGCCTGAAATGTCTACAGTTACTCTAGTTATTTTTGATTTCCCATATGGTCACTTCAAGTGTCTTCAGTCAAGTATCTGAACCATTAAAGCCAATTTGGCTCCTGAGGAAGGGAGAATAAATTCAATTACATTCTTAGTTACTAAAGCAGATGCTAGAAAGAGAAGAAAAACATCACCCTAGTGGCATTTACAAGAGCAGAGTCTGATTACTTATGTGATTTCCAGGGAGGTTTTCTGAACCGTTTAAGATACATTTATGTAAAAACATATTACCTATCCATGAATAAGATTAACATATTGTTTCAAAAGAGATAATATATACATGAGAGAGAATTTGTGATTTGTTTTTCTGCTAACAATTTAAGGTAATACTGTGTGTGTATAAGAAGAAATTTTGCTAGCTTAACAGTTCAAGGTTTTTGGAATTTTTATCTTTTTAAAAATCATGCTTCACTTCACCTTCAAGTTGAGTATTTTGAGCAATTATGTGCTACTTAATAGACTTCTGGATCATAATATAAAACAAGGTAAGCTTAAAATTTCATTGCAATTTAGAAATAATAAAATCAGACAAGATTAAAAATGTTGTTGATAGTAATCATTGTATAATGGGAGATTGCACTGTTTTTAATCAATCAAAACATCCCCCTCTGCTTGGTGAATCATAGCCAGAGATTAGTTTTTCATGGGAACATTTCCGTTCGTGAGCAAGTTCTACAGTAATGGTCCCTAGCAGTCATACACTCTCAGTGGTAAACCAAGTAAGCCTTTGTTTTCCTCAGATGTATGCACACCTGGCTCTGCCCATCACTAGCCAGACTGGCTCTGTTTTATGTGCCCCTTTTGTCTGGAATCAACAGGTTAATATTGCTCCTTATGAAGCCTAGCAGGATTACAAAACTAACTGTCCCAGACAAGCCCTTGTCACCCTCTTACTTATGTAATGTCTGCAGATCTCTCATTGATCAAAATAAATCTTATGTTAGAGTCTCAAGTCAAAGGTTTGAAATACATTTTCACCCTCTTCTCTTAGTAAGAAGGCCATAGTTGAGTTGTTGAAGAATTATGGCCCATAAATTAATATACCACATATAGTTTTACAATTTCAAAATTAGAAAAGCAGCTTAGAAGGAGATCATTTATGGCAGAAATTGATTCATTGGCTAGTGTTAGAGACAATGGATAATAGTTTCAGTTCTAGGCTAAATGACAAGACTCTATTATTTATCTGGTACTGTTTTTTTTTTTAACCAAGGAGGTAATAGTAAAGTGCTTCCTAGTTCAAACTTAAATGTGTTTAAGACTGGAAAGTATTTTATTATTTTGTGAGATACATTTCCAAGTTGTTTTAAAATTTTCCTGTTGAGTATCATTTTTATGCATTCTCACTTCAATATTCTTCTTAGACTTTAAAGTGATAGCCTTTAGGCTATTCATGATGGTGAATTCATGACTGTTATAACTGATAACATGTTTTTTTTTGGGTCTGGTTTTGGGGCCTGAACTCTGGGCCTGGGCGCTGTCCCTCAGCTCTTCAGCTCAAGGCTAGTGGTCTACCACTTGAGCCACAGCACCACTTCCGGCTTCGTTTTCTTTTTGCTTATGTGGTGCTGAGAAATCTAACCCAGGGCCTTATGCATGCAAGGCAAGCGCTCTACCACTAAGCCACCTTCCCAGCCCACTGATAACATTTGCAGCCACTTGATGGTTAATGTTATTAAGCATGTTTTTCCCTAAACTTGTTGGCCATTTGCATATCTTCTTCATTTGAAAAATGTCTATTCAGATTACTTGCCCAATTTAAAATCAAATTATTATTTTTGTAGAAATTTTGATTTTCTTACATATTCAGATGCAAAGTCCTTATCAGATTAGTAGTTAACAAATATATTTTTCTTTTTTTTATTGTGAAAATACTGTACAGAGGGGTTACTATTACATGGGCAATATAATGAGTACATTTCTTATTAAGCATTGTAGTCTCCTCCTTTGTTTCCCCTCCCCATCCCTTCCCATCCTCTCCCCCACTCCCCCACCCAATCCTCCTCCCCCCCACCAAAGTTGTAAAGTGTGTTTTCGACATAAGGACTTGTACATCTCATTATTGCAATGGGTCTACCTGTATCTCTATTTAAACAATTTGTTTTTTCCCTTCCCCTACACAAATTATACCAGCATCAAATACAGTGAAAGCAGGGGTTATACCGTGGGGGAGGGACATACAAAGCAACAATGAAACAATCCTATAAATGTGTTAGAAACAATCGCATGAAAGAAAAAAAAAACATTTGAATACATATCTTAGGGTTCATTTCCCTAACATCAACTTATCTGACCTTTTCTGCTTGACTCAGACATATGCTAGTTATTGCAAATAAGGGAAACCATGGGACCTATGTTTCTTTGGGCCTGGCTTACTTCACTTAATATAATTTTTTCCAAGTCTTTCCATTTCCTAACAAATGGGGCAATGTCATTCTTTCTGATGGAGCCATAGAATTCCATTGTGTATATATACCACATTTTCTTGATCCATTCAACTACTGAGGGACATCTGGGTTGGTTCCATATCTTAGCTATAGTAAATAATGCTGCAATAAACATAGTCGTGATGGTAGCTTTATTATGGTCTTGTTTGTGAACATTTGGGTAAATGCCTAAAAGTGGGATTGTTGGGTCATAGGGGAGCTCTATGTGGAGTCTTTTGAGGAACCTCCATACTGCTTTCCAAACACAAATATATTTCTTATTCTGCAGTTTCCTCATTCTGTTGTTTTCTTTGTTGTATAGTCCTTTAAGTTTGATATAAACCAATTGCCTATTTTAGTTGGTGCTTAGGAAAGACTTCAGGCTGTGTATGCCAGAAACGTGTTGTGCCATTGAGCTATGTTTCCTATTTTTGACTTGTCTAATTTGGGTTTTGTTATTTGTTCTTTGGAGTCTTAGACAAAAAGTCATGGACAAAAACAAAGTCATAAATTGTTTCCTCTGTATTTTATTTGTTTAGTTTCAAGTGTGATCCATTTTGAATTTTGTTTTTAGTGAAAGATAGAGGTCTAGGTTCTTTTGCATATAAAAGTTTAATTTATGTAAACAGTATGGAAAACAACATGAAGACTCATCAAAATATTAAAAATAGAATAAGCATATGATCCAGCAATTCTACTGCTGAGTATTTGCCTAAAGAAAATAAAATTTGTATGTCAAAGAGATAACTAAACTTCCTAGTTTTTCCTAGCACTGCTTGTTAGACTCCTCTTTCTTTCATGTGCATGTTTTACCTTTTAAAGAAAATCAACTGGCTATGAATGTGTGGGTCATTTTTGGGATTTGCCTTCTGTTTCATTCATGTTGGTGTTTCTGTTTTTGCCAGAGCATACTCTTTCAATTATTGTCTTCATACTAGGTATAATGTAGCCTACAACCGTATTCTTTTTGTTCAAAATCTCTTTGTCTGTTTGGGGTATTTTGTTTGCATATGAACTGCATAATTGTTTTTGCTCTGTGAACAGCATTATTGGTGTTTTAACTGAGATTGCATTGAATCTATAAACTCTACTGCATGATTTTGACATTTGAACAATATCAATTGCTCAGATCAAAAAGTATGGAACAGTTTTTCATTTTTTTCTTCATCAGTGTTTTATATTTCTCATGTTATTGTTTCTTTGATTGTATTTATTCCACATATTTTACTTTGTAACCAGAGTAAATGGAATTAATTGTAAAAAGGGCGTTGATCAAATTTACTCCCTCTAGTACTTTATCTTAGCTACCTCTATTTTCTTTCCCCTGCATAACAATTTTTCTTGAACTCTGGGCTGGGGCACTGTCCCTCAGCTCTTCAGCTCAAGGCGAACGCTCTATTGCTTGAGCCACAGCGCCATTTCCAGTTTTCTGGTGGTTTATTGGAGATAAGAGTCTCAGGGACTTTCCTATCCTGGCTATCTTTCAACCACGATCCTCAGATCTCAGCCTCCTGAGTAGCTAGGTGAGCCACTGGCCCCTCGCCCTGTATAACAATTTTTATTGAGTTTAATTTAGTGATTTTTCACATATCAAATAGATACATATAAATACACAGATGAATGGATAATATAAGCTGTAGATTTTTCAGGGATTTGAAACTCATCTATCAATTTTTGTAAGGCACACACACATACATACATATATATGAATATATGCATGTATATATGCATATATATATATATATATATATATATGATTAGATAAACATATGCTTTAAAAATCTTTTACCTGCACAGGTCTCTATTCTTCAAAAATGTCTCAATAAGTTTTAGTCTATGGACACAGGTTATGAAATTTATCTATGTAATGTATAGTCAAATTTGTTTATTCTGCCAAGGTTAAAGAATCTACAGTAATCCTTAGAAGATAATTAAAGTTTCTACCCCAGAATCAATAAGAAAGTATAATTAGACATAGATAAGCTTCAGGAAATGTTTGACAGGTGACTTGATGTGCTTCTTCAAGTATATAGATAACTATCAGGCAGCCCAAGTTTTTCTCTTTCTATTGAGTATAAAAACAAGTTGGCTAACCTCTCTTTAAGTATTTATTTAAGTATTTACATAGTACCCTGCAAAAAGATATTAGAAGCAACAAACAAAAATAAGGGTCTCTTCAAGTATATAGTATGAAGTGCAATTAAAAAATAATTATCTACTCTATCCACGTTTGTGAATATGATGATTTCATATTTTATTTGGGGGGGACAGTTGCAGCCATTCTAGTCCAGCATTTTGACATGAGCGAGGAAATTGTGAGCTTCATTGAGACATATGACAACCTAGACCAAAAAGCACATTTCAGTCTCTTTCACAGCTAGATATCAATTACCTGGTAATGAGGTAAGAACATATCTAAAACTGGAGAAGAGACCTTTAAAATGGAGAAAGGATGTCTAGCTCTACTTTTTATTTTGGGAGCTGAACTGTGGAGCTGGATTAAATTCCATCAGATCTAAGCAGAAAGAGGATGTATAATAGAGGAAAAGGGTTTCTCATTCAAGAAACTCATGTTGTTTTAAATGCTTCCCTGTGTGTAAAGTGCTAATAAATGTTTATAATGCCTGTGATATTAATGTCACTCACTAAAATTGTACAGTGTATAACCTGTTAAACCATACTTAGTCAGCTAAACTGAGCATAGTGGAGAGACCACAAATAATCTTGGGCTGCATACACACTTTATCGTTTTCTTCCCAGTTTTAATTTTTTGTTGCTTAGGCACAAACCTAATTCTAATTTTAAATAGCACTCATAAGAATATATACACTTCTGTGGAGCAGAGATATTATCTTTCTTTCCCTGATATTTTCCAGTGCTGGCTCATAGCCAGTAATATAGAAGATTCTGAAATATTTGTTGACTGACATACTGAAAGAAGGCGGTATGGAAGGAGGGAAGAAGGGAGAGGATAATTCTTTTGCTTTTCTTTTTTATTGTAAAGAAACTGTACAGAGGGGTTACAGTTACATGAGTAAGGTAATGAGTCCATTTCCCGTAGAGCATTGTTACCCCTTCATTTGTTTTGCCCCTACCATCCCTTCCCTCCCCACCTCCCCGACTCTTCCCTCTCTCTTCCCTTGGAAGTTGTGAAGTTCACTTTCAACATAGTGTCTTAGTACATCTCATTGTTACAATGGGTCAACCTGTATCCCTATTTAAAAATTTTGTAATTTCCCTTCCCCTCCCCAAATTATAAAAATGTATATACAAGATGCAGGGCACCAGAATCAAATACAGTGAAAACAGGGGTTCTACCATGTGGGAAGAACATACAAAATAAACAAAAAAAAATCAAATAGTACATTGAAAACAACAGCAACAAAGATAAAACTTCTGTGTCCCTATCTTGGGATTCATTTCACTTAGCATTATCTCATATGGTCATATGTACATAGCTTTTGACCTTTTCTGCTTGTCTGGTAAGATTATCCTAGATGTATATTAGTTATTGCAAATCAGGGTAATCATGGGGCCTAAGTTTCTTTGGATCTGGCTTACTTCACTTAATATAATTTTTTCCAAGTCTTTACATTTCCTAACAAATGGAGCAATGTCATTCTTTCTGATAGAGGTATAGAATTCCACTGCGTTTGTCTGTCGTCTGTCTGTCTGTCTGTCTATCTATCTATCTATCTATATATCTATCTATCACATTTTCTTGATCTATTCATCTACTGACAGGCATCTGGATTGGTTCCATATCTTAGCCATGGTGAATAATGCTGTGATAAATATAGTTGTGCTGGTAGCTTTAGCATGGCCTTGTTTGTGATCATTTGGGTAAATACTGATATAGTTTGTGGATCCTTGAGATCTTACATGTGTAAAGCTATTTCCATTGGACAATATGAAAAATAAAATTGAAATCGGGCCACTAATACTTATTACCATGGTTTGGGATTAAGAAATTAATTTAGAAACCCTGTCCTGGTGGTATTTTCAATAGCCACTAACCTTGCCTGGTACAGTATGGGGTTGTAAATTGGCATGGAAATTTAAAGCAGGTTCTTGTTGGTGCACAGCACAAATTAGTTATATATGGGGATGGTAGTTTTTTCATCTTCAGTTGTCTAACGCAGCTTATACGAAATAATTGTTCTGTTAACTGAATACCACTCTGTAATTGCAAAAAAAAAAGTTGCAGCTGTTTTGTTGACATTCTGAATGCTTCTAAGTAAATACAATTTTTTTTATTAAAAAAAGAAATTAATTTAGAGTGAATTTTTACGTATACATGTTCTTTAAAAATAACTCTGGAAAAACTTCTGTAAAGCAGGGCTTTCCTTATTTACATTGTGAAGTCAACTCTATAAAATGTAAATTGTAATACCTGGTGGTGGCTTCGAAACCCTGGGGGTGCGGGTGGGAGATACCACGAAGCCCCATATGGGTTTCTTTAGAAACCTTTTAGTCTCCATACCTTAATCCCGGGACCATGGAACCCAGAAGAGACATCCCATTGTTTGGGGGCGCCTTCTCAGTCATCCTTCCTCCAGGGGCTATTGATGGAAGCGACCTTCGACTGGTTCAGGACAACCAAGAAGTGCTCTGCCACCCAGAGACCAACCAGAGCCTGATCGTGGAACTTCTGGAGCTGCAGGCCCATGTGCGGGGCAAAGCGGCTGCGCGATACCATTTTGAGGACATCGGCTGGGTGCAGGGCACTAGGATCCAGCAGGTGGAGTGGGTGCAACCCCTCACTTTGGAGAACTTGACCCTGAGGGGCTGCTGCCAAGAAGCCTGGCTCCTCGCTGGGAAACAGCAAATAACTAAAGGGAGCCAGCAGGTAGCAAAGGATGTGACACTACATCAGGCTTTGCTTCAGCTGCCCCAAACTGATCTCTTGCTCACCTTCAACCAACCCCCCTCTGAGAACAGGTCATCTCTTAGTCCTGAAAATCTGTCACCTCCACCCTGGAGCCTGAGTAACTTTGAACAACTAGTGACATGACCCCAACATCTTTGGTCCCCAGTAAAGATTCCTGAAGCATTGTGTGATGCTGCTGAGAATTTACGGACTGAGTTCTGGAAGGGTGGAGGAAAAAGAGGTGAATACCGAGGGTTCCTTTTACTTCTCTGTGCATAAACATAAGACACCTCCTCTCTGCAGAAATAAACTTGCTTTATAACCAAAAAATAAAAAATACAAAATAAAAAAAATAAAATGTAAGTTGTGACCATTTTTGATGTGTAACAAAAGAATTAAAAACCTTTTTGTGAATTACTTTGGATACTAACTTTTCTTATGAGTGTAGCATTTTGTTAAAGATACTTATTTGAACCAGAGGGTGAGTCTCTGTGCAATCAATGACCACCTTCTACTGGCATGGAGAAGCCAGCCTTGTGAACTTGGTTATTGTGGGACAGTGGGAGAAAGGTAAGATCATATGTGGACCACTGATATCCCATTAGCTTGCAAGATCCTCAAACAACATCTCTACAGAACACTCCCCTACCTCTTCTCTGTGCCATGCAGAGCATTCTCTACTGTCCACTCCAACAATCTGCACTAAACTGTGTAACTCCAGTCTGGTGGTAATACCCTCCCTGGTTTTTCCAACAGAATCACACAATTTTGTGTCATCACTTTTGTGACATTTTGGAATGCATATAAGCTGAATTGATGGACCTGTCTTTATTTTTTAATTTTTCTGGATATTTTCAGCTCACCAGGATTTTTGTGTACTTTTTTTCAATATTTTAGTCTTTATTTACTCCAATGGAATGATGGAAAAAGAAAAAAATCCCCAAACTACATTTGTAAAGTATTCTGAAATACTTTAACTTCCTTTAAAAATATTTTTTAAATATTTAAATATGTGAAGTTCATGGTCATTGGAGATAAGAGGAATAATAAAAAAAGGGCTTAAAGGAAGCCTGTGTAATGAATGAAAGCTTTGTGCTTACCTAAGTACTTAGGGGTAAGAGGTAGTATTCACATGTGAAGTTAAGAGGTAGCATAACTACTTTGAGATTCTTACAGAAGAGCTCTCATCTAATCTCTAGTCTAGCTTGGCAAAGCTCACAAGACACATACTTAGTGTTTCTATAACCTCATGTTAGTGAATTAGAGTCTGGAAAGGTATCCTGTGGACTGAAAAGTGCAGATTATGGAGGACTGCGACCATTCCTCTTTTATAGATTCATTTTGTTGAGAACTTACCTCCAACTGCTCATCTGTAACATAGTCACTTTTATAAAATGAGCCCTTGAATATTGGCATATTTCCCAAACATCTTTTTCTTGCATGAAAATGTTTTGAATACAGGAGAACCCGATTTTTTTATTTTTATTTTTATTTATTTATTTATTATTTTTTATTGTGAACATACTGTACAGAGGGGTTACAATTACATGGGCAAGATAATGAGTACATTTCTTATCAAGCATTGTAGCCTCCTCCTTTGTTTCCCCTTCACATCCCTTCCCAGCCTCCCCTGCCCCATCCAATCCTCCTCCCCCCCACCAAAGTTGTAAAGTTCGTTTTCTACATGACAACTTGTACTTCTCATTGTTGCAACAGGTCCACCTGTCCTTATTTAAACGACTTGTTTTTCCCTTTCCCCTCCACAAATTATACCGACATCAAATACAGTGAAAGCAGGGGTTATACTGTGGGGGAGGGACATACAAAGCAACAAAGAAATAATCTTATAAATGCATTAGAAACAAATGCATGAAAGAAAAAAAACATTTGAATACATATCTAAGGGTTCATTTCCCTAACATCACCTTATCTGACCTTTTCTGCTTGACTCATACATATACTAGATATTGCAAATAAGGGAAACCATGGGACCTATGTTTCTTTGGGCTTGGCTTACTTCACTTAATATAATTTTTTCCAAGTCTTTCCATTTCCTAACAAATGGGGCAATGTCATTCTCACCCCAGTTAGAATGGCAAAAATCAAGAACTCTTATAACAACAGATGCTGGAGGGGATGTGGACAGAAGGGAACCTTACTTCATTGTTGGTGAGAGTGTAAACTTGTTCAACCACTTTGGAAAGTAGTATGGAGATTCCTCAAAAGAGTTCACATAGAGCTCCCCTATGACCCAGCAATCTCACTTTTGGGCATTTACCCAAATGTTTACAAACAAGACCACACTAAAGCTACCAGCACAACTATGTTTATTGCAGCATTATTTACCATAGCTAAGATATGGAACCAACCCAGATGCCCCTCAGTAGATGAATGGATCAAGAAAATGTGGTATATATACAAAATGGAATTCTATGTCTACATCAGAGAGAACCCGATTTATTTAGAGACATACCAGCCAGGATCTGGTTGTTCATGCCTATGTGACCTTAGCTACCTGGGAGGCCAGCCTGGGCAAAAATTCATGAGACTGCATCTCAGTGGAAAGAAGTTGGGTGTGGTAGCATGTACCTGTCTTCCCAGCTGTTACAGGAACCCTAATAGGCAAATTGTGGTATATTGTATACGTGGGTAGGAAACAAGACTATATCTTAAAAATATCTTGTCAAAAAAGGACTGTGGAGAAATGACTAAGTGATAGAGTTCCTGACTAGAAAACGTGAACCCCGATTTCAAGCCCCAGTACTAACAAACAAGAAAAAGATACAACAGTGGTAAATAAAATATCTAGTGTAGTATCTAGTTTTTGATCCTCCAGTTGTGAGTAAGCAGACTATACACGCAGTACATATGTATAGGTACTGTCCAATGGTCAAGATCCCCCAGTGAAGACTTAGAGATTCACTAGAAGGACTCAGAATTATTCAGCCTAGATATATAATAATCAAAAACAGAAAAAAACAATATAAAACAAAATCAGCACAGTACAAAAGTATATGAGGCTAAATCGAGAGTAAGCCAGGCTGTACCTCCCTGAGATTAATATTTTTAATTGATACCCTTTGTACAACAACTTAAAGATTAAGAAAAAATACTTTTATCTAAGTGGTTCAAGCACACTAAAATACTTTCACCTGTTGGAAGTTGGTGGGGCCATTCTTGAAATCCTAATTTCTAGGGGCCAGTCAAAGACAACCAGCCTGGCTAATAGACTTTCAGGAGGAATGTCTTAGGTTGTTATATTGCTATAACAACACATTGGAGAGGAATAATTTATAAGGAAGAAAAATGATTTGTTTCCTAAGTGGCAGCTAAGTGTCCATGTCTGATCAGCTTAGGCCTTGTTGCTACAGAATGTTGTGGTGGTGGAAGAAGATATGACAGTGTTCACATGCACAAGAGAAAGCAAAGGAGTAAGCCCACAATCTTGACCCCTTTATAGGCAGTGTTAATCAATCTACAAGGACAGAACACTTCATTACCTATTAAAGGTGCCATCACTTTTTAATGCTGTTGAACTGGGGATTTATTTCCCAGCACAAGCTCCCATAGGCCTACACTAACCATGGCAGATAGCTTCATCATGTCACACCTGCTACTTAAGTTTTTTATTGCATACCAGATTTATCTTTCCTACTGTTCCGCTTATTAATAACTTGCCCTATTTTAGTAATCCTTCAAATAACAAACATGGAGAAGCAGAATAAATTAGTTCACTTGTATGTTCATGAACAAACCTTTTAAAGATTTAAGAGAGAATGATGTGGAGAATGCATATACTAGCACTCATATATTTTCTGTATGTTTCTGTATGTTTCATTCTTTCCTACTCAAAACCTGTACATTTCATACAAGTTGGGTTTGCTTCATAATTTCTATATTCTACATTTTATTCAATTATTTTTTTCTGGAAGTACTGTGATTTGAACTCAGGTCTTTTTACTTGCTAGGCAGTTGCATACTTCCTGTAGTTGCTTTTGAGATACTATCTTATGGATGACAAGTGCATACTAATATGCTCAGCTTTTTCTAGGCTTTTTGCATAGGCTGTCCTAGAACTACATCCCATTACCTCCACAGCTTCCACGTAGCATTGACTCAGTTTTTCTAATGATACCATCTTTCACAACTATGGTTTTTGTACAACCAGGACATTGGCACTGGTGCATTCTGGATTTACTCAGATTTCATCCATGTTTCATGTATTTGTGTGTGTGTGCATGTGTGTGTGTGTGTGTGTGTGTGTGTGTGTGTGTGTGTCTTTGGTACTCTGCAGTTTCCTTTCTTGTGCAGATCCTAGTAACCATGATGACAATCAAGGGAGAGAATAGCTATTTCCCCACAAGGATTTCCCCAAACCTTTTGCTACACAACAGCATTCCTCTGTGCTCTCACTTCCCAACTTTCTCTTAATTTCTGACAGCCACAAAGCTTTTCCCTGTGTCTATGTCATTTTTAAAATATTAAACACATACAACCATTTGGGACTGAGCTTTTTTCCTCAGCAATATCTCCTGGACATCTAGCCAAGTGCTACATGTCAGTGACTATTCCCTGTTATTAATGAGCAGTGTTCCATGAAATGTGGTTCCACTAACCATTCACCCATAGCTAGACTTTAGATTATTGCAAATAGAGCTCCTATAAATATTCATGAGTTTCTTTATAAAAGTAATTTTTACTTTTCTTTGATAAGCATCATAAAATGCAGTTGTTGGATTGTGTAGTTATTCATAGTTATTTTCATAAGAAACTTACCAGAAAAAGATGAGAAACACACTTCTTTCACATCCTTTAAAACCTTGATTACTGTCACTGTTTAGTTATCCTGATAGATGTGGAGCATTATCGCACTTCAGTTTTAATTTCCGTTCCCCTCTGGTCCAATAATGTGGTACACTATTCCCTAACCATGCTTGCTCTCTGAGTAAACTCTTAGATGAAATGTCTATAGCTCATTTTCTAGTTGAATTTGTGTGTGTGTGTTGAATTTGAGAGTTATTTGTGTAGTCTGAAAACTAGTTTCTTCTTTACTATTTTGTGTTTGGCATGTATTTTATCCTATTATATCCCTTCCCTTTTTATCCTCTAATAAAGCATTTTACAGGGTAAAAGTTTTAAATTTGATATTCAACCTATTGTTTAATCATGTAGAGTTGCTTCTATGTCAAATCTAAGTATTATCTCTTCTCTTACCCTAAGTCTTCAAGATTTTATTCTAGTTTTTAATCTGTTTTATAAAATGTTTTATAACTGTGTTATATATTTAAATGTACTACTTACAAGAAAAACTTTCAACACAAAGCAACACCTTAGAATTAACTTTGTAAATGGTGTGACACTAGATGTGTTTTGCCACTGTATAATTGATGTAGTCTGTTCTGGGGTAAAGGAAGCTGCTGACGCTAAGTGAGAAGTAGCAGACTGGGCTAGAAACAGACTTGAGGTCATCATGAGAATATCATTCCATGAATTATATTTTGTCACACTTTTCTACTCTAGCTTTCTGTTTAGTTGACCCAAGTAATTGGAACAATAAGAAATAAAACACAGAAAATATTTATAGTGAAAATATCGTATTTCCTTATTATCTTTCCAGAAAGTCAAATAAATAATATTAATCTAAATTGTCCCTCCCTCCTTCATTAACTCCCTCCCTCCCTCTCTCCCTCCCTCTCTCCCTCCCTCCCTCTCTCCCTCCCTCCCTCCTTCCCTCCCTCCCTCCCTCCCTCCTTCCTTCCTTCCTTCCTTTTCTTCTAATACTGGGGCTTGAACTCAGCACTTGGGTAGTCTCTTAGCTTTTTCACTCAAGGCTGACACTATAACTTGAGCCACAGCTCTACTTCTGGCATTTACTGGTTAATTGGAGATAAGAGTCTACTGGACTTTCATTTCTGGGCTGGCTTTGAAACACAATCCTAATCCTCCTACCTAGGCATCCTAAGTAGCTAATAATAGGGGGGGGTGGGGGGTTATGGGAAGGGGAAACAAAGGAGGAGGCAACAATGCTTGATAAGAAATGTACTCACATAGGTCCCATGGTTTCCCTTATTTGCAATATCTAGTATAGGTATGAGTCAAGCGGAAAAAGTCAAATAATGTGATGTTAGGAAAACGAAACCTCAAATATGTATTTTAATGTTTTTGTTTCTTTCATGCATGTGTTTCTAACACATTTATAATATTATCTCTTTGTTGCTTTGTATGTCCCTCCCCCACAGTGTAACCCCCGCTTTCACTATATTTGATGTCAGTATAACATGTGGAGGAGATGGGGACAAACAAGTCGTTTAAGGATTCAGGTGGACCTGTTGCAACAATGAGAAGTACAAAATGTCATGTCAAAACCAGCTTTACAATGTCGGGGGGGGGGGGGGGGGGGAGGGGTGGTATGATTGGGTGGGAGGGAGGGGGGAGGCTGGGAAGGGAGGTGAAGGGTAAACAAAGGAGGAGGCTGCAATGCTTGGTAAGAAATGTATGCATTATCCTGCCCATGTAATTGTAACCCCTCTGTACAGTATGTTCTCAAATAAAATAAAATAAAATTAAAAAAAAAAAAAAAAAAAAAAAAAAAAAAAAAAAAAGAAATGTACTCATTGGTGGGGGGGAGAAATGTACTCATTATCTTGCCCATGTAATTGTAACCCTTCTGTACAGTATTTTCACAATAAAAATAAAAAAATAAACACACAAAAAGTAGATACTTCTATTATTAACTCTCTTTTAAAAGGATTTTGAGAGTATATTTAAAATGTGTCTTAAAGAAATATATTTTCTGTCTGGGAATGTGGCTTAGTGATAAAGTATTTGCCTAGCATGTATGACGCCTTGGGCTCAATTCCTCAGTACCACATAAACAGAAAAAATCAGAAGTGGAGTTATGGCTCAAATGGTGGAGTGCTAGCCTTGAGCAAAAGAAGCTCAGGGACAGTGCCCAGGCCCTGTTCAAGCCCCAAGACTAGAAAAAAAAGAAATATATTTTCTTCCATCTTTTCAATGGCAATTGGTCTTTACAGTGGCCTTCTAGGCTACACTGTTGCTAGTCTTGCTGACATCAGGTTCCCTTCGTATTCATTTAACATGAATGTCTGATTCTGCATGATTTTATTTTACTGACTTGTGCACAACACAAAAAGCTACACTGCTAGATGTGACTTTTTGACCTGTGGTAGCTTAATTTCTTGGCTTCCCATGTAATAGCAGACAGCTCATTTCTCACAGCTGACAGAGATTGACTTTTTAAAAGAAACCTGTGTCTACAGAAAAATACTACTTCGAAATGCAAAAGTTGAAATTTCTAGGACTATTTTTCATGCCTGTGGATCTGAAGCCAGGGATTAGTTCAATAAAAATGTTCTCACACTGTTCAAGACAACTCCCTGCCCCATTGGTGGCATATCACCACCATTTTCTTCTTAGCTGTAGAAGTGAGCAGAGTGCCAACAGTCATTCAGGTTTCAAAGTATTTTGTTTGCAAATAATATTCAGGGTGAGTCAGAACAAGATAACAGAAATCTGAGGCAACATTGGAAGAGATAAATTCAATTGTAAACATACCACAGTTTTCATTCTTAATAACTGATTCATGCATGCATATTCTCAAAAGTCATTTGTTGAAATTTAAAGTACTGTCTACAAGCATTTGTCATAAATAAAATGTAAAATTATAAATATAAAATAATGGCATTCCTAAACTGAATTGTATTACATAAGCAAACTATTAATGTTTCTATATAACTAACATCTTTATAAGATATATATATATATATGAACTGTTTATTTGAGTGTCAACAAATCAAAACTGAAACAATCAGTGACAGAAAAGCATCAATGATAGCAAGATAATGGAAGTACGTAAGTCCAACACTCAAGGGGAAACATTTTAGTGGTTCATTTATGTTTCAAATATTTGTTTTCTAGTCTTTCTAAAAGTAAGTTCTATAATAACTATAATAACTTTAGAAGCAAACATTAATTTTGAATTTTATTTTTACTGTACTACAGGATTTCAAGTTGAAAACTCATTTCATGAACTAGTCATATGCCATGTTGGAATAAGGTTTTAGTTCATCAAACCTTCAGGTTGACATATGTTTAGTGACTGTAACAAAAAAGTCAGGATGAATCATAATCAGTAATGTTTTCTTTGTGTCATAAGAGGGTAATTGGAAATATTACTTTTTTCTGGACTGAGTATTCTGTAAACCAGAAGTAATACACTCATCATTAGATCTAATACGCAAGAACCACTTCCTGAAATTGTATAGAATGCCAGTTTTATAAGCTGGATGTAGAAACAAGTTTTCATAGCTGCTTTTAGTTGCTGAGTCAAAAAGAGATTAATCTTGACAATGATCATAAAATATAGGAGGATATTCTACCTTCCAGATGGTTGCTATTGTTATTTATAACCCTGATATTCTGAATTATATGCTGTTTTTCTGACCAAAACTCATGAATACTGATTAGATAGGCAATAATTTAATTGTGTATCATATCTAAAGGTCCAATTTTCTTCTTAAAAATTATATGCTGGAGAAAATTCTACTAGTGACATATCTGAGAAAGAATATAAATGCCTTTAGTCACTTATTGCTAAAATGCAACCAATATTTTGTCACTTCTTGCTAAAATACAACAACCAAAATATAAACCACCTGGTCAGAAATTGAGTACAAATATTTCATTAAAATAATATGAAGATGCAAAATAATCACATGAAAAAAACATTCAACATCTATATGGCACAGATCAAAGATCCAGAATCACAACAAATCAAAGAAAGACTGTATAAATGGGATTGCATCAAACTGAAGCGTTTCTGCATAGTAAAGGACATAGCCAGTAAGAAAAATAGAAGGGCCACAGAATGGGAGAAGATCTTTACTAGCTATGCATCAGACAAGGGCCTTATTTCCTTTTTTTTTGTGTTGGTCATGGGGCTTGAACTCTGGGCTTGGGCCCTATCCCTCAGCTCTTCAGCTCAAGGTGAGCACTCTACCGTTTGAGCCACAGCACCACTTCCGGTTTTCTGGTAGTTTATTGAAGCATTTCAGGACTTTGAACCAAAATCCTCAAATCTCAACCTCCTGAGTAGCTAGGATTACAGGCATAAGCCACCGGTGCACGGCTATAATTTCTATATATTAGACATTTCTAAATAATCTTGCAGTATAATTTCTATAGCCCAGAATATGCAGAACTATGTGCTGAATCCCTGAGAAAATATGCTTTTATTCTGCATTGTTTCTGTTCTATTATGTACCTTCAGATATTTTTGAAGAGCTATTCTACATGTATGTAATCGTTGGATCAATGCATTATTGATTTATGACCATTGGCTCAGAAGACATTAGATGATAAAATCAACTAAAATCTTCTGTAGCCACTTTCTCTCTCAATACAGCAATGTGACTTTTCTCTTTTAAAACCCATTAAAGGGGGAGGTCCCGCCCACCGGCACCAAGCGGGAGCGCGGGAGCTGGGGGGGAGCAGGGCTGGTCACCCGCACGTGGCCTGGAGACCATGGACATGGTGGGCCCGAGTGCCGGGCGCGGTTGTCCCGCCTGGTCTCCTTCAGCGCCAGCCACCGCCTGCAGAGCAAGTCTCTGAGTGAGGAAGAAAACTTGAAACTCTATGGGAAATGCAACAATCCCAATGTCCACAGGCACAATTACAAAGTTGTGGTGACAGTATACGGAGAGATTGATCCTGATACAGGAATGGTTATGAACTTGACTGACCTCAAAAAATACATGGAGGAGGCCATCATGGAGCCCCTCGAACACAAGAACCTGGACCTGGACGTGGCATACTTTGCGGACACTGTAAGCACAACTGAAAATGTAGCTGTGTTTATCTGGGAAAATCCCCAGAAATTGCTTCCTGAGGGAGCTCTTTATAAGGTTAAAGTGTATGAAACTGACAACAACCTTGTAGTCTATAAGGGAGAATAGTGTGTGTGTGTGTGTGTGTGTGTGTGTGTGTGTGTGTGTGTGTGTGTGTGGTGTTACTGCTGTCAGAAGAATGATTTTTTTTTTCAATACTGGGAAAAGATCTTTAGTCCCTGAGAACATTAAGTAAACAATCTCTGGTGCCTTCGCCTCGTGTTCTGGAGTGTCTGTCTACTGAAATACTTCTAAGAACTGTTGGAAATATACATCTGTTATACCATCAAGCTTGACGCGTACTCTGAAGACGTATCTGCAGCCGGGGAGGGGACCCTGGCCTCGCACTCACTCATGCAATGTGTGCTCTCCCCCCTCCCCGGGGCGTACCCTGGCCCTTCTGCGCGCTACTTGGGGCCTTTTGTCTGTAAATCAAACATGATGTTATTCCAGCAAAATGTCTTGACATGAGATTATCTGAAAGCAGAAGAAATCTATCTGTGTTGCATTCTCTATCATCCCCCTTTTTAGAATTTTCCACCCGTGGTATAAGTGGAAAAAAATGTTTCCCTTTAAATCTTATAAAAAAAATAAAATTCAGGCGACCACAAAAAAAAACAAAAAAAAAAACATTAAAGGTTGAAGAAGTCATTAGAATGTGGAGTGGCTATCTCAGGAATTGATGTGCTACAATTGGAGCTGTTATATTAATGAATGAGAGATTATCATAGAAATGAATCATGTAGCCATAAACTTAAACACTATTAGCTATTAGCATGTCAGTGAAAATGATATGATGTTCTCAAAGACAATGTGCTTTGTCTTTTTTTTAAATCACTTTTTTATTGTGAAAATACTGTAGAGAGGGGTTACAATTACATGAGCAAGGTAATGAGTATATTTCTTAAACAGCATTGTTCCCCCCTCCTTTGTTTCTCCTTTTCATTGCTGCCCTCCCATCTCCCACCCCCCACCCCCAGCCAAAGTTGTAAAGTTCGTTTTTCCACATAAGGTCTTGTACATTTCATTGTTGCAATGGGTCCACCTATATCCCTATTCAAACAATTTTTCCCTTCCCCTCCCCAAATTATACCAACATCAAATACATGGGTTATACCGTCGGGGAGGGACATACAAAGCAACAAAAAATCACGTGGTACCTTATAAATATGTTAGAAACAATAGCAAGAAAGAAAAAAACCTCTTGTGTCCTTATCTTGGGGTTCATTTCACTTATCATCTTAACTGACCTTTTCTGCTTGTCTTAATGGAGAGACAGTGTGAGTAGAGCATATAACTGAATTTTAAAAAACTTTCATAGAATTTCAAAACTAAAAGTGCTCCTGGATATTTAAAGTCTTTAAGATAGTTTCTTTGGCGAAGATGATACTCCTTTTTTTCTTTTTAAAAAAATGCTTTTTATTGAAAAAAATAGTATACAGAGGGGTTACAGTTACATGAGTAAGGAAATGATTACATTTCCTATCAAGTATTATTACCTCCTCCTTTGTTTTTCCCCTACCATCCCTTCCTCTTCATCTCCCCAACTACCTCCCCCAGTTGTAAAGTTCATTTTCTACATAGTGTCTTGTACATTTCATTGTTACAATGAGTCATTCTATATCTTTGTTTCAGCATGTTGTTAATTCCCATCCTCTTCCCAAATTAGAAAAATGTATATACAAGATGCAGGGCACCAGAATCAAATACAGTGACAGTGACAACAGGGGTTATGCCGTGGGGGAAGAACATAGAATAGAAACAAAAAAATCACATCGTACATTTTAGATACATTAAAACAATAGCAAGCAAGAAAAAAACAAGTTGTGCCCCTATCTTGTAGTTCATTTTGCTTAGCATCATCTTATATGGTCATATGTACATAACTTTTGACCTTTTCTGCTTGTCCTAGACATATACTAGTTATTGCAAATGAGGGAAACTATGGGACCTATGTTTCTTTGGGTCTGGTTTACTTCACTTAATATAATTTTTTCCAAGTCTTTCCATTTCAGATGCCCCTCAGTAGATGAATGGATCAAGAAAATGTGGTATACATACACAATGGAATTCTATGTCTCCATCAGAAAGAATGACATTGCCCCATTTGTTAGGAAATGGAAAGACCTGGAAAAATTATATTAAGTGAAGTAAGCCAAGCCCAAAGAAACATAGGTCCCATGGTTTCCCTTATTTGCAATATCTAGTATATGTCTGAGTCAAGCAGAAAAGGTCAGATAAGGTGATGTTAGGGAAATGAACCCTAAGATATGTATTCAAATGTTTTTTTTTTCTTTCATGCATTTGTTTCTAACGCATTTATAAGATTATTTCTTTGTTGCTTTGTATGTCCCTCCCCCACGATATAGCCCCTGTTTTCACTGTATTTGATGTCGGTATAATTTGTGGAGGGGAAGGGGAAAAACAAGTCGTTTAAATAAGGATACAGGTGGACCCGTTGCAACAATGAGGAGTACAAGTTGTCATGCGGAAAACGAACTTTACAACTTTGGTAGGGGGGGCATTGGGTGGGGGGATGGGGGGAGGCTGGGAAGGGAAACAAAGGAGGAGGCTACAATGCTTGATAAGAAATGTACTCATTATCTTGCCCATCTAATTGTAACCCCTCTGTAGTATTTTCACAATAATAAATAAATAAAAATTTAAAAAAGTCTTTCCAATTCATAACAAATAGGGCAATGTTATTCTTTCTGATGGAGGCATAGAATTCCATTATATATTTGTGGTTTTATATTGATTATTTTTAAGCTTTTGAACATTCATGAAAGATAATACATAAGTAGCTGATATTTCTATAATGCATCCTACACATATTATATGAATTGCTGTGTACATACTACAATAAGTCCATGTTCTTTAGTAGTAAGAATTGGTGAGAATAGCCATGAAAGCCTTTGTCAGGCAAAGGGTAAAGAGCAGAGGACAGAGACTGAATAAAGTTGTTTAGAATTCAAAGGGTCCAATTGTAAAAGAATCTGTAAAAACTATATGGAATTTGTTTCTCTCTTGACCTCTGCCCTTCTGAACCTCACATGATGTAGCTGGTCAGTTTACAAGAAAGATCTTTTTAATGTTAGCTCAAGCCTCATATGTTCTATAGCACATGCATTGTATCATGGTCCTAACTTCATTACATTTGTCTTCCTAATTCATTCTCTATCATACTAAAGAAGAGAGAACATGAATCAGTGATATTCAGGCTGAGAAGAAATTGTACTGCTTTGAACCTTAAACGATTTTTTTCCACAACATATTATTTTACTGATTGAAAATTTATTCTTCTAAAATAAGAAAATAGGCAAAGAACTGCCGAAATTGCTGTTTTTCCTCTTATCTGCCACTGCTTTAGAGTAATGTAACAAAATGTAAGAAAACCAAAAAAGAGAAAAGAGAAAGAAGCCCTTGAGCTCAGCTGCAGTAAAGAGAAAAAAATGCCATTTTAATTTCTGTATTTACAAATATGGAAAAGTGATTTAAGCAACTTCCTAGTCACATTAGTGGGAAGATATGACAAACTATATATGAAAGTGAGAGTTGCCAGGATGGTTTGTAATGAAACTGTCAACACTGTTTTTAAGAGGCCCAGCTGGATGCTGGTACAGTCTCTGGGATCTCAGACTTTGATTGCCTTTCTTTATTGAAGGGCTAACATCAACCACAGGTGGTAAGTGGTAACCAATTATACTTCCACCTGAAAAATTAATAGCATTGTGCAGTCTGACAGTCTTGGCTTGTGTGTCTTAACTATTAACCCACTGTTCCTCTCTCCCCTACCATGAGGATACATTAGATTCAGCAGCTGGAGCTGATCAGGGAGCCCAAACATATGCCCATTTCTTTTCCATTGAGCTGTGTGGAGTCCCAGTGACACTTGACAAGAGTCAGTCTTCCTCTGGAAGTCACCCCCTTCAGTAGGACCTGCTTCCTGCCTCTGCCTTGGCCACCAGCATAGGTATGTGACATTAGTGCTGCTCACAAGTATCCATAAGACTCCGCTGCAGTTGGCAGAGACCTGGAGTTATCTGAGCTGCATATCTTTCTGGCTTGATATCCCTGAGACAGGAAATATAAAGGCAGCATTAAATTGAGTGTACTATCCTCAATGACCTGAAGCCACTTTGGCTTGAGACTTACAATTCAAAATTTATACTATAGCTCATTTTTAAATTTCTTTCCCAGTGCCCTGCCTCCTGTTTTCTCCTGACTTTTCTTGTTGTTGATTATAAGTCCATACACCTGTCATTTTTTGGGGGGGGGGTATGGTTGTGGGGCCTGAACTCTGGGCCTGGGCACTGTCCCTCAGCTCTTCAGCTCAAGGCTAGCACTCTACCACTTGAGCCACAGTGCCACTTCCAGTTTTTTTCTTTTTTTTGCTTATATGGGGCTGAGGAATCGAACCCAGGGCCTCATGCATGCAAGGCAAGCACTCTACCACTGAGCCACCTTCCCAGCCCCTACACCTGTCATTTTGAGACAAGTATTCTTGAGTGGAAGTATGGATTACTGCAATAATCTTCTAAATGCAGTGCGCAAAGACCCCCTATTACTAGCATAGTCCAAAGTGTTCAACTGAGTTAGACTACTTGTCATAGTACATTTTTTTGTATGGGAGTTTATAAAATTTCTCTATTTCTACATTAAATCTGATGCAATTCATGGCTAGGTAACTGTGTCAAGAGGCAAAATTGAGGTGAGCTCCAAAGCAGTTTTTCCTTAGTGTGTTTGTGTGTGTGTGTGTGTGTGTGTGTGTGTGTGAAGGACAGAGAGAGGGAGAGAAAGAGAGAGAGAGAGTCCTGGGACTTGAATTGTCTGGAGGCTGTCTCTTAACATTTTCTGTTTAAGGCTGAAGCATTTGAGTCACAGCTCCACTTCCAGCTTTTTGGTGGTTAATTGGAGAAATGAGTCTCACAGATTTCCCTGTCTTGGCTGGTTTCCAACTGAGATTCTCAGATTTCAGCCTCCTGAGTAGCTAGGATTACAGATGTGAGTCATTAGAGCCGAGTTGCCCTCTCTTTATCTTTGTATTTCCATATTTTAGAAATACACTTCTACTATTGCCAGATCGCTTTTTCTTCCCTATCTCCCCAAATCCTGAGTTGCTGGTTAGACAAGTGCTCTACCTCTGAGTTTCATTATCAGCCATTTAATACTACCTTTCTTAATAAATAAGTTATAAGCTTTCTTGTCAAATTACCATTACTGTTTGTGAACAATGGTTTCATAGTCCAAGGTGATTTTAAAAAACTCACATTAATTTATTATTTGAATAAAATTCCACGTATTTTGTATTTTACTCTATAATAAATTAATGTATATTTAGAGTAATATTTCAGGAAGAATATTGAAGGGGATCAAGATGCATTGTATTCACAAACTTGTTAAATGGAAACTTTTCTACAACTATTTAAGGATAATAATAAAAAATTCAAGTCACTTGAATAAAATTGCAGGTCTAGAATATGCACTGTATTTGTGTTTGAACCTTTGTGGAACATATATTCCTACTGAGTATTTCATATAGTATAGTCTTTGGATAAGAAACTAATTTGTATCTGTATTTTGATTTTGTTATTTTTGCTTATTTAACTAAACCAATCTCGTTTCTCACTTTTTGTTTGAAGATCATCTCCTTTAGACTCTATAGGTTTTTTTTTTTTTTTAGTTCTTCCAATGCTAGACACTCTCAAGAGTTATTGACTCTCTGATTTGGAGAAAGAGAAAAATCGAATTATTCACTGTCTTGCAACATTTCATCTGTTTTAATCATGTTTTGAGTTAGACTGTAAATTCCTATCTGAATCCTTAATATTTTGAATAATTCAATAATATGTAACACTTACAAAACAGGTAAGTATTTGATTGTGGAGGGTTCTTTAATCACTGGCAAAAACAGTTGAAGTGAAAATTGTTAACATTTTTGTCTTAAGAGTTGGGTTGTCTTTTTTAAAAATAAGTTCCAATAGTGATCATGGATAGATAACTCCCAAGTGACCGTTTTATCAGGAGAATGATAGAATATGTTTTTTTTTTTTATTGTGAACATACTGTACAGAGGGGTTACAATTACATGAATACATTTCTTATCAAGCATTGTAGCCTCCTCCTTTGTTTCCCCTTCACATCCCTTCCCATCTTCCCCCTGCCCCCCAATCCAATCCTCCCCCCCCAACCAAAGTTGTAAAGTTCATTTTTTTACATAACGACTTGTACATCTCATTGTTGCAATGGGTCCACCTGTATCCCTATTTAAACAATTTGTTTTTCCCCTTCCCCTCCACAAATTATACCGACATCAAATACAGTGAAAGCAGGGGTTATACTGTACATACAAAGCAACAAAGAAATAATCTTATAAATGTGTTAGAAATAATCACATGAAAGAAAAAAAAACATTTGAATACATATCTTAGGGTTCATTTCCCTAGAATATGGTTTTACTTTTATCTTTCTGGTTAGTTATATTTAACGTTTCATGTATCCAAAGTCTCTTATGATGACAGTCATTTGACTATATCCTCAGAAAAAGAGCAAAGCTGACAGCAAGTATTATCTAATTAGTTTTTACAATGATTCTTAATGAGTATTACTTTTATGAAATCTTGTTACATTTGTGGCCTGAACCACATCACTTAGTATTCATCTTCATGCTGGGTTTCTTTTACTCCAGCAATTTTTATGAAGAATTAGTTTACTTCATAAAGACAGAACCTATTCTTTCAAATACTTGTATACCCCACAGTGCTGAGCACCCTCAATACTTGACTGGCCAGAATTCAAATCAATGCTAAGATAGAGAAATGAACAGTAGACCCACAGAGAAGGCTAATCTCTTATTTGATACTCAATTTGCATTTTATAACTCCACAATGACATTGCATGTGTATATAAATGCTTACCTTTTCAAATGCTTTCAAATTATAATCTTATTTCATCTTCTTTTTTATCCAACTGGTCCCTAATATATAATACCAGTGCCTTTTATAATACCAGTGCCTTTGGTTTTGATTTTATAAACTCCACATGACATTTGTAATTCAGTTCCTGTTATCTTTCATGTATAACAATTTTAAATAATATTTTCATAAAAGACATTTTCACAGAAGACATTTCTCACCATTTTCTCAGTTTCATAGTTTAGAATGCTTTCTATAACCATCTAATATTTTTTAGTACTCTATAAATTATCTCAGCACATGATGAATTATAATCTCTAAGGTTATATATAATCATTATTGAGCAATACAAAAGAAATACATTTTATCCCTTGTTATTGGCTTACTCCCATGTCCTATGACCCCAAAACCCTGAGGTAGAATAGAGAAACTATTGTCTTTGCTTCTCACTGTCACATCTGTCTCCTTTTCTTCCTTTTTCATGGAGAAGAATTATCTTTGAGATGTTACATCTTACTATCCACAATGCTTTCTATTCTTATGATCATTCATTCATTGAAAAATTTAGCTCCTAGCCAACTCCTGTCCTTTTCATTTCTATCAAAGTCACTCTTCATGGTGAGTTTAGCACTCACATGGGTGAGTGCTAAATATGTGCAACACCCTTGTTTCTTAGAGGAAAAATCTCATATTTTCCTTGAAATATTATTCTTATGTTTATTATTTATTTATCAGCTTATAAATAGTTTTAGTCTTTCCTATCTCTTCCCCTACCAGTCTTCTTCTCTTAATGGCATAATCATTTAATCTTTTGAGAAGTTCAACTCTAGTAGTTGTAGGGATCCTTCACATCCAGGGGACCACCTGGAGGCAAGCAGGGACAGAAGGAAGGTTATTATAAAGTTTATTAGAAGGACCATATTTCCCAGGAGAGGGAGCACATGGCACCCATCCCTATACAGGTAGCATGAGGGTCTGGGGGTGCAGGAAGTGAGGTAGGTGCATGCTCAGGTGGGTTTGGACAGAGAGATGGAGTAAACAGCTCTATGGTGGGAACTCTAGTGCTGAGATAAGCTCAGGTCTTGGTTGAGCTGAGGACCAAAGGTAGGGATGATACTAACAGTAGTTACAATTAGCTGTGTCTCTTTCTTGTTTTCCACATCTACATCCCCCCACATGCCATCATATTTAATTCAAACACAAACTATGCCCTACTTCCACTACAATCATCTTTATCTGGGATACCCTGATTTACTACCTAGACTATTAAGAAGTTCTTCATTTCTCTAGTTTGGTCCTCCTAATTCTCAATTCACTGAATACTGTCATTTTTCAAAAATATAAGAACAATCATGTCAATTTCCTCCTCAAAACACTGTAATGATCAATGACTTTCTTATGTAGATACTGTTGGACTGCAAGACATTTTGAGCAGACTTTATTGTTTGAGAATAGTTTTTGGTTTTCAGCATAATTATGCAAATGATACCGAGGTTCCCATATATTCCCTGTGCTCATGTGCAGCATCACTCACTGCCAGTGTCCCTCATCACCATAGTGAAACATTTATTAAAGTTGATGGATTTCATTGACAACATAATTACATGGGGACCAGAGTTTACATTTGAGCTCCTGGTGATATGGTACACTATGGATTTGGGAAAGTGTGTAATGACATATATCCTCTGCCAACCATCCACATTGTCATACAGAGTTCTTTCACTGCCTAAAAGTCCTCTATGCTCTGATTTTTTCAGCCCTTCTCCCTTCAACTTCTGGCTGCCACTAATACTTTTATGGTCTCCATAGTTTCATAGAAGATTATGCAAGAATGTTATGGGATTAGTGTCATATGCTATGTAACCCTTTAGGATTGGTTATTTTTATTCAATGATATGCATTTAATTTTTCTCCATGTCTTTTTATGGCTTTATTACTGCTTAAGTGTACCAAAATGTACCCATTGGACAATCAGACAATCATGAGAAAAGCTGTGAAATAAAGAATTTACCACATTAAGGTATGTCACTATGGTGTACTGACGGCTTTATGTTCAAGGCACTTTAAGAGAAAAGATTCAAGCAGATGACTTTGGCCTTCATACCTGCAATCCTAGCCACTCAGGAATCTGAAATCTGAGATTGTGGTTCCAAGCCAGCCTGTGCAGGAAAAGTCCATGAGACCTTTGTCTCTAATTAACTAGCAAAAAGCTGAAGTGGAGACGTGGTTCAAATGGTAGAGTGCTATCTTTGAGTGAAAAAACTCAGGGACAGCCCTAAATTCAAGCCCAGTGCCAGCATGCATGTACACACATGTGTGTGCACACACACATATTCTCTCTCTCTCTCTCTCTCTCTCACACACACACACACACATAAATACATACATACACTGAGCAAATACAATTTCCTTGTGAATGACTTCTTCTGTATACTAAGAAGGAAAGAACCATTCTTACCATTAGGAATAGAAAATCCATAGAAATAGAAATCTATAAAAAGCTATAGAAACAGAAATCGAAATCTATATAAAGCCTGTTACACTAATTGTTATCTTTCTAATCTAAGGGAATCATTAATTACTTTAGTCCAAATCCTTTGCTTTGTCACATTTTATGTTACTACCTTGTTGTGGTATGAATATAGTATAAGTATGTTTTTGTGTTAAAAGTTTGATCTTCAGTTGACAAAGTTGAGAGTTAGTTAGTGAAGGTTTAGTGAAAGTAACTAGGTCCTTGAACTATCATTGAGTAAAACCAGCCAATACTAAAAGGTTACATAGCATATGAGCTGCTCCCCACTTCCATCTCTCTCTATGGCTTCTTTTTCTCCACATGATGACTACTATATGACATAGGAGAGGAAGTCAGAGAGGGACTACGTGGTCATCCACATGTGTTCTAGCCATTGTGATGCCAGCTGCTTGTGGAGCCCTCACCAGAGCTGGGTTTATGCTGGCCTCATATACTTGAGCCTTTAGACCTACAAACTGAATAAGATTGTTTTTAATAAAATACTCAGATTCAGGTATTTTATTGTAGTAATAGAAAATGGAAAATAAATGCCTTTTGTTAATGCATTACATAATCATCTCTAGCATCAGTTTTAAATCTACATTTACTTATGAAGGGTTTCCATGTCATGCTGAACTTACATACATAAGTATGTGTACAATGTGCATGCTTTTCTCATAAGGATTTTTATATCAGTTTAATTATCAGGCTTGTCTGAAAATTCCTAAAAGAATACATTTGTGTTATACTGATTTTACATAATTCTTGAGGATGAGTAGTTTGTACAGAAAAGAGGTGAGTCAGTTCACAGATCTGGAGGTCCAACAGTGTGGGGCCTGTGTCTGCTTGGCTCTGGTAAGAGATTCTGTGGCTGCATCATGAACGGTGGGAGCAGGTGTGAGCGGACGCAAAAAAAGATAGGGTGTTAGAGCTGAGATGTCAGTCCTTGTCTTTTTAGAGAGGTTAACTTTAATGGAAGCTAACAAGGGTCCAGTAAAAAGTATGTTAGTTTTTTTCCTATAGGCAGTGAATGGTGACCTAATTACCTCTCAAATTCCATCACCATGTCTAACATTCTAACCTGAGCCATTGGTGGATATGCTTCAAACATGTTCAAACCATAGCAGAAAGGGAAGTAAAATGTTGCCTCCCCATAAGCTTCTTATTCTTATAATGTGCATACATTGTTTTGTGTAGACATGTTTTCAACTTCTTATATATCAAGTTCACTCAGTGCATCATGGGGAAAGACAATGTTTAGTTTTGTATGCAGTCATCAATTTGTCTTCTAAGGAAGCTGTGTCATTTTGTGTCCAGAAGCAATGAATGGGAGTTCCTGTTGCTCCACAAAACTTTGGGTGTTGTCAGTGTTCTGTGTTTTGGCTATTCTATTGGTTTATAGTACTATCCTATTGTTTTAATTTACATTTCCCTAGTGTATATGCTATTGAACATCTTATGTGTTATTTGGTATCTTGTTTGGTGAATAGTCTATGATGGTGTTTGTCTCAGTTTTTGATTAGGTCGTTTTCTTATTGTTGAATTTTAAAGGTTCTTCATATATTTGTCCTAAAGTCTTTTTTTCTAACTCGTTTCTACAAATGATTTCTACCAGGCTGAAGCCACAAATTTTTATCTCAGTCATATCATAATGGTAATGAATTGAAAACTTTTATCATTACTAACACAAGAAGACACACAGGAAATTATTATTAAGCAATACTATTCTGTCGATGTCTTCCTTCAACAAAAGGAAAGGGCCTGAGGACCTAAATTAAATATTAGAATTAATGAATTACTGTTTTTTTATTGCTGTTTGATAAATTTTGGTTTCATTCAATTATAATAGCAGATGCTCCTTCAATTTTCTCTCTTTTTGTACCTCCCTCCCTCTTCCCCTGCTTTGCTCCTTTTGTCCCTCTCTTCCTTTTTTCTTACCTCCTTCTTTTTGTCCTCCTCCTCCTTCTCCTCTACCTCCTCTTCTTCCTCCTCCTCCACTCTCTTTTTTATCTTCCCCTTTCTTAATTTTGGCTTTCTTAATCAAGATTTTCATAGATCATGCTGGAACACATTATATTTTGAATTTATGTGTTTTTTCTTCAGTGATACAAGCAGATATTGCCATAGAGTTGGCTTTGAACATTATAGGATGAGAAGAGAGAGAAAGAAAGAGAGGAGGGGGGAGAGAGAGAAGAGGAGAGTATATTAGTTGAATTTGGGCATTACATGTCCATCTGTGAACTGTTTTTGGTATTTGTCTATTGCTTCACAAGAGAGGAGCTTAAATCTCCTCTACTAGGTGGAATTCAAAACCTAACATAGGTTTTGTACAGATCTTGCTTATATGTTCAGTGTTTTCTCAACATACTGCTTCTCACTCATAACTTGTCTTTACCTCATGCTTTTTGTGCTAGACAGAAAAATGGAACATTCTCTTTCCATTATGTATCTGGCTGTTTGAATAGTGTTCTTGGAAAGCCCTTCCTAGATCTCTGAACCAAACTCAACAGTCCCCACACTCATAATAAACAAATCTAGATGATCTTCTTTTGATTATAACCTTTTAAATTCTGAAATGATTTTGCTTTTTTAATTGCATATATATTTTACAATGCAGTTTTATACAAAATACTTCAAGCACTTCATAATTTACAGAAGGAGTAGAACATATCAATTTTCTGTTAATATTCATGTCCATATTACATCCAAATTTGATTCCAAATGAATTCAATTTGCCTGTTTGTTATTTGCTTAAAAATTTCAAGGCTTAATGCCAAAAAGTCAGGGAGGAAAAGTATGTAAGTTTATTTCATATAAATGCCAAAACTTAATAAGTGAGAGGAAATAGAATTCAATATAGTTGTATATGCCCTGAAGGAAGAGGAGATGCCTGGTTTAGAAGGTAATCACTACACCCAAATAATCACCTATTTGGAACTTCTATGACTGAATGATTGGAATTATCTCTCCCCTTCTTCCATAGCCAAGTTTTTTAAGATCCATAAAAGCAATTGCAAAATTGAAACATGTGCTCTTCTTTCTAGATTCTGGGCAGATTCCTTTGACTAAACTCACCAGTTTTTTAATGGTTGCATCTATCCCAATGTAGATTTTCAGTTAAGAGGACCAGGAAGATGCAGTGCAGGCATAGTACAGATTGGGAGAAGGATGGATATCTTTACTACTACCACAATCATCCATCATGGTAGCATAATCCATGTTAAAGGAAAAGTCAAAACAGTAACAGGCATGTTTACTTGAAGTGGACTGGATTTTCCATTCCTTTAAAAATTTCTCCTGGGCAATGTAGGGTCCACTTCCATCTTTCTTCTTTTGCTTACTTTCACTTGCTTAGTTGTGTCATTTTCCTTTCTCATTTCTGTTTCTTATATGGTTATAG
Organism: Dipodomys spectabilis; assembly: GCF_019054845.1. Classification (NCBI taxonomy): domain Eukaryota; kingdom Metazoa; phylum Chordata; class Mammalia; order Rodentia; family Heteromyidae; genus Dipodomys; species Dipodomys spectabilis. The sequence continues at coordinate 9,552,434 of NW_024871113.1, forward strand.
AAGCTTTATAAGGACAGTGATAGTACTGTGTCCCAAGTATTTATAAAAGTGCTTGGGTGTAGTAAGTAATAGCTAACAATTGATGAAGGGATAGGAAATATCAAAATAAAGCAAGCAACATCATAATAAAATTTCTTCAGAAAGTGGCCCAGTGAAGAAATGGTTTGTGTGTCTTGAGTTAGTTTAGACACCCACACTTGGGGTACATGAAGTCATAGGAATCCTGCTTTTGACAAAATTTAAATCTGGAGTGTAACTAGTCCTGATGAATGAAGACTTACTGCTAATCACTGAGATTGCTTCTCAAGCACAGTCAGCTTGACATGATTGCCTTTTCTTCCTTGAAGAGGCCTCAGAAAAGCCATCTGTTTCTTTCTCACTTGCTTACCCTCTCTTCTGCTTCCCGTTTCTCCCAAAGCAGCTTTCAAGGTAGAAGACAATTTCTTAGCTTCCTATTTCAGTCCTCTCTCCAAATACACATCTATTAATTCTATTCACTTTAGAGAGCCCAGTGCTAGTTACTAATTTAAGCCAGTAAGGGAATTAAATAACCATCACAATTCGTTTGCACCTTTATACAATTTTTGGGGTGTTCGGGATAAAAACCCAGCCTTGAGCATGGTAGGCAAGCACTCTATCACTGAGTTACACTCTTAGCCCCAAACAAGTATTTATTTATATGATGCTAGTGAGATGCTTGTGAGTGTGAGGATTCATTGGCTTTGTTTATTTCAAGCAGATCAGGATTTAATGAGGCAAATTAGAAAAGGTAGTGAAGGTGGCGTGAGATTTTATATATGGCCTAGACAATAAAAAATGTTGCTATCCCTGTTCAGAAATTGCTGGGGAGCTTCCTCACATGGTCAAAGTATCCCAGATGCAGACAGGTTGTTTGATAAATGAGAAAGAACTTAAAATAGGTGACTCTTGTAGCCACTGCAGACCCTCCTATTTACTGACACCTCTCGCATCTTCCACCTCTGCTCTAGAAGATGAAGGTAATGGATTACTCATCTCTTTTTTTTCCAGATTTCACACAAATTTATCCTACTGATCTAATGTAAATCACACATAGGCTCTGAAAACAAGGAACTATGGGAAAGGTACTCCCCAGACCTTTAGCCCCTGACATTCAATGAACAGCATAGTGGTAGAGTTTTATTTAAGTAAAGAAAGAAATGAAGATCAATTACCAAGACAAACAAATAGAGTTCATATCTACTTTAAGGTGAATGACAACAAAACAGAGCAAAGCAGATGTCCAAAGGTTATTACTTTCTTCTCTAGGGAATTAATTCGTGATTAAAAGATTCTTGAGCTATTGAAGGTCTAATACAGAGATGGTTGCTAATATCCTTTTCTTTAATTTTGCAAAGAGGAAAAGATCAGGTTAGGAAGACAGAAGAAAGGAGAAAGGATTAAAGGGTCAAATGGATTTTTTCATTGATTCTGAATGATGCCTACCCTTTGAAGTTGTAAAAAAGAGGCAGAAATACCATGTCCTACATCACAGTGCTAGAAAACCTTGCTGAGAAGACAAGATTAAAGCACACAGGACAAACTGATAAGAAATATGCCATGGGTTGATTATGTGTTTGTTTTATAGCTACTATGATGAGAAGGGAAATGCTTGTATGTTTGGAAGAGAAGGAAATATATCACCTAAACTGTAAAGATGGACCACATTTGGATCTGTGCAAGGCAGTAAAGACATTAAAGATTTATGTTCTGAGGGAGAAATATGCAGGCAATGCAGGACTGAGTATGGAAGATCAGATGGAGGCTTACCATAGCCTCATCATCATCATCATCATCATCATCATCATTAAATAGTTTACAATAAGGTTATAATTCTATAAGTCAGGTTATGACCAAAATGTTTCTTGATCAGCTTCTTCATCAGTATACATATGGATATAATGCTTCTTGATCTCCCTGTCTAATGTTTTCTCCCATTTTCCCCCTGCTATCTTTCCCTCAAGTTATAGTTCAGTTTACCAATAATATCTTACAACATAAGTTTGTCCTTGCTAGTTTTTTCTCTATACCAGTTATCAATTAATCCCATATATTTTCCTTCTTTGACACATGAAACCCTTTATTTTATGACATCACTCAAATATGCTCAGAATCATGCATTTTTCTTTTGGTGCTAGTAATGATATTTAAACTTGAGCCCTTGCTCAGCTCTTGTTTCCACTCACAGTTGGTGCTCTACCAGTAGAGCCACACCAACAGTTCCAATTTTTTTGCTGTTAATGGAGATATTAGTTTCATAATAGACTTTGCTGCCTGGGCTGGCTTTAAAGTATGGTCCTCAGATCTCAGCTTTCTGAGTAACTCAGATTATAGGCATGAGCTCCCAGTGCCTCACCAAATCATGTAGATTTTATGTTAGCTATTACTCTGTTCTCTTGTTTCCTATAGGAAAAAAGATAGCATAAAGTAAGTGTTGGGAACCTGGGGATATAACCCATTAGTTGAGCAGTGCCTAGAAGACATAAAGCCCTAAGCTATGTCCTAAGAAATTGGGAAATATAAATGAAAGATAATGAATAGAGAGTTATTTGTCAAAGAGTCTGTGTCAGTTATGTAAAAAGAATAAGTCCTGGAGATCTATGTCTTAGCATACTGGAGAGTTGATGATATTGTATTATATACTTAAATTTTGCTGAGTGAATATTTTATGTAAAATTTTCTATCATACACACACTCACAAAAATAAAGTGGAGAAGAAAAAGATAACTTTTAGAGGTGATGGATAAGTTTATTACAAAGATGTTTTCATGGGCGAATACTTATCTTAAAATTCATCAAGTTGAGGGCTGGGAAGGTGGCTCAGTGGTAGAGCACTTGCCTTGCATGCATGAGGCCCTGGGTTCGATTCCTTAGCACCACATAAGCAAAAAGAAAAAAGCCGGAAGTGGCGCTGTGGCTCAAGTGGTAGAGTGCTAGCCTTGAGCTGAAGAGCTGAGGGACAGCACCCAGGCCCAGAGTTCAGACCCCATGACTGGACGCAAAAAAAATAAAAAATTCATCAAGTTGATTATATTAAGAATATGTTTTTTCTTTTAAAACTGCTCTCAGTAAAGTAGTTTAAAAGAGTGTTGTAGTAATACTCTATTTCTGCAGATATCTTTGAAGGCAGGAGTAAATGTTGTCACATACTATTCTCAACGACTGATGCTCAGAGATGATAAATAACTTTCTCAGTATCAAAAGGCTGGTCAGAAATGGAGTGTGGCTTTAAACACCTGTCACTTCTGGATTGTGCTACCAGTATTGAGGGAATGATTGCTATAACTGGTTGTTAAGTAATCACTCATTCACATTCCTCCCTGTGCTACCAGTATTGAGAGAATGATTGCTATAACTGGTCATTAAGTAATCACTCATTCTCATTCCTCCCTGAAAGCTTAGGTATTTCTTTTAAAGTTTATCCACAATACTAGTGAGCTCTGATATTTCGAATTCCATGCTTGTCCTTTGGCCTTCTAGAATCCTGGCTCTATAGAGAGAGCCAGTACAGCACAGCACACAGCCTGTTATATTAACTGGGATGCTACTCAGTGTGCAGCTTGAAAATCCTTCTGCCAAAGGGAATTTCAGTGTGGAGGTGTAGCTGCTGCAGGCAATTGAGCTGCTATTTGTAAGAGCGATCTGAAGTCATTTTTCTTTTCACTCTGTATCAACAGAGGTGGATAATCATGCACTTCCTGTATTGCTTTTTTAACCATTCCGCTTAGAATAGCAATATTACCCATGGTTGCCTAAAGTGTGCCAGTCTCTTGTGATTTCCACCCAGGCTTTGTCAAGAATTAGAGACCAAAGGTGAAACTGACTTACAAACATTGCTTGCATGAACCTCTGAGAATCATTTCATGAGGGACATTTATTCTTTCTTCTTTGGGTAAGCAAAACTCAGTTTCACTTATTAACTAACTCTGGGGTTCCTGGTGTTTATCACTATTTATTATTTTACATTTTTATTTTATTGTATTTATTTATTTAGCTAGTTCTAGGGCTTGAACTCAGGGCTGAGGTTCTGTCCCTGAGCCTCTTTGTGCTCAAGGCTAGTGCTCTACCACTTAAGCCAGTTCCTACTTTTTCTGAATAGTTTATTGGAGATAAGAGTCTCAAATACTTTCCTGCCAAGTTGGCTTCAAACTATGATCCTCAGATCTCAGCCTCCTAAGTAGCTAGGATTACAGGGGTGAGCCGATGGCATCAGGATTATTTTTGTGTTTTGATAATACAGGGGATCAAACACAAGGCTCTGTGCCTTAGTGACAACTCCAATTCTTTTTTCTTTATTTTTCAGATAAGGTCTAATACTTTGCATAATATCTGCCTCCTGAGTACCTGGGATCACAGTATTGAGTGACAGTAGTGAACCACCCTAGCTTGTTATTTTTATTTTTTAATTAATTTTTATTGTAAATGTGATGTCAGGAAATAAGTACATTTCTTTTTTGAAGTGTCACCCCTTCTCTCCTTTTCTTCCATTTTTTTTCCCCTCCCAAATCCCTCCCCCACCCAAGCTGCATAGTTCATTCTCAACATACAGTAGTGTCCAGTAAGTATCAATGCTGCATTTGTTCACTATTTGTTCTACCCCACTGTTTCTGTGCTTCTCCATATCTTCCCCCAAACAGATAAACTTTTGTACAAAACAGAAATCAAAAACAATGACAAAGGAAAGAAAAAAAAAACAAAAAGCAAAACGCAAAATAACAAAATCCTCGTTTTCCTTTTCTAGAGTTCATTCTGATAAATATCATTTTATATGATGGTATGCACATAGCAATTGAGCCCTTGTGATCCTCTCCTAAGAATATCCTCCTTCTGTCTCACTGTGTGAATGTTTAGAGTTCTGTCTATCATGTCCAAGCATAATTTTTTTTTGTCTTTTACTATCCATTGTGTTTACTTGTAGACTTATAGGCATTTCTAATTATTACAAATGAGGGAAACCATAGAACCTATGTTTCTTTGGGACTGGCTTACTTCACTGTTGTTTTGTTTTTTGTTTTTTGTCAGTTGTGGGGCTTGAACTCTGGGCCTGGGCACTGTCCCTGAGCTCATCAGCTCAAGGCACTCTACCACTTAAGCCTCAGTGCCACTTCTGGTTTTCTGGTGGTTTATTGGAGATAAGAGTTTCATGGACTTTTCTGCCCCAGCTGGCTTTGAACTGTGATCCTCAGATCTCAGCCTCCTGAGTAACTAGGATAACAGGCATGAGCCACCAGTGCTCGGCTTTACTTCACTTTTTTGAGACAGGGTCTTGTTAACTTTTGTACTCGGTGGCCTTGAACACTGATTTAATCAACTCTTCTCTTGTGACTAGAATTACAGGTATATACCACTGTTCCTAAACCTCATTTTAATTTTTGTTAATTTCTAATGCATTATTAATTATTAATAAATTCTAGAGTGTTAGCTTGACAAGTACAAACATCTTGGTTGTCAATTTTAGTACAAAGGTTTTAAGGTTTTAAACTAAAATATGCTATATACAATGGAATAGGTACTTGAAAGAGTTATTAATAAATAAATAACAAGTTCCAAAAAGTGTGGTAGTTTTGATCATTGTGAAATTTTCCTCTCTGTTGTCAAAGAACATCCTTTATTAGAAGAGGGAGTCACCTGAGGATTTTGGGAATGCTGTACTAAGAACCATGGCAGGGCCTAAAATTTGTAATTTTAGCTAACGGATACTCCTTATTGTTCCATACCATAGCCATCAACTACACAGTATATCATTTCTTTCCCAGCTTTATTTTCCATTGGGCCTAACTAGCTGTCCATCAGATTATTTCAGCTTAGCCTGGTGCATGCAGACTGAGGATTCCTCAGAGAAATAACTCAATGGCAAGTTACTACCAAGAGTTAGAGGCCCTATATTGGTGACTGTTGATTTAAGGATCATTTCTGAAGTTGCTGTTTATTTTCTTTGTGTCATTCTCTTAATATAAGTAGTGCCTTTCTCCTGTCAGCAGATAGTCAAGTCTGCTTTTACCTCAGTGTCACTTGCTCTGAAGGACTCTCCAGAAAATAATTGTGGGTGTATGACACAGCCTATATTTTAGTTTAGATGATTCTTAAAAGGCTACACTAAATGTCACAAAGATCTACCCAGATTTTTAGGGGTAATAGCAAGACCAACAAGCAGGACTAATACATGCAAGCCTCAATATATTTATACTATTACATTATTGATTTATATTTATATTATTATTTTAGTATATTATAATTATATAATTATTATATTATTATAATCCTCACAGTGGGTTTAAATAATCAGGTTCATGGGCTGTGAGAAAGAGGTGACAATCCATCCAGGATATGGTGCTCAGCTGTGGGATAAGAGCTCATGAAGAAAGCACTTAAAGCATTTAAATCATTGTTATTATTTAACTTTACTATTACTTACCTAAAAGTGTTCAGTGTAGGCATTTTGTGGATTTCAAATGGGCAAAGAATTTTTTTTATTAGAGCCAATTGGAAACTGAGAAGTCTATTCCTAATCCTATCCCTAAACTATTCACCCAGCTACCACCTTATAGTTCATTTTTAATAGAAGAGGAACTCCCCACATGAGTAAATCTCACCTGGATGTTTCTTAGCTTTAAAAAGTATTTCACAAATGACTTTATTCTTAATTTCCCTTTCTTTGCTTTATAAAGTATTTCAGAAATGACTTTATTCTTTATTTTTCCTTTCCAAATTAAATATTATCTGAGTCTCAATATCTCTTTTCATAATTATCTACTGTCTAAATAACTTTTTGTCTTGCCTTTTTCTATTTTTTGATGGATGTTTAAATTTCTATCTTTCACCTTGCTTATCTCATATTCAATATTAGGTTCTAGTTTTCTACTTTGCATCTGTTCTGTACTAATATGATTTTTATTATCAGTTAAGATGTTAATCGGGGCTCCTTCCTTTTGTTCTTAGTATGTAAGTATTTCATGGAGTTAGATTCCTCCTCCTCCTCCTCCTCCCCCTCTTACTCCCCCTCCTCCTCCCCCTCCCCCTCCTCCTCCCCCTCCCCCTCCTCCTCCTCCTTCTTCTTCTTCTGGTTCTCATCTTATTTTTGTGTGTGTGGTAATGGTGACAGAGCCTAGAGCCTCATATGTACCAGGAAAGTACTCTGCCACTGACCTATAAGCCCATCCTTTGGGAGAGAGGCTGTATTGGATATTTCTTCCTCTTTCCAGGGACCCTCACTGAGTTCATATACTATAGTCTGCTCACGCTCAAGATTATTTTCTAATTATTTCACACAGATTAATACAATACTGCTCTGGTTGATATATTTTGTTAGAAATAATGAGGTGGGGGTGTAACAACTATTTATCTCATGCAGAGATAAAAATAGAGACAAAGACAAAGATTCTTGCCTTTGAGAGCACAGCTCAAAGGCTTCCCATTAAACCCCAGTTTTTAAAGTTTCTACCACCTCCCTATAGCACCAAAAGTTGGGCACTAAGCATAGGAACATATGGCTTTTGAGAGCATTGGTATGCATCATTGTAAGGATGTGGGGAATGATTATTTGAATATAATCACCTGGGAAGGTTTTAAAAAACACCAGTGACTACTCTCCAATTCCAAGCTTCAGTTTGGGCCTAGGTCCCAACAATTTACTGTCAGTAGTATGCCCCTCTGCAGAAGTGGATATTGCCTTGCTGAGTTACTTTCAAATTGGTGTACTTTTCTGAGACATTTTCAACAATTTGAAGATTCACTCAGGAATTTTCAAGTCACCTAAAGGTGTCTAGGGAGCCCCTCCTTAGGAGCAGATATGTCCTGCTGCCTCTTTGTAGCAGCATACAGGTTTGGCTTCAACCTACACTCCCTTGTGGCTGATATTGGACCCAACATTGAAAGTAAATTGGCAATGTGGGAAGACTGCCCAAGGAAACTCCCTGATAGCAAGGTATCCTCTTGCTTGGACCAACAGGAAAAATCAGGCTCTACATACTGCCTAAATGGTTGGGTATTTTGGGGGTTTTGTATGTGGGTGTGTGTATTTGTGTGTGTGTGTATGTGCATATGTAGATGTGTGTGTGTGTGTCTGAATGGCTGAGATGTGCACTAGACATGCAGAGAATAGAGTCCTAATCCTTGGTTTTTGTTTTACCACTAAGAACTAAACGTTGTTGATGGATGAAGCAATCTTGGGTTATGGGTGGAACCTCCAGTATGTGGGGTGGGTGAGTAAAAAATGGGTGCGCAAGAAACCTCCAGGGGGGAGGAAGTTGTGGGGAAAAAACCCCAGTGTGTGTTTATGGGAGGTGAGTATTAGGGTGCACAAGAAACTTCAATTGGGAGTGGTATTGAGTGTGCCAGAAAAGTTAGAGACATGTCAAAATGGGGAATAAGGAGGAAGGGGAGGGTTAGGAGAGATGGTTGGAAATGTTGAATGGGTGACATTGATCAGGATGCATTGTATTCATACACCTTTCTGTGAAATGGCAACTCCTTTGTACAAATATTGAAAGACAAGAATTCTAGCTCTAGGGAAACCAAGAAACGAGGAAACATCAGGCTCTTTAAATAGCCTGATAATCTGTTGGGAAGAACATTGAGCAAATGGTCCCTGTACTGCAAATACAGTCAATTTTCATTTTTGAGCTCAATTTTTACACACACTTTATCCAAACTAAAACTTTGCACATGTGTGTATATATGGTGTATAAGTATTTTTATACAAACTTATTGTGTATGTGTGTTCATGTAAATGGCTCAAGCCATGGAAGAAAAAAAGGCCATTTTAAACTCAAATGTCATTGAAGTTCTGAAATGAGATTTTAAAGTTACAAAACACAAATTTTAAAAGGGGGCAAATCAAGTAGGAATGGTATGGGAAGGAATGAGGACATTTGTCATTCTCAGCCAGTTGGGGAGGGAACTGGTGCAGGAGAAAACTGGGAAAATAGTGATCTAATACCCTGGATGATTGTTTAAAACCAGCCAAATCTTAATGAGAGAGCAATTGTGAAATCTAATCAAGCATGTAAACCTGGTTCTGGTTGAATAACAGACTAAGTTCAAACTAGGCTTATGAGAAATCCCCTTTGAGGAAATGTGATACGATTTTGTGTTTACTTGTAGATTTATAGACACACTCTAACTTTTACAAATGAAAAAACATATGCAGCCTATATTTGATTTTTGAGTCTGGCTTATTTTACTTAGTATATTTTTTTCTAAGTCTTTCTGTTTCCCTACTAATGGAACAATATCATTCTTTCTGGTGGAAGTATATTGTGTGTATGTACTACATTTTCTTGATCCATTTGTCTACTGAGGGGTATTAATTCCATATCTTGGCAATGGTAAATAATGCTGCAATGGACATTGTTGTGCTGCTGGCTTTAATGTAACCTTGTTGTGGTCAATTGGATAGATACCAAGGAGTGGGATTGCTGGGTCATAGGGAAGCTCAATCTTTATTCTTTTGATGATTCTCCATACTGCTTCCCACAGTGGTTGAACAAGTTTACATTCCCACCAATAGTGTAGTAGCATGGTTGAACAAGTTTACATTCCCACCAAATTGGGAAATCGGCCAAATTCCTACCAGTATCGGTTATTGGTAGTTTTCTTGATAATGGCCATTCTAACTGGCCTGAGGTAGAATCCCAATGTTGTTTTGATTTGCATTTCTTTTATGGCCAGAGATGTCCAACATCTCTTTATATATCTACAGGACATTCTTATTTCTTCTTTGAGCAATTCTCTCTAGCATGTGCCTATAAATCTACAAGTAAACTCAATGGATTGTAAAAGTCTAGTAATTACACTTGGATATGATTAGTTAAACAGCAGTCTGAACATTTCCACAGTGAGAACATAGGAGAATATCCTTAGGAGAGGAATATGACGGCTTAAATTGGCATATAAAATGATGCTTATTGAAATGAACTCCAAGAAATGGAAGAAAGAGGTTGTTTTTTATTGTACAGTGTGTGGTTCTTTTCTCATTTTTTTCCTTTTCCTTTCCTTTTTTCCTTTAGTTTATTCACTTCTGCTGCTGTTTTCTTTTTAAATTTCTGTACCCTTTGTTTCGTGTGGAAGTTTATTTGATTTGGGGAGGAGAAGGGGAAGCATAGAAACAGTGGGACAAAGGGTGAACCAATTCAGCAGTGAAACCACTAGATGCTACGTTGGAAATGAACTATACAACTTGTTGGGGAGGGAAGTTTGGAGGGGAAAAACTGAGAGAATGAGGGAAGGGATGACACTGTTCAAAAGGAAATGTACTCATTACCTGACTTATGTAACTGTAACCTCACTGTACATCACCTTTACAATAAAAATTTTTTAAAGAAGATTTTGTGGATAGTTCTTCATGGATAATTTAATAGATGGAATCAGCACACTGTGGTTGAATCAGACTGACTACTTAATTGGTTAGTTTGAACTGCCAATTAATTAAGTGAAGCTTGATCAACAGCAAAGGGAAAGATACTGTCCACAATAAACTTAATAAATTCTGAAAGTTGATTGAAGGACTATGTGCTTGATCTTTCCATCACTTTGGCTGTCTCTAAGGTTGTGAGGTGATTGGGTTCAAACCTTTGTTTCCAGCTAACCCTGACAGACATGAAGACTCATGTCCTGACAAAAGCCTTGATGGAAAGAAGCTTGATTCCACTTGGAAAGGATGGCATCAACTTTTGCTTACAACTGAGACAGTTGTTCAAATGGTCTAACAAGTTTGAACTCTTTATGAGTCAACATTGGTCTACCTTCCTATGGGAAGGAACAATGGACTAGAGTCCACTAATTCAACCATAAAGCTTTTTAGAGAAAATGCCCTGGTTCCTGTAATTTACAGATAGATGGTGTTGGTGACCATCCTTGGTTTGGAGACATGGGTGGGCCCTCAATTTAGAGCTTCAGGCTCAGGAGCTGACCCCCTGAGTAGACTCAAAAATTTAATACCAGACAGACCACAGAAATTAAAAAAGGAAATGGGGAAACTAACTGGGTGGTCTGGAATACATTTTCTGTCCTTGCATTAAGTGAAAGAGACAGGCTTGTGAGCAGGGAGGTCTATACAAAGACTTCACAGGTACTGACCACTCTGGAAAATGAGTTGGCTAGAAACTCACAGATTAACAATGGTTTGGAAAGTAAAAAAAGGATCATGTGGTCTATATTTACCCATTTAGTAATTATGAGTACTGACTGTTCTCTGTATCTCTTTCATAAGGTCTTATTTAGAGACTTGCTTGAAACTGCTCTCACTATACATTTGTTTCCTACCAAAACACTGTATTGGATATTACTGAATTGGAAGTCAGTGTTGAGCAGGGTTGAAGAAAATGTAAAAAGGGAGAAATTACAGGAGTTAGAATCTTTGCTGCCAAACTGGTTTCCACCGTTTTACGGGTAGCCACCATTTTACAAGAAAGCTATTTTAAAGCTGGGCGCTGGAGGCTCATGCCTGTGATTCTAGCTACTCAGGAGGCTGAGATCTGAGGATGGTAGTTCAAAGCCAGACCAGGCAAGAACATCCCTGAGAATCTTATCTCCAATAAGCCACGAGAAAACTGTAAGTGGTACTGTGGCTCAAGTGGTTGAGTGATAGCCTTGAGCTGAAGTGCTCAGGGACAATGCCCAGGCCCAGAGTTCAAGCCCCACAACTGGAAAAAAAAAAAGCTATTTTAAGTCAATCCCTGTTATAAGAACTGTTTTTCTAGAGACTGGATGTGTGGGTCACGAGATAGAGTGCCTGCTGAGTAAGAATTGGTTCTGACAAGTCTTGGCCAGGTGTTCTGATTTTGATTGATTGCTTGAGGGAGGGGGTAACAAGTTCAACAAGAAATGTACTTATTACCTTATGTAACTGTAACCCCCCTGTACATCACCTTGACAATGAAACAAAAGTTAAATAAAACTGAACAAAAAAAACCACTTTCAAATTAGCCAGTTATACAAGACTTTAGAACAAAGGGAAGTACAGTGTTAAGGATAAAACCTAGGTGGACTACCCACTCAGCATGCTCAATTACTTGCATGCCAGTAGAGTCCCTTTCTTTGGAAGTAAACTTTGCCTTGCTGAGTTCTTTTGGGTTGGTGTGTCCTTCCTATGTGACATCTCAGTATTCTGAGATAGTGACTCAAATGTGATCCTTGGTTAAACAGCACATGAAGTATGCATTTATATGGAACAGGTTTACTACTTTAATTTAAAGTAGTAGGCATTTCTAGACATGAGAGGAAGTATATGGGTATATGATCAGATTGTTCAGGTTAACTTCAAGAAAAAGGTGCATTGTAGAAGTAAATTTTTTTAAGTTAAAGAATATTAAAAAAATCAAGGCATAATCAGTATTTAAAATGATTATTTTAAAGTTTGGCTTAATGCCTACATTTTTGTATAGTAATCAAGTGGACATGGAATAAAGGCCTATAATGAAATAAAGATTCCTATAACATATATTACTATATATGTTATCTACCAATTTATGTGAATCAAGTATGTGGGTACATCTATATGATACTATATTAAAATGTTTTTCTGAGAAATTGTTCTTACAAGCAATATTGCATGCATTCAGGTATCTTTAAACTACTGTGCTACTGCAGTGTATTGTGAGTATTCATTCATGTAGTCAAACTTTTTTGTGGTGGTTCAGGGGCTTAAACTCAGGTCCTCACTTTCTCACTTGGCTTTCTCAATCAAATTTTTCTCTACCACTTGAACAATATCATCATTTCCTTTACACTTAATGAGGTGAAATGTAGCAAGACTCAACAGATCAAGCAATTTGGAAAGGGGAAATTTACAATAAAAATTGATTGGCTTCAAGATTTCACAACATACTAGCTTAGCGCAAGATATCAATCTATGTCTCATATAAATATTTCATATAAATACACATTTAAACTTTCTATAAATTGTCTAACATGAGATTAGTTTGTGTTAAGGGATGCGTGAGTACTGTGTGTATATATTACATACAAATAAGAATTGTGCATTAATTTTGTCTTATCACGAGCTTAAATGATATGTGTAGGATGCAATGTACATTTAAATATAAAGCAGTAGAGGTAATTTTATACTTTTAGCTTCTCCAGAATTCTGTATAATTCAGATCTTGTTTTCTATACACATAGGGATTTTTATGTTAAAAGGTGGCCATTTATAATTTAAATGTAAAGTTGTCATTATCCTCCCTTTTATAGAGGGCATGGGTAAGCTTCCATAATGGACAGAGCTATTTACATAAATGCTAGAATAATCTTTATCCAAAATTTATTACAAAATACTACATTCACAATAACCACCACAATGGCTGTAAATCTAAGCACCTTATGGAAGCCCTGACAAAAGAAGAAATTTATCAGAAACAAGCCAATTACAGATTGCATGAAACCAATCAACAACCAGTCTTGTTCTATTTTCTGCTGAGTAGAGATAAGATTGATTACTGCATCTCTAACCTTTCTCAGGCACACTAAAAATACAAAGTAATGTTCAAAGGGGATTGTACAGATGTGCTGTTGGGAGGATTCACAAGGAAGGGGAGAGATTAGTGAGAAAACTCTAGGGATGCAGAATTAGCAGAAGGATGCCAGATAAGTAAGATTTCTTGTCATTTACCACATTGACTGATTATTTTTGCCTTGATTATTGTAACTAGAAATGGAAAATGGCATTTTTCTTTCCTGCTGGAGATATGGGTCTTAGTTTTTGAATATGATATAAAACAGGCTATAGACATTGTTTAGTACACTAGGTATTTTAATGTTATGAGAAACTTTGATGTAGTCATATCTAATATGAGAAACTTCATTGTAATTGTATCTTTTATCTGATCACACTACAAAAAAAATAAATAAAAACTTAGTCTTTTTAAATAAAACAGAATGAGGGGCTAGGAAGGTGGCTCAGTGGTGGAGTACTTGCCTTGCATGCATGAGGCCCTGGGTTCGATTCCTTAGCACCACATAAGCAAAAAGAAAAAAAAAAAGCCGGAAGTGGCACTGTGGCTCAAGTGGTAGAGCAGTAGCCTTGAGCTGAAGAGCTGAGGGACAGCGCCCAGGCCCAGAGTTCAGGCCCCACGACCAGACCTCCCCCCCCAAAAAAATAAATAAAATAAAACAGAATGATGTGTGGTTTTGCATTATATGGTAATAACAAGTGTTTGGAAAAGACCACTAGTCCAACTTGAGACATCATTGATTTGGGGTGACTCTAAGCATTGCAGAATATATTTTTTATTTTTGTACTAAAATTACAAAATGGAGCCAAACAGAATTTGTGTGAAGCTGGAGGTCTTGGCCTGATTGGATTTTCCCTCTGGAGAAAGAATCATCTACATTCTGAAACTGCAGTTCCATGAAACAAGGTGATCATAAAGCTAACTGAATTAAATCAATATTTTAATTCTCAAATACATTATAAATGTCTAGTAGATATATGTTTAGGCAATTATTTTTAAGACATATTTGGAAGGCAGTTCCATGATATATATTAGCTAGTCACATAAATTGTCACTTGGGAAATTGATGGCTGAAAGTAGCCCAAACACTTGTTTCCATTAAATAGAGTAGAAAACTATCATTAGTTTGTAAGTGTCTTTACTTATGTTACTTAGTGAAAGTTCTGAGCAGCACTGTAGCATGAGATTGAGAGTCTGGGAAACTTTTGGTAAAATTACAGATCAATGACTAAACAACACTGACTTCATGAATATTACTTAGCTGCACATTACCTCTGCATTGTCATCTGAAGAACAAGGCCCATCGGTAACCTCAGCCTTATGAAGATTAAATGGGTGTTTATAGTGTATGTAATACAGTTCCTGCCTACTGATCTCAAATCTTAATCATTTTAATATTAATACCTTGAATTACAAGATTTAGGAACACTAATTGGAAGATATATTTTAATTAAATAACACACACACATATATATATATACACACACATGTGTATATGTATGTATATATGTGTGTGTATGTGCACATACACACACATATATACACACACACACACACACACATATATATACACACATGTGTTATGTGTGTGTATGGATATTAATAAAAATTTTTGTGTATCAGTACTGGGGTTCAAGGTCTTTTGGCAAGTGCTCTTACACTTAAGTCATGGCTCCATTTCTGGATATTTGTTAATTGGTTGGAGATGAGTCTAATGAACTTTTCTGCCTGACTAGTTTTGAACCTCAGTTTCTCAGATCTCAGTCTACTGAGGAGCTATGATTACAAAGTGAGTCACCATCACTATGCTGGAACTGAATTTTCTTTTTTTTTTGGTTGGTCATGGGGCTTGAACTCTGGCCTTGGGTACCGTCCCTGCTCTCTTCAGCTCAAGGAGAGTGAGCTACAGCGCCACTTCCAGTTTTCTAGTGGTTTATTAGAGATAAGAGTGTCATAGACTTTTCTTCCCCGGGCTGGCTTTGAACCGTGATCCTCAGATCTCAGCCTCCTGAGTAGTGAGGATTACAGGTGTGAGCCACCAGCACCCAGCTTGGAACTGAACTTTTATATAGCTATTTTTCTCAATTCAATTTTTAAAATAGTTATTAAATAATTTCCACAATAGTAAAGGCTGTCATTGCAGGTACTATGCAGTGCCCTCTTTACTCTTCTGTCTCTTGCTGACCCTTCATGCCCATCACACATGTGTGTACAATTTGCTCTGCCACACAGCTGTCTGGGTACACATAATCTCTTTTCCAGTAATTTGTGTTCTTTAGAGTTTTACAAGTTCAACATCTTATCAATTTAAAAAATCTTATACAAAGACATTTTTAAAATTTGCTATGGTATATTCCCTAACTCTCCAACTGTTGTGGTTTATGTGAGGTATGGATGTTCACTTATTTGATGGAGAAAATTATCCACTATCTCCATGAATCTTATTTATGAGCATTTCTACTTTCCTGTGTTGCCAGGCAGGTGGAGAGTATGTCTTACCCATCCTTCTCAGCACACTATTTACATGGAGGAAGTACTTTCTGAACATTTCCTGAATGAATAGTTATTAGATTTGTGATGTATTTAAAACTAGGTATATTCTGATTATAATAACTCATGACATGTTAAAGAAATTCTTCAAAATGAAGACATTTTATTTTAAGATGTTTAGGTGGAAATTCAAACTTGCATTTTATTTTTATAATTTAAGTAGTTGACTATTTGTGCTGATGAAAGAGAGCCAATTCTGGCCACTCCCCTGAATATTCCTTTTTTCATACAAAATATTTGTACTCAGGGATTTAAATAATTACTTCCAGTCTCCACTTCTATAATTGATTTTATTTTCTGGTTTTGGTTTTCTGACTTTTCTTTCTTTGATAGATAACAAATTCACCTGCAAAACCTATTTTATTTTCAATAATCAAATTGTGTGATGTCTTGAAAACTAACCTTGTTACTGGTTTTTGAATAAGTGACCTTGGAGAATAAGAGCAAACAACACCAGCTCTTTGGCCAGTGTAGCTCTTTTTTCACTAAGAGCATCTGATCTCTTTGGACACATGTTAATAGTGAAGGTGATGATAGTATCTATCTAAACACTTGGTGCTTTTATGTTTTTTCAAAAAACACTTTCATATATAACATACAGACTCAGTTTCTCTTCTTTTTTTTTTTATAGCTTTCCATTTATCCATGAGCTGTTTGTCATCAGAGAAGAAGTATAAAATTCCACATACTTACAAATTTGAGTTCTTGCTGAACAATATGGAATCCATCACAATCAAAAGTATGTCTGTTGATTCATAGGCTGCCTGTTTGGTGACACATACCTTTCTTATAAAAATTTTCTAACTGATGAGTCACTACTCTTTGTTGATAAGACTTTTGCTGTTAATGTACTATTTACTTGATTTATTTTTATTTTAAGTGATTTATGGAATCATTAAATTATGCCTGTTAATGAGGTGCTATGACATTTTGCTTGAGTAATGTTTTCATATGAATACATTTTGTTTATCCTGATGCGTATCTCCTCAAATATGGTTAAATTTCATATGCTCAAGAATCTCATATGACTCTTTCAACACTTATGCCCCTATGCCAATTACTGTCATTGAAATAGTTTACTGAAGTAATAGTGTAATTAAATTACAAAAATGTAGGGGAAATGAAGAACACCCAAAGAAAATTTAGGGGAAAACCTAAAGAAAAGAGAATAATTAAGATTTGCTATGATGTAAGCAAATAATTTGGGATAACTTTGGAATGAAAGTAAGAGTAAAATATAGCTAATGGGATAGAAATATGGATTATTTTGGGGAGAAGTTTCACAGGCAAGTAAAGACAGGTACAAGAATAGGAAATAGAATACTCAAATAGAATATTAAATAGGAAATAAAATACTCAATAGAAATGAATGAACACATTAGGGACTCAAACAAGACAAGAAATAGTTCTAACACTGTAGGAAGAAACTAGACAACTTATTTGGTGGAATTCCTCCCTCCACAAAGGTTTACTTTTTTCTTGAGAAATACGTGGATCAAATCCTTTGGAGAAAATTTTCTAAAAAGTTAGATGAATACTTGTACCAAGGAACAAGAAAAACACTTTATTCTAATGAAGCTAATGGGCTCATAATTATTATTTAGAAAATCTAGTAGTGCATCTAGGTTGTCCATCGGGACGCCTTCTGGACAGAGCACTGGGGACACATTCAGGACAGAGCATTTTCTTGAATTTCTTTCTTTGTTTTTTTTTTTTTTTTTTGTCAGTTGTGGGGCCTGAACTCTGGGCCTGGGTGCTGTCCTTCAGCTCTTCAGCTCAAGGCTAGAGCGCTACCACTTGAGCCACAGCACCACTTCCGGCTTATGTGGTGCTGAGGAATCAAACCCAGGGCCTCATGCATGCAAGGCAAGCACTCTACCACTGAGCCACCTTCCAAGCCCCTGTCTTGAATTTCAATTGAAAAATTTTCTAGACTTAAGAGATAATGTGAGACAATAAAGACTGGATGATGGGTGTGTGTATTTTTTACAAGTGGTTTAAAAATCTTACCTACTAATGACACCATGAAAACATTCCAGGAAGGAATAGGAAAAACCCTAGGTCTCCTTGGTAAGGGCCAAAAATTTTTTAATAGAGACCCAGAAACACAAAAAAAATCAAAGAAAGGTTGGACAAAGGAGATTGCATGAAGCTGCAGAGGTTCTGCATGGCAAAGGACATAGTTAGCAAGATCAATAAAAAGCCCACAAATTGGGAGATCTTCACTAACCATACAACGAACAAGGCTCTCATATCTAAAATATACTTAGAACTCAAAAAATTAAATCCCCCAACAACAATCCTCAAAGAAACAACTGCACAATAAATAAGTGGGCTAAAGACTTACAGAGAAACTTCTCTGAAGAGGAAATAAGAATGGTCAATAGACACATGAAGAATGGCTCAACCTCTCTAGCCATTAAAGAAATGCAAATCAAAACAACATTGATATTCTACCTCACCCCAGTTAGAATGGCTAAAATCAAGAACTCTAATAACAATAGATGCTGAAGGGGATGTGGCCAGAAGGGAATCCTACTGCATTGTTAATGGTAGTGTAAACTCATTCAACCACTTTGAAAAGCAGTATGGAGGTTCCTCAAAAGACTGCACATAGAGGTCCTCTATGACCCAGCAATCCCACTTTTGGGCCATGTGATCATTTGGACCCAAATGATCACAAACAAGGCCATGCTAAGGCTACCAGCACAACTATGTTTATCACAATATTATTTACCATAGCTAAGATATTGAATGAACCCAGATGCCCCTCAGAAGATGAATGGATCAAGAAAATGTGGTATGTATGTATACACACACACACACACACACACACACACAATGCAATTCTATGCCTCCATCAGAAAGAATGACATCACCCTATTTGTTAGGAAATGGAAAGACTTGGAAAAAATTATACTAAGTGAAGTAAGCCAGGCCCAAAGAAACATAGGTCCCATGGTTTCCCTTATTTGCAATAACTAGTACATGTGTAGGACAAGTAGAAAAGGTCAAAAGCTATGTACATATGACCACTTAAGATAATGTTAAGTGAAATGAACCTCAAGATAGGGACACAAATATTTTTTTCTTTCTTGGTATTGTTTCTAACATATTCATAATGTACCATGTGATTTTTTTTGTTTCTTTGTATGTTTCACTGTATTTGATGTCAGTGCCCTCCATCTTGTACATACACTTTTCTAATTTGGAGAGGGGAAGGGAAAAAACAGAATGCTTAAATAGGGATACAGGTTGACCTATTGTATCAATGAGATGTACAAGACACTATGTTGAAAACAAACTTTAGATCTTTGGTGGAGGGAGGATAGTTGTGGAGGTGAGAGGGAAGGTATGGTAGGGGATAAACAAAGGAGGAGGCAACAATGCTCGGTAGGAAATGTACTCATTATCCTGCTCATGTAGCCCCTCTGTACAGTAATTTTACAATAAAAATGTACAAAACAACTTACCTGCTACGATCTAAATTTTGACCATATCTTTATAAAGGAGTGTATTAGTTTCAGGAATATTAATACAAATACTTAAATGGCTAACTGCCATTGAATATTTTTTACTTTACTTACAGTGGTTTTGCTTTGTTGTATATTTAAACACAGGAGTTTACCAAAAGCTGCTGCTACCATGTGCATGTTTAGTAATTTTAACTCCTTGTACATGAGTTCACTATCCCCTGTGACTGCTGAGGTTTTCTATTTGAATGTTACTTTTACTGCAAAGCATATTTTTCTCTTTTAAGCATGGGTTTTTTAGAAACCCAATAAATAGCCCCCCTTCAAGTTTGTAGCCACTTGAGAATTATATACAAGAATTCGGCAAATAGTTAGTAGATCAGCTTTAAAACTAATGAGGCTGATGTTGAAAGTTTATTCTGATGACAAAAAGGGACTTGTTGAGTCAAGATAAGCTTATACCTGTTGTGCCCAGGTCGCAGGACCTCCACCAAGAAGACCACCGAGAGTCAGACTTTACAGCTGTTTTAAGGTTTTATTTAGATGGATTGCAGCTCAGGCCACGTCCTACACTCCGACACAGCAGAGCCTAGGAGGAGAGCCCCAAGCTAAAGATTTGCAGGGTTTATAAAGGCACACAACCAACCAGGTGTTTGGATTAACACCACGAGTTGCTCTGCTAGACAGAATTTGCTGATCTTAGGTTTAGTTTAAACAAGCAACAAGTGGTCACTGCCTCAAAACTTTAACCCTTCATACCTAGTACACTCATGGGGAGAATGGAGGGACTCCTGTCCTTGAGGAAGCTGGGCTATATGAATCCAGTCTGAAGAGAACTGATAATGCTCTACCGACAAGGGACTTCAAGATAGAAGAGGGTTTACAGTAAGCTTGCTCAGCTACTTCTCCCAATTTTGTCAATCCTAAGTCAGTCTGACGCCAGGGGAAAGAAATTACTCCAAAGGACCTTTCCTTCTGAGAGAAGAAAGTGTGCTGCATACACAGTCTGCTGACATTAGAGGTCTACCTATAACATTTTATGTAAAAACCAATTATTACAATAAACATAACTCCACAAAATTTCTAGTGAACAGAACTGGCTTGGTAACTTCCATAAAATTTTCATGCAGTTTTTAAAAATTATCTTTAGTCTTACAAAGGAGTTGCCATTTAATAAGGCAAATTAGAAAAAACACCCTATTAACAAGTAGGCTAAAGACTTAAAGAGAGGCTTTTCTGAAGAGGAAATAAAAATAGCCAATAAATACATGAAGAAATGCTCAACATCTCTGGCCATAAAAGAAATGCAAATAACAAAGGAGGAGGCAACAATGCTCAATAGGAAATGTACTCATTACCTTGCTCATGTAACTATAACCCCTCTGTACAGCATTTTTACAATAAAAAACTTATGATAAATAAGTAAAACTTCTGAAACAAACAAAAAACATGGAGATTCCACCTTACACCAGTTAGAATGGCCATTACCAAGAAATCTAATAATAACAGATGCTGGTGGCCAAAGGGGAATGCTACTACACTGTTGGTGGAAGTATAAACTTGTGCAGCCACTTTGGAAAGCAGCATGGCTGTTCCTCAAAAGACTAAGTATAGAGCTCCCCTATAATCCAGAAATCCCACTCTGGGATTTACCCAAAGGACAGCAAACAAGTCCCTACTAAAGCCACCAACACAGCCATGTTCATTGCAGTATTATTTAATATAGATAAGATATGGAACCAACCAAGATGCCCCTCAGTAGAAGAATGGATCAAGAAGATGGTGCATATATACACAATGGGATTCTTTGCAACCATCAGAAAGAATGACATTGCTCCATTTGTAAGGAAATGGAAAGACCTAAAAAATTATATTTAGTAAAGTAAGCCAGACCCAGAGAAAAATAGGCTGCATGGTTTTCCTCATTTGTAATAACTAGAATATGTCTGTGGTATTCTTAACAGGGGATTACAATGGCCCAATTGCTAAGTGCATGGGACCATATATAATGAAGCATATTATAATGAACTCCAAGAACTGAAAATAAGAGGTTCTAATTATGTCCTATATGCAGTTATTTCTATTTTTGTTTTAGTTTTCTTTTTTATGTTTTTTATTGTAAAAATACTGTACAGAGGAGTTACAGTTACATGAGCAAGGTAATGAGTACATCTATCAAACATTTCCTCCTCCTTTGTTTTTCCCCTACTATCCCTTCCCTCCCACATCTACAACTACACTTCCTCTCCCTCTGCCTAAATTGTAAGGTTCATATTTCAACATAGTGTCTTGTGACCCATTGTTACAATGGGTCAAACTCTATCCCTATTTAAGCATTTTGTATATACAAGATGTAGGGCACTGACATCAAATACAGTGAAAATGGGGGTTATACCATGGGGGAAGAACATAGAAAGAAACAAAAAAATCACACGGTACATTATTAATATGTCAGAAACAATAGCAAGAAAGAAAAAAAAAACACTTGTGTCCTTATTTTGGGGTTCATTTTGCTTAACATCATCTTATCTGGTTATATGTACATAGCTTTTGACTCTTTCTGCTTGTCCCAGGCATACACTAGTTATTGCAAATAAGGGAAACTATGGGACCTATGTTTCTTTGGGCCTGGCTTACTTCACTTAATATAATTTTTTTCCAAGTCTTTCCATTTCCTAACAAATGGGGCGATGTCATTCTTTCTGATGGAGGCATAGAATTCCATTGTATATATACACCATATTTTCTTGACCCATTCATCTACTGAAGGGCATTTGGGTTCATTCCATATCTTAGCTATGGTAAATAAAGCTGCAATAAATAAATAGTTGTGCTGGTAGTTTTAGTATGACCTTGTTTGTGATCATTTGGGTAAATACCCAAAAGTGGGATTGCTAGGTCATAGGGGACCTCTATGTGGAGTCTTTTGAGGAACCTCCATACTGCTCTCTCTCCCTCTCTCTCTCTCTTTCTCTTTCTCTGGGTCTTTTCCAAATTAGTTTTCTTATCCTCCTTTTTGTTTATACTTAACAATGTTTCCAATGATTCCATTTTTAGTTTTCTTATCTTCATAGTGGGAGTTTTTAATTTCTTATACTGAAATGAATTAAAAAATAGTCATCATACTCTTAACTTGGTCAGCATTTCTTAATGTCTCAAATCAGCTCTGGTCTGTCATTTGCTATTCCACCTCAAAGTATCACCACCTATGCTCCTTCCATGTCCGAACCAAAAACATGGGCTACAGTTTCAGTCTTTCTCTGTTACAACTCTGTGTTCTTTGTCTTGGCCTACTAAACTTGCCACATGAAGTTCACCCACATCTCCATTCCCATACTACTTATGCTTATGAACCAGTGGGCCTTCTCTTAACTTTCCAGCCACACCAAATCTACCTGATAAATGCAACTAAAAGGGACTTGAGTCTAAATCCTTCACAATTTACTCATAGTTTTCTCTCATAGCTATAGTAGCTATTAGTTTTCTCCACCTAGTATACCTGGCAATTTGTTTAATTATTTGAAGATAGGACTTCTAGAGACAATGTGAAATGAAGGTTTAATCTGCTATGACTAATGGTCTTAGAGGCGGGAGCAGAAAGAGGGAAAAGAAGAGAGCTTGTTTTTTCTTCTACCATGTAAAGACATGAGAAAGTGGCTGTTTTCAAGCCAGGATCAGAGCCCCATCAAGAACAGTTTCACTGGTACCTTAATGTAGGACTTCTAGCCTCTAGAACTATAACAATGTAAATTTTGTTGTATAAGTCACACAGCTATGTTTTTTTTTTATTGTGAGAATACCATACAGAGGAGTTACAATTACATGGGCAATATAACGAGTACATTTCTTATCAAGCATTGTTGCCTCCTCTTTGTTTCCCCTTCCCCTTTCCATCCTCCCCGCCCCCAATCCTCCTGCTTTTTTTTTTTTTATAGTTTTAAGGGACAAATCCCCTTCCCCCATGCCCCAAGTGAACTTTAGGTATGCTCAGATTTGTATTTCTGATCCTTAGTGGTTGATTGAGAATACCATGCTTTGGCACCCTTTCTTTCTTCTGTCTGGAATGTTTTCAATTTTTCTTATGGAAGACATTCTCATCTTCTCAGGGCATGCTCACTTTTTCTTAGTTCTTTTGTAAACATCCTAATACTATAAGAAAAACATTTGAAACATTTACTTTTGGGACATAATGTGTGGATTTTATAGGCAATGATAGCACTACATTCTTATATTTCTCTTTTAGAAGTAACCTGATTAAATTAGGTTGTGTCTCTATATTTCCAGGGCTAGAAGATAATTTTCTGGTGAATAAATGCAGAATATAAAACTTGAATACACTCTTTTAAATCAGTGGTACTAAAGTAAAGAATGAATCAGTGAACCTTAGACTAATCTGTTTCTGTGCCAACTGTTAATTTATTCAGTTTTATATATTAAGTAGCTCCTAGCTTCTAGCATTAGCTTTGTTCCATTAGACAAGCATGAGACCATTGAGTTGAAAGGCAAAATTTTGTCCCATAAATTAGCTTTTTTTTGTTTTTTTTATTAATAACATATTTAGATCATCAAGAGAGCTAAAACATAAGCATCCATCCATTTTAAGCATAGGACTTCCCAATAGCCATTTACGGTGTGGCTTTTATAGACTTTAGAATATAACAGTGGGTTTGTACAAAACCAATTGCAAACTTTCTTGTTTAGTAATAAAGATATTCAATTCCATATAAAGACTGGTTGGTAGTCATGACACAGAGCTATAAAAATTATATATATATATATATATATATATATATGTTTAAAGATAATCTTTGCAGAAGTACCATAATCATCAAAAGGATTCTGGCTAAAGACAATAAAATAATCTTAACCATCATGGAATAATGTAGTTAATATAATCACATGTTTTAATTGTTACAATGAAATAATAGGGTATATTCACTTTGATTTCAAAATTGTTACTTGATATAACCTTTACTCTCATCAATTATAGTGCTGAGACTGTGGACCTCAGTGAAATTTTCTTAGCTTATTTCTAGCGAAATATGCAACCCAGAGATGTATCTTAAAAATAATTTATTTTAGCATTAATTTAATAATAGTTTACAACAATTTGATAATTAAGATTATAAAGGCAGATTTTTTTTCATTTTTCTGCCACTCTTATTTTAATACCCACTCCTTTGGGTCAAGGAATGTTTCTGCCTCCTGACAGTTTGTTGAAATGTCTGTTAATTTCTTGTAAGGAGTTACATTGTGGGATCTCTGTCTTATGGATACCATTGTTAGTTGATCATTTATATATGCATATGGGCCTGTATGTGTTTTCACATATATTTATATTTTAGATCTAACTTCCACATATAATAGAAAACAATGTGGCTTTTGTTTTCAGTCATAATCAGTGTATATCCATAACACTAAACAAAAACTTCAGGGGATAAATGGATGTGATAGAGGCATTGTAGAGGTAGAATAATGGAAGGGGTAAGTCTTATCAAGATGTATTATACACATAATTGGCATGCTAAATTGAAAACCATCTGTGAAACTATTTGAAAATTAAAAATGAGTAGTCAAAAAAGATTTTGGGGAAGCTTAACTTAGTGTAAAAACTTTACTGTTTACTTAGACCATGTTTGTGGGAAATATATGTCACAGAACAAAACATTTTCTTCAAACTGTTAATGCTATTTTATTGTTAATGCTATTGTACAGAAAAGACCTACTGGTCCTGTTACATATTTTTGTGTTAACTAAGGGCCAAAGTACAATGAAAAAGTAGTAAGATTTGATTATATCAAAATTGGACTTGAGACTCAGCTTCCTCATGGTCAAAAGTCTGAGGAAATGAATTATTTCATACTTTGTATCAGCATCTATAAACTAGTAACAACCATTCCCATCCATCACATTTTACCATCAGACACTATGTTAATGCTTGGCATTCAAAACATACTCAAAAATAGTTGGTTGAAGAAGGAATAAAGAATGTATATGAAAAGAGTTTGGAGGCAAAATTGAGAGATTGAAATGTTATGATTTAAGCTAGAATGGTATTATTTTGAATCTTTAATATAATCTTAAGACTAGTTCATTTTGTTTTAGGCATTTAATGTATTAAATGCAGACACATTACAGAGTTGCTCAGTTGCAATGGGAAATCCCTTCAGTTTCATTTTGGAAACTCAAGCAGGTCCACTTTTCTCCCGTAAGAGTTACTCCTGGACTTCCCTCCTATACTTCCTATCATGTTTTGCTGAGTGTTGATTATGATGTATAACACATATTAAGTGAAGTAAGCCAGGTGCAAAGAAACATAGGTCCCATGGTTTCCCTTGTTTTCAATAACTAGTATATATTTGAGACAAGCAGAAAAAATCAGATAAGATGATGTTAAGTCATTTAAGGATACAGGTGGACCCGTTGCAACTATGAGAAGTACAAGTTGTCATGTCAAAAACAAACTTTACAACTCTGGTGGGGGGGGGGGGGGAAGGGAATGCGTAGGGGGATGGGGGGGGAGGCTGGGAAGGGATGTGAAGGGTAAACAAAGGTGGAGGCTGCAATGCTGGATAAGAAATGTACTCATTATCTTGCCCATGTAATTGTAACCCCTCTGTACAGTATGTTCACAAAAAATTAAAATTAAAATTTAAAAAAATTAGGGAAACAAGTACTTTAAAATTTTGTAGGAAAAAAAGCTTGAAATTAGTTAGCATTTAATTACCTATTTGTAAATTCTTACATATTAACTGAAATTAAGACAATCACTCTAAAATTAGAATTTAAAGTATGTTCTTTTATTACAAGCATTAATTTAATTCTTATTGCTTCCACATCTATCTGTATATGTGAATATTTCACTAACAAAGGAGTTCATATAAATAGCCAAGTGATGAATGGTTCTTTTTTGAATTCCTAATTACTTCAGATAATTTGCTAAGGATGAATAGAGAAGCATATTAAATTCGTATTTTATTAACATTTTTATTAATGTTATAATCATATTATTTTGTTTTGGGTTTGGATTCTAATTTCTAGTGGTTGATTAATGAGAAAATTTGTGTTTTGTTATTTTACAGAATAGTTTTGCTGTTACATTTGGAAGTGTTAAAGGAGTTGTACTGTTTTTGTAATAAATACAAACTATAAGACCATGACACATTATAGCCTATAGATTACTGGCTAGGAAACATGACAGGTTCTCATTAGTTACTTTAAAGCTAAGTTTTACATAGTTTTTGATGGAGGGTCAATAAAATTTCTTTTATGGAATAGAGAATTATTGTATGACATAAACTACATCTTGACACACTGCAATGTTTTACAAAATTTTTAGTTTTGCATTAGTTGTGCATTTGAAAAGCAAGTATAGGACTTAAATGTATTGAGCCTGCACATTAACCATTTGTGTGGATTGAAACAATTTTCCTCTAATAGTCTATGTGAATTACATATAATTTAAGAATTATTTATTACAAAGAGAATGGCTGGTGTGTTGGAGAGGAAAAGGATGAGAAAGCTAAACCATTAGAAATTACATTTTGTATTCAAAATACACTATTTAAATCTGTTCTAGAAGCATTCTACCATAGTTCAGTAATATTAAAAAAATTACAAATGAATGGATGAAACTGAACTATAGTATACATGATATAGGGCTCAAATAGTGTAATTTTGTAGAAAGACAAAGTCCAGTAAAATAAACACCAGGAAACGGGTTCTTGCAAGTGGAGGGAAAGGGGAGAGAGGTAGATGAATGAAAGTGAAGTAAGGAGGTCAGGTTTATCTGGCGCCATATTGGCCACATGGTAGGTAGTAGGATCTGGCATTTTTTCTTCATGCTGGGGAAAGGAAATGTCCCTGCCTCCCAGTCACTTGGCTGGTAGGTTACTGAATCTATCAGTCCAGTCCTTGGAACTGGGAATTTCCTGTGGACCTGTCCCCTGCACTGACCCTATTTAGGCCCAGACAAGCACAGGCATGTCTCCATGGTTCTGTCCTGTGTCCTGTTTCCTGGCTCATCTGCCGTCATCATGGAGTCCCAATTCAACTCTCCATTGGAACTGAATTGGTTTGTTGGCATTGTTTTTTCTTTCTTTCCTCTATGGCTTGTTTCCTAACCATTACATGTATTTGGGGGCTGCAGGCTTTTAACAATTGGCTATCTGTGGCCTGCTAACTGTGTAATAAAGAGAAAATGTGGCTTCTGGGAATAATTTACCTTACAACAAAGGGAGGAAGGGAGAAGAATGCACATAATAACTCATGATACATAACACAAAATTAAGAAAAGGAAAGGTGTGGGTTGAAATGAGTGACACCAATCAAAATGCATTGTATTCATAAACTGCTTTTTTAAACGGAACTTCCTTTGTATAACTAACGATAATTTACATCTCATTCCTTATTAAAAACAACAACAACAACTATTATCTAGTTAAAAAGAATAGGGCTAAAATGTACTCATTACCTGACTTATGAACTGGTAACCACTATGTACAACACCCTAATAATAATTATTAAAAGCAGGGCTAATTAAAATTTGAATCCTGGCACAAGATTATATTCATTTAAAAATAGTAAGAAATGGCAGGACTTCAAAATTGTCAAGGGAGTTCAATGTTTCTTAACTCAATGAGCTTTAAGATCACTTTAGATTGTTTTTTCACATTCTATTCACATTCTACCAATGAGTTTAAAATGTCGCAATGCTGAAACAAGGGCACAGGATGACCCATTGCAACAAAGATACACACAGGACAGTATATTAGAAACAAACTTTACAACTTGGAAGGGGGGATGAGGTAGCATGGGAGGCGTGAGAGAGGTGGGGGAGGGAAAAGATGGTGGGAAACAGCAAGGAAGGGAAAGGGTAACAATGATCCACAAGGAATAAACTCATTGCCTTACTCATGTAACTGTAACCCCTCTGTATAGCATCTTTACAATAAAATTTAAAAATATTAAAAAAAAAACCCTAAAAATGTCTTTCTGACAAACTCTTGAGTTTTCTTCTGATTTCCTATTTAGCTACATTGTTGGTTGCTTTGTATAAGGAAGAGAGTCTTAGATTAGCAAGTTTTTAAAAAATAACATTTCTGCTACTGTCTAATAAGGATGTATATATTTCAGTTTAGGCTAGGTAATTTTTTTTTGTTTTTGTTTTTCACCTCCCTTCCCAGCCTCCCCCCTCTCCCCCACCCAATCCTTCCCCCCCTCCCCCCCCACCGACATTGTAAAGCTTGTTTTTGACATGACATTTTGTACTTCTCATTGTTGCAACAGGTCCACCTGAATCCTTAAACAACTTGTTTGTCCCCATCTCCTCCACAAGTTATACTGACATCAAATATAGTGAAAGCGGAGGTTACACTGTGGGGGAGGGACATACAAAGCAACAAAGAAATAATCTTATAAATGCGTTAGAAACACATGCATGAAAGAAAAAAAACATTAAAATACATATTTAAGGGTTAGGCTAGGTAATTTTTAAACCTCATTTTTCTATGGCCTATAATAATCATGTGCTGAATATTAAGCTCTAATTTTACAATTTGGATTTTCATGATATTTAATATTATATAAATAACAATAGAATTGGAATATAGTCTTCCATGTTCTTATTACCTGGCCTTTCTTGAGTTGTTATCTTTGTCCATTTAGAATCTGAGGTTTGTATCAAATGTATGTGTATGTAGGTGCATGTATGTGTGTGAAGCTATGCCTATATATAAAGAACAGGTTTTCATAGCCAGATGAACTTTGTCCCATTTTGCAGGAAAATACATATAATTTTCTATGCATGTATACTTTCAGCAGATTTTGAGCTGGCTGGGCTGTTGGGAAAAAAATCACAAAATACATTAGCAAAGGAAGAAGAAAGATTTTTTTCTTTAACTCTCTGCTTGAGAAGTGACAGAATAAAAGAATTCTTGAGAAATGTGTCAGATCATTTCCCCTTGTGGAAGAAAGGAGTCTGGAGCTAAAAGGAGAAGGCAGCCTTTGTGATTTTTACAGTCTGTGCCAGCTGGCCTGAGCTTTTTGTTCGCTCGTAACACACACAGTGTCTTGAAGTCTCTAAGAACACTGGGATGGAGAGTAGCCCTGTGAGTGAAGGTGGACTGTCATTCTAATTACCAGTTTTGAAGTGGAACTTCAGTATTTTTTGTTAGCTTAATAAGTGGTTCAAGCTTTTAAATACTTTGAACATTAAAAAAAGTCAAAGTAGATATTGATGTGAAAATTACATCAATTGCTTAGACTCCATGAGCTCTGTCTTAGTTCCCAAGCAGTGAAGTACTACTACTTATAGATTGATTTAAGGTATTCATCATTGGAACAATTTAAGTTGACTATATATCCTATACTCAGCAAGAAATATATGGTAACAGACTGACAGGCTTCATATATCTTTGTTCATTTCCATGTTGTTCATGCATTCTCTCCTTAAATCTAGAGGATTAGAAACATATTTCATTCTATAAAACTTGCCATTTATACAATCTTGTTGAACATAACTTCAATGTCCTAGACAGAGTAATATAGTCAATAAATAGTTGGGTCCTGACAATAATGTACAGTACCTGGGCATTAATAATAAGTCATAAAAGGCTACTAGCATGTTAAATATATTGAAATGGATGGATAATTTACAATGCACTGGTAGCATTGAAAACTCACATTTGTAAAAACCTCCACTATTGTTTTGCAAATTTGGCTTCATTTTTATTCACTTCCCTGGAGTAACTTTATCTAGTCAACTCCAGATCCCTCCACCCAGAATAGACATCTAAATTCTTGGAGTAAGGAAGACTACATTCTGTAGAATCTTGGGAGATGCAGGCCTGTAGAAACTTCAGCCTTGATTTTTAAGGATCATTTTGAGTTGTCTCTTGCCTGGTTCTATTAGAGCTTGGTAACATCTTTCCTTCTTCTGGGACTTACTTGGGGCCATAAGAATCATTACACAATTCTTTTGTCTTGTTAGTGACACCAAGCATTCATGACTCCAACCAAAAATCTAGTCATATATCCTAGAAGAAATGTTTCTAGCATGACATTAAGCTCCCTTTGTTCTGGGGTCTCCCCTACTGACCATCAGTATAGCTGGCTTTCTGGGAATAGGCTTCAGAATCTATATATACAGGGGCCTGTATATATATATATGGATTCTTCCCTACTTATTACAAGAAGGGGTAATTTGAAAGGATTTAGCTAATAGAGCAAATAATTCTTCATGTTGCCTATCTTTTCAACCACAGTATAAAGTTAAATGCATGATGTTTTGTTTTTTTCCTTTATTTTTCCCATCTTCCCCTCTCCCCCTACGCCAGAGTTGTAAAGTTCATTTTTCTACATAACGTCTTGTACATCTCATTGTTGCAATGGGTCCACCTGCATCCCTATTTAAACAATTTGTTTTTTCCCTTCTCCTCCACGAATTATACCAACATCAGGGGTTATATCATGGGGGCGGGACATACAAAGCAACAAAGAAATACCTTATAAATATGTTAGAAACAATAGCAAGATATGTTAGAAACAATAGCAAGAAAAAAAAAAACCATGTGCATCCTTATCTTGGGGTTCATTTTGCCTAATATCAACTTATCTGACTGCTTCTGCTTGTCTCAGACATATATATACCAGTTATTGCAGATGTTTTATAAGGGTCACTGAGTTCCACAGCTCATCGTCCACCAATTGATTTGGGAAAGAGAATCTGCAGAGTCAGGTTTTCACATTCTTTATTTTACTTCCCTCTCTTTAGATACATAGATTTGAGGAACTTTTCGAGAAACGAACCCCCAAGGTAGAGCCTTTCAAGCAAGTTTTCCTCTACTCTGGGCTATCCTTTAAGTGAATAAACAGTAGGGGACACTGCAAAGAAAAGTAGTGCTTGATCAGTTCCGATGTTCGTGAACTGAGCAAACAATTCAGGTAAAGACTGAGGTGCTCATGATGGTATTTCGGGAACAGGAATGATGGCATCTTAGGAGGCCTCCTTGTGAATTTACAAGTTACTTTGAAAACATCTGAAAATATGTGTAAAAGTAGTTCTGGCTGTTCACTACCTTTTTACACCAGGCAGACCTTTCCTTGGGTTTAATTATTTAAAAAAATATGTAACTCTTGGGGTTTGAGACAGCACTCTTTTGTGACTGGCAGGGTGCAGTAGATGGCAAAAATAGCATTTTCCACATACAAGTAAATTTATTTGCTTAACTGAGTCATCCTTAAATCTGTAACAACGTTAGATCAGCATGATTGGTGCAAAGATGGGTCAGGGTGCCTGAGGAAAATTGGCAGGGGTTGCAGAACATGGAGTACTTTGAATGCCAACTAATGATTTTTAGTGATGTCTGAATGTACTGGCTGTTGGATGTGGATGAACAAAAAAGTGAGTGACAAGATCTGCATCATATAGGGAACCATTCAAAATGGTAGGAAAGCTTACTTTTTCTGAAGTCAAAGCAGCAAATACTTCATGTTTATTCCTAGCTCTTCCAATAAGTGCAATACCTACATGACTACACTAATAGTTGTGCCTTTAGAGTAGGAACATTTTTTTTAGCCTGACCCATATGAGAAAGAAGTGACACCTTATTTATTTTTACTGTATTTTAATATCTCTTGCTGAAATGTGGGTGATCATTTGGGTAGATAACCTGGTAAACCAAATGAAAATACATGATGACTTGAACTAAGATCTAGAACTAAATATCGGTAATAAACATAAATTAGCTGGTGTTGGTGTATGATTTAAAAGGAATGAGAGACTGAGGGGAATGAGTTGACATCACTGATACTATCTAAGAATTGTGAGTCATAAACAAATTGTGTGTGTGTGTGAGAGAGAGAGAGACAGAGAGAGAGAGTAGTAGGACTATAAACACTTTAAAGCAAAAATTCTTTCCTATGTATAGTAGCTTGAATAAAGTAGCATATGCTTTTCCATATTCTGCTTTTATGGATTCTAGTTAACAACATAGGACTCTCATGCTAGGGGAACCCTTTGGGAAATGTGTGAAATGAATGGCTGGAGTATAAGAAGCTTGGGAGAGTAGAAAGTGACAGGGAACTGTCAATTTTAGAAGTCAAGGGAGAATTGACATTTCTTTAAAGGGATAAACTGGGATAAAAAGGGATGACACATGCTATAGTCCCAGCTACTCAGGAAGCTGAGGATAAGCCTTGCTGGAGCAGAAAACTTTAAGGCCTGTCCCTCGGAAATTTGAGAATTGTCCCTGGGAAAAACAAAATTAAAAATTAAAAAATAGGCAGAAAAAATAAAATATGCAGTTGAAATCTCATAGTGCATTGGATTTGAGAGTGCAATTCTGATTTTTCCTATGGATAGTGGATTCCTGTTTTTCCTATGGAGAGCGGATTCCTATTACATGTGGCTGGCTTTTGTTCAGACTTTACATTACAATTCAGCCTGTTTCCTTTCACTGTTGCCTGAATTGACATTGGTTTAATGCAAGAATTCTCAAAGGCTTTCCATGAGTGGGACCATTATCCTTCTCTATTTCTCGATGCTAACTTTCAGTGAGATACTGAGAACATGATTTACTTTTATTTATTTTTATTAGCATTGATTAGTTTTACAAGGTCATTCTGATCATACATTGTACCTTGATCTGACTCACCCCGCTATCATTCTCCTTCATTCTCCATTTCCAAAACCAATCTCAACAAGCTTCATTGTTGTATTTTCACATAGGTATATGAAGTCTTTTGAGCCCTCTCCATATGCCCTCCATCTTCGCACTAGTAACTTCACCCTGAGTTGGATATAAAAACTATTCTTAGATTGAATGCTTATCTAAAATATGTCCCTCTCAAAATCCCTCTCCAAAAAAAAAAAAAAAAAAAGGAATTCTATGCATGGCCACTATCACCTTGCATTCCTGCAATCCCAGGGCAAATCCTCCAGTAGAATATAGCAGGAATATTGAAAAATAGTGCATGTTGTAGTCATTCTTGTGTTCTCATATAAATATGCTACTTGAATCCACAATATTTCTTTGGCTTCCTATGTGAGAATCTTGTGCTTTACTGCATGAATTCATTTAACCCCCATTCCTGCTCCCAATGTGCTGCAGCCTTGTGGGAATCCCCTGGGGATGGGAACCACTTGAGTGGTTGGCAAGCAAACAGCAATTGCTACTCAAAAATCTCTTGAACCAGAAGCAAACTCAGACTGAACACTAGGAAATGAATTTCATTTTAACTTGAAACCTGGATCACAATAGATAGAGATTGGGATTTGGAGATGATTATGTGGAGGATTCAGTTAAGATATTTCACCTCTTTGAAAATAACAAGGCAAACAGTCTCATTACTGACCTGTTGATCTTTGCTGTATTTGACAAAACTTCTGTATTGCTCTAACAGGCCCTAGAACAACTTAACTACTACTTTTAATTCAGAACCAAGGTAAGTCAACTTGAGTTTAATCAAGATTTAGGGGGAATGAGGAGTTAATTATTTTTGTATAAATTGTTTAGTACTTTTTATAAGCATTATCATTTTGGATTAAAACAGACTGACAACAATTCCTGGGGGGGGGGGGGATAGAATCCTTCTGATACACTCAGTTTTTCCTAGTGGAACAGAAATTTTGATAAAACGATCCAGCATATCCAAAACCACGTAAACATAATTTTAAATTTTGTTTCTAACATTTGCTTTATTTTTTACAATATGAAAAATTGCCTGTGTGCTGAAAACTGAGAGCCGTCAAACAACTTGTTGTGAGCAATCTATTAAAAATATGTTGAAAGTAAAATTAGAAAACAAATTAAAGGGAAATCTTATCTATGTTATGTAAACAAAGAGGATGTCTCAGTTCACAAGAGAGTAGCTTAGAACTGGCCTTCTCCTGATTATTACTGCTGCCTGTCTCCTCCTCCAGGTTTCGCTAAAGGATCATTAGGACATACAATAATAAATTTCTCTCCCATCCTTGCCATTTGCACAAATTTTATAGTTGAAGCCTGTATCCTCCCATTCGTTCATCAGCTTTATGACTTTTACTGAATATCTATTCTTTGAGGAAAAAATGGTGACACACACTGAAATAATCCATACATAAAATTAAATATTTTATGTTCCAATTAACAAGTGTTATATATTACTTTTAATGCTTCTCCTGCACTAAGGAGAAAATTTTCAACAATGTATAGATCTTAAAGAGCAGGGAAAAAATGAATAGCTAGTCTGGCTTGCAGAATACTGCAGTGACAGCCGCTTTGGATGCATAAAGGAGATGTTTCAAAAGCATATGAATAGGGCAGTAGGAAAAATACTTTGCTTAGCAACACACCTGTTTTTCTTCTTTCTGAAGATTCTGGTGAGATGGACTTCTACAATTAAAATTTTTCTCACTTTTCTCTTACAAAGCTACATTTCAAATCAAAGGAATGTTGCATTTTTGGAGATGTTTGATACCCATGAGCTTTTGCCAAATGTATAATTTATTAGCCAGTACTGGGGCTTAAACTTGAGCCACACCTTAGTTTTGTCCATTATATTATAGAACCAAATGGTCAGTGTTGGAAAAACAGGCAACACTGGAATTCCAAAAAAACTTATAGTTGATTTTCATTAAAAAAAAACCACACTAAATATGCCTTAAAACTTTGTGTACAAGTGTAAGTGTGGGGGGCATATCCAAAATAACCTCATTTTAATGCATAAAATCTGTCATCATGGAGTGAGAAAAAGTTTTCTACCACTAATGTGCTTCTGACTTGAATATTGAAAATTATTTGCTTTTTGTGTGCAATTATAACTGTTATCTGTGCTGCTTGCTACCAGCAGCCATGTGAGGAATGTGAATCTTGTGTTAAAGGAGTTAATTATCAAGTGTGCTGCTTGTTAAAAGGAAAAATCTTGATCAATGAAAATAGTGAAATGAATGAGACCCAGTCCCACCCTTAACCATCTGTGATGGAGAAAATCAGTAAGGAGAAATGTAAAGAAAGAAGAAAGCTAGTAAAGAAAGCCTTGTGAAAGAAATTGAGGGAAAAATGGTTTCCTTTGGGTAAAAAAGTATTTGAGGAGTAAGAATTGTCTTAAATATTTGTTCCAAGAAAAGAAGAAATTGAGACAAACTCCAGAAAGTTTGAGTATGTAGCAGATGGTATGAGTATGCCTTGAAAGATAGAGCTTATGAATAAAGTTGGTAAAGTTGGTATGTAATTAACTTGGCTGTGATTTAAATGAGGTCAAGATTAATACATTGATGTAAAAGTAGCATTTAATTCTTTATGTCCATCTATGAAAGTAATTGTACACTACTAAGTTTGTCACACAAAACTAAGAGGCATCTAAACAAAAATTCACTTAAGTGTTTATGTTAAGGTTCTTTAAATGAACAACTTGTTTCCCAAGTAAATAGTATCCTAAAGAGCTATGTTTGGTTAAAAACGAACTAGATTGTTTAATCAGTTGCTGTTTTAAGATTCTTATGTTTACTGAGTTTGTCATTACAGATTTTATCCTATGTAGCATTTAGTCAGACTCACAGGGGAATAAATAACTCTTGCAAAATCTGAGGATCCCAGTCCTAATGACTCTTTGACATCCCCATGTCAGCAGAAAATAGCCAGAAAGACAACCATCAACCCCTTTGCCTGGTCTCCCCTCTCAGCTCAATTTTTTACATATCTAAAGACCCTGTATGAAGGACTTGCCTCTCTCCTCTTGGCCCATTCTTTCTATGTATCAAAAGATGGAATATGAAGGATTGACCCTCACCTTGTTTTTCCAGGTGAATACAGAATTCAGGGGGGCAACCAAAGATCTACACAGATTGCCTCCTACCTGGCTAGACCTAGTGGCTTTTTCATTAACCTCTGTCTTCTTGCTCAAACCTCATAAAAACTCAACTCCTGAACCACCTCTTTGCAGTCTCCAAGCCCATGGAAAGGCTGTGTCTCTCAGTGCTATATCTCAATAAACAGTCCTTTTTCTGATAAGATTTGCTAAGGGTCTGTCAATTTTGTTAATTTTTTCAAAGAACCAACTCTTTGTTTTGTTGATTCTTTTTATGTTTTTTTTTTATTCTAATTTGTTTAATTCTGATTTAAGTTTATTTCTTTCTGTCTACTGGATTGGGGTTTAGCTTGCTGCTCTTTTCAAGGACGTTCAGATGTCTCATTAAATTGTTGGTTTCAGATCTCCCCGATTTGTTGATATAGGAACTCAGAGCTATAAACTTGCCTCTGAGTACTGCCTTTGCTGTGTCCCAGAGGAGCTGGTAATTTGTGTGTTCATTTTTGTTGAATATCATGAACATTTGAATTTCCATTCTAATCTCTTCCATGACCCACTGGTGATTCAACAGTGTGTTGTAAAGATTCTACATAGAGTTTCCTTATGACCCAGAAATCCCACTTTTGGGCATTTACCCAAATGATCACAAACAAGACCATACTAAAACTACTGGCACAACTATGTTTATTGAAGCATTATTTACCATAGCTAAGATATGGAACCAACCCAGATGCCCCTCAGTAGATGAATGGATCAAGAAAATGTGGTATATATACACAATAGAATTCTATGCCTCCACCAGAAAGAATGGCATTGCCCCATTTGTTAGGAAATGGAAAGACTTGGAAAAATTACATTAATTGAAGAAAGCCAGGCCCAAAGAAACATAGGTCCTATGGTTTCCCTTATTTGCAATAACTAATATATGTCTGAGACAAGCAGAAATGGTCAGACAAGTTGATGTTAGGCGAAATGAACCCCAAGATAAGGACTCAAATGGTTTTTCTTTCTTACTATTGTTTCTAACATATTTATAAGATGATTTTTTCGTTGCTTTGTATGTCCCTCTCCCACGGTATAACCCCTGTTTTCACTGTATTTGATGCTGGTATACTTTGTTGAAGGGAAGGGGAAAAAATTGTTTAAATAGGGATACAGGTGGACCCATTGCAACAATGAGTTGTACAAGACGTTATGTCGAAAAATGAACTTTACAACTTTGGCACGGGCATGGGTGGGGTGGGGGAGACGGTGTGGGGGGCAGCAGATGGGAAGGGGATACTCATTACGTTGCCCATGTAATTGTAACCTCTCTGTACGGTATGTTCACAACAAACAAACACACAAAAAAGAAAATTAAAAAAAACAACAACAACAAATCCAGTCCCTGATTATGGAACATTGACTCCAGCCTGTTTCCTTCCTATCTCTTCCGTTTTCCTAACATCATTCAATCTATTTCAGTACTTATTTTCAAAAAACTATCAGCTATATTTTTATTGTTATGAAGTTGTACAAAGGACTTGCTATTAAACAAAGCAGTTTATGAATGCAATATATCTTGATCAATGTAAGCTATCCAGATATAAATTTATTGAATTTAGTCATTTTGTTTCTTAGATTAGAATGCCACTTTTATAAAGGTAGTAAATAAAGCTTGGCTCTAGTGGCTCATGCCTGCAATTCTAGCTATTAAATAAGCTAAGATTAGAAGATTGTGATTCAAAGCCATTCCAGGCAGAAAAGCCTATGGGATTTTTTATTTTTAATTAACTAGCAAAATGCTGTCAGTGATGGTATGTCTCAAGTAATAGTGTTAGCCTTCAGAAAAAGCCAAGCAAGAGCAAGCCCTGAGATAAAGCCCAAGTACTGTCACAGAAAAAGTATATTGATTTTTTTTTTTGTGGTACTAGGCTTTGAAGTCATGGTGATGCACTTGAAAGTGAAGTGAAATAGCCATCTGAGCCACATACCTACTCCTTCTTTGCTTTAGTATATTCAGATATGATCTCATGCTCTTGCCCAGGGCTTTGAATTTCTGCCTCCTGTCTCAGCCTCATGGGTAGATGGAATCACAGGCATGTTTCACCACACCTGGCTTATTAATCAAGATGAGGTCTTACAAACTTTCTGCCTGGGTTGGTTTCAAACTAAAATCCTTCAGATCACTGACTCCTGAGAAGCTGAGACAGGCATGAGCTACCATACATAGCTTGCAAATTGTGTACTTAAGGAATTCAGTTTTATATCATCTAGAAGTTGTTTAAAATGGGAAACCAAACAAGAAATGCACATCCTTGAGAAATCTGAGTGTACAAATCTTAGATCAAGAAAATCACAGACTATTACAATGAACAATCCAACAGTGAAAACCACAGAGTAGGCTACACACAGATGAAAGCAAATATCAAAGTAAAAATCTGATGTGAACTTTTAAACTCCACTAGGGCATTAAAGGAAAACATTCTAGTTTGCAGTAGAATCAGCCATTAATCAGATCAAGTATGAGTATTTAATTTGCTTTAGCCAGCTACTCCCTTTCTGTAGTTTGGGCCACATCCTCTCCAGCAATCTCACAAAACCCAGCAAAGCAGAAGGAATCTTTAGAACTAACTATGCTACCAACCTTACATCAACATTGTTTCAGTTCATTAACCTATGTGTGTACCTGTGAGACTGAGAACGTGAGGATCCAGGCCAATGCCTTGCACATGTATCTTATCCCTGTACTGTATCCTTGGCCCCAATTTACCTCACACAAAATATCAAAAGACTCAAAATACTTTCTGTCACTTCAAAATTTAACATTGTATATACTTCTGTAGGAATTTTGGTGTGTGTCTAAATGTATTAGGGACAGCTGGGACATGATGCAAGACTTGAACACCAGCGCCGTGTTTGCAAAAGGGCTTGGTAATATCTTCATTACTCCTGCAGAGAATTGAGATTCCTGTGCCCACCAAAAGCCAACACAAGCCATCATTCACTAGTGTTTCCAGGAAGACTTAACTTCTAGGTATGTTCCTGTCACTACCTCTATTTTCAGAACACAAAATGTGGGTAGGAGCATATCTGGTTTCTTCTTAGAGGACAGAAGTTTGGATGGAGAGGACAAAGGGTGCTGTGGAAACAGGTGCCCTCCCTGGAATTCCTCACACACTCACTGCTGGCTATTACTTACATGATGTGACAAGACAGACTCAGTAGGACTAAAGCCCTTAATACATTTGCCATTCTACCGAATGCTGTAGCCTATAACTTCAGTTGTAGAGAAGTGTCAGTAATATTTTTATTAATAAGTTTTTTTATTGTGAAATATCATACAGAGGGGTTACAATTACATGAGCAAGGTAATTAGTACACTTTTTTATCCAGCATTGTTGCCTCCTCCTTTGTTTCCCCTTCTCATCCCTTCCCATCTCCATACCCCTCTCCCTTTCCCGAGCGACAAAGTTGTAAAGTTCATTTTTTGACATAACGTCTTGTACAACTCATTGTTGCAATAGGTCCACCTGTATCCCTATTTAAACAATTTGTTTTTTCCCTTCCCCTCCACAAAGTATACCAACATCAAATATAGTGAAAACAGGGATTATACCATGGGGGAGGGACATATAAAGCAACGAAAAAAATCATCTTATAAATATGTTAGAAACAATAGTAAGAAAGAAAAACCATTTGAGTCCTTATCTTGGGGTTCATTTCGCCTAACATCAACTTGTCTGACCATTTCTGCTTGTCTCAGACATATACTAGTTATTGCAAATAAAGGAAACCATGGAACCTATGTTTCTTTGGGCCTGGCTTGCTTCACTTAATACAATTTTTTCCAAATCTTTCCATTTCCTGACAAATGGGGCAATGTCATTCTTTCTGATGGAGGCATAGAATTCCATTGTGTATGTAATTCACTTTTAAATAATTTGTTTTTATGAGGATCTATATTGGTATGAATATAGAGGAAGTGATTTACATTTATGGATGTTGTCTGTTTGTGGGAAGGTGAAAAGAGCATGGCTTTGGGGATTGGTGTCTAATACCATCTCCATCATTTGCTAAATGTAGGTTCTGAAAGTAGTCATGCAGCCTACTTAAGCCTACTTGTTTTAAAAATGGGTATTATAAAATGAGACTCAAAGTTGTGGTCATACAACTTCATGACCTAGTTCCTGTCATATATTAGGTCCTAAATAGTAACTGTTCAAGGAATACAAGATAATTTTCTTCTGATGTCATGTTCACTTATTTTTCCTTTGGAAGTACAGAATTTTATTTTAGGGGCTTGTACTTTCCAGGCATGTGCTCTATCCTTGAGTTATATGCCAGTCCATTTTGCTTTCACTACCATTCTAATTAGGACGCCTAAGTAGATCTTGGGCCTATCTGAACAGTAATATTCTTATTTATACTTCCCTTGTATCTGGGATGACCAGTATGTTTCTTAACTTCTTTAACTCTCAAAATTTGTGGAAAATGAAATATGGCAATTACAGTAGGCATCATTCTGCCCATTTTCTTCCATTCTTTCCTTTCTCAAACCCAGTCTGCTTTTCTTTAGCTAGAACTAGGTCTATGGGAATTTTTCCTTCAAATTTAATTCAGTACATATCTTTCCTGCTTACTCTGTATGAGAGAGCAGGGGATTGATCCAAATGAGAATTCTATCTTATTAGGTACCACATGAACAGTGTGATGAAACAGAAGTACTATGTCCTTGTACAGCAATCATTTTTTTAAATTTTTATTTATTTTTTATTGTGAAAATACTGTACAGAGGGGTTACAATTAGATGGGCAAGATAATGAGTACATTTCTTATCAAGCATTGTAACCTCCTCCTTTGTTTCCCCTTCCTATCCCTTTCCAGCCTCCCCTGGCTCCCCCCACGTTTTCCTCCTCCCCCCCAAAGTTGTAAAGTTCGTTTTAGACATGACAACTTGTACTTCTCATTGTTGCATTGGGTCCACCTGTATCCTTATTTAAATGACTTGTTTTTCCCATTCCCATCCACCAATTATACCGACATCAAATACAGTGAAAACAGGGGTTATACTGTGGGGGAGGGACATACAAAGCAACAAAGAAATAATCTTATAAATGTGTTAGAAACAAATGCATGAAAGAAAAAAAAACATTTGAATACATATCTTAGGGTTCATTTTCCTAACATCTCCTTATCTGACCTTTTCTGCTTGACTCATACATATACTAGATATTGCAAATAAGGGAAACCATGGGACCTATGTTTCTTTGAGCTTGGCTTACTTCACTTAATATAATTTTTTCCAAGTTTTTCCATTTCCTAACAAATGGGGCAGTGTCATTCTTTTTGATGGAGGCATAGAATTCCATTGTGTATATATACCACATTTTCTTGAT
Source organism: Dipodomys spectabilis (assembly GCF_019054845.1). Taxonomy (NCBI): domain Eukaryota; kingdom Metazoa; phylum Chordata; class Mammalia; order Rodentia; family Heteromyidae; genus Dipodomys; species Dipodomys spectabilis. The sequence goes on from NW_024871113.1 coordinate 9,594,089, forward strand.
CCATTCATCTACTGAGGGGCATCTGGGTTGGTTCCATATCTTAGCTATAGTAAATAATGCTGCAATAAACATAGTTGTGCTGGTAGCTTTAGTGTGGTCTTGTTTGTAAACATTTGGGTAAATGCCCAAAAGTGGGATTACAGCAATCATTTTTTATTTATTTATTTTACTTTTTATCACCAGGTATCTACACTGCTATATGTTGGAGCTGGTTTCAGCAGTAAATGTAAATTTAATAGCCTGTAACAGCTTGAAACTTAAGACTAAACAGGAAGAAATCTTTTAGCCTCAGTTGTCTTGCTAGAATAGCGAAGTCTTGAGAAAATAAAAGTCAATAATGTTAAACTACTAAGGTATTAAAATATGTGAGATTTTGGTACATGTTTTTTGCAGAGACTTATCTATTTTTCTATTCTTGTTCTAACAAAAAAGAATCAGATGAAGTGAGACTTTAGATATAAATTTCTATTACATTACAGCTAAAGGAAGAGACATCCTGGGACCAGAAAGGATGAACCACACATTATTGAGTGGAGAAGGAAATGAAAAAAAATGAACCAAAATTGCTAAAATTAAAGGCACTATAGTCGACAATCTGGTTCTTTTTTGTTTTTAAGTAGAATAAACCTTGGGCTGTATCTTTAAAAGTAATTATTAATTTTATCACTAAAATATAAAGGTTAATTATTGCCACTTTCTTACACTTCTTTGACTTCATCACCACTGTGTTCATTAAGCATATGTCACCCCCCATGTAGAGGAGGCCTAGCTATGATAACACAGGTACAGTGGACCTGGACAAAAGCAAGAAAGCTCTTAATATCAGAGAACGAATTGCCATCTGGCTTGGGGCCTTGGGATCACAAATCATATCATTTAGAAACTAACCTGGTTGTAATGCTGAATAGACAATCTCAACGGGCAAAGCAAATATACAAAAACAACAGGAAAATGAAAACCAGCTTTGAATTGAAACACACCTAGTTTTCATTTCTAGCCTTGCTTTTTCCTTTATGATCCCTGGAAAGTAACAGTATATCTTTGAAGTTCAGTTTCATTTTATCTCTGTCAAAGTTTGACTGTTAAATGAGAAAGAGCAATGAAGTACTTTAGAAGATATAAGGAGCTCTATTTGGAATGCTCACTGTTGTTTTCCAAATAGCACCAGCACTGAGGAGGCACTTTGCAAATATTTCTGGTACTAAATTCAATATATGATTTCTGGGATGGGTCTGAGGCTACACTTAAGAAATAATATACAATAACAGTAACAGTAGCGACAATGCAAAATTGAAACCTTGATGTGTAAGGGAAAAATTGCTGTTGATTTCTGTTTTCTTCATCCATAGAATAATGAGGGATGGTACATGCTGGCCTTTTTAGCTTTTAAAATTCTGCTAATTGTATTAATTAAATCAAAAAATCTTTACATGGCTGTATAGGGGTATTTCAATTTAACATGTCTATTTATGTGTCCACTGCATCTTGATCAGCATCATCCCTTTCAGCATATTCCACATTCCCACCTAGCCCTCCGTCACCAACCAGATTTCTTCCCTTCCTTTGTACATATGTGCATTGAGCATCATGATTTGCAATTGTCACCCCACTCAAAACATGTTTTAGTATTCTTATATTTTGATAACTGTCTTGATTGTTTAAGAAAATTACATCATAGAATTTCACGCCTGCATTCACCATACTTTACTATGTTCATACATATGTGCATATGGACATGTATATTACGTTTGTATTTTAGTTCTACCAAATATGAGAAGAAAAATATACCTTTTGTACCCGAGCCTGGCTTCACTAAGTATGTCCCTCTCCTCTGCCACTGGTGAGGTCTATTCATTTCCCTGCAAATGACAGTTTCTTTCTTCCTGTATTCTATTCTGTATACCGTGTTTTCTTATTCACTTGTCCATTTTAGGATATCTGTGCTGTTTCAATAACTTGGCTATTTGTGAATAATACTGAAATTAACATGATAGTGTAGGTGTATTTATTGTGACCTCTCTTGCAATCTCTCTAAAAAATGCCAAAGAGTGGTAGGATTCAATCAGCAAAATAGTAAGAGGAAAGATGAATTGACACTAGTTAGGATGATAGGTAAGAATTCAGTTTCAGTTTGCTGTGTATATCCACTTTCCCATTTGTTGAAGAGGCTGTTTTTCTTCCAGCCTATATTTTTGGATTCTTTATCAAACATTAGATGGCTATAGTTCTGTGGGTTAATTTCTGGGGTTTGTATTCTATTCCATTGGTCCTTAGGCTTGGTTATTTTTTTGCCAGCACTAAGCTGTTTTCATTATTATAGCTCTATGGTATAGTTTGATATTTGCAATTGTTATACTTCCAGTATTATTTATTTATTTATTTTACTGACCAGGATTACTTTTGGAACTTGGGGCTTTTGTAGTTCTATGTGAATGTTTAATTTGTCTTTTCTATTTCAGTAAAGAATGATGTTGGGATTTTTGTGGTATTATATTACATTTGTAGATTGGTTAGGGCAGTACTGCCATTTTCATAACATTCTGCCAAAGTAGTAGCAAGGATGGTCTTTCTACTTATGTCATCTTCAATTTCTTTCAAAGTTTTATAGTTTTTGTTGTAGAGGTCCTTTATATACTTGGTTAGATTGATTCATAGTGTTTTGTGGGTGGAGCAGAACAATGGTAAATGGACATTTTAAATATTAGTCTCAATATTCTCATTGTTGGTGTACAAGAGGGCTAATGATTTTTGTGGATGCATTTTATATCTCACTACTTGGCCAACATTTTAAATCACCTCTACTTTAAGGTGGACTTCTTAATTTCCTTAAATTATAGGATCATGTCATTTGCAAACAAAGATAGTTTTCCTTCTTTTTCTATTTCAATTCCCTTTATGTCTTTATCTTGCCTATTGCTCTGCTAGGAATTCTAGTACTACATCAAGAAAGCATGAAGAAAGTGGACATTGTCTCATTCCTGATTTTAGAGAAAATGATACTAGTTTTTTTTTTTTTTAAACCATTCGCTATCTGTTTGTTATAAGCAGCCTTTATGATGTTGAGGGAGCTTGTGTATATGACTAGTTTCTCAAAAGCTTGTAACATTAAAGAAAGTTGGATCATATCTAAATCTTCTTCTGCATGTATTGAGATGATCATGTGATTCTTGTTTTTTTGTTATTATATTTGTTGATTTACATATATTTAATCAATCTTGCATACCTGTAATGCATCCCATTGGTTTGTAGTATATAAATGGTTTGATTTGTTGTTGAATTTGGTTGGGCAGTATTTTATTGAGATGTTTTACATCTCCATTCATCAAAGATAAAGTTTGTAGTCCTTATTTTTGGTTGGGCTCTGGTTTTAGGATGAGTGTAATGTTGGCTTCATAGAAGATGTTGACTAGTGATCTCCCTGTTTTTATTTCATTAAGAATTTGAGGAGGATTGGTCTTGTAGTATTCAGCTGTTATACTTCAGGACTTTTTTTCCAGGGATTCTTTTTATTGCTATTTTATTTCTTTTTATGGATGTGTTTATATGACTTATATCCTCTTTGCTCACTTTAGGTATATATATATGTTATCTAGAAATTCATTTATATCAGGCAGATTTCTCAAATTATTGACACAAAGGTTTGAAAACTATTCCTTTATAGTACTCTGAATTTTGCTTGTATCTATTGTGATATAATTTTATTTGTCTCTAATTTGGGTGCTTTGTTTTTGTCAAATTTTCTTAGGGTTTTTCAATTTTGTTAACTTGTTCAAAAAACCAATGTTTTTGTTGATTTTTTAATATATTTTCTAATTTACTTATTTCTCATCTAATTTTTATTTAGTTCACTGATTTTGGATTTGGCTTTTTCTTAGATTTCTAGGACTTGAGTTGTATTTGAGATTTTTTTTCCAGTTTATTGATGTAGGCATTCATGACTATAAATATTCTTCTTAGTACTTCATTAGCTGTGTTCCAATGTTTTTGATATGTTGTATGTACATTTATATTGTATTCCAAAAGATTGCAGATATTTCTTATCATTTCAATAACCCACTGATTTTTCAGTAATGTTCAGGTTCTGTATGTTTTGAATATTTTTTCTTTTTTTGTACATTTTTAATTGTAAAAATGCTGTACAGAGGGGTTACAGTTACATGAGCAAGGTAATGAGTACATTTCTTATTGAATGAGTACATTTCCTTTGTTTTCCCCCTACCATCCTTTCCCTCCCACCTCCACAACTACTGCCCCCCATCAAGCCAAAGTTGTAAAGTTCGTTTTCAACATAACGTTTTGAGTATTTTCTGTGGTGGCTTTTTCTATTGAGGTGTAATTTTATTTCATTGTGGTCAGAGGGGATATAGGGAGATAATTCCAACTTTCTTGAATTGGCTGAGACTTAATTACCTTGGATAGGGCCTATTGTGTAGAATGATCTGTGGATTATTGAGAAGAATGTATATTATACTACTGTTGGGTGAAATATTCTGTAGATGCCTTCTAGACACAGATGGTTGCTGCAGTTATTTAATTTTGAGGTTTGTTTGATGAATTTTTGCCTGGATAATCTATCAATTGGTGACAATAGTGTGTTGAAATTTTCATTGATCAATGTGTTTGGACTATGTGTTATTTTAGGTCAACTATGGTCTTCCTGACAGAAAGTTCCCCAAATTAAGATAATATGTTCTTCTTTGTCCCTTCTAATGAATTTTACTTTTAAATCTCCCTTAATAGGTATTAGTATCACTATACCAGTCTTTTTAAAAAGACTGTTTGCTTGTAAGACTTTGTTCTAGTCTTTCACCTTGACTAGATATTTGTGTTTGTCAGTTATGTGTGTCTCTTACAGATAGAATAATTTGATTATGCTAGCCAAACTGTGTCTTTAATTGACCATTTTAATATTGAGTGTTATAGCTGAAAAAATATGTAGTAGATACAATTGTGTTGCCATTCATTTGGAGGTTCTGTTTCTTTCTGTGTGACCTATCTATCTTTACTGGCTCATCTGGTAAAATGTGCTTTCTTTCATTTTTGTTTATGTTGATCTTCTGTTTGCAGGGACATCTTTGAGTATGTTCTTTAGTGCTTCCTTGGTGGTGATAACTTTATTTATTTTATTTTATTGTAAGGGTGAGGTCAGAGGGATTACAGTTACATAAGTAAGGAAATGAGTACATTTCTTGTTGAACATTGTTAATCCTTCCCTTGTTTTCTCTCACTTCCCCCCAATAAATTTTTATTGTATGTCATAAAACATCTATATTTGCCCTTCTGCTGTGAATTAAAGCCTAGCCCTTCTTGCTTTTAAGGTTTCTGTGAGAAATATGTTATTAGGATAGGTTTCTCTGTTAGTAAATAATCTTTCCTCTCTAATGGCTTTAAGCATCTTCTCTTTATTTTTTCATTGTGATCACCATTTGGTGATGGGAGCTTCTTTTTGGATCTGGTTTGTTGGGTTTCCTGAAAAAATCTTGTCCCTAACAAGGCTTTCCCTTTTCAATGTTTGGCAAGTTTTTGGCTATAATTTTGGGAAATACATTTCTTACAGTCTTAATTGTTTGCTCTTCTCCCTCCTTAGTAACAGTCAACTGTAAAGTTTGGCTTTTAATTGAGTTCTAAAGTTCTTGCAAACTCTTGACATTTTGCTTCTTGACATTTTGTTTGATTACTTTTTCTCTTTATTATATCTAATGTCTTCAAGCCCCTGGACTGTCTTTATTGTAATCTATTCTGCTTCAAAAGTTTTCTATATGTTTATTTCTCTGCCTTCTATCATTTTCAGGATTCTATCTCCTTACTGAGGTCTCTTTTTAGGTCTGTTTTGACTTATTCACAGCCTACTTTCATCTTTTTAAAAACTGTGTGGCTGTTTTAGTCATAGGACTTTTTCATAATCTCTTGGAATTCATTTAGGTTTCTTTTGTCTTTTCCATGCATTTTTCTGTTACTCTAGTCACATATTCATGAAATATCTTGTAGAGGATATCTGTTTTTTCATTGAGCAGTTTTTTTTCCGTTGAGCATTTTTATCAGCAGATCTTTGAGACCACTATGCAAATTTTCCTCTAGATCCATATCTGTTTTATTGTCTTAAAGTTTTGTTTTTTGGGGATAGGTGTTGTATTTCCTTGATGTCTAATCTTTCTTGTATTTCTTTGATGTAGTTTACCGATTTGAAGACCTTTTTGGTATTGACTTTTAGGTGCCTGACCTCTTCTTAATAGGCTGTGTTCTCCATTGACTAGTTAGTTGATGGTTAGATAGGGTGTTTCTCTCCAATGGTGTGGGGTATATGTCAGCTCTGGTACCTTATTCCAGTATAGATTAATTGAAATCTGACATGAAGGAGAGCATCTTTGATCACTTTATTTCTCCAGTCTCACTATATGTTCATAGGATAGGACTTTTCCTGTTTGTTTGGGGCTAGGATCAGGTCAGTCACCCACTAGGTGGCACAGACACTCAGTTTCAACCCCTGTTGGCATAAAGTCCAACTATAATCCAATGTCTTGCTCAGTGACTGTGACCTGGGTGGTTATCTGGATTGGGACACAGCCCTTCATTCCCTGTTCCTGTTGGTATGGACCCTGTATGGAAGCTGTTGTAACCTGAACAGGTCTCCTGATTGGTGTTCCAGTATTTATTTGGTTCCTGTCCTTGCTGGTGTGTAGCCCAGCTGGAAGCTGATACCTCCCTTACCGAGGTGGGTTTGTAAGATTGAAGTATATTTCTTAGCCCCTTGTCCCTGCCTCTTCATTACCAACCTATGTTACATGAGGGTCAGTAGCTGTGTGACTCATGTATATTGAGTATCCCTGTAGCCTCCTATTTCTCTTCTGAAGTAGTTTTCTATGTTGAAGGGCTGATGCGGCATGAAATTCCTCTCTAGTCTCTGGGTCTGTGTGGAGCACTGACAATGTGCACAATTGTACCTGTGCATAGCCTGTTGCTGGTTGCACTGAGCCAAGCTGCACTAAGGCTTTTTCTAAATTGTAGTATTCTGATATTACTTAGTGAAATGCATTTTAAATGCTTTTGGCCATTATATTTTTTTGTACAGGTGTCACCATTCTTCATAAATTATATCTTGCCCCAGAGTCCGAAAGCTCTTGTAAATTTATATTTCTTCCAATTTTTCTGTAATTTTTTTCTAGGTTTTTTATTATCTATCCTAAATCCTGAAATTCTGGCTTTCCATTTTGTTTATTCTTCTGAAGAGGTTTTCAGCTTTGTTTTTAATTTCCAAGACATCACGTTTATTTTCTTGAGATTCCTATCTCTTGAGATCAATTTTTGTGTTTCATTTACTTATTTATCCATTTGTTTATGAAGTTTTTTTTTTTTTTTTTGTCGGTCATGCAGCTTGAACTCTGGGCCTGGGTGCTGTCCTTCAGCTCTTCAGCTCTAAGCTAGCGCTCTACCACTTGAGCCACAGTGCCACTTCCAGTTTTCTGGTGGTTTATTGGAGATAAGAGTTTCAAGGACTTTCCTGCCTGGGCTGGCTTTGAACCACAACCCTCAAGATCTCAGCCTCTTGAGTAGCTAGGATTACAGGTGTGAGCCACTGGCACTCAGCTACTTGCAACTTCTATGGGCATTTCTGTTGGCTGTGTTCTCTTTGAATTAATTTAGTTGTTTTATTTTGCCATTTGCTTGGTATTCATTTTGATTTGTTAATTGAAATTTATTTATTTTATTATCTTTAAGTAGTTGTGCAATGAGTTTGCCATTTCAACATGTCAGTTTATGAGTAAAACAAATCTTGATCAATATAATGTATTTCATCATGCTCCCCAGTCTGCCAATCCCACCCATATCCTCAATTATCTTAGTGTTATAGGATATGCATTGAATATCATGACCACATTTTCTCCCTTTTGCTCTTTCCATTACCCTCTTCCTTGTGACCAAAGGAAATTCTCTTTATTAATATGAATTGAAATTTGTACTTTATCTGATACTATTATTGCTACTTCAGTTTGTTTATGACAAATATTTGCTTGAAAAATTTGTTTCAATCTTTTACTTTAAATAAATATTTTTTTTTAAAAAATCAGTTAGATAGCTCTTGTAGACAGTAAATAGTTGGTTTTGGACTTTTGGTCGAACTAGCCATTCCATCTTTTTTTTTTCCTAGCCCTAGACTTGAACTCTGGACCTAGGTCCTGTCTCTGAGCTTCCTTTGCTCAAAGCTATCCCTCTACCACTTGAGCCACAGCACCACTGCCAGCTTTTCTTGCATAGTTTGTTGGAGATAAGTGTCTCACATACTTCTTGATCAGGCTGGATTTGAACCATTATCCTTAGATTTCAGTCTCCTGAGTAGCTAGGATTGTAAACATAAGACAATGGTATCCAGCCATGCTAAGTTTTGATTGAAGAATTTAAACCATTAGTATTGAGTGCTAACATTGAGGCGTATGTGATATAATTTATCATGGTACTTTGAATTTTGGTGTTTTGTTTCTTTTCTTCCTCGTATACTTGTCTCTCCAACTGTTATGATCTGTTTTCTCTACCACTATCATGATCATGTTGATCTTTTATGCAAGGTATCCTTGAATATCTTCTGTAATTCTGGCTTAGTGGTGATGAATTGTTTTAGCTTTTGTTTATCATAGAATGTTTTTTTTCTGTACTTCAGTTGTGAATGAAAGCTTGAGTATATTTTTTTGGCTGTTGTTGGCGTTCTGTATTTGCATACATCATACCAAGCTCTCTTGCATTTATTGTTTCTCTGAGGCATCTGTTGTTAGTCTGATCTGTTTTCTCTTGTAAATAGCCTGTGTTTTAATTCAAACAGCCTTTAATGTTCTCTTTTAAGTTGTGTTCTCTGAATTTTTATTAGTCATTTAATGTCTGTGCTTTCCTGAAATTTCTTGTAGAGGTCATCTTTTATTTCACTGGAACATGAGTCATTCACCCACCAGCTTGGGTTGTTGATGGGCACTCTACATTTTGAGAGAGATATTTTGAAAGACTATCTTGGAAAGGAATCACTCACCCTCCAGCTCTAGCCACAGGTGAGCATTCTGGGCTGAGGAGAGTTAATTGGAAAGATTATTCAACCTTTGACCCTGCTTTCATGAAGTTCAAGTAAAAGTTACTCAGCAGTCTGCTCAGGCCAAGGGAATTCTTTGTTTTGAGGGGAAAAACTAGAAAGATTCAGTAGCCCTTCTTTTTACTGCTGTGAAGTTTGGAATGGATTGCTCACCCATCTCATAGTTTTCAGCACCATCTCTTTCCTGGAATCTCTTATGAAGCAGCTGTTTTGCAACACACAGCAGCTTGAGTAGCCCCTATAAAGCCCCTAAAGCCCCTTTGTTTACTGCTTCTCTAGAGCTCTAAGAGAATGGGGACTGTTCTCTGCACCTCTATTTCTATTCTTTCCAAGCCTTCAAGCCTTCAATCAGTTGGTGAACTTCTGTTGAGGTGAAAAAGAAGCAAGGGGGGGATAGATGTGGGGCCATAGCAGCAGGCCCAATGATAAGTTCAAGATTAATTTTTTAAACTTTTTCCTTCTTTGTTTCAGAAGCTTAAGATTGGATATTTCTTGACTGGCACTAAATTCTGACTACTTATAAATTTTATGGTATCCTCTCTCAAGCTGAATTTCCTTGCTAGAGTCTTCTACCTCTAATTGATCAGAGGAAGCTCTGATTTTTTCCTGTCATCACTGTGCCATGTTCCCTTGGGCTCTTACTCCTCACATTTAAAAAGAAAGACACAAGAAAGGATAGATTAATTTTTAAACTGAAACTCTAGAAGAAACTGTACTAGGTTGAAATGAAAACTCTAAGTGTATAGTAATGTTTTCAACATTGACTCAAATACATAGTAATGTTACTAATGTTTTGCTTCTAAAGTTCACACATTAATTATACTGTACTCTTCCCCTGGGATGGCTTTCAAAATTGTGTGCATCAAAGTTTCTTTTTAAAATTTTTATTGTAAAAGTGGTGTATAGAGAGGTTACAGTTGCATAAGTTAGGTAATGAGTATATTCTTTTTTGAACAGTGTCACCCTCTCCTTCATGTTCTCCCAGTATTTTTCCTCCTGACTCAACTTTGCTCAAAGTTATATAATTCATTTAAAGATTATCTTATCAAATTCATTTGTCTTTTTCCTTCATACCTTATTTCCAGTATTAACTTTAATAATTTATTCCATGTATGTTCTCAAGTGTCTATGAACTCTTACAAAACTGAATAGTGTTGTTTTCTGGGCATATGGATTTTGATTTACAACTGTTTGGCAATAGAGGTCTATTCTATTTAGATGTTCATCATACTGTGATAGAACCTAATTTATAATTTTGAATTATTATGTGATATTCCACCACTTGAATATTCCTTTCTTTACTGGAGGTTCTCCGATTACCTCCATCCCACTTCTTCTACTATACATAAAGATCAATGAAAATCTTTGGGCTTCTGTAAGTATTTATTTGGGTAACTTATCTAGTACTAAGGTAGCCTGATTGTGGGCCAGGAGCTTTCTTAGTGTCAAACTATTCTGACAAATCATGTTTATGCTCTCTTGTATGAAAGGAGTTTCTCCATACCCTTTTAGTATTTCAAAGTTTGGCATTATTAACTTTCTAACTTAATATTCCCTCCCTCACTCCTTCCCTCCTTTCCCTCATTTCAATTTTCTTATCAAATTATATTCACACATGAAACTTACAAGACATGTGGTTAATTCCCATGTGTGGAAGCATATTCCTCTCGTACATGTTTCACTCTGTAAACTCTGATCTTGTTAATCATATCCATTGAAATATTTTACTGTCATTGTAAAGCACAAAACATTTGCAATAGTCAACTAAAACTTGCTTCAGATACCATTTTGGCTAAATGCCTTGTATATAATAGCAACAAAAACTGGCTTACATTGTGGATAGAAGTACTACTATCAAAGATCCCAAAGATGAGATATTTAAATGATATGTGACTTTTGTTTGTAGTCAGTGACTTTTACAACATTAGCTGAGAGTCTCATCATTTAATAGCTACTAATTAAATTTATTTCTACAATCTACTTGCTCTTAGACCCATCAAATAGCTGCTGCATTTTAGGTTTGTAAACAGAACACCTAACCTTGTACTGAGAGTTCCTGAGACCTCTCAGTGCTATCATTGTTCTCAATGTGCTTATACTAGAGCCTTAAAGAACTCTCCCCAGTTAGATATCACTGGCTATGGTGCTGTCCTCCTTAAGAGTGGGGTTTCTTTCAGATTCTTTCCTGTTACTGGATTATATTTTGCAATACAGTTTTCTTCCTTTCCTTTCCTTCCCTCTCTTTCCCTTTCCTTCACTTTTTCTCTTCTTTCTCTTCCTTTCTCTATCCCTTCCTTCCCTTTGTTCTTTCCTTCCTTCCCTCTTTTCTTTTCCCTTATTTCCTCCTTCCCTTCCTTTCTTCCTTTTATTCTTCCATTTTCCTTGCTTTCACTCTTTCTCTTTCCTTTTCTCTTCTCTCCTCTCTCTTTCTTTTCTTCTTTCCTTATTTAGTCTTACTCCTAGTTTTTTTTTTTTTTTTTTACTATCTGACATACATTAGCTATACATTTATTTATTCTTAGTTACCCTATCTGTAGGATGTATGAATAAACATGTATCTTCTTATTTTCATACACGTATTTAATATCTAGCATGTACTAGCACACAAATAGATGAGGATTCAGTAATAGCCATGAATCACTATTTTTGACTGTATGTACTCTTTATAGGAAAATACAGATTAGTAAACAAGCCATGGCAGTATAATGTGGAACAGAAATCAACAAAATAGGAGTAAAAGTGTGAATACAACAAAGTAGGGCATCTAGACATTTCATTTAGGATCCATCTGGTCTACCTTCATCAATGGATAGCTGGCTGTGTGAAATGTGTTAGCTGAAGATAGAGGAGTTCTTACTAGCACAATTCTCTTAAGAACTGAGAATTTCTTCAAGTTCTAGGTAATTTCTAATTTCTGATTTTGTGTCTTTAGAACATGAATATTTCTAAGGGATATTAGTGGATTCTTTAATGCATTTATTTTTAATTTACCAAAGAAGAATTTATGAGGAGTTTCTAAATTTATATAAATGTTGTGTAGTAAATAAGATGTTTGAAAAGTATGATAAAAATTTGAGTCTAATTCTTTTTTTGGTGAGACGTGAGAGGAAAAGTAACAAAATTTGAAGTATTTTCCGTATTTTTTTGGCTTGATTAGCCATCACTGGCAGTTGTGTACTATGATGTTAGGTCTTTCTGGCAAAGCACGTAGTGTATAAATGTATCTTCATGAATCCAATTTCAGTAGAACCAAGGGACTCTTTGGAACTTGTTTATCACATAATGGTAGACTAATAATTGTGATAAGAAATGTTATAAATGCATTTCCTCCTTGTATAACTCGTATTCTAAAACTTTGTTGGTTTTTTGCATGTGTGAAAATATTTTACTCATGAAAACATTTTGCTCATGAAAACACAGAGAAGAGTATATCTCACTTTCTAGTTAGTTTCTGACAGTACATGACTGCTTGGTTAGTAATGCTGTATTGTATATCTTAAAATGTCTTATGAATTCTCTCTTTGAGTACCTGAAACATATATGTCATTTAAACATTGAAGAGTAAGTTACTACAAGTAAAATGAAGAGTAAATTGGTACAAGTTTTGATAGTAAATTTGTCAGAGGAAAAAATAACTACCACTTTATTATTAAAAAATACTCATTCTTGGTTTACTAATCTGTAGCTAGACAATAGGAACACTGAGAAAGGTACTTTAGTAGTGCATATAGCTGAGCCATTGAAGGATCACAGTTTTAACCACATTTAACTCTATTGCTAATTATTTTGGGATATAATTATTCAATTTTCACCGATGCCATCTATGTAAAAATATGTTTATTCACCCAAATAATTGGCCATCTTTTAAAAATTTTTCTGATGTTTAGAGGAAATAGGGAGCCTTTTTCTTATTACTGTTCTTTGATGCTATTCTATGCACATGAGCCAACATTTAATCTCTCTGAATTGTGAATTAATAAATTTAACTATTTTCCTACACAGTTTAACAATTTTTGTGAGTTATTTAAACTATCCTTTAATGTAGGTAAAATTAAAGTACATAATTAATGTTATTTTTAACTGTTTTCATATGTCAGTTTTAATTTTTATGTGATGAAATCTGAAAGGCCTTTTATGTTAAAATCTCTCCTTTTAGGCACTCAGCTTCTCTGACAAGTTTTTTTTTCCTTTTTGTCCTTTTCATAGTACCTTAATTTCTTCTACACCTCAGTCTGTCCTGGCTTTCTTCTTTCAGCATTTCCTCTACCCTCTTGTCTAACAGGGTGGCCCTGTCTGTTTTGATTTGCTAGTCTCCTTATCACTCTACCTTTTCTCTACATCTCTTACTAAAATACTTAGTTTTTGCCAGCATTCTTGAGTGACTAAAATGCAGCATTTAATTTCACCTTAACAGTATTCAGTTAAAGAAATGATATCACTTGCCCAAGGACGCACAGCAAATGAATATCAGAGAGAAGATTTGCATTGCTAGTGCTTGATTTATTAGAATCAGGCTCTTGGGAAATAATCCCAGTGACAGTCTCTCTAGAACCACTGTAATTACTTGATGATGCCCATGCATAAACTCCCAAGACACCCTTGACATTTAGAGTTTGAACATCTAGTCAAAATATCTGAAAACCTCTTTTCTGGATAGTTGACCCATAATGAACCTGTTTCTTCTTAGGCACACATAGAACAGGGAAGAATCAACTTGTGTTTAAGTAGAAAGCTAAACATTTGCCATTAGGTAAAGTGTTTTGTGTTAAGGATTCCTTTCTTTGGTTGCATTGGGAATTTTTGACACTAGTTAATAATGTATTGGAGGTGAGCAAGTATCTTTTCAGCTGTAGTATCCCCAAGTTTTATGATCAGTGGATCACTCTCTACTCATTCATCAGTCCCCAGTTTTATCTGGATGGTAAGGGAGTTCCACACCTGACTAAAAATTTATTTTTGTTCAAATCTTGTAGAACAAAGAAATATAGAAGAAATACAAGCCTCATTCCATTCATTTCCTCCACAAAACAATGGATTATGAACAAGTGATATAATAAAGGTCAAGTGAGTCTATGTGATGTGCACATAGACATTTTTGTTTCATTTTCAAAGTTAGACCAATTCTGGCCTTTCTGTGTGCTTCATTTTGATTCATCCTCATGGTTAATCATAAGAATCATTAAAGATAGATGGTTTTGATGATCTGTTCCACCAAATAGAGTCACTCCTAGAGGATGAAACTTAACATTCTACTGTAAATATAACTGAGACAAAACAAAACCTGAGCCAGACAAGAAAACAAAACCTGAGCCGCCTTTTTATGAATTATTTTTATATCAAAGAAATCAGTATCAGAGGATGTTTCTTTATATTAGTTCTAATTACCAGGATTAACATGTATGGCTCTTACAGAATTGTAGACCCTCGACTCATTTTAGCTTTTTTTATTAATATTTCCCTAGAGAGAATATGAACTATGAATAAAAGTTTCACTAGTTAATTGTGCTGAAAGATGACAAGGAATATTTTAACATGTGGTCTTGGGATATATTTAAGATTAAAACTCAAGGGATTTCCCATTGACATTTAACTGCTATTTACATGGCTTTAAAATTATGAAGCAAAAATTGCTTAAGGTATCAATTGATACAGATGTGGATTTCAGATAAAAAGGTAGAAATCTATTTCTTTTTTTGAATGTGCTGTTGCTAAAAGCTGAAATTTCCTGAGAATTTATTTCTGTTGCAAACAAAATAAAACTAACATACTACCTATTAAATCTAGCTGTATTGCCTCTAGTCAGAGAAATCAAATCCCTTATTGTTAAAAATCTCTTGTGGACTAGTAAAATTCATTAGGCATAATTTTTTTCTTTATCTTAAAGATGGTAGGAACTATAAATTCATTATTTACAAATGATGATTGCTGTATGAAAAGAAAGAGCAATCTTGGACATTTTTCATATTAAAATCTTTATGTACTTAAATACCTTTGAATTCATCTTAAGACTTTTTTGCTCTATATAAATTTTATTTTTGAGTCCTTTTAGAATACTAGTTAAATAGTATGAGTTTCAGGTAGCTGGACTGGGATAGAAATATCAAGAAATATATACATTTTTCCATATAAATTACTACATAAATCTGTAAGAAAAGATTGAAGTGTGTTGGTGAATAATGTATTGTGCTTCTAGAATGAAACATTGTTCCCATGAATATTTATTTTATAGAGCTCAGATCGAGTCTACTGGACTGCATGAAAATCTGTCAACTTTATAAAATAGGTTACTGGATATGCCCATAAAATCTATTCAAATTTAGTTTGTAATATATTCCAGACATCCTTTTGTTGCCCTAAATGCTCATATTTTACTGTAGTAATTACCATCCATCCAACCATATGAAAGTTATTGGATCAAAAACCAGATTTTCAGTTTCTGGAGCTTTTATAATACAAGTCTGAACATGAATATTTCAAATTTATAAGGTTTTGGTGATGTAGGAGCTGGTTTTTTGTAACATATTCTAAGCAACATTGTGTATTCTGGAAGTATTGTGTATGTGATTCTATTTAATCCCTGAAATCTCACAAAGATGATATGCCTTTATCTCCTCATACCCATGAGAAAGCCTGTTTTTGCATTCTTGAAAGTTCTTAGGAATGTGATTATGGCAATTCTCTTTAGAAAAGTAAAGAATATTTGTACAGTACTTTCTTCAAGTTCTATGTAAAAAGTTTTGCCTGCAAAACTACATTTATATTAAACAGAGTTTTGGAATGAGGTGGGAATGAAATAGTTAAAGTAAGATTATGATTAGCTCATGATGTAACTCTCTGAACCTTCTTAACTTTTCTAAATTAAAAATAAAACTTTAAGCTGGGTGCTCACAGCTATAACCCTAGCTACTCAGGAGACTGAAATCTAATCTGAAGCCAGCTTGGGAAGGAAAGTCCACAAAACTTTTATCTCCGATTGATCACAGAAATGAAATTAAAAAAAACCTATAGGGGCTGGGAAGGTGGGTCAGCGGTAGAACACTTGCCTTGCATGCATGAGGCCCTGGGTTCAATTCCTCAGCACCACATAAGCAAAAAGAAAAAAGCTGGAAGTGGCACTGTGGCTCAAGTGGTAGAGCGCTAGCCTTGAACTGAACTGCTGAAGGACAGTGTTCAGGCCCAGAGTTCAGGCCCCATGACTGGACCAGAAAAAAAAAAAAAAAAAAACCTATACATTTTTCATTTTCACTTGAGAAATAAGTTCAAGATGTGTGTAGCCATAGCGTGTCTCAACCATAAATTATGTTGATTTTAAGTTTTTATACAACACAAATGAGTAACCAGTCCTTATGCTAAATTACAATAAACAGAAAGCAATGACAATGGCAGTCTTGTGATGTCATAGTTAATACAGCAACAGATGTATAAAGGATCACTTACAAGGTGGGAGATGTTGGCTCTCTCAGAAGCCAGCTTCTCAAATTTGTCAAGAATTAGGAAATAGTTTTTCTCTGGATGAATTCAAGAAATAAAATTGTTTAATTTTCCATAAGGCATTGCTTTAAACTTAAGAAATATTTAGTACATATAATCTGTTATTCTCCAGAAATTTTAGGCAAATCATATCAAATTACATAAAAATCTAATTGGGAAGCTAGCAGGCAGGGTTTAGTGGTTTTGTTTCTGGTATTCAATTGAGGTTTGGATTTGAATTACTTTGAGTCAGAACTTGGCTCAGGAAAGAAATAACTTTGGGCTTTTTGTTATTTAAGGAACCTTGAGGGAAAGTACATACCCTTTATCCTTTAGGTTTCCTTTATCTTTTAAGTTTGTTTCTGTGTTTTGTAATATTGGAATAATATGACAATGCCTACCTCAAAAATTATGTGATATTTGTCATGATATTTAAGTACTTTCATATTGAAAGAGCTATTTTGGCTTAGATTTTCCGAGGTTTCCTTTGTGCATGTGGTGAGGTTGTGTGTGGTAGGGAAAAAGCAGTAGAGTAAAGCTGTTCAAATCCTGGCTGCCTGAGAAAAGAGAAATGAGAGATTAGAGGTATGTGTGTATATGTGTGTGTGCGTGTGTGTGTGTGTGTGTGTGTGTGTGTGTGTGTGTGTATGAGAGAGAGAGAGAGAGAGAGAGAGAGAGAGAGAGAGAAAGCCCAGGTCCCAATAGGTTATTGCCCCCTCCCCACATGTAGCTTTCATCCCCTGAAGGTTCTACCATCTCCTCATAGTGCCACAGGATGGCAATGAAGCCTTCAGCATGAGTTCTTATATGATATTTAAGATCCACACTATGACATCTTTTACAGGGCTTTCCTCTGTGGTTAAAATAAAACATATTTCTTATCATGGCCCACAGGTCCTTCATGATCATCTAGTATACATATATTGGCAAATTTATTTTGATCTGTACTCCTACTTTGCCTCAAATGGCCATTTTTTCCTTTCAGTTATGTGACCTTGCAAATACTGATTGGACCTTTGTATAGTATGTTCTCCTTACCTCTCGATACCTTAATGAAGTCACTGTATTATCACACATTAGGCCTTAGTTTCAAGATCCTTTCTTGGAAGTCTTCCCTGAGTGCCCTAAGAGTTCCTTATGTATGTGTATGAATGTGTGTGTGTGTGTGTGTGTGTGTGTGTGTGTATGTCTGTGTACACTACTAGATACTATCTTACCGATGATCACAATCCCTGGCACATAGTTGGTAGGAAAATATTATGTGGAATACTTTTTTGTTGGGAGTAGGATTTGAACTTGGGGCCTCGTGTTTGCTCAGCTAGTACTATAGCACTTGATCCAGGTCCTCCAGCTCTACTTTTTGTTTATGATTTGGCAGATTAAGTATAACATACTTTTCTGCCTGGTCTTGAACTGTGATTCTTTGGATATCCTGAATAGTTAGGATATAGGCATGAGTCACAGTTACCTGACTTGTTAATCTAATTTGGTGAAGTTATTACCCATATTTTCCTTAATTGTATGATGATAATAAATTTATGATTAGTAAAATGAAATTAAGTGGTCTTTAAACAGATGGTTTGTCTGTAGCCTTTAAATGTATTAAGCCAATTTAAATTTATTTTAAAAATACTATATAATTATAATCAAGGTGCTTGAGTTTGTATATGTAGAAAAACATTAAAGAAAATATTCATGTAGAACATGTTTTAGATGCCTTTCTCCTTCCTTTCAACTCCAAGTACATGATATGTTTTTGTCTCTAGCCAAGATAACTGGAGAGGCACCACTTAGTCCTCAAATTGAGAAGGGCTGAGACTGTATGCTAGGCCAGTTCCTCCATCCTGTACCTGCCATGATGGCATTTGTAGTTCAGATCTGAGGACAGTGCACTTGAGATCTGGTCACTTTCAGAGTGGGGTGAAGAGCTGTTGGACTCCAGCCATGGGTCCTTTCCTAGCCAGTAAAAACCTGTTAAGGAGGGCTTCTGTAAAGCTCTTTAGTAGGCTGTTTTTTTAAGTCAGTTCCATTCCTGGTTCCTGATCCTAGCTTCAACTCTCCAGTATGATCCTCCTATATCACATCTGAAATCCTGCAGCAGTGTTTAGAGAGTTTGGGAGGAGGAGG
Organism: Dipodomys spectabilis; assembly: GCF_019054845.1. NCBI lineage: Eukaryota > Metazoa > Chordata > Mammalia > Rodentia > Heteromyidae > Dipodomys > Dipodomys spectabilis. The sequence goes on from NW_024871113.1 coordinate 9,612,756, forward strand.
CTTTTTTATGCTCAGATGTCAGATCATATGAGCAGACCTCAAAGCCACAGTATATGTTTCCCTTTCACTAAAGCAAGGGCTTAAAAGGGGTCTTTGAAAGCAATATTTGACCTGTAGTTCCCTGTTGTCATCTTTGTGTTTCCCTCATGATCTCAAGGGTCAAAGACATCTTGCTTTTACTTTAGGAGCACAATGTTATAAAGTAACAAATAATCCAGTCTCATTTTCTCAATAATAAAGGGCATATTTTCTGTTTTATGAGGATACTGAATTATCCTTATCTCCCAGGAGTAGCCTTTGCTACTAAAAGGGAGTCAATAAGGAGAGCTGAGAAATTCTGTCCAAAACAACTATAGCACTGAAAAGAATTTTCTTCCTGAAAAGTTCCATTTTCTTTAAAATAAACACATTACCATACTTCTATTCCTCGATTCATTCTTTAAGATAGTCTAACTAGATGGGGAATTCAAGATGGTGGCAATTTCACAGAGACACTATCTAACTCTGACCAAACAGAGATTTGGGGTCACAGGACACATTTTACCTCAAGAGAGCCACACCATTTTAACTCCAAATAGACTTTCCCTACTACAGAAAGCTTGATCCCTTCGAAAGGCAAAAGAAAGAATACAGCAAAACAGCCAGTGAACCCCTGCCAAGCAGCTGCAGCCCTATCAAGCAGCTCCCCAGCCCGTGCAGCCCCAGACAATCTGAAGAGGCCCAGAGAAAACCCACCTGAAATGTCACCAAGCAAACATTAAACAAAGGACCACCCAAAAACCGAAGAAAGCACACAACATCAGACCTGCAGAAACCAAGGGTAGGAAACAGTGAAGATTATAGAGTCAGTGAGTTGACCCCTGCTGTGAGTCCACCCACCAGTCAATTAATGAGGAGTCACACACTGCAGACTCAGCTAACACCACTACTGGGACCACAAATCAGCACCACCTAGAAAGTGCTCCTAAGTTGCTGCTCCTACCACTATCAGGACCCTCAAAAGTGGCACCTGCAGGACCCTTCTCTGAGCCACTGCTGTGCACCACCCCCTGGCCCCTGCAGCCACAACTATGCTCCCAATCCATTGGTCCAATCTGCTCTGCCAACACTGTACTACGCCCAGACCTGGGCCCTCCCTGTCGCCCCACTGCCCCCACAGCCACTGCTACTGAGCATTCCTCTGACTGTACTGGTTCTGTGGGCTCCTCCAAGGCTCCGCATGCCTGTTCCCACACCATCACCATAATAAGCGCCACTGGTCCTGGTGCTGCAGACACTGCCACATAGTAAGTACACTGCTGGCTCCATCGACCTTTCTGGTCCCACTGCCGCACCCGGCCATTGGTCCCACCAATACCTACGGAAACCCACTGAGAACCTGCTACCCACTGCACATGTCAGACACGGAGGCCTGGCCCCCTACATATCTCTGTTATCTAGTGCAATATCAGATCTTGTGACTAACCCATCCAAGACCATTCCCTGGGGTAACCAGCTCTCTGTGGGGACCCAAAGTCCCCTGACCAAAGCCTCCACATAAAAAGAAGTGATCAGACCCCAAGTGAGTACAGACCCAAACTCTTTTCCTAAACCTCTCTCAGCTAATGGAGAAGGCTGAGGGGTACAGCTCCACCCTTGCACTAGCAAACTACAAATCCCAAATCCCCCGAATCTCTCACCACCAGGCCTCAGAATGGGATTCTAGGTAGTTGCCACACTCCCTTGTCAAGAGTGTGTCTGAATCCAGCCAAGCCACAAGGAAAGCTGGCCACTGCAAAGCAAACAAGGCTTCATCAAAGACGGTTTATATGACTTCATGGAGACTCAAGCTCCCTCAAACAAACTGGAAACCTCTCTCTTCATTAGTTTTTTTTTCCATTTTCTCTATTTTTCTTTTCCCCCATTGTCTCTGTTTTTCTTTTCCCCCTTTTTCCTGCTTTTTTTGCTTTATTTCTTCCTCAGTGTAATAGTGTTTAGTTCTATAGACAAAGTAAAGTGACTATTTGGCTTTTCCTATTTGTGAGCATAATTAACACAGGAGTTATCTTTGAAAACTCAATTTTCTGCTTCTCTATTAATCTTAGTCTTCTTAATATTATCATTACTCATAAACGTATGATTTCTTTTTTTTATCTTGATTGCTATTCTATTTTTGACAATCTTCTTTTAACTTTTTTCTTTACTTATTTTTATTATTTATAATCTCTTTTCATCTGAAACAAGGTCTTAATTCCCTTCCTTTTATTCCTTCTATATATTCTTCTGCTCTAAGCTGCTCTTATCCCTCTATTTTATTATACCAAATTTTTCTTCTAACTTCACTTAAACTTATTTCCCTTCATTCCTAATTCTTCTGTTCTTCATTTTCTTTAATCCGTTGATCTCTAATTGTTTATATCTTAGCTGATCTGCATTTGGTTCCATTTGGACATAGCACAAGTAGTCCATCTTGTTATCCTTATGGTTGAGACTATTCAATCACTAACCACAAATTGCTTCACTGGTTACAACTATATGTAATTTCCACTGCTAAACCATAACATCCTTCTCAAAGGAAAAGAGAAGTAAATAGGGGAGCACCTATCCGTGATTTTGAACCTCTAATACCTGTATGTCTACATGGTGCTGGGTTGGATCCTGTCCTAAAAAGAGTGTTTTCTTTTCATATCCAAGAGGCTTTTATTTCCAAATGGGCAGTACTAACCATAGAAACATGAGAAACATGGCTAAACAATGAACCTCATCTCCAAGTCAAAATAAGCAGGCAATAGAGCAGTCAGGGAATGGTGGAGAGAATAATTCTCAAAAAGATTTAAAAACGTTGTTGGTAAATATGCTGAGTGAAAAGATGAAAACTCTGCACAGGGACATACATGAACATGATGAGGCTAAATAACCAAAAATTAATAGAGGAATTCATAGATTCCAAAATAAAAGGTTAAGGAATTCCAACAGAAGGAAAATGATCCCAATGAAAATATGGCCACCAGTTTAAAGAACTGAAAGAGAACACTCAAGACCAACTCAAGGAAGTAAAGAAGTCCATACAAGACTTAAAACAAAGCTTCAATAAATAGTTGAAAACTATAAAAATGATGAACAAGAAGGATGGGAAATAAAAAGCATAGTAGAAAGTCTTGATAATAGACTGGAAGATGCAGAAGAGCGAATCTCTAGAATAGAGATAGTTTACACTTTATAGAGAGAGAACACACAGACATCCAAATCAAAACCAAGAAACATGATAGATCTCTACAGGAGCTACAAGATACAATTAGAAAGCTAAATTTTAATGTTAATAAGTATTGAGGAGGGCCTGGAGAAGGAAGCCAATTTATTAGGAAACATATTTAATAAAATCCTTGCAGAGAACTTCCCATATATTCAAAAGGTTAGAACCATTCAGATATAAGAAGGTTTTAAAACCCCAACAGACCAGACCAAAATAGGATATCACATCACCACACTGAAATCTGTACAGGATAAATAGAAACCAGAGAAAGGAGGAGGGAAAGGCTGCAATTAGGAACAAAGCAACTAAAAAAAAAAGACCTAACAAAAGTAGTGAAGGACTTCTATATTAAAAACTTCAAAATGAAAAAGGAAATTAAAGTAGATCTAAGGAAGTAGAAAAACCTTCCAAGCTCCTGGATTGGAAGGATTAATATCATGAAAATGGCAATATTTCCAAAGGCTATATACACATTCAATGCAATCCCCATCAATACCCCAACTTCTTTCTTTAAGGAAATAGAAGAAGCAACCCAAAAACTCATGGAACAATAAAAGACCCCAAATAGCAAAAATATTCCTTAGCAGGAATGTCAGATCTTCGTCCCCCCAGTGGAAGATGGAGAGGTCCAAGGAAAGGTAAGTGCGGCCTCTTGTCTGTTCCCCAGCCTCCCTTAGCCCCAGAAACAATCAGACCCAGAGGGGAGTCAAGTCAAACAGGAACTCATTTATTACCACATTGCAAGCACTTTTTAAAGCAAAAGACCCATGTGGCATGGGAGGGGAGGAAAAGGAACCAACCAATTACTGTAAAGGTCACACCCTATCATGCGCCTAAGCTCCCAGGAGTTGTTCTCACACTAAATATAAACAAATCGGGCTCTGCCCACTCAATTCCCTCTCAGCACCATCTTTACTGCCCTTGTGCCCTACACAGGAAGAACAGTGCTGGAAGAATATCAATACTAAACTTCAAGCTCTATTCAAAAGATATGGTAATAAAAACAGGTTGGTACTGGCACAAGAAGAGGTGTGAGGACCAGTGGATCAAAATTTAAAACCCAAAAATAAACCCACAGACCTATGGCCACCTAATCTTTGACAAGAAAACCAGAAATTGGGATGGAAGGAAGACGGCAGATGTGTTTAGCAGAATTGGGTAACCACATGTAGAAATTAGCTTTATCCTTATATATGACCCTGCACCAGAATCAATTCCAAAGACCTTGAGGTAGAAGCAGATACTCTGAAAATATCTCAGGAAGGGATAGGAGACACACTAGGGCTCTTTGGCGCAGGTTGAAGCTTTCTTTTTTTTTCTTTTTAAGTTATTATTATTATTATTATTATCTTTAAGTAGTTGTACAAAGAAGTTCCCATTCTACAAAACAGTGGATGAGTACAAGGTGTCTGACAACATTGTCACCCATCGCTCTTAAGCCATCCCTTCTCTCATTTTTTTAAAAATTGAGATTAGGTGATTAAATAATTTTCACATGTTTCACATTATTGTGGAATAGTGATACTTAGTTAAAGTCACAAACACATTTTAACCTTCACAAGGCAAATTGTCATTATCATGCTCTATAAAGTTTGTGACTACTATGAGCTTTGACAATACAAATTATTTCTTCTACATCAGGTGATGATTACATTTCTTTCCTTTTGCTTAGTGTGGGCTTTTCACTCTTTCCCTCGCATTCCTCCCTTCCCATCGCTGACTTTGGGTTGCTTAGTTCTTTTTCTTCTACGTCCAGTGTAGCTGATGGGCCCCTTTGTTGTATGTTGTTTTGTTTCTCTTATTCTGTTCCTCCTCCTGGCTTCCCTCCATTGTGTGCATATATCTACCATATATATGGTCAGGAACATGGAGTCATTTAGCAATGATATGACAAAATGGGTGGCTGTCTTTTGTTTCTTAAGTCCTGTTTACTTTGTCATATCAAACTTTCTTAATAAAGACCCAGAAACAACAAATCAAAGAAAGGCTGGCTAAAAGGGAATGCATTAAACTGCAGAGCTTCTGCACAGCAAAGGACATAGCTAGCAAGATATATTGAAACCCCACAGACTGGGAAAAGTTCTTCATTAGCCATACAACAGACAAGGGCCTCGTATCTATAATATACTTATTGCTCAAGAAATTAAATTTCCCCAAAACAAATCTCCAATAAAACAACCACCCTTTAAAATGTTGGCTAAAGACTGTAAAAGACACTTTTCTGAATAGGAAATAAGAATGGCTAAGAGATGCATGAAGGAATGCTTAACCTCTATGGCTGTAAAAGAAATGCAAATCAAAAGAAGGAGGAGGAGGTAACAAGGTTTGATAAGAAATGTACTCATTACCTTAACAAAAAACAAACAAACCAAAAAACCCAAAATTGAGTTTCTAACTTATACTGAATAGAGTGGTCATTATCAAGAAAACCAATAACAATAGATGCTGGATGGGATGTGAACCAAAGAGAACACTACTACACTGTTGATGGGAGTGCAAACTTGTCCAACTAATCTGGAAAGCAGTATGGAGGTTCCTCAAAAGACTAACATAGAGCTCTCCTAGGATCTAGCAATCTCACTCCTGGGCATTTTCCCAAATTATCACAAGCAAGGCCATACAAAAGCTAACATTACAACTATGTTCAATGCAGCATTATTTACCATAACTAAGATATTGAAACAACCTAGATGCCCCTCAGTAGATGAATGGATCAAGAGGATGTTTTATATATACACAATGGAGTTCTATGCTCCCATCAGAAAAAATGACATTGGTCCATACATAAGGAAATGGAAAGACTTGGAAAAAATGGTATTAAGTGAAGTAAGCCAGACCAAAAGAAAAGTAGGTTGCATGATTTCCTGCATTTGTAAGAACTAAACATGTCTATTATATTCTTAACAGGGGATCTCAATAACTCAATTGCTTAGTGCATAGGATCATATATAATGAAGCATATCATCATGAGCTCTAATATATGGATTATGTCCTGTATGTAGGTTTTTTCTTTGTTTCTCTTAGTTTCCTGTACATTATGTCTTGTATATAAATAGAAGGGAAAAGGTATCACAGAAACAACAGGACAAAGGAGGAAGCTATGTAACATTGATACTCACTTGACACTATGTTGTTCATGTCCCAGGATTTGCTCAAAAAGCTATTATCTGATCATTTTTTTCCCAGCCTCCAATCTCTCGTGCATATATGGCACTCCTGCTATCTCTTGTTTCTCATTCTGCCTGATTTAGTGCACAGCAAGGTGTATCTAAAGACATTGCACAGTCAGCACTTAGAAAAGAAAGCTAAATTTTTAGTGTTGGCTCTGCTGATAGATAAGCCATAAGAAAAGATTGTAGTTATTAAAATAAGATAGTGACTGCTAAATGCCTTTGCCAAGAGGTTTATTATAATGGAATATAGATCTTGTTAATTAACTCAGTAAAAAGGAGTAAATCTAGAAAGTCATCTTTGGAAAATAAAAAAGTGTCCATTCATATGCTCTAACAAATGTTATAACATCACCAACTTTTTACTCAAATGTGCCTTTTGCCTACACTGGGTCATGTGCTCCAATTGTAGATGGGATGAGTCTGTAAGATATAATAAATGTTAAAATGAGAATCCAGATCCAAAAGGGAATTTTCAAGGGAAATACTAAGTTGCAGTTTCATGATCCCTGGTATTTCTTACTTAATTTGAAGTTGTAGAATGATCTGAGGAATGACTAATGAATCACTTTTGTGGATGGTGGCTAATTTCTAAATATGTTCTCTCAAGGACAATTTGACACAGCATACATCTGAATCATGTAAAAGCATAAGCCTGTTAGCATAGGTGGCAGAACAGAGAGTGGAAAGTGGCGAGAGACTCCCTCTGGCAATGGTAATAATCCTATTATAGAAATGTCAGGCTCAAAGCTGTTTAAAAGGGATTCTGCCCCCAAATATCCCCACATGCAGGGTTGAACTACCACATACTATGATGACCAAAAATTCAGAAATCAAAGAGGAGAGCTTGGAGAAGAGTAGTAGGAAGTGGAGCACATGGTATTCTTAAGGAGAGAAAAAGTCTGCCATAAGCAACATCCAGGGCACATAATCAGGCCAGTTAAACTTTTTGTATATAAATTTCATTTTCTCTCTCTGAATTCAAATTGTAGAAGGAGCTAGAAGCTGTGGATAACAACTGGATGAGGCAGTAAAAGAAATGGGAAGCTTATAGTCTTCCTTGTGTGTAAGCAGCTGCTAAACACATATCTCTGCAATAGAAACAAGAAGTTTCATTCCAAGTCATAGACAAGGTTTTGATTATTTTGTTAATAAGTGAATCTCATTTTAGTAAGTCTCAGAGTACTCAAAATCTGTTTTACCCCAGGGCTAAGGAAGAGAATGTCTCCCTTGAGGATGATGAAAGGCAATTTGAAGTAAAAGTAGAATTATATCATAAAGGCATTCCATCATCCACGATTACTGTACATTAGATTTTAGAGAAGCAATATAGTATTGTCACTATGAGGAGTCAAAAGCATGATAATAGACTGCTTTTTAAATAGAGAACAGTGGGAACTCCTGTAAAGGACATTTTAACCAAGAAGGAGATGAGAAAGTTTTCTAGAGGATGTCACTTCAGTTGAATCTTGATAGATAAGCTAATGTGAACTAGAACTGAGCAAAGCATTTTTGGTAGAAGGAACAGCATACATAATGTTCTGATGGCTTTTGCTAAAGAAAGATTTTATCTAAGTTTATGGACCTTTTCCATCTGACAGCCTTAGTTGGGCCAGAAAACAAAGGAAAAATTGAAAAATAGCTGTGCTTTCCAGTCTCCAGAACAATTTTCCTGGACACAGAGGCCGTTTGTAGCTCAAACTAAAGAGACTCTGGGGATTGAAGTGCATGAAGAGTCTCCAGAACTTCTGCTAATTAAAATTTCATCCCTCATTTATACTTGTTACAAGTCTTGATTAGTGGGATAAAGAATGAGTGGGGAAGAGATTGTTGATTATTTATAACTAATGAACTGTCCTTTCTCTCAATATTTTCTTTTGTGTGGGGATGGGTATGTGGGTGTACATATGCACATAAATGCATACACACTATAGTACCAGGGCTTGAACTCAGGATCTCATGCTGTCTTATGCTTTTGCTCAAAACTGGTATTCTACCACTTGAGCCATGCCTCTACTTCCAGTTTTTTGCTGATTTCTTAGAGATAAAGACTCTCACAGGCTTTCTTCCTACTCTGGCTTTCAACATCTATCTCAGATCTTGGCCTCCTGTGTTCTCTCTGGGTGGCTCATGCTTTTGAGGTGCAAGCCACAAACTCCCAGCATATGCTTAAATTTTGATTTCCATTTATATGGAAGTTTAAGTTAACATTTTAACTGGTAAAATAGCAACTTAACCATTAAGATTTCAAAAAATAAATTGAATATAATTTATTTATTTTAGACATATTCATTTTTTATTTTATTTTATATTTTGTTTCCCCAGGATGTAGCTACCAAATCTCTATGAGAAAAAACATTGTTATATGAAGCCAAATGTTAACCAATGCTTTATACCAGTAAGGCTTTTCAAGAATCTAGATTGAAGAGTTACAAGAACAAATGCAGAGGGCCAGAGCCTTGGCTCTGTGAACTCACAATAAATAAAGCTAGTACTGGTGAAACAAAGGGGGCTGTTTAATTCCATAGGCCATGATGCTTGTTTTTAACACTGGGATTGGCAAGAAAAAAAAAGTTCTGATTTTTTTCAGATCTTAGTTTTTTAATTTCAAGAACTCCATGGAATACAGAAGAGGATGCAGCTCAAGGCCAAAGCCCTACTTCTTGCAACTGGGCCTACCAATCTCAAATTGGATGAATGTGAGGATACTGTTGACCATTTGCCCATCTGTTTTGTCATCTTCAGAAGTGCCTTTTCCATTTCAAAATACTTTAAGAATCAAAATGTCATTACATTTTTACATCATTGAATACCACACAAATATTAGTGAAGTTTATCTTGGGAACAAACCTGACTTAAATCCAGGACCATGTGAGCTCTAGGGGTTTTAGTTCACCTCTTGCAAGTGGAACATCCTTTTAGTAGGTTGTTTAATTTTTCTCTGTGTGTCTGAATCTGCATATATAAATAAACAATTTTGCAAGGTTATTTTAAATATTAAATTATATAGTTGAGTGTGTAGTTGAAAATCTGGCACTTACAGATATTCAAAAATTAACACCATTTGATTAAAAATAAAGTTAGTTACATGTAGTAATGGGTATATGTTCTGAGAGATGAGTCATTAGGCTGTTTCCTGTGTGTGTAAACATGATAGAATCTTCCAAACACAAACTAAGATGGCTACCATGTGATCACTACCACATCATTAGGTGACATAATCTTATGATAACACTGTCATATGCAATCTGCTGCTGAGTGTTAGCATCCTTAAATGATGCTCAAATCATCGATGAGGGGTGTAACAGCATCTCTTTTTGGGAAGAGATCTGAGAGCATTTAAAACCAAAGTGACACAGAAGTCTAAATTCTTTAACTCTGAGAATGTGACTAGAATATATATATATATATATATATATATATGTATATATATATATATTTGTATGTATATATATATATATATATATACACACATATATGCAGATATATGTATGTACAAGAATACAGTGGCTTTGTTACTACTTACCAGGAAGAAAACTTAAGGCTCCAGTCACTCTATCCAGGATTACATGGCCATATGTAGGTTGCCATTCCTTTTAAACATTCTTTTTCTTATCAACAACACCAAAAGCAGATGAAGACTGAGGGAGAAACATGAATTAGGCCTTTCCTTTTTCATTACTTGCCTATAATTTTGAATCTCTTTAACTAGAAAACATAAAGATAAACCAATAACACACATCTCGAATTTGCCCAAAATAACTTTTTTTTTCTGGTTGAGATGAGGATAGATGATTTAACCAGTTATTGCTATGATATCCTGATCCTGAATCTACTTAAAATATACAACCGAAATAGAAGCATACTTTTCCTTGTCCTTAGTTAATCAGGATATTGATAAATATCCAAGGTTTTAAAAATGAATTTTACTTCAGGATCACATTACACTATATGAAAAATTCAGAATTCAGAATTTTATGATTTTAGAAACTTGATGAGGTATTTATGTAACAGAACACTATTAAAGTGATCTGTGATAATATCTTGTAATCTTCAAAGTGCATATGTGTGTGTGTGTGTGTGTGTGTGTGTGTGTGTGTGTGTGTGTGTGTGTAGTTTCAACTCAGGGCCTCGTGCTTGTTCACAACTTAAATCATACTTTCAGCCTGGGTATTTGCTGGTTATTTTGGAGAGACTTTACAGACTTTTTTCTTGGGTGGATTCTGTTCCAGAATCCTGTGGATCTCTGCCTCCTGAGTTGTTAGGATTACAGACATCAGCCATCAGTGCTCAACTCAACTAGGTTCTTATTTCTATGGTGAAACATGTAAATTGCCAAGCTAAATTATACAAAATGGAGGCTACAAAACTACATTATTTCAGAGTGGAGTTTGCTATTGATAAATGAGTTAAAAATAAAATTGGAATTTAGAGTTTTCAGAGTTTGGTATTTCACATGAAAGATTAAAACTCATATTCCCAATCAAGTGGTACTAAGTAAAAGATGCTGACTGAAAGTTTATACTTGTGACCACTTAATGCACAAAAAGGAAGATTTAGTGATATTGTGGCTTACCCAAATTGTTCTGCTGATATGAAATACCATGGACTGGGTAACATCAGAAATGTATCTTCTCATAGATCTGAACTCTGTGTGTCTGAGATTAAGACACTGGAGAGGTCTGTCCTCTGCTTACAAGATCATGCCTTGAACACTATTTTTACCATTAACATATGTTAATAAAGTAGTCGCTTTCAAGACCTCATACTCATTTGTGCAGAAGGAGCCCTCAAAACCTAATTACTTTGTAACAGCTACACCTCTTAATACTGTCATACTCCTCACTCCTGCCTTTGGGGAAAACAGATAAATCATAGCATGGAATTTTCAGTTTTGCCTGAGGGCCTTCTTACAGTTGGTAGTGTAAGTTTTCTTCTGATCAAGTTGTCAAGTTAATTCTTGACTCCTGCTGTATCCATTCCTACTCTAGTACATAGCACTTTAATACAGCTCTTCATGAATAGCTATTCTGTCAAAATTTTATCCTCCTTTGAGTGCCATGCATCTTCAAATGCATTCCACTTAGAAATTATACATTTTCTTGTGAAGACTTTGTTATACCAGTCCATTGCTTATGTCAATCCATTGACTGTCCATGGCACTTAGAATAAAAACTGAATTTCTTCACAAGAAATATATTTCACTGGGTGACCTGACTATTTTTCCAGGTCTTACATTTCTTCTCTTCTACCTGCTTTTTATTACAGCATAATTCAAAATTATATGTCTTTTGATTGATATATGTTATAGTCTATATTTAGTTCTTTCACTATTACATGCCCCATTTGTCTACAATTAATATTTTTCCCTATATGGTGCTGGAGTTTGAACTCAGGTTTGTGCTTGCTAGGCAGGCGATCTATCACTGAGCCACCTCTCCAGCCCTCCAGCTAATTTTTAAAATGTTATTAATTTAAAGAATATTTTATTTAATATAAGGGAAGTTTCCACTTTTATTCTTTTTATAGTACTCTGAGCCTTCCTTTCAAGACTATTGATCATATAGCTCTTGTTATATACTTAATTTTCTGCAACTTGCTTTATGTCTGTCTCCCCCACAAAAGACTTTGAAGTCCACAGAAATCACATCTTTTGACTTACTTCTATTGTCTCAGTTCTTAGCATCAAGCTAACTAGGATAAAATCTCAAAATGTTGGATACATGAATGCAGGAATAAATGAATAGCTTAATTGCTGATGACTAACAGTTAATAAAGCAGTCTCACACTCATTATCACATTGAATCTCAAATTAACCATGTGGAGTAAACAGGACAGGTATAATTAACTCTACATTATAGATAAATATGCAAAGTTTAGAAAAATTCAGTAATTTTAATATTACCAATATGATTAGAATATCAGAGTAAGAATAAAATTTTGAATTTCTCATTATTAGCTTACCATTTTTTATTTCCCTTCAAATATTGTTTCTGCTAATTTTTGAAAATCAAGTAGATTTGAAGTTAGTCTTACATATTTCAATAGGAAAAAAAATCATATGGCAGTTTTGTAGGACTGAATATTTCCCAAGAGTATCACTCATGACAACTTTGGCAAAATTTTGGGAGTAGATAAAACAACAGTAATTTGTTTGAGAGCTCAAGAACGTGTGTTTAAGTGGGGACAGAACGTGCTAAGATTAGCCTATTTTTGTACTCAAAGATTGAACAATCAAGCAAAAGGAATGTATCTAATATAGACAAAGTAGAACATTTGATATTAGACAGAAATATGGGCAATTTCTCATGGTTTTGCATAAGAAAAGTTTATTGAATAAGTAGTATTCTTTGGATTTCTCACATGCAAAATCCTCTAGATAAAACTAAACAATATTTAATTGCTCAAAATAATTTTAAGTGAGGACATGAGCTAATTTATATTGTTAATTACAAAGCTTGTCTGAGCTGACTAATCCCTTGACCCTTATTTTTCCATAGTGGGCTTGGCTGTGTGTTTCATAAAGTCATGTCAGTCCCCAATATTTTTGGTGTTTTTTCTAGTAGTGAGAGGGAGATGCTCTAGTTGTAATATATTTAGTATAATAGGCAAAGCAGAATAAAAGCATTCTCAATTATATATTTTATTTTAAATTAAATTCTAATGTATGTATTAGGTAAAGGCAAGGCTCTGTAACAGACATTTGACAATTTATGATGTAGGTCACTATTGCTGGATCAATAGTGCTGAATCAACATCTCTCAGAGGTTAAGGTCAAGTGAACTGTAGATCAGAAATGGACTAAGACATGCTGTATGGGCAGAGGCAAGACATCTGTGTTCAAGAAAAGATATTCTAGTAGAATATACATTGCTTTTTTAGGGAATATGAAAATCTTCCACAGGCATGTCCATGAGTCTCACATGGAAAGAGAAGCCTGATATAGAATGACTCTAGGCAAATGTAGAAGACTGGGAAGTTTTTCTGTTCATGACCTGTGCCGGGATGACTATAGCAGGATAGAATCATGGATCTTAGCTGACTCAGTTCCATCCTAGAGCCTGAGGCCTTCAAGCACAGAGATCTGGATTTGAATCATGGTTTTTAAGTTTATTCTATTTATGATGATGGAAATGCAGTATTTCTCCTGTGCTTTAGTCTATAAAATATGGAAATCCATTTTTATAAATGAGATAATATATATAATTGCTTGCATCCAAAAATGTTACTCTTTGTCATATAGCTATTCTTTAAGAAAATTATTTGTATATACAAGATTCAGGTCACTGGAATCAAATACAGTGAAAACAGGGGTTATACCATGGGGGAAGAATATGCAAAAGAAACAAAAAAACTTTCATGGTACATTATAAATACATTAAAAACAACACCAAGAAAGAAAAAAAAAACCACTTGTTTCCCTGTTTTGGGGTTCACTTCACTTAGCCTCATCTTATGCGGTCCTATGTACATAGCTTTTGATTTTTTTCAGCTTGTCCTAGACATATAAGGGAAACCATGGGACCTATGTTTCTTTGGGTCTGGGTCACTTCACTCAATATAATTTGGTCCAAGCCTTTCCATTTCCTAAGAAATGAGCCAGTGTCATTCTTTTTGATGGAGGCATAGAATTCCTTTATATATACACATACATATATGCCACATTTTCTTGATCCATTAATCTACTGAAAGGCATTTGGGTTGGTTCCATATCTTAGCTATGGTGAATAATGCTGTGATAAACATAGTTGTGCAGATACTCTTAGTATGGCCTTATTTGTGATTGTTTGGGTAAATGCCCAAAAGTGGGATTGCTAGGTCCTAGGGGAGCTCTATGTGCAGTCTTTTGAGGAACCTACATACTGCTTTCCAAAGTGTTTGAACAAGTTTACACTCCCACCAACAATGCAGTAGGGGTCCCTTCTGGCCACATCTCCAGCATCTGTTTTCAGATTTCTTGACTATAGCCATTCGAACTGGGGTGAGGTGAAATCTCTATGTTGTTTTGATTTGCATTTATTTCTTTTATAGCTAGAGAAGTTGAGCATTTCTTCATGTGTCTATTGACCATTCTTATTTCCTCTTCAGAAAATTCTCTCTTTAAATCTTTAGACAACTTGTTGATGAGGCGGTTGCTTCGTTGAGGATTTGTTTTTGGAGGATTTAATTTTTTTTTTTTTAATTTAATTTAATTTTATTTGTTAACATACTGTACAGAGGAGTTACAGTTACATGGGCAGGATAATGCGTACATTTCTTACCAAGCATTGCAGCCTCCTCCTTTGTTTATCCTTCACATCCCTTCCCAGCCTCCCCCCTCCCCCCCAATCCCAATTCTTCCCCCCCCCCCACCAACGTTGTAAAGCTCGTTTTGGACATGACAACTTGTACTTCTCATTGTTGCAACAGGTCCACCTGTTGGAGGATTTAATTTTTTGAGTTCTAAGTATATTTTAGATATGAGACCCTTATCCATTGTATGGATATTGAAGATCTTCTCCCAATCCATGGGCTTTCTGTTGGTCTTGCTAGCTAATGTCCTTTGCCATGCAGAAGCTCTGCAGTTTCATGAAATCTTGTATATACATTTTTCTAATTTGGGGATGGGAAGTGAAATAACAAAATGCTGAAATAAGGTTACAGGTTGACCCATTGTAACAATGAGATGTACAAGACACTGGTGAAAAAGAACTTCACAACTTTGGGGCTGGGGGAAGGGAGGAATTGGGGAGGTAGGGATGGTAGGGGAAAAACAAAGGAGGAGGTAACAATGCTTGATAGGAAATGTACTCATTCATGAAACTGTAACCCCTCTGTACAGTATTTTTACAATAAAAATATATACAAAAAAGAAAATTATTTGTATTTTAGTATAAGCTATCCACAGCTAAGATGAAAGAAAATTATATCCTTATTAACAAGATTACTAAGAAATTTAAGTTTTGAATGCTTTAAAGTATTCTAATACTGGATGATAGTGCATTTATTTTGGGATAATGAAGAACTGTCTTACTTAAATATCATTCTCTCTCACCTTTTTTCTTTTGTACCAGTACTGGAACTTGAACTCAGGGTCTTGCTCTCCCTCAGCCTTTTTCACTCAAGGCCACTGTTTGCTGATTAATTGGAGATAAAAGTCTTAAGGATTTTTCTGCCCAGACTGACTTTGAACTGGGATCCTTAGATATCAGCTCCCTCATTCACTAGAATTGTAAGTGTGAACTGTCAGTGTCTGGCTGTTCTCTCACTTAAAAAAAAAACATTTTGATTACTTCAGTATTACAATACGATTTTCTTTTTTAGATTTAATTTACTTTTGTTGTAAAGGTGATATACAGAGGTGTAACAGTTACATACGTAAACTATTGAGTACATTTCTTGTTGACTATTGTTACCCCCCTCCCTTGTTTTTCTCCCAATTCACCCCCCCACTCCACCTTCCTCCAGGTTGTAGAGTTCATTTCCAACTTAGCATTTTGTGAGTATTGCTGTTGCATTGGTTCACCCTTTTATGATTTTCTATATGAAATATTTCCCCGGTTGAAACCAGGCTTCTTGGGATTGCCATTTATGATCACATTGCTATCTATGTCTGCAAAGCTCCTTAACTGCAAAGCAACAAATGTAATATGGTGATTGTACACAGTTGTAAATCCTCCCAGTCTTTTATATTTGCAAGTCATCACACTTTTGTACTCAGCTGGAGAGCATTAAGAATGTTAATTGGTGGCAGCATTGCTCTGGCTGCCACTTTATTTTGGAAGATTAAGGCAGAAATGCATCAATTCTAACCCAAGAATTTCAGTTATTTGAATTCCTTACATGTAGTTCCTAGATGAAACATGAATAGGCATTGCTCTTGATTACTTTGCTATATTTAGAAGCTTGTTGCAGAGGAAATGATATAGAATTAGCATCTCACATCAGGCACAGAATGGGGTATTTTGTGAGGAGATGAAGAGAGGCAAAAGTAGGTAAAAGAACATTTAAAGCAAGTTCTACACTTTAAGTTGTTTACAGAACAAAAGGGCACCACCATCAAACAAAAAACAAAGGAATGCCATTGTGCATTTTAGGAAATGTTCATTTTATGACAGAATTTGGCTAGATATTTTTGAAAATATTGATGTAGATATTTGTCTTTTAGCCTATGAATTGGGTTAATAACTTTGAAAGTAACCTTAAAGTGTGAAGAAACACATAGCAGACATAAAAGACCTTACATTAAATTCTTATTGAGAAGGGCACTTGGAGTTCAAAGGTTTCTCTAGTATGTGTCAGTATGTAAGTCTAGAAATTGCTCAGATACTCAAGCAGTACATGAGCATACTAAAATTGATAGAATTACTATCATAATCTTCAATTTTGTTTAATCCTGAATTCCCCAGATTTGGTCATATAATCTTACTTTAAGAAACTCTAACAGCTGTGAGAATTGTGGATGCAAAGATAAAAAATCCTAAGCTAATAGTTACTATAGAAAGCAGTTATTTAATTACAAATACTTCTTTCATTGCTAATAATACCAATCAAGTTTATAGTATCAATCCTGGATGTGCCATTATGAATTAATTTTCAGGTTATAGGGTCTCTCACTTGCCAAAGTACAGCATACTATTGGAATGGGGTAATAATGCTTACACTAATAACTATTATTTTGGAAAGTTACTAGGTATTAAGCAATGTACATATTAAATATATTTAATATTATTCAAATCTTAAATATAACAGGCACACAGAATGAAAGTCAGGATAAATCAACATAAATCCATTGTGTAGATTGAAGGACTCCTCCCAATACCTAATCTTGCAATGATATAATAGATGTTATATCAGTGTGCATTTAATCTTATGATTAAATATTTTTACCTTAATTATTAGTTTATAATAAAATACTGTTCTCTTGGTGGAAAATATTTAGTGGTACTTAATTATGTTCATTTAAAATTTTCATTTTAAAATGAATATAATCATGATATTTTAAAATGAGTAATTACAATCATGTAATAATAGTTGCTAATGAACCTAAAAATCAAAGTGAGATTTGTTTCATTCTGTATATGAGTTGGTTCAAGATGATAGGACATTTTTATTTTTATTATTTTTTGTTGTAAAGATGCTGTACAAAAGGGTTACAGTTACATGAGTAAGATAATGAGTACATTTCTTGTCAAGCATTGTTACCCCCTCCTTTCTTTTTCTCCTACTATTTCTTCCCTCCTCTACCTTTCCCACTCCTCTCCCCCCCACTCTGAAGTTGTAAAGTTCATTTACAACATAGTATCTTGTGAATATTGTTGTTGCAATGGGTCATCCTGTGTCCTTCTTTCAGCAATTTGTTAGAAGAAGATAAATAACAAATCTCACCTAGTGTGTTCTGAATCCTGATTCAGAGTCCTTATTTTTGGCAAATCTTTGAATTCTTCACATTTACTCATCTCCCTTCACCTATCAGTGATCAGTGATCAATACTTATTGTGACTGCCTTTGAAAAACCTCTCCTGTTGCTCTGATTCATGGAGTGTCCATTTTTTTGGCCTAGTTTGTTACTACCTGGGCAATCACAACCACTTTTGCTCCAAGTCCAATACAACTTCTAGAATGCTACTGGAATTACTTTGAGAAATAGCCTTGAGTATTAACTATTTAGTGTTCTACCTCATCACAAATCACAAATGGGCTTTAACTTTTGAATTCATTTTCAAACATTTTCCATTTGCAAGTACACAAAAAACCTTCATTTTTAAGCACAGTGAGAAATCTCAATTACTCTGCTTAGCTCTCCTCTTCAGGCAACTGCTTCACTGGGTAGATTTTACTCATTTCACAGTTCAGTTTAGACCTTGCCTCCCCTGGAGCCAAACTTCCCTGAGCTGGGTTTATTCTACTAGATTTAAATGTTCTTGTCCATTTCCTCACTAATGTAATGACTGGGACTTCATTGTTTATCTCTGAACCATGCTTAAGTAAGCAAGTGTCCAATATGTTTCTCAGTATAGCCAGTGTTGGACCCTATACCAAGAGGCAGTTCCCAAACTTAAAGCAGCAATAATGCAACAGAGAAAGTCATAAAGATAACGACATATTCTAGGCTCAGTAATATAGTTAGCAAGCAATAAGACCATGAAAACACAAGAGAAAACAAACTCAATATTGAAGGATGGGAGTTATTCCATGACTGCCACATCCAGTCTTGGAAGACTATGCTGAACTGATAATCAAGCCACTCCTACTTTTTTATGCAGTAATAACAAGCCCTGAAAAATTTAATAAACACAACCTGGATTTACTCATTACTCATGTGATGAATCAAAATGGGCATTTTAGTAAGATAGCTTTCATGTGATACAGAAATTTTCAAGCACTGCTTTCTCCTGAGACATTCAGATACAGATCTTCTATTTAACCTCAGATTACTAAATCTTTAAGTCATTGTACAAAACACTTAACAAAACAGTTTATGAATATAATGCATCTTGATCAATGTTACTCCTTTCAACATTCTCATTCTTCCCCTACTGATCGTTATGTGTCCACATTTCTCTTTAGAATAGATTTCCAAATGTGAGACTCTTAGATGGAAGGGGTAGGGTATTAAATTCCTTAAGGATTCAAATGCTTTTCTTTCTTGCGATTGTTTCTAACACATTTATAAGATTATTTCTTTGTTGCTTTGTATGTCCCTCTCCCACAGTATAGTCCCTGTTTTCACTGTATTTGGTGTTGGTATACTTTGTGGAGGAGAAGAGAAAAAACAAATTGTTTAAATAGGGATACAGGTGGACCCATTGCAACAATGAGATGTATAAGACGTTATGTCGAAAAACCAACTTTACAACTTTGGGGGCGGAGGGAGCATGGGAGGGGGAAGATGGGAAGGTATTGGAAGGGGAAACAAAGGAGGAGGCAACAATGCTTGATAAGAAATGTACTCATTACCTTGCCCATGTAATTGTAAATCCTCTGTACGGTATTTTCACAATTAAAAAAAAAGAATTGTAAATGTTAAATGTGACCTGGGAAAAAAAGGAAAGAATTCATAAGGAAATATAAAGACTTGTAAGTAAATGTAAATGTAATTGCAAATGTAAAGTCTCAATTCTCCAATAAAAAAGAAGAATAGCAGATTGGATCAAAAAACAAGATCCATCCAATGTTTGCATTCTGTTTTGGGTTAATTTTAAATTGATTAGAGCTTCCAGTAATTATGATTAGTGTCTTTCAATATATTACCTTTATGTCATATATAATGAATAAATAAAAGATACTAATCTCTGATCTTAGATAATAATTCAGATACAGAAATCTGCACAAAATAGCATACTCTTAATAAAAAGAGCCATCAAGAATGTCATAAAGTCTGTCAAACTAACTTAGAAAATATCTCTATTGGAAAAAGCACAGTCCATAAAAACAAAAAGATGAAAAAACAAAAACAGCACCCAGATCCTGAGTTTAAGCATGATATATACAAAAAAAAGAGAGAGAAAGAAAGGAAAGAAAGAAAAGTATCTTCAACTTACTAATGAGAGGCTAAGAAACAAGAAAAACACAGGGCTTCAACATGCAAACTTCCCCAGAGTAGATAAAACACCCCCCCCCACACACACACACAACTTCCCCTCCTCACCAAAAATTTTTAAAGACTTTGAAAAAATTATTAAGCAAAGTTAGCCAGATCCAAAGAAAAATAGTTTTCATGGTTTCCTTCATTTGTGGTAGCTCGAATATGCCTATAAATCTACAGGTAAACACACTGAATGGCATATATTTGTATACACACACATACACACACACAGGACATGATAAACTATATAGGTCTCTAGGCATTCATACATTGAGGCCAAAGGAGGATATGCATAGGGGTGCATGACAGAGGCTCAAGAGCTGAAAAGGACACAAGAAAAATTTTCACATTGCTGTTGTTGCTGTTTTTGTTTTCTTTCCTTTTGCCTTATTTGTTAGTTTGCATTTGTAGGTATAAAGGTGATTACAGAAAAGGTGGAACAAAGGGTGAACAAATACAACAGTACTGAATAGACACTATGTGGAAAATGAACTGTACATCTTGTGGGTGAAAATGGGAGGGAAAAACTGGAAGAGAGCAAGGGAAGGGGATACATGTTTCAAAAAAGAATTGTACTCATTACCTGGCTCATATAACTGTAACCCCTCTGTTCATTACCTCTATAATAATTATAATACCAAAAGAAGGCACAGGTGAGCAAAGATGAAACTTCCATAGTTGCTAATGAATAAAGAATTCTTCAACTGACAAAAAGAACACTTAGTTCTAAATAGAAGCTAGTTTATAATAGGTCATATTAATAGGACATAATAATTTGAGGAATCTAAAAAAAAAGAAATCAAAATGACAGCAGTGAAGTAATCTGGTTGTAAGCTTTCCTTTGTTGAGAGACTTTATTACTGTCTTAATCTTATTACTTGTTATTCACGTGTTCATGTTTTCTATGTCATCCTGGTTTAGTTTTGGTAGACTATGTGTGGCTCAGAAATGTGTTCATGTTGTCAGTTTCTCACCGTATTATTGTTCACAACAACCCCTTAGGATTGTTTGTATTTTTGTGGAGATATTTGTAATGCCTCCTTTTGTATATCTAATTTTATTTATCTGGGTCTTCTATTTCTTTTTTTTCTTAATTAGTTTAGGTACGTTAGTTGATATTGCTTAGCTTTCCACAAAAAATTTTTTAGTTCATTGATCTTTGGAATTTTCAAAATCTCTTCTGTTTGATTCTTCTTTGTTACTTACTTTCTTCTAGTAGTTTTGGTTTTAGTTTGCTCTTGCTTTTCTAATTACTTGAGAATTGTGTTGTTAGGTTACATATTTGAAATTTTCCTTTCTTTATGTTTAATCTTATTCCTATTAATTTACTTGTTAGCACTGTTTTTATTGTATCCCATATTTTGGAAACATTATGTTTCCATTTTCATATATTTTGGGGATTTTTAAATTCCTTTTTATTTTTTTCAATGACTCAATGGTATCTCAATAGTATGTTCTTTAAGTTCTTAAGTTTCACTTTTTGTTGATGTCTAGTTTTATTTCACTGTGGTTAGATAAAAAAATTAAAGACCAGAAGAGACTGAGTTCATACATTTAATATTCTGAAAGAAAACACACATACAGCAGATACATGGAGAAAAAAAAAACACAGAAAACTATCAACCTACATGAGGGCAGCTTGCTCAGCATGGTAAATGAATAGGGTTTTTTGACTTCTTGCCAGAGCTTCTGGTTACCATGCCCCTCAGAATGAGCTCCACAGTTGCTTCGTGGGGCCATAGGTGTATATATGTAAGGCAATGTTTGCTTCTGTTTCCAGGTTCTTGTAACAGGCTAGGTCACCCAAGATACCTTGTCCAGCTGCTACAATGGACAACATATGGCTAGACAAAACCACATGGCTTGTTTTCAGGGACAGGTGGAGCATGTGGCTGTGACAGCACTATAGCTCCTTCATAAACCTTGAACAGGCAAGTTTGTGAATAGTACTATGCAGCAGAAGACTAGGTGGGCAAGATACATATGATGAATACTCTCTCCAGCCAACAAAGTGGTGTATTTGTCTCTCGTCCCACAAACTAGGTTCAGAGTCTGCACAAGCTTCAGGCCTCTTTGGCAGTGCCAACTTCAAATGTCTATTGCCCTTGTCTATGAAAGCTGAGGGCCTTCTACTGTCTTTTCCCTTGCGATGCCAAGTCTTTTTTGATTCAGGGTTTATTTTGACTAGAAAGACAGGATGATAGATTGATGTTGTGTACTTGTTCCTTTCTTCATAAGGCCATTGTGCATTTCTGTGTTCTGTGATACTTTTACTCTATTTCTGATGCACTCTGTACTCTACTCTAAACATTGGTGAGACAGGTTTTTGTTCTTAGTGTTCTGGTCCTTCTTAGAAATGAGAAGGACATCAGGCACTTCTGGACAGCCATCTTGCAAATGGCCTCACTCAGATTGTTGTCACACTGTTCCAGAGTTCATCATACATCACTTGCCATTAGCGCTTCAGTGAAATAAAGGGGAAGTTCCTTGCTGCTAAATATAAACACTATATGTAGCCATTCAAAGTTAATTAAAAAGTAATTTACAGAGTTATTTTAATATAAAGGGTCTCATTTCAGTGTATGGATTCTGTGCATCTTGATCAATGTCACCTCTTTCATCATTCTACATCTTTTCAAACCTGACCCTTCTCCATTGTCACATATACACATGGAATATTATGCCTGCATTCTTCTGCTCTTCCTCTCTTCATTTATCTAGCCCTTCCCCTTGACCTCACTTCCTCAGTGACACCTTAAGTTCCAACTTCCTGGTACTCATTTTGTTAGACTATGAGTTAGTTATTCAAAGGATTTCTCTCCTGAATATGCCATACTTTAGTTAATACATATGTGTGAACATATGCATGCACAAATGTGTATGTCCCTTTATGTGTGTGTGTGAGAGAGAGAGAAAGAGAAAGAAAGAGAGAGACAGAGAGACAGAGAGACAGAGAGAGAGAGAGATCTAACTTCCAAATATGAGAGAAAGTATATGACTTTTGTCTTTCTTGTTCTGACTTATTTCACTTAACATAATTTTTTTCGGGTTCATCTATTTCTCTGCAAGTGACATAATATGATTTTTTCTGATGAATGAAAAGTCATAATAAGATTTTTCTATATATACATTATAAATACATATACAATGTAATATACTTAACCATCATATATTCACATTTATTATTTTTATTATTATATAAGTATCTTTTTATTAAATGAATCTAAACCTACTCTAGCAAAGATATGTCTCTGAGGCATGGATTGAAAGACTAGGAAAGGAGACCTTCTAGTTCAACTTTTACCACAGACAGGTATATAAGATTTTCTTGGTCCTATATATGGTCACTGGACATGTGAAATGTGGCTAGTATAATGAAGGAGCTGAATATTTAATCCTCCCTAAATTTAATTGAAAGAAAAACCAAACACACGTATCTAATGGCCAATGCATTTACAACACACATCTAGTAGTTCTTTTTAGTCCACCAGTCCTTAGTCACATTTTGATCCTTCTATTTTTTATTTTTATATATTTCTTATTATCAGAGTGGTATACAGAGGGGTTACAGTTACAGTAGCAAAGTCATAATTCTTTCTATTTTCTGTCCACTTTTTAAACTGTTAAAATCAAATAAGCCACATCCTTTAAGCCACTTTCAGATCCAAAGCTGATATTACCATTATCTGTGGGTTGCTCTTTTAACTATTAAGTATTCATTTAAGTTTTTAAAGCAAGGCATTGCTTATCTGTTATGCTCTCTTCCTGAGCACTATTTTTTACCACAAAAAGATGTAGAGAGTTGCAAAGCTATTTAACTTCTGAGTTTATACAGTTATAACTGTCTCTATACTTTCATTAATGATAATGAAGGTGCAGAGATAGTGACAGGTAAAAGTATGCCTTTAATACATTTTTTTCATAAGTAAAATTAGACAAATTTTAAGTTGCTTTGCAAAAACTAGGATTTGTTAAATACTCTAATGAATGGTGAAGAAAAACAGGTTTTAAGCACCAATCCATTTTTCCATGGCAGTGGTCTGTGCCTTGACAAATTTTAGTGGTTTCATTTTCTAATTATAATGCTAGCATCCTTTATTGGACTCATGAAATAGTTGAATCATTGAGACAGAAACACCTTCAGTTGGAAAAGTGATGATAAACAAGGAAAAAAGTAAAAGGTGATAAAATGTAAGAGAATGGTGGGAAAGTGTGACTGTAGATAAAATAGTTGAAAAGATCTTCCATAGAGCTTTATTAAACAAGCTTCGTCACCTGACAGTGAGAGCTATGAAAATAATGACCTTCTTTCCACTTAGTACTATTTCCACACTGTAACTGGAGGATAGTACCTCTTTCCTTGGATTGGTTGTAGTTCATGTTTAAATTATTGCATGCTATTCGGAGACATTCAGTTATACATCTCTTCAATCAGTTTATATTAATTGCAGGTAAATCTCCCAATTCAGAAACTGCATGAAAAATTTAAAAAATATAGAAAACTGTCTTTAAAAAGTCAGGAGAGGATATATATGAATTAATGCTTTAATGAGAAAACACCTTCAACTTTTAATATCCACTTTTCAAACAGTGAAGGTACTATCTTATTTTTTTTCACTGCAACTGCTTCGGTAACTGGATGATATATTTTCAAGAAACATACTTATAGAGGTATGTGATATTTATTCATTCATCTATAAAATAAAAGTATAGCAATATCAAGGATCTATCAGTTCTTGTGCAGGTTGCCTTAAACACAGATAGTGATGCATAGTACCTGTCACCAGGTGCTCATAGTTTGCTTGAAGGTACCCAAAACTGGTCTTTGAATGACAAAAAATGTTGCACATGAAGGAATGGCAACAATTTGGAGGATTTGAAAAGAGTGTATCATAAGATATGGCATCTAAGCTAAGACTTGAACGAACATGGAGAGGGAGATCTCATAAAAAGACATGACCTTCAAAAGACATGACCACAGCTATAAGCTGTGGTTTTTGTGGAAGTAGGTAAGCAAGGATCATAGTAAAAATGATGTGTGATCTATTAAATAGGTTTGATTAATTTTTTCTGTGGGTTATTGGAAAGTAGGGTTTAATATTCCTGTTCTTGAACTAGATTGTCAAGGAAGTCTTCTAAAGGAAAATAATATGTCAGATCTCAAAGAATGCAACTCTGATACGTTATGGTCAGCAGAGACCATGTTCCATGTGATATAGAATCATAAAATTTACCTTCACTTTTCATTATAAGGTTATGATACAAAAGAGAATCAGAATGGCAATCACTGAGAAAACAAACTAAAACAAATGCTGGGAAGCAAAGTATCCCTCATAGCCATAAGTATTGTAAAGCATTATAAGTAAGACATAACTACCTTATAAGTCTGCTTTACCACTTTGTGCATGTATCTGCAAGAGTGTAAATTAACATATATAAGGAACACTTGCATGCTTATCACATAACCATTCACAATAGCCAAGCTGCAGAATCAGTTGAGATGCCCAATAACAAATAAATGAGTAAAAAAAGGTGGTGTAGTATATATAATAGTGGAGTGTTGTTCATTCATAAAAAATAATGAAATTGTGATACAGGAAATTGGGTGGAATTGGAGATAATCATATTAAGTGATATAAGTCAAGTTCAAAAACCAAATACCATGTTTTCACTCATATCTAAAATCTAGATAAAAATGATGATAGTAAAAATAAAAAGGAGATAGTGTAAAACAGAGATGTTTTGTAGGAGAAATCATAGGAGGTGGAAGGAGAAAAGAGGGTGAGGCAGATGAAGAACATGGAAATACATTATATGTATTTATATAATATCTAATCTATGTATAATAAGACCTAATTTATGTAATTCTCATATATATATATATAGTAAACTTACTAGAGTTCTTGTCTCTTTATGTTAAATCTTTTCATTTAGAATTTCTTACAGTTATTTACCAAGAAGTAGATAAAAGAGAAGTAATAATTTTTTCTTTTTTTAATTGTGAAAATACCATACAGAGGGGTTACAATTACATAAGCAAGGTAATGAGTACATTTCTTATCAAGCATTGTTGCCTCCTCCTGTTTCCCCTTCCCATTCCTTCCCATCTCTTCCCCCTCCCCCGCCCCACACCAAAGTTGTAAAGCTCGTTTTTTTGACCTAACGTCTTGTACATCTCATTGTTGCAATGGGTCCACCTATATTCCTATTTAAACAATTTGTTTTATCCCTTCCCCTCCATAAATTATACCAACATCAAATACACTGAAAACAGGGGTTATACTGGGAGGGAGGGACATACAAAGCAACAAAGAAATCATCTTAACAATAGCAAAAAAGAAAAAACATTTAAGTACTTAACTTAGGGTTCATTTCACCCAACATCAACTTATCTGACTGTTTCTGCTTGTCTCAGACATATACTAATTATTGCAAATAAGGGAAATCATGGGACCTATGTTTCTTTGGGCCTGGCTTACTTCACTCAATATAATTTTTTCCAAGTCTTTCCATTTCTTAACAAATGGGGCAATGTCATTCTTTCTGATGGAGGCATAGAATTCCATTGTGTATATATGCCACATTTTCTTGATCCATTCCTCTACTGAGGGGCATCTGGGTTGGTTCCATATCTTAGCTATAGTGAATAATGCTTTAATAAGCATAGTTGTGCTGGTAGCTTTAGTATGGTCTTGTTTGTGATCATTTGGGTAAATGCCCAAAAGTTGGATTGCTGGATTCTAGGGGAGCTCTATGTGGAGTCTTTTGAGGAACCTCCATACTGCTTTCCAAAGTGGTTGAACAAGTTTACTCTCCCACCAACAATGCAGTAGGGTTCCCTTCTGTCCACATCTCCTCCAGCATCTGTTGTTGTTCTTGATTATAGCCATTCTAACTGGGTTGAGGTGGTATCTCAATGTTGTTTTGATTTGCATTTCTTTTATGGCTAGGAAGGTTGAGCGTTTTTCATGTGTTTATTGGTCATCCTTCTTTCCTCTTCAGAGAAGTTTCTCTGTAAGTCTTTAGCCCACTTATTTATTGGGCAGTTGTTTTCTTGAGGATTTGTTGTTGGGAGATTTCATATCTAAAATATACCTGGAACTCAAAGAAGTAATAAGTTTTTATTTCAATAGATTATATTTGTGAATGGAAGGAACATTTTTCTTAAATTAATTTTGTAACATTGAATGATAACCTGGATGTAGCAAAGCTGACACATAGCAGTTCTTGAAATTTCAGGGAGAAAGGTGGTTCATTAGACGTTCATTTTTTTTTAACTGAGAAATGTTGTAATATAGAAATTTTAACAGAAAATGGAATCTTTTTCTTTTTATATTTAAAATATAAAATACTTCAATAAGAAAATTCCTTTTTCTGAATTGATTATATATTATAGTTAAAAAGTATTGGGTTACAGAATAAATCTACTGATAACTCTTGTGTACATAGAAAAGTAAATTAACTTTTACACTTGGGATAAAGTAAATGATCAGAACAATGATTACAGTACATTGAGTTCTATAGAGAGCCAAGGAAAATGAAAGCCAGAAAGCACTGTGAAACTCTGTACCCTGCTGAAAAAAATTACTAAACACAGGTAAAAGAGATTCTATGAAGTCAAGAGAGGCAAAATGTCATATGTATTCTATGTGCAAACTTCCCAGGAAAACCACAAGAAGAAGCACCCAATGCTACAGTCAACTTCTCAGTTTTCTAAGAAGTGCTCAGAGAGGTAAAAGACTAAGTAAATTCAATGCTTTAAAATTAAAAGTTGTCAATGGTAGCATGATTTATAATGACTAAAACAAAAATAGAGTGTATTTAAATTTTCAAACTTCCTACAATTTTACACCAATATCTTAAACCAATTAGCACAATAAAGCTTAGGAACTTATTAACTTATTACCATCTTAAAAACTAATTTGCACATGGATTCTGTGACTAACCATATGCCCTATGCAGAGCAAACTGGTCAAAGCACCTCCTCTTTCAGGAGTTGGCAGAATTCACAACTATTTCGGAGTAAACACAGGTGAGCTCCACAATTCCTTCAGTGAATTCCCTGAACAGACCTTCATTTGTGAGAATATATACACATACTCATCACAATTTTGAGAAGAAAGGAAGGCCTCCATATATGTCTGTTTTTAACTGGGATAAAGTTAATTTTCTTTAGAATTGATTTTTTCATTGATGTAGTATTTTTGCAAAACTCTTCACCTTTTGTTCAGTTTTAACTATGTACTTTAACTCTTCCAACTGAAACTCTTCCAACTTTCCCTTTTGAATTTCATCTAAAAGTATGTTTTCATGCATTACACACTATGGACCTGAATCTAAAATATGTGTCAGAGAGTAACAGACCATCATGTACTATCTAGACTTCTTCTGTATCTATAATATTGCTGATAATATTAGAAAGTTTTCAAGCATATTTTTCACATTATTCTTATGTGTCCAGTGCACAGGGACACTAAACTCTAATTGGTCAAAGATATTTACCCTCATTCAATGTCAATGATGACAGATTGTTCAGAAACATATCTTCATCCTCAATACACATAGGGTCTCCTGAGTTTCAGTCATTAGTGTACATCCAATTCTATCCTAAAGAATCTTTCCCCACATTTGACTCTCAAAAAATGCATATGTCAACTCATTTAAGTTGTCTTAAGAATCATATTTTGCAAAAATAGATCTGATCCTAATTTTCAATAAAGTTCCTCATATTCATCCATGGACATATGAATTATTCAGAGCATAAAAGCTAATATGTGCCAGGGGCCTATGGCTGATGTCTGTAATTCTTTTTTTTTTTCAGGTAAGAGGTAGGTTTATTCAGTAGACCTTCTGGGACCAGGCAAAGTTGGCACTCCACATGGTTGGGAAAGGCCTGGGAAAGAGAGAGAGCTGGGAAAGAGAGAAAAGGGCTAGAAAAGAGGTAGAAAAGAGCAGAGAGAGGGCATCTGGGCCTGGGCTAGGCCTTATCTAGGGTATGGGCAAAGAAAGGTGTGGCCACATCAAATTCAAATATGACCTCAGTGGATGCAGATGTGACCTCTTCCAGGTGTCCCAGTTGCCTAGGTAATGCAGGTACTGGGTTGAGACTTTGCTGTGAGGAGGGTGGAGTCTGCTAGCCATCCAGGAACAGACCTTACATTCCAGCCTTTTAATAATCATGAAATAGGGCACAGATTCTCTCTGGCTACTTCCTGCTAACAAGGGGAGTCAACAATTGGGGTAAAAGGCTGGAATTTGGTCCCCTCCCAGAGAAGGCAGTGTGAGCGGCAGCTGTCCCTTGGTGGTGTGAGTCCTTAGATGAAGTCTGGAGAAGTCTCATGAGCATTGAGGGGCTGGAAAAAAATACTATAGAGCAAATAAATGGCAAGAGGAAGGACTTGGGGCTGAAAATGTTGGTAGAAATGCCCCTAGCTACATCTGACATCTGGCGACTAGGTAGAGAAGTCAGGTGACAAAAAATGTTGGTAGAAATGCCCCTAGCTACCTCTGACATCTGGCGACTAGGTAGAGAAGTCAGGTGACAAAGGCAAGAATATAAATTCCTGTTCAGTTAATAGGTAGACAGGTATAGACATTGGATGGGCAGGCTTCTTACTTCTACTGACCTCCCGGCTCTGGTTAATTTTGAAAGGGCAGACACAAAGTGGCTGATGTGACATCATCTCCTCTTACTCCTCTCCATGTTCCCTTGTTCCCCAGACTGGCTGAGTCTAGCTCGTTGCTGGGATGGCTTGTCCCAGTAGGTATTCAAGGAGGTTTGAACTCAAGGCCTGGGCACTGTCCCTGAGCACTTCTGCTCAAGTCTAGCACTGAACCACTTTGAGTTATAGTATCACTTGTAGAGTTTGGCTGGTTAGAGATAAGAGTCTTGAGCCATGTTTCCAGCCTGGCTCTTTGCAGGTTAGCTGGGAGATGGAGTCTTAGGGGTTTTTCAGCCCGCGCTGGCTTTGAACTGAAATCTTTGCCATAAAAACCCTTTATTATTTCCAATTAAAGCAACAAGGAGATCAAATAGAATAAGTAGAGCTTACCTGGTCCTTATCAAGAATTGCCAACAAATATTCTGAAGTGACAAAACTCACTAGATGTGATGAGAATTTTAGCACAGATATGCCCAGTATTTTAGAACCATGTAGTCAGTAGAATACACAACACAAAACAAAAAAGGCAAAGCTCAAAACCTAAAATTTTGACATTAATGTTTAGACATCTTTGCTAACAAAGCACATCAGATGGTTGGTCCTCAGTTACCAGGGCCTGTGAAAAGAGCAACATGTTAGCAAGGCACCTTAGAATAGATGGATGGAGTTGTAAGCTTGGTGGAAGGTTAAGAGGGTCAGATGGGGCAAAACCCTTAACCCACCATGTGGCCAAGATGGCAAATTCAAGATGTTGAATTCCTGAAAAAATGCAAAGAAACCCTGAACAAATAGATCAAGCCTACATTGGCTAGCCTTTAAGAGGGAACCTAGAGGGGGGTCCCTGGGACCCAGTCTGCGTCGCACTCTTCAAGGCACAAGCCAAAAAGTTGTAAAAAAAAGGGTAGAAAGTTGGACATGAATGGCAGAGAGAGAGCAAAGAGAGCCTGAAATTAAACAGACTTCTGACCATTTACCATTGCAGTAGCTAAAACTGTGTACATCTGAGAATGGCATAAAATTAGGCTCTCTGGCTTTCCAGGGAGCACAGGAGGCATTTCAAAGGGGTTTCACGGCTCAGGCATGATTCGCAGCACCCTATTAAATGAGTAGGAGAGTCAGTCTGGTGAATGAAGGAGAGCTGACCAGGCAGAAGCGGCATCCCGACTTCCCCCAGAGCCCTCTAGAGAGAAATGGCCAAGCCCTCAAAACCAAGCATCCTCGGCTTCAGAGGTGACTGGCCTTTCAGCTAAACGCTGTAGGAGCTGTCTGGCGTGGTCCCATGCCTGGACAGAGACTGAGCAACAGAGAGCCATAGAGAGTAGTTTCACTTATGGGAGTACAGAAGTGGTGTGGATGTGGATGTGAAGGTCAGCAATTGTATTGAGGTGCTGTGTCCGCAGCAGACAGATGGGTTCGCAAAAGGCCATCAGAACTGTGGGTATTCCTCAGAGCAAAAAGGGAAAAACAAACAGAAAAAGAAAAAAAAACAGAGATGAGTTCCAGCTATCCTGACTTTAAGTCCTTTATCCGAGTCACGGCACCATTTATGTTAGGTTATTAAAAAGAGGTAGCTAAGAACCACACCATGCACGTGGTATTCAGGTAAGGGGTAGGTTTATTCAGTAGACCTGCTGGGACCAGCCAAGGTTGGCACTCCATGTGGCTGGGAAAAGCCTGGGAAAGAGAGAGAGCTGGGAAAGAGAGAGGAAAGAGAGAAAAGAGCTAGAAAAGAGCAGAGAGAACTGATGTCTGTAATTCTAACTACTCAGGAGGCTGAGATCTGAGGATCATAGTTCTAGGCTAGCCCAGGCAAGAAAGTCTGTGAGACTAGCAATCCCAATTAACTACCAAATAGACAGAAGTAGAACAGTGGCTCAAGGGTAGAACAATATCCTTCAGGAACTCAGAAACAGCTCCCATCCTTGAAGACACACATACACACACACACACACACACACACGCATGCATGCACGCACATCCATGCATATACACAAACATTCTCCAAACAAAGAGAAGCAATGTGACAATTGTGATTCTCCCACAAACATTATCAAAGAGCTGATGAATTAGCTTTTGGTTAAGCTCAGTGAATTTCTAGTGACTGAAGAGCAACCACACCCTTTGTTGATCCATCATCAGTTTTAAAAATTCTGATTCCCTTTCTGTCACTGGATTCACATAATCAATTAGGGCCAAGATTTCTCCAACCATAGCCTGAAAGGTTCATCCCTAAGTTACTTCAGTCATAATAAATGCAATCACTTGACATTCTCCTCTTTGAGGAAATTCTAGAAGATGAAGAGTCAGTGCAGAGCTTTGGGTCTATTCTTCTCTTAATACATTAATCAAGAACTAAGTTTCATTATCAGTGCTCACTCTTGTAGTAATTGTTTCTCAACGAAGAGTACTGTCTTTGCTGATAGCCTGCTAAGTTTAATAGTTCTTCCTGTTCCTCTGACTGAATTGTACTTTGATTTGGGGATAAGACTACCTCCTACCCAATATAGCTTGTATACCTTCAAAGGGATGAAAAAGAAGTTAGCTTCCTTTTGTTTACCAGAAACTGGAAAGGCTTCATGCAGCTCACCTGGACTTGCAGGTTTATCTGCAGTACCTAAGGAAGATGGTAAGCCTGACTTACTTGCTACAGTGGTGAATCTAGAGAATAATTTCACTTCTTTAACCTTTTTACCTCCAAGTTCTAATTGATCCTGAACACATTTACTTTCCACTTTATTTTATTTTATTAGTGTTAAGTAGCTGTACAAATGAGTTGATATTTAACAAAGCATGATGAATATAATGTATCTTGATCAATGCCATGCCTTTCAACATTCTTCCCCATTTCTCCCAACACACCCCTTTTCTTGCCTTTCATAATCTTGTAGGATATGCATTGAATTAAAAATATTGTAAAGGTGATGTACACTGCGATTACAGTTATATAAGTAAGGTAATGAGTACATTTCTTTTTGAAGAGCGTTACTCCCTCCCTCATTTTTCTCCTGCATCTCTCTCCCTGATTCACCTCCCTCCCCAAATTGTATAGTTCATTTCCAACATAGTGTCTGGTGAGTTTCACTGCTGCATGTTTCAAACTGTTCCACATGTCTGTAATCTTCCCTTTCCCAAATCAGATAAACATATACAAGACAAATGGTACAGAAATAAAAACTGTAACATTGGGAAATAATTCAGTGAAAAAAAGAAAGAGAGAGAGAGAGAAAGAAAGAAAGAAAGAAAGAAAGAAAGAAAGAAAGAAAGGAAAAAGGAAAGAAAGAAAGAAAGAAAGAAAGAAAGAGAGGAGGAAGGAAGGAAGGAAGGAAGAACTACAGGTAGTACACTGAAACAAATGACATAGCTAGCAAGATAAATAGAAAGCCCACAGATTGGGAGATCTTTACTAACTATATAACAGACAATATATGTAGAGCTCAAAAAAAATTAACCCCCCTCCAAACAAATCCTCAAAAGAAGCAACAAGCTCATTAATAAGTAGGCTAAAGACTTAAGGAGACTTATCTGAAGAAGAAATAAGACTCATGAAGAAATGTTCAATATCTCTGGCCATAAAAGTAATGCAAATTCAAACAACATTGAGATTCTGCCTCACCCCAGTTAGAATGGACATTATCAAGAAAACAAATAATAACAGATGCTGGTAGGGATGGGGCCAAAAGGGACCGCTACTACATTGTTAGTGGGAGTGTAAACTTGTTCAACCATTCTGGAAAGCAGTATGGAGGTTCCTCAAAAGAGTAAACATACAGTGGGGAGGAAAAGCGCAAGAAAATGAGTGAAGGGATAACGGTGTTCTAAAAGAAATATACTCATTACCTTACTTATCTAACCATAATGCCTCTATTCTCTCCTTTACAATAAAATAAACACTAAACATAGAACACCCCTAGGACCCAGCAATCCCACTCCTGGGCATTTGCCCAAATGACCACAAGTAAAGCCACAGTAAAACTTACAGCACAACCATATTCATTGTATAATTATTTACCATAGCTAAGATATGGAGTCAACCCAGATTCCCCTAATACATGAATGGATCAAGAAAATGCAGTATATATACATAATGTAATTCTATGGTTCCATCATAAAGAATGATATTGCCCCATTCATAAGGAAGTGAAAAGATTTGGAACAAGTTATATTAAGTGAAGCAAGGCAGACCCAAAGAAACATAGGCTACGCAGTTTCCCTCATTTCTAATAACTAGAACTTGTCTAGGATATTCTTAGGAGAGGATCACAATAGCTATGTGCATATCACCATGTAAAATGATGCTTATACATTGAATTCTTGACTACATTATCCCACTTTTTTCTTCATTCATTTACCCCTCTCCCTTTGGTCTCACACCATGCTTTTCTGGTACCAGTTTTCTGGCATTTATTTGTTGAACTTCACCTTTCTAAGTAATTACAGTATTTGAGTTCTCCCTTGAAAAGATCATATTTCAGTTAATACATTCATGTATACTTGTATACCACCTGATAGAATATATATTTATAATCTAATTCTAGCTCCCACATATGAGAGAAATCATGCTGCTTTAGTCCCTCTGTACCTAATTTAACGTAATTTATCCATTTCTTTTCATTTCTTTACAAATTATACAAAATCATTGTTTCTAATTGGATGAGTAAAATTCCATTCACAATTTCTTGATCTATTTGTCTGCTGAGGAGTATCTATGCTGATTCCATACATTGGCTATTATGAATAGTACTGTAATGAACATGGTTGTACTGATAGCTTTACTGTATCCTGGTTTGTAATCTTTTGGATAACTTCCCAGGAATAGAATTGGTGGATCAAAGGGTAGTTCTATCTTTAAGTGTTTTTTTAAATTTTTGATGGTGGAGCCTTTATAGTGCATTCCAGAACTGTTGAACAAGTTTATATTCCCACCATTAGGATTTCTTTTTGGTCACATCCTTACCAGTATCTGTTATTGTTTATTTTACTGATAATGGTCATAATAACTGGTATAAGACAGAATATCAGTTGTTTTGATTTGCATTTCTTTTATAGATGTTGAGCATTTCCTCATGTGTCTTGGTCATTTTTACTACCAAGAAGTCTCTCTTTATCTCTTTATCTTATTTATTAATTGGATTGTTCATTTTTGAGTGTTTAATATGTTAAGTTCTCTGTATGTACTAAGTATTAGGCCAATTTCTTATGCATAGTTGGCAAAAATATCCCATTCTGTTGACTGTCCTTTTAGCTTGATGGATATGTCCTTTGCCATGCAGAATTTTTTTTTTTTTTAGTTTGGTGCAGTCCCATTTATCAAGACTGTCCTTGATTTGCTGTGTTGCTGGATCTTTACTCAGAAAATTTCTACTTGTGGCAAGGTGGCTTATTTTTCTCCTATTCCTTCCTATAATTGTCATGGTTTCAGGTGTTGCATTGAGGTCGTTGATCCATTTTGAATTCATGCTGGTGCAAGGTGATAGATAGGGATCCAGTTTCAGTTTTCTACATGTGAATACATAGTTTTCCCGGCACTATTTGTTGAAGGGTCTGTCTTTCAGCCTATGTTTTGTCTCCCTTATCAAATATTAAATGGTTATAGGTTTGTGGGTTTATTTGTAGGTCTTCTATTCTGTTTCCTCGGTCTTTGGGCCTGTTTTCATGACATACCATGCTGTTTCTTTACTATAGATCTATATGTAGAGTTTGAAGTTTGATATTGTTATACCACTAGCACTGCTTTTTCTACTCAGGATTGATTTCACAATTTGGGGCCTTTTGTGGTTCTGTATAAATTTTTGGATTTTAACAGTAATCCTCCTGAAACTCTTCAATGAAATAGAAAAGATCACTACCAAACTCATTCTATGAAGCCAGCATTACACTGACGCCCAAACCAGTCAGGGACCAATCATAAAAGATAACTATAGACCTGTCTCTTTGATGAACATAGATGCAAATCTTCTCAATAAATTCTAGTTTACCAAGGTTAACAATTAGTCAAAAAATCGTGATCAGAACAGAATTTATCACAGGGGTGGTTCAACATACATAAAGTGAAAAGTGTAATAGAGTACAACAACAGAAATAAAGACAAAATTCATGATCATCTCAATAGATGCAGAAAAAACTTTTTACAAGATCTTACATCCTTTTATGATGAAAACTCTGGAGAAGCTAGAATTCATGAAACATTCATCAACAAAATAAAAGGTGTTTATAACAAACTACAGCCAATATTATACTTAATGGTGAAAAGCTAAAACTATTTCCTATAAAATCAGGAAAGAGACAAGTATATCTACTGTATCCACTCCTCTTTAATATAATACTGGAATTCCTAGCAAAAGCAATAAAGCAAGAGAAAGACGTAAAGAGGTTCCAAATAGACCTTACAGAGAATGTGATCCTGTATTTAAAAGATGCCATAGACTCCTCCCCTAAACTGTTAGAGCTGATTAAAAACTTTTGTATAAAAACTTTTGTGGGTTATAAAACTAACACAAAAGTCAGTAAGTTTTCTGTATACCAAGAATGAGATGACTAAGACTGAAATTAGGAAAGCAACTCCATTTTTAATATGCTCAAAAAAACAAAATACCTAGGATGTAACTTAGCCAAGAATGTGCAGCATCTCTACAGTAAAAACTATAAAAAATTGAAGAAGTCAAAGCAGACATATGGAAGTGGAAAGTCATTCTATACTCCTGGAATGGCAGAATTAATATCACAAAAGTGGCAAAACTTCCCAAAGCAATCTACAAATTCAATGTGGTACCCATTACTTTCCGTTTTTAAGACTTTTTCCTCATGTTGAAGTAAGCATTAATATAACTTGATAAACATAAAATGACTCCCGATTTTGTAATTATAAGGATAGGTAATGATAAAGACATTTTCTATAGGAAATATCTTTATAGTGTAGATTTTCTCTAAGACTCTTCTATGTAAATTTGATGCTATATCTATGGCTGTTCTTTTCTTTCTTTTTTGTTGGTTTTAGAGATTCAGTGACATTGTTAGCATTTTTGAGTTTGAAAAAGTCTCTATATGACACTTTTCTTAATATTTGAGAAGTTGGCTTAAATAGAGCTAAATGTGATCATCAAAAATAGTCTTTGAAACAGTTCAAAATTTTGTTTTTACTATTAAGCAGTTGTGCAAAGGAGTTGTTATGTAACATAGCAATATATGAATGCAATACATCTTGATCAATGTTATCCTTTTAAATATTTTCTTCCATCCCTCCCAACCCAAATATTTTTAGTATGAATGATATGGATGCTCAATTTAGTACATTCTTGGGGAGAGTCTGGCTACACTTCAAAATTCTTTTTTTTATATCATTTTATTTTATTTTATATTTTGTTGTTGCTAGTTAAAATTTATGTTCAGGAAATTTCTGAACTTATATTGAGGAGATTTTGCAATTTACATTCAGGTTTAAGTTATAAGTATTTTAGCACATGTATGGATTCACATAGCCATCATTGAATATAAAATATGAAAAAAAACAATTCCATCATATTTATTGTATTTCAACTTCCTTCACCCTGAACAATTTGAATCTGTGACCCTATTCATCATCCCTAAAGTATTGCCTGTTCTTTACCCCATATAATTGGAATCTTAGATTATTATGTGTACATATGTTCCATAAACTTACTTCTTTCATTTTGCTTAGTATTTTTGAGATTTGTCAACATTGTCAGGGAAAAAGTAAATTGTAAAATTATACCAACTGTCCTACATTACCTCTGGATGGCTTATCATATTTGTCAAATGTTCATTGCAAAATCATCAAGCAATTAGTATGAAATATTTTACCCTCATCCTATACACTTCAAAATTCTAATACGTAAAGCATAGCTGCTTGAGAGTACCAGTGTTTATTGTAATAATATACTTTGTTTTGTCCATTTTCATCTTACTGTGCTTATAAGAAAACTACTTTGTAGATATCCTCTAGGACTGTTTGAGTGAGCACACACAAAATGTAATTCTGGATCCTGTTTCCCACCCTCTCACAAAGACTAAGGATGTATACACACACACACACACACACACACACACACACACATCTATAACCTAAAAGTCACTTATTCACTCTATAACATTCTCTTAATTTATTCATGAATATTTAATTTAAGTAATTCCACAATTTATGGACTTACTAGAATGTAATACAAAATCAATTATGTGGCCTTGGCCACTGTTTGTTTTTCAGGCTGCCTAAATTAGCTAGGTACTCAGTGCCAACAGACAAGAAGGGATGTCTGTATTTCACAACAAATAGAAATGTCCTGTTATGTTTCCATGACAATTAAATGGATCTAATTTAAATAGAGTGTCTTGGCCCATTTGGATTGCTATAACAAAATGCCATAACCAGGTTGGTTTATAAACAATTACTATTTTTCTCACAGTTCTGAAGGTTAGGAAGCTCAATTTCAAGAGGTTATGTGTCTGATGAGGACTCTTCTTCATAGTGTGAAGAGACAAAGCAGCACTTCAGGCTGCTTTTGTAGGAGGCTTATCTCAAACATGAGAGCTTTGCCCTCATGATCTAATCAACTCTCAATGTCCCCCACCTGATCTGATCCTTCTCTTAGGATTTAGAATTTCAGCATATGAATTTCAAGGGGATGCAAAGATTCAGATTTGTGGGATAAATGAATTTCTCTTTGGCTTTATCAATTGCATGTATCTAAACCCAGAGTTCAATCCTGTACACTTATATCTTTCCTGTTGTCTTGCTCAGAAAATATTCCATTCTTGAATAGCAAACAGTGAATCTAAGTGTTCCAAGAAATACACAAGTATTGCTTTCAAAGAAATAAAATTAGACTCTTTTTAAATTACAATAAATATAGCCACACAAATAATCTTTGCCTTCCCACTCCATTTCCTGATAAGCTGTGTAAATAATCAAAACCGAATGGAAGATGTCTTGGATCAATTAAAACAGTATAGTTGAATACACTTGCACAGTGAATACAAAAATGCTCCTCTGTGACTTAACTTTCCATTTTAGATATACAGAACTTTGGATTTTAAATATTAAAGATACACACAAGCAGTATATTGGAAATGGACTTTATGACTTTGGGGTGGGGGGAGGAATGAGGGATGTGGGTGAAGGAAGGGATAGTAGGAGAACAACAAAGGAGGGGGTAACAATACTTGACAAGAAATGTACTCATTCCCTTACCCATGTAACTGTAACCCCTCTGTACAGCATCTTTTCAATAAAATAAAATTTAAAAAATTTTAAAAAAGAAGGGTCACATGAAATTCAATTTTTAAAATATGAACATATCTAAAGTCACTACTTGAAAAATATTTTGCCCAGTGATAATTGTTTTTAGTTTGACCTTCAGGGGTACAGTTTATATTGACTTCTTCATTATTTTTGATTCAGTAATTTGTTAGTGAATTTAGTAATTTTTTTGCATAGGCTCTTCATTTAATGCAATTGAATCATTATAAGAAAATGCATTTTTTCTTTCCATGTATGATGTTGGAAAGACTCAAAATATGCATATTTGTGTAACATACATTTCAATTGAATTATAAAGCACATCTGCTGTTTATAAAACTTTCATGAAACACAAATTTGCAGATTATAAAACTTTCATAAATTTTATGTTATAACCTAAAAGTATATTATTTGACTGGGAACAATAAAAATAAACACTTAAAAGGAATATATTGGAAACAGGAAAGATTTGCATTTGTAGGTACTCTACCCCATAAAAGTACTGACAGAGAGTCCATGAACATAACAGCTCAATTCACATTTTCCTGAAGGCTTCTGCTATTTACCACTGGCTTAGCAGCAATAATTTGTCTACTTAATACCGTGTTAAATAAATATGGTATTTGTGCATGAGGGTATTAAGGAGCGATGGAATTGGGTGGAAGTTAAACTCAACCTTTGGAAACTAACCAGATCTGTGAAAGGTTGGAAAGACCATACCATAAGAGCCAAAATCATATTCACTTTTGGCATGATTTTGATACAAATTTAGATAAACCACAGCCTCTACACATCATTGTGTGAGTAGCTTCTCCAATGTCTAGGGAAAAAGGATTTGTTGATCTAATCGGTGATTGTGCCAGAGCAGAGAGAATTTCTCTTTGGCTTCCAAGGATGGGTGCCACCTCATAAGATGATGCACAATGTATTATCCAAAATGGAGAATGATGCACTATGTTTAAGTCTAGAGGAGTCAACAAGCAAAAAACAGATATTTACTGCATAGAGCTGTTTTTTTTGTACCTAAGACACAGGAAACTGAAGTGTTTACAAGTTTTTACAAGTAGTAAAGGTGAAGATTGTGCTATCTTTTTTTGAATTTTTTATTGTCAAGATGATGTATAGAAGGGTTACAGTTACATAAGTAAGGTAATAAGTACATTTCTTGCCAAACTTGTTATCCTTCTCTCATTTTTCTCCTACTTTTCCTCCCTCTAACCTTCCCCTCACGTTGTACAGATCATTTCCAGCATACCCTCTTATATGTGTTGCTGTTGCATTGGTTCCTCACCCATTGTCTCACCATTGTGTTGTCCTCCTTCTCTTCCCTAATTCAAATAAATATATATAATACCAGGGTACCAAAATCAAATACAGTGATAACAGAAGATATACCATAGGAGGAAGAATGTACAAAGGAAACAAAATAATTACATAGTATATTAAAAACAACAACAAAAAGAAAAACCTCTGTGTCCATGTGTTGGAGTTCATTCACAGCATCATCTTATATGGTCGTAGGTACATAGCTATTGAGCTATTATGCTCATCTGCTAAAATTATCCTAGATGTATACTATTTATTGCAAGTAAGGGAAACCATGGGACCTATGTTTCTTTGGGTTTGGCTTACTTCACTTAATATGATTTTTTCCAAGCCTTTCATTTCCAAACAAATGAGGTGGTGCCATTCTTTCTTATGGAAGCATAGAATTCCATTATATGTATATTTACATATACATTTTCTTGATCCATTCATCCACTGAGAGGCATCTGGGTTGATTCCATATTTTAGCTATGGTGAATAATGCTGCAGTAAACATAGTTGTGCTGGTAGCTTTAGTGTGGCCTTGTTTGTGATCATTTGGGTAAATGCTAATCTCATGGTCCCTAGAATAATAAATTGTCTCTAACCAAAATATGTGAATGGTAACAAAACATGCCTCTGAAATATGAGCATTTTTATTTACTCTTCAGGTATATTTTATCCTATGTTAAATGAATTCTTCCAGTCTTTCCTTAGATTGTGTTCATTTATGAATTCATCTTAGTATCTGTTCCCTTCCAAGTCCCCTCTGTCGAAACCTACATTCATTTTTCTATGGACAACTGTCTTAGTTTGGAATAAGAAGCTGACTTATATGCAAAGATTTGCCTGCATTTTCTGTGAGAAGGAATCCCAGAAAAGAAAATTAAAGAAGCTCTTCCAGAACACCTTTGTATTCAAGCTCTTTGCCACTATGAATAACTTATTCTGGATGCCTTTGTAGAAATCTGCAGCCAGAATAAAACATATGGCTCAGTGTTATTCCAGAAGAGGAGTATGGGAGCTGAAGTATATATATATCCCATTTTTTAAATCAGTCATTGCTTTAGATTCTCCCAGTCTTATCTGATCTGATACAGGTGGGAAAAGTGATCTCTGTCAAACAGAGAAAGTCAAGAAGTAAGAAACCATAAAATCCAGGTAGAATCCCAAACGATTTTTCCTAGCTCTCCTCCAAATGGCAAACTTGAGGACTACAGACGAAAAAATGGCCCACAAAACTTTTTCCTACTGAGAATCATGAAGAAAGCATGTAACTACCTTGACACCCTATACCACCATATAGGTATGGCCCTACCAATCCAAAAAATGGAAGGAGACACAGTTATCCATACCCATGGAAGCTGGTGGCTGACACAATCTAGATCCAGTCCTTTCTTTCCTCAACCCTCACAGGACCTTGGGGGAAGACCTCCCAAGTACTGTGCAAGGGGCAAAGAAATACAATCAGATCTAGTGTAATTCAGGCCACCGAAATGAGAGTTAGATAAGGATGATGTATTATAGATGGGCTCCAGTGACACCTGCTACTGTGACAGAATCTACTCTCTTGACCTCTGGGCAAGTCCAGGTGTTCATTTATTTGATAAGCTATATTTATCTGAGATGAACTGAAACTCCAAGGTGAGATCCAGAGAATCCAGCTGGAATTTAAAATCCTGGACAAGCAGTAAGCCAAAGAACCAAGAAGATATAGGAGAAAGCTCGCAGACAAACACCTTTTGGGTAGTTGTATAGGACTTAGTAGCAGCATAAATGCACAGAGAGGAAAAGACACCAAAGCTCCAAGGAAACTAGATGCTCTGGTGGATGGTGAAGAATGTTGCCTGGTTCCTCCTGGAATCTTCTGCTCACTAGAAAACCACAGAGTATTTGCTCATATTTGTCCTTGGAGGGGGAGGTGACTTGCCTAATATGGTGTTGTGTTCCTAAAAGCACCAATCCCATGACACATTGGTACAGTGCCATTAAAGATATTATTTTCTTACTTCTTTATGGGTCAATTTTGAAGGGCCAGACCTGTTTCAGTATTGCTTATCCTTATCTCATCTCTTCATGGATGTTTCTTAATGAATGAATGTGTTATCATTCCATCACTATAGTGAATATCCAAAACAATCAGGTTACAAAGCAAAGAGATTCATTTTGGTTCATGATGTCAGAGGGTACAGTTAATTGGTCAGTTGGCCCCATTACTTTTAGGCCTGTGTCAAGGCAGAATGTAGTAGACCTCATGTCCAGGAAGCAGAGAAGGGAAGAAGGGCTGAGGTCTCACAATCCTCTGCAAGGAACACCCAGTTACCTAAGCCCACTACTTCAGAGTTCCAGCCCCTTTCAGTATTCCTGGGATTATTTTAGATCCAAACTGTGGTGGCAAATATATAAATTTTCCATCCACAAATTTCTATTGTTAAAATCTGTTTGCTGGATTTGGAACTACAAGAGGAACAAGTAAGGACAGGACTGTTGTTGAAAGTGGGGCTAATTAGTCTTGTCTCATCTTCCTGAAGCAGGGTAGATAGCAGTCATTGGTACTTAAATTTATTTATTCCAAAAATTGTTACTTGCATTCTATATATTCCATATAGAATTAATGTTTACCAATTCATATTCTATCTGTAATATAATATTGAATACTTGTAGCTTACTTTTATTTCTATTGAAGAAAAATAACAAATGAATGTTGATTCATGGACCACACACAAAATAAATTGTTCTATGGATTGCTACAAACAGAAGCAATCCAAGAAGGATTTGGAGAACAAAAGCAGGCCTTTCACCAAGGGAAGCTGGAGCTGCTCATTTGTCAAGTCCTTTGTTAGTACCTGTCTTATTTATTAATTTTTTTCAGCAACATTAAGAGGACACACTAAGCAGGCTAGTGCAATTGCACTAATAATTTCTTTCACTTTTAGAAATCTTAATGTCACTTTGTTATTTACCTTT
The DNA here is from genome assembly GCF_019054845.1 of Dipodomys spectabilis. Lineage (NCBI taxonomy): Eukaryota > Metazoa > Chordata > Mammalia > Rodentia > Heteromyidae > Dipodomys > Dipodomys spectabilis. The sequence continues at coordinate 9,655,909 of NW_024871113.1, forward strand.
CATAGTTTCTGGCTTCATAAGCAATAAATGTTTTCTCTGGACTTTGTAGACATCTATTTTCAAGTGAAGTTTCTATTCTTCCTCATCTTGAATTAAAACAGAATTTTTACTTGGCAGTGATTCTGCCTCCTAAAGCTGTGAAATCATTTTTCTACTATCTGAACTCCAATAACTGGCTGGAAAGGCTCTCTTTTTTCACAGTGGAAAAACTCATCTATTTTTGCTATTTATCTTAATATCTCTTACAGTTCTCTTAGCCATGGAAGAGGAAATGCTATAGGGAAAGTACTGTTGTTCTCAGGGCCTTCTTTCCTGAGCACTGGGAAATTGGGCTTGACCTTTCTCAGCAGAGGATCATGGGGCAGAAAGAGTTGCTATGGATTGAGAAATAAAGATCATGTCAAGAAGGCTAGAACCTTTGCCATACAGAAGCTCTGCAGTTTCATGAAATCCCATTTGTCCAATCTTTTTTGATTTGTTGTGTTTCTGGGTCATTATTAAGAAAATTTCAGCCTCTACCAAGAAGCCCTAGAGTTTCTCCTATTCTCTCCTGTAATGCTTTTACTTCGAGGTCTTTGATCCCTTTGGAGTTGATTATGGTGCAGGGTGATATATAAGGATCTAGCTTTAGTTTTCCACAGGTGTTTAACCAATTTTTCCAGCACCATTTACTGAAGAGGCTGTCTTTCTTCCATTCTATTTTTTTATTGATGATTAGGTGGCTATAGGTTTGTTTCTGGGTCTTCATTTCTATTCCATTGGTCCTGAGGTCTGTTCTTGTGCCAGTACCAAGTTGTTTTGATTAATATGGCTTTGTAGTAGAGTTTGAAATTTGGTATTGATATTTCTCCAGCACTGTTCTTTCTGCTAAGGATTCTTTTTGCTCCCTGGGATCTTTTATTGTTCCATATGAATTTTTGGGTGGTTTCTATTTTATTGAAGTTTGAGGTTGGAATATTGATAGGTATCCCTTTGAATTTGTAGATAGCCTTTGGCAGTATTGCTATTTTCACACAGTTAATCCTCCCATTCCAGGAGCATGGGAGGTTTTTCCACTAAGTTCTGCTTTGATTTCCTTTTTCAGGTTTTTAAAGTTTTCATCATAGAGGTCCTTCACTTCTTTAGTTAAATCCTAGGTATTTTATTTTTTTTGTGGGGCTATTAAAAAAGTAATTGTTTTCCTGATTTCAGCAGCACTCTTCTCATTGTTGGCATATAGAAAAACCATTGTTTTTTGAGGATTAATTTTATACTCTGCTACTTTGCGAAAGTTTCTGATCAGCTCAAGTAACTTGGATGTGGAGTCCATGGGGTTCTTTAAATACAAGATCATGTCATCTGCAAAGAGGGAGCTTTTTACTACATTTTTTCCTATTTGGATCCCCATTATGTTTGCATCTTGTCTTATTTCTGTAGCTAGGCATTCTAATACTAAATTGAAGAGAAGTAGAGAGAGTGGACATCCTTGTCTCATTTCTGAGTTTAGAGAAAACAACTTTAGATTTTCACCATTAAGTATAATACTGGCTGTAGGTGTGTCATACACAGCCTTCATTATATTGAGGAATGTTCCATGGATTCCTAGTTTTTCTAGAGCCTTCATCATAAAGAGGTGTTGGATCTTGTCAAATGCTTTTTCTGCATCTATTGAGATTATCATGTGGTTCTTATCCTTGCTCTTGTTGATGTGATGAATTACTAAATGATTTGCATAAATAGAACCAGCTTTACATCCCTGAAATGAATCCTGTTTGATTGTGGTATATGACTTTTTGGATGAGTTGTTGAAGTTGATTGGCCAAAATTTTGTTGAGAAGTTTTGCATCGATGTTCATCAAAGAATTGGTTTATAGTTCTCTTTCTTTGAAGAGTCCCTGCCTGATTTTGGGATGAGGGTTATGATTGCTTCATAGAAAGGGTTTGGTAGTGAACTTTAACTTTCAACTTCATTGAAGAGTTGGAAGAATATTGGTGTGAGTTTTGCTTTGAAGTCTTTGTAGAATTCCATTTTAAATCCATCCAGACCAATGAATAGAAAGCTAGTAGATTGGGAGTAGATCTTCACTATCCTTACAACAGACAAGGGTCTCATATCTAAAATATACTTAGATATCAAAATATTAAATCCCCCAACAACAAATCCTCAAAGAAACAACTGCCCAATAAATAAGTGGGCTAAAGACTTACAGAGAAACTTCTCTGAAGAGAAATAAGAATGGCCAATAGACACATGAAGAAATGCTCAACTTCTCTAGTCATAAAAGAAATGCAAATGAAAACAACATTGAAATTCTACCTCAACTCAGTTAGAATAGCTATAGTCAAGAAATGTAATAACAACAGATGCTGGAGGGGATGTGGCCAAAAGGGAACTCTACTGCAATGTTGGTAGGAATGTAAACTTGTTCAACCACCTTGGAAAGTAGTATGGATGTTCCTCAAAAGACCCCACATAGAGTTCCCCTATGACCCAGCAATCCCACTTTTGGACATTTACCCAAATGATCACGAACAAGGCCATATTTAATCTACCAGCACAACTATGTTTATCACAATATTATTCCCCATAGCTAAGATATGGAACCAACCCAGATGCGCTTCAGTATATGAATGGATCAAGAAAATATGAGGTCTGTCTATCTATCTATCTATCTATCTATCTATCTATCTATCTATCTATCTATCTATCTATCTATCTATCTGTCTGTCTATCTATCTATGGAATTCTATGCCTCCATCAGAAGGAATGACACTGCCCCATTTCTTAGGAAATGGAAAGACTTGGAAAAATTATGCTAAATAAAGTAAGCCAGGCACAAAGAAACATAGGTCCCATGGTTTCACTTATTTGCAATAACTAGTATATATCTAGGACAAGCAGAAAAGGTCAAAACTTATGAACATATGAGCATATAAGATGATGTTAAGCGAAATGAACACCAAGATAGGGATACAAGTGGCTTTTTCTTTCTTGTTATTATTTTCAACATACTTATAATGTAGCATGTGATTTTTTTCTTTGATATGTTCTTCCCCCACAGTATATCCTCTGTTTTCATTGTATTTGATACCAGTGCTCTGAATCTTGTACATACATTTTTCTAATTTGTGGAGGGGAAGGGAAATAACATAATGCTGAAATAAGGATACAGGTTGACCCATTGTAACAATAAGGTTTACATGACACTATGTTGAAAACAAACTTTACAACTTGGGGGGGGGGTGGGCTGGGAGGAGTTGGGAGGTGAAGAGGGAAGGGATGGTAGGGGAGAAAAGGAGGAGGTAACAATGCTCAATAGGAAATGTAATTATTACCTTACTCATGTAACTGTAACCCCTCTGTACAGTATTTTTACAATAAAAAAAGAAGGCTAGGACTCAAGAAAGGCTTTCTTTCTGCTCTAGGAAAACAACTTCCTCTTCTTAGCTACATTAACTTCAGATAAAAGGTCTAATTAGCGTAGAATCTTTAATATGCTTGTCTGCTGTGTATTTTTACTTTTTGTCTGCAAAGTAAATGAATTTTCACAATGTGATCTCATAAACGTAATGCAGTTATAAAGCTGAAATTAGGCTACTGGACTTAGAGAAAATAATTTATTATTGAAATATATATATATATATATATATATATATATATATATATATATATATATATATATATATAGTGCTAGTCTTGAGCTGAAGAGCTGAAGGACAGTGCCCTTCAGCTCAAGGCTAGCACTATACCACTTGAGCCACAATACCACTTGCAGCCTTTTTTTTTCTTATGTGGAGCTGAGGAATCTGACCCAGGGCCTCATGCATGCAAGGCATACACTTTACCATTGAGCCACTTTCCCAGCCCCTGAAAATAATTTTTAATTCAGTAGTATGACTTTATCAAACTCAGATTTGCAAGTCAGAGATTAGGTGTCAAGACTGGTCTGAGATGATACAGTCAGTACTTGCAGGTTTAAGAATCAGTATAACTTCTAATGTGCTATAGTCTTCCTACCTTTCAGTACTTCCCAGTAATTCTGCAGTACCCTTCAGTACAGGACCCTTCAGGACACTTTAGTTCATGTCAGTACCCTGTAGTACTGCAAATCACCAAGCAGTACTCTCAGCATCCCCAGTACCCCTCAAAACACTGTGGTACCTCTCAGAAACCTGCAATACCACTCAATATCTTGCAGCACTGTTGGGTCTTCATCCATCCCGTGGAAGACGGACAGGGTCTGAGGAAAGGTAAGTGAGCTGCTTGCCTATTCCCCAGCTTCTCTTAGCCTCGGGAGACAGTCAGACACAGCGGGTAGTCAAGTCAAGCAGGAACTCATTTATTACCACACAGCAAGAACTTTTAAAAAAACAAAAAACAAAAAACGCGTGGCATGGAAGGGGAGGAAAAGGAACCATACAATCACTGTAGAGATCACCCTATCCTGCACCTAAGCTTTCTATACTTTCCCTGCTGTCCGCGAGCTGTCCACTCACTGATGTCACTTCGCCTGGTTGTGGTATCAAGTCAGATTTTAACATAAACAACTCGGGCTCTGCCCACTCAACTTCTTCTCAGTGCCATCTTTGCTGCCCATGTGCTGCACAAAGCACCACTCAGCAACCTGTAGTCACTTCAGCACACTTTAGTATACCTTTGTACCCTGTAGTACAACTCAGCATGCTCCACCACCTCTCAACAAGAAAACTGAGAGAAAGCACCCAGTTTTAAGCTCTGGATCAACACACACACACACACACACACACACACACACACACACACACACTGGGGGTTACTAGTTTTTCTACCCTAGTATGATGTTCATCCTGCAAACTTGGATAACAAATTTTGTAGAACTGCAACAATAAATCACCACATAGTAGCTGCAAACAATCAGAAACATTCTCTTACAAGCCAAAAGTCTGAAATATAGGCATTGGAGGGCCCACAGTAATCTCTGAAGGTTGTATAGGAGGATTTCTTTTTATTTTCTCTAGCTTCCAATGGTTTCATATCACTGTTCCTTTGCTTGTAGCACAAGTTTCGTCTACAATGTCACGTGGAGTCCTTGTCTCTCTTTTGCTATCTTTCTCTGCCTTATTTTTCCCTCTCTCTCCTCCTATATCCTTATCTCCTCCCACTTTCTTTTTCTGTCTTTTTTTTTTTTTTTGTCAGTCGTGGGACTTGAACTCTGGGCCTTGGCGCTGTCCCTCAGCTCTTCAGCTCAAGGCAAGCGCTCTACCACTTGAGCCACAGTGCCACTTCCGGTTTTCTGGTGGTTTATTGGAGATAGGAGTCTCACAGTCTCTCCTGCCTGGGCTGGCTTTGAACCATGATCCTCAGATCTCAGCCTCCTGAGTAGCTAGGATTACAGGCGTGAGCCACCAGCGCCCGGCCTGTCTTTTCTTATCTTTTATTGAAACAGTCTTGTTTTGTATCCTAGGCTGGCCCAGAATTCTCAATACTCTTGACTCAGTCTTCTGAGTGCTGGTGTTATAGGCATACTCTGTCATGCCTGGCTTTCAGTGTCTTTTCTTATTATATGGACATCATTGATTGGATTAGTATTTCATTCATTGGATTTATTTTAATCAATTATATCATGAGAGATTATTTCCAAGAAAGAATTCATTGTAAAGTTCCTAGTGGCTTTAAATATGGGAGGAACAGTCCAATGAACTGCACTATACAAAAAAAAAGAAAGGAAGGAAAGAAGGAAGGAAGAAAGAAAGAATGAAAGAAAGAAGGAAGGAAAGAAAGAAAAAAGAAAGAAAAAAACAAGAAAGAAAGGAAGAAGGAAGGAAGGAAGCAAACAAATTTAAGGAAACTCAAATCAGGATATTCACTTTAAATGATGAGATTTTTTTACTTGCTATCCTTTCTTTCTTAGACATGCCTGCTATAATAACTTTGAAAGAATATACAATTTGTATTTAGTGGATGCACATTTGCAATTCCAAATTAAAGTTTCAGACACTACTTATAGTAAATATTTTTAGCATTTACTCTAAGTCATTGTGTTTAATAATTACACTGGAAATGAGAATAGAAATAATGAGCTTCTAGGAATTTAAAAGTATATTCTGTTGAACTGGCATTTGTCCTTAACTATTGAGGATAACAAGGAATAACTATGTATAGAATTTTTTTAATTTAGAAAGCATTTATAGTTATAAAAAATTTAAAACTCTTACACCATAGGTGTAAGATTATTATGTTAACATTTAAAGTACCATGAAAAATTGTTATAAGTATTGAATTGCAGTCAGCACATTATTGGCCATACTTAAATTTCATTCCTTCATTTATTTTTTCTTTTATTTCACAATATAATCCAGGAACACTGTTGCATTAAGATCTAGTGCTCAGGTCTCTGTGGGATAGTTTTGGCTCTGATAGTTTCATGGATTTACTTTGTTTTCAATCTCTGATAATTTTAAGGAGTACAGGTAAGATAGTTTCTAATTAGTTGGGATTTATCTAACATTTTCTTTTTTTTAATAGATTTTGGTTCTATATTTTTGGAAAATGGCTACAAAGAGAAAATGTCACTCTCATTTACATGAACTACTGACTTTAACCCTGATCACTTGGAAAAAGAGATGTTTTTCAATGTTGTCATCCTTTTTGCCCTATTTCTATACGGTATTTTTTGGTAGGAAATTATTATAAACAATTAACATTTAAGGACTGAGGAGTTATTTTATATCTCCTGGATGAAAAAGTACCTACATCATATATTTGTAATTATTTGTAATGGAAATTTGTCTATTACCTAAGTAGTTATTAAACTATTTACTTAGAAGCATATGGATTTGTGGTAATTTATGCTTTGCATTAAAATTCAGTAATATCTTATTTGTTTTACTGCTTGAATTGTTACAATGATAGCTATTGACAGCTTTTCTCATTGGTATCCTTTCTCTCTTTGACATGCCTTCACTATGGTGCCTATAAAAATATAGCACTCCTTACTTATGAGTTCTACATGTTGCTTCAGGCTCATCCTATGTTGTCTATCCCCTAGAACTAGATGTGGCTATTTCATTTATTGCAAAAAAAAAAGGGTTGGAAACCAAGTTCTTTCTGCTGTATATGCTTGTTGCCTCTAGGCTCTTTCAGCCAACAGAGTTTGGAAAAAACATATGTGCACAACAGCTTTACTATGCACATTGTAGTAAGTACGCATTTGGTAGTGCTACATCTATATTTGAGTTGAATTACATGCATTCAACTGATGTTCTCATCTCAAATCTATCATTGAATCTGTCTTTCTAGCCTTCTTTCCTTCTATGCAAACTCTTACACCAACAGCGAGAAACCTAGCTTTATGTTTGTTATCTATTTACTTATTTGTTCTACCCTGATGTACACAGTTGTGGGTTCCAGGTAGTTAGTCTTGATTGCTGTGTAAAACCCCTACCAACTAGAGCAGTTTCTTCCCACAATGCTAAGTACAGACAGTAGTCTACATTTCTTTTCCTCATCAGGGAAGTTGCATATTTATGATAGAGTTAGTATTCTATCTTGAGACCACTGACCTTCTTGAGATTTTTGATTATTTGCTTAGCTTAGTGTTAACTTTTGTGGTGAAAGAATATATTTTTGACATATGCATAGTATCAGGTATCCATCATTATATACTAGAAAAATATAGTTACCTAATTGAAAAAAAATACTTTGTGTATCACTAAATTAACCCCTGTAACACATTCCTAGATAGTCACTGATCTCTTTTCCTATTCTACAGTTTTGTTGGTCCCAGAATGTTACATAAAAAGAAAACATATAGAATGTTGTGTTTCAGGTGGTTATCTTTAACTTCACCAAATGCATTTAAAAGTTATCCATGTGGCTTCATCCACTTGTAGAATTGAATAGTATTTTTTTGGTAGTCTTGGGGCTTGGGAACTGTCTCTGAGGCTCTTTTTGCTCAAATTTAGTGCTCCATCACTTGAACCACAGCCCTATTTCTGGTCTTTTCTGAGTAGTTTCTTGGAGATGAGTCTTACAGCCTTTCCTGTCTGGTCTGGCTTTGAACCATGATCCTAAGATCTTAGCTTCCTGAGTAGCTAGGATTACAGATATGAACCACCAGTGTCTGGCTTGAACAGTATTCTTTAATGCAATATATTACAGTCTACTCATCTATTTAGCAAGTGGATACATTTTGGTTGCTTCTATTATTTTTCTCCTATTCTTTGATGGTTATGAATAAAGCTGATATAGATACTCATAGATGTTTTTAACTTTTTTTTTTGCCATTCCTAGGGCTTGAACTTGGGGCCCAGGCACTGTCCCTGAGCTTCTTTTGCTCAAGGCTAGCACACTACCACTTGAGCCACAGCACCACTTCCAGTTTTTTCTATGTATGTGGTACTGAAGAATCGAACCCAGGGCTTCATGTATGCTAGGCAAGCACTCTACCACTGAGAAACCTTCCCAGTCCCTCGTTGATGTTTTTCTGTGAATACAGAAAAACAGTGTCATGGCCACTGATCAAGGTTTTCTGAAATGTTCTTATACAGCTAAACTCAAAATTTACAAGAAGTTTTATCCAACTGATTTGAAAACTTATATTAACATATCACCATGCATGTTTGGTTCTATCAGCTTTATTTATAATGAGAATTATATATTACATAGCTGACTTCTGAATTCTGAATTAGCCTTTCATATTTGGTATGAACTTACTCTCTCTATATTTCTGGGTTTTATTTCCTAACAATCTATTAAGTATTTCTGCGTTTCTATTCATGAGAAGTATATTTCCCTTGAAATAATTTTATTTGGTTTTCTTATTAGGGTACTGTGTTAGTCAAACTGCCATTGCTATTACAGAACATCTAAAATATAATCAACTCTAAAAGAAGAAAAGCTTATTTTGTCTCACGATTTTTAGAGGTTTCATGATTGTGAATCCTGGGGCATGGAATTTCATATGGTGAAGGTAAGTGGCAGAGGAATTTGCTTACCTATTGTAAGCTAGAAAGCAGAGAGGGAAAGAAAGGGTCTAAATGTGCTCTTCAAAGGTAGAACCCCTGGGGTCTAACTTTCTCTCACTAGGCTTCTCCTCATGGACCTATCCTGTCCCAGTATCCATACAGACTGGTGTCTAAACTTACTTACAAACTTTTACATGAACTTTTGAGGATCAAGCGTAGATAACGTAGGTCTCATGAAATAAGTCATAGGATTTTCCTCTTCCATTATCTTGGCTGAGAATTAATAAATGGAATACCTGGACCTTTAAACTTAAAAAATACTAATTTAACATTTTATGAAGATAATCAGATTTTCTTTTTATCTGTGAGTGTATTTTGCTAGCTTACACTTTAAAATAATTTGTTCATCTTTATCTAAGTAGTCACAATTGTGAATGTGGAGTTTTGCATAGCATTTTCCACTGATACTTCTAATACCCTGATGGTCCTCCTCTTTTATTTTGAATGTATCAATTTTTGTCTCTTGTCACGTTTTGTTACTAAGCTTGCCTAGAGTTTTGTCACATTCATTTCCCCAAAGAACCAGCTTTTGCTTTCAATAATTTTTCTTTTCCTATCTCTTTTTTGTACTATCTTATTTTCATTGATTTCTGCTCTAATTTCCATTGCTTATTTTTTCTATTTGTGTAGGTTTTGTTTGCTCTTTATTCTCTAGATTTTGAAGTGGATGTTTAGATTATTGTGGTTTTATAATATTGTGGTTTTATAACATCAAGCTTCATATTGGGATATGTAATGGTACTATTCTGAAGAACACCTGGAAAGTCTCTTTCATTCTGGTGATGTTGAAAAACAGGAGAATCACACTCATCAGATGTTTTTGATATTACAGTACTGGGAATTAGTCCGATAGAATTGTGTTGGGGGGATAGATGAGGAAGATATACGATTGAGAATAAATTAGATATATACACACACATATACATAGATTGATAGATGCACGAACTTCTGTGTTCAAATATGATTTTTGTTTCTATTGGAAATAGGTATTTTTTTATAATTATACCAGTTTCATATGCTTTTTGAAACAATATTTTGTTATAATTTTTGAAACAACTGAGAAACCAAATGTGTAGTATAAGGAAATGGTAATTTTTTTGTTGCTTTGTATGTCCCTCCCCCACGGTATAACCCCTGTTTTCACTGTATTTGATGTTGGTATAATTTGGGGAGGGGAAGGGAAAAAACAAATTGTTTAAATAGAGATACAGGTGGACCCATTGCAACAATGAGATGTACAAGAAGCAATGTTGAAAAAGGAACTTTACAACTTTGTGTGTGTGGAGGGGGATGCAGCCATGGAGATGGGAAGGCAGGGATGGAAGGGAAAAAACAAAGAAGGAGGCAACAATGATGGATAAGAAATGTACTCATTACTTTGCTCATGTAATTGTAAACTCTCTGTATGGTATTTTCACAATAAAAAAACTTCTCAAAAATAAATAAAATAAAATAAAATACCTAGGATTCAAAAAAATGAACTGAAATGTTTAGTAAATTGTAAACATTATTAAGTATTAATTTTTTGTTTGGTGTAATTTTTAAATGACAAAGGTTTGTATAAAATGGTCAATTTAAAAAAAAGAAATGGTCATGGAGTAGGCCAAGATAATATGTTTTTACAATTATGATTTTTCTACTTTTAAATTTATATTGGACCTAATATCAGATAAAATAGACTTCAAATTAAAATTCGTGAGAAGAGATAAAGAAGGTCGCTACATACTAATTAAAGGATCTCTCCTTCAGGAGGATATTACAATTCTAAATATCTATTCGCCAAACAATGGAGCACGCAAATTTATCAAAGAAACACTACTTTCCCTTAAATCCCATATAGATCCAAAGACATTAATTATTGGGGATTTTAACACACCACTCTCCCCACTAGATAGATCAACTCGGCAAAAACTCAACAGAGAAACCGCAGATCTAAACAGCTGCATAGATCAACTAGACTTAACAGACATCTACCGAACATTTCACCCAGCAGCATCAGAATACACGTTTTTCTCAGCAGCAAATGGAATGTTTTCTAAAATAGACCACATTTTAGGCCACAAAGCAAACTTGTCTAAATTCAGAAACATTGAAGTTATACCTTGCATTCTCTCTGACCACAAGGGAATAAAATTAGAACTCAACACCAAAAGCCACCAAAGAAAGTCTGGTATCACATGGAGGCTGAACAACACACTGCTGAATCATGAGTGGGTCATGGAAGAGATTAGAAAGGAAATTCAAATGTTCATGCTATTCAACAAAAATGAACACACAAATTACCAGCTCCTCTGGGACACAGCAAAGGCAGTAATCAGAGGCAAGTATATAGCTCTGAGCTCCTACATTAACAAATTGGAGAGATCTGAAACTAACAATTTAATGACACATCTAAACCTCCTTGAAAAAGAGCAGCAAGATAAACCCCAATCCAGTAGACAGAAAGAAATAATCAAAATTAAATCAGAATTAAATGAATTAGAATCCAAAAAAACTATAGAAAGAATCAACAAAACAAAGAGTTGACCCTTAGCAAATCTTATCAGAAAAAGAAGAGAACACACCCAAATTAATAAACTCAGAGATGAGAATGGAAACACCACCATGGAAACAACCAAGATTCAAAACATTATAAGGGAATACTTCTCAAAACTTTATGTTAATAAGTTTGAGAACTTGACAGAAATAGACCTCTTCCTAGCAAATATTGACATGCCAAAACTAAACCAAGATGAGTTAAACTATCTTAACAGGCCCATATCAAGCATTGAAATAGAAACAGCAATAAGAGACCTCCCAGCTAAGAAAAGTCCAGGACCAGATAATTTTACAAGGCCTTCAAAGCAGAGCTCACACCAATTCTCCTCCAAATCTGCAATGAAATTGAAAGAGAAAGCTCAGTACCGAACACATTCTATGAAGCCATCATAACCCTCATCCCAAAACCAGGCAGGGACTCATCAAAGAAAGAGAACTATAGACCCATTTCTTTGATGAATATTTATACAAAACTTCTCAACAAAATTTTGGCCAACCGACTTCAACAATTCATCCAAAAAATCATACACCACGATCAAACAGGATTCATTTCAGGGATGCAAAGCTGGTTCAATATACGCAAATCAATTAATATTATTCATCACATCAACAGGAGCAAGAATAAGAACCACATGGTTATCTCAATAGACGCAGAAAAAGCAATCGACAAGATACAACACCCCTTTATGATGAAGGTTTTGGAAAAACTAGGAATCCACGGAACATTCCTCAATACAATAAAGGCTGTACATGACAAACCTACAGCCAGCATTATACTCAATGGTGGAAAACTAAAGCCATTTCCTCTTAACTCAGGAACAAGACAAGGATGTCCACTCTCTCCACTTCTTTTCAATCTAGTATTAGAATGCCTAGCTACAGCAATAAGACAAGATACAGACATAAAGGGGATCCAAATAGGGAAAGAAGAAATAAAACTCTCCCTCTTTGCAGATGACATGATCTTGTATTTAAAGAATCCCATAGACTCCACTCTCAAATTACTCAAGCTGATTCAAAACTTTGGCAAAGTAGCAGGTTATAAAATTAACCCCCAAAAATCAATGGCTTTTCTGTATGCCAACAATGAGAAAAGTGTGGCTGAAATTAGGAAAGTAACTCCATTTGTAATAGCCCCGCAAAAAATAAAATACCTAGGAATTAACTTAACTAAAGAAGTGAAGGACCTCTATGATGAAAACTTTAAAATCTTGAAAAAGGAAATCAACACAGAACTTAAAAAATGGCAAAACCTCCCATGCTCCTGGATTGGAAAGATTAACATTGTGAAAATGGCAATACTTCCCAAGGCTATCTACAAATTCAACGCAATACCTATCAAAATTCCACCCTCATTCTTCAAGGAAATAGAAGAGGCAATCCAAAAATTCATATGGAGCAATAAAAGACCCCGAATAGCAAAAACGCTCCTCAACGGAAAGAACACTGCTGGAGGAATATCAATACCAAATTTCAAACTCTACTATAAAGCCATAGTAATCAAAACAGCTTGGTATTGGCATAAGAACAGACCTCAGGACCAATGGAATAGAATTGAAAACCCACAAATGAACCTACAGACCTATAGCCATCTAATCTTCGATAAGGGAGCTAAAAAAATTGAATGGAAGAAAGACAGCCTCTTCAGTAAATGGTGCTGGCAAAACTGGTTAACTACATGTAGAAAACTAAAGCTAGATCCTTATATATCACCCTGCACCAGAATCAACTCCAAATGGATCAAAGACCTTGAACTCAAAGCAGACACTCTGAAAACATTGCAGGATGGAATAGGATAAACCCTAGGTCTCCTTGGCTCAGGCCGAAATTTTCTGAATAGAGACCTGGAAACACAACAAATCAAAGAAAGGTTGGACAAATGGGATTGCATAAGGTTGCAGAGCTTCTGCAGGGCAAATGACATAGCTAGCAAGATCAATAGAAAGCCCACGGATTGGGAGAAGATCTTTACTAGCCATACAACGGACAAGGGTCTCATATCTAAAATATACTTGGAACTCAAAAAATTAAACCCCCCAACAACAAATCCTCAAAGAAACAACTGCCCAATAAGTAAGTGGGCGAAAGACTTAAAGAGAAGCTTCTCTGAAGAAGAAAGAAGAATGGCCAATAGACACATGAAGAAATGTTCAACATCCCTAGCCATAAAAGAAATGCAAATCAAAACAAGATTGAGATATCACCTCACTCCAGTTAGAACAGCAAAAATCAAGAACTCTAACAACAACAGATGCTGGAGGGGATGTGGACAGAAAGGAACCTTACTTCATTGTTGGTGGGAATGTAAACTTGTTCAACCACTTTGGAAAGCAGTATGGAGGTTCCTCAAAAGACTTCACATAGAACTCCCCTATGACCCAGCAATCCCACTTTTGGGCATTTACCCTAATGTTTACAAACAAGACCACACTAAAGCTACCAGCACAACTATGTTTATTGCAGCATTATTTACCATAGCTAAGATATGGAACCAACCCATATGCCCCTCAGTAGATGAATGGATCAAGAAAATGTGGTATATATACACAATGGAATTCTATGCCTCCATCAGAAAGAATGACATTTCCCCATTTGTTAGGAAATGGAAAGGCTTGGGAAAAATTACATTAAGTGAAGTAAGCCAGGTCCAAAGAAACATAGGTCCCATGGTTTCCCTTATTTGCAATATCTAGTAGAGGTATGAGTCAAGCGGAAAAAGTCAGAGAATGTGATGTTAGGAAAACGAACCCTCAAATATGTATTTTAATGTTTTTGTTTCTTTCATGCATGTGTTTCTAACTCATTTATAAGATTATTTCTTTGTTGCTTTGTATGTCCCTCCCCCACAGTGTAACCCCCGCTTTCACTATATTTGATGTCAGTATAACTTGTGGAGGAGATGGGGACAAACAAGTCGTTTAAGGATTCAGGTGGACCTGTTGCAACAATGAGAAGTACAAAATGTCATGTCAAAACCAGCTTTACAATGTCGGTGTGGGGGAGGAGGGGGGGTATGATTGTGTGGGGGGAGGGGGGAGGCTGGGAAGGGAGGTGAAGGGTAAACAAAGGAGGAGGCTGCAATGCTTGGTAAGAAATGTATGCATTATCCTGCCCATGTAATTGTAACCCCTCTGTACAGTATGTTCTCAAATAAAATAAAATAAAATTAAAAAAAAAAGAAAAAGAAATGTATGCATTATCCTGCCCATGTAATTGTAACCCCTCTGTACAGTATGTTCTCAAATAAAATAAAATAAAATTTAAAAAAAAAGAAATTTATATTGGAATTTATTCATCAGAGCAAAGTATTAAGAAGGTAGAAACTGAGTATAATTTTTATAGGTGTGGACTTTGGAAGTGACTAGACAGGTGTCCACCAAGATAAAGACGCCACAGTTGAATACTGATGACTTTATGATATGACATGAGAGACCATAGCCACAGAGATGTTTACTGTCTTTCTCTTGCCATGTGATTCTCTGAGCCCATTATCAGCCAGTAAACCTTTACCAAGATGCACCTTTTTGACATTGGACCTCTGTCAACATGAGCCAAAATAAACGTATTTTGTTTCAGAGTTTTTCACTGTGTGTCATTATGCTTTTAACCCAGACTGTGGACTGATAAAAATTCAGTTTGTTAAAAAAATTTTTTTATTGTGAAAATACCGTACAGAGAGGTTACAATTAAATGGGCAAGGTAATGAGTACATTTCTTATCAAGCATTGTTACCTCCTCCTTTGTTTCCCCTTCCCATCCCTTCCCATCTCCTCCCTTTCCCTGTTCGCCCCCTCACCCCCCCAAAGTTGTAAAGTTGTTTTTTGACATAACGTCTTGTATATCTCGTTGCAATGGGTCCACTTGTATCCCTATTTAAACTGTTTGTTTTTTCCCTTTCTCTACAACTTATAGCATCAAATACAGTGAAAACAGGGGTTATACCATGGGAGAGGGACATACAAAGCAACAAAGAAATATCTTATAAATATGTTAGAAACAATAGTAAAAAAGAAAAAAAACATTTTGGAAAGTATTATGGAGGTTCCTCAAAAGACTCCACATAGAGCTCCTCTATGACCCAGCAATCCCATTTTTGGGCATTTACCCAAATGATCACAAACAAGACCATACTAAAGCTACCAGCACAGTGGTTATTGCAGCATTATTTACCATAGCTAAGCTATGGAATCAACCCAGATGCTCCTAAGTAGATGAAAGGATCAAGAAAATGTGGTATATATACACAATGGAATTCTATGCTTCCATCAGAAAGAATGACATTTCCCCATTTGTTAGGAAATGGAGAGACTTGGAAAAAGTTATATTAACCCAGGCCCAAAGAAACATAGGTCCCATGGTTTCCCTTAGTTGCAATAACTAGTATATGTCGGAGACAAGCAGAAATGGTCAGGTAAGTTGATGTTAGGTGAAATCAACCCCAAGATAAAAATTCAATTTCCTTAAAAAATTTTTGTTATGAGAGTGGATCCAAGATGGTGATGAACCAGTAGGGAAACACCACATCTCTCTCCAACTAAATAGACAATTTGAGTTCCAACACACAGTTTCCCTAAGTGATTGACAGCAGCAAAAAAGTTTACAACCAGAGAAATATAGGAACTTAAAAAAGAAAAGAAAAAAACTCGGGGGAAAATGCCCCCAAACCTCAAACTTGAACAAAGATGGAAAAGCATGGAGACTCCCTACCTCACCCCTTACAGGCAGCACAGCTCTGTGCCAAACTGCAAAAGCTGCCCTCCTGGGGCAGTCTGGGATCTCAGAGCCACAGCGGCCTATAGAACTCAAGTGCAGAAAACTCTCACAGCGTTGAACAATATAGACAGAGACTGGAGATAAGGTACCATGAAACCCAGACCTGGAGCTCCCACCACCACCCATAATTATCCTAACAGAGTGTGATGGTGTCTAGCAACCAGCAACCTATAGCACATAGATACAGCAATCTGCCACAGCACCACTGGACAGCCTTTAACCAGTTCCAGGATCAGTGAGCTCCCCACAGGGGACACCTGTTGAACACCTGTTGAACACCTGTTGAACACGAACAGGCAGAAATTGGCCCACAGACCTCAGAAATCCTGAACCTAAATGCATAAATCACAATGAAAAATTACAAGATTGCTGAACCATCAGGACAACAAACCAAACCCCAAAGCAAGCAGCAACCTAGGAAAGAACTCCAGTGAGAGCGAAGAAGAAATGGAGAACAAAAGATCAAATAAGAAATGATGTCAGAATTGGCCAAAGTAATAAAAAGAGAGTTACAACCACAATTTCAAGAGCACAAAGAAGAAATATCAAAGGAATTCCAAGACCTGAAAAAAGATACAGTCAAGAATAGACATGTTACATATCTTGTTTAAAGATGAAACTAGTACTTTGAAAATTGATGTAGAAACCATGAATGGATCAATTTCCGCAACACAAACCATGGTGGAAGCCATAAGTAACGGAATGAATGAGATGAAAAATAGAATATCAGGAGTTGAAGATAAAACAGAGGAGCTGGAGAAGAAAGTCATAGATACGGAAAAAACACTCAGAAATTACCAAAGGGAAGTCCAAGAACTGGCAGACAATACCAAGAAAGCTAATCTTCATATAATTGGGAATCGATGAAGGAGAATACCAGAATAGAGGGATGCAACACTTATTCAATAAAATCACTACAGAAAATTTCCCCAATCTCAAAAGAGAAAACCTCACCCACATAACAGAAGCATACAGAACACCTAGAAAACAGGATGTTAGAAGAAACACTTCTAGACACATTGTAGAAAGACACTAGACCTGAATTGCAAAGAGCTGATTTTTAAATGCTGTGAAATTAAAGGAGCTATACTATAATGGAAAGGAAAGAGGAATCACTGTGGACTGTTGTTACAAACCCTCAACGTGAGAGCCTGGAAAAGTACCGTCCAAGCCCTGAAAACCAGCAACTGCGCTGAAAACCAACCCAGATTGGCATATCCAGTGAAATTAGCATTCATATTTGGTGGAGAAACTAAAATTTTTAATGATAAACAAAAATTAAAGGAATTCATGAAAAAGAAGCCAGCACTACAAAAAATACTAAAAGGAGAAATTTAACCGGAAGAAAAATAATCAAGACCAGGGAACCACATCAGACAGAAACCTAATTGAGAGTTCACTATAAAAACATAATGGAGAGTTCACTTAATTAATATGAAATGTCCTTCTTTGTTTTTTTCTGACTAATTGTAATTTGAAATATGTTTTATCTGATATTAGTATTACTATCCCAGCATGTTTATGAGGGCCATTTGCTTGGAAGATATTGTATCAGCCTTTCACTTGAATAGTTAATATTTGAAAGTCTCAAGGCCATAGTTAATGAAAGACAAGGAAAGCAGAAGAATAGTTGCAGAACAGGTAAGCTAAGAAGACAGAATAACTAAGCAGGCTAAGTTAGATTTTGTGATGAAAATAGAGCATTAGTAAAAAAAAAAAAAAACAGCTTAGTTTAAAGCATTACATCTCTTGGTAATTATACTAAGGTTCTGTGGGTTTTCAGCCATAGGAGATGCTGATAAAAGGCAAGTAGCTCTTTGAATTATTTTTGTAATTATTCTATAAATATAAAGTTATCCCAAAATACAAAGTTAAAGAATTGTGTTTCCCCAAAGTCCTTTAAGTAGACTCTAGGAAACTTCAGTGGTTTGAGAGGGCACAAATATGTCACAAATTTGAAATGTATGATATTGAAATTAGCTATCATGATCCTTACAGAAATCCTTTTACTCTCTTAGTGTACCTATACCTCAAAGTGCACCTATACCTCAAACTTGGAAACAGTAAGTTCGTGGTTGGTGGCCTTTGTGTCTTGGCAGATACATATTTAGTATCTGGGGACAATTTATCACAGAAAATATATGTTCAGTTTGTTGATGTTTTGCTGCTTGTATTTATTGAATTTGCATTTTCGTTATTTGCATTTGTGTTACTTCATACATTCTTTTCATGACCATTCATCAATAGCTTCAGAGGTTTGTAGGGTTATAAAATTTGAGACAGTAATGTTAATGGATTAGTTCAGAATTGCTAACACAAATGTAAACTGAGAAGAGTAATACATTAAAAGGAAAAATTGAAAGAAGTATGTACTATTGAAAAGCTGAGTTTAAATGATTTGTTGCATTAATATATTGTCTGACATGAAACTCTGTAAAGAGTCGCTTTAGGAACTATGATGTTTTCTTTAATGGCATTTCCACAAAATGTTTCAGGATGTAATTAGTAAACTGAGCATATGGACAAAAAGAATTATTACTACAGACTGTCCAGAAAGCTAGACTAAATGCTAAGAATTGTGTAAATTTGGAAAATAAATTAATTCTAAAAGCTTTAACTTGCTTACAAATAAACAACCAATTCTACACACATGAACTGGAAAACAGTGAGTTAATATATTCTATTAATGTGATGGTGATTCTTTATCAAATTATGTGCCTCTAATATGTGCAGTGTGTATGCATATATATCAATTAAGTTGTTGGAAAAAATAAGGAAATAAAAATATCTTCTTCAAAACAAAATTTTGTTAAGTAATTGCATAAGGGCATTTACATTCTACTTCATTCAATTTCGTATTCATTTGAAAGAGAATGTGTTCTACTTATATTTTCTACACATTCCCGGTGATCTGACATTCCTAGGAGAGTATATACTCCTCTGAGTGAATTCTGCATTTAAAAAACACAATTTGGTACTGACTGGAAATACCAGAAAGTCATGAAACTCATTTATGCCTAGGCAAGCTGAATCAAAAAGCGTTCTCCAGCAACTGAAGTGATCACCACTAAATCAGGACCCTGCTTTCTTTTTCTGAAATCCATTTATCTGTTTATAGGTAGTTTTACACACAGAAAAAATAAAGTTCACAAACTCTGGTGAAGCAGTAATATTGATGTTTCCAGGGGAAGTGTGTATGTAGTGTTTTGACATGGGTTCATGTCACTCTCTTGGTCTCAACTAGGTAATAATATTCACCATCCTATCTTGATACTATAACTCTGCATCTAAAAAATAGTAAAGACTTCACTGGAACAGTCTTTGTTCTGATTAAATATCATCAGCAAAGTAGGTATTGCTGTTTCTAAAAGCAATTCATAAATTGTGATCTCTGCCAAAATTGCAGTGACATCCTTCAAGGAAATGAAAACATCAATCCTAAAATTTACATGGCCACATAAAAGGTAAAAAATATCTAAGTAGTCTTGAGAAAACATAGAGCAATGGTATAAGTATCACATCTGAATTCAAATTATGTTCCAGAGCTATAATAATGGAAGAAACATTCTACCTGCACAAAAACATATAGACTAAAGAAGTAAAAGAAGACACAGTACTATATCCATTTAGTTAATATCCATCTAATTCCCAAAAAGGTGTCAAAATAAAAATTGAAGAAAAGACAAGCTCATCATAAAATCCGGTCAAAAAATCTGGATATCCACATGTAGGAGACTGAGCTTAAATCATTATTTCTCAACATGTACAAAAGTCCTGAAAGACTTTCTTAATGGGACTTTAATAGTTCAAGGAATAAGAGCAAAAACTAACAAATGGGAGTGTATCAAATTAAAAAGCTTCTGAAAAGCTAAGGAAACAATCACCAGAATGAAAAGAAAGTTTACAAAATGGGAGGAAATCATTGTCAGCTGACAATGAATTAATTTCCAAAATATATAAAGGATATAAAAACATAAACACCAGAAGAACAAATACTGTTTTCAATAAATGGTAATGAACAATTTATAAAAGGAGTCAGTGACCACTAAATACCAAAGAAATGCTCAGTATCATCAGCCATAAAGGAAATGTGGGTCAAAAATTTGAGATCCTCTTTCATCCCAGGCAACACTAACAGGAAATGCTCAGAGGTTGCATAAGGAACTTTTAAACACTGTTGATGCGAATCTAAACTATTGCAACTGCTATGAAAATCAATTTGAAGGTTTCTCAGCAAAGTAAAAACAGAACTACTACACAATCATATTATATCACTCCAGCAAATATATACAACAGAAGTGAAGTTGTCGTATAATCTCACATTTTTGCTTATTTCCTTAGCTTATCTTTATTTTTGGTGTCCTTAATGCACTTTTTGACTGTTGCTTTATCTAGATTTTGATTGTTATTCTTTTGTCCTGTTTCTTCTCAATTTTCAGATATTTCTATATTGTGATGACTCTAGATCCATATTTTAGCTCAGCCTTTTGGGCTCGTGAGTGACACAGAGAACTGTTGTTATATATCTTTACTTTCACACTATTGGCTTCAGAACATGTTCCAAAATACACTATGCTATTTGGTCTCTTATCTCCTCCTATTGATGTGAACTGATTTAGAAAATTGTCACCTACTTAGTTGTCTGTGATGAAATTGGAAGTATTCTTCCATTCTCTTTCACCTGCCCATGAGTGCACTAAATCACTAAAATCCAAAGACGTTGCTTTTATGGCATGTCTGTTACTGGACTTTTCTGTGGATTATTTAGTACTTGTTTAGATAAAAGTGAACTTGTGTAGTAGGCTTCTAATGAACAGGTATTAATTTCTTAGCACTTATGTTCTGAGAAAGATTATTATTACCTTATATCTTATACTTCTGAGATAAAACTGTACAAAAGTCTTTAATTAGATAATGAAGAACCTATCTAGCTTTTGATATTTCTTATAGAGTTTCCTGCAGGAGATGACTAATCACTACAAAATTAACCTATCATTCCTCTAATGTTACTTTTACTTTAAAATTTTAGATTGCTTAATGTGATATTTACTAATTCAAGGCTCAGCTTCTTAGAATAAAAGACAAACTTCTTTACTATAATGTGATCTTTGTATAATAATGTACATGCATACCTCAAATCAAAATTTACGTAAGTAAAATCTTTTTGAAATTCTTGGTGCACTACTATTTTCCTTGAGTAAAACAGAAAAATGTACATAATACCTAATAAACTTAACATTAGCTGACATGTCAATCATTGAACATATGGTGTCACTCACCGCTGCCAACTTTTAACTTCTAGAATTGTCTTCAGCTCATTCCTTTCCCCGAAAAGACATTTAAATCTGCTTTATAGTTGAATTCATTTCTTCATACTGCTCTATTTTTGCTTTTCTGTGTCATAAATCCAATAAAAGCTTCAAACCTCTTGGCCTTCACAGTTCATGAATGGTGGTATTTTGGATGTTGCAGAACGGGATATACTGATGTGTCAACAAAATTTGAAAAGAAAACCATAAACTGTTGAATGAGAAGCCAAGTACACAGAAAATAAAAATGCTCTTATTTCTTCTGTGGTTTTGAGCCTTACTAAAAAGTCCCTTATATCATTTTTATGGATTTTGTTATGCTTCAACACCA
This sequence comes from Dipodomys spectabilis, assembly GCF_019054845.1. NCBI lineage: Eukaryota > Metazoa > Chordata > Mammalia > Rodentia > Heteromyidae > Dipodomys > Dipodomys spectabilis. Next base: position 9,677,845 of record NW_024871113.1, read on the forward strand.
TACTGTGAAACATTTTTCTAAAAAATGTAAAAGAAAGCCAACAAGATAGTGCAAGTATAAGTAGTTATATTTTCATGAATAACTTATTCATAAATGATTTGCAATTCCTTTTGTGAATTTTCATTGGATGTATGCTATTATTACTATTAAAATAATTTGATTAATTTGTGGGTAAATCAGTAATATGATATTGATTGCTTATTTTTGATAAGGAGCAGAGCTCCCTGATTCTGAAAGCATTACATTTCTGCTATCAATGAAGAATTTCTGGTATGCCAATGACAAAGAGTCTAATTAGGATTGTCAGCTGATTCTGTAGCAATGAAATGAAAGAGGTCAGTCCATTTCCTCCAGCCCACACAACTTGTCCTCAACTAAAGAAAATTTGGAGGTCTGCAAGTAGTCATGACATTTCTGTTCTCTTAAATCTTGACCTCCTGAAACTAGGCAACCCCCTCTTTCCACTGAGACTTAGTAAAATGTGGAACAAGCAAAAGTAAAACACTTCTAAGATTGGGCTGTTGTAGGTCTACAACGGTAAAAATGCTGGGGTTAGGAACTGTGAGCTGCTTTGCTTGTTATTGTCATTACCGAAAGAAAGCACAGCTATGCTAGGCAAAAGGAACTACTATTTTTTCTCATAATAAATTTAGCAACCTTATTTGAAGAAATTATGGATTATTAAGAACAAAATCCTTCACATTAAAAAATTAAACATCACATCATCCTTTTAACTCTCTCTGCCATTGAAATGCTACAGAGAAACATGTATTGGTAATTTAACTTTTGCTTAAGAAACACTTGATTGTGAATCTCAAAAATCATAGTACATTCATGAGTAATTTACTCAACATTTTTTGTCCCTTGTAGTTTAGGACTCAAATCACATCCCTCATGCATACTAGAGAATTGTTTTAACACTATGCTACACCCAACCATATTATTCAGTTTTTTCTAAGTTTCAATTTTCTCATGAAAACACTTTCTTGGCCACATTGTGAGAATTTAGCAAAGCATCAGTTTGGTGCTTAGTCCAGTTATTGATGTAGGAGAGCATTCAGGGGAGGGAAGAAGGAGGGAGGAAAAGATGAAAAGAAGACAGCAACAAACAAAAAGGTATTTTATTTTATTTTTTCGTTATGGTGTTTCAAATGGAAACCAAGAGCTTAAGTATGCTAGGTAAGTGATTGTTCAGATGTCAAGTGTTTCTCTTTACATAAAGCAGGTAACACTCCTAGATTGAAACAAAGAAATTCTCACAAGATGCAATTGCCCAAATAGTTTTTAATTATATTTTAGATTTTATTTTTCTAATTCTCATTTTTTTAAACATTACAGTTATAACTGAACTAAAAGATATTAAAAACAGATCCATTCAAGTGTGGTGGTGCATGCCTGTAATCTCAGCTATGTGGAAGGTTGAAGCAAGATGTTCTCTATTCAAAGCTACCTTGTTTCCCAAGATTGACCATAAACAATAAATAAAAGAGGCTTTAAGATATGGCTCAGTATACAGCTCTTGTCCATTATCCACAAGTCCCCAAATTACATCCCTAGTTCTACCAAAAATAAAAATAAACATAAAAAACAGCAACAATTTGATGTGTTGTTGTTGAATGCTACGTGTAAGAATTTTATTGTTTTGTATAAATGTTCATCAAACAAGATTAAGCTATAATTCTCTTTCTTGTCGTATCTGTTTTGGAAATAAGTGTACACATCAAAATTACTTCAGAGAATTCAGTTTGATAGTGGTCCTTGTTTTTCTGTTCCATGACATACAAGGTATTAGTATTAGCTCCTCTTTGAAGGTCAGGTACATTTTGGACATGAATCTCTGTAGCTCTCAGTTTTTTTGGGGGGGAGATATTTTATTACTGCTTCATTCTTATTGCTTCTTATGCACTGTTTAAGTGATTTATATCCTATTTGTTTAGTTTAGATACTTAACAATCTACCCATTTCTTTTAGATTTTCAGGCTTATTTCACAATAGGGTTTTGAAGTCCTTTCTCATGATCCTTTGGATTCCTTTGTTGTTTATTGTGGTATTTCCTTTCTCATTTCTTTTACTGATTTGAGTCAATTTCTCTCCTTTTGGTCAAATTAACAAGTGTCTTATCTTTTTGTGTATTTTTTCAAAGAACCATTCTTTAAATACCTTTTGAAAGTCTCTACTCCATTAATTTCTGACCTAATTTTTACTATTTCTCTCTGTTTGGAGTTAGGTTTGTTTCTGTTTTTCTAAAAGTTTGAGTTGTATTATGAGGTTATTTGAATACTTCATTCTTCTTTTTTTAAATGTAGGCACTCTTAGCTCTGAATTTTCCTCTGAGCAGTGCCTTTTTTGTATCCCAAAGGTTTAGGTATGATTTCATTACTTTCCAGGAACAGTTTGATTTCTCCCCTTATTTCTTCTCTGACTCAAGTGTCATTCATCAATGTGTTGTTCAGTCTCCATGTGTTTGAATATCTTCGGTAGTATCTTTCACTGTTCTACTCTACTTTAATTCCATTATGATCAAATAGAATACAAGGAGGTGGGGTTTTTGTCTTTTTTTTTTTTCCCTCAGACTTGCTCTATGTCGTAGGATATGATATATTTTGGAGATAGTTCCATGGGTTGCTGAGAAGAATGTGTATTGAACAGCTACTGGTGAAATACCAGTACTCTGTAAATATTGGTTATGTCTATTATTTGGCCTATGGTGTCAGTTAATCCTGAGGTTTGTTTGTCATCTCTTTTTTTTGGATTATCTATCTCTTGGTGAGAGTGTGGCACTGCAATCTCTCATGAAAATTATTGTTCTGGAGTCTAACAGTGCTTGTAGTCCAAATGTGTCCATTTAATGAAGATGAATACACTGCTATTTGTTACATATAGTTTGACAACTTTAAATTCTTCTTCATAGATTATTACTTTTGTTAATATCAGGTTACCTTCCTGTCTCTTCTGGCTGATTTTAGTTTGAAGTCTGTTTTGGCAGATATAAATATGGCTACTACTGCTGGCTTTTGAGGTTGATTTGTTTAGAAGATCTTTTGGTATCTTTTTACTCTAATCCTGTGTCTTTTGTCAGCGAGATGTTTCTTGCAGGTAGCAAGGATCATGTTTTCTACTCTTAGCTTCTGTCTTTGAATTGGAGAGTTGAGACCATTGACATTTAATATTATTGCTGAGAGATGTGCCATATTTCCTGTAAGTTTATTACACATGATCCATTGCTTTCCCTTTTATGCTTATATAGTCTTCTGGTAGATTTTATTCTTCTTTATATTTTTTTGTATTGATTACCTTCTCCTGGCTGTAGGATTCCCTTAAGTATATTTTACAGTACTAGTTTAGTGGTTATGAATTCCTGTGGCTTTTTTTTTTTATTCTGAAAGGTTTTAATTTCTCCATGAATTATTTTTTTAATTGTGAAAATACCGTACAGAGGGGTTACAATTACATGAGTAAGGTAATGAGTACATTTCTTATCAAGCATTGTTGTCTCCTCCTTTGTCCCCCTGCCTCCTGCCAAAGTTGTAAAGTTCATTTTTTGACATAATGTCTTGTACGTCTCATTGTTGCAATGGGTCTACCTGTATCCCTATTTAAACAATTTGTTTTTTTCCTTTCCCCTCCACAAATTATACCAACATCAAATACAGTGAAAATATTGGAGAGATCTGAAACCAACAATTTAATGAGACATCTGAACCTCCTTGAAAAAAGCAGCAAGATAAACCCCAATCCAGTAGACAGAAAGAAATAATTAAAATTAAATCAGAATTAAACGAATTAGAATCCAAAAAAAAAAAAAAACATAGAAAGGATCAACAAAACAAAGCATTGGTTCTTCAAAAACATTAACAAAAATGACAGACCCTTAGCAAATCTTATCAGAAAAAGAAGAGAACACACCCAAATAAACAAACTCAGAGATTAGAATGGAAACATCACCACAGAAACAACCAAGATTCACAACATTATAAGGGAATATTTCTCGAAGCGTTATGCTAATAAGTTTGAGAACCTGGCAGAAATGGACCTTTTTGTAGCAAATATTGACATGCTGAAACTAAACCAAGATGATTTAAACCAATTTAACAAGCCTATATCAAGCATTGAAATAGAAACAGCAATAAAAGACTTCCCATCTAAGAAAAGCTGAGGACCAGATGGATTTATAGTGGAACAAGGCCTTCAAAGCAGAGCTCACACCAATACTCCTCCAACTCTTCAATGAAATTGAAAGCGAAAGTTCACGATGGAACTCAGTCTATGAATTTCGCCATTAATTTTGAGGGATAGCTTCATTCAGTATAGTAGTATAGGTTGGCAATTGTCCTGTACCCTTGAATTGTCTTTTCATGCCATCCTTGCATTTAAAGTCTGGGTAGATAAATATGTTGCTATCCTTGTCATTGTAAGTTACTTAACTCCTCTTTTTCATATCCTCTGTGTGTGTGTGTGTGTGTGTGTGTGTGTGTGTGTGTATGTGTGTGTGTGTGTGTGCATGCACACACATATGCCTGTGCATTTTGATCCTGGGGCTTGAACTTCTGCCTTGGGTTCTGTTTGTGAGCTTTTTTTTTCTCAAGTCTAATGTTCTTCCACTTGAACCAAAGCTCCACTCTGGCTTTTTGGTGGAGATAAGAATCTCATAGACTTTCTATCTTGGCTGTCTCCAAACCTCAATCCTCAGATATCAACCTCCTGATAAGCTAGATTTAATGCTTTTGCTAAAATGTGTATTGAGGTGCTGCTTCTCTTCCATATTTGGATTTCTACTATCCTCCATCACACAGGTGATTCTTTCTCAAAGCCAGAAAAATTTTCTGCCATTATTTTGTTGAATATTGTTTCAATGCCTTTATTTGTCTTTTACAGTCAAAGAAGTCTGCCAGTTTCAGTGCATAGAGAGTTGAGCAGGTCACCTACTTCTGTGTGTGTGGGAGGAGGATATGAAAGTTACATGATTCAGAAAGTGTGGACTTAAGCCTTTCAATTCTACTGCAAAACAAACACACAGTAGGAAAATCCTGGTGGATTTTCTTAGTTATATACTATATCCAGCAGTTCATCTCCTTGGGCATTGGGAGTAGAGGTGGTGGTTGTATACACATCACATGATGCAGTTTGTCTGAGCGCATGGCTCACAAATCCACTTAACAGCCAACACACCTAGTCAGAAGATTAGTTCTGATTGCCTGTTAACACAGGCTTGGTATTTCATTTCTATCATGAATCTCTGGCAAGGAGACTTTCCCTCTATACAACCATCAGCTATGGCTATCTCCCTTCCAGACACTGTGGCAGGGTGTCTTGAGACTCCCTGTACTATTATTTTTATTCTCAGGTTCCCAAAGTACCTTATTTCAAACGATATAGGCCCTTTCTTAAGATGGCATCTTGCAATAGCTTTCTAAGAAGAGGTGGGTGACAGAGTACCTTACTTTACCAAAGCTAGATTTCCATACCAGATCAACCACTATCTTATCAAATTCTACTGTTGGGTTTAAGGTTTTCAGAGGATATTTCTTACTTTCATTATAATGGAAGATAAAGTTATGTACATAGGAAATGATAAGAAAATATGTATCTTGTTCTATATATAATGGATCTAATAATATTAAATATAACCTGTATTTACATATTTATATTTATAATAAATATATATTATACATGATAAATATATATTTATATTTATAATAAATATAAATATATAACACATTTAAAATATATTATTATACTTAATATACAAATATAATATAATAAATATTGATATAATAATAAAATGATATAACAGAATAAAATAATATATAAGTAAAATAAATATATTTATAAATATGAATGCTATATAGTTAGTATATATCATATATTCTATATATAGTATATATGTATATATATACATATGCTATATATTATTTTTAGTAATACTATATATAAGTATATAATGAATATGCTTGGATACACACATATAGTGGATATACATATATACATATACATATAGTGGAAAGCAGAATATATATATACATATATATATACATATAGTGGATATATATATGTATATATATATTCTGCTTTCCTAACTTGCTCTAACTATATTTGATAGTAATTTGCTCTAAATATTGTACTAAAGCATTTGGCACAGATCATAATAAAAAATGATACCAAATTCTAAGCATTTAGGTTCTAAAAAAAGATTTTTTTTTTTGGTCTGGTCGTGGGGCCTGAACTCTGGGCCTGGGTGCTGTCCCTCAGCTCTGCAGCTCAAGTAATGCTCTACCACTTGAGCCACAGAGCCACTTCTGTCTTTTATCTTTTTGCTTATGTGGTGCTGAGGAATAGAACCCAGGGCCTCATGCATGCAAGGCAAGCACTCTACCACTGAGCCACTTTCCCAGCACCTCTAAAATTTTTTAATCTATTTACATTTTGAAATTATTAGTGAGCAAGGTAAGAAAATTATTTGAGTTGCAAAGCTGGATGAGGGGAAACATTCTACTGAATTTATTAAAAACAATCTGAACATTAACTTGTGTTCAATATTTTGAAGTGGACCCTGAGATGGGTCCCAAGCTGGTATGATTCCATTTTGAGGTGCACCTTTGTTTTAGGGATTTTAGACTCTATGGGCCTAGTTCCCAGCATAAAAAAATGCATCTGGTCTCCCTCCCCTTAACAACTTAACCCACACTTGATTGTTGAGTTAAAGACTGACCCATAAAACAGATAAATTGTAATTTGGCTCCAACTGGTGACACCACATGCTTACAGTAAACCCTGCCTTTTGCACATGCTTATGGTAAACTCTATCTTTTGCCCACCAAAAGGTAGACCTCGCCTTACCCACTAAGTTTGAGTGCCATTTTAAACCAAGGTGATAGGCTGGTTTAAACAGCCATTTCTAACTGTAACCTAATTGGCCACCTGCGTGTGGTCTGGTATGACTGTACAATCCTTTGTGTGTGTTATGATCCCATTGGTCACCTGCGCATGACCAGGCTCGACCTCATGGATTTTCCTTTAAAAACTAAAGAATGGGGGCCACTTGGGGTCGCAGTATCAGCTTCCGAGCCTGTGCTGCAGCCCTGACGGGTCAGTGTAGGAACCTTCTCAATAAAGTTGCTTCTTTGTTAACAACTTTGTTGCAGTGGGCTCTGTCATGTCACTCCGGACGACTAGGTGGGTTTGCCTGCCTAAGTAGGGGTCTTCTTACTACAATTTATGTTAGGATCTGTTAGGTCAAATATTTTAATAAAAGGCATCACTTCTGTAGCAATCTGACCTGAAAAATCCAATAAAAAATGAAATACTATTATGGCAACCTGGTAGAAAGTCCAATTACAAATGACTTGAGAGCCCTTAGCACCATGACTTGAATTTAAATTGTCATTGAGTAAAATGTGAAAGATTTATGCCATCTGAAGAGAAACCACTGTACTTGATTTTGGTACCCTGTATCTGTATATACATTTGTCTAATTTGGGAGGGGAAGGGGAGTAACAAAACACTGAAACCAGGACACAGGATGACCCATTGCAACAAGGATACCCAGTATATTGGAAATGAGCTTTACAACTTGAGTGAGGGAGGTGGGGGAGGGAAGGGATACTGGGAGAACAACAAGGGAAGGGGTAACAATGCTTGACAAGAATTGTACTCATTCCCTTAGTTACGTAACTGTAATCCCTCTGTACAACATTTTAATAATAAAATTAAATTAAAAAGTAAATTGTCACTTAGGATAATTGCCCAGTCCTCTGGCCCTCTGCCTTCTGCCTACTTACATGAAATTGGGAATTGGAAGGTACTTATCTGTGTTGATGGCACTGCACTCATTTGATAATAGTTTCTACATGAGCATGAAAAGGATAGGACTAAAGCTATAAATTCAGCCACTGGTGTAAAGTTGGGATATTGCAACTGACAAATAGATATTGGGAAGAGGTAGTAGGGGTAACACGACTTTTTCTTAAAAGAAGAAAAGAAATAATAAAAACTTCTTCACCTTCTTTATCCGACTTGTATTACCTTATACATGAAAAAATAAATAGGAGAATGGCACTGGGGAATTCAGAAGGAGATTATCAGCTGTATTATTTTCAGGAGAATCCAATCTGAACTATGGGAGTAGATTTTATTCTCCTTGGTGGTTCTCCTTTGAAAGAGGAGTTTCTCTTTTCTCCCTTCCCTGACATTGTACCTGAAAAGGCTCATAATTATTATTGTTGTTTTGCTCTGGATTTGGCTGGTCTGATAGCAGTTGGCGATTTTTTTACAATAGAATTCCTCCCAGAGCCCATTCTTTTTCTTTTTGTTTGATCTGATAGCCTGCAGCTGTGTGAATTTTCACTACAAAGACCAAGCCAAGGGAACAGATTTTCACACACACAGTGGCAGTAAAGCAGTCCATTTAAATATAAGAATTGAATGGAAGGATTTTCTGTTTTTGTACATTTTTTATGATTTATAAAAAATAAATGGACACAAAACCACATCTGCAAATAATCAAGGTATCTAAAATGGTGTTTAGAGACTATAGAGACCAGAATTTTTACTGGGTACTCAGTGAGTACCCAGTGTGTTTACAAAAGTATCATCACAGTCATAAAAGCATACCTTTTTATCTTTTATTAGCACTTCTGATTTAGAAGTGAGAATGAAAATACCCAAATCCAAACCTTTTTCTCTGTGGTGATAAAATTTTTTCCACTTCTGAGGATCATATTATATACTGTTTTATTTGGGTACAGGTATAAGCAATACAACTACTAAGCAAATGCATTTATTTCAGTTATTGATTTTTTTTTAAATAGCAGAATTATGTGAGCCTAAAGGCAGTATTCCTTCAATAACTTTACATTTCTTAAGGATGTAATATTATCACATTACAATGTTAATAATAAAATTATTTGAAATCATATAACCTTTTGTAAGTTATTTCCAATTTAGTATTACAAATACCTAGATTGCTTTAAGACACTGAAGAAATGGGAATTCTGTCTCAAGTTTTGTAAGAGGAAGGTCTTGTCCAAAGCCATATGCAGAATTTAGATTATGACTAAATTTTTATTCCAGCTTTTTTCTTCAATTAAACACATATCACTTAGCAAATCAATAATAATGAAAACTCCATTTTTATATCTGCAGTGTTTAAGAGAATAAGCTCATGGATGAATTGATACCTATAGAACCAACTGGTGACCTGTAAGCTATTTTGATGTAAAGCAGGGGCCTCTTAAAACTATGGCACAAGAGCAAAGTGACAGTTAAGAATGAGACTGGTGGACAGAGGGCCATCTCAACATGACACTGATAGCTTTGTGACTTTAGGCTAATGACATACTTTCTCTCAGCTTTATCTCTGACACAAACAAAATGGAGCACACAGTCACAAGGAGCTTGCTCTCTGTTGTTGTGGAATTCAATCAATTGCTAAGAAGTACCTTCAAAATTCTGTATCAGTCTTCATTGTAAGTCAATTTGGTATTAAAATACATTTTATTAGGTGGTTCATTCACATGCAACTTGTTTCAGACAAGTCTGATGTATTTGAATACAAAAACAGTATAGAGCAATAAATTAGTGAGTAAAAAGGCATTTTAAATGCTAAAATAATTTTTCCCAGAATGGTAGCAGTTTAAATGAGTAGGGGCACTAATTTCCCTGAATGTGGTCTCTGTGTACACCTTCATCCAGGCTCATAGCTAAGGTCTGTGGCTTGGGTGAGTGAGTCCCCAATCTGGTGGAGTTCTTACACTATCTGCAACACCACTGGGTCCAAACTGGAAAAGTCTGTATATCCTCTGGTGGTGGCCATCCCAGGAAAGTCCTTTCTTGATTCTCTTGAGGGTAAAGGGATTCCAAAGCTAATTTGTTTGGAAAGTGCAAAAGTGTAGTTGTAAATCAAAGAAGGACTGGAAAAATGGGATTGGATCAAAGTGGAAGAGTTTCTGAATGGCAAAGGATATAGATAATAAGATAAATAGAAAGACCACAGAATGGGAAAAGATTTTTGCCAGCTATGCATCAGACAATGTCCTCATATCTAAAATATACTAAAGCTCAAAAAAGTAAACTTCCCCAACACAAACCCTCAAAGAAACAACAACCCATTTATAAATGGGCTAAAGACTTAAAGAGAGACCTCTCAGAGAAAGGAAGAAATATAGCCAATAGACACATGAACAAATGCTCAACATCTCTTGCCATGAAAGAAATGCAAACCAAAACTACATTGAGATTCCACCTCACCCCAACTAGAATGACCAGTATCAAGAATACTAACAAAAAGAAATGCTGGCAGGGATGTGGCAAAAAAGAACGCTACAACACTGTTGGTTGAAATGTAAACTTGTTCGTCCTCTCTGGAAAGCAGTATGGAGGCTCCTCCAAAGACTAAACATAGAGCTTCTCTATGATTCTGCAATCACATTCCTGGGCATTTATCTAAATGGCCACAAACCAGGCTGACCTAAAGCCATCAATACAACTATGTTCACTGCAGCATTATTTACTATAGCTAAGATATGGAACCAACCCAGATGCCCCTCAGTAGATGATAGACCATATATATATATATATATATATATATATATATATATAAAATGGAATTCTATTGCTTCCATCAGAAAGAATGGCATTGTTCCATTTTTTTCCAAATTTTTTATTGTGATTAAGTGGTTACATAATTTCCCAAATTTCACAGTATTGTGGGATAGTGATGCTCAGTTAAAGTCACAAACACATTCTAACTTTCCTGAGCAAATTGTCTATCACAGTCTATAACATTTATGAGTTCTATGACCTTTGTAATATAGTTATTTCTTCCACATTTGGTGGTATGTATATTTCTTTTGTTTTGCATAGTATCAGCTGTTCCCTCTTTCCCACTTGTCCCCTTCCTCCCATCACTGCCATTAAGTTGCTTAGTTCATTTTGGTCAATGTCCAGTACAGCTGATGTGTCCTGCTGTTGTATGTTTTTCCCTGATTCCCTATAGTTCTGTGTCATTCTCCTGGTTTCCCTCCGGTGTGCACATACATACCATATATGTGATAAGCAGCATGTGGTTATTTAGTAGTGATTCAAACAGATGAATCTGGTCTGACAGCTGCTGGTCTGACCCACATAGGGTTCTCGGCTCTCCGCTGTAGATCACTGGCAGTTCCTGCCTTTAGAAGGGTTGAGTAGCCTAGACTACTCCTGTTTGCTCCTACAGGTGCTCTTGGCGAGATTGGATGTGCTGGATGCACGCTCCCAGATGCTGGAGTCTGTTATGGGCTCTTGATTTTTTTGGGGGGGAGGGGGGGAGGTTGTGGGCTTGAACTCTGGGTTTGTGTGCTGTCCCTCAGCTCTTCAGCTCAAGGCTGGCACCCTACCATTTGAGCCACAGCACCATTTCTGGCCCTTTCTTTTTAAGTGGTGCTGAGGAATCAGATCCAGGGCCTCATGCACCCAAGACAAGCACTCTACTGCTGAGCCACCTTACCAGCCTGAGCTCCTGACTATTATCAGGTGCTGGTGGCCTGTGTTGTCCAATTCCCAGCCTAGAATGTATGGGTCGGGTTCTGGTGGGGTTTGGGCTTCTCTTTTCCTGAACCCCCGGGTCTTTTGCTGTCACAGGCTTGATTCCCAGGGGGTGCAGTTCCTTGTTTTTCTCCCCTTTGCTGAGGTGTATGCTCAGCTTCTGACTTCAGTTAGGAGGAGTTGGTTGTGTTGCTCAGGCACTGGATCCCCAGGCCTGCTCCCGGCCCCTGGCCTGGAGCATGCTGGTTGGACCTGTGTTGCTGTGTATCTGGCCTAGGTTATGCAGCCTGGAGTACACAGTTCAAATTTCTTCCACTGTTGGGTGTCTTGACCCAGGGGAGGCTGTTCCTGGCTTGGGTGTTTAAGCTTCCTTCCAGAGGTGCTCTTGCTCTAGCCTGGCCAGTTGATTGTGCTCCACGGGCTGGTGGAGCTCTCGAACAGTTCTCAGTTTTAGTGGGTCTTGTGGTCCAGGTGTTGGGGTAGGGGGTCTGGGTCAGGGTCTGGGGATTCCCACCAGCTCTGGACTCCCTTGAAGGATACACTGACCCCTGCAAGGTACTCACCCTGGAGCTAGTTGTTGTTTCTGTGTGATGTAGGTCGTTGGTTGCCTTTGCAATCAGAGTTCAGTTGAGGTGGTTGTGGGCTGGGTTGGGCGGTGGTGGCTCTGCATGTTTCTCTTCTGTCTCTGCTTTGGTTGATGCTGTTTGAGTCATGCCGCGGGATGGGCCTCAGGACTCCAGCCGAGGGGTGAGAGAGGGGCCTCCATGCAGGTTCTGAATGCTGGGGTTTCTCCTCTGTCTCTGCCTAGGTTGATGCTGTTGGGGTCTGGGCCATGGGATGGGCCTCTGGCCTCTGCCCGAGGGGTGGGGGGCCCTCCATGCAGGTTCTGAGCGCTGGGGTTTGTCTCTGTTTGCGCTCTCCGGATCAACACCAGTTCCTTGCAGGTCTTATGCTCTGGTGTTCTATGGGTGTCACGTGTAGCTCTGGGGTTCCTGCCATGGGGCTGAGTGGCTTTGGTGGGAGGGAGCCTCTCTGCTCAGATGGAGAGTGAGGGGTGGGGGTGGGATCTTTGTGCAAGCTCCCAGCTCAGAGGTTTCTCTGTTCATCGTGATCAGCAGGTTTGACACCAGTATCTCAGGCAGCTTCTGTGCGGATTATCTGCAGACAGCCCCCTGTGTCTCTGGGACTCTGGTGCAGGCTGGCCATGGCTTGGCGCACTGCTGCGTGGCCAGTAAAATTTGGGGAAGGAGTCTTTGCGCTTCTCTGTTCTGAAATTCTTGTTTTTCTCTCTTTTTGTTTTTTTCTACCTCTTGTTTTTCTCTGGGTGTTCATTTTTTTGTTGTTGTCAGTCTCTTGGGGAGATTAAGTGTTGGAACTCAAACTCTCTTTTTGGTTGGGGAGAACTGTGGCATTTCCTTACTGCCCCGTTGCCATCTTGGTCCCCCCTCGCATTGTTCCATTTGTTAGGAAATGGAAAGACTTGGAAAAAATTATATTAAGCAAAGTAAGCCAAACCCAAAGAAACATAGGTTGCATGGTTTCCCTCATTTGTGATAACAAGAATGTATTTAGAAAGTAAACACATTGGATGGTAAAAGGAAAAAAAAACACTAGGACTTGATAAATTATATAGATCTCTAGGCATTCACACAGGGTGAGACCAAAGGAGGATATTTTTAGGAGAGGATCACATAGACTTAATATCTATGTGCATCTGATCAGATAAAATAATGTTTATTGAAATGAACTCCAGGAAATGGAAACAAAGGGTTTTTTTCTTAGTTGCCATTTTTGTTTTCTTTTCCTTTTGTTATCTGTCTTTGTCAGGATAGGAGGTGCACAAAAATGGAGGGACAAAGGGTGAACAAATGCAACAGTGATACTTGCTACACACTATTGAACAACTTTTGAGTGGGGATTGGAGGAAAAAACTGGGAAGAGAGTCAGAGAAGTATTGACATTGCATAAAAAGAAATGTCTTCTTCATTTACATTATGTCACTGTAACTCTTCTGTACATCACCTCACAATAACAATAAACTTTTAAAAATGGTAGTTGTTTTCCTTTCAGCCTATCAAGAAGCACACTGGAAATAAATTCCTTAGTCTCCATCTCAAGTCTTCCTCCTCCTCCTCCTCCTCCTCCTCCTCCTCCTCCTCCTCCTCCTCCTCCTCCTCCTCCTCCTCCTCCTCCTCTTCTTCTTCTTCTTCCTCTCTCTCTCTCTCTCTCTCTTCTTTCTTCTTTTTAAAATTAGGACTTGTAAAACATTTCTTGTGTGGAGACAGAGGAGTCTTGTGGAACTTCTTTATTTTTCCCTTTCCAATTCTGTGACATAGTATCTCTTCAGTTTTCTTCATCTAAAATGTTATATCAGTGTAAATAGAAGTCTCCAAGGGAGGATAGGAGTCAATCCCCACAATCTACAGATAGCTGAATTGTTAGTTCAAGTTTGGTATTAGAGAAGTTTTGTCTTAGATATTACTATTTCCCACTTTCCTTCCACAGTTAAAAAAAAGGAGAAAGTTATGGAAAAAAGAGCAAAGCAATTTTTAAAATATGAAAAACAATGTTATGTTAAATTATAATTTTTACTTTATTTTTCCTGAGATTAACTTGTTTTGGTCCTCTAAGTTATATATGTCTAAAATAGTTTCTAAATAGGTTGATTTAAATAGACTTACATTTTATATGTGATATATAACAATAATAACTCCATATGATATAGCTTAAATGCCTCAATTCTTCCTGGAAAAAATGTTTTATTTTAAAAGCCTTTAAACTAATAATTTTTCCTATGGTTCAAAGAAAAATACTTTCTCTAGATTAGATGGACTGAACCAATTATCACTCTATGTTTGTACTTTTAAAGTATTTAATTAAAATATATGGTCATAAGCACATGCTATTAGTCACTCAGTTTAGACTCTCACTGTTTATGCATATACCTCCTGGAATATCAGCCTGAATTTAGAAAGTATATTTGTGTTATTCCTTGGTTAACATAGAACTTCAATAGGCTATTTAACTAAAAACTTTCACATTTCAAAAAGATAGGTGCTGAGTCCAAAGTAATTCAGCTTTACAGATTAGGAGGTTGAGAATTAAAGGAATGAGTAGTAAATGGGATACCTGTAAGCATTGCCTAGACTTTCCCAAAATTGATACACACAAAATAATTTGCATAGAGTATCACCATTATTGAGGTTACTCAAAAGTTGATGGGGACATTGCATTTTTTCCTTTTTTTGTCGGTAGTGGGGCTTGAACTCTGGACTTGGGCACTATCCCTTAGCTCTTCCGCTCAAGGCGAGGGCTCTACTGCTTGAGCTACAGCACCATTTCTGGTTTTCTAATGGCTTTATTGGAGATAAGAGTCTCACAAACTTTCCTACCTGAGCTGGCTTTGAACTGTGATCCTCAGAACTCAATCTCCCGAGTAGCTAAGATTACAGGTGTGAGCCACTGGCATTTTTGAAGCACATGCATATACCTTCAGACTTTACAATATGATTTGTGATTTCTTATGACCTTCAAAAATAATGGATATTCATTTTAGCATCTCTTAGATTTATAAAAAAAATGCCATGGTTGTTAGATGAACAGCAGAAAGATAGTCTTGCAAGACTGCATAGTGAAGAATTGTAACATGTGTGGTCAGAACTGATGAATAAGTCATGTTTAAAGAAAAGCCTGACATCTGACCTTTCTTAAACAAGGTATTTTGAAGGTCGATGGCTAAAGTCTTACAGCAATTGCAGAGACATGAATTTTTGTTAGCTAGAATGGGATCATCATGTTTGTAAATATGATTCAATCACCTGCAAGACAGATAAAATAGAGGCTTGTGGCACTGGTAGATTTTCTTCTGGACAGTAGCCATAATGTTTCATTGTGGCTTCCAAAAATAAATTTCCCAGTGTTTCTGATGTTATGTTAAACAAATATGCATTCCTAAATGGCATTTTTCAAGAGAATTCTTTCTTCTTATTTGTCATATTTATTTATTTATCTGGTTTTGAGTAATTTTTAAGCCAGTCAATAAAATTTTCCTTCTGACCTATTTTTTTAAATTAATATTAACTAGAGGTGAGAGGCATCAGTAAGCTGGTCACTTAGAGGTAACAATGCTCTTCTGCCTATCAGGGAGAAAACAAAGACAATGACTTATCACCAAATGTAAAAAACATCACTAGGAAAGTTCTGAATGACAATAAGAAAGCAGCAGGATCCCTGTGGGACATAAAAGTTGAGGATGTAAGTATCTTACCAATGCTATATTTGCAGTCCAGTGTAGCTTGTTGCTGAGAGCAATCTCCTTGAAAGAATTCCCCCCAAAAGGACAAGGGTATAAGAACCTCAGCAGGAAAGACAAGAAGATGGCAGAGGGTCAACAAGGGGGTCTGCATAGCTGTCTTTGAAAAACCAAAGCTTCAGGATCTTATCAATAGTCCTCATCTAGAAAGTCACATCATGTGAGCCATAATTGTACAGAGATTTTTGCCAGAGAGGAAAATTAGAGGCAGCCTGCTTAAGAAGACAGATATGAGCACACACCAGAGGCAGTGACCGTGAATGTCGTGGGACCAAAACACCTGTCAGAGTGTGTACTGTTTGGTACACACCTCCAGCAAGAACTGGATAATTTGGAATGGAAAATCACATCTTGTTGGCCACAGATGACTGCAGAGCATGGAAGGTCCAAAGCATCAAGGGAATACATGAGTACCCCACAAAACTCATCCTCACTTCTGCCCAGAGAACAGGTTCTGGAAAGAAGTCGGCCCTCAAACCAAGAAGTATGCCCTCTTTGATACTGGCATAGAGCTGGCCAGAACAGCTAGCAGACTAAAATGAGCCTGAGAGGTAGTAGCAACTGCCATTTTTCAACAGGGCAAAGGAGTCTGATCAGGGGAAGGTAGCCCCACCCAGGAGGAGGAAGCTTCTGGGGAAGGAAAACTATCCAGCAAAGGCAAGGCAAGAGGTGCCCTCCCCTTTGCAGCAAACAAATGCATTCCAGTCATACAGCAGCCCAAACTGCAGCTTTGCTGCTATAGGAATTAAACAAACAAACAAACAAACTAGAAGTCTGTAAAATCTCACTGAAAACCAAAAAACCAAAAAAACTAGATAGGCCATAAAAGACAAGAGCGGCTCCCGGTGAGGCAAAAAGCAAGACCCATCTATCTGCTGTCTTTAAGAGACATTGTGACCACAAAAACAGACAGATTCTGAAAGTGAAAGAGTGGAATAAAATCTATCAAGTAAATGGCCCCTATAAGCATACTGGAGCTGCAATCTTAGGTAAAAAAATTAGAAGAGATAAAGAAGGACAGTACATACTAATAAAGGGATATCTCTTACAAGAGGATAGAACAATTCTAAATATGTATACTATCTTTACACCAAATGCCGGAGTACCCAAATTCATCAAACACTACCTTACCCTAAAATCACACATAGATCCAAACACTGATTGTTGATGACCTTAATATCCCACTGTCATCTCTGGATTGATCAACTTGGCAAAAACTCAACACAGAAACCTCAGAATGAGCAATTGTATAGACCAACTAGATTTAACAGACACCTACAGAATATTTCACCCAGCATCATCATAATGTACATTCTTCTTTTTTTCGGGGGGAGGTCCAGTCGAGGGGCCTGTACTCTGGGCCTGAGCGCTATCCCTCAGCTATGTAGCTCAAGGCTAGCGCTCTACTACTTGAGCCACAGTGCCAGTTCCAGCTTTTTTCTTTTTGCTTATGTGGTGCTGAGGAATCGAACCCAGAGCCTCAGGCATGCAAGGCAAGCACTCTACCACTGAGCCACCTTCCCAGCCCTATACATTCTTCTTGACAGCAATTGAAATGAGCACATTTTAGGTCACAAACCAAATCTACAAATTCAGAAATATTGACATTATTCTCTTTATTCTTTCAGGCTACAATGGAATAAAATTAGAGCTCAACACCAAAAGTCACCACAGATAATGCTGTACGTTATGGAGACTGAACAACACATTAGTTAATCACCTGTGTATCATTAAAGAGATCAGAAAGGAAATTCAAACATTTATAATATTGAACAAAAATGAACACACAAAATACCAGCTCCTCTGGGACACAGCAAAGACAGTACTCAGAGGAAAATGTATATCTCTGAGTGCCTAAATCAAGAAATTAGAGAAATCTCAAACCAACAATTTAATTCTTCCTCAAAAAACTAAACATAGAGCCTCCCCTATCATCTAGCAATTCCACTCCTGGGTATTTACCCAAATGATCACAAACAAGGCTGCACTAAAGCTACCACCACAACTATATTCATTGCAGCATTATTCATTATAGCTAAGAAATTTAACCAACCCATTTGCCTCTCAGTAGATGAATGGATCAAAAAAAGGTGGCATATACACAATGGAATCCCATGCATTCTAACATTGCCCTATTCATATAGAAATAGAAAGACTTGGAACAAATCATATTAAGTGAAGTAAGCTAGACCCAAAGAAACATAGACTCCATGGTCTCTCCCATTTGCAATAATTAGTATATGCCTAGGATAGTCATAGCAGAGTATCACAATAGCCCAATAGTTAAGTAAAGCAACTGTAAAAAACAGTGTTAATTGGTTTCTTTGTTTTGGTGTGTGTGTGTGTGTATGTGTGTGTGTGTGTGTACTGTTTGCAGTTATTTCTATTGTCTTTTGGGCTTTTCTTTTTTTTCCCCTTGTGGCCACTGTTTCTGATTTTGGCACTCTTTGTCTTGTATATAAGATTATCTGATTTGGGATATGGAGGGAGAATCACATAAATGGTGGGACAAAAGTTGAACCAATGCAACATTGATACTCACTGCACACCATGTTGGAAATGAACTTTACATCCTGGGGTACAGAGGAGTCAAGGTAGAAGGAAAATGGAAGAAAATGAGAGTGTTAACATTGTTTGAAAAGAAATGTACTCATTACCTTACATATGTAACTATAACCCTCTGTAAATCACTTTTACAATAAAGTAAATATTTTTTTTTAAAGAACTTCGGCAATCCTTGCAGCTGCTGGAAATAACTTTACCCTTTTCCCTTCTCACCTCTAATGACTCTAAATCTTCACTGATGCTGAGCCAGGATGATGGAGTTTCACTACAACTCTGTTTTGTATAGGCTTTCTGTATTGACCTTTTCTGCAAGTAGAGCTGCTGGCATGTTCAATCTTTCTCTCCAGCACCTGAGTCTCTGTTACTTGTGGTATTTAGACCCTTAGTGCTTGTCTGCATATGGGAAAAAAAACCCCTCTTGTGCTATCACTGTGCTCTTGGAGCCTGAGTCTCAGCATTGACCTATTATCAACAAGATCATAATGCCACTACGTGGTACATTGACCATGAGCCATAGGTTGTGATGCTGTTGCTCTGATCTAATCCCTAGTGATGGAAACAGCTATGATGATGGAAACAGCTATGACACATCCTTGGAGTGTACCTGTCTCTTGGACTCAGTTATTGTTGTATTCTGTCATGCTAAGGCTCATGTGTCTGCTTCATCTCACCTTACTAGGCCTGAGTGACCATGGCATAACTAAGACACCCAGTCCTTGTTTCATACATGTGCCTCATTTATTGGCACCAACAACATAGCAAGTATACTCATGTTCCAAGCCTCAACTCCCTTGTGCCCTTGAGCCTAGAACACTGGCTCTACCATTGTTGCGAGTATTTGTGCCTTTACTGATGCTGAGGGTTCAACTTCATTCTAACTTCATACTAAGGGTATGACATGAGACCACAGTGGGAGAAGGAAAAATAAAGAAACACCAGCAGTGTAGCTATAGCTTCGAATGTCCATGATTTTCACCAATGTTATCTTTAACTAGTGGGTTTGTGTGAAGACTATACTGCTGTACTCCTCTGTAGTTCTATTTGGCTGTAACCCTCATATACAGTTGAAAGTCTTTACTACCAAAGAATTTGAAAAGGTCAAAGATCACTGATCCCTAAAACATGTATGAATGTAAGGTCCCTAGAAATAAGAAAAGTCAAGGAAGCATCATATTACCAAGGGATTATTATAACTATTCTATAACTAATTTCAAAATATATGAGTTCCCTGTAATAGAATTCACAGAAATTATTTTAACAACTCTCAGCAAAATCATGAAAACATGGGTAAAAAATTAAATGAAGTCAATAAAACAATGAAAAGAAGTTTAATGAAGTGAACCCGAAATTACTTTTTAAAAAGAACCAAGCTAAAATTCTAGGATTGAAAAAAAATGGAATGAATAACACAACAGAGAAATTCAGCAGTAAACTCAACCCAGAAAATTCAAAGACAGTTTGCAAATTCAAAGGCAGTTTTTAAAAATATGTAGACAGAAGAGAAAAAAATATGGATACAAAAAAGAACAACAAAGCCTATGAATGATGATATATGAATGGAAAAAGCAATATTTGTATATTGGAAATCCAAGAGAAAGAACAGAGAGAGACAATTAAAAGGTGCTTATCTAAATATAACTTCAGAAACTTTTGGGAAGATATGAATATCCAGGTCCACAAATAACTCAAAATGAATCCAATTCAAAGATAATTTCACTGAGGATAATGTAAATAATTATGGTTACATTTATAATTATAAAAATATTTCCTTCATTTATAAATTCAATAAAACCAAGGTCCTTTTTATTCTGTGTAAAATCCTGCCACTCTAAAAAAAAAAGAAACCTTGAATATCTCACTTTTGTGTGAAATATCTAATAAATCCAATAGAAAAAAGAGTAGCATGGAGGCTGCTAACAGCTGGAGATAATGGAGGAAGTAGTTTCTGTCCTAAGTGCATAAATTTCAATTATAATACCAGTGACTTATAGAGATCTCATGTTTAGCATGATAACAGCAGTCACTAAGAAATGCATTATGTAGTTGAAATTTGCTGGTTGAGTCTTTTCATGTGTCATTACACATACAACAAAAGGTAAACTGTCTAAGTGGATGAATATGTCAATTTGTTGGTGAGAATCACCAAGCATTGTTAATAGAATTTTAAATTTTCAGTCATAATTCAGTAAGGTGAAAAATGGTATTTTCTTGAATCTTCATTTAGTGGATATGCTTTTTAAACGTTTATTTTTATAATTTCTTTTTCTAGGACCTTCCATCCCAATCTTTATCCATTTTTGTGATAGCTTGTTATTTGCCTAACTTGTGCATTTGCCTAACTTGTGCATTAAGTTAAACCTTCCAGAGCTAGACACTAAACAAGCTGCAACTGTCAGTCAATGTTGATTCTGGGATCATTCCAGCATCCTATCTGCTCATTTTCAAACAAAAACACATTATCAGCAGAGTTGAAGCTGACCCTTTTAGAAAAATAAACAAATCTCTGACTGCTCTTATAAAACTCACATATCTTGTCACAGTAAGTTCAATGTTGTTGACAGATCATCAATTAAAGGGAGCTTATATGAAAACAAATATGGAAGTGATTGGATGTGGCTTTTGGTGGGGTGACAGTGGCTCTCATTAGATTGGGAGATGAACAGAAATCCATCTTGTACTCAGCTTTAACTCAAAAGCAGAAGTACTAGATTTCAAAAACCAAGAGTTGACTTAATAAAAAAGTAACTCATTTTGTAATAACTTCTAAAACATAAAATATGAGCAACAAACTTAATCAAAGAGGTCAAAGACCTTTATGATGAAACTTTAAAAAAGAGGAAATTAAAGCAGATTTAAGAAAGTGGAAAAACCTCCCACACTCCTGGATTGAGAGAATTAACATTGTGAAAATGGCAATACTTCCCAAAGCTATTTACAAATTCAATACAATACCTATCAATATTCCAACAACATTCTTTTTTTTTTTTTTTGTCGGTCGTGGGGTTTGAACTCTGGGCCTGGGCGCTATTCCTCAACTCTTCAGCTCAAGGGGAGCACTCTACCACTTGAGCTACAGCGCCACTTCCCCAACAACATTCTTTACTAAAATAGAAGTAATCCAAAAATTAATATGGAACAATAGAAGACATCAGATATTAAAAACAAAAACAAAAACAATCCTTAGCAGGGAGAACACTGCTGGAGGAATATCAATACCAAACTTCAAACTCTATTATAAAGCTGCAGTTATATATATAACAAAACAGCAACAACTTGGTATTGGCACAGGAACAGGTCTGAGGATCAGAGGAATAGAAGGGAAGACCCAGACATGATTCCGCAAACCTATGGCCACCTAATCTTCAATAAGGGAACCAAAATTATCAGATGAAAGAAAGGCAGCTCTTCAACAAATGGTCCTGGCACAATTGGCTACACACATGTGGAAAATTGAAATTAGATCCTTATATTTTACCCCGCACCAGAATCAACTCCAAATAGATCAACCAAGACCTTGAGGTTAAATCAGAGACCCTGAAAATATTACAGGAAGGAATAGGAAATACGCTAACCTACCTGAGCACAGGTCAAAATTTCCTAAATACCCAAAAGTTGGATTGCTGGGTCATAGGAAAGCTCTATGTGGAGTCTTTTGAGGGACCTCCATACTGCTTTCCAAAGTGGTTGAACAAGTTTACACTCCCATCAACAATGCAGTAAGGTTCCCTTCTGTCCACATCCCCTCCAGCATCTGTTGTTAGAGTTCTTGATTATAGCCATTCTAACTGGGGTGAGGTGGTATCTCAATGTTGTTTTGATTTGCATTTCTTTTATGACTAGAGAGGTTGAGCATTTCTTCATGTGTCTATTAGCCATCCTTCTTTCCTCTTCAGAGAAGTTTCTCTTTAAGTCTTTAGCCCACTTATTTATTGGACAGTTGTTTCTTTGAAGATTTGTTGTTGGGGGATTTGATTTTTTGAGTTCCAGGTATATTTTAGATATGAGACCCTTGTCTATTGTATGGCTAGTGAAGATCTTATACTAATCTGTGGGCTTTCTATTGATCTTGCTAGCTATGTCCTTTGCTGAAGCTCTGCAATTTTATGCAATCCCACTTGTCCTACCTTTCTTTGATTTGTTGTATTTCTGGGTCTCTATTAAGAAAATTTTGGCCTGTGCCAAGGAGACCCAGGGTTTCTCCTATTCCATCCTATAATGTTTTCAGAGTGTCTGCTTTGACTCTGAGGTCTTTGATCCATTTGGAGTTGATTCTGGAGCAGGGTGATATATAAGGATCTAGCTTTAGTTTTCTACAAGTAGTTATCCAATTTTGCCAGCACCATTTACTGAAGAGACTATCTTTCTTCCATTCTATTTTTTTAGCTCCCTTATCAAAGATTAGATGGCTAAAAGTCTGTACGTTCATTTCTGGGTTTTCAATTTGATTCCATTGATCCTGAGATCTGTTCTTGTGCTAGTACCATACTGTTTTGATTACTATGGCTTTGTAGTAGAGTTTGAAATTTGGTATTGATATTCCTCCAGCACTGTTCTTTCTGTTAAGGATCTTTTTGTTATTTTATTGTTCCATATGAATTTTTGGATTGCCTCCTCTACTTCCTTGAGGAATGAAGTTGGAATATTGAAAGGTATCACATTGAATTTGTAGATAGCCTTGGGAAGTATGGCCATTTTCACGATGTTGATCTTTCCAATCCAGGAGCATGGGAGTTTTTACCACTTTCTAAGTTCTGTTTTGATTTCCTTTTTCAGGTTTTTGAAGTTTTCATCATAGAGGTCCTTCACTTCTTTGGTTAAGTTAATCCTAGGTATTTTATTTTTTGTGGGGCTATTACGAAGGGAATTGCTTTCCTAATGTCAGCCACACTTTTCTCATTGTTGCCATATGGAAAAGCCATTGATTTTTGAGGGTTAATTTTATACCCTGCTACTTTGCCAAAGTTTTGAATGAGCTTGAGTAATTTGGGAGTGGAATCTGTGGGATTCTTTAAATACAATATCATGTCATCTGCAAAGAGGGAGAGTTTAACTTCTTTCCCTATTTGGATCCCTTTTATGCTTGCATCTTGTCTTATTGCTGTAGCTAGGCATTCTAATACTAGATTGAAGAGTGGTAGAGAGAGTGGACATCCTTGTCTCGTTCCTGAGTTTAGTGGAAATGTCTTTAGTTTTTCACCATTGATTGTAATACTGGCTGTAGATTTGTCATATACAGCCTTTATTGTATTGAAGATTGTTCCATGGATTCCTAATTTTTCCAGAACCTTCATCATTAAGGGGGGAGATATGGGAAGGGATGGGAAGGGGAAACAAAGGAGGAGGCAACAATGCTTGATAAGAAATGTACTCACTATCTTGTCCATGTAATTGTAACCCCTCTGTATGGTATTCACAATAAAAAAATCATAAAATTTCCTAAATAAAGATCCAGAAACACAGCAAGTCAAAGAAAGGCTGGATAAATGGGATCACATTAAGTTGCGAAGTTTCTGCATGACAAAGGACATAGCTAGGGAGATAAATAGCTCGCAGATTGGGAGAAGATCTTCACTAGCTATCAACAGACAAGGGTCTCATATCGAAAATATACATAGAGCTCAAAAAATTAAACCCCCAACAAAAATGCCCACCCCCCAAAAACAACCAGCCCATTCATAAATGGGCTAAAGAATTAAAAAAAGACTTCTCTGGTGAGGAAATGAGAATGACCAATAGACAGAAGAAGAAATGTTCAACATTGCTGGCCATAAAAGAAATGTAAATTCAAAAACCAAATTGAGATTCCACCTCACCCTAGCTAGAATGGTATTAAAAGAAAACAACTAATAACAGATGCTAGTGGGTTTGTGGCCAAAAGGGAATGCTACTACACTGTTGGTGGGAATGTAAACTTTATCAACCATTCTGGAAAGCAGTATGGAGGTTCCTAAAAGACTAAACGTAGAACTCCCTTATGAAACAGCAGTCCTACCTCTGGGCAAGTTTTAGAGTACAGTGTGATTGGACACTAACTACAACCACACCTGCTGGTTGATCATTTTGATTTATAAAGAAAAGGCTTTAATGTTGGATGGGTGATTGGTTCAGAGGATGACAAATTTCTTTTTTGGTTCTCTCCACATTTGAGAATAATTAATATGGACTTTACATCAACCATTAATGCATATTAGGAAAGCAGGATACAGAGTCAGGCTGATTTGAGCTATACTGTCCAGAGGTTGTATCATGTGCAATTTATTTATTCACTTTGAGGATTTGTTTTATCGTCTGTAGAGTAGGGCTAAATCATACTTGTTTCACAATGTATTGGTAGGATTAGCAAGATCCTATGACAAAACAAATACATGTAAAACTTACTAACGAATTGTATTTAACGGCTATGATGACATATCTGATGACAGCAACAACTTATTGAGAAACTAAGCATTGAGTCAATGAGGAAAGACTCTACTTAAGAGTTTATGAAATATGGCTTCCTAAACTGTAGCTTAGAAAATCTTGAACCATTTCTACTTGTCAAATTATGGAAAGTACAACAAAGATATTTTGCTCTCATGTACAATACAATCTAGGAGCAGAGACACCAAGGATTTATCAGAAGGCCACACAAACATATATTACTAAAAATAATCTAACAAAAGGATTTTGATTCCAGTAAATAAAAACATCTTGAGAAAGAATCAATTATCTCAGGCTTTCCTTTTTTCTACAGGAGTCAGTAGTTTCTTATTCTAGGTGAAAATGTCCTAAAACCACCAGAGGATGCTTCAAAGCACGGATAATATGGAAGCTGCAAATACTGTATGCTTTTTTCTATATAGATGATTTGCCCTGAATTAATTCTCAAGAAACCCATTGTTAGATGAAAACATCATAAATTAAAAATTCATTTAACTTATTTTACCTAACCTATGAAACATACCAGCATTATGGCACACTGTGGTGCTTCAGTACTCACCCTAGTGAGGATTTGGCTGATTGAGCAGCTACCTATTGCTGTTCTGCCCAACATAATGTCACTAGTCTGGAAATAGACCAAAACTCAAAATTTGATGCACGATTTACATTGCAGATCAGTTTTGCATCACTGGAAAGCTGCCAAAGTTTAAGTAGAAGCATTGCAAGCTGAAGTGCATGTGTATATGCCTGACAATGCTGAATTTATAAATTGAGCAGAGTGATAAATTAATTACAGCAACTAACAAAATATAATGATTATGACAATTTCATGTAATAAAACTTATTTAAAATTCCTGGGTTTTTTATTTCTCTGATTTTTCTGTTTGGGAGAAATGTAACAAGAGAAATGTAAGCAAGGAAGATTACAGTATAAGTGTCAGAATGACTGTATTTCTAAGTGTCCAAAAAGTTATTAAAGCTCAGAGGCTCAAAGCTATGTCAGCAAAAACAGATTCTAGATTTTGGACTCTCTGGACTTCCAACATCTTTTGTTACTCACTGCCTTTCTTACTTCTCACTAGAAAGATGAATACTTCAAGCTATATTCAAAATATACTCATTATTAACTTTGGATATTAAAGCAGCTTATAGATCTTCATAAGAGCCTGGTGATTTCAATAGGCTTACACATTTAGTGAGTTCTAAAAATGCAAGAGAAATTTGAGTAAAATACTTTTCTATTATAATGGTAACATTCATTACAAGAAAAGAACCTAATGAATTGGGTTAAAATGGAGAAATATAATTAAGTTATATTCTTACTCTTCTCATTTTTGCAAATGAATTCAATTTAGTAGATCAGTTTTCTTTTTTTTCTCTTAATATATATTTCTTATTGTAAAGGTACTGTATAGAGAGGTTATGGTTACATGAGCAAGGTAATGAGGCCATTTCCTCTCCAGCACTGTCAATAAAGGAGGGTATAACAATAAATCAGTTTTCTTTAAAACAATGAAAACTTAAATTTATCCTGGACAGAACTATATTAAGAAGGCCTAACTGTATCATTTTAATGCTGATGGTTTCTGAAAGCAGGTTAGAGTTTGTATGTGAAATCTGAATTAATCTTATTGAATACATATGAAGCCTTATAGATCATATCTGGGGAAAGGTATACTGTACTAACTCCTACCAATTTTAATGCAAAGACAAAATAATAAGACAATTCAGTTGTTCAGCAAAGTTTAAATGATGGCATGTGGGTAACTAAATATGTAAATATTTCACCGAGTGACAAACTTCATATAAGGAAAATACTTTTACAATACTTACAGATGAAGAACTTTATGACACTCATGGCAGATTCTTCAGAAAGCTAGTTTTGTAAATGGTGGCATGTCCAAGAATGAAATTGAGCTTCAAGTAGAAATTGTACTGTTCTGAAAGCCTACTCAGAGCCTTGGTTAGTGTATTTTTCCCTTAAACTCTTTCTGACTTATATCTGCTTATGTTTCAGAGTATAAGTGTAACTTTTGGCATATCTGTATATAACAGTACAAGATAAAGACAATATGAGGTTACTAAAAACAACATAAGAAAACTAAAATGCCCCTTTTTAATAACAAAAACTTGACATTTTCAAATTACAGTCTGGGTTACTGGACATTCTGTTCCACGTCTGCTTCTGCAGTATTTGTTTCCAGATTAATAACTGACAAATGCCATGATGTCTTTAGTTTTTCCCTCAACCTAGATTTATATCCTACAATTCAACATGCCTACTTTGAAATGTATCTCCATACCAAATCCATCACATTTTGATTGAGTATTGCGTTTTTGCACCATTGCAAACAATTACCTACTTTGATTATTCCTTTCAGTACTATCTTAAAGTGCATCTTAACATCCTGTCTTGAATAATGAGTGATGTTCATAATCTAGAAATGTGTCATACTCTTTAGCCTTAGGAAATTGTTTTAGCTCCTTCCTGCACTAAGTCTCACATGTGCAGTGGGAAACAGCTGGAAAAGCAACTGCTGACAGGAGAGATTCTGGTTTCTAGCCCCATTTTATTGGAATTCTCTGGCTCTCACTTCTTTTAAGCCTGTTGATATTGTAATAAAGTTTAGTTGACCTCTTTTTCTCTGCTGTTGATCCAAATACATATATATGTATATATACATATATATATAATCACTATGAAACATACAGTTTCATAAATGGTGTGGTAAAATTGTTGTATTATTTCCAGACTGATTGTGGATTTTATTCAAAAATAAAGGAATGGACAACTCTATTTTGTAACTGTTTTTCTGCTTAGCCTTTTAGGTAGAATGGTATCTGTTAAAAAGTCATCTTTTTTAAAAATAACAAAGCCTTCTATATTTTGGCTCAAAATCAAGGAAAGAAATCAAGAGACAGAAATAAACACTAGGTAAATTCTAAATTAGCTTCTATAAAGTCTTAACAGTCCTGTGTCTGCCTATTGATCAACAGAGATTTGGTGCATAGTTATCCTTGGGAAGAAATAAGTTCACTCAACAATCTGATAAAAAGAAATTTGGTGGATAGTCATCCTTGGGAAGAAAAAAAAATCATATCAAACTCTTTACGTTTTGGTTGCATGTCTATAAAATGATAGACATCTTTGGAACCAATAGTATTGTCAGATAAGATGATTAAAGAACTTAGCTAGCTTCTTTCATGCATAAGTCATTGTTAAGTATCATCAGTAAAGTTTTTAACTTTCTGGAACTTTTTTGGAGGTAGTAGAATATGATTTTTAAAGCCTTTTTGTCGCCCTGCAACAGATAGCTGCTTTTGTATTCCTTTTTAGGCCTGCAAGCTGAAATTCATTCTCCACTTTGAATACTTGATGAACTAGGACACTTTAATAACACAGCTTCTTGTTCACCTACTCAAAGTTGAAATATAGAAGAGTGATTAAAGAGATGGAAACATGAATAAAATGACAGAATACACATTAAATTTTAATCACTACAGGCTTATCTAAGACATGTAGCTGAAACACTGCAAAGGAATTATATTTAGGTCAGGAAGATAGCTGTGATGTTTAGGAGGAAGTTGAATTCCTTCCTTTAGGGGACAGGAAAAGGTGACCTCAAGCAGGTAAAAGTCAAGTATTTTTTTACTTTCCAATACAGCTACTTGGACCTATTTTCATCACAGACAAAACTAGGTGGTGTTTTACATTTTAATGTGTTTGGAAAGAAATGTGTGTGAAATTTCAAGCAATCTCTCTAGGATGGAATGCTCAAGCAGCTTCTTAGTTTCTTAATTGTAGAAAGTCTCATGCAGAGTCTGGGGGCAGAGATACCTGCAATAGTGCCTGTCAGATGCAAGCAGGAAGATGAACTTCAAATCACTTTGGTTTATTATAAGAAGCTAGGCTATTGATTAGTGTGACACTATACATTTTTTTCCTTTTTTTTATTGTGAAAATACCATACAGAGGGGTTACAATTACATGGGCAAGATAATGAGTACATTTCTTATCAAGCATTGTTGCTTCCTCCTTTGTTTCCCCTTCCCATCCCTTCCCATCTTCCCCCACCCCGGCACTCCTCCTGCAAAAAAGTTGCAAAGTTCGTTTTTCGGCATAACGATTTGTACATCTCATTGTTGCAATGGGTCCACCTGCATCCCTATTTAAATGATTTGTTTTTTTCCCTTCCCCTCCACAAATTATACCAACATCAAATAAAGTGAAAGCAGGGCTTATACCGTGGGGGAGGGACATACAAAGCAACAAAGAAATCATCTTATAAATATGTTAGAAGTAATTGCATGAAAGCAAAAACATTTGAATACTTATCTTGGGGTTCATTTTACTTAACATCAACTTATCTGACCTTTTCTGCTTGTCTCAGACATTTACTAGTTATTGCAAATAAGGGAAACCATGCAATCCCACTTTTGGGCATTTACCCAAATAATTACAAACAAGACCATACTACAGCTACCAGCACAACTGTGTTTATTGCAGCATTATTTACCATAGCTAAGATATGGAACCAACCCAGATGCCCCTCAGTAGATGAATGGATCAAGAAAATGTGGTATATATACACAATGGAATTCTATGCCTCCATCAGAAAGAATGATATGGTCCCATTTGTTAGGAAATGGAAAGGCTTGGAAAAAATTATATTAAGTGAAGTAAGCCAAGCCCAAAGAAACATAGGTCCCATGGTTTCCCTTATTTGCAATATCTAGTATATGTATGAGTCAAGCAGAAAAGGTCAGATAATGTGATGTTAGGAAAATGAACCCTTAGATATGTATTTAAATGTTTTTTTCTTTCATGCATTTGTTTCTAACGCATTTATAAGATTATTTCATTGTTGCTTTGTTTGTCCCTCCCCCATAGTATAACCCCTGCTTTCACTATATTTGATGTCGGTATAATTTGTGGAGGAGATGGGGAAAAATAAGTCGTTTAAGGATACAGGTGGACCTGTTGCAACAATGAGAAGTATAAGTTGTCATGTCAAAAACGAACTTTACAACGTTGGTGCGGGGAGGGGGGACAAGAGGAGGAGGGGAGGATTGGGGGTGGGGGTGGGGGGGGGAGGCTGGGAAGGGATGAGAAGGTTAACAAAGGAGGAGGCTGCAATGCTTGATAAGAAATGTACGCATTATCTTGCCCATGTAATTGCAACCCCTCTGTACAGTATGTTCACAAAAAATTAAAATTAAAATTAAAAAAAATAAAAAATAAAGGCTTGACAAAGCCCAGTCATACAGTACATATAACATATATTATACATATATGTTTATGCAGATGATAGTAGGCATATTATGATATACATATTGTATAACATATAATATATTTACATATAATATATTGTATAATATAGAATATATTTTATATAACATATATGACACATTATATCATATATGACATATATGATATGTTATACAGATAATATATCATATAGTATAATTATATTACATATTTATATTTTATATATCATATATGTATAAAATATATATTTCTTTATAATTATTATTACATGTGATTATATTGTATATTGTATATCACATAACTCATAATGTAGTATATTATAACATATGCATATGTTATAATATATATAAAATACACGTTTTATGCATATGCATGTGTATATATATTATATATGTATGTACTTATATGCCAAGGTTTACTCTCAGACAGTAGCAAATGTGAGGGAAAAGAGAGATTGACTTAGTAGCAAAGATTTATAAAGCTTTGACACAACTGATATGGGTAGAGCAGGGAGAACAGGTTTGGGAGAAAAGAACAAGTCATGAACAAAGCAAGCTCTGTGTGTGTGTGTGTGTGTGTGTGTGTTTGTGTACTTGTAGGTGAAGATAAATAATAAGTTAGATAACTGTAAGGTCAGGGTCCTATATGTCTGATTCACAGGACTATTTAACTTGACAAATGAGTAGAGATGATGAATATGCAGAGAAGACAGTAAGTCAACTACAAAACTACCTGGGAAGAGTATAAAGCTTATCTGGAATTGAATCTATGAAAATAATGATCAGTTCTTGAGAGGAATAATCACAGACCCTATAACTCCAAACCTGCATTATATGAAAATATACAACATCACCATTACTTGGTTAGGATTGTGTCTTAAGATTTATATTGGGGGCTGGGAGGGTGGCTCAGTGGTAGAGTGCTTGCCTTGCATGCATGAGGCCCTGGGTTCAATTCCTCAGCACCACATGAGCAAAAAGAAAAAAGCTGGAGGTGGCGCTGTTGCTCAAATGGTAAAGGGCTAGCCTTCAGCTGAAGAGCTGAGGGACAGCGCCCAGGCCCAGAGTTCAGGCCCCACGACTGGACCCCCTCCCCCACCCCAAAAAAGGTTTATATTGGTAAAGATCAAAGTACATTACCTCACAGGAAAGATGATTCTGTAGCTACATCTTAGAATATATGATAGGCTCTGATTAAAGCAACCATGTGACGAACAATGAAGGAACCAGAGTTATAATTGCCCAGATAGCTTTGGGTTTATCTTTTATTTTTTATTTTGTATGTTTTAAAGTTTTTTGTTATTTATTTTTTATTTTATTTTATTTTTGGGTCCAGTCGTGGGGCCTGAACTCTGGGCCTGAGTGCTGTCCCTCAGCTCTTCAGCTCAAGGCTAGCTCTCTACCACTTGAGCCACAGTGCCACTTCTGGCTTTTTTTCTTTTTACGTATGTGGTGCTGGGGAATCGAACCTAGGGCCTCATGCATGTAAGGCAAGCGCTCTACCACTGAGCCACCTTCCCAGCCCTGGGTTTATCTTTTAGAAGTAAAAAAGAATGCATTCCAAATGGCTAACTTGTCATATGTTATAACAGAGGAGAATCAGATCCTAGATCATTCTCTTTTTTTCATGGTAAGATGATATAGTAAGAATGATGTTGACAAACAATTTCCCAAGCACTTTAATATAGTTTTGTGAGCATTATATACCACATTTAATTTAGTCCTCTTCATATTCCTAAAAACTAGGCATTTCTCTAATTTATGAAAGCAAAAATCTTGAGGTTCAGAGTGATTAGGAAATGTGACTATTCTCATACAGCTCTGAAAGTGGTGAAACACAGGTAAAAGGAGATACACATGACTCGGTGCTCCATATTTGTGTGTGTGTGTGTGTGTGTGTGTGTGTGTGTGTTGTGTGTTCCAGTTCTGGGCTTGAAGTGAGAGCCTAAGGGCTGTGACTGAGCTTTTTCAGCTAGAGGCGAGAACTCTACCAGTTGAGCCACAACTTAGCTTCTGGCCTATAATTAATTGGAGATAAGTGTCTCAAGGACCTTCCTGCCTGGGCAAGCTTTGAACCATGATCCTCAAATCTCAGCCTCCCAAGTAACTGGGATTATAGGCATGAACCACTGGCACTGGGCTCACATTCTTAACTATTATCTGTTACCCTTTATTTCCTAGATAAGGGTCAAGAATGGACAAGGTAAACTGATAATGAAGAGTATTTCCAGCATGTTCTCAATACATACTTAAGAAATCAGGTGTTGTAATGATATAATGACTGAATCTTGCCATTGTCATCTCTCATTATGCTCATATTACCCTTTGCTCCAAAAATTCACATCATAGTCAAACACATGTGGTATCTTATAATAGCATCCTGTGTATTGAATGGCAGCTCTTGTGAAGTACATTGAATGTCTATTATAATCAATGATCCATCTAGTTTCAATATGTGGTGGACATATTTTTGTGACAACTCAAAAAAGGTACAGTTGACTTGGAGTCATGTTTAATAACATTAGGCTCTTTTGTTGGAATAAATAAAACTTGCTCAAAGCTAAAGAATAGTCCAAATATAGTAATAACATTCATTGTCCACTACCAAGTACATATGTGAAAAACGGAGCTACTAGGTAATGAGAGGATGAATGGGATTGAAACAGATCGGGAAAATGATTGAGTGATATTGATTAAGATATGTTGTACTCAGAAACTGACATGTTGGAATGAAACTTCTTTGTATAACTACTTGATAATAAAAATTAAAATAAAATAAATATAAAAAAGACCTAAGTTTGCTGGAGAAATAACATCTGGTACAGATTTTTCAGCTTGTGGAAGGATGTAGCTGAGGCCAGAGATATTAGAAATAAACATACAAATATAAAAATGTGAAAAAGGAAATTAAAGCAGAATTAAGGAAGTAGAAAAATCTCCCATGCTCCTGGATAGGAAGGATTAACATCATGAAAATGGTAGTACTGCCAAAGGCTATCTACAAAGTCAATGCAATGCCCATCAATATCTCAACATCATTTTTCAATGAAATAGAAGTAGTCCACAAATTCATATGAAACAATAAAGGACCCCAAATAGCAAAGAGAATCCTTAGCAGAAAGAACAGTGCTGCAGGAATATCAATACCAGCCATAGTAGTCAAAACAGCTTGGTACTGGCACAAGAATAGACCCAAAGACTAATGGAATAGAATTGAAGATCCAGAAAGGAACCCACAGACCTATAGCCACTTAATCTTTGATAAGGGAGCAGAAAAAATAGAATGGAAGAAAGACAGCCTCTTCAGTAAATAGTGCGGGCAAAATTGGTTAAACACCTGTAGAAAACTAAAGCTAGATCTTTATATATCACCCTGCACCAGAATCAACTCCAAATGGATCAAAGACCTCTAAGTAAAAATGGACATCTGAAAATTTTACAGGAAGGAATAGGAGAAAATCTAGGGCTCCTTGGCACAAGCTGGAATTTTCTTAATAAAGATTCAGAAACACAACAAATCAAAGGAAGGTTGGACAAATGGGATTGCATGAAACTGCAGAGCTTCTACATGGCAAAGGACATAGCTAGTAAGATCAATAGAAAGCCCACAGACTGGGAGAAAACCTTCACTAGCTATACAACAGACAAGGGCCTCATATCTAAAATATACTTAGAACTCAAAAAATTAAATCCTCCAACAACAAATCCTCCAAAAAACAACCATCTCATCAACAAGTGGTCTAAAGACTTAAAGAGAGACGTCTCTGAAGAGGAAATAAGAAAGGTCAATAGACACATGAAGAATGGCTCTACTTCTCTAGCTTAAAAGAAATGCAAATCAAAACAACATTGAGATTCTACCTCACCCCAGTTAGAATGGCTAGAATCAAGAAATCTAGATGCTGGAGGGGATGTGGCCAAAAGGGAACCCTACTGCACTGTTGGTGGGCATATAAACTTGTCCAACCACTCTGGAAATCAGTATGGAGGTTCCTCAAAAGACTCAACATAGAGCTCTCCTATGACCCAGAATCTCACTTCTGGGCATTTACCCAAATGATCACAACCTAGGCCATATTAAAGCTACCAGCACAACTATGTTTATTGCATCATTATTCACCATAGCTAAGCTATAGAACCAAGACAGATGCCCCTCAGCAGATGAGTGGATCAAGAAATTGTGATATCTATCTATCTATCTATCTATCTATCTATCTATCTATCTATCTATCTATCTATCTATCTATCTATCTATCTATCTATCTATCTATCTATCTCTATATACACATACACACAATGGAATTCTATGCTTTCATCAAAAAGAATGACACTACCCCATTTGTTAGGAAATGGAAAGACTTGGAAAAAATCATATTAAGTGTAGTAACCCAGTCCAAAAGAAATTTAGGCCCCATGGTTTCCCCTATTTGTAATAATTAGTATACATATAGGATAATCTTTGTCAGATGAGCTGAAAAGCTCAAAAGCCATTTACAAATAATCATATAAGATGATGCTAAGTGAAATTAACCCCAAGATATAGACACAAGAGTTCTGTTGTTATTGTTATTGTCTTAAGTGTACCATGTGATTTTATTTTTTGTTGTTGTTTCCTTTGTATGTTCTTCCCCTTGTGGCACTATTGTCACTGTACATGATTTTGGTACCCTGCATCTTGTACATATATATATGTATATATATATATATAAATCTGGGGAGGGGAGGGGAATAACAAAACTCTGAAACAAGGACACAGGATGACCCATTGCAGCAAGGATACCCATGGGACAGTATATTGGAAAGGAACTTTCCAACTTCGGTCGGTGGGAGTGGGGGTTGAGGGATGAGAGGGTGGAGTAGGGGAAATGGAGGAGGGAAGGGATATTGGGAAAAGAAGGAAGGGATGGGGTAACAATGATCAATAAGTAATGTACTCATTGCCTTACTCATGTAACTGAAACCCCTCTGTACAGCATCTTTTTTTTTTTTTTTTTTTTGGTTGGTCGTGGGGCTTGAACTCTGGGCCTGGGCACTGTCTCTCAGCTCTTCAGCTCAAGGCTAGCGCTCTACCATTTGAGCCATAGCTCCACTTCCAGCTTTTTTCTGCTTATGTGGTACTGAGGAATCAAACCCACGGCCTCATGCATTCAAAGTAAGCACTTTTTCACTGAGCTATCTTCCCAGCCTCCCAGCATCTTTACAATAAAAAAATTCATGCAATGTAGCTCAGCTACTTTTCAGCTTGTTCTCATAAGGCTAAAGTCAAGGTTTTTGCTTGGAAGCAGTATAGAAATATTTATTTCTGAATTAGCTCAGTTTATTGGCAGAATTCAGCCTGATTATTATAGGACTGAGGTCCCTATTTCCCTGCAAGCTGTTAACCAATAGAGCATTCTTAGAATATAAATGTTTCCTAATTCCTTAGCTCATGGACCTTTCCTCTCCAAAGCAAAGAGTTAAGTCTTCCTCATAACTGCAACTCTCTCACTCTTCTACCACTTCTCTCTACTGCCTTCTTCTTTTTCACAACTTACCAAACTGCCCCTAAGAACACCAGAGATTATATTGACTTAGCTAGATAATTACAACTAAATTACACATTTTTATATTTATCTGGGAAGCAACCTTAACTTAATCTGCAAACTCCATTTTCAAGGGTGCTCACATTAGAATTTGATTGCATAATGAGGAGACTGGAAATCTAGGTGGCATCTTTTTCATTCCATTTAAGACATTAGCTATTTCAGTTATATGAGGGTAAGAGCAATAAAGTACAAGAAAAAATACTTGAAAAGACCCTCAATTATAACACTACTTATTTTAAATATTAATGAGACTCACTTCAATATTCCCCCACACAGGTATCATGTACATAGATGAATTCCAACTCTCCTCTTCTTCTAGTCTCTAAAAATAACTATTCTACTTTCAGATGGATATTTTTAGTTTCTGAAAATAATAGAGGGTCTGTGGCACTTGTTTTTCTATATCTAGCCTATTTTTACTTTAACCATTTTATCCATCTTGCTACAGAAACAACAGGATTATATATCACAATTTTCTTTATCATTAATCTGTTGATGAATACCTAGACTGGTTCCAGAGTTTTAATGAATAATGCTTCAATAAAAATGCTTATGTAGTCATCTCTTTGGTATGCTGATTTGTTTTATTTTGGAAATATACCCAGAAGTGAGATAGCTGGATCTATAGATAGAGCTATTTTTTAGTGTTTTGAGGAATCTCTGCGCTGTTCTTCACAATACCTCTACTAGTTTAGATGCCCACAATTAGTATAAGACTTTCAACATCCTTGCCAGCATTCGTTGTTTTTTCTTTTGTTTTCCTTTTGATAATCACTGGATAATTCAAGTGCTGAAGAAATAGATAGTTTTACATATTTTTTATAACTGTGAGGAGGAAAAGGTATGGAGCCATGAAAAGAACTTAAGAACTTAAAGAACACCTCCCCATTTTTGTTATTCATCCTAAACTAAAAATCAAATATCACCAGTGGTGAATAACCTTGTACTTGGCTAATATTCTTTTACTTAGTTGAAGAAATTGGTCATGTTGAAGTTCTACTATGTTTAGGTTGAACTATGTTATTTCATCAGCCTAAATATTTATTGAAATAAAATCCAGGAAATGAAAACAAGAAGTTTTTTTCTTTGTTGTTATTGTTTTTTTTCCTTTTGTCTTGTTAGTTCATTTATCTGTGTTGGAGATGGTTAGGGATGCACAGAAATTGTGGTAGAAAGGATGAATACATGCAACAGTGATACTAGACATGTTGAAAATGAACTATACAACTTGTGTGTGGGGACAGGAGGGAAAAACTGAGAGAGAGTGAGGGAAGGAGTGATATTGTTCCAAAAGAAATGTACTTTTTATCTGTCATATAACTGTAACCATTCTATACATCACCTTTATAATAATAATAAAAAGTTTTGAAAGGAAAACAATGCAGGGGCAAGATAGTCTCCAAATATCAAAACTTTCACCTCTGTAATATCCCATGTATAATGAAATAAGAATAAAATGAGCCTCAAGTTCTCAGTAAAGGCAGTATATTCATGTCAAATGTAGCAGTCACCTGTCATGACCTGGCGACAGATTCCTGGAATAGGGAACCACATCAGCAACTGGCCAGGGCAGATGGCTTTTCTGCTCTCAGTTCAGGGATATGGTTTGAGAAGTGGCTGGAAGCAGGCTGTGGATGTGTTTGCATTCTGTTTGGCTAGTAGTGCTGCTCTTGGGAACACAAAAACTTTTTGTAGTAACACATCTATATTCCTTTACTACCCACAGCATTTGTGCATCCAGAGCTGGGCGCTGGTGGCTCACACATATAGTTCTAGTTACTGAGGTCTGAGGATTGAGTTGAAACCAGCCTTGGCAGGAAAGTCTGTGACATTAGCTACCAAAAAATATGCTGGAAGTGGAGCTGTGGCTCAAATAGTTGAGTACTAGCCTTGAGTAAAAGAAACTCAGGGACAGTGCCCAGGCCCTGAGTTCAAGCCCCAGGACCAGCACACACACACATAAAAGAATGCATCAGAGAGGATGTAATGAAGTCTACAGATTCTTCAGAATGTCTAGAAAAAACAGTGAATTTACTGAACTGAGCTTTTTATTTCCTCTAAAATTTCTACAACTTGCTGCACTGGGAGGTATTTAATCTTTGCCAGAAACTTGTTTAGTATTACTCAGCTCTAGAAAACTCATGGGCCAGCTGGTTCACTAAATGAGGCTTTGCCGGACCTAAAGTACCACCATCAAAAACTTCTGTTGTGGGCTGGGAAGGTGGCTCAGTGGTAGAGCGCTTGCCTTGCATGCAGGAGGCCCTGGGTTTGATTCCTCAGCACCACATAAGCAAAAAGAAAAAAGCCGGAAGTGGTGCTGTGGCTCAAGTGGTAGAGCGCTAGCCTTGAGCTGAAGAGCTGAGGGACAGCACCCAGGCCCAGAGTTCAGGCCCCACTACTGAACCCCCCAAAAAAACTTCTGTTGTATTTTTTTAATCAGTTGTGGGGCTTGAACTCTGCACCTGGGCACTGCCCCCTGAGCTATTCAGCTCAAGGTGAGCACTCTACCACTTGAGCCACAGCCCCATTTCTGTGTTTCTTTGTTTTTGTTTTTCTGGTGGTTAATTGTAGATAAGAGTCTGGTAGACTTTCCTGCCAGAGCTGGCTTTGAACTGCAATCCTCAGATCTCACCTTCCTGAGTAGCTAGGATTACAGCCATGAGCCACCAGCACCTGGCTCCTTCTTTTGTATTCTAATCTTACCTACTGGGTGAATGTGGTCAGAGGGTCAAGGATTCAAAGGAAGGTCCAAGGTCTTTGTTGGAATAAAAAATTCACACAACCTGCTATCACCCTTCCAGGGATTCCTCATGGCTTCCATTAACACCTCCTAAGGCCATCTGCAGTGCCCCCTAAAACCATTAAAATGACAAATGATCCTCTGGCCTCCCTCTAGAGTGTCCCTATCAGCCCTGAGAGACACCTCCCTAAGACACCTTTGGGAGGTACCAGTGGAATCCAGAATGACACCTACAATTACCTCCTCTACTGTTGCATTATACTCTTTATTGGTTACTTACTTCCAGTGCCATTTAATCAGGAGATCAGATGAGCTTAGAGAACTGAGTTGTTAGCTTTTAGGCTAGTAGAATGAAAACAAAGACCCTAAATTAAAGCAACAATAAAGCATTTAGTCACATTGTGATGTATAAGCAGCTAAAACCAGGGAAAGTGCCAATCTTCCTCCCATTTCCCCTTACAGGACAGCACTTAATTATAGATGAAGGAGCTCCTACAGTGTCATGACCCAGAACTAGCAGGGGAAGGGTAGTAGAATAGCCAGGAGTGGAATAACATTGAACACTGACTTGGTGTAAGGTAAGCATCTTCAAGGTTCCCCAATGGAGAGCCCTTTAAATGTGGCACAGGAATGCACAGCCTGCTAAGGTCAGGATGAATTCCATAAGAATTGTTAAATAACCAGATATAGAAGATAAGATACTAAAACTAATTTTCAGTAAAATAATTAACAATCATCAGGAATACAAACAAAAAGCTGAGTGCTGGTGGTTCATGCCTGTAACCTAACTACTCAGGAGGCTGAGGTCTGAGGATCACAGTTCACTGGGCAGGAAAGTCTGTGAGACCCTTATCTCCAAATTACTACCAGAAAACCAGAAATGGTGCTGTGGCTCAAAGTAGTAGAATGCTAGCTTTGAATGAAAAAGTTCACAGACAGCATCCAAGGACTGAGTTCAAGCCCCATTACTACCACCACCACCACCAACAAAAATCAACAATAGAAACATTTTTGCTTAGAACATGGAACACTAAGTGAAGATGAAAAATCTAAAAAGAGAAACAAATTTCAGGAGTTTAGGCTAGGTGAAAAAGAATTATCTACTTCTAATGATTGTGACAGTTAACAAGATATTCTGATATCTAAAGTTCATAGGAGAGCTGGAATTGTTCTGAGACTTGACTTCAAAAGGTGTTCACTGGTTATATCAATTATTCCATGCCTGAGTAAAAGATACATGTATACTATCATTCTTATCTAAATACTTGGAAAAGCACGATATAGAAAATATGATTTATAGCAAAAGTTTTAGAATAATTTCATTTTTCTCACTTTACTATTTTCATAACAACCTTAAAGAAAAGATAATGAATATAAAAATGGCTCTGGAAAAATTTGAATCATTACAATAGCATGCCTATAAAGTAATGAAACAGATATTTTATTTGGTAGTAAAAATGTAAACAGAGACAGACATATATACATGATAATATACATGTGGTGAGTTTATACATATACAATGCATATCATGCTTAAATTATATTCCATTTTACAAGTAATATAAAATTTATTTAAGAAGGGAAGAAGAGAAGAAGTATTTGGATAGTTTGTAAAGGTTTCAATTATTTTACATAATATAGATTTTTTTGCTTTGTAGATTTAGTTTATACCTATTTTTAGGTTATAGATTTATTTCACTTTTTAGATTTACTTTATAACTCTATGGAACTGGAGATAACCTATGTGAGTTTTAAGCTCATACATGGTTGCTCCTAATTTAAATGTTTTGGTTGTATCTTGCTCAAAATCATCAGTGTTTTCCTTTTTATATATTTTAAGCACTTGACAGTATCTTCCTACGGTTTGTGTGTAGTTTTAAGGTCTCCCATGGAACCACTGTGATTAACGGCTTAATCTCCAGGCTAGTGCTGTTGGGAAACGATGGATCCTTGAAATGTGGATCCCAGTTAGTGTGTGGTCTTTAGGTTGCTAGATAGGTACCCTAGAAAGTAATTCTTCTGGGACTATTTGGTAGTTTTCTCAAGAGGGTCATTACCCAGCTCTCTCTCTTTGCCCTTCACATTCAATCAGGTACCAGCTGCCATTCACCATGAGGTTCTCAGCAAAAAATGGGAGCTAATGGAGGCTTAAGGAGTCCTTGAAACTCCAAAAATGTCAGATAAATAATCCTCTCTTTATAAAGTTAGCTGTCTTAGATATTTTATTGTAGTGATGCAGAGTAGAGTAATAACATACTTATTTGAATTTGCTTAGTTTTCCCCTTTCTCTGTCATCAATTTTTCTGCAATCTGTGCCAGCCTCTGTGGCATGGTTAATCTTGTCTACCTTGAGCATACATACATACCAGCATGTATTTACACCTAGTGTGAGCTACCTGGGGGTAGAAATATGCCTTACTTCCAAAAGATGAGCCAACAAATACTTCTGAATAAATCAAATGACATGTGGAACAAGTACCAGCAGAATTAGAAGTTTGTCTATAGATCCTCTTCCTTAACTTACCAGTTACATTATTTTTATAAAATATATCCATGGTTCTCATTTTTGGTGCACCTTAATCATAACTCTTAACTCCCAAAGTAGTCTTCAAATTTAAAATTCATATATAACTACAAGACATCAATTATATTACATTTGAAAAATGTTTTTAAAAAACAATTGGAGATATTTTCATATAGTCTTATCTTTTAAAATAAAAGGAGATGGCAATGGCAAATATGGGTATTAGGTTTTGAAGAGTGAGTTGAATTGAGATAAAATAATAAAAACAAGGCAATATAAATTAGATTATTGATTCACTTTTCTGAAATGAATTTCATTCTTACATTCCATGCATTAGAACTAGAACAAACTGAAATTGATTCTGCCTGAACAAAACAAAATAGTATAAGTTGTTCTATCCCCAAAATGTTTAAATTCATCTTTCAACTTCAAATTTATTAATGTTCTTATGAAACACATTCTCAATTTTGGAGTTTTGATGCTTAATTTACCTTGGAAACTTAAGTATAAATATTTAAATAACAAAGGAAAGAAAAGGCTCACAGAATTTGTAAGTATATTAAAGGCTTAGCTTCATCATTCAGGAAAAAATAAAAAGTTTTCTTCTTATAGCATTTCCTGGTAGTTAATCAAAAAATCAAATTGACAAGTTGCCAACACTGTAAAAATCCTATTCAAATATAGGTCATGGTATTCAGCCTCCAGTTATGTCTCTTGATAACATTCAATTGGTTTAAAATGTTTTGTAATGTCAGCCTGTGTTGGTAGATAGTTATAATAGCTTGAAATGGTCAGACAAAAGCTTGATAAGACTATTCAGAATACAACAAATCACAAGGGCTCATTATAGCTGCAAATATGTAACTATCAATTCTTCATCAGAAGTCTTTACTTGATATAGCTCTGAATTATTTCCTGGGGTAGATGAAGATAACAAAACACATTTCACATGCAAAAGTGCAATCATCCTATTTATCATTGGCTTTGTTTGTAACACCATGCCTGGCATTCAAAGTAAGAAGGGTTCTACCCTCAGTTAGCATGGATGGCTTACCCTAGACTTTACAAGTTCTTTCTTGGATTAGTATCACATATACTCTTGGTGGCCAATAGATTTCAACTATGTGAAGAAGGTCTATCCATCTGAAAAAAAATCAATTAACCAAAAGTTTTAATTATCTGATAAATCCTAAACTGCTTGCAAAGCAATATTGTGAGAAGAAGAGATTTACACATCATCTCTGCCCTCCTCCTCCAAAGCTGATAGACTAATAAAGGAGATACATAAAATTAAAAAGAGAAAATTAAAAGGAAAGAACAAATGAGAGTTTAATATAAGTGATACTCAAGTAAGAAGCAAGCAAATGTTTGGTGTGTGTGTGGGCGGGGGAGAGGTCTGTAATTGGGCCTGAACTCTGGCCCTAGGTGCTGTTGCTCAGCTCTTTAGCTCAAAGCTAACACTTCCACTTGAGTCACAGAGCCACTTCCGGCCTTTTCTGTTTATCTGGTGCTGAGGAATTGAACCCAGGGCCTCATGCATGAAAGGCAAGCACAATACCACTGAGCCACCTCCAGCCAATCATGCAAATTTTAAAAAATAAATTTTAATCCATATAATTTAACAAAGAAGTAGTTTTTATTCAACAAACTTTGAATGAACAGGAAAAAATGACCAAAGAGTGACTGAGTTGCTACTGTGGACAATGCTTTGTATTTGACACTGAAAACTAATGAGGAATATCATCTAATCTGACATCAGCCAGAATGGATTCAATTTGGTTGGAGACATATTATGCTTATTGTAAAAGGTAGGAAAGAAAGTTCATTCCATGAAAAGAAAGTGTATACTACACCTTATAAATCCTGGTTTGGTTTCTTAGAAGCAAGTATGAATCAAACCTGATTTATGATATAAAGAGTGTGCATATAATTCTTTGCAGTGATATGTTTGTGAAGGAAGGCAATGGGATTATTTCTAAAGAACACTTTTTCCATGTTATAGAAATATAATTGTAACTCTTAAGGTATTATTTCAATTGAAGTTACTATTAAAATCAAAGAAACCAAGAATATCAAGAACTGTCCCTGGGACTGAGTTGACTCTAGACAAAAGGGCTGGCTTCTCACAAATGAATTCAATTAAAGATTCTTGTGTACACACACACACACACATACACACACATGTGCACATATACACATGTTTGTGCACGCATGAACATATAGATATATGCAGGTAAATAGGCTTGTGTGCTTTGTGTGCTTGTGTGCTTGTGTAAATTTTCTGAAATTTCACCTATAGTAATTGAACCAGGACAGGTGGTTTAAGTTAATGGTTATTTTTTTTAAGACTCTAGAACATCACAACTTCAGTGACCTCATATCACGAAGACAAAGGAGACATTCAAACATGTTTAAAGCCAGGCATCAGTGGCTTGTCATTCTAGCTGAGGGAGCTGAGATCTGGAGAACTGCTGTTCAAAGTTAGTCACGACAGAAGAAGAGTTTATAAGACTCTCTCTTGGAGGTATGATTCAAATGGTACAGCACCAGCTATGACAAAAAAAACTGAGCACATGTGGAATCCCTAAATTCAAGCCCTGGAATCAAGGGTGAGAAGCATGAGAAGGTATGTGTGTGTGATTCATGTGTACTCATTGCTATCATCTTTATTGTTATACTTATTTGGATCTTTTAATGTAGAGCATGATTGGAATTCCCTATAGTAGAGTTGAGTCTCTTAGAAGAGGATTAGGGTGTTCTGCACAAATTTTAAGCATAGGCAGTTTTTAAGAAGATTTCTATGGCAAGCCACCCAGGAGTGTGTCTAGACAGTTCAGCTTCATTGGAATCAGTGATCTGAGAGTAAAATGCACAAGCTATTCCTGGAGAGTTAGAATTTTCCAACAGTAATATATGAGTCTCCTAGTGGCCAATAAAGCAAGGTTGTATTTAGAAGGAAACTCAAGATAGTAGGTAACATTTGTTGATGATAGACAAAAACCAAAGTTTTGACCAGAAGCTGCAATTCAAAAGTGGAAAATTGAATTGGTGTGAGCCACGATATTATGTGTATCAGGACAGCACTGGAGTTTAAACTCAGTGTTTCATGTTTGCTAAGCTCATAAACTCTGCCAACTGAGTTTTACTTCTAACCCTAAACTAGGACTTTCAAAGTAAAAATTCCTATTCCCCAATAAATTAGAGAGATAGATTTTTGCAGAAACATTCATTCCTCCTCATTGTAGAATAACCACAACCAGAATATCTATGTTATGCAACCACTTGTGAGCCCAATCCTCCTCCAAATTCTTCATTATGTTTGAGAGTTCCAAATGCAATGACCTCTGGCAGCAATAACATTTCTGTCTTAGTTTGTGAGCTTCATCTATAATAGATCTCTGGAGGTGTTGCTTTTTAAAGAGAAATACTTTTTATATGAAGAAAATAAATAGGGCAGGGGCATCTGATATATATTCTATCCCAGTGATTGAGGCTCAACAATAAGGCTATAAGCACTGTCCCTGAGAGTAGTGTGTATCTGGCAAACCTCTAGGGATATAGATTCTGCTTACTTGTTCAAGTCCCTCTGAAGATGGCTACCACTACTATTGTCAGCTACTAGTGGTAAAAGAGTGATCATTGAATAAATATCAGAACCTCTAACGGCTCTGGTTAAAGTTGGTCTGAAAGATTAGTTCATGTTAAGGAACAGTTGGACAGGAAATTCTTGCATGGCTGAGCCTTGGGCTGATCTAAAAATTTATAAAGTAAATGGGTATTTCATCAACCTTCACAGTAGCATCTTAGGAGATATCTGTAAAGAACATTCTGGTTTTCCCAGAATTTCCAGTTTAAGCCCTAAATTCCTGGATACCAGGAAGCTGCTCTGTGGATGTAAGTTACAGAATTATCATTCAGCATATCAGTTTGTGAGTACAATGTTTCTTGATCAACACCACCTCTTTCATCATTGTCCCCTATCTGTCCTAACCCTACTAA
The DNA here is from genome assembly GCF_019054845.1 of Dipodomys spectabilis. Lineage (NCBI taxonomy): Eukaryota > Metazoa > Chordata > Mammalia > Rodentia > Heteromyidae > Dipodomys > Dipodomys spectabilis. The sequence goes on from NW_024871113.1 coordinate 9,722,777, forward strand.
ATTTACCTAGGTTCATTTTCATACTTTTATATTGAATATTAATGATTTCATTCTTTCACTGTTCAGCTCTTCATTCAACTCCCTCCCTCCCTCCCTTTGACCTCAATCTCCCACAATATATATTCCAGCTTTCTGGTATTCATTTTGTTTTCTGTCCCTTGAGACTTCTCACCTCTGGTTTATTTGCAAAATAACTCTGAAAAATAGTGCAAATATGCAGAATCAGCTTGATAAATAATATTATATTTGGAAATGCTAGAAAATATGACTAGCCCCATGGTATTTCTAAATTTTTAGAGTTTAGCAGAGATCTTCTAGTTTGAGATGAGGGAAAGATCCTACACTTATAGAGGAAACAGATTTTAGACTTTGTAGAAGGAAGTGAGGAAATTATACAGTCTTCTGAAGGCTGTAAAGCTATATAAGTGATATTTCTATATGGACAACTATGTATCTTGAGGAAATTCAACTGAACTTGTGAATGCTTGGTATGGGCTGAAAATGAATCAGTCTGATGGAAGACAATACCAAAAGACAGACAGGGCCACAGACAGGTAATTTAACAGCTAGGTATTAGAGTAGACTTCCTCTGGCTAGAAAATTTGGATGCCTTCAGGTAAGTTTCTACTCCAAACAGGTTACCTCTTCAGAGAGATGTCTCTGATAACACTATATATAAAAATCACTATCCATGTCTATTATTTCATATGGTTTTGTTTTTTTCTATAGTACTTTTCTCTACCTGACATGTTATGTATTGAAGTAGTGGTTTAAAATAAATACTATGTAATCTTATGTATTTAGACTAAGAGCTAAAGCATATGTGAAGATGCCTATTAGTTTGCAAATGTTAATTTTCTTGCTGACAAAGCTAATTAGAGAGTGTTGTTTACAGATTCTACTGAAAGATATAATAGTTCTATATCCCTTTAGTTTCTTCCAAATATAAATACTTGTTTCAAATATTGCTTCAAGAAGATATAAATATTTGCTTCAAAAGACTTGTTGTTCAGCTGTCAATATGCAAGATGACCACTTCAAAAAAAACCTCTGATCTAAGGGAGAAAGAAGAGGAAATCTCCACTGTGGAGAGAGACCAGGAGAATCACACCAGGTCAAACTCACCCATGGCAACATGTCACCAAGAGAAAGAAGTTATGAACTGTTGAAACATCATATATTTCATTATCTGTTAAAATTGCAGCTAAAACTGTAGTATTAACTGGGAATTTCTAAGTGTATAGAACAGAATCTAGCATTTGACAACTTTTAATAAGTTTAATTTGAATTAATAAAATAGAGCTTTAAATTAATTCCAGCCTAGGGGCAAGTTAAAACCTCAGATAACATGTGAGTTTAAGTTAATGAAGCAACACACAGGAGGAAGAGATTTTTGAGGGAAGAAATAGATAACAAGAGCACTACAGAAAGAATAACATGAAAAAGCATACATGTTAGGAAAGGAGATTGCAGAAGCGATTGCTCTCCTGTCTTAGCAGCAAGATAGCAAATAGTCACTGTCAAAACTGGTATGTCAGAGGAGAACAGAATCCCAGCTGGGATTCAGGTATCATCAAGTACTGTCCAAGAACCCACCTGGGAACACACACTCTTCATCCTGGGAAACATACCTCAAGAAAAGGAAGGAATGTCCAGGAGCCATTGAAGCAGGTAATAGTCATTATGACAACTTTTAAAATGCCACTTTCCCACTGAGACAGTCTTAGTTTCATTGAAAGATGGTATTTTGTAGGATGCTCAAAGTGCACTGCCAAAGGCATATACCCATCACCTATGAAGGACCTAGAATAGGTATCAATCCTTGACTTCTTTTCATTTTCTGCTTAATTTCCTTCCCTCTTCCTACTTTTTTTCTTCTTAAAAAATAGGTCTTAGGGACTCTTACACTTGTGTCCAGATGTTCTGAAGTTAAGCAAGATTAAGGATTAAGTTGATAAGCTTCAATCACCAAAAGTAATCAGATCCCCCTCCCAGGACCAGAGTTCAGAATCTAGGTGAAAAAGAATAGCGTTTCCCAGGCCTTCTAGATTCTGTTGCCCAAAAGGCTACTCTCTTACAACAGCCCTTCAAGATAAGGGGAAAACAGACAATTTCTGTGCTTTCATACTGACACAGTCTCCATAAGGATCCTGACTAAGTCCAACTAGATTGGGACCCTTTAGCTATAGATACCACCTGCATTTTGACCTTTACTGCTGAATGTATGTCTGGTTGATATTATGTATGATCAAGTGCATCATTCTTAGATTTTGTTTAATTTTAATTTTATTGTCAAGGTGAAATACAGAAGTTAGTTACATAGGTAAGGTATTGATTACATTTCTTACCTAACTTGTTACCCTTCCCTCATTTTTCTCCCTCTTTTCCTCTCTCCTCCCAATTCCTCCTCACAAGACAATATTTTGGAAAAGATCCATTCTTAGATTTTTGCACTACTGTGGATAGAAATTGTGTAGGTGAAGCCATTATGTTGGGACATGCAAAGTGACATGTGAGTCTATTGGACTCCTGGGCTATAGCTAGTGGCTTAGACATGGTTATTCAGCTTATAAATTGATGTGGATGTACCAGAGAAGATCCTACACCAACCAAGCTATCAGATCCAATTTCCTAACTATATGATTCACCATACAATACAGTTTCAGAAGAAACATTATTCTTCTCTTCCTTATCTTTTTCTTGGGACACTGACTGTTATACTCAATAGCTCAGTTGTATTTAATGTCACAGGCTTATTCTTTTATCCTTAGTGCTCATTTTCCTTTAGTAAATTACATAGCCTAAACCAGCTTTATGTAACCTTCATCGTTAAGGTTTGCTTATATTCCCAACCCTAGTGCTTCAGCAAGATCAAGGATTAAGCCAATAGCCTTCCATACCCAAGAGTCAGTGACCTTATGCATTTGTTACTTCTTGAACAAGAGTGCCTTAAAAACATTTAGACAGAGAAATGGGGGAATTTCAGGCAGAGACTTATCTCCTAGTAAGCTCTGTGTTTCTTCAGAAGAGTCATCATTTTACTCATACTTGCATTTCCAGCTCTTTTCATTCTATACAGTATTTTCTCTGAATAGATTTATACTATTTTTCTCTGTAACTCATAAACTAAAATATGACATAGTATAGTCTAAATGGTAGATCCTGCTTTGATGTTCACCACTAGGTGATGTTGCTGCAGCTGTATTATGTTTTCTGTGAAAAAAATAAATTGTTAAGCTGAAAGGCAGCTTAGATATCATCTTGTATAACTTTTAAATGCCATGCCATTGATGATGAGATTGTGAATACAGAAAGTTAAAGAAACTCATCAGTGCATGTCTCACATGAAGCTTATAGTGGCAGTGTTTGTAATGTGTGGTGAACAGTTGCTCTTTTAAAGGATGCTTCCTCTGTGCTTTGCTGTGTAAATGGAAGAGCTAACTTTTACTGCTCTCACCTAATCCTGTCAGAAAACTAGGCTTTGTAATAAAAATAAAAGGGTTTGTAACAAACCCTTACAATATCCAACACATTAAGCATTCCTTTGGCTTTTCCTTTTATAAAATATTGTAGTGGCATTGGTTAATCAATTTTGAATTTGGAAAGAGAATTTAATTAAACATTAATCATCTAGTTTATTTTGACAGTGTATTACACCTAATACATGTTTAAAATAGTTCCATTTCATAGTATATTTTCAAGGCACAATAGCTGTGTTTCTATAAGACTAGAGTAAGTTGGAGGTTTCAAATGTACATTTCCATTACGTTCTTATTTTAGCATTTTAAAAATTTGAATTCTATAAATGTGTTTAAATATTACTTAAGCAACCATAGTACTTATGGTGAAGTTTCAATGCTAGGCTTTCAAAATCCTGTTTATTTATAAAAGTAAACATATCTAGTCACTCCAGGAAAAATGTAGCTCCCAAAGCAGTTGGAGATAAGTGCTTATCACTATCCTATTTTGACACTCCTGGTTAGCAGAATAACAGGAACTCTGCAGACTTCATCTCCAAAGACCTCTGAGATAGGGTGTAGTCCATTCAATTTATCTGCTTTTAGTTATAGATTTACTATCACAGGTAAAATTAAAAAAATCAATGCATTATTCATTTAAAGGTGGTCTTTATTTCTCTTACTGAGCTTGACTGAGAACATAATATCTTAAGTGCCTGAGACCATTGATTCTGTCACTTCCTACATCACCCCAGGCAAGTTTCTTAGGCTTGCTAGCTTGTGTTCCATCCTTTATCAAGCAGGAATGGCAATGGAATCTGTTTTCCAATACCACTTTGGGAACTATGAGTCATTTCTTGAAAAACAGAGCAGTACCAATTTCTACTTCCCCTCTTAGAATTACTTTGCCTGTTATTGATTATTTTGGGGAATGGGACTTGGATTTGAACTCAGAGCCTTGTACTTCCTTGATTTTATCTCTACAACTTGAGCCACACCTTCAGCTGGGATATCTGCTAGTTAATTGGAGAGGAGTCTCATGGACTTTCTGCCCATGTTGGCTTTTGCAGTCCTACAAGTCTCAGTTTCCTTGAGTAGGTAGGCTTACAGGCATGCTCAGCACCTGTTCTTATAATGATATTGATTCACTAAGAACCAGTCAATCCACAAGTTTCGCATTGTAGTTGGAAATAACTTTGAGAGTGAGAGAGAGAGAGAGAGAGAGAGATGAGGCAGAGAGAGAGACAAAGGAAGAATGAGTACAGAGAAAAGATCACACTCAATATATACTTTCTTTCTCCCATTGCCAGAAATGGAGTTTCTGCTGAGGATTAAGTACACATTGTGGGTTATTATTGAGGCTGCTTTGCCGCTGAAATGAACAATCACAGACATCAATACACCTGAAGAAGGTAATCCTGACCTCTGCTTTACCCGACCCTGATGATCTAAGCTTTTATCACAGATCTCAAACATTGCCTTCTTTTTTCTTTTTTCTCCTTTTAAAGTCAATAAAACTTCAAAGACCATTTAGAACTACAGATTTAGGATGGAAATCCATTCATTTCAGTCTATGTTTTGTAAGTTTAAAAGAACATTATGGCAGCCTGGCCATTATGTATTCAAATTTTCATATCATGGCCACTATGCATTCAACTTTTTATACTGTTGGAGCTTTTAACATAAATCCATAAGTTCTTTTTCTAAATGAAGTGGATAACTGTAAGAGCAACAAAAATTCATTGTTCCTTAAGAATAACTAACCATGTGTTAGGCTATCCACTAAAGGATTTTAAAGCAGCATCTAAATAAGTATACAGGACAAACTTTTCTGGCATCATTACTTACATTTTCTAAATTGCAGTGCAGAGATTTAGTCTGTCCAAGAACACAAAGTACAGTAGTAAGTGATGGAGTTCAGATTCAAAACCTCATTAGTCCACTATCCTAAAACTCTTGTAATGTAAGAACTCTTTGTCTCTTTGAAAAATATCTTTAAGAAACCACAGAAACCTTTTATTAGTTTTGGAATGTCTTTCTCAAGGACTTGGGCACTGTGTCTTTGAAATGAAATCATGAAGGGAGATGGGAATTAAAAGAGCCTCCTCCACACACCAGTGGCTTAATACCTGTCATCCTAGCTACTTGGGGCATCGAGAATAGCAGAATTATTGTTCTAGGTCAGACCAAGCAATAATGTCCTTAAGACTCAGTTTACATGGAGAAATGTTGGATACAGGGGCACATACCCAAATCCCAACAAAGACGGGGGTAATCTGAAGTTGGTGCATAGTGGCTCAGGCACAAGCCTGGATGAGAAACAAGAACCTATCTTAAAAGTAACCAATGATTGGGGCTGGGAAGGTGGCTCGGTGGTAGTGCTTGCTTTGCATGCATGAGGCTCTGGGTTTGATTCCTCAGCACCACATAAGCCAGAAAAAGGCGGAAGTGGTGCTGTGGCTCAAGTGGTAGAGTGCCAGCCTTGAGCTGAACAGCTGAGGGACAGTGCCCAGGCCCAATGACCAACGACAACAGCAACAAAAAAGTAACCACTGAAAACCAGGGCTAGAGGTATAATTTGCTTGCCATCCAAGCAAGTGTGAAGCACTGGTTTCAAACCCTAATACTACCATCACCAAAAACAAAAACCAAGTCTCACTTCAGAGCCTCACCCTAAATTGTAAATTTTCCTCCTGTCAGAAAGTTTAGAGTTTCTATTCTCTCTCTTTCTAATTTCTTGAACAAAGGCAAACAGCTAACAGATGGCTAATGGTGTTGTCCAATCTTATTTGGGAACTACCTGTTGTCTATCTGAATGACACATAACTAATAGGTTATAATTGCTGGCTGTATAAAAGGGTGAGTGTGATTTTCTTTTGCCATTTCATAGTGGGTTGTATGTGGTGAACTGTATAGCCTCATTTATATAGTCCCTTCAAATCTAGGAAGTTTTAGCTAGATACTGTGGATTGTTTTTCCAATTTCATCCTGCTACATTCCTATGGGAAAGTTAATACACATACAAGGCTTTTCCAAAATCAAAGTGCTTTCTTTAACACACACAAATACTTTATTAGTTTAATTTTAATGCCATGTTGCACAATAATATTCTGTAGCAACTGGCCTCTACTTACTGATTCAAGTGTAACAGACAAGTCTAAATGGGGAATGGAGGCAAGAGCAACAGCTCTTAGATCCAGATGACCAGGGGTATTCTTACTCAGGAATCAAAACACTGAGAAATAGCTTCCCGGAGCTGTGGATTTAGTTTCTTCTAGATCATGTGTGATGGGTAACCAGAGTATGAGCAAGCTGAGATTGGTCTGATTTTCTAAACTGTCCCTAGGGAACAGGTTACTCAGAGCTACGTGACCCGATCAAAAAAAAGTGGCATTGTTCTTGTCAGAGTGATCATTGATTTTCTCTCAAGTTTCTGTAGGGAGTTGCAAGATAAATTTCTATTTGCCAAAAAATGAATAAAAAGCCAGTCTTATTTTTATAAATTTTATTTTTATAAATTTTTTTCTAAATTTTTCTAAATTTTATTTTATTGTAAAATCACAGAGTGATTACAGTTACATGAGTAAGGCAATGAGTGCATTATTTGTCTATCATTGTTAACCCTTCCCTTGTTATTGTCCCACCTATCCCTTCCCTCCCTCGCCCCCCACTTCTCCCACCCTCATCCTCCCACCTCCCCTGAAGTTGTAAAGTTCATTTCCAATATACTGTCCTGTGGGTATCCTTGTTACAATGGGTTATCCTGTGTCCTTTTTTGTTATTCCACTTCCCCTCCCCAGACTAATCAAAGATGCAGGGTACCAAAATCAAGTACAGTGACAACAGTGGATATTCCATAGGGGGAAGAACATATGAACGGAACAAACACAAAAGAAATCACAGTATATTTAAAACAGTAATAATAAAAGACCTCTTGTGTCCATATCTTGGGGTTAATTTCACTTAGCATCATCTTATATGGACATATGTACATAGCTTTTGAGCTTTTCAGCTCATCTGATAAGATTATCCTATATGTATACTAATTATTGCAAATAAGGGAAACCATGGGATCTAAATTTCTTTGGGATTGGGTTACTTCACTTAATATGATTTTTTCCAAGTCTTTCCATTTCCTAACAAATGTTGTGATGTTGTTCTTTCTGATGGAAGCATAGAATTCCATTGTGTAGTATATATATATATATATATTACTTGATCCACTCATCTGTTGAGGGACATCTGGGTTGGTTCCATATCTTAGCTATGGTGAATAATGCTGCAATAAACATAGTTGTGCTGGTAACTTTAATATGGCCTTGTTTGTTTTCATTTGAGTAAATGCCCAAAAGTGGGGTTGCTGGGTTATAGGGAAACTCTATGTGTAGTCAAAAAGCCCATCTTCTTAGACAGACTTTTATGTTTTAGAAATACACTCTTTTTTTTGGGGGGGGGGGTCTGGTCACGGGGCCTGAACTCTGGGCCTAGGCGCTGTCCCTCAGCTCTTCAGCTCAAGGCTAGTGCTCTACCATTTGAGCCACAGCGCCACTTCCGGCTTTTTTCTTTTTTCTTATGTGGTGCTGAGGAATCGAACCCAGGGTCTCAGGCATGCAAGGCAAGTGCTCTACCACTGAGCTACCTTCCCAGCCCTAGAAATATACTCTTGAAAGGGACAAAACATCTAACAGAGAATAATCTGAGGATTTTAAAAAATTATTCTTGAGGTTTCTTAAGACAAAAGTGATCAGAAGAAAGGAACTGAACAAGTGCAACTTTCTTTGATGTCTGAGAAGAAATGATTTGTAAAAGCATATGAATTCAAGAATGAAGATATTGTCTTAGTTATTATAAATATATGCCTATATTACAAAGTAATTTGTTATATATTTGCATTTGTTTATATAGTGATAGAAAGCTCTTCAAATTTGATAAGCCAAAATCATAGAGGACTTCTGAAGTTTTGGCTTTATTTACATATTTTTTTTAATTTTTGGTGCCAGTATTGGACCTCAATTTAGTTCCTCACACTCTCACTTAGCTTTTTCACATAAGGCTAGTCCTCTCCCAACTTGAGCCACATCTCTACTTTCAGTTTTTTACTAGTTAATTGGAGATGAATCTCAAACTTTTGCTTGAGCTAACTTTGAACCATGATCCTAAAATCTTAACCTCGTGAGGTATGATTGTAGGTGTGAGCCATCAGAGTTTTGCTCTAGGGAATGATCTAGTTTTAATTCAAAAGGAATGTGCTACCCACAGACAAACTATAAAGCAGAAAAAAGTAATTGTATGATTCATTTTTTTATCACTGTTGTCCTGGAGCATTAATTTATTGGTCAGTATTTTCCTTCATAGACTTAAAGGTATATCTTGAGAATCTCACACATCTTAAGGATCTAATTTATGACAATCTTAACCATGATGTATATTGTTGTATGAAAGTCACAGACAAGAGTAATTTTTAGAAAAGCTGCCTAAGTTCATTTCCCAGTGGAGGAGAGAGTTTCTACAGCTTATCACTGCTGCTTGAGCATCCTCATCATTGTTAGGTCAAAGATACATTTGTAAAAAGATCCAAAAGTCTCACTTACAGGACATATTAGAAAGTAACATCTGGGAAGACATTGCTAATGTCTACTGGGTAATTAAAATGAATTTTCAAGTTAAGCATACAAGCTGAAATACATATTTATTTGAGAACTCTCAGTGGCTCCCAAAGAGCTCTTAGGGGCTGTCAGGTAAATAGCAGTATGAGTGGAAATGAGGACGTGTGTCAAGCAAGGAAAATAGTGTTTTCTCTCCGTGTAGTGACCTGTTCCCTCAAGGACTCATGGGGTTAGTTACACTCTGTTTCCTCTTCCTGTGAAGGGCTTCCATCTTTTTCACATACTGGTACTTAGGGGATAAGTTATTTGGTGCATGTTAAATGTTAGCTATTGGGAACACAGAAAGAAGAACAGAGTCTGTTTGGTGGATATGGAATGATTGCACATAATCAGATGGTGATGTCCCCAATTTTGCAAAAAGGCAATGGTTAAAATCACAGATTTACTATCGTGAGAGAGACAAAGCTTCCTCATTGTTCTCTTGTTTTACCTCTAAACTCTTGAATTGTTCTATACAAACAAAATACATTTGCTAAATTCATCAGATTAGACAAGATTTTTGATGAATAATGATTTAATCAGGCATGGTGGAACACAAGTATAGCCCCTGTTACTCAGGAAACTGAGGCAGAAGGATCCCTGAAGCATAATAGAAGGATAGTCTCACAATTGGCTGCTTTATGATGATACATAGAGAGACCTTGTATGTTTAAACAAACAAATAAAACTACCCATTTGATGTTTTTAATAACTTCATTGAAGATTTTGGGCTCTATGTGTTTATACTGACTCTAAATATATTGGCCAAAGTAACACCTTAACTTTCCTTTAGTCACTTTATTTAATTTTCTATTTTCTCAACCTACTTTTTTTCTTTCATAGGTGCAGCTGTTGCCTTTACTATGAAGATATTAATTTGTAATTTTGGCTTTGATTTGTGAAGATAGCTCTGATCTATTTTTCTAGATCCTCATAGGAGAATATCAGTAAGATGTTGGTCAGCACTTTGAATTTAATTAATTCTAAAGTAGACTTCTTAAAGGCAAGGATTCTAATTTGCATCATTCCTGTTCATGCTAACTATGTAATAAATCTGTCTTCATTCTCCTTGGCTCAAAGATTTCAGAGGTAGCTTTGAAGTGCTTTCCCTTCACATTCCATACTCAACCTGTCACTTGATGCTTCACAGAAGCATTCAGGATAAAGGTACCTATACTTTAAAGCTCCATATAGAGTAGGTGGGCATTTTTTTTTATTGTGAGAATACTGTACAGAGGAGTTACAATTACATGAACAAGATAACGAGTACATTTCTTATCAAGCATTGTGGGCATTTTTTTACATTCAATAAATGTCTTATATTTCTCTTTAAAACTTCATTACAACATTGATCAAAAAGCACTCTAGGAAGAGGAGCTGTGGCTCAAAGTAGCTGAGTGCTAGCCTTGAGCAAAAGAGCTTAGGGACAGTGCCCAGGCTGTGAGTTCAAGCTCCACAACTGACAAAAAATGTATTGTATTCATAAATTGCTTCGTACAACTAAATTAAAAATTATTACTGAAAAAATAAATATATATACTGAAATATAAAATGTATAGTGAAAAAATATATAGTGAAATATAAAAAACTTTTTCTAAGTTGTGTTGTTTCTCTGTTAATATATTTGTAATCATGATGTATAAAAACAAAATACACAATAGCCTTAGCCTAAAGATTAACAGTTTAAGTGAACTTAAATTGGCTCTTGTATACAGTCTGGAATATTTATTATTATTTTACTCTCTGTTTTTTAAACATACTGCAACTTTGCCTGTACTCTTTGCTTGACTTGTGTAACTGTAACCCCTCTGTTTTTAGCATTGTCAAAAAAAAGTACTGCATCTTAATAACTCCACAAAGTAAAGGATGATACATTGTATTGCTAAAACTAACACAGGGTATTCTTGATTGGTTGAGTAGTAGAAGAAGAAAGAAGGGAAAGGGAAGGATTATCTTGTCTTAAAGGAATTGCAGAAGACAGATTATTAACAGGCATAGGGGAGGAAGGATAGAGTGTGGTATAGAAGAGGCTGACACTGAGAAAATGAAACAAAGAGATTTAAATATGGCAGGGAAAATAGAGTTTTGTGGGATAACAGCAATGCCACTGGAGAAAAGGATTCCAAAGTTTATTTTCCACCTAAACCTTGGAGGGGCCCAAAGTAAATTTAGCTAGCCATGTTCCCTCCTAAACAATTCGTATCTCTCCCAGTGATTCCCAAGTCTAAGCTGGGAGAGAAAAGTTACAGTGATAATGGTGATTAAAAGATACCAAACATTTCAACTTGAAGATCATAATATTCTCCTTATTTAAGGTGATCACAGAAACTTTCATTGTGCAAAAGAGAATGAATATTCTACCCATTAAGAAAAGTGAAGGAAGGGGTTCATTGGGAAGAATTGGTGAGAATACTGAAAGGGGTGACATTGATCAAATGCATTGTACTCATAGACTGCTTTGTTGAATGGAAACTCCTTAATGGCAACTGCTTAAAGATAATAAAAATATTTTTCAAAAAGAAACTAGAAATGATAGAATAAAATTAGTTTCACTCAGGAACTATTTACCCCTAGGGATGATATAGAAAAAATATCTGTGGCTGGGAAGTTGGCTCAGTGGTAGAACACTTGCCTTGCATGCATGAGGCCCTGGGTTCAATTCCTCAGCACCACATAAGCAAAAAGAAAAAAGCCGGAAGTGGCGCTGTGGCTCAAGTGGTAGAGCGCTAGCCTTGAGCTGAAGAGCTGAGGGACAGCACCCAGGCCCAGAGTTCAGCCCCCACAACCAGACCCCCCCCCAAAAAAACCCCCCCAAAACTAGTTATTTTCTACTTTTGACCTTTGTAATTCTAGCTTTTTGTAAGATTGACACAGCTTCTTCTGGTATTCATAAATTCATATTTGTTTCTTGGCAATAGGAGAGATTTGGAGCTATAGTTGATTGCAACTTACTCTCATCTTTTGGTCAGATGCATGAAATCAAACTTAGTAATGATGATCATTACCTTTCTATTTGTGAATTCTTATCATTTTTAATTATAGACTGAAATTTGGCAAAAAGTTCTGATTCTTGATATGGGAATCATCAGACTCTTACATAGTAATGAATATCTGTTTTGTATGAACCAGAAATGACTACTTACTGAAGTGACCTCCCCCTATGGTGTGGCTGAATGTTTTATCCTCCTTGAACAGTTCAATTCACAAAAATTTCCTTCATATCCTTGTAGTCCTGCGTTCCTTTTGCTTGTCCAGCACTGGTTCTTTCAACTTCTTGTCATCTATTTTCCAAACATGTCCAAATCAGGAGGAAAGAACTGCAGGGTGTTCTTGTCAGTGAAGATGGACTGTCTGACTTCCGGGTTCCTCTTGTTGTGATCTTCTCAGACCATTACATGCTGATTATGGTTTATTGATGATGCCTGTGAAAGTACTTAGGAGGCCAGATGTAGCATCCCTGCACTGGGGAAGCCTCACAGCTGGTTAGTATCTGGCATACCACTTCTGTTTTCCTCACAACTTACTGGTTTATCAGGGACACAAACACTGATAACCTCTGGAAGGACATGCAGTTCTTCTCAGTTCTCAGATGCTTTAGCTTACATTGCTGCCCAAGGAGAAACAGAACAGTAATGTTATACATTAACTGTGTATTTTTTCTTTTTTAAATTTTAATATGTTTTTATTGTAAAAATACTGTACAGAGGGGTTATAGTTACATGAACAAGGTAATTAGTACATTTCTTATCAAACATTGTTGCCTCCTCCTTTGTTTTTCCCTTGTCATCTCTTCCTTCTCGCCTCCACAACTATACTCTCCTCCACCTAAATTGTAAAGTTTGTTTTTCAACATAGTGTCTTGTATTTTTCTTTCAATCATAAAATGTGTATGTCTTAAAAATATCTTCTAAGAGTAAGTTTTTAAAGGTTTTTCATAGTTGTATATTTGTTTGTTAGTTACATACATAATGGAATTCTTTAGTATTTGGACTGTGGTGAGGACAGGTTATAGAAGAAGCTTGGAAATATGTTAAGCCTTGTTTTATTATCTTCAAGTAGTTGTACAAAGGGATTTCAATTGAACACATAAGTTTATGAATATAGTTCCTCTCAGTTTATTTTGTGCCTCAAAATTCTACCAATAATAATAATAAAATGGACTAATAATAATAATGGACTATGATATTAAACATTAGAGTTTGACCAAGACAACAGAATTCTTAATAATACTGTATAAATTTTTCCTTCCTTCCTTCCTTCCTTCCTTCCTTCCTTCCTTCCTTCCTTCCTTCCTTCCTTCCTTCCTTCCTTCGTGTCTTTCTTTCTTTCTTTCATCAGTAATGGTGCTTGAATTCAGGGCTTGGACACTGTCCCTGAGATCTTTTGCTCAAGACTAGAGCTCTAACATCCTGAGCCACAATTCTACTTTCAGATTTTTGGTGGTTAATTGGAGCTGAGTCTCCTGAACTTTCCTTCCCAGGGTGGCTTTGAACTATGTTCCTCGGATCTCAGCCTGGCGAGTAACTAGGATTACAGGCATGAGCCACCAAACACCCGCTAGAATTTCATTTTCAAATTTATTTTAACTTTATTGGTGGAAGGAGGTTGAATTAGGGCTTTGTGCTTACTAGCCCAGCACAGGACTTCTGAATCATGCCTATAGTACTCATTTTGTCTAGATAAGATTTTTTAAGTGAAGTAATAATCACACTTCTATATCATTACCAGAATTCTGCTTTGTCATTACACAGAAAAATCTGAAGTAATTTTCAACCATCAATAGAAGATGGGATTCAAATGGAAGAGAGGAGACACTCTGAGTCTTGATTCACCTACTTTTAGGCTTTCCATCATTGTGGGGATCACAGGCATATTGCACTACTTTTAGTTTTCTTTGGTGGAGACAATCTTGAAGACTTTTTTGCTTGACCTGAACTGGCATTGTAATGGTCTCAATACACAATCTCCTATATATCTTGGAAAAACAGGTAGGAGCCCATTGTGCCTAGCTAAGAGTTGAGAAGCATGAACTATTCTGTGGAGACTGTCCTCAAACCATGATCCTATTTTGAGATTACAAATGTGTGCTACCAGTTCCTGATATATTATTATTAAGACAGGATTTCATCATATAGTATAGGCTGGTCTTGAATTTGTAATCCTCCCGTGCTTCCCTCTAATTGCTGGATTATAAGCTATGACACCACACAAAGCTTAGCTCTTATTTCACTTCTAAGATGGAGATAATACTAATGTGATTTGAAATATCAGACAAGCTGATTATGTCATTCTGTTATCAAAATTTTAGTGCAGTCATTTAACTTAACATGATGTGCTAACCATCTTACTCACTAGGTAGATTCCCAGTAAGATTCTATGGTCATTGAGATTATAACTATCTTAACGCTAGAGCTGTTCATTTCCTTGACTGGTGCAGGTCAATAATTTTCTGACCACTAGATGGAGATATAAAACCTTTTGTATCACTAACAGAGTTCTTGTAAATATTTGTTTTCCTTGAATGGAATTTTTCTTTTTTAAAAAACATTTCTGAGGAGAATCTTTTTTCTCCTATTTTAAGCTCTTATTCTATTGATGGATGAAAAGTACTACGAATCTTCTATATAATGATGAAACAGCATTTTGGGTAATGATGTGGCAGTGAACTCATTAAATTGTGTTCTAGGAAGGCAATGGATGTGTTGCCAAGGTCACCTTGTACTAATTTAGATTCTCCACTAATAGTGAATAAGTCTATCATAGTGACATACCCACAAGTCTTTTTTCTTTTTTCTTTTTCTTTGTCAATCCTTTGTCCAAGATACAACTCATTAACTCTATATATTTAGATAATAGAACATGGTTTGAATCTAGGATATATGAAGCTGTGGAAATTGGACTGCATTTGGGTCAAGTATATGGCAATAACAGTGCAGCAAGTACACATTATAATTTTTCTTCTGTTTATATATCACTCCCTAGGAAGACTGGCTTTGTGATAATCCTTCACTAAGGAGTGAACACTTTCTTGAACAATGATCAGATTATGTATGAAAAGCTGCATATGATCACACCAGTGTGCTGCTGTTTATTGTTTATTTGTCCTTTTCTTTTTTGTGCTGGTATTGGTACTGAACTTAAGGCCTCAATCTCTTCCTTCATTTTTTCCACTCAAGCTTTTCACTCTACCACTTGTGCCATGCAAGTGATAGTTAATTGGGGATAAGAGTCTTATAGCTGGGACCTGGTGGCTCATGCCCGTAATTCTAGCTATGCAGGGGGCTGAGATCTGAGGATTGTGCTTCAAAGCCAGCCTGGGCAAGAAAGTCCATAAGACATTTATCTCCAATTAACCACCAGAAAACAAACTGGCACTGTGGCTCAAAGTGGTAGAGTGTTTACCTTTAGCAAAAGAAACTCAGAGACAGCATGTAAGCCTGTCAAGTGACTGACAAAAAATATCTTATGGAGTTGTTTGCTTGGCTGACTTTGATTTCAGCCTTCTGAGTAGCTAGGATTATAGGCATGATCCACCAGCACACAGTGCTAAACTATCTTTCTTTCTAAAGGAAGTTATTTTAATTTTAAAACATTTATTTTATTCTTTTGACCGTAATCCTAAAAGTCAGCAAAAGATTCTAAAGATTTCATTTTATATAATGAAATAAGTATTTTATAGAGTGAAATGAAATATTTGGGAAAATAGTTTATATAATGAAATATTTGGAAAAATAGTTACAGTTACAATATTATGCACTATAATACTTGTCATTTAATTAAAGTCATTGTTGGATATATGAAAACGTCATACCACTGTTGCTGCATTTTATATCTAGAAGCAGAGCAATCTGCCTCTTACTATACTATTGTTCATGCTTAATATTTTGAATTATCATTAAACTTCAAGTAATTTTTAATTTTATATTAGCTATTGTATTATTAAGGTTTATTTTTGCATGTTAATTCAAAGTTTTATTATTATTTTATTTTAACTAGTTGTGTAAAAAATTATCATCTAACAAAGCAGTTTATGAATGCAATATATCTTAATAAAGATTATAGGGTTCCTCATTAAATTGAGTAATTAAGTGATTTATGGACTAGAGTAACTTTAATCAAAGCTTTAAATAATGTAAATATGTATGTTCATAAAGAAATAGAGCCTGGCACATCTGTAATGCTTGCTCCTCAGGAGGCTGAGATCTGAGGATCACAGTTCAAAGCCAGCCCAGGCAGGGAAGTCCATGAGACTCTTATTATCTCCAGTTTATCCCCAGGAAACTTCAAGTGGCACTATGGCTCAAAATGGTAGTGCAATAAAGCTCAGGGACAGTGCCTAGGACCTGAGTTCAAGCCCCATTACCCACAAAAAAAAGTAAAAGAAATTGATAAGTAAGCAGAAGAAGTTACATAATTATTAGTCAACCATTTCTTTGTCTTTTTAAATATATTTTTATTGTAAAGACACTATACAGAAGGGTAACAGTTACATGAGTAAGGTAGTGAGTACATTTCCTATCAAGCATTGTTACCCCTTCCTTTGTTTTTCCCTACCATCCTTTCCCTCCTCCTCTCTCCAACTCCTCCCTCTCCCTCGCCCAAGTTGTAAAGTTCGTTATCAACAAAATGTCATGTACATTTATTTCATTGTTACAATAAGTCAACCTGAGTCCTTGTTTCAGCATTTTGTTATTTCCCTTCTCCCCAAATTAGAAAAATTTATATACAGGATGCAAGGCACCAAATCAAATAGAGTGACAATAGGGGTTATACCATGGGGGAAGAAGATAAAAAAGAACCAAAAACAAAAAAAATCACATAGTACATTCAAAACAACAGCGACAAAGGAAAAAAAAAAAAACCTCTTGTGTCCTTATCTATCATCTTATATGGTCATTTATACGTAGCTCTTGACTTTTCTGTTTGTCTAATAAGATTATCCTCAACTTATATTAGTTACTGCAAATAAGGGACTGTGATAATGAGAAGATGCTCTTCTTTCTGTGCTATTGTAGGTGAAGCAAGGAGGCACATTGAAGGATATTTCACATGGCTTGCTGCCTCTAACACAAGGCAGTCCTGGCAAATAACAGATAAAGAATCACCCATTAATCTCTATTGGCATTCAAGCCAACCTGCTACAAATATAGGGATTAAAATGAGTTGATTTTACTTCTGAGAGTAAATACAACCTCAATTTCCCTCCAGTAAGTTTGATGATCCCTAGGCCAACAGAAAGAACAACATTTGACAAGCATGTTTCATTGGCAGGATGAAGTCAATATATTCCCTTGATTTTGACCACAAGAAAAAGTCACAATAGAAAATGCAGAAGATGCAAAAACAAGTAAATGAGAATTCCATCAAGAGTGATGGAAATATGAGGATAATGACCTTTAGAGTTGTCTGTATGCATTTGTATATTTATGAACTATACTATGTAAATTGATTTTGCTATTTGTCCTGAAGTATAAATGAAGTGAAAAGATTTTAAAATATTAATTCTTTTCCTAATACCAATATAAAATTATCACATTCCTATTATGTAGATGTTCATTAATAATTTTAACAAGTACTTATTTTGGACCTCTAGGTGATTTATTACTCTTGAACCTTTGTAATCAGAGATGAAGTAGTGTCTTTTGTTGTTGTTGTTACCTTATGAATCAATATATAATGACAAGCTATCTCTGAGTACTGAAAATTATACACTAGCTGTGTATGCTTAAGTGGATTTTAATACGGTAAAGGGAAAAAATCTGGTATAGCTATTTAGTGCTTCTGTCAACAAAACATGGGGAAAGGATAAGGTAAGAAAAGAGTTTCTTTAGTTCTATTTTTGAAACATTTGGAAGAAAATGTAAAGATTTAATTTAAACTGTGTATGGCAGCATACTCTCATAATGTCAGCCACTCAGGAGGAAAAGATCATCAGGAAGATCTCTGTTTGATGTTGATCTCTATTTGACATGAGACAATATCTGAAAAATAACTTAAGATCAAAAGTGTTGGGGATATGACTTACTTAGTAAACGTGAGGCCCTGAGTTTAAAGCCTAGTACTTCTGATTTCTTAGGAAAACCTAAGCAAAATATAAAGTATGAAGCAGTTGCCATTTTCAAGCTATAATCCACTTGAAAGTAGGTCCAATTAATACTGTGAGCAAAAGGATGAATGTACAGGTTCTTGTATTAGTAAGCGTTTTGGCAATTACTGCGTTTCTAGCTCTATCCTAACTCCATGTCCTATTTGTATTACCACCCTGGTAAATTTAGTTTCCTTAGACACCAACAGATCACTACCAAGCACCTGATATTAACTGGTTTTCCTTTAGGGAAACTTTTTATTTTTTAAAGGAGTACCTTAGGTATGCCTTTCCTTTTCTTTTTTAAAAATTTTAGTTAATTAATTTTAGTAGTAGTATTGGACTTATATTCTTACTTGGTTTTTCCTTCTCAAGGTTGTCAGTCTACCACTTGAGCCATATCTCCCCTTCCAACTTTTTGCTTGTTAATTGGAGATGAGTCTCACAGACTCATCCTGGTTGGCTTTAAACAATGATCCTCAGATAGTCTGCCTCATGAGTAGCTAGGATTTTCAGGATTACAGACATGAGCCACCAGTGCCCAACTAGCTCTTTTCTTATTATTGTAAAATAATTCAAATTTGGAGAAAGTTTAAAATAAAACAAAACAAAACCTCTAAAGATGAATACCCACTACCCAGATTCCACAACTGAGGACATTCACTTCACTTATATGATGGTATGCTCCACCTACTTCTTTGGCTGCTTGGCTAACTTCCTCCTCTACATTTATGTAGCTACAGAAATAAGCCTAAGGAAGCTGCATTTTTATTTTACTATTATCTCTATTATCAACATGTCTTTCTCATTACTACTGATTTATAGCTGACATAACTTGATTAAACTGATGCCTTCAAGGTAAATTCCTAGTTTTCCCTCACAATGAATAATTACTATTTATTTTGCCAGAGGATACTTTTCCATAAAACATTCGCCCCTAGTGGTGGCATCCTCATACAGTTATCACTATTTTTATGTATTTTTAAGTTTTATATATAAATAAAATATCTAATAGCAATATCATTGTTTTTCCACTCAACTTTCTATGAATTAGGCCAGTGGAGCCAAAGGTAATTTCTGTGTCTTTTAATTTTTGACATTATCTATCATTCGGTGAGGGTCCCTATTTGTTTTCCAGTTTATTGATATATTATAGGCTTATTTATGTTGCTCCTGGCCCATTCTCCAAGTCTGTCATTTTCTTATTTCTTTAAAAATTAATTTTATTGTCAGGGTGATTTACCAAGGGGTTACAGTTATATGCATAAGGTAATTGAGTACATTTTTTTTGAAATTGTTACCCCTCCCTCATTTTTCTCCCACTTACCCACCTTTCCATTCCCCCCCAAGTTTTACAGTTCATTTCCAACATATTATCTTATGAATATCACCATTGTATTGGTTCACCCTTTGTTCTATGTCTCTCCATTTTGTTCCTTTTAAAGAGTGTTGATTCCTGCTAGTAGAGAAAAGCATTTGGAATCCAGAATGTAATAGCCATGTGTGCTTATTGCCACTTGAGTTCAGTGTATAGTCTTGTTAGAAAAAATAATGCTTACGTGGTATATGTCCGTGTGCGCACGGGCGCATGCACACACACATTTTCACCCGTATGCTTCTTTCTCTCACCTTAAATTGACACAGAAACCGTAAGTTAACTCCACAGCCTGAAATGACCAGTATTAATTTAATTTTAATCTAAACTCACAAAATTCACTCCTCTTTCTCCTTCCTGTATTTGTAGTTTCCTTTTCTGATAGTGAGAAACTTAATTTTCCACTTATTTTGTTTCTCAGTACTTATATGTGAGTTAATATGGTTCTTTAGACCTCCTTCCTAAACCCTGGACTGATGTTTGGATAAGGTGGGTCCCCAAACATAAAATAATGTTGAATTCTATTTTCATTATGGCAGTGCTGGAAGGTGGTGAAGCCTCAAAGAAGAGATTTGATAATTAAAAGAAGTAAATACCTGTCCCTCTGGAGTACGTTCTTTATTCCTCTCGAGGCAGGGGTTGTTACTATGAAAGTGGGATATTATATAGGCAATATGACTCTGGTTTGGGGCTCTTGCTGCTTTCTATCCTAGTTGAAATCTCATGAGCTGTTTGCTAGGAGCCAAACAAGTCCTGGTTCCATGTTCTTGGACCTCCTAAAGTCCCAAATCAGCACTCAACTAAAAAAGAGCGATTATTTACTGTAATGGCTAAATAATTTTGATCATAAAAACTCTTTATCTTCGGCTTTTTGAGTGATCATAAATTGAATAATGTAAATACAGAACATTGAAAATAAAATTTCCCAAAGAATGTGATTCAGGTCTTTGATTAATAAAGGCAATGTCGAATGAAATGATCGGAGAATTATGCAGTTTATCTCCAAACCATGGTTTCTGCTTTTACAATTAAATTGTATTTTCATAAAACTCTGGAAATAGCTTGCTGGTATACTGAGGTTCACCTTTAACTCATTTGGATGTGGTCAATTTTGTTTATATTCAAGTATTAAAGTTAGCTACCTAGGATACAGACTTTTGATTTTCTTTGAGCTGTATTCACTCAGAAATGTGAACATCAGGGATATCCAGAACATTTTCACTTGATTTCAGAACACAATAAAATTAAAGTCATCTTTCCTATTACTTAATAAATGGTATGAACTGCAAGTGAGCCAATAACTGGAGTGGCTAAGTTTTGATCATTTAGTAGAGCTGCTCACCCAATTCTTTTCTGCACAGAGGAGCTTAATACAAAGGAGTAATAGCCGAAATGTATAAATTTCAGTGAAAATTGAATATTGTTGTATAAGAATATCACACACAGGACTGACTCAGATTGAGGAAAGAAAAATGTTTTCCAGTTGAATTAAGTTATCGACATTATGTTAGAAAGCTACAATGAATAGATGTAGGCTTGCATCCATTACCTTTTCTAATCTGCTTAATTACAATGCTTCAGTCCAAAAGAACATATGTCTTCTTGTAGTGTTTATCGGTATTCCAAGTAAAGAAGACTGGTGTTAGTAGTAGCATAATACAGCTTTGAAATCAATTTGCTTTTCATATTTATTGAGTATAAATTCATAAATAATATTAATAATATTCAACAAATATTTATTGAATGCCTACTTTTTTGAAAATATTTTACTTCATTACACTATAGCAGTAAATAGACTCAATTAGATAAAAGTAGATCATACATTGGATGAGTAATAGATAATAAAAACACTAAAAACACTAAATATACATGTAAATGCATAAAAAATTCTTCTAATATTGTTTCACTAAGAAAATTACAGCTAGGTAGGTAAAAAGAGTCAGATACCGCTAGTCTACTTAGAAACACTGTAGATTAAACATGCAATTTCACATGTTAGATTTAAAAAGACTTCAGATATTATTTAGTTCAACTCCTTTTTAAAAATATTTTTATTATTTTTAAGTAGTTGTACAAAGGAGTCTCCATTCCCCAAAGCAGTTTATGAATACAGTGTATCTTGTTAAATGTCACACCCTTTAACATTCTTACCCACACCTCCTAATCCACCCTTTCCCTCACTTTTCTTAATTTTTAGGTTATGTATTGAATTTTTGCCATCTGACAAAGAAGTTTATGTATACAATGCATATTTATCTGTGTTAACACTTCAGTATCTTCACCCCCATTTGACCCTCATTCCATTATATTTCTCAATTCTGTGGTATATACAATGAATTATTGTCTTCATTCTATCCCTTTCCCTACATCTTTCTACTCCATTCTCTTGGCTCCACCTTCCCCTCTTTTTTATTGGCACATGTTAATTGTACATATAAATAGGACTCTATAATTTTTCCATCTATACACATAACATGCACTGATCATAGCTATTCCCTATTTCTTTTGCAAATATGGTGTCTAAATTCCATAAAGTTTGACTTGCTTAAAATTATTTCATATTTTGATGGACATGTTACAATTTGTGTTCTATTATTTAGTCAACCATTTGCGAAGAACCTGCATGATTACCTGATATTACACAAAAGTGAACATTCACCACAATGTCAGCTAGCTCCTTGGGATCCAAGCCATTTCCATGTTTAAATTTATTAATTAAAATAAAATAAAAATAAAACCACTAAAAAAATACAACATTATTTTCACAACATTTTAGGGCAAATAAATATGTTAGAGGTTAAAGAAAATAGGAAACATTGAATTCAGTTATCAGAAATGGGAGGAAAATGATAAGCAGGAAAAAAAAGAGAAAATGTAAGGATAAATCCAGACGATCTTCTCTCCAAATGGGACAAAAAAGAAAAAGAAGTCAGTCAGAGAGAATATTAGTCCAAGAAATAATAAATATGCACAATTAATGTTTCTGGCTTCCAGTTAAAAATAAGTTGAAATTGAATTATATAAGATTATTATTAAGCTGTCTTGTTGAACTGAAACCCATTTGTACAATTATGTAAGATAACAAAAAATTAAAAAGAAATAATTGCGTTGTAAAATTTATTATAGTTTATCTTTAGCAAATAAATATTGTTACATATCTTTAAATGATAATTGCTACATGATTGTGAACTATGTACTGTTACAATATTTATAAAATGAAAGAATATAACAGAAATAGTAATTTCTAACCCCATCTCTTCCAATGCCCTACTCCTATTGAACATCATTTCAGTCTCTGATGACTACTTTTACAGAGTATACCTGTAAAATATGCTCTAAAATATGCTCAAATATCTATTATTTGTATTTCCAGGTTTTGTACATAATAGTTCCATTGAACAAATATATTTCCTTGATATTTTCACAGCAAGAATCAGATTAGGTGATAGATTCCTATGACCTCCTTAAATTTACTTGGTAAGTTAGTATCTTTTTGATCCCCAGAAAATTTGGAACAATCATGATGTTGTCAGATTTAGGTACCTTTAGCCTCCTCTCAAAAAGCTAAACATTTGATAAATAATTGGTCTGACTAATAGTAAAACACTTAAACTTCATTAGTGCCTTCTTTAAATAAAGGTATCTGTATGATTGTCCACTTGCTTGGATTTGTTGTGAGCTCTCAGTTTGTGTAGTTTTGCTCTAGTAGGAACCTGAGTTAGATGCTTTGATCTTTACCTCCCCTTCTTTGAATTTCTTGTGTCTCCTCATTTTCTAATTCTTTAGGGTTACATATAGGTATAGGACTGAAAGCAGCCAAAAAATGTCTAGACTAAACCATAGGAGATAATATAGTTAAACTTTGGATTTTCCTCAGAATAATTTTTTTCTTTTCTGAGGTTATTTCAAGGATTGTGTTTTTGTGCATATAGATATATACACACACATATATATGTAATTTTTATGTTTTTCTTTTTATTGTAAAGTTAATGTTAAGATACGTTACTGTTGTGTCAGGTAATAAGCACCTTTCTTTTTTGAACAGTGTCACCCCTTTGCTTGTTTTCTAGCACTATTTTTCCTACCAACTCCCCTCCCCCAAAAATTGTATAGTTTATTTTCAACATAGTCTCCAGTGAGTATCACTGCTGCATTTGTTCACCCTTTTCCCAACATTTCTGTGTTTCCCTTTACCCTCCCCCAAACAGAAAAACTTACATATAAGACAAAAGTACAGAATCAAAATCATAAACAAAGGAAAAAATCAAGAATAAATAAGAATGGCCAACAGACACATGAAGAAATGCTCAACCTCTCTAGACATAAAAGAAATGCAAATCAAAACAACATTGAGATACCACCTCACCCCAGTTAGAATGGCTATAATCAAGAGCTCTAATAACAACAGATGCTAGAGGGGATGTGGCCAGAAGGGAACCTTACTGCATTGTTGGTGGGAGTGTAAACTTGTTCAACCACTTTGGAAAGCAATATGGAGGTTCCTCAAAAGACTCCACATAGAGCTCCCCTAGGACCCAGCAATCTAATTTTTGGGCATTTACTCAAATGATCACAAATAAGACCATATTAAAGCTACCAGCACAACTGTGTTTATTGCAGCATTATTTACCATAGCTAAGATATGGAACCAACCCAGATGCCCCTCAGTAGATGAATTGATCAAGAAAATGTATATATACATACACACACACACACACACACACACACACACACACACACACACACACACACACAATGGAATTCTATGCCTCCATCAGAAAGAATGACATCTCCCCATTTGTTAGGAAATGAAAAGACTTCAAAAAAAAAATATTAAGTCAAGTAAGCCAGGCCCAAAGAAACATAGGTTGCATGGTTTCCCTCATAAAATACAACAGACAATCCCAACTGCCATGTTATCAGAAAGCTTCAGATCGTTTCCCATAAATATACATCATGCATTTGAGTCAATTTAAAATAAATTAGTATAATCCAATTTTAAACAATAAAAATGTTTGTGTATTTTCTAAGAAAATATAAAGTATAAATATTTATTAAGAATTATGTGTATGAAGGCTGGGAAGGTGGCTTAGTGGTAAAGTGCTTGCCATGCATGCCTGAGGCCCTGGGTTCGATTCCTCAGCACCACATAAGCAAAAAGAAAAAAGCTGAAGTGGCACTGTGGCTCAAATGGTAGAACGCTAGCCTTGAGCTAAAGAGCTGAGGGACAGCGCCCAGGCCCAGAGTTCAGGCCCCACGACCAGAAACCCCCCCCCCCAAAATAAAAGAATTATGTGTATGACTAGGAAGATACACTAATTTATTCCTCTATCATTTTTCAAGAAAGAATGGAGACTGAGCAGAAATAAACATATCATTTCAACTATCATCTTATAGAATGCTTCAGATTCTTTATCCATAAATATTCATCATGTATTTGGAAGAGACAGTTAAATAAATTAGTGTAATAGTGTAATCTAATTTTTAACCATGAAAATGTTTGTATGTTTTTATAGGAAAATAAAAACTACAAATGTTCATTTGCAATTATTTACACGACTTGGAAGATATATAAAATCAAGCTGCATTTGAATGTTATTTGTTTTGTTTTGTTGTCAAATCAACCTTCAGTTGGAACCAGACACCTTGGGATACCCATGATACATGTTACAACACTCTGGTTATTACTGTGTTTTGAATTTTACCAAATGTAGCTTGCACTGATATTATATATTTCAGAAATGAATACACAGGGCTGGGAAGGTGCCTCAATGGTAGAGTGCTTGCCTCACATGCGTGAGGCCCTGGGTTCAATTTCTCAGTACCACATAAGCAGAAAAAGCCAAAAGTGGCACTGTGGCTCAAGTGGTAGAGTG
Source organism: Dipodomys spectabilis (assembly GCF_019054845.1). Classification (NCBI taxonomy): domain Eukaryota; kingdom Metazoa; phylum Chordata; class Mammalia; order Rodentia; family Heteromyidae; genus Dipodomys; species Dipodomys spectabilis. Next base: position 9,748,216 of record NW_024871113.1, read on the forward strand.
CTAACTTTGAACTGAAGAGCTGAGGGACAGCGCCCAGGCGCAGAGTTCAGGCCCCACAACCAAAAAATTAAAAAAAAAGTGAATACATAAAAGATCTTTTGAGGATTTTAGTATAAGATAGGTATAATCATTTTTTATAATAATGACTTTAGGTAACTATTCTACCATGAAACATTCTGATGGATTAGTGAACCAAATCCTATTTTCCAAGATTCATACAAAAGTTGTTATTCATTAATGATAGTGTTAAATTCTGGATGATTTTTGTGGAAAGATGTCCATTTTTATTTTGCTTCTAACCACAGCTAAAGTCTGACTCTCTGACTGGCTAGCTCTTACGTCTTCTTTTGTCAGTTTCCCTTGCAGATTTCATTCTTATGGAGATGATCTGATAGTGCATGTTGAGTTTTTTTGTCTACACTTCCTGTCTCCAAACACTCAAATTTTCAACTGTTGGAGCTTGTCATGATGATCTTGGTAGCCTATCTTCACTTATAGCTGATTTCAAAGAGTACAACACTATTTCATCTCTCTCTTCTGAAGACATATCAGACTTCAGTTTTCTTTTCTTGTTTTCATGGTATACTGATGTGTAAAAAAGGCAATTAAACATTTATACATCCTGTATGAATTCTTTTATTGTTAACTGGTCAGAACTTTTTCTATCAGTAAAGAATTTTTTATAACTTAAGGCTTTGGCATCCTAAATTAGGTAGTTAATTGGAGAAGAGTTACTTTGATGATGTTTCCTTTTTTGTAATATATTATGTGACTGTAATAAAATATAAGCTTGAAAATGCCAGAGGGATTAGAAAAGTGAATAGAGTGTATGACATTAATATAAAAACTTAAAAGGGCAAAGTGGGTATAAGAAAAAAGGAAGAAAGAAAAGGAATCTATAATGCTGATGAGTAAAGAGGTAAAAATATTTAGAAAAGCTTAAACATTATGCTGAAAAAATATTCATGAAGTGAGTGGAAAAAGATTTAAAGAGCTCTGTTGATAAAGGGCATTTATTTAAGCCCACTGGGGGTCCATCAGGGCTCTATCCTCATCAATAATTTAAAACATTATTTAGCTAACCGGGCAACAGTCAATTTAGCATTTAATTGAGTTTCTTCATTGCTAACACTTCTTTCGCCTTGTGTAACTAATTCTATAAATGATCTGAAATACGTCATTTAATAGTTTTTAAGATAATAAGAATCATTTGGGTTGAAATGAAAAGGTTCTAATAAGAAAGCTAATATTTTTATAAGAAAGGAGCTATTACTTAGCATGCCTACCGAGTCGGTTTGTAATAGCAACTCATCAAGGACAACTTGGTAATCACTGAGAACTACATAGCTGCTACAAGACACATATCCCAGTTGGGTCTGCAACTGTATTTGCCATTATTGAGTTCTTTGCTCTTTGGAATTGAAGAATTGTATTAAATAACAAAGGACTCTCCTTGTATGTGGCCTATTACCTTCAATTTGTGGTATAAATTGCATCAAATGACAGTGGAAAGTTAACACCATGGACACCACTCCTACCAAAGTGTGAATAATGTTCCCTGCTGTAGTTTATAAGTAGGTTTTCAGTGAAAACACTAGTGCTTATTTCCCATTGAAAATATTTTTATGTGTTGGAAGTTTAATTTGGCTGTTCTCATGTAGTTTTATAACTATGTAAATAATAATTTTACTATTTTTACATTTTTTGTTTGTTCTCAGGGTCACATTTTGTTATATGGATCTTCAGTATGCTTTTAGTGTCTCATAGGGTTAATTCATTAACTTTTCAAAAGTGAGAAGTTTGGTAGAACTTTAGTCTAATGTATAAACTTGGAGGCTCATATAATTCTTTAAAATTTGATGTATAAAATATGTCTATACAGGTATAATAAGTCATATATTTCCTTCTACTTTATTTTTAGTTGCCTAACTTATTCAGACTATAGATTACTCATTGTTTTAAATTCTAAATATTTGAGACTTTAATGTTTCTAGCTTAAATTCATAGATTATTTGCTAGGATATGTTTTAAATTTGTTATGTAGGTTTAATTTTAATTTCTGCCTTTCTTATTTACTAATATATTTTTTATTGTCTTATGGTTAAATAATATGAAATACTTCTTTTCTCGAATTTGGTAAGGCATTCTTCATAAACTGCTTTTGGATGATTCTTTTTTCCTTTTTTGGTGAATATTGTTAGCTTATACCACAATAATCATTTCTGCTGTTAAATAATGATATTGCTGTCAAAGTTTACAATTATCAATTATGCTTTTAAATATTGTCTATATTTGATTACTCTTTGTAGGCATCATATATAATTTTGAGCAGTGTAAAACTTCTCATCAAATTTGTTATTTTCATAGAAAGTGTTATCAGCCTCTTGTTACTATAACAAAATACTGCAGACCATCAACATATAAAGAGGAAAGACTTGTTTCATAGTTTTGGAGGTTTCAGTCTATGGTTATGCTGTCCCATTGTTTTGAACCTGTGGTTATACAGAAAATCATAACAATAGTACATGGGAAGGAAAACTAACTCACAAGTGGGAGAATGGGAAAGAGATAAGTGATATGATTGGCTTCAGCCTGAACAAGGTCTCACCCAGTAATGTTTTTACCACATTCTTAAAGTGGCACAGGTTAGCAACTAAGTATGGGTGTTTGAGTGTGTTCCAGATCCAAACTACAGCACTATAGTTTTAATTTTCTTTTCAAAAAGCATTGTATGCTTTAATACTTTTTACTTTTAATGGTTTGACTAGTAGAATTAAGCTAACCAGATAAGGTAATAAATAAGAATATTAGTAAAAACTACTCATGAAAGTATAATCAAGAAAAATATACTAGCTATATTTTTAATTGATTTACATTATTGTTATTATAGAGGTGATTTACAGAGGGATTTCATTTATGTGTGTCAGGTAATCAGTGTAGTGTCCTCTGTTCCCTCATTCTCTCCCAGTCCCTCCTTCCCTTCTCCATCCATGAATTGTACACTTTCACAATGTCCAGTGAACTCCACTCCTGCATTTTTTGACTCTTTTCCTCTTGAGTTCTATTAACCCCTCCATTAACCCTTTTGAAGATGTACATTTGAATATACCATACATAAGGTAAAGAAGAAAGAATCATCAAAATATAAAAATTATAAAAAAAGAAAGGGGAAAAAGATAAAAAGAAGTCTCTTGTTTACATATCTTGGAGCTTGTTTCAGTATGTATACTATTTTATATAAATATGAAGAAGCACTTAGGCATTGTGACTTTGCATTTCTCTCCTAAGAGTATCCTCATTTGGTCTCACAGTGTGTGAGTACTTAGAATCCTGTATGATTTATCATATCCCATTGCATTTTAGATATAATTTCCACACATCAAAGAGAATATATGTAATTTGTTTCTCTGAGTTTGGCTTATTTTGCTTAACATTTGTTCTAGTTCCAGACATTTCCCTGCAAATGACATTCTTTTATTCTTTCTAATTGCTGTGTAAAATTCCATTGTGTAAAGGCACCACATTTTTATTTATTTATTTATTTATATTGTGAGAATACTGTACAGAGGAGTTACAATTACATGGGCAAGGTAACAAGTACATTTTTTTATTTTTATTTTTATTTTTTGTGAACATACTGTACAGAGGGGTTACAATTAAATGGGCAAGATAATGAATACATTTCTTATCAAGCATTGCAGCCTCCTCCTTTGTTTCACATCCCTTCCCAGACTCCCCCCGCCCCCCCCCCACCCAATTCCTACTTCCCCCTCCCCACCAAAGTTGTAAAGTAACGAGTACATTTCTTATCAAGCATAAGCACCACATGTTTTATCCACTCATCTATTGTGGAGCTTTTTCCATATCTTGGCTATTGTGAATAGTACAGGAATGAACATGAATGCATAAGTGTCCTTATCGTATCCTGGCTCATTATTTTCAAGGTAGATGCCCAGGAGAGTATGGCTGAATCACAGAAAAGGTCTATGTTTAGTTTTTGGTGGAACCTCCAGACTGTTGTCCAGAGTGGTTGTACTAGTTTACATTCCCACCAACAGTGCAGTAGTGTTCTTTTTCTTCAAAACCCTGCAAACGTTTGCTGTTCAAATTCACAATGTTGGTCAACCTTACTGGGGTGAGACAGAATCTCAGAGTTGTTTTATTTTACATTGCCTTTATAGCCAGGGATGATGAGCATTTCCTCATTTGTTTCTTTCTTACCTCTGGGCATCCTTATGAAGAAAACTAAAAGTGGATCCCTGTTTATCTCCATGCACTAATATCAATTCAGAGTGGGCCAAAGACCTCAAAGTCATATGTGAAACTTTGAAGCTACCGCAAGAAAGAGTAGGAGAAACATTACAACTTAAAGATATAGGTAAAGATATAGACTTCTTGAATAGAGTCCCTGGTAGGAGAAAGACTTGACATCAAATTAAAAAGTTTCTGACAGCTAAGGACATAGTTACAAAACTGGAAAGATAGCCAAAAAAACTGGGAAAATATCTTTATGAGCAATATATCAGACAAAGGCCTAGTATCCAACATATATAAGGAGCTCAAGAAACTAACCCCTTCTAAGCCTAATAAACCAATCACTAAGTGGGCAAGGCAGCTATATATTTTCAATTGATAAAGTGATATAAATATAAAATAAGATATTTAAGTTGTTTTCATTTTCTTTTTCTTTTGGTCTTGTTTGATCATTTATTTCTCTTTGGGAGTCTAAGAGGAAGCACAGAAACGGAAGGACAAAGGGTAAACAAATGCAGCAGTGTTACTCACTGGGCACCAGTTTGAAAATGAACTTGTGAGTGGGGATGATAGGGAAAAAGTGGGAGAGAGAAAGGGTAGGGGTGACATTTTCCAAAAGGAATATATTCTTTACCTGATTTATGTAACTATAAACCCTCTATACATCAACTTTATAATAACAATAGAAATAAAAAAATAGACTTTCAACATGTTTTACAACTATATTACTGAGAAAAATGTTTATAAAAAAGAAAATTAAGAGAATGAGAACAAAAGATGAATGCTCTTCAAGTTCACATGCGAAAATATAGATTTTGTATCTATACCTAACTTGTATCTATACCTAAATTAGAGGCATAAAGAAGGGTTAAAAATGAAAGGTGATTGTTTTGGGTTTGCAAATATTTTTATATAAAGTACAAAAATTATATTTCTGTATGTTAGAAGCTAACTAACTATTGAAATAAAAATTTAAAATACTATCACAAGACAAAATATTTGGCAATAGATTTTTGTAGTGCTGAGGATTACACACTGGGCCTTGTCATGTCAGACAAGCACTTTACTACTGAACTAACATTACCACACCATCCCTGGCCCTTATTTTTAAACTTTTATTGTTTATTTTTCAGGTAGTATCTTGCTATGACATTTACCTGGGCTGGCTTTGAACTCATGACTTAGGCAATAAATTTAACAAAATTTAGTGCAAGTCCTCTAAACTGAAAACTAAAATCGTGTGAAAAGGAATAAAAAGCTAAATGGATGGGAAGAAATACCATATTCCTATATCAAAACACTCAATGTCAACATTGCTAAGATGTGATTCCACTAAATAATTTAAACATTTTTTTGAGAAAAAATACATATGCTATTTAGTTAGCAATTTTCATTAAACTTCAGAATATTTTCAACTATTATATTTTTCAAAACCTTTTTCTTTTATCCTCCCACAGTAGTTTACTCCTGTACCTCTGGGAATCCAGTTATATGGAAATCAGAATTCCTGGCATTTCTCATATTTCAATAAATCTTTGTCCATTCTTTTTTTTTTTTGGTCAGTGATGGGGCTTGAAATCTGGGTCTGGCAGCTGTCTCTGCACTCTTCAGCTCAAGACAAGGGCACTACCACTTGAGCCACAGTGTGACTTCTGGTTTTCTAGTGGTTTATTGGAGATAAGAGTCTCACGGACTTTCCTGCCCAGGCTGGCTTGAACTGCAATCCTCAGATCTCAGCCTCCTGAGTAGCTACGATTACAGGCGTGAGCCATTGGGCCCAGCTTTCTTTCTTTCTTTCTTTCTTTTTTTCTTTTCTTTTTTTTTTTTTTTTACTTCTATCATATATTACTTTTCTTTTTGTAAAATTTAAATTTTATTGTAAAGTTGATGTACACAGGTGTTATAGTTACACAAATAAGGTAATAAATACCTTTGTTTTGGAACAGTGTTACCCCTTCCCTCATTTTCTCTCATGCCCCCCCCCTTCCCCCCACACCGACTCCCTCTCCCTAAGTTGTACTGTTCATTTCCAACATAGCGTCTAGTGAGCATCACTGTTGAATTGGTTTACACTTTGTCCCACGATTTCTGTGATGCCTCTTCCCTTCCCCAAATCAGATAAACTTACAAAGTACAGAAATAAGAAACAGTGACAATAATGGAACAAAAAAGAGAAATAATTGCAAACGGTACACACAAAAACCCTCTTGTTTCTATTTCTTGGAGATCATTTCTTCGATGAACATTATTTTATATGGTCATATGCATATAGCTGTTAAGCCATTTTGATTCTCTGCTAAGAATATCCTACATATATTCTAGATATCACAAATGAGGGAAACCATGAGACTGTTTCATTGGGTCTGGCTTACTTCACTTAATATAATTTTTCCAAGTCATTCCATTTTCTTACAAATGGGCAATGTCATTCCCTCTGATGGAAGAGTTGAATTCCACTGTATATATAGGACTACATTTTTTTATCCATTCATCTATGAGGGACATCTGGGTTGATTCCATATCTTACCTATGGCAAATAATGCTCCAGTGAACATGGTTGTGCTAGTAGCTTTAGTGTGACCTTGTTTCTGGTCTTTCCAGTAAATGCCTAGCAGTTGGATTTCCAGCTTATAGGGGAGCTCTATGTTTAATCTTTCAAGGAACCTCCATATTCTTTTCCAGAGTGCTTGAACAAGTTCACATTCCCGCCAACAATATAGTAGTGTTCCCTATTGACCACATCCCTGCTAGTATCTATTATTATTTGTTTTCTTGGTAATGGTCATACTAACTGGGTGAGGTGGAATCTCAGTATTGTTTTCCTTTGCATTTATTTTGTGGCCATAGATGTTGAATATTCCTTCATGTGTCTATTGGCCATTCTTATTTCTTTGGAGAGGTCTCTTTTTAAGTCTTTAGCACACTTATTGATTGGGTTGTTGAAAATTTAAAAACCTGCAAAAGGAAATTAAATCAGATTTAAGGAAGTCAAACAACCTCCATTGCTCCTGGATTGAGAGGATTAGCATCATGAAAGTAATAATATGGTCCAAACTATCTACAATAAGAAATCTAAAATTTCAAAGCCATAGTTACAGAAACAACTTGTTACTGGAACACGAATGGGTCTGGGCACCAAGGGAATATAATTGAAAACCCAGAAATGAACCCACAGACCTACGGACACCTAATCTTTGATAAGGGAGCCCAAAACAGAGGATGGATTAAAGACAGCCTCTTCAACAAATGGTGGTGGCAGAATTGTAGAAAACTGAAGTTAGATCCTCATATATCATCCTGCAGCAGTATCAATTCCAAATGGATCAAAGACCTCAATGTAAGATTGGGAACCCTGAAAATATTACAGGAAGGGTTAGGGGAAATGCTAAGGCTCCTTGGCACAGGTCTAAAACTTCCTAAGTAAAGACCAAGAAATAAAACAAATCAAAGAAAGGCTAGATAAATTGGATTGCATTAAAGTGCAGTGTTTCTGCATGCCACATGACATAGATAGCACAATAAATACAAAGCCCACAGAATGGGAGATCTTTATTAGTTATACATCAGACAAGGGCCTCATAATATAAAATATACTTAGAGTTCAAAACATTAACCCCCTCAAAAAATTATGTCCATTCTTTTCCATGTGTTTATGTCTGATTTTCAAGTAGAAGTTTCTAGTAATCTGTTTGTAAATCTACGAATCTTCTTTTCTTATTCATCATTCTGCCCCAGTTTTCCAAACCCTCCCATCTCTACTCTCAAATTACATATTTCAATTACTACATAAAGTACATTGAATATAAAAACTTAATTTGCTCACCCTTCCTCCATATTTTTGTGTGCTCCAACTTTTCCTCTGCTCCCAAAACACATTTCTGCCTCTTGGCATTCATGTTTTAAACAATTTGTTCTTCAGAGGAGTTACATTTTGTGTAACTCCCACATGTATTTTCCTTTAGTTGGTTTGCATGTATATGCGTACAACCCTGGGTTATCATGTATTCTTATATTTTAGATATAACTTCTACATGTGATGGAAAATGTGTAATTTATTTCTATGAGCCTGGTTTATTTCATTCAAGATTTTCTAAGTCCATCCACTTTCCTAAAAAAAATACATTATTCTTTCAAGTAGTTGAGTAAAATTTTCTTGATCTATTCAGCCATTGTAGGACATCTAAGCTGCTTCCATAACTTGAGTATTATAAATAATATAGCAATGAACATGATATACAGTGCCTTTACTGCATTTTGTTTTTTTTTAATAATCTAGATAGATGCCTAGGAGTGGTCTTGCTGGATCATAGCATAGTTCTGTATTTAATTTTTTCAGGTATTTACAAATCAACTTCCAGAGTGGTTTACATTCCTACTAATATGAAGTAGTGTTCCCTTTTCTCCACATCTCAGCTAGCATTAGAAATTCTATTCATATTCTTGATGTTGGCCAGTTTTACTGGATGAGATGAAGTTTCAATGTCATTTTGATTTATATTTCATTTATGGATAGGGATGTTGAAAATTTCCTCATGTATTTATTGGCCATTCTTTCTTCTTTTCCTGAGAAGTCTCTATTTAGTTCACTTGCCCATCAATTAATTTTGTTATTGATTTGAGGGAGTTAGTTTCTTAAATTCCATTTATAGTCAGAATATTAGGGCCTTGCTCATAAATATCTTTTCCCAGTCAATAGGCTCTCTTATTAACTTAGTAGCTACGATTTTTTTTTTCAGTGCAATAACTTTTTAGTTTGATTCCATTCCATTTTTTGATTTTCATTCCAAATTTTTTGTCAGTCCTGTGGCTTGAACTCAGCCTGGGTGCTGTCTCTGTGCTCTTCAGTTCAAGGCTAGCACTCTACCACTTGAGCAACAGTGCCACTTCTGGTTTTCTGGTGGTTAATTGTAGATAAGAGTCTCACAGGGCTGGGAAGGTGGCTCAGTGGTAGAGCGCTTACCTTGCATGCCAGAGGCCCTGTGTTCGATTCCTCAGCACCACATAAGTAGAAAGAAAAAAGCCGGAAGTGGCTCTGGGGCTCAAGCGGTAGAGCGCTAGCCTTGAGCTGAAGAGCTGAGGGACAGCGCCCAGGCCCAAAATTCAGGTCCACGACCGGACCCCAAAAAAAAAAAAAAAGAGTCTCACAGACTTTCCTGCCTGAATCTCAGGTTTCAAACTCCTGAGTAGCTAGGATTACAGGCATAAGCCACCGGTGCCCCCACAGGTTCATTCTTTCTTTCTTTCGTCAGTCGTGGAGCTTGAATATTTCCAGTTTTTGAGACTCAAAAAAATACTGCCTAATTATTTTCCTCCTTATTATTTTCTACTAATTATTGTCCTACTCTGTCTTGTAGTGGTTTTAAGCTTCAGGTCTGATGTTGATGTATTTGATCTATTTTGAGTTGATATTGGTACAAGGTTACAGATGGACCCAATTTCAGTTTTCTGCATAAGGATGTCCAGTTTCCCAATACAATTTGTTGAAGAGACTCATTTTTTTCTAATATATGTATTTGACTTCCTTGTCAAATACCATATGACTTTTGATATATAATTTCATTTCTGGATCTTCAGTCTATTTCATTGTTCTTCAGGCCTATTTTAATGCTAATATCAAGCTGTTTTTATTAATATAGCTCTATAGCAGATTTTGAGGTCTGGAATTGTGATATTACCAGCAATGCTTTGTATTTGCTCAGATTTTGTCTATTTGAAGTTTTTTGTAGTTTTGTGTGAATTTCTTCCTTTCCACATTTCCCATACTCTTCAACATAATGTGAGGCTCCCCAGCAGTCTGAGCATGAGCCTCTTGCTCTTTCTTCACAGCTCAGGACATCCTTGTATCCCCTCAGCTTGGTGAGTCCCACTATACGCTGTTCTCATTTCAATTCTTTGTCCTCTGCTCTAGAATAAAGTCTGGCACAAAACCAGAAAACAGTTGCTTCCAACTATGTTAATTGAAACATTATTTACCATAGCTAAGATATGGAACAACCCAGATGCCTCTCAGTAGATGAATGGATCAAGAAAATGTAGTATATATACAATGGAATTCTATGCCTCCATCAGAAAGAATGGCATTGCCCCATTTGTTAGGAAATGGAAAGAGTTGGAAAAAAATATATTAAGTGAAGTAAGCCAGGTCCAAAGAAACATAGGTCCCATAGTTTCCCTTATTTGCAATAACTAGTATATTTCTGAGACAAGCAGAAAAGATCAGATAAGTTGATGTTAGGCAAAATGAACCCCAAGATAAGTATTCAAATGTTTTTTCCTTTCTTGAGATTGTTTCTAACATATTTATAAGATTATTTCTTTTTGCTTTGTATGTCCTTCCCCCACGGTATAACACCTGTTTTCACTGTATTTGATGTTGGTATAATATGTGGAGGGGAAGGAAAAAAACAAAATGTTTAAATAGGGATACAGGGTGGACCCATTGCAACAATGAGATGTACAAGTCATTATGTCGAAAAACGAACTTTACAACTTTGGTTGTGGGGTAGACGATAGGAAGGGATGGGAAGGGAAAACAAAGGAGGAGACAATAATGCTTGATAAGAAATATACTCATTACCTTGCCCATGTAATTGTAACCCCTCTGTAAGGTATTTTCACAATAAAAAAGTCAAAACAACAAAAAAAAAGGAAACAGGTGCTTCATCTACTGAATTCTATTTCTCTCAAGAATTTCCTTTAAAGGTCATGAGGAAATTGGCAGAAAATTAACAGGGCACTATGAGTATTCTCTCCAAAGAAGCAGTTTTCCCACCAAATTATCCATGTAGAATCACACCAAGTAATCTTAATTATACGGAGATTTATAGCCAAAGAAGAAAATTACAAGCAGCCTGCTTAAGACAGATATAACCACCAAGTGATGGTGGCAGAAACTGGGGGAGCCATGACAACGGTAGCAGAGACAGCATGCATGTAGGCTTTCCATTCATTTCCAGCATGAACTTAAATACCAAGAATGGGAATCCATATCCCAGTCATCCATAGAGACAACTCATCACATTGTGGGTAGTACAAAATGCCAAGGGAAAACTGCTAGTAGCCCACAAAAGATATCTTCCCTCTTTTCCTCCCTTCCACAGGACAGGAACACTCACTCTACTTGTGAGGAACATCATCTTTGAAAATGGCATAGAGCCAAAATGCCAGAGCATCTGGCTAATAACATTTTCTAGAGATGTAGAAACATTTTTGAAGAAGACAAAGAAATCTGATATCTTTGCAACTCTTCTCTGGTGGAAAATAAACAAATTAAAAAAAAAAAAAACTATCCAAGAGGAAGTGGCTCTGTCCAGGGGAAGGCACCCCATCCAAAGGGAGGAAGGTCCACATAGGGAGGGACAGCTGAACTCAGGGGAAAGCAGTCCTGTGCAGGGGGAGACAGGCTCAGGGAGTGGTGGATTCACCACTCAGAAGTGAACAAAGACAAGGTCAGCATTCCAGACATACTGCAGCTCAAAACAAAGTCTATAATATCTCACTGATATAATAAAAAACTGGAAAGTTTGTAAAAGCTGAGGGCAGTTCCAGGCTGGGTTAAAAGGAGGGGTCTAGGAGCTAGCTCCTCCAGGAGAAACCATTGATTCCAGATATGCCATAGCATTACATGTATTAAAGCTCACGGAGAGATCCTAAGGGAGAGAAAAGAGCCACTTACATACTGTTCTACCACACAAAAATAATCTCCCTTCTCACTAAGTCAGACTAGAAAGAGGTGTACAAAGACTCCAAGCTTGTAAAGCAGAACTATTTTTCTACCCTCTCTAACAAACTGATTGATTTGAGAATTCATCTGTCGACTTTGAGTTATAAGTTAGCTTCAGGAAGGCTTCTAGATTCATGGGAATCTAGAAAACAACCCATATTAAGATCCCCATATCAAGAAGGCTTCTGAATCCAACTAAGTCACAAGGAAAGCTCCCCACTTCAAGGAAACAAAGATTCCACAAAAAGACTGAATAGTGGACATCAAGAAGTTAAAAGATCCCCTCCCCCAAATTGAAGATTTTTCCTCCTCTCTTTTGTTTGTTCTATTTTTCCTTTATCATTGCTGTTAGGTTTAGTACTAGATATACCTACAGTCTACAGTGATTATTTATTAATTGCACGAATACTTAATTCAGGGTTGATATATGATTAGTCAATATTCTAGTTATCAGTATTAGTATTTTTAATTTTGTTATTATTATTTCATATATACATATATGTTCTTAAATGTTTTAAATCTATGTCTCAGTTCTCGTCTTTCTGTTCCCTCTATTTTTTGTTATATCCTCATATTTCTCTTTTAATTCCACTTCAACTGGTTTTCATTTATTTCTGGTCCTTCTTTGTTTTCTTCTTTGTGTTCTTTCTCCTTAATTGTTTGTTTGTGAGATAGACTGTGTTTATTTCCAATTTGGCTGTGTCTAAGTGGCTCATAATATTATCATTTCAGTTTAGATTATTTTATAATTCAAAATAGATTTGTTCATTGGCTACAAGTATGTATAATCTCCACTCTTAAATGAAAATACACCTACACAAACAAAGATCTGGAGAAGTAGATAGTAGAATACCTATCTATAATTTTGAACCTTTAAGTCTGTGAAATTACAGGGCTCTGGGTGAGTTTTAGTATTAAATTTGTGCTCTGTTGTGGTATTGGATCTGCTTTTGTGTCCAAAAAGGGGAAGTAGAGAGAAAATATTCACCCAAGATCCCCCCACCACATTATAATCTGAACAGGATCAATAGAGACCAAGGAAAGGATCCTTAAAGCTGTCAGAAAGAAAAGACTAATTACCTGTAAAGTAAAACCAATCACAATAACTACAAATTTCTCAGGCAAGACCATGAAAACAAGGAGAGTCTGGAATGAGGTATGCCATGCATTAAAGGCAAACAACTACCAAGCAAGAATAGTGTACTCAGCTAAGTTCTTCTGTATAAACGAGGGACAAATAAAACTCTTCCATATCAACTAGCAGTACAGAAGATACTCAACGACATTCTACACATAGAAAGCCAACAAGAAAAAGATATTGGCAGATAGACGACCCCTTACCGATGAACCAGATAAATATAGTAAGAATTGATGAAGCAAAACCTCTAAGAAGGTGAGTAGCATGGTGTGCACTACAAGACATCTCTCAGTCTTAACTCTCAATATTCATGGACTTAACTCTTTAATTAAATGAAATTGAGTTGTTAAAGCAAAAAACAGAATCCATGTATACACTGTCTCCAAGACACCCATTTTCCCACAAAAACAAACATTCAGAAAGTGAAAAGCTGGAACAAAAACCATCAAGCAAAGAGCCCCAATAAAAATTCTGGAGTTTTACGCTGGGAAGGTGGTTCAGTGGTAGAGCATTTGCCTTGCATGCTTGAGGCCCTGGGTTCGATTCCATAGCACCACATAAGCAAAAAGAAAAAGCTGGGAGTGGCACTGTGGCTCAAGTGGTAGAGTGCTAGCCTTGAGCTGAAGAGCTGAGGGACAGTGCCCAGGCCCAGAGTTCAGGCCCCATGACTGGACCCCCCCCCAAAAAATTCTGGAGTTTCAATCTTAATCTCAGATAAAATAGACTTCAAATCAAAATTAAGGAGAAGAAGCAAAGGTCATTGCATACTGATAAAGATATCTCACCTATAGAAGGATAGAATAATTCTAAATATCTATACATCAAGAGCCAAAGCACCTAAATTCATCAAACAAATACCACTTACTCTAACATCACACATACATCAAAACGCCTTGATTGTTGGTGATTTAGACACACCACTGTCCCCTAGGGATAGATCAAAATAGCAAAAACTCAACAGATAAACCACAAAAATAAGTAATTCCATACACCAGCTAGACATAACAGATATTTATAGAATATTTTACCCAGAAACATCAGAATATACATTCTCCTCAGCAGCACATGGAGTATACTCCAAAATAGATTGCATTTTAGGTCACAAAGCAAATCTGAGAAAATTCAGAAATATTGAAATTATTCCCTGCATTCTCTCAGAGCACAATGGAATAAAATTAGAGCTCAACACCAACAGCCACCATAGAACATTCTGTTCTTCATGTAGACAGAACAACACATTGTTGAGTCACCAGTGGGTCATTGAAGAGATCAGAATGGAAATTCAAATATTTAATGTTATTTAACAAAACAATTACACAAAATACCAGCTCCTTTGAGATACAGCAAAGGCAATACTTCAAGGAAAATTTATAGCCCTGAGTTCCAGCATCAACAAAGCAGAGTAATCTCAAATCAACAATTTAATCATGCACCTCAAGCTCCTTGAACAACAAGCCAGTAGACAGAGATAAATAATCAAAGTTAAATCAGAAACAAATATATTGGAGTCCAAAATTTTAAATAAAAATAGAAAGGAACAGAAAACCAAAAAGTTGATTCTTTGAAAAAAAAAAGACAAAATTGACAGAACATTGGTAAATCTGACCAAAGAAGAGAACACAATATATAAAATCAGAGATGAGAATGGGAATATCATGACAGAAAGCAGGACTCAGAACCTTTTAACAGAATACTTTGGAAAGCTATATGCTAACAATTTGGAGAATCTGGAATAATGGAAGAATTCCTAGCAAATGTTGACATAACCAAACTGAACTAAAAAGATTTAAACCAAGTAAATAGACCCATAACAAGTAAGGAAATAGAAAAGCCCAGGACCAGATGGATTCACCACTGAATTCTATAAGGCTTTCAAAGGAGAACTTACTCCACTTCCCCTCAAATCCTTCAATTAAACTGAAAGTGAAAGATCACTACTAAACTCATTTTATGAAGCCAGCATAACACTCATCCCAAAACCAGATAGGGACTCATTAAAGAAAAAAAGCTATATACCCATCTCTTTGGTGGACATCAATGCAAAATTTCTCAATAAATTTCTGGCTGACTCCATTAATTAATCAAAAAATAATTTACAAGGATCAATTGGATTCATTCCAGGGATGCAAAGCTGGTTCAATGTATTTAAGTTAATAAATAGTTAATCACATCAATAGGAACAAGGACAAAAAACTCATGATTATCTCAAAAGAAGCAGAAAAAGCATTTGACAAGATCCAACACTAAAGCTCTGGAAAAGCTAGGAATCCCTGGAGCATTCCTCAATATGATAAAAACTGTATATGACAAATCTACAACCAGCATTATACTTAATGGTGAAAAGTTAAAAACGATTTCCTCCAAAATCAGGAAGAAGACAAGGATTTCTTCTCTCCCCACTTCTCTTCAATATAGTATTGGAATTCCTAGACAGAGTAATAAGGCAAGAGATAAATATAAAGATGATCCAAATAAGTAAAGAAGAAATAAGTTTTTGGAATTCTGAAGATGGCAGAGGAGAAGCTGGAGGCTAAACAAGCTCTCACATAGAAAGCAGTTTTAGTGTTCCAGTGAACAGTCCTAAGCCAGACAATCACACCAAGTGTGCCATCACAGTACAGAGAGTTAGGCCACAGAGGGAAAATCCAGGCAAGGAGACAGATCTGAGCACTTGCCAGCAGCCACCGCTGCGGTGGCATCGTGGGGGCGGCAGCCGTAGTGGCCATACCTGCAACACAGAGAGTCTGGGACGAAGGAGCCAGACCCGATGGGCAAGCAGATTCTACTCAACACTAGCAAGAACCGACAAGGAGCAGACATCTTCATCCTGCAGTTCGCAGACCAGAGAAGACCCATGAACTAAGACGATGTGAGTAGAAGCCAGACATCCTCACTCCTTCTCAGGGAGCAGAGGAGGGAAAGCCACTGCCCCCCCCCCCCCCCCAACACCGGAGATCTCCATCTTTCCATCTTTGAAGGCCCGGCTGAGCTGCTAGCTCCAGCTCAGGCTTTGGAAGAAAACTAGAGTCATTTAGCAGGTCACAAGAACCTAACCTGACCTGCCAGACTCAGCTCCACCCAGGGAAAAGTCACCCAACTCTGGCAGCCAGCCCCAGGAGTGGCTCTTTTCACTTGGTAAACAGAGCTAGAGGCTGCCTCTCCCTTTAGCAGCTTTGACAATCAATTGAAATTCAGTAAACATAAACCCTGAGAATGGCTCCAGGCTGGGCTCTGTGAGTCTCTCACAATCAAGCCCCCCAGGGAAAAGCTACTGTTTGCTGAAAGGCCTCAACTCTACTCAGAACCTAGCCTCATCACAGCATCTCCAAACTTGAGGAAACAGCAATCTCCCTCTTTTGTGATACTCAAAGCAGATCTCCCTCCCATTGAACTAGCCTGGGAGGAGGATCACATAATCCTGGGCAAAGTAGAGCATTTTTCTCCCTGCTCAAACAAACTGACTTAAGAAACCAACCAAGCCACAGGAAAATCAAACAGCACAAGCAGAACACAGACTCCAACAAGAGGCTGGTTATGGACACAAGGGAGATACAAGATCTTCCCACCCTTCCCAAAATAAAAAAATAAATAAAAATCAAAGACCTTTTTCTTTCTTTTTTTTTTTTTGGTTTGTACCTTTTATATAAAAATTTTTTTCCAAAACTTTTTTTAATTTTTACCTTTAAAAAATTGTTTTCTAGTGACTTTTTTTTCTTCCTCTTATAATTTTTATTATAGGGGTATATGTGTGTGTGCGTTTTTCTTTCTTTTTTTTTTTCTCTTTTTAAAATTTTTTATTTTTTTTTGTTTTTTGTTTTTTTTTTGTTTAGCTCTACTGAACTTCTGATCTTTTCTTCTTTCTTTCTCATTCTTTTCACCTTTTCTTCTCTTTCTTTCTTTGTGTGACTTAATTGCTATTCTGCACATCCTCAAATATACCCCTAGTCGATTCCATTTGTGTACACACTTAATCCAGAAATTTATTCAAAACCTCTTAGACCTAAGTTCCTTAATAGCAGTACTACTTCTTTATACTTATATAATATTTTAAGAATTTTTATTTTTAGTTTTCCACGTCTCCTTTATATCCTTCCCCTTTACTCATTATATCGACCTTCTTCTCTAAACATTTCATTTTCATTTCTGCATAATTTTTAAGCATTGCACTTTCTAATTTTTAAGTTTTGCTTTTCTATTTTTTCTTGTCTCTTTTTTTACTTTCTCTTTCTTCTTTATTTTCTCTCTCTCTGCTTTCATCCTATCCAACCTATTTCCTGCTTTGAGATTAGGACTTAGTTAAGTTAACTCTCCCTGAGCCTTCCCACATCTCTCTATTCCTATTTTTACCCACATCTCTCCCTAAACCTAATAATTTCTGGTTTGCCAAATTCTTCTTTGCAGTTCATAGCTCATTAATATATAGTTGTTTGATGTTGAATAGATGTATCTGTTGAACTAGATTGTTTCTGCAAACTTTTGACTGTGCAACTACAGACTTTGGTTGATGCTTGCCTTAAGATAGTGATCGAGCACAAAACTGGTGTTACTTTCATCCCAAATGGGCAGTGTAAGCCGGTAAAACATAAGAACAATGGCAAGTCCAGGTATCTCAACTCCCACTCATGATAATCAGGGGACAGAACAGATAATGAATAATCCAGAGGAGAGTTCCTAAATAGCTCTACAAACACTGCTGGCAACCATGGTAAATGAAAAGTTTGAAAACATGCAAAGGACTCTGTATGAACGTGATAGGGAGAGAGAGGACACAAACCAAAGGTCAATACAGGAAAAGATTGAAAACATACAAAGGACTCTATATGAGTGTGATAGGGAGAGAGAGGAGGCAAACCAAAGGTTAATACAGGAATATCATGAGCTTGAGGAAGCTATTCAAAAACTGATACAGGAATTGTGTGAGCAGCTTGAGAACACTCAAAGAGAAAGGCAAGAATGGAGTGAGCAGGCTGAGAACACTCAAAGAGAACCACAGGAATGATGTGAACATGAGGAAGCTAAGCAAAGAGTAATACAGAAATTGAGAGAGCAGGATGAGAATACACAAAGATCAGTAAAGGCATTCATGGAATCCATTAACAAAGAGCTGAAGGAAGTCAGGGAGACCACAAAGGGAATGTTGAATAGAATGAAACAGAAGGAATGGGAGTCCAAGGAAACCATAACCAATCAACTAAGTGATTTGAGAATAAACAATGAACACCAAATTAAGGAAGTAAAGAAGTTCATACAAGATCTAAAACAAAGCTTCAAAAAAGAATTTGAAGCCATCAAAGCTGACCAATTAGAAGGAAAAGAAATAAAACAAAGTAGAAAGACTTGACAGCAGGTTAGACCATGCAGAAGATCGAATCTCAGGGACTGAAGATAGCATAGATATTATAGAGAAAGAACATACAACCATCCAAGACAAGACCAACAAATATGATAGATCTATTCAACACTTGGAAGACATCATCAGAAGGCCTAATCTGAGGATAATGGGTGTAGAGGAGCACCTAGAAACAGAAGTCAGTGGTCTAGGAAATTTGTTTAACAGGATCCTAGTAGAGAACTTCCCAAACATGCAAAAAGATAGGCCTATTCAGATATAAGAAGCTTTTAGAATTCCAAATAGACCAGACCAGAATAGGACATCCCACCATAACATTATAATCCACACAGGATCAATTCAGACCAAGGAAAAGATCCTTAAAGCTGTCAAGGAGAAAAGATTAATCACCTATAAAGGGAAACCAATTAGAATCACTCAGATTTCTCAGTAGAGACAATCAAAGCCAGAAGAGCCTGGAATGATGTGTGCCATGCGTAAAGACAAACGACTATCAATCAAGAATAATGTATCCAGCTAAACTCTCCTTCATAACTGCAGACCAAATAAAAATCTTCCAAAGCAAAGAAAAATTGAAACAATACATCTCCACCAAACCAGCCCTACAAAAGATTCTTAAAGATGTCCTACACATAGAAAACCAACAAGACCAAAATAAAGGCCAAGAAACTGCACCAAAACTGAGAATCCAAGAACCATAGGAAGAACCCAGTTTTCACAGCCCCCAAGAAGGTGGGTTAAATGGCAAGAACTCCCAAATACCTTTCAGTCCTATCTCTCAACATTAACAGACTTAACTCTCCAATTAAGCGACATAGACTGTCTAGTTGGATTAAAAAGCAAGATCCTTCTGTCTGCTGCTTTCAGGAGTCACATCTTGCCCATAAAAACAAACACATTTTCAATGTTAAAGCTGGAACAAATTCTATCAAGCAAACGACCCCCATAAACAGGGAAGAGTTGCAATGCTAATATTAGATAAAATAGACTTCAAATTAAAATTCATGAGAAGAGATAAAGAAGGTCGATACATACTAATTAAAGGATCTCTCCTTCAGGAGGATATTACAATTCTAAACATCTATTCACCAAACAACGGAGCACCGAAATTTATCCAAGAAACACTACTTTCCCTCAAATCCCACATAGATTCAAAGATATTAATTGTTGGGGATTTTAACACACCACTTTGCCAACTAGATAGATCTACTTGGCAAAACTCAACAGAGAAACCGCAGATCTAAACAACTGCATAGATCAACTAGATTTAACAGACATCTACCAAATATTTCACCCGGCAACATCAGAATACACATTTTTCTCAGCAGCACATGGAATATTTTCTAAAATAGACCACATTTTAGGCCACAAAGCAAACTTGTCCAAATTCAGAAACACTGAAGTTATACCTTGCATTCTCTCTGATGACAAGGGAATAAAATTAGAACTCAACACCAAAAGCCACCAAAGAAAGTCCGGTAACACATGGAGACTGAACAACACCCTGTTGAATCATGAGTGGGTCATGGAAGAGATTAGAAAAGAAATTCAAACGTTCATGATATTCAACAAAAATGAGCACACAAATTACCAGCTCCTCTGGGACACAGCAAAGGCAGTACTCAGGGGCAAGTTTATAGCTGTGAGTTCCTACATCAACAAATTGGAGAGATTTGAAACCAACAATTTAATGACACATCTGAACTTCCTTGAAAAAGAGCAGCAAGATAAACCCCAATCCAGTAGACAAAAAGAAATAATTAAAATTAAATTAGAATTAAATGAATTAGAATCCAAAAAAACTATAGAAAGAATCAACAAAACAAAGAGTTGGTTCTTCGAAAAAATTAACAAAATTGACAGACTCTAAGCAAATCTTATCAGAAAAAGAAGAGAACACACCCAAATAAATAAACTAAGAGATGAGAATGGAAACATCACCACAGAAACAACCAAGATTCAAAACGTTATAAGGGAATACTTCTCAAAACTTTATGCTAATAAGTTTGAGAACTTGGCAGAAATGGACCTTTTCCTAGCAAATATTGACATGCCAAAACTAAACCAAGATGAGTTAAACCATATTAACAGGCCCATATCAAGCATTGAAATAGAAACAGCAAAAAGAGACCTCCCAGCTAAGAAAAGTCCAGGACCAGATGGCTTTACAGCAAAATTCTACAAAGCCTTCAAAGCAGAGCTCACACCAATTCTCCTCCAACTCTTCACTGAATTGAAAGAGAAAGTTCACTACTGAACACATTCAATGAAGCCATTATAACCTTCATCCCAAAACCAGGCAGGGACTCATCAAAGAAAAAGAACTATAGACCCATTTCTTTGATGAATATTTATACAAAACTTCTCAACACAATTTTGGCCAATCAACTTCAACAATTCATCCAAAAAATCATACACTATGATCAAACAGGATTCATTTCAGGGATGCAAAGCTGGTTCAACATACGCAAATCAATTAATATAATTCATCGCATCAACAAGAGCAAGGATAAGAACCACATGGTTATTCCAATAGATGCAGAAAAAGCATTTGGCAAGATCCAACACCCCTTTATGATGAAGATCTGGGAAAAATTAGGAATCCATGGAACATTCCTCAATACGATAAAGTCTGTATATGACAAACCTACAGCCAGCATTATACTTAATGGTGAAAAACTAAAGCCATTTCCTCTTATCTCAGGAACAAGAGAAGGATGTCCACTCTCTCCTCTTCTCTTCAATCTAGTATTAGTATGCTTAGATACAGCAATAAGACAAGATGCAAACATAAAGGGGATGCAAAGAAGGAGAGAAGAATTAAAACTCTCCCTCTTTGCAGATGACATGATCTTGTATTTAAAGAATCCCATAGACTCCACTCCCAAATTACTCAAGCTGATTCAAAACTTTGGCAAAGTAGCAGGGTAAAAAATTAACCCTCAAAAATCAATGGCTTTTCTGTATGCCAACAATGAGAAAAGCGTGGCTGAAATTAGGAAAGCAACACCATTCCTAATAGCCCCACAAAAAATAAAACACCTAGGAATTAACTTAACCAAAGAAGTGAAGGACCTCTATGATGAAAACTTTAAAATCTTGAAAAAAGAAATCAAAACAGAACTTAGAAAATAGCAAAAACTCCCATGCTCCTGGATTGGAAAGATCATCGTGAAAATGGCAATACTTCCCAAGGCTATCTACAAATTCAATGCGTTACCTATCAAAATTCCAACCTCATTTTTCAAGGAAAACGAAGAAGCAATCCAAGAATTCATATGAAACAATAAAAGACCCCGAATAGCAAAAACGATTCTCAACAGAAAGAACAGTGCTGGAAGAATATCAAAACCAAATTTCGAACTCTACTATAAAGCCATGGTACTAGCACAAGAACAGACCCCAGGACCAATGGAATAGAATTGAAAACCCAGAAATGAACCTACAGACCTATAGCCACCTAATCTTCGATAAGAGAGCTAAAAAAATAGAATGCAAGAAAGACATCCTCTTCAGTAAATGGTGCTGGCAAAATTCGTTAAGTACTCACAGAAAACTAAAGCTAGATCCTTATATATCACCCTGCACCAGAATCAACAACAAATGGATCAAAGACCTCAGAGTCAAAGCAGACACTCTGAAAACATTTCAAAATGGAATAGGAGAAACCCTAGATCTCCTTGGCACAGACCGAAATTTTCTAAATAGAGACTGACAAGCAGAACAAATCAAAGAAAGGTTGGACAAATGGGATTGCATGAAGTTGCAGAGCTTTTGCATGGCAAAGGACATAGCTACTGAGATCAATAGAAAGCCTATGGATTGGGAGAAGATCTTCACTAGCCATTCAACAGACACTGGTCTCATATCTAAAATATACTTGGAACTCAAAAAATTAAATCCCCCAACAACAAATCCTCAAAGAAACAACTGCCCAATCAATAAGTGGGCTAATGACTTAAAGCGAAACTTCTCTGAAGAAGAAAGAAGGATGGCCAATAGACACATGAAGAAATGCTCAACCTCCCTAGCCGTAAAAGAAATGCAAATCAAAACAACCTTGAGAAACCACCTCACCCCAGTTAGAATGGTTATAATCAAGAACTCTAATAACAACAGATGCTGGAGGGGATGTGAACAGAAGGAAACCTTACTGCATTGTTGGTGGGAGTGTAAACTTGTTCAACCACTTTGGAAAGTAGTATGGAGGTTCCTCAAAAGACTCCACATAGAGTTCCCCTATGACCCAGCAATCCAACTTTTGGGCATTTACCCTAATGTTTACAAACAAGACCACACTGAAGCTACCAGCACGACTATATTTATTGCAGCATTATTTACTATAGCTAAGATATGGAACCAACCCAGATGCCCCTCAGTAGATGAATGGATCGAGAAAATGTGGTATATATACACAATGGAATTCTATGCCTCCATCAGAAAGAATGACGTTGGCCCATTTACTAGGAAATGGAAAGACTTGAAAAAAATTATGTTAAGTAAGCCAGGCCCAAAGAAACATAGGTCCCATGATTTCCCTTATTTGCAATATCTAGTATATGTCTGAGTCAAGCAGAAAAGCTAAGATAAGGTGATGTTAGGGAAACGAACCCTAAGATATGTACTGAAATGTTTTTTTTTCTTTCTTGTGATTGTTTCTAACACATTTATACGATTATTTCTTTGTTGCTTTGTATGTCCCTCCCCCACAGTTTAACCCCTGTTTTCACTGTATTTGTGGAGGGGAAGGGGAAGAACAAATCATTTAAATAGGGATACAGGTGGACCCATTTCAACAATGAGATGTACAAGTCGTTATGTCGAAAATGAACTTTACAACTTTGGTGCCGGGCCGGGGAGTGGGGGAGGAGAGGGAGAGGAGGACTGGGTGGAGGTGCTGAGGGAGGATGGGAAGGGATAAGAAGGGGGAACAAAGGAGTTGGCTACAATGCTTGATAAGGAATGTACTCATTATCTTGCCCATGTAATTATAACCCCTCTGTACAGTATTTTTACAATAAAAATTTAAAAATAAAAAAAGAAGAAATAAAACTCTTTTTTTTCAGGTGACATGATCCTGACTTTCAAGAACCCCATAGGCTCTTCTTCCAAATTACTTGAGCTGATCCAAAATTTGGCAAGGTAGCAGGGTATAAAATTAACCAACAAAAAATATATAGCTTTTCTCTATGCCAAAAATGAGAAAATTGTGGCTGAAATCAGGAAAGCAAATCTTTTTGTAATAGTCTCAGAAAAACAAAAACGAAAAACAACAACAACAAAAAACCTGAGGAATTAACTTATCCCAAGATGTAAAGGAACTATATGATGAAAACTTTAAAAACCTGAAAAATGAAATTAAAGCTAACTTAAAGAAATAGAAAAACTTCCATGCTCCTGGGTTGGGAGGATTAACATTTTGAACGCAGCTATACTTTCAAAAGCAATCTAAATAGGCAATGAATACCCATCAAAATCCCAACAATATTCTTCAGTGATGTATAAGAGGCAATCAAAAAATTCATATGGGATAAGAAAAGACCTTAAATTGCAAAACAATTCTTATCAGGAAGAACATTGCAGGAGGAATATAAATACCAAACTTCAAACACTATTACAAAGCCTTAGTTATAAAAACAGCCTGGTACTGGCATATGAACAGGCCTAAGGACCAAGGGAATACAATTGAATATTCAGAAACCAATCCATAGACCCATGACTACCTAATCTTTGAAAAGTGATCCAAAAACCACAGGATGGAAGAAAGACAGCCTTTTCAACAAATGGTGCTGGCAGAATATCTATTCATGTGTAAAAAAACTGAAGTTAGAGCTGTAGATACCACCCTGCACCTAAATCAATTTCAGATGGATGCAAGACCTCAATGTAATATCAGATACCCTGAAAATATTACATGAAGAGATTGGGAAGTAGTAGGTCTCCTTGGCACAAGTGAAATCTTCCTAAGTAAAGATGCAAAAACACAACAAATCAAAGAAATATTAGATAAATGGTACTGCATTAAGTTGCAGTGTTTCTGCATGGCAAACTATGTAGCTAGCTGGACAAATGGAAAGCCAAAGATTGGGAGAAGATCTTTAGTAATTATACATCAGACAAATGTCTCATATAAAATATATACTTAGAGCTCAACAAATTAAGCCTCCCATAAACCAATTCTCAAAGAAACAGACCACTTCAATAAATGGGCTAAAGACTTAAAGAGTGACTTCTCAGAAGAAGTAATAAGAATGGCCAATAGACCCATAAAGAAATGTTCAGTCATTTAAGGATACGGGTGGACCTGTTGCAACAATGAGAAGTACAAGGTCATGTCGAAAACGAGCTTTACAAGTTGGCATGGTGGGGAGGGGGGATGACTGGGTGGTGGGGGGGAGGGGGGAGGTAGGGAAGGGATGTGAAGGATAAACAAAGGAGGAGGCTGCAATGCTTGATAAGAAATGTACGCATTATCCTGCCCATGTAATTGTAACCCCTCTGTACAGTATGTTCACAAAAAAAATAAAATTAAATTAAAAAAAAAAAGAAATGTTCAACATCTGTGGTCACAAAATAAATGCAAATCAAAACAACATTAAGATTGTACCTTATACCAGTTAGAATGGCCAGTATCAAAAAATGATAATAGATCCTGGTGGGAATGTGGCCAAAAGGGAACACAACTACACTCTTTGTAGGAATGTGAACTTGTATAAGCACTCTGCAAAGCAGTATGGAGGTTCCTTAAAAGACTAAACATAGATCTTCCCTATTTCCCAGCAATCCCACTCCTGGGCATTTACCTAAATGACCGAAAACAAGGCCACTCTAAAGCTACCAGCACAACCACTTTAATTGAAACAATATTTTCAATAGCTAAGCTATGAAATCAACCCAGATGCCCTTCAGTAGATGAATGGATCAGGAAAATGTGGTGTATAGCTGGGCACTGGTGGCTCACGCCTGTAATCCTAGCTACTCAGGAGGCTGAGATCTGAGGATTGTGGTTCAAATCTAGCCCGGGCAGGAAAGTCTGTTGGACTCTTATCTCCAATAAACCACATGAAAACTGTGTCTCAAGTGGTAGGGTGCTAGCCTTGAGCTGAAGAGCTGAGAGGGACAGTGCCCAGGCCCAGTGTTCAAGCCTCATGACCAACCAAAAAAAAAAGAAAAAAAATGTGGTGTATATATACTATGAAATTCTATGCTTCCATCAAAAAGAATGTCATTACCCCATTCATAAGGAAATGGAAAGACTTGGAAAAAAATTATATTAAGTGAAATTAGCCAGACCCAAAGAAAAAGGCTGCATGGTTTCCCTCATTTGCAGTAAGTAGAATATGTCTAGTACAATTTTAGCAGAGGATCACAATGGTTCAATAGAGATGTGAACACGACCATACATATAAAATGATGCTGACTGAAATGAACTTCAAGAAATGAAAAAAGAGGTTTTTTTTGGTAATGTTTGCTGTTCTTTCCTTTTTCCCCTTTGGTTTATTCTCTGTTATCACTGTTTTTTGTATGTTTATAAGTTTTGTATGTTTTTTTTTTTTGGTCTTGTTTATAAGTTTATCTGATTTTTGGAAAGGAAGGGGAATTACAGAAATGGTGGGACCAAGGTTGAACCAATGTAACAGTGACACTCACTGGATATAATATTGCAAATGAACTCTACAACTTGGGGAGAAGAGTTAGGGGTGGGTTGGGGCAGAAAGTGGGAAAATGGAGAGAGGGGGTAACATTGTTCAAAAAATGTACTTATTACCTTACTTACATAACTGTAACCCCTATGTATATCACTGTTAAATAATATTTAATAAAAAGAATTACTTTTATATATGGCTTATCTTCTGGCACTTCAGATTGCTTGTCTCAAGTACTTTGTCAAGAGGACAAGTTAAATCAGCATACTCTTTGTAGAATTTTAATGTAATTGTATGTAATTGGAATACAAGAATTAATGATTCTTTTTTATAATGAAGCATCTTATTAAATATTTCCTTGCTATGCATTTTTTATTGATCTTCAGCATCATGACAAATAAGCATAGATGGAATTAGTGATAGATCATTTTCCTTGGAATTATGGGCATATTGCTAAATGATTTTAAAGTATGTTCTGTACGTATATGCAAGTAGGAATGGTCTTAATATAGGTATTATTTTCAGATACTGTATTTGAATTGTTAAGCTCTTCTTAGGTCTGTGATTTCCAATGCTAATCTAAATTATTCTGGGAATATTTATGTATATGGTAATGCTCTGCTAGTGTAGCACTCTAGTCTTAAGAAGAAACCTGTATTAAAATAAGCGAACACTTAAAAGGCAAAGATCTAAATTTTACTCCCTGATTTGATGTTGTTTCCTCCACAGACACTGAAGATTTATTTAATGTCCTTTAAACAATAATGGTTATCTCTACCACCTGACCAAAGCCAAAACTTGAACCAACAGGTCACTGTGAAAAACTCAGTGGAATTTGATCTTTACAGATTGCTTTTGTATTGCTGTGTGCTGGCTATACAAACTGCAAGTGTATCAACTACTTATATGACTTGTTCATGGTTTCTCACTGTGGTGGTTGTTACCACAGTTATTTCTAGAATTCTACCTGATTAAAAAATTATAGCACAGTGGAGAAAAAAGTTAAATTATGCATACACTTTTTATATATAACTCTTTCCCTGTTAGTTTGAGTATTGCCCATTACCATTCCACTCTGTATTATGCCAATTCTCTCTATCAAATGTGTTACTTGATAATCTCAGCTCTGTTGGTAGAGGGAGTCTCATTTCATTTCTTTTCTTCATTTAGCTTACTATTTAGCTTGTGATCAATCATCTTTTCAATAGATATTTACCGAATGTTATGAATGATGTCTAGTTTGCAGTCATATAGTTTTGAACAAAAGTTGTATTAGACAAACTAGAGTTTTAAAATAAAAAAGAAAACAAATATATTAGCAATTATTATTCCAGAAAAATATAATCCTAGAAAGTGTTTATCAATAGTGAAATGGAGACATTTTTGCATTTTGTTTTGTTTTGTTTTTGTCGGTCATGGGGCTTGAACTCTGGGCCTGGGCACTGTCCCTCAACTCTTCAGCTCAAGGCTAGTGGCCCACCACTTGAGCCACAGAGCCACTTCCTGTTTTCTGAGTGGTGTATTGGAGATAAGAGTCTCTCAGACTCTCTTGCCAGGTCTGGTTTTGAACCACAATCCTCAGATCTCAGCCTCCTGAGTAGCTAGGATTACAGGCATGAGCCACCGGCAACTGGCCCATTTTGCATTATTGAAAGACTGTAGTCAGAAAGGGCTTCATCAACATTGTAAGAGTTCAACCAGTTGTAGAGGTTAATCACTTGGTCTAACGTTTTCCACGTCTTCTCAATCTACTTTTTTTTTCTACTTTTTATCACTTCTTTACTTTTAAATTTATTTTATGTGTCTATCATACAATATAGCAACACACTATATCAGTTCTTGTCTATAACTTCATTAAGACAGTGAATTTCTTTTTTTTTTTTTTTGTCATATGTGGGGCTTGAACTCTGGGCCTGAGTTCAGGAAATAACTGACATTTCATAGATGTTTACCAAATACCAGCTATTATGCTACATGATTTGCATGCATTCTGTCATTTAAAAATCTACTAATCCATCATGAGTAAAGTGCTACTATAATTCTAACTTTGACAATGAGGAAACAAGTTTAAAGGTTTATTTCCTAAGTTCATGTAAACTCTGTCTCAGAGAGATCTAGGCTCTGATTTTAAAATGTAGCTATTTCCATAATGGCATAAAGCCTATAATATGCTTTGAAACCACACTGGGTAAAATTAAATATAGATGTTATATGTAAACTATTTGTTAAATAAAGTAATATTTGACCATTAAATATTACATGTTTTAAAAACAACTTTTCTTCCAAAATCTGCTTCTCTGGTCATTTAATCAAATAGGTAATTTTTCTAATCAAGAAGTGGTAAAGCCTTTATAAAGGATTCAATAACAATAACACTTTGCATTTATGTGCTTGGAATAATATGTTGAGATTGTTCATCAAATTAGCACTCAGGTATTGAGAAAATTATGAGTTAATCTTATTTTTCTGTGTGACAATTCCAGATGGTGGGGGTGAAAACAATACCATCATCTCTCATAGATTTGCGGGTCTTTAGGTGCACCGAGGTTTCTTTTTTAGCCTTTCATGTGGTTGTGGTTTGATGGAGAAGAGTAGGTTGCCATTGTCATCTTCAAACTTGATGGGGCTGGTCATTGTCTGTCATTCACATATATGGTAGATAGGTGGTGATAGCTATTGGCTGTAAACTTAGGGGTGGTTGTTGAATGGAGCTCTTTTAGATGGGTTCTTCTAAGTAATTGACTTTTTGGAACATAGAAGCTTGATTCACAGAGAACATCCTGAAAGGACCAGGGCAGGAGGGAGTTTAAAGGATTCTAAGCACATCACATCTACCTCATTGCATATGTCATGCGATTCTCCCTCTGTCTCTCTTTCTCTCTCTGACTTTGTTCCTCTCTGCCTCCCCTGGTCTACTATCTATCTATCTATCTATCTATTTATCTATCTATCTATTTATCTATCTATCTAATCTACTTAATTTGCTAGAGCTGTTGTAATGAGGCAGGGTAAAGTAGGTGCCTTAACAATTGAAATATATTGTTCTGTAGTCTTATAGTTTTGTGGGCTAGAATCCTAATATAAAAGTGTCAGTCAGATGCCTTTCATCTGAGATCTGTGAGAAAAAATTGGAAGAACTTATTAAGAAGTAATACATATCTACATGTATGCTTAAATATACATATACAAACATGTACACATATACATGTATGTAAACATATAAACATGAATGTGAACATATATGCACATGTATATATACATATAGAAGCAAATACATATATATGGGTATATGTATATATATAATATATATGTATTTACATATACATATTCCTATACATATATATGTATGGAAATAGCACAAGGAAGAACACAAACCTGTCAAGGAAAAGTAACATAAAATGGGGTCAATTTCATCAAAGTATGTTATATACAAGCTATCCATAAAATAAAAATAACAACAGATAAATAATAATAATAATGATAATAATAAATAATGAATAATAAATAAATAATCAAAGGGCATCTGTTCCACTCTACATGAGTTTTCAGCAGATTTTTTTTTTTTGTATTCTATACAGGTGGTAAAAGCATTATGCTGGTCTCTTTCCTTATTTTAACAGTAGTTTGTTGTTTTTTTTTAACCATATTTTCCCTTTGTATTATGAGTCATATTGAATTAGGACCCATTTTAGTGACTATTAAAAGTATCTGATAAAACTATTTACTTGCAAAACTGCTTATTACCTAGCTTATTTCTCTCAAGTTTCACTTAGTGTGTAGTTTTCTGTTATTATCTTGTCACTTTAATCTTTTCTTCCCTTGGTATGCCAAGTAGCCAGAAAAAATTTTGGGTTGATGGAATTCCTATGTCAGTTTGTATCTTATTGTTTATATAAAAGTGAATTGAACATACTATCTGGGCACTAGTGTTTCACATCTTCTCAGGAAGCTAAGATCCATAAGATAGTAGTTCATAGCTAACTCTTACAGAAAACTGGCCAGACCTCATCTCAAATTAATGAGCAAAAGCATCATATCTCAAGTGATAGATTATCAGCTGAGTAAGCAAACCACATAAGCACAAATCCCAAAGTTCAATTTCTGGAAGTGCCTAAAAATGTGCATATTCATATAACTAATATTTGTGTTTATATTATTTATATACATTATATGTTATTATTTATATATGTTATATGTTAAATTTATTTGTTATGTTATATTCCATAGTACACTGCACTTCTGTGTAATTATTTGAGGTGAATCACTGAATGCCTGACACAGAACTGGGAAAAGGATGACTGTATATTTTAGAAAGAGATTTGAAAATGCATGCACACAAGGTACAAATTGTCAAACACTGTATCTTTCCATTCCTCCATCCTATTCTTCTTTTTTAAACTTATATTTTTACTATCTTTCAGTAATTGTACAAAGTAGTTACCATTCAATCAATTTAGAAGTTCAATACATGTTGGTAGATATCACTTTTTCCTCTTCTAAACTATCCACCTCCCTCAAATTTCTTATTTTTTATAAATTAAGCATTAAATTTATGCCTGAATTCTCTCCCACCCTTCCTGTCTTCATTTCTACACTTCTACTCCTTGATCTCCCCACCCCTGAAGTTTTCCCAAGTGCCTAACTCATAGCCCAACAAAATTAATACCAAGAAATTGTCCTGTTTTTGAGGTTAGAGAATAAATGGTGACCCCACATACTAAGGGAAAGACTGTTATAGATCATGGAAGCAAATGACCATCAAAACAGAATCACACTCATTCTATTTAACAATGCTAATAATTCTCAGTAAATACAGCTCTTAAAGTCAACCAGAAAGATTCAGGAGAAGATGGCAGGGAGTAAGCTGGAGGCTAACAAGCTCTCACATAGAAAGCAGTTTTAGTATTCCAGTGAACAGTCCTAGGCTAGAGAATCACACCAAGTGTGCATCACAGTACAGAATGTTTGGCCAGAGTGGGAAAATCCAGGCAAAGAGACAGATCTAAGCACTTGCCAGTAGCTGTGGCTGTGGTGGCGAAAGTGGCAGCAGCGGCAGTTGTAGCTGCCATACCAACAGAGAGAGTCCGGGACAAAAGCACCAGATGTGGTGGGTGAACAGTTTCTACTCATCACCAGCAAGAACTGACAAAGAGCAGATAAATTCATCCTGCTGATCCCAGACTGGAGTCGACTCAGGAACCAAGACTCTGGCTTGAGTAGAACCCTGAAATCCTCACTCCTTCTCAGGGAGCAGAGGAGGGAAGGACACCCTCCACTACCACCTGAGAACTCAGTCTTTGATACTGACAAAGGTCGGGCTGAGCAGCTAGCTCCAACTCAGGCCTTGGAAGAAAACAAAAGTATCATTTAGCAGGTCACAGGAACTAGACTTGACCTGCCAGGTTCAGCTCCACCCAGGGAAAAGTCACCCCACCCAGGTACAGAAAGCTCTGCCCCTGGAGGAGTGACTTTCTTCACTAGGTAAACAAAGCAAGAGGTTGTTTGCCTAGACAAACAATTGAAACTCAGTAAACATAAACCCTGAGAATGGCTCCAGGCTGGGCTCTGTGAGTTTCTCAGGAGGTAGCCCCTCAAGGAAAAGCTACTATTTGTTGAAAGGCCTCAGCTCTACCCAGAACTTAGCCTCATCACAACATCTCCAAATTAGAGGAAACAGCCATCTCCCTCTTTTGTAATACTCAAAGCAGATCTCCCTCCCACTGAACTAGCCTGGGAGGAGGATCACAAAATCCTGGGTTAGGCAGAGCATTTTTCTGCATGCTAAAACAAACTGACTTAAGAAACCAATCAAGCCACAGGAAAACCAAACACCACAAGCAGACCAGAGACTCCACCAAGAGAGTGGACACAGGGGAGATACAGGACCTTCCCCTCTCCACTCCCCCCAAAAATCAAAGAACTCTTTTTTCAACTTTTTTTAAAATTTTTATATTTTTAAATTGTTTTCTATTAATTTTTTTCTCTCATAATTTTTATTTTAGGTATATAGGTGTGAGTGCGTGCTTTTAAAAAAAATCTCTTTTGAACTTTTGGTCCTTTATATTTATTCTTTTCTTTCTCTCTCTTTCTCTCTTTCTTATCCCCCATTGTGTACATAGTTAATCCAGAAATTTATTACTCAATTCACAACTTCTTAGGCTAAACTTCTTTAATAGCAATATTATCTCTATATGATTTTCAAGTAACCAATTTTAAGAATTTTTATGTTTTAGTTTTTCATGTTTCCTTTTTATCCCTCCACTCCTTTCATCCTATCTCAATATCATTTCTTTATACTTACATAATTTTAAGTGATTCATTTATTAAATTTTTGTTTTTCTATTTTTTTAAAATCTATCTTCTATCATTCTGTCCTATCTATTTCCCTCTCTGAGATTAAGACTTGGTTAAATTCACTCTCCTTTTACATCTCCACATCCCTCTAATCCTATTTTTCCCCACATTTCTCCCTAAATCTAAGAATTTCTGGTTTGTTAAATCCTTCTTTGCTGTTTTTGGCCCATTAATCCATAGTTGTTTGATCTTGAATAGATTGTATCTATTGAACTAGATTTTAGCTGCAGCCATTTTGACTGTGCAACTACAGGACTCTGGTTGACACTTGCCTTAAACTAGTGTTCTAGCACAAATTGGAGTTACTTTCATACCAAATGGGCAGAGAAACCCAGAGAAACACAAGAAAAATGGCAAGTCTGGGTATCTCAAATCCCACTCATGATAATCAGGTGACAGAATAGTTAATGAATAATACAGAAAAGAGTTCCCAAAAAGCTCTATAAACACTACTGGTAAACATGGGGAATGAAAAGATTGAAAACCTGCAAAGGAGTAAGTGTGAGCATGATAGGGATTGAGAGGAGGCAAACCAAAGATTAATACAGGCATCTCGTGAGCTTGAGGAAGCTACTTAAAGATTAATAGAGGAATTGCTTGAGCAGGCTGAAAACCATCAAAGAGAATCACAGGAACTGCAAGAATGTGAGGAAGCTAATCAAAGAGTAATACAGGAATTGTGAGAGTGGGATGAGAATAGACAAAGATCAATAGAGGCATTCATGGAATCCATAAACAGACAGCTGAAAGAATTCAGGGAGACCACAAAAGGAATGCTCAATGGAGCCCAACAGAAGGAATGGGAGTCCAAGGAATCCATAACCAATCAAAAAAGTGATTTGAGAATAAACACTGAACACCAAATTAAGGAAGTAAAGAAGTTCATACCAGATCTAAAACAAAACTCTAACAAAGAATTTGAAGTCATCAAAGCCGGCCAATTAGAAGGAAAAGAAATTTTTAAAAAGTAGAAAGTCTTCACAGGGGCTGGGAAGGAGGCTAAGTGATAGAGCACTTACCTTGCATGAATGGGGCCCTGGGTTTGATTCCTCAGCACCACATAATAAGCAAAAAGAAAAAAGCCAGAAGTGGCACTGTGGCTCAAGTGGTAGAGCATTAGCCTTGAGCTGAAGAGCTGAGGGACAGCACCCAGTCCCAAAGTTCAGGCCCCAGGACCGGACCCAAAAAAAAAAAGTCTTGGCTGTACGTTAGGCCATGCAGAAGATCGAATCTCGGGGACTAAAGACTGCCTAGATATTAAAGAGAAAGAACATACAAATATTCATGACGAATCCAAGAAATAGGATAGATCTATTCAACATTTAGAAGACACCATCAGAAAGCCTAATCTGAGAATAATGGGTGTAGAGGAGCATCTAGAGACAGAAATTAATGGTCTAGGAATTTATTAAACAGGATCTTAGCAGAGAACCTCCCAAACATGCAAAAAAGATAGGCCTATTCAAATACAAGAAGCTTTTAGAACCCCAAATAGACCAGACCAGAACAGGACATAGTACTGTCACATTATAATCTGCACAGGATCAATTCAAACCAAGGAAAGGAGACTTAAAGCTGTCAAGGAGAAAAGATCAACACCTATAAAGGGAAACCAATTAGAATAACCTCAGCTTTCTCAGAAGAAACAATTAAAGCAAGAAGAGCCTAGAATAATACATGCCATGCCCTAAAGACAAACAACTATCAACCAAGAATATTGTACCCAACTAAACTCTCCTTCATAACCAAAGGTCCAATAAAAACCTTCCATAGCAAAGAAAAACTGAAACGATATATCTCCACCAAACTAGCCCTACAAAAGATACTAAAAGATGTCCTAAACATAGAAAAACAACAAGAACAAAATAAAGGTCAAGAAACTGCACCCAAAATGAAACCAAGAATCATAGGAAGAACAGTCCCCAAGAAGGTGGATAACATGGCAGGAACTACCAAACACCTCTTAGTGCTAACTCTCAACATTAACGCACTTAACTCTCTAATTAAGCAACATAGCCTGTCTAGTTGGATTAAAAGGCAAGATCCTTCTATCTGCTGCCTTCAGGAGTCACACCTTGCCCATAAAAACAAATATATTTTGAAAGAGAAAGGCTGGAACAAAATGTACCAAGAAAACAGCTCCAATAAACAGGTGAGAATTGCAATACTAATATCTGATAAAATAGACTTCCAATTAAAATTAGTGAGAAGAGATAAAGAAGGTTGCTACATACTAATTAAGAGATCTCCCCTTCAGGAGAGATTACAATTATAAATATCTATTCACCAAACAACGGAGCACCCAAATTTATCCAAGAAACACTACTTTCTCTCAAATTTTACATAGCTCCAAAGACATTAATTGTTGGGGACTTTAACACACCAGTATCCCTATTAGATAGATCAACTCGGCAAAAACTCAACAGAGAAACTGCAGATATAAACAACTGCATAGATCAACTAGAGTTAACAGACATCTACTGAATGTTTCACTCAGCAGCATCAGAATACACATTTTTTTCCCAGCAGCATACAGAACACATTCCAAAATAGACCACATTTTAGGTCACAAAGCAAACTTGTCCAAATTCAGAAACATTGAAGTTATATCCTGCATTCTCTCAGACCACAAGGGAATAAAATTAGAACTCAACACCAAAAGCCACCAAAGAAAATCATGTAACACACGGAGGCTGAACAACACACTGTTGAACCATGAGTGCATCATGGAAGAGATTAGAAAGGAAATTCAAATGTTCACAATATTCAATGAAAATGAACACACAAATTACCAGCTCCTCTGGGACACAGCAAAGGCAGTATTCAGCAGCAAGTTTATAGCACTGAGTTCCTACACCAATGGATTGGAGAGATCTGAAACCAACAATTTAATGAGACATCTGAACTTCCTTGAAAGAGTAGCAAGATAAACCCTAATCCAGTAAACAGAAAGAAAGAATTAAAATTAAATCAGAATCAAACGAATTACAATCCAAAAAATATATATATAAAGAATCAACAACACAAATAGTTGGTTCTTCGAAAAAATTAACAAAATTGACAGACCCTCAGCAAATCTTAAAGAAAAAGAAGAGAACACATCCAAATAAACAAACTCAGAGATGAGAATGGAAACATCACCACAGAAACAACCATGATTCAGAACATTATAAGGGAATACTTCTCAAAACTTTATGGTAATAAGTTTGAGAACCTGGCAGAAATGGACCTTTTTGCAGCAAACATAGACATGCTGAAACGAAACCAAGGTGATTTAAATCAACTTAACAGGCCCATATCAAGCATTGAAATAGAAACACCAAAAAGAGACCTTCCATCCCAGAAAATCCCAGGGCCAGATGGATTTACAGCGAAATTCTACAAGGCCTTCAAAGCAGAGCTCACACCAATACTCCTTCAACTCTTCAGTGAAATTGAAAGAGAAAGTTCACTACCGAACACATTCAATGAAGCCATTATAACCTTCATCCCAAAACCAGGCAGGGACTCATCAAAGAAAAAGAACTATAGACCCATTTCTTTGATGAACATTGATGCAAAACTTCTCAACACAATTTTGGCCAATCGACTTCAACAATTCATCCAAAAAGTCATACACTATGATCAAACAGGTTTCATTTCAGGGATGAAAAGCTGGTTCAACTTATGTAAATCAATATAATTCATCACATCAACAAGAGCAAGGATAAGAACCACATGGTTATCTCAATAGATGCAGAAAAAGCATTTGACAAGATCCAACACCCCTTTATGATGAATGTTCTGGAAAAACTAGGAATCCATGGAACATTCCTCAATACAATAAAGGCTGTATATGACAAACCTACAGCCAGCATTATACTAAATGGTGAAAAACTAAAGCCATTTCCTCTTAACTCAGGAATGAGACAAAGATTTCCATTCTCTCTGCTTCTCTTCAGGTTAGTATTAGTATGCCTAGCTACAGCAATAAGACAAGATGCAAACATAAAAGTGATCCAAACAGGGAAAGATGAAGTAAACCTCTCCCTCTGCAGATGACATGATTTGTATGTAAATAATCCCAAGGACTCCACTCCCAAATTACTTAAGCAGATTCAAAACTTTGGCAAAGCAGCAGGGAACAAAATTAACCCGCCAAAATCAATGGCTTTTCTGTATGCCAACAATGAGAAAAATGGCTGAAATCAGGAAAGCAACTCCATTTGTAATAGCCCCACAAAAAATAAAATAACTAGGAATTAACTTAACCAAAGAAGTGAAGGACCTCTATGATGAAAACTTTAAAAACTTGAAAAAGGAAATCCAAACAGAACTTGGAAAGTGGAAAAACCTCCTATGTTCCTGGATTGGAAATATCAATGTCGTGAAAATGGCAATACTTCCCAAGGCTATCTACAAATTCAATGCGATATCTATCACTATTCCAACTTCATTCTTCAAGGAAATAGAAGAGGCATTCCAAAAATTCATATGGAATAGCAAAACTGATCCTTAACAGAAAGAACAGTGCTGGAGGAATATCAATACCAAATTCCAAATTCTACAAAGCCCTGGTAATCAAAAGAGTTTGGTACTGGCACAAGAACAGACCTCAGGACCAATGGAATAGATTTGAAAACCCAGAAATGAATAGTCATCTTATCTTCGATGAGGGAACTAAAAAAAATAGAATGGAAGAAAGACAGCCTCTTCAGTAAATGGTGCTGGCAAAATTCCATAACTACTTGTGGAAAACTAAAGCTAGACCCTTATATATCATCCTGCATCAGAATCAACTCCAAATGGATAAAAAATATTGGATTCAAAGTAGATACCCTGAAAACATTACAGGATGGAATAGGAGAAACCCTAGGTCTCCTTGGCACCGGCCGAAATTTTCTTAATAGAGAACCAGAAACACAACAAATCAAAGAAAGGTTGGACAAATGGGACTGCATGAAATTCCAGAGCTTCTGCATGGCAAAGGACATAGCTAGCAAGATCAATAGAAAGCCCACGGACTGAAAGAAGATCTTCACTATCCACACAACAGACAAGGGTCTCATATCTAAATCTGGAACTCAAAAACTTACATACCCCAACAACAAATCCTCAAAGAAACAACTGCCCAATACATAAGTGGGCTAAAGACTTACAGAAAAACTTCTCTGAAGAGGAAAATAGGATAGCCAATAGACACATGAAGAAATGCTCAACCTCTCTAGCAGTAAAAGAAACGCAAATCAAAACATCATTGAGATACCACCTCGCCCCAGTAAGAATGGATGTAATCAAGAACTCAAATGACAGATGCTGGAGGGGATGTGGACAGAAGAAAATCATACTGCATTGTTGGTGGGAGTGTAAACTTGTTCAACCACTTTGGAAAGTAGTATGGAGGTTCCTCTAAAGACTCCACATAGAGCTCCCCAATGCCCAGCAATCCCACTTTTGGGCATTTACCCGAATGACCAAAAACAAGACCATTCTAAAACTACCAG
Source organism: Dipodomys spectabilis (assembly GCF_019054845.1). NCBI lineage: Eukaryota > Metazoa > Chordata > Mammalia > Rodentia > Heteromyidae > Dipodomys > Dipodomys spectabilis. The sequence continues at coordinate 9,786,164 of NW_024871113.1, forward strand.
CACATCTATGTATATTGCAGCATTATTTACCATATCTAAGAAACGGAATCAACCCAGATGCCCCTCAGTATATGAATGGATGTAGAAAATGTGGTATATATACACAATGGAATTCTATGCCTCCATCAGAAAGAATGACCATGCCCCATTTGTTAGGAAATGGAAAGTAATCCAGGCCAAATGAAACGTAAGTCCTATGGTTTGCCTTATTTGCAAAAACTAGTATATGTCTGAGACAAGCAGAAAAGGTCAGATATGTTAGGTGAAATTAACCCCAAGATAATGCCTCAAATATTTTTTCTTTCTTGAGATTGTTTCTAAAGTAATTATAAGATGATTTCTTTGTTGCTTTGTATGTCCCTCCCCCCATGGGAAGGACAATGTTTTCATTGTATTTGATGTTGGTACAATTTGTGGAGGGGAAGAGAAAAAACAAATTGTTTAAACTGGGATATAGGTGAACCCATTGCAACAATGAGATGTACAAGATATTATGTTGAAAAACGAACTTTACAACTTTTGCGTGGGAGGGGGCTGTGGAGGGGATGGGACGGCAAGGATGGTAATGGGATACAAAGGAGGAGGCAACAATGCTTGATAAGAAATGTACTCATTACTTTGCTCATTCTTATATTAATATATAAGAATACTTTAATTTTAAAAAGTCAACCAGTAAATGACAACTTCTTTGGAAAGATGAACAGATTCATTTCAATAAATGAAACTCTGTTTGTAACCAGAGAACAAAAGTGCCATACCCTCTGATAGGGCACCAACCCATCCCATTATGCCATTGCATCTTTAACAACTCCCACCCTTCATGTTTCTTTACCTTGTGTAAGACTTGTAGTCTACACTGTTCAATCAACATCATGCCTCACTATCATCTTTTTCTTAATAAGGTAAGTGATAAATTCACCTTTGTAATTTTTTAGAAACGTAGTAATATTCTCACTATTCTTTAATAGTTTGAACTAAAGGAATAGATTAATTACCATTTTAATCAATAAACAGAAGTTATTATTACTTTCAATCTATTTAAAGATTTACTTCTTAAGTTGGATTGAATGGAGATTAGTGATATTTAATTTTACTTTCAGTTTTAAGGATATACCTAATCATGATGCTCAGATCAAAACAAGGAGAAAACTTTCTCTGTCATTGCAGACTTCTAATTTCTTTGTAGAGAAGTCATCAGGCTTATATCAACAATAGTTAGGTAATATAGCTAGCCACACTATTTAAACAAAAGAGCCTTTCTTTATGAAACATTTCCATTTCATACATAGTTAATTGTTTCATACACAGAACATGTTACTAGGAACTATTATTCATAAGTTCTACATTTGTTTAGCAATTCAGCAAGTGAAAATCCCATAGACATGATCTTTCTTCTAGTTAGTGGATGTAATTTTTTTGCTGTACCATTACCAGTAATGGGAAAGAATATGTTGCAGATGTCTTGCTTCACTTTTACTCTTGAAAATTGTTAATGAGAATATAATGAACATTTTTTTGGTAATAAATGTTAAAATGAAACCTTTATAAAAGCTCTAGTAATTAACATTAGTATTTATATATTCATATTTCATAAAATTTCAGCACAAAGTGGTTCTGAGGCATTCTTTAGTCTCCCTGATAATATTAAACCAAAATGGGAATAGATCCCTCTGATAATATTGTCATATTGTTAAAGCACCAAGTGCTTTTAAAAGACTTAAAATACTAAATATGACAAATAATAGAAGTAGGATTTTTGAGCATTCTTCAGAAGAAAATCTGACTGTATGCTTTTCCAGATCACTCCTATGCTTGAGGACCCAGCCAGATTTCCCAGGATTACATCAATCAAGACCAGGAAAGAAATAAAAATAAGTTTTCACATCACAGATGACATGTGTGATAAATAGATTTAAAGATGACTTCTAATAGTTTCCTGCCTCCATCCACATCTAAAGAAAAGGTATATTTCTCACTTATGTACATGAGACAGAACTTCTGAGACTATTATAAGAAGCCTACACTTTGTTCCCGAGTCACTTGTAAAACATGCTCTTATCTTATCTCTAGGAGCTAGACAATGTAGTTTGGCAAATCAAAATATACAGATAATTCATGTGTAGATGCATTATGAGACAGTATGTAAAATCATGCTCAGGTTGCCATCACAAAATAACAGAGACTGGATGAAACAACAACAAACTATTTTATCTCAGTATTAAGGCTTGAAACCCGAGGTCAATATGGTATCATGGTTGGATTCTGAGGAAGGCTGTCTTTTTGTCTTTCAAAGGTAAATTTTTGAAGGTGGCCGAGGAGCAGCTGGGGCCTAAAAAAAGCGCTTATGTAGAAACCAGTTTTAATGTTCTAATGAAAAATTCAAGGCTAGAGAGTCACACCAAGTGTACAATCATAGTATAGAGAGTTTGGCTAGAGAGGAAAAATTCAGGCAGCTTGGTTAAGGAGACAGATTTGAGCACTTGTCATGTCCACGGCTGCTGCTGTGGCCATCATCTCAATAAACAGAGATCAGGACAAAGGTACCAGAGGTAGTATGCACACAGATTCTACTAACCAGCATCAAGAACTGGAAATCTTCATCATGCTGACCACAGATAGTTGCAGACTGTGAATGGCCCAAAAACAAAGAGATAGGCCTGAGTACACCATAAAACATGTGCACTCCTTCTCAGAGCAGTGGTGGGAAGGTAGTTTACTCTCACATCCTGAATAACTAGGGCATGTCAAAGAGACACCCTTGATGACCTAGATCTTAGTTTCTTGAAAGTTAAATGTTAAAATAAAGCTACACACTTATTGGTTTTGTTTTCCTCATTAATGAATGGAGGTAATGATAGTTGTACTTATATTATAAAGCTCTACTTATATCATAAAGCTCTCCTGAATACAACAGTATGTTATTGGTGAATATCTTTTGCCATGTGTTAGTCCATAAAATTTTCATAATTTCTGAATTCATCTTCTAATTCTGACTTCTAATCAGAATTAGAAGATTATTGTCTATAATAATAGGAAAAAGTAAAACACTAGGCATATTCTTTAACAAAATACACCGATGGTTTTCTTTTTGAGAAGGATAAATATCTTCTAATAGAAACTGCTGAATATAGTTTGTTCTATGCTAACCACAATCCATACTGGAAATACCTCTAATTTTTTTTCAGGAAATCTAGAGAACATCAACTTGGGTACTTTATTATCTATTTATCTTATGAACTTGTGAAAAAAGCAAGAGAGAGGTATTGTATAGAGTAAATATTCTTCAAAGGATCATGAAAAATAGGGGCAACAGCAAAAATCCGCTTCACTGTGTCACAACTTTCATTTGAGGATTTTATGCACTGTTAATTTATTCATTGAGTTCTGGTTCTGCATGCTCTAGTGTCATCAAGACTGATTTTCTCAAGAGGAAGGAAAATGCCCTTGGTTTTCAAATCAGAATTTGTGTTAATAATTTTAAGAGCAAAGGCTTGTCTGCTGAAATGGGGTGATTAACTCTGCATGTATTTTGACCCTCGCCTTTTTTTTTTTTTTTTTGGCAGTGGGGGCATTAACACAAAATGTGTTTTGTTGACTCCTGATGTGCCATATTAGTTAAACATCTAACATCTGTCTCATTTTAAGATGCCAACATAAGTATGCTGGCAGTTTCAGTAAAGCTTGAGTGGCTAAAGGCCTCCAGTCATGAGGATAGAGCAGCTATAATGGCAAACTCAGCAAGCAATTACATCAACGGATTTAGAATCTATTTTAGTAATACCTCCGGGATAATGACATTGATCTCTGCACTCCTGTGCAGATCCCCTGGCACTACAAAGCAGGATTCTGCCTATGTGCATGTGCAGAAAGCACCATTCACCAATTCTTTTATGTGGACATAACTCAGCTCTCCCTACACAGCGATTTCTATGAGGCTAATAGACTTGTATTCACATAGCCAATATCCATGCTAAGTACACAATCCTTCCTTTGTTCTCTTCTGTCACACTGAATTTGCCAAAATGATAGAACAAATGAGAGGATTTTACTACCATTTTGCTTTCATACCTTCTTAAACACTAAAACAGGCATATCAATAAATAGGCCAATCAATTCATATTTTTCTCTTTATATTTTATATTCGCTCAATTTAGTTACCTTTAGAGATTTCAATAGAAAAAGAATAAGTGAAATTATTGTGAATGAGATAGTTTTGAATTAAAGGAAATTTATAAATTGAGTTCTGTCCTCTGTTTCTTCTGTTTTGTGTGTGTGTGTGTGTGTGTGTGTGTGTGTGTGTGTGTGTGTGTGTGTGTGTATTGTCATGTTGGTCAGTAACAGGTTCATTTCGTGACACTCGATCATTTAAAATGTTTTAATATTTCCTAGGAACATGTAAAAAATACATTATTCAAACATAGGAACATAATTTTATGTTTAATTGTGAATTATTTAATTTAATTTAATATTTTTGTAACTTGAGTAAATTTATTTGAAAGTGAAAGAAGCTGTGAAAAAAAGCAGCAAGACTCTCCATGTAGTGATGACCCTGAAGAGCAATACAATGGAATCTTTTTGAAGGACAGTTATTATAGTGCAGGATTCTTTATATATCTCCTTTTGCACTGATTGTTTGATAGCTTGTGTATGTGCTGCTCTGGCTCTTTGCATTGGTTGAGTGAATACTCAGAACACTATGGAAGAAAGTATTTGAAGAAGAGCGTGGGGCACTATGGGAATAAGAAGAGTCATGATGGGACATAAGTAATTTTTATCCAGAAAAATATACAAATTTAAATTTAATTGTATAACATGATTAGTTTTGATATCATATATACAAAAGAGTGTTTGATTGCTTGTTTTTGCATATTTTTGTCTTTGAATTTGGAACTTACTTTATTGAAGAATTTTTCACTCTATGATTACTCAACAGGGAAATAAATTTTTTATAGATGTCCCAATATCTTTCTTTAAATACAGCAAGCACTTTTGGGGGCTACCATATCATATGAGCTTCTTACCCTATTTCTCTCTCATCTTTACAGTGGACTTTTTGAAAGGGTTTCCAAAAATGCTGTTATATTTTTATTGATTGTGAATGTTTGGTATTTCATCTGGAGAGCATAGGCTAGAAGACAAAAGACACCCAATTTGTATCTATGAATTGTGGAATAAAAATATGATGATTAGCATTGGGTAAATGTCCTTGGTGAGAGCCTATATTGTGCTGAGAATGACAGGAATCTAGCTATTGATAGTATGTGCACTACCCAGAGAGTCCTAGTACTACTTGGGTGCATCATCACAGGGAACCCAGTAGTCTACTTGCACTACACAGCAGGCAAACCAAGTACCACACATTTCTGGTGTAGAGACCACTAGTAACCTCATACTTTCAACTTCCGCCAAAATCCAACCTGTTTCTCTCCCTGAAGAAGGCAATGTGGCAAAGGGTCTTGACCTTTCTCACACACTCCTTGAAACTATACCACATGAATTTTTTGTCCCTCTTGGTTATTAGTTGACTTCACCACCATTTTGACTTTTTTAAATAAAGCTTATAGTATTGTCTTTCCAGTATAATCCAAATGACCATGTAGCATTTGAAATTAACCTGAGTCATATTTTTAGATTTCTGCATCATTTTCAGTTTGTTAGTGGATAATGAGTGTACATGCTGGGACACTTCTATCATCTGATATTGTTCATTGTTAGAAAAGCCTCCATATATATAGTCTCCAAAATATTTCAGACTCTGCCTTCTATTTAATAATGTACTCAATGTTTTTATTTTCATAAAGAAATCATCTCCTCATTCTTTCATAATGACTGGGATGATAGAGTAGAGGATATATCGACCTATTCTAAAACTTTAAGATCCACTCCAAATCTCATGATGCTATATCATGTCTCAGTAGAACACCACTTTCACTTAATCCAAGCATTCTTGTTTGTACCCCTATGATGAAGCCTTGTTACATGGCAGGGAGAATGCAATCTTGATTTAAGTTTAGCCACCATGATGTTCTTGTTAATGACATGGTCACAGATATAGGGGTAGCCTTCGTTTGATTGTATATATTGCCTATTGGTTCCCAATATAGTGAGGCCTATTGGGCCAAAATGAAATACATAGGGACCTTTGTAAGTTTTTCAAACACAATTGTTTATCTTAAACCTAATATCTAATAAAAGAGCTGAGTCTAAGAAAAAAATGAATTTTCAGTTGAATAGGACAGGTGGCCTTTTCTCACTCTAAAGAATAAAAATAACATAGACAAAGGGAGATAATATTTTGGATTTATTCAGCAGTACAGATAAGGGACAAATTTTATTAATGCTGTCTTTCTGAATCACTATGGAGCTTTCTTCATGGAGGATGACTTTGGAAAACTCTTTTGTTACAAACATCACATTTTTTTTTATGTTTGGGCTTGTGGTGAGATATGAACCCAGTGCCTGGGTGCTGTCCCTTAGCTGTTTTGATCAAGGCCAGTTCTCTAGCCACAGCTTCACTTTCAGCTTTTTTGCTGGTTAAGTGGAGATTTTAGGGGTGGGTTCAAAGGAATGGTTAAAAATGTTGAAAATAGTGACATTGATCAAGATATATTATATTTATAAACTGCTTTGTTAAATGTCAACTACTTTGTGCAACTAAAGATAATAATTTAAAAACTTAAGTACATTTCCATGTATCAGAAAGCATGAAAAAAGAATCTCATGAACTTTCTTTATTGGGCTGGCTTCAAATTGTGGTCCTCAAATCTCAGCCTCCTGAGTAGTTAGGATATCATGTGTGAACTACTGGCACCCAACCACTACACAAATTTAACTGACTATCAAATCTTCCATCTCCTGCTGAACTCCTCTGATCATTCTCCTTAGCTATCCACTGGACACAGACATTCCCTGTATTTGCCAGTGCTTTAGGAGTTCTACCATTATTGTATTCTTAAAACCATTCCTCAGCCATTCTGCAAAGTAGAATAATGCAGCCAGAATGTTGGACTTCTGCCTATGTTCCCTCCAAAAACAAGGACTAAGCTGGATGCTGATGGCTCAGGCCTGTAACCCTACCTACTCAGAGGGTGAGTACTTCAGTTGGAAGACAGTCTGGGTAAGAAATTCTGTGAGCCTTTTATCTCCAACCACCTAAAATCCAGAAATGGAGCTATAGCTAAAAGTAGTAGAGCACTAGCCTTGAGCACAAAAGTCAGGGCCAACACCCAGACCCTCAGTTCAAGCACCAAAACGGACAGAAAAAACAAACAAAAAACAAGGACAGTATTCAACTATATAAGGGATCTGGAAAGTGAGAATGCTATGATCTGGCACGATCATAAGACACACTGAATAATTGAAGAAATTGATCCAGTGGATCACAGAACGTTCAGGAGACCACATTAATCTCTTTAAAACAAAATCACATGTTCTTTATAATAATTCCCCATAAGAATAACTGAACTTGTTCAGTCATTATGTATTTAAGGTATACAGAAAAAATGTTTTGGAATGAATGGATCAAGAAAATGTGGTATATATACACAATGGAATTCTATGCCTCCATCAGAAAGAATGACATTTCCCCATTTGTTAGGAAATGGAAAGGCTTGGAAAAAATTATATTAAGTGAAGTAAGCCAGGCCCAAAGAAACATAGGTCCCATGGTTTCCCTTATTTGCAATATCTAGTATAGGTATGAGTCAAGCGGAAAAAGTCAGATAATGTGATGTTAGGAAAATGAACCCTCAAATATGTATTTTAATGTTTTTGTTTCTTTCATGCATGTGTTTCTAACGCATTTATAAGATTATTTCTTTGTTGCTTTGTATGTCCCTCCCCCACAGTGTAACCCCCCGCTTTCACTATATTTGATGTCAGTATAACATGTGGAGGAGACGGGGACAAACAAGTCGTTTAAGGATTCAGGTGGACCTGTTGCAACAATGAGAAGTACAAAATGTAATGTCAAAACCAGCTTTACAATGTCGGAGTGGGGGGGTGGAGGGGGTATGATAGGGTGGGGGGGAGGGGGGAGGCTGGGAAGGGAGGTGAAGGGTAAACAAAGGAGGAGGCTGCAATGCTTGGTAAGAAATGTATGCATTATCCTGCCCATGTAATTGTAACCCCTCTGTACAGTATGTTCTCAAATAAAATCAAATAAAATTAAAAAAAAATGTTTTGATATGAGTAAACACAGAACACTGATAGTGGCCATCAAGCAAGTTAACACACAGAGACACCATTTTCTGTAAACACCTAAATCCAACATTCAACAATTTTTTAACATATGTTAAAAATTATTTTTTGGTCTTCCTTCTCTATATTATATCTCTAGAATTTAATTGCAAGTTATCCTTATATAACCTTGAGGAGGAGGAAATGAATACTTGACATTTTCCTTCATATAAATTCTGGGGAATATTTTCTATAAAATAGGAGATATTGAATTGGAAAATTAGCATCATTTTTCCCCTGATTCAAAGTGATCCAGAACATCTGTTCAGCACAGGAAGGTCTTTGGGTGAGTTTCAACTCACTGGATAGGTTTGTTTTTGTTTTTTTTTTTTGATTGTTTGCTGTAGACTCAATGCTTAGTTTGCCAGAAGTCATATGTGGATGCCATCTCTCATAGGGAAAGTATTTGAGTGAAATATCTTTTGGAGTTTATTAAGTTATGCTTGGAATTTACCTCAGAACCTGTGCATACTAAGCAAATTCTCTACCACTGAGGCTTGTTATCACTACAGATGATTGCTTTTATAAGAGGAAGAGTCACAAATGCTGTGAGTGTGTGTCTCCTTATCTAACTCCATGTTCAAACAGTTAAGACAATGTAGTTGAGGGGGGGAAGTTGAGAGAGAGAAAGAGAGAGAAATTCTGTAAACCAAGAGAAGGATTCTCACCAAGAACTTGACCACGGTGCCAACTTGAAGTGGAGATCTCAGCTTCCAGTGTGTGTATATGTGTGTATGTGTGTGTGTGTATATATATATATATATATATATATATATATATATATATATATATACACATACATACATATATATATACACACATACATACATATACAGTGTGTGCACACACATAATATACACACATTATATATAATACAAACATTTATTATATATGATACATGTACATATTCTTTTTTTACCTTAGTGTTTTTATCACATTGGAGATCCAATCCAGGGCCTTTAGTATGTTAAATTATGTTCCAGATTTGAGCCATGTTTCTAGTCCTTTTGCTTTTGTATTTTGTTCTTGATCCAGTGCCTTGCTAACTTCTCCAAGGATGGCCTCAAACTAGTGATATCCCTGCTTCCTCTTCCTGAGTAACTGAAAATATACCTGTGTACTACCACATGCTGCTCATTTAATCTTTTTGTTAACTGCTTTCCAAACTGACACAATGATAGAAGTGGCTTCCCCTTTTTGAAGGCCACAGTAGAGTTTGTTCAAACATTAACCTCTTCTGGATTAATATCCCAGAACAAATAGAATGATCAGTATGAAAATTTAAAGGGAAATGATATTTATTTATCAAAGAGCTGCTGGATCTTAATCTTTGAAAACTATAGCACAATTAATTCTGCTACATGGAATTATGTTGGTAAAGGCCTTAATTAAATGTTGTATGAAACAAATTGAATATATTTGGTTCTAGATCCATAGATGGGCAAATCACAGAAAAATTTTTCCAGAGGAAACCAGGTATCATATTGTCAAAAGATGGAATTATTTCCTTATTCATCTCTATTTTTGTATACCTGCAACTGAAATCTTAACACCCCTTTATTTCAATCCTATTTTAAAACATATTTTCATAGAATTCCTTAGAAGCTAGAGAAAAAGTAGTTTTTGCTAACAGAACATGAGGTAGATTTTTCCATATCCTTGAAGTTATTAGATAATATTTCAAGTGAATTGATGTTTACTTTCCACTATATCAAAGGCAATTTTTCATTTTAAAATTGAGTTCATTTCTCACTGTCTATTTAAAATGGTACTTGCTCCCAAACATCAGTGTTTCTTCCCTCTAATACAACCCACTACAGGAGTAGGTGGTCATTTGGGCTTATCTGTGTTTTTCTGAGGGTTGTGAGAGAAAATGCAAAGATGCCAATGATCATGATTCATGTTAAGCGATGTTAAGAAAGTATTCTGTCTCAATAGTATCTGCCAGCAAACATGAAACCAGTAGGCAACCACATTAGCTCATTTGCATAGTGAAATCTCAAACTCTTTTCAGTTTTCCAATGGAGGTATAATTTGAAAGAAGTCAAAAAATGATCAACTGCTGACAGCCACCTTTCTTTTGTCCCATGGAACTAAAGCAAGTACAAAATTTAAGGGAAAGAACAAACATGTGAAGCTTCTAAAAGAAAAATATGTGCAGAGAAACACAGACACTAGTGGAAAATGAAGTTAACTTGTCTTAAAACTCTAAAAGACAAAGGAGAAATAAACTTTATGTGAATGGAGTTGAGTGGAGACATTCTTTCTGCAACACAGAAAGATCAGAATTCTTTGCTTTTTTTTGTCCACCACCCCCTCTACTGCCCTCAGTCTTTCAGAATCTCTTACTGTAGATTTGACAGTTCTTTATATATTATTTCCCCTTGTCTTTTCTTTACTCTACTTCTGGAAATGCTCATGTGCCTGACCACTGTCAAAACAGTTCAAGTTCATGATATGCTGCAAGTTTGACTTTGTGAACAAAGGGCTAAGATTAGAACATTCAAGTGTTTGTAATAATGACATAGGACAAAAAGCAGGGATATTTTGACAGTGACCAACAAGCAGGCTTCTCCAAAAGAAATAACTGGTGGTTGACTCCACAGGAGAAACCCAAATAGACTGGAGGAGAGACAACTGTAGGCCTAGCTTCTCAGACAGAGAGTGATTGCTATTACTAGTACAGCTGTGGATTATTTCTGCACTGATAAACTTCCTTATCAGCAAATAAAATGCCAGAAATTCTGCCCAGGACAAGCATTATATGCAGCTGATAGAGTGGCAAGGTATAGTCCCATTCCATACATAAGAGGCTGTAACTAAATTGTGGACCCACTAACATCCATTCAAAATAGCATTCCCCTGAAACACTTGTGTAATTTACATTTATTCTCCTACATGGGAAACACAAAAGTAAAGACGAATAGAGAACGCATTTAATTTTAACACTCAGTAGATTCAATTTCCCAATGAAAAGTCAGACTGGCAAGTTGGATAAAAGGCAAGACCCAACCATTTTGTTCTTCACAAGAAATGCATCAGTTTGACTAAAGAAAATATTAGCTTACTGTGAAAGACTTGGGAAAAAATTTCTACCAAGCCAATGTTCTGCAAAACCAGGGAAGGATGACAATAGTAATATCCAGCATATTTAAAATATACGTATATTTTAAATCAAAATTAGTAAAAGCAGACAGAGAAGATCACTTAATTTTAATAAATGAAATTTTCCATCAAGAAAGCATAAAAATTCTTAATGTTTATGTGGACAGTATTCGTGCTTCCAACTATGATATGATCTACATATATAGAGAAAGTTTTATAGAGAAATATCCCACAATAATGACAGTGGAAGATGACAACACCATCAATATCCTACTCTCACTAATAGACAAAAAAAGTCAACCAAGAAACTTCAGATTTAAATGAAATTAAAGACCAACTGTACATGATTGACACTACAGAATAGTCTATCCAATGGTTACACAATATATATTCTTAGCAATAACCCATGAAACTGTCTCCATTGTAGGTTATGAAAATCGAAATCTCTACCGTATTCTGTCAGACAATAATAAAATTAAACGTTAAGAGAAAAATAAAGTACAGAAAATGTTCAACCTCATGGAGATTGAACAACACACTGCTGAGTGATAAGTGGGTCGCTGCAGTAAAGAAGAATGGAAATGAAAATGCTCCTCATTTTAATGAAAATGAAAACATCACTAGAACTTTAAATCATTCTTAACGCCAATTTACAAATTTAATATGATTCCTACCAAACCCCAACTTCATTCTGCCCAGAAGCAGAAAAACCAAGCTTATATTTTGTACGGAAGACTAAAAGGCCCCAGATAGCCAAAGCAACTTTGAATAAAAAACAAAACAAAACAAAATTCTGGATATATCATTATATTAAGCTTTAAAATACTAAACTAATAAAGTCACTAAAGAGCTAAAATGACAAACACCATGATAATGACATAAAAATACATCTTTTCTTAAAAGTACCAGAAATTAATCCATGTACCTACAGCCAATTACTTTTTGACAAAGAGGCCCAAAATATATTTTGGAAAATATATAACCTCTTCAACACACATCGCTAGGAGAACTGGATATTCACACACAGAAGATTGAAATTAGATCCAAAACATTTAAAAAAGTAAACAAAACCTGATAATGAAACACAGGATCTTAGTATAGGATATGACTGATCTGATGTGGAATCATATTAATCTAGGGATCCTTATATATGTTCTAAACAGAGACAAGATTTGTTGGAGATTTTGAAAAAGGTTGAAATGTTGTTCATATAATGGATTGATCATAACCTGTGAAAACTGAAAAGGAAATTGTTTTTATTTTGTGATGTATATATAAGGATTCTACATGTTAGTGAAAACAATTACAACATTGTAATTTACATATACATATGCACATACATATAAACTGAAAATAAAGGAATACATAAATGATATATATTTTAAAAACATATAATTCAAGTAAACATAGAATAGAACTATGTTATTTTCATTTCTGTAACATAGAGAGTAATAAATCACTTGTTAAATTAAAAAGTTGACTTCTGGTTAATTTTAATGTTTTGAGCTGTGACAAAAAAAGGAAGCAAAAAGAGAAAAGCTTTCAGGAAGGCAATTGAAGGGTACAGAGACATCTTGTCTGCTTCCCCAAGTTCTTTGGGATTATTGGCTGAGGAACATTGTCAACAAAAAGTTGATTAAATAGAGGAAAGAATGGAATTTTAATAATTTTATAAGTCCTACATGATTTTCACCATAGTGAAGCCTGATGAAATTACCAAAATGTGATGCTTTTTACATTTTATTAAAGACCAATAAATTAGTTTCATTGAAACTGTACGTAGTGGGTACAGTTACATAAATGAGGCCATGAGCGCATTTCATTTTGAACAGTGTTACCTACTCCCCTATTTTATCCCATTTTCCCTCCTTTACTCCTCTCACCTGCAAGTTGTAAAGTTCATTTCCAAGATAGTGTGTAGTATTACTGTTGAATTGTGCCACCATTTCTGTAATTCCTCACCCTTCCCCAAATCAGATAAACTTTTATACAAGACAAAGGGTACAGTAATATAAAACAGTGACAAAAGGGAATAAACCAAAGGAACAAAAGGAAAAAAGAAAAAAAGGAATAACTGCAAACAGTTCACACACAAAAAGATAAAAAACACTTTTCCCATTTCTTGGAGTTCATTCAGATAAGCATCATTATATATAGTCATATCCACATAGCTAATGAGATAGTGTGATCTTCTGCTAAGAATAGCTTAAACATATTTTAGTTATGACAAATGAGGAAACCATGAATCCTATGTTTCTTTGGGTCTGACATGCTTTACCTAATAAATATTTTTCCAAGAAAAAAAGTCTTTCCCTTTCCTTATGAATGGTGCATTGTCATTTGCTGATGAAAGCATAAATTCCATTGTGTACATATAGCATATTTTGTTAAACCATTCATCTACTGAGAAGCATCTGAGTGGATTCCATGTCTTAACTATAGTAACCAATGCCGTGATGAAAATGGCTGTGCTGATAGGTTTAGAGTGGCCTGCTTCTGCTCTTTTGGGTAAAATACCCAAGAGTAGGTTTGTAAGGTCATGAGGAAGCTCTATGTTTATTTTTTTGAGGAATCTTTATACTGCTTTCCAGAGTGGATGAACAAGTTTACATTCACACCAACAGTGTAGTAGTCTTCCTTTGTGGCCAAATACCCACCAGCATCTGTACTATATCCGTTCTAACTGGGTAAGGTAGAATCTGAATGTTGTTTTGATTTGCATTTTTTTTATGGCTAGACATGTTGAACATTTCTTCATGTGTCTATTGACTATTCTTATTCTACTGTGAGGTCTCTCTTTAAGATTTTAAATTTATTAATGGGATTATTGTTAATTTGAAGATTTAATTTTTTGGGCTCTAAGCATATTTTAGATATGAGGCCTTTGTCTGATATATAGCTAGTAAAGATCTTCTCCTGATCTGTAGATTATTTATCTTGCCAGCTATGTCTTTGCCACACAGAAACTCTAAAGTTAAGTACCAATTCATTTACCCAGACTTCTTTGATTTGTGTGTTTCTGGATCTTTATTTAGGAAGTTTCAAGCTGTGCCAGTGGGCCCTAGTGTATCCCCTATCCTTTCCTATAGTATTTTCAATATTTCTGCTCTTACCTCAAGGTCTTTGATCCATTTGGAGTTGATTCTGGTGCAGGCTGATATATAACTTCAGTTTTCTACACATGTATAGTCTATTCTTCCAGCACTATTTGTTGAAGAGGTTTCTTTCTTCTATCTGATAATTTTGGTTTCCTTATAAAACATTAGGTGGCCAAATGTCTGTGGGATTATTTCTCTGTCTTCAATTCTATTCCATTGGTCCATAGGCCTATTCATGTGCCAGTACCAAACTGGTTTTTATAACTACAGCTTTTTAATAGAATTTGATGTTTGCTATTGATATTCTTCCAGCACTGTTTTAAGGATTATGTATTTTATTAAGGTTTTTCTATTATTCCATATGTATTTTTGAGCTGCTTCTTCTATTTCATTAAAGAACATTGTTGGGATTTTGATGGGTAATGCATTGCAGATAGTTTTTCACAATATTGCCATTTTCACAATGTTCACAATCAGTCCAATTGAGGAGCATGGAAGGTTTTTATACTTCCTTAAGTCTTCTTTAATTTCCTTTTTCATCGTAGTTTCTTTGGGATAAGTTAATTCCTAGGTATTTTATTTTTTCTGAGGCTATAATAAAAGAAGTTACTCTCCTGATTTCAGCCTCACTGTTATTGTTGCCACACTGATTTTTGTGGGTTAATTTTATACTATGCTACTTTGCAAAGTTTTGGATCAGCTCAAGTAACTTGGTAGAATAATCGATGGGGTTCTTGAAATACAGGAGCATGTCTTCTGCAAAAAGGAGGATTTACTTCTTTTCCCTATTTCCATTCCCTTTATGTTTATCTCTTGCCTTATTGCTCTGGCTAGAAATTCCAATACTATATTGAAGAGAAGTACAGAGAGCAGGCATCCTTGTCTTGTTACTGATTTTAGAGGAAATGTTTTTAACTTTTCACCATTAAGTATAATGCTGGCTGTAGGTTTCTCGGGTATTCCAAGTTTCTCTAGAGCGTTCTTGTAAAATGGCCTCTCTGAATCTATTAGATGATCATGTGGTTCTTGCCCTTACTCCTGTTGATGTGTTGAATTACATTACTTGATTTGAGTTTATTGAACCAGTGTTGCATCCCTGAAATGAATCCAATTTGATGCTAGTAAACAATTGTTTTGATTAGTTGTTGAAGTCAATGGGCAAAAATTTTATTGAGAATTGATATTCATCAAAGAAATGAGCATATAGTTCTCTTTCTTTTGAAGCAAGGAGACTGGGTCTAAGCAATATGCCTGTCTAACAGCTTTCCTTGTGCCTTACTGGGTGGATGGGTCTTTCTACACATCTCTGAAAAACTCTGGAGGTAATAGAGGACATTCTTTGGATTACAAATATGTCTTGAGTTTTTAAGCTGCAGGAAAGTCTTATATCCCTGAATAATTGGCCCTTGATTTTCTCTGACTGTTTCCTTAGATGGTTGGCTTTGCTTATATTTAACACCTTTTATTAGGTTTAACTGTTCTCATCTGATTTGCTTTGCTTATATTTAACACCTTTCTTAGTTTAAATGTCCACATCTGGTTTTCTTTGCTTATGTATAACACTTTTGCTAGGGTAAATTCTTCACACTTTATGTGCTTTTGTCCCATATGAGATTTGTGGTAGCTGCCGGTATTTGAGACCAGAGTCCATGAGCATTTCACTATCTCTCCAATAAAGACTCCCAATTTGGCTTCTTAAATGGTGCCTTCTGTTTCTCAAGATTGAGTGTCCTTACAACACTTTGCTAAGTCATTATCTGGCTTTGGAATGAGGGTATGCTAGCTTCATAGAATAAGTTTGGTAGGTATCTCTTACTTTCAATTTCATTGAAGTGTTTGAGGAGTGTTGAAGTGCGTTCTCTTTAAAGGCATTATACAATTCACCTGTGAATCCATCTAGTCATGGGCTTTTCTTGGATGGGAGGTCTTTTGTTGCCATTTCTATGACAGTAATGTATATAGGTCTAGTTGATTTAGTTCAATTATATCAATATATACTTGAAATTCTTCCATTTCTTCCTTATTTTTCAAATTTTTAACACAACTGTTTGCAAAGTACTCCTTTATAATCTGAACCTTGCTTGCTTCTGTCATGATGTTCCCATTCTCATCTCTGATTTTATTTATTTATTTATCTTTTTCTGCTCAGATTTGATAAAGGCCTGTTGATTTTCTTATTTTTTCAAAGAATCAACTGTTTTGTTGATTCTATTTTTTGTACCTTAATTTAATTCTGATTTGATTTTAATTATTTGTTTCCATCTAATGGATTAGAGTTTGGCTTGTTGCTCATTTCCAAGAAGATTAAGGTGACTCATGAAATCGTTGGTTTGATATTTTTCCAATATGTTGATGTAGGCACTCAGAGCTATAAATTTTCCTCTGAGTACTGCCTTTGCTGTGTCCCAGAGGAGATGCTATTTTGTGTGTTGGTTTTTTATTTAATATCATGAACATTTGAATTTTCTTTCTGATGTCTTCAATGATCCATGAGTGATTTAACAATGTGTTTTTCAGTCTCCATAAGTTATAGAATTTTCTATGATGGCTTTTATTATTCAGCTCTTTATTCCACTGTGGCCTGAGAGAATGCAGTAAATAATTTCAATATTTCTGAATTTGCACAAATTTGCTTTATGATCTATTTTAGAGAATGTTCAATGTGCTGCCAATACAAGGTATATTCTGTTGCTATTGGGTGAAATATTCTGTAGGTATCTGTTAAGTGTAGTTGATCTAGTTTATTTCTGAAGCTTCTCTGTTGAGTTTTTGCTGGTTTTACCTATCCAGAGGTGTTAAAGTCACCAAAAACCAATATGTTTGGATTTAGGTATGTTTTTATGGTAAGTAATGTTTGTTTGATGAAGTTGGGTGTTCCAAAATTCCACTCCCTTGGTGGGTTTTTGTTTTCTGCCAGAAATAATTGGTCTAGGTTGTCAGATTCTTTGTCCTCTTTTTTTTTTTTTTTTAGTTGTGGATGTTGAACTATGGGCCTGGGCGCTGTCCCTTAGCATTTCAGCTCAAGGGTAGCACTCCACCACTTCAGCCACTACACCACTTCTGGTTTTCTAAGTGGTTTATTGGAGATAAGTGTCTCATGCTCTTTCCTGCTGGGGCTGGCTTTGAAACATGATCTTGAGATCTCAGCCTCCTGAGTAGCTAGGATTACAGCTATGAGCCACTGGCACCACCTGGCTATCTTTTGCCCACTTGAAAAATGTCAAGGATTCTCCAGCCTCAGTTACTGGCCAGCTGCTCTGGTTGCTTCTGTGCCAGTGTCAAAGATGGCTTTATTCTTGGTTCCATAGTATTCCTTCCAGATGCTACTCTCTATGAGGGAGTGAAGATGCCTTTTGTGGGGATACTCAAACTTTCAACACTTTCCCTTGGTTATTCATCTGTGGTGTAACAAGCTGTCTCTGTGCATGTCTGTGGCTAGCTAGGATGTATATTCACTTTTCAGGTGATTGTGTTGGACGTGAGTGGAAAGCCTGTGCACATGTTGTTTCTTCTGCTTTTTTTTGTGGTTGTTGTTGTTGTTGTTGGTTGTGGGGCTTGAACTCTGGGCTTGGGAGCTATCCCGGCGCTCTTCAGCTCAAGGCGAGCACTTTCCCGCATGAGCCGCAGCTCCATTTTCTTCTGCTGCTTTTGTTCTAGCTTTCCTGACTACAACCACCTCCACAGCTACTGCCACTACTGGCCAGTACATAAATATGTCTTCTTAAGCAGGCTGCTTGTAATTTTTTCTTTGGTATAATCTCTGTATAATTATAGCTTACTTGGTGTGACTCTCTAGACATGGAAAATTCAGTGGGACACTGGAATTCTACTTTTTCTATAGAGCAGTGTTGTTTCCCTGTTAATTTGCCACCAGCTTTCTATCTTCCTCCAAGACCAATATATTTTATGGGAAGGCAATACAAATGGATATCTCAACAGGGCTGTAGGTTGTAAATATATTACTGATGTTAGACTCGAACTCGAGACCCCCCGAGTGACCCCCAAAGACCACGACCAATGCAAACAGCAAAAGAGTCGTTTATTTGCAAGCTCGAGCTTGGACTTACAATCATCACAGACGCAGTGGGTCAGAGTTGTGAGCCCCGACCACATGTTCAGCAGGGTTCTTATAGGGTTTCCAGCAAATAGAAGGGGGTTTAAGGCTCGTGGGCTTCTACATAATTGCTCAGCATTTTGTGGGCAAATTTTGGGGTAGGCTCATTGGTTAGGGGCATAACCATTTCCAGTAAGGGTAGGGGCTTTCCAACTTAGTAGTTACAGGATTGGTTAAATCATACATAGCAAGCAGATCATTGGTTGGGATACATAAGACTGACCACAGTAATGCAGGCAACAATATATTTTTATACTATTTATCGGTAGTGGCCAAGACTTTACCAGTTAAGGTGGCTCCTGTGGTTGGGTTAGGTCGCCCTGACCCTGCAGCTGCTTCTACCAGCTGATCATCTTGTCCATTTTCCAGTAACAGGGGTTGTGTTTCTCAACCCTTAGCTAACTGGGGCTGCTAGGGATATAGTTGCAGTTTTGATTGCAGGCTTTCCAAAAACCTTCCAAGAACTGGTTTTTCCAATAACTGCTTTGTCCCTTAAGTTTAACCTGAGGCTAGTTTTACAGGAGATGATGGCTCACTTTTAGAATGGAGTTAGCTTAGTCCTTCACTAAGAGTTTTGCAGGCTGAGATCTGAGGATTGTGATTCAAAGCCAGCCTTGGCAGAAAACTTTGTGAGAGCCTTATCTCCAATAAACCACCAGAAAACCAGAAGTGGTGTTGTGGTAGAGCACTAGCCTTGAGCTGAAGAGTTGAGGGACAGCGCCCAGGCCCAGAGTTCAAGCCCCATGACCAACAAAAAAAAAAATATTTTCACAGTCTCTGTTGCCTCAATAATAGGTCTTGATGTTCAAGATTTTGGAGCCCTTGCTTTGGAAGGACATTCCTCCTCAAAGATCTGTTAATTCTTGTTGAATGGCTCTTTTAGAACTCACAGCTCCTTCAATTTTCACTTATTATTTCACTTTGATGTCCATTTATTATTCCATCAGAATAATAACAAACATAATGATCTGGCAGAAATTTTAATGGAATGTCTTTAAAGTTTTCTCAATTTTAATAGAATCCTTTGGGAGTTCTAACAAATTCAGAGCTTCTGATAATGAAACAGCTTATTATCAGAAACTAAAAGTACATAATTTACAAGTTATGTTTGATTGCAAACTCTTTAAGCCTTGCATTACAAACCTATAATCCTTGGAGAGAGAGGTATAAGTTATTTGAAGCTAGCTAGGTTACACAAGAAAACTTATCTCACAAAAAAGCCAATGAAACAAACAAATTTAAAACAAAATAAAATGGAACAAAACAAAAATACATTTCCTATCCCCACTTCAACTCTACTACAGACTAATGTAATCATCTCAAATGTTGGTAATAACAAATAAACATTTTCATCTTTTTGTCCAATAATTTCTACAAATAAGAATATTACCATATGGGGCAACACAAGATAGAACTGAAAAGTGTCAGTTACTTGTCCTGCGAACAAGAACAAATAACCAACTTCAACCTAATACCAGACTCAGAATGATAAGAAGGGAAAATATTAATTAAAATCAAGATGTTATATGAGATCTGACAAGCCACACAGAAACTATCAAGAAGGAAGTAATTGTTGGGTGCTGGTGACTAACACCTGTAATCCTAGCTACTCAGAATTAGCTCGTAGATCTGTGGATTTCGGTTCAAAGGCAGCCCAGGCAGGAAAGTCCATGAGATTCTTATCTCTAATAAACTATTCGGAAGAGCTGAAAGTTAGGCTTTCTCTGTAGTGTTAGAGCAGTATTGCTGAGCACAAAGAAGCTCAGCAGCAGTGCCCAAGCCCCAAGTTCAATCCCCATGACCATGGAATAAAAAAGAAGAAAGAAATCACAGTAAGGGGGAGAAAAGCACCATATCCTGCACAGGGACCTTTCTCAGACAGGGACAATTACCATGAATTCATCTTAGTCAGGAGATGAACATGGTGGTGGGAGGGGAAGGCAGACAAACAAATAAAAAAAATAGAATTTGAAGGCAGACAAACAAATAAAAAAAATAGAATTTAATTGCTTATCCATGGTCTTTGAAGGCAAGACATGTATACTGTGAACTTCAAGACTCAGACTGGGATGGGAATTCCAGTTTCCCACATCCCCGGTGTTTCCCATACCCAGCAAAGAGGTTGAAATTTGCTATCTTGGTAGCACCTATTGAGGAATCCAGAGAATTATTCACAGAGGCCACAAATCATGAAACTGCCTGATAGGGTCAAGCAGCTCAGGAAAGGCTTAACCCTATGGATTAACAAATGCTGATTTTTCTGCCTGAAAGCAGAGACTTCAAGGTCTTGGCTATGGGTCTCCCTGCAGAATGTGCTAGAGGATCCCAAAAGCCTGGGAAGAGAGATGTACATCTCACAGCAGCCTAAACAAGACTGCTTACAGAGAAGTGGAAAAAGGCAGCTTCTCTATAACAAGTCAACTTAACACCAGGAGGTGCATCTGTGAAACTCCATGTTAAGTCCTACTAAAACTGAGATCAAAGATCTGAAGGCAGTGAATTAAGGTTCTGCCAGAGAAATTGGAACTAGGAAAATCAGAATATATAGGGGACACAACTTGAGAGTAACTGAGTCTGGTGTCTCACCACCAGGAAACCTCAGTAACCCTGTACAGCTAAACAAAAGCCACAGTCATTAGCAGACTATAGTTTAATCTCTAAATCCCATCTTCAAATTAAGGGATTTGCAAAGTAGAAAAACTTTACTTCACATTTTCTGTGCATAAGGTTATTAGTTTTGACCTTGAAATACTTTAACTGTATTGAATGTTGCACATATTTATCTCTATTTTTCCCTAGCTGTAAATCACAAAAAGGTGATTTATCTTTCAGTATCACAAATTAACCCTATCCATTTGATTTTTCAGTTTCCATCATAGATTTCTTCCATTTTGATCTCCCTTTCTATTTTTTTTTTTTAATAAACTGAAGCAAACTTTGTCTACTGACTTCTAATTCTTGATTCCAAATCCCCTGTTAGTCATGTTACTTGATTGTCTATATTTTAATTTGATGATACATTTTCTTCCTTCTCATTCCCTCTTTCTTTTACATGATCTATGGTGCCTGCCCTATGCTTACCTGTGGGGAAACCCAGTTTTTTTTCTTTCTATATCACCTTTACAGTACTTCAGCTCAATACAGTAACTTCTACACCTCACTCTACCTTCCCATCAACCTCTCTTTCAAAGCCTTTCACCTTTCCTATTCCTAAATAACAAAATACATAGCTAGAACTATCAAACCTCCAAATCTCTGAACTACTCCTACTCTGGTAAAGGAATATAACTCATAGGAAACAAAAACACACCTTCGGGTACTTAAATTCAACTAATAACTGGAAAAGGAACAGTTATTCTCTACATTTTGAATAAATAGAAACACAGACAGTGGTTTAACATCTACAAAAATCTTGAACTCCAAGCTTTCTTCATCAAAAGAGAAAAAAAGTTCCACATATATTCTGGAACATAGAGATTAACTAGCTGCTACATGAGTCTCCCTTCTTAGTACACATAATGTCATCCAAATGTCATCTCATCTTAATGAAGATACATGAAATCACTAATTGAAAGTACTCAGAAGACCAAAACTTCCACATATTTTGAAACCAAATGTATAAATCATAGTGAAAAATAACAAAATTCAGAAAGAAACAAGACATGTCTTCCTCAAAAACCAGTAATGACACAGGAAAGACTTAAGAGAGAATGAAGAAAAAAAATCAGAGAATGAATCCATTAAAGCAATGTTGAGAGAAATTGTTGAGGAAATAAAAGAGTTGATATTGAAGAAACTAGGTAAATTTCAAGAGAAACTGAAAATAAAAAAGGAATAAGAAAACACAGTTTAATAAACTAAAGAAGGAAACATAGGATGAAAGAGAAATTCAATAAAGAGATGAAAAGCTTGAAGTGTCCAATCAACCTAATGCAAAACAATTGAGATGCTAGGCAATAGAACAAAAGATGCTTAAATCAAGCAATCAGAGGTTGAAGGTAAAGCAGAGGAATTTGAACAGTCAAAGGCATTGATAAAACACCCATGATATAAAAAGGAGAAATCCAAGACTTTGCAGACTGGGCCAATAGATCAAATCTACATATAGATTTGGAAATAAACAAGGGAGGAGAATGGAAAAACTAAAGGCACTGTGAATCTGTTCAACAGAATAATAGTGGAAAAAATTATATTAAGTGAAGTAAGCCAGGCCCAAGGAAACATAGGTCCCATGGTTTCCCTTATTTTCAATCACTAGTATATGTCTAAGACAAGCAGGAACGGTCAGATAAGTTGATGTTAGGCAAAATGAACCCCAAGATAAGGACTCAAATGTTTTTCCTTTCTTGCGATTGTTTCTAACATATTTATAAGATGATTTCTTGCCGAGTGCCAGTGGCTCACTCCTGTAATCCTAGCTACTCAGGAGGCTGAGATCTGAGGATCACGGTTCAAAGCCAGCCAGAGCAGCAAAGTCCGTGAGACTCTTATCTCCAATAAACCACTAGAAAACCGGAAGTGATGCTGTGGCTCAAGAGGTAGGCTCGCCTTCAGCTGAATAGCGAGCACAGGGACAGCACCCACTTCAGAGTTCAAGCCCCACCACTGACAAAAGAAAAAAAAAAGTTTTTTGTTTTTTGTGTTGCTTTGTATGTCCCTCCTCCACGATATAACCCCTGTTTTCACTGTATTTAATGTTGGTATACTTTGTGGAGGGGAAGGGAAAAAACAAATTGTTTAAATAGGGATACAGGTGGACCCACTGCAACAATGAGATGTACAAGATGTTATGTAGAAATGGCGGGGTGGGGTGGGGGGGTGGAGGGTTGGGGAGGAAGAGGAGTTTCAGGGGGGGAAGATGAGAAGGGATGGGAGAGGGAAACAAAGGAGGAGGAAACAATGCTTGATGAGAAATGAACTCATTACCTTGCCCAAGTAATTGTAAGCCACAATAAAATAAAATAAAAACTTCCCTAACATCATGAAAGAAAATTTCAACCATCTGATAGAAAAGTACAGACCTTTAAGCAGAGATGATTAGAGAAGAAATACTCTTAGATACATTGTTTTAAAAATTCTGGACTTACTAATAAGGAATTCATTATAGAGGCAGCAAAATCATAAAAGAAACTTCATTACAATCGAAAGATTAGAAAAAAACTGCAGGTTTTTCAATGTAAACTTTAAATGCAAGAGAGCATGGAAAGATATAGTTAAAGCCCTGAACAAAAACAAAAATTTTTGATGATTAACAAAAACTACAGGAATTCATGTCCACAAAATCAGCGCTACATAGGTTACTAAAGTGAACCATAGCCTCAGAAGAATACATTCAAAATAAAAAATGCAGCAATAAATAAACACTATTTGATGACTAAATCAGTAAAACAGGAAGAAGAATAAAGTAAGCAACACTAAAGTAAAATGGCAGGAAACATGGCATATTTCTTGAAAGTAATGTTGAATGTTACTGGGCTCAACTCTTCAATTAAGATGTACAACAGCAGCCTGGATCAAAAAACAAAAGCCAAATATTTGTTGTCCCCATGAAACATACTTCACTGTTTAAAATAAATCCCACTGTTAAAAACAAATTCCAGTAAACAAAAAAGGCTCTCCAAGTAAATATATTGTGCAGGCAGGCAGGCAGCAGTACATATACTGATATCTGATAGAGTAAACTGCAGCTAAAATCAGTAAGAAAACACAAGAAGTTTGCTTCATATTAATAAAGAAACTAATCCATGGAAAAAAATTATAGTAGTCAAGTTAAATGAATCTCAAAAGCACACAACCAACTACATTAAATAAACTTCTAGTTATTTTGGCCAAAAAAGAATAGACCCAAATCAATTAAATTAGAAATAAAAAAAGGAAATTCACAACAAACATCTAGGAATGACTATAAGGGATAACTTTTAAAACTTATACTCAAATAAGTTTGAAAATCCAGAAAAAAATGGATCAATTTCTAGAGGCATATGAGCTACCAAATCTTATCCAAGAAAATATAAATCACTTAAACATATACATATATATGTATATTATATATATATATATATGTATATATATATATAAAGTATATCACAACGTGACTAAAAAGCAATAAAGAGCTTACAACACAAGGGAAAGTCCAGATCCAGATGGATTCAAAGCTGAATTCTATAATACTTTCAAAAAACAACTAACACCAATACTTCTTAAACTTTTCCATGAAGTAGCAAAAAAAGGATCACTAGTGAACTTAGTGGTACAAATCCAGCATATACTCATCCCCTAAGCAGGCAGAGGCTGGAAAAATAAAGAAAACTATAGACCACTATCTTCAATGAACATTTATGAAAAGTTCATTAATAAAATAATTGCTAATTAAAGTCAATAACTAATCCAAAAATCATTTATTTCCTTTTTGGTAGAAAATGTTCTTCATGTGTCTATTGGCCATTGTTACTTCTTCTGTGAAGATATTCTTTTTTTTTTTTTTTTTAATTTAATTTTATTTTATTTGAGAACATACTGTACAGAGGGGTACAATTACATGGGCAGGATAATGCATACATTTCTTACCAAGCATTGCAGCCTCCTCCTTTGTTTACCCTTCACCTCCCTTCCCAGCCTCCCCCCTCCCCGCCACCCAATCATACCTCCCCTCCTCCCCCCCCCCCCACCGACATTGTAAAGCTGGTTTTGACATGACATTTTGTACTTCTCATTGTTGCAACAGGTCCACCTGAATCCTTAAACGACTTGTTTGTCCCCGTCTCCTCCACATGTTATACTGACATCAAATATAGTGAAAGCGGGGGTTACACTGTGGGGGAGGGACATACAAAGCAACAAAGAAATAATCTTATGAATTCGTTAGAAACACATGCATGAAAGAAACAAAAACATTAAAATACATATTTGAGGGTTCGTTTTCCTAACATCACATTATCTGACTTTTTCCGCTTGACTCATACCTATACTAGATATTGCAAATAAGGGAAACCATGGGACCTATGTTTCTTTGGGCCTGGCTTACTTCACTTAATATAATTTTTTCCAAGCCTTTCCATTTCCTAACAAATGGGGAAATGTCATTCTTTCTGATGGAGGCATAGAATTCCATTGTGTATATATACCACATTTTCTTGATCCATTCATCTACTGAGGGGCATCTGGGTTGGTTCCATATCTTAGCTATGGTAAATAATGCTGCAATAAACATAGTTGTGCTGGTAGCTTTAGTGTGGTCTTGTTTGTAAACATTAGGGTAAATGCCCAAAAGTGGGATTGCTGGGTCATAGGGGAGTTCTATGTGAAGTCTTTTGAGGAACCTCCATACTGCTTTCCAAAGTGGTTGAACAAGTTTACATTCCCACCAACAATGAAGTAAGGTTCCTTTCTGTCCACATCCCCTCCAGCATCTGTTGTTGTTAGAGTTCTTGATTTTTGCTGTTCTAACTGGAGTGAGGTGATATCTCAATCTTGTTTTGATTTGCATTTCTTTTATGGCTAGGGATGTTGAACATTTCTTCATGTGTCTATTGGCCATCCTTCTTTCTTCTTCAGAGAAGCTTCTCTTTAAGTCTTTCGCCCACTTACTTATTGGGCAGTTGTTTCTTTGAGGATTTGTTGTTGGGGGGTTTAATTTTTTGAGTTCCAAGTATATTTTAGATATGAGACCCTTGTCCGTTGTATGGCTAGTAAAGATCTTCTCCCAATCCGTGGGCTTTCTATTGATCTTGCTAGCTATGTCATTTGCCCTGCAGAAGCTCTGCAACCTTATGCAATCCCATTTGTCCAACCTTTCTTTGATTTGTTGTTTCCGGGTCTCTATTCAGAAAATTTCGGCCTGAGCCAAGGAGACCCAGGGTTTCTCCTATTCCATCCTGTAATGTTTTCAGAGTGTCTGCTTTGAGTTCAAGGTCTTTGATCCATTTGTTGTTGATTCTGGTGCAGGGTGATATATAAGGATCTAGCTTTAGTTTTCTACATGTAGTTAACCAGTTTTGCCAGCACCATTTACTGAAGAGGCTGTCTGTCTTCCGTTCTATTGTTTTAGCTCCCTTATCGAAGATTAGATGGCTATAGGTCTGTAGGTTCATTTCTGGGTTTTCAATTCTATTCCATTGGTCCTGAGGTCTGTTCTTATGCCAATACCAAGCTGTTTTGATTACTATGGCTTTATAGTAGAGTTTGAAATTTGGTATTGATATTCCTCCAGCAGTGTTCTTTCCGTTGAGGAGCGTTTTTGCTATTCGGGGTCTTTTATTGTTCCATATGAATTTTTGGATTGCCTCTTCTATTTCCTTGAAGAATGAGGTTGGAATTTTGATAGGTATTGCGTTGAATTTGTAGATAGCCTTGGGAAGTATTGCCATTTTCACGATGTTAATCTTTCCAATCCAGGAGCATGGGAGGTTTTGCCATTTTTTAAGTTCTGTGTTGATTTCCTTTTTCAAGATTTTAAAGTTTTCATCATAGAGGTCTGTGAAGATATTCTTTAGCTCATTCACCTTTTTATTAATTGAGTTGGTGGTTTGAGGATTTAATTTTTTAAAGTTCTGTTTATATTTGGATATTAGACTATTGTCTTTTATTGAACTGGCAAAAATCTTCTATTCTGTAGGCTGTCTTTTTATCTTATTGGCTACATCCTTTGATGTGCAGAACTTTTTAGTTTGATGCATTCTCATTGACCAAGTCTTTCTTTGTTTGCTGTGCTTTCAGATCTTTACACAGAAAGTTCTTACCTGGTGCATATTATATATAAGTTCTTAGTTTCATTTTTGTGCATTTGGATATCCAGTTTTTCCATCACCATTTGTTGAAGAGGCTGTCTTTCTTCAGGCCTATTTTTTTTGGCTCCCTTATCAAATATTAAATGGCTGCAAGTGTACTTATTTGTGGTTCTTTTATTCTGTTTCATTTGTCTTCAGGTCTGTTTTATGTAAATACAGTGGGTGTTATGCAAGTGAATGAAAATGTATTAACTGAGATATAGTAGATTCAAAGGAGAACTCAAATAGTGTAATTCTTTAGGAAGGCAAAGTCAGTAAAACAAAACAAGGGGAAAGGGAAGAGTAGTGTCACGATGAAGAGAAGGAGGGTATAAAGCAATAAAAAATGCAGTGTATTTACTACAAAATTAAGAAATGTGAGGGAAGAAATGGGCACGGATGAATGAGTGGTAATATTGAACTGCGTGACGTTGATCAAGATATATTGAGTTCATAAACTTCTTTGTTAAAAGCAAGTCCTTTGTATAACTACTTAAATATAATATTATATAAACTATTTAAATATAATATTATATAAACTACTTAAATATAATAATAAAACAAAATCAAGATCGGCTCTGTGAGGCGGAAGCAGCAGCAGCGGCTGTGGCAGTGTCAGCGGCTGTGGTATCAGTGTTGGCGGCAGTAGCAGCGATGGCAGCGGCTGGACAGAGGAGTCCGGGCTCCTCCCATGCCATTTCAGAAGCACGAGCAAGTTTAGAGGCTGTAGACACTGGAAGCAAGTGGCTGGAGGCCGAGGCTTGGCGACTCAAATGATTGCATATAAACTTGTGGTAGTTAAGAGTTGGTGACGTAGGCAAGAGTGCTTTGATGATTGAGCTAATTCAAAATCACTCTGTGGATGAATATGACCCAACCACAGAGGATTCCTACAGGAAACAGTAGTAATTGATGGAGAAACCTGTCTCCTGGACATTCTTGACACAGCAAGTCAAGAGGAATACAGTACAATGAAGGACCAGTACATGAAGCCTGGGGAGGACTTTCTGTATGTATTTGCCATAAGTAATACTAAATCATTTGAAGATATTCACCATTATAGAGAACAAATTAAAAGGGTCAAAGACTCTGAAGATGTACCTATGGTCCTAATAGGAAATAAATGTAATTTGCCTTTGAGAACAGTAGACAAAAAGCAGGCTCAGGATTTAGCAAGAAGTTATGGAATTCCTTTCATTAAGACCTCAGCAAAGACAAGACAGGGTGTGGACGATGTTTTCTATAGATTAGTTCTAGAAATCTGAAAACATAAAGAAAAAAATGAGCAAAGATGGGAAAAAGAAGAAAAAGAAGTCAAAGACAAAGTGTATAACTATGTAGTTTATAATTTTTTCTTAAGGCTCAAAGTAGTGATTTTTGTACATTACACTAAATTTTTAGCATTTGTTTTAGCATTATCTATTCTTTTTCTTTTCCCTGAAAACTGTTAACTTTTATCTTACATTCTTATTTTAAAATTACAGTGGAAACTTTTTCCTCTTAAGTGCCAGTATTCCCTGAGTTTTGGTTTATGAACTAGGAATGCCTATGGTAAAAACAAAATTACTGAACATCTGAGATTTCATGCCTCAGGTTTTGGTGCAGGCAAGTCGATGTTTTTCCTGATTTTCTTAACAATTGTGAACTTTGGTGTGAAACACCAAGCTCTGGAATCATCCCTCTCATGTTTTAATCTAGTTACATCAATGGATTAATGAGTCATTACATCCTCAGTTGAGACTTATGGTTGGTTTTTCTGAAACAATGAAGAACACATATGGGTGGGCTTGCTTTGGCCTAATCTTCAAGTTTCCTGCTCTTAAGTCCCATTGTTTGTCATCCTTCATGACTACTGCTGTTAGTTGTGGACACTCTCCCAAAGATATATTTTTCATAAAAAGGGGGAAAAATGTGGGAAATTTTTTTAAAACCCAAGGAAATGAAAAATATTAAAAGACCATTGACTTTTTCTACATTGGGTAAATTGCTATAAGACTTCTCTTAGCTTTTCCTGCAAAGGCTCAGTATAAAAATGAGGATCCCAGCAACCATTTGGGGGCATTAATCCCACCCTACTAAATGTTTATAGTGATCCAAAACAATTTTAACATCTTAAAAAAAATCCCATGGGAATTAAATGTAGTCCCCCTGTGTCTGATTGCTCTGTCTAGCCTGTTAGTCTGTCTTTGAAAAATCACATTAATTTTAGTCATGGTAATTAAGATAATTTGAGCCAGTTATAAAGTAGCAGGGATGGGGAGACCCAGGTTATGAGACCAGGCCTCCCATGAAACTTTGTGCTTCATTGAGCTTTGACAGCACAACTGATTGCATCTTTGTGCACCTCCATGTCATGCTTTTAGTTGAGCTTTTGTGAACCAGCAGAAAGAGTTCTTGGATAACTCAACAAGATCAATTCTCATTGTTTGGTGGTCCTTCCAAAAATCAAGAGCCTCACTTCTTTGTTTTTTCTTACTAGAACTTAAAAACAAAACCAAAAATCTTTAAAATATAAACTTAGAAGTTGAGGTGGAAAAGAGTAGAAAGGGTAGTATTTTTTTCTTTTAAATAATGAAGTAAGTTTAGACCCTTCAAGTCTGGCTAAATTAACTTTTCATCCATATTTAAAAATCCAATACTTTAAAAATAAGATGAATTGTCATTCATGAAAACAATTCTTTTAGTGAATTTGAATCATTACTTAAAAATATTTGCAGTGAAATCATGCCATGAAATGGAAATTACTGGACTAGGAGGAAGTGATTTAGATTTTAGTTATGTGACTTTAGGCAAATCACTATCCACTTCAAATCATCTCCAAGGTGCTCACTTTACTACTATGTGATTTATAGGCAGTTACATAGAGACTCACTTGTTTGGCTCAGCACAATCTGTAACTTCTTACTTTGATTATCACCTTCAGTGTCAGTCTCCTGGTCAAAATTGTGCAAGAGATGAAGTTTTTATCTGATTATTCCTTCTCCAGTTATGGATTTCCTCCTCTCTATACTGTCACTTTGCTTGCCTGGCCTGTTTTCCCACACACCCTGTGACTCAGAGTAGCTTAAGATTTTCCCATTTCTCCCACCTCCAGTTTTATTGCTACTATGGAATTCAACATAAAAGGTTGCTCAAAGGTACACCAGCATTGCCCTGCATCTTACTTCCTCACAGCCTAAAATAATCTGACAGATACCATAATGAGATTCAAACTCATAAGTTTTTTTTTCCTGCTGGTTGCAGTTACTGTTTAACCTTGACTCTTTAAATCTCATCTCTGCTGTCTGATCCATTGCTAATTAAGGGAGGGACTTTCAAGTAGTTTACATGGAAACCCCTATGCAGTAGAAGAAGAACTTAATAAAGGTGGTGCTGAAATGTGCATCTAGGACTTAGTCTTGACTTTTTAAAATTGATACATTCTATTGTACAAGTCAAACTCTTACAATGAAAAGAAACTTATAGAATTGAATGAATAAAGGTGTTTTTTCTTAAAAATAAAACAAAATAATAAAACAAAATAATAAAACAAAATAATAAAACAAAATAATGCTTGTGCTTGTGGGTCTACTTGTAATCCTAACTACTTAGGAGGCTAAGATCTGAGGATCACAGTTTGAAGCCAGTCTAGGCAGGGAAGCCAGTGAGACTCTTATTTCTAATTAACTACCCTCTTCTCCACAAAAAGCCATAGGTCGAGCTATGGCACAAGTGATGGAACACTAGCTTTGAGCACAAAAGCTCAGGGACAGTACCCAGTCCCTGAGTTCAAGCCTCAGGACTGGTATCAAAAAAAGGATCATATACTATATTCAAGCTACTTTCATTCCAGAGATCCAAGCATTGTTCAGAATATATAAATCACATGTAATACATCACATTGATAGAGCCAGACAAGAAAAATTATGATCATTTCAATAGAAACAGAAAAATCCTTTCACAAAATATAATATCCATTTATGATGAAAGGTCTGGAGAAGCTAGGAATGGAAGAAACATACTAAAACCTAATAAAAGATATCTAGGACAAACCTACAAGCAATATTGTACTAAATGGTGAAAACCTAGGTCCATTCCCTCTAAAATCAGGAACAAGACAAGGATGTACATTCACTCCATTCTTTTTTAATGTAATAGTAGAATTCCTCGTTAGAACAATAAGGCAATAGAAAGACATAAGAGGAATTCAATCAGGGAAAGAAGTCCAACTATCTGTATTTGCAGATGGTGTAATTGTATATCTAAAGAACTCTACCTCTGAGGGGGGAGGCTGGGAAGGGAGGTGAAGGGTAAACAAAGGAGGAGGCTGCAATGCTTGATAAGAAATGTATGCATTTTTCTGCCCATGTAATTGTAACCCCTCTGTACAGTATGTTCTCAAATAAAATTAAATTAAATTAAAAAAAAAAAAAAAAGAACTCTACCTCTGAGCTCTAAGACTTGAACAATAACTGACCAAGTAGCAAAACACAAAGTTACATGCCCCCCCACTCCTAGAAAAGATTTTGGTATGCTTAGAGTCTGCAGAAATTTAGGAAAATCAGGAAAACTATTTGCAATAGTATCAAAAACAACAACAACAGTAACAACAACAACTAGAAACTAACTTAACCAAGGAAGTGATGGATATATACAGTGAAAAATATTAAATGTTTAAGAAAGAAATGAAAGAAAATATCTAGGATGGAAAGGCCTCCCATGTTCAAAATTAATGTCATGAAATTGGCAATGCTGCTAAAGGTGATCTAAAAATTTAATGGAATAGCTATCAAAATCCCAATGTCATTCTTCACAGAGATTGAGAAAACAATCCACAAATTCATGTGGAAAGACTAAGGCTCTGAATAGCCACAGTAAACCTGGACACCAAAAGCAATGCTGGGGGTATCCAATTCCAGATCTCAAACTTTAATTCAAGGCTGCAACAAAATAGCTTAATACTGGCACAAAACCAGGCCTGAATACCTAAGGAACAGAATGGAAGATTCCAAAACAAATCCATACAATACAGTGATCTGATATTTGTCAATGAAGCCAAATACATACATTTGTATGTGCTGGAAAAAAAGATGGCATGTTAAACAAATTGTTTGGGGGAAACTGGACAACTAAAATTGGTCCCTTGTCTGTCACTTCGTACTAAAATCAAATGAAAATTTACCAAAGAGATCAATGTCAGGCCTGAAATATTGAAACTACTACAGAAAGGAATAAGAGAAACATTAGAACATTGTTGCTGTTCACACAGCAAGACCCAGTAACTCTGTGTCTTTTAGGCAGAAAGGGACCATACTATGTGGGTATAGCCAAAGTTTATTAAAACACCATACACTTATATAGGGCATAGAAGGCCAACCCCAGGACAGGAAGACCTTGAAGGAAAACAACTCTTGGGGGATATGGAGGATTAGCAACCTTTCATTCAGGGTAACAAAAGAGGAAGCAAGGTGCAGGTGGGGGGTCTATTTAAAAAACACAATAGGAATCTTGATGCATAGTTCTACACAATTAACTAGGAGGAGCACGAATGGCATTTCCCAAAAAACATCACCTGAGCCTGGCACTGGGCTAGGACCTTTGCCCTGCAGGGAAGAAGGGTCCTTCCCCTTTCCCCAAGAGGAGTGTATGCCAGCATGCACCCTCATGACACACAGGAACTTAGATGGGGTCTTGCGAGTCAATGGCTCCCACAGAGCATATTGACACAGGAAGAAACTTCCTGAGTAGAGTTCCAGGGGCTCAGCAAATTGGAGAGAAAATTGACAAATGTGAGTATATCAAGCTAAAAAGTTTCTGTATAACTAATAATTGCTACACTAAAAAGGCAATCTACAGAATAGGAGAATTTCTTTACAAGATATACATCAGACAAGGGCTGAATATACAAATAGCTTAAGAAACTACCACTACCCAAATCATTAACTCAATTAATACATAGATAAAGGAACTAAGTAAAGATGAAGGAGGAGGAGAAGGAGAAGGAGGAGGGAGAAGAGGAGGAGAAAGAGAGGGGAAAGAGAAGGAGGAGAAGAAGAAGGAGGAAAGGAGAAGGAGGAGAAGGAGAAAGAAGAAGAAGGAAAAGGAGAAGGAGAAGAAGATGGTGGTCCAATAAATACATGAGGAGATGCTCGAGTTCTTAGCCATAAAGAAAATGTAAATCAAAACAACATTGAGTTTCTATCTCATGCTAGTATTGAAGTACCCTGTTTTCAGATGCCCCCTCAAAGACCACCAGAGACCACAATCAATGCAAACAGCAAAGAGTAGTTTATTGTAAGCTCGAGCTTGGTCCTCTGTGCACTCGGTAACCGGTGACACTAAGAGGCTCTGAGCATAGAATCAACACAGTTTTTATAGTATTGAACAAACAACTTTAAGGAACTTTTACATAAGAAACTACATAATGGTTAACATTTAAAGCAAGCTACCAGCACAACTATGTTTATTGCAGCATTATTTACTATAACTAAGATATGGAACCAATCCAGATGCCCGTCAGTAGATGAATGGATCAAGAAAATGTGGTATATATACACAACGGAATTCTATGCCTCCATCAGAAAGAATGACATTGCCCCATTTGTAAGGAATGGAAAGGCTTGGAAAAAATTATATTAAGTGAAGTAAGCCAAGCCCAAAGAAACATAGGTCCCATGGTTTCCCTTATTTGCAATATCTAGTATATATATGAGTCAAGGGGAAAAGGTCAGATAATGTGATGTTAGGAAAATGAACCTTTAGATATGTATTTTAATGTTTTTTTCTTTCATACATTTGTTTCTAATGCATTTATAAGATTATCTCTTTGTTGCTTTGTATGTCCCTCCCCCACAGTATAACCCCTGCTTTCACTATATTTGATGTCAGTATAACTTGTGGAGGAGATGGGGAAAAACAAGTCATTTAAGGATACAGGTGGACCTGTTGCAACAATGAGAAGTACAAGTTGTCCTGTCGAAAACGTTGGTGCGGGGGTGGGGATGGGGGGGAGGATTGGGTGGGTGGTTGGTGGGGGAGGCTAGGAAGGGATGTGAAGGGTAAACAAAGGAGGAGGCTGCAATGCTTGATAAGAAATGTATGCATTATCCTGCCCATGTAATTGTAACCCCTCTGTACAGTATGTTCACAAAAAAATAAAATTAAATTAAAAAAAGAAAAGTTAGATCTAAAATACAAACATACATAATAACATATACAAGATTATATGCCTATACACACAATTCATTGAATAAAATATACTTACTGGAGAAGTCCAGTGATGTTACGCTTTTGAACAATTAAGAAACTGTTTAACAAAATAAACACCAGGAAGCAGAAATATATTCTGAGAGGGCAATGGGGGTCATATAAAAGGAGTGAGAAAGGGAAAGTACAGTAATTATATAAAATGTACATTTTGTAAAAATTGAACTACATGACTATAGGGTAGGGATGCGAAGGTAGCAATGGGAAGAATGGAAGAAGTGGACATGATTAAGATGCTTTATACATATAACTTGAAGATCCTTTGTACAACTACTTAATAAAAATAAACAAATACTACAAGTGCTAATGGAGATTTCTAAAATAAACAAATAAATGATGAATAGTTAAAATATTCATCAAGCACACTATCTTAGCAATTAAAGGCATATAGTGAAAGTACTGATACCAGAGAATCGTGGTAGCAAAAATTAAATCCCTTGAATGTTAGACTAGTTAATAGAATGCTAACTGCTGACACAGTCTCAATTAATGTATATTGTAGATTGTGTAATGCTATTTCAAGCATGGACTATAAAAAATTACTGAGCTGAAAATAATGAAAGATAATTTGAATAATGGTAACATCACGGTTTCCATCTAATATTTATACCGTATTTGCAATTTCATATTCATCCTCATTACCATCAAACAGCAGCAATAAGGCAGAAATGAGCCCTACTGATTTCCTGCAATACATCTTCCCTGCCATTAAAAAAGGAAAGGCCTATTTCAGTAATGAAATCAGAGTTCATTCTTTTTTTGAAGAGAGAAATATTCATGCTCTAAGCTCATAATATCCTGACTCTCAAAAGAAAAAGCAGCTGAGCTTTCATTCTATTAGTACTCTGAATTTTGCTTATAAATACAAGAGAGTTAGGAAATGAAATTCTCAAATGCAGACAAGAGAAAACACCTCACAAAGAGTCTAGTCATATTGGATTAATTTTGCTCATGGTATGGCTAAAAGACAGTATTTATTTATCTATTTATGCTTTCTGTTTTCTGAAATATTAGAGAAAAATATTTTGGCTTAGATGCTTTTTTATTTAAGTATTACTTTAGAAAAATGCCATAAACCAATATATTATTGAAAATATTTTGCTTAGGAAGCTATGTAATATGAATGGAATATATATATATATATATATATATGTGGTATTAATGATTATGGATAGTCTTCCATTGTCTTGAAATAATTCATTTTCACAGCTGTTTTCAACTTGTCATTGCTTTATATTTTCCTGCTTAAAATTTGCAAGGCCAGATTATTTCTTATTCATTAACACAAGGAACAAAGTCCAATATAACATATTATCTCATCACAGCAGGGGTCTCACACCTATAGTCCTTGCTATTCAGGAAGCCAAGACCATGAGAATCATAGTTGAAGGTACCTCATGTAGAAAAAGTTTACTACATTTTGTTTTTAACATAACCAGTAAAATATTAAGCTTGAGAAATGTTTTAAGTGTATTAGTTGAGCAAGCAAGTGATGTGCAAGCAAGTGATGAGCAAGTAAGTCAAATGAGTATGAGGACTTGGGTTCAAATTTGGTCCTGCCATACCCTCTCCCCCCAATAATGTTACCAGTTACCAATCTAGGAACCTAGAGTCCCAATAATTAAATCAAGTAGGAAAACAGACCAGCATGATTGACATGTTTGTGTTATTCATTGAGAAAGTAATTAGTTAATATTTTGTGCTCTAATGTGAAATAATGGTTAAACGTAACC
Source organism: Dipodomys spectabilis (assembly GCF_019054845.1). NCBI lineage: Eukaryota > Metazoa > Chordata > Mammalia > Rodentia > Heteromyidae > Dipodomys > Dipodomys spectabilis. The sequence goes on from NW_024871113.1 coordinate 9,822,462, forward strand.
ATCAGTACATATTGATGATTTTATCATTTTTAATACTAGTAGGTAAACTGTCTTCAAATTGCATTCTTTCTATCAAGGGAAGATTTTCTTTTGAGCTCATTTTAGAGTTAGGAAAAGTTGCAGGGATGGTAAAGGAATCAACATTGATGCATTAATCAAATACTGTTAATCAAACTACAGTCTTCCCACATTTCACCAGTTTTTTTCAAACTGCCTTTTATATGTGCTAATAGACTGTACTATGTTCCTTGTTATTTTTCATTGTTTTTCCTTTTTTCCCCCCCTAAACTGTGAAAACTTCCTTAGCCCTTACTTATCTTTCATAGTCTTGTCAACCTGTGAGGAAAACTGATGACTTAATTTTATGGACTGTTTCTTACATTGGATTTGTCTGATGTTTCCTTGGAACTGGAATGAGGGTATTTCCTTAACTAGTTAATTGTATCAAGGGGTTCATGATGTTGCTATGTTTCAGTACTGATGACAAACAATAAGGTGAGTCTGGCTAATTTCTCCTATATGTTTTTCATAGTCAGGAAATATTTTGGGTGATATACATTACAAAAGTCCAGTTACATCTCAAACTTTTACCCACTTATTTAAGTTTATCTCATTGAGTCATCAATTATTTTTGCCTAATGGTGGCCTTCTATTTCCCTTTTATTTCTATCTTTATTAATTGGAATTTTACAGTAGCAAAAAGCTATCTTCACCAATAAATTGTCAGATGTCTGATCTAGGTCAGTTTAGACATATATTTACTAAATAAGTTAATATATACTATCTCTAATTACTTTGTTGCTCAAACTATTTGATCTTTGACCAAAACATGGCCAAACCTCACGTTGGGTCCTCAGTACTTTTGACAAGTCTGCAATCCTACTGATATGCTTAAAACTATTTATGTAAGTATTTGTTGAAATACAGATCTTCATACAAACATACATTAAATATGCACCTGCATTCAGCCACTTGTCCTAGAAACCCTGGTTGATTCTATTAGAGAAAAGTATTCTATTATATGTATATATATAATATATATATTCTATTATATATATTATTTTTTACAACCATATACATTCTTAGCTTTATTTCGAATTAAATTATTATTTCATGTGTGAAAAATATTCACTGTGAACAAGTTTAGTAAAGTTATTTTTTTCAAAATTTGTGATATTAAAAATATCTTTAAGTAGTTGTGCAAATCATTTTCAGTTCAACAAATCAATGCATATTGATCAATGTCACACTTTCCATCATTCTGCCCATCTTTCCCAACCCTACTTAAACTGTCAAGTTATATGGTCTATTTTCATATGTGTTAATTGCATATAATGACCGTAATTGCTCACCTTTCCTCTCTCCATTTGTCTGCTCTTCCTCTCCTAGATCATCTCACCCTGACAATCTATATTTCTGTTTCCTGGTATTCATTTTGTCAAACTTCCTGAGTTGTCCACAGGATTTATGCCATTGAAAACCTCCCATGTGTATATCATACTTTATATGCATATAATCCTTCAGATGTTTATGTAATCTTTTTTCCATGTTTCTTCTTTTTTTATTGTGAAAATGCCGTACAGAGGGGTTACAATTACATGGGCAAGTAATGAGTACATTTCTTAACAAGCATTGTAGATGTTTATATAATCTTGTAATTTAGGTTTAACTTCCACATATGAGAGGGCTACATACCTTTATTCCTGACTTACTTAAAAATAATTTTTCCAGGTCTACCCATTTCCCTGAAAGTGACATTATATTATTTTTTCTGATAGATGAGTTAAATTCCAGTATATATGCCTACATAATGGAATTTAACTAATACACACACGCATATACATATACACATTTGTATATGTACACATACATTGGGTATATATATATATAGAGAGAGAGAGTACATAAAATTTCATTCTTATATTGTATATTAGGTCTAACTATTTTCCATTTTCTTTTTTAATTTTATTTTTATCATCTTTAAGTAGTTGTATAAAGGAGTTTCATTCAACAAAGTAGTATATAAGTATAATAAATCTTAATCGGTGTCAATAATTTCATCATTCTCTTCCAATGTCTCCCAACCCCAACCTTTCCCTCAATTTTCCTATTTTTGTAAAATAAGCATTGGTGTTATTACCTCATTTCATTTCCACCCTCTTTTCACCCTTTATTTGTCTGCCATCTTCCCCTTAGTCCAACTCCCCACTTTAACAAATTGTCTATCATGAATAGTGCAACAACAAACATTATTGTACAAATGAAGTGATTATCTTTTGACTTGCAATATTCTTGGTAGATTTTTGAGACTAGTTATTGCTGGTTATGTTGATCTTTTTGAGGAATTTTCAAACTGTTTTTTTAAGTGGTTACACTAGTTTACATTTCTACCAGCCCTATGATATGATTCCTTTTCTCCCACATACCTGCCAGCATTTGTAGTTGTTTATAGTCTTGTTAAGACATTCTTACTGTAATGATATGCAATTAGTATTGTCTTACTTTAACATCTTCTTTAAGGCCAGAGATCTTGAGCATTCCTTCATGTATTTATTGGCCATTTTAACTTCTCTGGGTAGTTACAATTTAGTTCATTTGCTCATTTATTAATTTTGTTATTGATTCTTTGAAGGTTAAGTTTCTTGTACTCCTTGGATTTTCTAGATATTTAATCCATAGTTGGTAATAATCTTGCATTTTGGGGCTCCCTTTTTAGATTAGCAACTATGACATTTGCTGCGCAGAATTTTTTTATCTTGATGCAATCTATTTGTCAATTCTCTCTCCAATTTGCTGAGTTTTTGGAACTCAGAAAGTTCTTGCCTATGCCAAGAAGTTCTAATATTTCTCATACTTCATCCTGCATGAAGTTTCAAGGTTTTAGGTCTTTGATCCACTTTGAACTGACTACTAGTACACAGCAACAGACAGTAATCCAGTTTCAGTTTTCTGCATATAGATTATCTAGTTTTCCCAATATCACCAGTTGAAGAGGCTTTTTCCCAACATATTTTTTGACTATCTGTTAGTATATCCTCCTCCATTTTGACTTAACAACCTCCATTTTAGGTCCTCAGCCTTATCCCTCAAATAAGGTGACCAGACCATACCTGAACAAAATTGTTAACTCCCACTCCTGAGTATAATAGCCTCCAGCTGTAGTAGCAGAATACTTTCAGCCCAGACTTAACTGCAACTGTTTCAAATAGTAAACCTTGCTGCTATCTCCTCACTCTACAAAGCTATCCTTTGCAAGACAAGTGTTGAATTTTGTATTGTGCCTAGTCCAAAAGGCAGCATTGTTAGCTTGATAGTAATAAACTTTGTTGTCCCTCTGGTTTTTTTGTGGTCTTCTGGGCTTGAGCTTTCACTTATACATACAAATATACATATGTACATACATACATACATGCTAAACACACATATATGAACATATATATGCACACATCTGTATATATGAAACTATTTCTGTACTGTGATTATGTGCTTTAAACAAGGTGAGTGCATATTGATACTTATTCCTCCAATCCATTCATTTTCACATATTACATTTATTAGTAACTTTTTTCTTAAAAAGTAGTGATGATGATGATGATGATTTTTGCAGAGTTTGGAAGTGAACCCAGACAGGATTTTAGGAATACCTCAATTCTTAAAGGCAGAGATGAATAAACTCATGAGGATAGGTGGGAAAGTACCAGGAAAAACATGAAACAATGAAAGAGTAATCCCTGTTTGTAAAAAGCTGGCCAGTGGTAGTTGTGAGGAATGGTAAGGCAGTGGGACTCATTGTAAAGGGCACATTGAGGAGAGCAATTCATTAAGAAGACAACATTGACTTGTATATTTAAAGGGCTCAGACACAAATGAGTCCCTTATCTCTAAGGTACGGTGCAGGTGGAAAGTCAAAGGTAAGAAGCGGTGATGGCTCCCAGTGGTGGAGAGCTAGTGACTCTGGTTCCCTGGAGTGTCTTATGTTGGAACTGGCCAGAGCTAGCTATAGATCAGATTTCTTGCAGAAGCCAAAGTCAATGATGCAAGAGGTACATTGTTCCCAGCACCCACAAACAGCAGGATATCTTCTGCAGGCATACCATATCCCTCTTGTCTGAGGTCTGCTGTAGGAGTTGCAGAAAGTAGACCCAATCAGGAGCAGAATAGAGGCAGATAGACCTGGAAGGAGAAGAAAGCAGCAGATTCTGTTATTTCCCATACTTTATCCCACTTTTTTGTCCCTCACTTTGTAGTTTTCTTTCACATCACTTGTTCAATGGACTACTTGGGTCCTGGGATTGCATGAAACACAATAGGAGGAGAGATCTGGAAAGGCATGAAGAATTAACACACTAGAAACTGTCTGGAAACACTTCAGATGGAGAAAGGTTAGTAGTTTTATTCTTTTGCCAGTGGCCTAAGCACTTAGTAACCCAGTGCATGGCCACTAAAATAATGCCCCATGCATATTAATCACTGTAATTGAGATGTTGTCATAGAGATCTCTGTCTGATGTTTTACCCAAGTTGGTCCCCAAATTCTTTCATGGGAATTCTCCTTTTAGATAATTTTGATTTCTCTTAATGTAATTGAGTTTAAAAAGGGAGAAGAAACATTAAAAATATCTGTCTTTGTCAATGTTCTCTAGAGAGGTAGAACTAATAGATTTTCTTTAAAGAAATGGCTCCTGAAACTGTTGGTGCTGGCACGTCTGATATTTCCAGGGCAGATTGGCATGCTGGATGCTGGAGAAATAGAAAAGACTTGATACTGTGATCTTTAGGGGTTTGGCTGAGGGCTGTGGTCAGGAGGGCTGTTCACAGTGCTACAAATCCATCATTAACCTCAGTCATTCTCTGTGAAGCTGCATGTCAGAAAGCATCTCTGTGATCTTGCTGCATTGTCCTTGCTACTCTCATTAATAGTCTCCTGTGGTTTCCTAGCCTTGGTGTAGGATGCTGGGCTACTGGTTCTCAGCTATACCAGTCCAACCTCTAGCTTTCATAGGCATTGTGCATCAGTTTCGAAAAGTAGGATATTCTTAGCTGTATATCCTTTCCTCTAGTAGCATGTTACCTTTAGTGGTCTGGCCAGGGATGACTTCCTGTCCCTCTGCCTGGTCAGGTGTTGTTCCCCTTCCCCAACCACAGTGGATGTTCACTTGTCCTATGGGATAATGAGTTTTCTGCCATTTGATCAGATGCCATTTAATCATAATTAATGACTAATATTTATTAGGATAGAGAAGTCTTAGTAACTTGAAAATTCTGAATAACTTCTTTGTGATACTTTTAATGTCTGGATTTGGTCTAGAAGGACAGTTATGAAGTGCTCAGGTCAAGAGAAATAAAGGGAATTTCAGACATGAAAGTACTGTGATGAATCACATTAATACTTGTTTGAAAAACAAGCATGTTTTTACCTGGACCAAACTTCAGAGAAGAGAATAATTCTCAGACAATGTTGAAAAAGCAAGAAGATGAACTGGTGGAGGAGAAAGAAGTCAAAATGGAAAAGGTTGTTAAGTGATCAGTTAGGGTGCTGGGAACACTTGCCATTGGAGGCAAGAGGTACTGAACTACCATGGTGGTAGTATGAATGGAAAGACTTTGGAGTTATTTAGATGGTGAAAACTTAAAAAGAAATATTAGTAGCTGACTTGTTTTGGTGGGGATGCAGGGAGAGGAAGAAAGGATGGATTGTCCATTTCTTTCTTGACTTAGTACTGGTAGTTGATGATGATATATGAGTAAAACAATAGGCACATTTGAAAGTCATTAGGGTTGAGATGCCTTTGAGAAACTGAAGAAATTCTTAGCAAACAATCAGATTGCTGAGTTTGGAGCTGGCATGGAAAGCAAGCATATGGGACATTTGCCTGAAGGTAGATAACTCTACTCACTTCCAAAGACCAAAAGGTAACAGAAGATGTGGCTCAGCACAAGGTCTGGGCAGCTGGGACTCCATTCATCTTCTGTGATGTGTGTCTTCTGTAAACTAGATTCCCTTTTCCCAAGTCTATATGTGCTTATGAATTAGTTTTTCCCCACTTCTTTGCTCAGGCATGCCTGAAACACCATTGCTTCTACTCAACATCCTGTAATAATTGTCTTCTGGCCTCACTGGTGCCACCTGCAGGGACTGTTGGGTGAAAATACTACATTTTCTATACAATTGAACTAGGCGGGATATAGCCCTCAATTTACTAACAGTCATCCATCTACCTCTTCAAACCTGAATAAAGCCAGCAAAAGAGAGGGAAAGTCAAAATCCTAATTCCATCCATTAAGCCCCTTCTAGTAGCCTCTGCTACTTGTAGCTGACATCTTTTCCTGACATTTCAATTATATAAACCAATATTCCCTTTCTGATGGCTCATAAGCTTTCTATCACTGGTTTCATTACCTGTGTTTATTAAAGCTCAATATCTCAATGTCTGTACATTAGTAGAAACAAACGAAACCTGTTGAAAGTAAAGTCTAAGACTTATATTAATATATGGGATAATAAGTTGAAAAGTGGTAGCTCATGCCTGTAATCCTAGCTACTCAGAAGGCTGAGATCTGAGGATCAAGATGTGAAGGCAACCCCATGAGATTCTTATCCCCCCAATTAATCAGCAAAAATCTGGCACTAGTGCTGTGGCTCAACTGTTAGATGCCAGCTTTGAGCAAAAAATCTTAGATATCACATCAGGTCAAAACTTCAAGACCCTGTGAGGCACACATACATGAAAAATGTGGGATAATAAACATAAAGCAGAGAAATCTATTCCACAACACTGAGGTAGAATAAAAAGCATATGGACATTTTAATTCAAATTAAATGTGATTATCATCATTCCTTCGGTGAGATAATTTTATCACAGTTAGCTCATTTCCTTATTTAGTGGAATATGCACTGTGAAAATTATTGAGAAAAGAGCTTCAGGAACTTAGTCCCTTATGTTAACTTGTAGCATGCCAGCTTCCTCAGTGCCTACAAAAGTAGATGTTTCCCAGATCCCATGGCACATATAGACAATGATCTCTTTCACTACATGCACTAAGACTTGGTACTCCATTTTCTCCTTCCCAGCAACTCCATCTACTCACAAATCAAGTCTCTCTGCTTTCAGAAGAAATCTGTCACTATGGAACTTCACAGTATTAGTTTCCAACTTATTCTTAATAGATCCTTCAGCAAGTCCTCATATTTGAATATAATTCCTTCCTTATCTCCTCCTCTTCATGACCACTATGGTAAGTGGCTATCTCATTAAAGGAACTGGATAGGTCTGGGAACTGGTGCATACCAAGTTCTATTTATGCCAGGAAATAGAAAAAGAATAGTAACCCATGAATACTAGCGGCCAGAAACTGTCTAGAAGAGAGGAAGTCTGAATAACTCTTTCAATCCTCTGAGGAGACTGTCTAGTAAGAAAAGACAACTTGATAAATTAACTTGCCATTGGCACAGAATTTGGAGGTAGAATATGAATATCTTATCCACTTATTATCAACACAGACTCTTTAATAGTGAACTGAAGCTTTTATCCTATGAGTTTGAGTCCATCAACCTCAGATCCTGAGATAAGTGGTGCAGAGCTGCTGATTTAAAATCTCAATGCAACTTGCTGTTATTCATAATATTCAAATGTGTTTTTGTGACCTAGGAAATTAATAGTTCGATTGGGTTCTAATTTTCAGAGATATTGGAAATTCCAGTTGAGAGGTTCTGTCATTTCCTCCCAGGGCACCTTCCATAGCATCTTTGTCTTTATTCCCCCTTTCCTTGAAGGTTAGAAGTCCTTCAATAATTGTTGTATTCTCAGTTGTCTCAGTTGACCCCACAACAGTTTTGATCTTGAGACATAGCTGTGAATGAAGTTGTGAAAGTTCTAGCACATTTTTGGCTGTTTTGGTTCCAATGAGATGAATTGGGTTTCCAAGTGAACCAAAGTCATTGTTCTCTGGGTACAAGGTACAGGGATGACCTTTGATGAGGAGATTGAAAGTGACCCTGGAAGAGACCAGGACATGAAGATCACAAGCTAATCTAGCAGGCAGATAACTGTACTGAAATAAGATAGTACACAACAGCATGGCAGGCAGGAATCTAGCCTTACAAAGGAGGTCATTACCAGGACTGAGAAAATCCTTTCAAAGACAGGACCTGCAAACACTTCCTGCATCCAGCTGCTTCACTAATGCACTAACAAGCTTCTAATAAGCAGGAGCAGGCTGGTTTCCAATGATATTTCTGGAAACTCCAGTTTGCTAGTAATGAATACTTTCAGCTTTTATAGGTTCAATTCACTTGTGCTTTACGTTTTGAAAAAATGTCCATGCTGGTATAAAAATATAGAGTACATTTTCTCATACATGTAAATTTTATTTCATTGCTATCACTAAGTAGTTGTACAAAAGGCTTTCACTTGAGCAAATCATTTGATAAGTTCCACACATCTTGGTCAATGTCACCCAACCCATCATGCTCCTGCAGCTTTTCCAACCCTACACATATACACATGTATACACATTTTAAAATGCTGCCCTACTATCTCTGATTTAATATGCCATTTTCCTTTGGCTTCTTCCATTAGCTTTACTTTACCCCTATTTTAAAGCAGTGTTATTATTTTGTAATAATAAGTGCTATTTTGTCAAAATAAATGCTTAGTTTGGACAGTACCAAGTTTATATAGTACATTTCTGCTTAAACATATGAATTTATAATAATTTGTACAATTATATTTGGTCCTAGTCTTGGCACAAAATAGTGGTGAAGTCCACCAATAACTGACAAAGTATAAAAGATTCATATAACCAAGTTTTCAGGAGTGGGCAGGGACAATGTTCTTTGCCAGTTTGCCTTCCTTGGAGATGGGAAAAAACAGGTTGGATTTTTGGCATTAGTTTCAAATGGGAGCCCCATAGATCAGTCAAGCACTGGTGGCTCATACCTGTAATCCTAATTACTCAAGAAAATATGATCTAAGGATTGTAGTTCAAAACCAGTCCAAGATAAGTATTCAAATTTTTTTCTTTCATGCAATTGTTTCTAACATATTTATAAGATGATTTCTTTTTTTTAAAAAAATTTTTTATTGTGAAAATACTGTACAGAGGGGTTACAATTACATTGGCAAGATAATGAGTACATTTCTTATCAAGCATTATAGCCTCCTCCTTTGTTTCCCCTTCCCATCCCTTCCCAGCCTCCCCCATCCCCCCATCTAATCCCCCCGCCCCCACCAAAGCTGTAAAGTTCATTTTCGACATGACAACTTGTACTTCTCATTGTTGCAACAGGTCCATCTGTATCCTTATTTAAATGACTTGTTTTTCCCCTTCCTCTCCACAAATTATACCAACATCAAATACAGTGAAAGCAGGGGTTATACTGTGGGGGAGGGACATACAGAGCAACAAAGAAATAATCTTATAAATGCGTTAGAAACAAATGCATGAAAGAAAAAAAACATTTAAATACATAACTTAGGGTTCATTTTCCTAACATCACCTTATATGACCTTTTCTACTTGACTCATACATACACTAGATATTGCAAATAAGGGAAACCATGGGACCTATGTTTCTATAAGATGATTTCTATGTTGCTTTGTATGTCCCTCCCCCACGGTATAAACCCTGCTTTCACTGTATTTGATGTTGGTATAATTTGTGGAGGGGAAGGGCAAAAACGAATCATTTAACTAGGGATACAGGTGGACCCATTGCAACAATGAGATGTACAAGTCATTATGTCAAAAAATGAACTTTACAACTTTGGTCAGGGGGAGGATTGGATGGGTGGAGGTGGGGGGAGTATGGGAAGAGATGGGAAGGGGAAACAAAGGAGGAGGCAACAATGCTTGTTAAGAAATGTACTAGTTATGTTACCCATGTAATTGTAACTCCTCTATACGATATTCTCACAATAAAAAAAAAGCCCCACAAAAATGAATAGAAAAGTGAAAGCATTTATTGAAGACCAAAAAAACAAAAACAAAAACCAAAACCGGAACTTTACAACTTTGATGGGGAGGGGGGAGTAGGGGGTGGGGGGGTAATGGGAGGGTGGGAGGGGAGGGACAGTAAGGGGAAACAAAATAGGAGGTTAAGAATGCTTGATAAGAAATGTACTCATTACCTTGCTCATGTTATTGTAACCCCTCTGTACAGTATTTTCACTATAAAAAACTTATTAATTAAAAAAAAAGTCTAGGCAGGAAGTCCCTGAGATTCCCTGAAGAGTGCTATACTTGAGCACAAAGTCTCAGACACAGCATCTAGGACCTGAGTTCTTGCCCCAGGATGGGCACACAGAAATAAAGTAAGCATATTAGGAGATTGACAGCAATAACTAATACTAAAAAGATCATTGCTGTAATTAAAGGTTATGTAGATGTGGTTCTTTCATAATCTTCCTAACTGTACTCACCTTTCTTTCATATGAGGTGATATAATGTCTATTATGCCATGAACTGAAGTGAATGATGCAGACTCGGTGATTAATCAGATTTAAACTTATATATTAGCTAAAGCTTATTTGGGTCTTATCTATATTCCTCTTTATCACTCCATTTCTTTATTATTTCATGATTTCTTAATTAGAGAAATGTTGACATTTTGGTTGGAATTATTCATTAGCTTGAGATGCAACTCTCAGTAATCACAAATTTGGACCAAGAATACTTTGATTATATCATTTGAATTTCAGTACATTCATATATATATCTATATATATATATGTATATATATAGATATATATAGAGAGAGATAGATAGATAGATGGACTTTTTAACAATGGTTTCAACACAGCACCTTATGCTCTCACTCAGTGATGCTCTATCACTTGAACCATGCTTCTAGTCTGGCATTGTTCTGGTTAATTAGAAGTAAAAATTTCATAAACTTTTCTGCCCAGGTTGGCTTTGAATTGAGATTTTCGGATATTAGCCTCCTGAATAATGTTACAGATGTGAACCACTAATATATAGCATTTATCTATATCCATCTCTAGTTAAATCTCTCTATAACAATACTCTCGTTGAAACTTTCATTTTTCACTCTTTGTGCATCTTTGCTTTGCTTTCTTTTGGCTATTCTGCTGAGTGACACCTTCCTCAGTACTCCTCCTTTCCTTTCCATATTACCATGAAATCTGAACAACCGTGACAGCAAGATATTCAAGAAGTCTTTGGTTTTTACCATGGCTTAAATACTAGGCTCTGAGAGGAAAAAATCACTGAGAAATGCTCATGCTTTTCCAATTAAATACATTAACATGATTGAATAGCTAGGTGCTGATGTCTCAGTTTGTATTCTAACTGTTCAGGAGGGTGAGACAGGGAGATCTCAAAGTTCCAAATCAGTCTGGGAAGAGAAATTTGAATCATTATTTTCAATTAAGCAGCACAAAGCTTGACTTTTTAAATATTTTTTTTATTGTAAAGATACTGTACAGATGGGTTAAGTTACATGAGCAAGGTAATGAGTCCATTTCCTATCAAGCATTTTTACCCCCTCCTTGGTTATTCCTCCCTTCCCTTCCCCCACCCCTCACAAAAGTTGTAAAGTTTGTTTTCAACATAGTGTCTTGTGCATCTCATTGTTACAATGGTTCATCCTGTATCCTTATTTCAGCATTTTGTTATTTCTCTTCCCCTCCATAAATTAGAAAAAATGTATATACAAGATGCAGGACACCAGAATCAAATATAGTGACATACAAAGAAACAAAAAAATGACATAGTACATTATGAGTACAATAAAAAGAACAACAATAAAGAGAAAATCTCTTGTGTCCCTATCTTGGAGTTCATTTCACTGGTAAGTTTATGTGTTCATAAGTATATAGCCTTTGACCTCTTCTTCTACCAGACATATACTTGTTATTGCAGTTAAGCGAAACCATGGGACCTATTTTTTTGGGTCTGGCTTACTTCACTTAATAACATTTTACCAAGTCTTTCCATTTCCTAAAAAATGGGGTGGTGTCATTCTTTCTGATGGAGGCATAGAATTCCATTGGTGAGTATATGTGTGTGTGTGTGTGTGTGTGTGTACGTGTGTGTGTGTCTATATATGCCACATTTTCTTAATACATTCAGCTACTAAGGGGCATCTGGGTTGGTTCCTTGCAAAGCTTGTACAACATACACAAATCAATTAGTAAAATTAATCACATCAATAAGAGCAAGGATAAGAACCACATGATTACCTCAATAGATGCAGAAAAAGCATTTGACAGGCTCTAACACCTCTTTATGATGAAAGCTCTGGAGAAACTAGCAATCCATGGAGCATTCCTCGATATAATAAAGGCTCTGTATGACAAACCTACAGCCACCATTATACTTAATGGCGAAAAGCTAAAGCCATTTCCTCTAAATTCAGGAACCATACAAGGGTGTCCACTCTCTCCATTTCTCTTCAATTTAGTATTAGAATTCCTAGTAAAAGCAATAAGACATGATACAAACATAAAGGGGATCCAAATAGGGAAAGATGAGGTAAAACTCTCCCTCTTTGCAGATGACATGATCTTGCATTTAAAGAACCTCATGGACTCCACTCCCAAGTTACTCAATCTGATTCAAAACTTTGGCAAAGTAGCAGGATACAAAATTAACCCTCAAAAATCAATGGCATTTCTGTATGCCAATAATGAGATCAGCACAGCTGAAATTAGGAAAGCAACTCCTTTTGTAATAGCCCCTCAAAAAATAACATACCTAGGAGTTAATGTGAAGGAAGGTCCTCTATGATGAAAACCTTATAATCCTGAAAAAGGAAATTAAAGTAGAACTAAGGAAGTAGAAAAACCTCCTTTGCTCCTGGATTGATAGGATTAGCATCGTGAAAATGGCAAACTACCAAAGCTATCTACAAATTCAACGTGATACCTATCAATATCCCAACCTCATTCTTCAAGGCAATGTAAGAAGCAATCCAAAAATTCATATGGAACAATAAAAGACCCTGAATAGCAAAAACAATATTTAGCAGAAAGAACAGTGCTGGAGGAATGTCAATACCAAATTTCAAACTCTACTACAAAGCCATAGTAATCAAACCAGCTTGGTACTGGCACAAAAACAGATCTGAGGACCAATGGAATAGAACTGAAGACCCAGAAATGAACCCAGAAACCCATAGCCACCTAATCTTCGATAAGGAGCTAAAAAAATACAATGGAAGAAAGACATCCTCTTCAGTAAATGGTGCTGGCAAATTGGTTAAAACTAAAGCTAGATCCTTATATATCTTCCTGCACCAGAATCAACTCCAAATGGATCAAAGACCTCAAAGTCAAAACAGACACCCTGAAAACATTACAGGAAATAATAGGAGAAACTCTAGGGCTCCTTGGAAGAGGCTGAAATTTTCTTAATAAAAACCCAGAAACACAACAAATCAAAGTTGGACAAATGGGATTGCGTGAAACTGCAGAGCTTCTGCATGGCAAAGGATATAGCTAGCAAGATCAATACAAAGCCCCCGGACTGGAAGAAGATCTTCACTAGCCATACAACACACATATCTAAAATATACTTAGAACTCAAAAAATTAAATCCCCTAACAACAACTCCTCAAAGAAACAACCGCCTAATTAATAAGTGGGCTAAAGACTTAAAGAGACTTCTCTGAAGAGGAAATAAGGATGGCCAATAGACTAGCCATGAAAGAAATGCAAATCAAATCAACATTGAGATTCCACTTCACCCCAATTAGAATGGCTAGAATCAAGAACTCTAATAACATTAGATGCAGGAGAGACTGTGGCCAAAAGGGAATGCTACTGCACTGTTGGTGAGAGTGGAAACTTGTTCATCCACTCTGGAAAGAAGTATGGAGGTTCCTCAAAAGATTACACATAGAGTTCCCCTATGACCCAGCAATCCCACTTTTAGGCATTTACCCAAATGATCACAAACAAGGGTATACTAAAGCTACCAGCTCAACTATGTTTATCACAGCAAAACTTGACTTTTGGCGTGATCCAGATATAGAGTGCCAGCTGTGAGCAAGAAAGTTGAGCAAGGAAATGAAGTCGTGAGTTCAAGCCTGCTGCTAGCACACACATACAAATACACACACTCACACCTCACGTATGTGTGTGCATACACACATGCATGCATATATCCCAAAGCTGTTTATTTAACACTAATAATCATTATTTTATAAAAAATCACCTCTCTATTTTTAAATTTAATTTTTTAAATCTGATTAAGTGTTAGGATTTTGTAAATGAAATACCATTCAGTTCTTAAAAATATAGGAAGATGTAAAATATATAAATAAATTAAATAAAGTCCTTGGTAGCTATTCTGAATATGTTTAGAAGTTTAAGAAATAATCAATGATTATGGCTTAATGTTGTAATATTTTAAAGAAATTTTTTATTTTATATGCCTATTGTAGAGAAGATGAGTGATAAATATAAATAATCTCCTTTCACCCCTTCTCATTTTGTTGCTTCAATTATCTTAGTGTATTCATTTTAACGACACTGCCATTACTTTAAAATGAATACAATAAATAACATAAAAACACCTTGCTAAATATTTATCATGAATACCCATGATACCCATTTTTTAATTACCAGTAGTGGATGTGTAAATCTAGACAATTAAATTCATGAAAATATCTGCAGTTATTTCCCTACCAATTTAGAGAGGGACCAACTAAGAGAAGAAAGAATAATTTTACATAAAATTAATGAGACACAGATAATCCATCTTCCTGTTTACCACAAGGAAAAAATTTGCCTTGGGATGTTGAACAGAACAGCTTGAAGGGAGATGTGAAGCCAGCATTTGCTCTGTAGTGTAAGATCTTTTAAATTTAAACCTAGAATTTTGATCAATAGTTCTAGTAGCATGGAACTGAAGGTTAAAGTGAGGAACTGTGTCACACTTTACATTATGTTTTCATGGTTGATAATAATTCAAGAGGAATTATTACAAATAGTCTAATTAGCCTAGATTTTGTGTTTCTTAAAAAGTAACAGATTAAACTGGGTGCTGTAGCTCATGCCTGGAATGCTAGCTATTCAAGAGGCTGAGATCTGAGGATTGTGTTTTGAAGCAAGCCTAGGCAGGAAAGTCCTTGAGACTCTTTCTCAAATTAATCACAGAAAAATGTAGAACTTGAGCTGAGGCTCAAGTAGTAGAGTGCTAGCTTTGAGCTAAAGAAGCTCAAGGACAATGCGGAGACCTACAGTTCATATCCTAGAATCAGAAAAAAAGTTCATTTTCTGAATTACAAATGGACATTTAATTAATATAAACATAGTAAATATTCATTTACAAAATTATCTTTTATTAACTAAAGTAAAGATAATTAGAATAATAAAAATATGTGTCTGTATAAAATACATAGGTGCGTATATATATACACATATGCATGAATGTGCAGTTGAATTGTTTTATCAAATTTCAAGTCAAATTCTAAACATTGTAATTTAATGAATCGTAGTCCACATACATACATACTGACTAAATAATTGGAATGAAAATATTGAATGTAATAGCTGATTTTACTTAGATTTTTTTCTTAACAACCCATTGTTTCTTGGTTTTTATTTTATAAAAACCGATTCCTTTACAGATAAATTATTAAATACAATTTACTTTTTTTTGTAGTAGGTATTAAATCCAGGGTTTCACATTGTAACTCAGCTTATTTTTGCTCAATGCTGGTGATCTACGACTTGAGTTACACTCCTAGTCAATCTTATTATTAGTAAGTAGGTTGTTTTCAAATTTCAATCCTAGAATTCTTAGGTCCTGAGTTGCTAGAATTATTAGTGTGAACCACTTAACTCAGACTTAAATGCATTGCTTTCTCCATCTCAGTGAAAAGTGACATGGGTGTTTTGGTGAGTGTTGCATTGAATTTGTAGGTTGCCTTAGGCAGTATTGCCATGCTATTAAATTCTGCCAATCTAGGAACACAAGAGGTCTTTCCATTTCCTTATAACTTTTTTACTTTTTGAATTTTTTATATTTTAATTTTTTTATATAATTTTTTTGAAAATGGTAAACACAGGAGATTACATTTTCATAAGTCAAGCAAAGAGTACATTGTCTTTTAGATAATGTCACAGCTTTCTTCATTATCTCCCAATTTTTTTCTGAAAATAATGAGTTAATTTATTGTGTCTTTCCATACTTAATCTCTCTCTCTCTCTCTCTCTCTCTCATACACACACACACACACACACACACACACAAATCCTAGTAGTACAATTTTTTTAATTGTGAAAATCCTGTACAGAGGGGTTACAATTACATGGGCAAGATAATGAGTACATTTCTTATCAAGCATTGTAGCCTCCTCCTTTGTTTCCCCTTCCCATCCTTTCCCATCTCCCACCCCACCCCCAGTCTCCTCCAGCCAAAGTTGTGAAGTTCGTTTTTTGACATCACGACTTGTACATCTCATTGTTGTAATGAGTCCACCTGTATCCCTATTTAAACTATTTGTTTTTTCCTTTCCCCTCCACAAATTATACCAACATCAAATACAGTGGAAACGGGTTATACTGTGAGGGAGAGACATATAAAGCAACAAAGAAATAATCCTATAAATATGTTAAAAACAATCGCATGAAAGAAAAAAAAACATTTGAGTACTTATCTTGGGGTTCATTTCACCTAACCTCAACTTATCTAACCTCTTCTGCTTGTCTCAGATGTATACTAATTATTGCAAATAAGGGAAACTATGGGACCTATGTTTCTTTGGGTCTGATTTACTTCACTTAATAGTTTTTTCCAAGTCTTTCCATTTCCTAATAAATGGGGCAATGTCATTTTTTCTGATGGAGGTATAGAATTCCATTGTGTATATATACCACATTTTCTTGATCCATTCATCTACTGAGGGGCATCTGAGTTGGTTCCATATCTTAGCTATGGTAAATAATAAACATATGCAATAAACATAGTTGTGCTGGTAGCTTTGGTATGGTTTTGTTTGTGATCATTCAGGTAGATGCCCAAAAGTGGGATTGCCGGGTCATAGGGGAACTCTTATGTGGAGTCTTTTGAGGAACTTCCATACTACTTTTAAAAGTGGTTGAACAAGTTTACACTCCCACCAACAATGCAGTAAGGTTCCCTTCTGTCCACATCCCCTCCAGCATCTGTTGTTATTAGAGTTCTTGATTATAGCCATTCTAACTGGGGTGAGGTAGTATTTCAATGTTGTTTTGATTTGCATTTCTTTTATGGCTAGGGAGGTTGAGCATTTCTTCATGTATGTATTGGCCATCTTTCTTTCCTCTTCAGAGAAGTTTCTCTTTAAGTCTTTAGCCCACTTATTTATCTCCCAATTTTTTTGTTCTTCACTTTTGTTCTTCAGATTTTATACTTTTCATTGTAGAGGTCCTTCACGTCCTTGGTTAGGTTGATTCTAGATATTGTATTTTTTATTTCTACTGTAAATAGAGTTACTTCTTAGATTTCACTCTCAATCTTCTCATTGTTGTCAAATATAAAAGGTACTGATTTTGTGAATTAATTTTATGCCTTATTACTTTGTCAAAGTTATTTATGAGACCTAGAAGTTTTGGAATGGAATATCTAAGGTCCTTTTGATGTAGGACTATTTTGTCTGCAAATAGAAAAAGTTTTAGGCCTTTCTTATGTGTTTGAATCCCCTTTATGTCTTTCTGTTGGCTTAATGCTTTGGCCAGGAATTCCAGTATTAAGGTAAAAATAAAAGAGGGGAAAAAGCAGAAATCCTTGTCTTATTTCTCATTTAAGAAAAAAGTTTATTTTTTCACCATTTAGTATGATGCTAGTTGTAGTTATGTCATAAACAGCCTTCATTATATTGAGAAATAGTCCATCTGCTCCCAGTTTCTCCAGAGCATAAAAGAGTTTGTATCTATGTGATGATCATGTGATTATTATCTTTGGTTCTATTAATGTGCCATGCTACCTTTATTGATTTATGTATACTAATCAGTTTTGTATCTCTGATGAATCCCACTTGATATAGTGTATTACCTTTTGACTGATTATATTTATTAAGGAGCTTTATATCTATGTTCATAAAAGAGATAGGTCTATATTTCTTTTTTTTCTCATTGAGTTCCAGTCTATTTTTGAGATAAATGTGATGCTGGCTTAATAGAATAAATTTGATAGTGATCCCTTTCTATTGCATGGAAGAATATATGTATTAATTACATGAACTCCAAGAAACTGAAACAAGTAGTTTTTTAATTTTATTTTTTTTCCCTCGTTGCTGTTTTTGTTTTCTGTACCTTCTATCTTGTTTGTAAGTTTATCTATTTCTAGAAGGGTAAGGGGGGGGCCACAGAAATGGTGGGACAAGAGGTGAACAAGTGCAACATTGATACTCTAATAGACACTATGTCGAAAACGAACTATACAGCTTGTCAGTAGGGGAAGGAGGGAAAAACTGGGAGAGAGTGAGGGATAGGGTGACACCATTTAAGAAGAAATTACTTATTACCTGACTTATATAACTAACTTTTCTGTATCATTAACTACATTAATTATATTTGAATATATATGTATTTGTATGTATATGTGTAGTTGTGGGACTTGAACTCTGGGCCTGGATGCTGTCCCTCAGCTCTTCAGTTCAAGGAAAGTGCTCTACCACTTGAGCTACAGCGCCACTTCTGGTTTGCTGGTGGTTTATTGGAGATAGGAGTCTCACAGTCTTTCTTGCCTTGGCTGGCTTTGAACCATGATCCTCAGATCTCAGCCTCCTGAGTAGCTAGGATTAAAGGCGTGAGCCACCAGCACCCGGCTTATAATATTTTTAAAGTCTTAAAGTATTCACCTGTGGAACCATAAGGATTTAGGTCTTTCTTTGTTTGGAGGTTGTTTATTGCTATTACATTTTGTTAGTTGTAAGAGGTATGTTTATGTGAATTGTAGCCTTTGCTTCAGTTTGGTACATTAATGTTATGTAGAAATACATTCCTTTTTTGCTTGATTTTTCAATTTGTTGGTGTAAAAGTTTGCAAAGTAATCCTATATAATATTCTGAGTTGTACTCTTATCTGTTATATTGTCCCATTTTTCATTTCTGATTTTGTTTATTTGAGTACTTTTTTTGGCCAGGTTTGATAAGGGCTTGTTAATTTTGTTATTTTTTTCAAAGAACCAACATTTCATCTTGTTAGTTATTTGAATAGTTCTTTTAGTCTCTAGTTCAATTATTTATGACCTAATTTTATTTTCCCTTCCATCTGCTGGTTTGAGGTTTGTTGCATTTTTTAGGAGCTAGAGGTATAAGATTTGAGTACTAATTAAGATACTTTTAGTTTATTAATGGTAGGTGTTCTTAGCTAGAAACTTTCTTCTTGGTATTGCCTTAGCTGCTTCCTAAGGCTCCGATATGTTTTATAATCATTTATGATGGATTCCAGGAACTTTTGGATTTACCTTCTTATTTCTTTATCTTGATGACTCACCTATCATTCAACAATGTCTTGTTCATTTTCCACAATTTTGGGTAAATTCTGTGGTGTCTTTTGTTATTAAGCTATAATTTTATTTGTAGTTTGGCAGGACACAGGAATAATTTCAATTATTTTAAATTTGATGAGATTTACTTTGTGATCTAGAATACAGTCTATTTTGTAGAATGTTCTATGAGCTGCTGTGAAGAAAGTGTATTGTGGCCATGGTGGGTGAATATTTTACAGATGTATGTTAGGTCCTGTTGTTCTACACAATCAATTAACTTTGAAGTTTCTTTGCTGAGTTTTTAACTGGATGATCCATCCATTCACAATAATGGTTTATTGAGGTCTTCAGTGATTATTGTGTGTTTCAAAGTATTTTAATGTTTGTTTGACAAAGTTGGATGCTTCAGCATTCGGTGCATAAATATTAAGAATCATTACATCTTCCTGATAGAGAATTGCCTTTATTAATATGGGATTGGGAGCCAGTTTTATAACCATTGTAACTGCTCCTGTGGAGCACTGGTGAGAGCTACTCTCTCTCTGGCCTTCTCTGGCCATGTTTGGTTTCTAGAATTGGAACAAGGTTTCTCAGTCCTGATCCCTGCTCATGTGGGGAAGAGGAGATAGGGCACTCACCAGTGGTAGATATCTATGGGATCTCCTTTTGCATTCCTCTTGTGGAGCTGCTTTCTGTAGGTTAGAGAAATCACCGATATGAAGTTCCTTTGTTTACTACTGCTTTAGAGCTATCAGAATTGTTCCCACTACATGAGCCACCAATTATGGCTATTTATAAACCTCTAAATTCAGAGCTAGAATTTTCATTCCCTGGGCTGATGCAGTAGGTATGTACATCTCAGGAGAAGAAAAAAAGTAAAGAAAAAGGAAATAAAAATCGCAGACCCCAAGCTATAGCTATGGCTCATCATTATTGCTAAACCAGGCTTCTTCATGAAGTTGTTTCAACCTGTACCAAACCATGGATCTGCTGATTTATCAAATTTAATATAATCACCAAGAAAATATTTACTTTATGAAATTCCATTGGATTATTCAGGGTACTAAATTTCTGGGGTAAGGCAAACCTACCAATCTCACTCAGCCAACTTCATGGCTTTTTTTTGTTTTCCTCCATGACCACATGGGCTAAGACAGAAATGTCATTTATACCATGTTTCTGCTCAGAAAATCCTGTATGAGTAAGAGTCTGTTTGGGTGCTTTTATGAAAAGTAGGAACATGAAAGATAAGAACCTGACCACTGACTGTTCACCAAAATCGAATCAAAGTTCTGGTGTAGAAACAGCCATAAGTTATCAAGGAGGTATAGTAGTTATGAAAATCAGTGAGGATGGCTGTACTAAAGAATATACTCTCAGTGCAGATACAACAGCCATCTTTCAGAAGGAAATTCCATCTATAATCAATGAAGGAGCTAGAAAAACGAATTCCAGGCTTCAAAATTTTCTGCTAATCAAGATTGAAGTCAATGCTCATTTTCCAGGCTCCAAATAGTAAAGCCCTTACGAATTATGCTAAATCCACTTTGCCCATGCTCTATATAAATAGAACAACAGATCCTGGATGACAGAAAATCTCTTAATAATGTCGTTTCCTGACTTTTAAACCCATGGTTGAGATCTGCAGCTAAGAAAGACTATTCATTTCAAAAGGATATTGCCTTTAACAAGCATCTAGACAGTGAAAAACATTCATAGAAATGGAGATATATGAAATTACTGTGTTGCTACCTATGAAAACAGCATGTATGGATGAAAAATTAATTATGACTTTAAAGTTTTTTATGTTTTTTATTGTGAAAATACTGTACAGAGGGTTTACGATCACATGAGCAAGGTAATGAGTACAAGTACATTTCTTATCAAGCATTGTTGCCTCCTCCTTTGTTTTTCCCATACCATCCCTTCCCTCCTATTTTTTTTGTCGGTCTTGGGGCTTGAACTCTGGGCCTGGGCACTGTCCCTCAGCAATTCAGTTCAAGGCGAGCACACTACCATTTGAGCCACAGTATCACTTCTGGTTTTCTGAGTGGTTAAATGGAGATAAGATTCTCAGGACTTTCCTGCCTTGGCTGGCTTTGAATCATGCTCCTCAGATCTCAGCCTCTTCAGTAGCTAGGATTACAGGTGTGAGCCACCAAAGCCGAGCCTAAAGTTTTTTTTTGGGGGGGGAGGGGTCCGGTGGTGGGACCTGAACTCGGGGCCTGGGCGCTGTCCCTCAGCTCTTCAGCTCAAGGCTAGCACTCCACCACTTCCCGCTTTTTTCTTTTTGCTTATGTGGTGCTGAGGAATCCAACCCAGGGCCTCAGGCATGCAAAGCAAGTGCTCTACCACTGAGCCACCTTCCCAGCCCCCTAAAGTTTTTTTTTAAAGAAATACATTTGGGTAATCTTTAGCAAGATGCATTGTGCATATAAACTGATTTGAATTGAAACACTTTTGTACAACTACTTAAAGATAATAAATATAAATAAAAATATATTTCATAAAAATTTAACTTCCATAGATAGTAGTTTTTCTAATTTGTCTAGGTAAGGTTAAATTAGAAGCCTTCTAGAAGGATTCACCCTTTTACATTAAGTTCAATTGTGATTCTTCAGTGGAGGTAAAAATCTCAGAACTAACACTTATTGTATCCACATCGATGGCTTTCAGGGAAGCAAGTACAGATGTCTTGGAACCAGCAAGAGAGTTAAAATTACTACTTGAGCCTAAAGATGGGAGTGAATCATTGCAATTGTGTGCCAGATTTTAATGGACAAGAAATTATTTTTATTGTAGAGCAAACGACAATTTATTTAGATAGAATGTATTTTTTATGAAAATGCCATGAATCTTGCTTAAATGACATCAAAGGCTGTGGAATATTCCAATGAATGGTTAATAAAGTAGAAGCAGAAGTTGGAGAAAAGACTCTAACTAGACATTTTCTGATTTTTAATAATGCTACTCAACAACCCTGAGTACTATAGGGAAAGTATTCATGATTCAGTCCCTCAACACACTTTACCACTTTACCCTTCCTTTTTTCCTACTTTCCTTTCCTCCTTCCCTCTTTCCTTCCTTCTCTGTCTTTTCACTTTTTCTTTCTCTCTTCTCTTTCTTTTCTCTGTCTTTTTTTAAGATAGGGTCTTTACTATGCAATGTAAGCTGATCTAGAACTTGTTATATAGCCCAGATTGCCTCAGAATTTTGATTCTCTGTCTCCCACTCCCAAATGCTGAGATTTCAAGGAATCACATTACACTTCAGGTTATTCTGTTATGTGATTTTAAGAAATTCCATGGCTCCCTCAGTCTTCAGAAGCTACTACCCTGATCAGTTAGTAATCATTAACATGAGGCAAAACTTAGCAACAACAAAACAATGACTCACAGAAAACTCATATATATGTTAGTATTTTTAGCAGTACCCTATTCTTAAATTGGACATTTTTTGAAGACACGATGTGATTTTATACTTAAAAACTAAACTATAATTTAGACATAACATATATCCTGGGAAATAAAAAAATAAATCTGACTTTTTATTGGATACTTGTAATGTTTGGTGTCTTGGAACTAAATGTGTACATTTTCATAGAAAGTATTCAAAAATGTTCTCAATGAGAAGCACTAGGGAATTTTTAAAAGCTGAATTAGACTAATGATATATCAGTAAAAAGGTGTCACAATAAATCTATTTGTAAATTTCTCAGAATAAATTTTAAGTCAGAGACAATACATTCAAATTGCTGAGACAACAAGAAAAAAAACTGTCAACTAAGAACACTAGTGCTATTAAAACTGTCCTTCAAAAGTGAAAGGACAAATTTTCTCAAATAAAAAATATCTGAAGAAATTCTTCAGCACTAGATATGACTTTTGAGAAATGCTAAAAGGATTCTTTTAGATAAAAGGAAAGAGAACCACATTTATGAAAACATGTGAAAGTATAAATTTATAGAGAACTCAGTAATGATTACTGTAATAATGTAACACTGGTGGGAAAAATTACTTTTGTTTCTATATGAGAGTTTAAAGATAATAACTTCAATGATAAAAAAATATTATATTACTAGATACCCAACAGAAAAGATGCAATACTTGAGCATATGAAACTACTCAAGAGGCTGACATCTGGAAAACTGTGGTTTGAGACTAGCTCTGTTAGTAATGTCTGAGAACTCATCTCCAAAATGACTGGCAAAAAAACAGAGCTAGAGATGTGGACCATATGGTAGTATGCTAACCACCAGCCCAGCAAGTGAGAAGTCTTGAATTAAAATCCCAAAGAAATGAGGCTGTGAGTCTGTGATGTAGCTTGCTCAGCAGTGGAGCTCTTGACTAGTATACACAAGGCCCTGGTTTCCAACCTAGCACTGCCAAAACAAAGCAAAACATTCCCTGAATTGTAATGCCAATAATACAAAGCATACACATAGGAAAGTAAACTTGAAAATTTAATGGGTGATCAAATTTATTAACAGCTGATTTACTGTATAAAATTTTTCATGGACATGTATGGCAATAAGCATAAAATATGTATAGTAAATACGCAAATGTAAAAGATAAAGTAAAACATAAATATTAATATTCATATGAATATCATAAACATATATGAAAATGTGCCAGTATACACTAATAATTATTATTTTTAGTCATGAGGCTTGAACTCAGGGCTCTTTTGGCTAACAGCTAGCAGTATACCACTTTGAGCCATAGTGCCACTTGCCACTTCTGTTTTGTTTTTGTTTTTTGGTGGTTAATTGGATATAACAGTCTCATGAACTTTGAATCTTGATCCTCAGATTTGAGCGTCATATAATAGCTAGGATTACAGGCATGAGCCATTGGCACCTGGCATAAATAATTTTTTAATTAACAAGACACATAAGAGGATAGCAAGACAAAATCTAAAACTTTAGAAAAGCAAACAATAACCAGAATGACAGTAATAAGTTATTTTCTATCACTTAAAATCAGAGTGGCTGAATGAATAAAAAGTCAACATCCAAACTGCAGATGCCTTATTCTTATTAGCTAAGGTGTAGAAACAAATGAAAAGTCCAATGAAAAAATTAAGTCCAATTAAGAAAAATGTGGCACACATAAGAAATGGTCTATTTCAGCCATTAAAGCAGGAAATCTTGTTATACATGACAATATGGATCAGCCTTATGCAACTCCCAAAAGAACAAATATTTCATAAAAAAAGTTTTTTTTGCAGGAGATATGTAAGATATTCCAAATCATACAACACAGGAAGATTCATGGCTTCCATATACTAGGGCTAGAGGAAAACAATGATTTGGTGTTAGGCTAATAGAAAGTTTCAGGTATTCAATGTCAACTGCATAACTTTATATTTGTAATAAACAATATTTTACTCTCACCTAAAATTTTAATAGGGTTTACTTTTTTTTTTTTTTTTTTGCCAGTACTGAGGTCTGAACTCATGGCCTAGGCACTGTCTCTGAGCTTCTTTGGCTCAAGGCTAGCACTTTATCACTTGAGCAATAGCACCACTTCTGGCTTTTTGTGTTTATGTGGTACTGAGGAATCAAACCCAGGGCTTCATGCATACTAGGCAAGCACTCTACCACTAAGCCACATTCCCAGCCCAAGGGTTTACATTTTTAAATGGAAGCTGCTTTGTACAACTACTTAAATATAATAATAAAAAATAAAAATAAATAAAATATAGCACTTAAAATTTAAGTGTTGATTTGTTTATTTATCCTATGTTCCCTGCCCTTTGAGTTCTACATTTTAACCATTTCTGTGTGCAATGAGTACCATGTTCAATGTATGAGACATGGACTCTTTGCACTGGACTTGTCATAGAGCTGATTTTCCTGGTATTGACTGCTGTTGAAACAGTGTTGTTTTTTTTTTCCTATCCTTTGAAGCACGTTGCTTTTGTGACTCATAAACATACAGATCATTGAAGTATGAAATATGGGTTTTTGCCTCAAATTTTAGTGCTCAGCCCAGATTATTTTAAAGAAATTATATACTTTTATTATTCATTTTATTTTAATTTAACAAAATGAAAAGGTAAGTTCTGATTTAAACCCATCATTAATGACCTTTTATAGAAAGTTGCTTTTGTAAGAGATGAACTTAATATTCTGTGTACTTCAGGAAAAATGAAAAATTACAAAAATGCTGTTTAGCTTTGTAGTCTTTGAAATAGAAATACACCAAAATTAAATTTGATTTAATTTAGTCTACTGGTAAATCATTGACTTAATATACATCTAGTATTGTATTACATACTATCAAAATGCATAGACACATGAAAAAATTTCATCCTCAGACCTACATTATTTTTCCTCTCAAGAAGATAGTAATCACTCCTTTATATATAGTACAAAACACCTTAAATATATTCAACAAAAGAACTTCTAGTCTGTTTTATTATCCTAAGAATGATGAAATAGTAAATTTGAAGCTAATTAAATTTAAGGAATTGATTTCTTGGATATTTATATGCCCATTTATTCTTGTTTTTGTGTTGGCCATTTGTTGCTCATGAACAGGTGAATCAAAGCAAGGCCATTTCTTTAGTCCAGAAATCTATAAACCCTTTCTTGAGAAGTAAATACTAATTTCAGAGCCCATGGATCCTATAATGTCTTACACAAAGACTCAGCACTGATGTTGCAGTATAAAAGCTACATTAATGAAAATGGAATAAATGACTGTGGCTATAAATATTATAAAATAATACTTTCTTCACCAAAATAGATGGTAAGCTAGATTTTGTCTATGAGAAGTATTTTGCTTGTTCCTGTTCTAGACCTGTACTGCTCAGTAAGTCAGTGTTTAGACCGAGGTGGACTTATATTTAAATGAAATATAATAACACAGCATTAAACATTTTGATTCTCATTCAACATAGCCATATTTTGAGTTGACAAAATAGGCACTGGTGGCTGGTGATGTGGCTCTGGGTATGTCTGTGAGGACATAGAGGATTAACTAAAGGGAAAAATGATGTGTCCTGATTGGGGGCAGGACAGTCCATATATTGAGGGGTTCAAATGGGATAAAGGTAACCCAAGAGAAAATCTGTAGTGGGTACATTTCTTCTGTATTGTCCAGTATATGTGGTGAGGAGTCTCTGCCACAGCTACCATCACCACAGGCCTAGAATCAACAGAGCCAAGGACCACGTACTGACCCTTAGATCAGGCAAATCCTTTCTTCCCTAAGATGTTTCTATTAGGTATTCTGTCATGGTAACAAAGGTAACCAACAAAATATGTTTAATAATAACGTGCAAAATTCCTTTTTGGTAAAGAAGTAGTGGCTAATTTGTTTGGTATCTGTTACTAGTCCATTTGTATTCATCTATTTACTTGCTGGGTTTTAAACCCAGGGCCTTATACACTGAAGGCTTATACCAGAGTTTCTTATGGTACTTGTATATATACTCAGATGTCAACATGGATTGCATCACACAGGAAATCTTGTTAATTAACAAGGGGAGTGGATGAAAATACATGGCACATCAATATCAGTTTTATTAAATTACATTTGTAT
Organism: Dipodomys spectabilis; assembly: GCF_019054845.1. Taxonomy (NCBI): domain Eukaryota; kingdom Metazoa; phylum Chordata; class Mammalia; order Rodentia; family Heteromyidae; genus Dipodomys; species Dipodomys spectabilis. The sequence continues at coordinate 9,849,453 of NW_024871113.1, forward strand.
TAATTCTCAACAAAGGAATAAAGCAAATCATCAATCATAGATTTTTATTTCTTTGTTGATGGTAGCCTTATACAGTACTCCTGATTTATTTCAGTTGTTAAAATTCATTTTAATTGTTTTAGTCTTCTAACAAACAAACAATCATGATAAATGAAACATGATTGCAATAGACTTACTAATGGGATATTGACTATTCAGTTTTTTCTATCCATCTTCTTAGGGCAAAGTGTTGATGACTGTATATTGTATAGCTCTCAGATTAATCCACATCTTTCTGATACTGCTTTTATGACAATCTAATAAAATATTCATTGAATAACAGAATAACACTGTGCAGTAGAAACTAAAGAATCACTCTATTTAAAAATGTATAGAAAATGATTGTATATGGAATATATTTAATATCAGAAAGAGATGTAATTAACTTTAAGGTTGCTCAGTACTTTTATTATTGAACTATGTATCTTGGAAATCATAGGATAGAATGCAAAGTATAAAAAAATACTGACATCAAATGTAGTATGTTATTTCCTAAGAAGATATGTTTCCTTCTAAAATTGAGGCATCTGACTTTATTAGGTCTTATCCCTCCACATCCATGGATATATGGATCCCCAGAGGCTCTTATGGTACTTGTATGTATATTCAGATGTCAGCATGGCTTGCATCACACAGGGACATCCTGTTAGCTAACAAGTGAGTGGATGAAAATAAATAACATATCAATATCAGTTTTATTAAATTACATTTCCGTTCATTCTCAACAAAGAAACAAAGCAAATAATCAATTGTAGATTTTTCTTTGTTGATGGTAGCCTTGTGATCTTTGATACAACTGTGAATTCAATACACAATAACTATACAATTATAGAATATATGTAATTTTGGAAGTTAGTGAATTTAATTAAGTAATTTAGAGACTATCAGCCAGATGTTGTGGTACATGTCTGTAAGCCTAGCTACTTGTGAGGCAGTGAAGAAGAATGTAAATTCAAAGACAACCTGAAGTGGTTGAACAAGTTTACACTCCCACCAACAATGCAGTAAGGTTCCCTTCTGTCCACATCCCCTCCAGCATCTGTTGTTATTAGAGTTCTTGATTTTTGCTATTCTAACTGGGGTGAGGTGGTATCTTAATGTTGTTTTGATTTGCATTTCTTTTATGGCTAGGGAGGTTGAGCATTTCTTCATGTGTCTATTGGCCATCCTTCTTTCCTCTTCAGAGAAGTTTCTCTTTAAGTCATTAGCCCACTTATTTATTGGGCAGTTGTTTCTTTGAGGATTTGTTGTTGGGGGATTTAATTTTTTGAGTTCTAAGTATATTTTAGATATGAGACCCTTGTCTGTTGTATGGCTAGTGAAGATCTTCTCCCAATCCATGGGCTTTCTATTGATCTTGCTAGCTATGTCCTTTGCCATGCAGAAGCTCTGCAGCTTCATGCAATCCCATTTGTCCAACCTTTCTTTGATTTGTTGCTTTGTATGTCCCTCCTCCACAGTATAACCCCTGCTTTCACTGTATTTGATGTCGGTATAATTTGTGGAGGGGAAGGGGAAAAACAAGTTGTTTAAATAAGGATACAGGTGGACCTGTTGCAACCATGAAAAGTACAAGTTGTCATGTAGAAAATGAACTTTACAACTGGGGGGGGGGAGGATTGAGGGTGGGGGGGAGGGAAGATGGGAAGGGATGAGAAGGGTAAACAAAGGAGGAGGCTACAATGCTTGATAAGAAATGTACTCACTATCTTGCCCAGGTAATTGTAACCCCTCTGTACAGTATTTTCACAATAAAAAAAATATTTAAAAAAAAGACAACCTGAACAAAGTCAGGATCACATTTCAAAAATAAAATAAAAAGAAAGAATGCCTACAATTTGATCCATGGAGCATGCATTAAGTTAAAGAGCACTTGGCTATCATGATTGAGGCCCTGAATTTAATCTCTATTACTAGAAAAACAAAAAAAAAATACTTAAGCATACATTAACCTAAAAAATTTTACTCAAAGAAGAATTTTTATTATAGTTTAAATTATTTAATTTTTACTTTTATTTTCCTAGAGGATTTATTATCATGTACAGTATAAGCATTTTGTTCTGCTTACATTTAATTCTATATCTGTACTGATTACTAATATTATAGGGAAAGATTTCAAAACTTGAAGGAAAAGTTTGAAAAGGTATCATATCATAAATTATTTTACCTTCAATGAAATATCTTAATTATAATGAATTTGAGATAATGATTAGAAATAATTTTTCCCTTGAATTTAGCTGTGGAAAGATTCTTGTGTCTTTCCATTGCAGAAATTCCCTTCAGAATAGATCTCTTTATGAAATGGGCAAGAGAAGCTCTACTAATATCACCATTCACCCTCATAATGTTGAAAGTGGTATGACTCTTAAAATATGTCAATTCATCTTTTTGATAAAAGTGAGTGATTTGAAGAAAGGTACTACATCTATGTATACAATATCAAATATAATGTATCATCCTTACTTTCAAATCCAAGAATGATGTTTCAACTACATGTAAATATAATATTTATAATAAATTCTCTTGATGGATTATAATATTTTATGGTTTAAAACTTTATCACCAAGAGGTCTTATGTGTACAGCTTCGGTATGAAATATTTGTTTTTTTTTAGTAGCAAAAGGGAAAAACAAAACCTACAACATATTGTTTTTATTCTGAGCATATCTAAAGTTTCCAAATATTATTTGTTAATTATTGTTAATTTACATGTATTTATACATCTATCAATTTTCATACTAATTAAACCACTTATACAATTAAGCCATTGTATAAGTGCATTCCATTGTAGTTTGAAAACATACTTACAATGAATTGTGTTTTTTATCTTTATTAGGTTGTATATTATGGGGCAGAATGTGGTTTATTTTGATTAATTTTCCATTTGCTTGAAAGGAATGCACATTCTGGTATTATTGGGTATAGTATTTAAAAATTTCTATTAGATCTGATTGAAAGATAGTACTTTGAAGTCCACTATATATAGCTATTAACAATGCATATCTGCAAGCTTATTAATTCCTCATAATTAAGGTTCAAATATAAAATTGTAATTATAAATTTCTCTTTATTTGCTTTTATTTTGTAATTTTCTTTATGGATTTAATTTTAGTGTTCTGATTTTTGGCACACACAGTTTTAATATTAGTGTATTTTCTTAGAGAATTGACCACTCTAGCATCATAAACTTTCCTTATTCATTCCTAATAATCTATTATTTCAATCTTCTTTATTTAACTACACAAATATAATGACTCTGTTTCTTTTGATTAGTGTTAGATTAGAATATCTTTGCCTATCATGTGTAGGTATTTACAGTTTTGTAGTAGTAGATGTACATACTACCTTTTTGGGGAAAACCCACAAATGCTCTGGAAGCTTAGAGCTAAATACTGTACTGCATATGCTTGACTTGTGTTTCCTACAGTACTATCCATCTTCTACTGAAAGCATTCAGCCTTACACCATATCGCAGATTGTCACTGATCTCTTCCATTAAGCATCTTCACTATTATTTTGCTTTTTGATCAGAATTTGCTTTTAATGTCTGTGTCAGTATTCGGGCTCAAACTTTAAACTTAAGCCCTTGTGCTATCACTTAGCTTTTTTACGCAAGACTGTTGCTCTACCACTTGAGCCATTACTCAAGTTATGAATTTATTTATTTGTTTTTGTTGATCATGGGGTTTAAACTCAGGGCCTGGGTGCTGTTCCTGAGGTCATATACATTTAGCATAGTTTGACTCTTTTACATTACTTTGATCTCTGCCTGTTTTGACAATTCTTATATCTTTCAATTTTACAAGTTCTACTTCAAATGAGGAAATGGAAAGCCAAAAGATTTAATATTTCAGACAGTACCATTAAGATAACAGGAGTGGAGGCAGTAAGATAGTAGAGGGTCAACAGGGTGTCTACACAGCTTTCTCTGAGAAACCAGAGTTTTAGGGCCTACTGAATAGTCTGTCTTCAGAGTCACACCAAGTGAACCATAACTGTAAAGTGATTTTTGCCAGAGAGGAACATTACAAGCAGCCTGCTTAATAAAACAGATTTGAGCACACATTGGCGGTGGTGACTTCTATTGTGGAGGCAGCCAGAGAGATTCTGGACAAAGGTACCAGAGTCAGAGTGCATGCAGCCATCTACTCAATTCCAGCATGAGCTTGATGACTAGAAATCCACATACAAGCCAGGCACAGAAAGACACAGAGAAAACTAACCGTGGATGGTTGTGAATTTTGGATTATCATCTTGGTTGGTTCAACACACCTGACAAAAGATACCATCACACCCACAAAGAGCACAACTTCTGGAAGAAAGCCCTCTACCACTCAAGAAGAATGCCATCTTTGATACTGGCATAGAGCCAGCCAGAGCAGATAGCAGTAACACAGGCTGGAGAAGCAGTAAATGCAGCACCATTTTCCAACAGGGCAAAGGAATCTGACCAATGAGAGATAGCTACACCCAGAGCAAGGTTGCCCCACCCAGGGGGAGAAGGCTCTTCCCAGAGAGGGGCATATTTACTTGAGAAAGGCACTGCAAGAGACAACTCTGCCCTTTTGCAGTGAACAAAGTCATTCCTGTCATATAGAAATTCAACCTGCAGCTTAGTCAGCTACAGCAATTACAAAACCAAAGTCTGTAAAATCTCAATGAAAAACAAGAGAAAACAAATCTGGACGGCTGTAAAACCAAAAATGGCTCCAGGTTGGGTTAAAAGAGATCTCAGGAGCTAATTCCTTTGGGAAAAGACACTGATTCTAGAAATGCTCAACCAAATTCAAGATCACTTGCAGAGATTCCAACCTACAGAAACCAGCCATCTCTTCTTGCACTACACACAAATCAAATCCCCTCTCCCACTGTTAGGCTGGGAGGAGGGACACAAAGACTTCAGGCTTGTAAACCAGACATTTTTCTGCCCTCTCAAACAAACTGACTTGAGAATCAAACTAAGCCACAGGAAAACTGACCACCATAAAGAAATCAAAGGCACCAAGAGACTGAATAGTGGACATTGGGGAGACACAAAGTTCCTTAAACAAATTGAAGATTTTTTTCTTTTTGTCTTCTTCCTACTGTTCTGGGCTTCCTTCTTAATTGTATGCATACTTTATTCAGATTATATTTTGATTACTCAGTTTTCTATTTCTTATCCTTAGTATTTTAAATTTGAGTATTATTATTTTATACATATATAGTTTAATTTTTTTCTGAATATAGGTCTTAGTTTTCTTCATTCTGTTCCTTTCCTTTTCTATATTCCTCTATTCTTATTTGCTCCTCCTTCTATTTTTCATTATATCTGTTAATATTTCTTTCAATTTCACCTTAACCCATTGTCCTGTATTTCTGGTCCTTCACTTCTTCATTTTCTTTAGTCTGTTGATGCTTTGTTTGTGAGTTAGACTGTATTTGTTTCCATTTTGACTGTATCAAAGTTGTTCATTGTGCTATCTTTTAGATTCAAATTACTTTATCACTCACAAAAGATTTCTTCAATGATCACAGCTATATATAATCCCCACTCCTGAGTCATAATACCCTTCCCCAAACAAAGAAAAGAAGTAGATAAATGAATACCTACATATGGTTTTGAACCTATAATGTCTGTGCAATAACAGGGTGTAGGGTGGGTTTTTGTCTTAAAATTGTATTCTATTATATTCTTGGATTTGCTCTTGTTCCAAAACAGAGAGCTAGAGAGGAAAATATGTGTCTATGATTTTTGAATCTCTAAAAGTTGTGCAATTACAGGGCTCTGGGTTGGTTCCTGTCTTAAAATTGTGTTCTGTTGAGGTATTGGCTTAGTTTTCATTATCAAATGGGCAGAACAGCAATAGAAACACAAGAATATTGGCAACTCATGTAACCTCAGCACCCACTTATAATAAATAGGCCACTGAGAAGTCAGTGAAAAAGCTCTCAAAATGCTCTATAAACACTATTGATAAATATGCTGAATGAAAAGACTGAAAGTTGAACATGGCTATGCGTGAGTGGGATGAGGCTAAGAAGAGATTAATGGGGAATTCATGGAACCCACAAACAGAATGCTTAATAAATTCCAACAGAAGAAAAGGGGATCCAATAAAATTATAGCCACTCAGCTAAAGGATTTGAGATAGAACACTGAAAATCAAATCAAGAAATAATAAACAAACCTATGTAAGTTCCAAGACAGAATTTCAATAAAGAAATTGAAGCCATCAAAAATGTAGCTAAGATATGGAACCAAACTGGATGTCCCTCAGTTGATGAATGGATCAAGAAAATTATATATATATATATATATATATATATATATATATATATATATATATGAATTCTATGCTTCCATCAGAAAGAACAACACAGCCCATTTGTTAGGAAATGGAAAGACTTGGAAAAAATTATATTAAGTTATATTAAGTGAAGTAAGCCAGACTCAAATAAACCTAGGTCCCATGCAATAACTAGTATACTTCTAGGATAATCTTACCAGATAAGCAGAAAAGGTCAAAAGCTATGTACATATGACCATATAAGTTGTTGTTAAGTGAAATGAATCCCAAGACAAGGCACAAGAGATTTTATCTTTGATGCTGTTGTTTTTAATGTACTTATAAGGTACTATGTGATTTTTTGTTTCTTTTGTATGTTCTTCTCCCATGGCATAACTGCTGTTATCACTGTATTTGATTCCAGTGCCCTGCATCTTGTATATGCATCTTTCTATTTGGGGGAGGGAAAGGAAAATAACAAAATGCTTAATAAGGATACAGGTGGATCAAGTGTAACAATGAGATGTACAAGACACTATGTTGAAAATGAACTTTACAAATTTGGTGGGGGGAGAGGGAGGAATCGGGGAAGTGGGGAGAGAAGGGATGGCTGGGAAAAAACAAAGGAGGGGGTAACAATGTTCGATAGGAAATCTACTCATTACCTTACTCATGTAACTGTAACTCCTCTGTACAGTATCTTTACAATAAAAAATATATATTAAAAAAATGAGCAATTAGAAGGCAGGCAAATAAAAACAAAGTAGAAAGTCTTTCCAAGAGATTAGGTGATGCACAAGTTAGAATCTCTGGAATTGAAGATAGTCTAGACTTTATAGAGAAAGAAAAATTAGTCGAATTCAAGAAACAAGATATATCAGATATATCCCTACAAGAGCTTCAAGTATCAATCAGAAGACCTAATTTCAGTCAATAGTTATTGAGGAGGGTCAAGAAAGGATGCTGATTGGCTATGAAAGATTTTTAACAGAATCCTTGTAGAGAACTTACAGAACATCTGAAAGTATAGGCTCATTCCAATACAAAAAACCTTTGGAACCCCAGACAGACCAGCCCAGAGTAGAACATACTACCGCCACATTGAAATGTCACAGGCTCAATAGAGACAAAGGAAAGGATGCTTAAAGTATCAAAGCAAAAATGTCAATCACTTATAAAGGAAAACCAATTAGAAAAACTACACATTTATAAGCATAGATCATGAAAACAAGGAGAGCCTGGAATAAGGTATGTCATGCCTTAAATAAAAACAACTATCAACCAAGAATACTGTACACAGTTAAGCATTCCTTCATAAATGAGGTACAAATAAAAAGCTTCCACAGAAAAGAAAAAAATAAAACAATATATTTCCACTGAACAAGCATTACAAAAGATATTCAAAGATATTCTACACATAGAAAACAAAGAACCCAATATAGGGATAAAAATGGTCTCTCAACATACAACCAGATAATTATTGTAAGAATTGGCAAGGCATTGCCCTAAGAAGGACGTTAACATGGCAATAACTGCCAAATACCTTTCAATCTTAACTCAATATTAATGGCCTTAACTCTCCAATTAAATGACACAGTTTGACTAGTTGGATCAAAAGCAAGGTCTATTTACCTGCTGTCTTCAAGGAAATTATAGACCCATTTCTTTAATTAGCATCAATAAAACCATCTTAATAAAATTCCAGCCAACTGAATTAAACAACTAATAAAAATCATATATTATTATTTTTTATATAGTATTATTGAAAAGGGTTGATTCCAGGTATGCAAAGCTGGTTCAATATACACAAGTCAATTAATGCAGTCAACACATCAGTAGAAGCAAGGGCAAGAACCATATGTTCATCTCAACAAATTTAGGAAAACCTTTGAGAAGATCAAACACCCCTTTTTAATGAAAGCTCTGAAGAAACTAGGAAGCCCTGAAGTAATCCTCAATATAATAAAGTCTGCATATAACAAACCTACAAGTTAGCATTATACTGAATGATGAAGAGCTAAAACTATACTTACAAAATAATCCAATCTACAAATTTGATGCAATATCCGTTGATATCCCAACAATCTTCTTTAATAAAAAAGAAGAAGCAATCCAAAAATTGATATGGAATTAAAGAAGACTCCAAATAGCAAAAACAATCCTTTACAGGAAGAATGATACTGAAGGAATTTCAATACCAAACTTCAAACTCTATTATAAAGTCAGAGTTATAACAACAGCTTTCTACTGATCCATGAACCAGACAATAGGCATGAGCTACCCAGCTTGATTTATCAAATTTTAACTGAGCATTTTACATTATCTAATTTTTCTGCCTGCTTAGCATATCAGCTGTACTTATTTTAAAAATAATTTAGCAGAGTTGAACATGGATGGTTCTTGCTTGTAATCACAGATACTTTGGAGGCTAAAAGCTGATGGATTTAGGTTCCAGACAAGCAGAGAGGAACGGTGTGACTCATCTCAAAAATAGCAAGTGAAAATAAATAAAGCAAACCAAACAAAAACGAAACAAATAAATAGGCATTGATGGTTTGTATTTGTAATCCTAGTTAGTTAGTAGGCTGAGAGCTGAAAGTATTTTTTGGAAACCACCTTGGGTAAAAAGTCCAACAGACTTTTTAATATGAAATTAACCAGCCAAAAAGCTGAACTAGATCTGTAACTCAAGTGTTATAAGGCCCTGAGTTCAAGCCCTATAACATCTAAATAGTACTACAGTTACTATTAGTATTACTACTAATTGAAATAATGATAATTGCAATTTCATGGTTCCCTCAGTATTTTACAATACACATTTTAACCTATGTCTACTTTAGACCTTTCCATACTTATTCAAGAAGAATATAAATCTATTAAAGGACAGTATTCTGGATTTGTTCTTCCATTTCCTATAGTATTCCTGTCAGTAATTTTTCTTAATCATAATCTATATTCACCTAATATATTATTAATATATTATTATTATATTAATAGTAGTAGTATTACATTATTATTATTATTTTGCAACTACTAGGCCTAGGAAACATGGCATCAACTTTACAAGAATGGCCTTCTACAATTCAAGCCACACCTCCAGCTCTCATTTTTGTTGGTATTTTGGGGATGGTGTATTTGGGACTTTTCAGCTTGAGCTAGCTTTGACTTATGATCCTCTAGATCTTAGTCTGAGTAGCTAAGATTACAGCTTATAATTAGCTTATAAATGTAGAAATAAAGACATTGGGTAGAATACAAGTAATACAAATGTATTAACTGAAATTTATACCACCTTGGTCATATTCAGTCTTTATATGGAGGGACCCTTCAAATCATTCTTTATGTGTGTTTCAGTGTCTTAGTTTTTAGTGTTTCCTCTTGGTTCCTAGAGTTTGTCCCTATGCTAACAATTACCCATATAGTCTTACATATAGCCACCTTTCCCATAAGAGCCACAACATAAAAATCTTCCTTAATTTCAGTTCAAATTTCTGGAAATTCTGTTTTTGTGTACCTGAATCTGGTTTTGGTGCTTACTAGTCTCTTAAATTTTTTTTTATATTTATTATAAAGCGGATGTACAGAGAGGTTACAATTGCATAATCAGGTAAAGAGTACGTTCTCTTTGGTTAATTTGACCCCTTCCTTTTCTTTCATTTTTCTTTTTTTATATAAGGAAATATTTATTTAAGGTTTAACACTAAATTATACAAATAAAAGTTTTTATACACAAATCCACATTGAGTCTTAACACATATCAAAGGACAAAGTAAAAACAAAGAAAACTAACTGGTGGCTATATACTGGACATAATTGTGTCTTATATACTAGAAAGTACTTACAAAATAATCAGATCCACAGAAAACCAATCTTCAATGTAAGATGGGTTTTTCTTTAGCATCTGCTGCTTTCTCTAATGTTCTCCTTTAGTATGGCTTGTAATTATTTTGATGATTGCCACCACCTCAAGATGCCTTGCCATAAGTGCTCTGTTGACCACTGTAGTCCACATATCCCTGCCCATATCCATAGTTCCCATAGTTATATCATAGTATAATCATATCTGCCATAGACACTATAGTTTTGATCAACACCATAGGCACTATTGTAATTTCCATATCCTTGCTCATGATAGTTATTCAATCCTTGGTTCTAGTTTTGGCCCTAATCTCGGCCATGTTCCCTACTATGACCTTGTCCTCCAGCTACAGCACCTATTCCTCTTTTTGGTGTTGCGTTGCTGCTTATACACTTCTTTGGGTTGTCCAACTTTGATCTCACATTCCGGGAACCAATTTAATGGTATCTGCTTCCTAACAATTTCTTCACTGGCTCCTCATCTGTATATGTGATAAAGTAAAACCGTCTTCTCTCATTTGTTTTTGTATTTATGGCAAGTTTAATATTTTTAATCTCTCCAAAGACCTAAAATATTATTTAATTTTTTTCTTCAGAAATATTTGGGCTCAAGGCACCTTTTTAAGGGGTTCTTTGCCTTTTAAAGCTTTGACCCTTTTTAGGATCTATCAATTTGCCATCCAGTTTGTGTTCTTTCGTTTCCAAAACTTTAGGAACACTAGCAGCGACTTTGAAAAGCACAAATGCAAATCCTCTTGATCTTCCAGTGACTCACTATGTTTTAACTGTGCAGTCTACAACTTCAACAAATCGAGACAAATACGCTTTCAGATCTTTCTTGATTATATCTTAGCTCAAGTCTCCAGTAAACATTTTACCATCATCCTGCTGATTCTGGCCCTCCTTGATTTTGGATCCCTCTGGGAATTCCTCTGCGTTGCTGTACATGTTCATGTCCTCCATGGTGGTGGACTGGTCAGGCGAAAGATGGTGGCGCGTAGTACAGGTGGTGGCAGAGCATTGTATGGTGGCAGAAGTGCGCTTCTGAATTTTTTCTGTTTCTGTTTCTGTTTTTGTTTGTTTGTTTGTGTTTGGATTATTAGTTTCTTAAGTTTGCTTTTATGTTTCAACAAATCTTGTAATTTTTTTTCTTTTGTGCCTACACAGGAATTCTGAATCAAGACCTCACACTTTTTTTTTTACTTTTCTGGGGGAAGCTGGTGTTCTGCACCTCCATTTCTGGCATTTTGCTGGTTAATTTGATATAAAAGTATTGTTTTTAATGAACTATGTCATTTTTTTTTGTTTCTTTTATATGTTCTTCCCCTATGGTATATTCCCTGTTATCATTGTATTTGATTTTGGTACCTTGCATCTTGTATATACATTTATCTAATTTGGGAAGGGGAGGGGGAATAACAAAATGCTGAAACAAGGACAACAAGGATACTCACAAGACATGTTGGAAAAGAACTTCACAACTTCTGTAGGGGGTAGTGGGGGAAGGGGGAAGGAAAGAGAAAGTTGGAGTAAAACAAAAGAGGGGGTAACAGTGCTCGACAAGAAATGTACTCATTACCTTACTCATGTAACTGTAACCCCTTTGTCTAGCATTCTTACAATAAAATAAAATTAACAACAACAACAACAAGTATTCTGGATTTGTCTGCATGGACTGGTTTTGAACTGGATTCCTCAGATCTCAGCCTACTGAGTAGTTAGGATTACAGCCATGAATCACAGATGCCCAGCTTCACACTTCTGATTTGTTGAAAGATATATATGTGATATATAAGAACTGGGGTAAATAGACCTGTTATGTGAGGTTTCATTTAATCTAGCACCAAGTTTTAGACATAGTTTGTGTCCCCTGAGGTTCATGTGCTAGAAGCTTTGTCCCCTGTGTGGCAATTTTGAATCCCTACTGGAAGAGGTTCTGCCCTTGCAAGAGATTCACCTGATAGTTCTCATGAGAGGAAGTTGTCATACCAAAATGAACGGTGTAACTCCCTTGCTCCCTGTGCTGCTGGGGACTGAATACTCCTTTATTCTTGGTTCCCACCATTATATTTTGATGTAGTAGAAGGCCCTCAGCAGAGTCTAAATCGGTGAAACCACTTGATCCTGGAGATGCTCAGTCTCCAAATTGTTATTTAAATAAAACTCTTTTTTATACAGCACACAGCTTTCTTTGTTTATTATGGCAACAGAAAACAAATACATTTGTATGGGTATTGATGTGTATTTAACCCCTGTTGTAGTTAAACTGCTAGAAACTTTACATTCCACTACTGTCTTTGTTTATGTATCTCCATTTTGACTTTGTTGTTTTCTAATACTTATCTTTAGAGAGAGTCAGTGTTCTGCTCATCTTTCACCTATGACCAATGATTATTGTACTGAAGTTCTGATGACATATCCAGGCAGGGAAATAGATAAATCTGATGGTCCAATAAAATAAGTTGATTCTGGTTCATTCAAATTTTTCATGTGGCAAAGATGGGAGTAAAGACTTCCATGTCTTCTTTATTTGTCAGAACTCAAATGAGACCTACCCTAGCATATTTTTTTTTCTGTTGGTCGTGGGGCTTGTCATATTTTTAATTCAGGTTTTTCATACTATATATGAGGTTAAGTACCTTTCCTTATTTATTTATTCATGTATTTATTTTGCTTTAAGTTTTAATGTTTATTTCCTCAAGACAGCCTAGGCTGAAGTCAATTTAGATAAATTTAACAAGCTAGTTTTCTGCTGTTTCTAGCTTCAAACTTTAACCATATTTCTCATGACAAGGAATGCTGCAAAAAATACTCTAGTTCAACAAAGAGGTATGATTGCAAAGTAAGTTTTGTTCATTTTATAGTGTTTCAGAATTACCAGTTGATTTTTACATGTAAGTGTTGTATGAATAGCAGTTTGCTATAAGAAACATGCCAAGTTAACCACCATTAGCATCTGTATCGTTTGTGTTTAAAAATCAACTGGTGAAAGTGGCGCTGTGGCTCAGGTGGTAGAGCACTTACCTTGAGCTGAAGAGCTCAGGGTTAGTGCCAGGCCTAGAGTTCAAGCCCCATGGCCAACAAAACAAAACAAACAATAAAACTGAATATAAAAATCAACTGGTAGTTCTGAAACACCTTTCCTTTTTTTTTTTTTTTTTTTGGTTCACTAAATTTATTTTGAAAATCATAAAATATTTCTTACAAAAGAGCATTACATTCTGCACACTGCTCTGAACAAATGCCAGGGACATGTGAAATATTGTTACTTACCTCCCTGCCCCCCCCCCCCAAATGTTTACAGTGACCACAAGCAAGGTGTTCACAATCATTACATAGGGGGAAATTTTTTTATAACCACCAACAGTGAACAAAAAATAAAATCCACCTGCTGCTGTTTCAAAACTTCAATGTTAGCTTTTGTACACCCCCACAACCCGGTTTATAAAGACCTACATCTGGTGAACAGCAAAGATTTCACTGCACCTCAAATGCAGAACACCTACAAAACAGAGGAATGCTGGCTTTTTAAGCTGAAGCAGATTTTTTAAAAAAAGATGCAGGACTCCTTCAGTTCTTCACTATCTTAGAAAAACTTTCCAGAATACTGCTTCACACTGTTCTGCAGTAAATATTTGTGCATTCTGTATCTGGTCCTGTGTTTCTGTAATGGTAGTGATCTAATCTTCAGATCCTTCTAAAGGCTCATCAATTTTGACCAAGGCTTCTGACTCATGACAGATTTATTTAATCCTTTGACCACCTTTGCCTATAATAGATGGAGCAAAATCTTTGGGAATGTTTACTTGTGTAGTAATAATAGGGCCACCAAGATCACTATATGAGCCACGACTCCCTGCATAGGAATAATCATATCCAGAGCCACCCTGTGGTTTGTAAGCCATCTGCCATTCTGATGGGCTCCATGTATCTATTGCAGAGTCCCATGTTTCATCAGCACTAAAACCAACCATGCCATCATAGCATTCTCCAGTTCTTTCTTTTCTGTCATAGGCCATTACAGTACTCTACATGATCAGTGAGATTTCTCTAATAACAAACTACAGAAATGATCCCTGAAAGTATAGTCTTAATTATATAGGAGATTTATCAAAACAATTTCCTTTTGTGCAAAAGGTTGCAATCACTCTCAGACCTAGGCAGGCACACCAAGCAGGGAAATCTGTTAGTTTTTTGTTTTGTTTTGTTATTTTTGGTCAGTCGTGGGGCTTGAATTCTGGGCCTGGGTACTGGTCCTCAGCTCTTCAGCTCAAGGATAGATCTCTACCGCTTGAGCCACAGTGCCACTTCCAGCTTTTTCTGTTTATGGGGTGCTAAGGAATGGAACCCAGGGCCTCCTGCATGCAAGGCAATCACTCTACCACGGAGCCACCTTCCCAGCCCTGTGGGTTTTTTGTTTGTTTTTGTTTTTCTGCGAGTCCTGAGGCTTGAATTCAAAAGCCTGGTTATTGTTCCTGATTGTTTTTGCTCAAGCCTAGTGCTATACCACCTGAGCCACAGCACCATTTCTGGCCATTCCTGAGTGGTTTATTAGAGATAAGAGTCTCTTGGACTTTCTTGCTTGCTGGCTTTGAACTGGTATCCTCAGGTCTCAGACTCCTGAGTAGCTAGAATTACAGGTGTAAGCCACCATTGCCTAGCTCTGCTAGGTTTTTATCAGAGTCCAAACTGTCCTTCCTCCTTGTCAAGAAGTTAAGACTAGACTCACATTGATTGCCAAGGTTAGAAATGGGACTGTTCTTTAACTCTTATAAAAGACTTGATTTACCTTTTATCCCCTCTTGTCACAGCTGGCTGGAAGCAGGATTGGGAATGGAATAACTGACAAATATAGTTGGAAGAGGTTGATGAAGTCAGTGGGAAGTTCTCATTCAAGCAGGGCGCTGGTGGCTCATATTTGCAATCCCAGCTACGCAGGAGGCTAAGATCTGAGGTTCTTGGGCCAAAGCCTGCTCAAGCAGGAAAGTTTGTGAGATTCTTTGTCTGCAGTTACCCACCAGAAAATCGGAAATGGTGCTGTGGCTCAAAGTAGTATAGCACTAGCCTTGAGCAGAAGAGCTCAGAGACACCACCAGACCCTGAATTGATGACCCACATTCCAAAAAAAAAAAAAAAAGACTCCCATTCAAAGGGATCTTCCTTTTAATTCTATTGATAAAGATTATATCTTCCTCATATGGCTAGCTGGTCACAGGTAGCATACCTGGTAGTTGCAGTTTATTCTTTTTTTTTTCAAATTTTTTTATTGTGATTGAGTGCTTACATAATTTCCCAAATTTCACATTATTGTGGGATAATGAAGCTTAGTTAAAGTCACAAACACATTCCAATTTTCATAGGACAAATTGTCTATCATGGTTTGTAACATTTATGAGTTCTATGAGCTTTGCAATACAGTTATTTCTTCCACATTGGATGATATGTACATTTCTTTTGTTTTGCATAGCATCAGCTGTTCCCTCTTTCCCACTTGTTCCCTCCCTCCCATTGCTGCCATTGAGTTGCTTAGTTCATTTTGGTCAATGTCCAGTGTAGTTGATGGATCCTGCTGTTGTATGTTTTTCCCTAATTCCCTCTAGTTCTGTGTCATCCTTCCGGTTTCTCTCCATACATGTGATCAGCAGCATGGGGGTTATTTAGTAGTGATTCGACCAGATGACTGGAAGTCCTTTGTTTCTTAAGTCCTGTTAATGTTCGTATCACCTAACATTTTGGATTTAACATCCACTTATCGGGGAGACCATGTGCCATTTGTCTCTTTGCACTAGGCTTACCTCACTCAACATGATTTCTTCTAGCTCCATCCATTTCCCTGCAAATGCTGTTATTTTGTCGTTTCTAATGGCTGCGTAATATTCCATTGTGTATACATACCACAATTTTTGGATCCATTCATCTGTGGTGGGACATCTGGGTTGTTTCCATATCCTGGCTATTGTGAATAGTGCTGCAATAAACATGGAGGTGCATGTGGTCTTATATACTAGTTCCTGTTTTTTAGGATAGATGCCTAGAATGGTATGACTGAATCATAAGGGAGGTCAATATTTGGCTTTCTGAGGACCCTCCAGACCACTTTCCAAAGTGGTTGTATAAGTGTACATTCCCACCAGCAGTGCAATAGTGTTCCTCTTTACCCGCATCCGCTCCAGCATTTGTCATTGGATGACTTGAGGATGTGGGGCATTCTGACTGGTGTATGGTGGTATCTCTGAGTTGTTTTTATCTGCATTTCCTTCACAACCAGGGATGGTGAACATTTCCTCATGTGTTTCTTTGCCATTTTTATCTCTTCTTCTGAGAAGTCTTTCTTTAGTTCCCTTGGCCATTTAGTAATTGGTTTGTTAGGTTTGGGAGGGATTAGTTTCTTGAGTTCCCTGTATATACTGGATATTAACCCCTTGTCTGATATACTGCTGGTAAATATATTTTCCCAATTAGTTGGTTGTCTTTCTAGCTTGGTTGCTACAGCTTTAACTGTGCAGAAACTTTTTATCTTTTTTATTTTTTTTGGGTGGGGGGGTCCGGTCATGGGGCCTGAACGCTGGGCATGGGTGCTGTTCCTCAGCTCTTCAGCTCAAGGCTAGCGCTCTACCACTTGAGCCACAGCGCCACTTCCAGCTTTTTTCTTTTTTCTTATGTGGTGCTGAGGAATCAAACCCACGGCCTCAGGCATGCAAGGCAAGCGCTCTACCACTGAGCCACCTTCCAGCCCCGAAACTTTTTATCTTAAGGTAGTCTCATTTGTCAAGTCTCTCTCCAATTTGTTGTGACCCTGGGACTCTGTTCAGGAAGTTCCTGCCTGTGCCTATAAGTTCAAGTGTTTCCCCTACTCTGTCCTGCAGTAGTTTCAGAGATTCAGGTTTGATGTTAAGGTTTTTAATCCATTTTGAGTTGATGTTGGTGCATGGTAATAAGCTGAGGTCCACTTTTAGTTTTCTGCATGTGGCCGCCCAGTTTTCCCAGAACTAGTGGTATATCTTTGGCTCCTTTGTCAAATATCAGCTGACTGTAGGTACGTGGTTCTATTTCTGGATCTTCTGTCCTATTCCATTGGTTTTCAGGTCTGTTTTTGTGCCAGTACCATGCTGTCTTTGTTATGATGGATCTATAGTAGAGTTTGAAGTTCAGCATTGAGATCCCTCCCATGTTGTCTTTTTTTTTCCTAGAATTTTTTTGGCTATTCTAGGTCTTTTGTTGTTCCATATGAATTTTTGGACTGTTTTCTGTATTTCAGAAATGTACGTCATTGGGATTTTAACAGGAATTGCATTAAATTTGTATATTAATTTTGGCAGTATTGCCATTTTCACTATATTAAGTCTACCTATCCAAGAGCATGGAAGATCTTTCCATTTCCTAGTGTCTTCTGTAATTTCTTTCTTTAACTTTTTATAGTTTTCATTAAATACTTCTTTTACATCTTTGGCTAGGTTAATTCCTAAATATTTTATTTTGGGGGGAGGTTATTTGCTTAAGTTCCTTGCATGAACTATGATATGTTCGATTTTGGAGAAAGTTCTATGAACTGCTGAGAGGAATGTATATTGTGTTGTTTTAGGGTGAAAAACTTGATAGATGTCAGTTCCACTTGAAGTATGGCCTCACTTAATTCGGTAGCTTCTTTGCCAGTCCTCTGGTTGGTAGACCTGTCCTTTTGTGAGAGTGGGGTGTTAAAGTCTCCTATTATTATCGTATTGGGATTTATTTTATTCTGTAAGTTTGGGAGTATTTACTTAACATATTTGGGTGCTCCAATGTTTGGGGAAAATAAGTTGATAATGGTAATATCCTCCTCTTAGATTGTTCCCTGTATCAATATGTAGTGTCCTTCCTTGTCTTTTTGTATTGATTTTAATGAAGTTTATTTTTTTCAGATATCAGGATTGCTATTCCTGCTTTCTTACTGGGGGCATTTGATTGGTAGATCCTTTTCCAACCCTTCACTCTGAGTTTGTTTGTATGTTCGGCTGAGAGGTGGGTCTCCTGAAGGCAACAGATGGATGGGTCATGCTTTCTGATCCAACATGTAGTTCTTTTTCTTTTGATTGGTGAATTAAGACCGTTAATATTAAGAGATGGTATAGAGAGATGCATTGTGGTCCCTGTCATTCCCTGTTTTCCTTAGTTTTTCTTTTTTCCTTTCCTCCTGAACTTGCTCAGACTTCTATTAATGCCTGTCTGGTGTGGGTCCCCGTTCCTGATTGCTTTCTTCAGGTTGTGTTCCCCCTCTTAGTATTCTATGTAATGCTGGCTTAATGTTTATGTATTCATTTAGTTTTTCTTTACTATTAAAATTTTTCAATTCTCCATCGAATGTGAATGCTAGCTTGCTGCGTATATCAGTCTGGGTTGGCAGTTATTGTTCTCAGGGCTCGGATGGCACTTTCCCAGGCCTTTCTTGCATTCAGTGTCTGTGTGGAGAGATCTGCAGTGATTCTATTTTTTTCTCCCATTGTAGTATAGCTCCTTCTTCATTTTTTCTGCATGCAAGATTGTTTCCTTATTATTCAGATCTATCATTTTTACTATAATGTATCTAGAAATGTTTCTCCTGGGATCCTGCTTGTTAGGTGTTCTATATGCTTCTGTTATGTAGGTAAGATGATCTTTCTTAAGATGGGGGATATTTTCACCTGTAATCTTGTTGAATAAGTGTTGCATTCCCTTGCTTTGATAGTCTTCATCTTCCTCCACTCCAATTATATGAAGGTTAAATTTCTTGGCACTATCCGCTTGCTCTTGAATTTCCCTTTGGCATAATTTAAGTGATTTTTCCATATCTGTGATTTTTTTGGTCCAGTTGGTGTATTTTGTCTTCTATACCTGACATTCTACATTCCATTTCGTTCACTATGTTAATTATGGTTTCCATTGTGGTTTGCATGGAAGAAATGGACTCATTTATAGATTCGATGTTGTTTCATCAAAGTACTAATATCACCTCTTAGTGAGGTATATACTGCCTCTATTTTTGTACTAATCTCACCTCTTTGTGAGGTGTGTATTGCTTCTATTTTTGGATGCACCTCCTGTTTGATACCCTGCATCTCCTTCGATATTTCGTCCCTGTGCTCTTTAAATTTCTGATCTATTTCTCACTTTAGTTCTTGAGTCATTGCCTTCAGCATCTCTTGGATGTAGCTTTTGTCTTCCATTCCTGCTTTGCTCCCATTGGGGCTCTCCCCTGGGTGGATGCTGGATTTTGGGGGTAGCTTGCTATCCTGAGTGTTGATAAACCTTGTAATTTTTCTCTGTGATTTTTGCATGGGGATTCATGGATTATTGCAGACCAATCTGAAATTTTGTTTTAGTCAATACTTGTCTGTCTTTGTGTGGTTGCTGTTTCTGTCCTGGAGGAAAGAGTCTGTACCTGGTCTCGGTCCTGTTGGGGGCCGACCTCCAGCTGCTGGTCTGACCCACATAGGGTTCTTGGCTCCCTGCTGTAGATCACTGGCCTAGACTGCCCGCCTTTAGAAGGATTGAGCTGCCTAGACTGCTCCTGTTTACTCCTACAGGTGCTCTTGACAAGATCGAATGTGCTGGATGTACTTTCCCAGTTGCTGGAGTCTGCTATGGACTCCTGATTTTTTTTTTTTTTTTTGCTAGTTGTAGGTCTGAACTCTGGGCCTGAGCACTGTCCCTCAGCTCTTCAGCTCAAGGCTGGCACCCTACCATTGAGCCATAGCACTATTTCTGGCCCTTTCTTCTTATGTGGTGCTGAGGTATCAGATCCAGGGCCAAATGCACACAAGACAAGCACTCTACTGCTGAGCCACCTTCCCAGCCTGAACTCCTGACTAGTAGCAGGTGCTGGTGGCCTGAGTTGTCCAAATACCGGCCCAGGATATATGGCTCAGGTTCTGGTGGGGTTTGGGCTTCTGGTTCTCTTACCCTGGACACTCAGCTCTTTTGCTGTCACAGGCGTGATTCCTATGGGATGCAGTTCCCTGTTTTCCCACCTCTGCTGAGGTGTATGCTCAAGTTCTGACTTCTGTTGGTGGGAGTTGGCTGTGCTGCTCAGGTACTGGGTCTCCAGGCCGGGTCCTGGCTTCCTCCCTGGGCCATGCCAGTTGGACCTGTACTGCTGTGTATCCCACCTGGGTTATGCAGCCTGGAGTACACAGTTCAAGTTTTTTCCACTGTTGGCTGTTGTGAACCAGGGGCGCTGTTCCTGGCTTGGGCATTTAAGCTCCCTTCCAGGGGCACTCTTGCGCTAGCCTGGCCAGCTGGGTATGCTTCATGAGCTGGTGGAGCTCTCTAACAGTTCCCAGTTTTAGTAGGTCCTGTAGTCTAGGTGTTGGGGTAGGGGTCTGGGTCAGGGTCTGGTGGTTCCCACCAGCTCTGGTCTCCCTTGAGGGTTATGCTGTACCCTGTGGGGTACTCACCCTGGAGCTAGTTGTTGTTTCTGTGTAATGTGGGTTGCCAGTTGCTGCTGCAATCAGAGTTCAGTTGATATCCTTGTGGACTGGGCCAGGTGGTGGTGGCTCTGCGTTTTTCTCCTATGTCTCTGCCTTTGTTGATGCTGTTCAGGCCGGCACTGCTGGATGAGTCTCCGGCCTCCAGCCGAGGGGTGGGAGAGCAGTCTCGGTGAAGGTTCTGAGCACTGAGGTTTGTCTTTGTTTGCGCTCTCTGAATCAGCACCAGTATCTTGCAGGTCTTCTGTTCTGGTGTTCTGTGGGCAAACTGTGTAGTTCTGGGGTTCACACTGAGTGGCTTTGGCGGGATGGAGCCTTTCTGCTAGGAGAGTGAGAGATGGGGGTGGGATCTTTGTGCAGGCTCCGGCTCAGAGGTTTCTCTGTTCATCACAATTAGCGGGTCCCACACTGCTACCTCAGGATGTTCTGCAGATGACCACCTGTGTCTCTGAGACTCCAGCAGCCCCCGCTGGGCTGGGCTGGCCATGGCTTGGCGCATTGCCACGCAGCCAGTAAAGGTTGGGGGAGGGGTCTTTGTACTCTTCCGTTCTGAAATTATTCCTTTTCTTTCTTTCTTTTCTGTTTTTTCCCCCCATATCCTGTTTTTCTGTGGGTGTTCGTCTTTTTGTTGTTGTTGCTCTCTTGGGGAAATTAAGCATTGGAACTCAAACTCTCTTTTTGGTAGGAGAGAGCTGTGGGGTTTCCCTACTGCCCTGTTGCCATCTTGGTGCCCCCTCTCCACCCTTCCTTTTCCTTTTCACCTCAGTTGTAAGCATGAAGTTCCTAAGGTCAAGGATGTTTTCAGTTGTGGAACTGTTGCACTACTCCTCTCATTACTGTTCTTTTCCATTTTAACATGCAACAGCAGCAAGATGAGTCCCCCCTGTTCTCTTTCTATTTCCCTTTACCTCATCTATCACATTACTTTGATAGCTTCCCTTCAAATCACAGTTCTGCCTTCCTCTTCTACTTGTAAGGCTGCAGTGATTACATGGGACCAACCTGAATAGTCCACAATAACCTCTTTTCTTATTACACAAGTTGCAAGTGAATTTTCCAAATTATTCTTTATCATAGCATTTATTCTTTCTTTTTTTCCAAGTGCATTTTTCTACTAGGATACACCTGAGAAAATGGGAAAGGGTAAGTTGAAAAATTATGTATACGTGTATTATCTAAATCATGACTTGAGGTAAATAGTTGTATTTGATCTAGATCTACTTTAAGACATTTTAAATAAAATAAGAGAAACTTGGAGAAATTACATTATTTAATAGGAATCTTATAATTGTTTAGGAACTAGAGTGAAGGGGTATCATTTATTCTGGTAAGGACTGAATGTGCACAGTGCACCTTTACCAACTGCTGTTCTTTCTGCATAATGTAATTCCTACCTCACTTAAACCATGTGCTTACTCTTTCCAAGCCTTTGGCATTGTTTTTTCATTCTGCATAAGATACCTTTATCATACCAACAAGTGCAGTTTCCACCCACCTTACTTTGTGATTATCCCATGCTACTTATAATCTATGAAATAAAGCAGTCCTCTAATAAGCCTAAGATTATTGTGACCTTCTAATTACTCACATCCATTGCAACTTATATCCACTTATGTATCTGCAGTCTGTCTTTTCTAAGTCTGTATTTTACTTGTGCTCAGCCTTGTCATCACACAGTTTTTCACACTTTTCATTTAACATAAGAGAAAGCTGAAGATGACCTTGTGGTTAAAGACTAGTAACTTCCATATTCACAGTTCATACCAGTTGTTCACATTTGCTGAACCACTGTGTGTGCATGTAAATTTTATTTGTACTACCATTTATGAGCAGGTGCATAATGTACACACATACCTGTATACACATACATATACAGTGTTGATGATGTCAAATGTGTTTAAATTGTTAGTGGGGGTACTCTTATAGAATATCTTTGACCAAGAAGGAACTCTTGGCATTTGAATGTTCAATGATTTTTATATTTACCTGTGCTAAAGCTCTAAACATAATGGTGAAATATTTCTTTTTTAAAAAATTCTTTTTGCTCTTTTCCCTTTTGGTCCTTTTTTTTTTTGCTTAACTTAATTGCTATTGCTATTCTATTCATCCACAGATATATATATATATATATATATATATATATATATATATATATATATATATATATATATATATATGCATTTACATCTTGGGTATATTCCCTCTCTCCTTTTCCCTCCCCACATTCCTCTACTATTATTTTCTCCTTACAATTCTTCCTAAGCCTAATAATTTCTGTCTGCAGACTCCTTCTTTAATTTTCTTAGTCCACTGATCCTTAGTTGTTTGTTGTTGAGCTAGATTGTACCTATTGAACAAGATTGTACATGTACACATTTTGACTGAATCAATCTGTGCAACTACAGAGCTCTGGTTGATACTTGCCTTAAAATACTGTTCTAGAACAGAATTGGTTTTGCTTTCATGAACAAATGGTCAGAATAGGCCCTAGAAACACAACAAAAATGACATGTCAGGTATCTCAACACCCACTCATGATAATCAGGTAAAAGAGCAGTTAATGAATAATCCAGAGGAGAGTCTCCAAAATGCTCTACAAACACTACTGGTAAACATTCTGAATGACAAGATTGAAAGCCTGCAAAGATCTCTGTGTGAGCATGATAAAGCATGAGCACGATGAGGCTAACCAAAGATTAATACAGGAACTTCACAAACATGAGAGGCTAACCAAAGATTAATACAAGTATTTTGTGAACACAAGGAAGATATTACTTGAAAAGGATGAGAATAAACAAAGATTAATAGAGGCATTCATGGAATCCACAAACAGAAACCTGGAGGAATCCAGGGAGGCCACAAAGGGAGTGCTGAATGAAGCCCAACAGAAGGAAAGGGAGTCCAATGAAACTATAATCAATAAATTAAGGGATTGGAGAATAAACACTAAAAATCAAATTAAGGAGGTAAAGAAGTCCATACAAGATCTAAAACAAAGCTCCAACAAAGAATTTGAAGAGATCAAAACTGACCAATTGGAAAGGAAATAAAAACAAAGTAGAAAGTCTTAACAGTAGGTTAGACCATGCAGAAGATTGAATCTCAGGGATTGAAGACAGCCTACCATTATAGAGAAAGAACAGACAAATATTCAAGACAAAACCAAGAAACATGATAGATCTACTCAATATTTAGAAGACACTTTCAGAAGGCCTAATTTAAGACTAATGGGCATAGAGGAGGGCCTAGAGACAGAAATTAAAGGTCTAGGAAATTTATTTAACAGGATCCTAGCAGAGAACTTCCCAAATATGCAAAAAGATAGATCCATTCAGATACAAGAATCCTTTAGAACCCCAAATAGACCAGACCAGAACAGGACATCCCACTGTCACATTGTAATCTGCACAGGATAAATTGACACCAAGGAAAGGATCCTTAAAGTTGTCAGAGAGAAAATATCAATCACCCAAAAAGGGAAACCAATCAGAAAAACTTCAGATTTCTCAGCAGAGAAAATGAAAGCAAAAAGAGCATGAAATTATGTATGCCATGTCCTACAGACAAACAACTATCAACCAAGAATACTGTACCCAGCTAAACTTTTCTTCATAATGGAAGGACAAATAGAAACCTTCCACAGCAAAAAAATTTGAAACAATACTTCTCCATCAAATCAGCCCTACAAAAGCTCTTTAAATATGTCCTACACATAGAAAACCAACAAGAGCATGATATCAACCAAGAAACTGCCCCCAGAGAATCCAAGAATTATAGGAAGAATGCAGTTGGCACAGCCCCCATGAAGATAGATAACATGATAGGAACTACCAAAAACCTCTCAGTCCTAACTCTCAATATTAATTGACTTAACTCTCCAATTAAGCGAAATAGACTGTCTAATAGGATAAAAAAAGCAAGATCCTTCTATCTTCTGCCTTCAAGACACACACCTTGCCCAAAAACAAACATATTCTGAAAGTGAAGGGCTGGAATAACATCTACCAAGCAAATGGCCCCCATAAATAGGTGGGAGTTGCAAACCTATGAGACAAAAGAGACTTCAAATTAAAATTAGTGAGAAGATATAAAGAAGAACATTACATACTAATTAAGGGATCTTCCATTCAGGAGGATATTACAATTTTAAATATTTATCCACCAAACAACGGAGCACCCAAATTTATCCAAGAAACCCTACTTTTTCTCAAATCTCACATAGAGCCAAACACATTAATTATTGTGGACTTTAACACACCACTTTCCCCTCTGGATAGATCAACCAGGCCAAAACTCAGCAGAGAACTACTTAACAGACATCTATAAATTATTTCACCCAGCAGTATCAAAATACATGTTCTTCTAAGCAGCACATGGAACATTCTCTAAAATGGACCACACTATAGATCACAAAACAAATTTATCCAAATTCAGAAACATTGAAATTATGCCTTGTGTTCTTTCAGACCACAAGGGAACAAAATTAGAATTCAACACCAAAAGCCACTAGAGAAAATCCTGTAACACAGGGTGGCTGAACAACAATGTTGAACCACCAGTGGGTCATGGAAGAGATTAAAAAAGAAATTCAAATGTTCATGATTTTTAACTAAAATGAATGCAAAGACCACCAGCTGCTCTGGGACACTTCAAAGGCATTATTCAGAGGCAAGTTTATAGCTCTGAGTTCCTACATCAACAAATTGGAGAGATCTGAAACCAACAATATAACGAGGCACCTGAACCTCCTTGAAAAACAGGAACAAGCTAAACCCCAATCCAGAATTAAATGAAATAAAGTCCAAAAAAACCCATAGAATCAACAAAGCAAAGAGTTGGTTCTTCGAAAAAATTAACAAAATTGACCAGACACTTAGCAAATTTTTATCAGGAAAAGTAGAGAACAGGTCCAAATAAACAAACTCAGAGATGAGAATGGAAACATCATCACAGAAACAATCAAGATTCAGAACATTATAAGGGAATACTTCTCAAACTTTTTTTTTTTTTTGTCGGTTGTGGAGCCTGAACTCTGGGTCTGGGTGCTGTCCCTGAGCTCTTCAGCTCAAGGCTAGCACTCTACCACTTGAGCCACAGCACCATTTCCAGCTTTTTTTCTTCTTATGTGGTGCTGAGGAATCGAACCCAGTGCCTCAGGCATGCAAGGCAAGCACTCCACCACTGAGCCATCTTCCCAGTCCATACTTCCCAAACTTTTATGCTAATAAATTTGAGAATCTGAAAGAAATGGATGAATTCCTAGCAAATATTGATATGTCCAAACTAAACCAAGATGATTTAAACCAACTTTACAGATGCATATCAAGCACTGAAATAGAAATAGCAATAAGAAACCTCTCAATGAAGGAAAGCCCAGGACCAGATGGATTTACAACTGCATTAAACAAGGTCTTCAAAGTAGAACTCATACCAATACTCCTCCAACTGTTCAATGAAATTGAAAGTGAAAGTTCACTCTCAAACTCCTTCTATGAAGCCATCATAACCTTAATCCCAAAATCTGGCAGGAACTCATCAAAGAAAGAGAACTATAGACCCATTTCTTTGACGGCCAATTGACTTCAACAACTTATCAAAAAAATCATACACCATGATCAAACAAGATTCATTTCAGGGTTGCAAACTGGTTCAAAATACACAAATCAGTTAATATAATCCATAACATCAACAAGAACAATTTAGTATTAGAATGCCTAGCTAGAGCAGTAGAACAAGAAGCAAACATAAAGGGGACCCAAGTAGGGAAAGATGAAGTAAAACACTGTCTTTTCAGATGACATCATCTTGTATTTAAAGCAACCGATGATGGACTCCACTCCCAAGTAACTCAATCTGATTCGAAACTTAGGCAAATAGCAGGGTATAAAATTAGCCTTCAAAAAATCAATGGCTTTTCTCTATGCCAATTAGAAGAAGAGCCCAGCTAAAATCAGGAAAGCAACTCGTTTTGTAATAGCCTCACAAAAAATAAAATACCTAGGACTTAACTAAAGATGTGAAAGACCTCTATGATGAAAACTTTAAAAACCTGAAAAAAGAAATTAAATTAGAACTAAGTTAGTGGAAAAAATCTCCCTTGCTCCTGGATTGGGAGGATTAACATCGTGAACATGGCAATACTGCCAAAGACTATCTACAAATACAATGGGATACCTAGCAATATCCCAACCTCATTCTTCAAGGAAATAGAAGAAACAATCCAAAAATTCATATGAAACAATAAAAGACCCTGAATAGTAGAAACAATCCTTAGCAGAAAGAACAGTTCTGGAGGAATATTCATATAAAATTTCAAATTCTACTACAAAGCCATAGTAATCAAAACAGCTTGGACTGGTACAATAACAGACCTGAGGACCAATGGAATAGAATTGAAGACCCAGAAGTGAACTCACAGAGCTTAAACACCTAATCTTCGATAAGAAGGTAAAGAAATAGAATGGAAAAAAGACAGCCTTTTCAGTAAATGGTGCTGGCAAAATTGATTAAACCCCTGTAGAAAACTAATGCTAAATTCTTTTATATTACCCTACACCAAAATCAACTCCAAATGTATCAAGGACCTAGAAGTAAATGCAGACACCTGAGAACATTGAAAGAAGGAATAAGAGAAACTCTAGGGCTCCTTGGCATAGGACAAAATTTTCTTAATAGAGACCTAGAAACACAGCAAATCAAAGATAGGTTGGACAAATGGGATTGCATGAAACTGCAGAGCTTCTCCATGGCAAATGACATAGCCAACAAGATCAGTACAAAGCCTAAGGACTGGGAGAATATTCTCACTAGCTGTACAAGGGCAAAGGTCTCATATCTAAAATATACTTATTACTTAAAAATTAAATCCCCAACAACAAATCCTCAAAGAAACATCCTCCTGTAATAAGTGGGCTAACGACTTAAAGAGAGATTTCTCTGAAGAGGAAATAAGAATGGCTAGTAGACATGAAGAAATGCTCAACCTTTCTAGCCATCACCTCACCCCAGTCCGAATGGGTAGAATCAAGAAATCTGATAACAACAGATGCTGGAGGGGATGTGGCCAAAAGGGAACCCTACTGCATTGTTGGTGGGATTGTAAACTTGTTCAATCACTTTGGAAAGCAATATGGAAGTTCCTCAAAAGGCCACACTAGAGCTCCTCTATGACCCAGCAATCCCATTTTTTGGCATTTACCCAAATGATCACAAACAAGGTACCAGAACAACTATGTTTATCACAGCATGATAGCTGCTATGATATGGAACCAACCCAGATGCCCCTCAGTAGATAAATGGATCAAGAAAATGCAATATATACATCTATCTATCTATCTATTTATCATATGTGTATATATATATATATGATATCTCATTTTCTTGATCCATATATGATATATAGACATATCATATCCATATATCCATATATTATATATGTATCATATATATCTATAGATATAGACATATCTATATAAACCTAACTATAGATATATATCATATATTCATATATATACACATATGAATTCTATGCCTCCATCAGAAAGAATGACATTGCCGCATTTGTTAGGAAATGGAAAGACTTGGAAAAATTTATATTAAGTGAAGTAAGCCAGACCCAAAGAAACATAGGTCCTATGGTTTCCCTTATTTGAAATATTTAGTATATGCATAGGACAAGCAGAAAAGGTCAAAAGCTATGTACATGTGACCTTAAAAGAAGATGCTAAGTGAAATGAACCCTAAGATAGGGACACCGAGTTTTTATCTTTGTCAGTGTTGTTTTTAATGTACTTATTATGAACTGTGGGGTTTTTTTGTTTATTTATTTCTTTTGTATGTTCTTCCTGCATGGTATAACCTGTGTTTTCACTGTATTTGATTCTGGTGCCCTGCATCTTATATATACATTTTTCTAATTTGGGGAGGGGAAGGGAAATAATAAAATGCTTAAATAAGAATACAGGTTAACCCATTGTAATAATGAGATGTACAAGACACTATATTGAAAATGAACTTTACAGCTTCGGGGATGGGGGACAAGTTGGGGAGTTGGGGAAGGAAGGGATGATAAGGAAGAAACAAAGGAGGGGGCAATAATGCTCTATTGGAAGTGTACTCATTACCTTACTCATGTAACTGTAACCCCTTTGTACAGTATCTTTACAATAAAAATATATATTAAAATTTGTGCTTTGGAAGACTGTTATAACAAGTAATAGTACTGTACGATTTATTATTTATCACTGGCAATTTAAAAATATGAAATTTCTTTAAATGAAGTCTTCAGAGCTCAGAATATCTTTTATGCATCAACTTATCCACCATTACAGGGACAAGGACACCAAAGAGTAACTGTGACTTATTAAAACATGAAGGCAATTACATTATTGCTTTATCCAAGGCTCACGCAATTCTTTAAATGGAACCTTTCGCAAAACTGGATAATAGGAAAGGAATAGAGAGAAACTGTTGTAATTTTAAACAGAATTCTATAATGAAATTTCAGAAGACACCAAGTGCAGGATTTTGGAAGTGCTGGCACTCATGAGGAAGGTTTGAAGTCCGTCTTATCACAAAGGCATATAGTGGAAAATCCTGAATACATTACTTGTCTAGGTAGGCAATAAATAAGATAAACTTCTTATACAAGAAAAGTATTTTTTCTCAGAAAGGAGTGTTTTCACTTGACTTATTTAAATTAATTTTCTTTACAGAGTCTGCCATCTGTTATTCTGACATGTTTTGTGGTGAAAGGGCACTCTGAAAACTGCTGCATGCCCCAATAAGTCTTCTATTATTCACAAAGTCAAAATTTAGAATACATATCATACATTATTAAATGTCTTTCTTGAAACTCAATCATCTGAACAGGAGTATCAAATAAAACTTTTCTGATATAAAAATACTATTCAGATAGTATTTCATTCTATTTATTTCAACACTTTTGTCACAGATGTATTCCAGATTAAACACCTTACCAGAAACTAGTATTTTTCCTTCTATTTCTTTCCTTCCTTTCTCTCTCTTTTTTTAATCTCTCCTTACTTTCTTGATCTCTGCATTGATTCCTTCCTTCTTCTCTTCATTTCTTCTTCCTTCTTTTAACTTTATCTTTAAAGATATCTATTCAGTGACTTATAAATTAGCTTGTGTTTGCCAAAGGATGGAGGTGATAACTAAGAACTGGAAATCTAACCAAAATTGCTGTGTGTGTTTGTGTGTGTGTGTGTGTGTGCACACGTACGTGTGTGTGTGCATGCACATGTGTGTTCACTAAGAATTGAAAGTGATATCTGCCATATTAGCCTAGTAACATCAATCCCAAACTGGAAATTGCTTCAACATCTATAATAATAGGCAACGATGTTACAAGATACCAACACAATGCAGCAATGAACATGAAAAAACTACATTGTACCTAACATTCTGGTTCAATCACATAAATTAATATTCAGGAAAATGTACAGGTATACAAATCTACCTATTCAGTTAACCTCACTACATAAAGCCCAAGCAGGCTTTATGTGGGAAAAGCCATACTACTGGCTTCCGATGGCTGGCCATGTAGGAACACTTGAAATGGGTGGTCTCTGCTGCAGAAAAATCAATATACACATGTACTTATTCTATATACTTATTTTTCTCTCAGCTCCCTATCATCATGTGTCACCTATCTTCATCAGCATAATAATGGTCTATCTATAAAGTAATCTAGTTTGTTTTGTTGGTACGAAGGATTGAATTGAAGGTCCATGTCAGTTTGGCTTTCTGGTTCATGGCTGACTACAATTTAAGCCATATCTCTAGCACATTTTACTGATTATTTTGGAAATGGAGTTTCATAGACTTTTCTGTCTGGACTGACTTTGAATTCCTATCTTTAGATCTCAGCCTTTTAGATAACTATGATCATAGTTAATGAGCTAACAGCACCTGGCCAGTTCTGTATTTATTTTTTTCATTGAATAAATAATTGAAGTGTGTTACTGATCAACTAGAAAATAAGATTTCTATATTTATAATCAACTATCTTTCTACTGCAAAAGACAAAATTTGTCTATCACAACACTTAAGGAAGGAAAGCTCCTTTGTCAACAATGGAAATAAAAAGTGTATGCATTTTCATACTTAGGTCTAGAAGAAGAACATTTAATTATAACTTAGAGTTATGGCATTTTCCCAATTTGTGGAAGGATTTAAAATGGGTTAAAAATGCAAAAGAAAAGACTTGTTCTTAAATCTAGTACTGGGAATTCTGGTTCCAGCTTTATTTCTCCTCACTGGCAGATTGTACAGCTTTTCTAATTAGTTATCATTGCTCATAAAATTGAGACACACAACACCTAATCTTTCTCCTGCTTCCTGTATACACTTTTGTTTTGTGATCAGATAACACATGTAAAGCAGAGCTATACACATATAAGAAATTGCTATCAGTTCTCATAGTGAAAATAGATAAGATAGACATTAAAAGTTTAATAGATGCTTAGTGAATCAGAGTTACCACATGCAGTTATATCATATTTCATTTTAATTTTTAAGGAGCAGAAATAATGGCTGGTCTAGGAAACCTGTCCTTATCAGGTACATGATAATCTTTTTCACATAAAAAGACTATTTTCTGCATGTATGCTTGTTAGTTTCCTGGCCTTGATTTCAAGCCTAGTTGCACTGTTGTTGTTAACAGTTGGTGCTTTAGTACTTGAACCATGCCTTCAATCTAGGTTTTGGCTGGTTCCTTGAAGATAGAATCTGATGAACTCTTTTGCCTCCTAGACTGGCTTTAAGCCTTAACACCCATATCTCAGTCTGCTGAATAGCAAGGTTTATAGGTATTAGACACCGATATCCAACTTAACAACAATTTTTTTTAATTTTTGGATTTCTTTAAATTTAATTTTCTTGTACCGATGCTCTTCAGAGAGGTTACAGTTACATCAGTAAGATAATGAGTGTATTTCTTGTTGGACATTCTTACCCCCTCCTTTGTAACAACAAAAATTTTGAACCACTGTGCAATTACAAGAATACACCATAGGGCTTTAAACAGAATGTGTTTTTTTATGATAGTTTTAGGTGTACAAAATACCTACAAAAACATATCATATATCCCAAAACAGATACCTTTACTGTTAGCAGCTTACATTGCCTGGGATGTCAGCCAAAAGTAGTAAACCAACATTGAGTGAAGAGTGAAACCAATTTTCAAAGGATTCCTCAGCCTTTCACTATTGAGGTACATCCTTTCAAGAGACCACATCACATGCTGCCACCATATTCTTAGCTCTGACATTCCTTGCTTTCTGGATGATTGACAAGTTTTTACTCCTAAAGATCTAGAGATTGTGTCAACTTTCTCTCAAGAATGTTTATGCTCATGTTTTTCTCTCCATTAGATTAAGATTATTAAATTGGTAAAAGAATATTATAGGAAAAATGTGTCATTTGCATCATGTCATCTTGAAATTTTTTCGGCAGCTTTTAACTCAGCTCTTGCCAGACAGGTACTCTACCATGTGAGGCATGCCCTTTTATCTTTTTTTTTTTTTTGTAAAGGTGATGTACAGATGTACAGTTATGTAAATAAGATAATGAGCACATTTCTTTTTGAACAGTGTTACCCCCACCTTGGTTTTTTCCCACTTTCTCTCTGCCCTCACTTCACTCCCCTCCAAGCTGTCAAGTTCATTTCCAACATAGTGTCTTGTATCACTGTTGTCTCACTCCACTCTCCTCCAAGCTGTCAAGTTCATTTCCAACATAGTGTCTTGTATCACTGTTGTGTCCTTTGCTTTTAAAAATTTTATTTACTTATTCATTTATTTATTTTTTTTTTTTTGGATTAGTAATGTTTTACAGAGTGTTTCATACTTTTAGGCTGAAAGTGGCCTCTGATGATGATGTTCCCACCTTGACTTGCCAGGTAGCTGGGATTACAGGTGTGAGCCTTCACACTTTTCCCCCATCACATCATTTTGCTGTTGCTTATCATCAATGAATCTACTGCTCATGCTAAAATTGATAACTTCCCGAAGCAAAGCTTGCCAAACTTTGCCACTCTATACTGTTCTCTTTGTCATCAGGCCATTGATGGCCCCCATTTAAGGAACAGAATTAAACTCCTCCTTTTGTGAAGGGACTATACACATAAATTGCAGTTGTTCTACACAAGATACTTTTCTTTCATCTACATTTATTAATTTATGCATTTACTTGTATTAATACAGGTACTCATTTCACATTTTTAGAAGTAGAAAATAGACATTACCTAATAGTTCACAATACGTTAATTTGTTGCACAAATGGTTCTCCTTCTATCAGTTGGCACATTCTGTCCATTAAGTTTTTTTATTATCTCTAATATCTTTTTATTATCTTTAAGTAGGTGTACAAAGGACTTGTCATTTAGCAATGCAATTGATAAACACAGTGCATTTTGATCAGTGTTACTTCCTTCAACATTCTCAATTCCCCTCCTCCCCACTTTGACCCACTTGACCTTCGAGTTTTGTGCGGTGATTTTCCTCTGGCTCTACAAAATGTTTAAGGTCATCCTGTCAGTCTGCCAGGCAGTTACCAGGTCTGAGCTCTAAGGTCACATCAAAGTCTGCATTAGTGACATCTCATACAATGTATGAGATACAACATCCATTAATTTACTTTTATCAGGTAATTATGTCTTAGTTTCAGATTCTGATCAAAATTATACTGTAAAATACAGTATATGTAAATTTTGATTACAAAACAATAGGTTTCAGGAGACAACATATTTATTTTCTTCTTTTTTTTTTAATGGGGGGTGACGGGATTTGAGAAAAGGTCTTACTTTGTAGCCCTATGAAGCAAAACCTTGACTCAAAAGCTTGCCTTAAACTTTTCATCTCATCTTCCTGCTCTACCTCTGAGTACTGGGATTCTAGGCATGAATTTCCAATCACAGAAAAATTTTGAATGAAAAATAATATGATAGCAATTTCCCACAGTAACATATAATTGCTGATCAACTGCAGCTCTCCAAGTTTTCACTTGACAGTTATGATGATAATATTAAGGTTCTCTGTGTGTATTTTCGAATTTAAGGAAGTTTTCTAAGCCTCAGAATGAACATAGCATGTATAGACAAGTTTTGTTTCCCTTGTTATTTACTCACATGTATGGTTACATATGAATGATCTTTACCTTTTCATAGTTTATTTTATAATTAATTTTATGGTTATTGTTAGAGTCTTTAATTCACCGTGTCAGTTTTTAAGTTCAATGCATCTTGATCAAATTCATCTCTTTCATCATTCTTTCCCATCATTATCCTTTGTTATTATTTTTTATTATGTTTAAGTAGTTGCACAAGGAATTTCCCTAACAAAGCAGCTTATGAATGTAATGTATCTTAATCAATGTCATCTCTTTCAATATTCTCTTTCATACCTCCCGTAATCACTCCTTCCTTCACGCTTCTTAATTTTGTAGGATATACATTGGATTTTAAAAACTTTGGTTTGCAAGTACTTTATTTATTTTATTTATTTATTTTTTATTGTAAAGGTTATGAACAGGGGGTTAGAGGTACATAAGTAAGGTGATGAGTACATTTCTTTTTGAACATTGCTCTCCCTTCCCTCATTTTCTTCCACTTTCCCTTCCTACTCTCTGTCTGCTCAAGTTCATTTCCAACAGTGTCTAGTGAGAATCATTGTTGGATTAGTTCATCATTTGTCCTACTGTTCTTATGATTTCCTTTTCTTTCCGCAGATCAGATAAAGTTATATTCAAGATAACGGGTACAGCAAACAAAACAACAACAAAAAAAAAGAAATGAAAGATAAGGAAAAAATAAAATAACTGGAAATAGTACGTTATACATACCTCTTGTTTCCAATTATTAGAGTTCATTTTGATACACTTCATTATATATGGTCATATGCATCTAGTGATTGGGAAACACAAGAAATGAAAGGTTAGATAAATAGGATTGCATTAAACTACAGAGCTTCTGCATGGCAAAGGACACAGCTACCAAGATCAATAGAAAGCCCACAGACTGGGGGAAGATCTTCACTAGCCACACAACAGATAAGAGCCTCATATCTCAAATAGAGCTCCAAAAACTAAGTCCACCTAAAACAAATCCTCAAAGAAACAACTCCCCCCCCCCCCCATTAACAAATCAGCTAAAGAATTAAAGAGAGATTTTTTTGGAGGAAGAAATAAATATGGCCAATAGACATATGAAGAAATGCTCGATTTCTGGGACGATGGCAGAGGAGAGCTGGAGGCTAAACAATCTCTCGGATAGAAAGCAGTTTTAGTGCTCCAGTGAACAGTCGTAAGCCAGAGAGTCAAACCAAGTGTGCCATCACAGTACAGAGAGTTAGACCAGAGAGGGAAAATCCAGGCAAGGAGACAAATCTGAGCACTTGCCAGCAGCCATGGCAGTGGTGGTGGTGGCAGCGGCAGCTGTAGCCGCCATACGTGCCACACAGAGAGTCCAGGAAAAAGGCGCCAGACAAGGCGGGCAAGCAGATTCTACTTAACACCAGCAAGAACTGACAAGGAGCAGACATCTTCATCCTGCAGTTAAGAGACCAGAGACAACCCAGGAACCAAGACTCCAGCATGAGTAGAAGCCTGACCTCCTCACTCCTGCTCAGGGAGCAGAGGAGGGAAGGCCACCACCGCCCCCCCCCCACTACTGGAGATCTCCATCTTTGATACTGACAAAGCCCCAGCTGAGCAGCTAGCTCACTCTGGCCTTAGAAGAAAAAAAATGTCACTTAGCAGGTCACAGGAACCTAACCTGACTTGCCTGGCTCAGCTCCACCCAGGGAAAAGTCACCCATCCCTGGCCACCAGCCCTATGAGTGGCTTTCTTCACTGGGTAAACAGAGCCAGAGACTGCCCCTCCCTACAACAGCCTTGACAATCAATTGAAATTCAGTAAACATAAACCCTGAGAATGGCTTCAGGCTGGGATCTGTGAGTATCTCAGAAGCTAGCCCCTCAGGGAAAAGCTACTGTTTGCTGAAAGGCCTCAACTCTATACAAAATGTAGCCTCAACAAAATCTACCAAGCAAATGGTCCCCATAAACAGGCGGGAGTTGCAATCCTAATATCAGATGAAATAGACTTCAAATTAAAATTAGTGAGAAGAGATAACCAATGTCATTACATACTAATTAAGGGATCTCTCCTTCAGGAGGATATTACAATTCTAAATATCTATTCGTCAAACAACGGAACACCCAAATTTATCCAAGAAACACTACTTTCCCTCAAATTCCACATAGATCCAAAGACATTAATTGTTGGGGACTTTAACACACCACTTTCCCCACTACATAGATCAACTCGGCAAAAACTCAACAGAGAAATGGCAGATCTAAACAACTGCATAGATCAACTAGATTTAACAGACATCTACCGAATATTTCACCCAGCAGCATCAGAATACATGTTTTTCTCAGCAGCACATGGAACGTTTTCAAAAATAGACCACATTTTAGGCCACAAGCAAACTTTTTCAAATTCAGAAACATTGAAGTTATACCTTGCATTCTCTCAGACCACAAGGGAATAAAATTAGAACTCAACACCAAAAACCACCAAAGAAAGTCCAGTGACACATGGAGGCTGAACAGCACACTGCTGAACCACAAGTGGGTCATGGAAGAGACTAGAAAGGAAATTCAAATGTTCATGATATTCAACAAAAATGAACACACAAATCACCAGCTCCTCTGGGACACAGCAAAGGCAGTACTCAGAGGCAAGTTTATAGCTATACATCAACAAATTGGAGAGATTTGAAACCAACAATTTAATGAGACATCTGAACTTCCTTGAAAAAGAACAGCAAGATAAACCCCAATCCAGTAGACAAAAAGAAATAATTAAAATTAAATCAGAATTAAATGAATTAGAATAAAAAATAACTGTAGAAAGAATCAACAAAACAAAGAGTTGGTTCTTTGAAAAAATTAACAAAATAGACAGACCCTTAGCAAATCTGATCAGAAAAAGAAGAGAACACACCCAAATAAACTCAGAGATGAGAATGGAAACATCACCACAGAAAAAAAAAACAAGATCCAGAATATTATAAGGGAATACTTCTCAAACCTTTATGCTAATAAGTTTGAGAACGTGCCAGAAATAGACCTTTTCCTAGCAAATATTGGCATGCCAAAACTAAACCAAGAGGAGTTAAACCATCTTAACAGGCCCATTTCAAGCACTGAAATAGAAACAGCAATAAGAGACCTCCCATCTAAGAAAAGCCTGGACCAGATGGTTTTACAGCAGAATTCTACAAGGCCTTCAAAGCAGAGCTCACACCAGTACTTCTCCAACTCGTCAATGAAATTGAAAGAGAAAGTTCACTATGGAGCTCATTCTATGAAGATATCATAACCGTCATCCCAAAAGTAGGCAGGGACTCCTCAAAGAAAGAGAACTATAGACCCTTATCTTTGATGAACATTGATGCAAACTTCTCAACACAATTTGTCCAATCGATTTCAACAATTCATCCAAAAAATCATACACCAGGATCAAACAGGATTCATTTCAGGGATGCAAAGCTGGTTCAAAATACACAAATCAATTAATATAATTCATCACATCAAGAGGAGCATGGATAAGAACCACATGGTTATCTCAATAGATGCAGAAACAGCATTTGACAAGATCCAACACCCTTTTATGATGAAGGTTCTGGAAAAATTAGTAATCCATGGAAAATAACTCAATGTAATAAAGGCAGTATATGATAAACCTACAGCCAGCATTATACTTAATGGTGAAAAACTAAAGCCATTTCCTCTTAACTCAGGAATGAGAAAAGGATGTCCACTCTCTCTACTTCTCTTCAATCTAGTATTAGAATGCCTAGCTAGAGCAATAAGACAAGATGAAAACATAAAGAGAATCCAAATGAGGAAAGAAGAAGTAAAACTCTCCCTCATTGCAGATGACATATCTTGTATTTAAAGAATCCGACAGACTCCACTCCCAAATTACTCAGGGTGATTCAATACTTTGGCAAAGTAGCAGGGTATAAAATTAACTCTCAAAAATCAATGGCTTTTCTGTATGCCAACAATGAGAAAAGTGTGGCTGAAATCAGGAAAGCAACTCCATTTGTAATAGCCCCACAAAATATAAAATACCTAGGAATTGACTTAACCAAAGAAGTGAAGGACCTCTTTGAGGAAAACATTAAACACCTGAAAATGGAAATCAGAACAGAACTTAGAAAGTGGCAAAACCTCCCATGCTCCTGGATTGGAAAGATCAACATCATGAAAATGGCAATACTTCCCAAGGCTATCTACAAATTCAATGAGATTCCTATCAATATTCCAACCTCATTCTTCAAGGAAAAAGAAGAGGCAATCCAAAAATTCATATGGAACAATTAAAGATCCTGAATAGCAAAAACGATCCTTAACAGAAAGAACAGTGCTGGAGGAATATCAATACCAAATTTCAAACTCTACTACAAAGCCATAGTAATCAAAACAGCTTGGTACTGGCACAAGAACAGACCTCAGGACCAATGAAATAGAATGGAAAAACCCAGAAATGAACCTACATACCTATCTTATCTTCGATGAGGGAGCTAAAAAAATTAGAATGGAAGTAAGACAGCCTCTTCAGTAAATGCTGCTGGCAAAATTGGAAAACTACTTGTAGAAAACTAAATCTAGATCCTTATATATCACCCTGCTCCAGAATCAACTCCAAATGGATCAAAAACCTTGGAGTCAAAGCAGACACTCTGAAAACATTAAAGGATGGAATAGAAGAAACACTAGGTCTGCTTGGCACAGGCCAAATTTTCTAAATAGAGACCGACAAACACAACAAATCAAAGAAAGGTTGGACAAATGGGATTGCATGACATTGCAGAGCTTCTGCATGGCAAACCACATAGCTAGCGAGATCAATAGAAAGCCCATGGATTGGGAAATCTTCACTAGCCATACAACAAAAAGGTCTCATATATAAAATATACTTGGAACTCAAAAAATTAAATCCCCCAACAACAAATCCTCAAAGAAACAACTGCCCAATAAATAAGTGGGCTAAAGACTTAAAGAGAAACTTCTCTGAAGTTTCTCTGAAGAGGAAAGAAAGATGGCCAATACATACATGAAGAAATGCTCAACCTCCTTAGCCATAAAAGAAATGCAAATCAAAACAACATTGAGATACCACCTCACCCCAGTTAGAATGGCTATAATCAAGAACTCTAATAACAACAGATGCTGGAGGGGATGTGGACAGAAGGGAACCTTACTGCATTGTTGGTGGGAGTGTAAACTTGTTCAACCACTTTGGAAAGCAGTATGGAGGTTCCTTAAAAGACTCCACGTAGAGCTCCCCTATGACCCAGCAATCCCACTTTTGGGCATTTACCCAAATGTTTACAAACAAGACCACACTAAAGGTACCAGCACGACTATGTTTATTGCAGCCTTATTTACCATAGCTAAGATATGGAACCAACCCAGATGCCCCTCAGTAGATGAATGGATCAAGAAAATGTGGTATATATACACAATGGAATTCTTTGCCTCCATCAGAATGAATGATATTGCCTCATTTGTTAAGAAATGGAAACACTTGGAAAAAATTATATTAAGTGAAGTAAGCCAGGCCCAAAGAAACATAGGTCCCATGGTTTCCCTTATTTGCAATAACTAGTACATGTCCGAGTCAAGTAGAAAAGGTCATATTAAGTTGATATTAGGGAAATGAACCCTAAGATATGTATTCAAACTTTTTTTCTTTCATGCGATTGTTTTTAACACATTTATAATATTATTTCTTTGTTGATTTTATGTCCCTCCCCCACGGTATAACTCCTGCTTTCACTGTATTTGATGTCGGTATAATTTGTGGAGCGAAAGGCAAAAACAAATCGTTTAAATAGGGATAAAGGTGGACCCATTGCAACAATGAGATGTACAAGTCGTTATGTCGAAAACGAACTTTACAACTTTGGTGGGGTTGAGGGGGCATGACATTGGCTGGGGGGGAAGAGGGGAGGAGGATTGGGTGAGGTGGTGGGGGACTATGGGAAGGGTTGGGAAGGGGAAACAAAGGAGGAGGCTACAAGGCTTGATAAGAAATGTACTCATTATCTTGCCCAGGTAGTTGTAACCCTCCGTACCGTACTTTCATAATTTAAAAAAAGAAAAAGAAACATAGCTCAAAAAAAAAAAAAAAAAGAAATGCTGAACATGTCTGGCCATAAAAGTAATGCAAATCAATACAATATTGAGATTCCCACTTAGAATGGCCATTATCTAGAAATAATAACAGATGCTGGTAGGGATATGGCCTAAAAGGAACACTACTACACTGTTGTTGGGAGTGTAAACTTGTTCAACCATTCTGGAAAGCAGTGTGGAGATTCCTCAAAGGACTATACATTGTATTCTTTACTACATTCCCCACACTTCTCTTCTTTGTTTATCTGCTCCTTTCCCTTTTTCCCTACCCCAACCCTTTGAGAACCTACTTTCTAGAGTTTTATTTTGCTGAACTTTACCTCTGTAAGGAATTTCACTATTTGAGTTCTCTCTTGAATCTACCATATTTCAGTTAGTGTATTTGCATAAATTGCACACCATCCAATATATTAATTTATAAGTTTATAAGCTAAATCTAGCTTCCACATATAAGGGAAACATGCATCTTTTCTCTTTTTAGGACTAATTAACTAAGTAATTTGACATATTTTCTCTTAGTTTAATTTCTTTACAAATGGTACAATAATCTTTCTACTGGATGAGTAAAATTCCATTGTGGACATATACCACATTTTTAATTTTTTTTTAAATTGTAAAAATAGTGTAGAGAGGGTTTATAGTTACATGAGCAAGGTAATGAGTACATTTCCTATCAAACATTGATGCCTCCTCCTCTTTTTTCTTGATCCAATCATTCATTGAGGGACATCTGAGCTGATTGCATACTTTGGCTATAGTGAACAGTACTGCAGTAAACATAGTTATGCTAAAAGCTTTACTTTTTTTTCATGTTGGTCTTAGTTTGTCACCTAGGCAAGCCTCAGAGTCAGAGTCATCCTGCTTTAGCTTTCTGAGTGATGGGTTTTTACTGATGTGTACCACCAGGTCTGGCTGTGAGATGAAATCTTGTTCACTCTGAAAGATTGCTACATAAATATGTCAGGCAGCTGCTGACTGTTACAGTTTATTGGTTTTGTGCCAGTTGTATTTGCTGTTCCTTAATCTCGAATACTGGCAACCTTTTGTCTAAATGCCTAATACTCCCTGTGTGTAAGACTAAAAAACTGTCACTCTCATCAAGATGTCATTCAGCAATTGTCTGCTATCTTTAGTCTTACATTCAGCAAAATGAAAACAAAAATTCAAGCCTCTTTTCATCTTTTGCAAAATGAAGATAAACTTGTTATGAGATGACTTTTCATGTGCTATTTCAATTTTAAAATCTACCGTCAGCAGAGATACTTAAATTTTATGATCATATACTGTATTGAAATTTTTAAAGACAACAAAGTGGTAGAAATTCTCAGAACAAATAAAGAAAAAGAAAAAAATCACTTCATGCTTGTTATAGAGACCTAGACTCAGTGTGACTATACAAAGCAAAAATGTGTTTTAGAGGTAGAGGTTTGCTCTAAATGAAAGGGCAACACTGATCAAGATTTTTTATAATTATGTACTAATTTGTTGAACAGCAACTCCCTTGTACATTTACTTAAAGATAAAAACAAAATAAAAAAATAGAAATTTGCTCCCTCTGATTAAAATTTGAACTTGTCAATTTACTGCTAATTACTGAAAATTTAGGAATTAGCAAAATCTCAAGTCAGAACAAATTACTATTGTAATCAATAGTGATATGGTTAGAACAGAAGTGGTTCCTCTTGTTACTTTCATTGCTGTTTTCCTAGTAGTCCCTACACCTCTTCTGAACTGCTAAAGATTCTGTGCACTGTAACCTAGCACGTATTTACGATGGTCTTTCCTGATTTCTTGGTTCATTTTAGGAGATATTCTTAACATAACTGCATAGAATTCAGTACCAAATGAGAACATTGGGTTCTCATTTTAACAGGAATATGTTTTACCCAGTTCTGGAGACTAGATCGAAGAAATTCATTTTTTTTCCTGATCAGATATTCATTCAGTCAGAAGGCATGAGAATAATTCACAAAGATGTGATTTTAAATAAATGAAGAGTAAAAATCTGAAATGTGTAAGAGTTTAAAGATGCAGTAATGGCTATGTCTTTACCATATCATCCACAAATGTTGGATAGTTTTGAGGTCTCACTTTAATTTTCCCATTGTGTGAAGCCAGGAATAATTGTGCTGCCCAGGTTTACAATGGGTGAGTGGGAAGAGCACCATAAAATCCTGGAAGTCTCATTTGTTTCACAAGTGAAAACAATACACACAGAGATACACAGAGACACACACACATAAAATATATAAATATTTGCCTATTCAGCTTTTGTAAAGTATATGCTTCCAATTCCAGCATGTTGGACAAAAATCAAAGAAAAGAAACAGGAAGACATTGTAATATTTAAAGCACTACATATAAAAAGAAAAGTCCTACCTAATCTCTCTTATATGTAAATTAAAACAATTCTAAGACACAGAAGAAGAAGGGTATCAGAGAAGTTTAAAAGAGGAAGATGTGAATCAAAGTGAACAAAACACCTGTAATGAAAAGTGAATAATTCTGAAGTTTTAAAGTATAACATGAGAGATAGTTTATGTAATGGATTGTTATGTACTGGAAATTTTAATGCAGAGGATTTTAGATGCATACTACAAAAATAACCATTTGTGATAATAGATTAATTTGCTTACTTCTAGCAATCATTCCATTATGCATATGTATATCAAAACATCACATTATCTACCTAAAATTGTACAATTAAATTTTTTTGTTTTAATGATACTATTCAATGTTACACATCTTATTACATATTGTTTTGATAGAAACTTTACTTCCATTAGAGCTTTAGCAATTTGCTTACAAATTTGTTTTACTTTGTTGTAGATCAAAGTAGATATTAGAAGTGTTTTGGGTATTATGACTGTTTCTGTATTCAAATGCTTAACACTTTCTCTGTTAAATGTAGTCTCAGAGTGACACAGGCTTTTAATTTTGGGTAAAATATGTTTAGTAATCTCTCTAGTGTACTATTCATAGGTGCCCTGGGATCTCTATCTTTCTGCATCTGTGTTTGTCTGTGTCTTTTCTTGCTCATTATCTCTGTATCTTTTTCTGTATCTCTCTGTGTCTCTCTCTTATTGCTCTTGAGACTGACAGCTTTTATCATGCTCATAATCATTCAGGTTAAAGTACACATGACCACCAGTCTTACATGTCTTCCACATTTTCTAATCTAACTTGTAAAGGAATTTAAAGGCTCTTTGTTAATCATTTGTTCTTCTCATTTTTCCTAAATTAAATTGTTTCCTAAATTAAATTGTTGAAAATTACACTATTCTTGTTTTTTTGTTGTTCTTTCTCTTCTTTATATAGTGATCATGTTTCCCTTCTTATGTTCAACATAGCACATAGTAATCCAAGCATATATTTGAATTTCAACTCAAGGATTACGTTGGGCAAGAACTACTGTATAACTCCCCTAACTGAAGTCACAGAAACACAAATTGTACCATTGTATTAAGTATAAAAATGTAATTTTCAGACTGAGATTTGAAACTTATAAACTTAACACTAATAATTTATAAAGTTTTTCATCAGTTTTCATCTTTGAAATTCAGACTTCTCAGATATAGATGGAAGGTGTGGACCAGTGATCTTGATCTCCTTCAAGCTTAATATTTAGCAAAGAATGAAAACTATTAATATAATTTAAAGCTTAAGTTTAGTAAATCTAATACTCATATATTACAGATAAGTTAGAAAATAAATATTTTGCAACTCCCTACTGCCATGTAGAAGGTGAACTAGGGTCATGTATGAGGTGATTAAGGGAAGCCTGAAAATTCTGCTAACACATCCACATCAAATTAGGGCTTAAAAAAACTTTTATTTCCTTATTTCTGCCTACTTCATTATTAGATATTCTATTAATATTGTTACCATGGTTTTATTTGTCAATCTATTGGGTTTAATCCAATTTATTTTAGGTTTTTATCTGAAATTTGAAGAATCAAAATAAAATTAACTTTCAAATAAGCTATTGAGAAAATATAACTAGATTAACTACCTGGTTTCACAAAATTTTATTGCCCAATTTTGCTTTAAACAAAACCAGCTATTACTATGAAATTTCTTTTCCTTTTATAATCTTATTAAGGCACATATATTTCCCTACACCATTACAAATTTTTTTTGGATGGAGTACTGAATGCCAATAAATAGTTAATTCATTTTTCAATAATTCTAACGCTTTATGAATTCTCCAGTTTAATATCTTTTAAGTTGCCTGCATACTCTTCCTAACTAGCTCCTTCCCTCATGCCATCATAGCTTCATTTCAGTTGAGTAACCATTGACAAAATGGTATCTGTTCAATTCATAAGTAGCTATCTGGTATGATACTACCTCATTGTTGTTTTAACAGTATCAACTTAAACAGCAACTTTCATTCATGAAATGGCATTTTGCTAACAATGAAGTTCAATAGCTTTAATGAATGTGACATAAAATTACTCCATGATTTGTTTCTTCCATTCTTAGAAAT
The DNA here is from genome assembly GCF_019054845.1 of Dipodomys spectabilis. NCBI lineage: Eukaryota > Metazoa > Chordata > Mammalia > Rodentia > Heteromyidae > Dipodomys > Dipodomys spectabilis. Next base: position 9,893,783 of record NW_024871113.1, read on the forward strand.
TTTATTTCTTGCAATGTATTCTGCTTACCTTCTCTTCTACCCGAAGAAATAAATTTTAAATTTTCTAAGAAATTGTTTTTAAATGTCATCAAGTATTTTCTAGACATAAAGGCCTACTAGCTCCAAATTTGAGATAGGGAAATAACCTACTTCAAAACCATTCAATGTCAAAATTCAGCTTCCTTCATTGAATGTACAGCTTTCCTTAATTCCCCAGAGTAATTGTCTCATTCTTTGTATACATATAAAGCTGAGTAACTACTTTGGAAGACATTCATCACAATACATTTATGTATATGCTGTCTCTTAATAAACTATAAATTTGAAGACTTAGCCGGGAGCCTGTGGCTCATTCCTATAAGCCTAACTATTCAGGAAGCTGAGATCTGGGAATCACGATTCAAAGCCAGCCCGGGCATGAAGCCTTAAATAGGATTGACTAAAGGTAAAAATATATAATGCATGTATAAAAGAATTGAATGTGCCGGGCGGCGGTGGCTCACGCCTATAATCTTACCTACTCACGAGGCTGAGATTTGAGGATCGCAGTTCAAAGCCAGCCCAGGCAAGAAAGTCTGTGAGACTCTTATCTCCAATAAACCATTAGAAAACTGAAAGTGGTGCTGTGGCTCAAGCGGTAGAGTGCTCAAGGACAGTGCCCAAGCCCAGAGTTCAAGCCCCACGACCCACCAAAAGAAAAAAAAAATCTGGTTGGAAAAGAATTGAATGTGATAGGAAAGGACCATTTCATCCTAAATTTCAAGGTAAATAATTTTTAATTAGCTACACAATATGACTATCATTTTTGCTTCAAGGGGAAGAATCCACACTCACTATGAGTGTAGAAATCAAATGAAAAATTATTTCAGTGGTGTTAACTGTGTTCTAAAAGGTTTTGTTTTATCTCAACTGACTTTTAATGAAGAGAATGGAAAGAGATGAAAATTTATTTTATGATGTTTTTGGTTATTGCTCAGTTTGATACTTTTGTCAGAAACAGGCTCAAGATGGTTTAAAGTGCTGATGCTGTTATTTTTATTAACATAACTAACATTTTAAACTTTAAAATACATGGGCAGTAGTACTCATTCTTGTAATCAGAGAGGCTCAGGTGGTTGGGATCTGAAGCCAACCAGGCAGAAAAATCCAATCAATAAGCAAAGCAAGTCTGGGGCTATTGATCCTAACACACAAGAAGCCTAACAAACAAGAAGCCCAAGTATTTGGAAAATAATAATGTTTTTAAAATTAAAAAAATATAAAAACTTTAACATAGTTAAAAGGGACAGCATATTGGTTGCACACATATAGGATTTTAGCAATATAGACATAGACCATATGGATAATTATCTATGAAGCTTTCTAGTTTCTATGTAGAATTGAGTTACATCTGTTAATAGCTCACTTTGTTCTGTTAAAAACAATTTGAAGTTTTTAACATTAAGTTGACTTATATTAGAACATATCTTATACAATAGTGTAGTCTGCTACTTTACTTGCTGAAGGCTTTATTGATCTTTCCTTTTCAACTCCAGTGGAAACCAAATAAAATATTAAGAAACAAGTCAAAAAGGAGATACAAAAGTAAAAATGTAACATGCTTACTGGCCTGGTGAGTTACGATTACAATAGAAAGTGTAGAGTAGGAATCACAGTCAAAATAATTAGAGAGAAACAGAAGGTTTTATTTCCTTTCTCTTGACCCTGGAGAAAGCAGGATGTATAGAAAATAATTTGCACTTAATGAGAGAAAATGACTTTCACAACCTACATGTGTTTGAGCGCCCATGTTTTACTCTGCAGGTATGAAAATCAGTAAAAGAAGCAACTGATTAGGCTTCCTCATGCTTTTGTTATATTTGCCATCCTTTTAACTTCAGTGACTGTGAAATGTTAGAGTTTATACATTATTTGCACAAAACATGCAAAGAATTTGCTTCCAAAAGATTATCTTAAATCTCAAAGATAAATATATATATATATATATATATATGTATATTTGAAGACAGTGGACTATAAAAAGCAAGTGTATTTGCATTGTACAGTCCTGCTTTGTTTGCTTTCCTTTAGGTGAAGGATTGGAATGACATTCAGGTTTAAATGCAAAAAAAAAAAAAAAGACTGATGATATTCTTAACCTCAAGAATGAAAAGTTAATCATGTCTAAGTAGTGATTCTATTTAAATTATGCTATTGCTATCAATGATAACTTGACATTTTTTCTCAAGGAAATATGCTTGTACAGAATTATAGTATATATGACTAGACATATAATTGCTCATAACATTTTAAAATACTATACATTCTCTCAATGAATTCTAGAACAATTAGTGTTAATGAGAATTACATGGTAAATGGAATTGGAAAGCAGAAGATGGTTTAATATCTGAGGTTTAGAAACAATAGCCATAAGAAAAATCAGTAGGACTTGGGTTGGGTACTGTTTGTGAATCTTTCTTTGTCAATGCTCACCATTGTCATAAAAACAGATTTTTCTATTTTGGCTACCTAGGTTTGGCTTAGTAACATTTTCTGTCTAGATGTGAGGTAATAATACTAAAAAATATGTCATTATTCTTTAGGTCAGCACTATGACTACAAGTATGACTATATTTTAGTGTATTTGCCTTATAAAGTATCATTTAATTATTTTAAATAGTAACTAAGGGTATAGAAAGTATAGTGCATTTATCTAGACCAAATATAGATTTGCTATGAGGTTCTGGATGAAGTATTTAATTCAAACTTTCTGTATTTCAGTTTGTGAAGCTACAAAATTGGGATGCAGAGTAGTGATCCTCTCTTTAATGCTCAATAAAAATTTATTTTAAGATATAATCAGTTTATCTACGTGGATTTCTTTAGAATAGAAACTCTACTAAAATAGTCTTACTACCCAATTATCGGCTCAAATTTTGAAGTGGCACATGGTATCTTTGCCAATTCTTGCAATTTCCAGATGAATGTAGGCTGCTTTATTTCTTTTGTCTTGAGATAGTACACTTTTTATTTCTCTATTCTTCTGCTACCACTCCTGATCTCCTCTGTGTGTGTGTGTGTGTGTGTGTGTTCGCGCGCATGCAGACTAGGGCTTGAACTCAGGACCTGAGTGATGTCCCTAGCTCTTTTGCTTGCTTATTTCTATACCAACTTTATCTGTAGCTCCACTTGGTTAATTGGAGATAAGACTACCCTACCCAGGCTGGCTTCAAATCAAGATCCTCAAAGCTTAGACTTCTGTGTAGCTAGTATTACAGAAGTGAGCCACTAGTGCCTGGCCTTGTCTTTAATACTTATTGTGATAACATTTGATTAGACAAATACACTCATAATTTAATGTTTATTTTCAAATGCCTCTACATAATAGAAATGGATTCTTGTGCTGTAGATTCAACAGTAAGGACAAACAGCAATTCGTGTCCTGACTAATGTGGTATCTTGAGGGTTGCCAAAGAGAATAAATGAGACAAATGAATTATATAGCATATTTTAAGAGAATATTATATATATATATTTAGGATACTGATAGGACACCTTGCAGTTTTGTGCAGCCTCAATAAGGGCAGTATTTGAACAGCAATGTTTTCATGAAGATTGTCACAGAAGATTAAAAAAAAGGAAATCTAAGCCATCTGATGCAAGAGAATTCTAGGCAGAGGTTGGAACAAGGATAATCCTCTGAGTTAGGAGAATATGTGATATGTTTGCAGGAAAACAACAAGCCCAGTTAGGTTTTACAGGATGAATGTAGTTACAGAATGGTTTTGGCATTTACTATGAGTTAGAGGGGCCATGGGAAATTCTAAGATAGAATAATATAATTTGAATTAAATGTAATATTGATCTCAGCCTTGTTTTGAGAACAGATAAGAAGTAAGGATAAAAGAAGACTAGTTTGGAGATAATAATCTTTGGGAAAGATGATTAAGGATTCTCTCCATCAACTTTGGTAATGTATAATTGCCAAATAAAAATTGTATATGTTCACAGTTTACAATGTTATATCAGTGTATTATGTATGATTGTAATGTTTTGTACTCTCATTTGATACCAAGGAGGCTCACTCAGTAGAAAAACTCTCTGCCATAATGTTTTTATATATAAAGTTACTTCATATAGTTTTCTAATATGGGTGCTGAAAGTATTTAACAATCTATCTTTTCTTTTCTTTTGTTTGTCATGGGGCTTGAACTAAGGGCATGGGCATTGTTCCTAAACTCATATGCTCAAGTCTAGTACTTTAACACTTTGAGCCACAGTGTCACTTCTGATTTTCTGGTGGTTAATTGGAGATAAAGGTCTCATTGACTTTCTGCCTGGGCTGGCTTCTAACCATCGTCCTCAAATCTCAGCTTCTTGAGTAGCTAGGATTACAGATGTGAGCCACTAGTTCCTGGCTAAATCTATCTTGAAAGAAAATTTAAAAATACAGTATTAACTACAGTTAACTTTACTATACTTTCTTAATCAGTACCCACTGCTATATCATAATACCACTTATGAGGAAATCTATGAAGAGTAGAGACATAAAATCAAGGCACTGACTGACTCACTGTCTGTTTAGGGTTGTTTGCTTGTTCCAAACTGTGGCCTCACTGCTTCACTTTTACATGATAGATGGTGGAAAAGAAAGTTAGATCCCTTCAGAATTTTCTTCTACCAATACTCCTTATATTTTGACTCTTTAATAATAACTATTCTAGCAGGCTTTAAAGTATATCTCATAGTAGTTTTGATTCACATTTATTTCCCTGATGATTAATGAGGTCAAAATATATAGTGTATCTTTTCAAGTATCTTATGGGGATTTACCTATCTTCTGTTAAGAAATGTCTATTCAAGTCCTTTGCCTAGTTCTGATTGAATTGTTTTCTTGCTATTGAAGTGTTTGAGTTCATACGTATTTTAAATATTAACTGCTTATCAGGTTTGCAAATATAGTTTACTATTCAGGTTTTTTTTTTGTCAGTCATGGGACTTGAACTATGGGCTTGGGCACTATCCCGCAGCTCTTCAGCTCAAGGTGAGCGAGCTACCCCTTGAGCCACAGTGCCATTTCCAGTTCTTTAGTGGTTTATTGAAGATAAGAGTCTCACGGACTTTCCTGCCTGGGCTGGCTGTGAACCATGATCCTCATATCTAAGTAGTTAGGATTACAGGTGTGAGCCACCGGCGCCCTACTACTATTCAGTTTTTTTGTTTTTTGTTTTGGGGGGGGGTCCAGTCGTGGGGCCTGAACTCTGAGCCTGGGCACTGTCCCTCAGCTCTTCAGCTCGAGGCTAGCACTCTACCACTTGAACCACAGCGCCACTTCTGGCTTTTTTTCTGCTTATGTGGTACTGAGGAATAGAACCCAGGGCCTCAAGCATGCAAGACAAGCGCTCTACTACTGAGCTACCTTCCCAGCCCCTACTACTCAGTTTTTTTTTTTTTATCTCTTTATTATCACCTTCCACTGCTCTTAATATAGTGTAAGTTCTTTGTAACTTTATTTTATAGTGTCAGATATAATGTCATGATCAAGACAACAGTCAAGAAGCATTTTTTCTATAGTATCTTTGAACAGTTTTACTGTTTCATGACTTTGAGTTTAATTGCATTTCAATGTTGAGATGATTTTTGTTCAAGGTCTAATATAATTATGCATATAGGTATCCAGCATTTTCAATATCATCATTTGGAGCAAGGATGCATTCTAAGTATCGCTTCTTGTCACCATTGTCAAACACTAATTATTGTAAATATATGCATTTATTTCTTGGATTTTTTGGGTATTTAAAAAATCTTATCAAGATGATGTACAGATGGGTTGCAGTTACATAAGTAAAGTACTGATTACATTTCTTGTTTAACTTGCTACCCTCTCCATCATTTTTCTCCCTCGTCCCTCTTCCCATACTCTCAAATTGTACAGATCATTTCCAGCATATTGTCTTCTGAGTATCACTGTTGCATAGGTTCCCTCTTTGTCCTTTGGCTCATTATTTTGTTATTCCCCTTCACTTCTCTAGTTCTGATAAACATATATAAAATAACCAGAGTACCTAAATTGAATACACTGACAACAGGGGATAGACCATAGGGCGAAGAAGATACAAAAGAAACAAGAAATCACATAGTGCATTAAAAATAACAACAAAGGAAAACCTCTTGTGTCCATGTCTTGGAGTTCATTTTGCTTAGCATCATCTTATATGGTCATATGTACATAGCTATTAAACTATTCTCCTCATCTGCTAAGATGGTCCTAGATGTGTACTAATTATTACAGATGATGGAAACCACGAGACCTATGTTTCTTTGGGTCTGGCTTACTTCACTTAGTATGATTTTTTTTGCAATTTCTTCCATTTCCTTACAAATAGGGCAGTGCCATGCTTTCTGATAGAAGCATAGAATTCCATTGTGTGATATATATACCAAGAAGTGGGATTGCTGGGTCATAGGGGAGCACTGTGTGTAGTCTTTTGAGGAACCTACATAGTGCTTTCCAGAGTGGCTGAAGAAATTTACACTCCAACCAACAGTGTAGTAACATTCCTTTTGGCCACATCCCCTCCAACATCTGTTGTTAGATTTCTTGATTTGTTCATTTCTTCATTTGTTCAGTTTCAATCATCTCTATCTTTATGCTAGTAACATGCAATATAGACTTACAGTGCTTTTTAAGATCAGATATTACAATGTCTCCAGTTTTTATGACTTTTCAAGATTACTTGCATAAATCTTGAACTATCAATAATTACTTTAAGTATGAGTGAATTATATTCTTCTTTTTAATTGAAAATTTTTATTGTGAAAATACTGTACAGAGGGGTTACAATTACATGGGCAAGATAATGAGTACATTTCTTATCAAGCATTGTAGCCTCCTCCTTTGTTTCTCCTTCCCAGCCCTTCCCATCTTCCCCCCGACCCCCCAATCTTCCCCTTTCACCCCCCATCCCTTCCCCCACCACCAAAGTTGTAAAGTTCGTTTTCGACATAACGACTTGTACATCTCATTGTTGCAATGGGTCCGCCTGTATCCCTATTCAAATGATTTGTTTTTCCTTTTCCTCTCCACAAATTATACCAACATCAAATACAGTGAAAGCAGGGGTTATACTGTGGGGGAGGGACATACAAAGCAACAAAAACATAATCGTATAAATGTGTTAGAAACAATCCCAAGAAAGAAAAAAACATTTGAGTACATATCTTAGGGTTCATTTCCCTAACATCACCTTATCTGACCTTTTCTGCTTGACTCAGACAAATACTAGATATTGCAAATAAGGGAAACCATGGGACCTATGTTTCTTTGGGCCTGGCTTACTTCACTTAATATAATTTTTTCCAAGTCTTTCCATTTCCTAACAAATGGGGCAATGCCATTCTTTCTGATGGAGGCATAGAATTCCATTGTGTATATATACAATGCCATTCTTTCTGATGGAGGCATAGAATTCCATTGTGTATATATACCACATTTTCTTGATCCATTCATCTACTGAGGGGCATCTGGGTTGGTTCCATATCTTACCTATAGTAAATAGTGCTACAATAAACATAGTCGTGCTGGTAGCTTTAGTGTGGTCTTGTTTGTAAACATTTGGGTAAATGCCCAAAAGTGGGATTGCTGGGTCATAGGGGAGCTCTACGTGGAGTCTTTTGAGGAACCTCCATACTGCTTTCCAAAGTGGTTGAACAAGTTTACACTCCCACCAACAATGCAGTAAGGTTCCCTTCTGTCCACATCCCCTCCAGCATCTGTTGTTATTAGAGTTCTTGATTATAGCCATTCTAACTGGGGTGAGGTGGTATCTCAATGTTGTTTTGATATGCATTTCTTTTATGGCTAGGGAGGTTGAGCATTTCTTCATGTGTCTATTAGCCATCCTTCTTTCCTCTTCAGAGAAGTTTCTCTTCTTTAATTAAAAGATATATAATGTTCTTGCTTCGGCAGTACACATGTTGTTGGAAAGATACAGAGAATATTAGCATGGTCCCTGCACATGGATGATACACAAACTGGTGAAGTGCTCCATATCAAGGTCATTTTGTGGTTGAACGGGATTAATAAACAAAGTTCTGATGGTATGCAGCCTGCATGATATGCATTTTTGCCAGAAGTACAGAAACAGGCTGAAAGCAAGTAAATTGAAAGAAACATAGAAATATAGGTCATAAGAATAGGAAGCAAATATATCACGGAGTAAATGTAAGGTATCTCATCCAAAATCAACAGAAAACAAATTCTTTTTAAATGTATACACAATGTTCTCCAAGGGAGTTTGTCAGTAAATCAATGAAAAAAAATCTTAACAAATATAAGAAAGTTGAAATCATACTAAGTATGTTTTCAGATCATAAAGGTATAAAACTAGAAATCAATAAAAGAAAGACAATAGGCATATTCACAATTATGTGAAAAGTAAATGGCAATCTAGAACTACCAGTGAGTCAGAGAAAAAAATGAAAAGAGACCAGGAATAATGGAAATATTATATATCAGCACTTATGGGACACAACAAAATATGGTGGTTTAGCCTGGTGATAGCAGTAAGTGTATAGAGAAATGTTAAGATTCAGGATAGGCTTTGCATTAGTGTAAAGAGAATTTAACTTTAGATTAATATTTTTGCTTGGAAGAAAGGCTCTTTCCAAGGATTTTAATTTTAATAAACAAACTCCTTATTTGACATTAATTGAGACATAAAAACAAAGCAAAAACAAGCAAATAATTATGCTACTTAATGCTGACAGGTTAAAGTCTGATAAGACTGAGGACTGACATTTGGGTTTATGAATGAAGAATTATCAGTATCTGTGATAGATGAACTTGTGGCATAATGATAGAGAAGAAAGATTGACTCAACTCACAAGAGAAAGAGTATAGACTTGGTAACAATGAATAGTTGACAACTCTGAAAAGTTTTTGTTTCTGTTGTTTTATTTTCTTACATTTACTATACTGGGGATGGAATGCAGGGCATCTTTCATGTTAAGCAAGGGTGCTACCCTATCTGAGAAGTATTTGTTTAAAAGGAACAGAAAAATGAAGAGTGGTTAGAAGGATTGGGAGGTCCAAAGAAAGCTGTTTTGATGTGACAAAGCCAGTTAATTGTTAGTATTCATGAAATAGGAACAAAAGTATTATCAAGTAGTAAATGAAAAGAGAGACACTTGGTCTGAGGGTAGAGGGTTATTAAAAAACTAGAGTAGGACAACATGTATGGATCACTTAGAATAATATTGGGAAGGAGAGAAACAATATATTACAGGACTACCACTCCAAAAGGACTAGACACAGATACGTAACTAAAGGGTTTATAGCATTCACTTTTGATATCAAAGTACTTTTGGTTCAGCTTTCTTTCCTATCATCATTAGATCTTCAATAGCATCTTCTTGGATTTTTATCTCAGATTAACTTTACAGATGAAAGACTCTATTCCATGTCAGGTAAGTAAACAAAAGTTAATTTCTATTTCCTTGGTCTTTTTCTTTCTGTTTCTCTTGCTCCCCTCTCTGTTTGTCATTCTATATCTTCCTGTCTCTCACTCTTCCTTGTCTCTCTTTTTCTCTTGCTCTCTCTCACTATCTCTCTCACCATCCCCCATACACACTTTCTATGTGACTATTTTGACAGCAATCCTGCTGAATTTCTCTTTGTAACATCTCTTCCAGGTTTTACATTTATTATTGTGTGTTTAGGTGATTTTTTTCTGTGGTTCTATTGCCTCAGGTTTTCTTATACCCTCATTATCACCTTGACTGTTATACTATTTCCTAACCATACTCACTGCTTTTCATTTTCAAATAAGACTAATAGTATTTGGCTCCAGTTTAAAAACATGAAATATATTTTATTGTCATTTTGATAAATTTTTAAACAACATAATCTCAGCTGACTTTCCTGGTCTCCTTTTACATATTGCTTTCCCAAACTCTGCCTACTATAAACCATCCACATGCAAACCTATCCATGAACACTATGTGCTCTTTCTGGAGTGAAGGACCATCCAGTGTACCTAGCTCCACCAGCTCTTCAAGGGAGAAACATTTCGGAGTTATTTGTTTCTTATCTTCTTACTGGCACATTTGTTTCCATGAGAACAGCGTTTTATTTTATTTTTTTCTATATCAATCATGTCTACAGGTGTAATTGGCTTCTTCAAAATACATGAAGATTACCTTCTGGATGAAGAATGACTCTTTAACCTACATGAGTAGAATTTTGAATATAACAAATATTTCTCTCAAGTATTTTGCTAAATTTAGATGTCCCATTATAACATTTCATATAAATCTTCAAAGGATTTCTATTTTTTTAACCTAAAAAATCAAATATATTTTGAAAAAAATCTCCATTTGCATATGAGAAAACATTAGAATGAAAGGAAATGGTTAAATAAACTACCTAAATCTATTGGAGGATAAGTGTAGTAAAGTCAATGTTATTCTTTTTTACATGGAACATAAAATAATTTTGAAACTTTATTCTTTTTTATTCATTGTTATTGTAAAAGCAATGTTCAGAGGGATTATGGTTGCATAAGTCCAGTAATGAGTATATTTCTTTTTGAACAGTATCACCCCTTCCTTTACTTTCTCCAAGCTTTTCCTTTCTGTCCTCCCTCCCTACACATAAGTTGTATAGTTATTTTTTAAGACAGTATCTAGTGAATATCACTGTTGCATTTGTTTACCCTTTGTCCCATCATTTCTATGCTTCTTCCTTACACTCCAAAAAACAGATAAATTTACAGACACAAGGACTTCTAGTGAGATAATTTATATTAACTTGAGGGTTAATGTGTCTTGTTCATGGCTACAGAATATCTTTTGTTAGTGCAGAGTAATCATCTTGCTATTTTAGAGTCCAACAAACCTGTACTAAAGTTTTAGCATAACCATCAGTTTATCTGAAAGTAAAATGGCTATGTTCCATATAAGAAAATATATTATAACTTAATGAGTTGCACAGAAGAAAAGTAAAGTAACAAAGTCTCTATCCCATCTTTTATACCCACCCAAACTAGAAATGAATATAATTCATAAAGTGTTAATATCCCTATGTGTGTGGTGGGTAGATGGATTGGAAATGAGTAATACTAGCTAGTATTACACTCAAAATTCTACAACAGGGTCATCAAAATGGTGGTAGTTTTTCTCATTCAACTAGGCACTGGTAACAACAGAGGGAACGAAAGTTAAGGGACACGTGATGACAAAACCAAGTTTGATTGATTAAAGTTAAGATGCCTTGCTCAGTTCACTTCTCTTCTAATCATTTTTGCTGTGAATTAGAGCTTTTTTGTTTAATTCTATTCTTATCATAAGAAAGTTGGATAAACCTGTTTATGAATTATTCCTATTGAGCATTTTTCATGTGTCTGAGGCCATTTGTATGTGTTCCTTTGAGAAATGTCTATTCTGGTTCTTTGTCCACTTTTAAATTGGGTAGTTTGTTTTCTTTCTATAGAGTTGTTGTTGTTGACATTAAAAAAATTGATTTCAAGTATTCACCCTTTAGCAGGCATATGGTTCATACATTGTATTAATATCAAAGTTACTTGGTCTCAAGCATTCACTGTTCCTAAGTCTCCTTCTGAAGCCGACAGTTTTGCTTGAATTAAACTTTTTCTAAGCATGGAAATAGAATATATATCTTAATTCTAGATTTGTATAAGAGGCCAAGGGGCCATTGTGGTTAAGTTGGACCAGATTTTCTTCATGGTCTCCCTCCCCTCCTTCCTCTCCCCTCCCCTCCCTTCCCCTTTCTTGCCCTTCCTTTCTCTTCCCTTCTTCTACTTTTCTCAACCTTAATTGACTTGTTTTCTTGGTTGGTGCTCTAAAACTTGTACCTCTATCCCAGCTTTTTGCTGATTATTTTTTGACATAGACTCTGCTAGACCTTTCTACCTGGAGTAACTTTTACCATAGCTATTATTACAATCATGAACCACTGCACCAGCTTTTTTCTTAATATATTTCTTTATTTTATTACTTCAGTTAGTTAGGTTCTATGTCATCTGTAATAGTATAATGCATCTGATGTTTGTGGGAATGTAAATATTTTAATGTCTTTGATTTGTTTTGAATAATGCAATCTATTTCCATTATGTAGAACCATTCCTACTCATAGATGATCTTATCCATTCAGCCAAGGCACTCACATTCAGTCTCCTCCAAAACCCAGAAATAATGCTCTGCTAGCTATAGGTATTCCTTAATCCACTCAGTTAACGTCTAAATTGTCCTTCACAGTGTCCCAGTATCTTGCTATTTTATTTCCATCTATGATATATGTAATGCTTTCCTGACAAAACGATGTAGTATATCAACCTTGATAGAAACTGTATGCATCTTAAGGATTTAATTTTGTTACTGTTGAAACTAAGGCATTTTAGAGAAACTAAATGATATCTATATGTATATATTTCAAAACTACTTAAGTAACCCTTGTGTAATTTGATCTGTAATTTAGTGTAAAAATGCCATTTTTTTTCTGTTAGACTGTCATTATATTCTTACTTTTTCTTTCCTTTCTCTTCTTTCCTCTTCCCTTCCTCCTCTTCTTCATTCCTTTTTTCATCCTCAAATATTTGTTACAAAGCTGGTGACTCACACCTAGGATCTTAGCTATTGAGGAGGCTGAGATTTGAGAATCTTGCCTGAAAGCCATCCAGGAAAGGCAAGTCTGAAAGATTTTTATAAACAATTTAAAGGCCAGAACTAGAAGTGTAGCTCAAATGGTAAACCATCAACTATGAGCAGAAAAGTTGTACAATAATGAAAGGCCTTGAATTCATGCCCTAGTAGCAGCACATTAAAAGAATAAGATTTCTGTTCCATCATTTTTTTTCTGCCTACTCTTTTTATACTTCTTATGCCTTTAACAATTATTTTGAACATGAGAATGATCCCTAAAATCTGCTCTGGCTCTACTTTCCTGATCCAATGACTTCTTGCTCTATGCCACCACATCTCATATTTTGGCAGAAACAGCCTTAAATCAGGCCACCTGCTCTTGCCACCTCTGCAGTATGATTTTTTTGCATATTGCAAATATATCAGATGTAAATTATATGTGGTATGTCACATCCCTTTCAACTTTTAATTGCTTTTAAATGTAATTAGGATAAAATTTTCATATGGAATTTAGGCTTCTTGTCAGCTGACATCCACCTACTACCTTTGTGTCATATGGTCCCACATCTTGGACTTGAGGCACATAAACTCTCTTTCAATTTACATATATATATATATACATATACACATACTATATATATATATATATATATATATATATATATATATAGAGAGAGAGAGAGAGAGAGAGAGAGAGAGAGAGAGATAGCAACAAAGAGACAGAGAGACAGAGACAACGAGAGAAAATGATTGGTTATCTCATATATGTGGCTGGTCCTGGGACTTGGGCACTGTTCCTGAACTTTTTTTGCTCAAGGCTAGTACTCTACCACTTGAGCTACAGTGCTACTTCTGGCATTTTTGGATAGTTTATTGGAGATAAGTCTCATTGTCTTTCCTGCTTGGTCTGACTTTGAACAGCAATCCTTAGATCTCAGCCTCCTGAGTAGCTAGGATTACAGGCATGAGCTACTGGTGTCTAACAAATGTGCATTTTTTCCATGAATTTACTCAGTTTATTGCTTGTCAATATAGTTCAATAGTGTTTGTAATCAGAATTATTAAAGTATAGAATTGGTGAGTGGCAAACCAACTTATTTTGTTAGTAAGTGCACACTAATAGTAAGTGAAATTGCTTTGTTAGTTGAGTGAATGGCAGTAATAGCTATTTGTTAAACCATCGACTTTTCTAATCTCTTCAAAGGGAAGTTATAATGTTCTGGTTGTGCTAAATTATTTACCCTTTTACAATTTCTAAAAGTCAAAACAATATAGGCTTATTTTTAAAATATCTTGGTGTGCAATTAAGACTATTTTTTCATTGCACTAATGAAAGGAAAGGAAATATTCTAACCAGCTGGTAGAAATAGGCTCAAATTCTTTCCCAACTTACGCAAACACTTCCTTGCTTGTAAGCATTTTAAAAGGTACTTCTTCCACCTGCCCCTTTAATGGACTCTTTGTGTCTGTTGTTTCCTTGGCACTCTATTTCCATTTTTATGGGTTCTAGTAGTTACATTGCAAACTCCAACTTTGGATAAAGGAAATAGAGTAAAAAAACAGTTTAGTTCAATCATCTCTACCTCTCTCCTTCTACACCATTGAAAAGTCCTCTGCAGGTCTCTTTCCTTCTGTGGATCAATACTTCTTGTCTTAGTTTACTGAACACTCCTACCTTGATCTCCCTCAGGTGTGGTTTTGCTTTATGACAGGTTTCTTGGTTACAACTCCATCTTCATTAAGCCAAGGGAACACCCTGCCATTCCTTACACAAAGCTATTGTAACAAAGGGACTATGTTCATTATAGCTTAATTTGTGACTCCCCCAAATCCCCAGCCTTTTAAAAAAGGAATGGATTTTTTTCCTATTTAGTTATTTAACTTCATTTTTTTCACTTTATATTCTTGGCACAATTATAAAAATGGTTAAGAATTGTGTAAGAACAAAAAGAAGCTATGCATCTTAAAGATTTCTAAAAACACTTTTATGAAAACTGAATGTTCTGATACTCTTTGTTTATTTTTATTTGAATTGTGTCTTGTTACCATAGTAGCAAATCTTTGAATAATATTATCTTCAGAAAAGGGATCCAAATAGGGAAATATGAAGTAAAACTCTCCCTCTTTGCAGATGACAAGATTTTGTATTAAAAGAATCCCACAGACTCCACTACCAAATTACTCAAGCTGGCAAAGTAGGAGGGTATAAAATTAACCCTCAAAAATCAATGGCTTTTCTGTATGCCAACAATGAGAAAAGTGTGGCTGAAATCAGGAAAGCAATTCCATAATAGCCCCACAAAAAATAAAATACCTAAGACTTAACTTAACCAAAGAAGTGAGGACTTCTATGATGAAAACTTTAAACACCTAAAAAAAGGAAATAAAAACAGAATATAGAAAGTGGCAAAACCTCCCATGCTCCTGGATTGGAAAGATCAACATCGTGAAAATGACAATACTTCCCAAGGCTATCTACAAATTCAATGAGATACCTATCAATATTCCAACCTCATTCTTCAAGGAAAAAGAAGAGGCAATCCAAAAATTCATATGAAAATTCAATAAAAGTCACCGAATAGCAAAAACGATCCTCAACAGAAAGAACAGTGCTGGAGGAATAAAAATACCAAGTTTCAAACTCTACTACAAAGCCATAGTAAACAAAACAGCTTGGTACTGGCACAAGAACAGACCTCAGGACCAATGGAATAGAATTGAAAACCCAGAAATTCACCAATAGACCTATAGCCATCTAATCTTTGATAAGGGAGCTAAAAAAGTTGAATGGAAGAAAGACAGTCTCTTCAGCAAATGGTGCTGGCAAAATTGGTTAACCAATTATAAAAAACTACAGCTAGATCCTTATATAGCACCCTGCACCAGAATCAACTCCAAATGGATCAAAGACCTTGGAGTCAAAGCAGACACTCTGAAAACATTACAGGATGGAATAGAAGAAACCCTAGGTTTCCGTGGCACAGGCCAAAAATTTCTTAATAGAGACCCCAGAAACACAACAAATCAAAGAAAGGTTGAACAAATGAGATTGCATGAAATTGCAGAGCTTCTGCATGGCAAAGGACATAGATAGTAAGATCAATAGAAAGCCCATGGATTGGGAGAAGATCTCACTAGCCATACAATAGACAAGGGTCTCATATCTAAAATATACTGGGAATTCAAAACTTAAATCCCCCAACAACAAATCTTCAAAGAAACAACTGCCCAATAAATAAGTGGGCTAAAGACTTAAAGAGAAACTTCTCTGAAGAGGAAAGAAGGATGGCCAATACATACATGAAGAAATGCTCAACCGCTCTAGCCATAAAGGAAATACAAATCAAAACAACATTGAGATACCACCTCACCCCAGTTAGAATGGCTATAATCAAGAACTCTAATACAACAGATGCTGGAGGGGATGTGGACCGAAGGGAACCTTACTTCATTGTTGGTGGGAGTGTAAACTTGTTCAACCACTTTGGAAAGCAGTATGGAGGTTCCTCAAAAGACTCCACATAGAGATCCCCTATGACCCAGAAATCCCACTTTTGGGCATTTACCTGAATGCTCACAAACAAAACCATACTAAAGCTACCAGCACGACTATGTTTATTGCAGAATTATTTACTATAGCTAAGCTCAGTAGATGAATGGATCAAGAAAATGTTGTAAATATACACAATGGAATTCGATGCCTCCATCAGAAAGAATGACATTGCTCCATTTGTTAGGAAATGGAAAGACTTGGAAAAAATTATATTAAGTGAAGTAAGCCAGGCCCAAAGAAACATAGGTCCCGTGGTTTCCCTTATTTGCAATATCTAGTATATGTCTGAGTCAAGTTGAAAAGGTCAAATAAGTTGATGTAAGGAAATGAACCCTAAGATATGTATTCAAACGTTTTTTTCTTTCATGTGATTGTTTCTAACACATTTATACGATTATTTCTTTGTTGCTTTGTATATCCCTCTCCCACAGTATAACCCCTGCTTTCCCTGTATTTGATGTTGGTATAATTTGTGAAGGGGAAGGGAAAAACAAATCGTTTAAAAAGGGATACAAGTGGACCCGTTACAACAATGAGATGTACAAGTCGTTATGTCGAAAATGAACTTTACAGCTTTGGTGCGGGGAGGGGGCAGGAGTATTGGGTGGGGAGGTGGAGGGGGGAGAAAGATTGGGGGGTGGGAGATGGGAAGGGGAAACAAAGGAGGAGGCAACAATGCTTGATAAGAAATGTACTCATTACCTTGCCCATGTAATTGTAACCCCTCTGTACGGTATTTTCATAATACAAACAAATAATAAGAAAAAATATTATCTTCAGAAGGACAGAGTAGAAGTATGTATTTTGAAGGAGCAACTCTGATTTCCATTTTCCAAAATCCTGCTCTTTCTGAATGTGGTAATTGAGGAATGCTGTTTATTCCTAATGAAGATTAAGGCTATGTGCTCTTACTTTCTTATTTTTCACATGTATAATGGCTTATATAGCCAATGCTTAATCTTAGAACATACTGGATCAGTTTCATCTTCTTGCTCATTTCCTTGGCCTCTCTGTCATTGTCTTGTGCATCTCTGAACTTAAAATTAGAGCCCATGGTTTGACTTTTTTTAGTTTTATTTGGTTTATTGGTTTTCTGTAGATGATCATTTCATTGTTTTTACTTTATTTAATTTTTAAAGATAAAGTTGCCATAGGTTGAGAGTTTTTGAAAGTATTTAGCCCTTGGCAGCAGGGCAAAGTCCACCCTTCTGGATTTATAGCCAAAGCAAAGCTCTGAATCTAATCCCCTCTGACCAAGAAAAGACTGATTTCTGTACAACTACCAGGATAAGCATCCAAATTAAAGTCAAATTACCTAAATCTTGTTCTCAGAGTTATCTATTGATTCTTTATGTCACTTAGAGCCAGTTATCTAAATAAGAGCCAATAAATTTATGCATGGCCTAAATGTTTGCCCCTTTGAAGTGATCTTGGTTTCCTGTAGTTTCAGTCTACCCAACACATTGTCAACTCTGTTCCTTTTCGGATATGGCAATACAAGTCCATTTCAGGATTAGCACTTACTATTGCTTTGGCCCAAAGAGTCTTTTCATTAGATCCATAAGACTCAATCCCTCCTTTCTAGAAAATGTTTGTTTAAAAGGCAATTTATTGTGGCCAGAAGGGAACTCTGCTGTATTGTTGGCGGAAGTGTAAACTTGTTCAACCACTTTGGAAAATAGTATGGAAGTTCCTCAAAAGACTCCACATAGAGATCCCCTATGACCCAGCAATCCCACTTTTGAGCATTTACCCAAATGACCAAAAACAAGACCATAATAAAGCCACCAGCACAACTATGTTTAGTGCAGTATTATTTACCATAGCTAAGATATGGAACCAACCCAGATGCCCCTCAGTAGATGAATAGATCAAGAAAATGTGATTATATATACACATATATATGTATGTGTGTGTGTGTGTAATGAAATTCTATGCCTCCATCAGAAGGAATGACATTGCCCCATTTGTTAGGAAATGGAAAGACTTGGAAAAAATTATATTAAGTGAAGTAAGCCAGGCCCTGAGAAACATAGGTCCCATGGTTTCCCTTATTTTCAATAACTTCCTTCCTTCAGTCCTCCCTCCCCCTTCTTCTTTCCTTCCTTTCTCCCTCCCTTCCTCCCTTCCTCCTTTCCTTCCTTCCTTCCTTCCTTCCCTCCTTCCTTCCTTCCTTCCTTCCTTCCTTCTTCCTTCCTTCCTTCCTTCCTCCTTCCTTCCTTCCTTCCTTCCTTCCTTCCTTCCTTCCTTTCTTTCTTTCTTTCTTTCTTTCTTTCTTTCTTTCTTTCTTTCTTTCTTTCTTTCTTTCTTTCTTTCTTTCTTTCTTTCTTTCTTCCTTTCTTTTTCCTGCAGGGCACATATCACGGGCTACTGTGAAGTGAAGCTATTTCACAGCTACTTTTTGAAATGTTGGAACCAAGTTAAAATACATGATATCCATAGAGAGTGGTTAGAGGAGGTGTGGGGAGGAATATTTGAAATAAAAAAATGACAAGTGATCCTTTCCCTTAACTTTGATTTTAAGAAAAATCATGATATTTCTCATTTCTATTTCATTCAATCCAATGTGCTACCAAGTAAACTGACTTAATTGGAAATTTGAGGTAAGTCTGCTCTAAGCATTTTCTTATATCTGCTGTCAATATTTAATGAGTTTCACCAAAATCAAATGAGTGTGAATGGAAGGAAGAGGGAGAAGAATGAAATCTGAAGCCATTTAGGAAATAGAGAATATGCCCTTGTCCAGTTCTACCACCTGTAAATTCTGTAGAGTTTTGGGAGCTGAAATATCTTTCAGGATCTTAATTATCTCATTTAAATATGTGTGTGAGGGGCTGGAAAAGTGGCTCAGTGGTAGAGTGCTTACCTTGCATGCCTGAGGCCCTGGTTTCGATTCCTCAGCACCACATAAGCAAAAAGAAAAAAGCCGGAAGTGGTTCTGTGGCTCAAGTGGTAGAGCATTAGCCTTGAGCTGAAGAGCTGAGGGACAGTGCCCAGGCCCTGAGTTTAGGCCCCACAACCAGAACTCCCCCCCCAAAAAAATGTGATAATATTTGTCTTCCAGGGTGGTGTGAGGATAAAATGTGAATGTAGCTATAAACATGAATGTCCTTCCTTTTTTTTATTCAAAAAACATATTATGTGTGTATTGAGCTTTGTGTTATACTTGATGCAACACTGACTACACACATAACCTTTGTTGTTCTAGATCTTGTCCTAAATTAGTATATATATATATAATATATATATATATATTAAGAAAAAAATCCTAGGTGTTTTATACTATGTTCTTGTTCTGCTGACTTTTTAAAAAAGTGATGGATTCAAAATCATTTTTATACATAGTAATAAATGAAATAATCAAACTGCATTATCTCAATACATAAGTCACTTTGGAAAATACCTAGTCCCTGTAAAAGAACTGATATTGAAGAGCAAAAATTCCCAAAACCTTGCTTTTGTATATTCAAAGAGCCTTTGTTCCTTTCTTAGCTGGATTGAAATCCTTCTAATCTATTGCTCATAAACGATTATGCAAATACTAGATACTTTTTTTCCCTAACAATTAATTACATTGAATGTTTCATGCAATGCCATATCTGTCTTTCTACAGGCACATCAATACTGGCTCACTTTGATAAAACTATCTATACTTGCAATTCATTAACCTGTAGTATCCTAGCCCTGATGCTACTTTACTATCCCTTAATGCTTCTCTGCTGTTCAGCGATAACAGGAAGCTTCTACTTTTGTACTTGTGAATTTATTACAATTTTTCTCTTGCACTGAAGTGCTACATCATATCCTCTATGTACATAGCTATAAGTGAAAAAAATGGTCACTCATCATGCTGAGTAAATATGAACCTTCTCACAGAGTTATTTCTTTGTACTTTTTTCTGCCATCCTGAATATTTTCATTATATGTGTTTCTTTTATCTTATGTTGTGGGATAAAATAGAAATGAAGAAAATATTTGCTTTATCTTCTTGTTATTTAGTAGTTTTGTGTGACAGTTATATTTCTTAATTCAGTGGTAGATCACATTATTTCTTTCCTCATTATTAAAATATAAAAATTATTTTTCTATACATATTACCTTAATGATCATTCCAGAGTTTCTTGATAATAGATATTTAAATTTTTTTATTTTGAGAAAATTACAGGTCTACATACAATTTGAAGAGAAAATAAAAGAAATTACTGTGCCTCATTTACCCCACTTCTTCCAAAGCTATCGAGGGGATATTGACACTGATACAACACAGTGACAAGTATTTCTGTTCCATTAGTCCCTTTGGGATGCTCTTGTGTACCTAGGCTAATTATACTTTACCCAACTCCTTAACCACAGAATACCATTAATTTCTTCTCCACTCCTGTTACTTGGTCATTTCAAGAACCTTGCATAATAGAAGTATTTAGGTATAACCTTTGACATGGGATTGTTAACTGGACATGATTCTCTTGGGACATATCCTGATTGTTGTCATAGTCCATTCCATTTGGAATGAGATAGCATTCTATAATATGAATGTATCACTCCCATATTGAAGGACATCTGTGTCATTCCAGCTTTGGGATAGTATGGGTAAATTTATTACAAACTGTTTATAAACTATTTGACTGGAATAAATGTTCAGAAATGTAATTTGTAGTTGTATGATCATTGTTTTTTTGATTTTCAAAGAATCTTATGAGTAGTTAATCCAGAATAGTTGTAACATTTCACATTTCCATCAAATCAGTATTATATTGTCTAGTTTCTGTGTGAATTTACTTGCATTATATATGTTGTGTATATATATGTCTATGCATACATGTATGTGTATAATTCATTACATATATATTTCATATACTCAAAAATACTTGTATTCTTTGCTTTCAATTTTACATTGTTACATTTAATTGTGAAATTCCACATGCTGTCTCATTTTCTGAGTTTTTTCTTAAAAGTAGCTTTGTATTCCTGCTCAGAAACCTATAAATTTGTCAGAATATTGCATTAAAATCATAGTATCTTGAAATAATACTGTTAAAAAAATCTCATTAGAGGTTAAAGAAAAATACAAACAAAACAAGCATAAATTTCCTACTTTGATAGTACTTCAGGAAAATATAAATTAATACACAGAAAACATGTACTTGAAGTGAAAAATCCTTTCTAGGTTCATCTATACTGTCACAATGGTAGGACACCCTTCCTTTTTAAATATCTACAAAATGCTCATCAACTGCTTCTACTGAAATTTTCCCAATACTGGTTCCCCAAACCGGATTGATTTTCTTTCCCTTTTCAACTGCCACCACATTTATTTCATTTAAAAAATTGTCTTTACATAGAAAAAATTGTTCATAATAAATATATATATGATTTGATGAATGCGTGATAGGCACAAACCCAGTGAATCCATTGTAGCCATATAGGTGTTCTTTACCTTCAGAAGTGTCCTTTAACTCTATCATTTCTGAATTAGATTAACATGATCATTATTCCATATAGCACAGTATAAGTCTACATTTTTAGTGTATTTTAATTGTGTATTGGTAATGGTAGATGCTATGCTTTAGAGTAGATCTTTAATATCTATTCATCTTATATTCTTCACCTAATGTTTTTCTGCTTCTTCATTTCCTTCAGTCACTAGGAATTATGATTCCTCTCTCTAGTTCTATGGTTTTCAGTCTTTTCATCACATAATGGTGCCATTCAATTTTGTGTCTGGCTTAATTTCACTCAGTATAGCATCTTCTAGGTTCATCCACATTACCACAAAACTCAATAATCACTTGTTTTTCAGAATTATTTGGTAAGCCATTTACCATATTAAAAGAATGTTCATTGGTTGATGACCATTTGGACAGTTCTCATGTCTTGGACACTGTGAATTTGAAAGTGTGATTATTTCTCCAGAATCATGATTCTACCACTCTTACATATATTTTCATATGGAAAGTCTGAAACTATAAAACTTTTAGAAGAAAAATAAGGGAAAGTGATTCTGAACATATGTCTTCACACATATGTTGCTGTTCATACAGCATGACCAGGGAACTCAGTGTCTGGTAGGCAGAAAGGGACCATACCATGTGGGTATAGACAAAGTTTATTGAAGCATCATACACTTATTTAGGGCATAGGGGCATAGAAGGTGAGGCTGTAGTCAGGGGCCAATCCTAGGACAGGAAGGTAAACAATTTGAAGGAAAACAACTTGAAGGTAAACATCTGGAAGGTAAACATCTTGAAGGTAAACAACTCAGCGGATATGGATGATTAGCAACTTTTAATCAGTGACTGAAAAGAGTCATTCAGGACAACATAAGAGGAATCAAGGTACAGATGGGGGTTTATTTAGAAAGACACAAAATTAATCTTGATGCATAGTTCAACACAACTAACTAGGAGGAGCACGAATGGCATATCTTGAAAAACACCACCTGAGCCTGGCACCAAGCTCAGGTCCTTTGCCCCTCATGGAGGAAGGGGCTTACCCCTTTCCTCCTCCATAGGAGTACAGGCCAGCACACACCCTCATGGCACACAGGAACTCAGAAGGGGTCTTGCGAGTCAATGCCTCTGACATCTACCCCTTTTTTGTTTTTTAAGCATAGAACAGTAAGCATGAGATCCTTTTGCGGAAGAGACAACTTAGCTATTCTGGAGTGGAGACAGCAATATCCTGCTAAGAACACAAATATCATAAGACAAAACACAATCAGTCCTCTGGAAACACTATGGGCAAAACTCTACCACTAGGTACTGGGGTCTAATTAGTTTAGTACAGATGCAATTTCTTTTGCCAGATCCTCATATTCCATCCCAGGGAGCTGTGCAGAGAAAGTCTCAATGACTTTCTGCTGCAACTGGTGTATGTTCTAAGTCAAATTCCCTCGCAAGTCCTGCAAGTGGTATTAAAGTCCTTGCCAAATGACGTTAGTGGTATTGAAGTGGGCTGGAGCGATACACAGCTATTCCCCTGCTTCCTTTCCTTAAACAAATAAATTTATGTGGTTGGAACCAGCCCCAAACATCCAAAATGGCAAAATCCATTTGGTCAAGCCTGGCCACACACAGGTGGCCAATGGAGTTACAGCTGCCTTATAGTAGCTGTTTCAAACCTTTGAAATGTTTCATCATTTTCTCTAGCCAGGGGTGTATGACAAGCCTGAGCATGTAGCACCATGAATTTAGACACTTCAGGCAAGGATTGGTGAGATCAGGCAAAAGACTGACAGCCATGTAGGTAAGTAATGTATGAGGTCTCATCTGCCTTGGTGTTAGTCAGAGACAGCAGCATCAGATGTGGCCCTTGGCCTCTCCCTAGGTCTTTTTCAAATATAAGCTCTATTTTAAAACTTAACACACACTCACACCATCTTCTATTTACTCTTACCATCTGTGACTTACTTGAACATTCTGTGGTTTGTCTTAAGTTTCTTTCTTTCTTACTCTCCCAATCTTTTTGAATCTAATGGAAACCATCTTTATGTTTCCTCAATTCTGTTTCCAAAGTCTTCCTTTATAATGTTTTATGCAAAAGCATTTTTCTTGCTGGTTGAGGAACCTGATCTCTGTGACTAGCAATACCTAAGTTACCTTTGCAAGCTTTCAGACAGATATCAATAGGAACACACTCTCAGATTTACAAACTTTCTTTTCTGAACAGATGAATTTTACATGGCTGTTGTTAGCCCAAAGTTTACTGCCAATTAGGGCTTTAAGCAAATACAGAGCAGTTTGGATTTAAACTATTTCCTACATTTTACAACCTTAGCCTTTTACTACCCATTATCACAAATGATTGACAAGTTCTTACCCAGTTATGCATGCTTATGAACTATCTTACCATGGCTTCCAGATCTGATCAATAAGGGCCAAGTATATTATTGCCAAGGTCCCTTGTGTGCCCTTTTCCATGCTGTTTTTTCTCCTTGCAGCTGGACGCTGGAAACCTGATGGTAAAGTGAATTGTATGACAATGTAATCAACATTGCTAAAAGTTTATTTGTGTGATATGATTTTGTTTTAAAGATTTGTTTTCTAGGGAGTGTGCCTAGTGCCTTAAGATTTGAAAGAGTCATTCAAATACAAATAAAAAGTAAAGTATAAAGTATTAAAGCACGGGTTAGTAAAAGGCTTTTAAAAACAAAGAATGGATTCCTGGATATAAAATTTGGAAGTAAAACTGTCTTAAATGTTTGTTTCAAAGTGGAAAAAGAAAACAATTAGGGCTACCAAGATGATTATTTAATTGCTATTTTAGTTTGCTCTTCTAATGGTTTTGTAACAGTTTCCAGCAGGCCTACAGAGAAAAACGGAGAAGTCTTACATGTTTAGGTATAACCTTGGCTCTTAATGAGCTCCAGGTAAGACATACTTAAAAAACTTCTTCCATATTGACCACCTTTGTTGCTCTTAATTGTAGTATAGTGGCCTTTTATAAGACTCATTGATCTGCAAACTGCAAATTGCAGTTCAAAGCCTGCCCAGGCAGAGAAAGTTGAGATTGTCATCTCTGTTCACCAAGCAGAGTGCCATGAAAGCAGGAAGAGTTGCTTTGTATTCCAGAGTGGCAGAGTCTAGCCTTGAGCTGAAGAACTGAGGAATAGCCTTCTGGCCCTAAGTTCAAATCCAGTGACTAATCAAGGGAAATGCCAAAGGCACATTTACCCCTGACTCTGTCTTTTACACAATCTTATACAAGAGCACTTTACAACTTTCTTACACTGCCAGGACCAGCCAAACATCTGAATCAGGCTCACAGCTGCCTGTACCCTTCTCCCTGGCAGCCTCCACAGGGAGAAAATGCAGCCCAATGCTTGTATTTAAGTGATCTCAGAATTTTCAAGGCAACTCAGTTTGAATCACAACTTCCATTGACAAAGATCTTGTAGCAAGAAAAATACTTTACAACCTTCAAATCATGACTGTTTTACACATTTCACATATAGACAGACAGACAAACATTTTTTTTTTTTTTGGGTCCAGTTATGGGGCCTGAACTCTGGGCCTGGGCGCTGTCCCTCAGCTCTTCAGCTCTAGGCTAGCACTCTACCACTTGAGCCACAACACCACTTCCGGCTTTTTTCTTTTTTCTTATATGGTGCTGAGGAATTGAACCCAGGGCCTCAGGCTTGTGAGGCAAGCGCTCTACCACTGAGCCACCTTCCCAGCCCCAGATAAACATTTTTGTGCACAGATCATAGAGCATGCTTAGATTTTAATATCTGCCATTAAGATTTTTTGGAATTTTAGCTGTGAATTTTCCTTAATTATGATTGAACCACATGGTCAGTTATAAAAGCAAAACTTCACCAGCAACAAAAAACTTTTCAGCAGACAGGAGACCAGACACAAACACAGAGATATGTAGCACACCATAACAAAAACAGAAAATTTTTTAGCTAAGATTTTTTTCCTTAAAATGATGCAGTAATCCTTCTGCCCTTTGTTTCAAACAGTTTCTCCTTTTCCATCACCTCCATGAGGCCATGAGTGAGAGCCCCTATCACCCCAAACTGAGGGTCAATGTGCTCTACCTGACTGTGAGCTCTCCCTACCCTATTTTTAACTTTCTGCCATATTTCTTCATCCAAAGTTCCTTCGCTAGGGAACCAAGGCTTGTACTTACAAACGGTGTTGAGACATTCTAGAAGAAATGTTCCTTAGACAATTTTGCTCCACTTTTCTTAAGAAAATAATATACTAAATTGACAAATGGCTGAGCTCAACTTTCCGATCATCCCATAATGAAATAAACTCCACTTATCTCCTTTTGTGGGGCACCGAGTCCTTCTAGCAGAACTTCCTCTACTTCCAGGTCCCTGTTTGGGCACCACTTGTTGCTGTTCACACAGCAAGACCCGGGAACTCAGTGTCTGATAGGCAGAAAGGGACCATACTATGCAGGTATAGACAAAGTTTATTAAAACATCATACACTTATATAAGAAATAGGGGCATAAAAGGTAAGGTTGTAGTCAGGGGCCAAACCCAAGACAAGAAGATGACCTTAAAGGTAAAAAAATTCTTGGGGAATATGGACGATTAGTAAGTCATTCAAGGTAACAAGAGAGTCAGCAAGGTGAAAGTGGGGCTCCATTTAAAAAACACAAAAGGAATCCTGAGGCATAGGTCTACACAATTAACTAGGAGGAGCACGAATGGCACTTGCTGAAAACCATCACATGGGCCTGGCACCAGGCCCAGCACCTTTGCCCTGAAGGGAAGAAGGGGCCAGAGGAATACATGCCAGCACACACCCTCATGGCACACAGGAACTCAGATGGGGTCTTGCAAGTCGACGCCTCTGACGAGTGTTTGGGAGTTCAGGACTCAAACGACAAGATAGAGCACTCAAAAGAGCTCTCAGACTTTGAGGGCCCTGAAGTTCTGAGTGCTCTATGCCTTCCCAAAAGGAGAGACAAGCAACCAAAGAGAAATAGACCGGTTCTCTCTGTCCCAAGCAGCTCCTGTCTTCTTCCTAGCATCTACAAAAGACCCCTCCTTGCTGTCTATAGCCACAGGTGTAATTTTTTTCCACTGAATTCTAAGAGAACTGACGAGTGTTTGGGATCTCAGGATACAAACGACAAGACAGAGCACAATTTTGTTTTAAGGCCTCCAAGTTCTGAGTGGTCTACCTTGTCATTTACATCTTGAGCTCCCACTCATCAGCTCTCCCAGTATTCGGCAGAAAAAAATTAGACCTGTGGTTACCGACCGCGAGGGGGGCTTTCGTAGATGCTAAGATGAACACAAGAGCTGCTTGTGACAGAAAAATAACTGTATATTTCTCTTCGGTGCTTTTTCTGTCCTTTTGAGAAGGAGTACAACTCTCAGAACTTGGGAGCATTAAAACAATTTTGTTTTAACACCCTCAAGTTCTAAGTGCTCTATCTTGTCGTTCACATCCCGAGCTCCCCAAAACTCTTCAGCTCCCCCAGAATTCGACATCAAAAAATTAGACATGTTGCTGTGGACAGCGAGAATAGCTTTTTTAGATACTAGGTTGATCACAGGAGCTGCTGTGACAAAAAGAAATGGTATATTTCTCTTTGATGCCTTGCCTGTCCTTTGGGAAGGAGTGGAGCAGAGCTTAACAGGCCTTAAAACAAATTTATCCTGAGAGCTTCATCTTGTCTTTTGCATCCTGAGCTCCCAAACACTCATCAGCTATCCCAGACTTCAGTGGAAAAAAATTAGACCTGTGGCTGTAGACAGTGAGAGCAGCTTTCCTAAGTGATAGAATGAACACAGGAACTGCTTGAGACAGAAAGAACTGGCATATTTCTCGTCGGTGGCTGGTCTGTCCTTTTGGGGGAAAAATCAGTATCACTGCAGATCTCTCCACACAGACACTGACTGCAAGGAAATTCTGGAAAATAACATGTGAGCCCTGAGAACCATTAACTGCCAAGCAACTTTACAGGTATATCCAGCAAAGCTAGCATTCACATTTGATGGATAAACTAAAATTTTTAATAGTAAAGAAGCAACAAAAACCGAACCTCTCAACCAAAACTCTTATCCAGTGCTCCAATATACTTTGGTGCAATAAATAAATAAGAGGGTCAGAATTCAACACACCAAATGACAGTGAGCTATGTGGTATGAGCTCAGAATTGGGGGAAGGGACTTGCACTTTCTTCTCTATGTATATTTATATTTACCTCGGCACATTAAATTTATGTGTTTATAATTTTAAAATGGTACTATTTTATTTTATTTTTAATTTTTTTTGTAAAGGTGGTGCACAGAAGGGTTATAGTTACATAAGTCAGATAATGATTACATTTCCTTTTGAACAGTATCACCCCTTTCCTCATAGTCTTGGGTTTTTCTCCTCTTGACTTCCCTCCCCTCCAAAATTATATAGTTCATTTCCTACATAGTATCTAGAAAGTATCATTGCTGAATTAGTTCACCATTTGTCCCATCACAGAAATAGTGGTGCTATTTTATATTTCTGGGAAAACCGAAAGGATTAGAAGGATGGGAGAGGAAACAGAATAGTAGAGGTGAACAGTAACAGAACATGTTACATCTCTGAATGAAGATGGGGAACTCACTGACAACTGTTGAATGCTGAAGGTGGAAGAGATGGGGAAAGTGGGCATACATGAATGTTTAAGCTGATTAAACTATTGCATATTCATGTATTATAAACCATGGTGGAACCCTTTGAAACAATCAGTATATACTGTAAAAGATGAGTGGCAGGAATGTAAAACAAGGCTTACCTAGGTTGTGGGTACTACTGGAAAAAGGAGAGGTAGAACTGAGAGGGTAAAGAAGGGTGACTATGATCTAAAGGACCCTCATGGCACACAGGAACTCAGATGGGGTCTTGTGAGTCAA
This sequence comes from Dipodomys spectabilis, assembly GCF_019054845.1. NCBI lineage: Eukaryota > Metazoa > Chordata > Mammalia > Rodentia > Heteromyidae > Dipodomys > Dipodomys spectabilis. The sequence goes on from NW_024871113.1 coordinate 9,922,336, forward strand.
TGCCTCCAACACACATGTGTGAATTGCATATATAAATTTATATAAATGCATGTATATTATATGCATTATATACACACAAATATAATATACCTACATTTATATACACATATATATTTATGTGTATGTACAATGACTAGGACACTAAAGTCACAAGCAACAAAAGCAAAAATAGAAAAAATATCCTATTCTCAGCAAAGATGTAACATCATAATGTGCCAATAGAAAGTGGGAAAATATTTGCAAATCTCTTGTCTAATAAAGGACTATTATATTTTATATTTAACATATAACATATATATTCAGCATATATTTATGTCTGTATAAAAATATATAATTGCAAGCAAGCAGACACACAAAACAGAATAACAACAAAAATCCTAAATTACCTTACAGAATGAGCAAAGAACTTGAATAGATCTTTATCCAGGGATGACAAAGTTAATGGCCAGAGGTTTATTAAAAGATGCTCAGAGCCACTAATCATCAGGGAAATGAAAATCAAAATACAACGACATAGCACTTCGCATAGCTTTTATTTTAATGAAAAACGATAAAATAATGTTGGTAAGGGAACACATGAACACTTTTATTGGAGATATTAGCTACTATATCCATTCTCCACAAAGAAAGGAACTAGTATAGCATAGTTAATGCTAATGGGCAGGAAGAAAAATAAGGTGGTAACTAATTTGTTATGTGTTAAATGGATTTATTTCTTCACAAACTACAGAAACATTGCCAACTGATATGTCTTGTAGACCTTGAGTTACCAATGAGATATCCAAGATGAAAATATATACAAAGACTAGAATAGTATTGTAGAAGGAGAACATAGACACTGAACTTAATATTATACTGTTTTGAGTAGGTTTGTTATTCAGGAATATATTTTAGGGAATAAAAAGCTTTAAGGCAAACAATGAGGAGCAAAATGCCATATAATTATGAAGAAAAATCAGGACAGTCCCTTGAGGAAGAACTATCAGAGAGAGGGGCATAGGGCAGGAAAAGGAAAGACAAACTTTTCAGAAAGAAACTGGTGAATAAGGCTAAGTATCTTTTAAATGAGAGTAATTAATCAAGGAAGTATGGCTTGATTGAGACAACTATTTGTCTTTAGAAGAATAGATAGAAAATATTTAAAAAGCAATTTGATATTAGCGTCAAAAATTTGTTTTTCCCCATTATTCAGAAAGTAAAATTGTCACCTGCAGCTGAGTTTTGATTAGGTGTGCAATACTCATTTATATTCTGATACATTAACTAGTGTCAACCTGTGTGTAATGAAGGTAGGTACTTGAAATGTAAGGGAATTCACTGCGAATGAAAATCATACAGGGGAATCTCCATTAGTATCACCTTTGAAACCACTGAAAACAACAGTCCTTTCCACTTAATCTGTTTGAACAAAAGAGATGTTTTAAGTTCTGTTCATCTCAGGGGGTAGGTGGGGTGGGTGGGTAAAGTGTGATTTGACATATTAAGATTGCTAGGATCATTTCTGACCTAGGCTAAACCTATGTGATAAGAAGAGCCTTGCATCTTGATATGAATAGAGAAAAATCAGCAGGATTTTATTTTATTTATTTATTTTTATGTTATTTTATTGTAAAGATGCTGTATAGAGGGGTTACAGTTACAAGAGTAAGGCAAAGAGTACATTACTTGTCGATCATGGTTACCCTTTGCCTTGTTATTGTCCCACTATCCCTACTCCCCACCCCACCCCACCTCATCCCCAACTGAAGTTGTAAAGTTCATTTCCAATATATTGTCCTGTGGGTATCATTGTTACAGTGGGTCATCCTGTGTGCTTGTTTCAGTGTTTTGTTATTCCCCTTCCCCTTTCCAGATTAGTCAAATGTATATAACAAGATGCAGGGTACCAAAATCAAGTACAGTGACAACAGGGGATATACCACAGGAGGAAGAATAAATATAAAGAAAACAACAAAAAAAATCACGTATTTCCAAAACAATAAAAACACAAACAGACCTATTCCTTCCTGTAATGTTTTCAGGATGTCTGCTTTGACTTCAAAGTCTCTGATCCATTGGAGTTGATTCTGGTGCAGGGTGATATATAAGGATCTAACTTTAGTTTTCTACAGGTATGTTACAGGTAACAGTAAAGAGAAATCACACAATAACCCGAACCACTGAGCTTCTTTATATCAACAGTGTGCATAGTGCTTGCACTGGAATTTAAAAGCTCTACTGTTGAAATTTTGTTTGACTTTTTTGATTTATTATTTTGTAATGGCACTTGGTCAAAACTGCATGTAATAAATCCTTGAATAAGGTGATTGTATGAAACAATTATGGCGAAGCACATGGTAATACTCTGCTGCAAGTAATTTCCTTTGCGTTGCTTCTTTTCTAATGTCTCTTCCTTCTATCATTTCTTTCTCTTTCCCTGTCAGTCTATGTTCCTTCTTGTTATCTTTCCTTTCTGTCTTTCCTTCTTTCCTCCGTTTTCTCCTTATCCCCCCTTTCTTTCTTCCTCTCTCCCTTCCATCCTTCCTTCTTCCTTTCCTTCTTTTTGCCTTCCTTTTTTCCTTTCCTCCTTCTTTCCATCCTTTGCCTATTTCTTTCTCCCTCCCTCCTTCTTTCTTCTTTCCTTTTCCTTTTTTCCTTTCTTTTCTTCCTACGTTTTTTCTTTCTACTTTTCTTCCTACTTTTTTTCTTTCCTTCTTTCTTTCTTTCATTTTTTCCCTTCCAGACTCTTCATAATCACTGTGATGTTTTTACTGTATAAAAATTTAACACAATTCTTTTTCTGGTTTTTATTTAGCATGTACATTTTCTCCCTAGAGGGTGATTTATTCACTGCTTCCAAGATGACTCTCTTATTTTCTGACCCTATATATTTGCTCATGTAGTTTTCCTTAACAGAGACAACCTCTCAAAATGTAAATACTTTAGACTAAGCCAGTCTCCCTCTTTTAAAAATGTTATCTTTTTATCATTATTTGATATATCAAATATAATTTATATATAAATTAATTTATCACACTATCATTTCAAACCAATCATTATAAGAATCAAACATGATGGATAATAATTATTTACTCTATAGCTGATCAAACAAGCTTGAGATCAAGCTTAGTTTTTGCTCAAGCTAAAACATCTAATAGGGACAAACCTGAAATACTAGCTAAATTCTCTGATTTCCAATGCAGCACTTTAATTCATAATATGTATTTATGTATTTTAAGATGTAGTTCTATATATTATCACAAAACCATAAATTTAAGAAAAAATTGGGGGCATTAATTTGATCCCTGGTTATGTTTATATGTATTTTTCTTTCATCTAATTCATCCTTCCACACAGCATTGTATTAATCTCTTTGGGCTACTATAACAAAAATGCCTTTAACTAAGGTATAGAGGTGCCCTGTTCACAAATCTGGAAGCTAAGAAATCTAAGACCAAAGCACTAGCAGATCATTGTATCAGCTTTCTAAGTTGTACCTTTTTGCATTGCCATCTTGTGATGGAGGGAGAAAAGGAGTTTCCTCTTTCTCTCTTACAAGCACACTAATCTCATTTAGGAGGGCACAGCCTTCATGACCTAATTTACCTTTGAAATCCTCCACATGTTGAATGAACTTAGGGGAGAGTTTTTTAAGTGTTCAGAACATAAAGGTAGTATATCAGATAGTGTTTAAATAGGAACATTTAAATATATTTCAAAGCTGTAAATTTTTTCTTTTCTTTTCTTTTTTTTTGCCTGTCCTGGGGCTTAAACTCTGGGCCTGGGCACTGTCCTTGAGCCTCTTCTACTCAAGACTAGCATTCTACCATTTAAGCCACAGCACCATTTCCAGCTTTTTCTGGGTATGTGGTATTGAGGAATCGAACCCTGGGCCTCATGCATGCTAGACAAGCACTCTACAACTGAGCCACCTTCCCAGCCCAAAGCTGTGAATTTTTAAAGAGATAAAACACAGTGTTTTATGATTTGTTTTCTTTACTTGTGGGTAAAGAGAAAGAGAAGACCAGCACTGTAATCATCTCTGACATTCCATTCATACTAACACGGTAGCTTGGTGCAAAGTTGGTCACTATGGTTACAGAGAAGCATTGAGAATGCACTGTCAGATAGGAATAATAGGGCATCAGTTTCAGAGAAGAAACTCCAATGTCTTCTTGATATTCTTTTACTGAAAATTACTATTTTATTTTTAACCAAATCCTGATTTTTAATTGGATTTGCTCATGTACATCAGAAGTAATTTGTTGTTATTCCAATAATGATCAATATGTTCTATTCATCTTCACTTTCTTCATTAGGACATATTGTTACTTGGTTATGGTATTTACCAGTGTTTTTGGTTTAATTTTTCCTAAACTATGGAGGATTTACCCTATAGATGAGAGAATTGTGGAGGGTGCTGAGTTTTCATTGGTGGATAAGGCAGCATTATTCCCAGTAGTTTGTATCCTTGTATAGACAGACATGACACAGATTCAAAGCTTAGAATGGTCTGAGGCTCAAAGTCAAATAAGGCACTCTTTCTGCAGATAGATAGATGAATCATGTTAAAGGTATATTGAACTAAATTTAGCATTGAGGAAAGATTGTATTCTTTCTCCCACATGGCATAGCTTGAGTTCAGTTAGACTATAAAAGAATATTATCTTAGAAACTCCATTTTTACTTACTGCCTAAAGGTTGTTGCATAGCAACTAATTGTTCTTTGAACACTACCTAAGAATACCTGACTCATGTAGCTGTACATCTGTGTTTTAAAATTTAAGTTCTATTTTCTAAGTACAAAGTCAGGCACTTACAGTGACCTGAACATGTCAAAAATAAAGGTCCATCTTTTTAAATTAATACTTATGAAAGTTCTATTCACAATAAAAATATTCCCATGTATATTTTTAGACACCATATCAGTTTAAAAGCGTTTTAATCCAGAATTGGAATAAACAAGTAAGTTTTTCACCTGTATGTTTTCATTTGTTAATGAAATTACATTATAAATACTACAGAGGAATTGACTTAATATCATTGCCCCATTTGTTAGAAAATGGAAAGACTTGGAAAAAATTATATTAAGTGAAGTAAGCCAGGTCCAAAGAAACATAGGTCCCATGGTTTCCATTATTTGCAATAACTAGTATATGTCTGAGTCAAGCAGAAAAGTTCAGATAAGTTGATGTTAGGGGAATGAACCCCAAGGTAAGTATTCAGATCTTATTTTTTCTTTCATGCAATTGTTTCTAACATATAAGATGATTTCTATGTTTCTTTGTATGTCCCTCCCCCACGGTATAACCCCTACTTTCACTGTATTTGATGTTGGTATAATTTGTGGAGGGGAAGGGCAAAAACAAATCCTTTAACTAGGGATACAGGTGGACCCATTGCAACAATGAGATGTACAAGTTGGTATGTCGAAAAACGAACTTTACAACTCTGGTGGTGGGGGGGAGGATCGGGTGAGGGGAGGTGGAGGGAGTATGAGAAGGGATAGAAAGGTGAAACAAAAAGGAGGCAACAATGCTTGATAAGAAATGTACTCGTTATCTTGCCCACGTAATTGTTACTCCTCTGTACGGTATTCTCACAATAATAAAAAAAAAAGACATTTATTTTGGCTCACAGTTTTGAAGGCAAAGAAATGTGGCCAGGTAGCAGACCACAATTGGCACATTCTATGAAAAAGTATTCTTGTTCACTTACGGTGGCCATGAAATAAAATGGGACCAAAATTAGAGACTTCGATCTAAAATCTTCAAACACCCACTGAGCTACCTTCTTTCCACATGGCCTCACCCCCTAAAGGTTCTACCACCTTCTAATAGTACAACAAGTTAGAGACCTTAAACACATGGGGCTTCTAGAGTCATGCCAGATCCAAACTATACTATAAATATATCTGGGGTTGCATAGTGAGGAAAGATTGTATTTGGTACTGCTGTAAAACTCTTATTATAATGCTGGGCATCAAGAGAGAGAAGGAGTTAGCAGTGTTATCACTTAAACTGATACAAAATAATGTATTAATGGATTACTTTCTTAGCCATAAATAAAATAGTTGTATTATTTCAATGGTATCACTGAATTTGAGATAAAGAATTTGTCCCCCCCCCCAAACCATAGAATCTGAGTTGCTGAATCTATCATTTTTACATATATAAATTCCTCAAATTTAGAAATTTAGAAATTAACAGCAAGCAAGTAGTAGAAACAAAAGTTAAAAGACAGTGAGACAGAGACAGACAAAGACAGAGGGACAGAGATATATAGACATAGACACAGAGAGAGAAAGAGAAAGAGAAAGAAAAAGAAAGAAAGAGAAAGAAAGAGATAGTATATCTGGAAAATTTTCCTATGCTCACATTGCTTTGAGAGGTAATAAGGAAAGAATCTGTAACCAAAACCACTAAGCAATTATGAAAAAAAAGATGAAAAAATTGTGATACACTGAAAGAAAAATTAAAAATTAAACCAAATACAATGAAATTCTCACAGAATAGGATAAAAGTAATTTCTGCTTTCACAAAAAAATACTTTTGCCTCTGGTGCAGAATTACCTGATGGTGTTTACAGAACAAATTGCTTGCAAGGATTATAAACACATCTGAAGTTGAAGAAAAGCAGGAAAATATGCATTGAAAGGAGAAGAAAATAAAATTAAAAGGGTTTAATAGTGAATCAGAAAAAATGGCCTAAATGTATATTAAAGTCTTAAAGTATAACTTTAAGTCATATCTATCTAAGCAAACTAAAATTTTATGGAACCATGTTTCATAGCAACCTGGAAAGGTGAGATTACAGCTGGCCTAGGGATATGTAACACCTGAGGTTCACACACCTGCTATAGAAGTTCCACACTGTCATGGGAGAGCGAGAGAGATATCACCTTACAGAGGAAATCATCCACAAGAGATTGCTAATGCAGAATGAAGAGGTAGATGAGCTTTACTTGAAACAAGCAAATATTTTCCCCCTCAAGTTCTGTATTACATTTATTCTCTATACTATTAAGAAGTACTCTAAATTAAAAACTTAGAACAAAGACATATTTTATATGTCTAATAACCATATTCCTTTCATTTATTTTCCAGGAGGAAATGACTATCAAGTGTTGATACAATATAGCAATTACTGAAATTACAAAAGAGTTGTATATTAAATGAATTAGTAATGTAGCTTAATGCAAAATTTGAAATCTGGTTAAGTAAACAACAGTACTACAGAACTTGGTATATCACATCTGTCATATTCTTTACAAAATAATCTTATTCAAGATACTTAATGCAAATTATTTTTAAGGTATAAAATAAGCCTTGAAAATATTGTATTGGTAAGACTGTATACAAGATTATTGAAAGATATATTTGGAAACCATTTATAAAATATAGAGTTGATGATAATTTTTGGGGGGTGTCCGGTCGTAGGCCTGGGCGCTGTCCCTCAGCTCTTCAGCTCAAGGCTAGCGCTCTACCACTTGAACCACAGCACCGCTTTCGGCTTTTTTTTCTACTTATGTTGTGCTGAGGAATTGAAACCAAGGCCTCAGGCATGCAAGGCAAGCATTCTACCACTGAGCCACCTTCCCAGCCCAAGTTGATGATAATTTTAATTCAATGAACTAAACTACATATTTTATTCAATTTCCTTTGCCATACTGATTCAGAAATGGATTTGTGAATCTATAACTTTTAAATGTGGGAAAATATGTTTTTAAAAAGAGGTTCAAACTTACTACTGATGTAAAAAAAAGGTTACTAGTTGCCAAACACATGGTATGCAACAGGAAACAACTACACAATATGTAACACATTTGCCTTTTAATTCAGTTTTGATGGCATTCTTTTTATCAAGATCATCTTCTTTGCCTTCTAATACACACATACACACACACACACACACACACACACACACACACACACACACACACACACACACGTGTTGGGAGCTGACAGTAAAGCTCTAAGGTCAACTTGACCCCTGTGCTCACTTGAAGGCACGTACAAGGAGCTGGCTTACTTAAAAAACACCGGGTGCCCAGGATCGCTTTGCTATGTCTGCAGAGTTTGTTTTACTTTCTACCAGTTGCCCTTGTCTTGTTTTACTGCACTCTGTTTTTACTGAAATTTTCCTTGTTTTTCTGGACTATTGTAACCTTATGTTACCTCTTGACTTCTAATAGTATATATTAGGGAAAGTTAAAAATAAACGGTGCTGCAGTCTTGAGCTGCAGACCTCCCGACCCCATCCTTTGTCTTATGCCTTTATTTTTCCATCCTCGCCTCCTAATTCAGGATTCCCTTTCGTTGCCGGCAGGCTCCGGCACACACACACACACACACACACACACACACACACACACACACACACACACAGTTGAGTTCCACAAGAAACACATTTAAAATTAAACAAAATAAGCCAAACCCCAAAAATCATAGGTCGTTCCACAAGAAACACATTTAAAATTAAACAAAATAAGCCAAACCCCAAAAATCATAGGTCCCATAGTTTCCATTATTTGTAATAATAGTATACGTCTAGGTTAATATTAGCAGATGAGCAGAATAGCTCAATAGACACATACATATGACCATATAAGATGATGCTAAGAGAAATGAACTCCAAGACATGAACACTCAAGAGGGTTATCTTTGTTGTGTGTACTATGTGATTTTTTTGTTTCTTTTGTATGTTCTTCCCACTATGGTATATCCCTTGTTGTCACTGTATTTGATTTTGGTACCCTGGTATTGTATATACGTTTATTTGAATTAGGGAAGAGAAGGGGAACAACAGAATAGTAAGGCAAAGGACAAGGGGGAAACCAATGCAACAGCAATATATGTAGGACAATATTTTGGAAATGATCTGTACAAGTTGGGGTTGGGGGTAGTGGTGGGAAATAGGAGAAAAATAAGGGAAGGGTTAACAAATTTGACAAGAAATACACTTATTACCTTACTTATGTGACTGTGACCTCTCTGTACATAACCTTGACAATTAAAAAATTAAAAAAAATCTTTTTCTAATGATGACATGGTCACTAGATGTACATGCTTGATAAATTATTCTTCAATAAAGAGAATTTGTGGATTTGTTTTACAACCTTGAGACATAATGTGCATAAAGTTCTATGAATATTTTGTGACTCTAATTTCAGCAAATCATATTTTTTGAAGTTTGCATTTGAAACTCTTTTTCCACAGGTGCATAATTGTATCTGAGAGCAAATAAAGTTAGTAGAACTTAGCTAAATGATTACAATCATGGCTTTGTGTAAATAAGGTAGAAATTTAATAAATGGGTGTTGAACCTTTTGCAAGAGGTGTATCCTTTGACCAATAGCAGTCAATTTAAGGATAATGAGTACCATTCATTGGGTTGCTAAGGCTTCTATCTTCCATGGTCAGAAAGTGGTTATTCCTCCACAAACAAAGCATTGACATAGAGGTAAGTGTGTTTTAAAGCTGTTTTATAGGAAAGAATTTAATACATGCGCACATTTAACATGTGCTGCTTCTTATTATATATTACTTCCAAAAGACAGACTGCAGATATGCTTGGTCAACAGATGGGCTTTTCACCTAAGGATATTAATCTTACAGAAAAGCAACAATGCATCAGTCAGACTAAGCAGGTGTTACTCTGCCCCTTAATTTCTACCTATGAAGTTGAGACTTATTTGATTTTTCCTTAGTATGCTCTTAAGAAGGCAAAACAAAAATTATTCCATTGAAACCAAGTACTTTAAAATGTAAATTTAAAGCATCACAATTTAACAAATTGAGTTTGGATCTCTTTGAGCACAGTTATCACTCTTTTGAATATCCCAGAAGTGGGACTTCTGGTTAAGATGGGAGATTTACTTTTGGTTTTATAAGGAATATCAAAATCTTCTACATAATAGTTTACTAATTTACATTCTTTTTTTTTTTTTTTTTGATCCTGTCTTGGGGCCTGAACTCTGGGCCTGGGCGCTGTCCCTCAGCTCTTCAGCTCAAGGTTAGCGCTCTACCACTTGAGCAACAGTGCCACTTCTGGCTTTTTTCATTTTGCTTATGTGGTGCTGAGGAATCGAACCCAGGGTCTCAGGCATGCAAGGCAAGTACTCTACCAATGGCCACCTTCCCAGCCCCTTAATTTACATTCCTAACAGAAAGGTCTAAGACAGCATTCCTTTTGCTTAGTATCCTTACCAGCATTTGAATTTTTTTCTTGAATAATGACCATTTTAACTGTTATGAGTGGTGTGTCTTTTTGCTGTAATAAAGAAAAGCTTTTTTGCATCCCATATATTTTCTAATGCTTCCTGGGCCCACATTTCATTTGGATATTTAAGCCCATCTAATGTCTACATAAAAATCTTTAAATTTGAAATACTTTGAATGTTTTCCATTTTCCAGATTGCATAATTACTGATATCTTCTTCTGATTAGCTCTTTTGTTTGGTGCTACTGAAGTTTGCATTCAAGGCCTGATACCTATCCAAACAGGTGATTTAACATTTGAGCCAATCTTTAGCCTCTTTTTTCTACTTCTTGAGTTGTATTTAGTTACATTCTTTTTTGTACAGCTTTACAGCTTTTTATTGTAAAAATGCTGTTCAGAGGAGTTACAGTTACATGAGCAAGATAATGAGTACAATTCCTATTGAGCATAGTTGCATCCTCTTTTGTTTTTCCCCTACCATCCCTTCCTCCACACCTCTAAAACCAGCCCTCCCCCCACCGAAGTTGTAAAGTTCATTTTCAACATAGTGTCTTGTACAGCTCATTATTACAATGGGTCAAGCTGAGCATTTTGTTTTTTCCCTATCCCTCCTCGAATTAGAGAAGTGTATATTCAAGATACAGGGCACCGACATCAAATATAGTGAAAACAGGGGTTATACCGTGGGGGAGGAACACACAAAGAAACAAAAAAAAAAAATCACATGGCACATTATAAATACATTGGAAACAATAGCAAGAAAGAAGAAAGATATTTGTGTCCCTATCTTGGGGTTTATTTCACTTAACATCATCTTATATGGTCTTTGGCTTTTTCTGCTTGTCCTACACATGCACTAGTTATTGCAAAAAAGGGAAACCATGGGACCTATGTTTCTTTGGACCTGGCTTACTTCACTTAATATATATATTTTTAAGTCTTTCCATTTCCTAACAAATGGGGCAATGTCATTCTTTGCCCCGGGCTGGCCTCAGATTGCAAACCTTCTATCTATTCATTCCTCATAGCTGTGAATATAGCTATGAGACTACATGTATTCTGCATGCCTGACTTATTAATTAAGATGAGGTCTTACTAACGTTTGCCAGGTTAGATTAAATTAACAATTCTTTCCTACCTATGACTCCCAAGCATCTGGATTTTCTAAGTGTGACCTCCTGCACCTGCTGCCAATTTAGTTCATAATGATTGACTTACTTAACAGTATAATCAATTGTTTTGTAAGAGATATTTTTTATAATCCTGTAAGTTCTTCCTGCAAAATACATGGCTATAAAACCTGTATTATCTCAAATAAAGGCCACTGTTAACAATTCTAATTTGATGTTTTAAAAGACAAGAGTAGAATGTATCATTGATGGGTATCATAGATCCTGGATCGTCTCTCCAGTATTATAGAATGATTATCTCACAGCTGTTCTTTTTGAAAGACTGGTAAAATGGAATCTAGGCATGACATTGGGAATTCAGCATCTCTACCACTTGTATTGTAAAATTGGAATACATACTCCACCTAGGCCTATTTGTTTATCCTTAAAATGACTTAATACTTTGTAGACATATTAGCAGATTCATATAAGAAAATATTTGAGGGCTGGGAAGTTAGCTCAGTGGTAGAGCGCTTGCCTTGCATGCCTGAGGTCCTGGGTTCGATTCCTCAGCACCACATAAGCAAAAAGAAAAAAGCCGGAAGTGGTGCTGTGGCTCAAGTGGTAGAGCACTAGCCTTGAGCTGAAGAGCTGAGGGACAGCGCTCAGGCCCAGAGTTCAGGCCCCACGACCGGACCCAAAAAAAATAAAAAATAAAAAAGAAAATATTTGAAAATACTTTCTATGAAATGTATTCAAATTAAATAATCATAAGCATTGTTTTTAGGGTGAATATCATGGAGTTGTTACAAATACTGACTTTGGAATTACAGTAATGTGTGTTGAATTTCTGTTGTGAGATATAGGTGTCAGGATGGTTGAAACTCTACATGCAGTTGAAGACAATACTCTTATTCTTTCTCAATTGCTCTACATTTGTGACATAATGTTTAGAAAAATGGATTACAGTGTTTCATTTACAAAAATTTATTTCCTAATCTTGGCCACTGTAATATAATCAACCTGAGGATTTTCTTTTTAATTTTCATACTGATACTAATTACTTCTACTGTCACATTTACCAATCTGAAATACTTGCTTTATATTGAAGATGAAATATTAAAAATTTTTCATGGTGTATAATTCAAAAGTCTTCATTATTTAAGGAAGAATATTTTTCTCCCAAGGCGAATTGCACAGTTTGTATTGGACATGTCCGTTTGCCAAGTTTTCCAGGAACTGAATGTGCAAGTATTAAATTTACTGTTGATGTCATTGATTTTCAGGTAGATTTGGAAATAACCTTCAGTCTAAAAATGGTACTACTAGTCTTTGATGACCACAATTGGTTTTCTTATGATTTAGCAGTAGACTTGTTTATGATATATAAGAAAAGGAATTGGATGTATGTTATCATCACCTTTTGCTGAGAAACAAATACAATTTAATTTATAGTGAAACAGATGTCCCAAAACATAATTTTTCCATTGTCAAAATGATTCTTCCAATATTGGCATATTACTGCAGAGCTGCATATGTACAACAAACACCAATATACAGCCTTGAATATAATTAAAAGGACAAATGGTCTATGAAAATGAATATGAGAATTTTCAAAGACTGGAGGGCCAAAGTTGAAATCATTAGAGAAAAAATAAATGTAGTAAGAGATTCTTCTAATGGGGTAGAAAAGTGCCCTCCTGATTGACCAGGCTTGGCACCGGGTGCTTCAGTTGGAGGCAACCACAATAGTGTTTGTATTTATTGAAATGTTGACGAATAGGTCAGTGAGATAAGTCATCATAAAAAAGCAGATTCTGATGTTATTTTCAAAGACTGAAATTGAATTCATATGGTATGTCAAAGAAAGAGAGAGCAATCAAATATTAGTCTTCTTACAGTGGGGAGTGTAGTTGTGGAGGTGGGAAGGAAGGGATGGTAGGGGGAAAACAAAGGATGAGGCAACAAGATTCAATAGGAAATGTACTCATTACCTTTCTCATGTAATTGTAACCCTTCTGTACAGCATGTTTTACAATAAAAAATATACAAAAAAGAAAAAACAATAAAAAACATTAGTTTTCTTTTGTTTAGTAGTACAATCTGGGACTGTGTTACTGAGGAGCAGAAAGCTGGGGAGCCCAGTATAGGAAGGGGTAGGCTTCAGAACTACAATTTTATATGTTTTAAATTTGAGATGCTTTTAGTTATTAAATTAGTATTCTGCTGAGGCACCAGATAGTCGAGTCCAGAGTTAAGAGGGGAGAAATGAAGAATGAAGAGTTACCATACACATAGCTTGTAAATCCATAGAATTGAAAAGCATAGTGAGAATGAAAAAGATAGACTAAAAAGAGACTCAAGGATTTAGCCGTGAGGACCCCTTCAAAGTTAGATAGAATGAATAGAAATGCAAAAGGAAATATGAAAGTAGTGTTTTGTTAACAGTTGTAAAAATGCAGAAGAAAGAAACATAATAAGCCCATATAAAATAGTCTTGCTGAGATGGTATTTGGCAGAGATTTGCTATGCATCTTTTTCTTACTCTTGCAGCTTAAGATTAGTTTTAAATATTGCAATGAGCTATCTGATTAGAGTAGTAACTGATTTGAGGTATCTAAATTTGGAATTTGTGATTGTAAATACAAAACTGCTTTGTTCAGAAAGACAAGATCTGTTCTCTGTATAATAATTATAAACAATATACTTGGGTAGCCTCATTTCTATCAGTCTGATAAACTATACAATGGGCTCTGCATTAGCTGTCTGCTACCTTATTTTTATTTCTTCCTTTATTTATTTATTTATTTTTGTCAGTCATGGGACTTGAACTCTGGGCCTGGGTTCTGTCCCTAAGCTCTTCAGCTCAAAGTAAGCACTCTACCACTTGAGCCACATTGCCACTTCCGGTTTTCTGGTGGTTAATTGGAGATAAAAGTCTCATGGACTTTCCTGCCCCAGCTGGCTTTGAACTGAGATCCTCAGATCTCAACCTCCTGAGTAGCTAGGATTACAGGCATGAGCCACCGGTGCCTGACTATCTCTTCCTTTAAAGACCCTCTTCCTTCTTATGGGTGCATATATCTATTGTCTCTGTCTCTGTTAGCTGATTATAGGATTTTTTTCCTTCTATGTGCATTGCTCTAGATAATGGCTTTCTGAGTGGTATTTTAGCAAGTAATACCCTGCATTCTTGCTGTTTTATAAGAGCTGCATAATTTTTTGTGCTAACTGCATTTTGAACTCAGAACTGACACTTTCTAGACAGGTGCACTACCACTGAATCCCCCCTCTAGACCTTTTTGCTTTAGTTATCTTCAAAATAGGGTCTAACTTTATGCTCTGGAGTGATATTCTTGTGAATCTTTTTGTTGCTGGGATGAAGGGCATTAGGTGAGATGGAGTCTCATGAACTTTCATGCCTTTGCCCACCTGGAACACTGATTCCCTGATTTCTGCCTCCAAAACAGTTAAGATTACAAGCTTAAGCCTCTATGTCTGACAAATTATTTTTGTATTTTATTTACATTAGCACTGAAGGTACTCATTTTAGCCTTGTTTGGGCAGAAATTTGCTAATCAAATTCCTATATTGTAATGTTAAATATACCTTTGGTTTGCGGGGACCTCACATCAATCTTAATAGCCTATAGGAAATACCAGATTATCAAAGTGATAATAGTGAAAAATAATGATTCTAGCAAACGTTTCCATTTCCCAAACATTATTTTCTTCTAATGCTCTATTTCTCTAGCATGCATCTACAAGGTTTACAGCATAGACAAGAGGAAGTACAGAGATAAGAAAATGTCCTAAATATTTTTGGATCAGGGTGATTTCATTCAAAATTCATCTGTTTTCCAGGCACTGTTGACTCACGCCCATAATCCTAGCATCTCAGGTGGCTGAGATCTAAGGATCAAATTTCAAGGTGGCCTGGGCAGGAAAATTCCTGAGATGAGACTCTTCTCTAATTAAACATCAAAAATAAATTTGGAAGTAGAATTTTGGCTCAAGTGGTAGAACGCTAGTCTTGAGAGTAAAGGCTCAGGTTCAGGGCTCAGCCCCCCTCACTCCTCACATACCACACACACACACACACACACACACACACACACACACACACACACACACATTCATCTGCTTACTCTACCAGTCTTCAAAAAGCAAGAACATTAGAAGATGATTTTCTCTACTACTGTGGTCATGTGTCTTTGTTCTGTCTTATGCAAATCTTATTGTACTGGGTTAAATAATCTTATTTTTTAAATCTTTATTTAAAAGGTGATGAGCAGGGGGTTACAGTTACACAAGTAAGGTAATGAGTGCGTTTGTTTTAAAATTCTGTTACTCCATCCCTCACTTTCTCATGCTTATCCCTCCGTATGCCCCTCCCCCCAAGTTGTAGGTGTCAAGTAACTGTCAATGTTGCATCCTTTATCCTGCTGTTTCTGTGATTCTCTTTCCCTTCCACTAATAAAAATCTTATATAAAAGACACAAGATACAGAAAATTAAGAGAAATGAAAGAAAAGAAAACATGTACAGGACATAATAAGAACCTCTACTTTCCATATCTTCAAGTTCATGGTGATTTGGTCCTATGCACTAAGAAATTGGCTTATTGAGATCCCCTGTTAAGAATATTATAGAAATGTTCTAGTTCTTACAAATGGAGGAATCCATGCAACCTATTTTCTCTGGATCTGACTTACTTTACTTAATATAATTTTTTCCAGATCTTTCCCTTTCCTTACAAATGGAGTGATGTCATTCTTTCTGATGAAAGCATATAAGTCTATTGTGTATATATACCATATCATTTACGGAGGGGCATCTGGCTTGGTTCCATATCTTAGTTATGGTAAATAATGCTGCAATGAACATATTTGTGCTGGTGGCTTTAGTATTCTCTTGTGTATGGTCATTTCAGTAAATGCCTAGAAGTGGTATTGCTGGAACATAGAGGAGCTCTATGTTTAATCTTTTGAGAAACATACATAGAGATTTCCAGAATGGTTGGACAAGTTTGCAGTCCTACCAACAGTGTAGTAGTGTTCCCCTTTGTACACATCCCCGCCAGCATCTGCTGTTATTTGATTTCCTAATAATCGCCATTCTAACTGGTATATGGTAGAATCTCAATATTGATTGATTTGCATTTCTTTTATGGCTAGAGATCTTGAGCATTTCTCCATGTATCTCTTGGTCATTCTTATTTCCTCTTCAGAGAAGTCTCTCTTTAACTTTTTAGCCCATTTGCAAATGGGGTGGTTGTTTATTTGGGGATTTGTTTTCAGGGAATTTAATTTTTTGAGCTGTAGATATATTTTAAATCTGTTAAATGGTTAGTGAAGATCTCCCAATCTCTGGGGTTTCAATATATCTTGCCAGCAATGTCCTTTGCCATGCAGAAGCTCTGCAATTTAATGCAATCCCATCTGTTGTGATTTTGGGTCTTTATTACGAAAATTTTGACCTGTGTCAAGGAGCCCTTTTCCTTCCTGTAATATTTTCAGGGTATCTACTTTTACTTCCAGGTCTTTGATCCATTTGGAGTTGATTCTGGTGCAGGGTGATATATAAGTATCTAACTTTAGTTTTCTACAAGTGTTTAGCCCTTCTGCCAGAATCATTGTTGAAGAGGCTATATTTCTTCCATGCTATTTTATTGACCCCCCCTTTACGAAGTATCTAAGATTAGGTGGCCATAGTCTGCAGGTTCATTTCTGGATGTTAAATTCTATTCTATTGGTCATCAGGTCTGTTCTTGTGCCAGTATCAAGCAGTTTATATTACCACAGCTTTGTAATAGAATTTGAAAGTTTGTATTGATGTTCCCCCATCACTGGTTTTCCTGTTAAGGGTTATTTTTTCTTGAATATTTTTTTTGTCTCTCATGGGGCTTGAACTCTGGGCCTGTGCTCTGTCCCTCAGCTCTTCTGTTCAAGGCTAGCAGTCTACTACTGGAGCCTCAGTGCCACTTCTGGTTTTCTGGTGGTTTATTGGAAATAAGTGTCTCACAGCCTTTCCTGCTGGCTTTGAACCACTATCCTGAGATCTCAGCCTCCTGAGTAGCTAGGATTACAAGCATGAGCCATAGGTACCCGGGTTGAATACCTCATTATATTCCCAATTTGTCAATCAGTTTTTCAAATTATAATGCTCCTATTGGAAATACACCACTAGTTCTGAATTCCCAAGATAAAATATGATAAATGCATTCCCTGGAGAATAAAGAACATTTTTGCATGAAGTATTGAATAGAATATAACTACTCAGGTCTAAAACCTACTACTCTCCAAACTCGGTGGTCCTTACCCTCTTTCCCTCCCACCTTTTTTTTTTTTTTTTTTTACAATGTAGTGGATGTACAGAATGGTACTAGGACTGTACTAAAACTGAAATTTGTGACCATCTAACCCAATTTGTATTATATCTACTTAGGCTTATGGAAAAAACAGTTTTAGCTAGCTGTGCAGATCAAATGACTATAATTGATAAATACTGAAGATTAAAAGGCATTTGTCACTTTTGACCTGAAGCCATAAAATCCTGTGTAGCAATTCAGTTCCTTTCTTGCTCTGCAGAATCTTAGAATCTTAGCAACATCCTCCATTTGAGCACAAGAAAGAAACTAGCTTGTCCATGCTGCTTGTTAACAGCTTTCTTAGGAAAATGCATTAGGAAGCTTTCTTGGAAGTGTGAAACTGGGTTCATCAAGCTGGTGAGATCTGCATATTATTTCTTGATTGATTCAAATATTTAAAGATATTAAAGGGTGGTCCAGATACTTGTGAATAGTACAGTTAAAATAACCAAGAATCATAAATTATCAAACAAGTGACTTAAAGCCAGAGGCTATAGACAATCTTGAAAACCAGAGAACAGTTATAAATTGAAGGCTTCTCAGTGGGGCCTCATGTTTGACATGAAAAACTTTTTATTCTCTTTTAGAATTGACTTCATCTTCTACTGCAACTACAATGTGACATTTAGGGAAGGAGAAATGCATATTAGAGGCATAAAAATAGAATTCTTCTCTTGAGTAGACATCACCTACTTTGTGCACAGTCTTTCATTCTCTTTTTAATTTTAGCCAAGTGCATTTGACAAGACTTTTCTATCCAGGGACTGCTGTAAAGCTGCTTCATCTGAGGAAAATGCTATTAGCAATGATCGCCACAGATCAGCAGTACTCTGAGATGGCAAGTCAGGAGAATCAAATAGCGCCTGTAGACTGCTGGAAGGATTAAAGAATCAATCACTGACTCTTGGACAATTTTATCTGTCTGTTTAAAGTAATTGAAGCTTACTGAGGTGTACGTTCTTACTTTGAAAGTTTTTATATGTGTAGTAGACTCTGAATTTTATTTTAGAAATTATTAAGATGCAATTTTATGACATTGAAAACAAGGGGCACATTGTACACCCCTCCCTCTCAAACAAAGGCTGTAATTTGCCTTGGAAGATGGACTGCTAAGACCTATCTTTGGTATACTGGCACTGGGAAGATAGGGCTATATACTAAAAAGAAAGAAAGTCCAAGTAACAGAGATTTGTGTTGCTAAAATACTTTCAAGAATTTGAATGACCTGGGGCTAAGTAGAAGTGCTAACTCCCTGTGGAATGAATTAGTCAAGTGTCACCAATAGGCAGCATGTCAGGTAACTCAAGGATATTTACTTTGTATTGATAGTTTTTTTTTTTTTTACTAGAGAAACAAAGAGATGGAAATACCTGTTGCTAAAACATGAATGAGGTAGTTGAAATAATTCTAAATACTAAATATATTTGTATATATTTTGGCAGTATTATTATGTGTGTTGTGTATTGATAGATGAAGAAATTGACACTTGGGCACTTCATAAGTACAACATTCAGAGATATTTGAATTGTGACATATTAGTAAAAATAAATCATACAGAAATGTTTCTTAACCAAACAGAAGCTAGGTACAAGTCTTACATAAATCTAATCTGCTTTTCAAGATGACCTAGGGATTCCTTCACAATCTTGGTCATGTCATTGTAGATCAATAGTATCCCAAAAGAATTTTAAACTAGAATTATGACAGTCTCCTTTAAGAGAGTTCTCTTTTCACAGTCTGAATTATTGTTAAATTATCATATCTATTTAAATGTGTATATTAATTATACTAAAATGTGTTTACTATGGCATTTTTGCACAGTATATAAGGTGCCATGATTGTATTTACAATCTTCCTTTACTATCTGTTATTCCTTCCTATTTTCTAATAGTCTTTGTCTTTTTTAGATTCAGTATATATGAGAAAATACATGGACTTACCTTTCTGATACTAATTTAATTTGCTTAACATCATGATCTCCAGTTCTATCCATCTTCCTACAAACTATATGATTACATTTCTTTTCTTTTTCCTTTTTTTGTGCTAGTAATGGGGCTTGAAGTCAGGGCTTACGCTACCACTTGAGCCACAGATCTACTTCTAGCTTATTGGTGTTAATTGGAGATAAGAGTTTCATGGACATTCCATGTAGGGCTGGCCTCAAATCGCGATCCTCAAATCTCAGCCTCTTCCAGTCATGAACCACCTGACTGATTTTATTCTTTTAATTGCTGAATAATACCATATTTTGTTCATAAACCAATTTTTTCTTCTTTCTTCATCTGTTCATGGGCATATAGACTGATTCTTTGACTTGTTGAATGTGAATAGTATCATGGTAAGCATGAGTATGTACACTAAACTGATTTTTATTTTGGATAGCTACTTGGAAGTGATTAAGCTGTATTGTATGGTAGCTAAATTTTTAGACTTTGAGAAATCTCAATATTATTTTCTATCAATACTGTTTTCTATAAAGGCTGTTAACAATTTGCATTACCGTATATAAGGGTTCCTTTTTTCTTGCATCAGCAATAGTAGTTGTTATTTGATTGATGAAAAATCTGATTTTGTTGAGATGGAATCTCAGTGTGATTTTGATTTGCATTCCCCTAATCTTCCTTATGTCCACATTGTTGGGTTTGTTTGCAGCGTGGTCCACATTGTGGCTTATATTTCTTTCTACTTTGTTAGAACTCTACTATGTACATTAGTAAATAATATACCTAGGAATGGGACAAAAGCTGGGTTTGTTTTATTTCAATTGGGATGCATGGAAAAGTGGCAAGAAGATTTCAAATTTGAAGCCTACATAGTAAAACCAAGTCTCAAAAAAAAAGGAAAAAATAACATCATGCTTGGGATCTTCCTTTTGTGCCTCTGACATCACATGGGAAAGAATATGTTTTGTCTCACACACTGGCTCTGGAGTAAAAGAGACCTATGTCATATGTTATGAATGTGCAACATGCAGCTGTTTTAGGTTGATATCTACTATATCAGTGAGACAAAATGAGAATAAGGGTCACATTGTAATAACACTTGCATGGTATAGTGTCTTCTTACCAGTGAAACCTACTGATGAATGAGGAATGGCAGAGTTAATAAGTCATAATATTCAATATATCTATGTGAAAATGATAGTAGGTAAATTGAGGGCATGGCTGAGTTTGGGAGAGAATGATGATGAAATAGGTATCATTGATCAAGATGCATTGTACTCATAAACTGATACGTTAAAACCCTTTTGTGCAAGTATTTAATAAGTTTTACAAAATAAATTCAAATTTTATCCTTTCTGGGTAAAGTGCAAATTCCTAAGAGGTCAGAGAATTTAGTACTGCCTTTTGGTATTTTGTGCTATGAGCCAAGAGGAAAAAGATAAATGGGACCATATATTTTAGAAATGATTCTTTAAATTTAATTTTATTCTCAAGGTGATGTACAGAAGGATTGCAGTTAAAAACATAAGGTAATGAGTACATTTCTTGTCAAATATGTTACTCCCTGCCTTATTCCTCCTACTTTTTCTCCCCCGCCCAGTTCCCAATTGCCCCTGTCCAAGTTGTACAGTTCATTTCCAACATACTGTCTTGTAGATATCTCTGCTGCATTGGAGGCATCCTTTGTCTTATGTCTCAACATTTTGTTGTGCCCCTTTACTTCCCTAATTCAGATAAACATATATGCAATACCCAGGGTATCAAAGTCAAATACAGTGACCACAAGGAATGAACCATAACAAAAGAAAGAAAAAAAAAGAAATCACATAGTGCATTTAAAACAACAATGAAGTAAAACTTCTTGTTCCTATATCTTGGAATTCATTTCACTTAACATTGTCTTATATCGTCATATGTACATAACTCTTGAGCTATTGTTCTCATCTGCTACGACTGTCCTAGACATGTACTAATTAATATATATGAGGGAAACCATGGGATATATGGTTCTTTGGGTTGGCTTATTTCATTTAAAATGACTTTTTTCCAAGTCTTTCCATTTCCTTAGAAATGGGGCAATATTATTCCTTCTGATGAGATTCCATTTTGTATATATACCACATTTTCTTGATCCATTCATCTATTGAGGGGCATCTGGGTGGGTTCTATATCTTAGATATGGTAAATAATACTGCAATGAACATGGTTGTGCTGATAGCTTTAGTATGGCCTTCTATGTGGTCATTTGGATAAATGCCCAGAAGTGGGATTGCTAGGTCATAGGGGTGCTCTATCTGCAGTCCTTTGAATAACCTCCATGCTGCTTTCCAGATTGGCTGAACAAGTTTACACTCACACTGACAGTATAATAATGTTCACTTTATGGTCACATCTCTTCTAGGATCTGCTGTTATTTGATTTCTTAATAATGACCATCTAATTAGAGTGAGGTAGAATATATTGTTTTGATTTGCACTTCTTTTATGGCAGGAGATTGAGCATTTCTTCATGTGTCTATTGTCCATTCTTATTTCCTCTTCAGAGAAGTCTATCTTTAATTCATTAGCCCATGTATTAATGAGGTGGTTGTTTCTTTCAGGATTTGTGTTTTTTTGGGGGGGTTTAATTTTCTGAGCTCTTTGTATATTTTCAATATGAAGCCCTTGTCTGTTGTATTGCTAGTGAACATCTCCCAATCTGTGGGCTTTCTATTGACCTTGCTAGCTATGCCCCTTGTCACAGAAGCTCTGCAGTTTCATGCAATACTATTTGTTCAACCTTTCTATGATTTTTTTGTGTTTCTGGGTCTTTATTAAGAAAATTTCAACCTATGCCAAGGATGCATAGTGTTTCTCCTATTCCTTCCTGTTATGTTTTCAGGGTGTCTGCTTTTAACTTGAGGTCTTTGGTCCATTTACAACTGATTCTGCTGCAGGGTGATATATGAGGATCTAATTTCTGGGTTTGCAGTTCTATTTCATTTGTCCTCTAGTCTGTTCTTGTGCCAGTACCAAGCTGTTTTGATTACTATAGCCTTGTAATAGAGTTTGAAGTTTGGTATTGATATTCCTGCAGCACTGTTCTTTCTGCTAAGGATTGTTTTTACTATTCAGGGCCTTCTAATATTCTATATGAATTTTTTCATTGATTTCTCTATTTCTTTAAAGAATGATGTTGGGATATACTGATAGGTATTGCATTGACTTTGTAGATAGCTTATGGCAGTAGTAGTGCTACTACTACTAGTAGTGCTACTATGGCATGATAGTAAGATATCATGAGATTAATCTTTCTAAACCAGATAGGGATTCAACAGTGAAAGAAAACTATAGACCCATTTCTTTGATGAATATCAGTACAAAACTTTTCAACAAAATTCTGCCAAATCAACTTTAGCAACTCATCAAAAAATTTATACACTTTGATCAAACAGGATCCATTCCAGAGTTGCAAAGCTGATTCTACATATGCAAGTCAAATAATGTAATTCATCACATAAACAGGAACAAGGACAAGAACCACATGATTATCTCAAGATGCAGAAAATACATTTGATAAGATAAAATACAACTTTATGGGCTGGGAAAGTGGCTCAGTGGTAGAGCGCTTGGCTTGCATGCATGAGGTCCTGGGTTCGATTCCTCAGCACCACATAAGCAAAAAGAAAAAAGCCGGAAGTGGCGCTGTGTCTGAAGTGGTAGAGCACTAGCCTTAAGCTGAAGAGCTGAGGGACAGTGCCCATGTCCAGAGTTCAGGCCCCATGACCAGACACCCCCCCCCCCCCCAAAAATATACAATTTTATGATGAAAGCTCTGGAGAAACTAGGAATCCATGGAACATTCCTCAATATTATTATATTGTATGACAAAACTACAGCTAGAATTATAATTAATGGTGAAAAGTTAATGCCATTTGCACTAAATTCCCCTGATTATTTGTCACCTGATTATCATGACTGAGAGTTGAGATACCTACACTTGCCATTTTTCTTGTGTTTCTCCTGCTTGTTCTGCCCATTTGGTATGAAAGTAACACAAATTACATGATAGAACACTATTTTAAGGCAAACATTAACCAGAGTCCTGTAGTTGCACAGTCAAAATGGCTGCAGATACAATCCAGTTCAACAGATACAATTTATTCAACATCAAAGAACTCTGGATTAATGGGCTAAGAACATCAAAGAGAGATTCATCAGACAAGAAATTAATAGTTTTAGGTTGAATTGTGGGAAAAATAGGATTAGAAGGATATAGAGAAGTAAAAGGAAAGAGTGAATTTAAATAAGTCCTAATCTCAGAGAGGAAATGGGTAGGACAGAATAAAAGGACAGAGATAAACAAAAACAAATGAAAAACAAAAATTTTAATTAAAAAACTGAAATACTTAAAAATTATGTAAGTATAAAGAAATAATACCGATAGAATAAAAGGATAGGATATAGAAGAAAAGGATACAAATAGGGAAAGATGAAGTAAAATTCTCCCTTTTTGTAGATGACATGATCTTGCATTTAAAGAATCCCATGGACTCCACTCCCAAATTATTCAAACTGATTCGAAACTTTGGCAAAGTAGCAGGGTTTAAATTAACCCTCAATAATCAATGGCTTTTGTATATGCCAACAATGAGAGGAACGCGGCTGAAATCAGGAAAGCAACTCCCTTTGTAATAGCTCCACAAAAAATAAAATACCTAGGAATTAACTAAAGAAGTGAAGGACCTCTATGATGAAAATTTTAAAAACCTGAAAAAGGAAATCAAGTCAGAACTTAGGAAGCAGAAAAACCTCTCATCCTGCTGGATCAGAAGAATCAACATCGTGAAAATGGTAATACTTCCCAAGGCTATCTACAAATTGAATGTGATACCTATCACTATTCCAACCTTATTCTTCAAGGAAATAGAAGAAGCAATCCAAAAATTCATATGGAACAATAAAAGACCACAAATAGCAAAAAGGATCCTTAACAGAAAGAATAGTGCTGGAGGAATATCAATACCAAATTTCAAACTCGACTACAAAGCCATAGTAATCAAAACAGCTTGGCACTGGAACAAGAACTGACGTCAGGACCAATGGAATAGAACTGAAAACCCAGAAATGAACCCACAGACCTACAGCCATGTAATCTTTGATAAGGGAGCTAAAAAAGAATGGAAGAAAGAGAACCTTTTCTGTATCTGGTGCTGGCACAAATTGGTTAAGTACCTGTAGAAAACTAAAGTTAGATCCTTATATGTCACTCTGCACCAGAATCACTCCAAATGGGTCAAAGACCTTGAAGTCAAAGAGGACACCTTGAAAACATTACAGGATGGAATAGGAGAAACTCTAGGACTCCTAGGCACAGGCCAAAATTTTCTCAATTGAGACCCAGAAACACAACAAATCAAAGAAAGTTTGGACAAATAGGATTGCATGAAGCTGCAGAGCTTCTGCATGGCAAAGGACATAGTTAGCAAGATCAATAGAAAGCTCACAGATTGAGAGAAGATCTTAACTAGCCATACAAAGGATGTCTCATATCTAAAATATACTTGGAACTCAAAACATTAAATCCTCAACAACAGATTCTCAAGGAAGCAACCACCTAATTAATAAGTTGGCTAAAGTCCTAAAGAGACTACTCTGAAGAAGAAATAAGAATGGCTAATAGACAGATGAAGAAATGATCAATGTCTCTAGCCATAAAAAAAATGCAAATCAAGACAACGCTGAGATTCCACCTCATCCCCGCTAGAATGGCTATAATCAAGAAATCTAGTAACAACAGATGCTGGAAGGGATGGGGTCAAAAGAGAACCCTACTGCATTGTTGGTGGGAGTATAAACTTGTTCAATCACTCTGGAAAGCAGTATGGAGGTTCCTCTAAAGAGTCCATGTAGAGCTCCCTTATGACCCAGCAATCCCACTTTTGGGCATTTACCCAAATGATCACAAACAAGGTCATACCAAAGCTACCAGCACAACCATGTTTATCACAGCATTATTTACATAGCTAAGATATGGAACCAACTCAGATGCCCCTCAGTAGAAGAATGGATCAAGAAAATGTGGTATATATAGACAATGGAATTCTATGCTTCCTTCAGAAAGAATGACATTGCCTCTTTTGTTAGGACATGGAAAGACTTGGAAAAAATTATATTAAGTGAAGTAAGCCAGGCCAAAAGAAACATAGGTTCCATGTTTTCCCTTGTTTGCAATAACTAGTATATGTCTGGGACAAGCAGAAGAGGTCAAAAGCTATGTACACATGACCAGATGAGATGATGTTAAGTGAAATGACCCCAAGATAGAGACACAAGTGTTTTTTTCTTTCTTGCTATTGTTCCTAACTTATTTATAATGTACCATGTGATTTTTTTGTTTCTTTGTATGTTCCTTCCCTATGGTATAACACCTGTTTTCACTATATTTGATGTCGGTGCCCTGCATCTTGTATATACATTTCTCTAGCTTGAGGAGGGGAAGGGAAAAAACAAAATGCTTAAGTAGGGATATAGGTTGACCCATTGTAACAATGAGATGTACAAAACACTATTTTGAAAAACAAACTTTACAATATAGGCGGTAAGGGGGGAAGCCGAGAGTTTAGTTGTGGAGGTGGGAGAGAAGTGAGGGTAGGGGAAAAACAGGAGAAGGTAAAAATGCTTGATAGGAAATTGACTCATTACCTTGCTCATGTAACTGTAACCCCTCTGTACAGTGTTTTACAACTAAAAAAAGTATCGCAAAAAAAGACATGTTCAATTTCACCCAGCAGCATCAGAATACACGTTTTTCTCAGCAGCACATGGAACATTTTCTAAAATAGACCACATTTTAGGCTACAAAGCAAACTTGTCTAAATTCAGAAACATTGAAGTTATACCTTGCATTCTCTCTGACCACAAGGGAATAAAATTAGAACTCAACACCAAAAGCCACCAAAGACAGTCCGGTATCACATGGAGGCTGAACAACACACTGCTGAATCATGAGTGGGTCATGGAAGAGATTAGAATGGAAATTCAAATGTTCATGCTATTCAACAAAAATGAACACACAAAATACCAGCTCCTCTGGGACACAGCAAAGGCAGTACTCAGAGGCAAGTTTATAACTCTGAGCTCCTACATCAACAAATTGGCGAGATCTGAAATTAGCAATTTAATGACACATCTAAACCTCCTTGAAAAAGAGCAGCAAAATAAACCCCAATCCAGTAGACGGAAAGAAATAATCAAAATTAAATCAGAATTAAATGAATTAGAATCCAAAAAATCTATAGAAAGAATCAACAAAACAAAGAGTTGGTTCTTCAAAAAACTTAACAAAATTGACAGACCCTTAGCAAATCTTATCAGAAAAAGAAGAGAACACACCCAAATTAATAAACTCAGAGATGAGAATGGAAACATCACCACGGAAACAACCAAGATTCAGAACATTATAAGGGAATACTTCTCAAAACTTTATGCTAATAAGTTTGAGAACTTGACAGAAATGGACCTCTTCCTAGCAAATATTGACATGCCAAAACTAAACCAAGATGAGTTAAACTATCTTAACAGGCCCATATAAAGCATTGAAATAGAAACAGCAATAAGAGACCTCCCAGCTAAGAAAAGTCCAGGACCAGATGGTTTTACAGCGGAATTTTACAAGGCCTTCAAAGCAGAGCTCACACCAATTCTCCTCCAACTCTTCAATGAAATTGAAAGAGAAAGCTCACTACCGAACACATTCTATGAAGCCATCATAACCCTCATCCCAAAACCAGGCAGGGACTCATCAAAGAAAGAGAACTATAGACCCATTTCTTTGATGAACATTGATGCAAAACTTCTCAACAAAATTTTGGCCAACCGACTTCAACAATTCATCCAAAAAATCATACACCACGATCAAACAGGATTCATTTCAAGGATGCAAAGCTGGTTCAATATACGCAAATCAATTAATATTATTCATCACACCAACAGGAGCAAGAATAAGAACCACATGGTTATCTCAATAGAAGCAGAGAAAGCATTCGACAAGATCCAACACCCCTTTATGATGAAGGTTTTGGAAAAATTAGGAATCCATGGAACATTCCTCAATACGATAAAGTCTGTATATGACAAACCTACAGCCAGCATTATACTCAATGGTGAAAAACTAAAGCCATTTCCTCTTAACTCAGGAACAAGACAAGGATGCCCACTCTCTCCACTTCTCTTCAATCTAGTATTAGAATGCCTAGCTACAGCAATAAGACAAGATGCAGACATAAAGGGGATCCAAATAGGGAAAGAAGAAATAAAACTCTCCCTCTTTGCAGACGACATGATCTTGTATTTAAAGAATCCCATAGACTCCACTCCCAAATTACTCAAGCTGATTCAAAACTTTGGCAAAGTAGCAGGTTATAAAATTAACCCCCAAAAACCAATGGCTTTTCTGTATGCCAACAATGAGAAAAGTGTGGCTGAAATTAGGAAAGCAACTCCATTTGTAATAGCCCCACAAAAAATAAAATACCTAGGAATTAACTTAACTAAAGAAGTGAAGGACCTCTATGATGAAAACTTTAAAATCTTGAAAAAGGAAATCAACACAGAACTTAAAAAATGGCAAAACCTCCCATGCTCCTGGATTGGAAAGATTAACATCGTGAAAATGGCAATACTTCCCAAGGCTATCTACAAATTCAACGCAATACCTATCAAAATTCCACCCTCATTCTTCAAGGAAATAGAAGAGGCAATCCAAAAATTCATATGGAACAATAAAAGACCCCTCAACGGAAAGAACACTGCTGGAGGAATATCAATACCAAATTTCAAACTCTACTATAAAGCCATAGTAATCAAAACAGCTTGGCATTGGCATAAGAACAGACCCCAGGACCAATGGAATAGAATTGAAAACCCAGAAATGAACCTACAGACCTATAGCCATCTAATCTTCGATAAGGGAGCTAAAACAATAGAATGGAAGACAGACAGCCTCTTCAGTAAATGGTGCTGGCAAAACTGGTTAACTACATGTAGAAAACTAAAGCTAGATCCTTATATATCACCCTGCACCAGAATCAACTCCAAATGGATCAAAGACCTTGAACTCAAAGCAGACACTCTGAAAACATTACAGGATGGAATAGGAGAAACCCTGGGTCTCCTTGGCTCAGGCCGAAATTTTCTGAATAGAGACCCGGAAACACAACAAATCAAAGAAAGGTTGGACAAATGGGATTGCATAAAGTTGCAGAGCTTCTGCAGGGCAAATGACATAGCTAGCAAGATCAATAGAAAGCCCACGGATTGGGAGAAGATCTTTACTAGCCATACAACGGACAAGGGTCTCATATCTAAAATATACTTGGAACTCAAAAAATTAAACCCCCCAACAACAAATCCTCAAAGAAACAACTGCCCAATAAGTAAGTGGGCGAAAGACTTAAAGAGAAGCTTCTCTGAAGAAGAAAGAAGGATGGCCAATAGACACATGAAGAAATGTTCAACATCCCTAGCCATAAAAGAAATGCAAATCAAAACAAGATTGAGATATCACCTCACTCCAGTTAGAACAGCAAAAATCAAGAACTCTAACAACAACAGATGCTGGAGGGGATGTGGACAGAAAGGAACCTTACTTCATTGTTGGTGGGAATGTAAACTTGTTCAACCACTTTGGAAAGCAGTATGGAGGTTCCTCAAAAGACTTCACATAGAACTCCCCTATGACCCAGCAATCCCACTTTTGGGCATTTACCCTAATGTTTACAAACAAGACCACACTAAAGCTACCAGCACAACTATGTTTATTGCAGCATTATTTACCATAGCTAAGATATGGAACCAACCCAGATGCCCCTCAGTAGATGAATGGATCAAGAAAATGTGGTATATATACACAATGGAATTCTATGCCTCCATCAGAAAGAATGACATTTCCCCATTTGTTAGGAAATGGAAAGGCTTGGAAAAAATTACATTAAGTGAAGTAAGCCAGGCCCAAAGAAACATAGGTCCCATGGTTTCCCTTATTTGCAATATCTAGTATAGGTATGAGTCAAGCGGAAAAAGTCAGAGAATGTGATGTTAGGAAAACGAACCCTCAAATATGTATTTTAATGTTTTTGTTTCTTTCATGCATGTGTTTCTAACGCATTTATAAGATTATTTCTTTGTTGCTTTGTATGTCCCTCCCCCACAGTGTAACCCCCGCTTTCACTATATTTGATGTCAGTATAACATGTGGAGGAGACGGGGACAAACAAGTCATTTAAGGATTCAGGTGGACCTGTTGCAACAATGAGAAGTACAAAATGTCATGTCAAAACCAGCTTTACAATGTCGGTGTGGGGGGGAGAGGGGGGTATGATTGGGTGGCGGGGACGGGGTGGGGCTGGGAAGGGAGGTGAAGGGTAAACAAAGGAGGAGGCTGCAATGCTTGGTAAGAAATGTATGCATTATCCTGCCCATGTAATTGTAACCCCTCTGTACAGTATGTTCTCAAATAAAATAAAATAAAATTAAAAAAAAAAAAAGACATGTTCAGAAGAGGATTTTCTTTGTGCTTTGTTTTTAATGTTGTATGTGATTTGTTTTTACTTTCGTATATTTTCCCCTTATGTTATATCCCTTGTTGTCATTGTATTTGATTTTGCTACCCTAGTATTGTATATACATTGATCTGAATCAGGAAAAGAAAGGGGAACACCAGAATGGTGAGACAAAAATCACTGTGATAGAGTATACAGCAGTAGAATAAAAGTGTTTCCACACACTTTTCAGATATAGTCCTTATTGAACACTGACTCATTTAACAATTTTCTTATTCTAGAAAATAACTCGGGGGGGGGGGGGGACAAAGATGGTGATGGGACAATGGGGAAACACCACAGCTCTCTCCAACCAAAAGAAAGTTCATGTTAATTTCCCCAAGTGACCACCAACAACAAAAAGATGAACACCCAGAGAAAAACAAGAGGTGGAAAAAAAAACAAAAAAGAAAGAAAAGGACGAATTTCAGAACAGAGAAGCATGAAGACCCCTCCTCCAATCTTTACTGGAGGTGCAGCAATGTGCAAAGCTACAGCCAGACCGGCCGGAGGGGACTGTCGGAATCCGCACAGACACAGGGGGTTGTCTGTAGATCACCTGTGCAGAAGATGCCTGAGGTACCAGTGTTGGACCCGCTGATCACAACAAACAGAGAAACCTATGAGCAGGGATCCTGCACAAAGATCCCACACCCACTCCTCACTTTTTGAGCAGAGGGGCTCCATCCTGCCAAAGCCATTCGGCTCCACAGTAGGAACCCCAGAACTAATGAGTCACCACAGAAAACCAGAGCAGAAGACCTACAAGGTACTGGTGCTGATCTGGAGAATGCAAACAGAGACAAATCCCAATGCTCACAACCTGCACAGAGACCCCTCCCACACCCCTTGGCTGGAGGCTGGTGTGTAGCCTCTGCCCAGGAGTGGCCCATCCCGTGGCACCAACCCAAACAGCATCACCAGAGGCAGAGACAGAGGAGAAACACACAGAGCCACCACCACCCTGCCCAGCCCACAAGCATCTCAACTGAACTCTGATTGCAACAGCAACCAGTGACCTACATTGCACAGAAATAACAACTGGCTCAAGCATGAGTACCCCGCAGGGGACAGCATATCCCTCCTCAAGGAAGACCAGAGCTGGTGGGAACTCCCAGATCTTGACCCAGACTACTACCACAACACCTGGATTACAGGAACCACTAAAACTGGAAACTGTTCCAGAGCTTCCCCAGGCCATGGAGCACATCCATTCAGCCAGGCTAGATCAAGACTGCCCCTGGAAGGAAGCTTAAACACCCAGGCTAGAAACAGCACCCGTGGGTCACAACAGGCAACAGTGGAAGAAACCTGATCTGTGTACTCCAGGCTGTGGAACCCAGGCAGGATACATAGCAGCATAGGTCCAACTAACATGCCCTAGGCCAGGGACTGGGAGCCAAGACCAGGCCTGGGGATCCAGTGCCTGAGCAAAACAACCAACTCCCCCCATTGAAGTCAGAAGCTGAGCCTCAGCAGAGGGGGAAGAACAGGGAACTGCATCCCCTGGGAATCCCATCTGTGACGGCAAAAGACCTGGTGTCCAGGGCAAGAGAACAAAAACAGAAGCCCAAACCCCATCCGGAACCCAACCCATACATCCCAGGCCGAAAATTGGACAACACAGGTAACCAGCACCTGATAATAGTCAGGAGCTCAGGCTGGTAATTTGGCTCAGCAGTAGAGTGCTTGCCTTGTGTGCATGAGGCCCTGGATCTGATTCCTCAGCACCACTTAAGCAAAAAGGGTCACAAGTGGTGCAGTGGCTCAAATGGTAGGGTGCTAGTCTTTAGTTGAAAAGTTGAGGAACAGAGCCCAGGCCCAGAGTTCAGGCCCACAACCAGCCAAAAAAAACAAAAAAAAAAAAAAAAATCAGGAGCCCATAGCAGACTCCAGCAACTGGGAGAGTACATCTAGCACACCTGATCTCGCCAAGAGCACATATAGGAGTAAACAGGAGCAGTCTAGGCCACTCAGTCCTTCTAAAGGTGGGAACCGCCAGTGATTTATAGCAGAGAGCCGAGAGCCCTACCTAGGTCAGACCAGAATCTGGAGTTCAGCTCCCAAGAGAACCAAGACCAGGTACAGACTCTCTGTGCCAACCCAGAAAAAGCAACCAAGCAAAGACAGACACCTATTGATCAAAACAAAATTTCAGATTACTTTCCAATAATCCCTGAATTCCCATGCAAAAATCACAGAGAAAATTGCAAGGTTTATCAACACCCAGGATAGCAAGCTACCCCCAAAAGCCAGCAGCCACCCAGAGGAACGCCCCCCCCCCCCATGTGAGCAAAGCAGGAATGGAAGACAAAACTACATCCAAGAGATACTGGAGGCAATGACTCAAGAATTACAATGAGAAATAGACCAGAACACAGGGACAAACTATTAAAAGAGATGCAGGATCTCAAACAGGAGATGCATGCAAAAATATTGGCAGTACACACCTAACTAAGAGATGAGATTAGTCCAAAGCAGAGGCAGTACACACCTCACTAAGAGGTGAAATTAGTACTTTGAGAACCAACATCGAATCCATAAATGAGTCCACTTCCTCCATGCAAACCACAATGCAAGCCATAGTTTACAAAGTGAATGAAATGGAATTTAGAGTGTCAGATACAGAAGACAGAAGATACAGATACAGAAGACAGAATGCACCAACTGGACCAAAAAAATCACAGATATGGAAAAATCACTTAAATTATGCCAAAGGAAAATTCAAGAGCAAGCGGATAGTGCCAAGAAATTTAACCTTCATAAAATTGGAGTGGACGAAGGTGAGGAATATTAAAGTAAAGGAATGCAACACCTATTCAACAAGATTATCAATGATGATTTTCCCCATCTTAAAAAAGAATATTTTACCTACATAATAGAAGCATATAGAAGACCTAACAAGTAGGATCTCAGGAGAAACACTTCTAGGAACATTATAGTAAAAATGATAGATCTGAATAATAAGGAAACAATCTTGCATACAGCAAAAACGAAGAAGGAGCTATACTACAATGGGAAAAAATTAGAATCACTGCAGATCTCTCCACACAGACACTGAATACAAGAAAGGCCTGCTAAAGTAACAGTTGAGCCCTGAGAACCAATAACGGCCAGCCCATACTGATATACGCAGCAAAGTTAGCATTCACATTCGATGGAGAAATGGAAATTTTTACTAGTAAAGAAAAACTAAATGAATTCATAAACAATAAGCCACCATTACAAAGAATACTAAGAGGGGGAACACAATCTGAAGAAAGCAACCAGGAACAGGGATCTGCACCAGACAGGTATTAATAGAAGTCTAACTTAGTAAGCACAGGAGGAAAGGAAAGAAGAAAAAATTAGGAAAACTGAATAACAGGAACCACAATGCATCTCTCTATAATAACCTTAAATATTAATGGATTTAATTCACAATCAAAAGAAAAAGAACTGCAGATTGGATCAGAAAACATGACCCATCCATCTGATGCCTTCAAGAGACTCACCTCTGAGCCAAACATATAAAAAATTCAGAGTGAAGGGTTGGAAAAGGATCTACCAATCAAATCCCCCCAGTAAGAAAGCAGGAGGAGCTATCCTGATATCTGACAAAATAAACTTTTCAATAAAATCAATACAAAAAGACAAGGAAGGACATAACATATTTATATACAGAACAATCCAAGAGGAGGATATTACTTATACTCCCCAAACATTGCAGCACTCAAATATGTTAAGCAAATACTCTCAAACTTACAGAATAAAATAGATCCAAATACGATAATACTAGAAGACTTTAATACCCTACTATCACCAAAGGACAGGTCTACCAACCAGAGGATTGGCAAAGAAGCTACTGAATTAAGTGAGGCCATACTTCAAGCAGAACTAACTAACATCTACCGAGTATTTCACCCTAAAACAACACAGTATACATTCTTCTCAACAGCTCATGGAACTTTCTCCAAAATAGACCATATCATAGTTCATGCAAGGAACTTAAGCAAATAAAAGGGATTGACATAATTCCCTGTATTCTATCTGACCACAGCGGAATCAAGCTACTTCTCAGTAACAAAACATACCGAAGAAATTACTCAAATACATTGAAATTGAAGAGCACACTTCTAAGCAACACCTGGGTAACAGAAGAAATTAGAGAAGGAATTAAAAAGTTCCTACAATTAAATGGAAATGAAGACACATCACAAAGAAACTTGTGGGACACAGCAAAAGCAGTCCTGAGGGGCAAATTTATCGCCCTCAGTACCCATAACAAGAAAACAGAGACAGACCCATCAAATAATCTCATGTAGCAGTTAAAACAGCTAAAAAAACATGAAAAAATTGAAGCTAAAGATGGAGTCAGATAATCAAATTAAGAGTGGAAATGAGATAGAAAATAGGAAAATTATAAATAAAATTAATAAAACAAAGAGCTGGTTCTTTGAAAAAATAAATAATATTGATGGACCTTTGGCAAGATTAATTAACAATGTTAGATAATAAATGTACTCATTATCTTGCCCATGTAATTGTAACCCCTCTGGATGGTATTTTCACATTAAAAAATAAAAATTAAAAAAATTAAATAAAAAGAAAAGAAGAGAGGAAATCCAAATTAACAAGATCAGGGATGCCATGGGAAAAATCACAACAAATAGCCAAGACATCCAAACAATTATAAATATTTATTTTCAAAACTTATACTCTCTAAAGAAAGAAAACCTAGCAGAAATGGATGCATTTTTAGAGAAATACAAGTTGCCCAAACTGAGCAAAGAAGTAAGTCAATTAAATAAACCAATATCCTAGAATGAGATACAGGAAGCAATTAGAAGTCTTCCAACAAGGAAAAGCCCAGAACCAGAAAGATTCACACGGAATTCTATAAGACCTTTAAAGAAGAAACAATACCCATACTTCTCAAGCTCTTCAGAGAAGTAGAAAAGGAAGGAGCTATTCCAAAGTCATTCTATGATGCCAATATCACACTCATCCCCAAACCAAGCAAAAACCCAACAAAAAAGGGAACTACAGACCAATCTCCTTGATGAACAAAGATGCAAAGATCCTTAACAAAATTCTAGCTAACAGAATCCAGAAACACATACAAAACAACATACACTATGACCAGGTAGGTTTCATCCCAGAGATGCAGGGATCGTTTAACATATGTAAATCAATAAATGTAATCCAACACATCAACAGATCTAATGTCAAGAACCACATGATCATCTCCACTGATAAAGAAAAGGCTTTTGATAAAATACAACATTCATTCGTGTTAAAAGCTCTGGAGAAAATAGGAATAGAAGGAACATTCCTTAAAACAATTAAAGCCATATACGACAGACCAATAGCCAATATTATACTTAATGGGGAAAAACTACAGCCAATTCTCCTAAAATCAGTAACAAGTCAAGGATGCCCACTGTCTCCACTCCTCTTCAATATAGTCCTGGAACCATTCGCCAGGGCAATAAGGCAAGAAAAACACTAAAGGGATCTGCATAGGGAAAGAAGAACTTAACTATTCCTTTTTGCAGATGACATGATACTATACCTTCATGATCCCCAAAACTCCATTCCCAAACTCTTAAAAATTATGAATCATTACAGCAAAGTAGCAGGATACAAAATCAGCCCACAAAAATCAGTCACCTTTCTGTACGCCAAAAATGTACAAGCAGAGAGGGAAATAAAGGAAGCTACCCCATTCACAATAACCTCCCCCAAAATAAAATATTTAGGAATTAACCTAACAAAAGATGTAAAAGAATTATTTAATGAAAACTATAAAAAGTTAAAGAAAGAAATTACAGAAGACATTAGGAAATGGAAAGACCTTCCATGCTCTTGGATAGGCAGACAATATAGTGAAAATGGCAATATTGCCAAAATTAATATACAAATTCAATGCAATTCCTGTTAAAATCCCAGTGACCTACATTTCTGAAATACAGAAAACAGTCCAAAAATTCATATGGAACAACAAAAGACCTAGAATAACCAAAACAATTCTAGGCAAAAAAGATAACATGGGAGGGATCTTGAGGCCGGACTTCAAACTCTAATAACTCTCTTCAAACTCTAATAACAAAGACAGCTTGGTACTGGCACAAAAACAGATCCGAAGACCAATGGAATAGAATAGAATATCTAGAAATAAAACCACATGTCTACAGTCAGCTGATATTTGACAAAGGAGCCAAAGACATACAGTGGAAGAAACACAGCCTCTTCAACCACTGGTGCTGGGAAAACTGGTAGGCCACATGCAGAAAACTAAAAGTGGACCTCAGCTTATTACCATGCACCAACATCAACTCAAAATGGATTAAAGACCTTAACATCAAACATGAAT
This sequence comes from Dipodomys spectabilis, assembly GCF_019054845.1. Lineage (NCBI taxonomy): Eukaryota > Metazoa > Chordata > Mammalia > Rodentia > Heteromyidae > Dipodomys > Dipodomys spectabilis. Next base: position 9,958,890 of record NW_024871113.1, read on the forward strand.
ATCTGAAACTACTGTAGGACAGAGTAGGAGAGACACTTGAACTTATAGGCACAGGCAGGAACTTCCTGAACAGTCCCAGGGTCACAACAAATTGGAGAGAAACCCGACAAATGAGACTACTAAAATAAAAAGTTTCTGCACAGCTAAAGTTGTAGCAACCAAGCTAGAAAGACAACCAACTAACTGGGAAAAAATATTTATCAGCAATATAACAGAAAAGGGGTTAACATCCAGTATATACAGGGAACTCAAGAAACTAATCCCTTCCAACCTAACAAACCAATTATTAAATGGGGAAAGGGAACTAAAGAAATACTTCTCATAAGAAGAGATAAAAATGGCAAAGAAACACATGAGGAAATGTTCATCATCCCTGGTTGTAAAGGAAATGCAAATAAAGACAACCCTGAGATACCACCTTACCCCAGTCAGAATGGCCCACATCCTGAAGTCAGCCAACGACAAATGCTGGAGGGGATGGGGAGAAAGAGGAACCCTATTTCACTGCTGGTGGGAATGTATACTTACACAACCACTTTGGAAAGCAGTCTGGAGGGTCTTTAGAAAGCTAAATATTGACCTCCCTTATGACCCAGCCATACCACTTCTAGGGATCTATCCTGAACAACAGGAACCAGTATGCAAGGACACATGCACCTCCATATTGCAGCACTGTTCACAATAGCCAGGATATGGAAACATCCCAGATGCCCCACTATAACTGAATGGATCCAAAAATTGTGGTATGTATATACAATGGAATATTATGCAGCCATTAGAAAGGACAAAATAATGGCATTTGCAGAGAAATTGCTGGAGCTAGAAGAAGTCATGTTGAGTGAGGTAAGCCAAGAGCAAAGAGACAAATGGCACATGGTCTCCCAGATAAATGTATGTTAAATCCAAAATGTAAGGTCATACAACAAAATTAACAAGGCTTAAGAAACAAAGAACTTCTATTCATCTGTTTGAATCACTACTAAATAACCACATGCTGCTTATCACATATATGGTATGTATGTGCACACCTGAGGGAAACCAGGAGGATGACACAGAACTAGAGGGAATCAGGGAAAAACATACAACAGCAGGACCCATCAGCTGCACTGGACATTGATCAATGGCAGTGATGGGAAGGAGGGAACAAGTGGGAAGGAGGGAAGAGCTGATGCTATGCAAAACAAAAGAAATGTACATATTACCCATTGTGGAAGAAATAACTGTATTGCAAAGCTCATAGATCTCATAAATGTTATAGTCCATGATAGATAATTTGTCCCATGTGTTTGTGACTTTAACTAAGCATCCCTATTCCACAATACTGTGAATTTTGGGAAATTATGTAATCACTTAATCACAATAAAGAATTAAAAAAAAAAAACTCTTGCAACAAGAACCGAAAAATAGCATACATTTCTTTCACTTTACAAGATATTTCTTAAATAAACATGAGATAACACAATGTAATCATATTTTGTTATACAACTGTAAATACAACTTTAAATCTGAAACATAAACTTGACTAAATCTAATATAGAAATTTCATGTGCTCGCACATTATTATCAGAAGTAGTTTTAAAAAGAGTTCATTAAGTGCCTACTATGACTTTTAGTATCCGTAGAAATTCAAATATCCTTGGGGCCAAGCCTTTCATGAAAGCATTTATGAGTTTAATTTCTGATTTAACACAATTATCATTTTGATGCTTGGTGATTTGTTTTTTTCAAGGTATTAATGTTTTATATTATATAAATGCTTATTGGAAAGTAAAATATATTTGGATGATCTTTCATTATCTTATTGAAATAGTCTATCTTTACACGCATATGCACATACCCTGCATTTGAAGTTTGATGCATTTTCACAGAAGGAATGCAGATGACAACCTACAGGGAAAAAAATCATTACTGGAACTCAGAAACTCCTGATATGTTTATTAAGATGTTAGAGAAATTTTTGATATAAAAATACTTCTTATTATCATATATAAAAACACATGTAATATGTTCATCATCTAATATAATTTCACACTTCTATTCAGAATAAATTTTATTTTGAAATACCTGTCTTACTACAATCTGATTGAAACATATTTTAAATTCCTAATAATAACAATATATTACAGTGCTATAATTTTCATTTTAAACCTATATCCATCATTAAATTTTATTTACAAATTAGTGAAACAAATATGTAGTATTAAATTTAAAAAATTAATAGATGAATAAAAACATAAAATTGTACTTACATGTAGTGTAACTTGCAATATTTCTGTCAATGTGCATGTTATATAGTGTTTGGGTCAGGTTAAACATATCTCCTCAAACATCTATTCTTTCTGCTTGGTAAAAACAGTCAAGCTACTCTCTTCTAGCAGTTTGACATGAGTAGAGTTTTGGTTAGAGAGGAAGGAGAAAGTTGGTGTGCTGTTGTACAGGACAATATAAACAGTATAGATTATAGTAGTAATAATAATAATAAAGATAATAATGCATATCATTTTACTATACATTTTAAAAGCACATTGTTTTTGTGTTGATAATGGACCTAAATTCAGGGTCTCTCACTCTTGCTTAGCTTTTTCATTGAAGGCTGGTACTCTTCCAATAGAGACACAGCTCTACTCTTGGATTTTTTTTTTTAATAGAGATAAGGGTCTCACAGACCTTCCTGACAGGGCTGTCTTTTGAGTTCTCTCATTCTCTGGTCTTAGCCTCTTAATTATATATGATTAGAGCCCTGAGCCACCAGTTCCCTGCAACAGTACATGTTTTCATAGCCATTTCAAAGTAAAATGTTCAGACATTTTTTCTTTAAGTAAACTCAGAATTGCCTTTTCATTTTGGAAGGGAACCTGGGAACAGGATCGAGTTAGATAGTAAATTTTATCTTATCGTTTGTCATTTGTAGCATTACTTTGAAATGTTTCTGTCTCCTTTGATATTCCTTTTATCAAAAAGTAGAATCTGTGGTTTCTTCTCTGGAATCTTGATGGGCATTTGACTCTGGATAGAAGTTGCTAACTGCCTTCTAAGTTTGTAGATTATAAATAGAAGAGAGTCATCAATCTCTGAGAAATCCAGGCAGTCACATGAACAATTCACAAGGAAATCTCCAGTTAATGGAATTTCATTCCAGTTGGCAGCATCACTTATCTGCAAAACAAATGAAGAAAGACATATTTGGGGTTAGACCAGCCTCAACCTCTACCTGAGCAGAGATATCTGCAAGATCCAGGGTAATAATCACTTCCATGAGACTATCCTGAAAGATAGCAGGACTGTACCTTATTTTTAATGTCAGAAGATTTTAGGATGATATATTGCACGATAGCAATAGACTCAAATTTTGTGCTTGCAATTGTAATGAAAATGTATCTGTGTCATTTGTTTGTGGCAGACAACAGCTGACAGGGTATCCAGTTCCAGTGGAATTGCGAAGAGTCACATGGAGGTATTAAGAAGTCTGACAGCCACCAGGAGGACCTAGAACATAAAGGAAGGTAATGTAATGCTTTTTAAATCAGAAGAGAGCCCTCACTTGGGAGAAAAGTTCGTGACTCTGTCATGTGTGTTAGCACAAAAATTCAGAAATGCTTCTAACAAACTAGAAAGCAAACTAGAAAGCTGGTTTCCATACAGAGTGCCAAATGATCACAGATCTCATTACATTTTCTAGTTGATTGTTTCAAACAAAGATAAGTGTGAGAGAAGGGAGAAACAGAACTGTGTAATTTTCAAGTAAAACTCAAATGACCTATAGAAGAAATAGAATCCATGCAATTAAAACAGAAACAGTTTCTTATTTCTTTTCATTGGGGAAAAATGCTGCAGGTTAAAACAAATAAGGATTCCATGCCCAAACGACATCTGAAGACTTCAAAGAGATTCCTTAGAGACTTCTTAAAAGACAAAAGCCTTCTGTGGATCCTTTCAGGTTTTACAAACCCTCTTTGTTAACAAGGATTCTAAAAATTTTGGGAGACCAAGTAATGAAAGTCTTTCTGTTTGTCTTCTGTTTATGCTTGTACATTTTGCCTAAGGCAGTAAAACGCCAGAAAGATTTTTAGATAAAACACCAGTCTTTAAGGTATTGTTTTCCTTTGAAGCATCCATCCACAGCAATAAAAAAAAGAAAAATCAAAAAGAAAAAAAAAACTGAAAGAGAAGAAAAGAAAAAGGAATAGAAGTCTGAGCTCCAGTATTTGTGTATATAGTAAGCAAAAAAACAAAAACAAAAAAAAAAACCCAAGAACAATACACACAGACACACACATACACACACACACACACACACCTTAGAATAAGTAAATAAATAAGAGAGATAAAATAATACAGAATATGCTGTGTTTTCTCCTCAGAAGTGGGAGCTAAGAGTTTTGCAGAATCATTCACAGGGAGCAGTGTGAGGCCCTGGAAACACCTGCACATGGTTCCAGCATGGTCTGAACTGTGGTCAGTCACTATGGTATGCATCCTATCATCTCTTTTCTAAGCAGCAGTGTCTATTGATGTAATGTACTGCACTGACACAGTTGTAAATTGGGTTTCAGAAGGGCAATAGATTATCTGTATTTCAGTTTGCAAACCTTCAGATTGAAAAGAATTTTCCCAGAGGAGCTGCTCCTAACAAACTCAAACAACCTCATCTCTCTTTGGATTTGATTCAGATGACAAGATCTTGGCTTACAAGCTGTGTCTGCTGATAACAATTAGATGAGACTGTTAGAGGAACTGACATCTAAATATGTTAAGCACTGAAGTCTAGCTTGGTTTTAGTTATGACATCTGGTTTTTCAACATGATTTTAAACAGATATTCTCTTTTCATTTTCTTTTTTGTTGTAATTTCTCCACCATTCCTTCATGTGAGGGAACTCAGGATATTTTCAGCTTCAGGCAAATCACCACACTCCTCTCCTTACCTTGCTGAAGATAGAAGTAGAGAAACATTCAGGACAGCAAAAAATTAAACTGTAGAGACTAGTACCAGTACAGCTGAAGATGAACAGACTCAGGACACAATGCATCCAACGGATGCCTCCAAAAGGTCATCAGAAACCCAGACTTCTGGGATTACCCTTCAAAACCTCACCTTCTCCAATGAAGCTCATTGCAATCTTCATTTGTTTGACAAATTAATGAAACCTTCAAAACCCTGATCTCATTATCTATAAATTGTTATTGAAATAAACACACTGAACTTTTTGGCACAAGGCTTTAGAAGGATCATAGAATGTTATTCAAAATTAAAGGAGAGCTAGCTCAGTCTTTTAGCATTATAACTATATTATTTAATTTTTAAAACTGCCCCTTTCTCAGAAGGCAAAGTATTTGTTTGGAAGGAAGTATCATCCTAACTGTATTGCCAACAAACATTCTGCGAGAAAGACATAGTTAATTTGTTGTAATAAGTCAATTGTTTGGTATTTCTGTCATTGAGAGTTGGGCCATGGCTCTTTCTCAGGTTTTCATTAGCTTTGGGTGGATTTGTGCCTATGGCAGGAGAGGCTGTTTGCAATTTCCTTCTGGTTCTTTGGAGACAGTTGACTATGCTGTTATGGGGTCAGGAAGCCACAGGAAGATGTCACATGTGGTGTTCTAGTGGATGACCTGAGAAGAGATGCCACAGAAGAGGTGACCACCACATCTGAGGAAGGAAGCCTTGCAAGAAGCACTAGCCCCATCACTGATCTGGGCCAATTGTATCAAAAAGCTTGAATGAAGAAGCAGCTAGCCAAGCCCAGCCACACTTCATATCATGAGAAGTAATAGCAAAGAATGACTGTTGTTTTAGCCACTATTTGGGAGTTATCACCTATATAAGATATATAAGAATTGCACCCAATTTAAATGTATTATAATAGCAACATATTGACAAACAGCATATTCTGTATTATTTTATCTCTCTTACTTATTTACTTATTCTAAGGTGTGTGTGTGTGTGTGTGTGTGTGTATGTGTGTGTGTGTGTCTGTGTGTGTGTCTGTGTCTGTGTGGTGGTAGGGAGGAAACATGGGGCAAGTGTTCAACCACTGAGTTACATTTCAGACCATTATTCTGTATTAGAGAGAATTATACAGCTTTTCATAAGAGAACCTTTGTTGATAGGTTATCAGGTAACTATAAGTAAATAAAAGTGCTTTGATTAAATATTAATCAGATTTAGGAATGTACATGTAATGAACATAATGTTTCATTTTGTGTGTTGGAAAAATCAGTCCAGGTATTTACTGAGTCTTCCTTTATTTTGCACAAGTAATGAAACTTGAACCCAGGACCAGGACACTGACAATTAGCTACTTTGTTCAAGACTAACACTCTCTCATTTGAGCCACAGCTCCATTTCTAGCTTTTTATTGGCTAATTGAAGATGAGACCAACATTCCTGCTCGGGATGATTTTGTTTAGTTTAGTTTTAATTTAATTTAATTTTATCTTGGTGATGTACATAGGAGTTACAGTTACATAGTAAGGTAATGAGTAAATTTCTTGTTGAACATTGTTACCCTCTCCCTCATTTTCTTCCACTTTTCCTGCCCCTTGACTCTTATCCCCTACCCCCACACATTTTGTTATTCCCTTTTCCTTCCCCAAATCAGATAAACATATATACAAGACACAAAGAATAAAAATTGAAAAGAATGACAACAGGGAATAAACCAAGGGGAAAATAAAAAAACAAAAGTAAAAAGAAATAACTTCATATATTACATTAAAAAACAAAACAAAAAAAGACCTCCTGTTTTCATATCTTGGAGTTTATTTCGATTAGTATCATTTTATATGGTTATATGTACATAGATATTAAGCTATTGTGATCCTCTTCTAGAACTATCTTAGACAGACTAATTATTACAAATGAGGGAATCCATGGAGCCTATGTTTCTTTGTGTCTGGGTTACTTCACCTGGAATAGAAGAAGCAATCCAAAAATCCATAGGGAATAATAGAAGACATTGAATAGCAAAAACAATCCTTTGTACGAAAAACAGTGCTGGAGGAATATTAATACCAAACTTCAAACTCTATTATAAAGCCATAATTATAAAACAGTTTTGTACTGGAACATGACTAGATCTGAGGACCAAAGGAATAGAATTGAAGACCCAGAAATAATCCCACAGACCTCTGACCACTGTCTTTGATTAAAAAAAAAAAAATCAAAATTATCAAATGGAAGAAAGAGAGCCTCTTCAACAAATGGTGCTGGAAAAATTGGCTATATAGGTGTAGAAAACTGAAATTATATATCACCCTGCACCCTGAAAATATTAAAAATTATTAAAAAGTAAAAAGGGGGCTGGGAAGATGGCTCAGTGGTAAAGCGCTTGCCTTGCATGCCTGAGACCCTGGGCTCAATTCCTCAGCACCACATAAGCAAAAAGAAAAAAGCCGGAATTGGCGCTGTGGCTCAAGTGGTAGAGCGCTAGCCTTGAGCTGAAGAGCTGAGGGACAGCAGCCAGGCCCAGAGTTCAAGCCCTACGACCGGACCCAAAAGCAAAACAAAAAACAAAAATAAAATAGTAAAAAGAATTAAAAAGAGAGGTCTCGGGATAAAATAAGAATAGCCAATAGACACATGAAGAAGAAATGTTCAACATCCTTGGCCATAAAAGCACACACACACACACACACACACACACACACACACACACACACTCAAATTAAAACTACATTGAGCCAGGCACCGGTGGCTCACACATGTAATCCTACCTACTCAGGAGGCTGAGATCTGAGGATTGGGTTCAAAGCAAGCTCAGGCAGGAAACTCCATGAGACACTTATCTCCAAGAAACCACCAGAAAACCAGAAGTGATACTGTGGCTCAAGTGGTAGAGCACCCAGGCCCAGAGTTCAAGCCCCACAACCAAAAACAAAAAAACAAAAACAAAAACAAAACCACTGAGATTCTACCTCACCCCAGTTAGAATGGCCATTATTAAGAAAACTAACAATGACAGATGCTGGTGGGGATTTGGCCAAAAGGGAATGCTACTACACTATTGGTGGGAATGTAAACTTGTTCAGTCATTCTGGAAAGCAGTATGGAGGTTCCTCAAAAGACTAAACATAGAGCTTCCCTATGACTCAGCAATCCCACTCCTGGGTATCTATCCAATTGACCACAAACCAAGATACACTAAAGCCACCAGCCTGATCATATTCATTGCAGTATTGTTTACCATAGTCAAGATATGGGGTCAACTCAGATGCCCCTCAGTGGACAAATGGGTCAAAAAATATGGTATACATATAAACATGCATATGTGTGTGTGTGTGTGTACACACACAAAATGGAAGTTTATGCTTCCATCAGAAATAGTGACATCACCCCAATTCATAAAGAAATGGAAAGACTTGAAAAGATCAGGTTGATTTTGAACCTCAATACTCAGATTCCACTATTCTGAGTATTGTAGGATTGTACGTGTGACCCACTAGCACCTGCTTTATTCTTTTATCGTAAACAAATATTTTGTAGCATAAAGTCTTCATGGAATGAAAAGGTGTCTATATGGTGCTGTCATGCTGGATTCTGAAATTGTGTTTACTTTGAACCTCTCTGAATCTTAAAACAAATTGACTTTTGAAATGTTGTCCATGATAATTTTTTAACCCTTATGTTTACTAAGGAATTGCCTTCAGAAATGTTTAACATATTTAACTTGTATCAATTCTAATGTATCAGTTCTTCAGTTTTTTCAGTTAGTGTTTGATCTCTTCAAATTAAGAGAGCTAATAAATTTAGTACTGTTTTATAAGGCCATTAGTGATTTGTGTTTAGAAAGTATATTCTGTGTTCCTCAAGAATGCTTTCTCTATTCTGTACAATGACTTTTAACATGGAGTTTATAAACCATATTAATGAATAAACACATCCTTTTCCTTTGAGTCAATGAACTTTTATGAGGGTGGAGAGCATGGTAAACTACAAAGGTAGTCTGTATTGAAGACCACATTTAAGTTAATCTAGCATTACAAAAACTAAAAATCTTATACACAATTTTTACATATTAAGTAGTGGAATTTAAATTTTGCTTCATGTTTTTAATTATGTTTGAAAAGTTTAATTTCTAGATAAATTAAAAAGCTGAGAAATGAAACAGGGAACACCTATTGCATTTGCACATTGAGTTATGAAATGAAGAAATTTTAATAGTAATTATATACCTTAAAGATAAAAGATTCAATTTAAATTCTGACATTACATACAGAAGTCATTAGATAGGGTAGATAATTTGCTGATAGATTTTAAATATATTGGGTAAAATATCCTGAGGGAAGTAGAAAGCCTTGTCCTTAAAATTACAGAGATAAAGTCTTGAAGGAAATATAGATGGTTTCCTCCAAATTTTTTTCATTATAAGTTTATTCAATGGATGTAATTTAGTAATTTTACATATTGTAAATGCTGACATTTATAAATAAAATGGTTAATCACTCTCTGTGTGTGTGTGTGTGTGTGTGCGCAAGCATGTGTATGTGAATCCTAGAGCTTGAACTGAGGATATAGACATTGTCCCTTAGCTTTTTGTACTCAAACTAGTGCTCTACTTCCAGCCTTTTTGTTGTTAATTGGTATATTGGAGATAGGTATCTCAAGGACTTTTCTGCCCAGTCTGGCTTTGAACTGGAATCCTCAGGTCTCAGCTACATAAGTAGGTAGGAAGACAGGTGTGATCAACTGTAACCCAGCTGGTTACATCACTGTTTATACTGTACACAGACAATGAGCATTCCAGATTGATCCACCAATCTTTTAAGGAAATACAGGAGAGATTTTTTTTTTTTAAAAAAACATAACATTCAGAGTTTTATATTTTCCATTTACTCTCTTTGTGTATTTTACTATTTTTTATTTTATTGTAAAGATGCTATACAGAGGAGTTACATTTACATTAGTAAGGTACATTTATTCTTTGAACATTGTTACCCTCTATTGTTCTCCTCTTTCCCTCCCCCCACTCCTCCCTGCCTCCAGAAATTTGTAAAGTTAATTTCCCACACAGTGTCTTGTTAGTATCATTGTTGCAATAGGTCATCTTTTGTACTTCTTTCAGGATTTTGTTATTTTTCTTCCCTTTTCCCAATCAGATGAATGTATATACAAGATGGAGGGTACTAGAATCAAAGACAGAGACACGTTCTCTCAGCAGCACATGCAACATTCTCCAAAATAGACCATATTTTAGGTCTCAAAGCAAATCTATAAAAACTAAGAAATATTGAAATTATTCCCTGCACCCTTGCAGACCACAATGGAATAAAATTAGACCTCAATGCCAGAAGCCATCAAAGAAAAATCTGTAACATATGGAGACTGAAAAACACATTGTTGAATAACCCGTGGGTCATGAAAGAGATTAGAAAGGAAATTCAAATGTTCATGATATCTAATAAAAATGAGCATACAAATTATCAGCTCCTTTGGGATACCACAAAGAAAGTTCTCAGAGGAAAATTTATAGCTCTCAGATCCTACAATCACAATTGGAGAAATCTCAAAACAACAATTTAACAATGCATCTGAAGATCCTTGAAAGAGAGTAACAATCCAAACCCCAATCCAGTAGACAGACACAAATAATCAAAATTAAATGAATTAGAGTTAAAAAAAAACTATAGCAAGGATCAACAAAACAAAGGGTTGGTTCTTTGAAGAAAATTAACAGAATTGACAGACCTGTAGCGAATCTGACAGAGAGAGAGAGACAGAGAGTGAGGGAGAGGAGAGAGGGAGAGAGAAAGAGAGACACAGAGAGAGAGAGACAGAGACAGAGATAGAGACAGAGAGAGAGAGAGAGAGAGAGAGAGAAAGAGAGAGAGAGAGAGAGAGAGAGAGAGAGAGAGAACACACACTCAAATAAAATCTGAGATGAGAATGGGAGCATCACAACCGAAACAAGCAAGATTCAGAACATTATAACAGAGTACTTTCTAACTTGTATGCTAGCAAATTTGACAATACAGAAGAAATGGATGAATTCCTAACAAATATTGATATACCCAAACTGAACCAAGAAGATCTAAAGCAACTAAACAGACTCATAACAAGTATTGAAATAAAAATGACAAGAAAAAACCTCCCACCCAAGAAAAGCCCAGTACTATATGGTTTCACAGCTGAATTCTATAAAGCTTCCAAAGAAGAACTCACTCCAATACTTCTCAAACTCTTCAATGAAATTTAAAGTGAAAGAACACTACCAAATTCATCCTATGAGGCCAGCATAACCCTTATTCCAAAACCTGATAGGGACCTAGCAAGGAAAGGGAACTATAGACCAATCTCTTTAATGAACATTAATGGAAAACTCTTCAATAAAATTTTGGCCAATTAACTACAACATCTAGTCAAAAAATTCATACACTATGATTAAACAGGATTCATTCTAGGGATGCAAAGCTAGTTTAATATATGCAAGTCAACTAATGTAATGCAGCAAACCAATAGAAGCAGGGTTAAGAATCTCAATAGATGCAGAAAATGCATTTGAAAAGATCAGTACCTGCTTATGATGAAAGCTCTGGAGAAATCCATGAAACAGTCTTCAATAAAATAAAGACCATATATGACAAACCTACAGCCAGCATTATACTTAAATGTAGAAAGTTAAAAACATTTCCTCTAAAATCAGGAATGAGACAGGGTGTGTATTCTCTCGACTCCTCTTCAATATTGTATTGGAATTCCTAGCCAGTGCAATAAAGCAAGAGACAAACATAAAGGGGATCCAAATAGGGAAAGAAGAAGTAAAACTCCCTCTTTGTACATGAAATGATCCTGTACTTAAGAACCACATAGACTTCTCCAAATTACTTGAGCTAATACAAAACTTTGGCAAAATAGTGGGGCATAAAATTAACCCACAAAAAACAGTAGCTTTTCTGTATATCAACAACAAGAAGAGTGAGGCTGAAATAAAAATAAAAGCAACTCACTTGGTAATAGCCTCTAAAAAATAAAATACTTAGGAATAAATTTAACCAAAGAGGTCAAGGACCTCTATAATGAAAACTTTAAAAACTTCAAAGAGAAAATTAAAGGAGATTTAATAAGTGGGCTAAACACCTAAATAGAGACTTCTCTGAAGAAGAAATAAGAATGGTCAGTAGACACATGAAGAAATGTTCAGCTTCTCTGGCCATGAAAGAAATGCAAATCAAAAGAACATTTAGATTTCACCTCACCCAAGTTAGAATGGCTATAATCACAGATGCCAGAGAGGATGTGGCCAAAAGGAAACCATACTGCATTGTTGATGGAGGTTCCTCAAAAGACTACACCTAGAGCTCCCCTATTACCCAGCAATCCTACTTCTAGGCATTTACCCAAATGATAACAAGGCCATACTAAAGCTACCAGCACGAGTAACTTTATTGCAGCATTATTCACATAGCTAAGATATGGAACCAACCCAGATGCCCCTCAGTAGATGAATGGATCAAGAAAATGTGATATGTGTGTGTGTGTGTGTGTGTGTGTGTGTGTGTGTGTGTGTGTGTGTGTGTATAATGGAATTCTGTGCTGCAATCATAAAGAATGACACCAACACATTTGTTAGGAAATGGAAACACTTGGACAAAATTATATTAAGTGAAGTAAGCCAGACTCAAAGAAATATAGGTACAATGGTTTCCCTCATTTGTGATTTTAGTATAAATCTAGGATAATTTTATCAGACGAGCAGAAAAGTTCAACCGCTATGTACATATGACCATATAAGATGATGCTCAATGAAATGAACTCCAAGATATAGACAGGGAGCTCTTTTTTTAAAATGTATTTTTATTGTAAAAAATACTGTACAGAGGGGTTACAGTTACATGACTAAAGTAATGAGTACATTTCCTATGAGCAGTGTTACCTCCTCCTTTATTTTTCTTCTACCATCCCTTCCCTCTCCAACTCCCCAACTCCTCTACCCTCCCAACCCCCCGCAACCAAAGTTATATAGTTTGTTTTCAACATAGTGTCTTGTACATCTCATAGTTACAATGGGTCAAATTATATACTTACTTCAGCATTTTGTTATTTCCCTACCCCTCCATAAATTAGAAAAATGTATATACAGGACACTGTATGCAGAGCATGAGAATCAAATATAGTGAAAACAAGGATTATACCATGGGGGAAGAACATACCACAGAAACAAAAAAAAAATCACATGGTAAGTTATAAATACATTAAAAAACAACAGTAAGAAAGATAAAATCACTTGTGTATCTATCTTGGTGTTCATTTTCCTTAGCATCACCATATATGGTCATATGTACATTGCTTTTGAGCTTTTCTGCTTGTGCTAGACACATACTACTTATTGCAAATAAGGGAAACCATGGCACATATGTTTCTTTGGGTATGGCTTATTTCACTTAATATAATTTTTTCCAAGACTTTCATTTCCTAACAACTGAGGCAGTGCCATTCTTTCTTATGGAGGCAGAATTCCATTATATATATATATATATATATATATATATATCACAATTTCTTGATTCATTCATCTACTGAGGGGCATCTGGGTTAGTTCCATATCTTAGCTATGGTAAATATGCTGCAATAAACATAGTTGTGCTGGTAGCTCTATTTATTTGATTTATTTTATTTTTTGTCGGTTGTGGGTCCTGAGCACTGTGGTTGTGCTCAAGGATAGCACTCTATTACTTGAGCCACAGCACCACTTCCAGCTTTTTCTGCTTATGTGGTGCTGAGGAATCAGGGCCTTATGCATGCAAGGCAAGCACTCTACCACTGAGCAACCTTCCCAGCCCATGCTGGTAGCTTTAAGCCTTATTTGTGATCATTGGGTAAATGCCCAACATTGGTATTGCTGGGTCATAGGGGAGCTCTATGTGGAGTCATTTGAGGAACCTCCATACTGCTTTCCAGAGTGAATGAACAAGTTTACACTCCCACCAACAATGCAGTAGGGTTCCCTTTTGGCCACATGTCCTCCAGCATCTGTTGTTATTAGATTTCTTCATTATAGCCATTCTAACCAGGGTGAGGTGAAGGTGGAATCTCAATGTTGTCTTGATTTGCATTTCTTTTATGGCCCGAGAAGTTGAGCATTTCTTCATATGTCTATTGACCATTCTTATTTCCTCTTCAGAGAAGTTTCTCTTTAATTCTGTTGCCCACTTATTAATCATGTAGTTGTTTCTTTGAGGATTTGTTGTTGGAAATTTAATTTTTTGAGTTCTTAGTATATTTTAGATATGAGACTGTGGTCTATTGTATAGCTAGTGAAGATCTTTTCTCATTCCATGATCTTTCCATTGATTTTACTAGTTATGTCCTTTGCCATACAGAAGCTCTGCAGTTTCATGCAATCTCAATTGTCCAACCTTTCTTTTGAAGGGTTAAAGTTTTGAGGCAGTGACCACTTGTTGCTTGTTTCTAGCAGAGCAACACGTGGTGGTAATCCAAACACCTGGTTGGTTGTGTGCCTTTATAACCCCTGCAAATGTTGAGCTCGGGGCTCTCCTCCTGGGCTCTGCTGTGACAGAGTGTAGGATGAGGCCTGAGCTGCAGCCCATTTAAATAAAACCTTACAACAGCTGTAAAGTCTGACTCTCAGTGGTCTTCTTGGTGGGGGTCCTGCCACCTAGGCACAACATATCAGTGGGGGCTCATCCGGGATCCCCCCAAAGACCCCCGAGACCTCAGACTCCAAAGATAAAACAGTGCTGTCTTTGTTAGTTCGTCTTGTCCTGTTGTTTGCCTGTTTTACTTACTTTCATTTTCCTTTGTGAGGACAGCCGTTCCGATTCGTAAAGGGTTGTCGAAGTAAACACCCTTGCACAACAACCCTGGAGGAACTGGAAGACGTCTCAGATACTCTTGTGGGGCGGGGGTCCTTGGAACCTTGCCTGTGTGAATTGTGGGGTGGGGGTCAGTTCGGTGTTGGGCCGGAACTGACTAAGAGAACCTCCTAACCAAGGCCCAACTCGCCCACTGTAGGTCTGCTCCTTCTGCTGTGGGGCATGGGTGTGGAACCCTGCCATGACAGGAGTCCGGAGATCTCCACTTCATAAGCTTTTTTTTCATAACTGTCAGGCCTGCGTGTGTTTTGTTTGTACTGTTTATTGTTTTTTGGACTGAACAACTGGTGGGACTGGAAACCATGGGCACCACTCCATCTAGCCCCCTAGACTTACAAAAAGAAACTGAGAAAGAGGAAAAGAAAAAGTACCCCTGGGTTTTTCAGGGAGATAACTTGGAAGAAGAAATGTTTCCTCCCCCATACTCCCCTTCCCAGCTTCCTTTTGCAGAACCTGAGAATGATCAAGAGGAGGAGGGAGCTATAGAACCCTCAGCACCTGAGGGGCCAGTCACTTGACGATGCCCATGGGATCAACCCCCCCTTCTAATGAAGCTGTTTTTCCCTTACACACCTGATGCAGATGGTCAATAGCAACTTCAGTATTGGCCATTTTCTACCAGTGATCTATACAATTGGCGCACCCAAAATGCCCCCTTTTCTGAGAACTCCCAGGATTTAATTTGTTTGCTTGAAACTATTCTCTTTATTCACCAGTCCACTTGGGATGATTGTAATCAGATTTTGCAGGTCCTTTCTACCTCTGAAGAGAGAGACTGTATCTGAGAATTGGCCTGGAAACATATCCCTGGCCCCACAGGAGCACCCATCATGTATCCTGCCCTGATTGCTGCCTATTTTCCTGAGATCCGACCAACATGGGACTACAATCCGGTTGAAGGTAGGAAGCGACTCCTCGTCTACTGCCAGGCCCTGTTGGCAGGTCTCAAGGTGGCAGCTCACCAACCTACTAATATGGCCAAAGTTTATGATGTTAGACAGGGAGGAAGTGAAAGTCCGCCAGCATATCTTGAGTGGCTCATGGAAGCTTTTAGTCAATATACCCCGTATGATCTTGAGACTCAGGAGTCGGCTCAGATGATTATGTTTGTCTATATAAATCAAGCTCTACCAGACATAAAGGAAAAGTTGCAGACTCTAGACAGACTTGGTGAGAAGTCTATTAGGGATCTAGTAGCCGTGGCGGAAAAGGTTTACAATAAGAGAGAGACAGAGGAGCAAAGACAGGAAAGGAAGGACAGAGAACATGAAATTGAGCATGAAAATAGAGACCGGGCCAAGGAAAAGAGCCAAGACTTGTTGGGCTTGCCACTATCACATGCTGAGCATACCTGGTTCACAGATGGCAGCAGTTTCTTTCAAGAGGGAAAAAGGTATGTGGGCGCAGCAGTCACTATGGACACTGAGATAGTGTGGGCAGAAGCACTCCCCCAGGGAACTTCTGCACAAAGAGCAGAACTAGTGACACTAACAAAAGCCCTACAAATGGGAAAAGGGAAGAGACTAAACATTTACAAGGACAGTCGGTATGCTTTTGCCATCATGCATGTCCATGGAGCCATTTACCAAGAGAGGGGGCTGCTGACAGCTGAGAGAATTTTAATCCTCATCCAGGCCATATGGGAATCAGCAAATATTGCCATTATGCACTGCCCTGGCCATCAAAAGGGAACTGATTCAATAACCAAAGGAAATAACTTGGCCGATCAGGCAGCTAAGGAGGCAGCCCTCTAGCCCAGAGTGGAAGTACTGACTCTAGTGGACCCAGGGCCACAAGCTTTGCCTCCTAAGCCTCAGTACTCCCAAGAAGACTTGGAGTGGATAAAGAAAATTCCCATGGCCTATAAGCCCCTGGGCAGAGAAGAAAATAAAGACTGGTGGAAAACTGGTGAGGGGAAACTTATTTTGCCACAAAGATTGGGCAAGGGGATTCTTAAGAGAATCCATCAGGCCTGTCACATGGGAACCCGAAGAATGCAGGACTTGCTCTGACACTCAGAAGTAAAAATTAGGCAAGGAAATCAACTCACTGAGGACATTGTTAAAAATTGTAAAGCCTGTCAGCTCACCAATGCCCCCAATCAACCAGCTACAAAAGGAGCTCGCCTCCATGGAGATAGGCCAGGTGTGTATTGGAAGTAGACTTCATAGAAATTAAAACTGGAAAATTTGGATATAAATATTTGCTAGTTTTTGTAGACATCTTTTCAGGATGGGTTGAAGCCTACCCAACAAAGCATGAGACCTCGAACATCGTGGCTAAGAAGATCCTGGAAGAAATCCTACCCAGGTATGGCTTTCCATCCACCATCAGGTCGGAAAATGGACTGGCCTTCGTCTCAAAAGTAAGTCAGGGAATAGCCACGGCACTGGGGATGGATTGGAAACTGCACTGTGCTTATAGACCCCAGAGTTCAGGGCAGGTAGAAAGAATGAATTGGACTCTAAAAGAGACCTAAACTAAATTGCCCTTGGAGACTGATGCAGACTGGGTATCACTCCTTCCTTTTGCCCTGGTTAGGGTAAGAAATTCACCCTATCAACTTGGCTTTACTCCTTTTGAAATAATGTATGGACACCCTCCACCCATTATCCCTAGCCTTCAGACTGAATTGCTTGCTGATTTGGATGATACTGAATTTCTGTGTAAGCTTGACTATTTACAGCTGGTGCATAAGAGTATGTGGCCCCAGCTTAGAGCATTATATGATTCTGCTTCTATTCCTACCCCCGATTTGTTTAAACCAGGGGACTGGGTGTTTGTTCGAAGGCACAACTTGAAATATTTGGAACCACGGTGGAAGGGACCTTACATGGTGCTGCTGGCTACACACCCTGCCCTTAAGGTGGATGGCATTGCTGCTTGGATCCACTGCTCCCACTGCCAGACCAGCTGACCCCTTTGCCCTGGACGACCATAGGGAAACATGGGAAGTCTCCAAGCATCCTACCCAACCACTCTGCATACGCCCCAAGAAAAGAAAAATGAACTGATTGTTATTGGTATTGTTGTTTAATAGTATGGCTAAAGTCAGAGAGGGACTATACCCGTTCAAGATCGAAAGCTGTTGGAGTTTAGTTTGGGGCCAGAGCCACAAGATTGTATCTCAGGACCATAAGTCAAGGTGGGGAATGAAGGGTTAAAGTTTTGAGGCAGTGACCACTTGTTGCTTGTTTCTAGCAGAGCAACACATGGTGGCAGTCCAAACACCTGGTTGGTAGTGTGCCTTTATAACCCCTGCAAATCTTTAGTTCGGGCCTCTCCTCCTGGGCTCTGCTGTGTCGGAGTGTAGGACGAGGCCCGAGCTGCAGCCTAGTTTAAATAAAACAGCTGTAGCATCTAACTCTCGGTGGTCTTCTTGGTGGGGGTCCTGTGACCTTGGCATAACACTTTGATTTGTTGTGTTCCTGCATCTTTATTAAGAAAATTTTGTCCTGTGCCAAGGAGTGCTAGAGTTTCTCCTATTCCTTCCTGTAATGTTTTCAGAGTATCTATTTTGACTTCGAGGTCTTTGATCCTTTTGGAATTGATTGTGATGCAGGGTGATATATAAGAATCTAAGGATCTAGCTTTAGTTTTCTACAGGTGTTTAACCAGCTTTGCCAGCACCATTTACTGAAGAGGCTGCCTTTCTTCCATTCTGTTTTTTGGTTCTCTTCTTGAAGATTAGGTGGCTATAGGTCTGTGGGTTCATTTCTGGTTCTTCGGTTCTATTCCATTGGTCCTCAGGTCTGTTCTTGTGGCAGTACCAAGCTGTTTTGATTACTATGGCTATTAGTGGAGTTTGAAATTTGGTATTGATATTCCTCCAGCACTATTCTTTCTGTTAAGGATCGTTTTTGCTATTTGGGGTCTTTTATTGTTCCATGTGAATTTTGGGGTTGCTTCTTCTATTTCATTGAAGAACGAGGTTGGGATATTGCTAGTATTGCATTGTATTTGTAGATAGCCTTTAGCAGTGTTGCCATTTCCTTGATGTTAACCCTCCCTATCCAGGATCATGGGAAGTTTTTCTACTTCCTTAGTTCTCCTTTAATTTCCTTTTTCAGGTTTTTAAAGTTTTAATCATAGAAGTCCTTCATGTCTTTAGTTAATTCCTAGATATTTTATATTTGAGGGCTATTGCTATCCTGATTTCAGCCGTGACCTTGTCATTGTTGGCATGCAGAAAGGTCACTGATTAAGAGTTAATTTTATACCCTGCTATTTTGCTAAATTTTCAGGTCAGCTCTAGTAATTTAGGAGTGGAGCCTGGATCATGTCTTTTTCATAGAGGGAGAGTTTTACTTCATCTTTCCCTATTTGGATCCCCTTTATGTTTGCATCTTGTCTTATTGCTGTAGCTAGGCATTCTAACACTAAATTTAAGAGTATTGGAGAGAGTGGACATCCTTGTCTCATTCTTGAATTAAGGGGAAATAGCTTTAGCTTTTCACCATTAAGTATAATGAAGGCTATAGGTTTGTCATATACAGCCTTTGTTATTATACTGAGGAATCTTCCATGTATTCCCAGTTTTTCCAGAGCTTTCATTATAAAGGTGTATTGGATCTTGTCAAATGTTTTTTCTGCTATTTAGATATTCATGTCGTGCTTATCCTTGCTGTTGTTAATGTGATGAGTTACATCAATTGATTTGCATATATTGAATCAGCTTTGCATCCCTGAAATGAATCTTGTTTGATTATGGTGTATGATTTTTTTGATGAGTTGTTGAAGTCGATTGGCCAAAATTTTGTTGAGAAATTTTGCATAGATGTTCATCAAAGAAATGGTACTATATTTATCTTTTTCTATTGTGAAAATACTGTACAGAGGGGTTACAATTACATGGACAAGATAATGAGTACATTTCTTATCAAGCATTGTAGCCTCCTCCTTTGTTTCCCCTTCCCATCCCTTCCTCTCCCCCCACCCAACCCTCCCCCCCCCAACCCAAGTTGGTATAATCCCTGCTTTCACTGTAATTGATGTTGTTATAATTTGTGGAGGGGAAGGGAAAAAACAAATCGTTTAAATAGGGATACAGGTGGACCCATTGCAACAATGAGACGTATAAGTCGTTATGTTGAAGACTATATTTATCTTTCTTTGATGAGTTCTTACCTGGTTTTGGCATGAAGGTTATGATGGTTATGATGAGTTTGGTAGTGAACTTTAACTTTCAACTTCAGTGAAGAGTTGGAGATGTGTTGGTATTGAGTTCTAATTTTATTCCCTTGTAGTCTGAGAGAATACAGGCATACTTTCAAGGTTTCTGAATTTGGATAAATTTGCTTTGTGACCTAAAATTTGAAATACTTGGTAGATGCTTGTTAAGTCTAGTTGATCTATGTAGTTGTTTAGATTCTGAGATTTCTGTCTTGAGTTTTTGTCGGGTTGCTCTCCAACGGGGATAGTGGCATGTTAAAGGCCCCAACAATTAATGTCTTTAGATCTATGTGTGATTTTAGGGAAAGTAGTGTTTCTTGGATTAATTTCGGTGCTCTGTTTTTTTTGGTGAATAGATACTTAGAATTGTAATATCCTCCTGAAGGAGAGATCTCTTAATTAGTATGTAGTGATCTTCTTTATCTCTTCTCATTATATTTTAGTATGTAGTGATCTTCTTTATCTCTTCTCATTATATTTAATTTGTAATCTATTTTATGTGAGATTAAGATTGCAACTCCCGCCTTCTACTTGGTAGACCAGCCTTTCACTTTCAGAATATGTTTGTTTTTGAGGGGCAAAATGTATCTCTTGAAGGCAGCAGATAAAAGGATCTTGATTTTGATCCAGGGAGACAATCTATGTCGCTGAATTGGAGAGTGAAGTCAATTAATATTGAGAGTTAGGACTGAGAGATATTTGGTAGTTCCTGCCATGTTATCCACTTTCTTGAGGGCTTTGCCAACTGGGTTCATCTTATGATTCTTGTATTCTCTGTTTGGGGCTGTTTCTTGGCCTTTATCATGCTCTTGTTGGTTTTCTATGTGTAGGCATCCTTAAGTAACTTCTTTTTTTTTTTTTTTGGTCAGTTGTGGGACCTGAACTCTGGGCCTGGGTGCTGTCCCTCAGCTCTTCAGCTTAAGGCTAGTGCTCTCCCACTTGAGCTACAGTGCCACTTCTTGCTTTTTCTGCTTATGTGATGCTGAAGAATCAAGACCAGGGCCTCATGCAGGCAAGGCAAGCACTCTATCCCTGAGCCACCTTCCAAACCACTTAAGTAACTTTTGTAGAACTGGTTTGGTAGAGATATATTGTTTGGATTTTTCTTTGCTGTGGAAAGTTTTTATTTGCCCTTCTGTTATGAAGGATAAGTTAGCTGGGTACAGTATTTTTGGTTGATAGTTGTTTGTCTTTAGAACATAGAATACATTATTCCCTCCTCCCTCACTCCCTGCCCCCCACCCTGATGTTGTAAAGTTCATTTCCAATATACTATCTTGTCAGTATCATGGTTGCAATAGGGCTTCCCACGACCTTGTTTCAGCGTTTTGTTATTGCCCTTTCCCAAATTAGAGAAATGTATATTTATAACATGGGATATACCACAGTGCATTAAAAACAACAACAACAATGAAAGAGTCTGGAGGAAGAAAGTGGAGGACAATATGGGGCTAAACAAGCTCTTGCATAAAAACCAATTTTAGTGTTCCACTGAAAAGTCCAAGGCTAGAGAGGCACACCCAGTGTGTATACATGTATATGACCATGTATAAACACTGTTAACTTTTATGCTTATTTGCTTTGATCAGAAGCTCATAATGTGTTATATAACTTTTAGTATTTAAATAACAATTGTATTATAATAAACATACAAATTTAGTTCCTTAGAGTTTGATCATAATTAAAAAGAACATATAAAGTGTTTATAATGAGCTTCTTACTGAACAGAATCCTCATCAAAATTCATATGTATTTAATAAAGGAAAAGTTTAAATCCAGAAAAAATAATTAACTCATTAGCTAGCTATTATTTTCCTTTTTGTTAAAAAGAAATACATAGTATTCAGCATTTGAAATCAGGATATAAAGAGTGAGTAATTGAAATAATTATTTCATGGATTATTTGAAATATTAAATCACAGCTATTGTGAGTAAAATATAGGTTAAAATGATTGTATTTTTTTATCATAATTTGTTTGTCTTCTAGTGATAATACATCTAAACAAATTAGTATTGCTTTGATTTGAGAAAATGTTTCCCCAAATATCTTTGTGGCAGAGGCTTAGTCTCCCGTCCATGGTGATACTGGAAGGTGAAAGAAATTTTCAAAGGTAGAGTCTAGTGGAAGGAAGTTAGGTCACTAGAGTGGGTATTTGAAGGAGACATTGAGATGTTGTCTTCTTTCTGTCTGCCAAGAGATGAACAGTGTTTTCTGCCATGCTCCTGCCAGGTTGTTCTGCTTTGCCACAGAACCAAAAGCAGAACTACAACCTCCAAAACTACAAATCAAAAAAAATATTTATTCCTCAAAAACAATTTCTTTGGGGGGTCTGGTCGTGGGGCCTGAACTCTGGGCCTGGGCGCTATCTCTCAGCTCTTCAGCTCAAGGCTAGCACTCTACCACTTGAGCCACAACGCCACTTCTGGCGTTTTTTCTTTTTGCTTATATGGTGCTGGGAAATCGAACCCAGGGCCTCATGCATGCAAGGCAAGCGCTCTACCACTGAGCCACCTTCCCAGCCCCTATTCCTCAAAATCTAATGGTGTCATTTTTGTTTTACAATAATGAATATGCACTAACACATGAATCAATAGTATAATTTTAGGTGTTTTGTTCTTCAGACTTTTTATAACAATTTTTTTGTTGTGGTTAAGTGATTACATAAATTTCATAGTATTGTGAGATAGTGAAACTTGGTTAAAGTCACAAACACATTCTAACCTTCATGGGTTAAATTGTCTTTATTGTGGTCTATAAAGTTTATGAGTTCTACGAGCTATGATAATACACTTATTTCTTCCACATTGGGTGATACGTACATTTCTTTCCTTTTGCTTAGTGTCAGTTGGTCCCTTTTCCCTGCTCATTCCTTCCCTCCCATTGCTGCCATTGAGTTGTTTAGTTTGTTTTGATCAAAGACCAGTGCAGCTGATAGGTTCCGTTGTTGTATATTTTCCCCTGTTTCCTTTTGTTTCTGTTTCCTCTTCTTAGTTTCCCTCAGATGTGCACATATATACCATATATGTGGTCAGCAGCATGGGGTCATTTAGTAATGATTCGACCACATAAGTGGAGGTCCTTTGTTTCTGGAGTCTTGTTTACTTTGTCCTATCTCCTTACATCCACTTATCAGGGAGACCATGTGCCATTTGTTTCTTTGCTCTTAGCTTACCTCAGTCAACATGATTTTTTTCTAGTTCCATCCATTTCTCTGTGAATGCCATTATTTTGTCCTTTCTAATGGCTGCATAATATTCCATTGTATATACATACCACAATTTTTTGATCCATTCAGTTGTAGTGGGGCATCTGGGATGTTTCCATATCCTGGCTATTGTGAACAGTGCTGCAACATGGAGGTGCATGTGTCCTTGCATACTGGTTCCTGTTGTTCAGGATAGATCCCTAGAAGTGGTATGGCTGGGTCATAAGGGAGGTCAATATTTAGCTTTCTGAAGACCCTCCAGACTGCTTTCCAAAGTGGTTGTATAAGTGTACATTCCCACCAGCAGTGTAATAGAGTTACTCTTTTTCTGCAACCTCTCCAGCATTTGTTATTGGCTGACTTCAGGATGTGGGCCATTCTGACTGGGGTAAGGTGGTATCTCAAGGCTGTTTTATTTGCATTTCCTTACTAACCAGGGATAGTGAACATTTCTTTACGTGTTTCTTTTTCATTTTTATCTCTTCTTCTGAGAAGTCTCTCTTTAGTTCCCTTGCCCATTTAATAATTGGTTTGTTAGGTTAGGAGGGATTAGTTTCTTGAGTACCCTGTATGTACTGGATATTAGCCCCTTGCCTGATATACTGCTGGTAAATATTTTTTCCCAGTTAGCTGTCTTTCTAGTTGGGTTGCTAAGTCTTTAGCTGTGCAAAAACTTTTTATTTTAAGGTAGTCCCATTTGTTGAGTCTCCAATTTGTTGTGACCTTGGAATTCTGTTCAGAAAGTTCCTGCCTGTGCCTATAAGTTCAAGTGTCTCTTCTACTCTGTCCTACTGTAGTTTCAGAGTTTCAGGTGTGATGTTAAGGTCTTTAATCCATTTTGAGTTGATGTTAGTGCATGGTGATAGGCTGAGGTCCACTTTTAGTTTTCTGCATGTGGCCTACCAGTTTTCCCAGCACCAGTAGTTGAAGAGGCTGTGCTTCTTTGGCTCCTTTGTCAAATATCACCTGACTGTAAGTATGTGGTTTTATTTCTGGATCTTCTAATCTGTTCCATTGGTCTTATCCTGGAGGTATTTGGGAACTCTCCAGAGGTGCTTTGGGAAATAGCTGTTTCTGTACAATGCTGGTTGCTAGTTGCCACTGTGCTCTACATTCAGTTGAGATGCTTGTGGGCTGGGCCAGGTGGTGGTGGTGGCTCTGGGTCTGTGTTTCTCACTGTTTCTGCTTCTGTTGATGCTGTCCAGGTTGGCACTGCAGGCATTTTTGCACTGGCCGCAAACCAAGGAGTGGGGAAGGGGTCTTTGTGCAGGCTCTGAGCTCCAAGGTTTCTGTCTCTGCACTCTCAGGGTCAGCATCAGCACCTTGGGAGTCTTCTGCACTAGCATTTTGCAGAGGGACCCCTGTAATTCTGGGGTTCCCTCCTAGGCCATGAAGCCGAGTGGTTTTGGCAGGATGGGGCAGCACCACTCCAGTCTTTGTGCAGGTTTTGAGCTCTGAGGTTTCTCTGTTTGCAATCAGCAGGTCAGGCACTAGCACCTTGGGCACCTTCTGTGCTGGCATTCTGCAGACAACCCATTATGGTTCTGAGGTCTCTCTGGGCCAGGCTGGCTGTGGTTTGGCGCATTGCTGGGCAGGCAGAAGTTGGGGAAGGGTCTTTGCACTTTTCTGTTCTGAAATTCTTCCCTCCTTCCCTCCCTCCTTCCCTCCCTCCTCCTCTCCCTTCCTCCCTCCTTCCTCTCCTTCCTTCCTTCCTTTCGCTTTCTTTCTTTCTTTCTTTCTTTCTTTCTTTCTTTCTTTCTTTCTTTCTTTCTTTCTTTCTTTCTTTCTTTCTTTCTTTCTTTCTTTCTTTCTCCTCCTGTTTTTCTCTGGGTGTTCAGCGTTTTTCTGTTAGCAGTCTCTTGGGGAAATTGAACATTGGAACTTGAACTCTCTATTTGGTTGGAGAGAGCTGTGGTGTTTCCCATTGCCATCTTGACACCCCTCTCTGTTATTAATTATCATTAATAACAAGCATTAATGTTAGGTATTTTGAATAAACAATAGTGTACTGAGATAAATACATATGTGTTTAAATCTAATGTTCTCATTTACAAAAGGCAATCTCAATACATATATTCTTTTTAAGATAAAAGAGTGGTGGATTTAATCTAAGAACGGTATATGCATGCATGGAAAAATCAAAGTGAAACCATTTATTCAATTAATATATACTAATATAAAGTTTTTAAAAATAAAAAATAAAATAATTTAAATAATGGGCATGGTTCAAGTGGTATAACACTTTTTTAATAAGTACAAAACCCTGAAATCCAATATTAATTACACAAAAATGTAAGATAATTGGACACCAGAGAGAAATTTCTTTTCTTAATTGCTTTTATTTATACAATGCAATATACCTCATTATGAAGTAAATACTTGGTAAAGAGAGAATAAAGTAAGTCTTAATGGATTTGTGGTAAATTGGCTAAATGTTAAAAGTAACTTCTTGATTGAGCAATCTAGAAGATTTTATATTTTTGAAAAATAAACTACGATAAAGTTTTAATTAGCTAAGGTGTGTGTGTGTGTGTGTGTGTGTGTGTGTGTGTGTGTGTGTGTGTGTGAAAAGAACTACTCTGAACACACCTCAAGGTTGAATTATGGGATAAAATATTGGTGTCAGTTAGATATGTTTTAGAGACAGATGAAGAAATGAATAATACTTGCAAGAAGGGAATGGTAAAAAGTTGTAAAAAAGCTTGCAGTGAGAATGATTTAAGATATAAATTCTGTTCAGGGTGGAAGATTGGAGGAAAAAAGAGGAGAGAAAAGACCCAAGTAAATGGACAAAAAGGGAAATTGAAGTTTTCAGTTTCGTCACTGGATTGACTGAAAAACTGGTCCTATCAAATAAGATTGAGAAACACTAGCTGTGTTTTGGTTATTTGTACCTGTAATTGTAACTACTTGATAGGCTGATATCTGAAGATAACATTTTAAAGCCTTCTGGATCAGGAAATTTCATGACACTCTTACCTCCAATTATCCAATAAGCTTCAAGTGGAGGTTTAGCTCAAGTGGTAGAGTGCCAACATTGAGTAAAAAACAAAAACAAAAACAAACAAATGAACAAAAACAGAATAAAAGCCCTAAGATACAGTGCCCAGATCTTGAGTTGAAGCCCACGTACCAAGCATCAGCATAAAGAAAAACAGAGAGAAAAGAAGAACAACAACAACAAAGATTGAGAATAACTGCTGTGACCAATTTGCGGGAAAAGACTTCCATTGTGTCCACAGTTAAACTGTAAAATGTTATGTTAATATTTTCAGTTTTCATTTTCTTTGAAATGTGGAGAGAAGTGTGCACTAGAAACACAGATTTGGGAATCTGCAGACCATTCATTAGGAAAATCTAGAAAAAAATAAAATTTGTAAGGAATTAATGAAGATGGTACATGAGAATGTACTGTGTCAGAAATCAAGAACTAGCTTGTTTCTTCAGAAGACCTTGCTTCACATCGGGATGACAGCCAGACTGCATTAAGATTTTTCTCACACTATCTCAAGCACAGAAATCGTATAATTTAATTTATAATTTTCCCCACCAATAAAGTATTCCCCTTCCTCACTTTTGGGTATTTTTATGGTTATTATAGCTCAGATCTCTGATCAATCACTAACCATTGCCTTCTACCTCTTTCTGGTATCAAGTAAGATGTTAAGATTGAGCCCTTTAACATTATCTTGAAATTACTTCCTTTAAAAATTATTTCTCAGCTCTCCTATGATCCAGTGATCCCACTCCTGGGCATTTACCACAAACAAGGCCATACTAAAGCCACCAGCTTAACCATGTCCATTACTACATTATTTGCCCATTACTACATTATTTGCCGTGGCTATGATATGGAACCAACCCAGATCTCCTCAATAGATGAATAGATCAAAAAGATGCGGTATATATGCACAATGGAGTTCTATGCCTCCATCAGAAAGAATATCATTTCCTCACTCATAAGAAAAAGGAAAGATCTAGAAAAAATTATATTAAGCCAAGAAATCCAGGTCCAAAGAAACATAAGTTTCATGGTTTCCCTCATTTGTAATAACTAGACTATGTCTATGATATTCGTAGCAGGGGATCACAATAGCCTACTCACTAAGTCCATAGGACTATATATAATGAAGCATATCAAAATAAACTCCAAGATTTGGAAACAAGAGGTCCTTTTTGTGTTCTGTATGTAGGTATTTCAATTTTATTTCTTTCTGTTTTAGTTTTCTGTACCTTTTCTCTTGTATATAAACTTATCTGATTCATGAAGGGGAAAGGATTCACAGAAACAGCAAGACAAAGGATGCATTAATGTAACAATGATACTCACTAGACGCTATGTTGGAAATAAACTTTACAATTTGTGGGGGAGGGGTGTGGGGAATGGTAACTGGGAGAAAATAAGGGCCGTGGTTATAGTGCTTAAAAATAAATGTACTCCTTACCTTACTTTTGTAACTGTAAACCCTCTGTTAATTTTCTTTACAATAAAATTTAAAAAATGAAAATTTCTTTCATACCTGATCCACATATTTTTCTAAATAAGCTTTTGGGCATCTACTTTCCATTTTACCATGTTACTCATTCTCTCTATATTAGTCTGTACAGGAAAATATTTTGATCATGTCACTTTCTGACTTAAGAATGTTTTAATTATGTTTTAATTAATATGTCAATTTTGAAAAATCTCTACTTGAAGGCCAGTGGAGATGAACGGATTTTCAAAATGTGCAAATTTTTCTTAGTTCAAAAGACAATGTAAAAACAAAAATAGTGTGGCATTATCTTAATCTCCAAAAATATTCAATAAAACATCACAAATTGAATAAAATTATGTATATTATCAATTATAATAAAGGAATAAGATTTATCCCAGATATACAAGTCTGTTTTAACTTTTGAAAATTAGTTATAAATCATGCAAACATACTGCAGACAAAACAGCATATGATTATATTAAATATTGTAAAAAGATTATTTGGTAAGACTCATTGGGTAAAAGTAGTTGGCAGAACTAAAATAGAAGAAACAATTGTGAACTTGATGAGGAATACCTATAAAAAACACAACCACTATCATACTTAATAGTGAAGACCTGCATGTTTGCATGCCGAACTGATACAAGTACAATTAGCATTATACTCAATAGTGAGAATTTGCTTGCTTTCATATCCAAAAGGCATCGTCATGATGTCTGCTTTCCTAATTTCAATTCAATATTCAACTGAAGTCCTAGCCAATCCATTAAGATAAAAATACATACAGCCAAGGAAAGATGAAATAAAAATATGTGCTCATTCCTGGGTAACATGGTTATGTATGTGGAAAGCTCCAAAGAATCAATAACAATGAAAAGAATCATACAACAAATAAGTTACACTAAAGCAACAGGATTGAAGTTTAATAGAAAAAAATCAATTCTTTTCTTCTGTATTTACAATGAAAGACTGAAATTTGAAGGTAAAAACACAATATCATACTTGTTATTCCATTAAATTTTAAAAGTGACATATTTAGGATATAAATCTAAAGAGTATATATAAGATTGATTGGGGAGGGGCTGGGAAGGTGGCTCAGTGGCAGAGTGCCACATAAGCACCACATAAGCAAAAAGAAAAAAGCCGGAAGTGGCACTGTGGCTCAAGTGGTAGGGCGCTAGCCTTGAACTGAAGAGCTGAGGGACAGGACCCAGGACCCAGGCCCAGAGTTCAGGCCCCACGACTGGACCCCCCAAAAAAAGATTGATTGGGGGTGTGGGGAGGGAGGATGGGAAGGGATAGGAAGGGGAAACGAAGGAGAAGGCTACAATGCTTGATAAGAAATATACTCAAGATCTTGCCCATGTAATTGTAACCCCTCTGTACAGTATTTTCACAGTTAAAAAAAGATTAGGAAGAATATAAAAAATCTTGTGAGGGAAATAAAAATTCTAAATAAATGGTTTTGTATTTGGTATTCTAGCTAGGAAGACTAAAAGTGTCAGTTCTTACTGTCTTGATAAATGGATTCGATGCAATTCCAATAAAGCTACTGAAAGTTATTTAGTAGGTATTGATAAACTGCCTCTACAGTTCATATGGGAAGGCAATAACCCAGAATCACCAACACCATGTTAAAGAAAATGGCAAACACCAGAGGATATGACTAAAGAATGGATACTGCTTGAGCCAACACTACAATGAAGTTACTATGATCCATAGTATGGTGTTGACCAAAGAATAGGGAAAAGTTAAGTGGAAAAAAAGACATGCCACATAAAGGCAGTTGCTTCTTCCCTGGCAAAGGAGCAGACAATCCAATGGTTCTTGAGAAAAGGATGTTGGCAGGAGTGTGCATTCCTGTGGCAGAAGAAAGGAAAGGAAATACATGGAGAGATTAAAAAATAATGAAAATAATGAAGGTCCTGCCTCTGCTGCCCCCAGCCCTTGTGGCATGCGGCGAATTGCTCTTGGAAGTCTCCCCAGAACTGACCACACCGCATCCCCCTTCTTCTGCGGTGGTCTCTCCAGGGATGGAGGAGCCTGCAGGTGACTTGAAGAAAAAGATTGACATCTAGCTGAAGGCTGTGGGTGACACCTCTATAATGAAAACCAAGAAGTGGGCTGTAGAGTGAACCCGAACCAACCAGGGTCTAATTGACTTCATCAAAAAGTTCTTTAAACTTGTGGCTACAGAGCAGTTGTTTACTTATGTGAATCGTCCTTTGCTCCTTCCCCAGATCAGGAAGTTAGACCCCCGTATGTGTTTCTGCAATGACATAAGCTGGTTCTGCATTGCTGCAAGTCTCCGGCATAAGGGTAAGCCAGGGGCAAAAGCCATTCACTACAACTTGAGATGGTTTTCAGAAGTGGCTCCAAAACCTTTCAATTCTTGTGAGGGACCAAATGTACATGAAACACCCAGCATGCATCGGCTGTAATTTGTGTTCAGGTGCAAGAAAGCATCCACGGAGCAGATGGACCCCAGTTGCAATCATATACTGGTGCACTAATCCCAAAGGACTGGCTCCAGTAAACTCCACTTTCCTACTGCTGATTCAGAGCTGCCTTGGGTTAAATACTAGACAGAAACTGTAGAAATGTATCAGTGCTCAAAATGACTGAGATTGTTTTCTTGTACTATTAGTATTACTACTGGGTTTTGTTGTTGTTGTTCATAGTAAAAGTTAACTCACTTAAAAAATAATGAAAAGAAGGACAAGCCAATGCAACAGTGATACTCACTAGGCACTATGTTAGAAATGAACTTTATAACATGGGGCGGGGGGGGGGGGGGGGGGGGTGGGGTGGGGGGGTGGAGGCAAGAATGGCGTCTGGGGCGGAAGGGAAAGCGAGAGAAATCCAGGGAGTAGATAACGCGGTTCGGCATGAAATGTACACATTACCTTACTTATATAACTCTTACCCCTCTGTACATCAAATTTACAATAGAATAAAACTTAAAAAATAAAAATACTGAAAGAATCTACACACAGACTTCATGTTTTCCAAACCAATAAATGTTAATTAAATATTTTGAGAACTAAATATGGAGTATAAAAGTTAAACAATTTCTATAACAGTACAAATATGGATAACATTGGTTTTATGGATAATTTCTCTATAAGACAATAGCAGAAATATGAATAACCTTGGTTTTTAGATCCAACACATGATAAAAGAACATCGTTATTTTTTAAAAAAATATCCTTTCTAGCAAAAACAGTATTTAGAAAATTAAACGACAGTCAGGGTGACATGAAAATCTTTTCAAACATATCTTTGATAGAAGAAATTGAATAAAACATTTTCCAAAAATGTTGAAAGAGTTCATAATAATTTTTCAAAATTTAATATAATTTATCAATTGACTTAAACGTATAATTCAATTTAATAATTAATATAATTTAGCAAAATATATGATCCAATGTACCATCAAACAAAATATACAGGCAAGGTAAGGCACAAGCATGGGGGATTAGAGGCCAGCATGGGTAATAGTTGGTCTCAAAACAAAACAAAAGCTCTTCACAGTGTACAGATAGCAAATACACATAATACACAACACATATCAAGAGACTGCACAAAAATTAAAAATGCTTAATTGTATCTTATTCAAATAAAAATCTACATTAAGTGATAGTCTACTACAAACCTATTAAAATGGATAATATCTGAAACACCTACAAACATCAAATACTGGTAAAGATGTACAGCCAAGGAAATGTCTTTTATTGATGGTTGGGATGAAAAACCACATTCTTCAAAAGCCAGTTGAGTTTTCTTAGAATGCCAAATCAATGATTAAGTTATACACTTATGCATACAAAAACTCTACAGAAAGAGTCTTGATACAGTTTTGTACACCTGTAATCTAGCACTCAAGGAGGCTTAAGTAACACAGAAGAATAGAGAGTTCCAAGGCAGCCTGGGATACATAGCAAGAATGTATTAAAAAAATTATAACTGAATGCCCAAAACATTGAAGAAACAATTATCTTACAATAGATGAATGCATGAACAAATTGAGCTGCTTCAAGACAGTGGAATTGTATTTAGTGATCAACAGAAATAAGCTACAAATCTCCAAAACAAGGAGAAACTCATATCTGTTGCTAAAGGAAAGAAATAAATGTAATAGTGCTACATAGTATTTTATTACAACTATATTATATCCTGGGAAAGCCAGTCCTGTAGGGACTTTGAAGGTCAATGATTGCCATGGTTTTGTGATAGAAGGAATGGATGAATTGGTTCAATGGTATTTTTTGCCATGAAACTATTTTATATAATAATGGAGTGATAGATGTGTGTCCCTATGTCCCTATACATATGTCAAAATCTAGAGAATAGTAAACCACACAATAAAGGATAGATTTTAGTTAAAGGAGTGTTTCAGTATTGAGTAATTAATTATGGAAAATTTACAACAGTACAACTGTTAGAAACAGAGAAAAGTGTCGGTAAAAGATAGAGATGGGAAGTGACATGCACCCCTTTGTTTTTAAACCTAAATCTAGTAGTAAACAAAGTCTACTAAATTAAAATAATTTGGTTAAATGCCTAACTAGAAGTTCCCTTAGCAGAGAAGACAGAGTCTGCTACATGCATTTCATGGACTTCACTCTATCATGCATACACAAATTTTGAATTTATTTCTGGATGGAAACACACATAGCTATCTGTTTTGAAATTTTTTGCATCATGATATTAAATGTTATAAAAATAAAGATGCATTGCCTTAAATAATGTGTGGGACAAGATTTTGATCCAGAAAATATGAAATTTGAAGAATAATGAACAATTAAATGGGTTCAAACTTACTTTCCCATTGCCTCCTTTGTCCACAAATAATTACATCATCAGACCATATTTCTATTTCATATTCTATTTAATATCCATTTCCAATTTAATATTTTAATAAAATTATCAATGAAAGGTTAATTTTAAAATTCTGTTAATAAAGTCAGTGGAAAACATGATTAAACAATAACTTATTAAAATAAGAATAAAATATTTTTTCCTCATTTTACCAACCTTATATTATTAAAAATTAGTTCATGAATATTTATATATTAAATACTGAGCTCAATATATGAAAAATTCAAATAATTAATTGTATTGTATTCAAATAAAAACCTTACATTATAAATACTTTTATGAGAATAGCCTGGTTGGTTGGTGTATGTTAATACAATTGTGCAGCCCAGGGATAAATCAGGCTTGGTTTTAAAGTATAATCTTTCCAAAAAGAATATTGAGAAAATCAGTTAGTTGATATTAGACTTATAAAAATGAATTTCAACTCTGTTCATGTCTGTACTTTTCTTTTCCTTCGCAGAGTTTAAGAAGAAATGCAAGCTACACACCAGTGGCTCATACCTATATTCTTAGCTACTGAAGAGCCTGAGATCTAAGGATCACAGTTCAAATCCAGCTTTGTCAGGAAAGTTTTTCATACTCTTATCTCCATTTAACTAGTAAAAGACATAAGTAAAGCTGTGGCTCAAGTGGCGGAGCACCAGCCTTAAGCAAATAAGGGAGAGCACCCAGGCCTAACACCAGAACAACAACAAAACAGAACAGAATGTGAAGGAATGTATTAATTATTCTTTGGATTACTGTTTGAATTCATCTTAGAAATTCATCTGAAGACATTTAGTTCTGTACTTTTATTTGTTGGGAGATTTGTTTTTTTTACTATTGCTTTAATCACTTTACTCATTATTGATCTTTTCATACTTTCTATTTCCTCTGATTCATCCTTTTTTTTCACCTTCTTGAAAATTTTATTTTATCGTAAAGATGCTGTATAGAGGGGTTACAGTTACATGAGTAAGGCAATGAGTGCATTACTTATAGATCATAATTATCCCTTCCCTTGTTGTTGTCCCACTATCCCTTCCCTCCTCCACCTCCCCCACTCCTCCGCACCCCACCCCCCCCCCCAGCCAAAGTTGTAAAGTTCCTTTCCAATTTACTCTGATTCATCCTTGATAGACCGTATATTTCTAGAAATTTATTCATTTCCTCTAAATTGTCTAATATTGTAGTCTCTATTGATCCTTTGTATGTTTGAAGTACCTGTTGCTCATCTTTCATTTCTGATTTTACTGATTTAAATAATCATTGATTTCTTTAGTATAGTTAAGAAATTGATTTTTGTTAATTATTTAAACAACTCAGTTTTGATGATATATTATTTCTACTCTTTATATCTCTATTTGCTGTATTTCTTTCTTCTCCTAATTTGAACTTACATTTTTCTCATTTATTGACATGCCAAGTTAAGTATTTCAGAAAATTAACATGATAAAAGACAAGGACCCTATGATTATTGTAATAAATACAGAAAAAGAGATTGAAATTTTTTGACATCTTTTGTAATAAAAATTCTCAACAAAACTGATGTAGAAGCAAATATTCTCAACATACTACATATTCAACATACTACAGAATTAAGAAAATTCCATAACTGATACCTCAATAAATGTGGAAAAGCTAAATACTCCTCCTCTATGACCTGCTGCAAGGCAAGAATGAACATTATCATCATTTTATTTTCAGTATAGTTATGCATGAACTAACAGGAAAAATCAAACAAAAATACATAAAAAGCATCCAAACCATAGAGGATGAAGTAATTCTAATAAAAGAATATGACTTTTTTTCTACAAGATCAATTAAAAAATAATCAGTTGAAAGCCTTTATAAAAAAGAAAAAATCAAGAGAAATAATATCAAGAACAGTATCAAAAATAAATTGATTAGGAATTAATTAAACCAAGTATGTGATTATTCTGTACACTGAAAATTAGAGAAATGGTAAAGAAAGAATATGAAGAAGATATAAATAAATGAAATGATAACTTGTGTATACAGGTTGCAAGAATTAAATATCCACATTACCCTCAAATAATCTAGATTCAAAGAAATTCTCAATGGCATTACACTGAAATAAAAATTATTTATTTTATTGTAAATATGATGTACTGAGGGGTTATAGTTACATGAGTAAGGTAATGAGTACATTTCTTATCCAACATTGTTACACCCTCCTTTGTTTGTCTCCCCTATTCTTTCTTTCCCCACACCTCCCCCTCCCCCAAAGTTATAAAGTTGATTTCCAACATAGTGTCTTGTGAGTATCATTGTTACAATGGATCATCTTTTGTTCTTGTTTCAGCATTTTGTTACTCCCCTTCTTTTCCCCAAATCAGATAAACGTACATACAAGATGCAGGGTACAGCTGGGCGCTGGTGGCTCATGCCTGTAATCCTAACTACACAGGAGGCTGAGATCTGAGGATTGTGATTCAAAGCCAGCCCGGGCAGGAAAGTCTGTGAAACTCTTATCTCCAATAAACCACCAGAAAATTGGAAGTGGTGCTGTAGCTCAAGTGGTAGAGCGCTAGCCTTGAGCTGACGAGGTGAGGGACCGTGCTCAGGCCCGGAGTTCAAGCCCCACAACTGACCAAAAAAAAGAAAAAGATGCAGGGTACCTGAAACAAAGAGAGTGATTGCCAGGGATAAACCAATGGAAAAAGAAATGTGAAATAAAAAGAAAGAATTAGATACAGTAAATTGGCAACAACAAGGTCAACAACCAAAAAAAAAAAGACCTGTTGTTTCCATGTCTTGGAGTTCATTTCAATTAGCATTATTTTATATGGTCATAGGTGCATAGCTATTGAAATATTATGATTCTCTGCCAGGACTATCCTAGACATATACGAATTATTACAAATGAGGGAAACCATGGAGTCTATGTTTCTTCACTTAATATGACTTTTTCCAAGTCTTCCCATTTCCTTAAGAAAGGGGTGATGTCATTCTTTCTGATAGAAGCATAAAATTCCATTGTGTATGTATACCACATTTTCTGTTTTCTTTTTATTGTAAAGATGCAGTACAGAAGCGTTACAGTTACATGAGTAAGGTAATGAGTACCTATCTTGTTGAGCATTGTAACCCTCTTACCACATTTTCTTTATCAATTCATCGACTGAGGGGTATCAGGTTTAGTTCTATATCTTAGTTATGGTAAATAATTCTGCAATGAACATATTTGTGCTGGTTGCTCTAGAGTACACTTGCTTGTGATCATTTGGATACATGCTGAAGAGTGGGATTGCTGGGTCATAGGGGAGATTTATGTTTATTCTTTTGAGGAAACTCCATACTGCTTTCTAGAGTGGTTGAACCAGTTTACATTCCCACCAACAGTGTAGTAGCATTCCCTTTGGCCACATCCCACCATTATCTACTATTAGTTTGCTTGATAATGGCTGTTCTAACTGGGATGAGGTAGAATCTCAATGTTGAACATTTCTTCATGTGTCTATTGGCCATTCTTATTTCCTCTCCAGAGAAGTCACTTTTTAAAATATAACTTTTATTGTAAAGATACTGTACAAAGGGGTTACAGTTACATGAGTAAGGTAATGAGTACATTTCCTATCAAGCAGTACACCCTTCTTTGTTTTTTCCCTACTATCCCTTCCCGTCCCACCTCTCCAATTTCTCCCCTCCCCCATTTTGCCAGCCATTTGTTGAAAAGGCTGTTTTTCTTCCATCTGATAATTTTGGCTTCTTATAGAAGATTAAGTGGCCATAGGTCTGTGGAATCGTGTCTGGGGTTTCAATTCTATTCCATTGATCCTCAGGCCTATTCTTGTGCTAGTACAAAGCTGGCATAGGCATTACATTGAAATAAAATTTCTAATGTTCATACCACAAAAGACTTCAAATGTATTTGTCAAAAACAAATTTCTTTTTTTTTTTTTTGGTTGGCCGTGGGGCTTGAACTCTGGGCCTGGGCGCTGTCCCTCAGCTCTTCAGCTCAAGGCCAGCGCTCTACCACTTGAGCTACAGCACCACTTCCGGTTTTCTGGTGGTTTATTGGAGATAGGAGTCTCACGGTTCAAAGCCCAGGCTGGCTTTGAACCTCGATCCTCAGATTTCAGCCTCCTGAGTAGCTAGGATTACAGGCGTGAGCCACCAGCGCCCGGCTAAAAACAAATTTCTTATTTCATACATGTTCACTTTTTTCAGAACAGGTTATGCAGAAAACCTCTCAGTATTGTGTTGTATGTTTCTCTGTCATTGAATGTTGAAAGTTTGCCTGCCCAATATAATTTGGTGCTCAAAAGCAAGGTGAAAGTATAATGTAATGAAAATTTGAGATTTGTTTAAAGGCACCTGACTTTAGTGGAATTTGGTAGGTATTATGAGAAAAATGAGTCAAGCATCTACCATAGGGGAGTGAAGTCTACTCATTTAATCATGTGTGGTGCCCCTCCCTTCTCCAGCCCCAACCCATGGTGTCCTCCTGGGAACCTTATAACAGGTATACCAAGGGAGTTCTGTATTTTTATGCTTATTTTCATACCTGCTCCGATAATTTTATGTCAGATATAAGTTCACTTTCTTGTGTGTTTGTTACATAATTTTTGTTCTTAAGATATTTGAGCATTGGTCTGAGATGTAATATTTCCTTCATCCAAAAAAATATTCTTTTTTTCACATCGTATCAACAAAATGGTCAAACTTCTGCTTTACCACTGCCTAAAATATATAAAATGTGCCTATCCTCTAGGATTGCCATTGCAAATATTTAAACAAAATGTGCAAACATACTGTAGATTCCTCTCATTTCTTCTCAAGGACTTTGTTTTTCAGATTTTTCTCTCGGTCTCTACTATGTTACACATACCTCCCTTATCTATGGGGTAGAAAGACATAGTATACATTCACACTTAAATTCAAAATCAAACCTAATCCCTTCATTCTATAACCCTTCAACCCTCATAACCTGACTGATCTTTGAAGCTGAGTTTTTCTGGTCTTGTTATCCTCATGTCTCATCTATTAATCACCACATCTGAATTGGCCTTATACTGCAAAAAACAAGGGAAATTTCTAATCATATCTCTAAAAGATTCTGCTTTTTCCTAATTTTACTTGCTTCTGAATAGCACATAATTAAGTTGTTCATTTCTTCTTTTATTAAACTTTTTTCTCTTGGCTTTCACCACAATGGATTTATTTATTTTTCTCCAGATACTCAGCATGCTCTTTTAGCTTATATTGCTAACTCTTCTTCATGTATCTCATTAATGTTTCTTCCCTGGATTTTCCTTATTATTTACTCTTGTTTGAGGGATTTTACTAGGTTTAGTGACTGAAAGAGTCATTTTGTGCTGGTTTCTAACTGAGCTGGATTTGAGGCTCTGACTCTACTGAGCAACATGTGGGTATGGCCAACTCTGTTTTATATCTCTAGTTACCTAACATACATCTCAAATTTATAGGTTTTTCTCCTTTCTCCAAACTTACTTCTTTCATAATCCTTAGAGTAAGAGGTTATTATCAGTTTTTCAAGACCATAAAATAATAGAAAATAGAACAGAAAAAAAAGAAAAATTTCCTTTTTTCTCTGTGAGCATTTTTCTTTCTAATAATTCCTCCTCTTTTTCAATCATTCCTTTACTCTCTGCTGATGTTTTAAAATTATTTTTATTTTAATTGATACATTATTCAAAAACTATACTCACTGACTTCTGCATTTTTATGGTCATTGTAGATCTA
Organism: Dipodomys spectabilis; assembly: GCF_019054845.1. Taxonomy (NCBI): domain Eukaryota; kingdom Metazoa; phylum Chordata; class Mammalia; order Rodentia; family Heteromyidae; genus Dipodomys; species Dipodomys spectabilis. Next base: position 9,997,167 of record NW_024871113.1, read on the forward strand.
GTCATAGTAGGTGAGACATTGAAATAGATTTTTGTCTCTATTTGTTTCTCTCTATTTTTTGATATTTTTATTTAAACTCCTGTCTTTTTTAAGTGTGATTCTACCAATAGCTTCTATTTTCTCTTTTTTTTCTTTTGCTCTGAGTCATCTGATACTTCAAATGCAAAAATTATATTACATAGATGGCTATGTCTCAAAGCAAAAGCCACAGCACAACCCTCCATGTATTACATGCCTTCTATGCCTTCCTATTCCACTTAATAGAGAACCAAGCCTTTTACTATAGCCTTAAAGACCATGGAACCTGGATAACTCTTCAGTTGCTTATGCATTATTATATTTGCTGCTTGGAGATTGAGTTAATCATGGGCTTCATTAGGATAAGGACATGGTGCCAGTAAGCAAAATCATCAGCCTCTAATTATTTGTACACCACCTGCCTTATGCACTCAGGTACATAACTTCTAGGTTCATCTTGTGGACATCTTGTTTTGGCTTCTATAATTTCTACTTCCTTTCCCTTTGTATAGAACTTTTTCTGTTGGATTTTGACAAAGATAAAATTATTACTAATTACTAAAATTTATTAATATTTTCCCCACAAATATATGTATATAATTTCTATTTCTATAAAATATATAATTTCTATAAAAATATAACTTTTCTACTTACCTTGTCTTGCTTTTTATCTTCATTATTTAACTTTTTTGTTGACAAGCAAGAATACCTTGTCATCACTATAACTTGTGGTTCACAGGAAGACATCTTTCTGTTAAACCCTCTGAGTATCTTGTTCCCTCACTTTTGGCAGAATTAGTGCATGGGTTAGAAAAGAATGGGGAAAATGGGTCCCTATACAATGTAAGTTGGTATACAAGTTAATGTAGCTACTATGAAACCTAAAATGACTCAGCTCTGTAACTCTTAGGCATGTATCAGAAGGTATGTAAGTCATCATAAAATAAGGATAGTTTCATGCCTATGTTTGCCATAGCCAAGAACATGCCTAAGTGCCCAACAACAAATAAATAGATTTTTTTATTTTGGTATAGATGCACAGACATAAAATATAAAGGAACTATATAATTTTCAGGAAAATAGATAAAATTGGAAATCATCATTTAGAGTGAAATAAACCAATCTCAAAAGGATAAACAACGCATGTTTTCACTAATATACAGAATTAGGCTTAAAAATAATACAATACTGTAAATGACTGTCTGATGGGGGTAAGGGAAAAGAAAGGGTATTGGCATGAATATGAAAATAATTTTAAAAAGGATATCAGAGGGAGGGAGCTATGAAATTATACTGAAGCATTGAATTTGATCAAAGTACATTGTACACCTATACATGAATATTACAATTCAATTCATGTAAACAATTAATTTATAGTAATAAAATATTACAAAAAGAGAAAGACACATGAATGAGCAGGTCAACATCTCCTCTAATTCTAAGAATCTAATCGGAAGATGCTAATTTTAAGATTTGAAAGATTGTTCTAACTACAATTGCACTTTCAAAACCATATAGGTTATATATACTCTTAAGTTTTTTAAGCCCAAATCCTTATTTTCAAGGACATGTCCTGGTATTCATCTTAGTAATTGTGAAAATATTTTATTCATTAGGCTTTGCCCAGTTGCCTAGTTGATTCATTGTTGTTAAAGCTAACATATTTTGAATTCCTATGGGCATGGAACATAATGAATGGGACTCCATGGCCTATTGAAGATGGGAGGACAAATAAAGGTCATTCTGAAGGGGGAATATACTGATAGCATTTAAAATTCATAAACACGCAGGCTGATTTTAAGTCACTTTTTTTCCATTTCTTAAAATCCTATGTGGTAGAGTGCTGGCCTAGCATGCATGAAGCCCTGGGTTTGATTCTTCAGTACCACATACACAGAAAAAGCTGGAAGTGGTGTTGTGGCTCAAGTGGTAGAGTGCTAGCCTTGAGCAAAAGAATCTTAAGGCCCTCAGTTCAAGCTTGAGGAATGGTAACAAATAAATAAATAAAATCCTATGTATCCAGCAGAGTGGTGTTGACTTATGCCTGTAATCCTAGCTACTCAAGAAGCTGAGATTGGAAGAATTCAGTTCAAAGCAAGCCAGGGCAGAAAAGTCTATGAGTGACTTTTATCTCCATGTAACAACCAATAAACTGAAAGCAGAAGTGTGACTCAACTGGTAGAGCACCAGCCTTTAGTTAAAAAGCCAGGAGAGAGCACGAGGCCTTGAGTTCAAGCCCCAGTAAGGGCACAAAAAGAAATCCTTTGCATTCAGAAGTAAGCTTTCTTCTAGAGACCTCCTCTGGCTAGTTGTTTGAAGAGCAAACCTCTCTACCTTTCTATTTGAACCTAAATACACATATGTTTATGCATAAAGTATATATAAATATATATATACAGCATGTAAAATTTGATATTTATATATCAAATTTATCATATCATATTCTGCTGTATCATTCATTTAGAATTTTTAAACTAGTTTAAGAAAAACTAATATGCTGGCAATAATAACCAGAAATAATTGTTCTTTGCAAGAGCATATGTTTTGTAGAATAAGTAAGTCAAGACAAGAGAATTGCTTCTGTGATTATGATGGGTAGGTGCACTGAGCAGGTGTGTGTGTACTGAGATATAAATATATAGAGATATATATTATACTTTTATTGCACTCATAGTTTATGTTTTGGATCGTATTGTGTGTAAAGTATTTTGTAAATTTCTCTCTATATTATGCACACTAGTGTAACCTTTTATTTCTTTTTAATATAGTATTTGTTTCTGTAGCTCCATAAGACATGGGAAAGTTTCTCACATTTATTAGGCAAATAGTATTTTTGTTTTGTATTGTTTTGTGCTTTGGCAGTACTGAGATCTGAACTCAGGGCCTCATGTTTGCTGAGCTTGTTAAATTGGTGCTCTTATACGTGAGTCACAACTCCAGCCCTGCTTTATGCTAGTTACTTTGGAGATGGAGTCTTGTACATGGACTTTTCTACCCAGGCTGGCCTCAAATCTTATCCTCCATATCTCATCCTCCTCAGGAGATGGGATTACATGCATAAGCCACCAATTCTGGACCTGAATAGTTTTTTTTTAGTATGGTTATACTGCAGTTTAATTTCTACAGACACTTGTCTATGGATAGAATGTAGATAGTTCCTTGTATCCTTAATTGTAAATGCACCTCAACAAATCATCATTTCTTAGTCATTTTAATTGCTAATGTAATTCTAGCATAAATCTACAGAAAATTATGCACTTCCTTTGGTATTCATGATCAAAATTTAATTAGTTTTACAGTGTAAGTGGAAATTTTAAAAGTAATTGAGATTTCAAGTTTACTTCTGTCCACATTCTATGGTGGGAAGATTCTAGAGCTTTACTGATGTGTTCTGAACTATAAAGTGACTCTGGGGTTACCTTTCAATTATCTGTTCTTTTACATATATTCCCAAAACCCAATAGACATTGCCTCTAATTCTTCATTTTACATTTTATTAAAAACACAAATGAAAATACACAATTCTTTCATTTCAACACAACTATTGTGTTGAAATATCTATCTTTTTTTGTGATGTACAGTAGGTCTCACTATACACTAAAATGTGTTTAGCCTTTGGAAACTGAGCTCTTTGTATCTCCACTTTGGCTGCTTCTTAGATGAGCCTCATAATTTTTCTTCTTTTGTGTTCTCCAGGTTATCCTGACATATAGTCAGAATCAAGGAGCATGAATTTTACATGTTTGACAGGTTTTGAAGTACTATTACATGAAAGCTACATTTCATTTACTAGACAATATGCTTCAATTTTAATTACCTGTTATCTTTTCTGCACAATCTTAGCAAGATAATTAGAAAGTGAACTTGGATAGCTTGAAAATATGATAATCATACAATATATGTGCTTCAGGTTTCAATAATGTTGGACACAGTTGATAGTATCACACACAATGCAGGAGCTATATGTGAAGTTTGAATTTTAGAAGTTCTATGATCTTTTTCCTTTTTCCTATTTCTTTTATTTTAAATTATCTTTAAGTAATTATAAAAATAGTTGACATTTAACAAAGCAGTTTATGAATACAATCTTTTTCTGATAAATTATCTCATACCCTTTATATTGCCATTTGGAATCTCATTAATTTGCTAGTGACCAGAATTAAATAATGTTACCTTCTGAAGTTCTATTTATACAGATTTAATAAGTCAAGACATGAGCTTACCTTCCTCATTCTGAAGATCAAATTAGAGCATACCATAATGTGAAAAGGGCCCAAAGGATGCCTGAAATAAAACTCAATGGATACTAGCTGCTATGGCCTCAGGGAAAGAAGTACAATGTGAAATTTGTGTAATCACCTAATCTCAATTTTTAAAAAAGTGAAAGAAGGGATGGGTTAGGAGTGATGGGTGACAGTGTTGTCAGACACCTGTATTTATATACTGTTTTGTAGAATGGGAACTTCTTTTTTTGGGGAGGGCTGGTCATGGGGCCTGACTCTGGGCTTGGGTGCTGTCCCTCAGGTCTTCAGCTCAACGCTAGCACTCTACCACTTGAGCCACAGTACCACTTCCGGCTTTTTTCTTTTTGCTTATGTGGTGCTGAAGAATCAAACCCAGGGCCTCATACATGCAAGGCAAGTGCTCTACCACTGAGCCACCTTCCCAGCCCCATAATGGGAACTTGTGTGTAGAACTACTTAAAGATAATTAAAAAAATTTAAAATTCTAACAAAAAATCAGCAGCAAAGAGAAATTAAGTCAATTTACGTTATGAATGTATATTTGAATGCCACTTAAGAAAGATAAAAATGTCCAGCCATAAATTTCCAGTGACCTGACTAGCACAGTAAATGATCTGTTTGATGAGAATGTGTTTTGACCTTTGATAGTAGACCTGAACTAAATAGTATTTTATGTCATCAGTGTATATAAAAATTGCTTCCAACTCTGATGAACACTGATCACATCTCTCTTGTATATTATAAAACACCAAAACCAGAAAACAAGGATCAACTTCTAAAGCTATTTTGCTGGTCTCTTTACTTTTCTGTTTTTGTTTTTGTGCCAGTACTTGGACTTTAACTCAGAGGCTTATTCTCTTCTATGCCTTTTTGCTTATGGCTTGCACTCTATCACATGAGCCACAGTTCCATTTGAATATGAGCTACTTGCAAAAGCTCTGTATTTAGTACATGTTCTTAAATGAGTTTTATTCCAAACTCCCTAGAAATCTATGATAAATAATCACTTATGTTTGCTTTTCAGATAGCATAACACCAGAAAGAAAAATAATAAAGATCACATATTTTCCATGAAAATAAATTTATTCTTGAGTATGTAAAATGTGCTGCTGTACAAAAATAATTGATGGGATGATGTCATTTTTCTATGCTTTACCACTTTACCACAGCTGAGCAAGTAAATATAATTGATGGTAACAAGATACTTTAGTAGCCTGTTAACAAAGATAGTAATTAAAATAATTTTATAATGCTTGCAATATAGAGAATACAACTCTATTAGTCCTTTTAAATTGATACACATCTTTAAAATTGCTCATTGCAGTTCCTCTCTGCCTCTATTTAGCTGGTGACAGGAGAATAGTCTGCAGTGAGAGTTGGAAGACTTGTGTCCAGTCCAGGTTCTGTTATCTGGCCCTGGGTCAAGGAAAGTTTAACTTCTCTATGTACCTTAGTCAATTTGACCTACAAAACAAGGATCTAGCTGACCTCTACTACCCTTAATTTATAATATCCCTATTTCTTCATAATCAATTATACAGTTTAATGGAATCCTTTAGATATATGTATCATTAATTAGAATTTTTATATAATTTACAACAAGAATTGACAACTTGGGTTGTTTTATTCTGTGCAGTACCAGAGAGTAAATATGTTCTGCTATTTGTCCATATTGTCCCTTTCATAGATTTCAGCCCTCCTGTAGTGTCAGGAGGATTGCCATGGACAGTTCACAAGCAATAAGTCTCTATTCTCTGCTCAATAAAGCATTATTTTCAACAAAATCAGGCCACTGGACAGAGAATGCCTTCCCTTTGCTGGGACACAATCAGAAGAGCAGAAAATACTATTTCAGATACTTATTAGAAGTGAAGTGTTCCTGAAGGGTAGAGAAGTTCAATAATAAAGTCAGTATTGAGTATTCTTATTATAGAATTTTATGAGATTATTTACTGACTCTTATTATCATTATTTTTTTTTTTGGAGGTCTGGTCATGGGGCCTGAATTCTGGGCCTGGGTGCTGTCCCTCAGCTCTTCAGCTCAAGGCTAGTGTTCTACCACTTGAGCCACAGTGCCACTTTTCTGGCTTTTTTCTTTTTGCTTATGTGGTGCTGAGGAATCGAACCCAAGGCCTCATGCATGCAAGGCAAGTGCTCTACCACTGAGCCATCTTCCCAGCCCCTATTTACTGACTCTTAACAACAAAGAAAAATTACAGATTATCTCCTTAAATACTCTATCTATTTATGTAACTAAAATAATTTTGACTTCTGAATGACATTTTTATTTTAACACTGTTTTGATGAAACTAACATCAGTAATTTAACAAATTACTTTTCCTTTAGATGGCAAATGATCTTTTCTTATGATTATTTTATCAAAGGATAACCCTGGCTTATCCTTTGTCATTTGGAATTTTATCTGACTTTCTCATATTCACCAAATCTGTATATGCTACGACAAATAAAACCTAGCATCGCTTATTCTGGGTCCATTTAAAAAAGTTGGTTGTAAAATTCTGGTAGTTACTTTAAAACAAATTGAAAGACTTAGTGATACCATGTTTTCCACTGTATTATTTAGGTCCCTGGAAAAATTTGAACATATCTATAAAAATAAATAACACAGCTGTTGACAAAATGTGGACATTATTTTAGGAGACTTGAAAAAAAAAACAGATTAAATACATGGATAAAATGGATCAAAAGGTCAGATAAGTTGATGTTAGGGAAATGAACCCTAAGATATATATTCAAATGTTTTTTTTTCTTTCATGCAATTTTCTAACACATTTATAAGACTATTTCTTTGTTGCTTTGTATGTCCCTCCCCCACAGTATAACCCCTGCTTTCACTGTATTTCATGTCGGTATAATTTGTGGAGGGGAAGGGGAAAAACAATTCGTTTAAATAGGGATACAGGTGGACCCTTTGCAACAATGAGAAGCACAAGTCGTTATGTCGAAAACGAACTTTACAACTTTGGTGGGGGGGGGGGACCGTGGGGGCGAGGAGGATTGGGTGGGGAGGGGGAGGATGGGAAGGGATGGGAAGGGGAAACAAAGGAGGAGGCTACAATGCTTGATAAGAAATGTACTCATTATCTTGCCCATGTAATTGTAACCCCTCTGCACAGTATTTTCACAATTGAAAAAAGAAAAAAAGAAAATTTGAGAAGGTCAAGTTTGAAGAAATTTGTGCCTGAGGATGACTTGATGGCTTGATGGCAAGTTAATCAAAATCAATTTCAAATATCACATCTTGATTCAAGAATATGTTTCAAATGCCTAGAAACTTGATCAAAGGAAAAATTTTAATGAAAGTATCTTTTATTAAAAAGTAAATATATCTCTCTAAAAAAAGAAATGTACTCATTATCTTACCCATGTAATGGTACAGTATTTTCACAATAAAAAAAATGGATCAAAATTTTTGTCTCATTTTCTCAGAGATGAAATGAAATGTTGTGAAGCAGCAAAGATGGCTGGAAAGATTCATGTTGTTCTCTGTGTGTTGAGGGTGCTTAACACTGTTGTATAGCTTTCACAGTTACTTAAAAATAATAGTTTATAGAAACAGAAATAAGGTTTTAGAACATTATGAATATCATGTTGCTACTTTTGATAAGAAAATTTTCATTGTTTAAAACTACATTAACAGGTGTGTCCTGGAGGCTCTTGGGCATAATCCTAGCTACTAAGGAGATTAAGATCTGAAGATTTCAGTTCAAAGCTAGCCTGAGCAGAGAAGACCATGAGACATCTGTCTCCAATTAAAGTCAGAAGTCAGAAGCAAAAGTCAGAAGTGTAAGTGTGGTTCAAGTGGTAAAGCACTAATATTAAACAAAAATGCCAAGCAAGAGTAAAAAGCCCTGAGTTCAAATCCTGTATTGGACCATACAGGCATGTATACACGCACGCGCGCGCGCGCGCGCACACACACACACACACACACACATACACACACACACACACACACACACAAAGAGTATATCACTAGAGTAACCACAAGCTATCAGAACATTTAATCTATATATTTTGGACTTTTAAAAAACACATAATTGTTATTTGATAATATATTCATTAGATTTCTGATTAGAAAAATGATTTTTCTAAGTATTATTTTAAATGTGAAAGAAAATATGTGCTCAATATCAAAAGAACTTTCAGATTATCCCAATTAATAATCTCAAAAAGATTTTTGACAGTTTTAGGTAAGATAATGATAAATTGAAATTTCTACCAGTATATACCTTTAAAAATTCTAATTTCTATGAAGTGTTATTAATTATTGGTTATCAGGGTTCCTAAATGTCTGAAAAATAAATCACATTAACCTTTTGCTACTTAGCCCCTGATTTATTTTAAAGAGTATAAAAATCTTATTAATATTCCAGTTATATACTTTTACTATTAATTACTATAGGTATCAACATAAAGTCATTGACACATGGATTTCTTGTGCTAAACATTTCTCTTGTTTTATATGTTTAAAGTGTTGTATGATAAAGATAAGGTTTAAATTGACTATCTATAGTTAATTGGACACTTATTCAAAGAAAGCTTCTCATTTAGAACTTAGTATCCAAATAAAAGCAACCTATGGCTTGAATGTTAGTATGGAAAATGAATTAATAATCACAAGAATATTTTTATTGTTTTTGAGTTTTCTGTATTAATTACAGGATATCCTCACTATTATTTATTACATGATTATACAAATTACATTTAACAAAGCAGTAATTTTACACAATTCCAAAGGAAATTGACCTTTGTATTAACAGTGGTGTAGAGAAGAAAGCTGTTTTGGAAATAAAGTATTAAAGTATCTTATTTGCATCACTGGAATCAGTTGTATTTGCATAATAATTTTGATAAAGATTGGGTTTTCAATCAAGTTTTCCTGATATACCACAATGTGTTCTGAAAGGATTGAAATGTTGAAGCTCTTTTCTCTACCAAACCTGTGAATGATAGTGGTTTTTACTTATTGGCATTATTTCATTATCACAATCCCAAGAAATGTTTCTGAATATAGCTTTAAATACACTGAATTTTTTTGCTTTACAAAACTGATTTATCTTTCTGTCATTTTCTCTCATTCAATACATATGTACACACCCACATTTATGTATATATATCCAAATTGGTTCATCAAATTCCAAGTAAAACTTGATGATCATTCTTAGATTTCAGCTTGTTTCTCATTTTGCTTTAATTTAGTCCTTCTTTTATTTTCTTTCTCTACAATTATTTCCCCTGTCCAGTTTTATCTGTTAGATTAGTATACATTCTCAAATAATAATAATAATGAGTAATATTTATTAAGTGCTTTCCTGGTTCAAGAAAATTAATTTGTATTTTTCTCTTTTATTAAAAAACTCAAAGACTTTCTTATTGACTCTCTTAGTGAGAATAGACTTTCATTATTTTTCCTGCCAAAAAATAGGGTAAACCACTGGGTACCAGTGGCTCATGCCTGTGATCCTAGCTACTCAGAAGGTTGAGATCTGAAGATGGCAGTTCGAAGCCAGCCCAGGCAGAAAAGTTCATGGTTTTTTGTTTTTTGCTTTGGTGTATGTGTGTGTGTGTGTGTGTGTGTGTGTGTGTGTGTGTGATGGGGCCTGAACTCTCCAGCCCAGGCAGAAAAGTTCATGGTTTTTTGTTTTTTGCTTTGGTGTGTGTGTGTGTGTGTGTGTGTGTGTGTGTGTGTGTGTGTGTGTGTGTGTGTGTGTGTGTGTGTGTGTGATGGGGCCTGAACTCTGAGCCAGGGCGCTGTCCTCAGCTCTTCAGCTCAAGGCTAGCACTCTACCACTTGAGCCATAGCAACACTTTCGGCCGTTTCTGTTTATGTGGTGCTGACTAATTGAACCCAGGGCCTCATACATGCAAGGCAAGCAGTCTATCACTGAGCCATCTTCCCAGCCTGAAACTCTTCCAATAAATTACTTAGAAAAAGCCAAAAGTGGTGCTGTGGCTCAGGTGGTAGAGCACAAGCCTTGAGCACAAAGAGGCTCAAGGATAGTGCCCAGACCCTAAATTCAAGCCCCAGGATGGGTTAAAACAAAAAGGGGAAACATTATGTTAACTTGCATGATTATTATCATACCTGTGAAGTCAGTTTACAAATTTTCCAGACACTAGATCCTGAGCTTTTAACCAGTGTCTTAGAACAGTCTTAAATTTACAAATTTGTAAATTTCAATTTACAAATTTATCTTGACCTATTTTCCAGGAGATTATTAAGCATATCCATTTGAAATGCTTTGAGGACAAATACAACTCAACTTTGAAAAATGCAGAACCATTTTATTATGTATGGTGAACATTTAAAGTTAGTGCATTCATTTAATTCCCCAAGTTAGAAACATCTGAAGTATCTGTATGAAGTTTTTCTGTTTTAAAACACATTTGTAAGTTTTCTCAGTCTTCCCGGTCTATCTAAATTGTTACATGTACAGCTCACAGCAAAAATTATAGAGCAGAATGGATGTCCAAACCATATACTTTAAGGTAATTTTATCAAATGACATCCTGCCATGTTGCTCTTCCTCTCTAGCACTACTCTAAACCTTTAGAATTCCTTTCTTCATTCAGCTATTGTAATGGATGTATCTTTACATTCATACCCAGTGAGTTAAACGAACTTTTTGAACATATGGATTTATATATTTTTTATGTGAAGAATTTATTCCTTCTCCTAAGTATACTCCAACCTCTTAATGAATTTACAGGTAATGTCAATCTCTCTTTAGACTTATATTTTATAATTTCCTCCCTGACTGTACTTCTAAGACCACTGCATTCTAGACCCCAAAGAATTCTAACACTTAATAAACATGCTGTCTTCTTGTTTCTCTGGACCTTTATTCTTGTTATTCTCTCTACCTAAAATTTTATTTCGATCTTTTCAACCCAAGAGGTTTTCCTATCCTTCATGGCCTGGTTCAAATTACATCTTTTCTCTGAGGCTTTTCTGTTACTATCCCTCACTCCTCCATCTTGGACAGAATCTATTACTCTTCCCTGAAGGCTCCCCAAAATCTCTTTGTACTCATCCTTATTATGGAGCTTATTGCAGGGCATTTCATTTGCTTTTTGTGCTCTGAGGCATGGCGGTATTCTCCCTTGACATTTACAAAGTTTTGCTTTAATCAGGTTTTGGTTGTAATTCTGTACAGGAATATTAAAAAGGTCAATATATGGTAAGGAACAAAAATGCTTTCTACATTTCACAAATAAAAATGTATGGGATGTATATTTTTCTACTTTACTTTCTTATATTTACAAATATGGGAATGTTATAATGGTAGGAGATAACAATTACAATAAAAATATGAACTTTAGCTTTCTACTCTTGAGTAGAAAGACCACCTATCAATAACTACTAGTGCTATTAATTTACAGTTTTCCAACTCTGATTGTAGTTAAAAATAATTTGATCACTGTCATAAAGAATATGATAATTTTATTATTAGTTCATATAAAGCAATTTAGATGAATAATTTTCAGTAAGAATTTCTTTACTTTAGAGTTAAAATTTCCTTACTACCCAGTATTAAGTACAACTATGAGATGAAGCTTGATGTGATTTAAGAAATGTGTTTTGAGATGATAGACACATAATCTAATTTCAGTTGAACTACTTATTTGATTATAGAAATATATACCTTCTCTAATCTGGACTGAGACTGAGCTTTTGGAAACCTATATTTGAGCATTGAAAGAGGTGGGTTACTTGTTCTGTTTGTATTATTCTAAGTTGACTCAAGACACTGTCACATCATTTTTGCATTTGGAACTTGTAATAAGCTTGCATGGTTGTGATGCAGGATTGTACAGCCTAGATTTAGAGTTGAGGAAGCTGAGCTCTGATTAAGTTCTTTACTTGAGCCCTCATACCTGGTAAGTGGATTTGTGTGTTAGAACCCAAATATTTTGGTCTAAATCTAGTGCTCACTGTTTGTGTTTATGCATGTTTGACAAGTATTCATTTATTTAACAAATAAAAATGTATGTGCAAAACATGAGGGAAGAATGAAATAAATAGTTGTGTTTAGAAATCCTAAAGCAAAACAGGAGACATTCCAGGCGGATTAAATTATTCCTGCCACACTTCTGAAATACTTTCATTATCCAAAATGCCATCATGAATTCTCCAGTGACATGGTTCTGGGAAAGAGTGTTTGACCGAATCCTAATGTTTCATAATGAGAGCTACTTGATGGAAATATGCGTAGAAACTTTTCCCCTATTATGATCTATCTGTATGCTCTTTGACTCATGAGCACAGTTTTCATCCCAGACCTGTCACTGTGTGAATCACATCTTCCCATGCTTCTCTGTTGACAAGAGACTAAACCTTGGAATGGCATCAATTTATTTTTTAAGACCACAGAATTTAGTGATTAATGCTTATATTAGATCCTTCCCTTCCTGTTTGTGGGATTTTGAGAATCTTTAAAACACTCAGGTAAGACACTTTAGATTATTGTATTTTACCTTCAATTTTGTTTAGTAAAATTGTATTAAGTGGATATTTTTATTTTTTAGTAGGTAGTGGGGATTGAACTCTGAGCCTGGGCACTGTCCCTCAGCTCTTCAGCTCAAGGCCTATCACTTGAGCCACAGCACCACCTTTGGCTTTTTTCTGCTTATGTGGTGCTAAGAAATCGAACCCAGGACCTCATGCATGCAAGGCAAGCACTCTACCACTGAGTCAACTTCCCAGCCTTAAATGGATATTATTTACATTCTATTTCCCATTAAAAAGAATGTACTGTATAGTCCCCAGTGTTCATAACAATTATCTAGTTAATATAGGCTATCCATACATAATAGTATGGCCTAACAAAAGTACATGTTAAAGCTTCATGCATACAATGTTAGGTGTTATATATGAACCAGTGAATGATAGGTCTAGGAAAGGATTTTATGAGGAGGATTAATATTGAAGCAATAATCAATCACCACTGTGGGTGAACATAGAAGAATTAGTGAAAATAACATACATGTCTACTTATGTTTAAGTTGGTGCTTCTACATACTCATTTGTAACAGATTAAGAAAAGAAATTGTTTCACTAAAGCAGGTGGAAGTGTTAAAAGCCTATAAATACCTTGGGAATGCAGAACTTAGAATGCATTTAGAATAAAATTGCTAATATTTACTGATACACTAGGTGAGGAATAGTGAGAAAAGAGTGATAAAGGATGATTCCAAACTTTTGGACTTGAGTGGTTGGAAGAATAAAATTCCTTCCGTTAATAAGTAAAAGACTCAGAAGTAATTTAAGCAAAGACTTGATTTCAGCGATACTGAGGTTGGGTTGCCAATTGACTAATGAAACAACAAGATCATCAGCATACTAATTGTATCTAGACTAAAGTCTTAATGTGCTTAGTAAAGGAGTCATTATAGACACTCTAGTATTTTAATATCAGGTCATAAAGTAGCTGCAAGAATATTAGATACCTAAGAAAGTTTCATGAAAATAGTAAAGTGAAGATAGCAGGCAAACCGTTAACTCTAAAAACTCAATCAAGTGACTTGAAAAGCAAAGTTTGACATACAATTTAGCAACAGAGATATTCCTGAGATTGTATAAAATAGTAGGTGTGTGGTCTTTGTCCTTTCCGCAGAAGACAGACAGGGTCTGAGGAAAGGTAAGTGCACAGCTTGACTTTCCCTTCCCAAGCCTCCCTTAGCCCCGGAGACAGTCAGATGCAGCAGGGAGTCAAGTCAAGCAGGAACTTGTTTATTACCACACAACAAGCACTTTTAAAGCAAAAGACTGTGTGGCATGGGAGGGGAGGAAAAGGAACCAACCAACCACTGTAAAGGTCACCCTATCATGCACCTGAGCATTCTATAATTTCCCTGCTGTCCACAAGCTGTTCACACTAGTCACTTTGCCTGATCGTGGTATCCAATCAGATTTTAACATAAACAACTTGGGCTCTGACCATTCAACTCCTCTCAGTGCCATCTTTGCTGCCCATGTGTCCTACAAGTAGGTTTATTAGTGACATCTGGAGAGAAATGCATAAGTACAGTGTATTTAAAACATGAGATTAGAATATATGGTTAAAAAGAAAAAAAATGATACTTAAGAGAGCAAAACACTGATGAAATAGGAGAAAAACAATCAGGCACAAACATTGAGAGTCTGTATAATCAGGGAAGGTTAACTTATCTAGGAGCAAAGACATTTGATCTGTGGGTAGAGAGGCTGATGCGTTTGTGGATGAGATGCTAGAAACTTGTGAAAGCTTCCTTTCAAATACTTTTACAGTGAAATAGGCAAAACAGGCATTTTTTGCTCATCTGTTGTACTGACTACACTTCTTTTGTGTATATACCCAGGAGTAAAATTGCTAGGTTATATTATATTCTATTTTTAATATTTTAAGAAAGCTCTTTAAGTTTTCTAATATGAGTCTAATTTAATTTATATCCTTACTAACAGTCAATAAAGATGTTTGGTTTTTTTCTCTTTATCTCTTCTAGCATTTGGTTTTTCCTTGTTTGATAAGTGCCATTTTGATTAGAGTTAGATGTCTTCTTGTGGCATGATTTGTATTTCTTTGATGACTAATGATTTTGAACATTGTTTCATGTACCTGCTGTTGATTTATATATGTTTCCCTGAAAAATAGATTTTTCAAATAATTTTACCATTTTTCATGAGTCATTTTGCTTGGTCAACTGGAATTCTACAACTTCCAGCCCTGCTTTTTATGCTGACTATTGGGTAAAACATCTATAACCAATTATACCTCAGTTTACTTCAAACTGTAATCCCTAGGAGACAGTATTACAGGGGTATCAGCACTGGCTTCTGGTTCCATTTTTAAATTAAGTTATTATTGTTGGGGTGGGGAGGTTGCTCAGTGGTAGCATGCTTGCCTCACATGCCTAAGTCACTGGGTTTGATTCCTCAGTACCACATAAACAGAAACAGCCAGAAGTGGCACTGTGGCTCAAGTGGTAGAGCGCTAGCCTTGAGCTGAAGAGCTCAGGGACAGCAACCCGGCCCAGATTCAAGCCCCACCACCGACAAAAAAATATATTGTTGGGGCTGGCAGGTGGCTCAGTGGTAGAGTGCTTGCCTCACATGCATGAGGTCCTGGGTTTGATTCTTCAGCAGCACATAAACAGAAAAAGACAGAAGTTGCACTGTGGTAGGGTGCTAGCTTTGAGCTGAAGAGCTGAGGGACAGTGCCCAGGCCCAGAGTTCAGGCCCCACAACCAACCAAAATAAATATTGTTAAGTTTTTTGAATTTCTTATATATTTTGGATATTAATCCTTTCTCGGATGAATAGCATCCAAGTATGTTTACCCATTTGCTACATTGTCTCTTCAACATGTTATTATTTCCCTTGTATGGGTAAGATTTCTTAGCTTGACATAGTATCATTTGTCTCCTTTTGCTTTATTGTCTTATGCATTTGGGTTATTAACTATCAAATAATGGTTATACCAATATTTTGAAGTATTTCCTTTTTTTTCTCCTGGCTTTCCACATGTTTGGGTTTGATAAAACAGTCTTCGTTCCAATTATTTGAGCCAATTATTGAATATGACAATAGTCATTTTTAAATTTTTTACATGTGTATAACCATATTTCTAAAATTCTAGAATTAACTTTGCTTAGGTTTACTTTTCTTCCCTTTGTTGAAATCCAATTGACTATAATTACATAGATTTATTCTTAGATTTTTGTCTTTAGTTCCATTTAGCTGTATGTTGGTTCATATGTCAATGTCATATTCTCTTGGTTATTAAAATTCTGTAATATATCTTGAGCTCATATGCTGCAATGACCAGGCTCTCTTCTATCTGTTCAAAATTGATTTGGTTATTAAGTAAGTTTTGTGGAGCTACAGGAAATTTTAGTTCATTTGTTTTTATTCCTTGGAAAATACAAGTGATGTTTTGATGAGGATTTCAATAAATGTGTCCATCATTTTGGGTAGTTGTTAATTTTACTTTTTTTTTTTTTTTTTTACCATATTCATTCATCCACTCCAACAATGTGTTTTGTTGTTGTTATTGTTGGCTGTGTGTGTGTGTGTGTGTGTGTGTGTGTGTGTGTGTGTGTGTGTGTGTGGAGGGGGATAATCTACTAGTACTGGGGCTTTAACTCAGGGTCTTGAGCTCTCATTGGGCTTCTTTTATATCCAAGTATGCCATTCTACCATCTGCAGCATAGCTTCATTTCTGGCTTTTTATTATTTAATTGGACATTAAATATACAATACTGTATATTTTGAAAGTAATGTCTTTCATCTTTATCTCTGATTCTGTTTGTTTGGATATTTTTAAAAATTGAATCTAGCTGACATGTCAATTTTCTTTGACTTTCCAGAAAACAGCTCTTCATTTTTCTTGTATTATCACTTTTTAATTTACATTTTTATCTTTAATTTTTCTATTCTTAAATTAAATTGATATTTGCTTTCTTCTCATTTTCCTAGTTCCTTAAGTTGCATTATCAACATAATGTTTCTTAGTATTATGAAATATTTCTATTTTTGACATAAGTGTCTACTATTTTGAATTCCCTTCTTACAGGTTTTGCCATATCATAGGTTTAGTATTTTGAAAATGTTGTTCAATTATTCTTTCCTTTTTAAAATTTCTTTCTTATTTCTTTGCTCTTCTATTGGTTATCAGTAACATGTTGACCAATTTTCATGTATTTTGACAACTTCTAGTGTTCCTTTTGCTTTTCATTTATGGTTTTCTACCACTCTGTTGAAGAAGAAATATTACTTCAATTCTGACATAATATCTTGTATGTATCATTGTTGCAATGGTCATCCTTATCATTGTTTCAGCATTTGGTTACTCCCCTTACCTTCCCCTAATTAGATAAATGTATATACAAGACACAGGGTACCAGAATCAAAGACAGTGGTTGCCAGAGATAAACTAATGGGGGGAAGGGGAAACATGAAATAAAATAGAAGGAAAGAACTAGACACAGTACATTGGCAACAACAAGGTCAAAACCCAAAAAAAAAAGACCTGTTGCATTTATATCTTGGAGTTCATTTCAACTAGCATCATTTACAACTGTGGGGGCCAGGAGGAAAGGGAGGGAAGAGATAGTGAGAGAAAAACAAAGGAGTGGGTAACAATGTTCAACAAGAAATGTACTCATTACCTTACTCATATATCTGTAACCCCTCTGTATAGCATCTTTACAATACTTTTTTATAAAAAAGAAACTAAATATGGAAAAATTTAAAAAGAGAGACTAAAACTAAAAATAAACAAAAATTCAGCAATTTTAAGTGCTATAATTTCTTTATGTTAAAAGAACCTCAATGTCCATAATATAAATCTTGCCCTTGGAAAACAAAATATACTTATATCACCAAAACAATAACATTTTAATTTAAACAATTGTTCAGACATATTTTGCAAACTAGCATGCTCTGTCCTGGAGAATGTTCCATATGTATTATGCAATTGTCGTTTGAAAAGTTCTAAAATGATCTGAAAAGTCCATTTAATGTACAGTATACTATTTTTACTTTATGAATTTTGTGGCACTGGATTAAATTCATAGCCTTACATATGCTAAGGAAGAACTCTGCCATTTGAGCTATATCCCAGCCAGGTATGTATGCATGCATATATATATATGCATGCATGTATTATTTATTTATTTATTTTCTCAGTCTCACCAATGCCTTTGTCTGAAGTGGCCTCAATTTGTGATACTCTTGTTTCTGTCTCTTGATCTGTGTGCAACAACATACCCCATCTCTCTATGAGATATGTTAACTCTGAAATTTCCTTTTTGATTATTATTTTTCTGATGAAATATTTATTGATGAAAGTGAAATGTTGAAGCCCATCTACTATTATAGTGAAATTGATCTCTTTAAATCCAATAATTTTGCTCTGTATACTCCATAGATACAGCATTGGGAAAAGTTTTATATCTTTTTGGTTAATCAGCCTTTAATCATTATATAATGACCTTCTTTGCTACTTTTTAGAATTTTTGAGTATGTAGTTTTTATGTGTGCCATATTTGAGCTTGAACTCAGTGTACTTAGCTATTTTCGATTTTTTTTCACTCAAGGCTGGTGCTCTACCACTTGAGCCATATCTATAGTTCCTGAGGTAATAATTACAATTTTCTGTTGGTTCTTATTTTTTATTCATGTGAAATATGTTTTTCATTTTTTTGCTTTCAATTTTTGTGTGTATCTTTACATGTGAAGTCAATTTCTTATTAGCAGAATATCTTCTGGAAAAAATTTTAATCTTTTAATTGATGAAACTTCTTTTCCACTTAAAAGGTTATCATTGACATAAAAAGACAACTGCTATTATTTGGTAGCTTTTCTCTGGTGGCTTTAATTAATTAATTAATTTTATTTATTTATTTATTTTAAGCAACAAAGAGCTGGTTTATTGCAAGCTCGAGCTTGTTCCTCTGTGCACATGGTAACTGGTGACGCTAAGAGGCCCTGAGCATAGAATCAGCAGTTTTTATAGTATTGAACAAACAACTTAAAGGAACATTTACATAAGAAATTACATGATTGGTTAACATTTAAAGCAAGCTAAGCTGGGCAAATATGATTGGTTGACCTTTACAGAAAAATGTCCTTGGTCCATAGCTTGACCGAAAAAGGTTATGAGTCACACCTGGACCAACAGAATGCATGGCATGTCTCACCCTGGGCTCTGAAGAACCGGTTGGTCAGAAACTCTTAGTCCTAGGTGGCTGGGGGGCAACTCCACTTGGGGGCTAACACCTGCCTTAAGCAAACACCATCTATGGCTCCAAGAATTGTGCATGGCTTTCTGTCATAAATTCCTAGCATTGGGGCTAAAGTGGGTCACGAGTCAAGTCGCAGAACTGAGATGGAGTGTTAAACAAAAATGGAGTTGCTTAGGTTTCTCAAAACATTATGTTTCTTACCTAGGGCCTTACTGCCCCAGCCTCCGGGAGGGGCATTGCAGCTGTGGGGATAATTCTGAGGACTTTGCGCCCTTGGTCAGGGCTGTAAACCCTTTGAAGTCTTTTACTAAGCATCTCTAGGCTCCCAGGCTGACATTCCACTACTGAGTAACTAAAACCAGTCACAGTTAAAATCATACAAAAACCATAAAATCATCTAGCACAAAACAATTCGTACAGAAGCAAAAATAAGCGGTTAGTAATAATAATAATCATAACTTCTAATTTCCATTACATTAAGCATTAATGTTACTCCATGCCTTTTAATAAATTCATTCAAGGGGTGCTTGCCTACTTTGATGAGGGCTGTCCAGTTTTCTGCCTCTTTCACTCCACTCCTCAAGGTTTTAGCAGAGTTTTTAGCAAGCAAAGGTACAGAAGTGAAAATGGCTGTTAAGTGCTATCTATATATCTATATACATTTATTTTTTTTTTTTACGTTCTTCATTCCCCCCTTGTCTAGAGCATCAGGGACCAATCATAGTCCCCTAATTGGCATAGTCTTTTATATTTACAGCTTGGTATTGGGATATCATAACTAATAGATGGACTGCGCTGATCTTTTTCTTTTACAAAGGACACCAGTCTGTTGTCTGTATGCAAGGTCCTATTGTAACAAAATTAACAGTACCAAAGGCCCTTACATTTTGTTTTTTTCCACCAGTCCTGACTCCATGTACCACAGTTAACTTAATTTTATACCAGCTGTACTTGTAAGTTCCAATTTTAAGACATACTCATACCATTTGCTACATACTTAAACTTTCTGAGGTTTGTCTTCTTTAAAGACAACTCTTACTTTTCAAATCCTTTCTTATCCAGAGCATACCAATTTTTCCAATTCCTTTACCAAGGCTTTCTTTACCACCCTCCTCTTCTTTTCAGTTCCTTGAGCATCTTTGTGGCTAGAGTTTAAAACTGCCCAATTTTCCATTGGCTTGTGGAACCTTTATCTTAGAACAACCTTAAGGCACCACTGTGATGCAGATGCTTGCTAGATTTTAAGGCTAAGAGGAGGGCTGGGTCTCATTTACTACCTCCATTGATAACACACTCAGGTTATTACCATACCAGAGCCAAACTAGGCTGTGACTATAGAGTGGATTTCCAGTCACTATGCATTGAAGTGCCTAAGGCAAGCAAGCCAGTGATATCCTTGTCCCCAATATCCACTGTGGGAATAGAGAGGGTTTCTGGATATCACTCAAAAGAATGTCCCACAAGATCTTAATTTTAGCAGCTTTCAACCAGGAAGCAGACTCAGGTGATAGAATCAGGCAGGAGTTCCTGCAGGTGACTGTCAGGCCGTCGTTGAACTTTACCCATTAGGGTGTACAGCAGCATTAGCAGCAGCAGGGTCTCTCAGTGGCTTCAAGGGCTGTCACACCTCGTGCTGGGCTGCAAATTTCTACACAGACTGGTTAAGGATGCAAGTAATACATAGGCTTGGCAGGCTGTGGCCCCGTTGGTTTTCAAGAACGTTTAGACAATAGCCCAGGACAATTTACCAAAATAACAACTTCTTTTACTACCCAGATATTTTTGTAAATAGACACAGAAGGCTTAGTCTTGTAACCATCTCCAACAGATGCAGTCTCCACACTTGCACACCTGTTAACATTATTTTTTATGCCTTTTTAAAAAAGAAATTATGACTCTGGCCCTTGATCTTAAAAGGGGGTTGATAGGTGAAGGTCCATCTTCTGTAACTTCTTCAAGCTGACTTCAGGGGCGTTGATCCTATAACCTTAGGGGCCAGGAACCTATAACCTTATTTTATAAAGCCTATTTTATAAAGAGGCTATCAGGGTTAGATGTCATTAAGAACAATATTTTACCTTTTGACAACTGCACAGACCTTTTCTCTGGCTACAGCAGTGTAGTTTGTTTAGCACTCTGGTTTGTGAAAGCATCTTTCTGTATGACTTAGGAATGTGATCTCTAGTGACCCTAACAATGCCTAAGTTACCTTTGCAGGCCTTTAGACACATATCAATAGAAACATACTCTCAGGTTTACAAAATTTTTCCTGAGCAGATGAATTTCATGTAGCTGGTGTCAGCTTAATAGTTACTACCAATTAGAGCTTTTGACACATAAAGGGGTTGAGATTTAAACTATCCCCCACATCTTATAACATTAGCTTTTTACTATCACAGAGGACTGGCAAGTTATTGTCCCTTACAAGGTAGTCATGAACATTAGGCATGCTTACAAACTATCTTTCCATGACCTCCCGGCTCTGACCAATTTGGAAGGGCCATGCACAAATGACTCTAGGATCTGACATTTCTGCCATCCAAGCAGTGACTTACTGCTGCTGGATGCTCCTCCATTGCTTTCGTCCCAGGAGTGTCTTCTCCACACTGGGATAAATGCCTCATTGGCATTTCCCTTAATTGGTTGCTGGACTTGAACTCGAGGTCTGAGTGCTGTCCCTCAGCTCTCCAGCTCAAGGCTAGCACTCTGCCACTTTGAGTCCCAAAGCAACTCTGCTCGCTCTTTCAGCACTCTGCTGGCTGAGTAGAAGTGACAGTCTCACAGGGATCTTTTTCAGCCCAGGCTGGCTTCGAACCAGTTTGCAGATCAATGAGTCTTATAAAAGGCCACTTTACTCCAATTAAAAGCAACAAAGTGGTCAACATAAAAGTAGCTTTTAAGCATGCTCTTACCTGAAACTTATTAAAAGCCAAAGTTACATCTAACAAACCTGTAAGAATCCTCTGTGCTTTGCTCTGGGGGCTTGCTGGAAACTTAAAAAAACCTATAAGAGCAAACTGGAATAGCAATTCTTTTGGTAATCCTAATTTTTTCTTCATGCACTTTAAGACAAATGTTAAAAACAATTTTACTTTTAAACTTCATATCCAAAAATCCATTCCTAATTTTTAAGCTTCTTATTAATCTCCTTTAATATTTTATACATTAGTTTTCATTTGTGTTTTGAAAAGATCCCTTGAAATCTTGAGGCCAAGTGTCACTCATTGCCTCTTGGCTGCTTGTTCTAAAACAGATACACATTAAAAATCTTGAACTCAAATGACAATTTTTTTCCTTAATGCAAAAAAGACAATCACCATAACTGTACCAAAAAGCTAGACTTAACACCTTTATGACTTTTAAGAACATATCCTAATTATAGAACATAATTGAAAGTAAGCTACATTATACAAATAACTTTTTAACCCTCTTTTGAAGGCCTTCCTAATTTTAATGTTAACACATCCAAGGGGAAGTTTTAGCAATACTAATCAGATCATCACATCACTCATTTTAGCCATCATGTTTTCAGTGTCTATCTGCAGGGAAAAGAGAGAACAAAGATGAGCCACTAAGCCCCTTCTATGGAATGGCACACACCCAATCCGACTCTTTAGGGTTAGATGAACTGTGTTTGTGCCAGCTTGCCCTCTTTCACCATGTGTGGACTCCTCCCAGGGCCTGTCCCACCATGCATGATCAGCTGAACTGCACTTCTGCCTGTTCACTCTAAAGACAGGTCTTCTGTTGGTTCTTGAATGAAATACACAGTTTTAGGCAGACAGAATAGGTATGGTCTTTGACAGTGTTAAACTAACCTTTACATTTAAATTTCTAATATTTATCCCCAAATTTGGTTAAATCCCAAATGGCCAATGCATTTTTGTTAAGCTAGATAACTTGATTACAGTATAAACAGTCTTATGCATTCTCAAATACCAGATTTTCTAATTTGCAAGTTAAAGAATCTTTAAAAAGCCATTTAAAACAATGTGAAGATTCTTTAAAAATTTTGTTAATGTCCTAACCTCATAACCTTTTGAATTTTAAATTTAAACTCACCCAATTGTTACAGCATGCTGACAATTCTTATCTTTGAACATGTTCACAAACACACACAAAACACACAGATCTTAAAGCATGCAAAAATCAGAATCAGTTGTACGTATATTATTTAAAGTTTTTCAACAAAAATATAAGACAGTATTTCTTTTAAACTAGGTACCTTTGTTGGGCTTCATTTTCCCAGAGCTTGCTTGTTTAGCATGGAAATTTACTAATTAGTCTTTTGAATCCCTTCTGTTGGAGGAGGGCTTGGGGGAGGGGGTCACCTAAAACTAAACTGGCCAGATTTTTTATCCAATTTTAGACAAGAGCACTTTACAATTTGTTACATTGTCAGGACTAGCTGAAAAAGTCCAAACCAGGCACACAGCTTTCTACACCCTCCCTGCCAGCAGCCTCCACAAGGAGAAAATGCAGTCTGAGGCTTGAAGGGAATCAAACTAGCTCAGCAACCTTCCACGCCTCACAGGGAGGGGGGCACAGCAGGTCTGTGACCAAGCCCAGCTGGAGGGTGGAACTTTTATTCCCCCAGAGATGTTCAAAGAAATAACAAAAACATGAATAAACACAAAACCAAGGACCCACATTTAAAACTGGTACCAATTCTAAAACAGAACTAGACAAGGCAACAACCAAAGGCTGAGTTGGGGACTAATGGGCCCCCACTTCATCCCTACCAGAACTTGGTGCTGCTCCCACTCAGTAAGCTGAATCCGGAGTTTGCTGAGTGAGCCTGCCACACTCACCCAAAACTCCCCTACCTCAGAAAACATAAAACAAACACACACACTAAAGTAAACAAGACAAACAAGTGGCCACAAAGACAAAATCAGGTCTCAGTGAATGGGGTGACATCTCACCACTTACCAGGGACTCAAACCCCCTCTACTCATTCCAGAGAATTTTTCTTTTTAGATTCTTCTGAGATTTCCAATTATACTCAAATTATACCCCCTCTCTTTTACCTCTTTGAAATGACCAAGCAGGAGGTTGAGAGGAGTAAGTTTGCTTTGTCCTTGCCCTACCTCTGCATCAAGGAATGTCCAAATTAGTAAAACCGAGGTGAGAAAGAAAAAGAAGTAAGCTAAAATTACACACACACACACGCCGTGTATGGGGGTTGGTAATGTGTGCGTACTTGGTCACGCTTTCTGGGGGGGGAGGGGGTAGTGTGGCGAGCGATCCGGTCCAGGCACTTCTGGAATCCCAAAAAGGTGGAAAAGGTGGATGGGGCAATTAAGCAGGAAATGCGTGCTCTTCCTCTGGTCTAGGGGATCAGTAAGCCCCTCATCCACCGGCCCCAGGGCTGTGTGCCTAAGATTCAAATTAGAGTTAACAGAAGACATATATACACACTCAAAACAGACAGCAAGAGCGTCAGACTGCTGGTCAGACAGTCTGCCCAGAAGGGCTTCCAACCAGAGAGAATCGGGCAATCAGGGGACTCGAACCCCCTCTACCCAATCTCAAGGACAGCCCCACCCAGGGTTCCAGGGGACGTCTCCCACTGGCCCCGCTTGCAGTCTTATAGTGCGTCTGCCAAGACTCTCTGCGCGAGACCACACCTGCAGGCTTTCACCATTCCCGAAATATGAAAGTGGCGCCACCAAAAACTCACCAATCGGTTCCTTTGGCTCTCTGATCAGGAATCTGGGTGGGCTCGGGAGCATCCTGGATGAGCCCCCAAGCTGTTATACCAGAATTCAGAGACCCCCAGAAGACCACCAGAGACCACGATCAATGTAAGCAACAAAGAGCCAGTTTATTGCAAGCTCGAGCTTGGTCTTCCGCGCACACTGTAACCGGTGATGCTAAGAGGCCAGCTTTAATTTCTTTATTTCTCCTTTTTTTTCTCTGTTCATCTTTGTGGTAATTTTCTGATTGTAAGGTTTAATTCTCATTTTCTTCTTTGCATCTCTGCTCTAGTGGTTACTATATACTTTTATGGTTTTTCTGAAAATAGTTATCATTCTTTAAGATCTAAATATAGGAATCTTTCACCATCTTTTTGAAAATTGATTTTGTGATAATTCCTTCAAGTTTTGCTTGTGTTCATGAATTTTTATTTTTTTAGGTTGTTTATTTTTAATTTTTTAATTTATTGTAAAAGTGATGAACAGGGAGATTATAGTTACATAAGAAAGGTAATGAGTACATTACTTTTTAAACACCATTACTCCTTCCTCATTTTCTCCTACTTACCACTCCCCACTCTCCTCCCCATCAAGTTCTAAAGATCATTTCCAACAGTGTCTAGTGAGCATTATTGTTGTATTAACTCATCCTTTGTCCTGCTATTTCTGTTGTTCCATGGATCAGATAAGCTTATATATAAGAGAAAGGGTACAGAAAAACTAAAACAGAAAGAAATAAAATTGAAATATCTACATACAGAACACAAAAAGAACCTCTTGTTTCCAAATCTTGGAGTTAATATTGATACACTTCATTATATATGGTCCTATGCACTTAGCAATTAGGCTATTGTGATCCCCTGCTAAGAATATCATAGACATATTCTAGTTATTACAAATGAAGGAAACAATGAAACCTATTTCTTTGGGCCTGGCTTGCTTGGCTTAATATAATTTTTTCCAAATCTTTCCATTTCCTTACGAATGGGGCAATGTCATTCTTTCTGATGGGAACATAGAACTCCATTGTGTATATGTACCACATCTTCATGATCCATTCATCTGGGCATGTGGGTTGGTTCCATATTTAACTATCGTAAATAATGCTGCAATGAAGAGGGTTATGCCAGTGGCTTTAAGATGGTCTTGTTTGTGGTTATTTGAGTAAAGCCCAGAAGTGGGATTGCTGGGTCATAGGGGAGCTCTATGTTTAGTCTTTTGAGGACCCTCCATACTGTTTTCCAGAGTAGTTGGACAAGTTTGCACTCCCACCAACAGTGTAGTAGAGTTCCTTTTTGGCCACATTCCCACAAGCATCTCTTGTTATTAGACTTCTAGATAATGGCCATTCTAAGTGGGGTAAGGTGAAATTTTCAAGGAATTTTGTTTAGCATGTGTGAAGGATAGTTTGTTGGATACAGGATTCTTGCTTGATAGTTTGTTCTTATAGAGCCTTGAGTATGTCATCCCCATTCTCTCCTCCAGAGTAGATTCTACTTTAAAAAATTATTGTTCATTTAGTAGAAATTCCATCAGATGTAACTTTGCATTTTTATTTTGTTGATGTGGAATTTGCTTGTCTTATACTTTTAACATTTTGGCTGTAATATGCCCCAGAACAAATTTATGTATTCAAAGTCATATGGAATGTTTTGAGTTCCTACATCTGTATATCCACATTTTCCTCATGATTTGTGAATCTTTTTTACCTAATTGAATAGATTTTCTTTCTTTTTACCCCTTGTTTTCTACTACAACTATAATACAATTTTTCTTTTTGTTAGTGATCTCTTTTGTGGAAGGCTAGCACTCTACCACTTTGAACCACAATGCCACTTCCAGTTTTCTGGTGGTTAATTGGAGCTAAGTGTCTCATTGGGCATTTTTGCCCAAGCTAGCTTTGAACCATGATCCTCAGATCTCAACCTCCTGAGGAGCTAGGATTACAAGTATGAGCCATCAGTGCCTGGCTACAAATATTTTGTTGCTTAATCATCCTAACTGTCAAAGCCTATCTTCATTCTTTTATACCCTTTTAAGTTGTCTGTTTAACTTGTCCTTAACTAATTGCTCAGAAACTTGTCTTTATGTTTAGGAATTCTTTCTTCTGTTTTATCTATGTTACAGATATGCTCTCCACGAACCACTGAAGTTATAACAATAAGCACAAAAACAAATAACTCTCAGCAAGGCAAAATTTTTTCTACAAAAGAGTGCATCATTAGTAAAAAACCTGGAAACAAGTACACAGATTATATAGACTGCTCTGCTATTTCTTCCTAATGAATCAGACAATGCCTCTCTGTTCAGATTAGTTGAGCTCAGGTTCACAATATGCTCTTGATTTGTTAATTATAATAGGGAAAGATATATTTCTAAAAAGTGATCTTTAAAAGATTTTGAAATAAGATTAATAGCACACAAGTAATCTCAAAATATGTCCACAACCTCTACTATTCCTTGAATAATCTGAGGTGTGTCTTCAGAGATGTGTCTTACTATTATCATGAAAATAACCAGTTAAGAAAACGTTTCAAAATCCACCCTTATCCCAAAGCAGTTTCTCTTTTCCTCTCAGTACTTGCTGATATTGTCTTAGGAGAATAATCAATAAAAGCCAAGATACCAGACCAAAACAGAAACTTCTAATCAATCCACATTTTTGTACATTTTTATTGTAAAAATGCTGTACAGAGGGGTTACAGTTACATGAGCAAGGTAATGAACACATTTCCTATTGAGCATTGTTGCCTCCTCCTTTGTTTTTCTCCTACCATCCCTTCCCTCCGATCTCCACAACTACCTCCGCACCCACCTTGCCGAAGTTGTAAAGTTCGTTTTCAACATAGTGTTTTGTACATCTCATTGTTTCAGTGGGTCAACCTGTATCCTTATTTAAGCATTTGACAGAAAAACTAACAAACTTTTTCAAATGTACAGAGATCTCTCACCTATACAGTGAGTTAAGTTCCAGATATCCCCACAAAAGGTGAAAATCTGGGAAGTGGCAGCATTATATGTATTTTGTTCTTTATATACATTTAAGGCTTTATTAACCCTTCCCATTCTCCTATAAACCTTTCCCACTCTCTTATTAACCTTTCCCATATTCTTACAAACAGTGCATATGCTCCATATAAATACCTATACCCTGCAAATTTCCATGATATAGTGAAAACTCCATGACAAAGAATTAAAATTGCATTAGAATTAGATTACAGATTTTAAAAAAACCCACAATACAGTGAATAAGTCAACTGTGATATAGTGAGGAACCACTGTATTCTGCTATTGAAGCACTTTGTTGCTTTTTTGTTTTTGCTGGTCCTGGTGCTTGAACTCCAGTCCTGGGCTCTGTATGTGAGCCTCTCTGTACTCAAGGCTAGTAATCTGCCACTTCAGCCACAGTGTCAATTACAACTTTTTCGGAATAGTTTATTGGAGATAAGAGTTTCACGAACTTTCCTGCTTGGTCTGGCTTCGAACTGTGATCCTCAGTTTTCAGCCCCTTGAGTAGCTAGGACTACAGATGTGAGCCACTGACACCTGGTTCTTTATTGTATTTAAAAATATTGACATGTGGAAGTTCTTTACCTTCAAGATTTATTATTTCTGAGGAGTTCTGGGAAGATGGCGGAGGAGAAGCTGGAGCATAAACAAGCTCTCCCATAGAAAGCAGTTTTAGTGTTCCAGTAAACAGTCCTAGGCCAGAGAATTACACCAAGTGTGCCATCACAGTACAGAGAGTTTGGCCAGAGTGGGAAAATCCAGGCAAGGAGACAGATCTGAGCACTTGCAGGCAGCCTCGGCTGAGCTTGCACTGCAGCGGAAGCAGTGGTGGCCATAGCTGCCATATCTGCAACAAGGAGAGTCCGGGACAAAGGCACCAGATGCAGCAGGCAAGCAGATTCTACTTAACACCAGCAAGAACTGACAAGGAGCAGATATCTTCATCCTGCAGATCGCAGACCAGAGAAGACCCAGGAACCAACACTCCAGCGGCATGTACCTGTCTTCATTATTAGATCCTATCCCCCATTGTGTACACACTTAATCCAGAAAATGGCAGGAACTCCTAAATACCTCTCAGTCTTATCTCTTAACATTAACGGACTTAACTCTCCAATCAACTGACAAAGACTGTCTAGTTGGATTAAAAAGCAAGATTCTTCTATGGGCTACCTTCAGGAGTCACACCTTGCCCATTAAAACAAACACATTTTGAATGTGAAAGGCTGGAACAAAATCTACCAAGCAAACAGCCCCCATAAACAGGCAGAAGTTGCAATCCTAATATCAGATAAAATTAAAATTAAATTAAAATTAGTGAGAAGAGATAAGGAAGGTCGCTACATACTAATTGAAGGATCTCTAATTCAGGAGGATATTACAATCCTAATCTCCATTCATCAACCAACAGAGCACCCAAATTTATCCAAGAAACACTACTTTCTCTCAAATCTCACACAGATCAAAAGACATTAATTGTTGGGGACTTTAACACACCACTATCCCCACTAGATAGATCAACTCGGCAAAAACTTAGCAGAGAAATTGCAGATCTAAACAACTGCATAGATCAAGTAGATTTAATAGACATCTACCGAATATTTCACCTAGCACCATCAGAATATACGTTTTTCTCAGAAGCACATAGAACATTTTCCAAAATAGACCACATTTTAGGTAACAAAGCAAAGTTTTTCTAATTCAGAAACATTGAAGTTATACCTTGCATTCTCTCAGACCACAAGGGAATAAAATTAGAACTCAACACCAAAAGCCACCAAAGAAAGTCCTGTAACACATGGAGGCTGAACCACCAGTGGGTCATGGAAGAGATTAGAAACGAAATTCAAGTGTTCATGATATTCAACAAAAATGAACACACAAATTACCAGCTCCTCTGGGACATAGCAAAGGCAGTACTCAGAGCCAAGTTTATAGCACTGAGTTCCTACATCAACAAATTGGAGAGATCTGAAGCTAACAATATAATGAGACATTTTTAAGGAGGTTCACACCTCCTTGAAAAAGAGCAGCAAGATAAACCCCAATCCAGTAGATGGAAAGAAATAATTAAAATTAAATCAGAATTAAATGAATTAGAAAGAATCAACAAAACAAAGAGTTGGTTCTTCGAAAAAAAATTAACAAAATAGACAGACCCTTTGCAAATCTTATCAGAAAAAGAAGAGAACACACCCAAATAAATAAACTCAGAGATGAGAATAGAAACATCACCACAGAAAAAACCAAGATCCAGAACATTATAAGGGAATACTTCTCAAACCTTTATGCTAATAAGTTTGAGAACGTGGCAGAAATGGACCTTTTCCTAGAAAATATCGGCATGCCAAAACTAAACCAAGATGAGTTAAACAATCTTAACAGGCCCATATCAAGCATTGAAATAGAAACAGCAATGAGACCTCCCATCTAAGAAAAGCTCAGGACCAGATGGTTTTACAGCGGAATCCTACAAGGCCTTCAAAGTAGAACTCACACTAATACTCCTCCAAATCTTCAATGAAATTAAAAGAGAAAGTTCACTACCGAACTCATTCTATGAAGCCATCATAACCCTCATCTTAAAACCAGGCAGGGACTCATCAAAGAAAGAGTACTATAGACCCATTGATGAACATTGATGAAAAACTTCTCAACAAAATTTTGGCCAATCGACTTCAACAATTCATCCAAAAAGTCATACACCACAATCAAACAGGATTCATTTCAGGTATGCAAAGCTGGTTCAATATATGCAAATCAATTAACATAATTCATCACATCAACAGAAGCAAGGATAAGAACCACATGGTTATCTCAATAGATGCTGAAAAAGCATTTGACAAGATCCAACACCCCGTTATGTAGGTTTGTATATACAAACCTACAGCCAGCATTATACTGAATGGTGAAAAACTAAAGCCATTTTCTCTAAACTCAGGAATGAGACAAGGAAGCCCACCCTCTCCACTTTTCTTCAATTAGAATGCCTAGTATTAGAATGCCTAGCTACAGCAATAAGACAAGATGCAAACATAAAGGGGATCCAAATAGGGAAAGAAGAAGTAAAACTATCCCTCTTTGCAGATGACATGATCTTGTATTTAAAGAATCCCATGGACTCCGTTCCCAAATTACTCAAGGTGGTTCAAAACTTTGGCAAAGTAGCAGGGTATAAAATTAAGCCTCAAAAATCAATGGCTTTTCTGTTTGCCAACAATGAGAAAAGTGTGGCTGAAATCAGGAAAGCAACTCCATTTGTAATAGCCCCACAAAATATAAAATACCTAGGAATTGACTTAACCAAAGAAGTGAAGGACCTCTATGATGAAAACTATAAAAACCTGAAAAAGGAAATCAAAACAGAACTTAGAAAGTGGCAAACCCTTCCATGCTCCTGGATTTGAAAGATCAACATCGTGAAAATGGCAATACTTCCCAAGGCTATCTACAAATTCAATGCGATACCTATCAATATTCCAACCTCATTCTTCAAGGAAATAGAAGAAGCAATCCAAAAATTCATATGGAATAATAAAAAGACCTAAATAGCAAAAACAATCCTTAACAGAAAAAACAGTGCTGGAGGAATATAATACCAAATTTCAAACTCTACTACAAAGCCATAGTAATCAAAACAGCTTGGTACTGGCACAAGAACAGACCCCAGGACCAATGGAATAGAATTGAAAACCCAGAAATGAACCTACAGACCTATTGCCATCTAAATCTTCTAAAAGGGAGCTAAAATAATAGAATGGAAGAAAGACAACCTCTTCAATAAATGGTGCTGGCAAAATTGGTTTACTACTGTGGAAAACTAAAGCTAGATCCTTATATATCACCCTGCACCAGAATCAATTCCAAATGGATCAAAGACCTCGGAGTCAAAGAAGACACTCTGAAAATATTACAGGATGGAATAGAAGAAACCCTAAGTCTCCTTGGCACAGGCCAAAATTTTCTTAATAGAGACCCAGAAACACAACAAATCAAAGAAAGTTTGGACAAATGGGATTGCATGAAATTTCAGCGTGTCTGCATGGCAAAGGACATAGCTAGCAAGATCAATAGAAATCCCACGGATTAGTAGATCTTCACTAGCCATACAACAGACAAGAGTCTCATATCTTAAATATACCTGGAACTCAAAAAATTAAATCCCCCTAAAACAAATCTTCAAAGAAACAACTGACCTACAAATAAGTGGGCTAAAGACTTAAAGAGAAAATTCTCTGAAGTGGAGACAAGGATGGCCAATAGACACATGAAGAAATGCTCAACATCCCTAGCCATAAAAGAAATGCAAATCAAAACAACATTGAGATACAACCTCACCCCAGTTAGAATGACTATAATCAAGATCTCTAATAACAACAGATGCTGGAGGGGATGTGGACAGAAGGGAACCTTACCCCATTGTTGGTGGGAGTGTAAACTTGGTCAACCACTTTGGAAAGTAGTATGGAGGTTCCTCAAAAGACTCCACATAGAGCTCCCCTGTGACCCAGCAATCCCACTTTTGGGCATTTACTCAAATGATCACAAACAAGACCATACTAAAGCTACCAGCACAACTATGTTTATTGCAGTATTATTTACCATAGCTAAGATATGGAACCAACCCAGATGCCCTTCAGTAGATGAATGGATCCAGAAAATGTGGTATATATATACACAGTGGAATTCTATGCCTCAATCAGAAAGAATGACATTGCCCCATTTGTTAGGAAATGGGAAGACTTGGAAAAATTATATTAAGTGAAGTAACCCAGGTCCAAAATCATAGGTCCCATTGTTTTCCTTATTTGCAATAACTAGTATATGTCTGAGTCAAGCAGAAAAGGTCAGATAGGTTGATGTTAGGGGAATGACCCCAAGATAAGTAGTCAAATGTTTTCTTTTCCTTTCATGCAATTGTTTCTAACGTATTTATAAGATGATTTCTATGTTGCTTTGTATGTCCCTCCCCCATGATATTACCCATGCTTTCACTGTATTTAATGTTGGTATAATTTGTGGAGGGGAAGGGAAAAAAACAAATTATTTAACTAAGGATATAGGTGGACCCATTGCAACAATGAGATTTACAAGTCGTTATGTTGAAAAATGAACTTTACAACTTTGGTGGGGCGGGGGCAGATGATCGGGTGTGGTGGGGGGGGATGGGAAGGGGAAACAAAGAGGAGGCAACAATGCTTGATAAGAATTGTACTCATTATCTTGCCCATGTAATTGTAATTCCTTTGTAAGGTATTCTCACAATGAAAAAAATTAAAAAAGATTCATGATTTTTTTTGCTTTGTTTTGTTTTCATTCAGGTCCTGGGAGTTGAACTCTGGGCCTGGGCACTCTCGCAAAATTTTGTTGCTCAACGCTAGTACTCTACCACTTAAACAACATATGTAAATTTTTGGTGTTTATTTGGAGATGAGAGTCTCATGGTTTTTCCTGCCTGGGCTAGATTTGCATGGTGATCCTCAGATCTCAGCTTCCTGTGTAGCTAGGGTTCCAGGTAAATGCCATTGGCACCCAGCTTCTTCTCATATGTTTGATTGAGTCCTTAGGATCATTAATTTGAATTCTCTTTTCAGATATTTAATCATTTTTTCCTTGAAATCTGTTGCTAGAGTAACTGTGTTATCCTGGAGGCATCATGATATGTTTGGTGACCTGCTCACATCAGATGCATGCAGTGTCTGGTTCCATAGTACAGTATTTACAGTACAAGAGTGTATTAGAGTGTCTTATAGGATATACTAGCTTATTTTTAGTTGGGAACTGTATTGAGTCTCTTTGTCCATTTTCCCATTACAATTGTTGACTTTGGATATGATTTGTGACAATAATCAATGTTTATGTTTCTGATGAAGATGCAGACACTTAATTGTTTTGTGTGGATGTTATGTACATAGCCTCAAATGCCTTCTGGGTAGGTAGTCTAGAGGCCTGGGCAGATCCACTATGAGATCTTGTACCTTTCAGTCTCTTGTGGTCCTTGAAGTCTGCAGACAGTGTCTGATAGTAACAAGAACAATTTTGTAGTGTCTTGGTGGGCCTTTATGCTCTGAGAAAGCTATCTGACTGACTTCTAAGAGCAACAGTGTTGGATGGGTTACTCACCAAATTTTCCAGGGCTTTGGACAGGCCAAGTCACTTGAGGTAGGCTGCCCAGATGATTATTCAGGATTTAAGGAAAGTGGGTAGACCTTGTTAGTTTGTAGGGTAGATTTGGTAATGACTGCACAGGTTTTCCACAAGATACCAGTGGATGTATTTATTAGGATTGATGAGAGACAAAATTAGGGCTAAGATCTTTATTTCTGGAAAGTCCTGAATATGGACTCAAAGCCAGGTTGTGTGGTTACTGAAGACCCCCTAGAAATAGTGCACTCATCCTTTCTTCACCACATAAGGTCCCTTATGGTTCAGGATTGATCTTGACTCAGATTACATATCTTTTACATTCATTTCTTTGCCAACGTGCATGTTTGTATGCATGCATTCATGCATGTCTGTGTGTGTAGCTATGGCACAATATGGCCAAGTGTTATTCAATATATATTACTATAGGATGAGTCACTTTGGTTGAATATCCTTTTGTGTTGGAAGCATTCTATGGCCTCCAGTTTATACTTGATTGTGTAATTAGAAGATGTTTGAAATTGACTTTGTTATATAAATAATAATAAATTTGAGCTTTGGATATTTTTGTGTGAAGATGAAATTATTTGGCTTGAAGTTCAAACAAAAATGTGCACTTGTTTAATATTAGGCTTCCCTTAAGCAACTATTAATACCAACTACCAAAAAAGTGAATTTAGGATTG
The DNA here is from genome assembly GCF_019054845.1 of Dipodomys spectabilis. Taxonomy (NCBI): domain Eukaryota; kingdom Metazoa; phylum Chordata; class Mammalia; order Rodentia; family Heteromyidae; genus Dipodomys; species Dipodomys spectabilis. The sequence goes on from NW_024871113.1 coordinate 10,031,717, forward strand.
TATCAATCAATTTAGGATTTTATTGTCCTATGTTTTTTTATGGTCTTTGGTAATAATTTCAGTGCTTTGGGGCTGTGAATGAAATATTCCTCACACAATTAAATAACTTTTTTACATGCATGCCAATCTCAATATATCAATTGATAATTAATTTTGAAAGCAAGCTGAGTACTGTATTTAAAGTTCCCTAAGCCTTAGTTCCAACATCATATGAACTCAATTATTTATTAAAAAAGTGTTTTATTAAGTCAGCTTTATAATTTAACAATGGTAAACTGATGCCACAGCTAAAACTTTAAAGCAGAATTAGTATGCAAAGGCTCAAAGAAAATATATACTAGAGCTGGAAAGGTGGCTCAGTGGTAGAGTGCTTGCCTCACATGCATAAGGCCCTGGGTTTGATTCCTCAGCACCACATAAGCAGAAAAAGCTGGAAGTAGCACTGTGGCGCAAATGGTAGAGCATTAGCCTTGAGCTGAAGAGCTGAGAGATAGTGCCCAGGCCCAGAGTTCAAGCTCCATGACTGACCAAAAAAATATTTATATATATATATATATATATGTATATATGTATGTATATATATCTATATATATATAGATATATATATATATATAATCTATGTCTATATAGTGAAGATCTCATTTATGGGGTTTTCAAGGCTTAGAATTGCCATTTCTCTAAGATTTATTTAGTTCTCCTCTTAAAAGCTTTGTACACCTCATCAGTCCACATGTGCTAGTTCCTCTCATTTGGGATCTGATCTAGGATTGGGTACTTTATAAGTATCCTTTATAAAGATAGTTGTAGTACTTTTCAAGGCCATTCTGTTTCCATTTATGTAACATCTTTGAAAAGTATTTCTTTTATGGTATTTAATGATACTGTTTGTTTAAATTTTCTGTCCCATAGGCTTAGGACATTATTATTTCAATAACTTTTTGACTTATTTAAAAGCAGTGATGAAGCTGGGTGCAGGTGACTCATGCCTATAATCTTAACAACTCAAGTGGATGATACCTGTAGGTTAGTGTTCAAAGCCAACATGAACAGGAAAGTCCATGAGACTATTATCTCCAATTAATCTCAGAAAAAGCTGGAAGTGGTGATGTAGCTCAACTGGTAGAGGGTTAGACTTCAGCCAAAGGAGCTTAGGGAAAGTGCCCAGGCCAAGTTCAAGGCCCAGGACTGGCTAATAATAATATAAATAAAACAAAAGCAGTGATGAAATTTACTTTTTTCAAAAAGTTCTTTTCATTTTGTTTAGAAATGTATTTTAAATTTTAATGTAATGTGAATTTACACAGGGACAATGTGAAGTGTTTATAAATACTATTATGTGTAATATGATCTACATTTTCAGAATAAGAATAGTATAGCAGATTAAAAGTCTGTATGTCATTCTAAGTGAAGAATAAAATGTCATATTATGCACTATCAATGAACTAATGATACTGTACACATAAAAAGTGAATTGTATGGAAATTTCATTATAACTATAAATTAAGATATAATAGGAAATAATGTAGTTGAGGGGTTTCCATAAGGTGCTCATTGGACCAAGAATGTATAGACTGATAAATTGAACTATAATTGGCTTTTACTACAAACATAATTACTTCATTTGATTTATTTTAAACAATAGTTATCTTAAAATAGTAATATACAGAAGATATACAGACTGAAAAAAAATTCAAAGTAAACAAACCAAAGAATCTAATTTACTGTGAACAAAGGAAAAATCATCTGGCAGACACTTCTCCAGAAAAGATAAATAAACTACCAATACTCAACATTATTACCTAGCATGGAAATGTTAATCAAAACAACAATGAAACACAATAAGTTACAACCAAAAAAGGCAAAAGTGTCAAGTACTGGCAATGATGTGGAGAAATAGGAATCATTAACACTGTTGGTGGGAATGAAACTTGTTATAGTCATATGGAGCTGAACAGAGGGTTTCTTCTTCTCCTTGCTTACATTGTACAAAGGAATTTATTTAGAGTATATGTTGAAAACTAATCAAATATGTATAGCTACATATTTGGGGTAACATTTTATTTAACTTGTGTCAACATTTTTAATTCTTAGCCAGGCACCGGTGGCTCATGCCTGTAATCCTAGCTACTCAGGAGGCTGAGATCTGAGGTTCTAGGTTCAAAGCCAGCCCAGGCAGGAAAAGTTCATGAGACTTTTACCTCCAATAAGCCACTCAGAAAACCAGAAGTGGTGCTGTGACTCTAGTGGTAGAGCTCTAGCCTTGAGTTGAAGTGCTGAGGGACAGAACCCAGGCCCAGAGTTCAAGCCCCGTGACCGACACAAAATTAATTAATTAACTAACTAACTAATTAATTAATTCTTGGTTATAAATCCAAATCTGTTATTTCAGATTTGCAGACAGGAATGGAAGGGAGAAACATGTCTACACAAATTTCAATTGTACTTGAGTGCTTTGTTAGCATTGTACCTGATTATGTTCTGGTTTGCAATTGGTTTGCAATATTCTTTCTTAATCCCTTATGAGTCTGATGGATTTTTCTACAGTGGGCTTCAGTTTTGTATGGCTCTTTTAGTTAATGAGGTATCATGGGTTTCCTAAATGAATGTATCAATAAAACAACTTCAATTCTCTATGTTTTGGCAGGGAAATGATTCACCCTCCTTAACTGTTGAATTTAGGGAATAGTTCTAAATCAGGTAACTCCTAACCATGAGAGAAACTCTAGTGCTTGCTGATGTGATCGATGTTTTATGCATAACACAGGTACACACATCTATCTTTTGAAGTGAATTTTGCTGAAAGAATGGCAAATACTTGTGTTTCAGCTTCTATTAATTTTATAGGTAGTAAAACAAAAGAGCCCAATTGTTTCTGTTTTTCCTGATTTAATTCAGGGTACCTCTAAGACTATCTACAAGCCATCCTATTTCTTCAGTTTTCCTACATAGACTACTTCTTGATTTATTAGCTTTCAGACCTAAGTTCTGCTGTGCTGTTACATTCTTTGGCTTACACAACACCTGTGTAGACCCCTGTGATATAGTTTTATTTATTATTTATGCACCATTAAGGGGGAAATGAGAGGCAATCTGGTTTGGAGGTTACCAGTACCCTTTATAAAGAGTCAAGCTGTTTGACTTCCGAAGTCCCTTTGGTAATGTTCTTTGTGATTCCCTAATAAGTAGAGCAGTCTAATCAGTTAAAATATAATATAAAATGTGGTGGGCTTTGGAGAGTAGATAAACTCAATGAAAAGAAATTTTCCTTAAGAAATTTCTGTTCAACTTCACTTGTTATTTTACAAGTTCTTGTATATGTACATCTTTTCAAGACCTAGTGGGTACATGGAGGATAAATGTCATTAATCTCCAGAAAGAATAGTCTGAATATAGGGTTTGTGTCAACTTGAACTTGACCATTTGTTATCATTATAGAATTCTTTGCAAAAAACAGAATTTTCTTCTTAGCTGACAGTGCACAGATTTCAAAGACTTAAATAATCAAGACTCAAGAAAGAATTTCAGGCCCATCCATCATTCTTGAATACAAGTTTCTCCTAACTCAGCAACACATGTGTTTTATATCTCATACCTCAACCATTCTCTGAACACATGGACTCAGTCAGAGTAAAAATTTGTGCTTTTTAGTGAAAGTGGAACTCATTCACTTTGAGTAAAGAGTGACTTTTTAAGCTAGTACAATGAATTTTATTAGATCTTATAAAGTAGTAAGCCTTTATAAGAATCCTTAAAAATCTTCTAATTTGAAAGTGTTCATTACAAATTTACTCAAAAATGTCAGTGGCAGTGTTTAGAGAATCTCATGCTAATTTTTTAAAATTTCACTATTCCAATAAGTATTTATTTGAAGAATAGTCTGGAGTTGTTCTTACAGAATGGTAGTTCTTCTTTACATGTCATGTCTAAATTCTATAACCACTAGCCAAATTGCAACAGTCAGAAATCTTAAGATTTTTTTCCTATTGTTTTACCTTTCCTCCCTGCTCTATTTTCCCATAAGTCACCAAGCTTCTAAGCACAAACACCTATCTCTAATTTCCTCTGTGGTGTGTGCAAGCCTGTCATCTTTTTCCTGGTTACTTGTAGTCTTCACAATGTCCTTTCTGAACTACCATTGCCTCTGGAGAACCAATTCTCTATCCAGCAGCCAAGACATTGTTCTACAATACTAACTGTGTAGATTACTATGATATTATTTCCTTTTCCAGTTATAGTTAATTCCAAACTCATTATCTCTAAAGAGTTCCTGGGATCTAACATCGGCTGATTATCCTGTCCTAGAAACTTACCTCACTCCCAAGGTGGTTTGTATTTGTTTAGAAAATCTGACTTCAAGTTGTTTTATGGGTTTGATCATTCTAAGGTTTGAGCTCTAGGCCTTGCATTTGCTAGGCTAGGTTGATACTGTCAAGCCCAGTATTATTTTCCAGTGGTTACTTTTAGGATATGGTCTTGTTTCTGGTCAGATATAGGCCTTAACAATGATCCAATTACTTTTAAAATTTGTTTCTTTGTTTTATGTGCCACTATGAGAAGCTTCCTTCCACGTAGATGGAGTCTCACTTATTTTCTGAGTGCCGCTTGATGCAGTGATCCTCTCAATCTCAGCCTCCAATATAGCTACATAGCTTGCAATGGCAGTCATGTATTTTAACACCTATCTGTGGACTGATATGACATCTTTTAAATCCTTATGTGCTAGGGGGCCTTGAACTGCAATATTTCCATTCTTGACCTTGTATCTGTAATTGCAAGCGTGAGCCCCCAGCACCCAGCCTGACTTCAGTTATTGATATTGGAAGGATGAAAGCTTTAAAACTTGACTTCTCCCGGCTCCTCCCCCACCTGCCACCGTTTGGTAGAGCTCCATAGCTGTCAAGCTGATTATCCTATCAAAATGGTCTGGCCTTTAGCACCAGAGATAGAACCATTGCTTAGGTGTGAGAATCCACATCCCTGACCATCTCCAGACCATTATAGCCACTATGAAGATGCCAAACCTACTTCCTTTCATTTTCTCTTCTTTCTATCTTTTAGATCTGCTTGGGAGCCACTCTATTCAGAAAACTTTATTTTATAAATAGTTTGTTTTATTGTGCACTCATGACGAGTGTGGGTATCTTGAGTCACAGCCAAATCCTGGTTCTGTTTGCATATTCTGGAAGACACTTTGGTAGGTAGGCCTGTTCTGAAAAGATAGCACTAGTATAGAGAAAGGGAAATGTTCTTGATTCTGTATCTTTATAAGAAATGTATTCACAAAAGATGATTGAATTCAAGTCACTGTTTTTTTAATGTAATTTGTCTTTCTTAGTATCATATTATATGATAGCTTATTATCATACTATATAGTACTTAGAAAAGATACTAAGACATTATCTTAGTATCATATTGTATGAATATGTTTATAGTTGTGAAATGGTACAATTAATAATCATTTTATTTGTTTTTTTTTGTGCTGGTACTGGGATTTCAACTCAGGGCCTCTCTCACTCAGCTTTATTAATCATATTTGCTGCTCTACTCTTTAGGCACACCTCCACTTCCAACTTTTTGTTGATTAGTTGGAAATAACAGTCTTCTAGCCTGGCTTGGAATCGGTATCTTCAGATTGCAGTGCTCAGCTCATTTGTTGTGTGGATGAGTAAGACCACGATGATTTTCACTTCTGAAGCATCCTAATGTATTTTATAATTTTCAATCATTATTTTAAGATCTTTTTTGGTATCTTTTCTTCTCCTAACAATTGGTATAAATGTTGAGAATAACTGTTTTAAAGATGAGAAAACCTAAGTACTGATATTTCTGACTGAATTCCAGTTACTAAATGGATGCATATTTTTATCCCATCTATATAATGTTAGACTATGTAAAATAATATATTTTTAAAAGTGTAGTAAAACAAAATTTTGAATCTTCAATTAGATTTCACACATAAAGGAAAGTGCTCTGTTGCTAGAAGCTTACAGAAATTATTAAATGTAGCATATATTGACTATTCCCCATGCTGAAAAAAATAATGACACGATACAATGATTTTGCAAAGCTAAGAAAGCAGGAAGTTCAGTTCTGTAAGAACCAACCTAAGAAGGAAATCTGTGTCACTGACATCACCAACAGGTAAACATAGCTTTTTTTCCTTCCCTGGTTGGGGATCATCACACTGTAGATTGCATGTATTTTCCAATGTTTCTATTTTCTATAGTAGTATGAGCATGGATATCTTTCTTTCTGTTGTTTTATTCAGCTGTGGGGCTTGAACTTAGGGCTTTGGCACAGTTCCTGAGCTCTTTTGCTCAAGGCTAGTGCTGTGCCACTTTGAGCCACAGTACCATTTGCTTTTTTCTTTTTCTTTTGTTTTGTTCTTAATATCTTTTTTATTGTAAAAGTACTGTACAGAGGGGTTACAAGTTACATGAGCAAGGTAATGAGTCCATTTCCTATTGAGAATTCTTACACCCTCCAGTATTTTTTCTAGTGGTTAATTAGAGATAAGACTCTCATGGCCTTTCCTGCCTAGGCTGGCTTTATGAACCACAATTCTCAGATCTCAGCCTCCTGAATACCTAGGATTACAGGTGTAAACCACCAGCTCCTGGACTGCACCTCTCTTTTGTGTGTGGTATTGGAACTGGGCCTCACATATGCTAGAAGGTATTCTACATCATGAACTGTACTTACAGCATTTGGCCCTGCTTATTTTGAGACAGGGTCCAGGTCAGCCTGAAACACTACTCTCCATTTTATATTTCCTTTCTTAGCTTGGATAATATAAACTACTATACTCAAATGAGGACTTGAGAGCTTTCTGACTGGAGTACCCAGGACTTATCATCCTCCCAATTTCGAACTCCCCTGTAGCTGGGGTGACAGGTGCACATCATAGCATCCAGCTATTGGATGTGATGGGGTCTTGAAAACTTTTTGCCTAAGCTGTTCCTGAATTCTCCTGAACGCTGCCATAAATAGCTAGGATTACAAGTTTGAGACACTGTTGCCCAGGTAATGATGCCATCGTGACAAGTTATTTTTATGAATAATTAAGGTTGAAGGTCATTTTAATGGGTCTATGTATCACTTACCTAAGAAATACCACTTTAGCTTCTTAGTCATGAGTCTAACATTAGAACTAGTAGGAAGAGAGTAAGCATTATCTATACTTACCATCCTCTAGAGAGACTTTTTTATGTATCTAAATGTTCTTTATAATGACTCCAGAAAGTAGGTTCCTCAGTTTCTTTGTAAACTCGAAGGTATTTTATTTATTCATTCATTTATTAATTTTGTGTGCTTTTACTGGGACTTGAACTCAAGGCCTCTGTGTTCTTTTATTTTCTTTCAGGTCAATGCTGGCCTTCTACTACTTGAACCACAACTCCACTTCTGACTTTTTGCTGGTAAGTTAGATATTTGAGACTCAGCTTTTTCTGCCTGGACAACTTTAGATCATGATCCTTAGACATTAGCTTCTTACATTTACAGGCACAAGAGAACTCTGGAGAATCTTGGAAAGTATTTTTCCCCTTCACAATAGGTATGATTCTGAGTTGGAATCAGAGTATGTTGGCCAGTGCTTGTGCTTTCAGTGGCTTGTAGATATTTTAGATTATTATAAACTGCTATTATTTTCCTTTTTTCAGAAAATGAGAACCAAGACACTTAGACATCATATTTAATACTGAAAGCATTATAACAACAATGTCTTCAAAACTAGTAACTTCACATATACTCAGTTCATCTAGGGAAAGCCTTCATATTAAAAAGTCAACATGCCTATATCTCATTCGATAGAATAGATAGCAGCCAGAAAGCTACTTCAGGTAAACTAAAGAGAGATGGTCTTGGACAAGACACCCAGATCAAGTCCTTGTTCAAGGTCATACAGAAAAATGTACACTCTTGTTGCTTTGCTGTAGGAAATTAGCTCCAACAGCATCTGAATACTGGAAATAGCTTTACTTTCTGTGACTAACAGGGCTTGCAAAAGAGCTACTACTGTGTATGGACTGACTCACTTGGCAGGTCTGTAATTTGTTCTCTGGGAGTTGAAAAGACAGATTGGATGGCACTGTAGCATTTTCCTAGAGGAGACATAGGAGGGTGATATAAAGCCAGTCCTTGTAGACAAATATTGCAAGAAGGATGTGTATCACAGATTGCTTTACTGGGTGGATTGCAGCATCTAGGACATAATCTCTGAGCAGGAGGGACTCCTATCCCCGATCCATGCATCATTCATTCATGTATCCCTTGAGGGAAACCACATCACATCTATTTTCTGGAAATTGGTAGCTACACTTAAGAGCTGCTTTTACAGGCAACCTGGAAAAACTACATACAATCCGAACTATCTAAATACTGGTAAAGTCATTTAATAAATTCAAAGGTAAACAGAAAAGACAAAAAGAGATCAACATAAAAACAACTGACATAGGAACTTGGACTCCTGTGGTAATCGCTACAGGATTCCAGAAAAGATGGCTCGCAAAACTTCAACCATGATTAAATGCCTCAGGGGTAGCATGGACCAGGTAGGCAACCCATTCTCTGGGATGAGCATTGCTACATAACCACCAAATCAATTCACACTGGGTCTGTTATTGGAGACTAGGTTGGCAGGCCTGTGAAACGTCACCTTTCTGCTTCATAGACGTCTCATTATTTATCTTTCATCCATTAAATACTCTGAGCAAAGATTTATCTATTTAGCAATTGGAACCAAAGAAACCTATCACTATCCAATTTAAGCAAGACACAAAGACAGCCATAGAATTACTACTGTGTTATTTTCTCAATATCAAGACAGTCAGGCTTCTAAAATCAATTCCCCCTTCTTTACTGTTTTTCTCTTCTAATCCACAGATTCCAATCAGCTAAATGAAAATCTGCAAAGATCCATTTGTGTTTGTTTTTATTGTATTTCTTTGTACTCAGTTTTATTGTATATAAAATAATTTGGTTGATTGAATTACTAAAAGTTGTAAAAATCAGGACCATTGTATTGTTTAATAAGAATAAAATTTATGTACATTTTATACAAGATGAGCACCAACCATCTTTTTTACCAAAAACTAACAGAAATAGATATTTCTATTAACATATGTTTAATATAATATATATACTAACATGTATTTATATATACAATCAATAGTTAAATGCAAATATTAGCCTTATATTTTGTTAAATATCATCTTAAATTTTACACACTGTATGCTATTAAATACTTCATAACTTAATTTCTATGGGTAATAATTTAGTATTTCCTATTTTGTAGTTAACCAGTCTACTTTGCATACTTCTTGTATATGGGGTAAAGTCTTGAAATATTTTTCAATTTCATTATTCTATGTCATTTTAAACTATCTTGATTTGTTTGTAAAGCTTTATAAACTACATCCTTAATCACTGATTAAGCTAACAAATGTAAATAATATTAAAGATTGAATTACTTGAGTATAAAGTGGAAGGTAGTTTTACTACTAATGAATGAAATTTCCAGTTCATCTCTTCTTTTCTCTGGTTCACATTATGGGATGGTGAAAAGAGGAGTAAAATGATGTGAAGAAAAATATAATTTCTCAATAATTATAATTGATTTTACCTTTGAAAAAATTAACTGGCTATCTGCTTCTGTGAATTTGATGAGAGTTAGGGAAGGGAAAGTTGAGGGAGCTAAGACTTGTGGTAATAGTAAGTGCTCTAAGCCAGAAAACAAGAAGAATCAAGGTTGATGAAGAAGGTAGTATAATTAAGAAGAACACACAGGAGGGAAAATCTTGAGATGGGATACCATGTCTCAATATATGGAATGATACTAGAATGGAGAACAAACTCAAAGTAGCCGACTGCTTGTTCTGTAAAATACTGGCACACTACAATTTGAAGTTCATTCTGATTTTATATCATTAGAATATGCCTATATGTGTACAAGTAAACCCTATGAATTGTAAAAGACAAAAAAAATCACACTTAGATATGATAAATTAAACAGACTCTAAACATTCACACAGTGAGATCAAAGGAGGATATTCTTAGAAGAGGATCACAAGGGTTTAATAGCTCTGTTCAGATGATCATATAAAATGATGCTTATTTAAATGAACTCCAAGAAAGGGAAATAATAGGGTTTGTGGAGTTTTTTATTCTGTTTTTTTCCCCCCTTTTGTCACTGTTTTTGATTTCTTTACCCTTCACTTATATATAAGTTTATCTGATTTGGGGAGGGAAAAGGGAAGCACAGAAACAGTGGGACAAAGGGTGGCCTAATTCAGCAGTGATACTCACTAGACACTATGTTGGAAATGAACCATACACCTTGGTGGAAGGGGGTTTGGAAAGAAAAAAATAGAGAAAATGAGAGAGAGGTGACACTGTACCAAAAAAATGTACTCATTACCGTACTTATGTAACTGTAACCCCTCTACATTTTTTCAAGTTTATCCATACCTAATTTTTAATGGTTTAAAATTTTTTGCTAGGCTAGATTTGTACCCAATGAACATAACTTTTAATATTAAGAATGCAATATTAGTAATGTGAACTTAGCATATTAAAATGATGTCAAATGATTTTTATAATATACTAGCATTTTTAGACTCTGTTAAAAATTTTCTAGTCAAGTGGCATTTACCTTACAAGGTACCTGAGTACTACTATGTTTTTACCATGTTAATGACCAGAGGACCGAGATTCAATGAGCTGAGATGATTTTCCTACAGACTCTTGGCAAGGAACAAACAACCAGTCAAACCCCAGATAATATAACTTTGCAAATAAGCTTCTTTTTAAATTGCTAAATACAGTGGCTCATACCATGCTCAGAAGAAGCAGGAGAGGATTATCAGGACATGGTGTGAATAAAGATCTATAAGAACAAGTAAATACAGACAAGGCAAGGGTGGGAGGCAGGAACATTACTATTCCTGGAGAGTTCCTTTCCATGACCATTCTCATTCTGTACTTGTAAGTAAACTCAGTGTTGCCAGCAGCCAGCGCATGGGTGAAGCATGGATGGGGTAAAGATAAAGAGTGAAGCTGAATTAAGAACACTGCTTTGTATTAGGACAGAAAGCTTCAAGCAGGAGTACTTCAGGTAGGCTAGCAATTTCAGAAAGTGTTCTCTCAAAATCCACTGACCAGTCTATGTTCAAACAATAACTCTTTGTCTTGAATTTAAGTTTACCTGATTTGAGGAAGGTAAAAGAAAGCACAGAAAATGGTGGGACAAAGGGTGAATGAATTCAACAATGATACTCACTAGACACTATGTTGGAAACATAAGGGTCACTGTTCAAAAAGAAATTTACTCTTTACCTGACTTATGTAACTGCAACCCCTCTGTACACACCTTTACAATAAAAATAAAAATTAATAAAACAGATGTGTTATATACATAAACCGCTTTTTTAAATGGCAAAAAATTCAATACATAACCTAAAATTAAGGGGCAGTTTAGAAAGAGTGAGTGGGAATGTTGAAAGGATGTCATTGATCAAGGCAGACACACTGTATTCATAAACTGCTCTGGTGAGTGGTGACTCCTTTGTACAACTACTTAAAGATAAAAATATTCAAAAGAAAAAAACAAACCAATAATTCTTCAATAGCTGGGTGCTGGTGGATAACATCTATAACATAAGCAGTTTGGGAGACTGAGATTGAAAGGATGATTGTTGGATAAAGTCTCCAAGACTCCATCTCCAGTTAGGGAAGTTGAACGCAATAGCTCATCCCTATATCTAATAATGTAAAGATAAAGTTGCTAGGTTGCAGCCCAGGAGTATAACCCAGGGGGAAATGGGACACACTTATATAAAAATAAACAATAAATAATGGCTGGAAGAATGTTTTAAGTGTTTGAATGCCAGCCTAGCAAGCTCAAGTGCCCTTAATAGTCCTGAAATACTGATAGATTGGGAGAATATAAAACCCAAATTCAGATGGGTTTATGATTCAAACACATCGAGCAACTTGTATTTAGCACTCAGAACCCATGATCAGATTATTCAATGCCCATTACAAGTGAATAGTTTGTGTGTGTGTGTGTGTGTATGTGTGTGTGTTTTACTATAGAGATATATTGTTAATCCTTCTAAATTTCAGCTTGCTCTTTTCTGTTAGCTATCCTTACAAAACATACATGCTTAGTTTTCCGAATCTGTTTGGGATAGAATTTTCACTTGATAGTACAAAAATTATTGGATATGATTGTTCATTTAGAACATGACTGTTAATTTATAAATACTAACACTGACAGGTGATAGACAAACAATGTCTTTATAAAAGAAATGTATGCATATTTGGTAGTCATTTTCTGTGTAGGGAAGAAAGTGATCTAAGTATATATATATATATATATATATATATATATATATAATGTGTTGAGCACAGCATTTGTTTAAACTTTATACAATGCATGGATGAGGTAAAAATTGAATTTGTTTCCAAATCTATCATAGTGATCTCCTCAAGGTGGATATGATTACACACCATGGTAACAAAGTCAAAAAAATCCAAAACAACTAAAATAATAGGTTAAAAAAACTCAATGTTCCTTCTAGAATGGATAACTTTACGTTAAATTGGATAAGGGAAAGCTGTCCCACTGTGGTTTCAACAAAGTTAATAGCCTTAAAGCTGAAAGACAAGAAAAGATGAACAGTAAGATGGGATAGTGGGTACAGGAGCAGAGTAAGGAGAGAAGGGCAGCAAAGAAGAGTAAATTCATTTTATAGCATACATGATCTGCTTAGATTCTGTGTGTTACATTATGATTATGTACATTATGCCCATTTTTTACATGGACTGATAGGAACACTGTAAATTTTATAATCAATATTATTAAATGTTCATATTAAACTTGAATAAAGGTAAAGGTGTGAAGTCTGAGCCTTAGAAAATTAACTCAGGTTTATATGTCACTTAGAATAGAAAACTTGATTTGAATTAGCAAATTTGGATTGGGTTTTAAATTTGCACCTAGAATATACATATTAGTGTTTTTCAGTGAATTGTACTGTACTCCTGAAACTTTTAATTTTTAAAGAGAAATTGCTAATATAGAGAAATAGTGTTAATTGTTGAAAAAAGCAAATGGCATTTGATTTTAAATTTAAAAGTAGATTAAATATGTTGTGTGAAGAAAATGTCAACATTTTGAAAATAAATTTCTATTGATCTATTAACTCTCAGGATTATTGAAATCATTCTGGCACTCATGATTTAATATTTTAGCAAGTCATGTCAATGCCATTTCTTTACATTTGACCATATTATAATGAAATATTGTAAACTCAAATTGTAGTGAATATTTTTCAGAGCTCTGGGTCTCTTTCTCCCATTGAGTTTGATAGTATATTAAAAAATATTTCAGAAATTTTTAGTTTGAAGGATAACTTAAAAATTGCCAAAACACTGTCTTTTAAATATTCCCATGAAAAAGAACAATGGAAACAAAAGAAAATAAAAGTCAACCTCTTAGAATGGTGAATATAATATATTTCTATGTTGCAGAATAGTTTTTTAGAAATAATTGGAATACATGGTGCTCTGGAATAGTAATTTCTTTCCCCCATATCTTCAGTTTGGCTCAGCAGAACTGATGCTTTCAGGACTCCCATATGTTCAGATTTACTGAAAGTCTTTAAAGATAAACAGTAGTCTTTCAAACAAGGTGCTGAAACTTATTTGAATACAATAGAACACAATTAAGGCACACTAAATCTTTCAGCACTACCATGTTCAGTGTAGCATTGTTTACCATAGCCAAGATATGGAATCAACCCAGATGTCCCTTAGTGGAAGAATGGATCAAGAAAATGTGGTACACATACACAATGGAATTCTTTTTGTCTATCAGAAAGAATTCGTAAGGAAATGTAAAAGCTTTGAAAAAAAATACATTAAGTGAAATAAGCCAGACCCAAAGAAACATCTGTTGCATGGTTTGTTGAATTTTTGGTAACTAGAATGTTCCTACAAATATACAAGCAAACACATTGGATATTTTTTAAAAAGTACACTGGGACATGATAAAATATACAGGTCTCTGGGCATTCACACACAGTGAGACTAAACAATAATATTCTTAGTAAAGGAACACAAAGTACAAGACCTATATGTATTTGGTCATATAAAATAATATTTAATCGAAGTAACTCCAGGAAATGGAAACAAGAGGTTTTGTTCTTTGCTTCTGTTTGTGTTTTCTTTTCCTTTTGTCTGGCTTGTTTGTCTGTTTCTGGGAGGGTCAGGGAGAAGGAGGTTATAGAAATGATAAGACAAAGGGTGAACAAATGCAGCAGTGATATTCACTAGACACTATTGAAAATGAACTATACAAATTGTGGGGTGCTGTGTAGAAGGGGAAAATTGGGAGATAGCAAGGGAAGGGGTGACATTATTCAAGAAGAAATGTACTATTTATCTAACTTATATTAATGTAATACCTCTGTATATCAATTTTACAATAACAATAAAAACGCTTAGAAAAAAATCGCCACACAAGCTATATTATATACAAAAAAGCACAAAAATAATAACAAAAAAGTCCAATAGATTTTTGCTTTATCACTCTGTGAAGGACCCATTTTCCTAAGCTGACTTGTATTCAGTCACACATTCAACAAGATTTGCTGAGTTTGTAATGTTTGTTGATACTTCTCTTGGAGAGTGATGAGATGAAGCAGTATTCTTTAATTTCATGTTGTAATAAAGAAAACAAGCACATAAACTTTATTTAGTGCTCAAACAATTTACAGAATAAAAATGAATAGAATAATAATGTGTGCATAAAATATAAAAAATAATGACCAAGATCCCTGTATGAGTGGAGACATGATCCTGTTATTCAAGATATATTTTTTTGTCAGTTGTAGGGCTTGCACTCTGAACCTGGGCACCATTCCTCAGCCCTTCATCCCAAGGGTAGTACTCTATCACTTGAGCTACAGCACCACTTCTGGTTTTCTGGTGGTTTATTGGAGATAAGAGTTTCATGGGCTTTCCTGCCTGGGCTGGCTTTGAACTGTGATCCTCAGATCACAGCCTTATTCAAGAAATATTAATCACCCAAAAATACATCCTTGAGCCAAGAACCTTATTTTCAAAGGAGGCAAAAAATGAACTTATGAGCAGAGCACATTAGTATAGCTTGTTAGAAAATTTTAATACTTTCATGGAAAAACATAAAGAAATAGAATAAGCCAAGTACTTATGACCCATACTTTTTTAGCTATCTAAGAAACTGAATTCTAGGATGATTATTCAAAGCTAGCTCAGTCAGGAAAGATTGTGAGACTTTTTATCTCCAATTAACTTACAAAAATGTCAGAAGTGGAGTTGTGACACAACTGGTAGAGCACTATCCTTGAGCAGAAAATATTGAATGACAGCACCTAGGCCTTGAGTTCACCCCCCCCACAACACACACACATACACACACACATACAAATACACATACAAGTGGAATAAAAGAAAACATTAGGATTTTTGGATGGCTGAAATTTATTACCTTTATTATGGCTGAAATCTATTACCTTCTAAGTTTCGTTTTGAAATCTCAACCTTCAGAGTTTGTCAAATACTTTAACGATGTTATTCATAACAGGGCAGTGACTTACAAAGAAGATAAGGCAGAAATGTGTTTAGTCCAGTTCAACAAATTTCCCAGCCTTGTCCCAGCTCCATTGAACCTAAGGAGGGCTAGAAGGCCACGGCATCTGTATATCACAAGACTGTATCTGCTCAGAATGTAGACACATATGTCACTGAGACTCAAGGGTGAATTATGATTGGGTGACACGATGATTATCTACCAAATCCAAACTTTGAAATGTGTTCCCACATTTCCCTGTCATCTTAAGATAAAAGAAAATGCAGATGGCTTTAAGGCACAAGCCAATGCTTCCTTTAAGTTGTTTATCATTGGGTTTTTTCTCTTTTGAAGACAATGCTATGAAAAGTGACTTGGCCAAAACCAAATTAATGGTATATTTGGAATGAAGGCTTGTCTTTTGTATCTGGTTTCAAAAATTCCAAACTACAAACACTCCTGATTTATTTACTCTCTCAAAAGTATTTATTGAAGGTCTCTGAGGAAGGTACTTTTGGCAGAGTAGGTCCACTTGGCAGTGAATTATCCAGACAGTCACTACTGTTGCAGGGCTTTGGTCTAGAGAGGAGACAGAATCTCTAAGAGCTGAACACAAACTAGCTGTTGGATGGTGGTGTGTATATTTCCTCAGTAGGCCTAAAGATCTATAAGCAGCCCAAATGGATTAATGCCCACAGCTTAAATTATGACTCCAAGAATTTTAGCTATAATGAATAAAATAAGTTTTATTTTCTTTTTTTAAATAAGTTTTTTATTGTGAAAATACTGTACAGAGGGATTACAATCACATGAGTACGGTAATGAGTACATTTCTTATCAATCATTGTTGCCTCCTCCTTTGTTTTCCCCCTACCATCCCTTCCCTCCCATCTCCACAACTACATTCTCCGCCTCGCCCCTCCCCCCCACCCCCCCCCCCCTCCGCGCCCGACCTAAATTGTAAAGTTCGTTTTTCGATAGCGTCTTGTATATCTCATTGTTGCAATGGGTCCACCTGTATCCCTACTTAAACAATATGGTTTTTCCCTTCCGCTCCCCAAATTTTACCAACATCAAGTACAGTGAAAACAGGGGTTATAACGTGGGGGAGGGACATACAAAGCAACAAAAAAATCACGTGGTACCTTATAAAAACGTTAGAAACAATAGCAAGCAAGAAAAAAAAATTCTGTCCTTATCTTGGGGTTCATTTAGCTTAATACCACCTTATTTGACCTTTTCTGCTTGTCTCAGCGCTGTGGCTCAAGTGGTAGAGCACTAACCTTGAGCAGAAGAACTGAAGGACAGTGACCAGGCCCAGAGATGAAGCCCCACAACCGACAAAAAAAAAAAAAAGAGTTTTAATAGCAGTTACTTATGAGTGTGGGTTACCATGAGAGAGTATATATATTTTTTTTTTAAATTTTATTTTATTTTATTTGAGAACATACTGTACAGAGGGGTTACAATTACATGGGCAGGATAATGCATACATTTCTTACCAAGCATTGCAGCCTCCTCCTTTGTTTACCCTTCACCTCCCTTCCCAGCCTCCCCCCTCCCTCCCACCCAATCATACCCCCCCCACCCCCCCCCCACCGACATTGTAAAGCTGGTTTTGACATGACATTTTGTACTTCTCATTGTTGCAACAGGTCCACCTGAATCCTTAAACGACTTGTTTGTCCCCATCTCCTCCACATGTTATACTGACATCAAATATAGTGAAAGCGGGGGTTACACTGTGGGGGAGGGACATACAAAGCAACAAAGAAATAATCTTATAAATGCGTTAGAAATACATGCATGAAAGAAACAAAAACATTAAAATACATATTTGAGGGTTCGTTTTCCTAACATCACATTATCTGACTTTTTCCGCTTGACTCATACCTATACTAGATATTGCAAATAAGGGAAACCATGGGACCTATGTTTCTTTGGGCCTGGCTTACTTCACTTAATATAATTTTTTCCAAGCCTTTCCATTTCCTAACAAATGGGGAAATGTCATTCTTTCTGATGGAGGCATAGAATTCCATTGTGTATATATACCACATCTTCTTGATCCATTCATCTACTGAGGGGCATCTGGGTTGGTTCCATATCTTAGCTATGGTAAATAATGCTGCAATAAACATAGTTGTGCTGGTAGTTTTAGTGTGGCCTTGTTTGTGATCATTTGGGTAAATGCCCAAAAGTGGGATTGCTGGGTCATTGGGGAGCTCTATGTGGAGTCTTTTGAGGAACCTCCATACTGCTTTCCAAAGTGGTTGAACAAGTTTACATTCCCACCAACAATGAAGTAAGGTTCCTTTCTGTCCACATCCCCTCCAGCATCTGTTGTTGTTAGAGTTCTTGATTTTTGCTGTTCTAACTGGAGTGAGGTGATATCTCAATGTTGTTTTGATTTGCATTTCTTTTATGGCTAGGGATGTTGAACATTTCTTCATGTGTCTATTGGCCATCCTTCTTTCTTCTTCAGAGAAGCTTCTCTTTAAGTCTTTCGCCCACTTACTTATTGGGCAGTTGTTTCTTTGAGGATTTGTTGTTGGGTGGTTTAATTTTTTGAGTTCCAAGTATATTTTAGATATGAGACCCTTGTCCGTTGTATGGCTAGTAAAGATCTTCTCCCAGTCCGTGGGCTTTCTATTGATCTTGCTAGCTATGTCATTTGCCCTGCAGAAGCTCTGCAACCTTATACAATCCCATTTGTCCAGCCTTTCTTTGATTTGTTGTGTTTCCGGGTCTCTATTCAGAAAATTTCGGCCTGAGCCAAGGAGACCCAGGGTTTCCATGAGAGAGTATATTTATCTGTCTGGTTTGCCCTGTAATTCTAGAACCTCTTCCGTCCCCAAAGATGCCATTCCACAACACCCCGTTCCCCCTCCCCCTCCCCCGTCCCCCCTCCCCCCCCTGCAAAATTCTAAGTTATGTAGCTTTAAATCTATAGCAGAAATCTGGACTATAATACCACCTAAGGTAAGAAAAAAATTTACCTCAAGCTTGAATACAAGACAGAGTCTCTGGGAAAGTTATGTGTGTATGTCTGCTCCATCCTTGCTATTACCAGGGTCTTGCTGTCACCTCATGGAAAGGATGGCTTGTTCTGCTGCAGTATGGCACATAGTACCAAGTGGCAGTTTGTTGCAAGACAGAATAACTGGCTAGGAGCCCAAGAACCAGTCACATGGATGGTAATAAGAGCTATGCAAAGACAGAAGTCAGAGAGTGATGGTCAGGAGATGTTTATCTCAGCACTTACTTTGTGGTATGCCTTGTTATAACTTTTGTATATACCGTTTCATTTGAGCATAAATAGAATCTCAGTAGAGTTATCATAATCCGCATTTCAGAAGTAAGGCCCAAGAAAATGGTGCTACTAATTGAAGACATATTTACATCCTGATAAACTCAAGTAAATTGAAATAACATCATTTGAATGTGCATTGTATACACCTAGAATATCTATAGCACAGCTTAGTGATTCACAGTACTATAGTCAGTCATTTCCCTGTTGCTCACCTGGCTGACTGGAGCTGAAGCCCTGCTATTGCCTGTATTGAGAAAGAGCATTGGACCACATATGGCTTAACTACGAAAAGATCAAAATTCAAAATTTGAATAAAGTTTTTACTGAAGACATGTCATTTTCACACTACCTAAGTGGGAAAAAATCCTAAATTGAACCATTCTAAGTAGGGTCCATCTGTGCTGTTGTCAGAGGATACCAGGATTCAGCCAAGATCTGACTAGAGTAGTAGACAGCAAACCCCCACTCCTGCAACTGCAGGTCACATGCCTCCAACCTTCTTGTAAATAATGTTTTATAGGAAAACAGCCATATTCATTCTCACTAACTCATTCATATTACAGAGTGGGGACAAAGTTGCAGAGCTGAGTTACAAGGATTTTGCCCTCCATAACTTTCAATGTATGTTACCTGGGAGTCAAAAAGGTAAACACTGGACTTAATTAAGGGACCAGGTAATGGTATATGTAGATAGAAGATTCCAGATAGCAAATTAAGCATGTTGAAAAGCCCAGAAATTGGACTGTGATTGACATATTAACATTACTTAAGGAAGAGCAATAATATAGACAAACAAAATGAATGAAACTCGAGTTATGGAGCACAGAAATCAAAATAGTTGCTAGATCACATTCCAAGCAGAATGTTTTATACATAGAATGGTAGGATTTGCTGATTGGATTCTGTGATGTGTCTTTCAGATCCCCTTTCAGGACTGAAGGTTTTATTCCCAAGGAGACAAGAATGCCTCCCTATTATAATCCTATCACTGCTTTAGCCAAAGGTAGATGTCTTACCAAGAAAAGTCTGAATCCCTGTGCTTTTTGTGACAGTGACTGGTGGACACATGAATATAAAGCCTCAGTTTCACTACTCAAGTATGAAACAACTGTGTAAGGTCATAGTCAAACTCAGAGTTCTTAGTGTTGGCTGATGCCTTCATTGAGACTGCAAGGCAACCCAGCTTCTTCCCTGCCAAATACCTGTTTCTCTCTACAGAGCTGATAATCTGAGAGCACACTAATAATTTTCCCCCTAATCATCTCTGTGACAGAGGCTACTTCCTTGCAAAGGGAATCCAGCAATATCTAACTTACTATGAGAGATACCATTAAACGGGAACAATAATATAGGTAAACAAGCATAGAAGCAGTAAAGGTGAATAGAAGACTGTTACAGTAGTTCAGACAAAATATAATGATATCTGTGCTGAGAATCCCAGGATGTTGATTTATTTTAGAAGGCCACTCTTATAAAATTTGTAGGTAAATTAGAAGTAGATTGAGAGTAAGGAATTTGTTTGTTCTTGGACCTTTATTAGACTATAACAATTAGGGTATTATTGTTCATGCTATAACAAATTTATCAGCAATCTCATGATGTAATACCACAAATACATTTTTCTCACAAAAATATCCACACTTGGAAATTCTGAATGCACTTCTCTTAAGGGCTACCTGGGAGTCAGCTGCTTCTAACTCATGGTTTTATCATTATGTAGCTTCAATATCACCGTTCCTGCATCAGCCCACAGAGAAAGAAAGTACGTGCTATATTTATTTCTGGCAGGTGGGCCCAAATGAGTACCTTTCTCTAATCAGTTTTGCATCAGGGAACAGAATCACTAACCTTTGCCCATCACCAGGTCATCTCTGCTTCATCCATGTTGATTCATTCAAATGGAGATTTACAAAGGCAGCTGGCCATGGAAATTTGTAATTCTGGGAGGTATTTAGGATGCAGAAAAAAAATTGGAGAGTCTTCAGTGAGCACATGGAATTTAAAATAATGCAAAGTCCAGTTTCCTTGGAGTTGGTGCTTAGCTTCATGATGATGTTTATGGTTTGAACAGAAAAGCACAGAAAGAAGATGTCAGCAAAGGAGAGGAGTAGATTCTACCTTCTCTGCAGCTAAGTTTAGAATGCACCTTGAGGTGAGATAATACTGAGCCAAGTATTGCTGCCGAGTGTACTATTGTGAATATGTAAATCTGCAGTGCAATCCTAAAATGGATGGTTTGTGGAGTGAGACACATACTATCTCAGAGTAAGCTTAAGAAATAGCAGGAAGATGTGAAGGAGAAGCAGCAAATATAATAATCTTTTGTGTAGTTATATGTGATAGCCTTAGAAATCCTGCCCTAGAGCAATATCAGTATGTGAAATAAGAACACATCCAAGCATCTATTACTATACCTAAACATTTCCAGAATGGATTCATGAGTAATGGATTATTTTAGCAGCATCATGGCACTGGATTTGATAATAGTAAAAATTATGGAAGAAGCTGTTCATTTTACCTTTCCACGTACTGTTTCTAGATTTACTGTCATTCATACCTGTTTGTTTGAAAGTGTTTCTAGGTGTATATACATGTGTACATGTGTATGTATGTACATATATGTCAACGCATGCATATTTTCATACTCACATATACATATGTATATGAATGTGCATGTACTGTAGTATGTTTATGTGTGTGCATGGGATATGTGCACATGTGCATTTATGTGTGTGTTTGTGTGCATATATTTGTCTCAATGTATACATATGAATTGTGTATATATACATATGTGTGCCTATGTGTGCATATATACATGCCTGTTTTATGTACATGTGTTATGTGTATGCATGCATACAGGTTTGTGTTTATAAGCATGTATATTATGCATTCACATATGTGCACATGTCTCTATATATGTATGTCATGTGAAAATGCATATAAATATACATGTGCAATCCATGTGTATATGTGTATGTATGCATATGTACCTATGTGTTAATGTGTACATGTCTGTATTTATATTCATGCATATATACTTACATGTATCTTAGAAATGTACCCACATGTATATGTATATTTATGTTTGTCTATATGTATGTGTATATGTGCATATGTGTGTATGTATCTATGTACTTGTCAGTTTATTTGCCTATGCATGTGTCTGTATGTTTGTGTAAGTGTTTATGTGTGTGCCTTGTCTGTGTTTTATATAAATGCATGTATATATGAGTGCCTTATATTTGTGTATGCATTTGTATATGTCTGTATATGTTTTTGTTTTTATTTTTGTTTTATTGTGAAAATACCGTACAGAGGGGTTACAATTACATTGGCAAGGTAATGAGTACATTTCTTATCAAGCATTGTTGCCTCCTCCTCCTTTGTTTCCCCTTCCCATCCCTTCCCGTCTCCCCCACCCCCACCCCACCCCCCTGCCAAAGTAGTAAAGCTCTTTTTTTGACATAACATCTTGTACATCTCATTTAAACAATTTAAACAATTTGTTTTTTCCCTTCCCCTCCACAAATTATACCAACATCAGATACAGTGAAAACAGGGATTATACCATGGGAGAGGGACATGAAAGCAACAAAGAAATATTTTATAAATATGTTAGAAACAACGGCAAGAAAGAAAAAAAAACATTTGAGTTCTTATCTTGGGGTTTATTTCACCTAACATCAACTTATATGAATATTTCTGCTTGTCTCAGACATACAGTAGTTATTGCAAATAAGAGAAATCATGGGAACTATGTTTCTTTGGGCCTGGCTTACTTCACTTAATATAATTTTTTCCAAGTCTTTCCATTTCCTAACAAATGGGGCAATGTCATTCTTTCTGATGGAGGCATAGAATTCCATAGTGTATATATACATTTTCTTGATCCATTCATCTACTGAGGGGCACTTGGGTTGGTTCCATATCTTAGCTATGGTAAATAATGTTGCAATAAACAGTTGTGTCTGCATATGTTTGTGTGTGTGCGTGTGCACATGCATGCGCACATGCATGCGCACATAAGTATGTTTATGTCTTGTATGTGTTTCAGCAAGTGACTTGCTAAAACATCACAACCTTGTATCTTTCTTCACTATACAAACTTGGGTAAGAAACAGTCTGATTTTTACATACATCAAGGATGAAATATCTTGACATGAATATTTACTATCATGGTAAGAGAACAAAAGGAAAAAATATACAGAGAGAAAAATTATTTCTGGAGTTTAAATTCTGAAGTATTGTGGTCAAATCATAGTATCTGTAGCATAGGACTTAGGACTTAGGAAAACTTTAATTTTTTTGTCTTCATTCAATCCCTTCAATTCCATGTGGTTTGAACTGAAAGAAAATCAATTAGCTCTTCTTTCTAAATACCCAGAAGAGCTGAAGCTGGGTGACCAGAGAAACAGAAAGGATACTCAGAGAAATATCTGTTGGCTGAAAAGTGCTGTTTTTTTTTTAACTTCAAAATGCTACTCTTACAATTGGTAATACTCTGTGTGTGTGTGTGTGTGTGTGTGTGTGTGTGTGTGTGTGTGTGTGTGTGTGTGTGTAAAACAGTGAGGCAGAGAAATTATGCAAGAGTGAAGCTTCTAATAAAGCGAGAGAAAAGAAAAAAAGACATTAAGAAGATGTAGCTGAGAAAGTCCCATCAATATTAGATAGATTTGATCAAAAGCTTCCACACAATTGAGGCTTTTTGCTCATAAATTCTTTGTCTCCCTTTCATCCCTATGTGTTCTACTCGCCTACCAAAGAAAGTTCCTACAGTATATTTAATATTAGAAATCCACATGGCTGCCATTGGAGAATTACTTCAATAGAGCTCAGTCTAAATGAAAATAATCAGATGTTGCAAAGGATGAAGGAAGATACAAATTGATGGTGAAAAGAACATTTTTATTCTCGCTTCATTTTGTTACAAGTCATGTAGCAAATTGAAATAGAGTAGGGAAAAAGATATTTAGGAACAAATAGGCCCTACACTTGAAAAGCAAAAGGAAGAAAGTGTTCTTAGATCAAAAGTGTGACGGGCAGAGTTTCTTTGATGGGTTGTGACAGTGTGAGCTCTTGAGTAAAAATTATGGCAGAGTAATCTTGGCTCATTAGCACTCAGTCTACATGAAGTGTCAATATGATGATTACTAGAGATTTTTCTGAAACAGGGCTTATTTGATCTAGATGAAGAAGGAATTACAACAAATTGAAAGTGACATGGGATTTTCATGTTGTAAATCCTTATGCTTTTCAATTATTGGGATGGAAGGATGATATTCTTATGACATCTCTTTATTACCCTGTATTTCTTTCACTTGCCAACTTCTCAGGATACTTTCTCTGTATTCTGAGTGTCTAAAATACAGATTTGTATTTACCTGCTCCATTTCTCCTTTCAAAATAAAGTTGCAAGTGCTTTCAAATGGAATTATTTATGGTAGAAAATAGATATTGTGATTAGATTTCCAAAGATGCATGACCCTGTGTACTGAGTATACTATGTCCTTTTGGCATGAATTTGATAAAATATTAAATATTTTCTCAAGTTTAATCATTTTAAATAGTAATTAATTACTAGTAAAGTAAGTAAAAATGAATATATCTCAGGGAAGCATATCCAAACTGCTGAAACAAAAGTAAAGAAAAATATTAAATACAGAAAGAAAAGTATGTAATAATGTAAAATGGAAAAAATAAGGAGCAAGATGACATACTTTGAATTACCAATGATGATATGGAACAAAAATTGAATATCTTTGAAGTGATGAGTAGAAAGAGCAAAACAATGCCTGTCAACCTGGAATTTTAGAACAAAACAAAATATATTTCAAAAGAAAAGATAAAATACCAGGAATCAAATTTTTGTTCCTGTTAGAAGCATACAAAACACTAGATAAAATGCAGGCTTCCCAAATATTTTATCAAATTTATTGTCTGTCTTGTTGTCACTCGGGTATTGCTCTAATTACATGATTGACCATTGTATCCTCAAGGGGACACTATTTATTTCTTTTTTCTTCTGTTCAAACTTTTTGCTGAATTTTATTGTGTTATGTTTATTATGTTCTTATCCCTTACTGCGTATTTTATTTGAATTTGAATTTATATTCTTTTTATTATCTTTATATAGTTGTACAAAGGGGTTTCAATTTAATGTGTCAGTTTATGAGTATACTGCATTTTGATTAAGTCACCACCTTCCACCATTCTCCCCTATCTTTCCCATATTGAATGTGGTTCTTCCCAGATAGCTCTCAAGTCTCTCTTGACATCCATCTTTGAACTTTTGTGTTTTTTCTGATGATTTTAGGATACTCCCCACAAAGATGATGGATTAGATTTTTTTTGTCTGTGTGACTTTGTGTATGAGAAGAATCAGGTAATAGAACAGACTGTATTCCAAGGAGAAGAAAAGAAGAACATTGGAAATTATAGCCAATGTGACAGGATAGTTAAGAAGCATGAAGAAATAGAAGGGCTACAGAGTATGAATTGGGAAAAGCCCACATATCCAACCCAACTACCCAGCTAGGAGGAGAAGCAGGCGCAGTGACCACCAGATAAGGCAGGCAACCCTGATGATAAAAGGTTGTCAGGTCTAGCTGCAGGATAGGCACATTGTCTGCACAAGCTTTATATTCAGTACGGTTATTTAGTATGATAGTGACTTCTCCTGCATAGCAGGCCAGCCTCAGAGAAGAAATCAGTTTTTCCACTCTCCATTATTTGAAGCGCTATTGCCTAGTGCTAACTTGAAAGGCAACCTGTTGTTTGAGACTGAGCAGCTTGGGGATCTAAAAGAAAAATTCAAGTCTTTCCATTTCCTAACAAATGAGACAATGTCATTCTTTCTGATGGAGGCACAGAATTCTACTGTGTATATATACCACATTTTCTTGATCCATTCATCTATGAGGAGCATCTGGGTTGGTTCCATATCTTAGCTATAGTAAATAGTGCTGCAATAAACAGTCATGCTAGTAGCTTTAGTATGGTCTTGTTTGTGATCATTTGGGTAAGTGCCCAAAAGTGGGATTGCTGGATCATAGGGGATCTCTATGTGGAGTCTTTTGAGGAACCTCCATACTGCTTTCCAAAGTGGTTGAACAAGTTTACACTCCCACCAACAATGTAGTAAAGTTCTCTTCTGTCCACATCCCCTCCAGCATCTGTTGTTATTAGAGTTCTTGATTTTTGCCATTCTAACTGGGGTGAGGTGGTATCTTAATGTTGTTTTGATTTGCATTTCTTTTATGAATACAGAGGTTGAGTATTTCTTCATGTGTCTATTGGCCATCCTTCTCTCCTCTTCAGAGAAGTTTCTCTTTAATCTTTAGGCCATTTATTTATTGGAAGTTGTTTCTTTGAGGATTTGTTTTTAGGGGATTTAATTTTTTGAGTTCCAGGTATATTTTAGATATGAGATCCTTATCTGTTGTATGGCTAGTGAAGATCTTCTCCCAATCTCTGCACTTTCTATTGATCTTGCTAGCTATGTCCTTTGCCATGCAGAAGCTCTTGGAAAAAATTATATTAAGTGAAGTAAGCCAGGCCCAAAGAAACATAGATCCCATGATTTCCCTTATTTGCAATAACTAGTATATGTCTGAAGTCAAGCAGAAAAGGTCAGATAAGTTGATGTTAGGGGAATGAACCCCAAGATAAGTATTCAAATGGTTTTGTTCTTTCATGCAATTGTTTCTAACATATTTATAAGATGATTTCTATGTTGCTTTGTATGTCCCTCCCTCATGGTATAACCCCTGCTTTCATGTATTTGATGGTGGTATAATTTGTGGAGGGGAAGGGCAAAAACCAATCGTTTAACTAGGGATAACAGGTGGGTGGACCCATTGCAACAATGAGATGCACAAGTTGTTATGTCGAAAAACGACTTTATATCTTTGGTGGGGGGGGAGGACCAGGTGGGGGGAGAGGGGAAGCATGGGAAGGGATGGGAAGGGGAAACAAAGAGGAGGCAACAATGCTTGATAAGAAATGTACTCATTATCTTGCCATGTAATTGTAACTTCTCTGTACGGTATTCTCACAACAAATTCAGGAATCCTGGGAATGATCTATATAGTGATATGGTAAGACACACACAGAAAAAAGCTGTCATGGTAGGTAAGGTGGTGTGAGATCTGCGTCTAACACACTGAACTGAACCAGCATCAGGGAGCTTACGAGGTACATAGTGTGGTGGCAAGTGGCCATACTTTCTATGGCAAGAAATGATCCCTAGCATCTCTAGATTACTGCAGAAGCTAGAAGATTGAATTTTGGAGCTGCCTCCCTGCCATATGTAGTTTGTTGATGGCTAGGTTTGAGAATTCTGAGACCAAGACTAGCAATTCATTCCATTTCTGCAGCTTTCTTCCTCCCTTAGAGTGTTTTACTGTTAAAGGAGAGGGTCTAGAAATCAGCAAAAGTGATGGTTTTCTCTGTTCTCCCCTCATTTGGGTATCGAAGGGCTCTGATTGATTAGAGACTGGAAGATACTGATAGGTTTGGGTATTTGTCTCTCTTGAGCACATAAAACTAGGATAGTAGTCTTCTGAAATGGGTGGAAATTACTTAGACTTATGGGCCTTAGCTCCCTGTAAAGAAATAAGGTAGGTTGCTACAATGAAGGCAGCTCTGAACCACAAGTGCTACTTGATTGGTCTGGACAAGGCCTTAGATGAAAATTTTCATAATAAAATCCTGGAAGAAATGAAAATAAAAAGGCTTATACACGAATATGGTAAAGGCCATAAGTGACATACTTGTAAATAATTATTAGGAATAGAGAAAAATTGAAAATCAGGAACATTGTTTCAAATCTTATTTAATATGATGTTTAAATTATTAGCCAGAGAATCAGCAAGACAAGAAAACAAAAGAGACACAAGTAGGATGGAAAAAGTCAAATTATCCTTATTTTCAGATATTATCCTATACTTAAAAAGATGCTAAAGATTCTTCCAATGCATTCAGATCTGAGGAATACTTTAAATGAAATAAGGGCAAACAAAACTAGCACACAATTTCAGTAGGTTTTGTATTTATAAATACATTAGAGATGAAGATTAAATTTACTCACAGGTGTTATTATAGCACAAAGTTTACTTTTGACATTAAATCGTGATGTAAGTCATTTTCTATGAAACATACCCTACAAATTGGGGGTAGAGGATGGCTGTGACACTAGAATAATAAATAATCAACAATGACAACAATAACTGCAATTTTCACAATGTATCAGAAAGCAAATATGTAAATAAGCCTCTTGACATTATATGCCTGTCAGTGTGGGCGCATGTACTCAATTTCAGTAAATTGAATTTGGTAAGAGTGATTTATTAATTTTCCACATAACAACATCAAATAGCATGGAAAACTTAAAAAAAGATTGGTGTCAATGAAGTAATAGGGAAAAGGCATTTCATGTTACATATAAAGATCCAGTTAAGAGCAAAGATAAGCTGGTTGATGTCATAAAGGATCTTTGTTGTCTGGTTATATTAAATATTTAAGAGATTACTCCAAATTTGAATGTTATTTCTGTCTACTTAGTATATATTCTGTTAATAAACCATTTCCCACTGACACATTTTGAATTCTAGATTTACAGAGATTTTCCGCTCTTAGATTATATTTTTCTATGATCAGTGCTTAAGGATTGTTCCTCAGTTGTACTAAGGATTTATTTATAACAAGCCACAAGAAAGTTTGCTGTAACCATATATATTTTGTTGGGAAAGTAAATCAAAAACAAAAAAAAAATCTTCAAAACTAACTCAGTATCAAAAAGAAAATATTTTAGAGACTATACTAATAAATTTTAAAAGGTCATGTCATGAAAATGATCTTATTAGAGCTCAGAAAAATGTAATAATCTTATCACCATAATAATAATAGTAATAATGGTGCCTACTATTATAAAAATGTCTAAAATTATTATCGCCAGTATCTATCATAGGATATATTTTTCAGAACAGTAAATCCAAAACATCTTGTGAATTCATTTGGTTTAAAAGTAAAAATATTATTTTGGAGGCTATGCAACTTATTCCCAGAAAGAACACTCACGAAAAGTTTTAATGATTAGAGTAATAAGAAAAACATTTCCACAAAAGTTATTTTGATATAGGATGTTTTATTGTTTATTTTCATTGAAGCGTTTTTGCTAGTTGAAATTATCCTCTATAAGGCAAATGTTAGCAAAAGTTACTAAGTCAATAAAAATATGTTTAGCACTATTCATATATCATAAGAGTATATAACCCCAAATTTCAATATATTCAGAAATGTATCCTCTTATAAAATTTAAGCTTAAAATGTGCATTGAACTTTATTTATTAGAACAAATAAATAGTAAATATCTAAAACAACTAATAAGTAAAAAATTATTACTTATACAACTTATAATCCTAAGAATAATAGTTCATAAGTTAGAGAAAGAAACAATAGTTTTAGACACAATCTGAAATTAAACAGAGATTCTAAGGACAAACTGTCCAAATTACAGATCAAAGTTTAGTTCTATAAGTCTGTGGGAAATGTTCCAGACCCAGAGAATAGTAATCAACTGCTTATTAAATACAGATGAATAAATGTCTCTCAGTTACAAATTTAAAGCCAACTCAGAAATAACTGACATTAGATTAAGTAAAAGAAAAAATCACATATTAACAAAAATAAGGAATTGCTCTAAGTCTATATACAAAAGTCACTTCAAAATTGTAACAAGCCGGGTGCCTGTGGCTCATACCTGTAATCCTAGCTACTCAGGAAGCTGAGATCTGAGGGATTGTGGTTCAAAGTCAGCCTGGGCATGAAAGTACATGAGACTCTTATCTCCAATTAACCACCAGAAAACCAGATATGGTGCTGTGTTTCAAGTGGTAGAGCTCAAGAACAGCACTCCAGGACTGACGAAAAATTTGTAACAAGTATTTGAAATATTAGTAAGCTCTCTCCTTGACGGAAAACTCTAAGGGTTGATGCTCATAATAGCAGTTGAAGACATTTTTTGTAATAGATGTGGGAGAGGCTTTTTGTGACTATTGAAAGTTATAACTAAATTTATTCTTTGAGGCCTGTGACAAGAGCTGTTGTCAAGCTTATAAGCCTATAAATTTTGCAAAAGGAAAATAGCTTAGAAAAACACTGTCCTAAATGAAAGACATTCCATTCCTACTTCCAAACAAATAATATGTTGTCTGCCAAAAAAGATGAATGGTGTGGCAAGGAACTTTGAGCTGGTGCTAGATAAAGGAACCAGGTGGGTGGTGCATCTTTGAGTCATCAAGAAACTAGTGGTAAATTCTCACAAGACTGTTGGCTGACTAACAGAACCAGAAACCCAACGACTGAATTACTTAAATATGACCAGCCCAAGGAAAGAAAACACGTGAAAATGTTGAACTTTTTGGCTTTCACAGTATATTTTTCAGACTTTATGTTTCTGTGACCAAAATAAACTTAAGAAGAATAAATTTAAGAATGAATTCTAGGAGAAAAGAATTTGGCTCATGGTGTCAGCTGGTTTAGATAGCATAATGATGACAGGATAGACCAGTGATCGTCATGGACAGAGAGAGAGAGAGAGCTTAGAAAGATCAAGATACCACATTGAAAGTGTTCTTCATGGACATACCCTCAGTGACTAACTTCTTCCAACTATGCCCCACCTCATACTTCTCTGCTTCCCAATGGTACCATCATATTATGAATCAATCCAGGATTCATCTGTTCCTTTTATCAAAACCCCCATGCTCTAATTTTTTCAGGAAATACCACTATAAACATCCACAGAGGAGTGCTTTACCAATTTCCTAAGTATCTTCTCAATCCTGTCATGCTGACAACCAAGTGTAATCAACACACAGGTAATGATCTTCTAATGTGAAATATTAAAGAAGATGCTAACTGTGGATGAATTTTTATTAGAAAAAATATTTTGTCTTTTTTGGTAAATTTTAGAAATTTTCTCTAGTTATCCATTTAGTTAATGATTTTATTGAATGCTTTTGGTAGAATTCCCTGTGTCATTTTTTTTGTTGGATATCAGAGTTCAACAGAAGATATATATTTGATTGACAAGTAATACTTTCTACATGTTGTAGAATGGGTTATTAATTTTCAGAAATGTAATCTATAGTTTCTGACCTTCAAAATGTTTAAAGGTTAGGTGCAGTCCAACTCTATGTGCTTCTTATATTATAGCTAGTTTCTTATAAGTGAATAAGTTGAACTAGATTACAGAGAACATAGAGATTAAAGCATCCAAATACCAGTTCTTTACTTTATTCTTTTAAGTATTAAAGTGCATATGGTATACTGTTATTAAATTCTAAATGATTTTTCTTTCATTGTCTTATTTCCCAACATCATTGTCATTTTAAGGATTTTAAATTTGCATAGAATTAAAAAAATATTGTACACATATTAGTGTATAGTAAAATAAAACCTATATAAGTATAGACATCTGAAATATGAAAGATTTGTTTAAGAAATGTACTCATCTTGCCCATGTAATTGTACCCCTTTATATGGTATTCTCACAATTAAAAAAAAAAGTATACAAGATAAATTTGAGCTTCTGTATCAGTGTTTGAACCTCGCAGGCATCAGATGAGTTTCCATCACAGTGCTGCATCTTCCTTTATCAAGAAGTGAGCACAGTGAACTAACCAAGCTGATGACTTAATGGAGTCTTCTCAGATGTTTTTAATAAATGTTAGTATGTGATACAAAATACATGGCGTTGACACATTCAGTATGATAGCTCAAATTTCAGGAATTTGAAGTTTCTTTACACCATGTTAGTAATTTGAAACCCTCAGAATGGCAATACTTACAGCACAGAAATCAGGAAATGCTACAAAGCAGGTCTCTCCCATCACTTCCTATCAGATTCAATACTTACACAAATATATCAAATGTTACTTGTCTCTGGATCATAATTTTTTCCATTAACTTCTGACTTCTTTGAGAGATCTTCATGCATTCCTATTCAGCTTGAGCTTTTGTGATTCCTTGTGGTAGTTCCCATTCCTCTGAACTCTTCAGGATTTGTTTCTAAGGAGTTTATCCTAACCCTTTTCTGCCATCACTGTGTGTAGCCCAGTGTGTGAATATTCTTACTCCACTGTATTTAGCACACACAACTTTCTTGTGCTTTAAAATGCATGTCCATTTCAGCAACTTGATCTAAGCTTTCCAGTCCCTTCTGCAGAGCTGACTGAGCTCCCTCTAATTCAGAGCTAAGCGCTTGCACGGGCATTTGCTGGCCCAGGGATCCAGTGTGGGCTAACCTACCCAGTATGAACTAGTCCAAGCCAAGTGAGAGCTGCCACTTGTCAGGCACAAACAGGCCAATCTGGGACCACAACTTTGACAATCTCTGAATCCAAACACCTAAACCACAATGAAAGAGTATACGATTCAAGAGCATCTAAGACAACAAACCAAATCCAATAGCCAACAACAATCCAGGAAAGGACTCCAGTGAGAATGAAAAGATGGAAGACAAAAGAATCATTTAAAAAAATAATCGCTGGGCTCTGGTGGCTCATGCCTGTAATCCTAGCTAGATCTGAGGATCTCAGTTCAAAGCCAGCCCAGGCAGGAAAGTCTGTGAGACTCTTATTTCCAATAAACCACTCAGAAAACCGGAAGTGGTACTGTGGCTCAAGTGGTAGAGCGCTAGCATTGAGCTGAAGAACTGAGGGACAGTGCCCAGGTCCAGAGTTCAAGACCCAGGATCCAAAAAAAAAAAAAAAAAGGATAATAGAATTGGTCAATAAAATAGAAGGGGAGAAGGGGAGTTGCAAAAAAACTTTAAGAGTATAAAGAAGAAATGACAAAGAAAATCCAAGACTGCTAGAAAGTTATGAAGAGAAAAATGGACACGTATTAAAAGATGAAATAGAAAAAATGAGAAATGATCTCAGAACCATAAGAAATTTAATTTCCACAATGCAAACCACAGTGGAAACCACAGGTAACCGAATAAATGAAACAGAAAAGAGAATTTCAGAAGTCAAGGATAAAACAGAGGAGCTAGAACAAAAAGTCAAAATCACTCAGGAAAAAAAAAACTCAATGATAAGTCCAAAATTGGCAACTCAGCTAAGAAATCAAATCTGTGCATAATTGGGATCAATGAGGGAGAAGAAGTTAACAATAAAGGCATCAAAAGCTTATTCAGTACAATAAAATAGTTGAGAAGTTTCTTATTTTTGAGAGGAGGCAACAATGCTTGATAAGAAATGTACTCATTACCTTGCTCATGTAACTGTACCCCCTCTGTAGAGTATTTTCACAATAAGAAAAAACTTATATAAAAAAGAGATAGGGGCTGGG